>NC_072865.1:18088862-20758797 GCF_028858705.1 Grus americana
AGGGCTAAATTTAAACCCCTGAGTTTGTGAAGCCCAAATAGAAAGACGGAAAAAGAAGAAAATCCTCCTTGCTGGACACTCATCTAATACTGCACACAGCAGAGAGACTCTGGGGTGCCGCAGCCCTGCACCGCTGCTCCGGGCTGCCAGTCCTGGTTTGGGTGTTAGGAGGAGGCTTCACCTAAACTCTTTGAAAATGCTTGATAACCAGCAGTGCCAGGGAAACACTGCCAGCAGCCCCGAGGTGTCAAGTAAGGACTTTGGACAAAAGCAGCCCCATGCAGACGGGACTGCTGTGCTGCAGAGCTGGGGCACGAGCCTGGCCGTCCCGCAAGGGCTCTCTCCTCCGCTCCCGCGTAGGGAACGGGGCCAGAGGAAATGGGTCGAGCCCGTCGTGGTCCCTGAGTGACTGCCGGGTGACACGCTGTTACAGCTTGGAGATTCAGAGTGACACCTAGTCCGTAACATGCGTCTGTGAGTACAAAATACATGTCTTACTCAAGTTTTATGTCTTGAATATCTTTGCTGCTCATTGACTTTGTGAGCCATGCGGCGATGCCTCTTGATTTTGAGCTGTAATTGTGCACGCACGCAAAATCCATATCCATCCTTACACTTGGCTCTTCCCACACGGAGCTTGGCATTCCAGCAGTAATACTAATAACTGCAATCAGTGAGCACGCCATAACGGGAACCAATTCCGTTGCTTTCCCGAAGCATTTTGTCTTTGTTTTGGATATTACTTCCCCAAGGGTGGCTGCTCTGTTTTGTTGTGCTGCCGCTCTCCTGTGGCAAGTTTGGGTTTCCGTACAAGCTTTCTGCTTCTTTCCTCAGGCCACCCCCTCTTTGGGGAGTTCGCAAATCTTTAGTATGTCCCTTGAGCAGGGACATTTTTAAAAAGCAAGCTGATACGAAGCGACACCAGGAGGGAATTTTTAGCTCGGATGTAGCCTTTGGAAGCAGAATATACAGTGTAAAGCTACAAGTCTTGACCTGCCATCCCTGAGACCATACAGCTCTAGGTGGCTCGTTGCATTTGGTTCATGGTTTTTAAAGTGTAGGCTTAACCAAACACTTCTACCCACAATAAAACAGCATGAAAGTAATCTAAAATGGATTAATTTTAGTGTCTTCTTAAGCCTTTTATTACTACTATTGCAAATATTAATCAAGATTATTTCATATCGACGAAGTTTCCTTAAGTTGTGGCAAGTAAACTGCATATTATATGGAAATTATGGAGCTCGAGCAAATAACAGTGTAAAATAGCATATGTTTTTCTCTTTCCATTCCTAAAATATCAAACTGCGGCTTTTTCCTGGTATGTTGGTATTCTTTACCAAGTCTGTACTCTCTTTTAACGGGCACATCTGTTCCATAAAGGTATCACGTGAGGGAGGTTGCAGTGGTGGCTGCTGGAGTCAGGCTCTGTCAGCAGGGATGCCCAGCCAAAGGCATCAGTTCGTACCTTATCACCAAATCTTTCAATTATTCTAGTTCTTCACATTTCTCTGAGTTTTCCATGGAAGCACTCCACAAGCCGTGGTTCTTCAGGAACATATGTCCTCCAGTAATTCTGATTATCTTAGGGTAAGCCTGACATTCAGGGTTGATGTTGAGCATCTGGCTCACTGAGCCTAAGCCCCACAAGCCACTTGCTAAATCCTGCGTGAGAACTGTCTTTAATGAGGCCGTTTCTCCTTCAAGGAAATCTTACTGAGGAACCGGCATTGCTGACAGCATGGCACCAGCTGCAGGAATGAGAGACCCAAGCTACTGCTCCTGCTCTGGACCAGGGCAGGCGGGATCTCTCACGTCCCTCCTGGAAGAGGTGAAAAAACTCACATAAAGGGAAAAAAAAAAAAATTGAGGTGAACACAGAGGGAGCAGGATGCTGGCGATACGCAGCTGAGTGCAGCTGGAATGCCTGGTTTTCCCGTGGCTCCAGTTAGTAGCAGTCTGATGGGGCAAATCGTGCCCCAGAAACGTGCCCTCTGTCTCTCAGGTTTTGTGTGCAGCAACGCAGGGCTTTCGTTTCGCTTGCTTGTTCTTCAGTGCTCTCACTTGTCCTGTACTTTGAGAGCTGTTTTTTCCTCTTTGTGTAATTTTTTTATGTTTCACACAGACTGCTTTTACTTCTGACTTCTTCACACTTGTAACAGATCTGGGACTCATCTCACTGTTAAGAACAGTTTTGTTAATCCGTTAATAATTTTCCCTTTCTCAAGTAAAACAGTGCTCTACAGAAATCCAACAGGGTCTTTGGTCCGTTTCATATTAAATTCCAATTGAAAGGCAACGCATCGTAACAGAAAAACCTGGTGCCTGTCTTTCAAACGACTTCAGCAGTTTAATCTAGCACTGACAGATACCTGATTGCAAGAGGGCTGCAGTGAGAGATGCACGCTCTCTTTCTCATTGTGCATACCATCAGCCGCCCTCCCGCTGCTCCCGCGTGTTCCTGGCCGTGTTGTCAGGGTTTGCAGCTCTCTTCTTTCTTGGGCATTTTCCAAGATCAAACTCCTTCACCAGAACTGCTCTAGTCATTCATCTTCCTCCATGATTTCCAGCATTGGGTGCTGCTGTGGGTGCTGGGTGGGTGAGGGGCCATGGGGCCGCCTGGGCACCTTCTTCATCCCACACCCAGGGACCCGGTCCTGCTCCTGCCCCATTGCAGACCGGGGGGATTTCTCCTTCTCGCTCGTGTTTGGGCTGCATCCCTCTGCATGCACTGCTGCACACTCCTGTGCTGCTAAGGAGAAAGAAGTAGAAAGACTCTGGAGCATTAAAAGTATGCTTTCCTTAACATGGAGCCCTACGGGAAGCAAGAGAAGGTATTGAAATTCTGGTGGCGGACGCTGGATGTTTCAGCTCGCAGCTACGTTAAAAAGCCCCAGTGTTAGAATAAATCTTTCGAATGAGAGATCTGAGGTTGGTATTAAACCTTGGTCTAAGCAGTCCTGAGGTTAGAAGAGCCACCTCATCCAGTCAGACCACTTATTAATTTTAGTCTTGAGCTAAATTCTCCAAATTGGACCGAGCCTGTACCTAAATGGAGCTCTTTCTGAAGCTGCAGCAGGTTTGACGGTGGCTTGGCCACTCTCCTGCGGGGCTGTGACCTGCCACCACTTACACTAAATTGGTTGCCTGGCTGGCTGCATGTTGCAGCCTCTTCCTAGAGCAAAACTACCCCATTTGAGCACTGCAGTCTTCATGAAATGAACTCTGCGAGACAAGCCAACCCCTTAGTGCGTGCTGCAATTATTTCTACCTTTCCATTTTATTCTTCTGACCTCAAAAGACCTGAAAAATCCTGTTTAAACCCGCACTAGCTCTGTATCCTCCTGGGTTTTCTCCCTCAAGTGACAGATCATTCTGTCACAGAGAAACACAGCCACATAGGGGACAGGTGCCTTGAATAAGAATATTTTAATATTTGTTTTAAAATTATTCTGGGCAAATGGATCAACATGTCAATTGTTGAACTCATCAACTCCTAAAACACGTAGTCTGTGCAAAGTAAAGGGAAATGTGGTTTAACCTGAAGAACAGGAGAGAGCCATGACTCATCCCTCAGGGAAAAATTTTCTTTTGAATCATGAATTGATGCACTGTAGGTCAGCCGGGAAGGTAATTCAGAGCAGTACACGGCAAAAAGACTCTTAACTTAGAAGAAAGTTCTTGTATTGACAGCACAAATTATATAAGTAATTTGTTTGAAATTAGTACTTTCTCCAAAGTAATTCATGGCTCAGGAAATTCTCCTTGGTTTGAAGTTTTCCTGTTTTATGAACAGATCTGCTTCTGCTAGCCAGTGAGTCATGCTGCTCCCTCCAGCTAACACAGAATGATGCTTGCGATTATGGGAGCTATCAGCTCCTTAATGATAAGGATTTTAATTTGACTTCTTCTAACACATGCCATGAATAGAAATCACCAGGGCCTCAACTCCTTCTGCACAAATCTGAATTGCAAGTGAAACTTCAGCAACTAGTTCACAGGATAAGTCATCTTTAAGGTACTGCCAGCACGGACGCATTCCCCGGTGAGATCCTGGGGAGATCCGCAAGTAGCTGTAGGGCGGGCTGAGGCTTATGCTGGCAGAAAGCCACGGAAATAAACTCTTCTGCCTAAAACTGGGGTTCAGTTTCTGAAATAGCTGAACCCGTGGCACAACCTGAGAGGGCAAGCGGGGTGCTGCACCCCAAATGCTCCCTCCTGCAATGCCCCCCAAGCAGGGACAATGCTGAGCAATGCATGGGGCAGCCGGGCTGAGCCGCAGGCATCCTGCTGCGGGTGCTGGGCTCCCCGGGCACCGCTGCTGCTGCTGAGCCACTTCCAGTAGGGAATCATGTCAGAACTTCTCTCTCTGGTTTATAATCACTTGGCTGTGATAAAAAGACACAAAAATGAGAAATAAAATCATCAATCAAAAGACAATTTAAAACTTAAATCTGCAGATCAAAAATGGTATATTATGGTTCTTGTCTTATTCCTTTCACATTTTCCATCTTAGTTTGATTTAATTCTGCAGCTGCTTACCTAGAAATGTAGGTGCTTTTTTAAGGATCTTTGCTTTTTTTTTTTTTTCCTAGAACAGGACCAAAGATGTATCACATAACTGCTAGACTGCAGGAGACCTCTGTGCTACCATATACAATAAATATTTTTAATAATAGTTCCATCTCTTTCGCCCTCTCTGAAACGATTAAGAGCCCTATTTGGATTCCGAGCCATGCTTGCAAGATGGCATTAACGCCCATGTCTTAATGAAAAAGGTTTGCCTACGTCAGGGGTGGAAGTAAATGACATTTACCCTGACGGGGACTTTGTTTTGAAATGTCTTTGAAAGCAGCAACCTATATCAAGAGCCTCATGTTGTATATGGCTCAAGGTTTTTTCTGGTTTGCCAGCGCCGGTGGCTCCGTGAACAGCAGTGAATCACTGGCCCGGCTGGCTGCCACAATTAATGTGGGCGCATGCTGCCTTCCCGTAATTACTGTGCGCTCAACGTGGATGTGGAGCGATCCTTCAGCGTGGGGTCCGTGTGCTGCAGACACACAACAGCCTTGCTCTCGCGCTCCTCTCTCCCGTTCTCCTCTGGGTGTCACAGCTTAGTGAAACAGAAGCAGATTTCTGTAAATAATTTAGATGCCCAGATTTTCAGTTTTTCTGTATTTTCCATCTGTTTTCACAGCAGGTTTCATACTGGTTGTATCATACTTTGGTTGCTGATAGCTACAGGTAGCATTGATGGATAAGTGGGTTTTTCCAGTTTAAAGCAAACTTTTCAATTTTGGGGTGGAGGAGTTGATTTATTTCAGTTGAGACAAACCCAGATTTTCACAAACCTGAAAGCCTCTGGGCGCTCTTGGCGTGAACGTGAGTTTCAATGAGAATTGCAGAGCTCTCTCTGTGTCCCAGTCGTCAGGTCTGCTCAGCAGCAGCAGGTTTGGGGCTTGATAAACTGGCATTTATTGTGGCCCCACTTCTAGCTGCAAGCTGATGCTCTGCGTGCAGTCCCATATGGTGTTTACTTCATCTTGAGAAAAATCAGGACCTACAGTCACCTGCTGGAGTGTTTGACACTACGTGCTCCCTGCCTGTGCTGCTGGAAGGTCCTTCCCTCTTATTATTCATTAGTGATATATGAAAAACTAGTTGGCAGTGTATTTCCAATGTCTGTTGGAAAATACATGTTCCACTCATGCCTGGCCTCCTCCTTGGCAGAGGTAGTGGTGACAGCAGGGGGAGAATTCATCTCCTCCGGGTTACGGCCTGCACAGCCACCAGTGGGACAGAGCAAGGAGGCTGGTGCACTGGGCACCTGGAGTAGAGACACGTTTCAGGGCCGTTAGCTGACCAGATTTCAGTAGCTCAGCGTTGATTTCTTTTAGAAAGATGTAATGTATCTTACAGTTTAAGATATAAAATTGACAGTTGCTGAACTCAACAGTCTTCTGCCAAAGGATTTTTATTTAGAGAAGTGTGTATCTTGGAGCCTGAGTCTCTTGGATCCTTCCTGGTCCTTGGTGTGGCGTGACTCTTTCCAGAGCTGTGATTGCTAAATGGCATCGATCTGCTCAAGAGTTAAACATAGCAAGGGATGTAACTTCCTGTGGTGAAAGAGAAAACCTTCTGCTGATCTTTTGTTTGAAGAATCCAGGCGCTGCCTCGTGAGGGACCC
Organism: Grus americana; assembly: GCF_028858705.1. Classification (NCBI taxonomy): domain Eukaryota; kingdom Metazoa; phylum Chordata; class Aves; order Gruiformes; family Gruidae; genus Grus; species Grus americana. The sequence continues at coordinate 18,095,050 of NC_072865.1, forward strand.
ATCTCCAACCACAGTTCATTGACTTCAGAGATGAGCTTTTAAAAGCTTCTACCCAAAATAGCCGCATGCACTGGGGGGGTTGCAGTTAAGAGACTGTGGCCCTGCTGTGTGCTGCTGACTAATTGCCGTCGCCGTCCTTTAGCTGATATAAGCTCCACTGCTCACTTTTTCCCAGCAACGGATGCTCCTGCCCCATCTGCTTGGCCCTTTGCTCTTTCTCTCCAAGCGGTAGTAGGAGGAAAAGCAATATGCAATGGGAGTAAGAGAAGTTGAATGTTTTAGTGCTTGAATGTGAGGTTTATGCGTGCTACAGAGGTTGGTTTGCCCATCCTGAAAGATGGAGAAAATGGGCTGAAACCACCTTCTCTGCATGTTTTGTTTTCCTAAGCAGTTATCCCCACCGCAGGCTCCTGAGAGAGTTGGATGCGTGTCCACACTTGGTGAGAACACAGGATTTACAGCAAGCTGAGCTTTTAACAACTGTGAGTTACGGGGAAAGGCAGCTGCCGTAAAACCCTAGTAACCTGCCTGCTGCTGCCGCGGGCACAACAGCGATCGCTGCAGGGGCTGCCGTTGAGCGATGAGGGAAGCCCCCGTCCCTAATGGAGCAGCTCTCGTGTGCTGCACCCCACTGATAAAACTTAGTGACTCTTGCAGACTCTGAAGGTGTTGTCGGCACGACCTAGTCCAACTCCTGCTAGTGGGAGTCCAGCTTTGCTTACGTCCCTCACGCACCTGGCACTGGGGTAACTGCTTCACAGGTTTGTAACGTCTCGGCAGGATACCCCAGCCATGGCAGCAGCCTCTGACCTCTTGTGATTTAGTATTTGCTATTGCTTTGGTGCACGGAATGTAACCACGCGGTATGTAGACGCGTGCAGAATGCAAAGCGGGAACCACTGGGGTTTCTGTGTAGATTTCTGTGGGGGTGAAGGCGAAGGAAGGTGCTCCAAGCCAGCGTCTGCTCCGCTCTTCACACTGGGCAGGTGCCTGCGTGTGGGGCTGCACCCATCCTTTATGTTATACTACATCAGACTCCACCTGCCTCGAAATCCTCTTCAACCATGCTCTTTTCAAAAAACCAGATTAACAAAAAACCCCCCAAACCCTGGTCCACCTATAAATGGGCAGAACTTGTTTGGTCTCTGTTCTAAGAGGAGACAATTAAATATAATTATTTATCGTGGTCAAAGATTATTGGAAAAGACTCTCATGCTATTATCCTCACTGTACGCAGGGAAAACTGGGGGGAAAAAAGCTGATTTTTAAACAAGAAATGCAAGGAACCAAACTGAGCTATGAGACCATGACGCTCCAGCCGCAGGTTTGGAGAGGAGGACTACAACCGCTTCCCTCGCCATATGGTGCAAACATATTCCTTGTTTACAACCCCCTTAAGCTGTACAAATGATGCACTCTCATAAATCAGGTAGTTAAACGTGGCTTTATTAACTCTCGTTTGTGAAGCTGCTGTGCAGCGCAGCCGCCAGGCAAGCTCTGGGCCTCCCGTCCCCAGGGCAGATGTAATCCCAGGCCCCTGCCTGCAGCTGCAGAAGCCTCGGAGGCTGCCCACGGGCTGCCGGAGCGTTTAATCCTCTTTCCTCTGGTTTGCACCGTGGCAGCATATGGACCCGGTGCTGCGGTCCCTCGTCTTCATCTGCCTGCATCCAGCACGCGTGGGGGGCACCCGCTGCACCTTCCAGCCAGCTACGAGCAGGTTCGGATCAGCCTTTGCTATTAACTGCAGACATCCAAAATGCCAAAGGCTTTACAAAGAAACAAATAAAAGGAATTCTGTGCTTTAAAAAATATTAAAGTATTGCTTTTTAGGCATTACTTCCTTTTGCCAGAAGAGTTTCACTTACTCATCAGTCAGATCCCTTCTGAAAACCCATTTATTCTGAGGCTCACGCGTACTCATCTGCATACATCATGTCATTACCTTTGCGGTTTACAAGGAAAGGGATTTACATCTAGCTCCGAGATCTCCTACTGTGTGGGTGTCTTCTCTGATTATTGGTTTTTTGCACTCTTTATTTTGTAAATGTGGGGAGGCAGAGAGCGCTCTTCTCCCTCTTACAGCACCAGCCATATTGTCAGCACATAAGGAGCAAATCCTAACTGTCAAACCCTTTCCTATTTTACCGTTCCAGCGGTAATCCACAACCTGCGAACCACACATTCCAGTTTTCCACTGATGTTTCAATAGCCCAGTCTGCATTTTGGTGTTTAATTTTGGCTGATGGTTCGACAGAAAATTCTCAAGATTATGCCTCCCAGTGGAAGCAGCGATTTGGCTTCCCGCGCCCGGTGATAATATTGTTGATACATCCTCTTGTCATTTGGTCTGAACAGCAGAAAACGGGATCCTTCAAAAGCAGTTAGTTGCCTCTAACAAGGTTAAATCTATGGCTTCGTGCAGTGGAAAAAATGTACTGCAAAAATAGTTTTTATTATTGGCAGGGGCATAAGCAAGAGTGCAGCTTCGGAGAACAGTGAGGAGCTTTGGCCTAATTACTAAAAATTTGTGTTTCAGAGCGCAATAAAAGACTCGGCAGCATGGGGCACGATATGCGCGCCAGCGAAGGATGGAAATTAATGTGGTGAACAGTACGGGGAAGTGGAGCGATTCACTGTGTCCCTCTCAAGTTTCTGTGACGCCAGAGTCGGAGGTGTTTGGTAATGCCAGGCAGGAGGGATGGGAAGGTTTTTGTGGCTTGGGAGGGGTTAATTTCTCTGAGATGTAAATCTCGGCTCTACAGGCAAGATTTTAGTCAACATTTTGAAAAACATTCAGAAGTGTTAGGAGCCCAAATCCTCATGGCAGACGTTACTTAGTCTTCCCACTCTTGTGCCTTTCACGTGTGCAGCCCCGTGAAAAAGCCGATGCGTCTAAAAGCATCTTTCAGCACGTGCAGAAGCGCTCTGAGCTGCACAGGCTCCCGTGCGGCCCGAGGCGACGGCTGTGCTGGCACGCGCAGGGACTCGGAGCTCCAGCCGGTCCTTCGAATGCTGGCGTTGGGCTCAGGAGTCTGCGTATAGGTATTTGGGCTGGATGGGTTTGGCTTGCGAGCGGAAAATGAAACCTGCCTTTGGAGAAGACAGACATCGGGACTGAGCTGGAGCAGTCTCGATCTGAGACGATATGTTATTTTGTGGCAGGTAGTTCTCAGCCTTCTTTTCATCAACTTCTCGTGGACTGTGTAGGCAGAAAAATAAAGTATTCACTGTCTCTTGTAAGTAATTTAGGGTATTTGAAATGTTTGTGTATACACATATGTATGTATTTGTATACATGCATATGTAACTGAAAGTAAGGAGCAGTGAAGACACCCGAAAACGACCTCAGCAGACAATTCTTGAAGCAATAGTGTTGCTTAGGATGAGGCAGTGTTTAATTTCAGCAACAGCATGGGGATCTATAATCTGCATTTTATAGCATAATCTATATCTTTTAAAAGCCACATTAATGCTTTTTCATGTAAAACACCAGTGTGAGCGTCTCAGCTGTACCTGGCAGCTACTGAAACAGTTGATCTGCAGGAGAATTTGCAAACTCCTCGGGTCGTCAGAGATGGAGGGGCAGACCTGCCTCTGACTGCAGGGCTGCAAGAGCGTTTTTGCCTTGTCCTGCTCTTCCGGCAGCTGGGTGACGCTTCCAGCCACTTTTAGGTGCTTGAAAGTGACTTCTCCCTCCAGACCGAATGAGACGTTTTAGCTCTGCCAAAGCTGAGATCAAGCAGATCCCTGGTAGCAGTCCAAACACAAATTATTTGCATGGCCGAACCACAGAGTTACACCGGCACGGAAGGAAATGCTTCAGTTACTTCAGTGGCTCTTTCAGGACGTTCAGTAGGTACGTATAAGCCTGCGTGCCCAAAAAGGGACAGAGCTGAGGAATTAAACAGTTTAGTAGGCAGGGCTGTCCTGGAGCTGTGTCGCTGGTGGGAGCTGTCGTACCTCCAGGAAAAAAAATAACGGCGTTTCTGGTGCAAGGGGCAATTAAAAGAGAAGAAAGTCTCTGGAGGGACGAGATCGGCAGGTCAAGGTAGGCCAGTTTCTCCAGGTGTGTTGTGCAGGGATGCGACAGTGGTGCTTAAATTTAGTTGTAGTGGCCTTAAAGGTTTTGTTTCAGTGAGAATATTTAAAAAAAAAAACCCGCTAGCTTAAGTGTATTGAGTGAGTGCATTCCAGGTCAAGTGACAAAAAGTATGAGAATATTTGCTAACAGGAGGAACAGTAGGTGGTAAATGGGAAAGGCTTTTAAGACTATGCCTGACGGTGTAAAATAATCAGATTTGTAAGGCCCAAAGCAAACTGCTTTTTAATCGCAAACTGTCGAGATGTAAACGCACATCGGAAATAATGGCAGCAGCTCTAACCCGCTTTGCCTCTCCGACACCCCTGTGCTTCCTCTTACTGACAGCTCCGCACTTGTGTAGGGTAGTAAACCAACGCTCCGGCAGGATCAATATCTCAAAAAGAGATTCTGAACAAAATTAAATATTTTTAAGGATGCTTAAGTGCATGAGAATTATTGCCCTCTCTGTGGTCTGTGCCACAAGCTAGACTGCAAAAACCGTGCTTCCTGAAGACCCAGTGTCGATAAGTCTGGATAATATAACAATGATCTACAACATACACGATGAACTGGCAAAAAGGAGCTTTACGTTTGGGTAGGTGTAATTGCACCGCTTCACGTGGATGCCGGTCGGAAACTTCAGCGTAGCTGGGTGCTGCTGACCTCATCTGGCAAAACGCAGGCAGGCACCCAGGGCAGGCAGCTGCCCTCACTGTCCGGGCTTCAGTGCGAGGACAGGGTCTACCTCACTGCGGGACTTAATATTGAAGATTCCCAGAGCTGAGACTGTTGGCTGATAATTTGGATATAAGGGTACACACTGCCCCCCCGCATTCCCTGCTGCTGTTGGCAACGTCAGCTCCCGGTGCTGCGAGGTGCCCGGCCCGCTCCTTCTCCAGGGAAGGCAATTTGAAAAAAGAGCAAGGCTTTTCCATGCGTTAATTAGGCCAGTCTCAGTTGTCATGACATTTTAAATGAAATGACAGGATTTCTAGTTTCCTCTTAAGTTATTTAAATCTATTATTTAACCTTTCCTGGGAAGGAACTATGTTTCTTCAACATTCGTGTATGCGACGTACAGAAAAGTGAAAGGCTAAATTACCAGAACAGCTTCACAAAATAGCGCGTGCGCCAAAATATTTCTATACCTTCCTATTTTCTACACCTTCCTTCCATGTGCAAAAGATATTTACACATGCTAATTACGCAAATCTCTTTTTTTTCATGTGAATTAGGCAGGCATCACTCTGAGTCCTGCCTTGTCCCTTAACTCAACTTCTAGTCCTGAAAATAAGCAAATTGTGGTGATTCTAGTCTATTCCTGGTTTGGGTTGACTTTACATCTACCTATTGTGTAAAAATTCCTGTCCATACAGCTCCCAGGGTCTCTGCAGCACAGATTTTCTATCCCATGAATGGGTAATCTCCGGGGAAAGACAGAGGGTTTCCAGTTTAACACATTCTTGTATCTCTTTCTGAAGCTTTTGCCTTGGCTGGGGCTTTGCACATCTGTAACGCGAGGATAGTGGTGGCTGGGGCACACACACAGTTCTGAATGCTCAGGGTCTCTGTGTGCAGCTGACCAGGGAAGGGGCCAGATCATTCGGCTTTATTCTCACGTTCTTTGGTCACTGATGTCCGTAGGCGATTCTGCGCAGAAGTTGTTTCCCATCAAGTTAGATGTCCAACTGTCAGTAGTTTCCTTGAATATTTTTCACTACAGTTACACTGCAGTGAATATGGGGAGGGAAATTCAGGGATTAATTTCCTGCATATTTTAAATTCTCCTAACTCAAACTCAAAATACAGACAATGTAAGTAATTTGTCACGTAGAAACCTACAAATTCATTTGCAGGCATCTCACTCCTGGAGCTTAAGCTAACAGCCAAATAAAAAAAAAGTAAATTAAAAAATATAATTACATACAAAAGCCATTAACTCATATCCTTAACAAGTAAGTCTCATTGGATTTTCTGTTTCGTTAATGCAAGCACACTCTAGTCCATCATCAATAAATCTGTAATCGTTTTAATAGCTCAAATTCAATCAGCCCTGCAAGCCTCATTTTCCATACGTTTCTGCTATAAGGGAGCTGGTTATTTCATATTTAAACAAACGACCTTTTCTCTCATGGGTAATGACTTTAAAATAACAGGAGAGCCATAAGAGGACCAAAGGGCATAAACCACCAGGATTGCTGTGATATACTCTGGGTTGAACTGCATTGGGAGTAGCCAAACCTCACAGCTTTTGGAGATGCTTTCTAAATTTTTTCTAAATTTTTCATGTGATGCCAAGCACCACCCTCTCTGCAACTACACCTGCTTTACACCTCCTGTGGAGAGGTCCCCCAAGACACCTGCACTATCTTCCTTCCCTGCCACACACCTTCCATCTCCACATCTGAGAGGATGTGGCCGGTGTCCAAACCGTGGCCATGGCTCCTCCGTGCTGCTGTCTCTCGCTCCTCCGTGCTATCCCAGCATGGATCCTGGGCCCCAGCGGCTGAGCTCTTAGATGGAAATGAGAGAAGGCTGTTCAAACGTGGATCACTCCCTGCTCCCAGGAATTACAGCCAGGTTTTTAGGTAACAAGGGAATATGGCTCACTTTGAAGTACAGCCTTAGTAAAAAAAAGAAAGATGAAATACATCTCTTTGGGGATTAGATCATTAAAACACTGCTTATTATATGCTACTAGGCACACAGAGAGTGGACTTAACTAGGAAAATAAAATCCTTAAGATATTTACTATGCTTTTTACAATCAATATGATGGAAATTCAACTTCAATGATTTGAAAATACATTAAAGCATCGTATGATTTCAGTAGGTTTGTACAAAACACTTCTGTTTAAAGCATTTCAGGAAAGATTTCCAGCTACATCTTTATCAGAGTCTTATGTATTTGAGATTTTCTTTTCATTGGTTTAGAGCTATTGTGGAGCTAGAATGGTGTTTGGTACAACTCCAGGTGGGCAAGGCTGAAATCCAGAGGGCCAAGGGCAAGTAAATGGGATATCTAATCGATTCAGTGGACACCTCGAGAAGTGTTTGTGTATGAGTTTAGCCTGCTGGAAGTAATGCTGAAGACTCATTTAAACCACTTCTGTTGCAAAATGACGATTGTTTCACGCTCGATTTAGATCCTAGTTTAATAAGAAGTAATCCTTCACTACTGCTCCCCAATCCGACAGCACGGGTGTCACAGCAATACTGGCTCTGTGGGACTCACCACGGACCCGAGGGACCTGCTGCACAGCCTTGGGGCAAAGCTCTCCCCTTCCAGGTGGGCAGGAACTTTGCACTCGCCTGGGAAGCGGGCAGGAGCAAGCCAGTTTGGTCCTGTCAAAGCAGTAACATCAATCTGTATGGCACAGAAAACAGAACAGTTTAAGTGCTTTATGCTTAAGAAATGTTTTCTGGTGGTGACAGCAGAACATCTGAACTATTTTCTGTCAGTTCAATGAAATCTGCAGGAAAAGTTGCTAACCTATTTGAAATGCCCCCCAAGCTGTACAGCAGGAGGCTGCATTTATTCATTGAACATGAAACAACGAGAAGGCGGCACAAACCAGCAGAAGGTTATTCCGTTGTGTCGCCCTATTTCAAAAGGCATTCTCAAATCGTAAGGGCTTAGCGTAACGTGTTGAGCTCCTTAATGTAGTGCTGGACCTGCTGTTGTCCACAACGTTTTCTCTGCCGTGGTTTTAAACACCAGACCCTGTGCACCATCACTTTTATTGTTAGTTAAATTTCCTATATCTGTGTGTGCAAAGCTGGCTGTTTAAGTTCCAAGTGTCAATTAAGGGGTAGTGGAAGGCTGTCACTGGAAGAGTAATTGTTTGAAGTACAAAGGGTCAGAATGGCAAAACCTTTTGTGCTCACGAGATAATGTTTTTCAGATGCACAGTTTTGAGAAAAGCCTTTAAAAACAGATCTTCGTAGGCCCAGAACTGTGCGGTCACATTTGTCGATACAATCTGGTCCTTTACAAACTTTTCACAGATGTTTCTCTCCGGTTTATCCAGAGCAGGTCTGGGGCTGTTCCTGCGCTAGGGGTGTTGGTGCGGTGCCGTTGGGGTGAGGCCGCAGCAGCGGCCGCGGGAGGGCGAGCAGTGCAGTCAGGCTCTCGTCAGCCCTCGTGCTTGGGGTTTGCTGCCAGTTAAACACACGGGCAGGGAGGCTGCAACCAAATTTGGGCTGGCTGAATCGGTGTGAGCACATAGGCTTTGTAGTCTGGGCTGAGGTTTGGTTCTGAGAATGAAATTCACAGGAGAAATATTTGTCGTTGGAAAACAAATCCTTCGGTTCTATGCACGTTGAAGTTCATGGAATCACAGAATGGTTGGGGTTGGAAGGGACCTCAAAGATCATCTAGTTCCAACCCCCCTGCTGCGGGCAGGGACACCCTCCACTAGACCACGTTGCCCAAAGCCTCATCCAACCTGGTCTTGGACACTTCCAGGGATGGGGCCTCCATAACCAAGTTAAACTGTTAGGGGGGATTGTGCTGCATGGAAAACAAACATACCCGTGCCAGTCAGTCCTCCAGTAAGTACTTTGGCTCCAGAGGTCCCTTCCAACCTCAACTATTCGTTGATTCAACGAGACGCTCATATTGCTCATTATAACATTCACTGCAGTCTAGTTCTGTCTTTTTGAATCTCATGTTGATATTCACACATCCACGTACAGCCCGAAGCAGGCGCACATCCCTTGCGCTGGAAGTCTAACCGGACGGAGAGGCCCACATTGCCACTGGTGCTCATCAGCTGGTGATGCTGGAGGCAGAACTGACACCAGCTTGGGGACAGTTAGCTGTGTTGGAACAATCTGGGCCTGTCCGCTCCCTTGAGTGCCAGATCTTTGCAGCCCTGGACTTTGGTTCACCTTGTGAAATAACAGCCAGTGTTGTGGCAGTTTTAAAAGAGGCATAGTGATTTTTTTTACTCTGAATCTGCCATTTCTTAATAGACTTCAATGCAGATTGTGTAGATTAGCTCCTTAACACAAGTATAAGCAAGAATTAAGGAAGTACATGATATATGGCAAATGGTTTGAAACCTTACTGATGAAGCCTCATGGCGATGTTGGTGGCACTGCCAAGACATGTTTTAGGTTATTGCTGAGATGGAGAATGAGCTTATTTGTGGTTCTGCTGGTCTTACGGAAACAATTTTGAGTTCTCCTCCTAGTTGCTGCCAGACAGGTATCCTGCTGCGTCCACGAATTTTAGTCCTCCCTGCCTGGCATCATACCAGCTGTTGTGATATAAACCCTGTTTCCATCAAAGCAAAGGCTGTTCTTCTTGTGTTAGTGGTATAACTGCAATTCTATACACAGTTACAACTAATTGAGTTAACAGACTGTTTTCCTGCTCATATTCATTCTTGAAAGAGCTCACTGTGAGAAGGTTTGTTCTTAAAAATCCCATTTATTAGCCCTGGTTAAGTACACACAGTAATGCCTATCTACTGTGGCAGCTGCTCATTTAGCGCTACCAGGGAATAATACTGTTCTACTCCAGCCTGTATTATTAATCACCCTGCCTATAAAAATTCATTTCAAAAAGGTGCTATTACATGGAAAACAGATCTGCTGCCAAAGGAACTGAAATCTCTTCTGCTGTGTAAAGAGACATGTCATCATATGATTGTTTTCTTTCTTTTAGTACTTTACAGATTGTTTGGGAGGGACTTCTCCTCTGTTGATAGCCTCTGTCACATCTTTAATAGCGTCAACTCGTAAGGCATGATTTCTCCTTGAGAAAGCTGTGATGATCTTCTGAAGTAAACCATTTACCTAGATAGCGACTCATTCTAGTCTTCATTTTAATTTCTACTAATTCTTTTAAATCTCTCGGATCAGTACTGCCTGTTCCTTCCCATCAACAGCCTAAGATGTCCTATATAATTTGACCCCTGTATTTTAGGAATTCATTTATTGTTGTGAAGGCTGTCAAATGAGTGGATGTGGGTGTGCTATAACTCTGGCCTGGAATCTTTCAGGTCAAAATAAGAGGTGTTGTAAGACATTATACATTGCTTAGTGAGCGTGACGTGCTGCAAGTGAGAAAGGGAGACGGTGTGACGCTGGCTCTCAGTCCACCTCAGCGCCCAAGGAGCGGTACTGGCCTCAGGCCATGCTGCCCGAATACCCCATGGTTTAGGGAACGCAGCTTCACACGTACATAATGGTCTCATGCAGTCCCAGAGATGAGAGCCGAGGTCCTGGGAATAACCCAGACCTGCGCTGTCCTCACTGCCCAGGCTGGGCTCTCCCACTGGGGGTGAGACATCTCCAATCTAACGCGTTAGAGATAAGACCTCTGTTTGGCCTCACTCTCTAGCTGAGCAAGACCAGGAATCAGAGAAAATCCCAGTGCCAGGGAGCGCCTTCCCTGCCTCTTCCTCACCAGCAAGACCAACGTTGTGACCTGCTGCAGGAGCACGTCCATGCAACGTGATCTGATTATATCTGCTCTTGTTATAGGGGCATATTCCCTTTCGGTGGGGTCAGATGTTCCTTTCCCAAAGGCTTGGCAGGTTTTTTAAAATTGGCTCTGTGATAGGGTCTACCTCTGGCTGGAGACCAGAGACACACGTTCTGGAAGGAGCATTGGGCTTCTGAACCAGCCCATTTGCTGTCAACAGCAGCCAGCAGAACGATTGGAATCGCACTGCTGTTACGGGACAAATTCATCGCTTTTCTTTGGGATTGAGCACATTTTTCTGCCTGACCTTAACTGCTGTTGAGGCAATAATTCTTTTTGCTCGAACACTTGTCAAATTCCTGACATTAAAATTTTAAATTATAATTAAGATGAAATAAAGAAATCACACGCTGCCTCTCACAGCCTCGTTATTTCATGCTGATTAATGTTGCTGCAAACTTCTCGTTGAAGCTGGTGAGCTGAGGTTAGGTCTTAACCTTTAAAAGCCCTGGAGGGTTTAATCAGGGGCAGTAGCCTTTCAACAGGATTTTTATACCAATCTGTATTTTTTATAGCAGGATAGAACTATGTGTTTAATTGCGTAGGAAGGTCTAAAGAGCCTGCAGAGAGGAAGCAACTTACTGTCAGGTTCTTTAATTTTTAAAAATAGTTTGAGAACACAGCTGTTGGGTTATGGGGTTGCTTTCTAGCTGTACCATCTCCTCATCAAACTGCGGTGTATAAGAACCACTTGGCTGAGGGTAATGCTAAGAACGCTCAGTGCTGATTCATTTTGACATGTAAATAATTTAGAGAAAGCCGTATATAATCTTACAAACCATGAGTCATCCTCGTGGTTGCTATGCAATTTGTCAGGTAACAAAGAGCAGAAAGGTCATTTAATTGCACGTAAAGGCAGTATTTTTGATTGTGACCATTCCTCTATGCTTGGAATAAACGTTTAGACCATGCTAAATCTTCACAACGGCCCTCACTGCAAGTTGTGCAGTGCTTAACCAAGGAGCAAGATTTTTAAACAGACTTGTTTAAAAACAAGTTTTAAACTCTTATGCTTTTGGGTGACTTTTATCCACGGAGATCACCAGATATCTTCCAGCTCCCAGTGCCTGCTGATGTGTTGCATAGACTTTCTAGAAATTAAACTGACGCAGTAGTTTTGAAGAGTTGTCCAAAGCTTTAGAAGTCCTTTATATGTTATATTCTGTCTAATAATGGCTTGGAATAAGAGAGGATGAAGCTAGCTGAAGACAAAAAACATCTCTCTTGCATAGTGATTATCAAAGTTTCAGTGCTTCGCACCCTATATGAAGCTAAAAGGGAATCTTTGGAACTTTTCTGAGGAACACAACTATTTCATTTAGGAAGGAGATGACTGAGCCCAAGAAACCTGAGGCCAACAGCACTAATGTAGGACAGCTGGCTTAATTTCCCTGTTCCTGCTTCATTAGATGCAGAGATTTTCATCTTCGATCACTCTGGGTTGGGCAGAAAAAAAGACCTGGAGGAAAATGAATATCCTTCCCTCTTCCTCACTGGATTCAGACAAGCAGTTTAAAAAAATCTTCAGAAATTAAACCCCTCCGTGAGCTGCCCTCCTCTGCTCTGAAACATCACACGAGGAGGAACTGATTTTGGCTAGCAACATGCCGGAGGTCGGGTGAGAAGGGACGGGCAGGTACCACTGCCGTAGCTGTATAATGCAGGTATGTCTGCTCGGTGCAGAAGGGCCTGTTTGCTGCAGGTTAATTTTACACGTGTCTTGTGGGGGGGACCCTCAGTGTCTCAGACTAGCTGATATCTGAGAAACCGCTAAAATGTAGCCCAAAATCCCTGGTAACGGTTCTAAGCAGCTTCTCCAAAAGCAGGTTGCTTGATGCTCTCAGGCAGTGACAGAGTTTCTCCTTCCTGTTAACAGAAAACCAGAGAAAAGCCAGATGGTTGTGGCGAGCTGCAGCAAGTGATACGACGCAGGATGGACAGGCAAATCCTCATTTTGTTGCAAAGGCCAAAAAAAGCTGCAGCAGAGTTGGCCACCGAGGCTTCGTGTTTGTAGACTTGAGCGTCTGCGCCGGTACCCCCGCACTAGGCTGCTGCATGAGAGGGTGAAGTAGTTTTTAAGCTGCTAGTGGTGTGACGTGGGGTCCTGCCAGGCTCCCGCTACCTGGGCTGCTTTGGCCGTGTGTGGCCAAGAGCTCGGGGTTACCAGCGGCCCTGCCGTCGCTGTGCAGCGCAGCACCCCCATAGCACGTCAGTTACACTTCAGACGCAGTAAGTTGAAAATGTGAATTCAGAAGATAAAGTGCCTCGTTGGGGGCTGCTGTTGGGGTTGGGTGTAGCAGTTAAGCAGTGGGATGGATTGATGCACGACCCTCACCATCCCTCCTTCCCACCATCCCTGCCAGCAGCAGGAGGCAATGGCTGGGAAGGGGCTGCTCCGGCTGGGACAAGCACGTTCCTCCTTCCCTCCCCAGGAGCCTTATGTCCTTTTCAGTGAAAGAAAGCAAATTTGCTAATTTGTCCAAAATGTGTTTTGAACTTGTTTTTCATTCTGCTCTGAACAAACCATTCGCCATCTCTGCTCCTCCTGCCTGGGCTCTGCCAGAGAAGTGTCAGAGATGCCTCAACAGCAGGGAAATGGCATCAGAGGTAAAAATCTGCACGTTAGTGTTCTTGATGGCCAGTTCTTAACATCTCCATAAATGTTTACAACTCTGTAGTGAAGCACAAATGGAAATTGCTCTTCAATTTTTATCAACTGATTAAGAGATGAAAACAAATTGTGGCTACTGAAGTTTACTGTGTAAACCCGAGGAACGTTAAATTGGGGCTTAATGGGGTCTTGACTTTGGCTTGTTGAGCTTGCTGCTGAAGGTTGTAAATTAAGTGTTTATGGAAATTAACTGTTCACTAATAAGTAGACTTAAAATAATGCATGCGTTGTAGAAGATAGGCATGAAACGTGCTATGTAGTGTTATGCATGGCTGAAGCTATGCTGCACATTTTTTGATCTTGGAGGAAAGCTGAAGTTTAGCCTGGGTTTTAACAGCACTTTGCTGTCTATTAATGGAGGTGGCATGTTATGAAAACACTTCATTTTTTTAATTGCTGACTTGAATTTACATTTGTTTACTGAGATGCTAAAATGAACTGAGCATAGCAATAAGAGAAAAGACTATAGCAGATTTGGTCAAAGCAGCTGGGTAGTGGAAACAGGTTTTGTGAAATTTAGATTAAACCAAGATTTTTCTTCTTTTCATGAAATTATTACTGTCTACAAAACGTCCCATAAAAATTCTTTCTTCTTGTAAAAGGCAGTGAAATCGCTTTTATGTTTATTTCCCTTTTGGTTTTATGTGACTTTAAGACATCTGTGCAGCATCCCAGTAGAGGCATCCCAATGGTATTTTAAATACCATTATAGGGCACCTGCTGCTAACGTTCAAGTTGTTTCGTTACACCACACATAGGAAAAGCTTCTGTTTTTCAAGAAGAATATTCACATATCAACATTGAAATCTGGAGGCTTGTGCTGTTGTCAGCTCAGTACTCTTTCACCAGGAATTCAGTTTGGCCAGTCTACGCTCAGAAACTTTACAATACTTCCCACATACAATATGGAGATTGGAAAACTGCGGTCAATTTGCTGGTTCTGAGAACGTCAGTATATCGGTGAATAATCTTGCTAGGACAGATCTTTAAAAATCATAGTTATTGCTAGTCGTTGAACTACACTGACTCAGCCAGTACTGGTCCTCAATACTGGGAGAGCTTCAGCCAGATGGAGCTGGTATGGTTGGTTACGAACCTGCTGAGCCCTTGCTGTAGTTCGGTATTGATGCTGCTGTGTCTTGCCGAAGCAGTTATGTCCTGCAAATAACATTTTTTTAACTTGCTCTGTAAATTTGAAATTACTATGGAGGTCATGCAGGTTCTGGTGAAAGCTAAGCCATTTTTAATGGATTCGTGTTCTCCATAAATGAGGTTGCAGCTCAAGAGAGCACTTCATTAGCGCCCCAATCACACATTGTTCAAGTGGGAAGTTTTCAATGCAAATGTCGTGGATTCAGAGTTGTTTACTGGTAAGTTAGAGCTAAACTCTTCAGTAACATCGGTGAAAACACATGTAGTCTTAAAAACAGGCAGGGGACTCTGCTGGAAAGCTCTCTGCTTTCCGCACATGAGAAGCGTTCCCCTCCTTTGTCGTTTCGATGCTGGCGTACTGAGAAACTGTGACGGGACTGTCTCAGGTTCCTAGGCAGTACCTGAAATCCCACAGGTAGCTCCCATAGCAAACTTGTGCCACGAGCACCAGCAGTTTCCATTTTCAGAGGGATTCAGGCATTCTAGCAAGTCACACCACAAAGACAATAATTTTCCCAAGGGGTTTGTGTGCATGTGCAGTTTTCTAGCTGGATACCTGTGAGATTCCTCCCCTCCTAGCTGAGACTCTGGCCACGTTCTGCACCCCTGGCACTATCCTGGTAATCTCCCTCGAATGAGAACCCTTGCTTTCACCTGATTAGCTGTCTGGGCATCTGTTCTCAATGTAGCTTTAATTGCCAATAATAAAGACAATTTGATTCTCTCTTATGCCTCAGCTGCCTGTTAAATTAACTTTGGACAGATAACATCACCATTTTGCAAAGGCACGTTAAAAAAAATTAAATGTTATTTCCTACAAGGAGATCAAACCACTGAATATCTTCTTGGTTTGGGTTTGAGACATTCATCAGAGAACCCTAAGAGCTGGTGTAATGCTGCAGGCAGATTGGCACGACTCTTGTGTTTTGTTCTGGTTTTGCATACAGCATCGATCGAATCCAAGCAGGTTGGATTTGTAGGCACTGCATCGCCCCAGTGCATCCAGCTGCATCCTGCAGCCCGGCGGCACGCCGAGTCATCCGTTGACACGCTTGGACACTGCCGTGTGGGGCTGACATCAGTAGCTTGTAACCGTTACATTAATAAGGCGTTGCAGTATTTGCTAAGATGTGAGTTATAGGTACACGTATCCAACAGATCCGTGTTTCTCTTGGCTCTGGCACTGTTTTGAGGATAATGCTGGGAAGGGGCTACTGCATTCTGGGGCTTGGAAACAGAGCACGAGGTTGGGCAGTGCCTGTCTGTGCCACCCGTTAAATGTAGCTCCTGGGCCACATCTGGGCTGAGTGAATCAGTGTTTACTTCTGAGCAGGCCGTTGTGATTGCATCCCTGGGCAGCAAAGCCAGGCCTGGATTAACACCTGAATGTAGAAGCACTGTGATACAGTTTCAGGAGTGATTATTTTGTATTTAAATGGCAAATACAGAAATGTAATGTTGCAGTGCAGTATGTGGGAAATTCCAGGTTTTAGGGGGTACTACACGACCTTTTGGCAGAGCTGCCTGCTGAAGTCAGCTGTCTCTGTGCAGGAGCAGGCACTAACGGGAATCTAACATCAGCCCGTGAGCTGCTATCGTCCTCTCTGTCGCGGCAGGTTTCAGAAAGTGAACCCAGCATGTCTGCTTCGCGCCGCTCGAGTTTTCTCCATATTATATAAAGTAGCACTGCTTTGTAGCAGAATTCAGCAGCAGTTGCTTGAGACATGCTTGAAAAGTAATGCACACACACACGCACTTTGAAACTGCAGATCAAAAAGTCAAAATGCATTGCACGTTACTGTGCTTCTTATCAGAAAAGAGTTTAACAACATTCCCAGCTCAAAAAATTCAAATCAATGCCACGTCAGGGAACAGACTCGAGGGACTGAAGGCCATTTTGGTGGTTGCTAATGCAGTGATTATTTCCTGTCTGAAGCCAAAGGGATCAATAACTCCAGTTAGAAAGAAAGGCCTTCAGGGGAAAGAGAACTTGTGTCAGAGGAGCTCTCTGGACTATTTAAGTAACAATATTTTATAGATCCAACAAACAAGCTATTCCCAGCCCAGTGAGCAACATTCCTCAGCTGCAGGTCAGGTACTGCAGAAATTAATTTAGCTCAATAATGTGTGTAGCTTGTAGTATCATCCACAGCGTTACAGAATTAATTTGGCAACGCTTTCCATTCGAGCCTGGCTCTCCACGAGGCGGCTCACAAAGGGGATCACAGACTCACCCGTAACTACACGAAACACTTTGGAAAACACCGTGTAGAATTCATCCCAGGTGGCTGGGTAGGTGTTTCCCTTCTGCATCGACTGCACCAGGAGGGTTTTGTCCATCCCAGCAGATCAGTGGCTGCTTGAAGTGTAGTCACAAGTGAGCATCACCTCTGCCTGATTAAAGCAGGTCAGGGAATATCTCCTAAAGCAGACCATCAGAATAGCTTGAACTGGGAAGATGTTTGCTGCTCTGGCTGTGTGTTTTGCCTTCACATGTAAATGGTAGTGAAGGACCCAACGGGGGTCATCTCAAATCCATTCCCTCCCAGAGCTGTTGATTGCCATTGTCTGATCTCAATCAAGAGCTAGCGATGAGCTGCATATATTAAACGCCAACTGTGGTTTCAATTTACATGTTGATGCAAAGTGTAAATTCAGTGTATGGAAAGGTTTTCTGCACAGACTTACCCGTTGCCTCACGGAATGCGTAAGACGTTCTGTCCCTTGATGCAGCAGCAATGCACTAGCAGGTGGGGGCTCCTGTGCTGGGTGACTGTCTGCCAAAGGGACATTCTTATTTCTGGAGGAGGGAGGACAGCCCTTGTGGAGGGAGGAGTGTTCCCTGGTGTGCTGAAGGCTCAGGAACCCTTGGGACGTCTGGGTGACAGCTCAGGCCAACCCTGAAAAGGGACGGAGTATGGAGGCTGGCTGCTGGGGAAGGTGCGCAGGCCGCTGGGCAGGACTAGCCCGGCCCCCCGGGCTGAGGTAAGTGCCCTGAGTTCTGGGGCTGAGGAATGGGGAGGAAAGGCAGATTTCTGAGTGTGAGGCTGAGTGAAGTAGCTCGAGTGGTATTTTTCTTTCCTTTTTAGCACCTGTGTCTTTGTGACTTTTTCTCTATCTGTGCCTATTGTGTGTGGTCTGAATACATATTTTATTTTGTTAAGATAACCGACTCGAGTGAAGGGTGATTTTGAAGTAACGGGAGAGCTGTGTTGTGATGGCCGTAGTGATGTTTATAACCGACATTTTGCCTGCTCCCGCAGAGCCCGGGACAGTGGCACGTTGCTCCCAAGTACCCAGAAGGCAGCAGGATAGGTGCCCGCTGGCGGCGCAGGCTGCCTCAGGACCTCGTAGGCTGAGAGTCTGGGGGGAAGAGAAACCTTCTGGTGCTGGGGTAGGGACGGTCCCTGGCCTTTGGAAAGTCAGGGGACACTTCTGCAGTCAGGGTGGTCTGTGACAGAAACATGTGGCTGGCACCCTTGGATTTGAGAGGATTTCTACATCTGCTTCTGTGCGCTAGCCTGCCCAAAGCGGGGATCGCCAGCATTTAGCTTCATCTTAGACTGCCGCCGGGAATGAGTCTCCGTAATTTGCTTTAGCCAAGTGTATCTCTAACCCTGCAAAAATGGGTCGTCTCATTTGTTTCTTCTGTTCTGACAGGTTCTTTTCTTGCCATGCAAATATTGATCTGGAATCAGTGTAGGCCTAGCTCTACTCCCACAGACCTTGCAGAGTAATTTAGGACTCCACTTAAAATAACAGTTGTTTTGACTACCTCAATCTTAATATGAAGTGTCAGTTCTTCTTAATGAATGATATCAAATCACCAGTGTTGCATAGACTCTTACCCCTATGGAGGGATATCATTCTATGCTTAGCACCTGAAACAGGATTTTACGTATAAATGCTGTATCCAGATCTCTATATTTAGCTCTTCTTGTTTCAGAGGTATTCAACTTGCAAATCCCTATGCTTCTATTTTATATAAATCCTATTTCAGGTATTTGCATTTCAAATTTGGTTGGACTTATGCGAAAGGCTCTGCATAGCATGAAACAGCTTGCTTTGGAGGCAGAAAAGTAGAAATACCTCCCACTGAAAAGTAACGACCAGCAGTTCAATGCATGTTCCCCAAAATGTGCGAGAGATGATCACGTCTCACAGTGCTATTTTTCCACTGTGACTAATGCCCCCATTCCAGTCCCCCCCTCCATCTTTGCCAGTACAAAACACTGTAATTCATGTGTGGAGCTATACCCGCAGCTATGGATGCCGAGAGCACTTAGCAGCCTGCGATTCAGTTCAGCACACTAAGATAATGCATCCTATACGTAAAGAAAAATATGCTTTTAGTCTACTACCATTCTTCTCTGAAAGGAAAGGCATTATCTGAGCAGGGTGCTGCTCTTCTCCAAAGGCAGCAGCTCTGCAGAGATGAAAGTGCTGGTGTCTGTGTATAGCCCAGCCAGTCCTTGGGGTAAATGTAGCTCAGATAAGAGAGCTTTACTTCTTGCTCCTGCACGAGTCACAGAGACCTCAGTTTAGCTAAAAAGTGCTCATCCATTCTTCTTCAACACATGCAGTGATCTTTTTTGCAGCATGTGCTGGTTTCTGTCTCTGATAGAGTATGAGCACTTCTAACATCGCTGGGAAGCAGGGACTCATTGGGATACCTCCTAATGTCATTACAATAGAGGGAATCTGCAGAGACCCCTGCAAAAGGCAGGACTTCCATGTGAAAGCTACTGACTGCTGTAATAGCCTCCTTCTTGGAGAGAAAAATGGATAATATAGCTGGAGGTAAAATCCAAGGAGAGCCTGAGGTACTTTATAGCTATAGCTTATGGAAATCAGTGCCAAAGAACATCTATCACGCTCTGGGAATCCGTGTTTCAGTGAGAAGGCCTTGTGACGCAGCTGGATGTGCTGTGGGACGCAGAGTGAGAGAAGGAGGGCATCTACTGCCAACTGTCACACTGGCCCTGGAGAAGGAGGGAAACCAGTCTCTGCTCTTCTTACCACCTGGAATAAGGTGGGACTATTGCCCTAGTTGCAGGAACAGCTTTGTTGGAGTTTGAGATGCTCTGATGCTGACCTGAAGAACTAGAGTGGCAGTGTCCCATCAGCTCTGTTAGGAGCCATAAGACCTATTCTAGTGGTAGGTTTGTCCAATTTTTCCTCTTTATTAAGGGTCTTTCAGAGATGGTCAAGGAGAGGGCTAGTGGGCTGTGTACACTGGGTGGACAGCCCTCTTTGGTCATGCAGCAGGTGGGCATCCAATTCCTCTAGACACTAGGGTGTTCCAAGGGGCTCTCAGGAGAAAAGGGTGGTTAAAGTGGGCTCTGGTTCACATGAATTACACTAGAAGGTTGGGCAGTAGTGAAAGGGGTCTCATTTCACTACGCTGGGATTTTATTTCATCGTGGAAAACATCCATCCTCTGGCTTGGTGGATGATTTTTCCACTTCATGTGAAATCAGCAGGCTTTCACAGTGAGAGCAACTTGTGACCTGTGTATTCAGTGAGCCGTACTGAGGATCAAACACCATCCAAAGAGCAGCAGCGATAGATGCAAAACCTGCCGTATGAAGAATAAACTCACACTAATCTTGAGTGTAGGTGGCAGAAGAATCAGGGCAGTAGGATGTAAGACTGGAGCTCGATCTCTGAAACACCTGGTGGGTGGCTTGTCCCTGAAGAATGGCAAGGCATAAGCGAGTGCTGGTAGTGGTCTGTCAGCTTGCACGCACTGGTCTCTGGACTAATACTGGGAGGTACATGGCCGTCAAAATATCGGCTTTGTGGAGCTGATATTATGACAGGAGATATCTAATGATTCAAATTCTGTGAAAGCAAACCATGAATAAATAAGATTCCGTTTTGACCAAAATTTCACTGAAGTACTAGGGTAGGGGGAGTCCCTACTTTGGGAGAAAACAGTTAAAATAAAAAGTTAAATGCAGCCAAATTTGTCCTACAAAATCATTTCAAAATGGAAGTCAGAACACTGGAATATTTTTTATTTGTTTTTATTTTTAAGTTGGAATTAGCTATTGAATTTGGTACCAGTCAGAAACAGATCAGATTGACCTAACCTAGTAAATGTATTTTTTTCCCTGTAACTTTTGAAGTGTTGGGAATTTTGTTTTTGAAAATGCAAAAGGATGCTGTCCCCCATCCCTGCAGGGCAGAGAGCAGCTCCAGTTTCATGGTTTCATGAGAGTAGCGAGTCCTTTCACTCCAGAGTCGACTTTGTGGGTGGGCTGCCCCAATATGCTGGTAGGATATCCAAATTACTCCCCTTTTATCGTGTGCTTTGTCACTTTGAAAACCACACCTCATTCTTGTGAGCTGCGTTTCCCAATACAGCAGAGAGGAAGAGAATCTTTGGCCTCCAATTTGTACACAGTTGAAATGAGAGTGCTCAGGACAGCTGCTTTGCTAACTCAGCCAGCTGCCTCTGCTCTCTGTGCCTGCCTGGCACTTGCTTTTGTCTCATTTCCTTCCTTCAGCAATTGCTAGGGTTAGTCCTTGGGAGCTACGACTTCATTTTATGAAGCAGAAAGTTGTTTTCCACATTTCTTCACATCCAGTTGTTTTTCCTAATTGCGTCTAGCCATCCGCAGGACTGCATTTGCCTTTCAGGTGAAGTTGTCTGTGCTAAGTTCCCATGCGCTGGCAGGATTATGCTCCACCTGAGGCAAAGCAGTGATTTTGCTGGGCAGTGTCCCTGTGTCGCCAACACGGCAGCGTGGGTGAGGACACTGCAGGAATCGCAGGCAAGAGGGACAACGGGTGCCTTACTCTGGTTGCGAGTGAGGAGCGCTGGGATGGCCTTGGTCTTTGGTCCCTTGAATTGCACCTACAGTGTGTTGTAAAGTAATCTTACTGAAATGAGGCTGTACGATCCACTTAAAATCAGGGAATGATTTAGCTATGGCACAGTAACTTAAAAAGAAAAAAAAAAAAAGGAAATTAAACCCCTAGCAACTTCAAATTTACTGCAAACTCCTGAACTTTAAACATCTATGTACCCGAGAGGAGATTTAATACTTTTTCTCACTTTGATGCTATTAGGGCATAATACTTCACATCATCTGAGCCACCCAAGAGTGTGACATGGGGATGGCCTTTGAGACTGGAGAAAACTTGAAGCGGAAATGAATTCACTGGAGATAGGTCAGTTCCTGTAAGTCCCTTTACAAAAGTGTTTCTCTCAGTCTGTTCAGATTATCAGCTGCTATGCCAGCTGCCTGTGACAACACAGGAAATGAAAAAATGGCAGTAAGAAATCTCAGGCTGCTTATTAAGCCTTTTTAACCATCACAGAAAACGAGCAGTGTACTCAAAGGGTTTCCCAGTCTGTCGGAAGCACAAACATCTCTGTAGATTGGGCTGCACTTGGTATCTGGGTAAAGGAAAAAAAGTTGCGGGGGGTTATTTTGTTGTTTTTCATTTTTTTAAATGTTCCATATAAAACATATTTTTTAAAAAACAACATGAAACTCATCAGGTAACTAGTTTTTATTTCTTGTTTCTGTGACTGGAGTCTCCTGAGTTGCATATTGGCAAAATAAATGTTTGAGAATGATTAGACACAAAGTACCTTTAAGTCTTTTTCTCACATCTGTAACAGAAAGTCACATTGTTTGGGTCCTCTGTAAAAGCAATTGTTGCCATATATATTGTGAGAGAAGGACTAGAGTAAAAGCAAAGCTAGTGTTATAGCTTTGGCCTTGCCCTGTCTATTCTTTGGTACAGCCAAAGACGTGAAGGACTCCATCTCCGGAGCTCCCCAGACGCATCTTCGCACTTTCATGAAGTGTTTCATGCTGTAATGTTTGCTGCTGATACAAAACCAGCGTTGCAGGCACCGTTCCATCGTATGGATTTCCCTAGGCTTGTAGGGAATTCCCTTTCCCTCCTCCTTCGCCCCTCTCCCTTCCACGGAGGAGGAGTTTCCCTGGGGTAAGGGAAGGGTGAAAAGACAGTGTTTCCAGGGACTGCAGTCTCCAGTCGCTTATGTCTCTACTGGCTGTAAATTATTGGCTGATAATGAAAAGATTTGGTGTGTGCATTGGGACAGCTGAATAAAAGCAATAGTAAGGACAGCCGTTAATACCATAAAGCTGGGAGCTGTATGGCTTTCTTTGAAATGTGTTAATTTACGGATGGGTAGTCTGCAAAATGTTCTGACCTAGCAGTTACAAGGGATGCAGTTCATTCAATTTAGCCTCTCACTTTTCAGAAGATCTTGCTTTCACTTTGGGTTTTCTGTGTTATCCATCATTGCAGCATCTCCAGACCTTTTTCAAATCAGTAATTACACATGTGCTTAGATCTCATCAGCTAGAAAGCTAAGTATGTTCTTGAGCACTCTGAATAGAGACGGGAATACCCATATGCCTGAATGCTTTTCTAAATGGGGTTAACCATGTGGAATATAACCCATCCTGTAGTATTTGCACTATGACAATTTGTCTTTGGTGCAGTGGGCTACCAGTAACGCTAAGAGGAACTGCGTGTTTGTCACACCATCTGCGCCCTTTAAACTGGGTGGTTCCTGGGCTCCAGGATGTTTTTTCTCCATTCCTACTCCACAGAGTGCCCTCAAAGCTAAAGGTGTTTAGTTCATTGGCTGTGTTAGAGGTCAGATATAAATGACATATTTTCCCTCATTTCCTGTAAGTTGTGAGTCGTTAATTCCAAAGGAGTCAGGCAGAGAAGAAGCTGCTTTGCTCTGCCTGCATAAAAGCTGGGATTTGCTGGGCGTGATCCTTGCTGCCTTCCTCTGAGACGGGCAGAGGGTAGCTGGGGGCTCTGGATCATAACTTCACCGTGCAGTAGCTGCCATCAAAGGGGACTTTGTGGGAGACCTGTGAGAAATTGGCTGTAGATCCCTGTGTCTCTGGTGTGACACAAGGCTCCCTGAGAGGGACTGTCTAGCTGGTATCTGCTTCCTTTTTCACATGCCGGAGCAGTTGGCACAAGGCCCTGGATCCGTGGGCCAATGGCCAAGCACGGTTTGCATATCCATGTACCGGGTACTAAAAAAGCACATTACCATGTGAATCTGTATCTAAGGTCACAGGTTTGTGTCCTTAGGAGGTATAAGAGTGAAAGGAAATGGTCACAGGATAACACGTTTTGTTGGGAAATGCAAAGAAATTGAAAGTGGAAATACAAAACACTGGCCAAAAATCTAATGTGCTCGCTGCAGATGAATTGTTTATTCTTTCTGTGGTCTGGAGGTCTGGTGCCTGCCTATACCACTGGCAAGTGTGTGGTAATTTACTCCAAAAGGTGTCTATATTACTACAGTTTTTTCATAAAACAACCCTGAGAATGCAAAGCATTCAAGGTTATGATCTCTTTCATGGGATTGTTAATTTAGTCAGAAATAGAGAAACTGTTAAGAAAGCACCTAGAAATTGAATTATGCTGCAAAAAACCAGCCCTTCTCCAAACGTTTTCTTTGTACCTGGAAGAAGATGTCTTAGCAGTCTATAAAGCAGTCTTTCTAATAACAAGGAGTTTTTTGCTTTTCTCCAAAAACCTGTGAAATGCAGTGTGCTTTTATCCAAGTGCTACTGTCCGAATGAGCCCATTACGTGGGCACTGGTCACTTAAAGATAAGCCTCTGCTGCTGAGGACAGGAGTATGTATCTGGTAAGTGCTTTGGTTTTGAGTTACGTTCCTAAACTGGGTATAAAAACAGAAAGAAGGCTTGAGCATTAAGGGTGCAGTTTTCCAAAGAGGCAATATTAAGCAACGCAGGGCCTATAATTTTTGGCAATTATAGGGAGTCCTATATGCTTTATGTCATTTAAGAAGGCAAGATCAAGACATCTGCTCTCAGTGGTTTTAGCCAGAAGACAGTGCACTACCATCCTTTGACTTCAGCTTAAAAGGTCTATTTCTTCAACAATTGGTCTGCAGGTAACTGTTGTGTTTAAGTACCTTGTCTTGGCCTTACATAATCTCCCAAAAGGAGAGAAAAATGCTGTTTAGGATACTCCTTAGTAAGGGACCAACGAGGACCAATGAATATTTTTAATAGTCCTGACTTGGATGTTATTCCAGTGCTGTGCTAGACCAAAGAGGACAAGGAGCAAAAGCCATAAAGGGACCTTGTGGATGCTGCCAGCTGCTGGCACAAATGGCCTCTTGGTATATGTCTCTTTTCACTCTGGACTTCATATCTTTGTCTTTTTCCTACATCCTCATTTTCAAGAGCTATCCTTTTATCTCCTTGCAGCCTGATCTAGTACCCGTCCACATCAAACCAGCACTTCTTACATTTGATTGCACTCTCTATTATACCCCTCTTAACTTACCCTAGTTCTTTCTTCTCTGTGACCATTACCCTTCCGTAGCCACCAGAAGAGGCTCTGACTTAAATCCTGCTGCTGCCAGAGACAGGCATGATCCAGGAGGTGTCCTGTGGCTGGCACAGGCACTGTGATGTTCTTATCACCTCTCAGCACCCCATTGACAGCAGTTACTTTTAAGGGCAGAAGTTCAATAATGCAAATAAGATGGAATGCTTATGATTATATTTGCATGTTTTAAACATGCATTTACTTCATTTGAATGAAAGTTATAAATGCTTTGACTTTGAGCCTGGCACAGTTGTGGTATGAAATAAGCCTTAAAGGATGCTCTTGGCTGGAGCTGGCGTCTCCCCGGGCCGCAGGCCAGCCAGTCTTGGCTGCTCCAGTTTGGTGGCACTCAGAGCTACGCTGGGGCTGAGCTCTCTGCCTTTTAGCTGTTTCCTGCCATTATCTGGGGTTGCGTTGGCTGGGGATTGGGGAGATAAATAAAATAACAACAACAAGAGAGAGGCCCTGACTGCTCCTACCTGCTGGTTCCTTGGCTCTGGCTTCCACGTTCCCCTCTCTGATTTCTACCTGCTGCTGGCTCTGCCGAGCCTGCTGCTGCCCAGCCCTGCGCAGGGGCAGAGCACCCTCTCAGTGCCGCCCTGCGGTGTGCAGACACCTAACGTCACCCCGCATTGGGCTGGGCGAGCAGGCTGCCTCTGCACCCAGGAGGTGCAGCCCAGTGCATGCGCTACAAGCCCATCGCAAACTTTTCTCTCTTTGCTGTCATCCACTGAGGTGTATTTGCTGTTGTGTGTGTATTGAGGATTGGGCCACAAATGCAAATTTCTGTAGGAAGGAAGACAAAATTTTTCACGGATTGCACATACAGAGATCAAAGTTTATTCACCAGCGACACAAGGTTATTGTAGGATTGCCCAAATAGTCCCTTTGAAATTTTCAGTGTTAACGTGCAAAGTCGGTAAAGCACAAATTGGAGTCATTTATTCACCACGAAAGGAGGAAAATTCCTCGTAGAGATAAACCTAAATTTGTATAGTTATCACCATTTTCCCCTTTGCTCCTGCAGTGCTCGTTAACGGTCCCCCAGGCTGGCAGGGTGCGGATGCAGGGTGCCTCTCTGTGGAGTGGTGACAGCAGAGGGCAGCAGCATCCTGCGATCGCCCAGCGCTAAATCAGCACAAGGCACAAGGGAAGCGGCTGTGAACTTGGGCAGCACGGGAAAGGTGCAGGTTAAACAGCGAAACCTGCCCTTTTCTGGTTAAAATACTGCTAAATCCTTCATTAAGTTTGGACGCCAGGAACCTGAGGATGTTTTAACTGTATCTGCCATCGACTGTCAGTGTTTGACAAATACCGAATAGTGTATTTCCATTATAGTAGTATTAAAACGCATTTTGGAGAAAATAGTATTTCCAAGCTAAGGCTGACTGCTGGCTCTTTGCTTTTGCTTCCTGACAATTATATCAATGCCACCAGGTGGGGATAAGATCCTTTTTAGATTATATTGGATTTTCCTTCCCAGGTACCTATTCGGGTTGGGTCCTCCAGCAGTGTTTAAACACAGCCCAGGTGGGTTGGTAGGTTCCGTGGTGCTGTCGGTGTGTCTCAGCACAGCTCTGCCAGCAGGTAACCTGTCCGAGAGACCACGCCAGACCCTGCTGCTCCAACGGGCCTTTGCCAGCAGCCTCTTGATGACACTGCCTGAATCAGCAGTGCAGTAGTAAAATTTTGAAGTAGATAAATTAAAGTCAGTTGATGGTTGGAGAGGGTAACAGAATAAGACAAAGTTCTTTGTGGTTACCTTTCGTTGATCACTGAACTGACTACCTCAGAACACCTCTCGAGACAGGGCAGTGCTGGCTTCATTGTGGATGGAGCACTGAGGTGGTGGCAGCTCTGAGAGACTGATTATTTCAGATGCTTCCGATAGCATGGAAATATATTTTTATTGGCTGATAATGTAGAAATTCAAGTGTTTTAATCTGAGGTCCTTCTGTATCTCTTTAACTAAGGCCATGTACTAAATAGCAAGAAAGTTTTTTATCACATTAGGGAACCATTTCCAGCGCTTTCTGAATTATCTCTAGATATATTTCATTTTTCATATCAGCCAATGCAGATGTCCTTTTCCATAATGTTCAGAATTGAATGTCCATCTGGTCAAATAAGTATCCTATCTCCTCCTACTATGCTGTAGTTATTACTCAATATTTGTCTAGGCGACATTGGCAGAGCCTCCTAGTCCCAGGTTCTGTATAGCAGTGAATGAAGTGAGTGATTTTTCAGTCTGTGTATATGTATGTGTATCTCCTGTGTTTAGGTAAACATTTCAGCTCTGATAATGGGGGAAATAATGGGTTATCACCAAATGGAGATAGAAGGCTTAGCCTGATGTTATTTCATCGAATTATTTTCTCTTTTTTATTTCTTGAGTCTCTAGCAAAGAAGTATAAAACCATCCTTTTCCATTTGTTTCTCCCTGTTTCTCAAAGAGCCCTTTCAAACCACAACCACCTCCCTGGGCTCCTTTGCTGGAGCGATTTGCATATACTTATGTTTTTGCCCCACTTTCTAAGAAACCCTTTGCTTTGTGGATTCTTGCACAGATGTTACTGTCTGTGTTAATAATAAGACAGAAATATAGCAGAAACATGTATCGCATAGCAACTGCCGACCAGAATATGGCCCCACACACATGCTATGCCAGCAATGGTGAGAAGATCCACAGCAGGAACTTGGGAACAAGCTTGTTAGGCCGTTAAATTCTTCTTGAGGTTATAATGTTTACATTCTCCTTTTCAGAAAAATGCTAGATAATATTTATTTTTTATATTATAAGTAAAATCACTAACAGACTCTCTCCTATGTAGTGTTAGCAGCCAGTCCATATACTTGCTGGCATGCTGAATCTTATAATTTCTGCAGAATTTAATGAAGGAAAAATACCCTGGAAGTGCACAGGAGAATAGTGTGAAATAATATTTTCAATGGAGGATGGCTGAAGTAATTTCAGGAATCAAGGGCTTCTGCAGACTTGTCTTTATTAGTAAATTGCTTATCAGTTTACGCCAACATTTCCTTTATTAGTAAATTGCTTATCAGTTTGCAAACATTTCCACACACAGTTGTGTTAAGTTGCTGTCTTCATAGTAGAAGGAGAGTGTATAGCCAAATATCAACATTGGTCTCATTGTCTCTACTTTCCATACACTCAGATCAAAGCGTAATACTCTTTGTCTTAAAATCTTTTATAAAAAATTATTTCATTGTCATGTCATGTTAGCTGAACAGCTGGCTTTCGATAGCTGGCTGGGCATGGGTTTAGGAGGCTCTCTATGCGAAGTTATTAAAGTAAAAATAGAAAGTGAGTGTTTTCGTTCAATAATTTCAGCAGCCCAAGTATATGCAAAATGAGGAGGTCCACGTTTGGGGTGTCAATGATTTTAGCATCAAAAAGTAGTAGCTGAGATCCTTAACTTTATAGCATCCACTTTGTGACTTAGCTTTAGACAAACTCTTCTGAAATGCATTAATGGCTATAGCGCAACACAGAAGTTCCACTGTAAGAGTCCTTGAGGTTTTCTTGCTCCTCCTCTCACTGTGAAGTGGGAGTTTGCCACTTGCAATAAAGCTACATGATGGAGGAGTCCAACATTCCACTGTGCACTGGAGGATGCTGCTCTTTATGTCCCTGCGGTTCACCGTATGCCTGTTTTCCAGACTCCTGCTAGTAGGGTTCCCAGAAAACCATGTTTTCATTTCTGAGGGAAACAGCTGTAGCAGAAGTAGATCTTCCTTTTTACAACTTTCCTTATGGCAGATAATTATTTTCCACAGTCAGCCAAAGGAGAGGAACAAGGAGTGTAAACATCCTTGGAGTGCACCTTGTCACATGTACCTGGCCAGCACCGTCACTGCTGCTTTCTGACGTACGAAGTACCAGGTGCATGGGACTATAATAAATCTCAGGGGCAGAGTGCTGAGCCTGGAAGTCATTTTGTTTCAGGATCTTTTTATGTAAAAGTTGAATTCAGCTGAGGAGCATTTCTTGGACTACCTGTCCCTTCCATTTCAGTGACGGGATGGCTGTCCCCTGCGTGGTGGCTCCTGGCAGATCCCACTACCCCCACTGAGACAGACCCCTATGTCAGGCACCTGTGTTCCCCCACCAATTCCGAGTTGAAAAGCTGTGGATGCTCTCCTGCCTCCCTGCAGGGCTTGCCTCCTGGGGAGGAGAAGCAGGAGGAGAAAGGAGAGCAGGCATGCCCGTCTGCCATGGGGAGACAAACACACTCTAGGTAGTCAGATCCTGTGTACTGGTAGAAACATAGTAGGAACATCTCCATCTTCCAGTCTCTGAAAAATAGGCTGATGTTTCCTACAGAGCTGTCAAAACACTGGGGATAGCAAAACATCTCCCTAGCCAGGTTTTACTGTGAAAAGCTACAGAGACTACAGTCTCTCCAGAGACGTGCAGTGGCGGATGCCACCCCAGTGCTGCTGTGTTGCTTGTGCTAGAGAATGCTTGCTGCAGCACCTGGGGCTGTAGTGTGAAGGGGTGTGGAGACCTTGCGTGCGGGATAGCCATTTGTGCTGTTAGCACCCTTGGGATTTATATAGGAGCTTGCTGTGGGTTGGTGTCTAGGTCATATCGATGCATTGGGCAGCCAGTGGTGTTCTAATCTGTGACACCCGGGGTGGGATGTAACACATGGAGCACTTTGAGTTGGAAATGGCAGCCCGTCACCCATCGTGGGAGAGGCCCTTCTCATGATGATTATTAAACCACCATTAATGAATTTACTGTGCTTTGGCAAATGGAAAAAATGTTTATCTCACACATTTTTCACCCAAATCTGCTACTGTAAAGAAAACTGCTGGGAGACTGATGTAAGGGCCTTGCCATAAAAGCTCTGCTCACTCCACTCACTAGTTTGGGGTCCGAGCACTTGCTTCCGTTGTAGGAACAGAAGTTCACCACATGGCTGGTGACTTACTACCTTTCTTCTATGTAAAAGCACAATAAAAAGTGTACAAACCCCATCTTCGCTGATCTGCTCCTCCTTGCGCTCAGTCATGTTGTTTTAAGCAATGCTGAGATACTCTGTGGTGTCGTGAAGCAGCAGGGGAAGGGAAAGCTGGGGTTGGGGGGCAAGACTGGATGAACAGACAAAACAGTACTTTGTAATAAGAAGAAAGTCAACAGATATTATATTTTGCCCTTTGGCAATGCAACCTTTTGTAATTAAATTATGAGGATGGAAAAGGCTATCTTAATTATTTAAGGGCTAGGAAAAAAGCAGAGTCAAATAAATAATTCATTACACTACAAAAAGTTATTTTAACTACTGGGAAATTTTTCAGGGATCCATTATTTATTTTTACTACTCAGTGACAGATTTTTGTTAAGTTTGAAGCTGTAACCCAAAATTTGTATTCTGTTTTCTTGCAGGTAAGTCTGGATTGGTCTGTTTGAACTGTGCAGTTTGGGAATGTAAGTGAACAAAGTAAGCCTTCTTCAAGCTGTCCCAGCCTGTTAACAAGGTCAGAGTGTTGTCTTTATTTTTGAGCTCTAATACTTTAAATGAAAATGAAAGTGGACTGGATAACATAATTGCAGATTGATAGGGCTATGCAGACACAATAAACGAGATCTTTCTGTTTATGTCCGATGTGAACGCCACAGAACAAATATGTGTTATTGAGAATTATTATGCAAGCTGCTGTTTCTCCGTTTCACCCTTAAACCAAGATTGAGTGGAGATAATATGAAATATTCATGTTACCGATATTCTAAAGGGTAATACAGCTTTTCATAATATTTTTTCATTGATCGTTTAAATGGGTTCTGTAGTTATGATAGATTCTCAGATATAAAAATTTCAGTGCCTCCTCTTGAACAGGGCCAGGTTAACAGGTCACACGCTGAAAAGCTTACTTTGTGGATCGTTCAGAGCTGATTATCTTCTTATTAATCATCTGGCATTAGGATCAGTAAGATACTGCTATTGGACTGGCATGCTTTGCTTCCTACCTAACCCTTGCTCTGTGACAACTCCTGCTAGCAGTAAGGAACCTCTTACCCTTGCAAGCTTCCTTGTGTTGGAATGAGCAGACTCCATTGAGATGGTGTCATGTTTATTGTGTCAGAGTTGAAAATTATTTGCTTTGAATTTTTCTTCCTCTCTTTTCCTCTCCCATTATCTCCAGGAACAATTAAATTAATCTCTTGTCAAATTCTGGTGTTGGCATTCTTTTGAAGCGTGGACTGTGTAAATCAAACTGTGGCTTCTTTAGAAGTCCATTCTATGAAGGATTCTGTTGTCCTAATCTCTGATTCCTATTCATGTACCAATAACAGTAACAAAAACCTTTGTGCAATATTTCTGTACGCGCCCGTGTTGTGGTATCTGTTCAGATCAGTGCTATTGTAATGCTAATTGCGGGACAGATATTGATGATCAATACAGAGAAAACGGTACACAAGGCACGTTCTCTTGCAGTCATGTGTGAAGCTTAAAATTGTTCACTTTCCAAATAGATTTTTTCATATTTCAGCGGGACACTGTAAAAGCTACTCACTGTCCTCAAATTCATTGATTAGTTCTGCACCACTCTAGTTTTTCTGCATTTGGTTATCTTGTTTCAATTGCTATTGAGATCAACCCAGCAAAATTTTATATGAATGCTAAGAAACTTCTTATGCTTGGCTTTTTTCCTTCCCTTTCCACGTCTGGTAACTGATGTTAGGATGTTTTTTATCAACTGAGAAAAGGGGCCATATGTTCTTTCCGGCTATATCACCACTACCATTTTGAGGATGAAACAACAAGGGAGTATTTTGCCATGCTGGTGAGTGCCTCAATTCTGGAGTGAAGCTGAGATTTGAGGTGATAGCAAAATGTGTTACTAGATTCACATCTGCCAAATTTCTATCTCTGATTGACCTACAGTGTTGTAGTAGCTGCTGTATCTTTTTCTTCTGAAAGATTACAGTGGGTTTGGTCATGCTCACCTGTCTCTTTGGACATACTAGACATAACATCCTCAATATGCTTTCACATCTACACCTCCTGGCTTCCAGTTTTATACCTTAGCTTGCATCCTGCACTTGGTATCGAATAACTAATTCACCGCAGAAGGGTTACACTTTTAAGTTTGACCCTTCCCAAGCCTTTTGATTCCAAATTTCCATTTTTTGCTTTTGTAATCAGTTTGGTTTCCAAAACTTGTGTGAGCAGATTCTTTTCCTCTGCAGCTGTTGCTCAGCCTCTAATGCTTGTGTGTACCATCGCCTCTGTCCTGACATGCGATACTTCTGTGCCTTTTCATACATGACGTACTGAGCTCATACCTTAGGTACCCAGCTGTGGTTCCCTTCCACATTCCTTAGATGCCCTCGTCAACCTTGGCTTGGGGAGTTCTGCACAAGGAGCAGTCTCCACACTCCTTAAACAATTTATTCATTGCCTCCAAGAGCAATAAGCATCCCTCTGAACCAGGCACGTTGCACACTATCAATGGAATAAATATGCTGTAGTGTAACAAGGCTGTGTAGTATTTCTCATATTTTAAGGAACTCTGGAACTATTAATGGAAGAGGGGTTGGGTGTGAAAATACCATCCGTCATGTCTCATTGCAATAAAAAGTAGGCTTTTATTTCAGCATTTCTGTTTGAAATGTATAAATGCCTCTCTCGAAGGTTTTTAGATGTAAGCAGATAAAAAGTTACTAGATGTGACTATGAATACTGACAAATCAAAAATAAAGCCTTAAAAATAAACATCTGGTGTAGTCTAAGTTATAAGCTGCATTTTGGAAAGAAGCTCCAATTTAAAAATATATACAAACAATAACCTTCTGCAGATATACTGAAGTCAAAATTAATATTCAGGTCATATGGTCCTTACATTGGTTGCTGAAGGGTTTAGGAGATAAGTTAAAAGTGAATGCTTTTGAAAATGCTGTCCCTATATAGCCATTGTCTACCCCAGCATATCTCAGAACTCAGCACTATGGTAGATTTCATCAGGCTTTAGAATTTAATTTTTAAAAATATACCTCTTCTGTAAGCCTCACATAACAAGTAGTATTCCTTTGTTGCCCTCAGGCTAATGACAATATACAAAGAAAAATATTCTGTCTTAAAACAAAATGAATCCTAAAACCCAGAAGACTAGTATTGGCAGTTATCTCCAGTAATAACTCGTTTGTGTGGTGTCTATAGAAAGCTACGCTGTCAATTTAGACCTTGGTAGGCTGCAAAACAAGGAGCGCTGGGAAGTATGTATATGTGGGAGTCCTTTGTAGGAAGGAGAATTGTTATGGGAAGTATCTACTGCAGCTCACCTGGTGGGCTGTGCTCTGAGGATTGATTGTGGTATTGCGCTCTGAAATCTATTGTGACAGCCTTTAGTTTGTGATTTATACTTTTATGTTGATGTTGAAATCCTTTTCGTCGTTGTTTTAGTAGAGAAGGGGAACAAGTCAGAGCCTATTGCTCCTGGATAAATGTAGGAAGGAGAGGCTTGTGATTAGACTGATGATCAGGCAGGTTATTGGGATACCACCAGTGGAAAAGCAACATGGAAATTCAGCAGAGAGAAGGGGTGGAGAGGATTCCTACTTTTGAGATATTTGCAATTTTAGTATGAAAAATGAGTAAGTGTATTTCTTATGTTTAATATAAAATCAGTGTTTAAAAAGGCTGGGCTATGTTTATTTATGAAGAGAATTCTGCTTGTTCGGGGTCTTTGTGCTGTTCTTGGGGGAATGGAGTGCAGAGCTGTAACACATTGAAAAATATGTTTTTAAACATATTCTTAAATGTACTTGTTTGAGGTTTTGGGATTAGTAGAGGAACCTTGCAGGGTGCAGGGGGCACCTTCAGTTTCAGCCTTGCCTACTTGATTAGGCAAGGCACAGTGCAAGACGTTTCAGTGAGTGTGGTCTGACCCAAAAAGTATTTTTAATGATTAATGGAGCTTGCTGGGCACTTTTGCAAAAGAAATTGCTAATATGGTTGGAAGGGGAAAAAACCAAAGATTGTAAGATTAAAAGTATACTTATTTTTCTTTAAACCTTGCAGTTGTGGAACCCAGATGGTGCTCACTAGCCCAGATAAAGCAGCAAAGGTACTTTAACTGTAGTTCTGCTTACTGCACTTTTTCTTTTGCTATAATTCTCCAAATATCCATGGACTAGGGCACTGATTGTGCTCTGAGACGTCTCTGATTTTGAATGAAATGAAATATGACTTCTGTGTTTAATTGATAGAACTGTTTGCTCAGCTTTAGCCATAGAGTCAGAATTTCATGCCTTTCCTACTGTAGCTTTACATATTTGGCAAGCATGGTCTTGAAAGCACCGATACAATGCAAGGTGCTGAAGAACAGAGTGCTTTAAATCTCCTTTAAGCAGACTCAGCCATTCCGGTCCTTGAAATGCCAGTCAATTCCCTGAGGCTTTTCTAGGTGAAAAATCATACTGATACCACTCTCATGGGCATTGCATGAGCAGTAATGCAGCAGTGAAAATGTTTTAGCCTGTAACCTTCAGTTGAAATATAAAGTAACCAACTTTAGTAAAATCCCAGAGGAAACCTCAGGCTGCTCTTGGTTTTCTGCTGCAATTCAGTAGCTGAGAAAGCAGCTTATCTCCCCCGAAACAGAACAGGTAGCTGGAACCAAAGGACTTACCACCTGAAGTAGAGATGCTTAGTGCTTTGGAGTTAAATGGCTCAAATTTATTGTGAAACAGAGTATGGAGGAGGAGATTTGTTTCTGTTTTGCACTGTTTTACATTATTTCTCAGTGTTCCTTTTCCCAAAACAACATCTCCCTTGTGTCAGAAAAAAATCCTGACAAAAAAATTCTCCCTGAGTTTCTTGTCTTTCTGTACCGCTGATGCTTGACCCGATTATGGAAAGTGGTACATCATCAGGGTATCTGAATAACCCACCTATTTCTGAAGCCCACAACATGGTTCTGGCAAGAAGAAGTGTTGGAAGGACAGAGCATGTCTTAAGATTTCTGCTAAGTAATTTATGTAAAAATTGAAACTTTATATTGTAACCCCATTTCACCATGTGTTCTTCAAACATTTTCTTCCCTGAGGTGGAAGTTGAATGCTCAGTAGTCATTCATACATTGCGGAGTACACAGGCTTTTAAAATAACGTTGTCTTAGTGCACAGATGTATGTTAAATGTCACATCACGAGCATGGGCACAGTTCAGTTCTTGCCAAACCCAGAGACAAATCTGTTTTGTTCTGAAGCACCTTTTCTGGTGTTTGTGGCAATGTAAAGTTGCAAATATCTGTGGCCTTCTTGAGCATAGTTTAGATCTTGCACAACTTTAGTCCTGTTCACTAGGGGACTAGGTTTACACCAAAGTTTCTGAGGACAAAAAGGTTTTCTATATTGGGATAACGTATATTTAGTTCACAGCATCACTTCAAGCCTTCTGAGGAGAATGAAACTGGAACCTTGTGTTCCTGGTGCAACTTTCTCTCACGATGTTAAGACATAATAAGAATGTAAACCCTGCTACACATCTTGTGATAGTGCCTTCCTTTCTGACGGAGAATGTCAACTCCCCCAAGTAATACAAAATCGAGTAGTCTCGGATTTTGTTAGATTCGCTAATCCTGCTAGCCCAGCTTTGTCTTCAAGGGGGTTCCTGTATTTCAGATCTCTTTCAGCATGTCTTCTTCTCTTCTTTGTTGTCTGATATTATCATTATTAAAAAAGGCACAAAATAGCCTATGTAAGAAAATGTTTTCTGTGCCGCTGTCTCCTGTATGCCGAAGCAATGGCAACATCCGTACAACCCACAGATATGTATCTGTGATGTTTGAAAACTATCAGATTACTGCCCATCTGCTTTCTAGTTCAGTCATAATGTTATTTCCTGTAAAAATGGAAAACACTGAGCATAGCTACACAGTCACTCGTGCCACTCAAGCTGTTATGAGTGTTTAGATCACCAACGCTTTGCTCTCAATAAATGCAATATTTTGCTATTGGGAAAATGTTTGACAGTGAAAAGACAAATACTCTACACCAAGCAAAGTGTTGTGTCTTGTGGCTGGAAGGCAGCCCGTCTGTGATGTCTCAGACAACAGGTAAATGCTTCAATTCCAGATAGACATGTAAAACATCGGTGTCTTTTTCCTGCTTTCAACTTGCTCCCAGCTGACTTTAACCCCACGATTCAATCCATTTAACTTTTTTCTGTTCTTAAGCAGAAGGCCCCAAAGAGAGGAAGCATCTGTTCTGTTCCATGGCTGGAGTGTATTGTCTTTTGTGAGTTCAAGTATCTCATCAGTAACTGGTTTCTTGCTGTAACCAGCTCCCTCTCTTACCGCAGTGTGCAGATCTTCATAATTTTTCTCTATATAGGTCTGTGATATTTTTTCTTTCCTTGTTTGTTAGAGCCATAAACAGTTTAGCAGTCGAATAAATTGCCACCATGATGCAACCATCGAGACAAAATATGATTTCCTAATTCTATATAGTTTTTCTAGATCTTCTGGATGTCTGTCTCTATATCTGTCAGACATTGTTGCCCCAAAGTGCTTGTTTTCTGTTGTATTTGATCTGAGTTGAGAAGTATCTGTGAGCCTCATGCATTTATCTACATGCTTCAGGAAAGGTTATTTGTTGATATGTCTCTTAAATATAAGCACGGTGTATGGAAATACTAAACTTTGCCTCACCAAATTCAAAAGCATATTTTCACTCAGAGTTTACAGCCCATTAATAATTTAGTCAAGACTAGGGAATGGCACTTGGCCTACCAGAAAGTGATTAGCACCTCTAAAGAGTTGAGGCCAACTAATGCTTTGGGAGGAGAAGGTGGAATATTCTTTTGAATTAGTTAAGAATTTTTTAATCAGTCCATGAGGGTGTGGGGGAGTTTGAAGGTAAATGTATCACCAATAAAAGACTGTGGCATGAAAGCGAAGCTGAAGAATCCCAGTGATTCCTTCTCCTGTGTTGAGTTGATCATTGTTGGGTTACACAATGGTTAGAAGTTTGCCAGATCTCTAAAGCTTGTTGAATTTGGTTTTGGAGATGAGAAAATTAAATGTGTTTGTTTTTCCTTTCCTGTCACCTTTGTCCTTATAAACCTTTCTGATTCTGTTGTCTATTTTGAATCGAATAAATGCTGTTGTTTGTTTTTTAGATCAACCATTTCTTTGTTAAGGATGAATTCTAGGAAATTGGATGTTACACAGTTCCCCCTTCTGGAATGTAGTGAGCCTGAAAACCGAGTACCTCAGTGGTCCTGGGGGTCAACGTCCCTTTGCTTTTCTGCTGTGTTCTTGCGTGTGTCCACCCAACTACAGTTTCGTTGTAAAATAAGTGTAAAATATGGTTGCTGACCGTGTTTGCACGCTTTTTATTTCATGTTCGTAGTGACCAGGCGTCTGTTATAGGGTCCCCGTGCTGTCCACTAATCTGTATTGAAAAAGATGAAACAACACACATCCCCATACTGTTGGGATGTATTGCATGGAACGAGGTCTTTCATTTCCCTGGATTTCTGTTCAGGTATCTGCAGGAGAGAAAGCGTCTCCATTGCACACTTCCCTATTTCAAAGTACTCCCAGCACAGGTTGGGACAAGACAAGAAGAGATGAGTCAGTCCTTTGAAAACGCTCTCAGAGAGCAAATGATCTCAGTGAAGTGCATGTTGATGCTCTTCAGTGAGTGGAGAGTTCAGTGAATATTTCAGGAAATCTTCATTAACTCAGATACAGAGTACTCCGGCAGTGAAATTCTGTGGGTCTGAGTGGGATTTTTGCCCGTATATGAAAATCAGGGTCAGACCTGCACTTTCATTTGGCAGTGCTTCATCCCGTTATTTTCAGTTATGCCCTGTAAACCTCTTCAACAATTCCTCTGCCTCCTTGATATTTATGCCCTTTAAATATAAATGGACAGTTAATACCTTTTTCTGAGTCAAGTTATAAATATTTATTTTTCAATCTGTAAGCCATCTCTAGCAGCCTTGTGGACGCAACCTTGTCATTCCTGCTGATGTACAGGATCAGCCGCTTAGCTTGAGTGGTGCTTTGAGCAGTTGAAAATCGCCCAGGACCATGGTGGTGCAGTTACTGTGTGGTGTGTGAGCCTGAGATGTGAATTTCTGTGACCTGCTGAGCTGCAGAAGGCATACTTTAATATATTCTGCATAGCTCAATTTACAGCTCTAATTTCTGAAAAGAGAAAGGGGAAAAGTCAAACTTCACCACTGAGTAACTTTGAAACAGTTTTCTTACTAAGCAAGTCTAATAGAAAATGCTATAAGAGAAATGAGTGCTTCCGTAAGACAAGGTGGGTAACTTTCTGCGGTCTGCTTGTCAAGCAGCACATTGCATCTTCATTTCTTAAATGTTCCGTTCGGGGCCATGATAAAAGGAACGTATCTGATAACAAAACAGGCTGCCTTCAAATGTGAGATATGTCTTTCAGAATGCTGCCTCAAAACATAGCGTTTTCTTCCATTAATAGCTAACCTTTCCTAAGCTCTTAATATATGTTATCTGACATGATATTGGCTAAAGTTGCTATTTCAGGGAACAGTGATTAAGTGTAAGATTTAGTTCCTTCAAAGCGGTATTTTGGATTTGCTGATAAAATTGAATTACCAGGGACTTGCAGGAGATCTGGAAGCAAAACAAAGGTGGTGGTTCTCAGGGTATTTTTGTAGTCCTGATTTTGGTACCAGTTTAAAATTATGCCAAAAGCAATCTATTTTGAAACATGCTGAACCAAGACATTCTCAGATAGTCAGTGGTTTATCCTCTCGTTATCTTCCCCAGTGCCAGTATGTCCAGAATACCAGTCTCACTGGGCAGACTGGGTTTCCCAGATTCCTGGGCCGAGGCAGGACCTCCTATGACAACAATCCCACAGTTTCTAGCAGTCTTTGGACTTTTGTCATAAATTGGACAAACTTTAATCAAATGCAGAGTGCTTTTTTGATCAACTGATTTTTCAGCTTTGAGGAATCATGCACCTAGATCTACTTGTAGGCAATTTTGATTCTTCTGTGTTGGGTTTTTTTCATTAAGATTCACTCTAGATGTTTGAAGAGTGAACTTGCGCAATTTAAATAACAGTATCTACCAGTCATGGGTGAAGAAAGAACTATTTCCACCCGTAAACCCGTTCACTTTTACCCACTAGAAAGAGAGTGTTATGCGTTTATACATTGCTGTGAAATGCTTTATTTCATGGGCTAGTTTCTTGCAGCATTATCTCTAGTGAGAAAGCTGAAGTTGCATCTGTTTTCAAGCTATTGATTGAATATTAAGGTTAAATATATAGTTTGAATATAGAGTTTAAATACTAAGTTATATAGCTGACTGGGTGATATGAGAGTGCTTTCACAGCTCATTACTAATGTTGGTGGGTGACTCAATTCCATCCTTTGACATCAGCAGCTGTAGGTAGTAAATGAGTCAATAAAGCGCAGCATAGAGAAGCTTTTCAATGGGTTTCTCAGATGCCAAAGTGTTCTAAATGGTGTAAAGAAAGCAGAGACTTTCATGTAAAACCATATTAATGCATCGGGATATCTGTGTTTTTGAAAGTATTCACACCTGTGCCACAATATTGCATTTATACTTGATTTTTAGCCCAAGTCAGAACCTTTGCTTCAGGCCCTAGCACTACTACTCTTCATGGTGAAATTTGTAAACATGACCTTGATTCTCCTCAACACTTTGGATGAGATAAGTTTGAATACAAGCCTGTACTTGGTGTAGACATCCCTCCCAGGAACGGGGGAGACTGTGGAAAGTAACTGGAGAGCTGAGTGGACGCCCTGTCCCTCGTGCCCCCAGGATGTGCCCAGCAGGGACGGTGGTGGTGGCGGGAAGAAGCTACTTCCTGCCCTACCACCACATGCATTGCTAAGCTGTAGTTACCTCTCACTTAAGGGCGGAATAGAAGTTCTCATATTGTGGCCCGAGCCCGCAGGGTGCCATTTGCTGCCACCTCCCCAATGGCTGCAGACACGGGAATGGCAGAAGAGGAGCTTCGCTGAGCTGATACCCAGCGCTACAGCCGTGGCTGAAAAAATAAGGTAGATGTGGCCAATGGCCAGAATGATCGCGCATCTTTATGCAATAGATAGCAGCTCTTTTAGATTACAGGACATTTGTTGCTGGAAATTGATACTTAAGATAGAAGAGTTTGCAAGATATTTTGTCTTCAAATATAGTTTTCATTTTTCTTTTTGAACATGACTTTGCAGGGATTTTTTTTTTCTCATTATAATTAGAATTCAGAAAGTGAAGGGAGCTGGCTTACTAATGCACAAGACAGTCGCAGTATTTGCTGTGTTGGGTATCTGGAACGCTCTCTGTTGTCATTCACTTGAGGGAGCTGAGGCTTCTCTAAAGCTATAACTACAAGTTTAGTCGGATGTTAGCTGTTACTTTGGAATTAAACGTATGCCTCACAATCACTTGGGAGATCACAGGTATCACTGAACCATAATCCAAGTGTTATATTTTAAATGACTCAAGCTGGATTTTCTCCTCAGCATTCACCTGAAAATGAAATCTCCGAGATGTCTTAATTTAATTTTTTTTCATTTATTTAAACCAAGAAAGCCCCACATTGCTCCAGAAATCAGAACTGTAAAAATAAAGAACTACAGTGTGAGCTGCTAGCAGACCCTGGGGGCTGGGGAAACTGAAACACACTTTACAAGCGATTTGCACTGCCTTTTGTGGTATGGAGTAGCAAACAGAAATGTGGCAGTTGCTTGTGTTGGAAGTGTAATTCAGTGTTCATACTGCTGTTTGTTCCTGAATTAAAACACTGAACACTGTTAATTGTGTCTACATTAAGCACATGGTTAGTACTCTGAAAAAAATAAGATGACACTATATTAAGGCTATGACTAGGATGCTTTAAAAAACAAAAAAAAAGTGTGGCAAAGTTTATCTGTGAAACACTGAAATGTGAAAGGAAATACTGCCCTGGCTACCTAACCAATACTTACTGTACTCTTTCATTATACAGCCCATAAAGTAGGAAAATGACAACTCTCTTTTTCAAAGACTTAATTCCCGTTTGCATTAAATTCTCACTGCATCTTTTTGTATGACTGTATTATAAAAGAAATTATATTATTGGATGTGGATTTCATTCACTGAATAAATTGGCCTGGAATTTAACACTATTAGCATTTGAGAAAATACTGAGAGCATTAAAGGAAAGAGCTGGAACTGACACATTTGCCGTAAGTTTAACGGAGCTGTATTTAAAAAAGATGCGCATGCAAAGATACCAAGGCATAATGAAGCCTCCTACACACACCACGGAATGAAATATTTATACTGTAATCATACTATTAATAAAATGATGGATCAGGCAGCGTCTGCTGCAACAAGACTCAGCTGAGAGACTGGTTACTGTCTAGAGGAGTAAAGCAACAGAAGAACTGAGGAGCAGAGGCATATGGACTAGCTTGGGAATCCTTGTCCTGAATTAGCCGTGTAATTGTGTAATACCCTGACTTTGCAAAACAGTCTCATGTTGCAGCTGGTACTGTCCCCTTCTTTATTTCTTGCACGAAGTGAAGGACCAGGAAGAAGAGGCCAGGGAGCAGACAGAAGGTCTGCAGTTCTGCTTGCACTGCTGCCACCCCTGCGTGGATCCCCATGAGTGCTGGGGGGGCTTTCTGCAGTGATCTGCCTTGTTTTCAGTTGTTGGTGGATGTAATTCTGAGGCCATCAGGATGATTGGGCTTGATCAGAGCAAGACAATCTCAGGGGCTTTGCTGTCGGTTGCTACCTTAATCAGACTGCTGCTGTGATGCTGAAAGGGTCATCTTCTCTTTGGACTTGGGCCGTTTCCAAGGTTTAAAGAAAAAGATGAGAAAAGAAGAGGTTTGCATAGGGGAGGAACAACAGATGGAA
The DNA here is from genome assembly GCF_028858705.1 of Grus americana. Lineage (NCBI taxonomy): Eukaryota > Metazoa > Chordata > Aves > Gruiformes > Gruidae > Grus > Grus americana. The sequence continues at coordinate 18,136,738 of NC_072865.1, forward strand.
AGGAGAGGAACAGTGTATCTAGACTGTGAACTGACACAGTGGGGTCAAATCTTAGACGTGCCCTTAAGGATAAGTGGACAGGAAAATGCAATTAACAAATAAATACTGTCTTGGTGCTCTCCTGTTTGCTATCCCATTTCCTGCTGTTTGATGCAGCCGGTCACAAGTGGTGTTCCCCGGGGCTCAGTACTGGGGCCAGTTCTCTTTAATATCTTTATCAATGATCTGGACAAGGGGATCAAGTGCTCCCTCAGTAAGTTCACAGACAACACCATGTTGGGTGGGAGTGTGTGTTGGGTTTGTGTGGCAAGGTTTTGGTAGCGGGGGGGGCTACAGGGGTGGCTTCTGTGAGAAGCTGCTAGAAGCTTCCCCTGTGTCTGACAGAGCCAGTGCCAGCCGGCTCTAAGACGGGCCCGCCGCTGGCCAAGGCCAAGCCAATCAGCGCCTCTGTGATAACATATTTAAGAAGAAGAAAAACACTTGGAGAGAGAGCTTTTGCAGCCAGAGAGAGGAGTGAGAAGATGTAAGAAACTCTGCAGACACCAAGGTCAGTGCAGATGGAGGGGGAGGAGGAGCTCCAGGCGCCGGAGCAGAGATCCCCCTGCAGCCCATGGTGAAGACCATGGTGAAGCAGGCTGTCCCCCTGCAGCCCATGGAGGAAGGATGAGGGGGTGTAGAGATTCCACCTGCAGCCCGTGGAGGACCCCACGCCGGAGCAGGTGGAGGCACCTGAAGGAGGCTGTGGCCCTCTGGGAAGCCCATGCTGGAGCAAGTTCCAGGCCGGACCTGTGGACCCGTGAAGAGGGGAGCCCACGCCAGAGCAGGTTTGCTGGCAGGACTTGTGACCCCGTGGGGGACCCCACGCTGGAGCAGTTTGCTCCTGAAGGTCTGCACCCCGTGAGAGGGACTCCATGCTGGAGCAGGGGAACGATGAGAGGAGTCCTCCCCCTGAGGATGAAGAAGCGGCAGAAACACCGTGAGATGAACTGACCGTAACCCCCACTCCCCGTCCCCCTGTGCCGCTGAGGGGGGGAAGGTTGAAGCCGGGAGTGAAGTTGAGCCCGGGAAGATGGGAGGGGTGGGGGGAGGTGTTTTAAGAGTTGATTTTATTTTCTCATTCCTCTACTCTGTTTTGCCTAGTAATAAATCAGATGAATTCCCTCTCTAAGTTCGGTCTGTTTTGCTCGTGACGATAATTAGAGAGTGATCTCTCCCTGTCCTTATCTCGACCTACAAGCATTTTGTTATGCCTTTTCTCCCCTGTTTAGTGAATGAGGGGAGTGAGAGAGCGGCTCTGGTGGGCACCTGGCCTCTAGCCAGGGTCAACCCACCACAGAGTGTTGATCTGCTTGAGGGTGGGAAGGCTCTACAGAGCGATCTGGACAGGCTGGATCTATGGGCCAAGGCAACTGTATGAAGTTCAACAAGGCTCAGAAATAGTGTGGCCAGCAGGACCATGGCAGTGATCGTCCCCCTGTACTCGGCACTGGTGAGGTCGCATCTCAAGTGCTGTGTTCAGTTTTGGGCCTCTCACCGCAAGAAGGACATAGAAGTGCTGGAGCTTTTCCAAAGAAGGGCAATGAAGTGGTGAAGGGTCTAGAATACAAGTCTGATGAGGAGCAGCTGAGGGAACTGGGGTTGTTCAGTCTGGAGAAAAGGAGACTGAGGGGAGACCTGATTGCTCTCTACAGCTACCTGCAAGGAGGTTGTAGCCAGGTGGGTGTTGGTCTCTCTTCCCAAGTAACAAGCGATAGGACAAGAGAAACGGCCTCAAGTTGTGCCAGGGGAGGTTTAGATTGGATATTAGGAAAAAATTCTTCACCCAAAGGGTTGTCAAGCACTGGAACAGGCTGCCCAGGGAAGTGTTTGAGTCACTATCCCTGGAGGTATTTAAAAGACACGTAGATGTGGTGCTTAGGGACATGGTTTAGTGGTGGGGCTTCACAGTGCTAGGTTACCGGTTGGACTTGATGATCTTAAAGGTCTTTTCCAGCGTAAATGATTCTATGCACATGTGAGTTAGCTTAGAGATCTCTCCTTGTTTGCTGGGAATTGAAGGGTGATGTTTCTCACAAGCGTGGTAAGGACACTGGCACAAGCCATTTATCCATGTGGTCCCCAGCCTTGCACCCAAAATGTTACCTGCAGAACCATCTGGATAACCAGTTCAAAATTTATCCAACATCAGAGCACCGAATGTGAGCATCTCCCAGGGACTCTGCCCAGAGAAAAGCTGTCTGTAGTTTTGTTTTTTTTTTTACCTGTGTCTTTATCCTTTTTCTCTCTCCTTTTTGTTCTATACTTCACACACCTTAAGTTTTATCTCATGCTGTGAAAACTAACTGCAAGGCAGATGCTAATTAAGCAGTTACTTAAGGCTAGTGTCCATACATAATGAACTCTCAGGAATGCTGGATTCTGCATGCATATTTTAGTGATAACCAGAGTTTGATTTCCTGATGTTCTGTGTCCCTCCCGTCCTCTGTGATGGTCTGGAAGTACGCTGGATAACTTGCCCCCTGGCATTGCAGCACACGGCTGGCCAGGCACCCAGCCTTCCTTCTGGAACAGGAGGTGGGCAATGCCCACCGTTTCACTGCCTGTAGATAGGTGAATGGATAATCAGATACTGCAATCAGTAGTAGCTGGCTGTTTTCCTCCCAGAGCGCTCCTGTGTTTCTCTGTTGACAGGAGAGTTTTCCTTCACAGTGAATTGCTGAGGCTCAAAAAAGAACATTGAAATTATATTGAGAGCGTGTTACAAATATGATATATTGCTATGAGGAAGTAACTACTATGAAATGCACAGCCTGCAGCTTTGTTCTGTCGGCTCGCCCAAGCTAAATAAGTTTTGATTGGAGTATATTCGAGTAGATTCCTTTTCTCTCTCTTTCTGTCTCCCCAAAGACACTATTACTGGTGGCTTGGGCTGGCCAGAAAACAGCTGGGAAGTACTATGAAGTGTAAAAGTTGCTTTTTTGGTCTGAAAAAGAGGAAAACTTTCAAATAGCTTCCATGAAGTAGGGCGTAGAGCAACCAATAATTCAGTAACAAAGGTGTCACAAGAGGAAGGCAGGGGCTGTGGAAGTCCCTTCCCACCGTTTTGGGAGTTGGAGCTCCCTCCTCGGCTGGAGCTCTGGCACTGAGCAAGGGCAGCTCTCTGCTCTGCATGAGCTAAAGCAGAACTTGGACTTTGCCTCTTGAATCCAAGCAGGGAGGGAGGATGCTTCAACATGTCAAGGAGCTGGGCTGCTCTGGAAATACAGCTTTTGTCAAAATGTCCATTTCTGTGGAACATTTTCATTTTCTACAAAATTGATTTTTTTGACAAGAAATTATGTATTTGTTAATTGGTTGTGCCGGTGGCTCAACTGAGAGCAGCAGCAAACCAGAACGGTGGTACAAGTGCACTGGACTGTGAGAAATCCCCTTTCCAAACAGAAATAAAATTAATTTTGAATGTTTATTGGCACCACCCAGCTCATGTCACTTTTAATAGGAGCAGAGGTTTTAAACTTGACCAAAATTAAGCTTAAGTTTCTTTCTTCTTTTTACCTTCTATCCAAGTCCATTTCCATCAGGTAGTGTTTCTTTCTTTTGCTTTCTGTACTAAAACATTATTTATTGTTGTAAATTGTAATACCTTATGGCTGGACTGTCCCAAAGGTGGCTTCATTTCTATGGTAATTGGATTTGATACTTCAGCAAATTCCCTCAGGAGCGTTCAGGCTCAATGAGAAATGTGGCAAGGAGTTGTGAGATCCTCAAATGAAGTTCAATAGTGAAGAGAAATGTATAAGATTTATTTTTGAATGGGGATACTTGAGAAAAGCTGTAGATGCTGATGATGTTAATTGTATTGATAAGGAAGGAATACCTCTAAAATGTTAATACATTGGAATAGTCATATGGGGAAACAGCTTCATTCAGGCCTTTAGCAACACCTCACAATGCAGCAAAGCATTGTTGAAGTCAATAAGAAGCTTTCAAAAGAGTCTGTGGGACTGATTCTGCTATATACAGCAATATGGGGTCCATGTTGTAGTTCCAGGAGGGTAAGCTAGCATGCGTATGCAGGGCCTTGGTACTCAAGTCCTCATAACATCATTTCAGTACTTAATGCAACTTGGCAAGAATATCCTGGGAGATATTAACATAAACCATCAGTTCAAGAAAGAAGTACACAAATGGTTAAAAAACAATAACTGAAAAGAGTGAGTCAGATTTCAGTCTTTCAGGTGAGTGTTATTAATGTAATATTATAATAATTACAATATTAACTTAAGTTTAGACTTTTATATATATATGTATAAATAACTATAGATATATATATATTTTGCTTTCAAAGTCAGATTATCACAGAATGAGTTAAAAGAACAACCAGTGCAGTAGGTGACCGTGTACACAGCAGTGGCAACCATTGCAGGCCAATAATCAAAAGTTACCAGAACAAGTGGCCAATTTTTCTCAAGGTTTTTTTTGTCTGCAATTCTGTGCATGTCTGAAATGGGCTGCAAATATGGAGAGCTAAGTGAAGGTAAGTAGGAAGGACAGACAAGTATTTGCTGATGTCTGCTATTAAGGTGTTCAGGTGAGAATAAGGTCCTTCAGAGAATCTGTTCCTAAATGTCAGGTCCAAGGACTTGGAAACAATTTCAATTTTTCTGAGTGCTTGGAAAAGTGCTTCCTGAGGCAGAGCAGTAAGTTGCACATAATTCTGGCCATGGGCATCCTGTGTCCTTGGTGCCATTTCTTGCCTTTCCTCGTCTGGAAACAGCCATGGGAACAGCAGCTGACCTACACCAAGGGCAGTTCTTCCACCATCTGCAGAGAGCCCCCAGGGCTGTGCAGCAAGAGGGAAAGGCTTTTGTTTCTCACATATCCCTTAAACTTTAAAACTGATTTCCCTCTAACAAGTCTCTTCTTACTATATTTAATACTTTACTAGATTCCTGTATTTGATGTAAAATGTGTGTGCAGTGTGGGAAAACAAGATACTCAAACGTGTTGCTGCCCTTCTGTAACTGTATTTCACTCGATAGGGAAATACAGCAATAGGTCATTTTCTAAATGAAATTATTTTGCTTTGAGTTTTCTGAAGTTCACTTCAGTATCAAGCAAAGAATGTGGTTGGACTTTTTCCTCTGTGTTGTTAAACTGTGGGATCTCTCTAAAACTGCAATTCAGTGTGAAAAAGAGGCATCTGATTTTACTAGATACCAGACAGATTTGGTGAATTTTGGCTGTGACAGAGAGGAAATGCTAAACAAAGTGGTTACTGTATATTCTGTTGCCTTAGAGACTGAAACATCTGTATCCATGCAGGCAAGTGATGCAGACATGGTAAGATTTGACTTCCTTACATTCCTGTGTTCATCTTGCTGTCAATGGAAATGTTTTATGGTGGGAATATGCTGGGCTTCTTTAGCATTGTATTTATCTGGTTGTGTGGCATGTCTTGGACTAGGAGGGCTTTTTAATTAAAGTCTAACTCTCAAGTCAGGACGCTCCCCAAGAAAAGATGCTTTTACATGAATAATTTTTCAAGATGAACTTGGAGGGACTTGAAATGATTGTTGTACTGGTGATAATTGTTGGATTTGTGAAGGCACTCGAGCATCTGGGTCTCCTAGAAGGCAATTATGAAGGTAGGATGTTAAGAAATAGAAAATATTTTATTCTGAAAGCCATTTGCTGCAGAACATTATACTTTAATCTGTACGTGCATGTGCAGTGTTTGAGTATCAGAGGAGCTGAATAGTAGCTGAAATAACTTTAAATGCTTTCTTTGGATAAATGAAATGTATTTTATATGTCAATATAGTATTCTAGGTCTCATTGCAGCTCTGAAAATAAATGTGACATAATCTTAAACCATTCTTTGTCTGTGTTTAAGATTGTTTCAAGAACTTTAATACAGATTTGTATGCTTTAGTAAACTGCAGCTTGCATCCCGAAGCTCTGAAGGAAAGAAGGGTTTATATTTTATTAAGTTTATCATTGTAACTTCTCAATTTGTTCTAATTGCTGGAAACGTCATAGCTTATTTTTAGCTATTGGCTATTATTAACAGAAAATCCAAAACCCTTACTGAGCTTATTTAGATGAATGTTTCTGTCGTAATCAGTTTAGACCTCTTTCAGAATATTTATCTTTAACAAATCAGACTGGTCTTGCTCTCTAGTCTCATGTACGTTTTAGGAAAACACTACCGATTGAAATGTAAATATGCTTTGTAGAAGATAGTTTGAGGGAGCTGACTGCTAAAGGTATTTTAATTCTTGTTACCTCTCTGTTTTTATAAACAATGTAATTAATGTAGAAACATGGAAATCTTAAATAGAGGCAGAAGGGATGGATTTTAGATAGTGAGCTCTCTAAATCAAAACATGTCTGTGCAGATAGCCTCACTGTTTAATAGGAAGAGTAGATTTACAGTGTTCCTAAATGTTCCCAAATATGATATACACTGAACAGCTGCTTTTTATAGAAACTTGAGGGTCGTTTTTCATGTAAGCTAGAAGTACGCAGGTATTAAAATAACCTTCAGCTACCCACAGCTACCGAACAATTATTCCTTTCTGCTTCAGAGCTCATGACAACCTGGAAAAGGCGACGTTGCTGGCCTCATATTAATTACTTGACAACATTTAGTACAAGGTTCAAAGAACCTTGGAGACTAGCAGCAAGTACTTTACTGGAGGAAAAAAAGTTATAAAACTTGTGGGTCATTGGCTGTTTGCGTTATTTTAGTTCTCATGCATGTACCTGTTTCTCCTACTTCCTGCTGCTTTGATTATTTTTCCTAACCTCTAACATGTTTGGATTAATTAAGAGGTGCCTGGTGATAATTGTTGCACAGCATTTTGAAGCTAGGGCAGTAATGCAGATTGTTTAGTAATTGCTTTATGTACCAGCTCCAGCTTTGCAGGGTCTATTGAAATGATCAAATTGTGCAAGCAAGACAGAGTGCCAACAGAAAAATGCATTTATTCTGGCTTTTGTGAGCCTTCAGAAGTCTGTGCTCCTATCACAGAAGAGTGTTGTATGCTATCTGATGTACAGTTATTTTCCTGTCTCCAGTCCTGAGTCCAGCTCTAGCAAAGTCTGTTACGAATTGGTCCGTCTGAGCACCTGGTTTTTTGGAATCCTTTTGTTGTCTTCCTGAATGCATTCAAAGGGCAGATGCTATTTAGCAACATGGTTAAAAAAAATGAGAGCATTGAAGTAGGAAGCTTTAGGAGAGAGTGCTTCTTGGGTTTGGGTAGCTGCATCTTCCCAGTGCCTGGTCTCCTCACGTGCTTGTGAGCTATACTCATGCCATGAGGGGGAATTGCACACTTGGTACTCCTAAGGGGAGGGAAGATTTAGGCTATTTGAATAATTCAGAGTGAATCATAATGACGTCTAGTTGTTTTCTGATGAAGTTTAAATTAAAATACTGAGCAGGAGATTGGGGTTACTTTGTGAAGTATACTGAAAAAAGCATAAGGTAAATTTTACATTAAGATGTTAGAACTTCAGGTGAAGTTGACGTATTCAGACTCTGTAGTTTGAACACGTACACAATTATGGCTTCATTGCAGTTGCTCTGCAATGTCCACGCTTGTGTAAGAACATGCAGCATACACATACTCTAATGAAGCTCTCACCCTTGTGAAATCTGCTGCTTGCTTTGTTTTAATGGTAAGATGGCTTGAATGAGGTTGTCACTCGTTTTTTTCCAGCAGAGGCTATTGACTGTTTGTTATAATAGGTTAGTCCTTAATGCTTGCGTGCTGGTTGTTATACAAAGAAATTATACTTAATATTCTAGTGAGAAAAAGTTTTAATTTCTATTAATGTTAATAGCCCTGCTTGACCCTGTAGGACTTACAGAGTATGATGCTACATAGGAATCTACACTGCCAGTATAGTATAAATTCCTCAAGGTTATCCTAGCAAGAAAAGAAATTTCTGTGGCCACACTTCACTATGCAAAGTGAAAACAGGTATCGATACATACAGCAGTGGAAAGGTGCATACTAAATCTCAAGCATAGCATATGGAGTGCTAGCAAACAACAGCTGAAATAGCTGGAAGGTGCTTTTGGCCTAGATAACTCATAGCTGCAGGTACAGCTTCCTGAAACAGTTGTGGACCTTCTTTATACTGAACATCTTACAGAAGTACACTGCTAACATACTGTCTACATGTTGAAACCACTGTAATTATTATTTAAACTCATCTGTACTACCCATATAGAGACTTTCAAAGTGACTTATAAATACAAAATCTAAAATCTATATGTTTTTAAATGGAGGAAGAGGACCAGAATTACCATAGGTGGAAACAGGCTAAACTTCATGCAACTCTGCACCCTTCCAGCCAGTAATGAACATGCTCTTCTGAAAGTCACTGTCTCTAAAAAGGGATGCCAGCACTGGAGTTTGAGTTCTCGGCTCTAGCTGGCCTTTTGCTCTAAACCTACCACTTGTGGGCATCTGGACAGGCGAGCCAGATGAGAAGATTTTGTGCTACTGAGAAAGTGCCTCTCTAAACATCATGTCTAAACTCAAACTTATAAACTGCTTTGTAAAAGCATTAGCCCAAGCCACCTGTCATTAACTGAGTGAAGGGAAGGACTTCAGAGTTTTCCTAAGTGAGGTTTTGTTTGTATCCAAAACTAGTTTTGAAACAATATACAAGAGTTCACAAAAAACCCCAGATACTCTCATGCCATTCCCCATCTGCTCCATTTGTATTAAAATAAAGCCAAGAACAGTTTTTGTAGCAGCTGCTCAACACTAGATGTTCCTGGGGAAAACTACTGTCTTTCAGCTTCAGCCTGTGGTTTACAAGGTGCCAGAATTTGTTATGGGGTAAAGGGAAGGAGTGAAGTTTGCCCCGACAGACCAGGTGGCAGCTTCCAGTTTCCCTGAGATATAAGATTTGCTGTCTCTGAGTGATGAGGAGCCCCAGCTCCTCTTCAAAGACTCCTGTACAGGCCGTGACTTATCAGGGAGTATCAAAGTGAAATTTCATTCTGGGCTGCTAAAGGCCAAACTTGCACTTTATTTTTGATTTAGCATAATGCCCATCTCTTCTGCCCCTGGAAAGTACAGTGATCTGATGGTGTGACTGATTTATATTATCTCTTAGTCACTATTCAGGTTCATAAAACACTTTTGTTAAAGACAAAAGAAGCTCATTGTAGGCCGGTCTGGACCAAATGTGAGTCTTTGCACCAAGAATCAGTACGGTACATGAATTGACAGGTCTAAAATATCACCCAGTATTCTCCCACAGTTTGTCTTGTGCCTCGCATTTCTAGCATATTCTGCCCTCCCTACCAACACTGCAGTAATTATTTGTAATAATTATTTAATACATAAGTCTTAGCCCTTTGTGGGAGCCATCTTTGCTGACAGCCATCCCTGCATGCTGTTTCCATGTAACTGCTTCACATGGGGCCAGGCTCGTGCTCAGCCCTGAGACTGTGCGATCGCACGCAGCAGCAGCCACCTCTGAGCAGGGGAGGAACCTCATGGGTCAGCAGCACTCAGGCCGCTGGGGTCCGAGTGTCGTGCAAACTGTTCCCTGAAGGGTGTTACACCGTGTTCAGTGCACGTAGTTACCCTGTGAAAGGCAGTGTGCCCAGTTGTTTCCTGTGTAGTGACAACTGACGTTACAGAAATAGTATTCTTGTGAACATTGCACAGGAGCAACTATACAGTGTCTGCAATGCACAGTGCACATTGGCACACAAACAGTGCATAGCTGTGATGTCACAGAAAAGGGCAGAGGTGCTAAGGATCTCTGGAGAAGGGCATACCGATGAGATGATTCTCTTGACAACAGAAGGTCAAATCTCCATGTGGGCTTTGTAGTCTTCATTAAATTTGAACACCTGTATATTAATTCCCACCTTTTGGGAGCCAATAGCATGTAATCTTGAATTTTTGGCTTCTGCTCCTCAAATCTCTTAGCTCCTTTTCATTTTCTTCCTTTAGTTTCTTTAAGAAGGTGCCTCCTTTAAGACTAGGCCCTGGCTCACTTCCCATACTATGCTTTGCTCCAGCCTGGCTGTTTAACAGTTCCTGGGTGTTGGACAAGGGGTTTTGCATAAAAGCCAGCTGCAGCGCTCTTCGGGCAGTGGTACGAATGCCCCTGCTGCAGTATACATGATTCTGTTGCTAACTGGATGGATAGCATGAACATGAGCAGGACATCTCGGACGGCACTAGCACTTTTACGCAACAAAAGGCAAGAGCACTGCTAGAAATACATGGTCACAGAATAGATTGCAAGGCCTGATTTTGTATTTTCTCGTGCCCACACTCAGGTTTCTCCCTTTGCTAATCCCCTTTTTGGCCCATCTGTGACTACTCTTCCTCTTTTAAAAAAAATTAAAATTCATGATGCCAGTGCCCCTGAATAAGCTCAGAGGGCTGTCCTTCAGTGTCCTACTAGTACAGGCCTGGCTGCGGGTAGACCGAGCCAAAACAGCATCTTCCAGAATAACAAACAAGACAAGTATGTGTATGTGTTTGCCTTTGCAAACTGTGGATATGTAGTGTACTTGCAAAAGGTGACAGAGCTGGCTAGCTGTTGCACGTTTGCTGGCTGAAAGGAAATGATTATTAAGGCTGTAATATTTTCGTTGTGTTACGCTAGCAGTTACGGCACGGATGTTTGCTGTCGCTCTTCTTATACGTGTTGGTACTTGGTGCACGCTGACTCCTTTGCCCACAGCACACCACACAACAGGCCTTCAAGAGAGCCTCCAGCTCTCGGTCAGCACCTCTGCTTTGGTCTGCACCAAGTTATCGCAATTAATCTAAAAATGGGCAGTTTGAGTGGCGGTGTTTGGTGTCATTAATGAATATATTTTGGGGGTGTATGCTTCAGCTGTGAGCTCAGTATGAGCTGTTTGTAGTAAGTACTCAGTTTTCTGTTCTGCTTTGGGATTTTTACCTGTTGTACGTTCTTGGCTTTCTGGGTTACCAATGAAATCTTTAGAAAGCATTTATACCTACAGAGGAGCTCTGGCACTTGTGCACACTCAGGTAACCTAACAGGACTGTGCCACTGTTTGTGGGCACAGAATAACAAAGGACAGGGACCTCCTGAACGGAAATAAGTTTGTTTGCCACTGTCTGCCAGTTTTCTACGTCCTAACCATGACAGGAGTGTGTCAGAGGTTTTCCCCTCACTTCTCCAAGATGATGCTTGGACAGACAGAATGTCTTTTTCTCTCCATACTCAATTTATTCATATGTAAAATGGAGTTAAAAGTAATGACCAGATTCAGTTTCCTCCAAGCTTAACCTTGACCATAAAATACTTGGAACTTTTAAATGGAAAGGTACTAAATCAGTAGACTTTAAACCCCAAAAATTTGCTAACAGCGTGTGCCGTTATGTACTGCTGTGCACATAATAAACTTCTCTCTTCGCTCTGCCACCACTGACAGACTCATCATAGTGATCACCTAATTCACTCCTTAGAAGTTGGGTGAGAGATCATCACAGGAGACTTGGTGGGTGTGATGCTGAATCAGGATCATAACTTTTTTCCACTAATCTTACATTGCTGTTGGTTTGTAATACCAGCTGGATATTTTACATCTCTGCTTATCACCTACCCTTGAAAAATCTTTCCACTGAAAGTGCTTGATGCTTTCCAGGTAAATATACAGCTGCACCTTTCTCATATTCGGTGTACTCCTCAGGCATACACACTTCCTTAGATGTAGAAAGTAACAAAATAAGATTCTGTCTTAGTGTATAATTCCTAATAAGCTGTCAAGATGAAGGCAGCAAAGCAGGTTAGGGCAGAAGAATGTACCTCTTTCTTTCAGGTGGGGAGGAGCATGCACTGCAGATAGAGCAGGATGGGCAAGAATAGTCTTTCCCTGACTTCTCCTACTACATAAGATAAGAGAACTTCTAAAAACATTATAAAAATTCTGTCTTTTAAGTGCATTTTTCAGTGTTGTCTTGTATCACAGTGGCTGAGTGGAATTGATTTCCCTCATTGGCACACTGCTGTCATTTCTGGTCTTTCTCTATGTAAAGCAGAAAGGTTATTTTTATTCTGTCAGACAGTCTGTGTTTATATCAGCTGCTATTTCAGTTTACCAGACATCCTAGATAGAGGACATCAGCAAGGAGAGTGAGAAGATTCTGATTTTTAGGAGAGATAAGGTCTGTTTCTTACATATCATCTTGATGTGCCTGATGTCTTCTCGTCAGGCGGCTCAGTGAGGAGGGAGTGGGGCTACCCTGCTTCACGTATCAGGGGAGACCAACGGGTAAGTTGTCGCTGAAGGCCAAATGTGGTAACAAGACAAACCCAAATGGATCCTGGCATCACAAACAGCCAGCAGGCATTTTAACCAGTATTGAGTGTTCTTTTCTTCTTTTCCTCCTGAAAGGCAACGCTAAAACACTGTACCTTATCTTGGAAACCTGCTTGCGTGGTGAGACCCATACTGTGATGATGCTCCTTACTTGTGCTATCGTAGATTGCAGTATGCAGCTGAGACCCACAGCGGGCACGGGGTGCGGCTGGATTGAAGTGTTCTGGGGAAAGTGCAGGAATACCAGCTTCCAGATGGAGTGTGCACACAGCTTTTTCTTCACTTTGATTTAAGGATTGCTGCCCTCATTTCAAGTGTTGTTTGATCAGTATTTTTGTCAGGAAAATGATCCGTGTACATGTGAAAGGAAGCTGCATATAAAGTCCAGTTGTTCAGTTGGGTTTTATAAGCATAGCTATTTGCTCAAAGGCAGAGGCAGCTTTGGTGCAATGTAAGATTAACTTATTGGCCCTTAAAATAAAATTTTAAAGAGTTTCTATAACCTTTTAAAATCCCACTTAATACAGGTATTATCAAACCACTTTGTAGTCTTATCTCATGAGATAATGAAACAGTTTGAATAATTTGCTTCAGCATAGCTTGAAGCAGTAGGTTTACATGCAGGTGGACTGCAGTGGCTGTTGTGTGTGAGTAGCTGTGTGTTACTAGCCTATGTTTGTTTTTTAATGAAAGCGGAACAATTTTTTCACCCTTGTCGCTAGGTGGGGATGAGGCGTGGCTTTGCTGTGAGCTAGTGAAATGCCCTGTTTCATGGGGCCTTAAATATGCTTGTGCAACCACAAATTCACTTGTATCACGATTTGAATTAGAACTCTTGTAAAGAAAAGAAGTCTCTTTTTCACTTAATTTCTTTGGTGTTTTCATTGAGAGAAGACTTCTGAGAGGTTGATACATTTCCATTAATAATTACACTACTTCCTATATTCACTAAAATTTAGACTATGAAAAGATTTATAAGTTTCAACTGGACAAAAAGTGTGAAAGATTCCCTCAGCCATACTGAAGCACTGCTTCATCGTGCCTGAGAAGTCAGAAGCACGCACAACCTCTTTGGCTACTACTTGAGTGTCTTGTGACTATGAGCAATTGGTACCCTGTCCCTTCAAGTGCATACCAGGCAGCTTCTTTGCCTAAACACCCAACAAAGGAGTTAAAAATAGCAGTATTAATAAAAAAGCCTCACAAATAGCACAACACTTCATGCTCCAGTTGTAGAAACTACTTCTGCTCCAGAGATCAAGAAGGTCCTTGAGCTAGGGGGTAAAGCGTGGATTTGTGGTGTTGAGCTGCAGCTCATAGATCCTGAGTACAGCCAGGGTCAGTGCTGCAGACACTGAGGCTGCCAGTGATGCAAACTCTTATCCTAACTAGATTAAATTGTTTGCATTTACAAATACATGGTGATACATGATGCCACCGAGCATGAGTGAGCATCCTTGGAGACAGTGCCATGGGAGGCCCTAGAGGAACATTTTAAAGCTCAAGAGGAGCTGGGAAAACTTAAAGTAGCTCGCAACTGGAACAGCATAGGTTTTATCATCCTGATCGATCGCTAAAAAATTATGAGATTTCTTTTCTGAGGCAGAAACTGCTAGTATATGTGTGTCCCCAAGGGAAATGATATTAGCACAAGACAGGGTGAGCTCTGAGTGTCACTGCGAGCTGTTGTGTTAGTGGAGGTGCTGTTAACGTGTCGGCAATGGCACAGGGCTCCATGTCAGCATTGTACCCCCATTCACAAGGGAACATATGTATCACTGAAAAATCCTACCATAGGACAAAGGAGGTGGAAATTGGATGCAAGGTACAGTGAGCTGATATGAAAGCTTGTCTCTATTTACAGCTTCATCATCTCAGATCTTTCTGAAAGGTTAGGGGCGCTTCTATGGCCCCATGATTCCCACAGACATCATCTCTCTGGGGCACTCACAGGATTCTGCGTACTAATACCAAGTTCATATTGACAGAATGTCAATTTTATTTTTATATCTCAAAAAACTCTAGCTTTGGGCTTGTTATTTAATCCAAGTTTGCTGTACTGTGAAGTGGAAAAAAACTTTTTGCTTTAGTCTGTCCTTTTCCATTAAACACCTGACCCACTTTTGTCCTAACTGAATGCTTCTGTGCTTAAAATTGCTTCATAGTTCAGTTCTCCTGGATTCAAAGGATTCTACCAGTTGTCAAAGTTGTCCCCTTTTTTTGCCTTTTGTCCTGACCTCTGAATTGTTACTATTCTTAAAGAATTTCTTCTATTGTGTCATTTGATGAAGTGGAAAAATATGAATTCAATAAACATCCCAACAATGTTGAGATGACCTAATTCTGACATCTTCAGAAAGATTTTTTTTTCCCCAGTTTATTTTGTGAAAATTTTACTGTACAATATGCATATTTTAGGAGGGGGAAAAAGAAGTACTCCATAAAACTGTGATGCATCTTAGTTTTCATGTATCATATCTTTCAAAATATTGTGCTCTCCATAGCACATTTTACGATGCTTTGAGTTCACATGGTCTCACACACAGTCACTAATTTGTAGTGCCTTGGTTAATATACATTGAATTAATGTATTTCATGGAAAAGGTAGGTAAGCCATTTTCTTCTACCTCAGTGGTGATATACTGTAGTTCTATCAGATGTCACAGTGTTATACACTGTGTAAGAATCGGAGTTAGCTTTTGAGGATGGAGGATCGTTGCCTTGTATGAACCAAAAAGCACAGGGTGAAGAGGCAGCCCAGAAATGAACACGAGAGGAGGACCTCAAGGATCCCATTTCAGGAGGTATCTTCCCACACCAGAAAAAAGCAGAAAGGGAGCTCACAGGAGTGAAAGAGCCTGAAGAAAAAGCACTTCTATGGTATCTCAGGAGGTTAAATACAGCCTGGGGCATGGACAGGTCAGAGTTCAGTGGACCAAAGAGAATTTATGGACCAGAGTACTCCTTCTGCTCTCCCACTTTGTCCAAGGCCAGTCCTTAAGGGCCTCCTTGTGCAGGACCAGTGCTCATGCACAAGGTAGGTTGATGTCTGCATGAGCAGCAGCTGGTGGACACATCTTGGGGCTTGCTTTTGGTGGGGAGCATGGATTGCAACTCAAGGGGCATCAGGTCTAGGACAGCAAGCTAGCTGCTCTACCAGTCTAATATAACTTGAAAACTTACTAAGATGGTAAAAGCAAATCATTACACAGTACTGGAACTTGGGAGACTTGAATCTGTTGTCCATGCTATCACTTTCCTGCTTCCTTTACCACACTCTATGATGTTTTTTTCCCCTTGGTAAGTAAGAATAGTTCCAGTAATTTCTTTCTCTGATTTTCCTTCCCAAGAACATGAACGTGTCGCTTGCTTCCTGTTGACCTAAGCTTATTTCCTAGCAGGATTACATGCTGGGTTGTTTCTCCTTGTCAGAAGGAGCATTGGCTGTTGTTGGCGACCTGCTCACCATCCACCGTCCCTTACCTACTGCTGGACACTTGCCTGCCTTGATTTTTCTCTCCGTGTTTATAAAACTCGAGGATCCTATGCTGAGACTCCCTGAAGACCAGAGAGTTTGATGAGTAGTGGGGAATGCTGTAAGGACCAAGTTCCTACCACCAGCTTGTCCCTGCAAAGGCGTTCAGGAAGAACCTGTAGTCAGTCCTGCTGAGAACAAGCCGATCTGCATTGCCATACAGAGTGCAGCCACTGCTGACAGGTTTGCATCCTGCGTGAACAAGCAGTGAATCAGCAGGCTGTACTGGAGCATTTATGCTCCTTTCCACCTTTTGAAGGTTTCAGCAGTGCTCCCTGCAGCTGTTTGCACTTTTGCTTCTTGATTTTAAAAGCATCTTTTTGAGCTCAGCTGCTTAGAACTCCCAGCTGGGCTTTTTAAATACAAAAGGAAAAGGTTGAAAGCAGCTACCGTGAGTACTGAGCACAAATGACAACCCCAGTTATAACATGCACACATTGTTAAGAAGAAGAAAGAAAACAAATGTGATGGGACTTGTAGGAGAAACTTGAGGACCACCAGTGCAAGCATCAGAGACAAATTTAAAAGTGTGCCCTGTGTGTGATTTCCTGAAGCCTTGTCTTTTAATCCATCATTACTCCTGGCCTCTCTCCCTACGTGCAGCTCTGATTCTCCCACATGCATTCCATAGGAAAGGAAACTGGTTCCAAAATAAAGAACTAGGTAATGTACTAATAAAGCTGGCAGAAGCAAAGACCCTGCTTAGTTATGGGATAGCAGCCCCCATCCCAATAGTAACAGTCTTCCACTTGTCCTTAGCAGGTCTCATAATGCTTGTTTATCTTGATTTTGGTTTTGCAGGCAGATATGGTGTGACTAGGCTTCAGATGTCGTACAGCTCATATCTTCACAGCTTTCGCTTTCTGCAGTTCTAGAACAGCTTCATGGTTCTACGTTCCTTGGGACATTGGCTCTGTTCCTGCGGAAGGTTTTGAAGGTCTCCCCTGCACTGAATCTTCAGATTTCTCATTTTGCTTTCAATGGGGAGGCCAGTTCTGCCCGTGAATGGGCTTTAGAGCAACACCTGTGAGCAAAGTTATTCCTCCTGGTCTGTGTTTGTGTACTTGGGGCTGGCCCACTGCAAATATGCTGAATTGCTGTGCATCTAACCATAGAGCAGGTTAATAATCTTACACTGCATGCCCACAACTACTGTTGTACAGAAGAGTTTTTGCTTAATGTAGTGTTCAGGTTATATTAATTTGCAGATTAATACCCTATGCAAAAGGATTCTGAATTGCCTGAAAACTAACATTGCAAGTTTCAGAAAACCTACATGGTAGGTTACTGTAGGCTTCAGCAAACCCTGTAATAGTCCTCGGCTAAAAAAGCAGCATTTACCATAGGTCATAAAAGTAAACACAAATGCGGCAAATCCAATTACTGTGGAAAATCAAACATCTGAGTGCAAGATGAAGGAAGTTGTACATGAATGCCTGACAAGAAATCTATTGAACATATTAAATTATACACATCTCCCAGAATAGCTAGAGTTTTAAAAAGAATATAGTGCAGCAGTACTCAATCAAGAACAAAAATACAAGCCTGGTGCACATCAGCCTTGGGACAACTTACACGCAAGGACTACTTTGAAAGTGAGAAAACAGCTTTGAACTCCACAGCATGCCATTACGCAAATACACATGCATGCAAATTATAAAGAAATCACTCAGTGAAGTGAAGTAATATGACAGCCACCCTCCACCATAAACCAGGACACAGGCGATAGAAATAGAAAAGGGAAGTGGGAGGAATAGATCAGCACAGAGTCAGCACCCAGGGGCTCTACTGGCCGACTCCAGATTTAGCTAGGAGCACCGCTAAAGGGACCTGAGAAGGGACAATGCTGATGTCAAGTCCAGCCCTTTCTAGTCACAGGCCACCAAGTACCCCACAGAGCATTTACTCTCCAGAATACTTGCAGGACTCTCTGTAGCAAATTTAGTAAAGTACCAAAAGCCAGGAAAGCAGGAAAAATCTACAACTGCATTGAATTCTAGGTCTGTGCAGTTGCAGGGTGCTTGTTAATAAATGACGGTTTCAGGTAGCAGGCCACAGTCCATGCTGCAGAAGAAGGAAGTTACCTCCAGACGTGGCCCAGGAGTGTATCCCAGGGTGCACCAGCAGGAACACAAAATTCAATTCATTGTTGAGCACAGTTTTGTGTTAAGATATTGTGAGGGCTCAAAATGGTTCAAATAGGTACTTTTTTATGTCCTATGGTGTAAAGTGAGTGCTAATTCTAGCAGAGTGTAGTCAGGATGGACGTGTCCCAGACCATGGCCACTAGCTGCTACACAGCTTGTAATTCTGTAATATCTAGCTCTACTGCCTGAACTCTGACAATTAACAATTTACTGTCCAGAAAATTAAATTGGCTCTAAATTTATGCATGGGAACAAGATAGCAATAACTTCCTGAGAAGCTCAGGAAAGTGGAGTTGGATTTTAGTTTTATGGTCTGGTGAGAAAGGTTAATGAACATTGTACAACCATATTAAAATAGTTGAGGGGAAAGTGAGCAGCTGGCGACAGCAAGGGTCCCTGAGCCAGAGGAAACAGCGTTATTTGCTTTGTCACTGACTTTCTGTGTGACCTTGCAAGTTCTTGCTGAGAAGTTTATCTATCACATCTCCTAATATCCCTTAATACCTACAGGTATGTATAGAGCTTTAGCACTTAGGGCATTATAGACATGCAAGGTATTAAGATGTGGAAGGGCTTCAGTAGGAAAGGGGAAGATACCCTTTTTAGGTAGTTTCCATACCAAATACAGAGTATCTGCTTTTGATTATTTTCCCATGGTTTGTATGAAAGTGAGGTGGCAGACTGCAGTGTGGGCATAAGGTAGCAGAGGCATTGCGATAGCATAGACTCCTGTGGACCCAATTTGATCCATACGTCTGCCCCAAGGCGGCTTCTGGCAGCTGTTTTCTGACTTGTTCATAAAACCCTCCGAACACAGAAGGTCCACAGTCTCTCTAGGCAGTTGATTTCAGTGCTTTGTAACCTTCGCCAGTGGAAAGCTTTTTCCTCATACCAAATTGATTCTTTCTTGCTAAACTTGAAGCTTGTTACTTCTCTCATTCAGCAAAGACATGTAGAATAGATTAACCTGTTGTTTTGCACTGGTCTTCTGTGTACTTATCATTGCTTTTTGGTCTCTCCTTTCCTGACCAACCTCAATTTCTTTGGGTCTTGTTTGTTAGACTATTGATCATTCTCACTGCTCTGGACTTACTTTAATTGGCTTATATCTTTCTGGGTGTGCATGTCCCAAAATTGGATCTTGTCCTCCAGCTGAGGCCTTGATAGCGTAGAGAAGAGTGGAAGGGCTATTTCATTTGTCTTGCAAGCTATGTCTGTGCTTGTGCTTCTAGAAGAGCATTTGCCTGGTTTTTTGTAACATACGGGTTTTGATCCTTCAAAGGTCCTGAATTTTTTAAGGAGCTCTAATACCAGTAAAATTCTTTCCCACCCTACATTTGTGCAGATGATTATTCTAGCACAGGTATAAATTTCTGCATTTGTTCTTATTGAACAGAAACCAAGGTTTGTTCGTTTTCAGACTTCAACTTTTAAGATATTTTTTAAATCTACGTTTGATCTTCAACCTGTTTTCCCCCTTTCCCAGCTTGGTATTATCAGCAAATCTAGTAAATACACTAATTCATCTGCTGTTCATAATGATTGACACCAGACCTAAGACAGCCCTGCCATGAGGTCAGGTTTTTTATATCATCTATTTTGAGAATGAACCTTTGACACTACTTTGAGTAGTTTTTCAAGTAGTTCTGCATCCATCCCCTAGTATTTTCATTGAGACTGTGTTTTCTTAGCTTATTCACAAGAAAGTGAGATGAAATACTGTGAAAAGCTTTAGAGAAATCAAGATGTGACACAAAATCTATTGTCTTACTATTGAAGGAAACGAGATTGGTTTGACACCAATTACTCTGAACAGATCCAATCGGGCAGCCACTCATTTTCTTGTGATTTTCTCTCTGCTTCCCAATTGTTTGGTTTTATTTGTTTCTAGGAACTGCAGCTAAGCTGATAGATACCTAATTCCCCATCTCCTCATCCTCCACCTTTTGTGAACACAGGAAGTGTATTTATCTTGTTTCAGTCTTCTGCACCTCATCCCTGTTCAACACTGGGTTGCCAATAACTGTTAACAGCCCTGAGATTTCATCAGCTGAGGATGAATTATATCAGGCCCAGCCAATTTCAAAACCTCTGGCTTATCTAAGTATCCTCTAACCTCTTCCTTCCCTATTAAAAAATCTACTCCCATGTCATTGATTTTATCAGTTTCCATACTTTTGGTTAGAATCCAGTCTGGATGACCCCTTTTCCAGTTGTTCTTTTCCACAGCCTGTGCGAAAAAAAAAAATTGCTGAATTCAACAACCTTGTTGGCAATACCATGCTTTTTCCAGGCATGTTTGTATATTACCACTGCCTAGAGGCTGCTGTCTTTGTTGCTCAAGGTCATTTTTTCACATGCTTACATACAAAAAAAAGCTGCATTCCCCTTATCTTCCTGATCTGGCAGTCTGGATTATTAAATGCTCTATTAGGATAGGAGCCAAGGTTTCTTTTTTTCCCAGCTAACACCTTCTCCTACAGTATGGAGTTTAGATGTTCATCTTTGAGGTAGTCTTCCTCTTGATTTCAGAAACCAAATACTTTAAGTAATCAAATAATTCCCCTCTTTACAACTCTCATGACAGCAGGCTGGACTACCTTCTTCAGAGCACTTGGAAAAGGTGCATGCAAACTGCAGGCCACTCAGCCCTGGCTGCAAGCCTATTTTGTTCCTACTCTTCTTCTGAAAGGCACAGATGTAGTCATCTCATGCTTTTCTCCCTGGTGACTTAATGACTCTGACAGTGACAGCTGCAGAGGCAGGAGCAGGAAACCTCAGTGGAAGAGAAGTGGTAGGGTTAGAAAGAAAAGTATAAAATCCTCCCCAACAGTTGTGAATTAATATTCTCATCTGGGAGGTACTTTCCAAACCCGCCACGGTGTATTGTTTGTTAATAACCTAAAGCAGGTTTGATTCCAGTAATGTATTTTAGCAAACATAATGGTATATCTTTGCTTTGTTTATATCCTTATGCAGGG
The DNA here is from genome assembly GCF_028858705.1 of Grus americana. Classification (NCBI taxonomy): domain Eukaryota; kingdom Metazoa; phylum Chordata; class Aves; order Gruiformes; family Gruidae; genus Grus; species Grus americana. The sequence goes on from NC_072865.1 coordinate 18,157,744, forward strand.
TGATGGAGGAGGAATGCATGCTGCATTTATTTGGAGCACAAGTGTTTTTGGAGGGAACAGCCATGTGCAGGGTGACAAGGGGAGCTCACTTAGAGCTGCTGTTCATGCTGACTTCTCCCACAGCCCGTGGAGAGGCTGAGCCAGAGCGTCAGCCTTGCGGAGGGGAGATGCTGCTGTGAGCTTTGGTGGGAACTCCTGCCTCCCCTTGCGACTGGCACTGTGGGGCCCAGACCCCAGCCCTTTCTTGCCCTACAGAGGTCTTATGGTCATGGGTTTGCATTAGCTGTACACAGTATTGTTTCCTTTTTAAATGACCTGCCTTTGAATTTCACTGCATCGCCACTTGCAGCTTTCTGTTAAACCATGATGAAGAAGGAAGAGGCACTGGCAAGTTGTGCTCTGGATGCTTATGCCTCTTTTCCCATATGTTCATGCTCTTTTAACTAGCTCTACTCTACTTGATCTCTCCTCTTGGGGAAATATTCCCATGCCTTAGTTGTTTCTATTGCTAGTGTTTGGACCTTTTCAGTTTCCTTCTGGGACTGTGATGTACAACGAGGTTTTTAAACCTTATTAAGGGTTAAGCAATAAATGCCTTTGAAAAATTGTAGATTAATTCTCTGTGCAAAGTTTTATCCATTGGTAGAGTAAGGACGATAATGTGCACCTCAAGAAGTTGCTGAAGATTAATGAAATATGTTTGTAAAGCACTTTAAAAGCTTTGCATGGTGTGTTACTTCTTGAAGTGCAGATTACTGAGCACTGTTTAAAGAGATAACTAACAAACTGAATGCTACCATATGCAGTATTAATTGCATATGCAAATTCAGCAGGCTTCATTATAGGATTCGCTGACATTTACTGTGAACTTTGTGACACATTACTATAACAGCATGCTTTTATTTGAAGTAAAAGAAAATAAATTAATCCAAAATTACTTTGGGAATATCTTTAGCAAGTTTTTCCTTTACTTTGAAATAGTCAATTAGCCACCATTCAAATTTTATATCAAACCTGCCATCTCGTACCAGAAAACATTAGAAGTCAATAGGTTTTTCTAGCTGAAAAGAACTTTCTGGCAAAACTTTCTGTTCTAAAAGATGTCACCAAACTGAAAAGGGTAGGATACATCACCAGCTGATTTTCTTCACAATAGGAAAATATTAAAAAAACTCACTTGCTGGGTTTATTTCCTGTATTCTGAACCGAGAGATTGCCTGTGGTGTCCTCATTGGCTCTGGAGATTTGTCAAGGAGGATCAAGGAAAAGGGACTGCTGGGTTTACACACAGGAGCCTCGGGGCTCTGTCTGGACACTTAGTTTGGGGTGGAGGCTGGTGTGGGAGCCTGCCCTCTGGGACACAGCAGGCAAGGCACATTTGGGTGTTTCACTCCCAGGCAATGTCGTCTGTGTGCAGATCTGAGGTGCAGTCTTTGTGCATGGGCCTGTTTCAAGACTAGTTCTGCAGTCATGGATAAGAGCTTGCACAGCCATCTGCAGCATGAAAGGTGTGAGCAAAGAAACCTGCAGTCAAGAAAGACCTACAGGAACCAGAGACCAGAAGACCCGTCAGAAGAGTGTTGACTAGAAATGTGAAAAGACTGAAAGGGCATTTGAGGAAGTGTGAAGGGAAATGAAACGTGGCAGGGAAGTACCATGAGGTTCTGGGGATTGCGAGGGAAGTGGCTAAATGATGCTGAAGGAGAAAAGGAAATGACCTTGAGTTAAGCTGAGAAGGTTAATTCAAAAGTACAGATGTGATGTTTTGGCTGGAAACGGGATATTCTGGCACAGTAGCTGGAACTAGTGCTGTGATGACAAATTTCTGCTGCAAAGAAAACTCTTCTAGATAGCGACGGTCATACCAAAGAAGTACCAACCTCTCTCTTCTCTACTGGAATCAATTTGCAGAACTAACTTGCTGGCCAAAGGGGAAAAATAATAAATGGCATATTTTAACTGTTTAAACAGCTTGTAATGGTTGCAGCTTTACAGTTCAGATAATTTATGAGAAGGATAAGATGCAGGTTCAGTGTCAGTTAGTGACAGCTCTTCATGTTGAACGTTTCCTATTAAGCAATGCAGCAAAATTATACAGAAGCAGAAACAGCGTGCATGATTTAGATCTGTATGTTACCACATCATTCTTACGGTTTGGGTTTTTTTTGGTTTACATTGAAAACTGAAAGTGTGCTTTCCGCTTTGGGATTATTTGTTCTCCCAACTATATCAAGTTTAATTGCTTCTTTGAACCATGAGACAGTGCAGTATTTCAGAGCTAACATTCTTTGTAAATCCCGTCACTCATTTCACTTGCTGAGAATTGATATACTTAGGGTTAGTATATTAGAAATTAAGCTAGGTAGCAACTCTGTTTTGAAAAACCTTATGCCACTTCTGCCTTTTAAAAGTGAAGAGCTATGTTTTCAAGACAAAGACACTGTCTTTTAAGGCGGGTTATTTCTGGACTGTCTGACTTGAGATACTTCAGACCTGTATTTCAGAGGCAGTGAGGGCACGCACCCACCCCAAGATGCTTGTTGCTGTGAAAGCTGCACTGCATTGTGTTAGAACGAGGCTTGGTTTCTGCAATTCAGGGAGCAGCTGTATGGGTAGCAAAGTTCTGAGCGTGAAGCATTAGACATTGCTCTTTAAATTGGGCTCAGTACGGCTGTGATCACAGCCAGTTTGGACAACAGGCAAAACTTCTGGCTTCAGCTGCAAACAGTAGATGCACAGCTGGGATTGGGGAGAAGGAAAGCCTGTGTAACTCCCAAGGGAAAAAGGGGGTTCTTCGCTTTACGTGTTCCTAGAACTGTGAGGGTGAGGGCAGAGCGGAGGAGGTAGACTGAGGATTTAAAAGGCTAAGATCTAGTCAGTAGTTAAATTAAGGAGGTAAACTGGGGGCCATATCAAAGGAAGAATCTAGACGAAGGAACCCTCAGGTAGGAAGACCTGCTAAAGAAGAGTCTGGTCTGGGAGCTGGAAGGCATCACTGTGCGGAGATCGTGGGGAAAACCCACCATGTGAGGGAGGAGAAGGGAAAGCAGGGGACCTGCTGGGGTGGGCATGGGGAAGCCTGTGTCACCCAGCAGCAAAAGGCTCCATAGGTACGACAGGAGAATGAAGACTGTGGCGCCCTCAGAAGAGTGTTTGATTTCTGAACTTTGCTAATGAGATGCTGTAGCATTTGTGTGAACACGTGCTGTGTGACACAATGCAAAAGTTGCACAAATTGTAAAACCAGGCTCTTAGAAAATATAATTAGATTCACTAGCAGAGCTTTAATTTAGTGCCCTGAGCAAATACTTCATAAGCAAACCCATCCTTTTTTCCCCACACAGTCCTGTTTCTTTTATTGCACAGCAAGATGTTGCCTCCTTAATTTTCTAGGACTTTTTACAGAGAAAACAATGTATTTTAACCCTACCCATGATCAAAAGCATACAGGCTTTTTTTGTCTTGAGATTTTTTTCCATTTCTATTTTTTTATGACATCTTGATGCAGGCACATATCCTTAAAAATCCCAGCTGTGAGCAATTAAAAGCACAGTCTGATAAGGGAGAGTGTCAGATGAATTGAAGGATGCAAGGCACACATATGTAATATGGCTTTCTTTAAGATATTATTGATTGTCGGAGATTACTGGTAAATAAATACAATGCCGCAGCTAAAGGTCTCTGATTTGTATCCAATTCAAATCATAGGAATTACAAATTATTCCATTTAATATGTGTTTGACAGTCTAAAGCTGAGTTTGCACTTCATTTCCAATTTCACTACTAGATCATTAAGATTACACTAACATCTTTCAATGGTGAAGAGCTTAATTAAAATATTCCCTCAAATGTAAGTCGCATGCAAATATGAAAATCAATTAATGAATTTTGTTTGTGTCTTTAGGAAGACATTGTGCATATCATAATTAATTGGCCCCATGAAAGTATTGAATTTTTTCTTTAAATATAATTTTTAACAAATTATTAACAAAAATTGTGTATCTTTTGAGCTCGCATATCATTTGCAATGATTCGACTGATGTAATACATAAACCAGTATAGGTCCTGTGCAGAAACTGCTGAAGCAATTTATCAGCTTTTATATATTATAGATATACACTTTAGAAATTCAGATAAGATGTAGCTGAGTTTAAACTGACCTTAAGATATCATTAAATGGGTACTTAACACTAAAGTTAGTTCCCCACTTCTGATGTGATTTAATCAGGCCTGGTTACAAATGCAGGTTGGGACAAGAACCTTCCATTTCCACTGATGCTTTCAATCTTTCTAGATTAGACCTTCTGGGGGGGGAGATTCCTAAATGTACTATTTAATTTAATGCTTTTTCCAACTCATTTGCTATTTAATTGTGGGTTAATAAAATGCTTGTTACCTTTGAAATTTTCTGAGTAAAATTTTCCAGTGTATATTACAAAAATTGTAGATGAATGTCACGTTCCAGAGGCAGTATTTGTTGTGAGGGCTGTTTGACACTGTTCTTAAGATAATTTTCAGTAGCTTTTTTATTTTTTATGAAATGCCTTGGTCAAATGTTTCTCTTGGTCTCAACTCTCCCATTAGGAAAAAAAAATAATACATTTCCAGACCAATTCTATCCTGCTTTGTACAAACTCAAAGGAAACATGTTGTTGCTTTGCCATAAATAAGTTTTAACAACTGTCTTGGTGCTGTGAAGCCATTGATGAGGGAGTAGCTGAGGTTCCCAAAATTATACATGTGTCTTTGACAGTCAAAAAACCCCACTTGCATTTGATATATAAAGTTGGAGAAATTGTTTCTACCTTATCAAAAGATACTTGTTTTCCTAAGATATTCATACAGCTTAAACATTTAGATAGAGAGATTCTAAGAGATTTTTTTTAGAAGCCCATAAAAAGAGTAAGGTAATTTCTTTCCCAACTAAATGCCTCATTTTCTTAGGATAGTCTCAAACAATTCTAAATATATTACAAGATGTGACCTGTGATTCATAGAATTAATGTATGGTTTTTAAAATATCAGCAAAGCCTAAACCGAGTCCTTTATTAATGTGGCATTAAACAGAGTGACTGTAAAAATACGCTTCAGGAGTTTCTGTCCTTCCTGAGCATGCACGGCAGGAAAACACTGAAATTGCAATGAAGAAACTGCAATTTATAGACCTTCATGATATCTTGGCCCTTAGAGAACAGTGAAAAAAATAAAAATAAATGAACCTCACTGATCTGGTGTTACTGCACGGCTGCCAGTGCTGCTCTGCTCGCTGCTTCCACCTCGAAGCTTCCCCATCCTCACTCAGTTGCTGACGGTTTCAGTGGAGTCAGGTTTGCCCTCCGCTGTCCCAAGCCTGACGTGAAACCTGAATCTTAGTTGGAGAGTCCCAATAGTTTTATAAATCTAGATAGTACTAGGCAAATAGGTCTCAACTAGAAAATTTAATAGATGGCTTTTGAAAATATTAAAGCAGTGACTTTTAAAGAACAATTTGGAAATTATGTTTCTCTTAAAGCACTATTTTTTAAAAAATACAAAAAATGCAAACAAAAAAACACCAAACCCACTTTTTTTTTTTTTAAAAAATTCAAGCCAAGGATTTTAGATTAGTCCCTAACTAACTTGGAAGTTTTGCATTTCAGCTGTTGAAATGCCAAATCTGTTCCCTGCTTAGTCCTGATAGTCTCTGCCCAGTTAGTTTACCCATGCCTGTCATAGCTTTGCTCTCTCAGAGGCAAAGGGACTTCTGGCATTTTCAAGGTCAAATTGGTGCAAATGGACCATATTTCCTCCTATGGAAGTGGTGGGACAAGGCTGGGTGGAGGACACAGCTCGTCGCAATGTTACATTCCGTCTGAGCACTTCAGATTTCCCACACACATAACTGGATCTCTTTTTCCTGTGAGCCAAGATAGCGTCGTTGAGGAATGGGCATTTAACGGTGAACTTGTTTGTGGCATGAATGAAGATGTACACTACTGACCACGCAGACGTTCATCTTGCTGTTGCCAGCTCGTGAGAGCAAGCAGAGCAAAGAGGGCTCATGCTGGAAGACCACATGACATGTTCCAGGAACGTTTCTGTTTAATGAACCACCACATGTCAAAAAAATAGTTTGAAGTGTCATTCTCCACTTTTGCTGCAGGTTTTACCATTGCACCTACCTTTCACGTCTTTTCTAGTGCCTGTTTAAGGGAACAGCAGAGACTGCCCTGACCTTTCCACTGTTCCTGGTCTCCCCAATTTATGGTCCTGCAACATTTGTGCAAGAAAGATGAGCCAACTAATTAAAAGCATAATTTTTAAAAGGTTACGGTCCAGGCTGCTGTCTGGGCTGAGGTGGTACATTTTCAGTTGCTGATTCATGAGAAAGACTTGAACAAGAGCAGGAGGCATGCCTGATGTCTCCTGATTGGGAAGAACTCACCTGGAAAGGCAAATGCTTGTTTATAGGGAATGTTTTTGGGTTTTGGGGTTTTTTTTTTGAGTTAGAGTCCTGTCACAGGAGATAAAGCCTAATAGCAGTGTCCAAATGAGCGTCAGCAATGTCAGGAAAGCATTCATTTCCTTTTCATTGCCATGGTGAAACTGGGCCAGTAGTATGAACTACTACCTGTTACTGGAAATAAATTGTTGTTCTGAATATATATGTAAGGAGATTTTTGCCCCTCCTCTTCTCTTTGCTGTTCTTAAATACACCAACTGTGAGAAAAATGAAACACAATACATAAAAAATATCTGAATTTCTCTGATTGTGGTGGGTTGGCCTTGGCCAGCTGCCCACCCAGCCGCTCCCCCACTCCCCCTCTCCCCCTCCTGGCATTACAGGGTGGTTTTCTCACATTTTTTTCCTTACTCCTCACTCTGGGGCAGCCTTTTCCCCTTTCAGAAATATGCTTTCCCAGAGGTGCCACCAGCTTCCCTGAGGCGCTCAGCTGTGCCTGGCAGCGCAGCCGCCACGGAACTAGCTCGAACTGGCTGGAACCGGCTGAGTCCAGCACGGGGCAGCGCCAGCCTCTCCTCACAGAGCCCACCCTGCAGCTCTGCTGCCAGCGCCTGGCACAGACACCCAAAGCACTGATGGACGTTTTAGTTTCCACGTGTCGTACTTGGTTCAAAAAGGATTTTTTGCTTTATCTCCTGGGAAGAAGGCTTTTGGGAGGATGAAATGAGAAGGGTGCAGGAGGGAAATCAAACTGCCCTGCACAGGGAGGAGCTGCGACCACCCTTGCCCAGAAACAGCCGCCCTGAGGGGGCCTGGAGAACAAGATGGCGCTGCCTGGAAGAAACTTGTGAAAATACAGTGAAGAAAAGCCTTGATCTAGAAGAAGGTAAGTTGAAGAGATTTTCAGTTGTTTCTGGATAGCAATGGCTTTCCTTATTTTAAAGACAATATAAAGGCTTTTGTATGTTAGTGCTCATCATAAACATCATATAAAATAATGTGATATAATGCTGAAAGGAAAATTCTGTTTTAGTTATTGCAAAGAAAATTCCTGATCCAAAAGTTTGTTGCAGATTTCCTCAAAACCAAGGTACTTTTCAAAACATGTCTTAGTTTTTAACCGAAGGATTTTTGCTTGAAATGTGTATAATTGGATATCCATTCTATTGTAATAATTTCTAAATGAGTAATCTATGATTCCACGTGAACAAAATCCCCAAACCACATTTCTGTCTTTAACTTGAACATCCTTTGAAAGGATGTGAGGATTGAGAGCTTCTGGGGTGATGGGATTCAGCTTGGAGGGAAAAGCCTACATCAACTTGTAAAACAAGCAAACATGAGGTCAGTATGGGATTCCACAACAAGCTACCTGACTTTCATTAACAAGTTTTAAATGAAAATACTTGCTCTTCTGACAGCGTAAACTAACAGAATATGATGCCATTCAAGGTTTTTGCCTTTGAAAAATATGGTACATACAATACAATTCAATTCAGTTGTTCTTTATCTGTGAAGATTAGTCCCCATTTGGGGAAGTACATACTGCCAGCATAGACCTATAAAAGGCAAGGGACCCACTCAATTAAAACATATATTTTACTGTTTTCTCAGTGAAAGCCTGGCATTCATCCAGAGACATTAGGCTTAAATTTTCTTTGATAGTGTGAATAAAACATCTGTGTTTTTTAATGATGATTTGCTGCAAGTTCTGGTGCCTGTCACTCCTTCTAATAGTAAAGTAAATTACTCATTAGTCTGAGAATTAATTCAAACAAAGAAGCGGTTCTTAGAATAAAATTGATTCCAGCTAATCATCTGTGATGATCTGTAATGCATGCGGTATTGGTGACAAAATCTGATCCTAAGTGAAGGAAAAAAGTCTAAAAACTTGGATTTTAGATGTGGTGTTTGTTTAGTCATGTGTAAAATTTGTGTAGCATAAACATAAAAGCTGTGATTACAAAAGCAGACAAGGAAATTCACCCGTGTCAATTCCATGTATTTTAATGAGTTAGTAACTAAACCCTAACTCACATTGGCTTGGCAGGCTTTAATCTCTGTGTGTAGAGTACTCAGAGGATTTGGTAGTCACTGCTATATGCACCATAAATTAACACTGGTTGGAGGTTTGCTCCTTAGCCAGATTTAATGCAAGACTTCAGCCATTTGGCTGAATTCTTTTTTTAGGTTTGTAAGGTTTGTTTTTCTTTGGTGCTACAGCAAGTACTTTGAAAACTGCAGTACTGCTTGTAAGACCAGTGGGGGAATGTATCAGTTACACGCCTCTGTTATCATTGACTTTTTGTTGGGAATGGGGGGGCTTATACTGAATTTGAAGGAGAAATGGTCAATGTTGGATGTGCTCCAGCACCTGATCTGGGAACTGTGCAGTACCACATACTCTCCCCTCCCACTCTGGTTTCTGTACCCAGGGAGTCTGGTAACAGTTTCATGCTTTGACCTAGTGATACTCCTTGGACATTTCACAAGCAGAATAAATTATGATTTGTAAATCGCTATGCCTTTTTTTTAGATACAAGTATCTAACAAATCATCTTAATAAATTAATATCATCCAGTACCTAAAGAAACAAGCAGTTTTACGCAATGTAACATGAGTATTTGTAACGCAGAGAACACACAGATGCCTCTTTTTGGATCCAAGTTTTCTAACAGCCTAATTTGTAAATGAGCTTTCTGTGTATTCACACGCTCCTAGTAATTTGGCTCGCAGACCTAAGGAAATACAGTCATCAAACTGTGAATGGTTTCCCACACTTTCATGCTTCATTTCCAGGGAAAGAATCACGTTTGAGTGACTTAAGGGAAAGAGCTGCTGAGGCATATAAATACATCTATAATAAACACTGCTTCTTAGAAGTGGGCCTGTGTCTTGGTGAAGTTTTGCTGTAAGCAGTAGTGGCTTCTGCAGAAAGGAAACCTAAATGGGAAATACAAAGGTCTGCCGATAGGAGCAGAGCCTCCTGCGTGGAGTGAAGGTTACACATGAGCAGAGGTATGGTAAGTGTGTGTGCTTCCCTAATGTGATTAAAAATAACAAATGCTAATCTGACTTTCCATCTGGGAGATTTGCAAATGCCATACAAAAATGTCCATATCTGAAAGTGTGCGATTCATGCATAGTTGGATAGGTAGATTCAGCTGCTGTTCAGTGATTGCAGTTTTGGGTAGCTGTGGATCTATTAATGTAATAATACACTGATGCGTCATTATCTGCTGTCATAACCCATTAACACTATGGTGTCTTCTCCCTTGCGCACTCTGTTGTATCTGAGATTACTTTGTTTCAGGGCTGAACTGTGATAGAGAGGAAAGCATGGCACTGAGATTGAGGAGTTGATAAATTGAGCTGTGGAACTGGTGTTGAATTTTTTCTATTGAAATATTTATGCAGCAGAATGGTCAAATTAATTCATAAATTTGACACCTTTAAATAACTAGTTTTAGCCAAAAATAAACTACTGAAGTGACATATATGCAAGACATTTCATTTGAGCTTATTTTAGAAGTTAAGGTAGTTCACAGAATAGCAACAGTTGAGTCTAAGCAGGTGCTAAGAAAACCATGAGCTAGATTTGTGGAGCCTGAGGAGGAATCTCCTCTCCAAGAGGCTGGAGCACTGGTCTGATTTAGGGGGGAAATTCCTTCTTTATGAAGTGAGATTTGAGTGTGTGTTCCCCTTTCCCAGGAGAACGTATCTCACCCCAAGAGGTACTCTGGTCCAGATCTCTTTCAGCATCTCTAGTTTTAGGGTTCATCGTGTAATAGAGATGGCTTTAATATTCACAAAGCCAGAGACCAGCCCTGGTGTCTGCTGGCAAGAGCACTCCAAGGATACCTTGGGTTTAGAAACCAAAGGCAAGGGAAAGCAGTATAAACTTGGTTTTGTGTCTTCTTGATGAACACCATGATTCCTGGTCCCCAAACTTTGAAGCTGAATTCTGGGAAAGGCTTCATGGCAGTGAGGGCCAAATTCCCTTGTGTTACAGGATCAGTCCTCTTTGCCTTTCCCGCCACCCTGCTGCTGCCTACCCAGAGTGTAGCCATTCAAAAGCCCCTCTGAGGAGCCTGTCGTCTGATGCAAAGGAAGGGTTAGCCCATGCTTAGGTTGGGAGTTCCTGTAGGTACCAGTTTACTAAAAATTTAAGCAGTTCTTAAGTGCTTAATCCTGCTCCTTGCTATCACTAAGCTGATATTTAAAAATGCTTTGTGTAGGGATTTTGCTGCCATTCAAGCTATTTTGCTTGAAAGCCTGTGATTACAGAATGATAATGTTTTGACACAGTGATAAAAGCCAGGAAATTCACCATTAGTGGTGGTGGTTCTCTCTCTCTTGCCTTTACTGCATGACAGCTTTAGAGTAGGCAGTAATTGAGTAGAAATGACAATAGCAATTAACTGGTAACCTTCTGCTTCGGTACACATTTTAGCATTCATTCAAGGAAAAATGTCCATTAAGAAAGTAAATATTTGCGAGTGATCTGTGATAAAAATTCATATAGCTTGGAAAAATCTGCTCTGAATATCAACATCAGTATGACTAGGATTTTCAATTTCCCTTGCAGGTTTTGCCATAAAAAATACCATGAATCCATTCTCTTTTCTTTCCTAGTTTCATGCCTTCCCTGTTACACTAATTAGTCAGAAAACTGAAGTTTAGGTAATGTTCTTTAGACAATTACTATTAATTGGTTAAATAGGCCATTTTGGCATTGATTTTTTTTCCCCAAGAAGCCATTAAGATTTTTGTCCGTGGTTCGTTGCTGTTTGTGATTAGCAAGGTGGGAAAAGAAATGGAAAATGCTGATTTATGTTTCATGAATGACAGCTTCCTATTTCTGGTTGTTCCGTATCTGTGGCTTAAAGCCTGCTTTATTAATTAATAAGTAGAATTTGTCTACATCTTTGATTATTGATACTATCACACAGAATACTGAATATTTAAAAGTAGTTTCCAGTTGATCTCTAGCATACGTGCTGTATCACAAGTCAAAGTATCACCTTACAAGAAATATGCTCAGTGATTAAATATATAAGATGCTCACTTTCCAATTTGGAGTGAATGTGCTGTTGGTGAAAGTGATAGGTTTAACACTGATTTGAATTGATCAAGTGCCAGGATAGAATATGAAATGTCTCCTAAATGGCTGCTGAAGTCAAACAAAATTATTTTTTAAGATTATCCATGTTAATAGCTAGGAGGCCTGAAAAGGAATAACCTGGTTTTCTGAAGTCCTGAAGCTTTCAGAGATTTTATGGATTTCAGAACCTTTCAAAGTCAAGTTATTTCATTAAAACAACTATTTTTGACCTACAATTAGCAAAAAGAAAATCCCTTCAAAACAAAAACCCCCCAACCTTAAACACCAGACAGCACAAACTCCTTCTAGTTTATAGGTGTTTTCTGAGGACCTGCTTAATATGAAAAGTGCTCACGTAGGCATTGGTTTCACATGCCTGTCAGCATCAGCACTTTCTACAAGTTCATGCATAGCAGGTGAATTTTAAGAGGATAACAGACAGCAATTGTTACTTCCATAAAGCTTTCCTTTTCTGTACTTATGTGTGTGCTGCAGAAAGCTTTTGATTCAAAGGAACCTTTTTTCCCCCTTTGATATGGCATGACCCCTCCTAAAGTGAAAAGTTGCTGCGTATGCACAGCGATAGGAGTCAGGAGTTGGGCAGGCAGGTGCTTGCTGGCTGAGAGGGAGCGGGAAGAGAGGGGCAGAGCAGCTCTGCCTGCCGCCCCTGCACAAGGAGACAGGGTCTCTGCCTGATGGCAAAACCAAGTGACTGGCAGCACTTGCTTGCAAGGACAGTGGCTGCATGAAGAAGTGGGCCATTAGGGATACCTGCACTAAGTGCTTGCTCACAGGCTGCCCCAGCTCTGCACCCCCAAGCCCAGGCTCTGATCACCTCCAGCTTCAGCAACCAGAGTGCCTTGCTGAGGTTAAGACTCGTTTACCAATGAGCAAAACCTCTCATAACTCAGCCCACCTGTTTGTAGTTTATTTGCAGCTGTTTCCATTAAACCTGTGATATATATTCCAGGTCGATAAATGCCTGTGTTGCAGTGTGTGTCAATGTGAGTGTGTTCTAGGTGGTATCTGTATTTCTCTGCTAACTGCTAGAGTAATGTTTACCAGTATAATGTTAGTCTTGTTATTGAGATTCACTTGTTATGCAGCATTTCTACTTGAAAAAATGTATTTGTGCAAAAAATGGCCCCTTGTTAGGAGTGGCTCTTGCTGCTAGATGAACACCTGAGCTGAGTGCTAATGCACAGGGGACTGGATACCAGGCAAGAAAAGAAAAGGCTCAAAGGGGTAAGTGCAATGTCTAGCTATGCTGACACCCTTGAATGGCTTGGAGGGATGCTCAAATGCAGTAGAGCTGTTTCAGGTATGTTTGTCTTATTTATTATCAAATGAGACTATTTATTTAGCAGTCTGTTTATCTCTCCAGATGTCTTCAAGGTAAAGATTTACATGTGTGGGTTTCAAAACCTTTTTTAAGTATTTTGAGTGCTTCTGAAACCTTTTTTTGTATCTTGCTTTTTCTTTACTGGGCTATTTAGTTGTAAATAGACTTGCCGATTGTTTTAATCTAGCAAGAATTTTGGGTTGCGTGCCAGAGAGTTTGTGTAGCTGCACAGGTGGATCAGGCTTGCAGAGAGCCGGAGTGCTCTGAAGCTGAACTAAATGCATTGCTTAGTTTTGATTCCCTTCTAGACTTCAGTCTGGGACAAAATCCTGGTGGACTGTGGACATTACTTTAAAGATTGATTGTCTAAGGCTGTGGAGTTGTTTTAGACTTGCATGTTTTAAATACTGAGTTCTTGATTCAAACTATTAGTAGAGGCTGATGTGCTGTGTCAAGGACTCGGGTGTAGTTTATGAGCTGGTGGCCTGGGAGCTTACAGGGAAGAGATGTGTGGCATGGCTGTGCAGAGAGCTTGGCAGAGACTTTGGAAGCAAGATTGTAGGAGAGGGTGGGATTTCCTTTTGTATTTCACTATCTTACACGGGTTTTTTTCCAATATATGGAAATGCAGATTGACAGGAGGTGATCATGTTCAAGAAGTTAGACCTGGTTCAAGGCTTCTCATTACTGTGGCTAAAACTGAATTTTGTCAGTGTGAGACTACTGTGTTTAGTAAATTGAATTCTATGGGGCCAGTGTGAGTTTGGAGGAAGGAGCCCTGTGGGTTCAGGGTGATGGAAAAGCTGGGGCATGGGACACTATTGGTAAGGCACATTCAGGCTTGTTTTTCCCCTCTGCTTGTGACTTCCACATACCCACACTTCTCTATATAGCCTTTTACTTCCAGTCAGTTTTCCAAGAACCATCCTCTTCTCCTTCCCCTGCAAAATCCAGTAGCCAAAGAATTAAAGGTGTTGTTTGCACCCTAACAAAAACAGACTTCTATAAAGCAAATGCCGATGAGCATCTAGTCTAGATGTGCTCTTTCCACCTCTTTTCCCCAAAACAACCCTGTTAGCCAACCCTGTTTGTGGCTGAGGAGGAAATGAGGCTGAGGCCAAGAACATACATGGGAAGGTGAGGGGCAGAACTTGCAGAAGTACTATGGGGCAAATCACCTCTGCCTGCACTTCCCTTTCATCTGTAGAGAACAGACAGGCAGGGAGCAGGAATGGGCTGTCCAGTTAGAGCAGAGAGGGCTCCTGGGCCAGCACTGAGTGTCCTGCTCAGTCCTGGGCCACAAGGGCAGACCAAGGATTACAGCTTCAGCTCCAAGCTCTGACCGCAGCTGTTGGTGTAGCAGGGAGTTGCAGGAGGCAGGATGCCTTCATCCTGGGTAGCCCTCTCAAAATTCCTTTTTCTTCCTCTGCTAGCAGGGACCACTGCTCTGTCTTCAGCTCTGGTGACTGTCTCATCCCATAACTGCCTTTACTTCTGAATGCTTCACCTTGAGAGGTTGTCACAACGTCACCATTATGAGTCCCTCATACCTGTGAAAAATGATCAGATCTCCCATTTGTGTGTGAATTCTGTAATGATACTCAAAAGCACCTGCAATTTTTCCTCTTCTTGGACCAATGTTTCTAATTCAGAGCTACCTTATTCATCAGCAGCATTTGGCCACTGATAAAGTAACGTGGCAGCTCTTTCACAGTTGGCCTATGACACAAGATAAAAAAATCTGTTAACTTACAGAGAAGTGCTATGGGAATGTGAACAGCCAGAAAGTAATTATACACTTGGAATGCCACTAGGATACCAGCTGACTATTGAAAAAATTAGTCTCTTTGAGAGGGAGAAGTTTAGAGATACTCAAGTTTTCTGCTAGGCTAGAAGAGAAACTATTATTTTTCTGCTTGGTTAATGAGGTGAATTGACTCTCCAAGGGATCAGATGAGCACCACAGCTAGTGCAACACAGGGGGCAGCGGGTGAGAAGGGAAAAAAGAGGACTGGCCTTTCTGGCAGTGTTTGTTAGTCTATCTGTGAGTCCAACTCAAATACTGACTGGAATTGAATGGTTTAAAAGCAGGATTTAATCAAATCCACAGTGTGAGATGTAGGAGTGTCTCCACTTGCAAGGCAAAGCCTTTTTGGTTTTCTATAGCACTGGCATAGAGAGAAGTGGATGTATTGCCTACCTCAGAGCCTACATCAGCAACTCATTTGTCAAAGACCGAGGGAGAAAGTGAGTAATGAAAGTTTATGGAGTATATTTTCTTTTCAATGTGCTATTAGCATTAATGGGAAATGCACTTGGAGCGAAGAGAATATGCCCCCTTGTGTGCTTAATGATCGAACTCCCGGTCACTGCTAAATCTCACACACTTTATGTGCTCTTCTATGCAATGTTTCTACATGTAATTTAAAAAGGGGTAAATTATATTGCTGACCTTAGTTAATTGCTGTCAGGGAAGCAATATCATAGCCAAGAGCAGACTGCATCAAAATGACCTGAGATCGATCTTTCACTCCTAAAACCAGAGCATTCCTCATGTTATTAAAAATACAGTCACTCAGGATGCAGTATTTAGAAAGCAGATGATATTTGATCAGAAGATCGTAGAAGCTCATTTTGGTGACACTTGTGTTCTGAAGGCACAATACTTGGTCACTGCTGTGGAGTTTTGGCAGGAGCAGGGTAAAAACTCTTCCGGAACTGTATTTTCTGTACCAAGTGAGGCTTTTCTCCTTTGGCACTTCTGTAAATGAAATGAGGAAAGCAGAAGTGAGGGGAGGGAGCATGGAAATTAAATGGTAGTATGTACGTAGTTCCGGGTTTGTTTTGGTTTGTGTTTGTGTTTTTTTCTTATTTGGGAAAGCTATAGACCTCAAATAAATGTTAGTCCTCTCTGGATCTCACTGGAGAATCGTGGTGTATAAAACTAAAGCACGGGTTTGTTGCTGGGAATGAATGCAGAAAAGGGATCCTTCACCTCTAAATTTCATTGTGAGCTCTGTTAATTCATGTTTAGGGTGATGACATCATTGCCATAAAACAGATTTGGTGATTTCAGAAGAAATTTGGGGGGAGAGCCTTTGAACCAGCTTTCCTGAGAGTAGTTTTTTTTTGTTTTGGTGGGGGTTTTTTTAGCAAAAGGGGTCTCATTCACTTGCAGAGATGTGACAAAACTGCTGGGAGTCTGTGCATGGATACAGGGCTGTAGCTTGCAGGTGATCTGTTGCTCAAGGACCTGGTTGTGCTTATTGCAGTGAATAAGATGAGGGTAATGGAAATCAGCCCAAAGTTGTGATTCTCAGCTTGAAGGGCAAAAGACTTCAAGGCAGGAGGAAAGCAGGGAGAGTCGGTTAGCTGCTCTCTGGAGAAGGGCGTGAGGCCCTGCTGCCAACATCGGAGGACGCCACGCTTGTTTCTATTTCGTTAGCTGAGGTAATGCCCAATTCCAGTGTTTGGGGGTGGGGCAAGATAAGGGACATCTCTGGTGTGGTGGCAAGGTGGTGGGAGGTGGCTGATGCCCACAGGGCAGCATGTGTTGTGTTAGAAGCTACCTTGTCCTGTTCAAATTTCACTGAATAACCTTTGAGGAAGGTGAAACATGGTGCAGGTCTGCAAGGACTTCCAAGCTTTGTCCCTTTCCCTAAGGCCCTGTTTTCTGGGGCTGCATGTATAAGCAGAGAGTGTGTCACTGCACACAGGATAGTTTGCTTTCTGCTCCTGGAGCGCAAAGCCGAACCTCACTATTATAAAGGGAGCCATAACATTTGCATCCTTCTCAGGCAGTGTGCAAGGATGTCAGTCTATGTTCCCAGCTCTCATGAATACTGAATGGCTTTGCTATTATAATGCAGTGCACCCAAAATGAATTAGTAATGATTAACAATAAACATTGAGATGAATGTAGTTGAAGTTTGTTTTTTCTAAAAGTGATAATTGCTTTTTATGCAAGAACCGGCTCTTTTGCTCCCTCTGAGCACAGAGAAAGGAACTTGCCATTGCAGCTCTTGGCAGGCCAGGGCTGCTGTATCACAGGGGCTGCTTGGTGGGAGAGCTATCAGAGCCTGGCACTCGCCTGCTGTGGGTGCAGGCAGGTGTGTCAGCATGTCTATGCCAGATGGCGTGGGGCTTGTGGGCACAAGTGATTATAAAACTCATCTGTGATGTACAATAGGCTCCTCTTGGCTTTGCACATCCTGTGGTCTTGATCAGCTATTAGAGACTCCTTTAATCCTAGGCAGGATCAGGAGAGTCTTTCCAAACACCCAAATGTGAATCCTTGAATGCTCCTGATGCAGCATGCTCTGGAGCAGGAGGCTGGTGCTGAGCCTGATGAATAGGAGGATTTTCACCAAGTGACTTTATAGGAGCTGCTGTAAGTCTTCTCCCCTTCCCTGAAGCACAGAAGCAAGAATTTGTTCTGTACTACCACCACCAGCTCCCATGGCTCTGTGATCTGAAAAGAGAAGGCAATCATTTAAGAAAAAAGTATGTATGTGTGTAAGCTCTCAAATTAACATTTGTTAATCTACTGCTGAATTGTGACAATTGAAATGTTACTGAAATTAAAAAAATAATATGGGAAATTTGGTTCTATTTCACTTACACCAACTGTTAAAATGTTGCATGTCTAAATGTATGTCTGTCTTCATCCTTAGTTCCTGTGCTTTGTTTCTCTTGCTTCAAGTTTGTTTTTTTTAAAGATTGTTCTCAAAGAATTAAACCTCAACACTTGCATCCAAAGTTTGAGTAAATTTCACTTTGTGCTGTATGTATCCATCAGAATTAATGGCTAAGACAAGCTCCACCTATTGCCATTCATACTGTCATAAATCTCTCCCTTAGATTTCCTAGATACCTTGATTTATTTTTGTTGCTATTAGATGAGCTACAGGAAGACAAGCTTCTAAATGGAAAGAGGTCTGGCCTAAACTTACTGTGAATTGCATTTCCTAATCTAATCAAAGCTTTTGATAAATTTCTAAGATGCTCAGGTATGATATAACTCTCCACCCTAAACTCTTAAATAATCTTTGCACAACCTCTGTTCTAAAATAAGCCTCATACCTTATTGTGTGGATTCAGAGCAAGAATGGTTCCTCAGTTCTGCTAACAGACCCTCCTTCAGTGTTTGGCCCTGGTCAGAGAATGGAGATGATCACTTTGTGTCACTAGAAAAATCAGGACTAAATCAGTCCCTGTTCACAAATCTCTGACAGGTTGCAGATATGTTAAAATACGCTGTTTGCAGTAGAAGGAACATAATACTCTACAACAGATGTGTTTTGAATAAACTGGATGACTTGGAACATTGTTTGAAGCTTTATTGTGAGATTCCAGGTCTGGTCTAACAACTTAATTATTCTATAAACTCCCGGGCATTTGGGCTTTTATCAGGAAAAAAAGATAACTTTGAATATCCAGCAAGTTGCTAATTAGAGTCATTTTTAGCTACCTTGCCTCTACTGAATGAAATGTTAATAAGCTAGTTCCTGTGAATCTGTCATATATAGAATTGCTCTAATTGCTTGCATTGTATGCTACAGAGATCACATTTTCAACCTAGAAATGGACCTTGATTGCAGTTTTTCTCCTGCTGAAAATACTATGAACGGTGCTTACGGTAGCTGATAGGGCAGTGGAGGAGCTCTGCTCCAGGAGGGGAGCACTCATTATTGCCCTTGGGGACTGAGCTGGAGAAATCCCCTGGAAAAGCTGGCGGTGGCCCAGCCCCACTTTCCCTGCCTGCCACTGCTGGCATGTCACCCGTGAATAGGCAAACAGGTATCCTTGATGGAGAGAAAGGCTCATTGGAAAGAGCAGATAGTTAGAGCCTTAGGAAAGGAGCTGCTGCACAGGACTGACCCTGGCTTGGCCGAAGCTGTGATGAATTTGGAGCATGTCCTGGTGGAGCTGTTGGTGAAAGGGTGGATTTGGCTTACAGGGGCCTTTGTGGCTAGTTCTAATAGCAGTGGGCACAGTTAATGCTGGGCTGAGTACAGCCAGTGCCCGTAGTTATGGCAGCTGTTAGCTCAGGCCACGCGCTCCAAGGCAGAGCCCTTGTGCAGAGCAAGCCCTTGATGGCAAATCCAGTCCATGCTTTCAAAGCATTTAAATCTGCATTGCTGTAGTTGCTTCTTACAGGGAGCGTGGAATGAGGTTTCATCATTTTGAATTTCCTTTCAAGTAGGTATCCATTCAACAGATTAAAAGAAGTATTCCTGGGGAAGCATTAGCATACAGACAGAGGCTTCAGGCTGTAAAACTGAAAGCAGGGAAGTGTAAAGGGTGATAAGGGAAATGGGCTGCTGTGATAAAATACAGTCGACAGGAATAAATGTTGTCTGTTAAAATTTCCTCTCTGAAGTGGGAGGAGAGGAGTAGTTTTTGGAGAGACAGAGGAGAGGACTGAAAATCAGCAAATAGGCATTGAATTTGTTCTTTGTAACTTCTTTTTCTGAAAGACTGACATTTTCTTGGTTAGGAAGATTTCCTTGCCTCTTGTTGGAGGGAAGGGGGAATAAATATTCTTAAGGTAAAGGAACTTCGTACACACAAATGTGTGCCTGTGTATTCAGAGAATGTGTAAAATGGGTGGTATGCAGAAAACTGGCAGAAGTGCTGTGTAAAGGCAGGTGAATTATACAATGTAGAGAGTTGTTACATGAATGAAAACAGAAGTGTGTTGTGATCTTAGTGTCCATGTGGTGTGCTAAAGAGGACTTTCTTGTTCTTTTTTCTTTTTTTTTTTTTTTTTAGAAGTGAGAGGTTTAGCTAAATAAGCATTTAAAACAGAGGTGGACCCCAAATGCACTGAAGTTCATTAGTTCTGGTAGACAGAGCATTCACTTTTGCTGGCCCCGGGTATGAGATAAAATGTTCATTTGCCTTTGTAGAGGACTTCAATGCCATAAAGAAAGTGGCATTATTTTTGGAGCTGAGAGAGGTTTTAACTTGCACTGCAGAAATAACCTGTGTCCTAGCTCAGAAGCATGACAGAATGGACCTATGTATTTTCCTCCTTGATGCTGCCCAAGGGCCAGCTTAAGACTTTGGGCCTGTGGTGGGTGTAGGTCAAGCCTGGGCTTGGCTTGAGTCCCAAATGCTGTCCAGATGGGAACAACTCCAGGCACAGGGCTGGACGGTTGCCAGCCCAGCAGCCGATGGGGCAGGAGCTGGGGACCACCAGGACAGCATCACTTCTGGAGGAAATACTTACCTGAAAGAAGTCTGTTTTCTCCTCTTTACTGCTTACTTAAAAGCCTAACTTTTATTGTAGTTATCTCTTTAAACACTATAAAGAAACCAGGATTTTAGTAGTGTCTGTCGAGGAACCTGATAAAATGCCATTCTCAACAAAAATGTGTTTTAATCTCTTTGTTATTTAAGATTCTTGTAGCATCTGACCACTTTAAAAAAACCCAAAGGTTAATCATTGTGGCATTTGCCAGCAAAAATGCTCAGGAGTTATTCCTTCCCTCTTTTTAAAAAATTTATATATGTTTTGGTTTTGTTGCTTGTTTCATTAAGATTTTGTCCTAGAGTCACGTTTTACATGTTTCAATAGAGAAACTAGCAATTTTACTCACTCAGTAAGGTGCTTCAGTTATTAGAGCCCCTGGCAAGTTTTGAACAAAATGATAGACAAGAGTATTTGCTGCTACTTGTCTTCAAAGTGCTTTACAATCATTAACTGATTATTCAGGGTTTATTCTGTGAATATCCAGATGGATCTCTGAGTTGTTTGTATTAAAGTATACTTACAAGATCATGCAAATTGAAAGGAACTACATGATTTCACTCATAAGGAAATTAATGATTTCTTAATTAACTGTTTAATTAAAACAAAAAATTAGATGTCGCAGAGAACAGCTGATTGGAAGAACTCTCCTTAATCCATCGGCTTCACAAAAAAATGGGTTGTACCAGGGACAGAAATAACAGCTGCAAAATCCACTCTATAAATCAGCAGAGTACTCTGAGCAACAATGCTGAAGGTCTGTTTGTTTATTCTGTTCACAAAAAATATGGCAGGGATATAAAGGCAGGGGAACAAAGCAAGATAAACTGAGTTATAAACTTAGTTGCACGGTCATCCCTTGCAGAAGTAAACAATACTTTGTTTAGAAAGAAATTGTGTGGTAAAAATAGATTTATTTTCTTAATCCCCCAGAATCCATTCCTTTTGTAAAATTACCTAGGTATTATGTAAGACTGAAGGATTTGAGTAGAATAAGAGAAAAGTCCTTGCTCTGTTTCTGTGTCTGCTTAAAATCTTTCATTGTTCCTCTTCTCTAGAATATCCAGGCCTTGTCTTTATTACATTTCCTAACAGGTAGAGTTGTAATATGCTTTATGATCGCTGCCTTACAGTGAGTCATTTAAGTTTTGATTTCTTTTAAACCATAGCTGAAATGGTAATACAGCTGAGATGCATTTCCAGAAAGAAAAGAGATTCTTAATGAACGATGGCCAAACTGAGCTGATTAATGTAGATTAAAAAAGCAGGGAAGTTGGCAGCAATTCGGATCAGGGAAATCCCTCTGGCATTCTGATGTCCTCGCTGCACAATGCACTGAAACAGTTAAATAAGAGGGAAAGCTTTCATGCAAATAGCATTGCAAATATTGCAGCAGAGTTATCTCCAAGCAAACTTCTTTCTTGGTTACTCAGTGTGTGATAAATTCCCCTGAACATTCAGAGATAACAGTAGAATAACTTTTCTAGCCAAGATGCATACAACATAAACGCTGTAGGTAGACAGCTCACTACTGTCTATATGTGTTTGCATGAGTTTCTGAAAGTACTTATTCTAGTAAATGTATAAAATAACTTATCAGGGAAATCAAGTGAAATTCTGATACAATACAGACAAACATAACAAAAAAGAATTTCCTTGAAGTACTCGTTTCCTGTTCTTAGATGTCAGCTTTAGCATTTAAAGAGACTGAAAAAATTAAGTTGACATCAGTGGCACAAAATATAAGTTGTCAGGTCCAATAACTTTCACAAGTACTAGTGCCGTTTAACTACAATAGAAAGTGAAGTAATTCAGCTTTCACAAACATACAGTAGAAGTCTTCTGAATTTACTATGGTCCATATGCATTTTCAAGGATCCTTTAAAAAATAACTGTTTTGTGGATTACATTTTGCATCTATCTACGTGTGTGCAAAAGAAGAATCATGCTGGACCTTTCCTCATTACACTTCTTGCAGGTGCTCAAAGGGTACATGCCAGCATGACCTCAGACCTTGCACTGAAGACCTGTATTGCTACTGGAACTAAAGATCCATCAAGCAGGTCACAGACTTATCCCAGCTCTAGAGTAGCTAGAAAAATGGAGGTACCATTGGGAGGAAGCACTATTCCAACCTATGGAAGGAAAAATCTTTTGCAGAGCCTAATCCCATGATGTCCATCACTGTACTCTCGTTTCTCAAATCTTACTGTGCCCATAACACTCACCATTTGTCTCCACCTGTGAGGAGAGTCTTAAAGCCACACTTCAGCCTGCTTCAATTACTTATTTTTTTTAAAAATTATAACTCTCTAATGGATATAGAACATTTGTGACAACCAGCTGAAGATAGCGCTGTTTACCAGTGCTGGTGTTGAAAAGAGAAACAAAGTCTGTAAGGAGAAGGATTACCTACATTAGATCTGGTATAGCTGGGAAAAAATTGGGATAAACTTTTTGAACTCCGAATCTCATCTTTGGAGAACAAGCTGGCAGGGTGCAGGCTGCTCCCCAGGCTCTGTGGGCTGTGCCTCTCTGCCCAGGAAATGGCTGTGCTGGTTTACAGCTGCTGACTCTTGCAGCTTCTGTTGTTGCTGTCCAAACCTTCTGCAGGTCCAGTGCGCAGTCTGGGAGATATAACTCATTGACCTATATTTACCTACGTGCATCTGAAGCAAGTGCCCAGCAGAACAACCCAGGTCTCCCAGTGCATCCTGGTTTGTAGGTGTCAGCATGCCATCCCCTCGTATCGCAGAGTTAACATTGCATACAGTCCCACTGCCTGCACAGGTCCAGGCTGCAAAGCAGTGACTAATACGAGGAGTTCTGTGCTGTAAATAAGAACTTGTGTGTTAGATATGCAGGAAATGTTTTCAGGGTGGTGATTTCTCAGGGCTGACAGAATTGGAAGGGATTAGGAAGTCTGTCAGGGAGTGAAATGTCGAGCAGCTCTCAAAATTCTGCTGAACAGGTAGATGTCATTGAAAAGAGGTTTATGTATTTCAGGACAGGGAAGAAGGGGAAATAGATGGGTATTTTGTACGTGGCTTTGCTTTTCTTATCTGGGAAGGAACAGGTAGTCTGGCTAAGCAGCCTTTACTTTCAATTTCTGCAGCCCTGGCACAAGGGGCAGGGAGGAGGAGGGGGAGCAGCCAGCTTGGGAAGCCAGGCTTGCTGCTGCTCCCACCCAGAGGGATGGTATGGGGTGCAAATAGGGTCAGTCCTTACCCACTGTGGTGGTACCTCACCACCAGCTGCTCCCTTGAGCCCCATTGGCAATGGAGGCAGCAGCCCCCAGTTGTCTGCTTCCGCAGGTAACTATCAGCTTGACCGATTCCTAACTTAACATTTTTACTTTTAAAACGTGGAGCACCCCTCCAAGCATACTTAGGATGCAGGGAAAACTGCACTGAGTATTTTGTAGTATGGCTTGTGATTTAGCTGGTAAATGCTCTGCATGCATCAATGCTTGTTAAATATTGTACAGGATGAGAGTAGCAAATCATAAATGTGGTCTTTGCGTGGTGGAAGGGTTTCACTCTGGAATACCAATTTAGTTGATCACTGTCTACCAAATGCCATTTCTAAGGGCTGTGATGAATGTAAGTGCGTGGAGCTTGGCTCATCAGTTGCTGAGTATTAGTTGATGATCATGCAGTGGGTGGTCCATGTGAATTGCTATTTTCCTGTCGGTACAGCAATTGATGAAAAAAAACCCCTGTGATGTAGCCATGTAGTATCAGAAAGGCTGTGAAGGAAAACACACTTTGAGTTTTCAGTAAATGAAGAGGCAAAGGAAAGTGACCAAATCCCATATGTGTTCTGTATAGTGTGTGTGTGGGGGGGAGTTTCAGTGACCTGACTGCTGTCTTAAAATCTGTCCTAGATTTTTTTTACTGATTTAGCAACTATGGCCCTTTTTTATGAAAGGGCTGTATCTGAATGAAGGTAGCCAAAGTCTCTTCCCCGTATAATGTAACAGATTGCTCAGACACAGCAGATACATAAATCTTGTGATGGGCATTGCAGAGCAGGGCTGGCGCAGGTAGCAGCTGTGGATGGAGACATAGCACAGACATGCTGTTGTGCTTATTCTGAGGATTAATGAAAGACCTTTAATCGGTAGAGATTTCACTTCTGGTTTCTCTTAGCAGTTCACATACCTTCTCTTTTCCCTCGAAAGATGCAAGTTCCTTTGTTCAATGTATGTTTTGTACAAACTTGATCAGAAGGCAAATCAAAGTTTATTGTGTTTGTAGCAATGGATGGAAACATTCCAAAATCTCAATTCAGCTCTTGCCAGGAGTACCAAACAACCTAATAATTTAAACTCTGTCATTTCAGTGTCATCAAGTAATTCAATATTAAAACTAATCATAGACCTCAGGAAAATCAATAATACAATTCTGCATGAAATAAAGCATGGCTTCTGTTCCACTGAGCCTACTCATTTCTAGTATATTCTGATTCAGTAAATCTTTAATATACAATCAGCTGGCTTGATAATACATACTTATTTTCATTCTGTGGGAAGAGGTAGCTCAGCAACATGATATTGGGGTGTAGGATTTTCATCTCCAAATCCTTTTATTCAAGAATGTGTTAGACTGTGTTTCCATCCCAGTTGTTGGATACCAGTTCAGTTCCAAAAATACATGGAGACTAACTCCTAATGCTACAGTGTGGGATAACTGCAGTTTTCCTTTGGGTTTGGGGGAAGTGCACAGTAGCCTGCATTTGAACAGTTGGAACTGAGTCCCTCTCTCACTGTGGATTTCAGAATCTTTCTGAAGATTAAGGATTAAATTAGAGACTTTGTGTTACTTTTGAAACTTCTTCCAAGTGTCAGTTGTTCACCTTTACAATGGGAGGTTAATTTATTGCCCAGGGAGGTTGTTCACAGCAATGCCTTGATGACAAAGGTCGAGTACCTGTGTCCTCACAGATGGACCTATGTCCTTGCTAGATGATAAAGAACTGCAGAAGGAGCCTCTTAGTTCAGGTCCGCAGGTTGAAGATGTGCAACTGATAGCTGAGACCTTCTGAGAGAAAGGACAAGTTCCTGGTCCACCAACTTGAGGCTGGAGCTACAGATCTTTATCCATAAAAGAATCAAGTATAGATCAGCTTTATGAGGTGAAGGGTCAAAAAAAAAAAAGATATAACTCAAACTGCATCTTCTGTGTTTCATGCCAGTGTCTGTGACCATAGTAGCTAGTACTTACTATATTAAAGCAGTACCTTGCTTTTTATTATATCTTTACACTTGCTAGGCATTATTGCATCTTGGCTCATTTGAGTTTTTGTGGCTTCCTTGTGGCAAACTGAAGTCCATTTTCATTTAGTGAAGGTTTTAGCACAATTTCTGTACAGTGTGAAGATCAGTCCAAGAGTAATGTTTTGCATAATTAAGTGGTTGTCAGAATCTAAGTTTGTTTGAGCTGCTTGGGGACACAGGTGACTTGTCCAACATTGGTTGTGAGGCGATTAGGCAAACTAGGAGTAAAACCTGTATCTAGATATTTGGATCAGTCTTTCTTTTCTCATTCTGTCTCTCATTTCTGTTTCCCTCAGCAAAATTAGAACTGAACCCTTTCAATCCAATCCAATTAAGAAATCCAATTAGCACTACAACTTCCAGGGCACTATTATCATGTTGACTTTTAATTAAGCTACTGTGAGTACGTTTCTTTTCTGAGCCCTGACTGTTACGGAATAATTAACATGCTGAGGTGGAACACTTTTCTTAAACAATATTTTAAAAAGTTTTTTTTATTTATTAGCTGCTTATGTGATGTGTTAAGAAAAAAGGATAAACTAGCTATCCAGACTGAAAAAATAGCTTAATGTTGACTTATTTGTAGTAGTCTTCTGTGAGTAAAACAGTTTGCCTGGTGTAAGAAAGTGCATGTTGACTAATAGAATTAGTGGAAGGACTCTGAAGTTGAGCCTCCCTGCTAAAAGGGCTGACCACAGCTTTCCGTGATCTCTGAAGGTTTGTGTAATTGCTTCTCATGGTTTTGTCTTAGTTATGAAATGTTTTCTTTTTAATTAAACCATTATCCCTCTAGTAAATACCACTTTCATTTGGTTTGTAATTAGGGAAAGAACCAATGCTGTGTGCTGCTTAGCACTCACAGGATACCAAGTGAATAATAAAGAACTGTACAAACAGACTGTCAAGTCTTGTTGGGATGCCTTCATCACCTCCCTTCCCCAAATCTTGTCCTGCACTCGGGTTTTATCTGTGCTGTAGTTTTAATGGTCATAAGGTCTATTAACACTGCTGTGGTAAAACAGGTAAGTTAAAGTTGGAGATGTGGGAGAAATGTCTGGAAAACTCCTTTCTTCAAGTGTGGACATGGTTGCTTTGAAAAATATGGCCAGCCCAAGGAATGAAAATGTGCTGTGTCTTTCCATGCTACATCTGCAGTAGTATGTGATTCAATGCACTGCCACCTTTGCCGAGCCTAACGAGAAAGGAGCCAGCTTTCAGTAGTTAATGTGATGGAGATTTACTCAATTTTGAACATCTTAAGCAAAATTTTTGTCCCACAATAGTTCCTTTCTGTTAAAGATAGTAGAACTTATTCCCTCCTTAAGGTGTAGAGAATAGAATGAATACATTGAATCAACAGAAACTTGAAACAGATTGCTTTAGATTGATGGTCTCGTCAGCCAGAATCAGGGGACAACACAAGCCTGGGCTTGTCTCCTGAGTCTGTCACAGAAGCAAAAGGACACAAAGCCACTTGTGCTGCTACATAATTCACTTTCCCAATCCAAACTGCCTGGATTTAGTCACAAAGTTTTAGCTTCTTCTGATGCTACTGGTGCATCGATTTGCCTTTATTATAGATGTAGGTATCTAAATGTAGAGGGGGATGAGAAAATCTTGATGCTCTGTCAAAATTTGTTTGCTCCTAAGTACTGATTTTTCTTTGACTTTTTTTTTTTTTAATTTTTACTGTTCTTTCCAATAAAGTAGTGCCTTCCAAGCACCAAAACACTTCCCTAGGCTTTGGTTCTAGATAATGGAAAGCTGGTGGAGGCTTTTTTAGTTAGCTGAAACAGCGCTGTTCTAATTTTCTGAAAACACTGTTTTCATGATATGATTATATGAACTGTGTAGCCTTTCTGCTATTTTTTTGTTTGATTCAGTTAGTCAATTACTACAATGATACTTAATTTGGTCTTAAGCCAAGGTCTTTTTATTTGATGTTAGTACAGGTCCTTACAGCCAAAGTATCTAGATAAATTCAGTATAAAGCACAAAAGTTCTCTGCTTTTAAATTGTGACTTATGAGAGCATATCTGAGAGATTTATGTTGTTTTTTGTCTTCAAATGAGACATGGAAAATTGGTAGATATACAATCATCAAGCTATTTGACTCCACCTTGTTCTGAATTATTTATGTACTGTTCCCATACCACTGCATCAAACTGTCTTAGGAAGTAGAGTGTAAAAGCACTTGATTTCAGAAAACCTCCAAGATATTTTTCTAGAGTATTTATGAGCCTAAATAATGAGTGTGATTGTGCAAGGTAACTCACTCCATGTAGAAGTCAGTAGAAGGTTGCTTTTTGACTCTAGCAGGTTTTAGGTCAAACTGGAGCAGGCTGATGTGAGAGGTTGTCCTTGGAAACAGTCAAAACCTGACTGTAAACTAACCTGAGCAATCTGCTGTAGTTAATGCTCCTCTGAGCAGTGCCTTCCAACCTTTCTAACATCAACTGTTCTGTGATTCTGTGTAAGCAAAAAAAAAAGTTAATATCTCAATCTTACACTAGAAGAATGAGGAGATGAAATTGCAAAATCAAGTATTTAACAGAGAAGGGAACTTGGGTCTCTTAATGAATGCTGTATTTATCTGGGAATAAATTAAGCTTTCCTTATTTATTCTGATGAAATGAGACGTATAGGGATGACTTTGAGATAATTCCAGCAGGGGGTAAAGAAAGTTTACAAACTTCTATTATGCTGGTGCTGCCTGTAATGGGGAATGAGATTTGCCCTCTCTGCGTGTAATTATTTTTTCCATTGGGCACATCGTAGAGACAGGCATTCTGCTTTTGATTGTCCTTGTAGGTGATAGATTAAATGTTGGCTCTGTCATTACCAGATAATAACTATGGGATTTACCATCTGTGAAATAAGGCAGTCTTACTCCAGTTGTCACTGGCCAGGGGAGCTCTTCTCTGTCTACTTCCACAGCTGGATGTGATGCAACTTCTTGCTGATAATATCAGCAAAGAGATCAAGCATGGAAATATTCTGGTCTAGACTTTGCTAGATATTTCAGTGAGGTTCTTTGAAAAGACTTACCAGTGCCATCTTCAACAGTATGGAAGATTTATGTTTAGTGCTGTAAACCTTGTAAAGTTGGACTTAAGCTGAAATGTAAGTGTGGTTTATGGTCCTCTCGGAGCTCTTGCATGAGACTTGAAAAGAAGAAAAAAATATTCTGTCTAAATTACAATACTGCCTAGCTTGAAGGAGAAATTGTATGTTACAGCTCCTCTCCAAAAAGAAAGGTTTGTGATCCTGTGGCAGGTTAAAGACCGTCTCTGAAAGGACAGGCAATTAGCCTTGCAATAGTGAGTTGTCAGATCTTTTAGGACAGTGCAAGAATTGTGTCCTTCAGTGATCACTCGGAGCCCTGGAGTCTTGCAGAGGTTTCCTTCTCAGTGTCATGTTACAAGAGCTAGGCACGCAGCAGCTACTTCGGCGTGCTCTCAAATGCAGTTCTTTGTGATTTCCTTCCTCAGCCAGCGTTGTAATTACAATTTCAGTTGTTAATGTAATCCAGAATTTCAGATGTGTACGGAATTTTCTAATGTAAATCCAGTCATGTTCAGTTAGTCTTTGACGTACCCCAATCTCTTCCATGAATTTGCAGAAACCAGCAGTCTTGTTTTCATCTGCGGTATGACCATATACCTTTGTTTATGCCCTGTCTTGGGTTCAGTTTTCCCATTCTGATTGTTGTTGTTGGGTTTCTTTCCCTCTGCTCTAAAGGAGTAGGCCTTTTATCTCTCCTTCTGGGATTCAAAAGAGCATTATCTATCACTTTATTGTCGATATCCAGTTGTAGTTCCAGCTTTGGATGACCTTGGTGCCACCCCTTTCACACCACTTTTTTCATATTGTTTTGCACTGTAGAAGTGTAGCATATTGCTTCAGAAGTGGTGTCAGCTCTGTGCTCCATGTCCAGCAGGGGCACTTGCTTTGCATTCTGTCTCCCAGGTCTGCAGTGACTCTGGCATCAGTTTTCAAGTGGTTTCTGTTGTCAGCATCAGCAGCGAGTAGGTGTAGCATTTTTTTGAAACCCCATGGGAACTATCTAGCATGCCAGGCACGTATGGCCAGTGCTGTACGCAGCTTTGCAAACTAGATACAAGTGTGCAAATAGTGCCAGCGTCGCTAGCAGAGGGTGTGTGTCCCCTGTAACGCCAGGCTGCAGGGAAATGCCATGGGAAGATGTTGTCTTCACCTGTAAGAGGATGAACTTTTTGACTCTGAAATACGTACCTGCTCCATTAGCATATGCCACTTACTACTTTCAGTTAGGGACATTTCTCCTGTGCTTGCTGATGGGCTAAACTCCTTGCTTGGGACATAGTGAGCAGCCCAGCTCATTAGAAAGCATTTACCTCTGTTTCCTCCCAACTCCTTGCTGGTGAGATTGCTTTCTGCTGGTGAGATTCCTCCTAGTCTTACCTAGCAGGAAAACGTAAGGAATGTCTTTTCTGCCATTTCCAATGCTGGCAGACGGTGTCCTAATAACCTGCAAAAATGGGATAGAAATTGAAAAACTGGGAACTAGATCAAGTTAGGACATCATATGAATTGGTGGAAGCACTGTTGCTATTCTCAAGTGCTGTTTCAATTAAAGGTGATACTGAGGCTGCCAAATGCAAATTTACCACCAAGTACAGAATTTCACAACTAGGTACTTGGAAATAGGTCTGTTTGAGGCACATGTAATGTCCAGTCTCCACTGAGTTCAGGTGTCCTCCAGGTCTCATCCTTTAGCTCTGCCTTGCCAGCCTCAGTGAAAGTGAAGGATAGCTCTTGGTGCACAGAAATCAAGGGTAGGGATAAATTTTGGTGCTGGATTGGACTTCTGCGGGCAGAGGCTCTTACACGGTAGATGTTTGCAGTAGGTCTCTCACTTGTGGGCTTTCTGGCCTCAACTGAAAACTCCCAATGTTTATTCACTGTGCACAGCGTGGGAAACAGTAAGAACAGAATTGCTCCTTAAAGAAGGTGGCATTTATGCTCATCCAGAGGTACAAGGGGAATGGGTGTTAATGTGCAGCTGAAAATAACCTGCACAGGAGTTAGCCCTCTGCCATGCAGCTTCTTCCTCAGCTTTGTGCAGCTCTGGTTTATTACTAATGTAGAAAAATGCATAATACAAATGGTTTGCTTTCCAGTGAGCCTGAGTTTATGTCCTCTCACATGAAGATATGCATAAAAGGTAGTATACATCTGCACTTAAATTTGGGCAGGTTTAGGGTAGTTAGCTGGTCAGTTAAACAGCCTGTCTTCTAGACAAGACAAACAGTGTTTTCTGAAGCACTGGATTATTTTATTTTTAAGATTCCCCATCCCCCTTTCCATCATGTCATGCACAAATTAGTCCTTCAGAGAGTAATTTGAAAACCAGGGCTTATGTGTGACAAGAACATATGATGTGAAATGTGTGGTACTTTTGTTTTCAGTTAATTAGAAACTTGAGATCTCTCGTTACTAATAAAGCTTCAGGTTTCTGTTCTTTGAAGCAGACAATTTTCCAATCAGGCATAATTACTGAGAAAAGCTTCTTGGTTGGATCCATTAAGTTCCCCTCCTGTTTTTTTTTTCCCCTCTCCTTTCCCTCACATCTTGGCCTGGAGACAGTAAAAGATACAGCAAACCTCCAATAATTACCTGAATGGCAGATATTTAATAGCTTTATAATGTATCTGAGTGAAGGTTATTAAATCAGCTATACTGAGCTGAGCTTTTCAGCTACAGCTTTTTATTCTCTCTCTACGTAGAACTTTAAAAATTCTTTGTGCAAAAGGAAAAGTATTGCTTTCCAAATACATGTTAATTAATTCTCCATTTGTATTGATGCTAGACATAATTAATGAAAAATTCTTATAAAGTGCCTGCCCTTGAATGGATTCCTGGATAGACCACCAAATGTAAATGCCTCCTTATTGTTACAGATTGCCTACTTCTGCGTCAATTTAAAATTGTTGCTTTCTCCTGAGCAGTGAGAAATTATGTATTTCAAATTATTTTCTCGGAGCTCATCACTTCAGAAGTATTAGCACCCTTGTCTATTTGTAACCTGCCTTTTTATGTCCTTGATTATAACTCAGGAGTCCAGAATGAATTTCCTGGTTTTATGGGTTGGTGTAAAGCTGCTGAAGTAAAATATCAGTGTCTGAGAATTTAGCATAGGATGTACTGGTGAAAGAAATTATTCTTGGAACAGGCCTCTTTTCTGTTTTTTTTTCTGTTTTTTCTCCTTTTTTTCTTCCCTAGGATAGTATAGGAAAACATGAGAGGAAAGACTTGTGAAAAAGACCTGGAAGGAGAAACACTCCAGGCATTGCTGTCATTGCAGATGGTGATTACAAATGACCTTAGAAAAGTGATCCAGCACAATTCTGAGATCCAAGATACATAAAAATTTTCTGTCTGATGCATTACTGAGAAAATCCTGATGGCATAATATCCAGATGTCTTATGCATGGCTTTTCAAGGTCTCTATTATGGTACCAGCAAAAAAAATAATTGGAAAAGGACTTCAGATGCCTTTGTGTATCTACATTAGCTGATGTTAGGCAAGAGCCCAGCTTAATGTAAAGTGGGCTTAAAATTCCTATGGCTTAAGCATTATTTAGTGTGGCTTAAAATAAGCAATTTATAGGTATGTACGTAATTTTACAGCATGCTTCTGAAGCTCTAGTTTAAATTCAGTGCTGAAAACCACTGGACTGTGGCATAGATGTCACTTAAAATCCAGACTTCTGGAGGGGAAGTCTACTTCTTTATTGGGGGTACTCCAAAATACATGCAGATTCAGGAATAAAGGCAGGTAATTCTGTTCTTCTGTCGCAAAGGTGACTTTTTTCCAAATGTGTTACATCCATTCAATGCAAAAGTTCAGTAAGCAATGTCAGAGCAGAAATAACTATTCCATCTCAATGTGTATGGATAGTTTGGGAGACAGGAAATTCTGAATCAGTATAAACAGTGACCAGTGTTTAGACTTTTTCTGTGACAGTGCTGAGAATACCCAGTTGGTTTATCTTTATAAGTAACTTTAAATTCCTCCTGATGTGTGTGTTCTCTCCTTCTCTCTATTATTATTAGTCAATAAAAAGCAGACAACAAAAACCTTGTTGATGTGCCTAACCAAGTGCATTTGGGCTTTTGCCAAATTTCCTCCAATTCAAATCTTCTGTTTTAAACCTCACAGGCATGACTGGTCTGGTACATTTGGTACAAAGTGTGACAGCTCTCCTAAACAATACCTGAATGTTTAGAAAATTGACCCTGGGATGTTTGAGATGGGAGGTGAAATCCTCTTCAGCCTGTGCTCACGCACGCACATTGTGCTGTCTCAAGGGTTCCCTCAGCATGCTTCCCACCCTCCATGGTTATTGTTGTCCATTGGTTTCACCCTCTGACTGCCCTTGCTGCTGCTCCCAAGGGAAGAAAATAACCAATGGAGACGTAATATCCAGTAATTTGTACAAAAGTTTGTCTTTGAAGACAACCCCTTTATTCTGCTGAAGTGTCTGTTAGCTGTCTCAGTCTTCCTCTGAAATGAAGTAAGCTTGGTCTCCTCTCTGGTGATGTGTGTTGGTACTGTTCTTGGCACAAATGCTGTATTTGCTCGTTGTTCTTGCTAAAGGAATTGTTATTGCTAATCCACTTATCATATGCTCTTCCTGTATTATACCAGAGTTCACTCCATAAAAGTCTTTTGAAGAGAAAATAGAATTTTCAAATTCTATTTACTTTTTTCATTCAAATGACTAGCTTCCCAATGAAGTTAAACCTTTTATTGTTCAGAGAAGAATTTGTGGGGTTTGCATTAGCTCAGCAAACAAAACGCTGAGCCGTGAGATACAAGTATAATACTGCTTTCTCCTTCTGTCCTTATTTCCTGTGTGACAGTCTACAGCCTTAGTGCTTCTGTGGGTTTGGTTAAGTTGGGGTGTTTTTCCCCATGATTGTCAGGTTTTTTCTCTCTGCAAAGTGAGAATGGCTTTGTGGGTATTTGCTCGAGCAAAAGCAAAGGACCTCAAGAACTGCCCTGTAAGTTTTAATGAGCTGCAGTCTGCCTGTGTCTTGCTCAGTTTTGAGTCCAAGAACGATCTTTGTTCAGCAGAATTTCAAATGGGTTTATGAAATTACTCCTTGAAATGAAGTCCTACTGGGAGAACCTACTGTTGTTGGCCTCTGCTTGTCTTTGTTCATGCCCAGTATCATCTGCAGGGGTAACAGAATTGCTCTTGTTGTGTAACTGCAGATTTAAACAAGAAGTACCTGATGTTAGGCTGTGCTCCTCCTACCTCCAGAAGTATTTGGATGTAGATAAATGCTTTAGATCCATCCTGTTTTTTGAGCTGCTTATTGAGGCTGTGGTAGGCTATCTCCTTACTTTAATTTTTTTTTCTCTGACTTTGAAATGTGTTTTTCCTCAAGGTTGGTTCAGTAAATTGACACATTTCTTGTAACAAAGGCAGGTACCTCTATTTAGGATTAGAAGAATAATCAATATAAGTTTGGCTGGCACATATGGCATGGATAAACTGGCTTTTATCTGATGTTTCTCTCCTTTCCTTTTTAGTCTTTATCATTCAGTTTTCACTATTTCCTCCTGTCTCTTGTCCGTGTCCCCCCCCCCCCCCCCCGCCCCCCCATGTATTCTGTCTTCTGCTTTGAAGCTTTCTAAAGGATAAGATTGTTCAACAGCAGCCAAAGAATAGTGAAGGTTTCAAACTGGTGATTTTTGAATGGATTTAGGAACAAAAGAAAAATAGACTTCAGTGAACAAGTCATTGAAAACAGCATTAAAATTAAGAGTGAACAAAATGAAGGCAAAGTCATGTATAAACCTGAGCCTGAATAATTTGAATTAAGGGGTTCAGGTAAGACAGCAGGAAGAAGGCAGTGTACCAAATGAAGCTGCTTTAAAACTCAGTGAAACCTGACCTCTAGCCCTGGCTTCCCTTCAGGGCTCTGGGAAATGTTCTCTTGCTTTCTCTCAATTTCCTTTTTAGGGTTTTCTTTGTAAAATATTCTAAAACTATAGGTCAAAGCTCTGTAATAGTAGCAGTAATTATCTCCTGGCTGGTATTTACATAAGATGAATTTCTACCTAAAGAATTTGCCCATTTTTTTTTCTTTTGCAGCTCTTTGTTTATTTCCTAGGTTATGTGGACATTTTCTCCCATTTCTTAGCCATTTGCTAAATTTTTATGCACTACGTAAATTTAAAGCCTGTTTAAGCAACACTGTCTACAAACCATATCATCTAGAATTGGAAAAAATATCTGCAGACTTACTACAAAAGGGAGGTTCTCAGGACTTATTACCATTTTGTTGTAGCTGGGAAACAGAGACCTTTGTGTCAGCTTTGCTTCTCAAGAAATAATCCTATACTAAAGGAGACTGAATTGCAGTGCCTGTTTAGAATACAGCCAGTGAATGTTTTCCTAGTTAACAGAGGGTAAGACAGATTTTTGTGGCTTGTTTTATAAGCAGAAATGAAAGCAAAACGAGCATTTTGTGGTTTTCCTTCTCTTTAATGCTAAGAAAGAAAGGAAGCAGAGAGCTGAGCTGGTAACTTAGAAAAAAATTTGTTGTGAAAGGGAATTCAGCACTCCCTCTCCATCAGTGGTTTTCAGGCAGAGCTGAAGTGCTGCTCTCTTCACGCTCTTTGAAAACATCAGGCTTTAATATTTGAGCTTGGATCCAGTGACAGGCAGATAGAAAGGTGTGACTTAAGGCTTCCTGTACCTGTCCCTTTGTCTCTGCTGATTTTTGCTAAGTATTGAGCATATGCTGTGTTAGCAGAGCAGGGTCTTGGAGAAGCTTTTTAAGACACCTCTAGATCCTGAATGTTTTGATATACAAGAGTTAAACTGCACAGAGGTTTGTGCTGCCAGGTGTTGCCTTGATCTGGGCCAGTTCATCAATAGTTCAACATCATGTTCAGACTATGACTTAAAACTATCCATATATTATCGCTCTCTAAAACTACCTTCTTGTTCTCTAAAACTAGCTGAAATGTGGTTGCAGCAAGGTGTCAGTCTCTTTTTCTCAAGTGACAAGTGATAGGACAAGAGAAATGGCCTCAAGTTGGGCCAGG
Organism: Grus americana; assembly: GCF_028858705.1. Taxonomy (NCBI): domain Eukaryota; kingdom Metazoa; phylum Chordata; class Aves; order Gruiformes; family Gruidae; genus Grus; species Grus americana. The sequence continues at coordinate 18,193,273 of NC_072865.1, forward strand.
GGAGGTTTAGGTTAGTTACTAGGAAAAATTTCTTCACCAAAAGGGTTGTCAAGCACTGGAACAGGCTGCCCAGGGAAGTGGTTGAGTCACCATCCCTGGATGTATTTAAAAAAACCATAGATGTGGTGCTTAGGGACATGGTTTAGTGGTGGGGCTTGGCAGTGCTACGTTAGTGGTTGGACTTGGTGATCTTAAAGGTCTTTTCCAACCTAAACGATTCTATGGTTCTATGATATTTTGTGTAATGGCAGCTGGCCCTGGGCAAATGTGCCCATTGCTGAATCCCTCCAGCTGTCCTTGGAGAGGGGATAACTGTGCAACGTGGGTTGGCTTTGGAGTGTGCTTGGAGACTGTGTAGCAGTTGAACTAGACATCTCTTGCCAGGTCTTACCTTTCCCACCTTTTTCTGCAATTAAAATTAGCTGGAAAGCAGAGGCCGGGAGGAAAAATGAATGAAATGAGAACATGCAACTTCTTAATGAATTAGAGTCAAGATAATTAATTGGCTAATTACAGGAACTTGTTAATTCCCCATTACTGGAACTACCTTCCCCCAATGGCATCTTCTACAACTGATTTCTTTATTAAAATGGAAAAGTTGATCTATGCCTCCCCTAAAGTCACAGCAAACCGACATCACAACATGCCCAGCAGCTGAGGTCTTGCTTAGCACCATGACGTAAAGGGGACCCCGGTTTGTGCAGTCTCGGAAATAAAGCGAGCTGAAAATGTATTTATTTCCTACCTCCTGGTAGAGCAGGGCAGAACTCAGACCTATTTTTCAAGAAACCGTCTTCAAAATTGTGCCAAGGAGGCCTGGGAAAGGGATCTAGTCTTAGCCAAAGGACTTCCTGGAAGACAGGTATGCTTTCATTTGCCAAGCTCTGGATGCTGAAATTCATATAAAGAGATTATTAAGATTTTGTTACATAGAGTTATTTCCTTGGGCTAAGGCCTACTTTGATATCAACGGATGTTTCATGGCTTCAGTTTGTTGTACTGTTTTCACACTGACCTTTCCTCCACCCGGTATCATGTTATTAGCCCTGCTTCAAGACTCTCTAAATGCCCCCATACTGTAGCTTCCTAGTGTTTCACAGTACTTGGCATGCTTATGAGAATAAGAGCCCTCTGAGGCAGTGCCATTAGCTCGCTTGCAAAAGGGGGAGCAAAGCACAGAGCTCAGGGTAGATGTGCACCTACTTTCTGGACCCCTAAACACACTGGGGCATCTTGGTGTCTGTGACTTGGCCATGGTTTCACAACTTCTCCCCAGCAGAGCAACCAGGTTTCCAAAGTATTGGGCTAACATCCACTTTTTCTCTCTTCTTGTGACTCCCTGTTAGGAGCAAGCAAGGGCTGACACTGACCGCCTATTAGTTAAATGCTGTTAATGGGCTGAAGCAATGTGTGAGTGATAACGCAGCAGCAGCAACTGGGGAGTACCATAATGGCAGTGATGCAGAACAATGTTTCAGACAAGCAAGACTGAACATCAGAGAGAAAACGTCGATTCCAGTATCAGTGGTATTGATTTAGATGTACCCAAGAGAAAAATAAAGGGGATAGTTTGGCTTTGGGGGTAGTGCTGTATTTCTAATAATAGAGGGGGTTTATGGACAGTCTGGCAGAATACAGGTATGTAGAAAAAGACTTCACATACCTCCTATCCAGGTCATATTGCCAGTTCTGGTGTATCTGCAGACAGTCCCCACAAAATTGCAGTGGGACCTCTACTGCCCTTATGATTCACTTCTGTATGTCTGTGATACGAAGTATGACTTTATCCTGCTCTGCTGCTGCCTGGCTAGGAGTAAGGGAGCCTGCATCCTTTCCTTTCAGCCCAGCAAAGGAGAGAGGTATTGAAGAAATTACTCCTGTGAAGGCTCAAGCTCAGCTTTGATGATTCATCACGATGCAAGGTGCAGTCCTTCACCGGTGTGTGGCACAGCTTTGCTTTCAAGTAAAGCGCATGTTTAAGATGTGTTGGTTCAGCTTTTGTGGTATACTTAATTCCTCTCTCTCTGTGCTTTGGAGCTGTAGCAGAGACCAAAGCAAAGCCTGAAATGACATTGTGCCATTAAAGTCAATTGAGTGTCTGTGCAGTTAACATCACCATAAACAAGTGATAACCAGAATCCTCAGCTGACGCTTAAACTTTAAGGCTGTTGTATGGCATTTCCAAGTCTTTGTGCTGTCTAATGCCCCCTCCGAGCACAATTACTGTATAAACTAAACTGAATGTATTGAATAAATATGCTAACTTCACCTTCTCTTTCTAGAGTTATAACAGTGAAATTTTTAGTACATTTGAGATGATGTTATTTGAGAAGATACAATTTCTCTCTTAACTGACTCTCCAGGCGCTATTTCGTTGTTCAGGAAGATATATATATGTATCCCACTGGAAAGTAGTTTATACCCAGGTCTGAAGAAACCTAAGTATTAATGCTTGCTGGTGCTTATATTCTAACAGCTACAGATTACCTACTTGGTATTCAGAAGAAATACACAGGAGTCAATGATTTTTTTTTTTTGTGCATGTTAGCACAAAAGACTGTAGCTTTGCAATCTGGGCCACAAACTAGACACTAGAAAATTCCTTCCTGTTCAGATCAATTATTTAGCAGAATCCATGCTAATTTGCATATGTGCTTAGGTGTAAAATCAAGTGGTCTTCCACTTTCCTGTTCTGATGATATTGGAGCTAGCAACTGAATTGGGATTAGTGTACTTTGTGGAACTGTATGGCTTGAGAGCCTTGCAAATAGTGTTCAGGCTCACAAAGCCTCACATATTCACAAATATATTTATGTATTTTTTTCCCCCGAAAAAGTAATCATGATGTATGGGTTTTTCCATGATGTCTTAAGATACAGGTGCATGTATTTGTTTTAATCTAAAAACAGTCCTCCTTGCAAGTAGCCCATACAGCTGAAAAGGCAAAACTATGCAAAAAGATGCTAATTGTGCCAGCTGAGCCTCTGTTCCAATTCAACTGTAGGCAGTGGCCAGTCTGTAAAGGCTGCCTTTCTGATAACAGAATATTACACAAAACAGTGGGAATGGGGGGCAGAAAATAGGGTGTTCTCTCAGCACATGTCATCTAACTTCCTTCAAGCAAGCCAAACTTTGATATAGTTGCTTAAAGAGTTAAATTTACGTCTCCAACGTGCTATAGTTCTCTCTACGAAGCCTAAACTGGCAGAATGATTTCATGATCTGCTGGAATTGGAAGAACTTTTGCCTGCCTTCATTTCCCAAATGTTTTTCTTGCAAGCTTTTCTTTTTCTGCAGAGAAGCATCCTTCCATTTTCAAGGCCAGCTGGAAATGTAATACTGCTCAGTGCTTCCTTGTTTAGTGAAGAGTTAAGTGCTTAGATGTTATGCTATCTTTTTTTCCTCTCTGGAAATGGCAGAAGATATATCTAGAGATATACCTCTAGAATTCATATCAATACTTTTGTTCAAAAATTTTAAGCTGTAACTGGAGGATAAATCTTATATGAAAACAAGTTTATTGTAGTGCATGGTTTCCTGATGATTAACAAAAGAGTTAATTGTAATTAGCTACTCACTGTGAAAGTAAAATGCTTAAGGATAGAGAAGGCTCCAGCCAAGGATTTTTCAATGTATTGAAGAGTGTTTTGTGGTTTAGATTAACTAAACATCTCCAATACCTCCAGACATAATTTGGCATCACTGCTAGATTTTCGGTTTGTTCTTTGCCTGAAAGAGCTCTGAACAGAGTAGCTATCAACAACTGAAATACCCTTTCATTTCATCTAAGTGTATTACCCTCTAGGCCTGAGCTATGATATATTTGAGCAGCAGCAAAGCATCCACTGATGTATCCAAACTGATATTTTGTTTAATAATGGCAATTAAGCATTGCACTTTTTTCACGAGAATGTACCTTGCAATTAATAAGCTACAGTTTAATTAAATTGTGGGGAGGGAGGGGAAAGTAGTGTCCTCTGTCATACTCTTTTCCTTTAATTAGAATGTGTTCCAATCCGCAGATTGACAGGAATATTTAAGTAGAGACAGAGGTTTATTAAAATCTCCAATTAATGCTACGGATAATCATGAAAATATCTAGTTAACGGATGTGGACATGTTTAATCAACTTTTCCTTAAAAAGCTCTTTGGATAGTAATTTTTAATGTTCTGAAGTGCAGTGATCTTGTGCTTGAACTGACCAAAGTTTAGCTTGATGCTGGAACTGGACCAGCACAATTCACAATGGGATTTGGCCTTTCATCTTCATACCTTGCATGCTGTGTATTTGATTTTTATTAAGAAATGGCATAGTACAAATGATATGTGTAAATGACAACGTGATGAGTTTTTTTTATATGTGTATAGACACACACAGGGTAAACTGTTTGGCTCACAGCACCAATGTATTTTATGTAATTGCCATTCTTCTGCAGACATTGGAAGAAACCCTCCAGCCCCAAGGTCCAGCACTTCTAAAATGCACTGAACTCTGTCTATCTCTACGGGAGCCTGATTTTTGCCTCATTTGACACTAGGATTAGCCCACGAGGAGATGCACAACTCTTTTGCTTCAGAGGATAAGTGCCTCTGAGATAAGATCCAACAAATTCTTTCATGGAGATGAATGTTTCTTTTCTCAGGAGCTGGCTCTCAAGTGTCTTATACTTCCTTGGAAAAAATAAAATGTTAGGCTTTGAGTTGTGCATGTTAAGGGCTTTGAAGAAATTCACCTTTCCCCTTCCTCCCCCCCAGCTATACTTATGATATCATCTTCAACCATGGAAATGCAGCTGTAACACATAGTTATTCAAGAGGTTTGTTGGTTATTTGGGGAGTATTCTAACTGCTTAGATGTGTATGATACATAGTGCGTCCCAAATACGAATATTTACAGACCTGGGATGCACTGTGTACAAATCATTCTTTTACCTGTGCTGCCCTTTCCCAGATGTGACATTGCAGTCATAAATCTCCTTCAGTTTGCTTTTGCCCTTGAATTTTAGCTTAAATTCTGAATATAAATCTGCTTGTAAATTCTGAATGTAAATAATTTTCCTTACTGCTTTTTTTCCATGCATCTCATATCTTTTGATGTACTTTCAGCATTTTACTTTTCTTCCTGATCTCCTGATTTTCTTGAAAAGATTATCTCTGAGGTTGACTCTTCTTTTTTTTCCCTTGTTGTTCTTGCAGATCCCTTGTACAGACAGTATATGCTGTTGCCATATTGTTTTTCTTTTGTTCTCCTCTGCTGTATGACTGATAGCAATGTGGGATTGAGTAGGATGCTGGCTCCATCACCAATGTCCAGCTTTCTGGTAATGGAATATTTTTAGACACATATAAGGGAAGAGGCTTGAAGGAGCCTGATTATCTCAGGCTACTGCTTAGCTTTAACATTCTAAGTATAATTTCTGTCACGTGCACGTGTATTGCAGCTCTTTAGGTGCTTTGTTGGTCAGACCTTTGTATTTCTATGAATGTCAGCCTATCTGTGCTGTGTCCAGAAGCAGAATTTAGATAGTGGTGCCACTAGAGGAGCAGTTAAACCATAATTCATTAATCAGAGGCAGTCTGGTAAACTCAGGAGAGCTGACCCCTATACTGAGTGCATGCTACATGAAACTGTTGTCATGCATCTAACAGTTGGAGCTGTGCTGGCAGAAGCAAAACCATGCCCCTTTTCAGAGAGCCCTCTAAAAGTTCTCCTACTTTCTGTGTATTTAGAACTACAGCATAAACTGCTTTTTTAGTTTTTGGTTGTCTATGTTGTACATTACAAGCTTGATATTACTTCTTTAGAAAGTTTAACTTCAGATATTGTCTTTATAAATTGACCTTTTTGTTCTTGGTTTCTGTTTCATTGCAAAGTATTAATTGCTGAGAGTTTTGCTACTTGGCCCAGGTTTCCAAACGTTTTCAGGATGATCTGATTTGAGACTATCATATATCTAAAATAGGGTTTTTTGTACTATTTCATAATTCATTGTGATGTATCTAAAATATGGTTTGTTTTTTGTACAGTTTCATAGTTCCTTCATGAATTTAATACTCTGATCTCCTAGAAGCAACTTTATTTCCGTAGCACTATCTTTTGCAGAATAATTATGCAAATAACTAATTAAATTTTTCAAGCTGAGAGGAGAACAGGAATACAAATTACAGATGATAAAATAAAAACTTAAGTGCAAGTAATGCATGGATAGTACAATGAAGATGAGGTGCCAGTAAAGAGTCAATGAGAATATTTAAAGGTATTTCCTCGTACAACAGATCAGTAAGTGAAAGAAATAGAGGCTTATTTAGAAAACCGTATGCATGTGTTCAGTGCTTGAGGCCACTTAAAAGTAAAAAAATCCAGAACAGCATGAAGAGTGGTGAGACAACATGGTTTAATGTAACAGGTAAAGGAACAGTATTCAAGTGGAGAGTGTTGTTCAGTGCCTAAGCCTGTAATGCATACGTCGTAACTAAGAAAAATGTATGAGATGATCTTTACTAGGCAATATTTTACGTAATTCTCATGCAAAAATAAGACCATAGTTTAATATTCCACTAGAGCATGAGGAAAAAAAAAGCACCAGACTGATTCTTCAGTTCACTACTTAAAAACAAACAGGTAAAGAAGGGGGCAGAAGCAGATGTCCTAATTGGAGACCACTGGAGCAGTGATACCTGTATGGCTGACTAACTTACATATGTTACCATAGTGGAATGATGAGAAATGTAATTATAATCCTTAGTACACTCCTTAAATAAGTACACGGACTTCTAATGAGACAAAGAAAGGAGTTGCTAATCATCTGCTTGGCACACTTGTCACCAACAGAGATGTATCTTATGGCACTCAATGTAGTTCCATGGCTTTTCAAGAGGCATGCAAACTGCTTGTGAAGACCAGGCTTCCTGACATTCTTCTTCCTTCTCCAAATTTGCAACCATTCCGACAAACCTCCCAGCATTCCAGAAGTTAAATGTCTTTACTATCTTTTCATGACTACTTGGATTCTGTTGTCCTCAAGACTAGTGCAAAATCCCACTGATCCTAAAGGTGCAAAGTGACCCTCTTGTCACTGTGTGTTCTTATGGATTGAATCACATATGAAGCCTTGAGTAGCCATGCAACGTGTGAAACATTGCCAAAATGTATTTTACAGCTCCTGATATTTCTAATCATATTCTGCAGGCAGGTGTGCAACCCTCAGAGCTATGATCTAACCCAGCACTTTCCTTGCTGATGAGACCACACTGGAAGATAGCCTTTATGTTTCCCCCTCAGAAAATTTTCCCTTTTATGCACTTTACAGTCAGAACTTTGAAATAATAGATACCTTTATGACCAGCCCACTGATTTAGGAAACTAAACTCTCTGCATCTGAGTTGAAAGTGCTTTGATGAGATGGGGAAGAGGCTGAGCTGTTGGCCTGTAGTCTAGCCCTTCCTGGGATAATTAAAAGGTTTTGGATGGCAGGAATGGAGCAGAACAGACTGCAGCAAAATTACTTGGTCCGTGCTCAAGGACTTTCTGTAATGAACACACTCAAAAGCATTGGCTTCAGATGCTGCCTTGCAAAGAGCAGCCTGTATGTTTTTTCCCCATGGGCAAAAGCTAGGCAGCTTGGAGGAAGGCTTGTGGCTTACAGGTGACCCTATGCATGCACTGTTGAAAGATATGTATTTTTATAACAGAAGAGGCAGTGGCTACATGTGGCAGCTTTAGAGATTTAGATTGAACATTAGGAGAAACCTCTTCGTTAGGAGAGTGATGAACAGCTGTCTTGGAGGCAGAGGGCTTGCTATCCTTGAAGGTCTTAAAGTCTCGACTAGTCTGGCAAGTGCTGTACTAGCAGTGAGGCAGCTCTTACTCTGGGCAGCAAGTTGGAGTAGATGATATCTGGTATGCCTTCCAACTAACATTTCTGTAAAATTATGAAGTGCGTGGAGACACCAGTAGATTCACACAATTTTAATGAAAACCCCTAATAACTAGCTCCCTGTTACCTTGCTGTGGCTGATGTCAATATCAATCAGGGAGAGGAGTGTGAGAGTGGTAAAGCATATATGGTGCTGAATGGTTTTACTGGTTTTATCCCTCAGTGGTATTTCCTCTACCAGTAAGGTTGGAATATGCAAAAGATTTGGTAAGAAGGAGCATCTTAACAATTATCAGCAAGTTCACATGCATTGGAAAGGTAAGATACTTGTCATTGTAGAAACTGTAAATAGTAAATGCAGTTGTGCCAAATAACTGGGTATGATTGATGTTAAGCAAGTTTAATTTTGTTTTTAACCTGTGATTCATCCTGCATCAGTTTTCTGTGATGTAAACTTACGATCGTCTAAATCTTTGGAGGGGATGATGACAACCTACCTGTTCATTGTCATTCTCATCTACCTAATTCAATATAAATCTGGAAAACCAAAAGCTATTAGAAAAAAAGTCTGAGAGCTGAGGTTCTGCATTGTTAATCATCACTTTTAATAAAACTTGGAATGAAGCTGTGACAAGCTGATGCTCATGGGAAATATATAATATGGGGGAAAATCCACCTATGATGAGAAAATCACTGCAGACCGAATTGATAGCACGGGCTTTTAGCTTTATGTCTCTTTACTGTTCAGGTTCTGGAAGCAGTTGTTATCACCAGTGCCACAAGCGAGGGGTTGCGTCTCCTCTTGCTTGTGACAGAAATCCAGTAAGCAAGAAACTGCTACTGCAAAGCACATCTGTCTTCTGGCAATTGTGATTTTTAACAGCTGCTTTTGGCTGCTCTTTCCTGCTGTCATTTAAGCATATTTGCTGATGAGAAGAGCGCTCATCTCCAAGTATGGGTTCCAGGGGAAATGCTCAGCTGCATGTGGGGCTCAGCACAGGCTGGCTGCATGGACTGGTGCAGTGCCATTTTCCCTGGGTGGGGGAATGAACCTCTGGTATAATTGAAACATCAGGGTTTATATTTTTGTGCAAAGTTTCAGGTTGTACATTGCCCCATCCCACTCCCTCCCACATCTGTTCTTCACGTTACATCCCCTTGTTCAGTGTTCCTTATTTCAGACTTGAAATACCCTCTGTTTCTTCTTTTAACTTTTCACTTCCTCTCCCCTACTCTTCTTTTCCTCACAGCATGTGTCCTCATCAACTTTCCTTGTCTGCTTAAAAAGTAGGACAATGAGAAAAGTCCTGCAGCCTTTCCCTATCTCCCCGCCTAGTGCAGCTGAGGTTATTAAGCAGTTGCTAGCAGTTCATCCAGCCTAAACAACAGCACTGAAAAGAGCAAGTATGGTGCTGGAGAACTTCCTTGGGTCAGTCCTGAGAGCAGCCATTGTGCCTCAAGTCTGATAGTGATCGGTGATCTTAGAGGAGGCTGCTGTGTTTGGTGGTGTGGGGGGTTTTTTTGTGGCTCATGCAACTATGTTGGTTTCAAATAAAAATCTAGAGAAACAGGTGAAAACCAGTTAAATAAAAGTAAAAAGTGTAATAGAACTTGTCTGAATTCCTGTCAATGATATTTAATAGTTGGGAGAGGTACTTATTACCCTTTCACTAATTATATATTGCCTCAACTGTATACTACCCAGTTTCAGACAATGTGCGTGTAAACTGTGGTTCAAGTTAGACCTTCAAAAGGTTACATGGTTTCTTCATTAGTTGCTGGTCTTATCATGATTTGTAGCTTGATAGGAGGCTTGCTTTAACTGTGACCTCTGTGTGCATCTTTAACACTCACCAGCTTTTGCCATCATGAGGTCCAGAGTAAAGCGAAGTCCTCCATTCAGCAGTTTGTGGTAACTTCAAGGATATGCTTGTCTCTGCCTCGAACTGGCCTAGAAAAAGTCAGTAATGATGTACTGGATTTCTGGAATCCTTCAAAGATATTCCTACATTTTTCAAAGTTGGCAATGTCAATTGTGCTAATAGGCTCACAGAAGACTGGGAATTGCTGGCTCAAGACAGTCCTATTAAAGGGCAAAAATGTGTGGGGCCCTCCTGCTTCTCTGCATAAATTGTCCCTGGATCCTCAGACCCAATAACATCATACCATTGCCAGCAAGGTGGGAGGCGTGGATAGAACAAAGACAGTAGCTCCTTCACATGAATCACCAGAATTGAACTAAGGGGAAAACTTTTGATGGAATTATAGCTGGATTTTTTTATAGCAGAACAATTCATATTATGTCAGGACAAGGATTCATCTGCCGGTTACTTCCCCTGCACTCACACAGCGAGGAATGGCAGACGGAGGAACTGAGCTCCTTATTCCCAGCTCCCTGTGCAGCACTAATCGAAAAGCATCCAAATTTCTCTACTATCCAAACCCACTAATGAGACATTTGTGGTTCACCGATCATTATGCAGAATGTCTCTCTAGTGACAAAAATAATAACTGGTAATTAGCCAGGACTTCCAAAAAGATTCCTAGCTGGTGAATAACTGCTGGGAAACACAAACGTGATATGAAGCCAAATTAATTTGCAGGCAGAGGGGTCAGAGTGGAATTGTAGTGCTGCAAATGGGAATGGACCTGAGCTCATTGTCACCAAATGACTGTTAGTTTAACTGGAGATTGTTCATACTTTAGATGGGAGTCCTAAACCATCAATTACTTAAATATCAGATTTGCTAATTTAGTCATAGCATTATTTTTTTTTAAATTGTAGTCAGCAGGTTATCAAACAATGGTTTTCTTTCCACACAATTTGCAGATGGCACAAATTACTTAGGGCTAGATGGATCCAGAGAAATCTGAGAAACACCAAGGGGCTTAACCATCTGTGGTGAATGTGGCAGATGAATGACTGTTGACCAAGGCAAACTGATAAAAAGTTGCAATTCGAGCAGTTAGTATCACTGCTTGGGACTAGATAAGTTAAAATGACTTATGAGAAAAGCCTAGTTTTCTTCTTGGTTTGTTTAGCTTAAAATCAAGACAGCAATAAAACCTGCTAACTTATGCACACACAAATGAAATCATATTGGATAAATATGTATGGAATGTAATTTCATACTTTTGATGCTGTAGCCACCTGCAATACTGTGAATGATCTCATTAAGCCATTTCTAAAATATAACAGAAGTGGAAGGGCTTCAGAGATCTGCAGTGAAAATAGATTTATGGACAATAGCCATGTGAGAAGACTATTCAGGACTGCTAAGTATAAGAAGATCCATAAACAGAGGTATTCTAGAGATATTTGAAATAATGAACTGTACAAGAAGAGTCAATCAGATGTTCCTGTTTATTCTTTGCCATAACACAAGAGCAAAGGAATATTCAATCAAAATGACAAAAATTTAATATTTAGGGTTTTATACCAGGCTAATCATAGAATACCACTGGAGTTTTCTTAAAGGTGTGGGTAATGAGAACATGTCATGCTGCATTTATTTTAAAACAAAGCAAGGAGACAAATCCTCCACTTTGAAAGCATAAATGTATTCTAAATAGCTTGGTCACTGGGAGAAGCTTCTGCTGTGGGGAACATTACTCTATATTTTGCTGTGATTTTAGCACGTTCACATGATGTATTTTTTCCCCCAACCAATTTTAAGAGTTGATTATAGATTACATAAATCATTTATATGATTCATCATAGCAATTCTTTTATTACCACAAAATCCTTTTCATTACATGTTATTTTGATTGATCTTTATAAAGTTCCTACTTACGTTCCCAGAGGGCACACTTTGTGCATATCCAGCATAAACCTTTTTCACAGTTAATTGAGGCATTCAACCCCTTTTGCTGCATGCAAGAGATATGTACACTAGGCATTAGCAAGAATATATATCTCTATTATCAAGACATCTGGTATTTTAAACATTTGGCTGTTTACATTCCTTTTTTTAAGGATTTGGCAAAAATAAAGCTTACTGCTTCTCTGGTGAGCTTAACCTTGTCTGTATATAACTAGAAAAATGTTCTTCCAGTTGCTCTTCTACAAAATCTATTGTTCAGTGGCTACAGTAGAAAACCAGGCACTTCAGTTTGTGCTATTTATTTTATGTGTGATTCTAGTTAAAATCATTTAGTCCCCTGAGCTACCCTCTCTGAGGGTAACAGTATGTATTTTGCAGCAGATTTACGAATGTTTGGGAAGCATCGATCCAAAAGCTGCTGCAGATCTACAGAATGTTTTTTAGGCTGTAGAATATTTATTCTGTAGAACTCAAAAAATTTTGAATCCCACTATTTATTTGGCATTGCTTTGGGTTTTTTCTTATTGCTCCAGCAGTGAGTCAAATAAAATACCTAATAAACTCTTGATTAATATTTCTGCTTCTTGTTAAGAGTTGATGTTCCTCTATTTCTGTGCAGGTTTCTGTTGGAGAGCTAAACTGAGTAGCCTTTCTTTGGTTTAAATCACAGAACCAGTTTCTCTCATTAGTTACAACAACATTCATTCTTTACTGTAGTATTGAGCTAATGAGCCAAGCTGAGAGGGTAAGTTTTTGAGGAAAGATGCTATCTTTTACTTAAATTAGCCCTTATAGTGGGGAAAACACAGATGAGTATTTGTGTCCATAGGATTTGCCTCCCGTAAGGCATCTGTAGCCAACTCTCTAGTCAGTCCCTCCTGATGATTGGAATGTTTAAATAGCAGCAGAAAGCTGATTTGCGTTAATTAAATGTATACCATAATGGCAGGTCAGGATGTGACTTCCAAGCTGGATGGTTGGATGGATTGGAGGGACCTGGTGCTCAGTTTGTCAGGCAGCTCAGTTGCAATTTCTGTAAAAAGTTAACACAGCATGACACCAACATGTCTCTAATAAAGGAATACTGGTTCTCGGGGCAGTAATGAGCAGATGAAGAATGAGCCAAATGACTGGAAGGAGAGAAGTTCTGGAAGATGAGGGAGAAGAAACAGCATGCGGGAAGAACTGCTGGCTTAAGGTGATCCCAAACCAGTGTGAAGGTCCTGAATGGAAAAATTCTCCTTCAGCATTCTATCCAAGCCTGTTTAAAAACTGAGTCAGCCTCACAAAAATCATTATTTGGCTTTGATATCATAAGCTATACTATCTAATGGATTCTGAGCTTCTGGCATGCATGAGGTCTTCATGCAACGAGGACTCTAGGGACAAAAACCAAATGTTCTTTTGCAGCTGCTTATATCAGGAACACCTAAAGAATCAAAAATGTTAGACTACTCATAAATTGCAGTAACACAAACAATGGAACTACCAGTTTTTCATGCCCTTCCCCATGCCTCTTCCTTAGGTGCTGCTGCAGGGCTTTAGAAGATGCAGAGATGGGACGTTGCAGTGGGAGAACTGTAGAATTGCAAGGCATACCTGTAGGAAGCCAGGCTTTTTGCGTTTCGTTGCTCATTATATCATTATTTTTTAGTTTTGCTTTTTTTCTGCAGTAATTAGTAGATTCAGGAGGTTCATGCATTGCTGGGAAGAAACTTCGTGATTAGATGTATCTGGAAGTAAATAATGTGTCTGGGGAATGAGTGGGTGGGTGAGGTGGGCTTTTTTATTCTCTGTGCTCTTTAAGATCTGTTAACTTGGGGGTCTGAGAAAACAGTGCGGTGTCTACCAGGCAGCCAGTAAATCTGTCAAACACCTCTCCTATAGACAGGAAGGAACTTGGTTATTTTTGTGGTCAATATGGCCAGGTTTAATGTGCTGGGGTAGTAGTGTTTGGGTCTTTTTTTTTTTTTTTTTTTTAATAAAACCAAGAAATTATCTAAATGTTTTGAGGTCTGTTTATCACATGTTTCTCCTTCAAATTCTCCTTCCCTTGTCTGGGAGAGATTTGACAGTGCAGTGATTTCAGTTCCTTAATAATTTTAAAGCTGAATGTGTTAATCTGGGAAATAGGAACCATAATGTGGCATTGTAGCCAGTCATACAGCCACAGCAATGAAAACCTAATGTGGCAGATGCTACAGAGTACAAAAAAAATAAATCCTTTGGTCTAAAGTATTCATCAGTAGAAGTGGCTTTGATATCATGCTATTGAGCTCTGGATAGGTAGATGCCAATGACAGAGAACCCTCATGAATAACACATTTGCAAGTGTGATCTCTTCCTTGGCCACCTGCATACAGAAACAAAACTCAAATTCAATTGAAGTGTTCATTACTTGTTGACTTGATCCCTCAAGTATGCATGAGTACTCTGTACCTCCAACCTGGCTTTAATATGAGCATCTCTAAGCAATTCAAGTGCATTAATTAATGTGGTATACAAACTCCCTTTGAGGTTCTGCACCTGATGTTATTGTCCAGCAGTACCTTAAAGCAGAGGCAGCATCAGCAGAGGTTATGGGAGCAGTGTGGCGGGGTAAAAGGCAGCCTGCCCCACTCATTCAGGACTGCGGGGAAAGGGAGCTACTGCTTGCCTGGAGGGAGGTGGGAGTGTGGGAACAGCGCGGGGAAAATTACAGTCTCCGAGTCCTGTAAAATAAAAGGCATTGGCTATCTCTGTTCTCCTGAACGTCCCACGTGGGGCATACCAGCATCTTCACTAATAGCATGCTTGAAAAAATCTGGCTTTTACTAGTGTTGCAATCTTGTATCTGCCTTCCTGATGAAACACTCAACTTGCCAAGCATTTACTCATCTGTGGTGATAATGTAGAAATACATAATTGACTTAACTTGAGAGCAACCCACAGTGCTACCCCATGCCAGCAGCCTGGTGAAATATTGCAAAGATGAACAAGTGTGAAGCGTATCTGTCTGTCTTCCTTAGCTGCCTGCAAAGGATGTTTGTTCCAGGCCAGCACTGGTCCACACTGTCTGGGTAAATGTTAAATGCCAGCACAGTGTGCTCTTTGCTGTCCAGCAGCTAACCCAGAGGAACAGTTTGGAGCTGTTGCTTACAAATAGAATTGCTGTGTAGGTCCTGGGCTCTGTATGACTATATGCATTTATGTATATTCTAGCATGTTGGGGGCAGGGGGAGGAATTAAGAAAGGGAAAGACCTTTCCTCTCCTCCCTCACAATGTGCTATATTCTCTTATGCAGTACAGAAGAGGCATTGACAAAAAGCATCTGCATTGGCAGGATTACTGAGAAAATACCAAATGCAAAAATTGACTGGTATCACAGATATGTAAAAAAAAAAAAAGTATGAGATGTTGCTGAGGTTAGCAGCACAGTGCTAAGTTATTCAGGGGCAAAATAAACTCTTGAGAGAATTACCCTGAAGTGAAAGAAAATAAAACCATAGATTATAGTTAAATGCAGAAATTGCTTGCATGTTTAAAAAAAAAAAAAAAAAAAAGGCAAGCGAGAGAGAGGGTGGAAGAGGAGAATCAGAAATAGGGGGAGAGGTTGAGAAACAGGGAGTGTGAGAATGAGGCGGGGGGGGGGGGGAGAGGGAAATGTGCTGTACACTTAGCTGAGCAGCAGGAAGAAAAGCTTCAAACAGGATTTCTCAGCTTTAGATGTTTGCCAGTTGTTTGCAGGCACACCAGTAGGTATCTGTGTGGTGCCTTAAAGGATGTGGACTAAAGGCGAGTCGGAGGGACTCCAGACTTTAGGGATTGTGGTGGTGGTGTGCTCCTCTCTGAAACTTTTGCACTACCTCGGGCTAATTGACTTGTCAGATGGTAAGAGAACTTCGAAGTTTTCCAGCTCCTGTTTACTTTTGTTTAAATCTGTTTCAGTAAAGCCACTGTAGGTAGCAGATAGGCAGGCTCTGGGAAGGAAAGCATTGTCTGTCAGTGCACTGATTCTCAATATTGTCTTCATCTTTATTAAGAATCATACCGGCTGCAAAGAGAGAATTGTGCTTTATGGTTTATTAAGGACTTTGGTTTGGTTTTGGTATGTTGTCATAGCCAGAAGCTGGGATTTTTTTGTCTTGTATATTATTTTATCAAATTTTCTTAATTAATTTTTCTTACTGTTAATTCTTTTTCTCTCTTGAAAATAAATTAGTATCAACCTGCAAAAAGGAAAGTCTGTCTTGGGATAATGGAAGCACAGTTGATAATTAGGTGATGATTTCATATGACTACCTAAAACAATTCTGTTGTGACATTTGCAGATAAAAGACATGATGGAATGAATGTGAATAAAACAACTTCTCTATATTTGCTATTCCAGGCACTTCAGCAAAGAAACCAGAAGCAAAATAACGTGGGGAGAAATATTTCTGTTTTCACCTATTGAACTGGAATATTTGCTCTGTCTTAATCTTAGCTATGTAATGAACTTTTTTTCTTAAAGGTTTTCCTGTCTGAGTAAAGCATATGTATTTTAACAGTTAAGTAAGCTTTGCCGATCATACCATCTATGCATAAAGGGATGTAGGTATCGCTCAATTTTGAAAGAAAATAACTTCTTGAGGAAGCAAACAAGGTATTTTTTTAAAACAAAGGGACCCCCAAGTCACTGAGTGTAGTCTTGCTTTGAGCACTAACTGTGACAAGTTTATCTGGCAAAGAAACTAGCAATGATGAAATATTAGCATAAACACCTACATTACGTTATTCAGATACTATCTTTAAAATATGGGTTAGCTAAGGCTAATGAAAGATTGAATAAAAGTAGAGGAAATTTATATATTAAATATGTTTTACTGGAAAATATTAAAAGCAAGTAAAGCAGATGGAATTTTAACCTTGCTACTGTAAAATCAGTGCTGCCACATAATCCTAGAAATCATCCTGCAGGATTAGGAATAAATATGAAAAATGGCCTAAATAAGAGTTATTTTATTTAGACTTAGAGAAGATGCAAACTGGCATGTATTTGTCATTACATGAATGCTGATATTTCTTATTACAAAATGAGTATCATGGGAGCTTTTAGTTTACTCCTAGAATGTCACCAGAGTTCAATTATGTAATTACAAATAAATTAAGATCCCTGACAATGACAACTAATTTTAAATAGTGGCAACAGAAATACCTTAAAAATAAGCTGTCAAATCAAATGCTGAGGCAATTGCATTGCTACCTGTTAAACTGCAAGAACATTTTTATACCTTCTTTCCAGACCTAATTACTGTAATTCCAGTGTCTGCTCTTTTCAAAGCAATTGCTTTCCCCAGAAGAGTCTCCCCAGTGTTTCCCCAGTAAAGTCAAATATGTGACAGGTGAGAAAGTTACCTGTTCAAAGATGAGATGAGCAAAAGCGAGCAAATAGTTCCAACTTGTATTCACTGAACAGCTCTGGCCGCATTTTGTTTGCGATCATCAGTCAATAATCACTCAATCCAATCAAGTGTAGAAGGTTACAGCATTTTCTTTTAACTTTTTGCAAGGGAACACTGTCAAAATTACTGATACGCATAGTTCCTGATTGCTGATGGATTACCTGACAGTGTATAGGAGCATGATACTATAAACCTCTTTAGCTTTGGATAATTTTTCTTGGAATTCTCTTTTTTGGCTGCAAAATAGTTCAGCTCGGGACCAAGATATATTTATTTGGTACTCATTAAATTATATGAGCTTGTGTTTTTTCCCTTCTGACTATACCTGTGTTAAGAATTACTTATATGTGTAAATAGTAACATTAATATACTGCAGGTGGTCATTAATGTAGTGCAATGCAGTTTTCAATCAATTGGAAATCTTTAAAGGTGGCATTAAACAGTTTTCTTTGTGCTAGGTGGCAGCGATGGAAAAGCTACAGTGGATGCTTATGTTGCAGCATAAATATTTCTAACATCTTTATTCACTAGAAATGATCACTGCTTTTTATTTATAAACATCTAGAAATTCCACGTGCTTTCTCATGGCAGTGTGAAATAAAACTAAAATAAGACACTGAAATTGGCTATGTTCTTATTCCTTTTTAGAACTAGAATTACTCTGTCTCCTGTAAATGGAACAGAATTAAACAGTGTTCCTTTGTCCTGTTCAAAGAGGGGAAAAAAAAAACCCCAAAATGCACGAGTGCTGATTCTTCATTAGTCTAATGTAAGAAGCAGTAATTATGGAGAGGGAAACAGTGTAGACAGGAATTTGGAAAATGTGAAATTTTCGAATTTGCTGCAGCTGAATGCATGTTTGCTCAGTTCCACCTTCTCTGTCAGTTCTGTTCCAGAGGTGAGGTCCTGTTCTTGCTGTTACTTCATTCAGGTGTTTGACTGGAAACAACCAAACCCAGAGACATTAGTGGCAGTTTTAATCTCCAAGCACAACCTAAAACTGTTGAGCATTTTTTAAATAAAATATTAAACCAATAGGAAAGAATCTGATTTTTTCTGATTTCTTTTGTTGCAACTTAAACACAAGTGGAGCAAGTCTTTGTGAAGTGATCCCCTAAAACTCAGCCAAACAGAACAACTCCAGTAACTTCAACCAGTTGCACTGTTGTGTTTTGTGAATTCTTCATTAACATGTTCCTATTTGCTTAAAACCAAAGGGTGGGGGTGGGGGAGTGTGCAGGGGAGGGTAGTGCCTAGACATAGGTAAGAGGCAAAATTTGCTTAAAGAGAAAAGTTCTGTGTGTTTTTTGGCTATGTCCTTGCTGCCATTCTGCACTTGGACGGAGAGCTGCTGCAGTCTCATTAGGTTAGTTCCCAGTTCCGAAGAGCTACACACAACCACATCCAGAAGGATGAGCTGAATTGAAATCGGTTTTCTTTAGTGCAGTAGTGCGTCTAGAAACAATTTTGTGTAAGTTAGGTTTCCTTGATATTTTAAGGAAAACAATCGTTAGCCTTAAGGATTACTCGACTGCACTTCTGAAAACCCAAGTTAGTTGTATAACTGTTAGTTGTATGTTGTTGAACATAGTAAGTTGCAATATGCCACTGAAGTGGAATATTCCCCTACCACCTCAGGTGAAGTTAGTTGTGTACTGACTCTGCCATTAAGACTGAACTTCTATATTTTAATGACTGCTCTTTGCAAGGAAAGGTGGATGTGCATGGTTTAGTGTGAACCCTGATAGAAAAAATGTATAGTTTGATTTGGGACGGATTTTTATGTTACTTTTTGATAAACTTTCCTCTTGCTCTTGTATATGTGGTCATCTGTATACGAGGTGGTATGCTACTTTCCTCTCATACATGAAGTCATGTAACTGGTTATGTTACAGGTATCAGTAGTTTTGCTATGAGAAATTTTTTAACAAGGCCATCTTGGATCATTTCCCATCTGTATGAGCAATACTGAGGGCACAGTAGCTTTCCTCCCTTCCCTTTCAGCCCCATCTACTTCCACATCTTGCAGCAGTGTGAATTTGAATTCTTTTAGCCCTCAAGCTGTGCGTAAATTGTGGTGGTGTACGTAAGCAGGCCCGTGTCTTCATGACTCTGTGCAAAATTATTATTTTTTAACTGTTTGCGAGAGTGTAGGGAACTGAATCGATTTGATACATCGGCAGTTTCGGCCACAGTTCTTACTGCAGCTATCAATCCCAACATCTCCACTAGATCTCAGGTTTGTCATGGGATATTAGCCTGAGTGAGTTTATGCAATTATTTACTGTTCAGCTGGAAACAGAGAGACCCTGGGTCTGAGATATGGCAGCAAAAATATATTTTAAAAAACCCAAACAACAAACTTGTAGTAGATAATCAATTTCAGGAACCCTGCTTTTTTTTGTGTGTGTGTGTGTGCGTGCCAGGAATGTATCATGGTAACATTGTCTTCCTACGTCCATGTTTGCATAGGTGTACAACACTTTAAAATATTCAGCTCATTTAGACACATTGGTAGCTTGCAAGGCAAAGTCCCACGTTACACAAGGAAGCAGTCAGAAGATAAATGTCTAAATCATTGCTACTGCTTAATCTTAATACTTCTGAGCATGGTCTTGCTTCATGAGGATATTATTCATGTCCATATGGTAAAACATTGCCTAATCTATACCCATGAGGGGACAGAACTAGGGTTGCACAGCCAAAATTAACTTGAGGGTTCCTGGGTTTTGATGTCTTGTCTGTGCTCTCCTTGCATAGGGCATTGTCCATGTAAATCTGGGGAAGTGTATTTATAATCTATTTCTATTTAGCTTTTTTAAAGTTCCAACTACTTATTACAAGTTTTCTGTAATGAAACAACTGAATTTGTTGCAGCACTTTCAGCTTTCAGCATTTCCTCTCTCATGCAATTAGATGGCCCCTAGACTTCATTATACAGTCTCTTGCAGAAGATACATACTGAGCTGTTGACTCCCAATTGGGGATGGAGTCAATTTTGTTTGCTGCACATCATCTTCTGGTTTCCCAGAGACGGTGGCGTTTGCTAGTGCTTAAGGAGTCTCGCTAGATTAGCTTCTGACAGCCACTTCTGATGTTCTGTGGCTTTTCTCTGAGTTTCAGCTCTACTAAGGAGTGGGAGAGGTTTTGACATTGTGGTTTAATTGCAGTCTTTCCGCTCCCTGAGGAACTTAATTTGAGTTGGTCATGCCATTGCTGTCTTAACACTAAAGCTTTTAGTGTCCGGCACTCTTTCAGATAGACATTTCAAGTCTTTTAACCAGAAGGGGTTGGTTTTAGCAGCAGAGACTCTGCCTCAACCCTCTGGATCTATGGAGTGATGATTTGGTTAGTAGCTGTAATTACTCATGTGTGTTTACCAGAGCATATTGCACTGCTCTGTTTATGCCTTGATGTTCATCGTAGTTGCTCTACGGCTAACCCTCCTCTTGAAATAGTAATTTCATTTTCATTTATGTTAATGTTCCCACGTTTCACAGCTCTCTGTCCTGTGTCCCCCTGTGTCTGTGTAAAACTGCCTCGTGTTTCTACATGTGCATATCTATTCTTATTTGTGGCTTATCAATTTACCTCTGCTCTTAATGTCACATTTCCCTGGCTTTCAGATTTAATCTAGATACAAACACTGTTTCCACCGCTACTGCAGCTGCTGGTTTGCCTCCTTTTGCACTCCTGTAGGGTTTTGTCCCTCAGCACCCTTGCAGCGTGATCAGGGTGGTGGAGCTTGCAAACTCAGTGTCCCTGTGACAGCAGGGTACAGCCCTTCAATGAGCAAAGCTGTGTTGACTGGCTCTGTTCATCTGAAACACTACCCTGTCTTGTGTCTTTTGCACTTTGTCATGTTAATGTCCCTCTGCTTTTTATCAAAAGGTTATAAATGTTGATCTTTACAGAACCTGTGGCCATACCTGAAGTTCTGCTCTCTTACTCTGTCTCCCATCCTCCCAGCTTAGTGCTGAAACCTACTCTTTTTGCTTACTTGAATTTCTGTGTTCAAGCAAGGCTAACACAAACTATGCGTATAAAGAAGTTAATGTTGAAGTTGCTGGCTGGTCCTCTTTCCCATATAGACTTTCTTGAACATTTACTTTGTCTTTAGCATGTCGTCCAGAGACTTCCCTGCAAGGGTTTAGTGTCACCTTGCTTACTTTGAGTAGTGCCTTCCTGCTTAAGCAATCAGGAGCTTGTTTTTATTTGATTTTTTTATTAGTAAGAGGTAGGATTAATACAATACCCCTTTTCTAGCTCTGTTAATGCTCACATTATCTGTCTGTCACTTTAGAGGGGACAGTTAAGTACTCAGAAGTGGAAGGTGGCAGATTATTGTGTCTCCTAAACCATATCAGCAGATACTGATCTTTAGAAAAAAGATTATTAAAGCTATTGCCAAAAACTGTGACATTTCTACAGACAGAATCATGTTTTCCCAATTCTCAAGTGACAGTATTGCATTTTCTACCTTTTCCGAAGGGGAAGGGAGAGCGAAACAATAAACTGTGGTACTGATCCTGATTTAGAGACTATCAGCTTCTTCCTTCTGTACTATTTTATGCAAAGAACTAGTTAGAAAACAGTTAATGTCTTGCAGCAATTCAGTAAAAACATCTTTCTTCAGGGGTATTCAATAATGCCGAAACTTTGAAACTTTCATAGTTGTTATCTAACAAATTCCTTGAGTGAGACAACAATTAAATCAGTTACTTAAAAGCATTTACTTTCCAAATTCAAGGTTAGCATCAGTAGGTACAAGTATCCCACAAGCACCCCATAACTTGCACAGGCACAAAACTTAAAGTCTCTTTGAGGCATTATACTCACCTGGTCAGAGCCAAAGATGTAGCTTTTCACTGTTGTTTTGGAGAAAAAAGCTCTGTGGGAAAAGTATGTAAATGCTTCATAAAATTGTAAGAAAGTAGATGTGGAAGTTGAAGGGTTGTACCTGTCTGTGTCAGCATGGCAAGCTCGCTACAAGTATTATTTAGTCTTCAGTCCACCAGTGGACATGGAGAACTGATGATTTCTTTTATATTTGTACAAGTCTTGTAAAGAGCGTTATGTTCTTTCAAGCTTCCCTTTGCTAGTCTAAATAACTCTAATTCTTTTGGTCTTTCCTTGTTTGTTACGTGATCTAGCCTCTCATCATTGTCATTGCTCTTAATTTGTTAGTGCACGTCTTTCTTGAAGCTGTGACCTAACTGCCACTGAGCACAGCAGAGGGATTATTTCGCACACCTGGCAAAGCGTATTCCTGTTTGTGGTTCTGGTGAGGTGCTTGTCATCTTTGCAGCAACGTAAGACCAGTCATTTATGTTCAGCTTCTGACCCATGGTAGTGCGCAGATCTTCAGCCTGGCCAGCTGTATTTGTGTGTCTTATTCTGTTGTTGAACTTGTAGCCTTTTGTGTTTATCTTTACTGAATTCCGTCTAGTTACCTTTAGGCCTTTTCTCAAATTTGTGAAGGTCTCCTACAGTCCTTTCCAATGTGATGATATCTGTTCTGTTTGATCATCCCGCTTGATAACAAGTACATTGACCACGACTAGACCCAGGAAAGATTTCAGTGGAGTCCCTCTTGATCCCTTCTGTTGTTTTGATGCTGAACCACCAAGAGCTGCTCTCTGAATAGCTTTCCAGCCAGTTTCCATCTACCTTATGGCAGTTTTGTAGACCATTCTTTTCCCCAGCTTCCAGAGGGGAATGATATGTGAGACAGGGCCAAAAAGTATTACTTGGATGAAGATGCAATGCATTCTTTATCTCTGTCTTCTGCACAAGGATGCACTATATCAATTCAGTTTTATTCTATTGCAGTTTTGACAATTCAATGACCCAGCTTGTAAGCATACATCATTAGTTGTTCCAGTACTTCCTGAGAACTGAAGTGAAAGATGAAAAAATTATATGGTCCTGTAATCCTTCCCTGTCCTTTAGCTGTTTGTCCCTTCCAGGACAAAACAGAAGGTCCTGCCTGTGGTTTCCCAGTTTCCTGAAGGTAGGGAAAACACAGTGATCACCAGTCCTGGGAAGCTAGGGAGGAAAACAGGATGAGAATATGATGGGAGACATCTCACATGGCCCTCTGTTTTTGGATTGTCTTTTAGAGACTCTGGCTGAGATACTGTTCTTCCTCTTTCCTGTGCGGTGCAAAGAGGTGGTGCAGCGTCACCTCCCCATAGGCATTGTGTGGCAGTGCAGGAACAGCTGGTCCAGACTCCCTGGTTTGTGATGATTACAGCAAGATATTAATGCTGTGTAAGAAGTTTGAAAGCAGGGGATGCTGGCTCGTTCTGTTTTCTTTTGCTAGCCCTCAGCCCAAGTCAGCAGGGTATACCAGCTGGTATAGCTCTTAAAGAACTGCATCACTCTATGGTTTCTTGATTCTGGTCCATGCATTTTTGATGTGGGACCACACTGTCCCTCCAAAATTACACAGGTAATTTCAGTACAACTGTAATACGGAGAAGATGGAGAATGCCCTTTCTCCTCATCTATGTGACAAAAATACAACACCCGTGTTTTACAATTCCTGCCTAAGTAATCAACTACGGAAGCATTGTCTGACATCAATAAGTTTTTGTGGGACTATCATAGGGCTGTAATTCAGTCGGTCATCCCTTAAGATTTATTCAGTGTTTGTGTTTCCCCTTCAGCTTTAACAGTTCTGATTGAATAGATATGGATTTTATTTTTAGTCTGTTTGTACAAGAGTCGCTCCACATGCAGCATGGCAAGCCTTCCTCTTCAGAAAATGTCTCAGCATCACCAGACCCTTCTTCAACAGAAAGCATTGCAGAAAAAAGTAGCATTTGCATAATACTTACCTGTGGCAGCATAGAGGCTAAGAAATTAATTTTTATTCATATTCTGGTGCAGAGGATGCAACAAGGCATAGTGCTGAAAGATATCAGAGTAAAGTAAGATGGTGTAGAAAAACAGAGCAACAACATTTTGAAAGTGCAAACCACATATTTTAATGAATCAGCATATGTGCCATCAACAGAAAGCCCAAGCACAGCAGACTGCATGTAAGTGTTTTAGAGGAGTGAGCATGACTGAAAGTATGGAAATGCCCTCTGTGGAATTCTGCAGCAGATGGCCAAGAGAAGCAAGGGATGTGTGTTCAGTGGGATAGAGTGCTGGAGGAGGAGATAAAAAGTAAACTACTCTGTTAAATAGTAGTACTTATTGTGCTTTATGCATTAGTGTTCGAAGAACTTAGGTGTTGAACTGACTTAAGAGTTTGTTAATGCTCTGAAAAGTGCGGACCTTTGTGATAGTGATGAGTCAGCTAGATAACTATCTTAATTAGTTATTTTACTAAGCATAACCTCAAAGGGGACTTACTGGACCTTTTTAAAAACATGGTAGGCATGCAAAAAGAATACACCAATATACCACAGCAGAACTTTTAACATATCACACACCATAATTCCATGATTTCTCTGCCTCTGTTAATTCCCCATGTATATAAAAATGGAATAGTACATGAGTTTTGTTCCTATTTTTGTATCTTCCCTGTCGTCTTGCCTCTCTCCCTTCAGACTCCCTCCTGAAATCTATCACTTTATCTGCTGGGCAGAAGGATGTTAGAAGAGGTTAATATTCTTCAGACTATTTAAATTGAATAGAATTGCTTAAAACTTGATGGATATCCCCAGTTTCATTGCAAGGATTTTTGTCTGGCTTCATTTTTTTTTTAAGATAAAAACATAGATGATAAATTGTTCTGGTATATTTATAAAGAGGAAGATCTTATGGTTTACCTGTTTTCTAGAGCTGCAAGAGAGACTATGGACTGTAACATGCGGCATGAAATCCACCTTGCAAAATAGCAAGCTCCAGATAGTCTCTCCATTTCAGAAACACAGCATGCATGAGGCAGGATTCGATGCCATGTGGTGCACTTGTACATGTGCATCCACATCATATCAGATTGCAGGGGGGGTAAATGCAGTCGGTGTGGAGAAGGGTGGAGACTATGGTGCATGTAGTGCCTGCAAAGCAAATGCTTGTTTTAAGGAAAAGCTAGTGTGGGTTAAGAAAAACATATGCACAGCATTTTCTAAACTGAATGGCAGCGTCATTGAAGATGAATTTGTCCTTGTGCAAAGCTTATTTCTGAGAGGCTGTCAAAGCTATTCTTAATTTATACCCTGTGGAAGCTTGGCCTTGGAAGTTAAGAGATTCCCCAATGCTACTGAACCAGGTGTCAGGCTGCTTGGCAGATGTTATAGTGTCTGTGATTGATTGATACAGATCAAATTGGGTACACTTGATGAGCCTGGTTGTCTGTTCTCTCACTGTTTATTGTCTCTTCCCCTTCAAGACCTGTCTCTGATGTATTTTGGGATGGAAGAGCAGTTGGATGATGGGGGATTCAGGCAGGATTGTGCATCAGTCCCATGCAGGTTACTTTGTTTAGCAGGGAGAGTGTTTCCAAAAGAATGTAATCCAAAAAACCCAGCCTCCTGAAGGTTAAAGCTGAATTTTTAAGTATAATCTGGAGGGATTTCATTTTCGCAGGAAGAATATTTTTTTTCTTTCAAATATATCACAGCAGCAAAGTTGCATAGTGTCAACAGATGCGAAGGATCCAGTCTAACCTCTAATTGTCCTTTTCTACTAATCCTCAGGGGAATAGATACAATCTTCTGTGAAGCACATCGTTGCCGATAAATTTAATTAAAATGTATTGGCAACTTAGAGACACAAGTTGGAGAAGTTTTAAATGAACACCTAAGTCTATCTGGATGCTGAGAGGTTTTATTTCCTTGAAGTGATAGCTTGTCGCGTTGCAGGGGGTTACAGTGGATGTCTGAGTTTTGAGCTACACCTGAGTGCAGCCATCCCTTGACTGGTGAAGATGACGAGGAAGTGGTGGGCTATTGCTGAAGTGGATGGAGAGCACCAGCGCAAGGGCAAGCTTTCTAAAAAAGCCATCTTGTGATGCTGAATCTATCTAAATGTTCTCTTACAAAAATCCTTTGGGCAGACTTGGCTTTGGAGAAGACTTCAGAATATTTCTGAAGGGATGGAAACGTCAGCTAGTTTTGTTTGGAAGGATTTTAGGTCTCTCTGATCCTTCCAGCTCTTTCAGCTACTTCAGATGCCTTCAGGTTTTGTGACACGTAGACCTTGGCAGGGTGATGTCCTTTTTCTCTTCCTTTCAACGGGGCAGTTGCTTGTATGCCTTAGAGGTTCCTGTAACAATACACTGATCTTATGTGGTGCGTTTTGGAGGTAACTTAGTGCGTGTACTGATGGTACAATGTTGTGTTCTGTTTTCATGTCTAATGTGGTGATGTCCTCCTGCACAGCAGGCGTTTGAGTAGCACAAGAGTTCTTATCACTGAGGGAATGCTAAAAGAGTTTTTATCAAATCTAGAATTCCAAACAAGCTAGCAGAATATATCTGCTCCAGTTATTTATGGTATTTACCTACCTTCTAATGGGGCATATAATGTGAAATGCTGCCAGATAGGTGAAATTCAGGGTGAGGCTTGAAAAGGTCTTTTAATCCTGTCTGGCCACTGTCCTGCTGGCTGACTTGCCATGAAGTCAGTCCCATCAGTAAGGTCTGGGTAATGAAGATGGATTTCTAATGCAACTTCTTTGCCTGCTAAAAGTGTTCAGGGAATTATTTGTCTGAAGCCAGAATAGAGCTTACTTTCATTTTTTTCTCATCCTATTCTGGAAGTACAATACTCTGATAATGACTATCAGTTTGATTATTTTATTTGTCACCAATTAATTTTTCTCAGAGCGCTATTTACATGCCTCTTTCTTTCCCTTGCATCAACAGTTTTACAGAAGCAACAAAGAATAAAAAGGATCTTCTCTGTGCAAGGCCTGCAATGTATAATACTTTTCAGACAGAAACTCTTACATTCTCTTGGTGTCAAATATGTTTTTCCGTTTATACTGAGCTGCAAGACGATAATCCAGGCTTTTCTCATGGAATTGAAACATATTGGAGTTTGGGGGAGGCATGGCAGCTATGCAGGTTGGGTATATGCAGCAGAAAAGGCACTAGTGTGTGGTTGCAGGTTAATGTATAAATGATTGAAAATCTTAGTATGTTCTCTAGCAGGGTGTGATGATCCCCACAACTCTGTAATAATTTAAATATTTTATATATACCAATTAGCTGTCTGGAAGATGCCAAAAGACGTTCATTTCACCAACCCTGAAATTGTAGCTCCTTCAGAATCAAAGCGTTTTGCAATATTAACACCATTATAAACTTTTAAAGATAGTTAATAGCATAGAAAATGGATTCTATATGCAAGGCTCTGTGTTTCTGGGCTACAGAACCACTTGGAAGTGCAGAGTGAACATAGAAACTTCATCCCTCTTAAATTCCATGTGCCCTCTCCTTTCAGGTCCAGAAATGGTGACAGCAGTGAGCAATGCTGCACCCCTGAGAAGAGAGGTTCCTCTGTTGGAATACCAACTTGTCATTTTGCTGCCTTTCAGAGGAGAACAATAGGAATCAGTGTTGATAAGTGTAAAATTATGTGGTCTTATTCTAAAACCTGCTTAACACTTCATTTGCTCTAGCTGAAGTCCTCTGACTTCTACTTGTTTCTGGTTAACATTAGCGAGAAGAGTACCTGTCCCTTCAAGCTCTCTTTGTACCTCATAAATTCCCGTTTTCTGTTGAGAGAGGTGCCAGAGAGCATCAGCTGGGGTAGTGCTAGGCATAACTGAGCTGCAACTGACACTGTGTAGTAAAGTTTGGACAAAGCTATTCACCTAGTTTATTCTCAGTTCTACAGATTTCTCAACCATAAACCTGCCCGTTGATTACTGAGATAGAAAAGGACAGGATCAGCTTCATAAAATAATCACAAGTGCTGCAAATCATCAGTGCACCACTGGCTAAAGTGAGTTTGTGGGTAAAAGGGAGGAGAACAAACATATATAATGTCTCCAAGTACTCTTCCACCTCAAAAGCTTTTCATCTTAAGGATTTCCTGTATCAAAGATGTGCTTTATATAGTCATCCTCAATGGGTTTCTCTTTCATTGTTGTGAGAGAAAAAAACAATACTTTCTTCAAAAAAGAAGCGAGCAGCTTGGCTTGGCCTCCTGAAGCAGAGCAGCAACAAAAGCCACATAATTAGCCTTAGAAAAAGTGTAAGTAGTGGTGCAGGTTCTGCCGCCTTTGCTTCAAGCGTTGTGAAGATCACAGTGCACAGCACAAAGTTAAGCGGAACCCAGTACTGTTTGCCGTAAGAGCTGTAGAAGTTGAAAGAACATAGAAGTAGCTGACCTAGGCATGAATATATCTTTTCAAATGCTGTTTAATTGAAGTTGTTTTAGCATTAAACCTTTTTGTTTAATATGAAATCTTGGAGGAAGGATTTGGCTTAGTTCCATGAAGGACATGGGATACAGAGGGAGATAAAGAAAAAACTCTCTCATGACATTTCCATCTGTATGGTTTGGGGTTGTTCTCCGCACTTCTAATGAAATCTCTAGAGTCCATATTTTGTGTTTAATCCTTTTAGATTATGGGGAAAAAATTCTAACCAAACCAGCTATGAACGATGTCTGCCCCTTTCCTAGAGACTTACCTAGTATCTTGCTTTTGCCAAAATGCGTTAACAATTCATACTGGTACTATGTGACAGGTTTGGGCTATTTCTCTCTGTGTCAGTAGTCACATCTGGGCTGCATGGTGGACTAAATACAAATATTAATTATAATAAAGATTAGGAAATGAAATGCAATTTATCTTGGAGAATGTCATGCTTGCCACATAATCATTGTGTTGTGCTGTAGTATCATGCGCTAAGATTCATCACAATGTAGTGATTTTTTTGGTTTTTTCCCAAACCCACTTGCACTTTGAACACTTTCTACCAGCTTTATCAGCTGGGATATTGCTGAAATTCATATACAGGGTCCATACTTCATTTTTTATTTATATGCTATGGACCTGAGCAGATTCCATAGGGAAAGAGTGAAGGAGAAAGATTACTTCAGGAATAAAAATATAAAAAGATGGAGAACCTGTCTAGTAAGTTTTGGTTATAAATTAATAACTCAGCTGTGCTGATTTATTTCAAGGTTAAGTTTGGCAGCTTATCTTTCAGTCTTAGAAGGTGATCCTATATGCCAGTTCAATAATGCAAGGCTCTGGCTAGCTGCTGAGTAGCCAAAAAAGAAACCAGCAGTTTGTTGAGTCATGGAGTTGCATCCTGTAGTAATAGTTGGCTTTTATAAATACACTGTGACCTGAATTTTCTACATTAAAAATCTGAAGATGAATAACCTCGTCCCGGGGTTTCCGTGCTCCTTGAGGCCACATAGCAGGCCGGACACACCATTGTACAGGGTGCACAGCAAAATCTGCCTGCGGAGCCTGTCTGACAAGGCAATATTAAGATCTTACCATTCACAATCAATTCTGCACGTGAAACAAATAATTTTTCTTAATCTTTTCCTTTATTGTGTAATTGAATCTGAGTGCTGTAAATCTTTATAAAGTCTTGCATAATTATATAGCTGTTGCACTGAGGTCTTTTAATACATATGTATTACTTGACTAAAGCACCCACAAAAACTAAATGCAGCCAGGTATCTAAAAGAAGATGCAAATGGTAAGAACTTGTAATGCCTTAGCAAGTGAAATAGCATCACTGCCTGCCTTACTCAGCTGGGCGAGAGAGATACCCTGCTCTCAGCTGTCTTTGTGGTGTAGGTTTGAGTATGCAAGTGACCGTACAGTCTCCCCATAACTGAGTTTCTTGATGTGTTTTGTTTCTTTAGTCCTGCCACTGCATTCCAGATGGAAATTGTTCCATTTCTAGATGTTACTGGAATTATTTTGCCAGCTTTGGGAGCTGGGCTCCTTGTATCTCTAAGGAACAAGTAACTGGGAGCGTAATTGTGCTTAAAGAGCTGACCACTCACCTGTGTGATGACCAGCAAAAGTCTCTAAACTGGGAATAAAAAAATCTGCCAGTCAGGAAGAAATCCTCATCAGACAAAACTGCTGCTGCTTAAGAGGTGAATATTAGCATACGTGGAGAAGAAAACTTGTTTTCATATGAGGATTTAGCAGAAAGAACAGAGAACGTTTTGTGATTTACCAGAAAAAATCTTTCTTCTTCCTCTTGCTTCTACCCCCTTCTTTTTGGTATTTTTAAAGTGATATTATGAGGCTCTTTAAGCCAGTTTCATTATAGTTAATTCTCTCTCTCCTCAGGCAGCTGCAGCTTTATGTACCAAATTTTTATTATACCCAGAAGCTTTCTGCCTGCTAATAAATAATGGTGGTAAATTTTTATATGAAATAAATGTGGTGTCTCATTGCAGCAGAAAGGAAAATAAGTAGTTTGGGGTTTTTTCCTCCATGCATCTTTAAATTACAGAAATTAAATAGTGTGAAAATGGCATTCATTTTAAAGAGACATGGCCAGGTTAAAAAAATAAAGTTAAAGTTCTTTGACTTATGCCATTAATGATAACTTAGATCATCATTACATAAAAGGTGTTTGGAATCTTGTAAACAGATTTTTGTAATGTTTTTTAATACAGTCTGCAAAGAGAAGTGAGCTGTGTTTTCTGTTCTCGTTCCTGAAGTGAGTTCCTGTGAGCACTCTCAGCCTTTGCAGTACCCCTGAGAGCAGGGAAACAGTCCTGAAGCAATCTGCGCAGCCACGGCAGGAGATTTACCTTTATCTGCAGTAGGAGGGAAGGAAGTAGAAGGGGCATTAAGGTGGCAGGAACAGTAAGAGTGTGACTTTTTTCTTTTTTTTTTTTTTTTTTTTTTTTCCTCCAAGACCCTACCTGGGTTTTGAAAATGCATCCCTGCACTGGCCCCAGGGCAGTCTTAGAGATGGCTTTGCTCTGATGGGATGTTAAAACTTGTTGATCTTTTTTGCTGATTTGCCAAATTATCTTGGGGACGTTGTTGTTAGTAAGTCTCAAAATGAGAGGTTTGGTCCAGCTTCTCGCATTGTTGCTGAACCACTTCTCAATGACAAAAAGCATCATTCGTCTAAATACTAACCCGCCTGTGTTTGCCCACCTGTCTCCTTGATTTCAAAAACTTGCAAGAACCACAAGAGAGCTACTCTCTAACATGCCATGTTTTGAAATCCGGAATCATTTCACTTGGCTTCAATAAATTTACAGTTGTAGGGGGAGACATTTCTTTTGGCTGAAGAACATCCTTGAGAATTTCAAGCTAAGGCTGCTTTTCTTGAAGAAATTGAGTTAGAGGGGCTCATAATTGGAAAGGGATAGCTATTTAAATAGTCAATATAAATGGAACATAATTAACATTACCTTAATCCCTCTCCCATGGTTCTTAAATCTACACATGGGAACGTTGAATTGAGGATGCATGTCCAAATGTATCTTAATTAAGTCCTAATTAATTTAACTACTTAAACAGTTAATCCTTTCTCGCTTAAAATGAAATTTCACACTGTGGAAAGAGAAAAACACTTCGTTTGTCCATTTTATGTCCACCACGCTTCCTGACAACAATGCTGGAATGGTCCATGATCCCATCCAGCAGCAGGACTGGGAAGCCAAGCAGCTGTTCACGGTGCCTACAGGCGATGAGGGGTGGTGGCTGTACCCAAAGCCTTGACCTCAGTTCTGCGTGGGTCCGTTGCAGTGCCATGCACGTGTATCTGCAGCTATGGCTGAGTACTCATCTGACAGTGGGCAGGGGTAGGGGAGAGAAAGGGTGGAGGTGGCAGACCTGCCCCTAAGGCTGGGAGAGGCAGTGGCACCCTGTCCCTGCGCCTCTGGGCTGGTACGGCTGCCCCAGGACAGGAGAGTGGGCTACCACATGCTAGAGCAGGGCTGGCACCACAGGCCGACTCCAGCTGCACAGCTCCCTTTATGTGTCTTTGTACATGCAAAGCTCTAACTCTCCATTTCTCTATTATTCTGGGATTAGGCCAAAGCTTTATTAAATTTCTTGTACATGATTAAAAGGGGAATTGAAATTGCAAGACAAAATCTGAAGCATTCAGAAAGGGAAATTTTTCTTCTGTATTCTTCATGTGCTCCAGTTAAAATATTTCAAGCTAAGTAATTCTTTCTCCCTAAAATAAATAGGAGGTAGCACGTGCACAGACAGATCAGGCTTCCCTAGGTGGATCCAGAACTTCCCATCAGCACACAGGTTGTGGGTCTTGGTTTCCTCTTCCTTTTCTCGGTGGTCCCATGGCACCCTGATGTCAGAGCCCAGAGCAAAAGGGAAAGAGCCAAAGGGCTCATCCGCACAAGTGGCTCTGTATTTGAGATGCTCTTGGGCTAATACTGGGATGAGCTTACCCATGATGGCATGTCCATCTAAAGCTGTTTCTTTTGCCTCTTGCTGTGTTAGAATTTTGCATGTACAAAATAGATCAGAGTTGCTCAGCATATATTGATGACATTTCAGACAAAATATCCCAATTTAATCCTGGTCATGTATGGAGTGGGTTTTTAAATTCCTTTTCTAAAAAACTGTTCTTAGCAATGCTGTCCTGTGTTTTTCTCACTCATTTGTGGACTACTATGTGACTTCCTTAAAACAGAGTGGAAGAATCAGAATTATGAAACCTAATATATTAAAATGTTTTCATGGCTTCTTTAAAAATCAAGTCGCTGGTAAGAGCTGATAAGCACACATGCGAGCGGCATTTGCTTTAAGTGACTGGTTTCCAAATCTTGCTCATATTGCCTGTCATTTCCCAGTACTCATGGGCACTATATCTCCTCATCCTGGTTGCACATCTGTGTTGCTAAATGAAAGTAATCAGAGTCAGCATGAAAATTTAATAAGCTGCATTCTGGCATTGGTCATGTTCTCAATTGTGTATTTGGTTTTTTCCCTGCAGAAGCCCTCAGACATTGTCAACCAGAACAGCTCCAGTGTTTACAAGCACTGATGTTTATTAGCCTCAAATCACTCTCTGTTGGTGGTATTCTGAAAACAGACCAGATCTCTGAATTTGCTAGGGTTTTTTGTTTTGAGGTTTGTTTGGGTGTTTTGTTTTGGGGGGGGCAGGGGATGGGGGTGTTGATCAAAACCAGGTCCCAGCCTGGGAAGCCATAAACCTCATGATCTTCCCCTTCCAGTCCGAAAATTAATTCTTTCAGAAGCAGAAAGATCCTTAGATAAATTAGTGGAATCTAAAGCTTCTAACTTTTTGGCACGGTAAAGTTGTAAATAATTATGTATTTTGACTTCACGGTGACTCATTGAGTGTGTAGTTGCTTGCATCCACATCCTAGGCAGGGTGTGTCTTATAGCGCGGCAGTCCATATTGCTCTTTCAGGAGAAGCAGAATAAAGATAGAGAATAATGGGAGGAAGTTTTGTGCTTGTCCCATCAACCTTTTGCCACAAGAATAAAGTTTTAAGGGTCCCAGCACCACTAACTGGGCCAGGTTTTGGAAATTACTAAGCTATTGCCTGTTTCCTGAAACATTCCTATTGTCTGCTGGGGTTTCAGCTCCCTGCATGTTTACTTTGCTGTCTGGTTGGTAACTGCTTGTGGTTTGACTCCTGCGTGAGAGTTTAAGGGGAGGTCTAGCTCAGTTCTGCACCTGCTTTGTTATATTGTTCTGATATATTTGGTACATTGACCATAGCAGAGCAGTCTATCACCATACGTGTGACAGGCTTTGGTTTTAGCTCCTATTTTATGGGGTTGCTTTCTGCTTGGTACCAATGTGTCTGGTCTTTTGTCCTCCCCTCTCCCTGATTTTTGTGCTTATCAGTGGGACATAGAAACCTGGGCAGTGGTGCGTACGTAAAAAAAGCAAGTACCTGATTTATAGCTGTCTGCGTTCAAAACGTCTGAATGCAACAGTTAAAGATGTAGCTGACGAATTTGAATGAATACATAGGGACTTAAAGCAGCTCTATTTCTGAGTCAGGAAGAGGTATGTAGGCTGTATTTAAAGGGACGCTAGTGGCAGAAGGATGTTTTAGGCACTGTCCATTTCCGTTAGTGTTCTGAAGACCCACTTCTTGTTCAGCAAACCAGAAATTAGGACACTGACGTTTTTTATGAACAAGAAGTCCAGGCACTATTGGTTACTTCCATATATTGCTTGAGATCAGATCTTCTTAAATGCTTGAAGGTCTAGGTGCTGCCCTCTAACAACATATGTACAGAAATATAATTCATGCCCACTGCCAGCTCTGTTCCTAGAGCTGTAACCAAGGTTTAATGCTGTAACCTCACCCACAGTGAGCATTTGAAATGCATACTCTGCATTTCAACAGAAAGCCTTCTTACAATGCAACTGCATTTTGGTAGTTTCTCATTTCCTATTGAAAAATCTGGATGTGTATTGGAACAATATTATTTGAGCAGTTTTTTCTGTGCAAATAGAGTTTAATTGGTACTAATGTTCTGCTTAATTATGCTTCACATTTTGGAGCAATCTGTTCAACTTAAACACCAGTTCTGTGAAATGGAAAGAGGTAATCCTTTTGGGTGATACTGTCTTATTTGGGTGTGAGCTGTAGCGTGCTTATTTAATAGCAGTGTTTCACTCCTCCATTCTGCCTGGACCAAAACAATTTGTAATTTTTCTAGTCTTTGCACAGGTGAATTGCCATAATGTGGTGGTGAGCTGTCCTGTCGGCTATTATAGGAGGAAAATTGCTCCCAAATTCACTCCTGTTGGGGGTGCTAGCATTGCCTTATATGGCAAATTCTGGTTTACACACTGCTGTTTCCAAACAGGATGACATGTATGTTAATAAATAAAACAAAATATTCTTTTTTAAAAAAAAAATGCAAACAAACCTACATGTGTTTTCAGCTTGGGAAAATAAATATTATTGTTTCTAAAAAAACCCCCAAAGCTTGATTGTAAAAAACCAAAAAAACTGATTTTAAGAAATTGAAACTTAAGGTCAAAGTAGAAATAATGACCAATTTATTTTTTTTAAAGATCTTTAGTGTGAAATTTCTGTTGTGCAGGATTCTAGTGTAGGTGCCTGGCTATGAGCATACATATGTTACAGCTCTGCTGATTCACTGTGTAGTTCCCCAGTAACGAAGTAAAAATTTATGGAACTGGGTAACTTAACAGAGAAAAAGCTTCAAAGAGCCGCTGCACTGCAAATAGACTGAGACAAACTGACCACAAACATGGCGCAGGAGGAGATGAACTGTAAACATTTGTGAGAAATGAAATTGGAAAGATTTTTGTAAAATGAAGTTTTCTAAATCACAGTCAAAACTTCAGTTTTCTGGAGAATAAAGTTGTTCTATTTATTTTACCATCTGGAATGTCACCTTTGGAAGAGTGACATCTCCTACAAAACCATCGGAATTCCAAACAGCTTCATTGCCACTGTTTGGAAGCTCAGCCCAAGTTGCCCAGGCACCCAAGGGTGCCTCAGACGTAGGAACCTTCTGTCCTTCCTGGCACACTCATGGCCATGGAGTACCCACCGGGCAGCACTGGCCAGCAGCAGCATCTGGCTCTTGGGTGGTGGTGGACCCAACTTTGGCTGTCCTTGCTTGAAGGCTGCTGCAGGAGTCCTTCATATCTGCGGCTGCATTTAGATACTCGCAGTAGCAGCCTGCAGCGACTGAGCAGAGGGATGCCTTCGGGAAGGCACAGCGAGGCTGTTGATGAGAAGATAATGCATGCGCGTGCACACATGTACATGCACATGCTTTTTCTCTAGGTGAAAACTCCCAGTCCAGAATAAAGAAATCTCAAGTAATGTTGCAGCTTTGTGATCCCCTGCAATCATGACCTCAAACACTATGTATGTAATTGTGTCCATTATAGGGGTTTTATGTAGTTTGTGTTTGGCCTTGCACTGTTGTGTATTCACCTTCATCTTCCAGATATCTGTTTTGTTCTCATGTCAGTTCTGCAGCCAGTGCCAAGTGTAGTAATCCCACCAAAAAGGTGCCTCTGAGGAGTAAAACAACTTAGTTTTTAGACTGTAGTTAAAACCTGCCTGAATGCACAAACATAAATTTTTTCTCATAATAACCCAAGGATAACATGTCCTTGAATTAGGCACTGAACTAATTACTATTTCTGATTGCTTGATTCCCCCACATTATATATTCATTGATTATTGTTCTTCCAAAAGCCTTTTTCTAACTCAAAGCTAGAGCAAACCAATGTTCATGGAAATCCGTGCAGTAATAAATCAGGGACTCGAAGTGTCTGATTTGCTTTTCAATGAGAAAAAAAAAACATTGGCAGCAATAATTCTTCTCAGAGAGAATAAGTCCATTTGTAATGCATTGTCTGGCTCATCAGAGGTTTTTTGATGAATAACCTGTTCCAAAAAAGAAAGAAAAAATAAGTTCATTTACTTCATTTATAATTCAGAAGTCTCCTATGACTATTTCATTTATTAAGTGCCCTCTGAAGAGTTTCTGATATATCTTCTGAATAAAGCATCACAGTTTGGTGGCTTGACATTCTTATGGTTTTCCTTTTCCCTTGCTGCTTCGGAATCAAAATTTTGCTGTGGTTCCAGCTCACCTTGCATTTCTCAGGCTAGGGGAACGTGTTTAAGGGCAGTAGCTTGGTGCTGTTTTTTTGAGGAGATTGCTGCCTCCATATCCTTTATTTGCCCTCTCTGCACCTTACCAAAACAAGTGTGGGAGGCTTCCGCAATTTACTTTTTTTTTCCCAAGCCATAATTACTCATCTAAACTTTAGTAAAAGTATAGTAATATAAAAGTGAGTAGCTGTAGTAGGAATTTTCTGCCAGGCTAGTTAGCCACAGATAAGAAATGAGTCTTCTGCAAAACAAGTTTGTCAGAATGTGGGGCTTTGTGTCCCTCGCTGGAGGCTGGAGCTGTCTCTGCTGCTGCCTGTCATGTCTTCAGCTATTAGAATGTCAGGGGAAAGGGACATTTCATTGCAGTTAGCCAGACAGTAATTTTTCAGGAAATAGGATTTGCATGAACATTTTGCCATTTTCTGTTATCTCTATTCAGGACCAATTTAAAAAAAAAAAAGTAAATTAGAAATTATGACCTTCAACAGCAGATTTCTTCCTGTACCCAGGTGTAACTGCGGGTATCTCAGTAACCTCAGCTCTGTCCCAGGCTCCCTGTGTGACCCTGAGCACATCTCCCAACAGAGGGGCAGCTGTAAAACACACGCTCATCAGCCAGTGCTATCCAGACATGCCACAGCCTTGGCACACAGGAAAAGCTCCCCTGCTCTGCTGTGAGCACTCGTTCTTGACAGCTAAAATAGAAAGAATGTTCTTTATGCTTAGTTTCCTGATGACAAGCTTTTGGTGTAGGAACTGTCAAAATTATGTGTTTGTGCAGTGGTGGGACACTGACTTCAGGATCACAGATATAACTGATAGAGACCAAGATTAAGTCGAGCTGCAGAAGGGGAATTATCCCCTATGAACATCGCTGGGTGGTGTAAAGGTCTCAGCCATGAACATTGCTCCCTGTGATGATGCTCAGTGCTATCCAGAATACATTTTATTCTAACAGGTAAGCTTGTTATATTACATTTGTGCATATTAAGAAAGTACAAGACTTACTAAAGAGCTGTGTATGTCTTGGGTACAAAGACACCAGCTCTGGATTGGGAAATTGAGCTCAGATTGCTGGAGACCAGGCTAGGGCTTTCAGGAGTATCTCTCTACATTCATCTTGTTCTTATTGTCTTCCCCGGGTTAGATGAATTTTTTGGACTGACTCAAGACAGCCATTCATGTGTGTCACCTTTTCCAAGAAGAAAATCCTACAAAGTGTGAATAGATTGATAGAAATGAGGAACACTGATTAGGTGAGAATAATGCTGAAAGGCATTCCCAGGGCACACTGTGCTAGACTGTGAAGTGCCAAGAACTGGAGCTTTTTGGAATACTGATTTTTTTGCTCTGCTGACAGGATGGTACTTGGCTTTAGTTCTGCTGCTAGTTTGCACAGCAAAGGATTCTTTCTAGCTGGAGTTCAGCACCTGCTCCAGAACTAGAGAGTGCCTGATATTGCAGAACAGAATCTGTAATGTGAGCTCTCTTACAGAGCCCAAGCAGGCCTAGTCGCAGCATTAACGTGCCTCCATCATGAATGCCTGTCTCCTTTTTGGAAATCACCCTGGGTTGCTCAGCTTGCTCTATGAAATATTCAGGACAAGTTGGTGATGTTACCTTTGGAAAGAAGATTAGTGACCATATTATAAGGTGGTTCATAGCTGTTCGCTGGGGCTCGCTGTGCTTTTCTCAGGCGGATGCTGGTAAGGTAGACTTTCTGTTAGCTTGTTTTTCCCCCTATTTTACTAGCCCTGAGTCTAGCTCTTTTCTGTGATTACTATTTTCTGCATGGCTGATTCATGGCTCTTGTAAAGCCTTATGATGGAGCATGGCATGAAAGGTGTCTACTTCCCTGCTTGGGAAGCCACATGCCTGCTCTGCTGGATAAGGCAATAGATGTATAGATGTGTTCATACACCACCAGCCATATTAAACCTGATTTGTTATACTAGTGCTAGAGTCAAAGGGAAGCTCAGCAGCATGTACTGCTAGTAGCTCTGGGAATATGACAAAAGAACCTGCTGCACCTCCTTCAGATGAGTCACTGGTTTTTTTTAATGTTTGTTTAATCAAATGCATGCTTGCAATTAGTTCTTCCTGTTGGTCATCTTTTGGTCTCGTCACTGTAACTCTTGACTGCATTCCTTAGATTGCTCTTTGAAGTACTTGGAGTGATTTAGAAGCAAATACTGTGCTTTAAGCACTGCCTAAATATCAACCTAGGAAAAATTCAAGTCGGGAGAGTCCTCACTGTAACTGGAGTGGAGCTTTGTCTTATGCAACAGCACAGAACCAAAGTACAATGTCAGACCCATTTGTAACAAGGGAAATGCATTAACTGAGTGCTAATAAAGTTGAGGGGACCTGCATGGGGCGCTGGGAGAGCGTGTCTGGATGTATAAGCATTATTATTGCCATTTTACTGATGGGGCTTTACAAATTGCCTTTACTCCTTCCTGTTCTGCTGGAGAGCTACTGAGGCATAATTCATTTCTATAGCAGGGC
This sequence comes from Grus americana, assembly GCF_028858705.1. Classification (NCBI taxonomy): domain Eukaryota; kingdom Metazoa; phylum Chordata; class Aves; order Gruiformes; family Gruidae; genus Grus; species Grus americana. Next base: position 18,232,441 of record NC_072865.1, read on the forward strand.
TGGAAATAGATTCATAAGTAGTTGAATGCTGTGAAACAGCTCTGCCTGGTTGTAATGCATTATTGTAAGCAAATAACACTGCTGATGCTATTGATGATCATGACTAGGTTGAAAGAAGCTATCAGTGCTATCAAGCAAGATAGCTTTTAGGTTGTGTTGCAGTTTGTGTTAGACATTCCTCTTTTCAAATACCCAGGCTCTGCAGTCCAAGACCTGCTAAGGGTGGAAGAACTGATTTGCATAAACCGTTTTGTGTTTGCAGCAAAACACTGCAAGTTCTGCAGAACTCCCCTTTCAGAGGAACGGTGTATTCTAACGTTTGTTTCTTTGATTCCACTAAAGGCCAATGAGTTGTTGTGAATTCTGCTGCAAGGCCATTAATGTGATGGGAGGATTTTCTTGCTGGGCTTGAGGTTTCAGGGGCATCTGAGAGGGAACAGAGTTGGGTTTTAGGGTGGTTTGGTTTTTTTGGGGGGGAGGAAGCTTCATCATCTGTCCCTTTGCAATCCTACCGTTTCATTGTAGCCATGACTTACTAAGTGCCAGTTAGTGTTTGAGAGGGATTGGTTGTGAGTGCTTGTCCTTGGATTAACTCTTCAGACAGGTTTTTTCAGGGTCTCTGTGGATATAAAATTGTGTTTGAGACAGGAATTCAAAATCTCCTCTTCCGTGAAGTTCATTACTGATGGTTGGGAAAAAACTGTACAAACTGAAGCCTGGATTGCTGTCAGGGCAGCTAAAGAATTTCTGGAAAACAGCGGAAACCATTACAAAACACACAAGCAATGTTGGTGGTAGTTTGAACACAGCTCTAGGCAGTCCCTTTGCTGTAACTCCAGCCCAGACCTGAGCTCCTGAGGTTGAACACAATGTGGATGATTTGCAGCACTGAAAACTGTTTTCCCAGAGTGTCGTTGTGTGTGCGTGCTGCTCTGCACGTGGTGTCTGTGCCCCGTGGCGCACCCCAGCTCTGCCACCCACCAGAACAGGTATTCAAGGCAATGTTCCAGAGTTTTACTGTGGGAATGAGCACATCTCTTAACTCATTACACACTGCCTAGGGCTGCATCCAGACTATCACCAGCCTAAGAGACTGCAAGCTATAAACCCATCTGTTGAATTAAAATTGTATATACTTGGGGCAGATAGCCTTTAATACCCCAACAAAACACACCAAATAGAAGGTGACTGTATGTCAGCCTGAGCTGTCTTTTGTGCAGAGATGTTTGAAGTTGAATTGCAGAAGTGATGTTGAATGTATTCACAATTTCATATTAACAGAGTAAAATGGAAAGTGCTGCCAGGTTCCATGGCCTGTAAAATGTATGTATTGCAGGAAATACATTTGTTTAACAAACCATACAAAAATTATTCAACTATATAAAAAGTTAGTATGTAAATATTTTTCATTTTTTATTTCCTTTCAGTTGGGAATTGGTGTGTTACCAAGCAGCATTTCAATATCTTGTTTCAGTGCTAAGTGATGTACTATGGTTCTTATAGAGCACAAAAATAATCAAGAGTATGCTTCTCACTTTCCAGTGTGAGTAGTGTAACATGAAGCTTTATTTGTGACATAAATTGCTGTGTTATGACAATGTAGGGAAACAAGCCTTTTTAAACAATAAGGAGTAATGCTGAGAAATGGAACGTGCTCATACTATACTACTCATGATATCGCACAAAAGTAAGATTGGAAGTGTACAAAAAAAAAAGGCTGTTCATCCTGAGAGGCTTTTTATACAAATCAGGAGGACGGGTGGGGCCAAGGTGTCTGGTTTAAGCAGGGGACTGTGTCCCACTTGATGTTACCAGCAAGCGGTATGTTCAGCAGATATGAAGGTAGTGCTGCTCAGGTCTGGAGAGAGAGAAGAGGTTCCTCTCTCTGAGGTGTGGGAGCTGGGGCAGCCCTGCCTGGGAGCATGCAGCAAGAGGAGCCTTTACTGCTTCCAGTGCTGCAGCAAGTATGCAGCTTGGCCCCCACTGCCACTAGGCACGTACTGAGATCTTTTTCTTGAGAAGTAGCAGATCACATAATTTGAGGAAGTTTTACAACTGACCTAACTAGCGTCTGCCAAGGGCAAAGAAGCTCCTGTTGTAGGCTTTTATTTGCCTTCATAACAGATGTGACACAATTGCAGGACAGTAGTTTTTCCACTGACTCTGTTATGTTTATGACACCGATGTATTTCTCCCTGAGGGCAGGGAGGTTTCGTTGGGGCTCCTGTAACTGAGAAAACAACGGAGCTGGCTGAAAACAATCCTGAAGCTAAGGACCCATCCCCTCAATATGTCTGCCAGTGAAGGGTTTGTGCATAAGCCATTTTATATCTGTTGAGTTCCTTTAAATTCATTCTATTAAACAATTAGTGTGGTTTAGCATCTAAAAAAAACCTGCCTTCTGATTTTGAAAGCCTTCTTGATAAACAAGAGACCTAGGCAGATGTATCTCTGGCCAGCTCAATGTCCCATCACACCATACAGCACACTAGTACTCTGGTTTCCTGAAAGTAAGACAAAAAGGAACCTCGCACCAGAACTCGGCGCTACAACAGGATTGGGTTTTGCTTTGAAATAAATACTATCTGCTATGTGTATTTTCTCAGATAATAGGAATGAAGTCAAACACTAATGTTGGGGTGTGTAATGGCTTCCTGGCCAGCACAATCAGAATGATATAAAATCCATTGTTGTTCAGATAGTTTCTGAACTCTCAGAGGGTTGGGCATGGGCACCAATAAAAACTGCTGCCATGCAAATGTTGCAGGGGAAATTTAACCATCTTATTAGCATGTCAGTGCTGAAATAGCATTATGTGGCTGCAAATTCAATCTTTTTCTCCATTTTTTCTCTCTCTTCTTCCTGCATCTTATTTTGGTACCTGCAAGGTGTGTGTTTGGTTTTCCTTCATCTTTCTTTAGGCTACAAAGGAAAAAAAAATACATTTTAAGTCAAATTACGTTGAAAAATGCAACTGGATTTATATGGTTTAAATTGAGTCTTTCATTGGGTTCCCTACAACAGTTCTGTTGCAGCTCGCCCTGGTCAGGCACAGATGGGCAGCCCCATTCCACACACACAACCCTGATGGTTTGGTTATGGCATTACCTGCTGTTTGTAAACAAACAACTAGCATGTTAGAAATAATCCTCAAAAAGTATGAAAGCTTCTGCCAATTTCTTTTCCTTTTCACTGATCCGTAGTCACTCAGAAGTTGCTTGAATTTGCTGCCTAGAGACTAATCCATAACCTGAGGGGTTTAGGGAAAAAAAAATTAGAAAAAAAAATCATGAGACTTCTCTTGGAAGAGATGACAAATAATCAAGTCCTCAGTAACTGCTTCTGCGTATTTTAGGAAGAGGTTTTATAAGTTGTGGTAGCAACATCATAGTTTCTCCTATTTGTACTATTCAATATGCTAAGTAGACATAAGCATATGAATTTGAGATGATGATTAAGAATTTTTCTGTTGAGCTTATTGAGAAGTGCCATTTTTCAAAAAAGAACAATTCAGTGTTAAAAAAAAATACAGACTGTGAACCAAAAACTTAATTCTAATTTTAATAATCTGGAAGGGAATTAATTTTTCAATTGAACCATTGAAAGCTGGCTCTGTGAAGTTCTTCATACAATGGAGAAAAATGTATTGTTACAAGAAGCTTTTTTCTATTTCTCTTTTTTTAAGGGCTTTTTTCCTATCTCTGTAAAGAGGAAGAGAAAACATTGTTTATATCCAGAAGGTATTATCTGCAGTCTGAAGTTTTGATAACCCGCAAGGTTACCCAATACAGAAAAAATAGATCATCTTTCTCTTTTTTTTTTTTTTTTTCAGCACATCTATTGTCTTCCTGTTATCCGTTAATCATCTCCAATGCATCTTCATGTTTTTAAGCTCAAAATTTACAGTGGAACCTCTCCATGTACTCTAGCTCTTCTTATTCATTGATTCCACCCTTACTAAATCAGGACACTATTTTCATGCTTTCTCTAATGCCTACATTTACATTTCTTTGTTCTTATCAGTGGAAATTAGTTTGCAGCTCCTGTTAACATGAAAATTTAGACCTATGCTTATTAGACCTGAAGTGGGAGACTTTTTTATTTCCTGTCCTCAGGATACCCCACAAAGTGGGATTTCCCTGGCAGTGGGTGATTTCATGGCTAATGGTTCAACACCTTCAGCAGAGATTCAGAGCCTCCTTAAGCAACTTGCTCATTTTCTTTATTTATTGCAAACCTTTCTCGGTGAATCAAGAAGGTTGAAAAGTCTTGTGATTACAGTGCATATGGTACAGCAGAGTTTATGAAATTTTACTAATTGTTTTTATATGCTCTTGGTTAGGGTCCTAGTTTGTACTGCTATAGTATGTGTTGTGGTCTATGTATATGATTTAAGTCTATGGTTTGTTGTAGGCTCTTTGATCTTGAAACCAGCTTCTCTTGGAAGTATTGTTGAAGTTTCAGTTCTAAAGGGAAAAGTGTGGAGGTATCTGTACTCACTGATCTATGAATGATATCCCTGTGTGAGTAGTCACTCATTCCAGATTCAGTTCTGTTACTGATCATCTCACGTGATTGTCCTCAGTATCACCATCGCTCTTGCACTGCAGCAAACTGGAGCATCTGCTGTGGTTTTCTTGCGTTGGTCTTGGTTTTTCCTTGCGTTGTTCCTTTCTCAGGTTGAGAACAGCTAAGCCAGAGTTAGCGAGGCCAGTCACCCCGCCTCAGCAGTGCTATCTGACCAGGCATTTTCTTAGCACATAGGTCATGCTGTTGGAAAGCCGTGTTCTGGTATTTACTTCTGCCACTTTTGTCTGCAGATATGTTAGTAAATTCTCTCTATTCCTGCATCAGTTTAACATCCTGTCCTAAACATTCATCAAGAGCAAGCTAAATTTGTAAGAGTAAAAGCTCGGAGTGAGAGTAATGAAGGGAGGTTCAACCCCACCAACAGCTTAATGCTGTTGCTATTTGTACAAGTCACATTCTCTAACCCACCAGAAGGAAAATGTCTGTTCACTTCTGAACTTTTTTCTATTTAAGGGAAAAGTATTGAGCATGAGCTTTATTTTTAAATGGCTTTAAAGAATTAATAGTGGAATTTCTCAGCCTTAAGATTTCAGGTGCAGGCTCCAAGAGTTGGTCACAGCTTGCTCAGGGACACCAGGGGGTTTGCAGAGATGGACTGCTGCAAGATTTAGCTGGAGGGCAAGGTCTCTGGGCTCTGTCTACCCTTAGAAAAACAATGGCTGGTGCGGTATGTGCAGTACGAGCTTAGACAGTCTTCATACACTGGTTTTCCTGTAACTCCCTCTACAGAGAAACACACAGCAGTGAGAACTGCTGAGTTTTGGTGCCTACTTGATCCTAGTGTCTATTGGGGGCATATAGATGTGGGACAAAATGCGCTGGCTGATCTGTGTGAGAGGAAAGCAGGTGGGCTCACTAGTGCTTCCTGGGCAGCACCAATAGGAGGTGAGATATTGTAGAGCAAATGGAGTGGTGAGAGGGCATTTGGGAAGGTTTGGGCAGCTGAAAGCACATACTACATGGAAATGAAGGAAATAGGTGATGCCAGACGGACTGAGGGCAGGAGCTGCTTGGGCTGGAGGTAGAGCCAGGGAGCTGCAAGTAGTAATATTCTGACTAAAACTCTTGTGCCTTTGGCAAGTTATTACAGATCGTATTGTGTACCCAACTCTCCAGTAGAAACAAACCGATGCTATGAGAAGCCATATACATATCTTTAAAAGAATTTTTTTTTTACTTTTAACCGAATTTGCTAATTAAATTTTCTCTCAGGGGATGTGAGAATAGCGCAAAATGACCATGTTGCAAGTGAAGTGACTGCAAAAAGCACCAGTTAGTCTTCCAGACCACCCGAGACTTCTTTACCCTTACTAATCACTTTTTTTATTTCTACAGCTGTCAAAGAGCTAAACTGTGGAGAGGAAGCAAGAAGGCTGTGGGCCCCTCTTGTTGCTCCTCAGCGGACTTCAAAAATTGCATGCAAAGTCCTCCTTATCAGAGTTGCTAGGATGACTGCTGCATTGCTGTCTTGCTGCATGCATGGGCGCTTGCATGGGTGCGTGACTGCATGCATGCTTCCCTTCACATTCTGCCTCAAGTTTCATGATCATACAGGGGACAGTGAGCTCTGACTTCATTTCCTGCAGTAAGGGAAAGAGGCAATTCAGAAAAAAACCATGTAAAATACACCTGGAAACAATCTTACACTCACTGGGAAGGGGGACCCCATGGCACTTGCAGAACCTATCCAATGTCATTTTAAAATTAACAGAAGACAAAGTTGTGTATGGTTGTCACTTTCTTTTTGTTAAATTTTTTTCTTACTTTTTCCTAGACCCCGCCAGATGGTTTTACGTGTATCAGAGAGGTAAAATTTAAACCAGTTTGACTCTATCGGTCATACAATTTTTGTAGCAAAAGTTTTCTTAAGCCAGGAAATAAAGGTTCCCCCTGGCTGAGTTTTTCCACGCTAGCAGCAAACAAAATTACAGCTAATTGAAAATCGCCGAGTTCCTAGGTAAGGCTGCAGCCTAGGGAACATCCAAGTCCTGTCTGATGAAGGTTGAACTTCCACTCAACCTCCAGGTCCTTCTGTTTGTGCAGTGCTCTATCACATGACATGCCAGGTCAAGTGCTGAGCAGTTCAGGTATTCTCTGTGTGAAGTTTTTAGATGGTATCTGTGGGAATTTTGCAAAAATCATCAGTGAAGAAATCTTCTAACTCTTGTAGTGAGGTTTATTTGCAAATTCACCTTTGAACAGCTGTTTGGAGGAAAGCACTTGTCCCAAAAGCACATTTCTGCAGCATCCCTATGGAAAAGCAGAGAAGCACCCAGCAATCGTTCAGTGGATTTCCACCCATTTCAACAAGTTGTTTCCCTTATAAATGTTGCTACAGACAGGTGGGAATGTGCAAGGAAAATAGAAAAGAAAATGCTGTCCCAAGTAAGGTCCAGTGCACTGGAAGGACACCCTGCTGTCTACCCACCCTGGGAATGGCCAAAGCAATGCTATTTCTAATGATGAATAGAGTTAGTAAGTGTCTGCAGAAACATTTAAAGTCAAATTTGACATTGTGTAGTTCATGTTTAAATAATTACCTGATGTTAGCTGTGTGCCAGAAAGACATTTTGGAGGTACTTGTGGCCTCAGACTATTCCTGCACCTCCTTTTTCAGAGTATAGCCTTATTCTAGTTTCCTTATGTACAACTGTGAAACTGTTTAAAGGAGTATAGAAGCAGAGGAAGGTATTTATATGTGACATTTTGCATAGATCATTGCAAGAATTAGCCAAGAAATATTCAAATTCTATTTTATTTTTTTAATCTCAGAATTTTATTCAATGTTAGGTTTCCATGTTGTTTTTTTCTGCAGGTGGTGGTGGTCCGGGTTCAGTCAGGCAGAACACCCTTGTTAAGCCTGAACTGTTCTGTAATGAATTTGATGTTGCAGATTTGGTGGTGAAAATGGAGCTGAAAGAGTCGAAGGATCATTTCAGGAAAAGACAGCGGATAAGGAGACATCAGTTCCTTTTTGTTTTATTGGCTGGAGAGTCCCTTTGGTTTGGAAATAGACCTCTCCAGCCAGGCAATTATATTAATAATAATATCAATAATTTATTAATAAGACACTCTTCAAGTTCAATTAAATGTGTTTAATATTTGATACTTCAGTAGGTATCTTAGTGCCATTTTTAATTGATGTTTGCCATGAGAGGATTTTTAATTAACCCTTTTTTAGGATTTATATATGTGCAGATACATGTTTTTAAGTTCTGAGCTGTCATGCTGGGAACATCACTAGGAACAAGCCCACAGGATTCTCATTATCTGCTGCGTTAGTCTTGTTGACTTGTATTTGCCAAATGGTATCGCTTAAAGGCTAACACTTAGATTTTTGTCTTGGTGGGATCACTTTGAAAACTGCACAGGAAGATTTTGACTGTTACAGATAGTGGAGCTGTACTTGGTAGCTGCCTTTGCCCCATGGATCTGGAACCACAGACCTGGAAGGACTTCACAAGAGCAGCATTTCCTACAGCTCCGCTTACACCAGTGGGAGGGACGCTGAAGCCAGTGTGCGGGGTCTGCATCCATAATACAGCTCTTGCCTGACTCCCATAACTTTCTGCTGTAATGAGCATTTATAGACTCAGACCTTTAGTTATTTCTCTTCATGAAATTTTTAAATATTTGCAGTTGGTTTCCCATAGGCAGTGTCTATTTCCTATGAGATGTGGCCAAGCAAGTGTTCTGTCTGGAGATTAATTTTAAAGATGTCATGGATAAACTAGAGTTAATTTTTTCTTCAGGTCCTTGCTCCTAAAACATAGCTAATGTTTTTTTAATAAAAATAAGATGCAGTCTAATAATTCTTGCACATAATTTAATCTTCTTCTGCTGTATTTGTAAAATTACCCATTTCATCTAATACTTGTCAGTTTTACAATTAACACTGGGCACATTAGCTGTATTTTACATCTTGATTTTTTTCTTTAACAAAAAGTGAATTTATTATAAGCATCATGTTTTCAAAATCCTCCTATTAGCCATGGAGCCTGGCGTTACAGTTTCACCTTGCAGCCTTTGGAAACAGGGGACAAGGTCATTTGCATTTTTATTAAATCATCATTTACACCTTTGCTTTAAACTGTGTTTTAGGCCTTGGGTTGTCCTTGGCCAGCCCTAACGATATAATGAGGCATCACTATAGCTCATTTGCCACGCACATAGGTTGGAGGGCTGGAAACACTGCAGTGTTTTAGGTGGCCGCTGTAGGAAAGGTGTTTGATGTTTCTTGTGTTTCACAAGGGAGCTTGGCCCAGCGAAATCAACCCTGTGCTTCTGTGCAAAATGTTGCTTGTATAGAGGCAGCTGCCAGCAAGAGGAAGGACGGACAGGTTAATAAATTTGAGCCTGATGGCCGTTTAAAACCACAGCCAAGAAAGCAGCTGGTAAATAATGCACAATTGTTTCCTATTTTATAGTACACAAATACAGTTGTCTGTGACCAATTTAATCTGTTCCACTTGTGTAGAAAGGATTGTTGGATCTGAGGAATATTGATTAGGTGATTTTGTATGGAAATAGGTTGCTACAGTGAATTCTAGAAGATGTGCTGTCAACAGAGGATTTTAAGACTTGACTTCTGTGCTGACTGTGGCACATCATCAGGCTTCTTCTGCCAGTGCTGGCACATTACTGGCTGGGTCTGTAACCAGCCTTACGTGTTTGGGAACAGGTTTTGGGCAGTGCTTTAATTTGTGTAGCTGTTCTGGATGTGCATTACATTACCTGTGTATTTTTAAGATAAATTGACGATGAAACAGTGTTTTCCATGACATGGCAGATAGATGTGCCTGTGTCCAATGAAACGGAAAGATCTGGAAAAGTGAAATACTGTTTTCCTTCAGAATCAATAGATTTCTTGTCTCTACCATGAGTAAAGGAAGGACTGAGTCCCTCTGCCTGGTTCTGTGATGGAGAGAAGTACTCAACTGTGGTTGAAAATCCATTTTCCTCAATGATGAAGCAATTTTGTCTGTAGGCATGTAGATGTACAAGGCAGCTTTTACATGAATAGGTTTAAATTACTCCAGTTTATCACTTGGAGAAATGCAAATTCTGTTCAGCAAAGTTTACAGCAGTCAACCACAGGGCCATTTGCAAGCAATCTTAAGTATGGAAATCTTCAAATTGTAAAGAAAACAAAAGGTAAAATTAGAACAGTGTGAAAGGATGTATAAACCAAGCCTCATTAAGTAATTTCCAAAGTGTATTCAGTTAAAATATTGATCTACTCTAATGAAAATTCATTCTCTGCTATTGAGCAAGCAGTAGAGAAATGAAATACAATATCTTTCATTAGCAACAGTCCATAAAATATGCATGTGCATGCAAGTATGTCAGGATTATTTTTCTTTGTAAAGTGAAGCCACTATTTATTTTGTCTGATGTACAAAATGTGCCTATCCTATGGGTTAAGCAAATAGAGATGATGTTTTGCACGAAAATGCAAAATTAAGTAATTATAACCTGGACCTGTTTTGGAATAAGATTACCACAGGTGCTTAGTTATTGAGTCCGCCTAACCGGTAAGCACAGATAACCCAACAACAACAAAAAATTGTGCTTTGAGATCCATGACAATAAATTTGGACCTATTTGCTAAGGTTCAGTTCTCACTAACCAGCTGTATGGTACCCAGACCCTGAGGCAAGTCTCCACTGAGTAGGGCAGGGCTTGGTTCCATCAAAAGGGATGCTGTAAGCAACAGCTGTATCTCATCTCTGCTGCGGCTGGTCACACATGTCACCTGAGCTGGGGAGGTGCTGGGAGGACTACACGCTGCAATCGGTCGCTAGGACTGTTCATGCACTCACAGATTGAAGGAGAAGGAAATTAACTTTAAACCAATGGTGTGCCTGTTTCCCACGCTCATATCTCAGGGTGTTCAGTAAGCTCTAAATAAGGCAAAACTGAGAAGAACATGACATTAGGCAAAAGATCTTAACATCATGCTTTCCTAACAAAACTTCAGATTTGCATGTGTGTGTCTATGTATATACACACACTTTTGCTTGCACTTGCCACCATAAAGTGAGCTTCAGTTTAATAACATTACAGTGTTTATAAATGCAAGGGCTCATATTTCATACAGTGACATCCCTGAAAAGCTGGGAGGGACTGAGCCAGTGTGATAATGAAAATGTAAATAAGAGGAAATACAATACACATGATAAAAGGCAAGGGCAGATGAGGAAGTGACAATCTTCTTTTTTGCCACTGAGGTTACTGTGGTTAATTTATAGGGTGTCAGAGAATGGAAGAAAATAGCTTAAAAGAGCTGACTTAAGAGAAAACACTGAAAGGAAACAAATAACGACCAAAAAAAAATCTTTGTGAGGGTGGAGACTATTGAGTTGGAAACAATCAGTTTGCACAGAAACGCAGTTTGTATCCTTAGGTCTCCAGCTACAGGTCCTCCCCAGCTCCGAGGGCTGTGCTGCACCCACTGCAGACCTTCGCCAGGAAGGGAGGAGGGATGAACAGAGGTGTTGCTGAAGGGAAATCTTTGCATATGGGATGACAGCTGAGAAAAGTTTGAACGTAAATACCTGATGAACACAAGGGAGGGAATGTTTGATCTGTGAGGCTTATTAATGTGAAGTAGTTAGTCCTAAAATAATTTTTATATTTTAAAACAGGTATTATCATGAAACACCATGGAAAATAGCTCATTGTTGGCAAGTGATAGACAAAATGACCCGATAAGTCTTTCTTGTATGTATTTTCTGCAGTGAGGCTCCAAGGAATGCCCAGGACTGCTCTGTTGCACTGGGGCATGTTCCTCTGACTGAACAATTTCTACCATTTTTACAGTGTATTTGTTGGAAAATTGTTGGTCTGGTGTCATTTTGAGTGCCCCCTTGGCCAGATCTAAAGCTTCACCTGTTTTTTTGCTAAGTTTCAAAATATTTCCCTTGGGAAGGGAAGAGGAAGCACATGAAGGGATTAACCCACAGGGAACCATCAGATCCTCTTCAGAGGCAGAGATTAATACTGGTTCTGGAATAGAGAACGGAAAGGAAAAATACAGTGTCCCTTTGAAAGGGATGAATTTTTCATAATTCCCTTTCTGCAGTTTGTTATAAAGAAAAGAGCCACATTTATCAGCATGGGAAATAGAATCAAATCTACACTAATCTGGCTTATTTTTAACATAGAAATATCTGCCCTGTGGGACCAAAACGAATGAACTGATTGTTGGAAAAACCTATTCTTGCAGGACAAGCTGAAGAAGATGAATTGCACTCTTTTAAAATAATGATTCACTGAATGAGGCTAGTATTGTCAAGAGACAATATATCATTATTAAATTACAGTGTTCACCAAGTAATATTTTATTAAAAAATATTTTGAAACAGTAATTCCAAAACCCTAATTTTGGGTCTGCTCATATAAAGGACATCTGCATAAGCCAAAGAACTTGAGTTTTGAGCTGTAATTCTGTGGATTTTGTTTAAAGCTATCATGGAGCTACAGACCAAGTTTTCCATAAGCAAGATCTTTTTCTTTAATGACTTGATTTTTTTAATGCTAATACAAATTCCAGTAAGTGCTTTGGAAAACCGGTTACTTAAGAAGTATATGGCAAATAAAATACCCACCAAAAAAATTAGTCATATCAAAATGTTTCTGCAAAGAGTGTGACATTTCTGAGCTGGATCTTTCCTGCCTCTGTAGAAACCATGGAAACAGCCACATTGTAGGAACATAAATAAAACCAAGCATGAGAGTAATCCAACAGGCTGGCTTCCCTCATTAGCCTCACCACTTATGTGAGGTTGCATAGATTTTTTTTTTTCTTCACTCTGTTGAATTATATTATAGGATATAAAGACTAGATGGCCAGTATTTTACACTTATATTTTACATTGAAGTTCTAACTAACTTTAGAGTGACTCAATCAATAGGAGATGTCGGTGAAAAGCTGGGCATGTTGAACTGGTTACAGAGCAGAGAAAGGCTCAGAGCCTGACTTGCTTATATACTCCTTAGCACAAAATGCATGGCTTCCTATGGAGAAATGAAATAACTGTCAGGGTCATGTGTAAACCGCTTATTGCATTAGGAGGGTAGCAGGGAAATGCAGGGGAAGGAGTCTGAGGTTACGTGCATTTTGTGAAGTGTTTTAAGTAACTTACAGTTAACCAAAGGCAAACAAAAGGTATTCTCTATACAATGTACAGATTAGTGATGAGTCTCCCTAACCTGGAGGGTTCTTCCCCACTTTTTTATCCCTCTGCGTCGCCTTCTGCATTCCTTCATTTTCTGGCATGTCTTCTCTTTCAAAGAAAATGGCTTTTTCCCCTCTTATTTCACATTATCTGTTCTTTTTCCTTTTCCTTCTGCTTTCTTCTAACAGGAACTATAATTTCTAGACTTTTTGTTTTCCCTTTCTGTGGAGAAGATGTCTCCTTCAGGCCTCTTCTGGCCACTTGCCAGTGATCAGTAATTTTTTTCTGTATCATAAATGGTTATGATACTATCCTCCTGTGCTATTACAGTCTCTTACCTTTATTCCCTTGCTATGCAGGGGAACTTGAGCATAGTATTTAGGTATGTATTTTCACTGCTGAAGCCCCACAAATTCTGACTGAAACTCCAGACAGAGGATTAGAAGAATGGTTTGTCCTGAATTCACCAGTATTTCAAACTGATTTCTTAATATTGAAACAATGAATCTATGTTAATTAACCAGTATCATTCACTTATGTGTGTCCTCCCTTAATAACCTTTGTATATATGTACAGAACTAATTATTTTCTGAAAAATTAGCTTTATTCTGGTCTGTACTTTCACTGAACCAGTCTGCTCTGAATTCATGCCTTTCCTCTATTCAGAGTGACTCCATTTCCTTGCACATTTCTGGTGAAATCCTTGTCTTTCAGCAGGAATTACTATATTATACTTGAGCCCAATAACCTGTGACATTTTTACAGGGCAAAAGTTGTGCCTTTTTGATAACGGGAGTGTTAGCTTTTATGCTAATCAACTTTTGGATGTAGATGGGATTTTCATGTCAACTGAAACCTGCATCTGGTCATTGAATTTTAAGCAATGTCAAATTGATGCACACTAAGCTTCTGTATATATTTGGGCATTACCTGTACTGCTGGGGAAATGGGCTTGACAGGTAAAAACATGCATCAAAAAAGAGGTGAGATTATGGTAATACAGAATGTCATATGTCTCTAGTATTTTTCTTCCTTGTGGGAGAGTGATCTCTTAAATAAAATACACATAAGTATTTTTCATTGCTTATCTGTTTCCCCAAAAAGTCAATGCAAATGCAGGCTGGATTCATTACAGATTCAGCAACTGTGGACATAATTTGAATTTCTCCTAGGATTAAAGTGACCTTTAGTGTCTCTATAGCAAGCTTTTTGGTTAGCACACAGAAGAGTTTTTCTCACTGTTTACCCTCAGTGTAAAGTCATTGTCTAATATGCTTAAGCATGTCTGCTGTCTCACTTCTATTTGCACAGCTTTTCTTAAAGCTAGTATTTTGAAAGGCCTATTGCTCCACGGTCTTTCAATATGTAGGTAAGAAATATCTGGTGTTGCCTTTTGAAGCCCTGTCTCTGCTGCCTGCCCTTCTGTTCTCACCACCAGTTTTGGCTTTGTGAATGGGAAGCTAATTGGCAGCCCAGTAAGAAATGTGAGCTATTGTCTTACATGGATTTTATTTTGCTTTCAAGAGGTCAAAAACAGTTATACAGATCAGTTCTGTTGATGGTTTCTTTTTTCTCTGTCGCTCTTGAAATCCAGTCTATCCTATCCATCATGTTAACAGAGCAAAGGTAACAACCAAAATAAATATTTTCCTGTCTTATCTTTCAGATAAAATTGAAGATGAATTAGAAATGACTACGGTGTGCCATAGACCCGAGGGACTGGAACAGCTTGAAGCACAAACCAATTTCACTAAAAGAGAACTTCAAGTGCTTTACAGAGGATTTAAAAATGTAAGAACAATACTGAGTCTAATATGTACGTCCCCACCAGCCTCAACTGCTCAGCTGCATTTTGTATCATTCCCCTGCTAAACATTAGGAGTTTTGTGCTAGATCTCCCCTACCACAGCAAAATGAGCACAATCTGCCTCTCCATCTAATATTTATGACACCGTAATCTGCCTGAAACTGGGTTTGGCTAAATATTCAGCACATAATATTCTCATTAACTTTGTTCCCCAAATGTCAGTAGGCACACTGCAATTTCCTCAACCATGCCAGTACTTCAGTATAACCTGAAAATGTTTTTATGGCTACTTATTTAATTCTTGCTGTCAGTTCCTCATGTTCAAATATGAGCGTACTGTTTGCTTGTGATTAACTGCCCAGGATGTTGGGGTTTTTTAATCTGCTCTCTAGCTGGAGAAATCTCGCTCTCGTAGTAGGATGTTATTAGAGCACATTAGGACTATAAGGTCCTGCATAAGTAGGGAATAAGGCTGGAGTGGCAGGAGCCAAAAAGAAATTAAAAATAAATAGGTATCAAGACTGATGAGACAAGAGAGAGGCTACAGATATTGGTGAAGGCAGGAAACATGCCAGTTGGCATGACTGCGTGCACAGAACAGCACTGTGCTCCTCTTTGTGAACCACCGTTCCAGCCATGCTCTCTCCCTGGTAGCAGGGAGTCTGCAGCTCTGAGAGCCTCTGCAGCTCTGAGAGCCTCAGCTTCTAGGTCACCTGCTGCTGCTTCGTAGGGACTCATCATAATAAATAGAAACAGATAGGGAATTTTGAGGCTACATGGAGCAGATGTTTTATGGACCTTGAAGAATGAATACTCATTACATGGTTGCCCGAGGGTCTGGATTTAGTCACCCAGGTGGTTCATGCCAGCTGATGTTTTTATGATGATTAATAGATCAGTATCGAGCTAGCTCAATAAACACAGTGTGGTTTTTAAGTTGTCTTGCAGGACAGCTCCAGCATTTCAGCTACTGTCATGGTGAAATGCTGAAATTTCTTGGAAATAGAAAGTCAAGTCTATTGGGTAAAAACTTGCCAAAAGAAAACTGATCTTAAGTACAGGCACTGTTGAGGGAAGCCTGCTGGACATTGAGAAGGGCCTTTCTTTTTGACAGATTCTTGAAATTTGATTGAATTGCATCTCCAATGTATACTTGACTTCTCCAAGGAGTCTAGTGGTTTCATCCTTTCTTTCACTGCTCACATAAGCGAGCCAAGGCATAGCCTAGCTATATTTTTCTTTTTGGTGCATGTGTTGTATTTGTATGGCCTTTGCTGCATGTAGGTCATTTCATGTGTGAAGTTTTGTAACTACTGAAGACTGATAGTCTGAAACCTCTTCATGCTTTGGGCAATCAGCCAGAAATCATACGGATTTTAAGAGACAGCTTGACAGGTTAGTGTTGAGTATAACATTAAATGACTGCTTACAGTGGGAGACTAAACTCAGAGAGTTCTTAACTGCTGTGTTTTGCTAAGATCTCTGAAATGCCTTCTGTATTGCTGTGTTTGGAGGGAATCCTGTGTGGGAGAGCACTCCTCTATGCTGAGAAGAGCAGCTGGCTGTGCCAACGGCTGGAAAGCGAAACAGAGAGGCAGCCTTGCAGTTCACTCAGCAGATCTGACATTTGCCTCTTGCCCCTCCCAATTTTGCTTTGCGATACAGAGACATTACCTCCCAGGGCAAGAATGATAGACAAATGCATTTAACTTGTGGCCTAAACCCTTTCCTAGGACCTCACTGAGGGTCTTGGTATTAATTGGCAGTGCTGGCAAGATCTTGTTTTATATCAGATTGTTGGGACAAAGCAGTGTGTTTTCCTCCAGCTGCTATGCACGCAATATGTATGTATCTAAGGTTTAAATTGAAATGAAAGGGCAGCTTTAGCATTTGTAGCCTGTAAATCATGGTTTCAATGGGATGAGTAATTATGCACAGCAGGCAAACTGACTCAGCTGTTACCATATTTGCTATTGTACCAAACCGTCTGCTTTTTGGGATGATGTTACAGTGCCATCTGGAGATTCAAAATCCCCGTGGGAATACAGTAATTTTCCTCTCTCTGGCTTGCACTTACTGCTTGCTCTCAGTGATTGCGCAGGTCCCGTTTAATCATGAAGCAGCACCTGGATTGTCACATGGCCATTTGCAGGTACGTCTAACAGACATGGAGAGAGTGAGGCTCCACTCAGCACAGCTGCCGTCACAGGAGCTGAGTGGTTGGATGTTCATGAACATGGATGGTGCTTGGCCAAAGGCACTTCAGCACAGCCTGGGGTAGCCTCTGGGCTAGTGCCCTGGCTGACCAGGGTCCCAATTCTCAGTACTTCTATTCCTGCTCTTTCTTCACCTCCGAAATCTGTTTCCCCATTCCCTCCAAACCTTCTCAGTCTCTTTCAAGTGTGTCCCTGGTCAGGTCTGGTGTTTCTGCACCAGACTAATGGAGGCCTCCACCAAATTCAGATCCTTTGCCACTCGGGAGCAGAGCACACTAACCAGGCCCACATCCTTGCTGTCTGGCCAAATGTCCCCTCTCTCTTTGCCTTCAGCTTTCTTCTCCAGTTGTGAAAGGGTGCCGTCCTCCAAGATCTCTTGATGCCAGGACCAAAAGTTCACTTTTATCTTAGCAGTTACCTCTGTCCCCAAGGCGCATTCTGTGTTACGCGGAATAGTCTGTTTTGCACCTAGCTGCTGTCAAGCTAACCCAAATAACTGAGGAGCTGTTGGAGACATTCTTGCCTTGCCTTGATGTAAATATGTTAGTGAATCTGTAACAGAGTATAGTATGAGATGTAATCATCTGTGACAAATCAGGTTTTTGGAGACTAAAGCAAGCAGTAGGAGCAAGGTAGAAATGTTCTGATACTTTAATAATCCCCAAAATATCTCCAAACTGGGAGAACATAGTAAAAGCAGCAAAATACATGGGATGTGTAAATGCTTAGCGATGCAAATCTGGATTGTGGATCCTGAGGGAGAATACATTAGAGTCTGTCTGTGGTCAGCTAACTTAATACCTCTAGTTTAGCAAAACGTAACCCCCTGAGTACTCCTTTTCATGTGCTGGCTGAGTTAGCTGAGAACAGTCTGATGGGCAGGTTACGTATAGCCCCACTTCGGTTCTGCTGTTGATCCCTGCTTGTCCACATTGCACATCTTTGAAAGCAATCAATGAAGTTAATTTCTGATTCTAGCAGAAGAAAGAACAGCAAGTGCAACTTTTGTTTGATTTTTCCTTTTTTTTTTTTTTTTTTTTAAATGTGGATTCAGCTCCTTTGTGGTTTAGTATTTTAAAAGAAGTCTGAGAGGGTAGATTCAAATGCATGACTCATGCTGTCAATGCCAGTGCTCAATAGTGAGCTTTGTGTAAATGAGGGGTTGTTTCTGTGCTTGACAACAATACAAAAAAAAAGTTCACTGTTCTTGTTAGACATTTTAAAAGAATTTATAGGTTAAAGGAATGAGAGGTGTTTACCTGAAATCTAACACCCTGCCGTCGAAGGGAGGCCTTATGAATGGTATGGTGAAGGACCATGCTTTTTCATACTGCCAAAAATTTTTTTCTTGAATAAGCAAACCTTTGTCTTCAGTGGAATTTAAACTGACACTAAGCTTACCTGCTCCTTTTCACAAGAGAGATTTCTTTTGAGTCAGCTGTATTAAGTCGTACTGTAGCACTAATGAGGCCTCTTGAGCATTATTTGACTCTTATAAAAACAAAATTGCGATCAATTAAGTGCAAATGAATTGGTACTAGCATATCTGTCTGAAAGCAATCCAGTTATAGAGAGCTAAACAGGCTGATCAATGTCAGCGCTGCCTCTCCCCAGCACTCCTGGAGGTTTGATGCAAACTTTCATTTGGCTTCCAGATGGAGCATCAGAAGCAATAAAGGACCATGTGGAAATTCAGAAAATTTAATCAGGTACAGTGGCCAACACTGCTACAGGAGACTTTGCCTCTGCAAGGAGAGTGCTGGCAGCAGCAGCCTCTCCTCTGTGTCTCCCCTTCAGAGACTTAAACTTCATTCTTGGGGTTGCTAGTGGTGGGCTGGGGCTCTTAGTAAATAAGGGCTAATAATACAGCATTTTGGAAAGTACAGAGAAAATAATGATCAGCCCCTAAACTTATAAGCTATCTTTAAGCATGCGAAGCTTAGTGAAGATAATAGTTGTATTTATCAAGATGAAAAAAAGAAACAGTGTGTTTGGCCAGTAGCGCTATGCTGAAAAGGATGGTTAGGTGCTGTGCTAGGCTTGGTTTTAAAAAGAATGACGATTTGGTCAAATACTCTGAAGTTGTGCAAAAGCCCAGAGTGGGTCTTGGAGCAGCAGCACTCCAGTGACCAAGGAGAAAATTTCTACCCAAGAATGGCTGTTGGTAGGATACTTAGTCTGATCTATGATTAAAAGATACCATAAATAAATATCAGATTATTTATTTCATGTATATTAAATTACAAGCTTTAGGAGAATGCTTTTATGGTGGCTATTACCTTCTATTAATTATTCTTCTTTTAATGATTCCTAGCTTATTAGAAGTGGCATGAATAGATGAAAAACATTTTTCTCATGACAAAGAAACGAGGCAATGGCTGTTTTATTAGGAGCTTTGGAATGTTTTGAGGCTACTCATCTAACCAGGAATTTTGCCACATAGAATTAGAAGGCTCTGTTAGTTTTGTCTGTAAATGAAAAACTAAGGTCTGGTCCTGCAGCCACTGTTTTCAGATAGCCCGGTTGGTCTTTTCATCCCCTTGCTCTCGAGCAAGCCTTTGAACGCTGATGCTGGAGAAGGGGTGGCCCCGGCGAGGTCAAGACCACAGTGCCAGGTTTGGGTTTTATTTGGGACACTTAAACGTAACCAGTGGAAGGACAGTTGTTAGGACATAAAGACATAAAGTAAAAGATAATTTCAGGGCTTTTCAAGCAACAAATTATCCTTTATTTAGCTCAAATCTCTCCCAAATCACTGATGGTTTTCTACCCAAATAGTGAGTAGAAGACAGCAGGATTTCTTCTGAATTGGAGGAAGGAACTCAGATCTAATCACCCTAATTTCAATAGCAAACAGGTATGTGATTAAGGAACTGCCTCTGATGTCTCCTGAAGTACTCCTCCTTGCTTTCCTTCTGTGACTTGCACAGGATAAAGTGATTTCTCTTGTTCGTTCTGTCCTTTTTTCCGTGGGTAGTGAATGCATGTCAGTAGCAGGTGACGCTGGCAGATCAGAGGCTTGAAAAAAATACCTTTTTGCCTTTATGGGCTTTTTATGGTGGAAGAATTTCTTGTTAAAGTCCTTTTTGTTCTTAAAAGGTATCTAAAGAACTCATCAATAAATAAGTCATAGACTTGAATCTTCCTCCAGCTTTTTGTGTCACCAATTCAAAGGGATTTTCTTAGACTTCCTAAGTTTACTCATCTCAAATTCAACAACCTGTAATGCTACCCAAATAAGCATGTGTCTGTCTTGAATCTGCAGAGTGGGGTGTAGCACACAGTGAGTGCGTGCATCTATGGAAGCTCCAGGCTCCGAGTTGTAACTATAGCAGTACTGGCATCTGCCTGGCTTTGCAAACCTACCTAGGGTCACGAAACGCACTCCCAAGCCTGCTCTTTAATGAAGTCCATGCCAAGCACAGAATTATAGGGAGGTTAGGAGGAGTTCCACCCCAACAGCATCATACGGTATATTCCAGGTACTGTAACGTGGCAGCAGTGTGGATGTAAAGGCTGTGCAGCTCTGTACTTTCGAACTAATTTCTGTTCATCCCCAAGCTTGCTTGTGCTACCACAACATCTCAGTCTGCACAGAGGCGTGGCCCTCCTAGATATGTTAGTGCAGAAGAATGAACTCTTAAATTAATTTCCATTACTTTAGAAGGTAAGTCCAGAAGGAAAATATGATATGCTACCTGAAAATTAGCCAGGTTTAGTCAATAGACTGGATTAGCCTTAGCATTATTGAAAAGATCTGAAAAACTGTTTCCATCCCATTTCTCCAGTAATTCCAATTAGGATTTATTAGGGAAAGAACAGAGAAACAGGGAGAGAACACCTCTGTGCTGCAGGACAAATGAAGGGTGTACTGGCATCTTGAACATGGCTTGCAGTCCTGAGGTGCTGTCTCAAAAAGGGTATGGGAAACAGAAGGATGCAGAGAAAGGATGGTTAAAGGATGCTGACTGCCTTCCATGCTTCTCAGGGTGGGATGCTTCAACCTGGAAAAGAGATAACAAAGGGAAGATGTACAAAATCACAAGTGGCAGGTAGAAAAAGCATCAGGATGAACTGTTTGTGCTTGTGTTTTCTCTCTCTCTCTGGGAATTCAGGGCTATTGGGCAAGGTAGTAGGAGTTAGGTTTCAAAAATTGATGATTCCTTGTGCAAAGGGTTACAGATCTGTGAAACTCCTTGGTGAAGGACCTGTATTAAAATGAGACAGCAATCATAATGTGAAACAGAAAGAGGAATGCATGGAGTGAGTATGCTGCCAGTAACTGACAAACTTTCTTGATCCCAAATCTGGTGTTCAGCTTAATCATAAGCATCAAACCAAGATATACGCACCAGTTTCGTGAGAGACTCTGAGTTAACCTGCTCAGATAATCCATCTTCAGCATGTCCTACTGGGAGTGGCAGTGCTCTTGCTCCCCTTCCCTCCATATGACACACTGCCTCAGCTGGGGCTGTGGAATTTAAGTTGCTGCAGCAGGGGACAGACCCGCGGTGTCTCTGCCCATTGGTATTTCCGAATGTGGGAGAAAGCTGACTTTTCTGTATTTGTAATTCTGCGAAAAAGGATCAGTGCCATGGTTATTTTATTGTTTTGCTCTGTGTTAGTTTTCAAAATTAGTTGATAGGCAAATCTGTGGGAAGAGTGTCATCAACTGGAAAATACTTTATATAATTGAAAACTTTACATAGATGGTAGTGCTGAAAGCTCTCTGTGATACATGAATGTATGTTATAACAGCACTGAGCTGGGGGGGGTGGGGGTGGTAAAGCACCATAGTAAAGCTAAATTTGCTCTTGAATTTTACTTGAATTGTCCAAGTAATTTAAGTTGAAAAAAAGAGTTGAGAGTAAGGAAACAGGATTTACAAAATGGAGGCAGGTCTTGTACTGTTTTTCACCCATCTCTTCCACTGCTTGTGGTCCCACGTCCTGCTGGGTAAGATCTGAGGACCTCAGTTCAGATATCACTTACAGAGTAAAGCACCTGGGGGCTCAGCTCCTCATACGTGCCATGTGTCCCTTTTCACAGGTGCTGTCCAGACTCTATAAACACACCCAGGGAGCATCTGCTACCCCAAACTGCCATAACAGCTTGGATTTTGCTCGGCTGTACCAGAGCAAGCGCAAGCCCTCCAGGCAGGGATCCCCTTTTCCCTCCTGAATGCTGCCCCATGGGGCTAGTTAGTAGGTCAGGAAGTTCAGGGCAGAAAACCTGCCACCCTTTTCCTAAGTGTTTGCCCTTATTCGAAGCAACCAAAAGTGAAATTAAATGCCTTACATTCTAGTATTAGAGCTTAAAAATAAAATCGCCCCACAGGTTGCCAGGTTAGAAAATTGGCATGGGCACAGTCTGGCTGCTCAGATGTTTATGAAAGACTCAGCGGATAAACAGGTTAAAAGTGATCTAATCTTTTTCAGCCTAATACTAATGCTTGTTTGTAAGGACTTAAGAGTATAGTATGTACTGTTAGCCTCCATGGTGCTGGTGTCAGGTATCTGGCTGCAGTCTTCTGCCGAGGATTAATCAATTCACGTATGTGGAAGCATCGGACAGGGAAGTGTTAGCTGGCACTAACATTATTTGTAATTATTAGAGGAAAGCTTCATATGATAGAAGGCATGAACTGCCTTTCTAGGTTGTCCTACAAAACAGCAATTAAACACTGCTGAAAACACTGTTAGAAATGTTAATAATGGTGAACCAAGTCTATGAGATACTTAAGATGAAATTGCAGTCTGAATTATTTTAATTTCTTCAGCTGCACAGCCTGTGCATCCAGAGCACTGTGAGAACAGGAATGTGATTTGTTTAATTGCTCTCTTTGGGCTTGTAGAGTTTTGCAAATGAACCTTTACAGAGCAGGGTTTTTTCTTGATTTTTTTTTTCTTTTTCGGTTTTCCAACAGGAATGTCCTAGTGGGGTTGTTAATGAAGAGACATTCAAACAGATCTATGCACAGTTTTTTCCTCATGGAGGTAAGCAGAGTACTTTGCGTCTGTCGGGTTTATTGAAGCATGCCTTAACATTCATTACTGCCAGCTGGCTGCAAAGCTCCTTCAGATAATCTGTGTGAGAAATGTGAGTTGAGCTTAAGCTTTGCAGGATCTTAAACAGCAACACAAGCAGCAAGGTAATAAAATTAAGTTTCACCCTTTGAACAGTTATTTCACAAGAATATAGACAATCCCACATTAAAGATTGCCACTAGTTGTCAGCCCTTTATTCTCCCTAAACAGTGCACTAGTCCAAGATAAAAAAAGCTGGGGATTGATGCTTTTTTTCTGTCCTGACTTTCTGGATTACAGAAAGCTAAATCACTTCCCCTCAGTGTGTGTTTGCTTCCCTGCTGTTGGACTGCTGTGCATGTCGGATCTAGCACAGAAGAGTCACAGACCTCATTTTGGCCTGAAAATTAATCAAAACCTCCCTGAAATAGTTAAAGTAGTTCCAAGTTGATGTGTGGACACCTAGCTACCTGAAATGATCATTTTTGGTGTTTGTGTGACTAATTAAGACAGGATCATGTCATGTATTGGAATATTAAAGTATTGTATTGAACTCTCAAATAACGTATTTTCTTGCCTTTTTAAAACATCAAGAATCTATATATTCTTCTAACTGGGCATATTCTGTGGGGATACTGTTCTCAAATTAAAAGAAGTGAGTCAGGGGTTCATGTGGCTTTTTAGTAAAAGATTCGGTATTTGAGGCTTTCCAAATATATTCTACTCTGTAGTAGTTGCAGAGTACACTCATTGTAGGATGATGACTGAAGTTTCTGCAAGAACGTGTGTGTGCGCCTTTACTTTAAGATGGTCATCAACAAGTGGTTTCTCAACTAAATGTCAAGATAAAACATGTCATGCTTGTGTTTAACAATGTATGTGACCTCAAAGACATACACCCATAAAAAGTTCACATTAAATTTCAGTATGGACTTGATGATTTCCTATTGTTGCTGGTTTTGTTTCTGTTATAAAAAGAAACCATTCAATTTATTTTTCTTTAACAATTATGCAAAAAATTAAGTGCTTATAATCTTAATTTATTTCTGGCTATATTTCAAGTCCAAGGAACTCCAGTTACCCCCAGTAACTGCACTAACTCCTTTAAGTGACACACCTTGGGTGACTCCTTCCTTCCCATGTGTGAAAAACAATCAGGCACAGAAACGTCATCTTTTCATGGATAGATAACTTTTTTCCTCTCTACTGAGGTTGACAGAGACTTGCCTTTTCTTTTTTCTGTGTCACATTCCCTTGAAATGTGGTTCTCTCTTGGTTAATTATAATGGTAGTACAACCATGCTTAATATATCAGTTTAACAGCAGATGTGACTTCATATTTTACACTGTTTTCTTTCACTTGGTTTCCAAACTGTTTGTATAACCTTAGCAACATAAATTATGAGATTTCAGATTCCTCAGAGACTTTTTTCACTTTTACGGCTTTCTGTACAGATAAGCTTGTACATCCCAGAGGTAGTAAAGTAGCTCTGAATTACAAAAACTTTGTGCACTGTCATTCCAGGCTTGTGATATTTTTGTTACGTAGGGCTCCTGTCCTTGACAGGTTTTCATTTTTGCTAATCTGTCATCAAATGATACTAGTGATCTTGTATTTCTTAATGTACATCATACCGTACTGAAATAAGACCTCTAGTTTAATATGTTTGGTTCATTGTTTAGTTTAGCTTAATTAGTTTTTAGCAGGACTGTCCCATAAGTAATTCTGTGGTTTTCTTCTGGAGCTATTTTATTTTAGAATCCTTCTCTTAAAAATGCAGTAGACGTTTTTCCCCCCTCTACAGTCCAGTGTATTCTGTCCTTATGGATGACAGTAACTTCAGTATTTGATTTTTCTACACACAGTTACACTTTTCTGGATTTGAATAATGTGAAAATATTTAATCATTTCATAGAGATCAGAATAAAGAGATGCTGGGTCATTCCACCTGACTGCCTGCATAGCACAGGGCACCAGGCTTCACCTGAATACCCATACATTGAGTATGAAGACTCAGGCTTGACTAATGCTGTGTGCTAGAGGCAAAGAATAGAAGAGACAAAAAAGCGTGTAGCTGCTAGAATAGCAATGAAATAAGTAAGGGAATTTAATGTCAGTTTCTTCCATCTTGAAAAGCTGGGCTCTAGTAATACAGAGAGCAGTGTGAATTGCTTCCAGAGCAGAGGACTGGGCAGTGAAGGTTGTACACCTATTTGATTTTTTTTCTGCATACCATTACTGTTTTTCCCAGTTAACAGCCATCCTTCATGTGGCCATAGAAACTGTTCTTCTCAATAGAATTTCTAAAACCAGCAGTTTAAGATTCAAAAGGATGAAAAAATGTCTTGGATGAGATTGCTCTTTGATAGTCATGGGCCAAACTCAAGTTATTGGAACTAGACCCTTCTGAAGCTGGACAGTCCCTGGGGATTTCTGCTGTATCTCACACAAAGCAAAAGGTAGAGGAAGGAAGCACACATGCTACAATCACTCCTTGGTGCTTTTGCTGCATTGCCCACCAGAGCTGATAATCCATTTGCCCCAGAGACACTCTTGGGAGGGGGTTTTTTTGCTCATTCTTTCAAGTACAGCCCCATAATCATGATTGTTTCTAGGGTAATAAAAGCTTCTACATTTCAAGGCTGTGTTAAGGGAGGGTGTGGGGAGTATGCAAATCCATGTTAATAGGATTGTTAATAGTTCATAGAATATCTGGCAGTGCTACAAGGTTGGGTTTTATACAAAAGGAAAATAAAGTCACGAATGTTGTTTAGAGCCATTAGTGTATAATGAACTGTTGTACCAATCTGTGCCCTTTGTGTTTTTCAGATGCTAGCATGTATGCGCATTATCTCTTTAACGCATTTGACACTGCACAAAATGGCTCAGTGAAGTTTGAGGTAATGGTTTTGCATCCTCCTTTGTTGCCTTTTTCTCAGTTCTGTGTTTTTAGGCTTCTTCAGCCATTCTTCATTGTAAACTAATAGGACTTGTTGGATTATGGGTTAGAGGTTTCAGTCTAAAATTAGTTGATATTTTAAAATCTGGTTCACTTTAGTTTATGCAGATGGAGTTGCATGTTTCTTTTCACTAAAGAAACATATAGATCACGTTATTCAGTACCACAGGGAGAAAGTGCAGAGAATTATGTAGCAGAGAGGAGACGTTAAGGACAGGTCCCGTCCAGTGATTTGGACAGGTCCTGTCCAGTGATTTACACAGATAATTTGGATGTCAAAGAAAAGCCAGTGACACTGTATGTCGTCTGCAGTCATCACGCATTGCGGGGTTATGTTTGTATGTTCCTGGAATATGGAGGTTTTTTAGCTTATTTGATGTATTGAACAAGCATCTCAGGTACTTCGTTCCTAGGGAAACCAAATCCACCATTTAACTAAAAGGCTTGTTGCTGTGGCTACAAATAGCCATTCTTCAAGCTCACGCACATAGTTGTAGTGCAGCAAAGGGCTATGTTAAGTCATAGTCCTGCAGAGGATGAACTTCATAATTTTGAAGACCGTTTACTGTAATCATAAAACTAGAAATCATAGACAGTCTTCCTTTTGCCATCAAATGGCTAAGAATTCCAGTAATTTGCAGGTAAGACTGAGAAATTAGTTCACTTATCAAATGTAAAATGGGAATGTTACCGTATGTATATGTGTGCATCTGTAGCAAGGACTGTAGTGGGAGTGTTGCATATGGTGGCCACTCAGTAGTTAGAGACCTCCAGAAACCTAACCAGTCTGAGACACAGCAAAATGCTTAGATAAGTATTTATTTAAAAAAAAAAAAAAAAAGGCGCTGAGCTTTCCTTCCTGGCAAACCTGTCTCTTTAGTGGTTGTCAAACATAAGTGTTTTGTCCTCTTTTTTTCTGTTGTTCAGCAAATTCAGATTCCTCTGAGCCTTGGGAAAAAGGAGCAAAGGTTTCTAAGAAGTGATGCACTGCCCCATGCAGAGCTAATGGAGATAACATAGGAAGGACTAAGTACATTAAGTGAGGTATCAGAAACTGTATAGCTCTGTTAGCTTGAAGCTCTGCCTGTACTAATAAATCCCTGTAGTGATGCTACTTACAATGCCCGAGCCACTGTGCAGTATAAACAATAAATCAAAGTTATTGGAAGCAATAACTTTTTACTGTAAACAAAAAACACAATTAAAACGCTGTGTCCCAGACTGAGTAATTAGTGGTAGAAATCACATCTGGTCAAGTCAGACAGATTTTGCCAGAGAACAAAACCTGAGGCTCCCTGTGTTAGAGGGGTTTGAGATTTTTTTCTCTCTCTCTCAAAGTAGACACAGAAAATACTGGATTTTTCCACCTCCTCCTTCATTAGCACCCTAGGTCTGGGGGTAAGAAAGCATCAACTTCCACTGCCGCAGTTAAGAGTCCAGCTGTGTTTAACCAGGTGGCAGTCTGAGTGACGACTCCTTGCAACAGACTGTTTCTAGGAGGGAAATTGCCACTGGAGCATCTCACGGTGCTCTTACAAACCAGACATGTATTTTGCCATACTTAGGTTCATGCAGTATTTAGAGTTTAGAGAATGATAAATTTGGATGGGTAGCAAGGAAGGTGTCCCAGCTTCTGGCCTTGAGCATACTGTGCTATTCCCGGCAAGTCCGAGGAGCCAGAGCAGCCACTGTCCTATTGACTTTAGGATCTAAATCTGCCTGACTTGGGCTGGATCTGCTATTAAGCCCATGCCATTTTCACACCACTTGCCCCAGGACTCAGGAGGGTTTAAGGCTGCAGCACCTGTTAGGTCTTCCTACCCTTCCAGTCTTGCTAAGCTGCCTAACCCATATCATAAGCTCGGTCTTTACAGTGGCTGCAGTTGAGTACTTGAGGGCTTTTCTGATTTTTGTGGTTACCCCATACACATTTGTTAGTGTGACAGTACTCAGATCATCTTAGCAGATGCTGTGTCCGTTGGTTTTGGTCAGAGGGGACTCATTTTTGGAAAAAGCAGTCAGAAGAGATTGATAACCGTATGCTCTATCCTAAAAAGATAAGTCTTTTGACTGGCAGGTGACTTAGAAGAGGATGTTCTGAAAATTCACATTTCTCTCTCTACCTTGAACCAGGATTTTGTGATGGCATTGTCCATTCTGTTGCGGGGAACTGTTCATGAAAAGCTAAGATGGACGTTTAATCTGTACGACATAAATAAGGATGGCTATATAAACAAGGAGGTAAGGCTGTTTTTGACAAATGTGGTCGATTTCTGAAGAGACCTGACTGGTTTCTGTTGCAGAGCACAATTAATTTTGCATGCAGCTAATTAAATGCAAATCAGACTGGACTTGAGCATTTATCTGTGTCTGGGTAAAGTGCACAGTGATTTTATATTGCAGGATTTTCTAGACATATTTTCCTATATTATAATACCTTTAATGGATTGTTTTAGCCAGAAGCAAAATCCTAGTTACAGCTATGAGCACCGTAACCTTTGCGAAGGGGAGGATGATGGTGACAGTAGCTACTTGGTGACTGAGGAGCAAGGGGTTTCTGGCTGCACTGGGAGGTATGGTGCACGCTCACCTGAAGCACTACAAGCCCCCAGTTCCACTCCCAAATCCCACATTATCATCTGGTTTTATCTTCTTATCTGATATTGCTTGTTGCCTTTGTGGGAAGCCTTGGTTTTGAGCCTGGTAACCTGAGTATTTTCCAAATACATCTTGGTCTATCTTTTCAAAACTATTGTGTGTACTTTGAGGGTTCGTGGTTACTGCTACTCATCATGGAATTGTGTGGCAGTTTGTGCAAGGTGTGGAGAAGGGCTGCGTTCCCAGTGACTGCCACACAGGCCCCCGGCCCCAGAGGAGGCTCTGGGACAGGGTTGGTGCCGCAGTGCTCAGGACCGAGCATGCTGCTTGCAGCCCAGCACCATCCCCAGCAGCTGCCATGGCAGAGCACATGTCCTGCAACGCTGCCTGGCCAGAGGAGGGAAGTGAGCACTGCAGGCACCTCCAGCGTGGCTGTGGCAGTCATGGCATAGTCAGAAAGAAGCACTTATAGATGAACTTGTATGTGATGATAGTTCAGTCTTCACGCACATGTATAGGCATTCTCTGTGCTGTTTTGTAATGGGAGAAGGAGGGTAAAGAAAAGGGTAGTAAAAGGAATGTGCTATCATTTCCTATTAATTTCACTTTTGCGTTTGTGCTGGTGTGCAACTACTACAGGAAATGATGGATATTGTAAAGGCAATTTATGATATGATGGGAAAGTACACGTATCCAGTGCTCAAGGAAGACGCTCCAAGGCAGCACGTAGAAGTATTCTTTCAGGTACTTGATTTTTTAATGTGTTTTTCTTAACGCTTGAGCTATGCACTAATACACTTTACTGTAAGGTTAGCCCCAAGTTCAGTCCTATGCCCCACTATATATTCCAAAATAAATCCTAACACTATAGCATCTGCTGATTTCCTGACTCCAAGGTATCCCATTGGTCTCTTAGCCGGACCCTTTGCATTGGGATGTGCCACATCCAGCAAGTCTGAAGACTGCATGTGTTGCAGCACATGTGTGCTGCTTCTCTCAACTGCCCCCAGAGACAGGAATATGGGTGCTGGTTGGTGAGGCAGTGAATAAATAAATGATGTAGTAAGGGCAGAGGTTGCTGTGTATATCAAAGAATGAATAGTTGGAGATGACCCCAAAAGTGCTCCAAATACCAGAGTAAACAAGTCCTTAGCAGCTGGCAAATTTATCCAATGACACTGAGTCTGTAATTTAAGCTTTTAAAGTGTCCTAGATTTATTCAGGTTGCATCAAATAAGACATTATACTATTACTGCAGTGTTACCTATGGAAACAATTTTTTTTTATTATTTTATTTTGCAGAAAATGGATAAAAACAAAGATGGTGTTGTAACTTTAGATGAGTTTATTGAATCGTGTCAGGAGGTAAGGACAAAATTAAAACTGTGATGAAAGGTTTAGCTCATGCCACAGCATTTGCTTTCCCTTTGGACAAACTCCATTTGAAACAAGATGCTGCTCAAGATCCCAGGTTTCCTTTGCTCTGTGAAAAAAACCAGCTTCACAATTGAGTTTCTGGTGGTGCTCTGTGAAGTCTGTGACTGAATAGGGAAGTAGGGTCAGGCAAATCAAGGGAGAGGGCTTCTTCATTTTCAGTGCTGTTATTTTCCTGAGTGAACTGCAGTACCCGATTCTGTAGATGAGCAGATAACTCCAGAAGAAGCTCATAATGCCCTTACCCTTCCTTAGTTGTTGGTGGGATTTTTTCATTTCTTGTTTTTAAGAGGCCGATACTGTCTCTGTGTGCTACCCCTGGATGTCATTAGCAGGTACCACATTGCTGGAACTGCCCAGAACTGAAGTCTCTAAAAATCTTGTAGTTACAGCACTGAGTTATATAAAACCAGTTGATGTTTTCATAGTCAAACATTAAAAGCAAATGCTGTCATCATAGCAATGATTTTTTTTTTTGTCTTTTGGAAATAAGCTCCCTCTTGCAAACTCCATACATTAGGTTGGCTGTAACAAATATTTGCTGGTATTTTTAGCACTGGTACAAAGACAAGTATCTGCATTAACATGCAATTGGCCAAGTGTCTGTTGTCTTAGCCTGTAATTGTGTGAATGTTTGCTCAGAGATATCTCTAATATTTAATCAGAACACTAACCGTCTCTGCATTTTTAGAAAGTTTACATTGGTGCAAATAATTCCATACCAGCCCTCCTGTATATTTTACTTTACCTGGAAAAGTCTTTCCTGTTCTGCAGTCACACAGCTCTTCTGTACCTGAGCAATGGGCAGATGCTCACTGTGGAGGGCTGGGCTGGCTTCCCACTGTTTCTGTGTTAAGTCTGGCTCTGGCAACATCCAGATTACTTCTCAGTCAGGGACTTTAGGCAGCAAAATCCTTGTTAGCAGATGCATAATACAAGGCTAATTTTTTTCAGTTACTTCATTCTTGGTGACTTCTGATTGCTTAGCTTATTTTTGGCTTCATCTTTAATTTGATCATTTGTGTATTGTTGTGTACTATTCTTCATATTCATAATTTGCCTTCAGGTCAGATGCGGGTACATGGTTAGTGGTCTCAGTATTGAAGCAGCTTTGCTTTAAACTGTTAGAGTTTGTTTAATGCTCTTCCTAG
This sequence comes from Grus americana, assembly GCF_028858705.1. Lineage (NCBI taxonomy): Eukaryota > Metazoa > Chordata > Aves > Gruiformes > Gruidae > Grus > Grus americana. Next base: position 18,263,403 of record NC_072865.1, read on the forward strand.
TTTGGGTTTGGTTCCTTCTGCTAGCATACTTGCACTAGGAGCTGTACAGTCTGATGCACTGTCATGTGTGGTTTCCTGGCAGATAGGAATGAGCCCTGCGGCACTAAGATGTTTTTTTCTTCATGAAGAAGAAACCAAAGTGCACTATAGTGCTTACCTCTGCCGTTTCTGAGGATATGGCTCATGGGCAATGAACTCCTAGCATTGCTTTGGAGAGGATGATTGGTTTCCTGTGCAAGGCGATACCTTATACTAGTACCCACCAAACTGTGTTAGAAGTGAGATAGATGGATGCAGCCTCAAAATAAGGTAGAGGAGTGAGATGCAATAGATCTCTTAAGTTGCTCAATGTGGAAAATTTGGAAAACTATTTTCATGTTACAGGCAAACAGTTATTCTAACTTTTGGAATAACTGAATTCCTGGAGGGGGGGAGAAGGAATCATCATTATGGTTTTGAATATTATTCTGGTTATTACCTTGAAGTACAATTTCGAGACTTCATGAGAAACAGTCTGGGATTTCCCTTGTGTGTCCCAAACTTTCTCATTTGGATCTAGGAACCTTGGAGAGGCTGAGATTGCACGTATTTTGGGTTTGAGCTGGTTGTATTTCTGGGATGAAGTAGTCCTTTGAGGCAGCTTGCTTAGCAGTTCAAAACCTGCAATTTCATTGGGACTTTTGAAGCGTATTAGCTAAGTGCCTATTTGCACGTTCAGGATCAGTGGAATGCAGTTGTGCTCTGAAGTCTGAGGATTCAGTAAAGTCATCAGCTCAATGCTGGTGTCTGGTTTTCTTCAATAAAACACAGCCCATGCTGAATGTCAAGCTTCTGAGAAGATCCTGTGCTTGCATGCCTCAGACCAACTAAGGTGCCAAAGTAAGAGACAACTGCTTTGCTGAATCAGGACCTGGTCACTGAATCAATTGTAGCTCATGGAGGATGAAAAGCATTATGAAAGCAAGGCTGTTGCCTGCAGTAGCAGCTGCAAAGCCCCCCTGTGCCGTGCAAAGTTACGAGTCATCCTCGTTGGTGCTGATTTTGTGAAAATGTCTTATTGTTTTCAGGACGACAATATCATGCGGTCCTTACAGCTCTTTGAGAATGTGATGTAACCGTGTCTGGCGGGCACTGGAGGAGTCGGAGACTTTCTGTGTAACAAAGACCTCCTTTCTGGATGAAAGCTTTTTACAATTCAGCCATGTTCAGTGTGTGAGGATTTTGTATGACATCTCCAACCAAATGGCAACCGAATGCAACCAATCCCACCTCTTCTCCCCAGGAGACACCGGTGGACCTTTGTTTCGTTTTGGAAGCATGTGAATATTTTATTAAAACCCGACAAGAGAGAACTGCTGCTTGAAGTTCAATGAGTAATATACAGCGTTGTTTGCTAGGCACAAGTCCTGCTTTTAATCTAGCAAGCTTGATTACATATGATAGCACGTGTCAATAGCTTACTCAGCCATCTATTGCAAGTGAAAAGCTCAGTCCATACTACCATATGGCAAAATGTTTTATGTATGCCTTGCCGTTAATCTGCTTTGACAAAAGTCAAATCTACCAGGGCAGTCTGTAAAAAATGAACAGGAAATGCACCTAGGACATTAGCAGACAGCCTGTGTAGCCAATATGCCCATTTCTGCAGAGATCCTGCTTTTCCTCTCACATGCACTGGTGCCACCATGCTGAGTTTGGTGGAGTTTTTCCCGAACACATTAACTAAAGGACCTTCATGCCAGGGTGAGCCAGAAAGGAGCAAAACATGTGTTGCACATATAAATTTCAAACTACAGAACAAATTCTGCTTAATGATGATGATGGTAAGTTCTTGCAAGACCAGGCAGGCTTATAAGGGCTGGTACAGGAAGATGAATACCTGCTCTGGTCCCAACCACTTTCTGCAGTCCCAGCACATGGTGGGACACCAACTGTTTCTCCAGTGTGCGTCTCAGCAGCGCTGTGGTCAGGCACTATGGTCCTTTCGGTTTAGTTTGCCACACACTTCCTAGATTCATCATTTGAACATTTGTATTTTTCCACTGGAAATTACAGTAAAGTGTTGCCCACCTTAATGGATTTATTTAAGCTTTCCAGTTTTACTTAGTGCAGAAGAGGGCCCAGATGATGCAGGTGTGTTTCCACAAACAGACCTTGGCACCCACGAAGAGCACTTTAAGTTTAATTGGGAGCTACTTCCTTAGCCGCCAGGCCCATATGTCCCTTTGGGTAATTTAACATTTTCTATAGCAAAATGGTTTTTTCCTACAAGGCAGTTGCATGACTTGTACAAGTCCCGTTTCCTTACTGATGCCAAATAGAGCATTGGTTTGGGGGTTTAGGTTTTTTAATTAGTAAAACAGAAAGAATCATGTAGTGAATTTACACCAGGGTTGGATTTTGCCCAGTAGATTATTTGTCAGCTGAGGAACTGAGCCTTCTTTGCAGAGGACTCTTAAGAAAGTTAACACACCAGAGTGCCGTTGCAGTCTCCAGGTAGCCGATGGCTGAGAAACCAAGGGAAGGAGGGAACAGCCAACTTCTCCAGCTGCTCAGACCACACAGAAAGGAGAGCCGCTGCTGTAGCACTACATCACTCCCATCCAGTAAGCATATATTTTTATTATATCAGATACTATATTACAAATATACTGTTAGCAGTGAAGATATATTTTTAAAATTATGTAAGTGGAAGCTTTTTATAATACAAAATATATAGAATGCCTCATTTCTGTAGCCCTATATTTTATAAAAATTCAATCTATTGAAGTATTCCTGATTATAGCAGTAGGTCTGATCAGTACTAGTGTAATGCTATGCTAATCCCCCAAGGTGGGACATTTTCCTCTTTTACTGTGCTCCTCCATACACTTCTTTGTAGTCTTAACTTTATTCCTTTCAGTTGCTCGCTTGTCATCAAAAATGCCATTCAGGTGAGGGAAGTTACATGTATGCAGGAATGTCACCCTAGTCTATCCTGTTTATTGCCTTTCATACAAATACCATTAATTAATTCCTTCCTAGTGATGGCACAGAGCATAGCAACTCCAATAATGTGCTGTGATTCACAGAAGTAATTCAATGCTGTGAGAGCAGCCTTGTCCTCCAGTTGTCCGGTATTGTCTATTTAGTTTTTATTTAATAGGCACTTGATAAAGACATCAGTTGTAGCTGAAATAAGGCACAATGTTTACACTGTTCCTTCTTGATTCTTCTTGTAGTCACTTTAGCAAATGACAGAATTTAATATAATGAATAACCTGCCTTTTTCCCCACACCAAAAGAGCATCTGTCTTTTATCAGCCTAAGCCGTCAACTTCAGCTGAGGGAAAAATGGTTAAGACAATGGAAAAGAAGCATTTGCACTGGGCTAGCACAGTGCCTTTCTCCTCTAACAGCGTTGCTCCACGTGTGCTCATGAGATGGCACATACAGCCTGGAAAGTTTTGAACGTACCCTTTTCAAAAGAAAACATTATTAGTTGCCTGATACCATGGTCCCTGAAGCTAAATTAATTTCTGGAGTTACTGTGATGAATTTGGCCTCAGGTATGTTTTCTGTGTCTCCACTAGTAGAAGTGCTGTACACATGGCGGGGCAGTGCCTGTGTCAGAGGGGCTATAACCACTTTCTGTTCAGCATGGCCCCAGTTTGGCAACATACTTTAAACATTTGGATGTTCCTCTCCAGTACGTGCTTAAGTGCATTGCTGAAATCAGGCTACCGTTAGTGACCCTGCAGTTTTGGCGTCTCCTTATCTGCTCCACAGTGTCAGTTTTCAGCTCCCAGTAACGACGGTGGGGGGTGTCAGGCAGAGGGGGAGATGCTGAAAGCCTCGCTGGTCCTAATTCTGCTCTTGAGGTGTAGCTAGCTTTGATTTTGGTCTCGCAGGAGTCCAGACCTCATCTGTGCGTACCTGATGTTCAGCCCTGGGTTGCTACCTCTCTACTCCACTTCAAGTCCATTGTAGCTGAGATAGGAGGATTGGCAAATGACACACAACAGCTGTGTTTTCACATAGCTCTAATTGTAAATTCTGTCTGTGGCAGAGTCATTGCCTTTGCGAATCCATTTATTATCCTGTGCTTGTCTCTGATCCCACTGATACCAGCCAGAGGCTGGTATGCATCAGCGCGTAGAAGGCCTCTGGGTTTTCTGTGAGCGGCATATGTGTATATAGCATGTGTGCTCCAGCTAATAGATGAGAGAGGTCCAGTGACTGTGAGAGAATCGTACTCTGCATGGAAATGTCTTTGGGTTTGTTTTTTATGTTTTCTGTGAATGTTACTTTGTAAACTTGCAAAGCCTCCCATTGCTCATGAATGGGGCTTGCAATATTTATGGCAAATACTACTACAGCTTTCTAAATGAAACATAGTATGCTATTCTAATCTCATACCATCATAAATCCTACTGCCAGTATGTGGAAGGTAGTTACTATGCTGGCTTCTAAGTTACAGTTAGACTATCTGTCAGTGCTATCAGCTGTGCAAATTTTCTCAAAGTTGTGAATGTTTAAATAACATCTGAGTCATTAGTCTGACTCTTTCATTAGTTACAAACATTAGTCTGCATCTTCATGCCAGCATTTTCTAAAAAAAGCCTTTCTAACATGCATTTTAGGCAACAATCTGTTGAAAAATAGGAATGTGATTAATGATAACGCAAAAAAACCCCCCGTGCCTGTTACTGTCGATGTTTGTTTTCCTGTTACTTTGAATGCATTGCAATATTGTGAGTAATCACGAGTCAAGCTATAATCCTGAGGTACGGATATCCTAAGGTTCAAGCATTGCAGGCAGAACTTTGGCATTGCCTGACTGTGAACACATGTTGAGAACAAACATCTTTGTGTCCGTGTGTTACCTCTGATAAGATGGTAGCAGCAGTGTTACAACCTTTTTTCTTCTTCATGGAAGTGCCATGAAAGACCTAAGGAAATGTGCAAATAATAAAAACAGTGATAACTAAAGCCATGTTAATGGAGCAGCAATGCATAGCTTCACAAATGCTATTCTCCAACAGTAATTTGTATTAAATTTTGTTGAATGGTTTTAAAAATGTTGGTTTTAATAATAAAAAGAAAATATCTGTAGGAGGGCATCTTTTCTTAAGCCCAGTATGTATTTTTTTCTTAAGGGACACTGTCAGGTTAAAAATTTACAGGGAAACTTTTAAAAGCAGGACTCTCATAAACACGTATTTATCTGTATAGAGGCCGTTAAACTGCTGAACTGTGCCGTGAATGTAACATTTGCATTCTTCATTTGCATCGCTGATTCAGGGGTGCTCTTATATTTGGTTCAGTGACATACACCTGATAGTCTGGCCCTTGTGTAAATAAGAGTTCAAAATTGTTCTGCCGGCATCACTGATAGTATCTCAGAGTAGTAAGAAATGAAAGCCTATAAGCATGTCTTTTCAGCATTTTTGCTTAAGTGTAACAAGGAGAACAGGCAATCAAGTTGAAGAAAAATGCAAGCACTATTTTATTTTAGAGATAAGAAAAATAAAACAAAACCTTGCAGTGTTCCTTTAGCTCTGGTTTGTTGTAAACATCCATTCTGACACATGGAGAAATGCAGAAGAAGTTTTGTGAGACTATATATATATGTGTGTACATATATATATTAAAAAAAAATTGCTAAAGTCCATTCTGTAGGGTATAATATGTCTACCAGCACATCCTAGGAAAAAGAACATTCTCTTGCATACATGCAGAAATGTGAAAATAAAGATGTCTGTGTGAAATGTGGTATTGGTCTTAGTCCAGTGCCTAAACTGGTTGCGTTGCCCAGCTGACCACTCCCCCCAGCCAGCTCTTTGCTGCGCAGACAGGGAGCGAGCGGCCTGGGGACAGCCACCTCTGCCACCAAAGCACCAGCCTGCTCAGAAGAGATAACAGTTCCCTGGGGAAAACACCAAACCTGACTTCTTGCTGTCCCTGCGAGGAAAAGGGTGTTGAAGCTGCCTGGTCAGTGCCTCTGACTAGCTCCGAAGTGCACCCAGCTGCTGCTAGGCAAAGTATACGCTGGTGACCAGCACGTGAGTATGCTTTTTATTCATTTTTCTGCATCAAGTTTGCTCGAGTGGCTGTCTGAAATCTTAGTTATTGCTGTGAGATATTAGACACCTCTGATTTTATTCTCAGCCCATCACCATTGCACGCTGAGCATCTCATCCTGCTGCCTGTGTGGCCTGGGGCGTTGCATCTGATGGTTTGAAGGGACAGTGGGGAAGAGGGCAGGTATGCACTGGCAGCGAGGGCTGTCCCCACACCATCTCTGGAAATGTCCTCCGGAGTGCAGTAGGGTGAAACTGAGGCACGTGCCACAACTCAGCATGTGAAAAAGGTTACTTCTGAATGCAATAACAGCTTTTTCTTACCATGAGATTAATTCCATAACCTTTGCTTATCCATGCAGGTCCAGCAAAGCTGGAAAGAGAAGAGGCCTGGATATGCTTTGCACATGAAGATCAACTTCTACTTGTGCAGAGAAGTAATCAGCTACCCGATTCTCGCACATTTGGGGCCAGAAGATGCGTCTGAGATGGAGAAACAAAGAAAACCATGCAGCATGCTGGGGAAAGTGAAGCTTGTATCCTGCTAGATTGGGATTTGACTGGGAGCACTGTGGGATAGCAGGTACCTATTAGTCTGCAGCCTAGATTTAATTTAACAAATTGTTTTAAGGGAAGAAATCCCAGATTATCATCATCTATAAAGCCAAATATCTGGGATCCATTCTGAGATGTCCAAGCCTAAGTGGAGCTGAGTACTCCTGCTGGAAAGATGGCAGCTTGTTAACTTTCTGCCTTCCATCCTGAATTATGTGCTTAGCTGCAGTCTATCTGAAACTACAGCATGTACCCCTCGATTCAGCGCTCAGGATTATTTAAATTCCTTTGCCTTTGTGAAGCAAATTCAAACTGGTGACAGGCAATAGAGTGACAGCAGACAAGTATAGAGGACATGAATGAGGCCATGGGACGAGGTGACTCGTATCTAGCATGATCTTCAGTCGTTTAGGCCAAATGAAAGGAATACGTAAGAAAGTCTTTGTAAATAAATGTTATTAAAAATAAGCAGAAATGACCAGACAAATTTGAAGACACAGCTGCTAATTGTCTGTGTGACACTAATTAAAGGTTAAAGAATAATAAAAATGTAGTTAAAGTAAAAAGAAATTGGCAAGGTATCGGTAATAGTGATATTAAATCCTCAATGTACTTAACTTCCTATGTTAACTTGATGATTTATCAACCACAACAGGCTAGTCCAAGATAGACATCCCTTTATAAACTGCCCACATAGTAAGTACAATGAAATCAGGTGTCAGCTGAAGCCCGGTATTTGCTCGTCTCCAGCTGACAGTGTTGAGGCCAGCTGAGGCGATGCATCCTTATGCGTCCAAGTGACAGTCATCTCAGCCTGCAGAGCGCAGGTAAGCACATACAGGTTTCCAGTGGCAGTTTCTCTCTCAGAATTCTGTCCCAAAAGTGTGCATCTTGCAAGTCAGGAGTTAGAGTTAGGGTGGTTTAGATGGAGAGGGTCAGGTACCATCACCTCCCCATGGGGCTCTTCTGTTCATATATACCAATTATTCTCTAAGAAGTCACATTTTCAGCCCGTGAAATAAACTGGCTGGGGGATAGCTCTCAAATATATTTTTTTTTTTTTTAAAAAGGAGGTTAAGATAAATATATGTACATAAGAGGTCTTAGATCCTTCACCTGCATCCACCTTTAACAAATCCACATATATCATATCTGTATATATGCGTACTAATCTGATTTTGGATTTGGAAAAAAAGAATAATAATCAAATGGGACTGAGCAGCCTCTTGTTTGCTCTAAATTATGCTGCCTTTTTTTTTTTTTTTTTAATATTACCATATATACTGCTTGTATCTCATATTACAGACCCTGGTGTCAGGTTAGCTGACAGGAGCTGTCCCAATAATGTTTCTTGCTCTTCTCAGAATTAACATGTTAGGTGCCCTGTCAGCGGCACTTACCCCATGCACTGGCTTTCAGCTAGGAGAACAGGTTAGTTTCTGTAGAAATTAATTATGCTCATCATAATTTACAGTTCCTGCTTGAATAACTTGGGTTTAAGCAGCCAATAAATAGATGTCTGGATTTCAGAAGACAGGATCTGACCAGGCAGCGAGGAGGCTGTATGTGCAGTGGTGTGTGCTGCCTGCTGGGCTCTCATGGGGAACACTAGATGTCACTGAGATCCCTCCCAGCGTGCGCCACCAGGGCCAGCCAACTCCAGCGTGGATCGCATTTAATTATCCGCAGGGCAGATGTCAGGTGTCACATAGTGCTAACTTAACCACTTTCATACATAAACACCTCCAACAGCTGGCTTTGAGAACTAATTAGAAAAAAAAAAAACCCAAAACAGGTCCATGTAATACTTTTTTTTTATAAAAGTGGTCATTAAAAATATGTCTAAGCATATATCTAAGAGTAGGGAAAGGTGAACTTTGAAGAGGAGAATCTAGGGGAAATTAGTTATCTCTAGTTTACAGAAAGAGAACCAAAGCAAAATTTTGTGTCCTTTCATCACATCAGGTCTGCACTGTATGGGATCAGGCACAGGAGCTGCATAAGCAGAAATCCTACCTGTCCTAATTGATTGGAGAGCTGGCAATGGACCTGCCCCTGCTGCTTGGCCAGGACAGGCTGGTTCTTTGCAAGCAGGAGCCCTGTCCCACTCACCCTCCAGGAGGTGGAAGATGGACTGACAGTCCCCAGATCCTCAGTGGATGTGGTTATTTCCAGCCTGTTTTGTTTAAACTTTCCTTTCTGTCTTGCAAAAGGAAAGCGTGTCTTTTTCTGCCTGTTATTGTAGGGACTTAGAATTGTTGGGGGGGCTCTGGCTGGAAACCCCCACGGAAGGAAGCAGCACAGAACAAGTTGCCATACTGATTGTGAAATTCCCCTGGGAACTCATCTGCTGTCCTGTTCCTGAGGTTGCATTTGGCCAGTGTAGGCGGCGCCTCATGTTGCATAACAGAGGCCTGTGGAAGAGCCAGGGTGGTACCATGGTAATCTGCACTCCTAATTCGGGACATGGGCCTCTTCTGCAAGAGGCTAGCAGTGCTTCTGGTAGTGGGGAGAGGGGAGTACTTCCTTTAAAAACCTGGAACACTGTTAAAATTGTTTGTTGTTGGGATTTGCAACCACAGCCAGCTGCCGTGAAATGGAGAACAGGGACAGAGTTGCAGCACAGCAAAACATGTTTCGCTTGCAGGAATTAGTTGTGATCTGCAGTCTAGCTGCAGAAGAAAATCAGCCTGGATGGTTACTGCTCTCACCCAGGGGCAGGAATCCAGATAAAAAAAATGTAAGAATGAGGCCATTCTGGTTAGCCTGAACGCTCCTCACAAAACCCGTGACCTTCCTTCCCTATGCCACAGGTTTTCTCAGGACCATGTTCCCACTGTCTCCAAAACCCAAGCCATGGCTCGGGTTCCTCTGCCTGTGACTGAAGGGGGCATAAGAATGATAAAGCCAAGTTGCCACTTGCCTAGTTTTTTAGAAGTATGTATGTACTCTTTATATTCACAGGGAAAGCCAAGGACCGTGTACGCTGATGTTGGAAAGGATGAAGGTGAAAGGGCCACTGTTAGTAATGTACAGTCATCCCTCTTGTTAAAATGTCTGTGAAAAGTTAGTGCTGATCCAGAACTTTCCAGAAGGATAGTAAGTTATTGGAAAGTGTTGATTTAAAGAAATCAAAGATTGATTTTACAATCCCAGGGTTAGATTGACTTTGCTGATGTTTTCACAGAAACTTATCCAACCTTTTTGTTCTAATTATCTTATTGATTTACTTATAAATCAATATAAATTGAAAATATATAACAACATAAGTATAAAAGGAAAGAAAAGTCAACACAATGTTTTCTGTCTGAACAGACACTCTAAATTTTAGAGAACTCAGAAAATTAAGTAGTACAAGAGACTTATGTTTCCTTCACGCGCCATGAGCTGTTGTGGAAAACCATTTGCCATTATGTTACCAACCAGTCTCATGTTAGAAAAATAATTTTAGTGGGTGAGCATTGCACTGGTGGGAGACAAGATCTGTCTGTGCTATAACTGATAATTAGTAAAACTCTTCAGAAAAACCTATCTGTTTCTATGATAGAGTGGCAAGAATACTTCTAAGCTGTTCTCAATTTTTGTTTCATATTTTTTAAATTTATCTTACAGTAGTTAATTTGCCTTATTTTTTTATTTTGCACTAACCCGTGATATTGTAATGCTTAAATCTTTAAGGACATCTTGCAACAAACAAGTTATTGAACTCTTCTGTAGATCATATTCCTTCTGTATTCAAATGAAGCAGCTGGACACAAGCAAATGAGACGCTTTGAAAAGAAGGTAAGAGATTTCAGTCAGAGCAATGCAGTGATTTTAGCAATGAAATAAAATTAACAGAATATTTTAGGCTTTAGTTGATGTCTTACTGCAGCAGTGAATATTTAGTGCATACCATAAATAAAACCCAGGAAAATATGGTGTAGATTTTGGCAGTTTCAAAGTCCAAAAGCAAAATTTCAGAACTTGAAAATTCACTTTTCTGAGAGCACATTTAATCCTTGTTTGGAACAGAAATCCCCCTACAGCCCCTGAAGACGATATTCCAGGGCTCGAGCAGCCCTGCTCAGCAAGGCCGACAAAGGTCATTGCAGAAATCAGTGTGACATTGCAGAGACCTGTAGGTAATTTTAGATACAGTAAGAGCCACATTCAGAAATTTAATAGACAAGGAGAGACGTACTGTTCCTTTACCCTCGCTTTACTATGGGTTTGGTACAGTATTTATAATACTTGTATGACTTCTGTGTTGACAGTATGTGAACACCTTGCCATCTCTATGTGTATCTCTGGTGAGGCTGGGAGGTGCTGCCTTATGCCCACACTCGTGTAGGAGCTGAGAAAAGCCATATGACTGTGGAGGTAATTTTGACAGAGCTGGGAACTAAGCGAATCTTTCACATACTAGATGAGTCCCTGTGTGTTAGCTATTCCTTCCCTCCCAGGATAAGTCCATGGAGTAAGAAGATGCCCAGTCGTAGGGGTCTGGCGAAGGTTAACAGCACTGGGCTAGAGCTCCCTTGGGGAAGGGGCTGGAGGTGCCTCATGCTACTGACAAAGTCTGGAAGGGATAGACAAAACCCTGCCTGGGTCTGTGTTAGAGAGCAGAGAGAGCACAAAAATGTGACGAGGCTGGTCAAACCTGTTCCCCGTGCTGGGATTTTTCTCCTTTGGCTTTTTTTAGCACTTGGCAAAGAGAGGAGAAACAGATGTTGTTTGGCTGGTCTTCTATGGTTTCGCTCTCGAGGTATTTTTGGTGCAGATATATGGGCACCTGGGCCCTGGCTGTGTGGGTTTCTTCCTTGTTTTCAATGAGAGGCAGCACTGCAGCTCTCCCAAACCCTCAGCTTCCACCCACAGCACATGAAGAGTTGGGAATTAACCCAGAAGACAGCTGGCATTCGGATATTGGAGTACTGGCACAGAAACAAGCAAATGGTCTGAGATCTCCATGGTGAATAGACTGTACTCATCCCACAACTTGAGGCACCTCTGAGTGCTCCCCTACTCCCTGCCTGGAGCTGGGTGACACATCCACTATTGCCGTTATTGTGATGGCTTGATAGATTTTACAGTCGCCAACATTGTCCAGAAAATATCACCACGTCAGTATAGTCTGAATTTCCCACTACAGTGTGTTTTTTCTTAACAGCAAAATGTCATTTGTTAAAATAAAACAGCTTTCAATGGCTCCTTTACTTGCACCGCTCCTCTTGAGTTTACAGGAACAGTGCTGGTATCTGCAGCTGAGTAGCCCAACATTCAGGGATACTTCGGGATATTATTGGTGTTCGATAGTCTGGTGAAGGAGCGGGCATGCTAGTGCATGGTGTGTGTATTTGGCCATGAATAAGGGCTCTTAAGCTGTTACGAAAAAGTATTTTAGCTTTTTGAGCAACGAATGAGGGAGGATTTGAAGAGCCAAAGCAAACCAGTATAAGAAGAAATGATAAGAATTTTGCTGGAAGATTGTAGAGGACTGATTTAACCACATGAGAATCGGACTGTAAGTCCGTCTGGTCTCTCACAAGTTCCTTCCTTTCTATGTACTATTATTTTCTTTGTCACAAATGCACTATACTCTCTGCCTGTTCCCTGAGGAAGTCCCACATCCTGAAAAATATCTTCGGGGGGTCTCAATGAAACTGCAGTGAGCTGAGTTGGCCGGGGAGCAGCCAGGCAAGATGCCGTGCCTACGAAGAACAAGGCTGACCCCGGTGCCAAGTCCCAGGCAGCAGCTCCCGGACCGCTGTGCAGATGGCCCCGGTGTGGGAGGGTGTTCACAGAGGAGAAAGGATAATTTTTCTTCCTGTTTCACCCACAAATTATTCACACTGCATTGCTTCAACTTTGCAGAGCAGATTTTTCCTCTAAGCAGAGGCTGTTACAGGACATTTGGAGATCAAAGAGTTTTAGAGTACCTCAGTACAGGAGTCTATAGTGAAAATGTTTTGCTCCTGTAGAGCAAGAGCTGACTAATGCCTCATACAGTCCCTGTCTGGCAAACAAAAACAAAAGGCCATGATGTTTGTTCAAGGTTGCTGAGAATGTTAATGAAAGGCAATTAGAAAAAATGCGGTGGTGAGTCCCCATGTATTAATCTTTATTAGAGTTAAATTTTCCCTTGCAAATGTGACATGCCATCAGGTTTCTGTCTCAAGAGTGTGCTTTGTGGGACATTACAGGGAAGAGTGCGCAGCGTTCCCTAAGTAGCTATTCATTTCCCCAAAGCGCTTTTATCAGATGAGACAGACTTACAGAGAGCCAGGGTGGCACCTGAGCACTGGTGGGAGCCTCTGGGGACACCGCTGTCACTCTGTCGTTCGTAGCATGTAATGCAATCCAGCAGCTCTGAACCACGGTTACAATTCTCTAGGGTTGCCAGGCTGAAACGAAAACTGCACAGCGTGTTTTGGGGTGGTGGCATAGCTTCTCTCGTTAGCCATTTTTATTTGAGTGGTAACTAGTTTAATGCGGCAACAGAAATAAATTGTAAATAATTGCATGAGTGACAATGTCAGTTTTATTCCTCCTCTTAGCAATCTTCCTTTTGGTATAGTGCATACATTCACTGGCAGGCAGATATACAGCCCTAACATAAGCAAATTCCCTCTGACAATTGTGGTGGGGCTCAGTCAGGACACCTGGGTACCAACGGTCCCGTGGGGACATACTGGTCAGTACTCTTCCAGATGCCACATAACTCCTTCAGGGGTGTGTGATGATCTGATGTGACCGTAGGTGTAGCAGTAAATAGGCTATAGGGCCTTTAAGGACACCAGACATTTTCTCTCTGTCAGATAGTTATCCATGTCATACCAAAGGTCACGTTCTCCATCAGCTCACAAGTGTTTCAATGATTTTTGGTAATGGGAATGTTGTTTTATTTGTGCCAGGGCTGGAGGTACTTTATACTGTAACAAACATAAACTGTAAATAAACACATGAGCGAAAACGTCAGATTTTTTCCTCCTTTTTGTGATTTTTTTTTTTCCTTTTGTTTGGTGTACACATTCCCTAGCGGACAGGTATATGTCCCTGACGCATTTTAAATCAAGAACGACCCTGAGAAGGAGTGGCCTGAAATCTGCTTTATCCCAGACGCACAAGGAGCATTGATCCAGCTCTGACCCAGAGTGTGTGGGAAGCTGACGCCAGCTCCATCACACACAGAAGGGGCAGGAACTCTGCAGGTAGCATGTACTGAACTATGTAAATGCTGTTAAGACCTTTTCTTTATGTTTTGAAATGCAAAACTGAAGGTAAGTCTGCAATTACTTCTTTTTATCCCTTTAAAATATTTTCCTAGTCCTTTGGGAAACCTCCATCATATAAAATTTCTCTCCTTTTCCTTGTTTCCACAGTGCTCAAAATAATATACTCCAAAGGTAAACGTTTCAGTGAATATTTCACTAAGATGAAAGGTGTTTGTTGTGATACCATTCAGACTCAGTTTTGAAGACCTGTAAGTTCATGGCCTCAAAAGAAAGCCCAGCAATGTTTTTGTTCAGGCTATTTTACATCCCATCATAATTCAAAGCTAAGTTAATGTTTCACCTTGGGCTGCGGTAAATTAGATTAAACAGTATTTCCTCATTCACAGAGTAACAACAGTTACCCTTTTACTTTGTCTGCACTGCTACGTTGTGCTGATGAAGGAAAAAACCATTGCTTAATCCCCTCTAACAACAGTTGAGACTGTTTTTAAACACAAAATACGTTTCTGTACTGCATTGCCCATTGCTGAGGCATTTTTAAGACTGCAAAGCCTCAGCCTATTCTAGGTGATGAGAACTGTCTTTTGGGTGGCAAACCTACTGCTGCTATTTTATAAGCTAAATATAAACCCATGCGAACCTCAAGGTGATTTTCCCACCTCATTTTGTTTCACCCAAAAGCAGAAAATGCTTCTTCCTTGGAAATTAATCTCAGAAGTTACTTAAGTGCTCTATGAGTAAGCTTTTCAGAGATGTCCTTTCCAATGGAGGTACCGAACGTGGGCACAGCTGGGCCTGGTGCGGCTCACAAGTGTGTACCTGAATGACTTTTCGCCCAGGAGCAGTTCCCGTTCCTGCTGTGCTGGAGCTCCTCTCGGGTGAGCGGCTGTGGGACTGGGACTTGGCATGTAACGGAGAGGAAGAGCTTCAGGTAAGACATTTATCTGCTCTCTTTTACTCATCCACTGGTAGCGCACACTGCTACTTTCATATCCCACGTGGATAACGTGAATCTAATGTCTTCCACTATCCAGGACTCCTCAGCTCAAAAAGAACATAAAGCAAGAATTATTATTCTGGAATACTAACAATAATAATATAAAGTGTCTTTTTATAAACGACATCCAGCTGCTTCAGAAGCAAAACACTGGAGTGTGTCCGTATCAGCTCTCCGTGACTGGGACAAAATGAAAACACAAAAGATTTTGAACTGGGAGGTGTTGAGGTGCTGGGGGGTGTCTGCTGCATCGGCACCTCCCTGAGGCATTATGGCTGCTCCAGTGGAGACACTGCTGTGCCGCAGAGGGGATCAATCCCACCGGTAAGTGCTATCTCATTTTGACAGAAGCATAAAGCATTCATGTCGTAATTCGAAGTGTTCATCCCAGTGTTCTGGCATTTAATTTCTTGAAAATATTCCCCCCTGCCCTGAAAGAAAACAATATAACAATATAGGCCTAGGTCCTTTGGGGGAAAAGTTCTTAATTTTTTTAAAAAAAGTAAGTCTCTTAATTAAGCATCTTTTATGTTTATGGTGTTCTGAACAGTTAAAAAAAAAAATGAACTACTAATAGAGATAACTTTCCTTCTCATGAACGTGCAAACCATAAATTAGTACTTCCTCCAGCTTGTCTGATAAGTACATCTTGATCTGATCTGCTGGTTTTTATCCTATTAACATAAAAATAAGCAATACTTTCCAATAGATCCTAATCTAGTGCCAATTAAAATATCTGCCCAGTTTTTGAGAGTTCAAGTCACTTATATGCATGAAATATATTGAATGTTAGAGAGTAGAAAGGAATGACATCATATCAGGTAAGAGTTTTGGCCAAAGATTAAACCACAACTGTGCATTTATGTGAGATAATAACAAAATGTTGTGTGTGTGAAACTGAGTGTCCAATTAATTGTCTGTTCCCAAACTCATTCTTGTATCTGACAAGAGGTTACACCGACCTTTTTTTACTTTTAAAGTGTATTCTTTAAAGCGAAGTCAGAAAGCTCTACAGGAATCTAGGCATGAACATTGGGTGCTGATGTACACGTAGATAAAATAACGTTTTCAGGTTGTTACGGGCAATGTCATAATGGAAATAATTAAATGGGGTTTTGGGTTGGAAAAAGACATGCCTGGTACCAGTCCAGAACTTTTGTTCTACTGAAATGGTTTTTAGTTTAAGTATCAGCAGTATTGGCACATTAGACCTGTTAAGAACAAGCCAGTATTGGTGACAGAGAATTTGTTGTTAGCATTGCTTGTTTTTTCAAAGAGCAGCTGGAATCTGAAATGTGTTTTCTAGCAAATAGCTGCCGAGCCATGAGTGATTTACAGCATTGGGTAAGGTTTGGCAGAGTGCTGGACACCAAGCTGCTGTGAGGTTGGCTCAGGGCTGCCCAAGGGTGTTCGGCTGCTTTTGCGGACACATCAGGTGAGGAAACCATGCTGTGTCTCCGTTCGTTGGCAGTTCTTAAAGCGTTCACACATTACAAGGGTTTTAAATACTGGATAAAAGGTAAGATGTCACCTATTACTTCTGTGACACATAAATTCTGTTTTGGAGTAGGATGCCATGCTGCTGGGGGTAGCGTCTGTGGGCAGCCTGGACTCCCACCAAGGCTGGATGGGGCATCTGGCTTACCTGATCCTTCAGTTTGCCAGAGAAAACAACAACAAATCCTGGTGATTGGGGGTCAAAATAAGAGAAGATCAACAGAAAAGCACATTTCCATGAATCTTTTTCTTTAGAAGTCACTAGGAGATGGTGTGAACAGCTATTATCTCCATTTTTCACGTGGGTAGCTAAGGCATGGAGCAGTGACAGAATCTGTCACACACAGAGGCGTGCTCTAACCCCTGACATTGCTCAGCAGCTGACGTCCCTCTTTTAGCCTGTTCTTTTCCTGCAGCATATCTCTGTCCCACGATGTGTAGGGGTGCAGCGTGCACCTCTCGACAGGGCGCTGCGATGGGATGGGCTGGGAGGCGCAGAGGGCACGGCACTGCAGGGACATGGTGCTGCGAGGCCCAGGACAGGGGAACGGGTGCTGTGGGAGGGCAGACCCTGCAGTAGACAACTGTGTCAGATCAGCCTGGCCAGCCGCTGCTCCTGCTGTCCTCATCAGTGAGAACTGCATTTGAGGCACAGGGAGAAAAGGGCTGGCTGTTTGCTTGTTTTCCAGTTAATCAATTAAAAACACATTGAAAGGTAGGGGGAAAGAATTGCCGTGTTGGATCTGCCATGTAATTAATAGGAAGAAGTATAGCCATGCTAATTACATCTCTCAGACCTTTGGTTTTCTGAGCTGTGGTAGGCACCTTCTGCATTAAAGTCCCTTTCCTAGTGCGGGAGGAAGCTGCAGAGCAGAGGTGATGCAGGGACAGGAGCGGGGTGCTGAGAGCGTTGGTATGTCCTGCTCACATCAGACACACGGTGAAGTGAAAGAAAGTGGGGGAAAGGCTCACTACCTGGATGTACGCGTTCCCTGGCAAAAGGCCTCAGCCGATGGTCGTGGCTGACCTGTGTTGCAGCCAGGGCTGGGGACCGCAGCCAGGGACCGGAACCCTGGGTGGGAAAGCACAGACCAGAAGTGATTCCTGTGCGGGTTGAGGAGTCTGCTTGAGGTTTGTGTTTGCGTTATTATTTCACCCAAAAAGAGCATACTGGTAACGACTGTTTTATTTTCTTTGTTGCTGTAGACACCGTCGTCAAGTCACAGAGTTTGCTGTAAATAAGTCTATAGTATAAAATGATATTTCTTTTCTCACAATATCAGTTTTCTGCCTCCTCTTTCTAGCCTGTCTTTCAGGCATTTATTTTAGAAAAGCTAGAAATATAAGTTATGCAATGGGTCTGGATTGACAGTCACCTTAAATGCTGAAATGGGGCAGAAATACTGCTGGTGTGATAGTGTTTGGCTCCACGTCGTTGCTGTAGCTGTGCCACCACCTTGCCCTGCCTGTATGCTGGGCAACCACTCCTTTCTGCAGGTAGCCTTTGGCAAGTGCCCAACCTTTACCTCTCTTTGTAGCAAGAGTGGGTGTTGCTGCTGTTTTAAGCTGCCAGGAGCCCAGTGCATAGCTACAGAAAATAAATGTGGTATGAGCTGATTGATTTATCTGCATTTTCTAGCCCAGCAATTTATTCTGCTTTTGGGAGGCAGAACCAAAGCAGCAAGCACGCTGTAATGCCAGATCAGAGCTGATAATGTATTCCTCCCTTCCTCGGCCCTTTACTAGCACGGAGATCAGCCTATTAAGGAATAATCTCCCAAAGCATCAGCCAGCCTCAGCGAGGATCATCACTGGCTGCACCGCAGCAGAGCAGAGCCTGGCTGGCGGCTGGAGACAGAGCGGGAAGCCACAGGTGCCGGGGACAGGAGGGAGGTGGCAGTAGGGGCTTGGAGGGGGCGGCCACCCACCTGCCACACTCCCAAGAAGCCACGAGGCTGCGACCTGCTGCACAGAGCTGGGAAGCCACTGCTCTAAACTTACTTTTGCCAAATTGCTTTGAAACTTATTACTACTGCAAAGATACACTTTCCTGGTATCTTAAGAGCTTAGTGGCCCTAAATGTACTACAGCCCAGTGCTGGTTGTTGATGCTGTCCATGGATGAGGGTTGGCAGTGGGGCCAGCACGTGGGGCATCTCATGTTGGGGGCAGCTGCGGCAGGTTGCTGTGTACGACTGCTAAATGTGAGGTCTGTGGGGAAACTGAGGTAGATGGGATGTTTTTGACCTGGGAGCAGCAGGTGGGAAGTGGTGCCCACAGGTGCCGGTGGATGCCCGAAGGCCCTGTGGTAACACAGGCACAGCAAAGGCCTCCCAGCCCTGGGGATGCAGGGGCTTGGTGAGGGTGGGAGGAGGGGAGAGGGGGAGCTGTTGTTTCCTCTGCTTGCTTTCCTGTCCCCTCCACCCCGAACAGGCTGCACTCCTCCCTGCCTGCGCACTCTCTTTCTCTCAATTTCTCACTTGTGTAAGTTGGGGTTATATTTATCCCATCCCTCAAGGCTGCTAAGCAGCAAATTCAGATGCTGTAGTTAAAAGCTACAGCACATAAGCAAGCATTCCTGCTGGGAACCATTTTATGTCAGCAGCCGAACAGCTCGCTGGTGCATCAGTTGGGAATGCAACAGGTACAAGTGCAAAGTCAATGCAACCAAGAAGAGACACCGAGGAGAAGGCTGCTGCCAAGGCAATCTCCCTGATCTGCTTGTAAAATTCCCTGTGTTTAAGTGTCTCTGTGGGTGGCTTTTGATGGAATTTCTAAGGCAAAACAAGTAAGTTGAATCTATTTACAAACCTTTCTGATTCAGTCCAGCAGAATCAGTGTGGCTGTTTTTTCATCCTGACTTCAGTCTTTTACGTGTATCTTGCGGTTTGGGACTGAACTGTTTGTGTATGTATATATTGAAAAGTAAGAACTGGAAACATCGCATCCATTTTCAAGGCATCCTCTGATCTTCTTAAGCCATGACCAAGAAAGTCTTAACCAGCAAACAACAGTGCTTTCGTTATCAAAAATCAAGATCTCATCAAATCAATACCTGAGCACAAAAAAAAGACAGAGACTTTGCTTTCCCCATGGTATTCCTGGTGATTATTATCTGCAGAAGGCATCCGTTTACCTGCACTGTCTTAGGAATGCATATATCTCTACATGGTATTTTGAGCTAAGGTATATCCTTTGGGGAAATGTTGTTGTGCTTGTCTTTTCCTGCAGCACAGATCTAGGCATGCCTCTCTCTGCTGTATGGACGTGGCTCTGTACACCCCATAGGCAGGCAGTGACATCTGGCAGCTGCGACAGGCAGATAACCAAGCCATGGGGTGCTGCCTACACATCTCCTGACGTTGCAGAGTACCTGTCCAGGGCTGTCCTGTCCTTAAGGACAGCACAGATAGAGCAAAACAGGCTGTGCTCACCTGAGGAAATCAGTTTCTCAAGTGATGCACTGGTAGCAGTACAGCAGTGCACAGAAAGGGCAGTGTGTGTGTGTGTGTATAACTTCTCCAAAAAACTGTGGCCAAAAATACAAATGGTCGGAGACTGCATAACGGATAGTCAAGGTGTTACTCTGCTGATGCTCTGGATTAGTCTTGCCAGCTCAGAGATTCGTAAAAGGATGCAGAGCTGTAATACTCCTCTTGAAACATCAGGGCCTTTGGTGTGAAATACAACTCTAATTAAATGTGATGGTGTGGCTTTCATGTTGCTACAGTCGATTCATCAATATGAAGAAGGCAAACGCTTTGACAGGAGGCTGGGGATGATTAATGGGCTTGCACATGTTTTATGTTTTGTTGAAATTACAAAACACCTGCTAAGGCTGAAGCTTTATTAACAGACACCCTATGAACTGTGGGGTCTTCTGGGCATATGTAAGTGGAGGATGGGTTGCAGGCGAATGACTCCTGCTGAATGAGCCAGTGCCATGTCAGGCCTCGTGGCTTCTATGTGGTACGGCCTTGGCTGAAGCTTAGGTGACCTGAGGCCAGGGGAGAAAACAATAGCGCAGCAGTCCAGCCTGGCATCTATTCTCAGCATTAAGGGCATATTAGAGGAAAAGTTACACTAAAGGTTGCTCATGTTATCTAACCCTGAATACTACAGCCAACTGAGCTAGCTGTAACATAAAAGCAGTTTTTCAGGTTTGAAAGGCTGCTGCTGCACTCTGTGCCCTGAGAGCAGCTCACGGCTTCTCCCCAGTGCAGACAGCACTGTGTTGCATTTCTTTGCAAAGTAAGTTTTGCACTCCAGGTTAGCAGCTGCTGCTCTGCTTGTGGGCGGTTCTGGCTCAGCTTCCACTGTTTGGGGATCCGGGTGCCCTCCCAATGCTGGCAGGCTGCAGTCATGGCCGCAGGAAGCGAGTAAAAGAGCTGCTTTTTGCCAAGTTCAGCCTCGGGGCAATGGCGGAATGGCTCCCTCTGGCCTCGAGGATCCAGATGAAGTTTCTCAGGCCTGCTGGCCTGTGTCAGGCCTGCTGGCATGCTTTGCGTCCTGCCAGCACTGATGCGAGCAGGCAGCAATGCAGCGCTGCTGTCCAGGGACACCAGCCCGCTCCTCGTGTCCTCTGCTGTGCCCCCCAGCGCCCTGCAGGGATGTGGTGCTGATGGTGCCCAGCAGCCCCTGCCCGAGGCTCGCGTGGCCCCAGGGCTGCCTTTGGAGTTGAGCGGAGATCGGTGTATTTGCTGAACTGAAACCATGCGGCCCAGTGTAAGAAAATGTAACAACTTAATTTTCTGAAGATTTCCCACTCCCTTCCAGAAGGGATGTCTTCAGTTTAAAAAAGAAGTCCATTTAAAACAAAAGACTAATGAATATGGTAGCCCTTCCTCTTTTGCAAGTTTAAACACCTCATCTTTCCTCGGAGAACAGCTCTAAATCATTTTATTTGCAAGCCCTAAGCAGGAATTTGTATTCATGGTAAGACAGTTATTGAGTTAATTTATTTAAGGCTGGGGCATAATTTCTAATAATGGAAGAGTCTCTAGGCCCAGTGAAATTGTCTCCCTGATAAGGCATTAATATTTTAAGGGGTTATAATACTCTGTCAGTTGATCTGTGTCTTTTAGGGAGTAGGTTAGCAGTTATTGATGATCGCTCATATGAAGGATTATCTTTAAAGCTGGTGCTCCGCAGACTGATGCCTGCCATGGGGCTGCATTGCCAAGCTCCTGGGAGGGGGGGGTTCAGGGTCTGGGTAAATGGGTACAAATGAAACGAGGAGGAAAAACAACGCAGTGCAAATCTGCAAGGTGGCTGCTGCTCCCACAACCCCAGGCTCGCAGGGCAGCGTGGGGAAAGCCCACGATGCCTTCGCATGTACAGCAGGCAGTCTTGCTGCCAGTCAGGATTTCCTGAAGAGATGTGAATCTGGGTACTGAGCTGAGTGAGGAGGTGTTGGCACAGGTTCTGTGGGAGGCTTGTTCATCTTGGCAGGTAGTCTGTTATTGAGATGAGTAACTTGACTTCTGAGTACCTTAATTTCTCTGTTCTTAGAAACAGGGCACACTTACGCTATTTCTTGAGTCGTTTAAAAAGAACAAGAAATGTCCAAATAAAAACCCCTTTGTTTTACTGCTATATTAAAAGGCATGTTGCACTACATTACATGGTGCTGAACAGTCTTTAAAAAGAAGGTAACTCAAAAACGAATCCAGATTAAATACCTTTAGGTAAAGCCTGTCTCAGGGAAGGGATGACAGGACCACTGAGGCCTGGGCAGAATTTGATGGAGCGTGTTCAAACCCTCCCAGCCCGGGCTGAGGGTACCCAACAGTGGTAATGCAGTGGCCTGGGAAGGGAAACGACATGAGCAAGTGGTGCAGAGCTGCTGCCAAACCTGAAGGGATACCAAGTTGTCTGCAAAGTCTGTCACCTCGTGTCTGGTATTTTGGGTGGACTAGCTTGTAAGTTTTTCTTCTAACTCACAGAGGCACCTAGTTGGTGGGAAGCATTAAATGCAGGGACCTGAGTCAAATTTACAGCGTCTGAATGTGGCTCTGTGTCAGGCCACAGCTCTGCTCCTGGCACCCCTGGCACCCTGGCACTCATCTCCTTTGCTACGTGGAGCAAGCCGAAGGCAAACAGCCTGCGGGCACGGCGTTTAAATGCGGTTTTCTTAGTGGCAGCTACTGTGGGCAAGTCAGTCGTGCTTTTTCAGTACTGTGTCTGCTTCCAGTTATTGTTCAGAGGTGGCTTTTTCCATGTAATAAGCTCTTTGTGGCTGCAAGGTCACACAGTTAACAAGCACACGGGGACCGGCCTGCCAGTCATGGCAGCCACGTAATCCTGCCATGCCAAAGCGTTGTGACAGCTTTCAAAGCGTTCTAAAGAAAGCTGAGTTGTTCATACTAAGCTGCAGTGGCCTGTTGTGGGTGTGGTCACCGGCCTTAAGGTTTTATTTATTCATGTATAAATTATTACTCTTAATGCAATAGGTAAAAGCATTTATGTACTGAAAGATAAATTCTGCTCCGAGTCAAATGCATGGCTTTATTGTGGATATTGAGTATCTCTTGAGGAAAAACAAATGTTGGTGTGGAAGGACATGCAGCTGCAGTGTAGCTTTGACTGTGCTGCCTGCAAGAGCAAAATAAATGTGTTGGGGGAAAGTGGGCTGTGCAGGCATTCAAGACATTACGTGTGGCTGGTTTTCCCCTAAAACTTACTGCGGTGAGGAGTGTTTCACCGCTCTACAGAAATGCAGACTAATGTATGTGTAAGATGAATGATTATGTCTGAACTGTGCTCCTTGGGGCCCCATCGTGTATTTTTTTTCCTTACATGCTCATTTGTCAGTGCGTTGTCAAGCCCTCAATGAATGAGTAATTGAGGCAGCTCTGTTCATCCTTACTCCCCCCCACCCCTCAGCAAGGTGCTGCTGGGGTTGGCACACCATGACACCCATCTGCTCCAAGGAGGCAGGTGCTCAGCGAGAGTGAAGACAAAATGAAGTGCTTCTGTCCCTCCTGCCTTTCCTCCTCTGTCCCTCCTGCTTGTCCTCCTGGAGGGGTGGGCCAGGGCACGTAGCAACTGCTCGGCTAAATCACATTCATCACTTAACAGCCCTACGGTCTGCCTGCAATGCACGCTTCAGGAGATGGCACAGAAAACTGCGATGGAGACTAGCCAGCACAGTGTCATTTGTCATGGCCATCAAAGATGACCAAGGAAAGCAATCCAAAATCACCCAGCGCATCTACAGGTTTCTTATTTTACTGTTACCTGGAGGCTTGGAAGAAGAATGTTCACCATGAACTTCGTGGCTGTTTTTCTGCTCCAGCCTGTCAGTGTATCACCCACACCCTTGGTCTGATACAATCTGAGAATAATCAAACCTAAAAAGTCTGATGTATTTTCTCTGTGTTCCTTTATTTTATCTTTGTGTCCCTCCAATTCCTTTCTGTCTAAATGACACACTCTCATTCTTTCCAAATTCTGCTCACATGAGAATCTTTCCATACTAGTTACCTCTTATTTCCTATTCCCTCCTCTAGCACACCCAGGGCCTCTGAGCAGAGCACTCAGTAAAGCTCCTCAGTAACCACCTTTGCTTTATTTACTGTTAATCTAACAAGTACCTGCAGTCATTAGACTCCTCTTTACATGTACAGGTAGTCGGAAGTTACTTGGGGTGCACCATTTTGCATCCCATGAGGGAGTTAATCTTGTGCATGCTTGTCTCAGCTGATAGGAACAAGAATAATTACATCTCTCATGAAATACCTGCACAGACACAATGGAGGAGACTTAAGCGAGCAGAACTGCTGAGGTGGGAGGGACCATATATATAGGGTTACAATTACAGGGTTGGCAAGTAGAGAGCAAAATCATAGAAAGCAACACCGCCGGGCTTGTGAGCGGTCTGCCTGCTAGGAGAGGGAAGATGAACTTTCTGCACCCAGCCCTGGATCCCTGCCGGCAGTGAGGGGCAGGTCAGCCAGTGAATGAAACCTGAAGCGATTGCCCAGTGTAACTGAGCAGACAGCTGTGAGCTCACGGATCTGCAGCCACAGGAGATTGACAATTACAGGCAAGTTTAGATGAGAGCTAGAGTTAAGCTATCTGGTGCAGGAGAAAGAGCTGCCTGAAGCATGCCACGTTTCTGTATCAAACTGTCATTATTTGTAAATGTTATGTACGTTGTATTTGCTCAGAGTAAATGAATTGACCAAACAGAAGCCAAACTTGACATGTTGGAGGAAGAATTTATTTCACGTAAGTAAATCTCAGAAACCTTCATTTTGATATAATTTAAGACTTCCGTATGTATGTAAAGAACTCGGTCCCGCAAGCTGCAGGCAGACCTGTGTACCATGTTGGGTGGGCAGATGCAAGCAGAAGCTGCCACTTCCCAGAAGTAGCTTGAAGGATGAGACATCTTAAAAACATAAATGCATTACTCAGGCATGGCTTTAACGCTCTTACATAAGGACTGAATCTAATTCTATGTAAACCCTTCTTGTATCTTGGAGTTGCTTCTGACTCTCCCAGGAATCAGGCCTGCAGTTTATGGGGTGTCGTATAAATAATAGGCCTGGTTCCTCTCTCTCTCATACTAAGAGTAGTACTACGTATCAAGTCTACGTATAGAACTGTATGTGCCACTCATGGTACCAGCACATACGAAGAGAGGAGCAGGCTCTGTATTTTAAGTTACCTGGTGTTGGCTTGTCCTGTGCAGCCTGGGACTCGCTCTGGGCAGTTGCCGATGGCCTGTGGGTGCAGGGTGCTGCTTCGTCGCCTGCTGTGGGAGACATGGGGGCTGGTCCCTACACAGCGCTGAGGGTCAGCCATGTGCTGAGACAGCAAGGGTTGCCTCGAGCAAGGGTCACCTCAGCAGTGCCTGCTGTTTCTGGAATGGAGAGGTAATTTTTCATGTGATGTAATGACAGTGATGTGGATGGAAAGAATTTATTTTTCACCAAGAGCAGAAGTTCACAGAAGTTCTTGAAGGATTTCTACAAGCACCATATGGTCACCTGTTCAACTGTCCATGATTCCAGATAACCACTCAAGGCAACTGAAAAAAAAACCCCAAAACCCAAAAAGAGTAAAGCAGTTGGTGCCTGTCACTGAGTAGCCAGCTGCGTGTCACACACCCCACTGCCGCCAGCACCTCCTGCTCTTCCCGGCAAAAACTGGGCCAACAGTGACCTTCTAGACTTGGTCAAGTTGTTAAACTACCTGGTTGAATTCAGATTTTCTCAAACAGGGAAACCAGCAGGTCAGAAAAAGGTTCGGTTCCAACCAAAACAGAAACTTTCTGAGGTTTTGAAACGTGAAAGACTTAAGTCAATATGAGACATTCCTTTCAACCCAAAGTTATGCGCTTTGTTTTACCTTCTCTTATTTAACACACTTGAAGTCTTTTCTCAATTTCTTGATTTAGCCAGAAAATATAAACAAGAAAAGAGATTTTTTTTGAAGCTAAAAGATTAGAAAGAATTAATTTTGGTCTTGCCCACCTGCTGGTACAGGCGCTGCTTCCAGGTTCTCCCACTCCCTTTATCTCCATCAGCCTCTCGTGTCCCTTTTTGTCCTGACCAGCCGAGGAGTGAGCTGCCCTATCTGTTAACATGTGACAGGATCCCACTGGCTCTTTAGTTCTGTAATAATGAGATTCATTCTGTATAAATTGATTTTAGTGTCAAATAAATAAGTATGGTTTTCAGTAAGACTGGCTTGCATAAAACTGTTGTACAAAAATTGTTTCCCTGTTGTTAACTCCATTCTCTTCCTTGCAGTTGCTTCAGATTTTCTCCTGGCCTGCCAAAATAGATTTTCAACCTTCAAAAATTAAAAAAGATAGCAATTTTTTTTTTTCCTGGGAAGAACAAGCTTTAAAGATGAGAAAATTGAGAGGCAAATCATTTTAGATCAGCTGAAAATGAAAGCCTTATTGATTTGTTTGGTTAGTAAGTTAAAATTTGAACAGCTCTTACCATAAATCATCAGAACACCCGACTCTTTCCAGGCAGCTGTCATGCCATGAACCTTCCGTTACAAAATTCCCTGGCTACACACATCCCCAAAGCAGTCGTCTTTCAAGATCAGACAACTGCTCACAGTTCAGGCTGGGCAGGGAGAAAAAAGAAACATTTAAAAAGGGAAGACAGATTATATCTGTCTTAAATCACTCAAAACCTCTTCTAGATAAACAAATATGTTGACCTTGAAGTGACATTTTGGCAAAGCCAGCAAAGTCTGATCCCAGGGTGTGTGGTGCTTTTTGCCTTTTTCATCATTTTGTAATTGCATTTGGCAACTATTGTGTTCATGTCAGTGGCCAAAGAAAGCTCTGCACAGAATGGTGCAGCCACGAGGCGGTTGTGAAGCTGGAAACTCCTGGCAATGGTGTAGTCATGCTTTCTGCCGGAAAGCTGCTCTGCAGGAGTGAATACAAGGAGCAAAAGGGGGGGGGGTGGTGTCTCTGACTCTGTCCCCCCTCTCTCTGTAGCCCTGTTCTGTGTGCTGGTCGTGTTGACCACGAATGAGCAACACACCTGGGCAGAGGAAAGGTGGTGAAAGAGCTGCCAGGGCTGCGCTGGTCCTTCAGCAGAGCTAAGCTGCGGCAAAGCCGAATGATCATCTCTTCCCCGTCTGAGGTGAAAGTAAGCGTCCTCACGTGACAAGGTCTGTCAGACATTCTCCTGGGAATCAAAGGAAAACACCCCAGTGAAAATGGTTGCCTAAGATTTTCAGATATGGTCTTACTTGTGCTGGGTGCAGGCAGGCTGAGGTTTCAGGTGTGAGGGTGTCCCAGGTGCTGTGGGGCCTGCGTGAGGACCAGGCGTGTGGGACGCAGGCTGCCCTTGGACCGCTTGTGAACCACCCCTGCCCGCAGGACAAGCAGCCCATGGTGTTCCCTGCAGAGCTTTCCCTTACAGTGCAAGGGAAGTAGAACAGACAAACTATGCCTGAGTTCATCATGAAAATCTTACGTTTATGTAATAAATAGAGGCAACACTTAAATGGGCAAATTAAATGCAATCTGTTTTTATTTCAGCATTTGTTTTCTTTTTTCTATCTTCCCTAGCCAGGTTTTATTGTGAGAGGCACGCGTGCCTGTGTAGCGTGTTCTGCAGTCATAGCAATTTGGTTCTAGTAAAACTTGTCCTTGTGAATTATTACCTTAAGCTTAGTAAACTGGTCAAATGGGTTTGGTCCTCTGGGCGGCTTTTTAGATTCTCAGAATTGCTCCTACTGCCTGGCATTGGGATGTCAAGAGCCAGTAGAGAATATGCTAATCGGCTCTGTGCAGTGAGACACAGGCAGTGCTCTCGGATGTGAAATGGGAGGTAACACAGGACTGCAGTGGTTCCTGCTGGCTTCCCTGACCGTTCATCACAGCGTACATCTCTTACCTCGCACCCCATTCCCTATACACAGAATTATTGAAGCTGTCGGTGATTTTTCCTCCTTTTGTGCTTTCACCCTTACCACCCCTTCAAAGACAGAGGAGTAAAGCAGAATTAAGGAAGCATAGACTGGGCTGTAGTGGAGATGCATACTGCTGTTGTTGCTCTAGCTGGATCTATTTTACTATAATACTTGCATCTTTGTATAGTTTTCACAGCCAATAGGGAGAACAGAGCTGGGTGAGCAAGCTGTTTTATTCTCGAGGTTTTCATTATCTCTGAGTCTACATAATGAATGATTTTTATGTAACTTTGGCATTGGAAGCAATCTCTCCACCAGTCGTACTAGTACTGCCTTCATGACTACTGCCGTTCTGGTATTGCCTGTGCCATGCTTCCACTGCCTAATTCCACAGATTAAACAGTGTTTAAAGGTTGGGTTGTTGGGTTCTGGGTTTTTTTCTGTAAGAGTAAACTGAAATCCTTTACTGGTCAAAGAAACATAAATACACAATCTTATAATAATTTCTTCCCAGGATAGTGCAATAATGAAGTTGGTAACCTCTGATGAAAGCTCCTGCACTATAAAAGCAAAATTGCAATTGTATTAACACTGCTACATTGAATAGTAAAACGAAGCTTTGGTTATGCTCAGCTCTGGGCACTGATGCCACCTTTTTCTTGCTCTGCCTAGTTTCTCGCTCTCATAGGTACTTACAGATCCCCTTTTCACTGCCTAGCAGTCTTTGATGTATTTATTATCTTCACAGCCATTGTCTGAAGGAGGAAAATAAGATTTTCCCTGTTTTGCAAAGAATTAGCAGGGTCACTGAGAAATTGAGACTCTAGTTCACTCAAGTCTGTGGCAGCAGCAGCTATAAATTTATCTGTTATTCTTAAACTACCTGGACTAATCCTTCTTTGTTCCCATCTAAATTGTGGTCTAACATTGCTGTGAGCGGGAAAATGATTCTCTCTCTAGCCCTGCATGATCACATATAGCGAGGAGCACTTGATAACCTCTGGAAACAGCTGAACACCATGTTCAGAGAAAGGGCTAGAAGTGCAAAGCCTCATTAGGAATTGAAATGCTGGACAGATATTAGAGCATGTTTTACTTTGAAAAACAGCCTTTCTCCAGTAGGATGTCCTGCATTTGTGGTGCTTGAATTTTGAGGTGTTTTTACCAGCCCTGTATGGGCAAAGATGTTCTCCTTGCCTGGAGCCTTACAGTCCCTTGGCACAGCACCAGAGCTTTACAACTAGCCAAGAAGGCAGAGTGTCCTCTGGGCTGTAGTGACAGGACAAGGGGTAATGGGTTTAAGCTGAAGGAGGGTCGATTTAGATTAGATGCTAGAAAGAAATTCTTTACTGTTAGAGTGGTGAGGCACTGGCACAGGTTGTGCAGAGAGGTTGTGGAGGCCCCATCCCTGCAAGTGTTCAAGACCAGGTTGGATGAGGCTTTGGGCAACGTGGTCTAGTGGAGGGTGTCCCTGCCCGCAGCAGGGGGTTGGAACTAGATGATCTTTAAGGTTCCTTCCAACCCCAACCATTCTATGATTCTGTGAATGTAACCCAAGCAGAAAATTCCTATTTGGGTTACTATGGAGTGGCCAGGTTTGTGGTTGAAGCTCTAATGGCTGTACCTCATGAGAAGGGCACCAAATCTGAAGCTGGGATCTTGCTCTCACTGGTGCCAAGGGGACGGGGGCTTAAAGACTTGTGTAGTCATTCCCAGTTTGTAACAGTATAATGAAAAGGAAGACTCGTATCCATCCAGGAATGATGTTGCCTTGCCAGTATCTGCAGGAAAACTCTGACGCATGGGGTACGCTTCAAATAGTGTAGTGGAGCAGGTTGAGCAGTATTGTGTTTCCAATTCAAACTAACAATGACTAACAGTCTCCCCTTGGCAGCTGCAGCAGCGTTGTACCCACCAGCTCATCCTGCAGCACCTTGCTGTGGCAGCACGTGTTAGGTGTGTGGCAGAGCACCATCCGTATACTCGAGAAAAGGTGTGCAATTGATGCAGCTTTCAGGCACGGAGCAAAAACGCAGAGCGGAGCAGAGCGCAGTTAAGAGTTGCCCATTGTGGCGCCTGCTCCAAGGCCAGCACGAGCCCGTGGGAGTCTCAGGCTAGAAGCCAAGATTTGGTTCCACTCCCAGAAAAGTCAACGAAACCCATTTGAAGTGGAATGATTTCATCCTGTTCTGTATGCTGAGTGATTTGCCAACATTACTATTAATAGCATGGGATCGTCCCAGGTACAAGCTAATGGAGTGCAGAGCTACAGTACTTCTGCGTAGCTGATTAGCGGAGCCCTGGACTAAAGGATGCTGAGTCTGTCATATGTGGGTGGGCAGGGTCTCACTTGGCTTCAGAGTCTAACTGTCTTCAGGAACGGCCTAAACATGTTTCTGTTTAATAAATCCCTTCCCCTGGTGCCATTCTCAACATCCCATGCTGAAGGAAGGAAAGCTCTGTCTAAACCAAAGTGGCAGCTAAAATTTGGTGACCCTGTCAAGGACTTCAGGACCTGAGTTATCACTAGTGTCTTCTATGTGGAAAGTGTTAAGATAGCATGGTGCTGAAAAATGACACAAGCTAGAAAAAAGGGCAGGAGCCACTATGTGTTGGGAATGTTAAACATCACACAGTGTGTGGTTCTGGCTGTGCAGGATTTCTTTTCCCTGTCCCCTTCCCTTAAAATAGTTTTTCTTAAACCACAAAACTTTGTCTTTTTTTTCTGCTTCATAGATAAACAGAGCAAATACAGAAATAATCTCCAGAGATGTTCTGCAGATATTTTTGCTTCCTCAGTCTGTGTCTGCTCCTTCCAACCCAAAGGTAAGTGGAGTGTTTGTTTTGTTTTACAGGGAATGTCTGAATTGTGTTTCATATAAATAGTATGGGTGAAAAGAAACTATCCTTCCAATTATCCAGCCCATCCAAAGAAAGCTGGGTGCGGTGACAGATGTGGCATAGAAGAGAGCAACCTGCAAAGGTTCCCGCAACACAATGTGTCCATTAACAGCACGATCCCTTAGCTCCTGTTCAGGACCAGAACAGTTTGCAGTTCTCACTGGAAATGCCCTCTGAGTCTGAGGAGCGGCTCAGGAAGTGCTCACTGCTTTACCTTTCCCCTTCTGGGAGTTTTACTCCTGACAGTAGCTGTAGGGATGCTGCCTGACACTAACGTATGAGGATGAAAGCCTCTTTAGGGAACTAGTGATGAGGGAGGAGGAGCTGTTGGTCAGTAAGATTTGTCTCAGGCTGTCATAAAGCAGGAGGAAAAAAGAAATGCATGTTCCTTATAAAGACTGTATGAGGAGGAGTGGGAATGGGGAGACTGCGGATTAGTACTAAGACTTGTGATCCATAGGCCTTGCTTGACTTGTCTGGGATGTTTTAAGAACATCCTTAAGCTACTGTGTGTGCAAACTTGTAGCTATCAGCTGGGGTAATTTGCCATTTTTCCACCTCTTCAAGGTGCAAATTATTCAGCCAAGATAAGCAACGTGAGCAAGTGCTCGTGATTTCAGTGATGTACTTATTTTTAATAAGCATTTTACACAGTTTGAGCAAAAGCTGGAAACACAGCTGCAGCTGCACACTGGATGTGCCCAGCATACCCGGCCACACGTAACAGTATGATTTATGTCCCCAGGAGGTGCTCCCTGGGTCATGTATCCGACCTGCGTGGCAGTGACACAACATCCCTGCCTGGCTTTGAGAACCTCACCATGGGATACAACAAATACCTCAGGCCCTACTTTGGTGGTATGTTGGCTCTGTGCATTTGACCGTTTGCAGAACGGTCTGTAAGGCTTGTGGGGAGGGGAGAGCAAGCTTTAAGCTTTCTTTAGGATGCAAGACTGCCCTCCTTTCTGTGCAGTCGCTGTTGTCTTGAGTAGACTGTGCATGCACCTGTGGGGCATGAGAACATGTCCACCTATGGGGTTAAGAACAGGGAATTCATAAACTTCAATACCTCTATGAAAGACCTGATAGAGTAACTAAATTCTGCGCTAATTGTACATGCTTTTGTTTAGACTCTGACCCTGGTAATTTTCTGCTTTATTTTTGTTCATGTATATCTATATAGTAGATCATGGCTATACAGAATGAAGCCATTCTTCTTGCTGGAAATACTGACTTTTGACACAGGCTTTCACTTTGCACTGAGACACAAACTAAACCTGCTTTAAACCCTCGTGAAACTCAATGGAGGAGTAGGGAGCACCTGAAGGACAGTCAGGTATTTAGGAACTTACCTGAGGCCATAGTCCAATTTGGGTGTCGGGTCTCCCACCTTCCAGGTGAGTGCTGTAACGAAAAATATCGATGAAAGTTTAAAAAACAGCTATAAAAACTGCTTTTCTGCCAGAACCCATTAATGAAACTGTGCTCAACAGAAAAATTCCCATCAGCTTTCACCAGGACGTGGATGTTTCCCTTTGTAGCTCCTGCAGACTGACCTTCTGCTACTGGCAGCTTTGAGCTTCTTGCTTTTTCTGACCATAGTGACAAATTTCTGGGACAATACAGAATTTACCAGCCTTGAATGTCCAATCTCTTGCAGGAATAGAAAAGCTCCTCTAGATCCTGTCACATCAGTGAACAGATGCTTCTGAATTACGTAACGGAGATTAATAGCATCTACACCAGCCTACGCCTACCAAAGCCACAAATGTTAAACACAAATGGTCAGGACTCTGCTTTGATCTTCTCCAGAGGCCCTGGATCCTCGCAGATCTATCCTCTGGTCATTAATTGAGTGGGCTTCAGGTGTCTAAATATCTAAAAACAAAGATGGAGGATGTGAATGACAGCTACTTTAAAAAATATGCATCTTTTGCAAATGAAATGTATTTTGGATTTTGGAACAGTTTAAAACAAAAAAGGCAAAAGCACCTGGAAGGAGATTTAGAAACTGTGTCTCTTGGACTTGCCTAAATGGTATTTAGATGATGAAAAGGAGTTTCAGCAAGTCCCAGGAGGAAGGGCGTTGCTGCGTTGTCACCTAGGCAGAGAGGGCTGTCTTGGAAAGTGCCATGCCCTACTCTGAGCCTGAAATTCATACTGGGGATTAGATAACCAGGCGCAGCCCAAGGGAAAGCCTGCGTCTTTCTGCTGGCATAGCAATGACCCTCTTCCGAGCCAGCTGTCCCCTCCGCGGCAGGAGGTGGTGAGCCCTCTCCAGCCCCAGCGCTGACATTCCCTGGGAAGGGGCTGCCCTCTTGTGGTGGATTTGAAGCGTTGGTGGTAGAAAATGGGGGACTACCAAGATTCAGGGCTTGAATGCTGAAAATTTGCTTGTAAACAGAACAATAATATAATAAATAAATAGAGACACAGGCTGTTGCACATCTGGTTTGTAACCCAGTGCATAGTGTCAGGAATGACTGAATTTCTCTGCCTCTTAGTTTTTCCTCTCTGAAAAACAGGGCTGCCACTGGCTACCTGCTTGTGGAGAGTCCTCAGGGAGCTGCGTGTGAGAACTACTTTGTACAAAGTTCACCATTCTTGCCGCTGTGTGGGTGCTGTGGACTGGGTAACGAGATAAACTAGCCCTGGCTGCCTGTCGGCAAATGCCACTGAAACGCTGCCTGTATAAACTACTCATCCTCAGAGCTAGTGCTGATGGGTATTTGCTCTCTGCTACCATCACCAGATACAGAACTCCAGCTCCCTAACAGTGACAACTTTATTATGGATCGTGATGCTCTGAAACTGTCCACCCCTTTGGGCTTCTGTGGTTTTAGAGACAGCGTTGTGTGCGTGGGATGCTGTGAGCCCACGCCACACAGCATCCTGAGTGGTTTTATTGTACCTTTCACCCGTCCCTTCTCTCTGCTTAAGCTTTTCTTTCCCTCCACAGGAGAACCTGTTCAAATTGCAATGAGTCTGGACATTGCAAGTATTTCTAGTATATCTGAGAGCGACATGGTAAGTGAAAGAATTTTTATTTTATAAGAGATAAGAGTAGGATCTGCTTGAGAGACGTGTCATATATTCCTGTATGTTCAGCACAGAAACTGTCATATTCAAGCTGCTTTTGCTTTTCTTTGTTGACCACTTTCAGAGCTGTGATGAGAACAGGGCTCATTTATGACTGCAGACTGTGGAGGTGCTGTAGTACTGTGGGCTTGTAAGTAAACAAGGATGGCTCCAAAGGTCTTACTGCCGAAAACCTCAGCACCTCCTGGAAATCAGGTCCCTTTGAAATGGAAAAAATCAATCCTGTGTGGCATTCTCTCTCCCTTACCTTTCCTCCATGTAGCTGCAGCAGGGGTGGTCTCTGTTGGTCATGCCGGTGCTGACTGAAGACAGGGTTTTTTCACAAGGAGAAGTGAGGTTATGAGCTGCAACACAGTCTGAGGCTCAAAGGACTGGTCATCCCCCCCCTTCCCCCAAATAACAATTTTCAAATATACAGACAACATCTTCCCACCACTGGTTCCCTGCACTTCTGATAACAGCTGGATTTCAAACACTGCTGAAAACTCCTGTTTCAGGTTGACCCAAACTATGGGCAACTTGGGTAAATTCAGCAAATAGTTTCAGTCCAAACAGTCTGACGTTCAGTCAGGAACAATTTCAACACTTAATTTCAGCATTTGCAAGGACAGCACTGACTTTTTTTTTGTCTCCCCCAACAAATGAAACAAGTTCACTAAATACAATATTGTAATTTCAATAAAGCTATTCATTTTGGGGAAGGGGCAGAACCAACAAAATCAATTATTCACAAACTTGGAACTTAAAGGGCCTTGTAAAATAGCCTGTTCTGGAGTTTTTCTTCTTGATGATCCATCTAAATTGCTCTGACCATATAGAAAACATTGCAGAGGCTTACTCTGTGGCTCGATCAAAGCTGGAAATCAACCAGTGTTCTTCACTTTTATCACTGTGTAACTCAGTGTATTGAAAGCTGTAACAGTGCATTGACATGTTTTTTTCTCTGTCACAGGCTGAGAGTAAAATTTTAAAAGTTGCAAATGCTAACCATTGATACCCAGTATTAGACCTTTTCTCTTAAAGCATTTTATAAATTGCAAATCAAATGAAACAGAACTGCTTCATCCTGCACAGACAGGCAGTGTATCTGTGGTAAAACATAGTGACTTCACGCTGTTAGAATCACCAGTATCAGTGTGTCTGTGACAGAGATGTTTTGAAAACAAAAGGCATTGGTGGTTGCATTTACTTCATGCATGAGGAAGTGAAATAGTACAACAGTGCCCTGTGTCTGTCCAGAAGGCTCAGTAAAGAATTATCTTTAGAGCTGAGAACTGCTTATTCTTTTATGATGGGGCGCTGCAAGTGGGTTTTGGCAGGCTAAACTCAAGTTAATCTTACTGTCCTCAGATTCAGAACTCCTATTAAAAAAGAAGCTACAAGTTTTGTTTTTTCATTTGTTTGGGCTTTTTTAAGTCCTCGGTGAAATAATGATGGGTTTGCTTACCTTTTTTCTCCAAAGTGCTGATGTCTCTTTCATGATCACATTTATAGTACATGTATAATTTTCCAACTCTAGATGACTGATTTTTAATGTCAGTGACTTGCTGAATGGCCTCAAGTGTGCACTTCCATCTGTTTTCTTACCTGCAAAATGGACACAAAAATATCAATTACAATAATAGCTAATTAAAAAAAAATTTCTATGAGTATATATCTTTAGTCCTTCAACTCTATACCTTAGAAGGTAAGTACATGAGAAATATAATACCATAAATAAAACTATGATGAAAATCTATCAGATTTACTGCATGCCTTTGAAGCTGGGCTTTCATAGGTTGAACAAATGTGTGTTCTGCCTCCTGTTGCACATGGCATAGCCACAGCTGTGCTGTGCAGGTGTTCTGCACGTGCATCCTCACAGGTTTTCCTCTCTTTCCCAGGATTACACAGCTACTATATATTTGCGGCAGCGCTGGACAGACCCCCGGTTGGTCTTTCACGGCAACAAGAGCTTCACGTTAGATGCTCGTCTAGTGGAATTGCTCTGGGTACCAGACACCTACATTGTGGAGTCAAAAAGGTCCTTCCTGCACGATGTCACTGTGGGGAACCGCCTCATAAGATTGTTCTCTAACGGCACTATCTTGTATGCCTTAAGGTAGATCAACCTTTGGCTTTGATGATGATGATGGTTCAGAATAGATTTCCAGAATTATGAAGGACAGCAGCAGATACCATCTGTCATGGGTAATGAGTTTGGGGTCAACATGCCAACTGTGACCATACTCTTGCCCCCTGTTCTGGCCACCTGGGAATGCCAGTCAAGGATCACGATTCCCCATGGTGATACGTGCCGTGCGTCCTGAGCACAGCAACGCTCAGAACGCTTATGAGTTTAGGTGTTAACAGGACAGGTTGAGCCAGCTGGAGGCAGGGATGGAATGGAGGGAGGACATCATAACATCATAACAGTAAAAGTTTAACAGATGGTGGGAAACTATTTGCTTATCCAGTGCCATGTAGCCATGATTTCCGCGTTTTAGCAAAAAGCGTATTTGTACGTGGACTGCAGAAATGTGCACTGTACTTGCGTAAGCAATTCATACGGTGTTAACTCTTCTCAGCTCACAGTAACTGTCCCTGTTACATTAACTGCAAAGTAAAGCTGCTAAAAACTAACTCATTTACACTCCACATCAGAGCAAACTAGAGTATGTGTGCAGTTAGTTACTATGCCTCAGGTGACAAGGGGCAGCTTCTTAAGATGCGCAAACTGTAGCACTGGAAAACGTGAATCTACACTAAATCTCCTGCTACAGCAAAGCAAAATTCCTCCTTCAGTTATGCTTTCATTAGCATGGCTGCAGAGAGCCTATCTACTTAAGGAGAGTTCTCTCTGATTGTATCAGTCCATTCATTTCATAGGTCAAAATTATCTAAATGTCAGAGCAGAGTCCTTGCAGTCTAGTTTGCTGTGAAAAACAGAGATAGTTTGTTACAACTTTCAGAATTCTTTCTCCTCCTACAGAATCACTACTACTGTTGCTTGTAACATGGACCTGTCAAAATATCCCATGGACACACAAACGTGCAGACTGCAGCTAGAAAGCTGTAAGTATAACATTCTAGGAAAAAAAGTGACTTTTTAAATTTATTCATATGTAACTATGCATCTTGAATATTTGGATTCATCACAGTGGCTTTCTGGAGTATGCTTTTATTCCTGCAAATACTAATGTTCAAAAGAAAACAATTTTGCTTTATCATTCTTCAAACGCCTGTGTTGTAATCCACAGTTTAGAGGATTCCTGTCACTGTGCAATTTATATAAAAAGTGGTAATAAATCATATTTTTATTGAAGAGTAGCTAGTTCAATTTTGCACAGAAAGGATGAAGTAATAATGGCTGGTTTTCCAAATTCAGTCCATTTTGTACATGCAGCTTCTTCAAAACTAACTTCTGGGGAAAGTTCATGGGATGGAGTACAGCAAGAACAACTTTTCACAGTTTCAGGTATCTGCCCCCTGTTGCACCTCCCAAACCTCCACTGCAATGAGACAGTGCAAAAGGTGGTTCTTACTGCAATATGAGTTGAATGTGGTTCTAAAACTCATGAACTGCAACTGAGGGCAAACCCAGCTTTGTGGTATATGCTTCTCCATGAGGGCTGTTACAGTGATGCAGACGATGGCACCCTTGTCAACAGGAGTCTGTGTCTTGGAATTCTCAAGAAAAGGAATGAGTGAGTTTTGCTCTCAATTAAATTAAAAGCTTATCCATGGCAGAACTGGCTGGGAAAGACTGCAGGAAAATTTAGGACACTACAGAGCTTTTACAAAGGAGCTCAGGAGAGCAGTGCTGCTGTTCTGTATGTGTGAAGCTCTGCAGCAAGCAAGCGTTTCCTGCTTCATGTCACAGAAAGAAACATCTACAATCTCAGTACTGAAAAGACCAGATTTTAGCTTCTGGGGTTGCAGGATGAAGCACCTGTGGAAGCACATGTCATTTTCACATTAAAATCATATTATTTCACCATGGTTAACTTTATTACAAAGAACAGCTCCTGAAATAATAACAATTGGCCTCTTCTGCTAAAACATAGCTTGTTTGGGCCAGTTGTAAAAGTGATTGGGTCCTACATCATGCTCAGTTGCTGTATAATTCCAATGAAATTACACGCACGTTGCCCACTGGAGATTTCATTAGGATAAGTGCCCAGAAATAATGCTATTTAAATATATGCCAGATGAATTAACAACAATCTATCATTTATTATAAAATTTTCCTGAGTAACCACAATTTATAAAACTGCTTAGAAACTTTGAAAAGTCACATGCTTAGGATTCTACGCAGGGATTCATATCCTGGACAACTAATTTAGGAGTTCATCGCACTCGAGCTCTGGTAATTTGTGTCTAATAAGAAAACACAAATTAGATAAGATGCAGTTGCAGCTCTTTTTATTCCTGCTACCAGGATGAACAGGTTATTATCAGAATCAAAGCGTCCCTACTCATTTTCTCAAAGAAGGGCACTTAATAAAAGAATCAAATTAGTGAGATTGATGAGCTTGTTTCCTAAATTAAGTGAAATTTTTGAAGCGAATGGCAGGCTGGTGCCTCAGTACAAGCTTTACCCCTCAGACTGAGGTATCCCTCAGTCCAACCTGAGGTCATGTTACATTCCTGGAGGCAATTACTCAGCCGGCATATATGGAGTTTACTGATATCTGCTTGAATTGTTGATCTCATGTGTCCCACAGTTTTGAGGCAGGAACTCAGTGTTGCCTCAATGTCAGATGCATTTATTTGTCCTCAGTAACTTAAAGCCTTTGGGTATAGGAGGAATGATTTGTAGAAAAAGCTGGTTTTATGAGCAGGTTTTCTGGACAATGCATATACAGTCAGAAGAACCTGGTTCATAACCGCATAGCAAGCTCAGCTCCAAGCTCTTGACTAACTGAAAATGCCTTTTCTGGTATTTTTAAGCACTTGAATAGACGGTTCAGTGAAATATGCTTCTGCTAACTGGTAAGGGGCTCAATGGGATCTGTACTCTCTTTTTTTAACCACTGTGTTTCTCCTGCTCTCCTCTCGTGACTGAAGAGACTATGTTTGAGAGTTAATCGCTGCAGTAGTTTTATCCTGCTGCATGAATTCAAACTGCAGATGGCAGGAACATGTTATCTTTTAAACTGTTAAAATATTTTAAAATAGAAAAACCCCACATAAATGATTGAAATAGGTTCTCAGCAGCCTTGCATGTTGTGCATCACTCGGTGGCATGTGCTCCTATTGAAATCTGAACCAGCAGACTGAAAATACGGCAGCGAAAGAACAGCCAACATCCGCTCATGGTCTGACACAGTTAAGAGGGTTTTTGTCTAGCCTACAAGGCATCGATCATGTCCCTGCTCATTGCAGCAGGTTGGACTAGGTGACCTTTAAAAGTTCCTTCCCACCCAAGCTATGATGATTTTACTGGCTAAACCACACTAATATGGGTCTTCATGTTCTCCTTAGGGGGATATGATGAAAACGACGTCATCTTCACATGGTTGAGAGGAAATAACTCTGTCCATGGCATAGAAAAGTTGCGGCTCTCTCAGTACACAGTGGAACGTTACTACACCCTGGTCTCGAAGTCACAGCAGGAAACAGGTAAATCAGTGAAAGAGAAAAGCAAGAAAAATTCTCAAGTATTTCCCGTCCCACCTCCCTTCCCTTCTATGGGCCAGTATCTTTTGACTCAAGCCTGAACCAGAGAAGTTTTTACCAAATCTTAATCTCACAAAAAGAGATAGAAAGATGGTGAGTGAAATCCAATTAGCTGCAATCAGGATATTCTGCAAGATGGAAATCCATGGAAAGATGGGGTTTTTAATACACTATAGTCACTTGATGAATTTTCAGTTGGTTTTTTTTATATTCTCCACTTGTTTCCTTCTCCACACATACTTGAATAAACTCTCTCCCTTCCTCCCAGGTGTGCAGACTACAAATACTGCAGAGTGCCATGTTTTCAGTAACTGGGAGTAAAATTAACTTGTAATGTACAAACAAAGTATATTTTAAAATGCTATCATGTTATGATGGAATAAGATCCCTTTGTACATCAGAATTCAATGTCTTTTTCATTATCAGTGTAAATACTCTTCTCTCCAAACACAGGCACTACGAAAGGGAGCAAAACTTCCTTAGAATGGCTAGGTCTTAAAAATAACAGTTTTGTTGTTTACTGTAGCATACACAGCCCATGAACAACATGGGTTTTGTTTCTGCATTTCAAAGGGATCTATTGTTTACACAGCAGAAATATCTCCTGCAAATACTAGCAATCCAGCCCCAGAATCCTTATGCCAATATTATGAAAAAATTGGTGTTAAAAAATTGGCTGATTTTTTTTTATCAGAAAAAGACACATTTATCAAAGATCACAAATTACTAATTAATACAGGGGGTCTAATTTCCTGTGATGATAAGATACTTGGGATGCTTTGGGACATGAGCCAAAGCCTGCTGAAATCGAGAGAAAAATCTTTTGTTTATTTCTCAGCCATCAGATAAGACAGAACTTGGCAATGCCCCCTCAAAGCGCTCATTGGGAAAAATGTGCTGTGCTATGAGAGAATAGATGAAAGCATCAGCCCTTCTCTGCTCTGAGCTAAGACACTGGTATAAAATGTTTCCACTGTGGATTAAGTTCAGGAGCTGCTTTGCAAGTTATGCATTGTTTTCAATGTCTCTTGTCCTGCAATGTGGTGTGTATGTGTCCTCTTGCGTAGGGTATCTTAGGTAAGTAAGGCCTCTGAGGCAAAAAGCTTGTGCAAGTAACACATCTCCCACGATCTCAGTGCAGCTCTGCTGAAGTACATCAGCTGAAGGGCTGGTGCTGAGCTGTCCCAATTCCAGTTCAAGGGTTCTTGGGAATCTCGTGTTCACTGTGTTTCTTCCTTTTTGGGAACAGGCAGTTACCCACGACTGATACTGCAGTTTGAGCTGAGAAGAAACGTCCTTTACTTCATTTTGGAGACCTATGTGCCCTCCACTCTGCTCGTCATGTTGTCCTGGGTTTCTTTTTGGATCACACTGGATTCAGTGCCTGCAAGAACCTGCATTGGTGAGTTATTGTCTGAGGAAAGGAAAAGATTTAAGCAGGCAGGAGAGCCTCTGAGGGCTGGGTAGACGGTAGTTTTCTTGAGTTCTCTGCTCAGTGATAAACAGC
Source organism: Grus americana (assembly GCF_028858705.1). Taxonomy (NCBI): domain Eukaryota; kingdom Metazoa; phylum Chordata; class Aves; order Gruiformes; family Gruidae; genus Grus; species Grus americana. Next base: position 18,304,295 of record NC_072865.1, read on the forward strand.
ATACTCACAGTCTGCTTTTATTTGTGGCAGAGCTGGGTTAGCAGTATGAAGCCAGGTTGTCAAAGGCAGGGAGAGCCTGTGTAAGCTAGAGCTACAGAAGCATTTCAGTTGATGGATGATTTGGATTTGGTACAAAGTGATGTTCTCTATCTGGCTAGCGATAGAGTGTGACAACGTGCGTGGGAGGGTAGGCCAAGCCTTGTCCAAAGTGTCCACAAGAGGTGGTCTTTCCTTTTCTGCTTTCCAAGGAGTCACAACGGTGCTTTCCATGACAACTCTGATGATTGGCTCACGAAGTTCCCTTTCGAAAACCAACTGCTTCATTAAGGCCATTGATGTTTACCTCGGCATCTGCTTCAGCTTCATCTTTGGTGCCCTTGTGGAATATGCAGTGGCTCACTACAGCTCATCACAAAAGTGTGTTGCTAAAGGACCTCAAGAGGTAAGGCCTGATCTACTTTAATAAGCCTAGTTATCTTGGATTGACAATAATTAATCCGCCATTAACTAAAACAAATGGTGTTCCTCTTATGGACACAGTAACAAGTGCTTCTCCTAATTGTCACTAAAGCTAATTTTTTGTGCGCAACAAATGCATGAACAGCACTAGACCACTGTGTCTCTGACGCAGACTTCTGCGCAGCAGCCGAAGGAGCAGCAGCTTTAGCTGACAGTCATGTTAGAGTCGTAGGACCACAGTGAGGAAGGTGCTTTGGCCTGCCACTAGAATCAGGTCTAACCCTGAGCTGAGCTTATGTGAGAGTATGAAGCACCTCTGCTCCTTTCAAAATGCAGCCAGAGAAGAGCCAGTGTAACACACCTCTTCACTCTTCTATGGAATAACTCTGATTAGGACACTGCTCTGGAAGGTAATTTCCTCTCCCAGAGGAAAGGTGAACCCTTCTTCCTCCCTTCCCAGAAGACAGTACCAAACATTAGTCCCAGAACAGTGAATTGTTCAGTGCTCTGCTTTAGTGGGAGAAAATAAATAATCAGGTATGATTATAGTCCTGTGGTCATCAAGGGTCCAGATCCTATCAGAGGGAAAAGATGTTTCCCACCTCACTGCTGAGTTCTGTGGCATAGACGTGCAGAGATGGATGTCAGGTTGCTCAGTGACATAGACTGAGACTCCCTCGAAGATCTCAAAACACCTCTAGAAATACCATGGTGCAAACACAGGCATCCCTGGGACTTCAGGCACTCCTAAAAATAGACAGCAGCTGAAAGGCATGTTTGAATACTGGGATGAATGCATATGAAGCTGTGTTTTTATCCTTCTGGTCTCCTTATTGATTAAAGCACTTTTCCTCTTCAGGAGAAGACAAACCCTAAAACTAACTGTATGCTTTTGTTCCCTAGGGGTCTGCAAATGAGCTCACTAAAGAAATGGAAGGTGTCAACATCACTAACATCCTCAACAGCTCCATCACCGGCTATCAACGGAAAATCAGCTTTACAAGCATTGAGATTTCCAGCAATAATGTTAACTGCAGTGACTTGACCATGAAAACTCATGAGAAAATCAAATGTGTCTTGAGAAACAAAATGCACAGGATTATTGGTTATTTCACAATTCAGAACCCCAGTAACGTAGACCACTACTCCAAATTGCTCTTCCCTTTGTTTTTCATGCTGGTCAATGTGTTTTATTGGGCTTATTATTTATATTTTTAGTAGAAATTAATCGCTTCATTCTCCTACTTCAGCAGGAGAGGAATCTTGCCAACGGGCATCTAGATATCTAACCACAGTGAATCCAACGTGGACAAAACACTCTGTTGTGTTTCCTGAGCCACAGAGCAGAAGAGTGTGTGAGGTACTCGAGATGCAAAGCTTTGGTGCTTCAGCACTAGCAATGTTGACTCTGGACAACTGCTTGTTCAGCTGAGTGGCTGTGCTGGGCTCTTGTGCTCATACCTGTTTCATTCCAGCACCCAGCCTCTCACCTGGCCAGAGATGGGTGTGTAGGACTGCTTGTGGCAGGCCCCCAGAGCACTACAGGTGGCAAAATCATCTTGGTAGTCTGAAGCAGGGTGGAACCTTCTAGTTTAGCTCTCCAAGAGGATGTAGGATTATAGCTGTTATTCTTTGTTTGCCAGAGATAATGGTAACAGAGGGACTGTGCTTGCTGTCTCAATAGCTCCTCTGTTCAAGTAAGAGAACCCGAAGGCAGCAGTGTGCCATGTGCAGAGAGGAACAGTTCCTGTGCACGGTGCTTCCTTGTCCCAGGAGTGATGCGGTGCCAGACCAGTGATTTCAGTGGTGCTGGCATCGGCGCAGTGGTACGCCTCGTTGCTTTTAATACCTGTAGGACTCACTGAGATAATCCTCGCTTGCTGAAGGTATCCATCTCCAAGACAGATAGAGGGCTTTTTATTTGTAGAGCTGTGTTTTTTCCAGAGACTTGGGAACATAAAATATAGGCAGCAGAACTGTTTTGTAACCCATCTCTTCTACTCTTCCTGTTGTGCTACAGTTGAACAGATTCTACCACCTTCCATGTCTTCCTCACAAACATATTATTCTTCATCCTGGAGAGTGCCTCCTTCAGGTTTCACTGCTATAAGCAGCTCCTGTTTCTTGCCAGCCATATGCAAGAGTGGCCAATTTGTCATCCCCTCTTTTATGTGGCTGTGCAGCTGTGGTAAGTCAGCAGTGCTGCTGGGTGAAAAAACCATGCGTGGGCTGAGGTACAATGATCTAAATCAGCCTTTTCCTCTCTATTTTAGGCTGAAACAGTGTTATGTTTCTGCAGAAATTCAGATTCTAAGTGGGCTCTGGAAACTGCCAGAGTTGTTTATGCTGCAATCAGCAGGACCCAGAGCTTTGTTTTAGAAATAAATTAAATGTGTGGTGCACACACACACTTACATTTGAGAACCAAATGCCATTTGGTACTATGTAGCTTAAGGCTACTGAAGTCTTTATTTCCTGATTTTAAAATTAACATTTTATGGCAGATTCCCCCCCACCCCCTTTTGGTCTATGCAACTTTCATAACTTTGAGGGCATAATCCTGCAGTTATGTAGGCAAAATGGTAATTGCCTGCAGTGGCTACCATTCAGCAGGCGTTTTGGCAGAGTAAGGCCTCTCAGCATGTAGCTTATATTACAGTATCACGCGCACGGTGTTTGCTTAGTTTAAGAGTCTCTTACTGGGGTTTCCTATAGAAGGTGGGCAAAGCACGCAAAACTATTGATTTTTTACTTTAATAACTTTTTATCGAACCACTTCACCACACTATATTGTGAAGGATCTAAACCACATATTCATAAATCACAGCTTTTACAAAGAGTAGCACAAGAAGACAAAGGGGAACAGACTGACAATGGCAAGTGAATAAACACAAATTCCAATAATGAAATGTTGGCTTGTATATACTGGCATTTAAAGTCCATTCCATAAAATGTAATAAAGTGAATGTTTGTGATATGAACACAAAGCCCCAGAGAGATCCTCTATTAAAAAAATCATTACCTTCTTTCTGTGTCAATTTCTTTCTTTAAGACCCAACTAAAATGCCCATATGTGTTCTACACCAGCCGCCAAATATTAATGTTAACAGAAGGAATTTCTTTGTACATTATAGTAGACTGCCACTCTCAAGGCTTGCTTTCATTAGATGCAGCTTTCATTACAACTTTGCTGCTCTGAAGTTGCTCAGGACTTGTTCTAAGTTATACCTCTGTACAGCGAAACATTTTTTATTGACCTGGCCTAGTGAAAAGCATGTTGTCTTGAGAAGTGCCAGCTCTGTCTATTTTCATTTGTTGCTGATTTTGGTAACTTCAAGAAGGAAGGGAGGGACACAAGGCAGTAGTGGAAGGAACGTTTTTTCAGATACTTTATGAAAATATTCTTAAAGAGCTGTTGGCTTGGCCAGGGGAAACATCTTGCTTCAGAAACTCTTAAAATCTAGAAAGTATGGACTCCTTTGGACTTTATTTGCTTCTACATATAATTTTCTCTCTTAGTGACGGACTTCACCACTTTACTACACCTCACACATGATTGTCTCCCTATACAACCCTGTTGTAACACAAGATACTAACTGCCTTGGGGGGAGCACACGGAGTGCTCCTAAGGCCATTTCAGTGGTCAAACTGATGCTCAGCAAGGACCAGATATGGAAGGTAAGACACAAAGTAAGCAAGCTACCTAGCCTCTACCCTACTGCAGGTACATCAGGCATGTCAGAGGGACCAAAATTAATTTTTGCCAATACATCCTACAGTGAAGCAAATCAGCTTAGCTGCACTGATGTCCTGGAGCAGCTTCCTGTTATTACTGGTGTTGCTGTTGTCCTGTGTGTGATGCTGGGCAGTGACAGATGAGCTTTGTGAGCCCTGATACGTTCTTGAGAGCAGTCAGGATGATGCACTGCACAATCTCAAGTCTTTCCTGCCTCTTTCAGGTGTTGTCTAACACAAGCTAGAAGCACTGCTGAATTCAGAATGAGACTTTCATATCCTGATAGGTTTGGAGTGCAGAGCAGCTTCCACGTTACTGGTGTGCAAAGATAAGCCCCGATATCTTGACAGACACCAACTGAACATCAGCCTTTCCCACAAAGGACTGATAGGTAACATGTAAGCTGCAGGTGAGGACAAAGCCACAGGTAAGCACTGCACACAGCTCTGTTTTGGTTGAGGGTTCAGCCTTGCATGGGCTCTACAGGGAACAGGAGGGGTTTGAGTAGCAGCCTACTAGAGCCTCTAGGCTAACGGTTCCTGAGCTGGGAGCGGTTTCACCTCCCACCAACCACACCTGCCCCATAGACCTGAGGGAACTTGGCACCACGAATCTGGACAAGCAACAGGACAGAGTTACCGCTAACATTTATTATTCCACCATGGTGCCAGTTTGTGTTCTTGGCAGAACATGAATGTATGGAGGAAAAGACTAACTTGCTTTTTGAGATGATTCTGCTTTGCAGTGATGTTCTGGTCTGCTGTAACCTTTCCTTACACATACTTCCTAAAACTGCAGCTTCTGGAATCTTTGTCTCTTTTTAAGAATATTTGCACTTACTTTAAGCCTTTGTGGACAAATGCTTGTGAATGTGTGTTAGCATAGGAAACCACAATGGATAGTGAGCAGCAGTCAGGCAATGCAGGTAACTTGAGGAGCTTTCAAGAGATGCAAATGCTTGTATCGGGTACAACCTAGAGGAATATAAAGCCTCATAATATGCTATAGATAGTCGCCCAAGCTAGCACAGGGACCAAAGCAGCCTAGCCACTGCAGTGTAAAGCATTTTGGGGATTAATTTATCCAGTTTGAAATAGGAAGGAGCTGCACTATAGAGAACTAAAACAGGCTAACACAACCTATTTTGCAGCCCTCCTCTAGAGCTAATACATATCCGCCTAGGCGCGTAGCAGCGAGCGATAAGAGAAATACTGCCTTTTAGTGCATCCCAACATCCACCTGCTTCCTTCTATGCCCCCCCCCCCCCGCCCTTGTTTTTCCCCCTAACTTTTCTTGTGCCCACTTCACCCCAGCATAAGCAGGAGCTGGTCCTGCTGCAGCAGCCACCAGTCTGAGCTCGGAGAGTGTTATTTTTCATTTTCAGAAGGATGAAGGGTTCAACTCAGGAACCCTATTGTTTCAGAGCATGTGGTTTACATTGTGATTTCCAAGAGGTACTTGCATATGCAAACACTACCATCTGCTGTAAGGAATAGTTTCCATTTTTTAAAGGTTAATTCCATTTCAATCCTACTGATTGAATCGGTAGCAGAAACTACTCTCATTTGCTTACTGTATTTAGTGTCACAACAGCCAGTCTTTACAAGGAGAGACTGTTTAGTGCTGGTAATTGGCATAGGTTTTCTCTGAATTCTCACTAAAATAACTTTTCTACTCATTAATGAATAAAAGCTGTTCTAAATTACAGCCTGTTGTTACACTTGGGATCAGACAATGGGCTTCCTGTTAATCTGAGGTGAGTGTTAAGTCTGTAATGAATAATTTGATGATTTTGTTTCTCCTTACCCTTTTGAGATATATGTCTCGAAGAGACTGCAGTTTTCCTCAAAGTTCCTGTGGTTTGAAACTCTTTTTAATTGTGTTTTACCTCCTTAGCAATTCAACAGGAGAATTCAATACTGAACTGCAAGCTGCTTTGGTTGGGCAGGAAAATCTGTGTTATGCCTTACTTTCTTCATCAGATTAGTGCAGATACTAATGACTGCCAACAAGAAATCCACATTTTGGGAGCTAACATTTGGATGATCATCCCTGCTAGTAAGCTAAATGAACGGAAGAGTTAGGAATTTTGAACTGAGAAGAGGAAGCGAATTTAGTTCTAGATACAGAGTTGTTTTTTCTCTTCTAAAAAGAAAAGCTTTTGTATAATGTCAATGTACTCTACAGGGAAATCCCAGATCCTAAGCAGAGATGTGTGTATATTGGCACAGTTCTGAAACGAGATTTTCAGAATCAGGGTGTACCAGATTCTGACTCCTGCCTTTACAGAGACGGGCCTTCAGCTGGGTCTGCTGGGCAGGTGCATCTGCTTAGCACTGAACTGTCTGGAGGCATGACCTGAGAACCTGCCTCTCTGGAAGCCTGTGAATCCAGAAGTCATCTGGTGGGTTTTTTTCCAGTATGTTGTAGGGGTTTTATTTTCACACTCACTGCAGAGTCCCTCCATATACCCAAACCTCTACCAGAAGAGAGATTTGGATGAAAATGACTTGTATTTGTTTCAATGTTTTTTTCAGTTCCACTAAACTGCAAAACATGTAGATTTTTATTAATTTGGTACTCTATTATGTTTTTATTGGAATAAGACCCCCAGAAAACAGATCCTCAGACTTCAGAGAACATGAAACTAAAGCTCCACAGGTAGGGTCAGACCATGCAGATGGCTCTCATCACTGCTCTAGGAGCAAGCCCTCCCACCAGTCCAGAATTTTAAGTTTATCCAGTTTGAGACATATGCCCACCTACAGTGCCTTGTTTTAAATATAGCGATCATTTCCTTTCCCTCCCTCACCCCCTCCAAGGAGACAGTAAATTTTGGCTTTATACTATCAGTTCAGATTTTCCCAGAGATGTCTTGCCATTTTATTTCCCTGCAGTCCACAACTGTGCTCTAAAGCACAAACACGAGTGGGTCTACCTTTGCAATGTGCTGTGGTACAGGAGAGCAGCAAGACAGCAGTATCATTTTCACTCTACTGATAATAAGAGTAATCCACTCCTGCAGCATCATGGATAACATTTAATTGGTATTTTCTATAAGCTGAGGTAGTCACTTAATAGAAAGCCTCTTTAGTGCAGATTTAGATTCATGTCAGTTGTCATGAAATGTAATGACAAATGTAAAGACCAGACCAGCTCTTCAAGACAGCTTGTGCTTTCAGACATCTATTTTAGAACAAGTAGGTCAGCAGTTAACACAAAAGCATTATGACTTTCAGTGCATGCAAGATGTTTGTATTTGGTATCGCTAGCGATGCTGCGGTTGGAATAGACTTAGACTTCTAAGAGTGTTCCATCAGCCTGGACAGAAAAACAATCTGAAGTACGCCCTGCTGGACAGGGACAAAGATATTTGCCCTGCCAACTCAAACAGGAGCTGGCTAAGCTAAAAGCACAGAGTGGAATCCTTAGCCCACTTAAGTTAATGGGACTCTGGCTATTGATTTAAGTGGACCCAGGCCTTCACTTCTTAACTCATGCTCACGTACAGTTTTCATTCATATTACCTCACTTTAATGCTGTTTCCAGCTTCCATGCCTTTTATTAGGAACAAACATGCAAAGCTAAGAGCTATCATAGATGAACTACCCATGTTACTGTGACCCTCAGAAACAGCGGGACAGTAGAGAGGCCAGGACTAGCACTGGGCTTCTAGAAAATGGCAAATCCAGTCCAGAGCCGTGCCCCACCCTGACCCCAAAAGCATAAGCATTAATGAAAGGTAGGAGTAGCAGGTATCTTTAGAGAAGCCTCATCTTCCCAGAGGCACAATGTGGTCTTCAGCATTAGTGATAGAGATCCACTATTGATTTCTTTATTTTTTAACCTCCAGGTATTTAGGATGAATGATCTTGTCTGGAGATTACTCCTCCCGACCAAAAGCATGAGCCCAAAAGCCCAGGGGTGCCAATCTGAAGGATTCGTTGATGCAGTCCTGTTTGTCTGCAAGAGGCAATGCCTGTGCACTCAGCCCTTCTTTCAGTGGTAAGCGCTGCCCCTCTGAGCTTGTCGCAAGCGTTGCTTTCTGTCCTTACTCTGAAGCTTCCTCTTGACTTCCCTCAACTTCCACCTCCTACTGCTGCATAACTCACAAGTGCCCAAACTGTCCCAGACTACAGCCGGCAAAGTCTCTCCTCCCCACCCACAACCTGCATGTCCCCTCCACTGAGCAGCACAGCGCATCTCTTTTCAAGCTCTCTGGTCACAAATGAACATAAATGTTTGATAGAAGTGTTAAATTCTGGAACAATTCCAAGCGAAGCACAGTGGTGGGAGGCAGATTCCTGCTCTCTTCTAGACCTTCTTTGCTGGGTCATTTTGATCTGACCACCATTGTCCAGGCAATAGGCTTTTTGCAAGATTTATTTGGAAGCTGTGTTACCAGAGCTCACAACCTGCATCTCTGTCTGTTGCAGACTTATTTCCCTTTGTAACAACGATCAGAACTAATTATGTCTTTGAAGAAGATATGGGAAGAAGGGTTGGGGTCTGATTTATGGTTTAGCCTGAGAAGAGGGAGGCTTCAGCCCAGCTGGCAGCTCTAGGAGGTCCTACTTTACCTTTGCAGGCTGCTGCAGGACTACAAGGGTCCTACCAACACCACATGAGCTGTGGGCCTCACTGACTGTAGCCCTTAGCTCTGCACTCGCTCCAAAGGGCGAGTGAATCATTTGGGAATATCCCATTTACACCACTGCTGTGGCACAAACCAGGAAAGACTCACACTTTAAAAAACAACCTTGGAAGTTTCAGTGGAGGTAGGCATACCTCCTCCTTAGCCCTTCTCCTGCATCGATCTCAGAGCAACGCTGGCCTGGGTGGAGAGTTTGGCACTGGGGGTGAATCCAATTTCCCTCAAGAGAGAAGAGTATTTTATGCAAGAACCATGCGTAGCAGATACAACCTGCTGCAAGAGAGAAGAATTTTGCTTTAGATCAGAAATTGGTTTCTAGTTGCTTTTCTAGAGAACGATCGTTACAGTCTATCTGTACATTGACTGTAATGGAAAACACTACTTTCTTCAGTATTGCTGTGTGAGAGAAAGCAGGTAAAGCTGAAGGAAAATCCCCCAAGTTTCCTCTCTGTGCCTGATTTCCTGGCTTCTTTTAGAGATAGTTTTTACTAATGAGACTTTCCATTATAAAGTTTCCATTGCTTTAGAAAATATCAACTTTGCTGGGTAGATCAAACAGGCCCTGCAGTTATAGTTAGAATATCTTAAAGATTTAGTTCCCAGTAATAACAGGGCTAAAGCGCAGCACCGCCAGAGGCAAAAACTGTATTATTTGAAATGAAACTTCTCATAAATATCCACCTATGAAGTCATTTTATATCAGCTGCTCTTATATAAACTGGACAAGGCAAACTGTCCTATCTATCAACATTAAGGCTGCCAAGAAAAATGACTCTATATTCATTGTCTGCAAGTTTCAGAGATATCCCTCTCTCTGTTAGGCTTTCCCAGGAAATGCTGTTTTGCTCTTTTTAAGAATTTTGCTGGTACAGGCAAGTAGTACCACCACCAGTATCATCTTCAGGCTTAAACCTCTCACTGTCTTTCTGGTGGGAAATGTATGGACAGATACACGCAAACACACCTGGCTGTCAGCAGCCACTGGCCAGAGCTAACATTACTTTTTAGTCTTTGTTAGGTGGAAGCACCTCGGAACATTGGCAGGAACAGAACCATGTTGGTTTGGGGGTTTTTTGTTGCTTTTTTTTCTTCCAGCCCCTCTCCAAATTCTTAGAGCATGTTCGTTGCAGGTCTGCTGTAAGGACCAGTCCAGTCTTCAAACATACTGCTGAAAGTTGCACCCAGGAGGAGTTGAGAATAGCAAGGGGCACACACAGACATTGCTGGCCACTCTCATACTTCTACCATCCATCCCTTGGTGACGCAGGCATGCCCATGTTGAGTGCCACCCACAACCTTGGGAAAGACTGAGGACCCCAGGGCCTTACCTATATCTCCCACCCCCTCCTGCTCGCTGCCTCCAGGCCCCTCAGCCTATTGCCCCATTTCTGTCCCGCTGCTTGCGGCTGGCAGCACATGCAAGACGCTCTTTCTTATGCTCTTAATTTTTTGTCTGTTTTTGTGGCGAGGTTTGATAGGTTTTCCCCAAGCTCTGGTGCCTTTGAAGCCCTGCTGTACTCGATAGCACTACTGTGACACCGTTGATGTAGACAGGAACTGCCTTTGACGCGCAAATTGTTTAACTCTGCATTTAAACTGCAGCATCTGCTGCAGTAAAACATGACACCTGAAAATACTGTTGTCTGCACAAAACACAGGGATGCTTTTCCATTAGCTCTCACTAACATTAAGGCAGAAGGTGGACAAACTTTCATGGCCCAGTCCCTCAAGAGGAAGGAGAACGATGCTGGCTATTGCTTCTACATTGCATTTGTGACTAAAGCATATAGAGAAAGGGTAAGATGAGCAGATAAGGTTTGCTGGGCTGGAAATGTGGGCAGGATGCATGGGGGAAATACCTTCATGATACTTTCTGTACAAGTTTCCTCACTATAACTCTCACCTCTCAGAAGAATGGCTTCAGAGAAATACTTAATTACCTACTGCTGACTCCCTAAATGTTTCCAGTATTACTTTCTTGTTATGGGACAGGAGACTTGGGTGTTTCTGGGTAAAACTACAAAGCTTTCAGAAGTTTGGTCTAAAGGACAGCAGAGATGTGAGGCAGGCTTGAAAAGACCCTTGAAATATCTGGCCCCTTGGAAGTAAATACTAGCTTGTGAAAAGGAATTTCCAGGCTGTTTGCGTGAAAAGGAATCAGTAAGCCCATATTAAATCAAACCCAAGCATTTTGTGCTAGAACAATGCTAGCAGGCCCTTCTTTTGTCTTTGCAAATTAAAATTTGAATGCCTACAGTCACTAACAGCGATGATACTGAAATGTGAAACAGAAGGAATCTATAGTCAGCCACTGCTGGAGACAGGTCCAAGATGAGTTGCCAAAGCCTTACATGAAAACAGTCAACTTTCGGTCAGGAGACAGACATTAACTAACCCCCCCTTTTTCTTTTGTAAACTACATGTAAAAGCTAAAAAAACCCACCCCACAACTCGCCCCCCAAATATAATGATCCTCCATTTTAACTTTACAAATAAAATAATTAAAATATTATTAAAATATGCAAAATTTATAATTTAATTATATAATTACATGGCCTTATGGTCTAATAGCTCCACTGTATTTTGCATATTAGTGAACAATTGCTTTCTTAAAGCTCACAGCAGAATCATTTACTTGATGCTGGAGAATAAGTTAATTACGGATCTCCTGCCTTTGATTAATGGATTTAATAATCATGTTACAATAGAATTAACTTATACTTCATGTGCTTACAGCACTAATGGTGAGATTCATGAAAGCAATGTGTCAGCAAATAGGATTGGCATCAAAAAAGGCAATGTTTGGAAATCCCAGGACTGCCTGTGCCTGTATCTCTGCCAGTCAGCAGTTCAGGAACCCACAAAGGGCATCCAAACATTTTTGCCTCGTCTATCATTAATCTCCACCATTTGCCACTTATTTCTCCAAAACCAAATACTGTTTTCAGGTGAACTGAGCACCTCAACTGAAGCTCAATTCTGGATACTGGGGGGCAGGGGGGGGAATTATCCTGGGAGATTGATACAGTATCAGATAGTGCCAGACATACCCAATAGGCACAGCCACCTGTAGTCTGCTATTACCCAGTGTAGCAGACTAAACTTTAGTCATCTTTAATACTTCTTTTGTGCATGTAATACAAGTATAAAGTTTCTTGGATGGAAACACGTTGAGTCAGCCAAGATTTACCTTCTCTAAAGGAGCCTCAAGATTAGGTACTTAATACAACCCAAGAGACAGAGCACTATAGTTTCTGAACTTGACTTCACCTGTTCAAGGAGAGGAACCATTGCAGGACAGAAAAGGTACAAGAGACGCTTAAAAATTTTTTGTGTTTTGCCATTATTCCTCACAGGGCTCCTGTGTGTGTCTGTGTAAGAACCAAATCTATGAGCCTGGCAGGAGCTGGATTCAGAAACCTGTACTTAAGTAAAAGTCACATTGACACAAATAAAAACAGAATAAAGACCTGAACCACATTTTGTCTGAAAGAGCAGTACCTCAGGAATCACTAGCAATAGGATTTCAAATTGCATCAGCCACGTACCTTACCCATTACCATGCAAAGTAGAATAATATAATACAAGTCAGCAGCTTAGCATAACACCGGGCCCCAAGAAAAAGGCAGGAAATGAATAAGGAATACAATTTCCTTAACAATTCACTTACAGGAATCATTCTGCAAGACATTGCCCATGTCCTGGTGGAACGTGTTGTCTGAGGGTACAGGAAGCACTGGGCTACTTTGCCATGTCTCCTCACTGCCCATTATCCAACTCAGGTATTGTCCCTTCCGTGAGATGGTGGCAGAAACTCCTTGTGCTGATCACACCATATGGAAATAACCACAAAAAGCCAGGGACATTGCTGCATGACCAGCACTACCCTACCTGCTGAGGCCAAGGGGACACTAATGCTGTTCAACCTGACTGAATAAGAAATTATTCACCAAAACATTATTTCACAGCTGATGGTAGAAAGCTCCCCTTATGCAGTGCAGCTGCTTACCTCCCGCTCTCATTGGAGGGGTCATGGAAGCCTCAGCTCTCCAGACAGCATTTAGGGGATGGTGTCTGAAAAGCAGACAGGATGCTTTGGTGCCTGTCTTTCAGCTCCACCAGTGACATTAATCCACTGCTGCTTGTGTTTTGTGTTGGGAGATATTTAGGGTTAAGATAATTCAAGGTTTGAGATGAAAACACTTTTTTTCCACCAAAGCAAGCTTCAGGGATTAGAGACATACTGAAAAAATGCATATTTTATTACTGAACCAGATGGGACTATGCCTTTAGATGTGCTGCTTCAAACCCAGCTGCACATCCCACTCTTTTTCCTTGCTCCCCCTTTATTGCCTTTGCTCTGACCCTGCCACACATCCATCCAGTGTGGAGAGTTACAGCAACCCTCATCTCAGCTTGTCACAGCTGGCTTGCTAATAAAAGACATTTTAGCTATGGGGCCATTTCACCATGTCATGCCACAGTGCTTTAACCTCTCCCCATCCCAGTTTGTTCCAGGTGAGCTCAGGGATCAGTGGCCAAATAACCTTCAGCTGTAGATCCCCTGCCAAGTGGCAGTTGTCTATGTGAGACCACAGGCATACCCAGTTCTTAGTTTAGAGGCTAAACCCACCAAGAACTCAGATTACATTAGCCAGATAAATGCCAAAAATGCTTTCTAGGATATTTATGATGGGTTTCCTCAGGACACAGGAGGTGCTTCTTTGTACACTTCTGTTTTACAGCCCTCAAATCACGCATTTCCTGGAAGACGACAGGCAAAGTTCAGCCTTAACAGGGGCAGTGCTGGCTGCAGCCCCTCCCTGCTGCAGCTCCACTTTGCATATATGATTTCACCACTATAAACACTGTTTTACTTTATATAAGCCTTAGCAAATTCTTGTCCTATAGATACTCATGCCCTGCAGCTGTAGGCACAAATAATAAAATAGACAGTGATGACTAGACCCTATAATGCAAAACTAAACGTCCAATTAGAGTTTGATGAGGAAGTGTGAAATAAAACACATTAAACAGATTAAGAAGGTGGGACAAGAAATCAATTTCCCATTAAATTCAGCGGTTACTTTTTTTCTGACTCTTAATGTTAAAAGCATCAATTACATGCGTAATTTACTCCTTTACAGTCTGATTCTATGTTCAAAGCAAAAACATGCATTACAGAATATGAATTAGCCCAGCCATCACACAGAAATAAGCAGCACCCTGTAGGTCTCTCAAGGCTGGCTTTAAGTGCTCCACCAATGTAGGCCAGGGGGAAATTACATTATCTGCCGTTTCGGAGAAGGAAGTGATTTTGAAGCAGCCTGCTACTTCACTCAAAGCAAGAGGTAAGCTCAACTGGTGCAGAAAGTATGAAGCTGAACTTGGGAAACACCATGGAGATGTTTAGGATGGAAAGTAAACATACATCCCCAAAAGATTTGCCTCTGTGGATGTGACTGGAGGATGTAAGGTAGGTACAACAAAATGCATCCTTTGCTGAACTTATGTAAGCAGCTAAGCGCTGTGAATATTAAAAAAAAAAAAAAAAAAAAAAGAGTAGAAAAAGCCGCTTGCGGACAATTTCAGGACAAGCAGGCACAAGCATGCTTATTCTTTTATTTCATCTTGTTCACAGCGTCTTATATGTGTATCTTGAAAATGTGATGTACGTAGAGGTATTTTAAGCTAACAAACACACAAAGAGACTTCATTTGTAGGGAGCGGTGATCCTTGCCCCATGCTATTGAGCCATACTTGCAGGGCCTTTAAGTCCACTCTGCTTCATTTCTACCCCCAATAGACAGTAAGATGCATCTCCACTGAGCTGCACGCGGATTGAACAGTGGTTAACAGCAGCCTATGGTCTACAGACATGAAGTCTTCTCAGCGCTGCAAGGGAGGGGAGTTTTCTGCTATGAGGTAGGATGATAGGGAGCATGCCTAAATCCTGAGATGTACAAAGAAAAGTGTAACACCTGGCGAGAAATGACCCTGCAAACCCGTCTCCCTAAACTGGCAGAAATTTATACACAGAAAAACTGGGAAAAGAAATCAGTTACCTGTTTCATCCTACTTCATAACTCACAGTGTAAGTACACCTTAAGAAACAAAGACAGAATAGTGCTATGAAAAGATGAGCGATGCATCTAATACTTCAGCAGAACCTCCTTCTGGTGTGTCTAAAGGTGCTGTGGCGGCTTGCTCATGTTTGTCTGTGTTCTAAACCTTTTGCACTTTGTTCTTAGAGCTAAACACAGACCATATTATTTTAGGTTGCAAATCACAGACATCCATAAATGCTGGGAAAAAAGCTAAATGTGGAGAGAACATTGTGTTCTTTAGTGGGTCTAGGCACCTCTCATCTTAAATCCAAGAGTTTAAAGTCAATTCCAGCTGTCTTGGATTGCCCCTTGCTTGTAAAGAGCCTGTAAGCAAATTGTCAATTCAGAACCCCTTCACTGTGGTCATTAATGGATGAAATTTGGTGTTAAACCTTGCTCCAGTCAGTAGAGCATTGGCTCAGCTCTAGGGTGCTGGTATCTTGGGTGCTGCTTTGTACCCATGTTTCTCTTTTTCTGACTGTCTTTTTCAACTGATGGGGGGAAAAAAGCTCCTAGCAGTTAATGTCTTCATTTTACACTAATTTAGCCTGTTCCCTTTTCTACAATAGCTGCAATGCGATGCTGTTTCAGTAAAGCCACGCTTTGCAAATTTGGCTCAAGGAGACACTGAGCAAACGGCTTTTCAGAGAGCTTCAACTCAGCTGTCAGAAGGGGCAGTTTGGTTTCTGTGCAAGCAATACTCGCATTCCAAACTGCATTAGAGAAAAGCCGGTGGGTTTGTATGTATTTTTATTATCAGTTCCAGATTAGGAATCTGATGCCGATTTCTTCTTAAAGCCTGTGTTTGCAGGTGAATTTATATTCTAAAACAAAAAAAAGGATTGTGATGTTTTTCTCTCACTAGCTCGCTCTTTTCTTTTTCTTTTTCCCCCTCTGGCTTTACTCCAAGGACCTTTTCTGCTTGTTCATTACATTCTCAAGATGAAGCACCCCATGGTTACAGCAGTGCTGGTAGTACTGGTGCAGGTTTCTCAGAGTTTCCCTGCCTTGTACCACCGAGGTTGGTGGAGGCTGTTACGGGAAGGAGATAGTTGTGGAAAATGTGATTTGGCACTTTGCTCTGAGCCTAAAGACTGTCCAGCTGGGACTGTATTGGACCGTTGTGGCTGCTGTCCTGAATGTGGAAATGTGGAAGGTCAGATCTGCGACTTGGATCAGGGCAATCATTTTTACGGGCAATGTGGGGAGAACCTCGAGTGCAGGCTGGATGCTGATGAAGCAAGGTTTGGGGAAGTCCCCGAGCCCCAGTGTGTATGCAAGTCTCAAGAGAGTATCTGTGGACCCGAAGGTAAAACCTACGAGAACATCTGTCAATTCAACAAGGCTTATGCTACGAAAAGAAATATCAGCATGAAACATAAAGGACCGTGTGAATCAGGTAATGTGTACAGATGCACTTCCAAACTGAAAGATCTGATTCTTGTTTTCAGATGTGTTACTAGACACTCTAGTCTAACTTTATTAAACTAATACTGCATTTTTGTTATCACTATTTTGTTACAATACTACTTTGTGTTAAATGTGTGGTTCAGCAGCTGGTACTTAATCTTGTATGTTATAAGCCTCTATATTAAACTGGTGGATTTAAATCACATGGTGACTAATAAGCCATAGACCTACAGACTAGTTCTGCTCTGAATAAGCAGTGTGTGAGATATTTTCTACAAAAATCATGTGTATAATTGGGATTAGGTAAACAGATAGGATAGTCTGGGAGGACTGGACAAATAATTATTATATGAGGACTGACCTGATATTGAAGTGGTGATAGCAAGGCAGATCTCATTCATATACATATATACACACACACGTATGTGTATGTATGTATATACATGTGTATGCATGCGTGTATCCTCCTGTGTGTATATATGGTAATCGGTGAAGTAGAGGCAATAGAAGAAGATAGGGCTTAATTAACAGGTCTGTTCTTTTCACAAAAAAGTCCACAATAATCCAGTTTTGTAATGAACATAAAATCTAGCTAACCCATGAAACAGAAATCCAAATATTAGATCAAACTGAAATAATTTCTCTAAAGACACTTACGGTACATGAACAGTTCTTTGCAATGACTGTTGGTGGAAGGATTCTTAGCTGGGTTATATGGGGGAATCCTCCTTCCTGCTCATATGCTGTTCTCATTCTTCACATTATTACAAGTCTTTACTCCTGGGCACCTTTCACCTAAGTCACATGAATATAAAATGAAAAGGAAAAAGAGAACAGGCTTTTGTTTTCTGAATGAGAAATATTTTTTTTTTAAGTTATTGAAATATTTTCTCAAATGAAGTAAGTAGAAGAGGTCTCTGGGTCACAAATGGGTCACAGTTCTGGGAATCCAAAATTGCATCTCTGGCAAAGGTCCCTATATGAAAGTAACTCGGGTACATTTTACTCACTCCTTGCTAGCAATCTGTTGCCTCCAATGTAGACTGTATGCTGTACTTTCATACTGAATGAACACTGGATATTGAATACTGAAAAGTGATGAACGGCTAATACCAGACTTTCCTCTTTCTCTAGTTGCAAGAGAAACACCCATTAAAGAACCCCTATTTGCCATTAGGGTATTAAGCTGGGAAATGAGGCTTGTCAGCAAAGAGACATTCAGAAAACTCAATGTGTACCAGCCTACAGTATGACTGAAAGCCTGTTAGCCCTCGGGTAGGTGTTCTTATTTGGGATTAAAATAGCACTAGTTCTTGTGACATAACCCCTTCAGGAAGATTTCAGTTAGAAGTGCCACTCAAGTAGCAACTGATGTTAACTTTGCAGTGGAGGTCGTTGTTTAGGCACACAGGCTTAAAGCAATGGTCCGCTCTAATTAATTAAACAGAACTGGCCACATACAAAAAGCTTTAATTTGGAAGTACCATCACTTTTAATTGCAGGTGGTGTCATCCATCAGGCCTTGCAGTCACTCCTGAGGGGCATAACACCGCTTTATCAAGCAGGAGGAATGAGCTCAGCTGCTCTGCATGCAGGCATCACCCTCAGCACATTCCCATGGCTTCCCAGAAAGGCTGGACCCTCTCTCCAGGAATGCAGAGACATTTCCTAGAATGGCTCAGTTTACTGAATTGCACAGAAGCCTGGGGGAAAGTTCATAGCCGTGTCAGTGCTCTGCAGAGTTCAGTTAAGAAAAATGAGGGTCCTTCTCCTTGGTTCTTGCAGAGGAAAGTGCCCAGCTGGTGTATATGCACCCAGCTGCAGCAGACCACTTGAGCCTGAGGTGGGTGCTGGGCTGGTCGGGGAGGGGGAGCACAAGCGCCCCTCTTCTCAACCTCTCTGAGCAGCAGCTGACCATGCTGGGTTTGTTGATTGTGTTTTAGAGAGCCTGGGCCTTTCAGCAAGCAGCCAGGCACAGAGGTGCTACCACAGGGGCACTATGCTTTGATCCCCTGTAAAAGTCCACCAGTAAGCCCCCTCTTTGCCATGACAGTTATCTGAAGCAGCACAGTGGGTATGTGAAAGTGCACCGTGATTTAGACTGGTTTTTCATCGCTGCAGCTGATCACAAAAGGCAACAGGGAGCCTGGCTCTCAGAGTAACAACCTCTCTGCGGCACTTGCTTTCTGCTGACTCTGATTTGCATGAGAAACAAACACTGAGCACTGTGGGGTTTTGGTACCACGCTATAAATATAACCTTCACTCAACTCAAAGTACTTTGTTTTGTTATTTCTCCTTCAAAGCATCTGCTGTTTCCTATTGATGCCAAATGGATTAATTGTATACAGCAACCAATGAATAAATAAATAACAATAAACTCCTTTCATCAGAACAGTATAGCCTTTTATCTTTCATCTACCACCAGAAAATGGGGAAGAAAAAGGCCTAGCTCCCTAATGAAACACTGAAAAAGCCCTTCTTTTCCTGAAACCTAGTTTTGATCAGTTTATCTAATAATTTACCAAGGTTACTAAGTACATTGATTATAAACAGATTCTCCACACTTAATCCATCACTATTCACATTCAAACCTCTCTTGCTGATGATTTAATAAAGTAACAGAACAATCTAGCAGTGATTATACTTAGCTGTGTCACATAATTTCTTTTAAATGCAAATTTCAGAGTAAAAATACAAATAAACAATCCATGAAATTTTCTGTCATTTTCATCAAATCAGACATAGATTAGCAAAAATATGTATGAGTTTGGGGGGGGCAAATTGTGTTATCTAATTCATTAGTCTGGAGTGATATTGGGTTAATGTTGATTGTGAAAGGTATTTTGACTTTTCCTGGCTTCTCGTTTATGTCTTCTGTAACACATCAGGGTAATTCATGACTGGGACTGTAAAAGGACAGGAGCAACTACTGTGCATTCACCTCCAGACAATGAGCCATCAGAATGCTTTCTATAGCTACCAAGAAAAAGTTATCTATTCCAGGAATCAAAATGACAGGTTATTGTAACAGTAAAGACCTATTTCTAAAGACACAGTTATGCAAAAAGGTATGCACAGATATGCACGGGAGAACTTGGCTGAACACAAAATCCGAAACACTCAGAAATGAAGTCTGTATTTTCTGTTAAAATGCTACATCATTACTTCAACTTTCTTCTGTAAGATACAGCAAAATGGTGTTGTGAGACATGTATTATTTTATTTCTGGAGGCACTTCAAGTTTGAGTAGATAATGCAAGTATTTATTGTGTGTTGAGATTCAGAAAAGGCAGTTTGGTTAGATCAAAACTGTGGTTCTTCCTACTTGCTATGAGTTTGATCTCACACAATGCCAGTCCTGGTGAGCCCTGGTCCAGCAAAGCGACTATGAAAGTACCAGCTGGGTGGGACTCAGACCACATCCAGACATTTCTATCTGAGCTATCATCTGGATTCTCCTGACAGTTAATGGAGGAAGGTGTATTTCCAGTGTAGAATTCGTATTGGTGTATGGTAGACAGTGCTAGACAAATTTCTCATATGTGAATACCTATAATGTAAATTTGTAATTCAGACCCTTCTGTCCTGGAGGCAAAGGATGTGGTTACCTAGTGTAGTAGAAGGCAGAGCCCTCAGCCTCGCACGGCTGAGCCACATCTGTGTGCAGTCACATAAGCAGGACTTGCTTCTTGGCACTACTTCAGTGTTGTCAGTGTCTCCGGAGGACACCTGTGTTAGCACCAGAACAAAAGTACTAACCAGTCAACATCTGCCTATTTTAAAAGTTTTTCATGCTGTCTCTGTATAGAAATAAAGAACTCATGTGAGTCAACATAGACATTTGGTTTCTTTTTTACGCTTTAAGCTTAACTACAGCGGATGTATCATTAAAAGGAGTGTGGCTGGAGTTTTAATATTTCAAAGTATGTTTTAATATCAGACCCTGTGTGATAAGTTCATAGGCAAAAAACTCCTCGTCCAAGATAATCAGTTAATGCTGATTTGAATACAAGATTTTTGAAATAATACACAGGTCCTGAATGTACAGTTCTCATGAAAGAAAAAGCATTTAAGGGTTTAAATATCATAGTTTGAAAATCTTAATTTTGAAGAGTACCAGGATTGTTTAATGAGGCATTAATAAATGGGGAAATTGATACTTTGCTGTATAATTTATTTGCAATTAATTTTAATCAGTATGCATCTGATATTTTCTGCACAGATATAAATCCTGAAAAACTGACAAATATATTAGCAACTTTGCTTGAAAATCTGGAACGGGCTGTAACAATTTCAAATACTGAAACATAAATGGTGTACCTACATACTGATTCAAATATTGCAAATAAAAATATATTATTTACTGTAAGTTTCTATTTCCAAGTATCTGGGATAATTAAATACAAATCTAATGGCCCAGAAAATGCATTCATTTTTAAACACTGGTAGGGAAATAGAAAGAAAACAGACTTTAGCAGGGAAAACATTTCTTGCTGAGGACAAACAGATAAAGAAAAAGGTAGAGATCTCCAAAATAGGAAAGCCGTGATAAGAGTAAATGTTATTTTGCTCTCTGCTTCTAAATATAATCATCTTCTGTTAACATTTTGTATGTTCATTCATGCTTACAGAGGGATATGTATTTAAATCATGTACGAATGCATCAGGTAATAGTTTATTTTTTTAATGTCTTCAAATCCCTGGACTGGCTCCCTCTCGTGGTTAACGTCAGCTTTTTTTTGGGAAAAAGTGGGAGAGCATGATTCAGAGGCAATAAATAACCGATGGAGGGGGATGAGGGTAAGAGAATAATAGGAAACAGGTAAGTGGGAATCTAGTAATTATAATAAACATAACCTTATAAAAATAACTAGATTTCAGTTACGGAGGATTTTCAGAGGATAAATGTGAAAAGTATTAATGCTGTTACTCTGTAACTTGTTGCAATGAGTTCCATGGGCAACACAGGGGGATGAGATTTCAGCAAGTTCAAGGCAATGATGTACTCGGAAAACACATTTTGACAAGCTAGCAATCTCAATATTTTAGCTTTTAAGCTAAGCAAAATGTAACAAATTAAGAACTGTCATGTACAATCAAGTTACTCTGTGATTGTCTTACAGAATTTCTTCTATTTTCCTCTGAAGTTCTAGTAAAGTACTGCCTGCTAGACTGGTGGGCCTTGAGTCTAGTCCGCAATGATAGCTCACAGGACACAAATTAAACTTTTAATTTCAGCTTAAGTTTCATGATTATGTGTAAGGGGAAGGACAGGCAGATCCTTTGAAGTAAGTGTTTTTAAAAAGCCTATTCACCTTTTAATGAGACACAAGGTGTTCTGACATTTAAAAGCTGCTTGGAATCATGTGGCTCTTCATAATGTGTGAGACAGCAAAAGGCAAACTGGTTTTATCATGTAAAATAGGAATTAATGCTATATGCGTTTGTGTTGCCTTTTGCTCACTATCTTCTAAGACACCGTTATGTTGGTTCTTTGCAGCTCCTGTTATTTCTATGCCACCTCAGGATGTCCAGAATTTCACAGGCAATGATGTCATTTTTGGCTGTGAGGTGTCAGCCTATCCTATGCCACACCTTGAATGGAAAAAAAAAGGGAATAAAATGTTTCTGCCAGGAGATGATGCCCACATCTCAGTACAGGTAAAACTTGAGTCTTCCACATCATACCATTTGGGATGAGGTGTAGGGGGATTAATCAGTGAATTCCTCCTACAGGATACAATACAGTTGCAATAAATAGATTTCCAATAGGGGCCCTCTAACTACATAAAGAATTCCGATTTCAGTCAGTACAAGGATCATTATTATGACAGCCCAAGCACAAGAAATAACTGGGAGGGTATCAGCTGTCCTGCTTCAGGGAAAGAAAAGATGGAAGATCTCCTTATGTAGGTATGATTCTGGAAAAAGCGAATGAACATATAAATGGAACCATTTAGGCTACTACCTAAAAGAAGGTGCATTCTGGGAAGGATGGCTGTTGGCAACTATTTTTCTACTCATGATGCAGAAGCACGATTCTGGTAGGTATCTAAAATTCTCCTTTCCAAGATGCTGTTTCTGGATGCTTGCCATTTGGGTTCAGTCCCTGAGGCGTTCAAAGAAAAGCAAAGAAACTTACTTATTTTATGGAGGACACTGTGTTTTAATCTGAGGAGAAAGACTAGAACGGCATTAGTATAGACTTCAAGCAAATCTAGAAACAGCCTGAAAGTTTGAGCTAAAGTTAAATAAATCAAAATGCTTATTCTTTTAAATGGAAATAACATTTTGGGGAGACAAGCTAATGAAGCCAGATGTACAGGCAGACTGCAGTAAGGCTGAAGCCTGCATCCATATGCCTTCTCCAATCGATAAAGAATATGAACGGAGATCATACAGAAAAATGCATGGAAAAATCTAGTTTTCTGGATACACAATCCAAAAATGAGAAGATCCAATGGACATGGGGCATAACCTGAACAAAAAGGTAGACAGATCAAGCTGTCTGAAGTACCAAAGGTACTGAAGTTCTAAGAGTCTAAGTTATTTAGAAATGTTTTCAGAGACAGCATAAACACAAGTGAGATTAGCAGACTTAAAAGCTGCCCAGAAAAAATGGCGTGAGGAGCCACATCCACATGCTGGCCAGCTCAGAGGCTAAACTGAACTCTGTTAACTTACTTCATTAATAGAGTCAGCATGAGAGCATCTCTGTTAACATTAGTTAATGGGTTTGTGTTATTTGTTTGGAAAAGAAAGCTCACCCCGTTAAGAGGCTTTGGCCTGACTACGTTGAAACTGACCGTGATGGAAGTGTGAAATAGTATGTCATGCCAATCCACTAAAACCTGGATGCCAAGTGTCAGTTTGGTCAGGCCCCTCGGCCCTGAACAACTCACCCAGACCTTCACTCCCACCCTGAAGAAATTTATGAGCTTGAGAACAGGTGGCAATGCTTTGAAGCAGCGGAAAGAAGTGGTGCTGGGACAAGAGACAGGAGGAGCGCTGGGAAGCAAAAGCATCAAAAGGACCAGGAACCAGAGCACCATGAAGAGCAGTGAGGTTTAAAGAGCAGAGCAGGGAAAGCATGAACTTGGAGGCACAGAGACAACAGGGTGTTAAAAGATAAGGCAGTGGAATCCAAGAGAATCAAAGCATGATGGCAATAAACAAAAAAGCAAAAGATTCGAACAATGTCTAATCCAGCCACAACTATTTTCGATAATATGATGGTGTCTCCTAGCTGCTTAATTTCACCTATTTCTTTCTCTTCTCAAAGGCAAGAGGTGGGCCTCAGAAGTATGGTGTGACAGGCTGGCTGCAGATTCAAGGCCTCAAAAAATCAGATGAAGGCGTTTACATCTGCCACACCAAAAATAAGTATGGTGCAACATATGCCTCCGCAAGATTGAAAGTCATTGACGGTATTTTTTTTTTTTTATTTGGATGTGAAGAATATAGAAATGCATACAAGCAGGCTGCAAAGGGTGGGTTTGTCAGAATGCAAATGAAGGATGTGAGAAATTACCTAAAGATCTCCATATTTTAACTTTTCCATGTGCTTTTCTTTATCCTCTAACAGGAGATCAGGTCCTAGGTATTTAAAAGTCAGAAGTGCTTATGAATTCTGGGAAAAAAAATACTTTTATGTTAATATTGTAATGTTTTGCTGCAAATTACACCAGCTTCCAGAAAACAGATGTGGATTATAGCCACACAGCTGAGACCTGTGTTATTTCACTATCCTTATCCTACAGAAGTCCTTTGATGTTTGTAGGAGCTCTGCACTCAGAACAACAGCTGCTGTAGCTGAAGGAATCTTTGAACCACAGCAGTTCTGCTTAGCTGTTTATTTTTCAAAAAGTTGGGAAGGAAACAGTTGTTGCTCCTTAATGAGAGTGTTTGGAAAGATCTAAGAAATAGCTTTACTATTGTTTTGCATTGGGCCCAGTCCTGCAGAATAACATCCTTCCTCCAGGGAGAACTGTGTTTCCTGGCAAATGCAGGATAAAGATGCACTGTCTTGTATTTGCCTCCTGGTCTAGGGGAGTTTGTCACTGGTCTAGTTTGTCACTGACCTTGTCTCAGCAAGTGGTTTTCAAAGCTTTATTGGCTCTGGTCATATTGTCAGGTGCATAGGATCTGCAGAGGACTGAACGCATAGTTCACTAGTATTGGGAATTAAATGTATTTTCAACATCTTAAAATGTGAATGATATATAAATTTGCTCATACACCATGAGCTTTGATGGTATGAGGTCAAGTCATCGGATAAAACCCTCCCCTTTTAATAGATGACTTAAAAAGGATTCAGAAACACTGAGCTTGCTGTACAGATCCAAACCATACTTTCCTCTTCATTCCTATCTACAACTAATTTAATCTGGATTCAATTATGTCTTGCAGGCTCATCTCCTGCATTTGCATTTACTGCTGGCAGTAGAAGTGCAAGCTACAGCATTGAATATGGGGAGTATTATGACCATTCTGATGATGAAGATGATGAAGAATATGAATCTGGGGACTATGAAAATTGAAACAACTCTGAATAATAATTTGTATATATTTGTTGTCCAATACCTTTCACACTGTTGTATTTACTAGTAGTCTCTATGCTGTAAACGGCTCCTCTGACAACACACATATTCACTTGTGTATCCACCTTCCTGAAATTCAACTTTGGCTGAAGTATATCATGCTACTTACTAGAAATAAGAACAGTTGTAAATTCATACATTTAGTCTGTTAAATAAAATTCTTAAACCTGCACCTTTCTACTAAGTATACTGAAGGGATCAAATTTTATATTAATTTTTAAAATGTGAATTTTAATTTCTTTCATTCTAATTTGTCTACCAAAAATGTCCATACTTAAACAAAATTTGTACCCTGTATCAATTTCCTTTTTTCTATAATGTACTAAGAAATACCAAGAGATTGTTCACATGGCAACAAGCCTAAGTATGAAGGTTGCAAAAGAGTCTTTAATCTCCTTAGTTCATATTTTCTCATAAGTTTCAGCAAGATTTTCCTTCTCATTTGAAATTTTCCATGGTTAGTCTCATCAAGGGCAAATTATCTGTCTTTTGGGGGGTTGTTTACTTTTAATAGATACATGAAGCAATCACAGTCTAAAGCAAATAAGTGCTATTTTACTAGCAATACTCAAAAAAAACCCCAAAACACCACCCAAACAGGAAAAGATTTCTTGTGCATTCAAACATACGAGCACACCTTTTGACTTCTTTTTGTAACAGTTCTTACACTATTCCCGACAGCGTTGGCTCGTTCCCAATGGTGCAAGATTTGGGATCATTATTTTTACTCTGAACAGCATCATGTTTGGTGCAAATTACTGCAGTTTAAAGGTGGTGACTGTTCTGTAGCTCAGTGCCTACCCCTCAAACACACAGAGAACTGTACAATGGAGCCAGGATTTGTCCTTTGTCTTGGATTGTCCAAGACTTGCTCCTATATGTGACCCACCTATACTATGCCCACCTAAGGTGCATTCAGCATTGCCACACTTCTGAAATGGCAGACAGAGAAGCAGGCATCATTTTCCTTCTGAAAACCACCAAAACACATGCACATTTTTCAAACTGTCCCCACCAATTCTTGATCAGTATGAACCAGACAGCAAATAAAATGCAATTCAAAACCACAAGACTTCAAAGTGTATAGTGATCACTCTGAAAAATTTCTCCAGTTGCTTTTGTTAACTAATTACATGAAGGCTCGGTCTGCATTAATGGGTGATGGAAGATACGAAACTATGAAAATCACTTTTGGGAGGCAGTTACACCTATTGGTTCCCATTGGCTGAGGACAGATGAATAGCAGTACATTACTGAACGACGTTAATGACTAAGAAAGCAAAAGTTTATGCATCTGAATGTACAGCCTCACTATTTGCAGTCGTCCTTATCCAATGCTCAAAAACATGTAGTGATTACTGCACACACTGATGTAACTTTAAATTAATGGTGTTAAGGAAGTTTTAAAGGTAATCTTACTGTACTGTGTAGCTTTTTTAATATATATACAGTGCATCACAAACTCCTCCTTTAATGTTGTGCTGTTTTGTGCTTTTTTTGCCATTAGGCAGATTTTTCCTTTCAATTTGAATTACATTAAGAGATTGGCTATAGACTGTGTTTGCCCTGAGGTATTATTGATCTTTGTCCAGGTAGCAAACAAGCAAAGAATAATTTATTTTGTTTCAGACTTCCTGGAGTATTGTCAACTTGTAAGTAGAAAGCATGCCACTGTGTCATTGAAAAGATTAATTAGTTTTAATTAGGAGTATCAAATAGCTTCATATTTAACTACTGATGTTGTTGTTATGGGCTCTTCCTAGTCTTCTTAGTGATATGTCTAGCATTTTTTTTGCTTATCCACTATATATTAATTCAAACATTAAATTGTCTGGTAGAAATGACTGAAATTTTCTTTTAAGTGGGTATTTCTTATTCAAGATCAATTGTGATCTGCATTGCAAATGAATGAATTAGATTACTAAACCGATCACAGAATTGTGGCAATATATACTGGCATAGACTAGTACGTGTCGCAGAAAATAATCTTGAAATCATTAGCCATGGAAATAAAGTAGAATTCTTCAGGGCCTTTTGCTGTTGCTAATGTAAAATGAAAAACAGAAAGAAAAGAATGTTTGAATGAGAAAATGTTTAGCAGAACCATATCAAATACCAGACTGTGACTGTTTGGCCTGATGGACTATGTCTATTTAAAAAAGCTAACCTTCCCAGAACAAAGGATTCTACATTAAATATATTGCACTTGTTTCTGTTGTGTATTTTTTTATAGATATTTAACAATTTGTTGTAAATTATCAGCCATTCCTTTTAGTAAGAAAACTGCAAAATCCTCATGTCGTGCAAAAGAAGAAGGAACGCTGATAACCTGAACACTTGCTAGTTTTTTTTTTGGGGGGGGGACTGAAATGGCTGGGTTTATTTATATTCTTTAATCAAGTCACTTAAAATTAAATTAAAAAAAAGCATGGGAAAGATTCAGCCCTCTCTAAGCAGCATGGCAAATGGATGGATCTAATTGTGAATGCATTGCCTGTAGCAACAGATCTATTCACATAATCCAAAGTAACAGCAAATTCAGGAAGCTGGTTTAGCAGAAAATGAGACAGACTTGAGCTGGAAACTGTATGTTAATACTGCGGGGAGGTCTCAGCACTGTATTTGGTGAGGCAGACTTAAAACACTTCTTTAATTCAGCTTCCACTGAACACAGCAAGGCATTTGTTGTTGTCTTCCATGGAAGCAAGTCTGTATTTTACAGCACAACTTCCTCCTGTCAGTGCCCATCACACAAGCATCTTCACTGTGTCATTTGGAACATGTAAACATAAAGGAATTGTATAAAATTTCTGAAATAAATTACACTCCTTAATGTGGCTTTGCCCTTTGGGCTAGGACTCTGACACAGTCTGGGGCAGTTTCACAATCTAACAGTCTTACTTGCTGTGTTAAATCTCAGGACTTTTGGCAGGTATTAGTCTAGGAATCCATTAATTCTTTAGCTAGACCAACTTTTTTCCCTTTAAAATAAGCAGGCTATAGTTGACAGAAATCAGATACAGAAATGTGATTGCCTGCATCTGAGAGATTAAATGATTCAACTGATGATTAAAGAAGATACAAATCGTCACATTGCTGCACTGTGCAGCTGAGCATACAGCCTGTGCTCCCCACTCACCTCCTGGTACAAGCTCTGTGCTCTCAACCTCTGTCCGTGCTCATCTGTTGACACGGAAAGGAGACCCAGGCCAGAAGGGAGAGGCTGTTCCTGGCTAAGCTCATGCTTAGCTACCTATGCTATCATAGATTACGCTCAGCTCTTCACCTATTCCACTTTTTCACTCATTAACCTCATTTCTGCATGTGTCTGCATAGCTTAGCGGCACAGCCTAGGCAATGGCCCATCACCTGGAGCAGGATACAGTCATTGCTGAGCTGATGCTTTCCTCACAGGGTCAAGGTCTTTGAAGGATATGCAAGAGCTTCCTTTACCTTTTTTGACCTGTATTGACCAGCCGCTTCCAGCTCTTCAAACAGTTTATACTTGCATTGCATGAGGAAGTCTCCCACAGTTTCCACGTTATAATTTATGGCTGACTTGTCTTACCCCCAAGTCACTGATTCATTCCCTATTCCTCATTCCACATTTTCTTTGGGGCTACCAGGCTTCACATGGGAATTTTTGCAATGTGGATGATGGAGCAGTGGGGAAACATGAATAATTCTACACAAAATGCTCAGACCCTGTTAACCAGATTAAAAATCACCACATACAATTGTGGCGTTCAGAGCAGGGGAGGTCAAGGCAAAAATTCTTCCGTCTTAAAACATCAAACAGCAGTGTGCCCAGCAAAAATTTCAAGCTTTTTGGGAGCAATAATAAATGCTGTCAGTTGGCTACAGCAGCAGTCCTCGCTGCCTCCCCTCTATCACACTTTATTTGTTGTTCCTCAGTCCTTCTTCCTCCCTGTGCCAAACTCCAGAAGTGTCTCATGAAGCCTAAACTAATTCACGTTGCTGCGTTTCACCCTGGGCTCAGTTTGGCTCCATGCTGTACAGTACCACTGGTACCTTTAACAGGACAAGGAATATAGAGATGCTTCTCTTGCTTTGGCCTTTCTTACATTTCTTCATTAGTGACAAAAGCTTGTTGCTCCCTGGTCGCATACGATGCAATGTTGTATGTGCACGTAGTCTGTGACAGGCTGTCACCTACACCATACAACTTCACCCGTTTCTGCCCAAGACAGCAGCTCGCACACCTACGGCGTCACTTTTTAGGAAAAAGACCACTCTCAATCTAGCGACAGGGAACGTACTATCCTTTGGTGCGTGTTATCCTAGCGGATGACTGCCAGTATTGCTTATTTCTGTTCTGAATTTGTTCAGCTTCAGTTTATAGTGGTTAGAATCAATTACACCTTTTCCTCTAAAGTTAAGAAGCTGCAGTAAAACAGGTTTGTTTTTTTTTTCCCTTGCAGATACTTGTAGACATTGTTCCAATCACTTGATGTCCTTAACTTGGATAATCTTTGTATCAACCATCTTCTGTCTCAACTTACATGGCAAGTTTTCCTCACTAACCCTGAATTATTCCTCTACCTCTAGAATGCAGTACTTGAACTTAAGAAGTAAAATGTTAATTTAACTGTTTGCTGTCGCAGACTCTACCTGTTACCTTGTACCAGCGGTTAGCAACAACGGGCTTCATCTCATCCAACTGCAAACTGAGACAACTCTATGCTCTAAATTTAATTTCTTCAGTCCTTTATAGGCACCTGCAGAGGGGGATTCCCTCCTTTCAGGGCTGAGCAATCTGTCCTTTCGGATGCAGCTGTAACCACCTGAGCACTATCTCTTGGGCCTTCTGCATTGAAGCAGCATTCTTGGGGTTTTTTCCACTCAGCAACCTTCTCGCACTTTCCAGAGCAGAATGAAACTCCCAGCTGCTGCCCTGGTATGAAAACCACCTCAGCACCACAGGCTTTGGTTTGGATCTTTTAAGAAGCACAGGCAGGGCAGAATCATGCCAGCTTGGCCCATGTTTGACTATTGATTTATACAAAATTAATGCTACATTGAATTACATCCATGCAACTTGTGAAGTGCTGGCTGTAAAATGGGAAAATTCTTACAATCGCGGATGGACTGTGTGACCTGAAGCTCCCACGTTCACTGAGGAAAGCTTTACTTTTGCTGGTGCCGTCAGGATCCGAGAGTAAATTCTTTGGCAATCCTACCTCGATCTGATTGTGCAAAGCAAAACACAGATTTACAGGTACACTTAACTACTGAAAACCACGGCCTCTTCAGTGAGGAGAGCTTCCTCTGCTTGACCGCCGGCACCGTGAGAGGAAGGCACTCCGGCCCGGGGCCGCTTGCCGCCTCACCGGGGGCCGTGTGGGGACACCACCGACAAAATGGCGCCCCCACGCGAGGCGACCCTTGGCCCCGACCCAGGCGGGGCTGCTGCCGCGCACCGCCCGCGCGAGAGGGCCCCGCCCACCCCGCCACCGCCCGCCCGCGCGCGCCAACGGCCACCCCTACCGCGGCCTCGCCCCGCCCTAACGGCCGCCCCGGCGCGGTCCCGGCCCGCCCCTCACACCCGGTCGGCCCCGGCTCGGCTCGGCTCGGCTCGGCTCGGCTCGGCACTGCCCCCTAGCCCCGGCCGGGCCCGCCGCCCCTCCCCTGGCCCGCTCCCGGCGCTGCTCGGGAAGATGGCGCTGCGCGTCCAGGTCAGTGCACCCGCAGCGGCATGGCAGGCGGAGCGGCGGGGGCCGTTGGGACCTGGCCTGGCTGTTGGGGCGCCACGGGCAGCGCGGGACCGAGGCCGCGATGGGGCTGTCGGGGGGGGTGGCGGGCCGGGAGCTCGGGAGAGCATAGGGAGGGAGGGAGGTGCTGAGGTACGCGGGAGAGCCCTCGGGGTGGTGTGGGGTGAGCGGGGCAGGGGACCGTGGGGTGCGGAGGTTCGAAAGGTGCCCGGGAGCTGCGGGCGGTGTTGAGGCAAGCTCGCAGGCTCCGTCGGAGTGCCGAACCAAGGTCGCGGTCTCGGGTGGGCTGTTGTCAGACGGGAGGGGGGCGTGCACGGGGGAGGCGCGGGGTTGGTGTGGGACTGCAGGGCTGGGACACGGGTGATGCTGGCCCCGCTGTGGAAGTTGGAGCGGTAGTGTCACAGCGTCCGTGGCGTGCGGTGCCCGTGTCCGCTGGGCTGGGTGGTGGTGACGGGCGGCTGGCCTGCGGTGGGTGGTTTTTCATGCTTGGGACTTTCAGTTTGTGGCTACTGCACGCTTGTGTGAGCTAGCCGCACCTGCTCCCCTGTTGCCACCTCTAACTGAAGGCGTTGGTGGGCTCCGTGCTTCTTCCCTCAGAGCCGGGGACAGCCCCTCGCCGTGAACATCACCCACATCAGACACGGAGGAAGGGGCGGGGGGGGGGGCGGGAAAAGGGCCCCAGAAGACACTCGCTGAGGTGTTCGGCGGTCATCCACAGTCCCGGCGGTTTCACTGCATTGGTGGCAGCCGGCTTTGACAGTCTTAGAGAGGCCATTTTAGGCATTTATTTAAATATACTTGGGTGCCAGCCATGCTACATAAAAAGGACCACTAAATATCTTTTGTTATTACCTCATACCCAAATAGCTTTCTTCTTTTTTTTTCTTTTTAAACTGTGGCATTTCAGCAGTTATGCCCATCCTGTTGCTTCTGTATAGAGCTGGTGGAACTTTCTTAATAGAATATTTTCAGTCAGAAAACTCTGATTAAAATCAAAACGGCTGTGGGAATTTGTCAGTGTCAGCAAAACTTTAATCAGGAACCTACCTGGTTTCCTGCCAGTTTGCTTGGCTCCTTGGCTGCCTGCCTGGTGGGTTGCTGTGGAGCCGGGCCCCCAGCATTTCTGGCCCTTGGCTCTTTCACAGCCTGGTAGGAGAGCTGCCAGGGACTTCTGAGAGCTGGAGAGGTGGGACCAGAAGCATCTGGAGAACTTTATTTAGTTTATTTTTTAATATTATGAAAGTGCAACAAGCGGGGGGGGGGGGCGGGAAATCACAGTGTCTAACCTTTTTCATTAGGATGTGAATCGTTTTTTTGGGAAAAGTTACACTTCTTTGTGATGGAAAATGCCACTTTTTGTACAGGTCTGTTTCTACTCCTGACTTGCTTAAAGCAGCCAGCATCTGACTGCTAGATCCTCTTCATTGACACTGTTGTTTTCTTAGGAATCACCTTTCAGCTATTGATAAGGATTTGAGTAAAGGAGGTATCTGAAGGCATCAGTTTCACATGTTTTGTCTCACAGGAAAAAAGGGATTGTGAGAGTCTTCTGTTTGCTTGAAGAAAATATATATGTAATATAGAGAGCTAGTTTTTGTCTTCTTATTGCGTTCTCCAAGTATTTTTTTTCTTAATAAAGTTGAATAATTATTGCTCAGCTGAGTTGCCAGTCTACACAAGATGGTTGTAGTTGCTGATTTCAAGTTGTATTTTCTGTTTCACTATCTGAATCAAGGCAGATCAGCATGTTTCCTTTGTACTACACATAAAATATAACCCAGAGAACATCTAACAAGTTCTTTGGCAGTCTGAGAATTCTGAGTGATTTCTGGCCATACCTCCAGCCTACCAATAAGAAGCTTTGTCGTAACCTTCTCCTGAGACCAAACATGTCCACATAAAGCATTTCAAAGTGCTGAAGGTCATTGGTCTCAATATCCAATAAACCAACTTTTTCTTTGAAGATCATTATCTAGTTTTTGTTCAGGCTTACTTTAAAAATTCCCTCATTGTCCTTCAGATAAAATGCTTCACAGTTTTAACTTGTCAACAAGAAGTTAATTCTGATCCTTAGCCTAAATTTCTAAATTTTGGTGTAACCTTAACGTATTAACAGTGTATTAAAGTGCATAAGTTCTTGAAATCCACTATCAATTTCTTGTGTATAAGTCAGGTTATAAATGATTTGCTATTTTAATGCCAATTAGTATAAAGATGATTTAGACCTTGGTGACTGGGCAGATATCCCAGTTTTATTCTGGACTTTATTAAACTAGTTGCCAAGTTTGTCCAGACTTGAAAGTCTAATTTCAGATCAAATATAGGAGGGTCTTTAGCTTTTGCTGGTTATGACATGATAATTTAGTTCATGCTTCTCAGGTTGTATTGGGATTGTTCCATTATGGAAAGATGCATTGTAATTTATGTCTAAAGACTATCTTTGCTAGATGTCCTTATTCCCATGTTTTATCCCAATTATGTATTTTTTGTGTTGTATTATATTTTCCCTAATGTGTATGCTTGTATTTTATGAGTCTTAATTTTCACTTTAATATGCATGGATCTTGCTTCATTTAAAACTGTGTTACTGGGATTGTAACCTGTTCATTATTTTTCTTCTGCGCTCTCTGAACACGGGGAGGGAGGGGAAACAAAAACAAAGCAGGTCTCTGTTGAGCTCAGTCTTTGAGGTATTTGATCTGTTCATTCCAGAAGCAAATGTGCTATTTCTTAAAATTTCTCCAAAGGAACAAGTGCATGGCTACTTTTTGACTGAAAATCTGACACTCTTAAAATGTCATTATTACTGAAATTCAGAAAGAGCTGATCAAAGCCAGGGAGTCCATATGCATAACAACAACAAAATGGGAAAAAGAACGTGACTATTTTTTTTTTTTTTTATGATAAGAAGTGTGTCTCTAGGAAATTATGTACTTTGATTGACAAAATCAAATGTACTTTGGTTGCCAAAGACACTATTACTGTTTTGGATTTTTAAAAGGCATTTGAGCTATGGTAAAAGTGATGCTAGATTGTGATGAACCAAATCTTTTATTTCAAGTACAAAACATCTTTTTGGAAGGGCTGGTGAATAGGATTTTGACTCAAAACTTTTAAATGAGACTGGTGAAATACTACATATTCTCTTTTACTCTTCTTTCTAGGCCACGCTCAAGTCATGAAATATTTACTGGGTACTTTCTAATGACGTGGCTGGTTCTTGATGAGAGTTCCATAGGCTTTGGGAACCTGATGGATGCTAAAACTTCTGTTTGTGTAACGATTCTGAAATGTGCTCTCCTGTGAGACAGGGACTAGTAGATACAAATCATATCGCTCACATAGGAGAGAGATAGTGTCCCCCCTATGCACTTTCTTTACCAAAGAGAATGTTTTTCAGCTTCTAAGTGGAGAGGAATTTTAGCTCTTCTGTCACTGAATTGTCCCATCTTTCACTGCTATTTGCATCAACAGACGCAGACAATGCTAATTTTTTGCAGGTGTAGTAATTTGATGAGTAATTACAACTTTTAAAATGAAATTTGCTGGGAAGTTTTCCAAGTTGTGTAGCTCAAACTGTTCACTGTTCTCTATCTTTTCATCTCTCTTTGGAAAAGCTATGGACTTCCCATCTGAAGGCTCAGAAAAACAGATGGTTTGAACCATATTTAAAAAATACTTTGGTAGCTGAGCGAATAAGAAATGGCAACTTAATTTTCAGAGTTATTTTTGACTTCTTGCCACAAAAAGTCTCTTATTTTTTGGTAATTTAAATGTGAATCAACTGGAAAGTTTAGCATAGGTAACAGCTTATGTTACTGGTATAGTATCTAGGTTTATCAACACTTAAAGAAATCTTACATAGTTGAAAAGTCTTCATGGAAATTTCAATTATGTTCTTTCCTAACAGAGTCTGGCAGAACTAGAAGTACTATGTAACCACCTATATGAAGGAACTGATCTAGCGCAGCGAATACAAGCTGAGAAGGTACTCTTGGAACTTATTGATAGCCCAGAATGTCTTAGCCAATGCCAACTTCTGTTAGAACAAGGAACGGTAAGCATCTGAAAGATGTATTATCCATAGACATAATTATGCTCATGGAAGCTCCCTTGGGTTTCTCAGTCATGGGACATTACCATGTCAGTACAATAAAGGCAAAATGCTTTTCCCTCTTTTGCACATACTCTGTTTCATAAATGATTGTAGACTTTTTTTTCATTTTCATTTTCAAAGGTGGTCTTTGTAGAAGTGACAATACCTTGTGTTAGAGATGTCAGGGACAAAAAGGGAAAGCATCTTAGCTTTCAGTACTTTCAGAAGGGTTGTAGTCGGGCGTTGTGTCATCTCTAGAGCAGTGTCGAGACATGGTGTGGTATAACCTGGGGTTTGAACATCATCTTGTTCTTGTTTCTAGCTGTTAGTGACAACGAA
This sequence comes from Grus americana, assembly GCF_028858705.1. Taxonomy (NCBI): domain Eukaryota; kingdom Metazoa; phylum Chordata; class Aves; order Gruiformes; family Gruidae; genus Grus; species Grus americana. Next base: position 18,339,430 of record NC_072865.1, read on the forward strand.
AACCAAAATTGTATTAAAAAAATCCTTAAACTGCTTATCTGTTGTCTGTTAGTTTAAACTATTCTCTTATCACTCAGGTTAATTTCTGGTATTTAATTTCATCGTTAACTCTAGATAAAGTGGTAGGGGAGTTGACTCTTGATTTGATAGTCCAAGCTAAGTCCAGTGTAATTCTTGCTGTGTTTTTCAAATCGTTCAAAAAGAGAGAGAAAGAAAAAGAGGAAACACATTTGAAAATATATTTAATCGAGGGCTGGACCCATGGTAATCATCTCATGGTTCTAAATTATCAAGTGATTTAAAAACAGATTTCAAAACTAAAGAACTCCGCTGAATAGTGCAATTACTTTTACATTAATGGTTTCCATCAAAAGGGATGATATTTTTAGGTCTCCACTATTTTATTAGTGTTTTGTAATTTATGTTTATAATGAAACAAAGATATCACTAAAATACATATTTTACAAATTTTTGGTACACTTAACAAACATAACCAAAACCTGATAACCAGTCTGGTTTATTGATTATTTATCAGGTTTTGACTTATTGTCCCTGCCTTTAATTAGCCTATTCTTGAGTAATATCTTTTGATGTGTTTTTGTAGACGTCCTATGCTCAGCTTCTAGCAGCAACGTGCCTGTCTAAGCTTGTAAGCAGGGCATCGCCATTACCTGTCGAACAAAGGATTGACATTCGTAAGTAACGTTTGTGGTTAAAATTTCATTATATTAGTTGGATCTGAAACTTCTTGTTAGCACAGTAACCATTCAGTGGCTTGTCTGTTTTTTCTTCAGTTCTCTCCATTTACCAAGCCTGTGATTCATAACGTAGTCATTGTGAGAGAGTGAACATAAAGGTGATTGTGAGCTCTTTCATATTTTCTCTGCAGTTAGCTCACAAATAACACTTCCTAGTTTCAATATTAAAATAAATATGTTAGCTCAGATTACTTCATATTTTTAAAAAAGTACTCATTTTTCAATATAGTGTTTGTATTTATCCTACAAGATGCTGAAGAGATTTAGTTGATGGTTGTAAATGATGAAAGTTGCAGGTATTGCTAGCACACCCACCAGTCACTTGCATGTAGCATTGCTCTTAACATTTGTAAAAGTCATGCCAAGGCAGGTTCTTACTTGCAGGATTAAGATCCTACAAAATTTTCCTTACTTCTTAGGGTCCATGTTGAAGTCATTGCTATATCCTAAAAGAGTAAACAAGTATGTGTTAGGTCTTTAATAGTGAAAGGCTTTGTACGGGGAGCATGTGATTTGATTTGGATTTTTAGAAAATCTGCACTGTTTTATCAGTTCTGTGGATAGTAGGATTCTGAAATGCATGGCTGAGAATCCACTTCTTCTGATAAAAGACTTCAATATTCTTTTAGGTAAAAATTATCTTTAAACAACTTTACGCATTTCAACAGCTTTTGAAACAGGTTAACTTTTTTCTAGTTAGAGAGAACTTCTGCAGCTGCAGCATGCGTTACCCAAAGGGATGGTCTAGATTGAATTGAGACCGTTCAGTAGGGACTCTTGTCTGAAGAAAATTCTGTGTATCTTGAATTGGCTGTGAGTGCTGCTGTTACGTAGTGAAATAATCAGTGCCCGATATTGGGATCGTATTGAAAAATTACCTGCCAGCATTCTCTGAATTCACAAACTGTTGTCATACGTGTCCTAGAATAATGATCGTGTATGTAATGTGCTTTGTGTTACTAAATGTGTAGCTGTTTTTAATGATTTGATGTAACTTACAGTTACTGTAGTAACCATAAGAATATAGTGGGTTTTTAAAAAAAATTCCATACCTTAAGTTTCTATTAGAACCATTTAATTCTTTTTTTTTTTTTTTAACAGAAGACTTGTGTTGCTGATTTTAAAATTCTTCTTTGCAGGAAATTACATTCTGAACTATGTAGCATCTCAACCCAAACTGGCTCCTTTTGTCATCCAAGCTCTTGTTCAAGTCATTGCTAAAATTACAAAATTAGGATGGTTTGAGGTACTAAAAGATCAGCTTATCTTCAGAGACATTATTGCTGATGTAAAAAAATTTTTGCAGGTAGGGAACAATCATTCACTTCTGCCATTTTTTTGTGTTTGGACCTCTTCGTGTTCAGTGATTGGCATGTTGTGGCACTTAGTTGTTAGACACTTGGGTGGAAAAAGTGTGAAGAGTATTGCTTAAAACAGAAGATTGCTTTACAATGAAGAACCGGGGTGGGTTTGATATTTGTGCAAGGTTGTGGGTTGTGATGCCTTACACTATTCATCGTGCTGTCATGTTTTTTGTTTGGTTTTCTTTTTCCAAAGCACTTTTTCATAGTGTAGTTTAAAACATCAGGCCCTGTTGTTAAGCTATTCTATTTAATGTCTTAATTTTTTTTCAACTGATGTGGAGGTACATTTCTGGTAGCATTAGCTGCAGTTACCTGGTTAGAAACATGGTACTGTACCACCTGAAGAGTAAGACTGTCAAATGTTTTAAAGCATGGGTCTGATTCTTGTACTAATGACTGCTAAAATTGTGCCAAACTGTTCAGGTCTAGAACTAGTTCACATGTCTTTTTTCAAGTGTCTGTCATGGAGGGTTGATCACAAGGATACCTATAAACTATTTGTTGGAGTGTTCACTGTTATGGTCTTATATTGTTGCTTTTCTGTATAAGCAGTGGGACTTCACTTGCACTTTAATTTGTAGCAGAAATCACTTGATACCCCTGCTTCTGAGGTTACTGAGGAAAGCTTGTGTAAAGATAAAACTGTGGTACACAAAATTGCAAGACACTTTATATATGTGTTACATGGTTGTGGTCCTTGTTTCCCCATTCATTTTTCACTTTCTGAGAAATTGGTGATTCATATTTGTGTGCATGGGCACTTAGATACCTGCATATATGTGTGTCCTCTCTCCATACATGTAAAGAGGAGTGAAAGGAAAAAAAAAAAAAAAGACATTCTCTCTCTCCCCTAGGAATATGGTTTACAATATAGGGAGATAAATAATAAATTTAGAGTGTTTTTATAACTTTACCCATCTTAGCATATGTATTTAAATCTAACATATCACCAAAAATTATGCATTCTAGGTAGGGATATGGGGAAGTCTGGGAGGAAAGATCACTCCTCTTCCCTCTCCAGTAATTGGATGAGGCAGGAATGTTCTTGTTTTACATTTCCTTCCACATTATTTCTTTTTCCCTCACTGCAGTGGTCACTGTTATAAAGAAGATGCGTTACAGCATAAAGAGGTGATCTTGGTACATAGTATTTGAAAATTGGAAATAATTTCTCCTAATGTCAGAGTGCAGTCGTTCGCTATGGACTGTTCACTATGCAATTTTACATGTCAAATCTAGAGTAATACTGTCAGACGCAGTGGCTAACGATACGGGCTATACAGCATCTTTGGTGAAGTAAGATTGGAGAAAGTGATTGCATGTCATGGGTTATTAGCCAGACTTGCTTATTTCATACATTTGACATGTATAAAAAGGTTCTTAAAATGTTTTCTGGGAGATGGCTAATCTGCTTAAAAAGTTAATACAGATTAATCTTTCTGAGTGTATGTGTGAGCATAAAGCCTAGTACTTATTTTGGAAAAAAAAAAAAAAAACCCTAGAAAATTTAAGCTATTTGGAGATTTACTTCCAAAGTGATCCATTATGCGTGTATATGTTGGTGATCCTGGCAACTCAACAGGAAAATATGAAGTTAACAGTTTATGTTTCTTGCCAATGAGTTTCTCATTTGGTTTTTGGTCTTATTTTGTTTATAGTGTTGTTCAAGTTAATGTACTTTTTGAGTTACATTGGGAATGTCTAATAAAAGATAAGTTGCAATGTTCTGTTTATTAAAAACAAACTCAAGTATACTTCTCCACCATTTTGCAGTTATTTTTATGAATGTACTGTAATTGGATTTTGCATTTATTATTAAAATGATTGCAGTGTGAGTCTTCAGTGTGTAGCTCATTAAAAATAGAGATTTAAATACAAAATTTAGCTTCTTAAGAGATTTCTTTAGTTAAATTAAGAATTCCTGTAGAAAAGAAAATTAAACCATAGATCTACTAGTGAATTAAATTTTAGATAAAAATTGAAAAAATAATCCCTAAACAATACTAATATATGTTAATAATTAGCATATGGTAGTTTCAAATACATATGCATTAGCATTCCAGATTGAAGTTCATCCAGTGTGAATTTGAGTGTGATTTAATATAGAAAAAGAGAATAGCAGCTAAGTGTGCAGTTCTGTTCCCAACTCCTTCAGAATTCACGGCACAGCTTTTCACACCTGTGAAAAGGGGGAGGTTGCATTTTCCATTCTTTCAGAGTTGTGTGATCTAAGGAATGTTCATATAGACCATTTTAAGAATTTGAAATGTAAAAGAAAGTTGCATTCAGATTACAGTATAAGATGTTCAGTCTTACTGAATGCAGATAGGGCAACAATATAAATTTTGCTGGAGAGTTGTCTGAAATTTTCACTTTTCATTTGCGTTGCTGCAAGTGATAATACAAACTAGACGGCAGTGAAAAGTTAGGCCCCTTGGTAAAGAGCCAGATTCTTCATTAGTTGAACTTTGGGTGATCTTCAGAGTTGTGAAAATGAGTGTGGTTGTGAGAAATATCAGGAAAATTTGGCAAGGGTGACAATACTTTTTGAACACCGGGGAGCTGAAGCTGCAGACTGCAGCTGTGTAAGTAGACACAGAGATCTTCCCCCTGACTCAATGGCAAGGCCTAATTGCAGTTGATTTTAATTGTTTTTAACAATGCAGATTTAATTTTTCTATAAATGCTTTGTAGTAGCTCAGCAGAGACAGCTAAATTTTATTAATTAGATGCAAAATTCTGCATTGTATCTGAGTTTTGAAACATTCCAAGGAACTTGATACTGATGATCAGATCGCACCCTCAGATGCAAGTATTTGATACCTACTGCCTCACTTTTTACACACAAGTTCTCAGACATGGAATATGTCATTCAATTCAAACCAATGCATTGTATACTACTATGGAAGAAAGAGAATTAGGATTTTTTGATAAGTAGCATTTAAAAACTTTTTTTTTTTTCCTCTGAGTACCCTGTGATCTTTTTCATTCATGCATGGTTTAATTTTTTTAATGGTTTGAATTTCATGCAGCTTGCCTTACCAGTTCTAGAATACTGAACAGAGCTCTGAGAAATGGGTAATAGTGAATTTCCAGATCATGGTTACTTAAAGTCTATTTTCAGATCGGTTTTTCTTATCACATAATTCTTAAAATTTATGATGATTTTTTTTCTGAGCTAAATAGAGAGTTTGAAGGTCTAGTTCCATTAATGTTGGTGGAATTAGGCATGCAAGCCTTCTAAACAGCTTAGGATATCTCAGCCTAAAAATTCCTCATGATTCTAGAAATGTCGGAAAATACTAAATACAAGCTGTGATGTTTGAGCAAACCTATCTGTTTTTTTTCTGTAGGGCACTGTGGACCATTATATAATAGGAGTAATGATTCTCTCAGAACTGACTCAGGAAATGAATCTAGTAAGCATGTTTGTTTTTTTTTTTTTAATCTTCTGCAAGGGATGTATATGTTGCTGATAAAGCAGTTTGTTAAATGTTTCTGCCCTTCATAAAAATGGTTGGAGAAACATTTCTTAGACATGAAGGGATTAACACACCTTCTTCTTCCCACCAAAATATATAGACAAGGAATTCTTAGAGCAGGGACTCTACCTGTACCAGATACATACCATGTCTGATATGGGGTAAAGTTTCTCTCACCACAGTCGCTAGAATTAGTAAAGCAAAGTGAATGAGTGACTTTTTCAATTGTATTTCTGCCAATGGTTTTCTTTTGCCTATATCTTAACCTGAGGAAGTGCCTCAGAGCTTTCCATCCAGAAAGAGAGACAACCTTGAAGTGAAAAAAAGAGGCACTTCAGGGACCTCTCAGGGTGTATGTTTAGTGCTGGATAATAATTGTCATTTCTAGTGTCAAATAATTAATCTGCCAGATACACCTATTATCTAGTTTTAGCAAAGAAGGGAGCATTGTTTATTATGTCCTAACATTTCTTAGGTTGATTATTCAAGACCTTCAGCAAAACGTCGTAAAATAGCTACCTCATTCCGTGACACCTCTCTAAAGGACATACTGATGCTTGCGTGCTCTCTTTTGAAGGAGGTGAGGCTTTTTATAATTGAACCTAAATCGTTAACATCATAATCATCCCAGTTTGAGTCCTTAATATTTTCTGAGTTGATGAATTCTGTACTTAAATGAATTACATGACACCCAATTAAGCTCAAGTGACCAAAAAACATTCAAAGACAAAAATGCCAATCTTCTTCCCTCCATGTCTCTCTTGCTCTCTCTCAATCTTTGTGCCATCTCTCTTTGTATATCTTGCTGTAAAGGATGAACTATCTAAATTCTGAGCTTGTCTTTTTTGATGTTTCTCTTAATTTAATTGTATCTCAGTTTTGCTGGGCCTACCATCTCAGTATTTGCTAAAAGAATTATTTATTAAACTAGGAGCGACCAAGACAACAAACAAATTCTCTATCTTGTGGTATGGCGGCACAGTTGAATCTGGCCAAGGTGTTTTTCTCCTTCACTAGTTCCGTTATCCTTTGTGTAATGTTTTGGGGTAATTGAGGCTGCAGCCTCTCAAGAGCCTTGAGAGGAGGAGGTGAAGAACCATGTGCGATAGCTAGGGCTCTCTGAAGCAGGTAGGTTGAACTGAGATTGGAGTTGGAATTTGCAGTTACATTTTGTGCTGATCAAGGCCTTCCATAGCAGTGGAAGTGGCACCATGAGGTACTATGGTACTTTTCTTAAGCTCAGGCAAATCTTTGCTTTTGAGAGGAGCTTATTTTTTAAATGTTGCCTAATTTCTAGTCTTTGACTTACTTGGGAGTACCGGTTTATTCAGTTTTTCTGAAAACCAGATGAATTAGGTGTTGAAATTTGGATGCAGGCATTTAAGCTAAGAATTTAAACACAGATGCCGTCACAGTGAGTCAGTAGATAATGGTAGTGATTACTTTTTGGCTAAAGGTATAATTCTCAAGGTTGAGGTACTGCTGTAAAAAAAGATAAACAGCGTTAGCTTAAATTTCTTTCACAGTATGTTTTTAGTCTAACTAGCATGTTTTACTTCACATTTGCAGTAAGTTTAAAGGGCACACATGGTCAGCTATCAGTGCTCTGTGAGAGGCAGTATATTGTTTTTTAATATATAAAGCAATTAAAAAATGTGTAAGCCTTCACCTCTGAAGAGGGAATGCTCTGCTAATGTACACAGGACATTTTAAATCAGTGTTGGAATTGCATATTAGTGGAGAAATGTATAATTTAAAAGAATTGGATTTTTTTTGTGGAATCTTCTTAGGGTAAACCCCATTACACATCAAAACAATAAATGTATGTATAAGAACCTGTACGCTGTGGCAGCCACTTCCTAGCTTTGTTCAAGTTCACCTGATCTGCAGATACTTTTTTAGTCTCTCATATGTTGAAAGGTTTGTCTGAGCAGCATCACACAGCTTTCCAGAGAAAAATATAGGAAAATTATAATTAGTATCTTTATAATGCCAGCTTTAGTATAGGAAGCTGGGTTTAGAAATATTTCAGTGTCTATAATACATTGAAAAATACACTCAACTGACAAATGTGGAATCACTAAAGTAATACCAAGAGTTTCAAAGTTACAGAAAGGATTGGTGGCAAAATGGGTTATGTTTATACAAGACATGCAGAAATGCAACGTTGATTTCAAAGCCAAATTCATAATTTAGTGTCAATTCTAGTGTGGTGTAACAGTTACCAAGTTAATGAGGCATCTAATGACACACAGTTGATTTTAATTCCCATCATCTGAATTTAAAAACTTTTCGTTAATAAACTTGAGAGATGTGACTTTGAATCTAAATAAGGAGCAGATGAACTAGATAAAGTTATTGCATTTCCATTTATTTTATTGTTTTTCTAGACAAAATTATATCAGTTTTCTTTTTAATGTTCATGATCTGCATCAGTGAGTAATGAATTTGAGCTTTTTTTTCAGTACCTTCATATTGTGTGTGTGCATAATCTTCAGGTAGTAATTTCTTTAAGTTAAAATGTTATTTAAATTATTGTAATTACAAAACGAGATCGACAAAAATGTACACACAGTATGCTGAGTATAGACTTCCAAATCCCATCAGCTTGTTTTGCTTACAAAGTACCTTTTTATTCTGACACTACAGGGGTTATAAAGCAGTAGAGACACTGACAGCTGTATTTATACAGGTGTTGTAAATAGCTACATTCAGACTACAGACTGTTCTTTTCATTGTTTTTTTAATTCCAGGTTTTTCTAGACTTACCAAAGGAAGTGTCTTTGAGTAGGCATACTGTGAAGCTCATGCTGCTTAGCAGCCTGGACATCAAACTGAAAAATAACAAATTGTTGAGGTGTTTTTTACCCATATGATGTACGTATGCATGTGATGTATACTCCATGCTGGTCTAGAGTAACTGAAAGAGAAAACCATGAAACCTTACAGTGAATTTGTGCAGTGAACATTAGCACTGTTTTAACAGACAGCATCCGTGACATGCTGTTTTACCTATAAGTATTTTATGCAAAAGGATTATTTCACCAGGCTTTTAAAAATTATTTATAACACTGGGAGCTTTAGCTCGATGTGGAAGATGTCTCTGAGGTGGTAATAATGATTTTCCCCTTGCCTTTAGGAAAGATTATACCTTTTATTGTTGAAGGATTTATTTTTCTCTTAGTAAGTGTTTTTGTGCTGTGAACTTTGCAGTATTACATCCAAACATTTTCCTTTTCAAGATTTTTTTCAAAGCATGTTATGTGCAGGTAACCTAACAAAATTTCTTTTCTCCTTAGCTCTTGGCAAAACCTTTAACCCTTCAGGACCAACAGCAACAAAGTCTAGCAATGCAACTTTTGAAGCTTGTACTAAACTGTCTTAATTTTGATTTCATTGGAAATTCAGCTGATGAATCTGCAGATGATCTATGCACTGTGCAGATTCCAACAAACTGGAGAACAAGTAAGAACGGATCATAAATGTTAGTAGTCTAAAGTCTATACCCAGTGGATTGTGTAACTTCTTTTGTCACAATACTTGCAAATATAAAATAATTTTTAATGTGGAGTAGAGTTTTTTTGCTGATGAGTTATTGGTAAACCTCTTCTGCTATTTCGCACTTTTCCTATTGTTATTTTTACAGGCAGAAATAATGTAGTCTATAACGATATTTACAGTAAATCAAATTATTCTAATTAGACACTGAATACTGTTCTCATCCCTGGCATGTGAACACCTGAAGATGTACAGCATTTGTAGCATGTCTGTTTTCTTTTATCTTCTTCCTGATAAGAAAACTGTGTGAATTTTTTTTTTTTTTTTTAGTGTGCATGTTTGCTCTAGTATGTGAGCCTGTTAATGAAGGCAGCAGAAGGGTTCATCTTGGCTCTTAGGCTCTAGAGGTTTGACTTCCTGAGCTTATACAGTGCAGATGGCAGTCTAGTATGAATATGTCCAAGCTTAGCTTTAATGAAATTACTTTGGGTATTGGACGCAGTGTAGCACTAGCAGCATGGAGCTCCTTGTAGGCTAATTTATCCTGCTCTTTGGCAAAATAAACGAGCCTGATTGGAAGTCTGTTACGTCTAGCTAAAGCAGCTATACAGTTTCCCATACCCAAGATGGGAGGTTTAAATCTGGCTCACCTGTATAGCATCATGCTCTGTAGTGTTTGATATTCCTCCTTATTTCAATGATACTATTCTTCATCAGCTTCCATGCATAACTCCATTCCTTCTCTATTAATGTACAGTAGCCTCTAATCGCAGTGTGAAGAATGAAAAGCAATGACATATGGCAAGAGGGGAATACTGACAGAAGGCTGAATTTGGGCAAGTGGCAGTATTTTCGCAAGACCCCTAGGAAGGAGAAGGGGATAGATTTTCCCAAGATTTTAATTTAGATACTTTAAATTGTCCACAGACGGGTCTTCCTTTAGTCATTAAACAGAAAGAGTGCCTAAGAAAATTAGCCTTTGTTATGTGATGCTTTATTTTACACAGGTCTTCATATAAAATAATGTTTGTAAATGGAACAACTTTGAAATGTTAACTTAATTTGTGGGATTATTTAATTATGAGTTATTGGTGAACTTTTTCTACCCTGTTGTTACGCCTTCATAAAATAGGGTAATGTTATAGTTCATTTGATGTGATTCCACAGTGAATTGGTAACTGAGTGTTTAAAGGGTTTGGTTTTTTTCTGTTTATCAGTCTGTAGACTTCAGGATAGTCTGTGGAATTTTTGTTAAAAACTTGCCTTTGTTTAAATACAGACTAAACTAATCCGTAGTATCTGGAACCTGTCTTGTCTTAGTGTACTACTGTAGTAACCTGAAGAAACCAGTTTACCTACATCTATTACAGAACAGCATTCTGTAAGCAACTGACAAAGTATTGCATCATCTGCAGTTCAAGGGAAGTATTCTTTATGAGCTATAGGATTAAATGTGATTAAAAAGAGAATAGTGCTTTGTTTAGTATTGTACAATGAGCTAATTAATGCATCTATTCATATTTTATGCTCAACTACAGTGATATCTCACTTTTATTTTTGTTAAAAAGATGATGTTTCTATTAAAATAAAGATACTTAATTATTGCTTGTAGAGTGGTAAACCCAACTTTTCTTCTTCCATAGTTTTCCTGGAGCCAGAGACCTTGGACCTGTTCTTTGATTTGTATCATTCCCTTCCACCAATGCTGTCTCAGTTAGTAAGTGACACGTATGACTTACACTCAAGTAATTACGGAAAATAGTCTTCTTACATCTATGCTTTGTCCAAAAGACCCTGCTTTATTCTGTGCATTAGCGTGTTATGAGTCCCCTGGCTCAGTGCCCGGTCACGATGTCTTTTCTTTGAACTTCAGTCACAGTTTTCATTTCTGAATGTGAACACATTCAAATCCTTCCTTCCCCATTTCAGCACTATTCAGCCATGTAGAAAACATCCACCTAATTATTTTGATGAAGTCAGAAGCTGTTGTAAAAGGGAATTAATTGAGCCATATTTGTGTTCAATGATCGTATAGACATTGCTGCAAAAATCATCTTCACCCGCAGAATGTACTACAGACAGCAGTAGCTTGGATGTCTCCAAACATTGAGATGATTATTCTGAAAGTTTAAAATTTTTTTTTAATCTTACAGTATTTTTTTTATTCTTCAGGCACTTTCTTGTTTAGTTCAGTTTGCTTCTACAAGGAGATCTTTATTCAGCAACCCAGAACGTGCCAAATATCTTGGTAATCTAATCAAAGGAGTGAAACAAATACTTGAAAATCCACAGGTATCTTTTTCTTTTTTATTTTATTTATTTGAAATGCTAAAACAGCTGTGGATTTGTTTTTCTAGTTACAGTCTTCATTAATTTACTGAATCTATTGAAACCACTTCCAGCCAGACATCTGTTTGCTTTGATTTTCTATTCAAAACAAAGCAAAACCCCTATGCAAAGAAAATTGTCACCCAATTAACAATAGTGCTCATAAAATTGCTATTAGATTAAGCTGTTAACTTTTAAAACTTTGCTTTTTCAAATTTAGGGTTTATCTGATCCAGGTAATTACCATGAATTCTGTCGATTTTTGGCTCGGCTAAAGACAAACTATCAACTAGGAGAGCTAGTAATGGTGAAAGATTACCCAGAAGTCATCCAACTTATAGCAAATTTTACTATTACTAGCCTACAGGTAAGAATATATATAGAAATATTCTCTTTTCTTCAACTCTTGAATGACAAAGAGGACTGATCCCAGTTCTCTGTGTTGGTGTTTTCTGAGGACGTGGTGAGGCTTGTCTTCACGTAAAAATATATTTTGTCAGTGATGTAACTCAGATTTCTAAATTCTCTAGAACTAGTTCCCACTCTTCCTATGAAGTTTTGTAATGGGAACAGATTTATAGAAAAAAAAATGACAACTGAAGCGGGAGATAGATGGATGTTAATCCTCCAGCCTTAGTCCTCACCCTCAAAAAAAAAAAATCCAACACACTGAACCCTTTATTCAACCCTAAAATACTTACACCTGTGCTCCCATGTACATTTTGAAGTGCCTACACTGACTAGGTTCAAGTTCTGCTTTTGTTCATATATGTGTATATGTATGTACACATATACACAGTTGCCTATATGCTGGGTGCAAAGTTCCCATATGAGCTGGATTCAGAAGCTACATGGAATAATGTCTAAATTTTTGAGGGACCCACAGCTGTATGAGAAGGACACAGGTCACAGGTTCAAGATTCTCCCTATTAAAATTTTTATAGATTTCTTTTTGAAACACACCAAGATAAAGGCATGTATGCTGTTTGAGTAATACAATTGTTATTTTAGCATTTCCTCCAGAGTCTGTGTCTGGTCTTCAGAATAACAACTGAAGATAGTGACCTTTAGGAGAAGGTTTTGACCTTTGAATTCCTGAGTTGCCAATGGCAGCTCCATAAGCTTGGAAGAGAAAAGAAAGTTGAGATGTTTTTCTGTTCTTTACATTTCATATTAGGTGGCTCTAGACAGTTTCCCACTCCACATTTAGGGTTTTTGAATAGCCCTTTTATAGCACTTAAATCTCACCATGCACTGTGAAGAATCCAGGCCTCGCTCTGAATCATGGATTTCACTTGAAGGAGGCGAGAGTGCCTACAAGTAATTCTGGATCTACTTTATAATGTGTGCCATAGTATGTCTCAGTTCTGACTGGGTCCTTCAGTAGTTATGTGAATGAGTAAAACTACTTAAGATAAAAGCATCATGTTTCGCAACTAAAATTTCACACTGGGATGCTTTAACAGAAGTATGTTTTGTTTTCTTATAGCACTGGGAGTTCGCTCCAAATAGTGTTCATTATTTGCTAACTCTCTGGCAAAGAATGGTAGCATCTGTACCTTTTGTGAAAACGGCAGAACCCCACCTCTTAGATACATATGCACCTGAGATAACAAAAGCTTATATTACTTCTAGACTGGAATGTGTTCCTGTAGTTATAAGGTAAACTTGTAATTGCAACTTTAAAACTGTAATACGGAATGTTTAATTTTCTGATTTGTTGGCATATTATATTTTGGTTATGTTTAAAATCTACGCTGGTTCTGATTAACATGGTGATTTCTTTAGATTACCTTAATTGGCTGATATCATTGTACTCCTTTTGCTTATTAAATCCAGGCCAAAATCAAATGTAAATTCTTGCTGTTTTTCCTCTCATGGGCCTTTGTGTTTTGAAAAAAGCCTATTCCCACCCCCCCCTTTTTTAAGACTATCTAAAGTAACTATTTTGTTCAGCTGTGACATGTTTTCTGGGTGAGTCACTTTCTAGGGCCAGGGAGGGTAGAGTAACCCCACTCACAAGAAAGGGTGAGACTGAATAGAACAAGCTAGAGAGTGACAAGGTTGAAATTGGCCATTTAAAAATTTCTTAGTTCAAATCTTCTTTTTAATAGTTTGAGTAAATGACCTTATAGTCCACATTATAAGTGTTTAGATTGCTGCAAGGATTTATTTTCTCCAAGGGCTTTTATGAATTGGGACCGCAGAACAAGCTACATCTGGTTTTCCTTTTCAGTTGTACATCACTTGTTCAGTTTGTGTGAGGAACTGCATTCAGCTTCGCCATTGTTGTCCTTTCGTCTCAGCTTAGCCAAAATCTCATGTCTGCAAATGATATAATCTGTCATCTTACTTTTTAGTGACTAAGCTATAGTTGGTGTTACTTGCCTTATGTTATCATCACAGGTATGTGAAAGGCTGACTTCCTAATGGTTCAGAATCGTGTGTCTTTATCTGAGGAACAAGAATTAATAGTACCCAGGGGAGCTTCCAGTGTTCCAGTGCTAGGACAGGGAAGGACAAGCAGCTGATCGCAGGTGCAGTCAGATTTCCTGGGTCTTCTCTCAACCAGCCTACACTTCTTTTGGCATTTTTAAGTTATCTTCTCTGTTCAGCTTTTGTGTAATGGAATCTCAGGGTTGAACCTTCATGTCTCAGCTTTCTCTTCTACTGAGTGGTACATTCTATATCAGCTTCCAGACCTGAAGCACTGAATAGGGCTGAGCTTCTGGGTCAAACCGTCTGACATGACCAGCTCCACTGAAATGTGCTGTTGTCTTCGTTAGGATCACCATCAGCAGTGAAAATTGGGCTGCTTTGGCACTGATGAGAGATTCTTCTGGATGTCCTTGTTCTGTTGTGGAGGAGTAGGCTTTCTAATCTGTGAGAAAAGCCAACAGGGAGAAGATGAGGGAAGTACTGATCTTCTACCAGTAGGTATCATTCTTTAGACAGCATTGGTAATGCTGTAGGCATGTATCCCTTCCTAGCTCTACGTGATTTGTATACCCCTGTGGTATTGTCTTATTCTCTTATGTGATGAAGATCCTCAGTTGTGGTATTTCTGTAGACAGCAAAATCAAATGTAGACTTTAATATCAAACGACCAGAACATTCTTCAGAAACATGGGATGCCTGGGAGCTGATTTGATAAGTCTTCTTCTGTTTGCTCCAAGGAGATTAACTGATATCTTTGCAAACAAATCCTGTTTTCTGGAATGACCGTGTTTCCTTACAAACCGCTATAGTTGATAACATCACCCTCTTCAGGAGCTCTCCAGTTCGTCCTTCAGACAGAGAAAGAAGTAGCTTGGAACAATGACAGGAAAGTCACTTTTGCTCTTTTGGGGTATCGAACAGCTGTTGTCCCTTTTGAATAAGGGTGAGTAAGAAGCTAATGCTTCTTCTACAAAGGGCCTACAAGAGGATGCTTCTACAAACTAGAAGGAGAACTTCTAGTTCAAATATTTGTAAATACCTGAGAAGAGTTCTATTTCAGCCCATCTTGAACATCAGGATTTTCAGCTCCTGTGTATCTTTCAAAGTTTGGATGTTACCACTGTTAGCTTTGTTAACATTTTGGATTTTATCTTTACCTGTAGATTGTTTGTTGCCTGTGCAACAAAAGGGTAACCTTCTGATGAATAAACCTTTCCTGTGTGATTTGTGTAATGAGTGTAGTTACACTTTATGGCAAGAGCTATTGATCTCTTTGTTATAGGCATTCCATAGGGTCACAGTTTATTTACAGCAGGATAAAATGAAGATTTATAAAGCAGTTGTATGGCATTTTACCAAAGCTTACTTGCTGGCTTGGGTATCATGGTCTTGTGCTTAATTTGATGAATATGCAAAATCCATTTCTACGAAGTATTCCATTCTTTCCTCCCATCATCCTCTGAGAAGGATGCTGCTTGGTAATATTCTCTTCAGGCATATATTGGACCTTAGCTCTTCAGGATTTACTTTTCTGTGTTCATACTGCCAACCTCATCTCCTCTCCTCTTTGCTTTTTAAAATATGTATTACGAGGAAGGCACAAACAGAATACTGTTCTGTGTTTGTGTGGATGTGTGTGGGTATGTCTGTAAATAAAATGAGATCTTATGTCTGTCTGTTGTATTCACCAGCTGCTAAGGCTTTTGTAGTTCAGCAGTTCAGTGACAGTGCTTCAAGATCTGGATGGGAAAACAGCATCAGCTTTTTTAAGCAATAGTGGCTAAATGGTTACTTTTTATCTCTATTCCAGAGATGGCCTAGAAGATCCACTGGATGATACAGCTACGGTTTTTCAGCAGCTGGAGCAACTGTGCACAGTTAGCAGGTGTGAATACGAAAAGACCTGTACGCTTCTTGTACAGGTGTTTGACCAAAATGCACAAAACTACCAAAAACTATTGCACTCTTCTAGTAGGAATCCATTAGAAATCACAGTTCAGGAAGGTTAGTATTTAATTTAATTTTTAGACTGTGTTTTATGTGCCAATAATCATATACTTGCATATGAAAAAGAGTGGTGATCTTATGGCAGATCTACCTAGACCTTTTCTCACACTAGGAATTAATGATCCGAGTCATCTTGCACCACACTTTCACTAGTTGTCTTTGTATTGAATAGGATCCATTGGCAGTTACATCTTTAGAATATAGGCTTGCGAGCTGTAAAAACTTTTAATTTCTGAAAATCAACATTTCAGTGCCTCAGGTGCCCTCACAGGAACCAGCCATAACTTGATGAACATTTTTTGAAAATGAAGATATTCACTTTCGTTCTTTTTTCATTTATCTGTCTGTAAAAATTAATGTAACATTAAAAACCTTAATTTATTTTATACAGCTCTGTTAAGATGAATCACCTAATTTTCAAGAAACTCAACTTATTTATTGTAGTGTAAGTTGTAAAAATAATAAGTACTTTTTTTTTTTTTCATATACCTGTTTTGGTCCTCTCTGTGTCTCACTTAAATTGTCTTTATAACTACTGGCTCTTTCCTAATATAGTTATCTTATGGCTGTTGCATCTTTACATGGATAAATGGTGTTGTTTTGAAAAGGTGAGACAGGTTACTGCATAATACTGCTGTTTCTTTGCATGCTATTAAATGTTTGTGATTTATTTTGCTGTTCTTTTGTTGTCAATTTGAATATGCTGATTTTCTTCTATGTAGGAGCCATTTTTCAGCTAATTTATATAAGACCTTCTACTTACCTTTTTTTTTTATTAATTACACTTTCTTCCGTGCACCTCTCAACTTTTATTTGGGAGAACTTTCATTAATGACCTGATGTCATTGACCAGCTGCAGTCTGAATTTATACTCCATTCCCCAGTCGGGGGGCCCAAAGGGAAACAATCAGCTGGAGTCTTTGAGTGTCAGTGCTCTGGGGATTGCCGTTATGCATTAGAAAACATTTGATGCAGTTTAAATATTGTGTTTCTTTTCTGCAAACTAAACATTTGTGCTCATATTGAACAATAACTGTTATATCCCCTAGATATACGTTGTTAAATTTAGATGTTTAATGGCTTTTAATGTTACAAAATAAGTTAATGTAATATTAAGATCTCATTTTATTATACTGTCTTGCTCTCTGTATCAATAGTGATGCAGTCACGCTTTACTAAAACAATAATCCCCAAGAAATGGGTCATTAACAGTAGTTAATGATTACTTGTGATCTATGGTAATGACTGATTTCTTTGGGATTATTGCTGTTATAAACCATAATTACAGATTATTACAGCAATAATTATTTTCTAAAAGAAAAGATGTTGTCTGCCTCAGTAATTGCAAAAGCAAATGCACTGAAAATTTTAAATAGTGAAGGTATAAAAGAGGGAAAGAAGAAGTCATACCTATTAATTGGTGGTGTGCTCAGAGAAGAGGGCTATCATCAGAAAAATAACTACATACTTAAAAGTGACCTACTGCAATTCGTAAAAAGGAAGATAGGTTTTTGTTTTAAAAAAGATTATTGGCCAAAGTGATGGCTCTGCTTTTTAAAAGAGCTAGCACCACTTTGCAGTTGCTTTTTGATGCCATCTTCAAATGGCCATTCTTTACTAGCTGTTAATGCTAAATTCCTTTGAGCAATGTCTGCTCTCCTAGACGCTTCAGCTCCTTGGTGTTTTGCTAATGATGGTGCAATCTCTTAGTTTCCTAAATTAACAGCTGGTTGTACTGCAATGTCTAGTGTGTCTGATCAGGTTTTCCTTGGAAATGTCCTGTTTGTGAAGAAGCACAGGTCTGGAAACAGGGAAATATGTTGGTTGTAGGCCAGCTGATACTGTCCTTCCAGAACAGTACAAGAAGGTATTTGGAAGTCTTCCTCATATATCTTGTCTCAAAAGTCAACGCTTGTTCCCTGTCACAAGGTGTTTTCTGTTACAGATCTCAGGCTGTATTACATATTTTAAAAAAAATACCACACAAATAAGGCTGAGAGTTAAGATGAACCTGAATGCTTTCCCGTACTTGCATTGAAATCATTGGCATGTTATTCCATAATCTGCATTATCTTTCATGTATATTTGATCTCAGCATCTTTTTTTTTTTTTGTGTAGAACACACTGTAGTATCTACCTCTGACTGAAACAGAATTACTTATGATGTTTTGTCACTAGATTCAGACCATAAGGATACTGGAACGCCTCAGAACTATTAATCATTCCTGGTTGAAGGAGCTGAGGAAGTAGAGCATTCAGGGCTATCTCAGTTCTGGGTTCTTCAAAATACAACAGTGCAAAACATGAGGGAAATTAAGTGAAGTTTAATTTTATGTAAATGAAGACTAGTTTATCAGAGATTTGAAACAAACATGAGAGAAAACCTCAAGACTTTTGGTAGCTACTGTGCACATCCTGATAGGTACCTAGAAATAGCCAAAATAAAATACTGTTTTACAGTCATAACAGTGACTTCATTATTTATCTGTAGTTTATCCTTTATGTTAAACTTCAAAATGTGTTTGGAAGACACTTTTTTCATCAGGGTTTTGTCTTGACTCTTGTAAGTTACGTTGTCATCACTTAGTAAAATCCTAGTAATGAGGGCAAGATACCTCCTAGTTTATGTAAATGTCTCACTGAGAAGCCTTGTTTGTAGCCTGATTTAACTTACGTGGAAACTCTTTCAAGTTGTCTTCACTGTGGTGTTATTCTCAAGCAATCCATTTAATTTATTACAAAGTATATTTTGCCAAATGAAGATGGAGTCTAAAAGTAGCTTTACTGTTCTATAGTCTCAGTGCATTTCAGTTGGGGAAGAAACCTGTAGTGGTGTCCTGGAGTTCTAACAGGTCTACGTGTTACTTTGCTATTCAGGTCTTAGTTTTGATCTTACATTAGGGAAAAATACTGCATCTTTCCTGAGAGAGGATACCATTAGTTACTGGATTCACAGCTTAAAAAGGTGAAGTAGGAATCTTCGTGGCTTGAGTAGGTATCAGTAGGTCAAATTTAAAGATATTCCACCTTAATGTGCCAGAGAGATTAAAATAATCAGGGCTTTGCAACATGGCAATGATTTTTCAGCAGAGAAAGGCAAAAAAATTCCCCTGAGTTCAGTGTTTGTAAACTTAAGAGTTCTGTATTTATAAAGCAGGATTTCAGTATTCGAAAGTCTGTACAACATACACTGCCTACACAAACTCAAGGAGTTATTTATGGAACTTTAGCTTTACAGAAATTATGATCCTTACGTTGTACTTTACTTGATAAGGACTTTGGTGTATTCTGTAAGTGCTTTAGTGGAAACTGATAGCTACATAGTCTGGAAGATCGGAAGGCACAACAGCATGGCTTCAAATGGATGAGCTCTGTCTTTCAAACCCTTTTACGAAACAGCTCACAGAGACTTTCAAAACTATGTGGTAGTTCACAAACTCTTTTTCTGGAAGAATATGCCTGACTTGTGACATATTTTCTTACGTGCAAATCACTTTAGATAGTAATTTAGTATTACAGAGAATTCTTTATTCAAAATAGAATTACAAAACAAGTAGGTTATAGTGAGTCTCAAATCACTTCCTAATGCTATGATAAGTAGATGTAACAGCCCCACTGTAGATAAAATTGTTCCATGCCTTGCAGTAACTTGTGGCAGGCAAGTGAGGATACTAAATTAATTGTATATCCAATCTTACCAGGCTGAGTTTGCTAAATTTGTATTTTAGATTAATTCATTTGTGTTTTATTTACAAGGATGTCCAGGTTAATAGGCTGTTCTAGTTTATCTGTCAGTTCTGCTCAGAATTTTTTGTTAATTGATTTGTCTGGGAAGGTTTTAAGTCTGGTTAGAGGGAGAAACCTAACCATTCTCTTGACAGCGTTCCACAGTCTTATACCTTACAGAACTGCTGATGCCTTCTGGAAGTGTATTGTACTAGCATAATGGTTTGTAATCCTTAACTGTTCTTCTTTCCTTTTAATGTTAGGACGTCTGGCATGGCTTGTCTATTTTGTGGGTACTTTTGTGGGAGGACGTTTAACATACACTAGTACTGATGAACATGATGCCATGGATGGGGAGTTATCCTGTCGGTAAGTATTGCTTGTTTCGAATTCTTTATTTTGATTTTTTTAATGATATTTAGTATCAGCAGATATTTTGAATTTAAATGTCTCAGTTTTTGTCCAGTTCTTGGATGGTGGGTGCTCAAGGACTGTACTGACTTTGTGTGGACTGAGACCGTTCCACTGACTCTGATCTTTCCCAATTCATCATCCTGAGCAGTGAAGGAGTCATTAAGGCTATCATTTCAAAACTCTGTTTCAGAGGAAGGGAAGAGGATTAAAGGCAAATGTATCTCTTACTATAAGCAGTGTTTAGATATGCCCATGTAGCTACCTGTTCTCATTTGTGCATTGTATACAGGTGTTAAGTTGTGAGTTATGGCTATTATTTTCTGCACTACTTCCTTTACATTAATTATTGCAAGTGAAGAAGCGCAGAGGAACTACTGGTCAATTTTGAAAATTTAGACTCAATTTTAGACTAAAACTTGGAATAAAAAAGAAGGCTCTAGATTTAAAAATGTCTGTGCTAGAGTCTTCTTTCTGCAAGTTTAGGGCAAGGGGTGAGCTAAGGATTATTGTGAATGGCATGCATTCCTTCTGGCAAACACAGAGTATGTGGCAGACATTTCCTTAATCCTTGTTTTCACTCACAAGTATGTTAAACAAGGCATGTATATTTGATTCAGTTATTTACATCCACTAGCTAACACATGAAAAAGGGGCATACAACCTAGAATTGGATAAAAAGCTTTACATTTTCTCCTGTGTTTCTTGCCTTCCTAATCTACCCTGGGGCTCTGCAGTGTTAGCAATCTTCCACTATGTTTGTATTAAAAGTGAGAGGTTTTAATATACAGGCTTACAGATGAGGTAGCTACTGACTTCTAATCCAGTGACTATATATTTCAGAATTGGCAAAAGGTGAGAATAATTTTTTTAATTGCTAGGGAATTAAGATTTCAAGGAACAGATAGCAGAAGACCATGGAAAATTAAATAATGGAATATTCCTTTAAAAAAAAAAAGGTATTGAGTTTTCTTAGTTGACATAGGTTGAAATTGATTCTTTGAAATCAGTCCTGGTAATATGGAGATATATACCAACTAAGGATTTAGGTCACAAAATATATGTTTGCTCAGATGTTTTAGACGAGAGAGAAGTGTGAAGCAGCAAGGCAGACAGTGTGTTATATATTGCATATGTAAACTTATTTCTAATAGTTTCCATTTGCAGGGAACTTGGACAGCTCTTACCTTGCACTTGCACTTTGAGACCCATACTCCTCACATTTCTTTGTTCCTTTCATCATGGAATTGATGGTCTAAGAAAGAAAAAAAACATTTTACAAACTCACCACAGTACAACATACATATCTCAGAAAATTTCAAGTGACAAAGTAATTAGAAAAGCATTGTGTTGATGGTTATGTTTTAGTGGTCAGTTAATGTAATTAACATCTGAATAAAAAATCCTGGAAGTGTTCAAGGCCAGGTTGGATGGGCTTTGGGCAACCTGGGCTAGTGGAGGGTGTCCCTGCCCATGGCAGGGGGGTGGAACTAGATGGGCTTTGAGGTCCCTTCTAACCCAAACCAGTCAATGATTCTGTGAAGAAACTTAGGCAAACAAAAAATGGTTGATGGGTTCTTAAAGAAATTAGCTGTGACAATATAATTTAATTTGAGAATTGTTCCTGAAAGTGTTTTTCTTCTGTCATTAAGAGTTTTTCAGCTGATATCTCTGATGGATGCCCAGTTACCACAGTCCAGTAATGAAAAAGTAGAACTGGCAATTCTGTGGTTCTTGGATCAGTTCCGTAAAACATACGTGGGAGACCAGCTTCAGCACACCTCAAAGGTAAATATTTGCTGTAAACCACAACATTTGAAATAATAAAGCCTGTGTAAAAATTGACCTGCCAATATATCTGACGCGTAAAAGCTCTTGAGCTTAGCTGGTGGCCGAGTGGCTAGATGAAGAGATACATGGAGAGATAAAAAGATAATTTATTAATCTGTTGTTCATCTGAGTGGGCTTCCTACCATGTATGCTTTTGAGTTTTGGCATGCAAGGAGTTAATATTTTAACAGCTATGTTCATTAAACAATTTTAGGTTACTTTGCATTTCAATTTTTTATTTCAAACATTTAGCTGGGTTCTGCTATATTGTGTTATATTTCACAGCTGGGTACACAAGATTTATTCTTTTAATAGTTCTGTTCTTTTGACAGTTACTCATTTATGTGGTTTCCACTGTATTTCTCACATTACTTGGCTTTTCTGCATTTTAAATAGGGAAGAGGGAAAAGTAAGATGCATTTTTGAAGAAGCAGCAGTTAATTCACCTTAACTGTAGGGGACAGTCATAATATAGATGTTATAAAGAGAATGTCAGTAAGATGAGATCAATTGATCTTGAGAAAGACTGAAAGAATTCTGTTGGAGCCCCAAGCAAATCTTTAGCAAGAATTGTGACAGTGACTGAGATTTGGTTTTACTTGTGTAGTATTCTATCGTTGCTTTCTGGTGAACGGTCCCAATCTCAAGAATTCTTTTATCCCTTCAGGTTTGAACTGTACTTCAACTTTATTGAATGGTTCCTCACTTAATATTAAAAATGAAGTTTTACACTATACTGAATTACTTTTTCATGGAAGCAATGTGTTCCTTTCAGTTGTCAAAGCTGATTTGTTGTTTTTAAATATGGTGCACTGCTCTAATGCTAAGTAACAAGGTACACAGTAAAAATGTACTCATGCTCCTGGTATTTTCATTAGCAAAACTCCTGTTGATGGCAAATCAAAGGCAACATGGCTGTACAGTAGTTGTAACTCCCAGATTATTTTTTCTTTCTCTCTGATTTTGAGGATTTTGATTTCACGTTATCCTCTGACTAATTGAGGTGTAACTGTGTGGAGGAGTCCTGTCAATGTATAGTACACTGTAACAGATTGTTAGAGGAGCTTGTATACCCAGGGTTTTTCTGTCCATCCTTATAGAAAGCTGGAGGAAGCATTTGTAAGTGGGTGAAGCAGTGGGCAAAAAACCCTGAAGTGCAACATTTATACTTAATCACCTGGAGCTCTGCTGTCAGTAGAAAAAAATGTAAAACTTTAGCGTTTGCAAGCTACACCAGAATTCAATACATATGAATTTATCCAGCTCAGCAATGTGTTTTGAATAACCATAAGACTGCCTCTGCAATTGCATTGTGTGTGGAAGGTGAAATAGTTAATTGGTGAGTAAAATGCTGGCTAATGTTTCCATTTGATTTCTTGAAGAGCGCTTTGAACAGAAGGAATTAACTTTAACCAAAAGGACGTGGGGGAAAACTGTAGGATGAATTTAAGAAAGCAGTTTTGTGTTGTTTTGGTTTATTGTTTTGTTTTTCCCCCCACGCCAATAAGTAAACATGAATCAAAGTGGTAATATATTCCATATACTGCCTTTGCTTCTGACATGTGTCTTGTATGTAGCCAGGCTGGGAAACTGGGAATTCTACAAGGCTTTCATGGTGCCTAACAGTTTGAGGGGTGTTTCTAAATTCTAGCTCCAGTCCAGCAACTCGATAGTTCATTGCAAATACATTTTCAAAGTGTGCTTTATTTTTATGGTTTTATATTACATTATCTACTGGTATAATTTAGCCTGCAGTCAAATTACACTTTCTTTTTGTTTTGTTCTAGTAGGTCTGATACAGCAGCCTCTCATTTGCATTTGCAGAATCCTGTGGTCCATATCACATTATTTTACCAGATCTTATAACAAAAGCTGTGTGTAAAGGCATCTGAGCTCCCAGTTTGGGTGGTTTTCTTAATTTTTAATAAAACAAAATGAGATGTTTGTATACATTTTAAAGTGAAGAGAAAGGCAGAAGGCAGCACTTGTATGATCCTTCTGTTTTATCCTGCTGTAGCAGCAAGTATAGCAGCAGATGGCATTCTACCCTCACAGTTGTAAATCCTCTGATACTGTGTCTTGCTGGCAGCTATCTACAAATATGCAATAAAAAGGCTCACACTTGGAAGCAGAAAAATCAGATATATATCAAATGACTAAGTTAATACACATTTATATAAATATTCAGGATTGCTTGAATTGTTTTATTTACAGAATGGATAATGGCAATTCTGCATGCTTCAGCCATGTTGAAATAATTTTGGAGAATATTTCTCTATTTGATCATATGCTTGCATACAGAAAGACAATGGTTAGAGAATGCTGAATAGTCTAATGAAATTTTAGAAGTTGTCTTCTATATAAATAGACAAATTTTGTTCATTAACTTGTATTCTTAAGTATGTACATATAATAAAAGCAAACTCATTATAGAAAAAGACAATTGGCTAGGTAAATTAATGCATTCTTACTAAACAGTCCACTGGGACTTGCTGTCTAAGGAAGAATAGCAAAACTTTGGAGATCTCTTCCTTGATACTGTAATATACTTTTAGTACCATTACCTTTCCAGTACAAAAACAATAAATCAAGGTACTGTCTTTTGGATCAGATAGATCTTTGAATGAATATATATATTATATTTCTGTTGAACACTAGACTGGATTCTCTGCTACTGTACAGCAATATTAATATTTGTTTCTCTATCAATACATATTTTGTTGTCATGCTGATATGACTTAGCCTTCATAGAGTCATCTTTTTGTGGCATATTGCTGATTTGGATGCTGGCAGGGTAGTAGAAAATAAGTTGGCTGGAAAACCACTGCTCTGCTTTACTGCAGTTGTCTCAGCTGCTATCTGTGGTAGCTCTAGCATTACTGTAGTGTGCGGCTGTTCCACTGCTGTAAGTAGTGTAGGATTGCATTGAAATCTGATTCCTGACATCAAACACATGTTATTTATTAGAGAAAACATCGCTGTGTTGAATGAGACTTTTCCTTTGCAATATTTTTAACGTATCAACAACTATCTCATTATTTATTTGTATTTCCAAGTGACACTAGACTGGGAGGAAATGTGATCACGAAGGACAGGATGTGAATTCAGAAAGATCTTCATAAGCTGGAGAAATAACCTGGAAGTCTAAAATACTGGTGAAACACCACACTTAGGAATGAAAATTCCCACTTACATCTACCAATGGGAAATCTCTGACCAGGCAGCATTATTTCAGAAAATGCTGCGGAGAGGAGTGTGTTGCAAGCGCAGTTAGCTCAACAGTACGTGTTGGTTTTGCACACAAGAAAAATAGAACATAATTGTGGATGTAGTAGTAGAAATATTGTGTCAGGTGCTGGAATTTCTTACTCAGTTCTGAATATTTGGTTCTGACTGGGCCTCAGTTGGAATAGTATGTCCAATTTTGGGCACCACACTTTTGAGAAAGCTGTAGATAAATGGGAGAGTACAAAACCGCAAATAAGATGCAGAAGATGGTGCTTTGGTTTAGTTCAGCAAATAGAA
Organism: Grus americana; assembly: GCF_028858705.1. NCBI lineage: Eukaryota > Metazoa > Chordata > Aves > Gruiformes > Gruidae > Grus > Grus americana. The sequence goes on from NC_072865.1 coordinate 18,364,798, forward strand.
TATTGGAGTGGGACAACAATCAAGGACGTCAAGAGTTGTTTTAGAAAAGTTGGTGATCACCTTCAAGGGAAGGCTGTAATTGGCTTAATTAGTAGCAACAAAGACTTAGGGAAAGCTTTTTAACTATGTCAGTAAGGGAGTACTGGTGCATAGTACCCAAGATGCTATGGGGGCTTTTGATTTATGTCCAGGTACACTTAATTCTTTATTCCATAAAATACAGAATACACCAGAAGTCCTGCTGGTCTAATCTCATGCTTTCTAATAAGACTATTATAAGTGGTCATGGTTGGTTGCTGTGGCTTAGCCAGTGAAAAGCACACTTAGAGGGGAAATGAGCCCTCCTGTTTGTGTTGTGTGTTACATTGATCAACCAGCAATAAGTAATTTTTTTTTGTTATTTTGGGATTTTATTTTAGCCTGGTGTGTTTCAAGTAACTCATTATAGCCATTTTAGAACAAAAAAGAGTATGAGTACTAAGAGTGACTTGAATTACAGTGGTTTTGAACATGGGGAGTTGGCAGAGGAGACTGACTCCATTCTTCAGCTGAAAACATGAGTTACTCCTCATTTATTCATCCTGAGGAAGATCTCAGTTATCCAGTCACAGGTAGGACATTCACTGGATAGCCTGCAATTTAGAGAGACTATCTGGTGACATCTCTCCTAAGTTGTGTAACTTCCCCTGGCAAGTGCAAAAAAATAAGTTGGGGGTGCTGAGAATGTATTTTCGCTGCCTTTTTTATTGTGGATTAGCGCAGAGTTGTCACTTAATGAGAAGGTTCTTTGTAAGTTATGTGTGAGTTCTTACCTCGTTGTGGCAGGTAGACCAGATCTCGAGTTTTTGCAGAGTGTATTTGTTAACACAGATAATATAGTTCAACGTTTTTTCACTTGGGACACTAATTTAGGCTAAACAAGGATAAAAAGGCAAGGCTTGTTAGCCAGGACCTTTTTTCTGCTTCCAAACACATCAGAGATTTGTCCTTGGAGGGGGAAAAAAGCCAGAGGAGGGCTTCGTAGCAAACTGCATCTGTTCCAAATGCCCGGCTGGGGCAGGGGCTGGAGCAGCAGCTGATGGCATGGGCAGGCGTATTTGGCTCTCTGACTGTCTCTAATTGGTAGTTTGCCAAGAGTAAATCAAACTGTAACTTGTTGGATGAGTTTTGTTGATTAATATATCGTAGGAAATGCAGCTTAGCTAAGTTAGTAACTAAGATTTCTTAATGGTAACTTAGAATTGTATCTTTAACGTGAAACAAGTTTAATACTAAGGTGTCTTCGTAATCTGAAGTCTTGCCACTTTTAACAGTGTTCAGTTTTTCATATATGTACAGCTTAATGATTTTATTAAAAAAAAGATGGCTTGGGTTGAAGACTTTTCTCTTGAGGTACAATTAAGAGTTTTTCTAATAGTGTACTCTTGAAAAATGTATGCCTAGAGAAATAAGGTTCTTCTTATTGTTAGTTCTTTGCTTCTCCAGTTTTTAGGGGGAATGGTTTCAGTTGTTAAATATTTCGTGATTGAAAATAGAAGTATTTAGTTGACAATTCCAGTGAGAAAGATATTACATTAAAATATTAATGTAATTAGTAAGAACGCACTTACTAATATATAACAAAAACATCTCTATATTATATACTGTTTCCAGCACAAATCCAAAACATAGCCCCATACTAGCTACTATGAAGGCAATTAACCCTCTCAGCTGAAACCAGGTCATAGGGTTTAGAATTAGGGTATAGAACTGTCATGTCACTTATTTACACACTGGTTTTTTGTGGCATTCTAACTGAGATTAAGGATTTTATCTTAATTTTGCACTTGTCATGTTTACTTTCTACAGCATGTGGCGCTATTTAACTAGAGTTATCCCTTTAGTTTACTGTTGCCATTCCTGAAACAGGGAGGTCAAAACTGGAACCTGTTCACGTGTTAGATAAGGGTAGCATGGTGAAAACAACATTAGTAATAGCAAGTATTTGAGACTGAGCTATGCTTTTTAGCAGAGCCCGGTTATAGATTATTTCTGGAGTTCTGTTTTCAGCTTTTATAAGCCGAGTAATTTTTAAGAGATCCCACCCGTAATCATAACCAGAATTGTTGTGCTTGCAAGGTTGGTGTTTGGTTTGTGTATTAAAAATAATTTATTAGTTAAAATGTACTTTTGCTCCACTGTGAAGCAATTAATGCTTACCTGTTCTGCTCTTTCCAATCAAACAGTAGCCCTGAATGTGTTTAGAGAAGTCTGGAGGTAATTTTGGTCTGTAGCAGGTGGCTCTAGTTTGAGGGGCACCTCCAGAAGTGAGGATCTCTGGCAAGAGGGCCTTCCAGCAAGCCACGTTTTGGCCCCAGCCTGAAGTAAAAGCGATAAGGACTCAAGGTAGAAAAGCAGGAGTTAGAATTCAGACTCTTTGTGTTTCTGGGAAAGAGCCCCATGTGCAAATGAAGAGATAGAGCTGTCTCCTCCTTTAGGTGCATCAGTTGGGTCATCTGGGAAATAGGTCTGTTTTTCAGTCTAGGGCAGGTGAGAGTGAAGGAGGACAGTAGGGATTAATGTTTCATAAAGAGCCTTTACAAATACAAGTTGAAGCATAATTATGAAGGGGTGGGATGCAAATGGGTTTTCCTACTGTATCCTGCACATATTTTATTTGCTTATGTGGTCAATATAAAGAAGTTACTGTGTTAATATTTAGGATTGCATCTATCGGTGTTTTTTAAAGCTTTTAAATTACAGACTTGACATATGAGGTTGATCTACATTACGATAAAAAAATACCTGGAGGGTTTAGAATTTAGACTACAGTGTGTTTAGAGGGGAGGAAAAAATATAATTTCCTTGCTATATGTTGTTTGCAGTAGCTGAAAGCAAAAAACGCGTGTAACCAGGTATCATCTAACCACTGAACACAGGTTTGTCTTCTAATGTGTAATGTGTGTTCTCTTGACTTATGTTATTTTGCTATTTCTTCAGTATATGTATATTTCTTTGATTACATTGCCTGCAGACACAGAAGCATGACCTAGCAAAAATAAAAAATAAAAATAATAATAAAAAAGCATAGCTGTGCAGAATGTGGCTACTGTTCAACCTGCACAATTTAAGAGCCGGAGATCTGCAGCAGTCCCACTGACTTTAGTGGGGATCTTTGCAAGTAAAGCTGTTGATCTGTGTGCGTGTCATCAAAGATTCTGGGTCCTGGTGTCTTCGTGATTAATGATATCTTAACGCTTATGAATGATTATCCTTTTCTGAGCTGTAAAATATATATACTGTTTTATTTCATTACACCGAGGTGAAGATCATAACACTGACAGGTGCTGGAAATTAGCAGGCAGTTTTGAAATTGTTCTGTGCACTAGAAATTAGATCTCATTTTAATTCAGCTTTTCCAAACTAGTAAATGAGGTTAATGCCATACATATTCAGCTGATATGGATGAAGAAATTGATATAAAGTAGATCAACATAGCTACAGGGCTACTTTAATTTATAGGTAAAGAGGCAGTGATAAATGAAAGTAATGTAGTAGTGGTCACTAAACTCCTCAGCCATCAGGGATTCAATAGTGTTAGCTGCTCATTAAAGGCATTGTTGGGGTACCTCAAATAGAAATTTGAAAAGAAATAGCCAACTAACCCTTAATTATCAAAACATAGAAAATACTAATTATGCCTTAATTAGCTTTTCTTTTAATGTACTGAAATTGTTACTTTTTGTGTAGCACAAATGGATAGTTATATCAACAATAAATAGGTTGTTTTAATAACTTTCTTTTACCTCTGGGAAAACCACACTCCAATTTTTAATATGCAATAATGCTTCTCTCTAGCCTGTAGGAGATGAAAATTATTAAGTAGCTTTATTTTTTGAAGATTTTACAGCAGCTTTGGGAAGAATTATTTCACCATGCATCAATTATTTTTAATTGAACTGAATATTTTTCAGATTGCATGAAATGCCTCTCATTTAAGTTTAACATTTAGAGTTTGTTAAGGAAGCATCATAGTGAGAACTGGGTACAACTTATTTCTATGGCACATTCTAGGAAGAATAAAGAATGGTTGTTTCAGAAGAAAAATGTCACTGGGTTTTTTTCACTTCACTGGGCCAAATCCCATATTTATTCTGTTTCATAACTACCACACTGTTCTCATCCAGTCTCCTTGCAGTCCGTATAGGAAAAAAAAAAGTAGGGGTTGACTTCAGTGGGGCTTGGATCCATCTGGAACTGATGCAAAACTTCAACAGCTGTGGCAAAATTCTTTTCCTTTTGAGGCAGCATGTAGCCTTCTCTCTGTGCTTATATGTGCAGGAAGGGAATGTCACAAGCAGAGCTGGGTTTGTTTTATCAAAGACAACAGGTATGTGTTTTGTTCCAGATAAATGATGGGAGGGAAGCACTACATAGTGCTGGTCATAAAAGCCTCCAAATTCATGTAACAGTCTATGGTGAATTAAACAATATAATTGCTACTACAGAAATCAAAATAAGTGGATATTACCGTGGTGGGTGATGAAAGTATTGCATGATTTTTCTGAATCTGTAGAACTGATACAAACATCCTAAGAAATCTTATTAATGACTTTTTTGTAAACTTTTTCTTCTAAACATTTTTAGCTTCAAAATAGAGCAAGTAAGATATTATGCTTACAGACCTTAAGAGGTTACAAGGTACCAACTTAAATTTGAAAGGATTTCGAGCCTTTTGCATATGCTCAGCATTCAGTATGGTCAGAATGCTGGGAAAAAGAAGACTGAAATGGACAAAAACAGTTGTATTATTTGACAAGTAATTTCCTGGTGATTTTAGTCATACCTTTAAAGAAAAATCTTGTTTCCAAAGCTTTAAAAAGCAAAAATGATGAGAACATTTAATGTTTCTTGAACTAAATATCTGTCTTCCAGCATGGAGACAACCACAAAACTAGTCAAATCTCAGACTGACTTTTAAGTGTAGGATCTTTTTGTGGGATTTTGGCTTGCAGCAGCTCAGTGTTCAAAATTCATCACGGTTTTGGACAAAAGAATTGGCAATGTGGTGTGGATTTTTTTTTATTCTAGTCCTCAGAAAAAAAAAGTTGCTTCCTATGTATGTGAATTACTTTGGTTCTCTCCTCTTTGAAGTTCTCACTTCTTGACTGACTTAGCAATTTCTAGCAAGTTTAGGAGCTAGAGAAAATTTACTCAACTAAATATTACTGAGGCAGATCTCCTTTCACGTTTTCTGTCATGGTTCCTATTGTGCTGTGAGTAGTTAGAACTTTCGGCAAATATTCCTGAACTAATATTTGAACTTAATTGCCTAAAGATTGGACAAGTTAAGTTAATTGTGGCATTGCTTATAAAAATGTATAGTTATTTTGAATTTTGGATTGTGGCTTGCACTGACAAGTGCTGTGCTTCATCTAAAAAATAATTGGGTTTCCTTTGAAGAAATCTAATAATTTGAAGGATTCTTTAGGTATTTAGTGCAGAATTTTTTGCTTTTCTGTTTTTAAGTTTAAAAAACAACAACAAACCAAGCAAGCTAGATAGAATCTGTGACCTTTTAATTCCTGGGACTAGACAGCAGTTCTTACTTACAATGCCCTGGCAAACTTTAAATCACAATGCACTGTTCCTATTCTTTAACTACTTTTCAAAATTTCTTTATTGAATTTCTCCGTTACTTGGAAATTCTGTATAGCAAAAAACCTGTCAGGACATAAAGACAAACATAAAGAACTTTGCAGAGTCATAAATGTTGGTTTCCTCATCAGGTTGAGATGTAAAGTGTTCTTCATTTTACATATCTTCAATTCTGTCCTTTTTTTTCTTGGCTGTTTTATTCAGGAATCGATATGTTTTTCTTCTTGGAGTTTGCTTGGGAAATTTTTGATTGCTTTCTTTTTACCCAAATTTTACATTATATACTCTTCCTACTCTGTATTGTATAGTCTTCCTCCTTTTCATGCAATGCTATTTAAAATCTTTAAATCCTTAAAATCTCCTTTTTTTTCCCTCTTAAGTGCAGTGTATTTGCTGTTCAGTTACCTACACCTTTATCTTACTAAGTTGCTCATTGCTCATGACAACTAAAACCTGCATGAATCTTTATAGAGATATTATTTAATCACATGTTTGCAATTAAAGCACTGGTTTAAGTGCTGTGCTATTTTATTTTAGAATTTTATAACACAAATCAGGCAATCTTAAAAATAAATAATTAGCACAGTTCAGTTCTGCACTTGGCTGTAAGTGAGCTTTATTTTGTAGCTGCTAATAAAGGCACATTATCATGTTCAGGCATTGCAATTATCATTGAAATGTGTATGTCCATTAACTGCAACATTAGGCTGAGGATATAATTACTGTCTAGAGCCAATATCTTTGTGAAGTTACGTCTATGATGCTATTAAGCTATAAGCCATATTTGTAAACTAATATTTAAACGTTTCAGAATTGATACCATCACTTGCGGACTTAAAAAGTAATTCTACTTCCACTCCAAATTATTGACTTCTTAAGTGTTTGGCAAATATATTATTGAGTTATTTGGATATGAGGATAATATGTGATTTGAGGGAGGCTACTATTTTTCTAATAGCAAGATCCCAGAACAAATTGAACTGGTGGCAGGAGAAGAGAGAAGCTGTGGTATAGCAAAGTGCTGATAAAACAGTGGTACAGTATGCCACAGAACGCTGCAAACATGAGTAATTTTTCTTGTAGTAGAGTTACATTTTGGACAATTTAGTATAGCGAGTTAACTACAAAAAAACCCTGTTGCATACTAAGAAGAGAATAAGGAAAAGGCTTTCCTAATAATGTTACGAGCATGTTTTAAAGAGGAATGAGATTGAGCTTGTTCATTGATTTGCTTTCTGAAAATTTCGAGTATATATGCTAACAGAAGCTGCTGAAATTTCCTGTGAAGTTAGGTGGGTAGTTCATTTGCAATACTAGGCTAAGTCACCTGTAAGTAATTCCACACATGTGGAGATGTTTGTAGCTATAATGAAATGCCCTTTTTTTCACATTTTGTTTTTACATGCAAAATAGGCGTAGTAGTTGACTTTTAAGTATTTGCATCAATTAATATTCTTTTCTATTCCCTTGGTATGTGAGTGATAGCCATTAGTTTGTTTAATTTGCTTACCTGTCTCAGAAACTGAGATTTAGGGAATGCTGATGGGGAGGATACATGTTGAAGAGAATCAGTCTTTCAGCATTTTTCATCTGATTTTGAATGCAAGTGTATTTAAAATTTTTTCTAACACAGAGGAACTATTACATTGCTCAGTCAGTTTTATCTGATATAGCCTAATACAATTCCTTTTTCTATTTTACAAAAGTAGTTTCACATTTTGCCTTCACATACACCTGCTTTTTGACTTACCTGCCTCTGCTTTCTCGTTAAAAAATTGGACTTGGTTGTAATGACACTACTTATGTTTTCTGGCCATGTCACTAAATACTACTTTGTATGTATTACATTGTATTTATTATATTGATTATGTTCTTTATTTAATAATTCAGTTATCATTTCACCTCAAGCAGATTCTCTTTTCTGAGTAACTTCTAAACTGCTGGACCTTTCCACTTGTGCTGTATATCCTGTACCAACTTAGCAAGAAGGAATAAACAGCAGATAGGGCATGTTAGGGAAGAAAATGCCAGGCTATCTTGTGACTTCCTCATCTAAAATATATTGGTTTTGTTGCTGTATGTTGGCCTCATATCCTCATTATTTAAGTAGCCTAATGAATTAATTTCCCAGACCTTGCAGTAAGTAAATTAACCATCAGAGTTCAGAGCAGAGTGAATAATTCTTTAATATTAGACTATGGCAATTTTTATGACTCAAGTTAAACTTAATTATGAAATTGCATATTGCATATTTGTGTAATTCAGAGAGGAAAAATATGCAAAATAAAACAGAAGTACATCTGTCATAAAAAGAACAAAACAGTAAAACCCTGGGAGGTTAGATTACTCTTGTTGATACTGGTTGAATGTATTCATCGTTGTGTTTAGGTACTGTGTTCATAGTCTGCACTGGTCAGCAATGCTAAAGGTGTTTTGTTTGATTTTAGCTGATCAGCTGTTTAGCATCTCCTTCAAAATTACTTATGAACTTAATTTAGTTACCAGTGAGTAGTATATTATTAAAACAGTCTTCTAGATGATCCTCTAAATTTTCCTCTAGAATAGTGTGGTCGTTGTATATTTATATGGGGAATATGTATTTGTATAGCAGTGTTCTTAAATAGTTCTAGAGCTCTAACGTAAGTTAATTTTAAAGATTTTTTTTTTCCCCTGAGAAAATATTTAACGCAAGTAATAATCTTTCCAGGTAGCTTTATGCACTGACATTTTCTATTCTTACTTGTCAAACAAACATGATAGTTGAGTAGATAAAGAACATAATTCCACTCTTTGTGACCTCAAGTTCAGTTGTTTTTTACCTTACAAAAAAGTGCAGTTTCTGACCTATGTTAAACATTGCACATAAACTGTCTGTCTCTTGGAGTATTTTCTGCTTACTTTGTTACAGACACAAGTTCTGCTATAATCCAGAATTGCAAAGAACATTCTCTTTCTCCTTTTACCTTTTCCTCTCGTATCACTACTCCTGTTGTTTTGGGGGTTTTTTTATTAAAGAGAATTGGATAGTTTGTGGTGGTTTATTCGTATTTTTTCCACACTCTTTAGACTTATTTACAAGTATTTGTATTGAATTATCAGTGTTGACCTGATCCTTTAGAAATGAAGACAACAAGTGTTTGCAGAGCAGCGTGTACAGAAAACTCTGCCTCTTTTCATCAAGCTGTTGCCACCTAACCATCCACCCTAACCAGCAATACATCACTTCCACTCTAGAAGAGATAAAGGCAATGGAGCTGAATTGCTAAGGACTATTTCCTGCAGAGCAGCAGCAGTCATATCCAGAATACAGTATAAGAAACCTTTTGGGGTTTGAGATATAAATGAGGCTTCAGCTACTTCCTCTATTTTGCAGTTCCTTTGATCTGGAAACTTTCCAGGTTGATGAAGTCATCAGATTTCTGAATCACATTGTTTGGGGTTTTTTTTTTTTTTTTATTTGGACTGCCCTTGGGCTTCACATGCCTTATGTAAATGGCCTGATATGCTGTCTGAGATTAGCATAGTAAATAAAACATCCACATCATTGTAAAATGCTTCATGAGGAATTAAGTGAAAGGTTTCCTCTGAGACAGATGAGATCTTGTACCTATGTCTTTCCTTTTGCATCTGTATGAAAATAGCTTTACCAAGAAAGGTTTGCACAGAAATCTCTGCAGAAACTGCGTTTTACTCAGTCAAGGAAAGGGCTTCCAGCAAGCACTCCTGTTCCTATTTGAGTTCAGGGTTCATCCAAACATTTTGATACCTACACTCTCTTTTCCCAGTGCTTTCAGCAAGTTATGGGTATACTATAGTGAATTAAGATGTTCCAGGAAAAGTTGGATTTAGTGAAAGTTGTTTGCAAATACCGAAGAAAGAGTTGAACCATGAGGTATTTCGTGACATCTCTGCTGCTGATGTTAGGGGGTTGTAGCTTGCTCCTCCCATATGCCATTAGTGTAAATATGCACAGTCCAATTTTTTTCTTTATCACTTATTATCTGCCTACCTTGTATATACTGTTATGTCAAATCAAACTTCAGACACAGTGAGGTTCAGAATTTACATCTATGTTTCCAAATGCTTTCAGCAGCATTGCTTTATGGTTATGAGCAGGTCAGCTGTGGCCTTTCAGTCTTGAGGACTTACTAGTCATCAGCTGTCAGGTGGATGTTTGCTCGACCTTTAATGTTACTCGGTGCAGTCTTTCAGCACTTTCAAATTGCCCAGAATGTTGAGAATATTTTTGTTCTGGCTTGCATAACTACAATAGACAGTCTTACACTTCCAGTTGATCCAAGAGATATAAGGACACTGAAGAAACAATAGTTGTTAATTCCTAATCGGAATAGGAGGCAATAAATGAACTTGTTTGATAGTTGGTGGTCAGATGATCAGTAATTCTGTGCAGGGGAATTTCCCTTTCTCAGTTGAGATTTAAAGGTTCATGCTATCATTGGAGAATCTCTGTGCAGAAAGGTTTAACAATTTTTCTGCCTACTGCACTTAGTCTTTCTTTTGATTACATGGTAGACACACGAAATCCCTAAAACCTACTTTTCTGAGAGAATGGACTTCTTGGGCTAAGAACATATGGAACCAGCAGTTCAAAATGTCTATCCAAGCATCAATTAAGTGCAGGTTCTTTCAATACACTAGTGGGATCTTTCATATAAGTCAGTTGCTTTGGTGAGTTTCTTCTTTGTAACTATTTTAAGCTTTACTTTTTCTGTAGTCAGCCCAGGGAGATCAGAAACTGAATTTCTTCTGTTCCTGTCATTAAAACTAATCAATGGAATGATGAGGAAAAGAAAAGCAGAGATCGCTGCAGAGAAATTGTGAGACATCTGAATTTTAATTGGGTATTTTAAACCTATTTTTCTCATCTTTTCTTGCTTCAGTGCTCACTGGAAATATTTACTGAGATTCAACAGCAGAGTCATTCACCAAGAAAGTAGGATAATGGATGGGTTTGGGGTTTTTTTTTTCCATAGCCTAAACTGTCATAAAAATGGAGGCGAAAGGAAGATGTTGAATCATTCTTAAGTCCGATTGTTTTCTTAGTGATGAGATAATTTTGAGTGTAGAAAATGTGTGGAGTGAGTATTCGTTAGAATAGAACTATTTCTTTTTCAGAAGATACTTTAGTGTGTGCTCAGGAGTTATCTTTCCTTCAGCAAATATATTTCCTTACAAATAGGAAGAATTTTAGCAATTCTGAGAAATTTGGTCAACTTTCTGTGAGTTATTATTTAAGGCCTTATTTTCTATTTAGTCAGCCTAGTGAGTTCAGAAACTAAGGCAACCAGTATTATCTGAAATTTCTGTGTTAGGGATCTTGGTGTGAAAGTTTGAGAGAGATACTGCATGTCCTGCTGGGGAGGAGAAGGGAGAGAAATGGGGAGGGAAGTTGAGCCTGGGAAAAAGGGAGGGGTGGGGGGAGGTGTTTTAAGATTTGGGTTTATTTCTCATTACCCTACTCTGATTTGATTGGTGATAAATTAAACTGATTTTCTCAAGTCAAGTCTGTTCTGTCCATGACAGTAACTGGTGAGTGATCCCTCCCTGTCCTTATCTCGACCCACGAGCCTCTCGTTGTATTTTCTCTCCCCAGCCCAGCTGAGAAGGGGGGTGACAGAGCGGCTTTGGGGGGCACCTGGCCTCCAGCTGGGGTCAACCCACCACAGTAGTTTTTTTCAAACAGAGAGAGATGTATTAACTTACCATCCTTCAAATTATTGTAAATTATGATCGTTAGAAACTCAAATGCAGTAAAGCGAGAATGGCCAGTTGCTTCTCTGGATTCTCTCCTAATACTGATGATTTAATTCTTCTCATGCCAATCAGGAATTTCCGAACATGGTAAAGTCATTTGGTCTGGATCGATCAGTTCTGAAATTAATTGGTAGGTGATAAATGCTTATTTCCTCAACATGATCGTCTTTTGGAGAAGTCGCTTGTTGAAAGTACAGAGGTGGTCTCTGTCGTACAAGAGAATTGTTCTAAATGCCCAGGCTTTGCAACTGACTTTACTTTATACAGCCCTTCTGTGTAAGTGATTTCTGAGTGTCATGGTACCGTGGCTACATTTCATACAGTACCAGGACTGCTTTGTAAAGCTGCCGGTACCCTTTGAAGCTAAGGAGAAAAGGTGTTCTCCTAAATAACTGGGATTTAAATGAAGTTCATATTTTGCAAAGTACATATCTAGAATCAGAGAGACACTTTATGATTCATATTTATTAGTATTTGTGGTAATCCTTTTAAAAGTAGAGCGTTTTAATTGTACATGTTGTGAAATCCACCATTTTCTTTACAAATAAATAAATAAATAAACGGCATCTTTTGGGAAAAGATGTACTATGTCTTACAACTGGAAAGTCAGCAGAGGGAGCACAAGTTAACAAACAGAATTGTGTTCAGTGTGATGGACTGGTGGTGGGAATGGTTCCAGTGAACAAGCAGTGAATAATCAAATACTTGTTTGTTTTGTATTCTATAAAGATTTAATCACAGTAACATTTTCATACTACCAGCTTGAATACACTTAGATGGTAAACTACATAGTTCTATATGCCTCTGGAAATAACACTGTCAAGTAGAACTGAGCTATGATTTATTCGTAGGGGTGTTTCTATCATGACCCTTGGAGTACTCTTAGCAGTTGATTACAAGGCAATTTGACTTTGTCCTAGTTTGCCTTTTGCTTTCTTCCTTTGCCAATAAGCGAGTACCTTGTGCACATAAATCCCTTCTGTCCATCTCCGAAGGGCCAGGGGAAAGGAAGCGTGTGGGCAGAGGCTGCTTGCTCTTCGGTGTCTGCACCTACAGGTTGGTGACGTTAAGCTTCCTACTTGCCTTGACGCTACTTTGGCCCAAAACAAGTGCGAAAATACTTTTGAGAAAACATGTTTCATTTTTAAGCATGCTTAACCTTAATAGTTATGACAAGTTTTTAAAAATCTGTGCATTTGAGACAGTATTAATAATTCATGTATGTTTCATTAAAAAAGAACAAACTGCCTGTAGGGTCATTAAATTCTTACTTGGCTAAGATCATCAAAGTTTAGATGACCTAAAATGGTACATTGTTGGGGTCGTAATATGCTGCTTGAAAAAAAAAAAATACCCTGTGATTTAGTTTTGATTCTGACAATACTCAAAAGGATTTGTTATGTCTTACAGACCTTTCTGCAAACTACTAATGGGATGAACACAATATATCACTTTTATAATAGTGAGCTATTAAAGGCAAACATAAAGCAGTCTGAAGCCCATAAGTGCTGCCAACAGCTCCTGCTTTAATGAATTCCCTTTTAGATGTCCATTAAATGCTCATGGCAAATGTACTCATAATGGAAATGGCAAATCTAAATGGGTAGATATGAATAATCCATGGAGTTTAAATTCTGTTTATGATCATCTTCACATTTAGTTTTCAAGACAACGCAGTTTAGTTTTCATTACAGTTTGGAATAAAGAGGACAGGGAGTAATTGATTGCTTCAAGCAGATTAAAATCAATGGGTTGCTTTTCAAAGAACCCGTTCAATGCAGTAATTTCAACTTTAAACATTGATTTAGGAAACTCAACACAAAATGTTTTGTGCCGTGTGAACTTTTATGTGGAAAGACTAATACTAATTTTATTTCTATATATCTGTATATAGAAATATATAGAGGTTGTTATCAGTATGTGCATGAGTAAATAGTGATCTATATTAAGTCATTTTGATATTATTGCACTCATATAATGAATCAATGAGATTCCCGTCATCATTGTGATACTGTTTGTAACCCATTAGCACACAGAAATTACAGCCCATCATACATCATTACTGTGATTGAGGCTTTATTACCATATTCTCAAATTGCTTGCTTGCTATAAAACTAAATAGACACCAGACAACTATAGGTAGACGATAGACTGTGCATTATTGTACTGGAATAATGAAGGATTATTGTAGCATAATGGGGCACAACTTATGAGGAAAATAAACTTGGCAGCAAAGGAGAACTTGAGTGTTTTTAATGTTTGTTGTTACTACTTTAAAGGTCAAATATATTTGTTATGATCAAGTTACTGTTTCCTTATTTCATGAATCATACCCTTTTCATATTTCAAATAGGCCTTTTATATTTAAGCATTTAAAACCTGGGAACTGCACTGTAACATTCAACTCCAGAGACAGATTGACAGCTTTTGAAGTACTGACGGTGGTTGTGGAGGTGGTGGGGTGGGCGATAGGGCATCCGTGGTGATGCACCGTTGTATTGTGCTGAAAAGAAACGTAGAAGATCAACTGCATCAACAGACATCAGCTGTTAAGAAGTGATTAAGTTCTCCAAACAGACAGAGGCAAAGTATACGTTAGGAATTTTAGGAGCTGTGGTGGAAGAATTCATGATATCTTGATCTCAAAAGAGGAGAAAACACGCTGAATTTGGACTTTGGGAATTTAACCATCTCTTGTGACAGAGCTGGGGGCTTTACGGCAGCAGGACTCCCAGGGTACGCTCAAGGTGTTACTTTCTCCAGCTATGAGAAAAGCTTGTATTTTATAAAATTCAATTCCTTAGTTTTCTGAATTCTGGAGTGAGTAACCCAGTGTTAATCCCAGTGTTAAGTCTCAATGGAGACGGAGCTGCAGCTCCAAAAGAAGTTTTGTCTTGTCCTCTGGTGATACCTCAAGCCCACTGGTGTACTCGCTCTCTCCCATGTCTGTTCCCACGTTCTTGCTCACGCCTTTCTCTCCCCACTTGCTCGCCCTCACTTTCTCCTGCTTCTTTTGCAATTAATTCCTTCTGTGGTATGTCTCTCTGGTGAATTTGAATTCTTAAGGTTTTCAGCTGAGTTTTTTAAATAAAATAACACTTGACCTGTCAATCAATCATGACTCATGACCCATTTTTATTAAAAGTTAGATTTAGCAAGTGTGAATAAGGTTTCAACTGTATAAGTAAGTCTTTTACAGAAGTAAATCTTTTCTTTGGGGTTTTGGGGTTTTTTTTCCCCAATAATGGGAAGTTCTTGTATAGTTCTTATGAATGTATTTACATGTAAGTGACCTGACAAATGTTACAACATTTTAGTTATGAATGTTTGTTGTTAAAGAGGGAAAGTATAAATAGCCTTTTAACGTTGCATTTCTGTGTGGGTTGCTATCCCGTAAACAAAGAGTATATTCCCACCAGACCAGTTTATGACAGTACCTCTGCTGTTACAGCCACCAGGTGTACGTGTTCTCACACCCTGTTCTCTGTCATCCCCACTGCATGAGTATGAGTGTAAAAGCAAAATACTCTCAGCTCTATTTAAGATCTCATTTTATAACAAAGCTTTTCTTCATGTATTCTTTCAATTCCACCTCTGAGCCTTCCATGTCATTAAAGCGTTCCAGCTTGGTCACCTCTCTTGAACTGACAACCCAACTGGAGGCAGTTTTTGTCTGCCTGTTCTGTGGGAGGCATATATCCTTCGATATGTAAGTGCATTTTCTTTCCACTTTTAAGATCCACATGTCCATTACACCATATTCTTGCTGTGAACAGGAAGCGAATCTTTGGGATTCTCTTCTTAGAAAAGTGTTGATATACTTTACTGTAGATAAGTGAAAAATTGAGATTAGCTCTGTACTTTCTGGTAAGCTCAAACGATTGTTAATCTGCTTACACAATAATGACTGTTGAAGGACCTTGCTATTGTCTAGGAGAATCCTTCCCCATCACAACTACAATGAA
Source organism: Grus americana (assembly GCF_028858705.1). Taxonomy (NCBI): domain Eukaryota; kingdom Metazoa; phylum Chordata; class Aves; order Gruiformes; family Gruidae; genus Grus; species Grus americana. The sequence goes on from NC_072865.1 coordinate 18,380,175, forward strand.
GGAATCGTATTCAGCACTGTCCTAACTGCAACATGGATGTAGTTCTCCACTCTCGAAATCTCTGTCCACGTGTGTGCTCGTTTATAACACTTGAGGTGTGGACATCCAGGTCTTGAACTCGCATTCCTTTGGTTGCTCTCTCAGATGGCAGGTTACAGCAAAAAAATTCTCTCCCCTGTGTTTAATCAGAAAAGTTTTGCCATCTGGGGCCTGAAGTTTCAAGTATCCCGCTGCTTTTCCTGAAAACTCACGTCAGGGATAGTTGGTAGCAAAGCCCTGACGAGGCCAGTTTGGGCAGTATTGATTGTAATGGGTGTTTTAGGATGGAGATGGATGAGTTTTCACCTGTCTGGCTTGGCGTGACAAGGTCAGAAAGCAAAATAAATTTCAGTCCTCCTTCTTTACTTGTGACCGACCGGTACTTAGGCCTGCTGGCCATGAGACATTCAGAGAGGGAAGTTTCTCTTTGTACTCCTTACTTGTTGCCATGAGGTTTCAAAGATAGGTTCTGAAAGAGAAAAAAGACGTAAGTCTGTTACGGTGACAAGAAGGTGTCAACATCCTTCAGCGATGTTGTAACATCCTTTTTACTAGCCTCCTTGGAAAGATCCAAATCTTCACACCCTTCTAAATTTGTGCTATAGTCTATGCCATCTTTCATCACTGTTCAGTTTTTCCCTTCTAAACTTTTTAGACTACTACAGCAAAATGTGGTAACTTTTTCTCATTTTAGGAAGGTAGAAACATGTTGCTTCTGGAAGTTAGGAGTAGCTGAATTTTAGGGTTTTAAGCATTTGGATGCTGAGGCGTTGGGAGAGCAGACTCCTTAGGGGGGTTATCTCCATGCAGAGATTGCTGAAAAAAGTAACAGACAGTGTTAAAACTTCTCAGAGGCTATCAAAATGAAGCCTTGTCCATTTATCCCAATGTTTTCTTCCAGAGATAAATCTGCATTTGTGTCCACACAGAAAAGTTTCTTCATTCTTTTCATCTGCTGAGCAGCTACCTGGAGCTTTCAATAACATAAATATGAATCTCTGTGTTATGGCTTGGGTTTTCTCACAGTATGAATATCCATCTGAATTGTTACTTTAAAAAAAAAAAAAGAATTACTTACCAGTAAAAGGAATCTTTGAGATGCACAGTCCAAATACATTTTTCCTTTCTGTGTGTCTTCGCTTTCTAAGCTCACTCACTCAGTGAAATGGTGCTGGACATACTTTGCATTAAATAGTCTTGTCATGCATGCAGCAGGCAGGATTTAAGTTTTATCTTGCAGATACAATATATTTACCAAAGGGAAAAAACCCCTATCCTTAAGTAATAGGCTATATTTACAATGGCAGTGAGACACATAAGTGGACCTTACACTGCAGGGAGTTCTGGGTACTGGTAAGTGGTCTCATTTGACTAAAAAGCTCATTTTGTGTTTGAAATGCACATACGGTAGAAATAGGATCTGTTGGAAGGGGAATCGATGTAGATGTCACAGCTCCAGGGATCACACTTAATGAAGTTTGACAGTACAGTTTCATGGTCCATTCAAGTTGATATAAAACCACTCTACTGCTGAAAAGGTAATTCTGCCCTTTTTTCTGTCTTGCATTGTCATTGCCGTTTGTATGGCTGCGTAGTTATTACTGTTTCTTCTTTTTAGGATTGGCTTTTGGCCCTGACTGCATAATTGCTAGTGTCCGTGAGAGAAAGCAAGTGGGAGCCACCGTAGATGTGACTGTCTTGGTAGCAAGCAGTCTTGTGAAAAAACATGTTGAGTAATCATTCTTCTTTACTATATTGGACTACTATTCTCAGGCATATGTGCAGCTGTCAGGAAGGAATTTTTGAAGTACATTCACTCATTCTGTAACTTTCTCTGTAATTTTAATTACAGGTTTCCAGTTAAAGCAACAGATCTTACTTCAGGAGTTATATTGAAAGAACTTATGCAGTTCTTCCTGTTGAATGCATCACAGCTGAGCAGCTTTTGCCACAAAAAAATTCTTGAGATGCCCTTTTTCTATAAAGTGTGCAACAGCAGTGATGCATCAGGACTTCTGTATTTATATGGAAGTAAAAGCCTTAAGTACATGAAGAGTCCTGTTGAGTTCTGTAAAGCAGTGTGTTTACTATAAGTTAATGTGTTGCTATGTACCTGATAATTTGAGTTTTAGAACAAAATAATAGTAATGGTCCATGTTTCTGCATTATAGCTTCTGGGCTTCTTAATAGGTTCCAGTGAAGACTATGCAAGTACTGAGAGGCAGCGAGTGACTTCATGTGACATTGCTTTTGCCAGGGTTTTTGGAAATACATGCCTTTTAATAAAGTACATGTGACCTTTTCTTTTGCTTCCATTTGGCATAAATTCACAATGTCATTTCAGTTCATAAAGAAGTAGAGGTAATGTCTGTAGAGCACAATAAGTTATGATATACCAGTCCAAATTGAAGGAGGTAAGGATAGGGTGGGAAATGGTGGGTTTGTGTTTTATAGATGTTTGACCATAAACATGCGTTTAAGGTATTTTTAACTAGGATATGTACAGTAAGAGCAATCCACGTTAAGAAACGGTCACAAGATATTGCCGATATGGAATCTATATTCAAAAACGTGTTTGCTTCTTATAAATAGGATGTGTTAGACCTGGAAAACCTGAAGAAGAGCTTTTTGTCTGAGGTTCACGTGAACACCTCTTTTATTCACTGTTAAGTGGTTTTTACTGTTCAGACACCGACAGACAATAAGTGTGTGCTCTGTTTTCATTATGTGGATCCTTAGCTCTCTGATATTCAGCTGCAGTACTTTTCCTTTGCAGCTGTATGCCTACTTACAGTCCCCCTCATTATAAAAGCAACTTCCTTGTCTCAAGGAAAAAATACTTTGAAGTAATAATGATGTACTAATATATTGATAGAAGTTTGCGTAATGCCATTATCTCTTTAATGGACATTAGTTTAGATAGAGCTTTTCCATTGTCCTGTGGTCCTTTCATCATGAATTGGTTAGCTCACTTGTAAGTGAGTCAGTATCTTATTTCTTCGAAGAGAGATGTCTGTCAAGAGGTTTGAATATTCTGGGAGTAATCTTTGTTAGGCAATATTCTTTTCTTGAGTTTAAGACAGCTGTAATTATAAACATCTCACAAATTGTTGTGGGGTTTTTTTTAATAGACATGATTCCTAACAGCAAATATCTTCATATTAGGTTTGGAGAATCTATTTCTATTAACGTTTAGGCAATTGTTTTGTGTAGTTGCAGAAAGTCTCCAACTTCATATTGTGGTAATACCATTTTTACATAATAATGCCTTTTGTCTTATAGAACGCTACATGAAGCCATTTCTTTGTTAAATCTCTTTGTACATATTTGATAATATTTTTATATATGTGTTTTCATTTAGTCAGCTAGCTGAAATCAAATAACTTGTTTGTTTCTTAGAAATGGTGATGTACATTTGGGTTTTTTTTAATTATTTAAGTTATTTTGGTTTAAAATATTTTTCAAAACATTTCATTTGGAAGTATCACTCAGGTTTTGACTATTAGATTTAACACATGATTGCATTTGGTTTGCTCATCAAAAGTGGAGAACATTTAATATTTATTCATAACAAAAGTATTAGAGAAGCTGTCAATAAATTTTCTGTCATAATTGAATCATAGGATATCTAAATTGTTGATAATATGATCTGCTCGTTAAACAAAAGTGTCTGGAGAAAATGATGGATTAATTGACTGATGGCTAAGGTTTCTCTCAAATATAATGGTTTACCCAGTTTGATTTGATTTGTGTAAAATAACTTTCTCTAATAAACAATTTGCTCAGAGGCAATAGAAGAAATGAATGGTTATCAAACCAAACTTAATTAGTCTATCCTAGATTGATATTACTTGGGGAGTCTTCGTTTTAATTGTGGAGGGCTGGATACAAAGAGTTTGGTTCATTATATTTTTCCTGTATAAACACTATTGTGTAACTACCTATGGAATATAACATGTGAATTCATTTTAATAAATGCTTGTAAAGTGAATTAGCTAATTATGCCAGGCTAAAAATGATTCCTTTAATTATTTTAGATATTTAACTAGTACTTCAATTTTATTATTGTTACTCTGTAAACGTAATTTGTATTAGCTCTGCCAAACTAATTAGAATATATAACTTAAACAGTTTCAACAGTTTTGTAATACTCACAATGGACTCTTCTCTGAAAAAAACATTTCTATTTTCAAAATATTCAAATGATGAAGAAATTCTTGGCATAAAAAGATTTTTGAAATGTGAGGGAGAATTAACTTTTCCTGAGAGAGACAATTTCAGAAAAGTTGATGTGGTTCAAGACTCTTGAATGTTTGTCAAGTGAAGAAAAAAACCACTTTCTTTTCCTCAGAAATGGGTCATACTAAACAGAATTCCCTGAGGTTCCAGATCAGCAGATTATCCATGTATAATATAAAACACAAACACAGTTAAATTCTGCTGTTTTCCAAGGTTAAGCACATGCTTAATTGCATTAGTAGATGAAAATCTGCGCCTTCAAACTAAGAAGAGTTGGTCTTAAAGGCTTCCAGTTAATTTAGCCTAAATAATTTCCTCTTTCCTTTATAAAAAAAAAATAAAATTCAAAACATCTGTAGAAGGTTTACAAGACTTCAGTATAAAATGTACATGAGAGGGCTGTTCTTTGAAGCTAAGTGTGGAAAGCAAAACAGTATTAGTGAAGAGTAATTTCGGTGTTCTTAATTATATTCCTTCATGATTAACCTAGGGCTTATAAAAGCAGAAATTAATCTGTTTTATCGTTCTCACGCATGAAGTTTTCATTTTGACAGCCTGTTACCGCAGTTTTCTTTTGACAGGAAACTTAGTTTTACAGAGAGCTGAAAATCCAGGGAGGAAATAAGGATTCTCTGTTTTGCCTGTGTACCGTCATTGAACGCAGTTTTGTGTTCTGACTTTGAAAAGTAAAGATTTATGTGCATAAATTTCTGCTATGAAGATGACTGTCCTGTCTCATCTATTTGAGTGACAGAAAACCGCTACAAAATGGCAAGTTAGGTGTATGTTTGGAGCGGAAACAGTATCGAACAAAAACTTTGGTATTCTCAATAATTCTCACGAATTCTGGCTGATATATGGCCACTTTACTTTTTCTTTATCTCCTGATTAGCTAGCCATCTAAAGAATGGTTCTTTAGCAGCTATACGTATACTCAGCACTAATATGACTTAAAGAGGCTTTTGAGAGCAAGATACTGAAAATATCTAGTAGTCTTTGGACTACTGTAGATCGATGAAAATAAACTTAGAAAGTAAAGTCTAGCAAGTCCCTGGGCTCTACTTACGTATCAGACTTTATCAGTTAAATCTCATTAAAGTCAGTGCGAGTCTCACAACTACTTTGAAGATTAGCCAGCGTTCTCACTTCAGGACTTTGGGAGCTCCTGTTAGACGGCACGTCTCCTTGTTTGTGATGGCAGGAGAATTTCTCATGTCCCAGGAACTACAGGAACTCAGTGCTAGTTTTGGAGGTCCAGAACTAAGCCTTGCCCTTCTGCTCAGATCAACAGAATTTCTTCCTCTGGCTTTGGAAAAAAATTGCCATTACTTTTTTTTTAATTTTGGTTTAATTTGATTTCTTTAGAATATCCACATCAAGTATCTGCTCATTATGGAGCACTAAGCTTTGTTTGCTGTACACACTGGTGTACCTCCCGCTGGGACTCAACAGCGCAGTAAAGAGACCATATAGCCACTGAATCAAATCCAAATGTCAGATTCTTGACTATGTGAACATCTTTCTGCTAAAAATACTATGTTATGTTGCCCTGTCATGCCGGGCCACTGGAAAACTCGACCAGGAGCTTGAGTCTTTCCAAAAAGATGAGAAATCTTCGCACCCTACTGTAGGATAGGACTGGCAAACTTCAGGACTCCAAGGGCCAGGAAAACAACGGAAATAGGGTGTCTTACAGGGCAGGAGTTTATTTTTGTGATGAGCATGTAGTGTAAAAATCAAGGTTGAAAATTAAGCTCCTTGATCCATCCTTACTAGATATTTCTTTTGGACTGAAATCCTTGTAATATGAATTTCTTCCACAATGTCACAGCGTGTTCTGTACCTCCCCTTTTGCGTATAACCAGTAAGCAGCTAGAATACTTCCCCCAGGAAGTGGAAGACTGCTATTTAGTTTGTGATAAGGTTGGAGGGGTGCATCTCTTACCTCCAAGGTGGGTACCCTGGCTGCTAGACTGCGAGTTACGCTGCGTTGAAGCATCCTCTGTTCTTGTTCAGTCAATGCCGTTATGCAGCCAGGAATGATGGATTGGAAGGAGAGCAAGAAAGCACCTCTGTACATGGAGGTGATCTTCTTTGGAGTGGAGGGAGGTCATCTTTGCACTGCAGATTATTTATACGTCTATATTTAACACTCATTGATTTACAAATAAAATCAAATGATCCTGAGACAGGGATGATAACCAATATACTAACCAATCGTGGAAGGCAAGAACATCAAAGAAAAGAATGTTGCAAGATTTTGTAGCAGTTCCAACTACTATTTGTAACTTTAAAAATTCTTAGCAATGATTTCTTTTGTTTGGTAAACTGTAACATTTTCCTCTATAAATCATTATTTCATTAGGCAATTTTACTCATTCTAAAATAATTTGAAAAAAACCCCAAACCTTGTATACAAATTTGTGCCTTACAGGCAGGAAATAAAGATTCTTTGACTTCTTGAAAGCTTTTAAGGTTCAGGATAGTGATTTTCAATAAAAAACAGAACAATTATAAATCATAGAAAAAAAATTAATTAGCTCAGAAATGCAAGCTTTTTCTGAAAGCATTTAGGTGTTGATATCTGAAATGAGTATTTAAGAAATAATAAACAGTATACACGTAAATATAGGAAGTGATCTTGAAATATCTAAGATACATAAATTATGAAAATGATTTGTGTTAAAATTACGTTAAACTTGTATTTTACAATGTTTAATCTTTAAGCAAGGGTAAATACAATTTGCAGATCAACTTTAGAACTTGTAATAATGAAGAGATATGTGTAATATGCTTAACTCTGGTTATACACTGTTCATTACCATATTCACTATTCTAAATAAGCACGTTTCGCTTCATTGACCAACAAATTCTTTAGGTGTGATATAGGCTAAATATTTTTAATCTACATGTTTATCCAGCCATACTGTGTGTAGTTAGATAACCATGTATAAAATTTCACGTTCTGTTGGTGTTACAGTTAACATACCATCCATAACGTACAGCAAAAGTAATGGTGATTTTAATTTTTTTTTTAGGGTTTTAAATTTTTTTTGTTCTGATAGTTTCAGCTACAGAGTTTCAACATGCATTTAGGTGCTCATTGTGCTTCCCAAGGAGTATTTTATGGGAACATACATTAAGTATATCGCAGAACTAATGCAGATCTTACAGGTTCTCTACATTCTCTCTTTTCTCGGTTAGACCACTGCCAGGCCATAAGCATGTCTAATAATCTGTCCTTGTTTTCCTGTCTGCTAAACAAAGCGTATGAAGTGAACAACTTGTGGTAATATATTTTACAGTCAAGGATTGTGACCCTTCACGGACATCTCTTTTCACATCAGAGTCTCATGGGAGCAAGGTAGAACTCAAAAAGGAAAAAAAAAAAAAAAAGGGGGGGGCGTATAACAAATCATAGTTCCCTATGTAGTTATTTTGATTTTTAAAAGCTAACCAGTTGGTTATTAATTAGAAGAGTAACAACTTTGGTTTTACTATGCTTTGTGATTTTTAATGATCCGATTGCATTTTATTAATATTCCAGGCTTGATATTAAACCCTATCACAGAATCATCCTTCTTTTTCTCCACAATGATGTCTCGTCGTACCTCCTATCATCTCTCAGTACAGTAAAATTGCAGGCAGCGTTAGGTAGCTTATCAGTATATGTAGCATAGCTCTGACAAGAGCTGGTCTTAAATCAGTTGTTCTTGCTGATAAGTGAGCTAACTCCTCTAAGAGTTAAGCAAATCTATATTACTTGTGCAAATCCATGTGCAAGAGACTAATTTTCTTCATCAATTTCTAGGCAGGTGCACAAAATACATGCATAGTTACATAGGTAAGAAGCATGCATAAATAAATTGAGCTATTTCCACTACAAACTGGGAATACTGTGTAAGTGCTTGCTTGGCCAACTCAAAGCCAAGACCGAACAGTCCCTTACTGCTTACAGAGAACACGACAAAAGCAGAAGTGGCTTCAGTTTTGTCATTTAGAACCCACTGAGTATAAAGAGATTCTTTCCTCATCCTAACACCTGTGAATATCTCATTTATGTTGTTAATGTATTCTGAACTAGAGCAGCCTTTTGTAGTTAGATTGGCAAGCCGGACCAAAACTTTAAAGTTATCTGCTTAAATAAACTCACAGTTAGTCACACAAAACTAGTATTTTCACCCTTGGCCGTCTTTGTACCTTATTTAAGATTTACCTTCACAGTTTATTATATACTTACTTGCAGGCTTCAAATCACCCTGGAAGTTTGGCTCTACACATGTTGGTTTCATGCTTTTCCTCGGGATACGAGTAACTGTTTAAAAGGTTGAAGAAAGTAATTAGTTTTAGGATTGAACTTGATAAGTTTATGAATGAAGTAATGTGGTCTGGTCGCCTGAAGTAGCAGCAGTCTGGATAAAAAGCCGTGGGAAGCCTCTTGCCTGTATTCCTCTGTTCATGTAGGTATATATTCAAGAATGCAATGGTTTCTAGTTTAAAATATGGCATAAATAATTAGCAATTAATTTGATTTTGGTTTGAGGGGGTCCTCTGGATGTCTTTTGGTTACCTTTGTACTGGCTTTGTATTCAGCAGCAGCTGTAAAAATAAAACTTGCTTCCTGGATGAAGTTCAGAATAAAATAAAAACAATCCTTGTAATACTTCAGTCATACAGTAAATGGCATTTGGGGGTAAATAGAGGAGACGACTGCAAGCTTTAATGGAAAAAGGGTTTTTAAAAGGATTGTGTCAAACATACTACAATAACTCTAAAATAAGAAAGGGGGTTAAAGATGCAAAAGTGAAAGAATGTGCTCTTACCTGTTGCCAAATGTTTTTTCATGTATGCATTATAGCTCTTTTTTTGTAATGGTCAGTATTATCCTTATTGTGTACTGTTTACATGTCTGACTTCTTGTTTGGATTTTACTTGGTGATTTGGTATTAATTTTTAATGTGAAAGCACTTAGCATTAGGAGTTTGACATTTTGTCTGACCTTAATCACCAAGAGGATCATGAGAGGTTTATTCAGTGGGAAGAGAACTGTTACAGCTCTGACAGAAATGATGGGAAATAAGTAAACAGCCTTTTAAATCTTCACCAGAAATCAATAGAGTTTAAAGATGATGGACGTTGGTGTTTTTTGCTGCTTAAGGACTTCAACCTTTTACGGGAAAATATCTTCTCAAAGTGTCAGCATTTTTTTCCCCTAGCACAATGAATCACCACTGCAAATAGAACACTCTGCATAGAACACTTCATCATTATTATAAAGATGATGTTATATATGTGTCTCTATGAGAATGCAGATGTTCAGTATTTTAACACATAGAAGCGTGGTGCTGCTTCGTAACGTTGCTAATTAATGGATGGGGTAGGTCAGTGAAATCATTTCATGTGTATTTGATAATATTTAAAGTGATGAGCTCATGTCTTTATTCTGTCATTATAATGGCTGCTGTTTCTAACTTTTCCAGTTTTAGCTGTTTTCCCCATGTCGATAGAAATAGCTTTATTTAACTGAGAGTTCTCAACTTCTTTTAATAACTGAGAATAAAAGCTACTCTAAAGTCATTGCATCAGCAGTCATTTAGAAACGATGCAGGTTTTGAGCAGTTGCACAACAAATTGTATAGTTTTGCTTTTCATGAATGATTTATTAGACGCTAGGATGGTACAGTATTTAGCAATATATCCACAAACAGCACTATTCAGACCCAAGTATTCATCCATTTGCATCATCATCAATCATTTGTTGTGCTGTTTGGGTTTTTATTATACAGTATTGGATTCCATTTTAAAACAGCTAAGTATACAGTAAATTATATTCAAATATAGTAAAGTTGCTGTTAAATAGTAATTGAGAACTTGACTTTCAAGCTTTCAGTTAATTTGTTTGCATCCTTATGCAGCCATTTACTCTGAATAAAGTGAAGGGGATTTAATTTTGATTTGTAGACAACCTTTTATATTGAAAATAACTGTAGTGACTGTAGTTTTATGCTAATATCTAAGCATGCCACATATACTCTTAGACAAAATCGTCCCTTAAGACCTCCTGATATGAAGTGATCTTTGATTTAAGGTTGCAGTACTTTGGCTACAACTGTGTTCAATGATTATTAAACTGGAGTTATTACATACAAGCTGATGGAATATTTTCAGTAGTTTATCTCAATTGATTAGCCGTATTGAGTACAGAGTGGCAAAAAACATTTAAAGCAGTTTCTCCTCCTTTCTTGTGAAGCAGCCGGTCTCTGCCCACATTGTGTTTAGCTTTGTGCTTTTCCTTGCATCGCGTAGCGGTGGAGCTGTAATATAGCTGGATCCGATTAGCGTATCGTTTCTGCAGGGTGCTGAGAAATCTGACCTCAGTCAGCAAATTGCTTAAGCACGTGCTTATTTTTAAGCCCAGCTGTAGTCCTGAAATCGGTGGGACTCTTCACCTGCGTGAGGAGCGTGGGTGTGCAAGGAGTGGTTATGTTGTCTCATTAGCCAGCGAACGCGTCGCACAGTACCCAGCTTTGAGAACAGTGCATGGAAGATAAGGAAAATCTTCCTTGTATGACAGCTCTGTAGGCATTTTCATATATATATATATCTCCCACTATGTGGATTTTGATGGCAGTAGGTAGTTTTGCTTTCACTTAACATAAAACTAATCTCTAAACTTAACAGAAATGGCAGTGATATTTCAGGACTGGAACCTTATTTTTACATGACTTTGATGTCTTTAAATATGAATGCTCATTTTTAACAACTAATAATACACAGCAAAGCAGCATAGAAAGGGGAAATATGCATATAATATGCCAGCAGTTTCGCTCATGTTGAGTAGTTTAGCTGATCGTGTCCTAGATTTGCTATTGTTACATAGATAAATTTGCTTACTTTGCAGTAGGTTTTTATGCATTCAGGGAATTCTTGGTCTGTGACGACAGGCTGAAGTTTTGCCTTTAGTTCTTTTTCATTATTTTCAGAAGGCAGGCATGGATACTTGACTCTTTCAGGGCCAGAAGTTTGGGCTGCTTTGGAGGTTTTCCCTGAATAGCAAGCACTTCTCTTAATGTTATTCAGCCTTTCAGCATCATATACTTTTTTGCATTATAATACCTGCAATATATTAATGTTGAATATGGCTTTTCTTTACTAGCCTTTTTTTATGATTTCATAGAGTTTTACTAAAGACAAATAAGCTTTCTGTGGATTGATTAACCATCGAATGTCTCAGTAGCAAGTTGCAAACTTTATGCTTCTCAGTTTATTTATTTTTTTTCCTTTCTGCATCCGTTTATGAAGATTGTGTTATCTTAAAAAAAAAATCACCTCCTTTGGCCCCAGAGGTTCAGAATTTTTATTTGGCTTATCTTTATAATAGTGGCATGGTGAGATGACAAAAGATTGTGTTATAGTGGCTTAATTGCTCAGCACCTGAGGTATAGCAATCTATTATCTGAGAATTTCTGTCCTTTTGCAAACATGAAGTAAAAAAAAAAAAACCCTTATGTGAGCATTAACCACCTTTGTATGGAATGTCAGAGATTCTGTCATAACTGCAGTTACATTTGTTGGAGATACACTCATTCAAAATAGTCCGGATGTGAAGAAAGGCCATAAACATGAAATGGAGACCTTGTCTTGCTGCTTTGGTTAGCCCTGGAAGTGAGTGCTGAGCTGGGACGTGATTGATTGCCAGAAAGACCTATGGGGGAAGGGACAGGGCTAAAAATGCCGGGGAGGTAAAAGAGCTTTTTAAACTAAGGATGCTGTTGGCACAGGAACAAATGGATATGGCTATCAATAACCTTTGGCTAGAAATGCAAAAATGGTTTCTGCTCATCCAAAGATTGAGGTTCCAGAACAGTCTCCCAGAGGGGGAATTATGGAGAGAAAATTATTAACAGATTTTAAAATGAAATTTGAGCAATTTATAAAAGGATTAAGTGACGTGGTTGCCTGTATTGGTAAGAAACTGTACGCTGCATCCACAAGGTCCCTCCTATATATTTTAGGTCTCTTTATAGACTTTAACTGTTCTTTCACGATTGAATCATATAGAAGTTAATTATAGATTTCCCTTTTAAAATCTTGTCTTAATACTGTTGAAACTGTGAATATAGACTGTAACTAATAAGATTTTTGTCTCCTTTTCCTATCTGAAAAAGAAACTTGAAAATAATGTCTAACTCAGAGATTTTTTTCAACTTGGAGAGAAAAAGAAGGTAGAACTTCTGGAGAAGTTAGTCGTGTTTCTGCAGATTGAACATCCTCCTTGAGTTAGCTGGAAAAAGCAACTGGCTGGCATTATTTCTTCACTGCGTATTTTACTTTCTGAGCTACTGTCAATGATTGCCTTTTGCATAAGGAGTACAATATAGTGGGTCAAAAGAGGATTTTATTAATCTGTGCTCTGTAATAGAAGTCAAGTTAAGTTTAAAATACTATTACTGCTCTCCAGTGCACCCCAACAGGTAATTATGATGCTCAGGATCTCCATGAGATTACTGTATTGCCTCGTCTTCAGTTTGCGAGGAAAGACGGACTAAAAAAAGCACACCGTGCATCTGCAGTAAATTTCTGCATGGGTTTTTTTTTGTTTGTTTGTTTGTTTGTTTTTTGAGGAATGGAATTGTACGTGTGGGTAGAAGTGTGAGACTTGGTACAATTACCGTAGCGCTAAGTGGGATCATTGAATCGTTTAGGTTGGAAAAGAGTTTGGTCCGGTGTCTGCTCTGTCGTCTTAGATTTTTGTTAAATTGTAAGCCCCTTTCTTCTGCACTGGGAACTGTGTTTTATGTGTGGTGTAAGTAAGAGGGTCTTATTTTTGCTGATCTTCTGGATGAAATCATTTACCTATTAATTTGTAATGTAATGCTTGTTATATCATTACTTGCCGTGTAAGTGGTTTGTTGTGATAATTTTCAGATGTCTTTAAAATGTATAGCTGTTGTGTATGCATACCATTAAAAGACACCGAGACCACTTTGATGCACGGTTAAATCCGGTGTTAGGCAGAAAGGTGACTGAAAAAGTAGCAAAACGTCAATCCTTCCTCCTCTTAATTTTGTTGGATATTAATCGCTAACACATTTTGGATTGACACGCTATTATTGATCCCTGGATTTAACAGAATAAAAAAAGCGAAGCGAAAGGTACCTGAAAGGACAAGCAGAGCAATATATTTTCTGAATGAAAGAGCGACAGGGTTGTAAACTATGACGTTGACAGTTAAACTGACAGAGTGAATGTTAATGCTTGTTGCAGTGATGTTAGAGGTCCCGATCGTTTGTCAGCGAGCTGCTGTAATACATGCAGTACATCTTCATTAAATAGGCATACAGCAAGCAGCTTCATGTTTCCGGATGAGCTGTGGCCGGGCCATAATTAACCTTTTGAACCTGGATTTGTAACAGAATGTAAAATCAGCTTAGGTTATCAATTACAGTCACACTCAATTGATAGTTGCCCAAAGAGGGTTTCTTATGAAGAGAAAGACGTTATCATTTGCTCATTTCCTCAGAAAGTAACAAAAGTACTTATGATTCATTAAGTAATAAATGTAGGTAATATCTAATTCATAGCTTTAATATCACCTTGTTTTGGTGCATTACACACTGTGTGTGTCATTAACAGGGCTCACAAATAAACTTGTTAGAAACTTAATTTACAAAATATTTTATAAAAAGAAATCCACATTTTTTAACATGAGAGAATTTTATCAATGTTTTGAGATTTTAATATAAACCTTTTGGTCCATGTTGCAAATACTTAACCCTTCGGTCTGTGGAAAACTAATTTTACATACTTTAGGGACTTCATATGCCATATATTTCTTGTAGCTTTTAAACAAAATCATGAATTAAAAACAATATTTGAGATTATTATCCTTCGAGTCTATTAACTGTCCTCAGACAAACCGAGTATATATATTTATTTCTATTAGTACTCAATGGTAATGCTTTATAGCTACTTACTTTGTTATATCCAAAGCAAATGATATCCTAGTCAGATTTTTTTTTTATTGTTACACTGTACTGTATGAATATGCAGAGTATTTTTAAACAAACTTTTTACACTTGTTTTCCCTATAATATACTTCATCATAAAAATGAATGAGGCTATCAGTCAAGGACTGACTGCTTTTTCTTAGGTTGATTGTTGCTGTCACCACTGTTTTACAGATCTGGAAGGATTTCCCTTTAAGAGTAGTTTTTCATTATTATTCTATGAATATAGACAGTAATTTATCTGTCCACCCCTGCAATATCTTATGATAGAGAAAAAAATCCTATTACATGTCCATAATATATAGAAGATTTTTAGCATGCACTTCAATAATTCTTATTCGCTCTTTTCTCTTGTTAGTACTGAAAATTCGATTTTAAAACCCACTTAAACAAATAAACACAGAATTACTAGAATATGTCATCTTTGAAAGGCAATAAATGTTATTTTCTTGAGAAGACTTGTAACATACCTTCGGTCTTTCACATATTATTGTCTTTACCTGATAATAATACCCATATTCCATGCATGAGCGATCTTTTTTTTTAAACTTCCCTTAAATCTTTTTCCTTACTTCATTTTCTCTAAGTATGGATTTGTTAACTGGTTTAAAGATATTTGGGTCATATTTTTAATTAAGGCTGTCCATCAGTAAACAAGTGAGGGCCCTTTAGGAGACCATTTGTCCTCACAACAAAAATATAGAGTTATATAAATATAAAGTTGTTGCTGGTTTTTTTACCAGCCCACAATTTAAACAGTGTCTTATTTAAAAAATAGTACGAACCTTGGGTAAGAGTAGTCCATCCATGGTACATGAATTCAAAATTCTTTCTGTATCCTTAGCTGTTAGATTTGGGGGAAAAGAAATTGTATTTAATTCTCTTTAAAGAAGTTACTGATCCGTAGGAAAAACACCTGAACTATAAAATTCAAGTAACATGAGTTTTTACTTTAAAAACACCAGGAAATTATTTAACTTTGGTTTCAATCGGGATTTAATGATGTACATTTTCATACTCTGCTATCTCCACAAAAGTTCCCTGCCCACTCTGAGTGTTATTTTTCCAACTTCAGCTCTGTCCTCTTTGTTGTTTAGAAGAACAGTTTGTGGAAGGTACTGCGGGATGTCTTGGGCAAACGAAGGGACGCGTTGGGAATGAGATGACAGCAGTCAGTTTGAGGGGGTGGGTTTGTTTCATTTTTTAAAGCAAACACATGAAGCTCATGACCACATGATATATTTTGTGCCACTGTTGGGTTTGAAGTCTGTTGAGGAAAATGAGTATTTGATAGTTTAGATCTTCTAAGTCCAGCAAGAATTCTTAAGGGCTATAGGCAAGCATTCACACATGATTGCTATTACCAATTACCAGTGCACAAAATGTCACCCAAATTCAATCCTGAATTTTGAAACCAATTCAAAAATATTTTATTATCTATTGAATTTCTTTCTTTGTCATTCATTTCTGTGTCATCTTCTGTCATTCTGGTGAATGAATGACTTCATAATATATTTACTAAAAGATATTATGAAGAGTTGCTTGAATAGTAGTATAAAATGCAGTGTTAAAATAATTACTCCTCTCAAACACATTTGCACATAGGTCATATCTGCATTATACAAACAAAACCCTTCCAGTTTCTTTTTTACCTTGTGCAGACACAAGCTCAAAATCTTGGATAAACAGAATTCCTTAATGTGCTTTTTCCATCCCCCCCATCTTAATTAGGAAAGGGGAAGAGTTTTCCCCACAGGTGTAAACGTTTAAAATACAAACCAGGCTTTCATATCTGAACAATGTTTTCTGTAACACGCTTCTGCTACAATATTTAAGATACATGAATGAAAAAGCCCATTGGCCTGATTTTGGAAGCAATGAGCATTATTAATGCCACGGAAATCAGGAGGAATTTAGCACATCTGAAAATCAGATTGCTTAATAATAGGATCTCTTCTCTTGCGTTTGGGAACCTAGAAATTCTTTAATTCTCAGATTTCTCATTTCAGGCTCTTAAAGTTCATTTCTTCCCTCAATCTGAGGGTGATTTATGGTTGCTGTGTTATAGATCAAATAGTTTCATCTTTCAAACTTGCTGCATTTTCTCTAGCATTTCTATCACGACTTTGATTCTCAAAATAAAGGCGAGGTAAGATGAATGTGTGTGTATATAAGAACTCTCAATTGGACCCACCCACAGGTATCTGAAACTTTACAGTTTTCAAAGTTTAATGAATGCTTATTGTGCTCAGCATAGCAAATCTGAAAGGTCAAATAAAAACCAGAAGTATTATTCCACTCCGTTTTCACTGATTTTCATCACTGTGCCACTATTGGTAAAAAAGAAAAAAAGAAAAAAAAAAAGAAGAAGAAAAAAAAAAAGAAAAAAGGGCAAATCCTTGTGTCCAAAAATTTGTCACTGATACTGTGGTTTTGTCTTCTGTAAAACAACCTGAAGCAAACTTCTATTAAAAGTGGCATTAGCTGATTAAAGGGAAAGAAAAGAAAAAAAACCAAACCCAGACCTTATACTCAAGCATCTATACTGTGACTAAGAATTTACTCACCACCTGTGATTCAGTGTGGCCAAGAGGCTTTATCCACAATTCATGTGGGTGTTACTGTGCTGAGAACTCTACAAACCCTGTACAGAAACTCTTCAGATTGGTGGTCGCTACCACCCAACTCTTTGTGTCACAAAATGTGACGGGGGAGCATTTTGTGCAGATTCACTTAGGAGAACTCTGCATTATATTTTTTTCTTTATTTGCTCCTTCACAATGGACTTTTCAATCCTAAGTTTATAATTTTGAAGATACTTGAAGTATACTTACTAGCGTGGTTAAAAAAATTGTGTTCTGTTGCAGAAGATAGCTGTAGAACAATGGCAAGAGGCAGTTCTGTGTTTGTAAATTGTCCCCTTACAGTAGTACGGCTGACTTCAGCACGCGTTTAGAGGAACACAAACTTAGTAGCACCCAAACAAAACTTAGTAGAATGGTAAGGAATGTTTGAGGGTTCAGTTAATTCCTGAGGTCAGATAAAACCCCATCATGGAGAAGATTTTGACTGAATATGCAAGTTCCCCTGCTCACAAGGTCTGCTTTCTAGTGGTTTTTATGTTACACGCATGCCTTCAAAAGCTGTTTAGAAGGATTTAAAAATTCTTTCACTCTGATTCTGCTGCTATCAAGAGTACGAGGTACCAGGTACAAGATGACCATGAGTTCTCTTATTCTTGCCTTCTGTCCGCGTGTCCTGTAACTAGTGGTGGGCTGCAGTGCCATGCCCAGCGTGTCTCCTGCACAAAACGGTCCCTCCCAGCTGGTAAAGTCATCTCATAATCTGCAGGTTGAGCTATGCAGGCTACATTTGCTCATCTCTTTGAGTGAAAAAAAGATCCTAAAGCATGTTTGAACCTACATATGCTCAGATATCAGTGCGTATCTTTTTTTTTCTTTTTTTCTTTCTAATGAGTATTGGGTTTCTTTATGTTCTTTAGCTGTCCCCTAGCCTGGGCGGTGGCTTCAGCGGACGTATGTGTTACTCCTGCATTTAATGCTGGGTATCTGTGGGAGACATAAACCTTTGTTTCCTGATTTCATCCTTTCATTGTATTTCCAGTGATGTAGTGGAGGAAAAAATATATTTTGTAAGAAAATGAGCGTGCTATTTCCATTATTCCCGGAGTTGGCACACATGGGGCACACATGCAGGCAGAACCGACACACCTGCGTGCTTGGGTGTGCGATTCTAGCATGGTTGTTTCCTAATTTGTGTATTCCTTTAAAGATTCCAAGATACAAATATGTGCAAATAATGATCTTGATGTAAAACGAACTAAGTGGCAGTGTAAGTAAGAGAAAATATCCTTTCCTTCGTTGTGGTTCGATGGATTTAGTTTGGTCTAAGCAAAAGGCGAAAATCTGCAGTAAGATACGTTAGTCTGTTATTGTGAACCTGAGTCTAAAGGCGCAGGTAGATACTGGATGCTTCAGCATGTAGACTTGCGTATAAAAGCGTTCTCCGTCTATTCTGAAGGATGCTGAAAGCAGCGATGTGCTCGTGTTATCGGAGGGTGACTGTTTCTTCCCTGTCTGTACTGAATTGTGCTGAGAAACATGTATAAGAAAGCTGTGATAATGAGCGGTACAGTAGCGAGAGGTGATTTATGATACCTGTTTCTGACAGCTATAGTGCTGAGATTCCCAGGGTATCTGATCACTGCATTAGCATGCTGACAGCTCAGCATTTAGGACATTATGGTAATTTATCCTGCATATGCTGTCACCTGCACTGTCAGAGTTTCTTTTTAATGATGGTATAACTATTTTGTTTGTTTGTACTGCATTCTTTTCATTTGGCTAATGTCTTCTCATTAGATTGCACCTAGTAAATGAGAGTAATTAAGTGTTTCCTATAGCTCAGATGCAATGATTAAGTTGCAGAGTTGGTGCTGATTATGTTTTGTCATTTATCTCTATTAATCTGAGAATAACCCAGATGATAAACACATGTAATTTTTTAGCTAATGTTCAACAGATGAAATTTATAGCTTCTCAATGGAGCCAAACAGTAAGTGTGTATTTATATATGAATAGTAAGTTATTGAACTTGAATTTCTGTTAAATAAACATAGAATTAGCTGTGCAACTAAGGAAAAAAGCAGAACAACTACTGAACATAGAGGTTTTCACCTTTTAAAAATGTGTTTTATATGGGAAACTACTATTCATAATTCATAGTCAAGTGATTTATTCTGCTTTCTGAAGTATCTGCAGAGAATCCTGTGGTGATATTTTTCAGGATTTTTCCTACAGTTGTTGTCTGTATTTTGTTACCATTAATTCTAGAATACAAACCTCATCTCTAGTAGCAGAATGTAGTTTTTGTATAAACACTTCCAAATCACTCAGTTTAAAAAAGAAAAAATTACAGTAATGCATCAAATTAAGCCCCCCCCCCCCCAACAATTTATAAATCTTTATTTAACTTTCAAGCTGCGGATAGAGATAGGAAAAAAGCGCCAGAGTTTTTGCTTCAACACATGAAGCTGCAATAATAAATAATGGCACCACTAAATTTCGGGAGCACCCTGTGTTGTTAGATCGTGTTCCTTTGTTTTCCTGGTTCTGTAAACTTCCTAGCACATTACACTGTTTTTCCTAAATACGTGCCTTAAAGAAGGTAGGCAGCATAACCCTGTAATTGTTTAGGTTTTATATGTCGAAATTCGTATTGGTTTCAAAAGTAGCAAGTTTTGTCTATCATCAGTTAATAAACTTCTGTAAAATGTAGAACTTGGAGTTATAATAGATGCTGAAGGAAAGACCCTAGTTTGATTTTTGTGTTAAATATAGTGATATATAAATAAATGAGGCGAACGTTTTTAACACAGACGTACTGCACTACATTACTGTCTAATATAGGAATGTTGTCTTTATTATATCTGTGTCCACATGGTATCTGAAACTCTGCCGTGTTTTGACAAGTGTCATTTAATAATCTGAAGCTGCAACCAGTAGCACTTTGTTGCACATTTCTTTTGGTTTTGTACTTTAAAGTAGGATTACCAAACGCACAATTGCATTTTGTTTTGGACTGGTTCCTCTGATTTGGACAACTGTTCCTTCCTTGATGTTTTTCACTGAAATAATTACCAACCTTTTCTGGGGAAAGATCTCCCTAGATAAGTGTTGTACGGTGTTTCATTTTGGTTCCCTAAGCTTAGGAACCAACCCCCCAAATTGCACTCGGGCTGTTGCACACTCCAGGGCTCACTCCGTTTCAGACCTAAACCGCTTTTGCTGTTGTGGAGCTAAAGCCGAAAGAGTTGGTTTGTGTCCAGAATGACTCTTCTCAATACCGGGAAGACTGGTCAATAATGTCACTCAGCTTTGTCATTTGCCCCTGTTTTGAGGTGCTGCCACCCTTGCTGGTTGAAGAGAAGGGAGATGGTGGGTTTGGGGCTGTAGGGAGGAAGCCGGCACAGAGGAGTTGGACATAGAAAGTCCTGATGAGATTGAACGGGGTTGCGAAGATAGCTGAAAATACGCTGGGGCAGGAGAGCCAGCGGATCTGATGTGGGCAGTCCAGCATTAGTTCATAAATTTAAGGGGTTTTTTTGGTCTATGCACATTAGTTAGACTTGCTCCATTTTTTCCAATATGTCTTCTAGATGAGTACACAATATTTAAGGATTCAATTTTCATTTTTTAATACATAAAATTGTGTAATTCATACAACTCAGTAGAATGCTAGCTTGAAATGTATGTTAATTGGATCAAATTGTCGTTCATTAACCATTATTTTCTTCCTATGACCATAAATTTTAAGGCATCAGCATTCTTTCCGGAAAAGCAAATATTCTGTTCTGTTTATGTGGGTCAGTTCTAGAGTAGCTGCTTAAAATCCCATGTACTGAATTCTGTTATCTTTTCTCTTGGGTGGATCAGGAAAGCAGTTGAAGCAGCCAGTGATGGCTGCTGGGCTTTCATTTCTTTGTGACTGGTAAATGAAACACATGCAGCCTCACCAAACTACATGACTAATGACAACCTCCAGTGGCTCCTGCAATCAAAGATTAATTTGCTTTATCAAGTTTAAAGAATAGTAGGCGATAAATCATGTCAAAAAGAAATAATCAGTGGCAGTCTGATGTTCTTTTGCACAGTGGAGGACAGGTGCAATAGAGGATTCATCTGCCATAGACCGTTAATTTTGTTCTCATGCTGTTGTGTTAATCTTAATTTTTATTTAGTTGATTTTTAAGTCAAACAGGATGCATTGTCAACCAATATTTTTGTCTAAAATGTATAGTATTGGTGTTTGGCTCTGAAATTAAATACTTGTTTTAGAGTCTATCACTTGGCATCAAAATATTTTCAACTTAATTCCTTTAATAATTGATAGATATATTTCATTCCCATCGTTTTTGCTGTCTTGGAGCACAGTTTAATGTGGACAGGAATAAAAATGTGTTGTATGTATCTAGTGCATACATAATATATTCCTTTCCCTTCCTGTTGCCTCCTGTTTAGCTAGATCTCCTCTCTTATTCTGTCTGTGGGAGAAGTATAACGTTAATCCTGGCAGTTACTCTCCTGCTGCCGTTGCTTTGGGTGTTGGCCTCTTCGGTGGAAAACTGATGCTGCTGGGCAGTTAAGGCCTGACGGGACTTTATACCATCTACTCTTACCGCAGCTAACAGCACAGCCCAGGAAGTGATCGGCGTGTTGCAGGATGGAGTTCTATATGGTTCTCACTTAATGAAGTGATTCAGAGACAGCATCTCTATCACATTTGTAATTACTGAATAGAATCATCCCCATAAAACCTGCATTTAAAAAAAAAAAACACAATTAAGTCACCATTAAGTGTGTAAGGCTATCTGTAGTACGTCATTATAGTATTACATTACATAGTATGGCACTGACTCTGACCTGCATTTAATGGTGAATTGTGTTGCACAGAAAGTGAGGATTGCGACTGTTTATCTGTCACGGAAAATAGGTACTTGTGCTGACTTAACTCTCCAGCTACACAATTGATTGTTGACCATTTTCAGTCTATTATTTCAGTTAAACCATGGCCCAATGACATATTTTGACATCACTAGTTTTTTCTGCATTAAAAGAATTTTAGTAATGAAATACCACAGATTCTGTAAACTTTCGTAATGCATAGAAATGATGTGATATCTTTATAATAATATGTGAGCCCTCTAGTGGCATTCTCTGTGTTCAAAGTTTAGATAGCTAATTGTGTATGAACAGTGCACGTGTTTAGATAGCAGATCTAACAGCGGAGCAGAATTACCTCCTGCGAAAAGGAGTCTAAGGAAAAGACCAGCCTGGTACCCTCAGTGCAGGGACAGCAGGGAACCAGGCTTCTGCTGCAGCTCTCGGGGCAAGTGAGATATTTGCAAGGAACCTTTTAATGCTGATGGAGTTGCATTTTGCAAGGGGAAAAACTGTAAAAGTTCTAACCAGCTCCAGTAGTTGGGTCTGGCGTACACAGTTACTGGGCTTGTTAGGACCCATCTGTCCCAGTTTGATCATATTCAGATTGAAAGGTGCAACACTTACTAAAAGTTACATTGCATAAAGATTAAAAGATTAAAAAAACCACAAACAAACAGCACTTGTTGTGAAGTAAAAAAATTTTGCACCAAAGCTAGGCTGACAAAAGCAGATTTTAAGCTGTTGGCAATTTCCTGTAGCTTCTGGGTGTACACAGGCTGCAGGCAGGACTGTTAAACACAGTTTCATTAGAGTGTCAGCGTTAACTACCTACCTTCCTTCCCTTACCCTGACTTTGTATGCCATCGGTCTGTTGGTTGTAAAGACTGAATAGTAAGAGGGAGAGTAGTATGACAGGTGATGTGTCAGGTTGTATTAATACGTCTGTCTTTTCACTGCACCGTTTGAAGATTCGTACCTGCGTTCTGGCTTGGGCACTGGCACTCGGAAGACTGATGCCAATTCCTTAGTCATAGTAACAGTGCTGGAAAAATTAAAGCAGGGATGTACGGGGGAATCCTGAAACTTAGCTGTGTAAAAACTGGCCTCCCTCACCTTTTATTTCATTTTATTCTTGATAACGCAGACTTCTGAAATAATACAGCAATACTGCTTCAATTCCTTTGTGCCATTCTGGTGATGCTAGAAAGCTGAAAATGCAGGTTAATCCTCCAGTAAAATCTTGCTACTTGTGAATCTACCTTTAAAAGTGGAGGGAAAAGCCCCTGCTTTTTACTTATTTGTATGTAACTTAACAGTCGGCTTTTTTTTTCCTGGGTCTCTTCATTTTTAATGTAAAGGTTTAACACATAAATTAGTGGGCTTTAGAGTGCGATGCAAACTTGGAGTTCACAAGGCTGGAATTGAGATAATTATAGTTATGCCTGTTTTACTGTGCTGTTACTCATACAGAAGTCAAGTCTTGGCTCCTTTTTAATATAAGGGTGGTTCTGGAAATAGATTGGGGGAGCGAGGTGAGAAGACTCTGTGTTTATTTATTTTGGGCCAAAAAGGAAAAAATACCCCCTCTCAATTTTAATCTGTAGTTCTGTAACTAAAATGGCAGAATTAAGACATTTCATAAATTTCTTTCAACAGTCCTTAGGAATAGAACCCATCAGAGCAGCACTTTCACCCTGGAAAAAATCTCTAGCTGTCTTCAAGTTGATAACAGATGAGTGAAGATAGGTAATAAATAATAGTATGGAAACTCTTCTTGTTTGAACATATTTTGCCAAAAGCACTGAATATGAAGTTGGGGGAGAGAAAGGAGAAACATTTTCTGAGTATTACTGACATACTTTATGATGACTGAGTGGAACACCTTACGGCCAACTGTCTCCTTTATTCACAGATGTTCTAAAGCTGTCAGAGCTCCGTTTCTTTCATACAACAAAGTCAAGAGCTAATTCATTGTTAATTGTTGAATGCTCCTTTTTATAGTGTCTAGAGCCACCGCAGGAGCCACCCAGCTTCCTTAGCTTGTGTATAATGTGTTCAAGAAATGGGAGACTCTGACAACTGTCTCATTTAGAGCAGTATGACTTGGGTTTGTATGTGGAGTGCTTGAACTAGGAAGGGGCATTTCCTTCCCTGTATGAAAATGTGTATTTCAGTGAAAAGAAAAATGCAAATAAACATTTTCTCCAGAGCGTCTGGTTCAGGTTTGTGTTAGACTTGGTCGGTATCTTGTGTACCAGCGTGTTATTTTCATACCTAATTGGATCAGTAGAAAGCAGAACAAGTAGTTCATCGTCATGCAGCTGACCAGTGAAGAATGATGATATAGCTGTCTCACTCAGGCAGCGCAAGGGCTGGGTCAGTGGTGGCTTGTTACCTTGTGCGTGAGCATTCTCCATATCCTGAAATCAAATTTGCAGAACATACAGCATTTGAGCTGTACTTTGTATTTCATTAGATAGGCAGATCCTCCCAAAATTATTTTTATCAGACTATTCAGAGCTTTTTCTGACATTTGGGTGCTCAGAGTAATCGGAAATTGTTAGTAATGTTGTCCTGGTATAGATCTGTTTCACATACAGGAATATATTTTTAAATACTCTTCTCAGACTTGAACACACTTTTGTTAAACGTCATAGAAAGGCAAACGGTTGTCTGTCTTCTGCCATTTGCCATTCTTCTGAAGCAAGGAGGGAAACCCCCCCCCCCCCCCGATATTTCAGTGATCTGTTCCACATAGGTTTCATCCGTATCTCCTTTGTTGGAAGAGTCGGTAGTTGGCATCAATTTGGATCAAAAGAACTGCAGTTAGGAAGGCCATGAGGAAGGTTCCATATTATTTCTCCAGAGCATTCTCACTACTGACGAGTTGTTTCTTGAGGCATGTAGCTCTATTGAGAAAGAAGTCTTCTGGGAACAAAAGTTTTATTTGTGAAGCAGGGTTTTTATATCAATTTAAGTATTAAATGATTTGTGTAGATATCATCTACACAATAATGTGGCTTATCGCAGGGTATATAGAAACTTTTGTTCTAAGTTGATTTAAAATAATGTTGTTATTATTTTAGATTTTGTAAGAATATATACAGGAGCTGATGATTTAAGTAGCATCAGTGTAACAGACCATCTTTGAGCTCTTAACAGCACAGGTACAGTCTAGTTTATGCATTTTCTTCAATAACCAATTTCATTCTAATCTGCTGAATAGCAATAACATTTAGAATATTATTTAGATTTTTCTGTAATTATCTAAATGTATGTGCTGTCAGAGCTAAAAAATTAGTTTTGGCTATCCCTTAAGATAAGCAGGTGAGTCAGCACCTGGTAGAATGCCTCTGCAGATCGCTTTGCTTCTGAAGGGTTTCAGATTCTTGGACTGTAGAGAGTAGTCGTGTCTGACAGCGTTCTGTTATCTATCACGTTTGCATAGATTTGATTATCTTGTTTGCTTAAGAGGTCAGCAGAACGAACCAAAATATTGCTCTGTATATTATTAAAGACCATTACTATCAGTCATACTGTAAAAAGATGACATTACATGAGGGACTGCGTGCAGAATGTAGATGATATGGCCACGCTTCCAAGTCGTGCAGGACCCAAAGATGTGTGTGTATGATGTCTGCCTGTGAGGTCATCTGGTGATGCTTCTTGACTCGGTAACGTGAACCACTGTGGTCTTTGCTTCCAACATTGCCCTTTTTTAAATTTTGTTCTGTATTTTTTTCCTCTTAGCCCGAAGGATAGCCTGATGCACAACTTCAGGGAGTCACTTTTTTTTTTTTCCTCCTCAGAAGACTTTATCATGTGAGGCTGAAGTCTGACACTTCTTACATGTTATTGAGAATAATTATTGATCAAGATTCTTGACCAATTTTGATGGATCAGTTTCATTAGTTTTTATTAGTTTTGCAAGCTTTTCAATAAATACTCGTGTAACTTTTGATTCTATTCCCTGCTGTGTTACCTGTTTATGTTTAGATTTCCTTAACTTATAGTATGCTCTGACAAATTTTGGCTGCATTTATAGTTGCTTAATTTCAACAAAAGCTTGATATTGACAACTTTCTCTTCAAAATACACCTCTCAAATACTTTCTGTGTTCGTAGGTCAGACCATGTTGCTCCTTTCTCCTCGGCTCTTGCTCGATTTCAGCATCCTGTCTTTTAGCTTAAATTCTCAGGTGAAATTAGGAGTTGTTGAATGTTCAGTGTCTGAGTATCACTATCTATTTTTGTATTTAAATTTATCTGTAACTCCTCTTGAACCAAACTGTTGTTTCCCAGAGTCCTGTTAAATTCTCTCTCCACTGTTTGCAGTGCTTTCTAGGCATCCTGCTAGGCACAGGACACTCTCCTGGTATCGACACACCAGGCACCATTCACTCTTTATTCTCTACCATCTTAAAATTACACCTATATTTCATCCCCACAAGTAGACAGACTAACCCGAATTAGGAAACCATGGGGTTTGCTTTGCTTGTCGTCCTGGCCGCTTGGTTTGTTAAACCTCCTTTTTATCTGCTTTAGATAACGAATGTCTTTGTCTCAATATTTTAAGCGCTGATGACATGTGCAAAATACAAGAAAACAAATATTACCGAAGTAAACCTTTGGTTACCATGGGGAGAGGTGGCCCTAGGATTAAAGGAGTAGAAAAGTGTCTGAAAACTATTTCCCGTCTCATTTTGCATCAAGCAACGCTCAGTCAGACTGAAAGATCTGCCCCACAGCATCTCCACTCAGAATGATGGATAGTCATGGTGGTGGTGTGCTGGTGAGGAATTCAGAATCATGCAGCGTCTTTACTAACATGTCATGGGTTGTTATCTTAACATGGAATAGCAGTATTTAAAATGTTTTTATTTATTAGTAGGGAGTTAAGGTTTGTTTTCATGCTCAATTAAGGAACTGCCATTTTCGAACTACAGCAATGAGCAAAAGTTGTGTGAGCAAAGCGAAATCGAAGCCACGGATGCTATAAAAATAACAGTGAGTGGAGGAAACTAGCATTAGAGCTACACATCTCAAATTTAGATGCATGATGGTATAGAGAAAATTACAAAGAATGTAATGCTTAGTTTAATGATTTATGAGACAATCAAATTGTAGGGAACAAACGTATGAAAATAGTTGAGCATGTCAGCCTAAAAATAATGCAGTACAAAAGTAAAAGACGATGCACCTCAGCATTCTCTGCAGATTAGCTATGATTCCTAGGCCAGCCATGAAGAGAAAATATTTTAAGAGCAGTTCAATGAGTTTAATAGATACATGTAGATTTAAAGCATTTCTTGGAGAGATACATGATGAAATAAGACTTCAGGGGGGTTTTGTTTTAAATCATGTTTTAACCCAAAAATGCTTTCCCAAAGCTCTGATATTTAGTTTAATTAAAAATACAAATCCTGTTTTTCATGGTATGTGATGGAGAATTATTGTCTTATATTACCATAATATGTTGCAGTTATTATTGAAGACCTTAGGTAATTTTTCGATTCAGGAGTAAATCATTGTTATCATGCAATAATTGAAAAATTGGTGATCACTCTTTTCCTGAAGGTAGCTCAAAGGACATACTTAAAAATGTGTTTTATTTCAAAAATACTTTGCTCCTGAACTGCTAAGGCCAATTTTTTTGTTACGTTTTATATTTAATTATGTAAATCTGTAGAAAAGCCTTAAAAAGTTACCCTTTGTTTAATCTCACATGTAGCCCCTGTTTCATACTCAGCTGTTTAATAAAGGGTCAGATTTTATTTATGTGTTTAAATAGAACATAAATATAGACATTTCACACGATGTACCATGTAAATGTAAGCCTTTGTAGTTACAAGTTTTTGTAGCTGGAGAATTGTTTTAAAAGGCATGTAATTTATTAGCTATCAGTAGCTGCTTTATTGCCTTGCCGCGCTGCAGTAATAAATAAAAGAAAGTGAGCTGATTTTACAAATGGCACACAAGGTGCACATTTTGTGAAAAAAGTCTTTTTTTAAAGAATTGGCATTAAATCCTTTTTTTGTGATGACAAAGAGGCTAAGAGTGCAAACTGTATTTTCTGTTTATCGAAAACAGAGTCTCTTTTTCTCGAGGGCATTTTTTCCTATGATCATCAAGGGATTTCAAAAGCAATAAAGTGTGGAATCATTGTTCGACTTGAACAGTATTAAAACTTAGGTTTTAATTTCAGTGAAGTAATAAGATTTGAACCTGTCTCACATTACAGCACTGTAAGGCATTTAGCAATTGTATTTTAAAGGAGGTTTTTAAAATGCAGCTCACTTGTAAGCTAACTGTCTGTCTAGTAATTAATAGTTTCTCTTCAGCAGAGGCTGTTGTGAATCATACTAAGAAATCTCAGTTTTGTTAATAACAAATTATGATAATTGTAAGGATGTTAATTCCTAATTAGTTTAAACCAACAATCTTTTTTGACCCTTTCTGAGATGGATTTTCAAATGAAGACAAAAAAGTAGAGACTGAGGGTTTCAGCATGACTTTCACCTTAAAATTAAAAAGAAATTATCCACGTTTATCTGCGAATTTCAAGCAACTTTATTCCTTGGTTAAGAGTGTACGTCAGCTTCCTGCTAAGAACTGGCCAATATTTAACCTGTAAGCGTACTTTACATCATTAATGCAATTCCTTTTGCAAAAATTGCATGTCAAAGATAATTCTGCAGAGCGCTTCTCTCTTCTTTACCGACATGGTGAACTCCAGGATACCGGAACTTACCGTGCACGTTGTTGCACAGGTATTTTCGGGGTTCAAAATGTAAATATTTCTTCGGGTCGGTTGATAAAACGTTGGCTGATGAGAGAATAGCCATCAGTGTGCACTGTAGCTGGAAATGAGCAGGTAGGATTTTGGAGGAGGGAAACTTTATACACAGGTGCGTGTTCAAAACAGCCATCGGTGTTTAACACCGGAGTGGTGAGCTATGACCTTCCGTGATGATTTTGAACGCTAACTGCCTCCATTAGCCATCAGGTTTGTTTCTTTATTTTAGTAGATAGCCTAGACTGTAAATATTAGAGGATCTAAAATAAATCAACATATTATCCTAAGGATACAAAACGTAAGAGCTATTTGTGGTTAGGAACCCTTGACAGATAGTTTGGATGAGGCAGATGATTGCCCGCCTCTCGTATCTGGCTTCCATTGCTGTGCCTGCAGGCAGTTTAGTGTTATAGTTGTATATTGATGTCAGGGTTACTACTGAGTGGCTAGCAATGACAGATGTCTATAATTACAGGCAATGCTTCCAGTATTTCAGAAGAGCCAGCCTATGTTGAACAATTATCTTATTTCTGGCTTGCCAAAGAGGGTTGTTCAAATTGCTAGTATTAGCTGTGGTGGCTGTAACACCTCTCCTTATGCCGTGGGATAAATGTGCAAAAGCACTCTCATGTACAACTGTGGTGCAAACCCTTTTTAAAATACATGATATCGCTAAATTTCATGTGCTTAAGGCTTGATCCTGAGAGATGCGGAACACCTGCAGCTACGTTAGTCGGTACAATGACGTAGGTTTTGATACAGAAATTTTAGAAGTATAATAGGTGGCTGTGATTTTTGTCACTTGATTTTAAGCGCCAAGCTAATGTTGATGCTTTAGCATTGAGGTTTATTGCACAGAAGTGTGCTGAGTGAGTCGCTCATTTAGATACAATTAACCAACTGAATAAATTTCAGGTGGACATTTTTAATAGTTACGGGGGCAAGTAAGAGTGTTGGTTACTGGTACTGAAGTACCTGTAATACTTTATCTTGTGGAGTTTTCTGACTGGTACAAATCTCCTCTTGTAATGTGTACAGTATTGGTTCAATTCGATCATTGGAGGATTTTTAAAGCAGCATTTTGGCTTCTTGGTAAGCAAATAACTGACTGCATATATGGCTTGAATCTCTGCAGTGCAGTGTATAGCTCTGATGGAAAGCACAGCCCAGAGCGGTGCTTCAAAATCTAAAAATCTTTTGGATGATGGTCAGAAAGTAATAGCTGTTAATAGTATTTCTCAGTTTTCACTATAATATTTGTACTTTAAGCCCAGGAGGGGAGCAAAAGAGACAGTGGAATTAAAAACCTCTAACAGTGTTTTACAAACATGAAAGTCTAAACAAGATTTTGAAAGCTAAGCACCTTTTTAACAATTAGCTAACTGAAGACCTAGCAGATAAACCAATTTCTTTTTTTTTTTTTCTTCAGAGAATGCTTCTCATGCCACATTGGTAATAACAGCGGTTAGTTCATAGTAGGTCTCCCATAGTAAGTTCACCAGAATTGTAAATCTTTCTTTGCAGATTTTCAGAAAACAGGAATTAAGAAAGGAAGAAAGAAAGAAGTAAGTAAAAGCTGAGAGAAAGTCATTGAACTAGAGATCAATTCCCATGTAAGAAAAGGTTTATTGCCAGCATCGCGTGGGCACTCTGTGAGCAGGAGGCAGGGAGTTAATCGCTCCTCCACCCCAGACTCCTGTGAATTCTCTTGTTCTGTTGAGCTAACGGGGAAGGGACTGGGGAAGGGGGCCTGGAAAACAGCCTTTGCAGGAACTGTTAATGCCTCTTACTACCTGAACTTGCGATGACGGAGTATTTCAACAGACTAGGAAGAAAAGAACAGCCATAAAAACGACTCTGAGCCACACACCAGGTTTCTCCTTTCCCCTACAACGTAACACTTACTTGGAATAACAATGCCATAATTTTTAAACGTTGTTTTATAGTAGGTCTCTTTCAGTTGAGGTTAAGTTCATGCAATATTTTAATTAAGCTAGGTTTATAGGTAAGACAGAAGATAGTATATCATTTATGTAATCGGTGTAGTTTCTCTGATTGCTTACAAACACACGTAGCGGTGAATGAGAGAGCAGCCTACTTCTTATGTAGTGCAAAGCCCAACTTCATCTTCAGAGGTCCTGTCTGAAACTAACTGAGGCAATTTCTTATGGCCTGGTTTGGAATTTTTTTCATTTAGGGAGCTAAGTGTAAACGAACAGATTAGCCCGTTCTCTAGGTATAGACTCTGAGCTTTGAGATCTTACCTTTCTAAGGCAGCTGGCCAGGAATGGAGGT
Source organism: Grus americana (assembly GCF_028858705.1). Classification (NCBI taxonomy): domain Eukaryota; kingdom Metazoa; phylum Chordata; class Aves; order Gruiformes; family Gruidae; genus Grus; species Grus americana. Next base: position 18,411,016 of record NC_072865.1, read on the forward strand.
GACCGAGGTTTTCCTCTGTTACGGAAAGGATAGAAAAGCCAAGACTTTTTACACCCTTAGTTTGGTGCGGAGGTAAAGGCAAATGATCTGGCACCCTGATACACTAATTAGGGGATTCAGTTCAGATTTTCAGAAATTGGCTGTGGGATTTGGAAACTAGATTTCTGCTGTGTCATAATGGAGCTTCAAAGTGCTAAAAATTTAAAATACCTGATCTTGATTTAAAAAGCAGTGGAAAATCCTAAACGTGTCGTGGCACTACACACTGAGAAAGAAACTCATGCTTCGCGTGGAGTTATAGTGGGTGATGCACAGGGGTGTTGGAGAGGTGGAGTGGCAGTCTCCCCTGTGTTGGGTGAATTCCCAACAGACCGAGGGGAGAGCGGTAAGCTCCTCGCCCTGCCATGGGTGCTCCAGCCCGGGTGCTCCCGGCTCGGTTGTAGGTCTCTTTCTGTCCTTGCTCAGCTTCTGTCGGGTTGGGGTAAATACGGTTAAGGTCTGGTTTTGCCCTCAATGTTCATGACAAAATACTTTAATGTTGCAGTGATAGTTCTCTGCAGCAAGGCCTGGAGAGCTTCAAGGAAGTTATAATATCTTAAGCATTTATGCTGTGCCTACGGGTAATAACTTTACTGTAATTTTCTGAAGATTCATTATCCAAAATCTTAATTCATTATAATAGCCCTTATGAAACATATAGAAACCAACATTTTCTTGTGTTTTCTTATTTGCACAGTGTGAGAGATTCATTGCTCTGTTTTAATTTGTTTCATGGGGTGCGTTTGAGTACATTCCATACAGTGCTGTTATTGAATTTCTGTGACTGTCATTATATAGCCATACAACCTTTAGGAACTCATATTCTGAGCTTCCCAGTTCTGTAATCTGCTTCACATTTAAGAATTGACATAATTAGCTTCTTCAGAGTTATAACGATAGTACCAAAAAGAGAAGACCTCAAAAAACAAAGCAAAGTTAAGCATATCCAGGGCCAAAGAGTAGAGGAGGCAGGGAAATAAAGTTTTAGTGTGATTACTGAATTATTTCTCCGTTTTCTTGGACAGTATTTACATACGATTGCTTTGCTTTTTAAAACATTGCTTCCATAGTTTTATTTTCTCGTCCTTTTGAAACACAGTTGGTACAGTTCAAGCAGTTGGGAAGTACACGGTTATGTAATTTGAACCACCGATAAATCTGACAGATCCTAAAAAATTCCCTGGCACCAGAGCTTGTGAACCTGTGGTCTTCCTTGAACATCCTCATTCCACCGAGGTGGTTTCAGTGGTACAAACGGGAAGAAAGAAGGATCCCTGGATCCCTTGCCTTCACGCTTGCTTTAATAGGTTGAAAATTGTTATTGATTATTATTGAAGGTGTTTTGCTGGTCTCTTCGCTGTCATGGCCATCACTGTCACCTTTGAATACAGCAATGCCACCTAGGTACTGGTTCCAATGGTGGTATCAGCCCAGGCTTGCTTTAAGGACCTCAAGTGTGAAGCTCATCAAGCATCATAACCTAATGTTACATCACTTCTGGGGATTTTTCACTTACGTTCATAACTGTTGTAAGAATGAGATGGTGATGGTGGGATATTTTACCATCAGTCTTACATTTTTGGTGATATCATGACATGATCGCATAACGCTGTGTGTTGATGCAGGATTTCTTTTGGAAGCTATAAATCCTGCGTTTGTCAGGATTTGGGAATGATTGTGTAAAGGTTTTCCAGAAGTCTTAAAGTGGTTGTTTCCTACTGAAAGTTAATTATCATGCTCCTTACTCGAAGTGTCTGGAGAGAAGTGAAAACATAAGCCTTGGGTTTTTCCTTGCTGGAAGGAGGCAGGGGAGATCTCAACGGGAGAAGACCCCACGGGTGTGTGGCTGTGCGGGTCCCACAGCCCCCAGCACTGCCTTTACCTCCACGACGGGAACCAAGCTGAAGATGAGATAACTTCCACGTGTGATTCCACATCCCTTTGAACCCCTTTCAACAGTGTTTTACTCTGCCTTTTGAATATGTAGCACGGTCTTTGTTGTTGAAGTGTGTTTTATTATTATACGTCCAAAATGCTTTATCATTAATTTTTTATAGTGCTTAAAAGTCTAAGGGCGTTTCATTGTTGTGGTTGGGGGTTGTTTGCTTTTCTATTTTTACATGCTGAGAGTGTGTGCTGGTTCTGAAAATGATTTTGAAGAAGGTGTTTAAAATATCACATTTATTTTAGCTTACAATTTGTCACATTACAGAACGGGTAGTAGTTTTTATTACAAGCACTGTATTCACGCTGACTTGAAATGACCCTGTCACATGTGAAAACAAATCAGATTGTTGCTGTTAATGAGCTTTTCAATTTACTATTCAGTGGATCAGATAAGTGGATTTAAGAGGTAATGATCCTGCTTAGCACTCAAGCTTGGCTGTCAGATCCTAGTAGTTGTGGGAAATCCCCAGGGACAAAAGCGTTGACACAGTTCTTGATGGGATAATGGGAATCAAAGCTAATGGATGATAAAAGGAGTAGTAAGAGTTACAAGGATAACTGTGGATTAAAGCACTGCTCTTTGTCAACACTGACTGCTGTTTCAGTGTTTTATTTGTTAAACTCTGACGTGGGGAGAGCCTAGTTTGACAACAGAGCGCAGTGCTACTCACTCACGCTCCCCTTCTCCCACCCCTTTCCCATGGCAGAAAGCAAAGCTCTCACCAGAAATGGCTCTTTGCTCGTATGTTGACATTCCTCGCTATCTCTTTTCCTCATATCAAGTACAGAAATTCTTAAGCTTTGCTAAAATTGCAGCTGCTATAGCATTCCAGCAGTGCACTAGTTAGAGATGATTTTTTTAAATTAGAAGGTATTCTTTTTATATTTGTATATGTTATTGTGGCTATGTTTAATTACTGTGAATGATAACTTCACATTTATAGTATGAACATAATATTTTGCAATGTTTGAAGCAGGATTATATCGTATATTACAATTTTTTCATATTTTGATTGTCCTTTCACTACTGATTTTGTCACAATAAATTACATTCATACAATTATGAAAGGATAAGTTAGCTTACAAGTTAGCCTTGATTTTGGTCCAGTTTCTGGTTAGAGCTGCAAGTTTATTTACTCATGCCTTTATTACACTTGGATTTAAAACTAAAGTCTTCGGGACATGAAAATACAATTTTATTGTCTTGTTATTTAGTAATAGTAGTAGTATTGATTTCCTCAGAGGTAGAATACTGTGGGTTTGGATTTTGAGCAAAGTCATGGGATTACATCACCAGCAGAAAGGAAGTTGGTACAAGCAAGCGTAGGTACAGTTAACGGAAGTATTGAGTTAGCTAAAGTCCATTGGTATTTGTGTGGAATATGTAATGTCAGCGAACAAAATTGACAGCTAGATGGCACCAGGCTTTCACCGCTGGGTAACGGGGGCTGCGAGCGCTCAGCCTGGTGCTCTCATTTCAGGCCCTAGTGATACTTGACTTGATCACATCATATGGAAGAATTACGTATAACCCATAATATTTGTTTTAGTGTCACTAAAGGTTAAAATGACTGCAATGAAATGTACTGACTGGTAGATCTGTGTTTAGCCCGGTTGTAAGCAAATAGCAGAGTTACTTGAGCTCAGGGTGAAGTGAGTTGGCGGAGGATTGTAAAGGAATTTTGCAGTATGCGTCTCCCTTCTGTTTCTCAAGTTGATTTAACCCAACTGAATGTTTTTATCCAAACTAAGTGTTATGCTACTAAAACTACCAGAAAATTTTATGAAGATTACACAGTAAGGAAAAAAACATATTTGATGTGTCATGTGTGTTTGTTACTTCATCGTAACAGCAGTTTGATCTGATAGGCAGCGTGCTGGGAAAACTTGGCTGGTAATACATGTCTTGGATCGGAAATAAAGGGGAAAAGTATACAACTACAAGTTACTTGGCTGCCAAAGCCTTTGTTCTCCCTTCGAGAACACAAAACTGAATGTCTGAAGAGTACCTTACTTACCAGATTTTATGGCTGGCAGTGCAAGAACTTGCAAGCGAAAGGACAGCGTTGAATCACATCCCACTGAGGACAGAGACCAACAGAAGGCTCTTTTCTCCATCTCCTCGCAATTTTTTTATAATAAAACAGGCTTTTTGAATAGAGACTGTATTGTTCTGTGAACATCAAAGTGAGTTTAATGTGGAAAACATAGATCTCCTCTGTAGGAAGAAATGTATACAAGGGCAAGTAAAAGCCTGTTGGTCCCAAAATCATGGAACCCCATCGGGGCATGTACAAGCCATCTCTTGCAAGTGCTTCAGCTAGGCTGGATGGACAGGCATTTGTGCCTGTACTTTTCTCATGCAAAATCAAAATAGGGAAGGTTTTAGAGTAACTGACAATGTTGGTACTTGCAAATATCTATAATATGTTACTGTTGAAATGTTTATTTCCAGGTGTATGCTCGAATGTCAGAAGTCTTAGGAATCACAGACGACAACCATGTTCTGGAAACATTTATGACAAAAATGTGAGTTTGTGCTTGTGTTCTATTCTGTATGTATTTTGTTTTGTCTTTAATGTTTACACCAAATCCAAGTTTTATTTTGTTGTTAAGTTTGCTCTTTGCTAGAAAAATGTTTTCCATAAATTTTAAATATTTGAAGTAAGGGATAATCATTTTCAGAAGCACCCATATCTTATTTTCTGAAGGTACTGCAGGCCCCTAAATAAACACTTGCGGCTAGATATATCCTCCACAGTGCCTGCATCCGTTCTCAAAATAGCTTATTGGAAGAATAGAGCTGAGATTTCACAGTCTTTTGTTGAGTGACAGCCTGGTGTAAGCAGTGCCCATCCCTCCCCACTTGTCATTCCTGCACCCTCAGATGTCAGCAGAATTGCCTGTAAATCATAGAACCATGAAATGGTTTGGGTTGGAAGGGACCTCAAAGATCATCTAGTTCCACCCCCTGCCATGGGCAGGGACACCCTCCACTAGCCCAGGTTGCCCAAAGCCCCATCCAGCCTGGCCTTGAACACTGCCAGGGAGCCAGGGGCAGCCACAGCTTCTCTGGGCAACCTGTGCCAGGGCCTCACCACCCTCACAGTCAAGAATTTCTTCCTAACATCTAATCTAAACCTCCCCTCTTTTATTTTAAACCTATTACCCTTTGTCCTGTCACTCCATGCCCTTGTAAACAGTCCCTCTCCAGCTTTCTTGTAGGCCCCTTTAGGTACTCGAAGGCTGCAATTAGTTGTCCCCGGAGCCTTCTCTTCTCCAGGCTGAACAACCCCAACTCTCTCAGCCTGTCTCCATAGCAGAGGTGCTCCAGCCCTCTGATCATCCTCGTGGCCTCCTCTGGACTCTCTCCAACAGATCCATGTCTGTCTTGTCCCAGGGACCCCAGAGCTGGACTCAGTACTCCAGGTGGGGTCTCACAAAAGCAGAGCAGAGTGGGAGAATCACCTCCCTCGACCTGCTGGCCATGCCTCTTTTCATGCAGGCCAGGACACAGTTGGCTTTCTAGGCTGCCAGTGCTCATTGCTGGGTCATGTTGAGCTTCTTGTCCACCAATACCCCCAAGTCCTTCTCCTCAGGTTGCTCTCAATCCATTCTCCACCCAGCCTGTAGCTGTGATTGGGATTGCCCCAAACCATGTGCAGGACCTTGCACTTGGCCTTGTTGAACTTCATGTGGTTTGCACGGGCCCACCCCTCAAGCCAGTAAAGCTTCGTGGTAATTTACGGTGGGGAACTGACTAAGTTAAACTAATCTTTGTTTTGAGGAGGCTCTTTTGGATTGCTTTTTGGCAAGGTCTGGCAAAATTTGCTCTCTTAAAAATACGGATTCACAGAGGATGATTTTAAGCTCTCCTACTGAAGGAGACAAAGGGCATTACTATCAGCTGTCTTCTCATCTCTGGCATTTGGCACAATAAGATGGTGTGTTTTGCTGGCATATGTGTGTTGCAATACTTTGTCTTAAGAATAATCCTAGAAAATTACTCTGGAGAAGCTACCTTTTTCTCAAGCCTCTACTGCAGCCACTTTTCTTGGGTGCCAGCAAAACTACCAGGATTTTGCCTTTTATTACTTATGTCCTTCATGAGATATGATAGTTTCTCCTGACTCAACAAGAGTTTCATCTAAAATAAGTTTTGCTCTTGAAGCAAAACAAAATAGTCCCTCTGAAAAATTGTGAATATCCACTAAAAAAATCTGGGAGTCCCCAGGAGACGATGAGTTCTCTGTGTGCCTGGAGAAAGAGAAACAAGTACCTTACCTCTTTGTTCTACAGTGAGGAAGATGCTATATCCTGTCATTTACTTCATGTCCTCTAAATCTGACTTACAAGACCTTTAAATACTTTCAGTAGACTTTGACCTGCTAGAGAAACATCTCTACTGGTGTTGCCAGGTTAGCTGTGACCTGTTCGGACAGTATTAAACATGACTTGTCCTTTGCTACCATGACTACCAACCTTGAGAAATAGTAGTAATTAAGACAAGGTCATTTTCTAATATGACTTAACTTTTCTGTGGAAAACAAGGGATAAATGCTTTGCTTCCTTGAAACCAGAACCTGAGTGTTATATCTTGCCTTAGGATAACAATAGTACCCATCAAAGGTTGATGTTTATCTGGAGTGTGCTTTGAAGACAGGTAAATGGAGGGTGATGAATGGAAAAATATTGATGGGTACTTATTGTACGGTTTCTGGAAGCAGTCCATGTCATGGTACTAGATGGCTAGGCTTCATTTTGTTGTTTCAAACTACAGTGAATCTTGAACAACTGAGGAAGAAGGGGGGAAAGAGGACTGTTGTTTGGAGACCGGGTGCATTGGTTTGCTTCTCTTTTTCTACTTGTCGCTGCCGTTGAAAGGAAATCTCTGTTGCCTTTGCCAGTTGAGGAAATAACGTATCGTTTAACAAGTTGGATAAGTACTACGTGGGTTTAGATTGGATAGGGCTGTATTTGCACAAGTACTGTAAATTAAGAAAAAAACATAGGGTTTTAATGTTATATGGAAGATTTAAAAAGAAAACTAGGTATATGAAAAGCAAAAATCAGTGCTGCTTTTTAGATTACACACTCTATATTCTTACTTTCTCTTTCCTTATGGCTTACTGTATTTTCCTAAAAACATGAATTGTTCATTGATTGAAGATCAATTTCATTTTACAGAATGGATGTTACAGCTTGAAATGCACGCTTCAGTCGGTAGCTTTAAGAGTTAGCTGTGAAACCACTGTATAAACACATTCATGTTTGTGTCAATTAAAATAAACTAGCTTCTCCGCAGTCATAGCATGCCAATTGGAAAATCTGGGTGTGAATCCATGACATACCGATATATAATCCAAAAACTATGGCCCGATGGGTCAGTCCAGTCTGGCAGCATTTCTGATGCTCTGTTACTGAGAATAATCTGAGCACATCGGGAACAGCAGTGAGCAAGATACGTGACTGTGAGACCATTCACCTTTTTCTCGTGTGGTTGTAGTCAGTGTTTTTAACCACACTGCTGTTTTAGAAAGCCAGCAGTCTACTGTTCTGTCCTACCCTACAAATCCTTTTTGTTTTCTTTAAGTAGGTGAAATTTGTCATATGTTGTTCCTTAACATTAGATTAAAAGGAAACACAAGGGAATTTTTAGTGTGCACTTTCTCGTTAAAGTGGCGGTATTCTCATATAGTAACTGCACAACAATGTTTGAGACTATATAGTTTCTGTTTTGTTAATGCCAGGCATTATGTGAAATAGAAGAGTTATGTTTGAAAGAATATTGTTGCCTGGTTAAGGGCAACCAGTCTTTCAAATCAGAAAGTGTTGGAGAAGGTACCTTATCGTAATCTGCCATTAGCACTGTGGGATGATCAAAAGACAATGTCGGGTTATTTCCTTCCACTTTGCCATTAAAGAATCCGATGAAGGATGCACGCAGGAAGCATTTTATACTTGGTGTCAGGAGTAAACGTAGCAATTGAATTTATGGTAGTCAGACAAGTTGTAGTCTACCAGGTCATATTATGGTTTTGTTCTGCTGTTAGAGATGTAACCTATTTTTGTGATAACTTACTGGTTGACACATGGAGTTTCTAGTTTCCTGAAGTCCAATGTGAGCTCAGTAATGTTTAGATGGATAAATGGCATTTGGCTTTGATTTCTTAAGATTTTGAGCACATTTTCTGTTGAGCTGTCTTTCCCCAGATGTCTCTGATTTCAGTAGTTCACTTTCTTGTATGTAGCTTTAATCTGTCCTTTTGAATTTATTAATAGCAGCTTTGCAGTGGAGGATTGTTAATCGAACTCAGTGAGTTCTTTCATTAACAGAAAACAATTTGAAATACTCGTGTCATAGCTACTAGTAGCTGCAGTAGCCACTGTTCAGTTTGAGTTAAAGGCTGTATGAAGTAGATATTCCTCAACGTACAGAAATATTTTGAGATTTGTCAATGTAATAGGTGTCCTTTAGACCTTCTGACTGTAGTTTAAAGTACTACTGTCACATCAGATCCTAGACTTTTCATCACCTTTCCATTGGGAGTTAATGAATGTGCCTTTTACTGAATTCCTGTTAAAGCATTTCTGAAGGGATGGAGTTTTATGTAGTCAGAATGGCCATTAATGGCTGTATTTTCATCACAGTCTTATCAGAAGTTTTATAGGAGAGTTCTTGTAGCATCCACTGCTTTCACCATTCTCTCATAGGATGTATGTGTTGAAGAGGAAAGGCCAACTGAAAAAATACCTAATCTCAAACTAGATTTTTCTAGTATGCACGGCATTTTAAGTCTTGTCAGCTGTGTTCTGCATCGTCGCAACAGTACAGTAGGTTCGAGGAGGGATAAACTGGGAAGTTACGTGAGGGTGAAGACAGGCAAGAAGGAGAGATGGGAGTGCGAAGGAGCTAGCGGGGTTGCAGTGGATGACAAGATTTTGGAGAAGGACTAAGACTTAAGGTCACAGCCTGTCTCCTTAGGCTTTGTTCTACTTAGCCTCTTGCACTGTGGTACTGGCTTTCAAAGGCACAGACTATTCCTCTGACTCTATGGAGTTCTCTATCTTGTTGCTCCAACTTCCTCCCCAAACAGCCACATCCCAGTGGGCCAAGAGATGTAAGAATACGTGAAGTGGATCAAGGCCAGGACTCTTCAGGGAAGCAGTAAGGCACTGTACCCAAAACCAATAGTAGTGCTCTCCTTCCACTGGTCATCTCTTCGAGCAGTAGCTGCCTACCTGCCTTGATCCTTCCCTGTATAGGTAAGAGGAAAGGAAATATTTAGACTGGACTACTTTTAATTCCATCTGCTCCTCGAGCCCGCCCTAGGCATTTGGCTAAAAATGTATTTACTTTGGCTGCAAACACCTTTCCTTTTCTTCACTTACTCTTTGTGAGCCTTTTCTGGTTTCTTTCAACTATTCAATTATCAAATTCATGTGGAAGTGATTTATCATGAGGTGGATTTACAAAATGTTTGCTCAACTATTTATTATTTTTGGTCACGATAAAATAACTGAAACATGAATAAAAGATGCATATCCAAACATTGCTGTTGGATGATTTTTGCCTTTTTACTGCTGTAATTTCACTATGGTGAATGCACATATACATTCATATAAATAGAGATATTTTCCATGCGACAATGTTTAAGTAATACATAAGTATAAAAGGTCTGGATCTCTGAATATTTTTCTGAACACTCATAGTGATATGACTCCATGAATCATAGCAAAGTAAAACTTGGCACTTTTATTCACAACAGTATGTGCATTTTTTTAACTATTCACCTTTGTCCAGCTCTAATGAAAAGTATATATCCAATCACTGTCACTGAGCCACAGAGCGCTTTCATGGTAAATGATGATAATCTACAAGAAATAATTAAAACATGACTGTACAAAGCTTTCTTGCCAACAAATTGCTTTCTTCGTTATTACTGAAACTTAAGTACCACATAAGGAAGAGATTTTCAAACTCTTTTTAGGGGATTTAGATGCTTGGTTTTCTTGCACTGTAATGGGAATTGGATAGCACACACCTTGAGCAACTTTGAAAGTTTTGTTTAAAATGTCTGATTTTTTTTTTTATCTTTACTATTTTTGTAATGCAAGTATATTTGTAATATCCTTGAGTCCCAGACTGTTCCTAAATGTACAAGGTCCAGGCTTTCCAATTCATGTCATCCTTATGTAAGCTTAAAAGGTTTTCACGCTCTGCTTTAATTATTTAAAAAAACCCCAAATAATAAAAAACCCCAACCAAACAACGCAAAAACCCACCACAGCCAAACGTGCTGATTTACAGCAGTCGTCATCTCTTCTGCTTGGTAGCAACTTAACTTTTGTACCTGCTGCTTTGTCATTTTACCAGCTCTCCTGTGCACGTGAGGTACAGTAACCTATGTGTGTGCAGGTAGCATGGTGGTCTGGAATTCCTCAGCTTTATTGTGATAAGGAACCTGCCAATTACTTTTCAGAGAAGGGGTTCAAGGCCTCTCGGAAAGAGGATGGGTGAATTCTTTGGGCGCTTACAAATGGCCTGGAAGCAATATTTGGCATGTGTGTGAGACCAACTGGATTTTCTCTCTTCGTACAGTATATACTCGCTCTTCAGCACACCCTTTTTTGTCCCGACTATGCTTTGCTTTTGCTTTTTTCTACCTTGCATCCCTGATTCTGTCTCCTCCTTTAAAATTTTCCTTTTTAAATTTCACTGTGAGTTTTTCAGTTCTCTTTTCAGCTGGGCATTCCACGCCTATGCTCCAGCAGTATCATTTCCCAGCCGCTGCTGCCCTGAGAACTGCTGCATCGTGTAAGAAGGGTTGTCCTTTGCTGTGCACCACACAGATCATTTAAGAGCAGTGTGATGCAGCCCATGTATCTGAAGAGGTCTTTCTCCAAATCATAAACTGAAGACAGGAAATTGAGGACAGTAGAATGCTGTTTTGTGGGGGGAAAAAAGTCACGAAATGGATTTAAGAGGCTGGAAGTGGATATCTTTGCCTTGATTCCTTCCCAGCCCCAAGTATCATAATGACTTGATACATGCAAAGAATTTTGATTATTCTGTGGATGATATGGTAACCCTTTTCCCAGAGAATTGTAAATTGGCGTATATAATCATTGTTTACCTTTCCCTTTTAGATTTTAGGTTAAAAATACAAAGCCTCTGCAAATAATACTTTGAAGTCACTGTATTAAGGGAAGAGCTGTTTGGTGTGCTGATGGAACTGCATTAGTAATCGGTCGTGGTGACAGACAAAGTCTCGTAGCAAGCTGGAGGGTTCGGAGGTTGGAAAGCTGGGAAGCTGCTTTGGTGCAGCTTTGAGAAGCAAAGGTTTTATTCTTGTCTTCTTACTAAAGGCAAACTAAAAGGAAATACTTGAAAGCACTGGCTTCTTAATGGTGTTTCATTTAAATTCTTTAAATTCTCATAGCTTTTCAGCATGGATCAGTGTTACTGTTGCTCTTTTGGTTTTGTGTGTGTGTAGATCAGTATTTTGTTACTGATATTGTTACCAAAATTGGAAATATTCTGCCATTTTTTATTTCCACGTTTTGTACTTGCCTTTAAAATGTGTTCAGTGCTCATCTGCCGTAGATGTTTTGGTGAATTTGGCATTGATGGAGCTTTTGATGAAGCTCTTATTTTCCATGACTCATCTGAAACTTTATGATTGGTTCCTTTGACTCTGTTTCATTCAGTTCATATTTTAAATCAATAAGCCACTTGAGAGAGAAAGAGGCAAGGACACTAGCACTTGGATTTAAGTGCCGTCTTGCCATGATTTCTCCGAGAGCTGTAAATTTTTTTCTCCTCTTTCATTCCTTGACTTCTCTTCCTTACATAGTGGAAAACTGCTTTTTATATTATGAGATTCCTCTCTAGATCTTTACAAATTTTCTCAGAGACTTACAATATTTTGTAGATGTTTCTTAAAATGTTACATTTTATATATCTTTCATTTTCCCTGATATTGATAAGGCAGGAACAGAAACGGGAGTTGATACAATTATAATTGAAATTTTTAAGCCTCTGCTCACTCATGAGTACTTTCTAGCTTTTATATCATTATTCTATCTTTCAGCATCCAAATACAACCGTGAACTGGAAGAACAGATGTGTACGAAAGTACCCTGAATGTTGGCTGGATAGCCTTCCTTACACAGTTTTAATTCTCTCTTCAAGCTGTCACTGTGACTTCTTGTTTTTCTTTAAACATCTTGCATCTGGCTACTGAAGAACAAAGATTTTGCTCTTTTGCAAAACAGCCTTTTTATGATTTTGATATTGATGTCAAATCTGGGTAGTGCAAATTCATTTTTATTGCTTTGTATGGTATATACTTGTTAAGGATTTAGTGCAACTATAAACATCTCCAGGACTCCCCGTAGTAGGGATAAACTGTGAATTATGGACTTGCTAGAATGGGCTATTTCTTTAAGGCAATCTGAACCTCTGTAGCTCTTCATAGAGATTTTATGAAGTAAATCAATGTTTGTTTGCAAATCTAAATGGAGGAATACTGCTTTGGTAATTGCATTGTTATTTGCCTTTTCCTGAGCAAATAATACTAAACAGTTAGATGCTTTAAACTGCATTTTTGAGTTTATAACTTCCTGAAAAACAGATTTAGTTTATGTGGTGTAGTACATTCCTTAGCCTGTGAATATGTAAAAGCAATAATCAATGCTGATTTTAAGGCATTTAACATCTCTTCTTCAAGTTATATTCCCAAAGTTGAAATCCTGTTGCCTCATGGTGTAAAAAGCTGGTACTGATTATGCCTCTTACATCATGGTCTTTCATCAATAGATCTGACAGCTTAAAGTCAGAATCAGTATGCATATTCTACAGACAAGGAAACTGAGGTGTATAAATCTGAAATGATTTATGCTTGATTACCTGGTGGTTTGAGATACACCCCAGCAATTTGATACTGTGATCAGGAATAGATGCGGTGCTTCTGAGCCAGGAAGTCGTGCTGCCTTTTTATTCAAAGGGCTATGTTTCAAAAGCCTGTGATGGCCTGATTTTTATTTCTTCAGATGAATCCAATACCAGAAACTCAGCTGTGAATCTCTCATGCAGCATTATCTTCCTCAAGGAAGGGGGCATTCAGCTTTCTGTGGGTTTTTTGAGCAATTGAGAGTGATGGTGGCTGTTCCCGAAGAGTAGGGCACAGTACTTGCCTTCAAAAAAGGGAGCTAAGAGGAAGCAACTTGTCATAGGCCAATCAACCTAACTTGGATTCTCAAAGGAGTTCTAGAAAACGTTACTAGTAGTCAGTGTATAATTAAGTGATAAATGCATTTGGGCTGCTTGGGGGAGGGAGGGTAATTTCTTCTTGGACTCACTGGCTGGAGTCTACAACAGAAACAGAAAGTATCGGACAGTCGGACTTCAGTACGATTGTTGACACTGGCCTACCTGGCATTCCCCTAAGCAAGGTAGGCACTGACAGACTGCAAGATCAGTGACTCTTAACTTATTGTTGTAACCACTACTCGTTTGAAAAAAATTGCGTTCCTCCACGCAAGTCCGTCAAGGACTGGGACAGGCTGCCCAGGGAAGTGCTTGATTCACCATCCCTGGAGGTATTTAAGACGTGTAGACGTGGTGCTTAGGGACATGGTTTAGTGGTGGGTTTGGCAGTGTTGGGTTAACAGTTCACTTGATGATCTTAAAGGTCTTTTCCAACCGAAACGATTCTATGAGTCCACTTCACTGGCTTCAATTTACCCCTTTCATCTGAAGGCAAATGCCACCTTTTCACCTCCGAGTCAATCTAGTAGATGAACACGACAAATTCCATCCCAAGTCACTTGGGTGTCTTTGCACCAACCTGCACACAGGGCGGAAGAATCCATAGAGGGTCCTGGCTCCGGGCTCCATGACTCACGCTTAACCTATGGAGGGTAGTAGAGCAAGCGTTAGCTGCGTGATCGCACTGAAAGGCTAACTATAAGAGTTTGCTGTCAGAAATGGTAAGGTGTTTTATGTGGTGTTCCCCAAGGATTGATAATAGGTCTTGTGTTATCCTATATCATAATTTATGCATTGGTTCATTAAACAGAGTATGCTTCCTAAATGCTTATGTCTGAGAGGGATTGCAATTAGGGAAACGCAGTATTCCCTATGTATCTTGACTTTAGTTAAGTGTTTGGTGTAGGGAAGAGGAAAAGTAGGGGTTGGTACAAGAACTGCAAGGTAGAGTTTCGCTGGGAATTGGGCGTATCACTAGATTTGTGATTCAGCCCTTAGTTTTTCTGTGCCCCATTTCTCCTATGGAAATTTTCCTAGGGAATTTATAGCAATTTGTTTTTATCTTGTGAAAAAATGGGCAGATAAATACTACAGAATTTAAGTGGCCAGATATTGTGTGGAAAAGTGAGTAAGATAGATAGAAGTAGGGATAAGCTTCAGAAAATTTATTTCATTATGACAGATGATGGATTTTTTTAAAATGAATGTATTTGTTACAATATTACAAAAATGTTTGAATCCCTTGTTCAGGAAAAAGACATGGCATGTTTTTATAGCATTTTCTGTCTCATAAATGGAAAATCCTAGGATGTATCACAGAAATATATTCATAGTATAATGCACTACTATTCTGAGCTTTTGCACTGCATTTCTCAAAAAGAGGAAAATGTGTTATAAAAATCTCACTCTTTTGTTTTGTTTATTCTAGTGTTACAAATCTTAAATACCGAGGAAGATGTGAGCCCGTGATTTCAAGAACTCTTCAGTTTCTAAATGACCTTTCTGTTGGATATCCTTTTATTGTTTATGGCATAACATATTATTTGAAAATAATAAGGTAAAAATTAATATGAGACTTTTGTTGGTTTGTATGCCACATTTTTAAACCAATTAGGATATTTATTCATTTTGGTTTATCTTTTTTCTATGTATAGTTTTTAAAAGGTGTGCTTAGTTCCACCTACTTCTTATCAACAAAAGAGAAATCATATAACTAGTTGTTTGTGGTCGTCTGTCCCCTTCCTAATCTTCTTGAGGTCAGTACCATTGATGAGCTCGGCAATATTGAGAACAGGATTGGTTCTACTTTGAGGATGAGCCAACTAAGAGATGAAGCATGATTTAGATTTTAAACACAAGCCTCATCACATGTTTTATCGTTGTCTGATTCCAAGTTCCTCACTGTGTCAGTGTCATCATTACTACTGATAAAGCTGCCGTGACTCTGCATGTGGATTTTTGTCTGGGTTCAGGTATTTTTGTGAAATTCCTACCCAAATCATAGAAACTAACTTGCTATCTGTTGCAAATCTTTTGTATCTTGTTCTAATATTCACTTACTTATTGTAAGTTGGAGAAGAATGTTTGCTCTTTGAATTTTCAGTCAATCGAGCAAGAAGATTTAAAAAAAGTAGTAGCTGGTTTTGCTGTGACACAATATTTAAAGGTATACAACAGATAATAAACCACCAGGGCTCATGAAAACATTCAATATTGAAATCCTTCACTATTTTAAAACAAAAACAACTTTTCAGTCATTTTCTGGAGGAGAAGGCACCTGGAATATGACAATTGGTATCATTTTATTTCTCCATAGAACTCTAATCGTATAAGAAGAATTTTAATATATTTCCTAGGGTTGAAAGATGAGTGTGTGTTTTCACATTCCATAAGTGAATTTTGTTTAATGAAAATCATACAATGTGTACTTCTACATGTTTACTTGAAATACCATTAAGCAGCTAACTCGATATTTTAAATATGCATCTGTTTATGTTCTCGTGGCCTCACAGAAATAGGACTGGAAAAGATTTGAAAGTGAGACTTTATTGAAGAATTTGACAAAAACAGAAGGGGAGACATTTATTTCATTAATAAGATTTATGAAGGGACTAATGAGCTTTCTCCTTGTTTATATTGTATACTTATTGGCCAGTAGGGTTCAAAACACTTTCAAAATAACCAAGAAATTTATCGTCGTGCACCTAACTTAAAATGCTTGCCTGTTTATTTACGTATGTATATGAGGCTGATTATTTCAGCAGGTATTACTGCTAAAGCCAACAAGCATCTAGCATTTCATATTGTCTTCTGGAGGCTTTCAAAGGCATGTATTCACATGGTTGCTCTCAAAAATGAGGCTCGGTAGAAACTATTGGTGCAAATAATACTTTCCAAAGCTGAAATGTCTGGATAGTTGTAGTTTTCGAATGACTCAAATTATATTTGCAGTAAATGAGCTTCCGCTCATGAAATAGATATAATATTATCAAGACCTAGAAAGGATGAAAAAAGGAGATATTTAATAACCTAAGTTCTCCCGAGGAGAACAACTGTGATGAAATTGTGGGTTTTTTTCTTTGCAGAAACTTGCTAACTGTTGCAAGAGCGGTTTCAGACCCCTATGCATAGTCCGGATGTAAAGCAGCGCTGCCTTCATAAATACACATCTTAAACCTCAGTGTGAAACGTTTAAAGGCTGGTAAAAAGAGAGATTAACTAAAGACATAAATACCAAAAATTTATTCAATTACTTTTTGATGGAAATACTTCAAACAAAAATTCTGAGAACAGTAGCTTTTCTGCTTAGATGGGTGGGGTTGTACAAAGACGGTTTTAATGCTGGTTCACTTCACTGTGATGTTGTATTAGTTAAGTTTAAAATTGTGTTCCCTGGCAAACCATAAAAGATTTCAAAAGTATTAGACACCCACTTTTGTGCTGGAATTTAATATGCAACTTTTTATTGGAAAATAATCGTCCTTGTCTGGCAAAATCCACCATGCAATATTTCTGTTAGTAGGCATAATGCAATAAAGACAGGGAGGGCTATTTATCACTACAAATTTTGAGGATTTCAGGATTCTTTTTATTATTTTAATATATTTCTTTGGTATTAAATCAGAAAAATGATAAATTACACCTGTCGAGGCTGTTTTTCCTTTTTCCCAGAAAATGATGTACAACCCAATTTCACTGGTCATTTTGGCTTTTAAAGATATGTATTTTTTTCCTATAAAAAACTCTACCAATAGTTTTTTTTTTAATAATAATACTGAAGTACTTTTTATTTCAAACATATGAAGTAGTTTATAACTACTTCCTGGCATTGCAAACTTTGGCCTTTTCACATTATATTAGGGGTTTTTTAAAAGGCATTAAGTATATATTGCTTTGAAAGAAATAGTGTATTGTTAAGATGCTGGATCCAGTGGATCAATTTTCAGTATTTGATATAGATTAAATTGTGGCTAGCCTGAAAGGTTAAAATAATAATTTATTTAATTTTAGTACTTCCCTGTACGTCAGTCAGCTTCTACACAGTCTTAGAAATTGGTATTTTTCTTTTTTTATGTGTATAATAGTCTTTTTCTAAAGAATAATCTAGAATTAAAAGCAAACTGTAATTCCAGCAACTGTACTATATAACGGGAAAAAAAAGAAGAACATAAGACAGTATTAACAACAAAGGCAACAAATGATTGGAGCTGGTGTCGTGGTTTACATTACTTTCACAATTATTCCAGGTTTGCATATTTCGAAATATATTAGCCCAATTTGATTTCAAAGCTCAGTTATTTGAATTATAAATCATTATGTCCCTCCTAGCTGATCAGTCGTGAAATATCTTTGAATTCATTTACATAATGGAATATGTTAGTCATTCCTTTATGTCTTTGAAGCCATAGTGCTCCCTCATGCATGTTTAGTTCTTTCTAATAATTAACTTTTCCACTGTATTTTTTTGTAGCAAAATAACTACAGTTTCATTGTCATTTTGTACAATAACTGGGGGTAAAATATTTACAGTCTCTCAAAAATTCTTTATCCATGTCTTTGTTAGCCTTATGTTATGAAAGGCTCTCCCTTGTAACAGGGAGGGGGGAACCACAACTACGTAGCTTTGCAATATAAACCCAGGTAATGCTATGTTAAATATCGTAGATTGACAGAGGAACGTCATCCTAAAACTAGATTAGGAGATTTTCCAATAGCAGCTATAAAACTTGTTCTTACACTTTCAACTGTTTAAAAAGAATTTAGTCCATTTAAAAGGGAAATTGTTTATTCCCATGAAAGTAATCAAACTCTTCAATCAATTATGTGCAGGAATGGCAGTGTTCAGTAAACTGAGTCCTGTTTTTATAATAGTCATTGTAGAATGTACAAACCCTAAGTCATGTCATTCCTGAAAAAGCGTATTCGTATACGTGGGTATCACAAAGCCTTTTACATCCCCATTTCACAGATGCTGAACTGAGATGGTGGAATTTGACTGACTTGCTAAGAGTCATACAGCAGTTTTATCTCAAATGAAGGAGAAGCAGGAGTCAGAAAGTCCAGGCCGTTGCTTTGGCCACTGTCTCGCTCCTTGTTTGCAAACATCCCTCGTGGCAGCGGCTACCTCTGTACAAAAGCTCACAAAGATGTCAGCATGGCTCTTCTTGGAATACACAGTATTATCTCCTTTGCCCAGCCGCAAATGTTTGAATCATCTGAGACAGGGAATTAGCGTGTCCTCATGCTATTAAAGATGTTCATAACTCACACAGCTAGGAAAGGATTCAAGTCGTGAAACAAGTCTTAACCATCTGAACTTTAAGGGCTTCTATAATGTAGTTTTTGCAAACTCAGCTTTTGATTTCATGTGATTTCTCGTGCTTTTATTTATTACACTTCATCAAGTATAACTGCTTAGTAAGTGATGCTAGAATATGCGATCTGTAGAATATATACAGTCCAGGAAATATATTGCTTCTGCGTCATTTAGTGTGCATCTCCCTGGGAGCCTTTGCAGGTGCAGACTCGAGCTTATCCTGCTGGGCCAGGAGCTTCAGCCCCGGAGTCGCGTAGCTTTGCTAGCGCAATGCGTAGAGCTGAGCAGAGCAGACGACCTTCCCCATGGCCCTGCATCGAGCGTGGTGCCTGCGGCCGAGGCTGTACTACTGTAGCGACATGCCGTCCAGACTGGCGCTGGCTTGAATTTAGCCAGTTAGTGGAGTGGGGGGAGATTCATGCTTAGAGTTAGTCAGTTAGATTGGCTTTGTATTTTATAAAGTTGAAGAAACCGGGGTTCTTGTGGAAGTATCCCTAGATAGATCCAAACTTCCCAGCTGTACCACCTTGTTAGGGACTCTGAGACTTTGTATGTTCTTAAGAAATTTCCATTCAGTTCTTGTACATCTGAAAATACTTTGGTTAAGTGTAAGATGTGTTTTTATCTGTTGTAACTGAAACAAATTACATGTGATTTTTGACAGGTCTGGAAGATCACCTCTGTGATTTTGAGGCCATTACTTCAGAGCTGCTTAGGGCTGCTGCCAGTCCCGTTGCCAAGTGCCAGTCATCTTCAACGCAGGCAGTGGCAAAACCACTTTTTTTTTTTTTACATGCTGATACCATGGGTCTATCTGGGGAAAACCCAGCACCATTTATTACCAGAAACTCTCCGTTTAATTATAAAAGTCATTTAGTTCATTCGTCTCTTTTGTGACTAGAATATATGCCATGAAAAGTAATTGCTTTAATTAATAATAGATTATAGTCTTTAATGTTCTAAAGAGTATCTCCATGACACGTATTTCTAGATGAAATTCAGATATTTTTTAACGTACATTTGTTTATGTTTCAGTTAGGATTTTTTCCTTACCAAAAATTCCTGGAGGTTTGTACAACCTGATAACATAATCATAATGCTGCGAGGCTGATTTTTCCTTAACACCTGCTACTTATAGTCTCCTAAAAAAGCTTGTGAAAATAGAAGCTGTGAAATTCATGCTTCAGAATCACACAGTGAGTTTCCTTATGTGTTAAAAACCATTGTGCGTAGTAAATTTTGTAGAACACTTAACTTTTCATACGCTTATGTTTCAACAGAGTAAGCACTTCCCTTTCTTGGGTGTCAGCGATAATTACAGCCTCAGTGACCTTAGGTGCCGGACAGTGTTCTACACTGCTCTCACTCGTCTTCTCATGGTAGATTTAGGTAAGGTCCTCCTCCATGTCCCTGAGGTCATGTCTTGTGTAATAGTATGAACTTTTAAGGTTATTAAATCAATCAAACAGCAGTTTAATTGTACAGTAAATATGTTATAGTTGGTATTTAAATCACTGCCCATCAGCTTTTGAGATGTATGGCATTAAGCAATAACTCTGTATTTGTTTGTTGCCTTCTACTGGAGAAATAAACAAAAGTTATTTTTTGCACAGAAGAATTCCTTGTATTAAATATGAGGATTTACAACATTAAGAGCTTAAGTACTTTGAGTTTCCAGATGACATACTGATAATGCCAGAACCTTCCAGCTTCTAGTAGAAGGGGTTTTTTTTATTTCACTTCCTCATGCAAGTTCCCAATATACAAGACTGTCCAAATTTTAATAAAAACATGGACAAGAGTTTTGTAGTTCAGCCAGAAATACTTAAAACATGCACTTGGGGTTACCTTTCGAGTTGTCCTTTGGAAATTAGGGAGGTTAGATGTGTGTAAAAGCCAGTGCATGCTTTAATAGCTGGATGTGATCCAGGACTCGGCCACTTTGAATCCGGGCACTGTCCTTGGGACCGCTGATGAGCGCCTTCAGAAAATAAGACGGCAAGTTTTCTGTGTGCTCATTTCCAACCCTCGTACAAAGACTTAACTAGACCACATGTGCGAAGAAAAGATTGACACAGACAGTCATAAGCCAGCTGTAGTTGTTACTCCCCTTGCTGATAATCAGTGCCTGAACAGTGCTGAAAACAGTTAACTTTGGGCAAGACCAAACCACATTTATCAGCTTTTCCTTAATGGCAACTGTGAGCTGGACCTGCATTTACTTGCAGTTAAACTGCATTCAGTACTGGCTCAGTGTCCTATAGCATAAGCAATAGGTACATTTTCTAATATAAAATGGGTTACACATGCAGTTTCAGTAACTTTTCCTACAGGGGCGGGGGGAAGATTTGGTAAAAACAAAATCACAAGTGTTAAAAATTACATCTCAAAGTAGAGTTGTGTATCTTTGTTGGACAAAATGCAGGCATTTATGACTGGTTACTAGCTGATAGAGGTCGTCATGATTCTGCTGGATTAACAGCTGTACAAGATCTGAAATGATTAGGAATATCTGGAAGATGCATACATCAGTCTTTTGGCTGTTGTCCTTTGTGTTCCTACTGGAATAAATTTGTTTGGGGTTGAACTGATAGAAAAGCACATCTAGAGACACAAACAGGTACAAGTTGTGGTTTAGGATCCAAATGTAATAAGTATGATGTACACAAACTGTCCTTTCTATGTGTTTGTGCCAGCATTAAATGGCAATATTCTTATCTTGTGAATCAAAAGATATTTTCAAACTGTGCAAACTGGCATGTTTAGACAAAAAAGCATTGTACCCGTTGTCTTCTCTGAGTTTTTTCCAAATTAAATGAAGAGCTTTATATAAAATTCTTTATATGAATGATAAAAACTTTAAGTGGAAACTAAAATCAAGATGAATTTTTATTGGTGAGGGTTGTTTTAAGTAATCGTTTGATGTAGAAATATTTTTGGAGATGAATACAGTAAATTCAGAATATTTACATTTTAAACAATGTGGTGTTGGAGTGACTGGCAAAATTTAATTGCAGGAAAGAACACTTAATATATTAATTGGTATTTGCTTCCAAATGCACTGGTTTCTGTTGAATTACTTTAACTTCATATGAATATAATTAGACTTTGAATTCCTTATGTGCCCCAGGTTGGGTTTTTAAGAATTTTATTGGCATTTAGAATTGCACCATTTTGTCTGAGATTCTTAGTCCAAGATTTCTAAAGGAAACTGAATATTTGTGTGAAGTATATAGGAACCAAAACTGAATAGAACACCACCAGTAAAAGTTATGTTTAAATAAAAGTTTTTACTGCGATTAATATATTTTAGTCACTTCTGCACTACCAATAGGAGTAGATCTAAGCTGTAGAAAATACCTTCAGGAGCTATTCAGCATGGTTTGTCGGTGTCCTACACTTCCAGGTAGGGGCAGCGATGCTCAGTGCCAAACCTCTCCCTCTCCGAGTGAAGCAGGTTTCCAACACTATTGCTGTAAGCCACACGCAGACCTACTATAAGTTACAAGTGAGGCATCTCTTTTCTTTCAAAGGATGTAATAAGGACGTGATGTGTAGTTTGAATTATAGAAAATGAACAATTTACCATGCTAGCGTTGTTTAGGACAGTTTTTTCCTTTCCTTATTAATACTGTACTGTTCCTAGGATGTGAGTGTGGCTTGCACAGGAATGCAAAAGAAATGTATAGGTAATAATTTGTGTTGCTTTTCTAAAAGTTACAAATTATTTAATTAATAGGGCAATGCTACGTAGGATTCTAATCGTATATTCTTTCTTGACTGCCTACACTGAAATTAAAACTGAAACAGCACATAAGATTTTCCCTCACCCCAGTTCCAGAACTAGCCGGTTTGTCGTTGAAGTGTCGGTCCCGATCAATGCTGGACGTTCTCGTAGTTCTTTGGTCTTATCAACTTTTTTAACAAAGTATGCTTGAGATTCTACCTTCAGGAAGGGTTCGTCTTGAATTTGGATGTGTGCATAGCATCTTCATGGGTTGTCTTCTAATGATATGCAACACCCTGGACGAGGAGGAGTATTACTTTTAGTATGTTGTGGTACTTAGGTTTCTCCCAAGAATTCTATGGTGGCAGTTGGGCCGTGAACTCTATAAATGGCAGTAGAGCTGTATCCAAGTGACTTCTGTTGGTCTGTGTGCTGGCATGGGACACCACCAGCGTGGGACTCTTTCTAAATGAGTGGTCTTTATTAATTTTTTTTTTTTTTTTGCTCTGAGGAAAATCTGATAAGCAATTGAAAGGAGAAAAGCATCTGGCTATGCAATGCATATAGAAATAATTTAGCTCCTAGGAGAGGAAGAGGAAGTTGATGCTGGTCAAACACAGAAACTAATACTGTATTGGAACTGCCTGAGGAGCTGGAGTTGGCAAAGGAAGGAGATAGAAACAAAAAGCTGGATGAATAGTCTGGGGTTACTGTGAGTAATCAGAAGCGGACACAAGGGTCCAGAAATGACAAATAAAAAGACTGACTCTGGTTGAGAGGAGCGGAGAGAAGATGGCAGAGGAGACAGGCAAAGATGGACAGGATTGGATTTTCCCAAAGTCCACCAGCTCCTCTTGCTGCCGGCAGTGGTTTGAAATGCAGCACGCAGCATCTCACCCGCTTCGGTTCTGCAGCAGGTGTGGGTAACAGACTGGGTCAGGGACTTGGCTAGTTTAACAAAGTTCTTGAGCATGGATTGCGATTTGAAGGCTCTGTAACTGTGGCTGACCAGTACAACAGCAGTAAGTTATTGACAGCATTTCCTCTGCTTTTAAAAAAAATCTGGAAAACTGGGCACGAATACCGTGTATTAGAGGGAGGCAGTTCAGGTCACAAAGCCAGGTATTCAGGACTGAGGAAATACCGTAACTGGGATTGTCTCTGCAACTTTCCTTTCCTCTCCATTGTAAATATTTACATTGTTATGAGGCAGTTTTAATTGCAGGATCACAGTTATTTCTCTCCGAGGATATTTGCCTCTTTCAGTTCAGTTGTGTCATCCTAGCTTAATAAGAAGCTACTGTCTATTTTGATTTTTATTTTTTTCTGTGTTGACCTCTGGATTTATGTGTTAGTCCACGCTTTGCTTTCTGTTGTGACTATTTTATTCTTCCTGGCCTTTTTTTCTTCTTGGCCTTTTCTGTCATGCTTACTAGTGTACTGGAGCAAGTGTTTTGGTCTCTGCAGTATCCCTAGAGAGAAGAGGCTGGAATTAGGCCCATTTTACAGATGGATATATGAAGTGTAGAAACTGTAAAGCTTACGCTAACTTTGCACAACCAGTTTGACACACAAAAGACTCCTCCTAACTTCAGTTGCAACTTAGTTTGCCAGACTTTGCCGATGAAGAGGGAAGAGAGCAAAGCCCTATAGCAAAGAGCTCTTTAAAGAACATAAATTAAATTCCTACTCTGAATTGCTCTCCAGGGGAATCTGCATGCGAGAGGCAAGCTACCCTCGTTAAGGGCCTACAGATAAGTAGCGTGAGCACCAATCCTCATGCAAATTGCCATTTCTAAAAAGTTAATATTTATTTGTTCGGCATCGTGACAAAACAAAACCAATCCAGATTTCCAGGTTCTTTCAACTGTCTAACCAAGACAATCTCTTCTTTTTCCCTACCCACAACATCTTGTTTCTTTTACTCTAAATTTACACCTTCTGAAACAAATGAGGCAATTGCGTCACACGAATAACCCCACATTTCCACAGCACCTTCATTCCCTATAGTAAATAGGTAGGAGGTAGAAAAAAATAGCATGCGGTCATAGAAGACTGTGATTTAAACATCATACCACAAAGTACACGTGTGAAAGGGTCTAATTTATTGTTGCAGTTTTATATTTAACATTTTCTAACTGTTGAGTCTTGCCTTTCTTAGGTGGATATTCTTCCAGGGTACTGAACAAATGCTGTCAGATTAACAGAGAAAACAGAAATATGAAAAAGAGAAAGCTGTGAAATGCAGAGACATGCCAGTCTCAGATACAAGTTGTTTGCGATCAACAATTTGTCGTCTTTGCTTATATCTCAGTAAAAATATGTCAGAGCTCAGATTTTTGTTCCTGTAGGTCATATGAAAGTTCCCATGATGTCAGTGAGCTTTTTCTATAAAAGCCTAAGATAGTGACCCTTCGGAGCAGCAGTGTGAATATGATGTGATGGTTTTGCTGTTTTGGTTTGGTTTCTTTTCCTGTAGGTGAAGACGAGGATGAATTTGAGAATTTCATGCTCCCCCTCACAGTTTCATTTGAAAGTGTGACTCAGATATTCAGCAGTAGTTTTGAACAAGAAGAAGCAAAGGTAGGTTCATTTCAATTATGGGGAAAGAAATTATTGATGGGAAGAACTAATAGCAAGGCAAGCATTTAGCAACAAGCTTGTCATCTCTTCTGTCTGTCTCTCTGTATATGCCGGTATACTTATAGATGTATACAGGTATAAATATACATATATAATTAGGCACATAGACAGTAGAGATACAAAGGCTGCAAATGACTGTCCTAAATAAACTTTGTACAAAGATTTTACAAAGGCCTTGGGATTTTTCAGGGCTTTGCAGATCGAGTGACCCCACTTGATCCCCATTTATAATCAAAGGGACAAATTTGTCTTCAGTGATAGCTTATCTCTTTCATATGTAATATTCCCCTTTGCCATGCAAGCATCCTGTTTGTGTACATTAACATATTTATTTGGGGGTATGAGGAGACATGTTGTAGCACACTTGATAAAACACTGCTGCTTTAAAGTATTTTTTCAAACAAGAATTTATTATATAAATCAAGACTTTATTAAATGTCTGGGCATATATGTATAAATAGGAACTGGTCTTGAAGTATTGCACCCTTAAACTGAACAAAGTGATTAGGATAACTGATAGCTAAATAAGGTTTTTATGTGCCTGTGGGAGCCATATTAGGATTGATTTGACAAGTCAGTTCAGCTGTGGCAACAGTCATAATATCTAACACAACATTATGTTTTATTAGTAAAATCCTTAAGTGTAGCAAGCTGTTTGTGTCAAAACAACTGTATATTTTTAGGGAAGAAAAAGACTTGCTAGATGCAAGCTGCATCATTAGGAATGATAATATATTAGAGCGCTGTTGCATTAAAGAGATCCCCTTCTCCCGTCACGGAATAAATAGTTAACAATGCACACCGGAGCGCTCGCTTCAGCCACGCAGGGTGATTATGAAGAAACCCTAACAGTAATTTTTAAGTTGCTGTTTTAAAATACGACGGAAACTTAAATACTGCATCGTCATATTTTACCCACTTCCTTTCATAAGAAAATAAACAGATATGCTAGAAATATTTAGTAAATAATTTGTCTGCAGTACATCACTGACATTACCCGAAGATGCACGGTTCAAAATAATCACTTGAATTAAGCTAATATTTTTTTTAAAAACAGTATTTCAGGTTATTTCAACAATTACTTAATTCTAGTTTCCTCTGTTGTTGTTGTTGCTTTCTGTATTTAATTTTAATAACTTTTCATTTCTTAAATATGTAGTTCATCTGTCTTGGATTAACCTCTTATATCTTCAAGTTATAAATCCTAAAAATCAAAACAGAGGTCATTTGATAGCATTACTCTTTCTGTAGGAAACTGTATTTATCTCATGTGAGGATTGAGTTTATTAAAATAATTTTGCCGTTGTCCTGTCTGGTTTGCTTGAAACCATCTTAGCAGAGAAATTTTAATGGAGTGCCAGTGATATATTCCTAAACTAGCAAGTTCTTAACGACCCTGGAAAGTGACTGCTTGATTACACTTTAACGGTATTTGCAAATAAAATCACAAGTAATTAAGGGGAAATCTCCAGGCTTTTGAGCAAGTTTGATGCATGATAACTGCCTGATTCAGCTTCATCTAGAGTAATGCTGTGTAGACAAGAGCTACTGAGATCAATAGCAACATAATGATAGTGGCAGAATTAAGTGAGTAACCTGAGAACTGTGTCTTCAAAATGCATGCAGCTGCCACAAGCCAGGGCCACACAGTGCACTCCGTGCTTCCGTCCTAAATGTTCATCAAAAGACGCCCTGCAGGAAAATGGAGTTAGATGCTCTTTATTGCTGATCGTGTCTCTTGCCACATTTATCAGGGAAATTGGATTAGCAGTTGGCAGCTGCAGGTAGACAAGGTTCTGCAGTGATTAAATATGCAGCTTGGCTGCATTTGTTGTGACAGACCTTTAGTAAATTCTACTGTAAGCACCATCTGTCTAATTTGTATAAAGAAAACTTGGTGCTTTAAGCTACTGATAAAGAACTAAATCTGTTGCTTTATCATAAACAAAACTTTTGCTCTAAATTCTCTTAAACGTAATTTATTAGGTTAAAGCTATTTTTCTATCACGATGAATAAATAATACATGCAAAAGTGCTTTCAGGTACTTCATTTTGCAAGTACTGAAAACAAAAACAGTTCAGTTCTTCAATAAAATGCTTAGTATTCCGATCCACAGGGAGATGACACTGTTAAAATATCACTATGAAAATGGTCCAGGACTGCCAAATTCATTTAATTTGTGGTTTTTACTAGGACTTTCTAACTGGCTAGGGATTTTTAGGTTTTTTAGTATTTCTGAAATACACCATTGAAAAACAGTCACAACAAGGGAGCTCGCTCTTTTTAAAATACATTTGTAATCATTAAATCTGCATACAAAACATATGTTTAGATTTTTTTTCCAGGGAGATGAAATATAATTGAAGATGGCTTAAGTAATTACGTGCTTTGCTTTCCTTTTTTTTCTTTGTCTTGTGGGTTTTTTTCTTCTTTTCTGCTTCCTTCTTCACATATTTATATTAATAGGAGAAATGTCCAGTATTAAAACAGTGGCTAATTTTCTCCTAAGAATTTCAAGGTTTCTCATGACAATCCGGTTCTGTAATCTATCGACTGGGTAGCCGGAATCTCAGTAGTACTTTGTTAATAGTTGTGACATCATCAGATTTGCTAGAAACACATGAAAAAAAAAAAAGGATCTGAGGAAAAAGCAGTTAAATAGCAACATGCTATCTTTAGCTGGTTTGTAGAAACTCCATGCTGTTAAATTATTTAAAATCCTTGATTTTCAGCTTGCACACATTAAAAGTTTTCACACTAAGTGCCAAATGTTGCAAACAGCACTTTAACAGAATGATTTTGCTTTGATCCCTGTAGCAGTTCCTGAATAATTTATCACAGGTTATTGCCTTAATTCTGGAGAGGGATAGAGCAATAAAGGCAGATGAAAACACTCCAGTTGAAACACCTTGGGGCCTGCTCATTCCTCTGACACGGCTCTTTTGTTGGAACTATTTAGAGGTTATTAAGACGTGTCTCCAGAATTAAGAGTATGCTGTAAGGATGAAGACAGCCATCTTAATTCTAAAGACAAAGCGCAATGACCCTTCACCTTTTTTTTCCTTTGTTGTTATTATATAGTAGAATTATGAGGGTAATATTATAGCTGCACCCAGTAGTGCCACTATACTTAAGGGTCTGTCAGACTTTCCATTACAAGGCCCGGTTTGGGGGTGGGTGGCGTGAGTAGTCTCGTCTGTTTTAAATTGCGTTAGTCAGACGCTTGGCACGTGTTGGCAAGTCGGAGGGGGTTTTCTGTGAATATTTAAATCCTCGGCTCCTTTCCTTGCAACGAATCCCTTGAAAAATCTTCTTCGGGACTTTGAAACAAAATACTTGAATTTGGTTTAAAAATTGCTTGGTTTTCATTAATCTTCAGTAAACGTATCGCTGACATTCAGGGAAGAATATTTGGAAACCGAAATTTCAAGAGAATTGTTTCGTTAGCAAGAAGGGCGATGTATAAACCCACCTACTACTGGCATGCTCCTCTTGCTGGGTTCCTTGTATTTGCTGCTCTTCGCTCCTCAGCTCACTCGTCGTGCAGTTGCTGGTGGTGTTATTAACTGTCACTTTGCCCCAGAAATGGCTGGTGTTCGGTCGCGAATGAAGCGGTGGCTTCGTGTATTCTTCAGAGGACTCTGTTAAGTTTGCAAAGCATGTCGAATCCCACAGCGTGCCAGACAACAGTAGATGTATAAGTGTATAACGTTGTTTGTCATTAATAGGTTTTATGCACCTACGTTATTTTGAAAATTCATAATGGGCTCCAGCTAGACTGTTTGGGGATTTGGGGGATTTGGAGGGAGGTTCTTGCTAAATGTGACTTAAGCAGGCGTGGAATCTGGGGTGATTTTTGCTTCTGGTAGAGTTTAAAGGTGTTTTTACCAGCGACTTAAATGGATCAGGATTTGTCTCAGGATTCTGTAGGCTGTTCCGTAGGCTGTTCAGATGTTGCCAACTTTCGGCAGTGTGATGTCATAAAGTTGAGTTCCGATGGCTAATATCTAAACCAGAGTTTACTGGGATTTTACGGGACAAGAATATTATGGTGCCTTGTAAATTGAGGTGATTTATTAAGAATAGTGTGGTTAATGGTATGGGCTTTTTAATGAAAATACCTGAATTTAAAGACTAGAAAACCAAGAAATGTAGTTTATGCAGTAGTAGTTCTCCTTCCTTTAGAATTCAAAGTCAAATGATGTCTGAAATTCCCTGGTGTTTGTGTAGGTTCCCAGAAATCTGGGACCATAGTTTGAAGAAAGTTGCACATCTACTTTTATTAATAGTTTTTTAAAGTCTCACAACCGAACTGTTCCTTAAATATATTTGCAAAAGAACGTTTTCTTACAACCAGTTTTTTTTGTAAAGACAGAAAAAGCATGTTAGAGGAATATGGGTTTGGCTGGTTGTCTTTTTCTAATCCATGTTCTAGAGACCACCGTGAGATGGTGAGCTCTTTCTCTCCGAGCGCATCCTCAAACAAAGGCAAATTCTTGTCTTGCCAGGGGCTGTCGCTCCCCTTCTTCCCCGCTCCAGCCTTTCCTTTGTGCAGTCTTGCTTGTCTCCTTTTTTTGTGGCTAGAATGGGCAAAGGAACCACAATCAATCTGGAAGATTTCCACTTCCCTGTAAATATAGTCGCACCTGTGTATCCCTTCGGAAAGAAGGACAAAGTGTTGCTGCCGAGTTCTTTTAATTCTGTACAGTTCAGTCACCACGTGTGCTAAACAGTTATTTTCTGCGTGGACAAAACAGCACGCAAAGTATGAAAATACAGATGAATATAAAGTTAGAATTTTATATTGCATCTTCTCGGTATTGAACACTTCCTCTCTAGTGATTTCAGAGTCCCATTAAAGTTAATGAGAGTTGAGACCTCTCAGCATCTTGCAAGTTCAGGCCGTTTCAGTGCACAACAGAAAGGAAATGCAAATATTAAAATACTCCTAGCAACCTCACCAGTGTTTTGTAGAGAACTCAATTTATCCTTGGATGAATCTATGTGCGTGCCATCCAAGTCAGTTGGACTAATGGCTCTGTATATGAAAAGTAGAAATTAGCCCTTGTGTAAGATTACATTTAGCAGTTTAACAAGGCATCAGCCATAATTTGCTCTTTATGTGATCAGTTAAAATTAATATGTGAATCTTACCTTTTGTATTTCTCAGCACTATAAATATTACAGTGTTAGCACCAAGTGGTACATTGTTGAAAACTCTGCTTTTAGAGAGAGAACTCCTTGCTGGTTTTTTTTTTGTCATGTTTCTGTGATTATTTTTTTACCAGACTCTGCAGTATTGTGGTCTTTTATTATGGGGGGGGGGGGGGGGGGGGGGGGAATTACAAATCCCACCTGCAGCACATGGATAAAATTTATTAAAACTACTTAATTATCAAAAAATAATATTTACATTGAAGTAAATTGAAAACTTTGTTTATATTGTTAAAATATTTTTCATTCACTAGTGTTTCTTATTGATGCCTATTAATTACCCTGAAAACATCCCTTTAGTAGAGGCTAATTATCTATGCATAAAACATTGTCTGCATTTGTGCTGGAAGGATTCTGAAGCCACACTTCAGTCATTAAAGGAAAAAAAAAATCATCTCGGAACTAATGTTGATACAGATAGAGATTTGCATGGTCCTCTGTAAACAAAAAAAGTCGCTTGCTGAAGAAACCTGACTTGGAAAATTACTTTAAAAAAACAAAACCAAACCAAAAGATATGTTAAAATAACAGTACAATGAGAATCTCAGTGCAACCTTAATTGTAGCTTGTTATGAGTATCAGTTAGTCTTACACCTCATTCAAAATATTACAAGCTTAAATTAACATTTTATTGTTATTGTTAATTTAAATATATAAATACAGGAAGCACTTTTAAACTTCAATACACAGTATTGCTATATTTTGTTTTAATTTGCGTTATTCATTAGGATAGCATATCGAATAATCAAAAGCATTTCCTAAGCATTTTGCTAGTGTTACCACTATAAAACCTGTGCAAATCTTTTTTGTTAAAAGAATCTTTGTGTTTTCTATCCCCCCCCAAAAAAAAAAAAGATTTGAGCGAGACATTTAAACTAATGAATCAAAATCAGATATGCGGTCATTATTGGCTGATTATTACTCCATCTGCTCTGTGCTAACGTGAAAATCAATTACTGTGTCTCTTTCCCACTGACAGCGTATGTTGATCGGGCTGGCAAGGGATCTTCGAGGGATTGCCTTTGCACTGAACACAAAGACCAGCTACACCATGCTGTTTGACTGGATGTATCCTTATTACACGATGACAATACCAGCTCTGTGCACAGAGGGATACCAGGCCCCTTGCATTAGTTTAATAGTATGGCACAGTGGGGAAGAGGAAACAAAGCTAAATGAACTAATGTGTAATCAGCTAAAATTACAGCACAATGGCAACCATGCAGTTAACTGGGAAGGACCACAGAGAGGTCACTTTTTTGTTGTGTCACACTACTAATCTAGAAAACATACCCAAGTGGGTTTCTTCCCTTCATAAATCCGTAATGTTTTTCATAAAAAAAAAAAAAAAGCTGTGTCTTTAACTCCAAACACAATGTACCTACATTTGGTTTAACATCAAAAGTGCTTAAAAAATACTATACAAGTGCTATCTGGGGAGATTTCTCTCTCTGGTATGAATCATGTCTTTAATTTAGTCAGTTACTTTCTATTTATGTCAACTCTATTAATATCGCAACACCTGCAGTCGTCTTGATCCAGAGAAAATGGACATCTGAAAACAAAATCAAAATCTTTAGATTGTAGCTTTCTTCAGTAAGTAATGATAATGGAACTCTATTTGCTTTAAATATTGTGTACATTTCTATGCTATCAAATACAGTAATACTCATGGGTATTTTCTTAATGCTATAGAGAAATGGTTTGTATTTTTAGAAATACAGTAGCTATAATTCTCCAGGTACACAGTCATATTGGTAACAAACCACTGAAACACATAGTGAGGTAACTATGAAAATATTTGTTTTATAATTTAGATCTCACAAAGCAATGGAAGTTAATTATGTAGTTGTTTATTTTATGGACAGAAAAAATAACATTCAGGTACAATTACATGCTTTACTAGAAATCAAGCTTTTATTTTTATTTTAAGTAAATAATGAAACCCAACTGTTCACTACTAATCTTCCTGGTTAAGAGAGAGGAATGCATCGATATAGAATTGCAACTAGGAAATTAGCCTTTAAGGACTGAAAGGCTGTACAGCAGAGCCTGGTACGATCTGATCGCCGTCCTGTGTGGTGGGTAGCAGGATCCTGAGGACCATTCGCATGAGCCCTGTTTAAGTCCTGCACAAGCCTGCAGTGATTCTGTCGATGTGCAGGCTCAGCTTGCAGAAAGTAAGTCCAAAACGTAAAGCAGCGTAGTCTTTATTTCTCTTAAAATCAGTGGAAAGCATCCCTTAATTTCAGTTTTAGAGGACTGGAGAGGAAAAAAAACAAACACACACCACCGTCCTACTGAAGCCAGACTGTGAATTAGCATCTCATTTTCTAGTGGGCACCATTGGGTCCATTTAACTTCATTAGTACTGTTTGTGCTGGTGTTACCCTAAAACTTAATAATAAAATCAGGAAGATGTGTAAAAGCAGATCAGTGCTGCTTCCATTTCAAATTCTTTTTACTTTGTTTTTCCTGGTACAGCATGAGCATCATGCTCTGCTCCTGTGCAGAACTGCAGATCTCCGGTTGGAGGAGGAGGGGGTAACAAGAGACTTACCTCCTCTCCGGTTGAATGAAATGGATTCATCCATGGAGGTGGTTTTTTATACAAGAATCCAGAGTGTGTAATCCTCAGGACCCTTTCCTGAAGATTTTTTTTTTTAATTAATTTATTCTTTCCAGTTTAGGAACTAAGTTTATTTCAAATAAATCAAAACAGCCTCCAACTTTTGGATTTCATTAGTCTGTATTAACAATAAAAATAGATTGAAATGTAGCTTTGCGTGGAATTCAAAACTCAGGCCTTCTCAGGTTTTTTTTTCCCCCTGCGTAGGTTCAAAATTTTTTTTCCTCCTCACCTTTGGCTATAAAGGGTAAGTGCGTGCTTCTGTTCCGTGGATTTCACCTCATTTGGCTGAGTCCAGCTTCATCCAGGTATTGATCCAAAGCATTATTGCGGAATAAGGTGCTATTATAACAACTCTTATTTACTGTATCTAAAAACAGAAAGGTAAATGGGAGGAGAAGGGAGGGTCAGATGCCAATTTTATCATACAAAGTTTTAAGTATCCTTTGATTAACATATTTCTTTTGTAGTTTCAAATCTATCATCAGAAAATTGTTTTAATAGCAAAGAAAAGCTACTTTTCAAACAGATGTTATTCTGTTATGTTTGAAGTCCTAGTATTTCAATACTGAAAATGGCAAATACAGAACAGTAGCCAAAATAAATCTGATTTACTTGCATTTGTTCAATAAATAAACAATACAGAGAGGCATAAAGGGATAAAAGGCTAAGCTTTTAATATGCCGTAAGAGGATGTTGATTCTGTATTGAAGACTATCGGAAATAGTCACTTGTAAATCCCTGGTAGAAGAATGTGTCGATAAACTTCTCAAGTGATTGCAGGAAATATTTTGGGTCTAAGCCCCCTCCTAACAAAACAAATTACAGTCGGTAATCTCTCACCTGAGAGATGCTTCTCTTTTTTTCTGATCGCTATGTTTAGGATTTAAGTTTTGTCCAGTAGATGGCAAAACCGAGCAGAAATAATTTCTTTTAAGTCCTTTCGGTCCGGGGAGGGGAGGGGACGGGGGGAGGCACGGGGGACACCGTTGTATCTTGTATTTTACCATTCTGATGGGAGTTATTAGGATCGTGGTTTGGAGGTGAATCGTCAGGTATGCTGAAGCTGCGCTAGATTGCCAGATAGGGCTGTTTTGTAGCAGGCTTGCTTATACTAATTGAGTTTCTCCAGCAAATCAGGCTCCTTGGAAAAAGGCCAAAGGCTTTTCATAATTGTATTGACAAGAAAATGAATATGATAAATGATGTTCATTCAGCCGAGACAAGATTTATAGTTTTCCTCTGGCAAGGGATGAAGAGAAAATACTTATAATAATAGTAAAATTTGTTTTAAAGTTGTATTAGGTGATCTCTCGAAAGACTTCATTAAAATATTTCCAAATATTTTAAGCAGCTTCAGGTGTTAAGTATAGCATCTTCCCGAAGTATCCGGTAATGAAAGATGAAGAAAAACATCACACAAACAAACAAAACAAAACAAAAAACCCCAAACCCTGGATATGAAAGTCATTTATTCTTCCTGAAATATTGATATGTCAAGCTGTCAATGACGATTCCAGTACCACAGCTTTGGAAAGTTTATTTGCCTTTTGTATTCGTAACGTGTGGTCTCTGTAATTTGTGGGTCAGTCCTGAACATGCAGGTGTGGCCTGAAAAAACCCATATACCAATTTGGGTAGAATCAAACCCTGTTTTTCTTAAAGTTCTGTACTATTTCATTCTGCTATTTACTTCAGGACCGCCTGGATAAGATGTTGAATGTTTAATCTGTTCTCTTCCATCCTAATATCAGACTGTAGTCTAAGGTCCTTGGTCTCGCAGTCAGATACGTCCGTGGAGATTCAGGTGTGAGTTGAGGGTAATATCCACTTTTTTGTTACTTTCATTTAGTGTTTCTTACAGTTAGGTGGTAACCCATAGGCGATTTTTCCTGTGTTCCTCCCAGCTGATTCTCAGTATTTAATGACTTCTGTTGTCTGTAAAAGAAGGTGGTTGCAATAAGAAAATGGGTTGCAAGAATTAAATTATTAGGTTGCTCAGAGTTGCAGTCAGTTAGATAGCACACGATGTAGATGCGTGAGTGCATGAAATTGGCTGCCTGTATAAAACTATCTGTGTATAGGTACGTAGGCACTAAGTTTATAGACAAGTGATCTGCCTTTGAGATGTTTTATCTAGCGGTCATTTAAAAGTTCCAGTTGACCTAGATATTCAGATGCTGCCTCAGATGTGGATCACCAGAACAAGCAAAACAATCTTGTCGCGAAACTGCCATGTTACATATTTATCCAAATTCGTATCGTATTTCTTAACAAAATAAAACCATGTGCAGCAATAAGATGGCTTGTTCAAATTGATTCTGTTGTTCAAATTGATTCTGTTTCGGAAGAACTAAATTTTTAAGTTTCTGTGTTTTAAGGATTCAGGATTATAGGTACAAACCTGAAAGAGCCCAACAAAGAGCTGTAGGGATTGAAGTTTCCTAATCACAAAAGAAGAGGAGAACACATTTTCTTGTGAAACAAGGCTACCTGATCGGTAATCTGTGATAGCTGTTATTGCCAGTTGCATTGATTCAAACCTCAGTATCATTTTTTGCAGTTTGCATTCCTTTGAGCTCGAACCGACTGGTCAGGTTAAGTTCATGACTTAGCCAGATTCCTTGAAGCTTGTGATTAAAAACACTTAAAAATAATATTCTCTTTAAAACCAATTTATTCCACTTTATTGGATTTATTAAAAACATAATAAATTGCTGAAGCCTTTCTGTTGACCCTAGCTTTTATAAAATTTGAGTATAGTCTCCAGTCTTTCCTTGTCAGCGAATGCAGACTCGATGCTGAAGTTTTTGAATTAGGGTAGCTAATCATCTTGGCTATACTGCTGACTTACGTTTTGGTTGTAGAGTTTAGCTGTCAAGTTACTCTCTTCACCATGAAATCTGAAAAGGAAATAATTGTTTTCTACCCTGCAAAAATTCCTCAGCGGGGCTTTGCAGCTTTGCACCATCTCCCTTTGTGTACCTGAGGCTACTAGGAAGGCTGAGGAAGAGGCATGACTTAGGAGAATTAATAGCACAGCTCAGTTCTGGACCTTACACGGCATCTGCGGCAAAAATTGTGAAGTATATTGACCATCCTCTGCTGAGAGTGAGCTGGATTGGAAGTCCACCTCAGAGAAAATGGAACTGGCACTGGTGAATTTTTAAAGGTGTGAGGTGGCATGGATCATCTCTGCCCTTTCAGGACATTGTAGGCAAGTAGGATTTGAATTTAAATCCCAGTTTATTACTGGATAACTCTCTATGGTATGTTTAACTTTAGTTTGTCTGATTTAAAATGTAAAGAACCTCATAAAGGAGAGAGAAACAAGGTCTAAGAGTGTATTTCACATGTCAGCCTCTTCTGCTGTATATAGTTTACGCCTGCAGTGCCTCGAGCAGCTGGCAGCAGACATGCCCGAGTCTTGAGATGCCCCAGCCAGCCAGCAGTAGCCAGAACGCCTTCCATCTGTCTACGCGGCGCTGTCATTCATCAGCACTGCTCTCTCTGACGGCTTTGGCCTCCACCAGAAGAGCTATAGCGAACTGAGACATGACTGTGTCTACACAGCCTAGAAGTGTGTAAACCTTTACGTATTTCAGACTTTTATTTCAGTATCCCATGCTGAGTGCTGTATTCTGCTTTGTAAGATGCACGGTAGTTATCTTTATTGTCTGAATAGGCAACAGCGTTTTCCTAAGAATAGCCACTATTTCTCATGTGGTTAAATAAAGCAGAATTATATGACGTGAAACAAAGTTAAAAATGAAAAATAAGTTTATTATTAAACAAAACCATTGACTAGATTAGCCGGATCATGTTTTAATAGCAAATTGAATAGTTAAAATCTTTTGCTTCAATATTAAAAAAACCTGTTTAATTCTTTGCAGGTCAAGCTGTGCTACCTCATTTCCATTTACCAATCTGCATTCTTATCCAAATAAACTCTTTTTTTTTTTCAGCATGTTGAGAAAACTAGGGATCGGCTTTGTATCAAATCATTGCATGAAATATTTTGATACAGTCAGTAAGTTTTCTTTAAGTTACGTTGCAGAGTCTACTAAACTTATTCTTTTCTGTATTGCGCTCCTTTAAATCCTGCTTTAAAAGAGCAGGTATCTCTTGGGTGCTGATGAGCAAACCGCTCTCCTCAAGGAGTTCTTAGAGATCGAACTTTGCTGGTCTCCCCCACGCAGTTTGGCTGAATTCTCTTCTTGAACACTCTGAAAACAACTTCATTCAATGAGATTGTTCCCAACCATTTATATAGCAAATAGATGAGGTGGCACTGAAATCTGGGGCCCAGAATTTGCTAATATGTAAATTTCTGGTGTTTTTAAATTAAAATGCCATTTGTGACTTACGCCATTCATTAAAAATCCAAGCTCATTTTATATATGTACTTACAGGTTAGCTTCCCGTATACAAACTGTTTTCCTTTTCCTTCGTTACAGCTGTGGTATATTAACTGTTTCCCGCTTAACCATTAATGTTTCCAAAGGATTCAGTCTTCTAAGCAGAGATGTGCTTAAATGCGTAGGTTCTGGCAGTCCCTCTGTCAGAATGAGCTGCCAAGGTCTACGTCTGGCCCACCCATCTAACGGGGCGGTACAGTTTTAGGGGAAGGTGTTCTGCAAGGTGTAATTTTGTCAGTGTACTCTTTAACTCAGTTTGATGAAGATACCCTGCCTACATCTCTGTTCTGCAAAGAGCTATCGAGCTGTGGTACCGTGAACCTGCATGTACAACCCCTATCTTGAAGCTGATGGCAGAATTCATGCAAAACAGGTGAGAAGCACGTGAAAATTAGATAAGTGACCGGTACTGCGATGCTACGCGTTCTCTGTTCCAGCTTTCTGTGTTTTGCTTGTCCTCGTGATGTCTGGCTTTGACTTCAAGACTGCTACTTTCATATTTTGGAACAAAATTGGCAAGCGGAGCTCAGCTTTCAGTGGCATTGTGGTGTTTTACCAAAATGGTAGATGTTACAAAATCAGCTGGTAAGAATTAATTACAGGAATATAGGTAAGAGACTACTGTGGTTTTATATTCAGTGTTAGTGGAATTGTATGCTTGAACCAGGGCTAAGGACTGACTCTACAAGTAAATATGGGAAAATTGTCAAGATTTGCTGCAGGCTGAATTTTTGCCTTAAGCCAAGCTGCATACATATGTGCCTGTAAATCCACAACTCCCTTTACAGTTTCTTTTGCAACGCAACTCTTCCAGCCAAAAAATCTAATCCAGCCAGGCATCTAATACAGCAATATTTATAATCAGCATGTAGGTAAGTTCTCCCACATCTAAAATCTTCTCTCTGGGCTAACCAAAAAGGCCTCAGAATGATTCTGGGAGGTTATTTCAATACTTGACATTGCAGGTGATAGAATGAAATTCCTGTTTTGCCACAAGTAACAGAACAATTTATTTTGGGAAATTATCATTACACTTAGAAATATATAGTGTACTGCCCAAAGGAAAAAAGAGATTTTTAAATGAAAAGTAGATAGTTAAAGTCTCTGTTCTGGGTATCTTTGTGACCGAAGTAATTAAGAGTTTTCAGCAAAGAAATATGTGTTCTCATCATTTCTCATTTTGCCTTGCAAATCAAACTTACAAGGAAAAAAGTATATTTGAAATTTGAAAAACAAATACTTTGTTTAATCTAGTGACAGGAAATTGATGCCTTGACATTCCAGCCTGGCTCCCAGTCAGACGTGGGCGCGTATGGTCTGCACCTCGTCCCTGCACGGCTACGCAGACCTTAGGGCTGAGTTCCCGGTTTCTCGGGCGTGTTGACTCGCTTGCCGTGACTCCCTCTTTGGCTTGTGTAGGCTAATTATGTCTTTTATCCCCATAGTAGTATAATAAATTGCTGGAAAAGTTTACCCTGTCCTTATTGATGATGCAACGCACAAGCAGCGTACTCTAATAGCGCCGCAACTTATTTCAAGGAGGAGATTGTTAAAGCATGAACACAGAGCTCTAATAACGGTAAACAAAAGCAAAGAGGAACTGGAACAATAAATCTTATGCAAAAGACAGCTCTTCAAGCTACTTTCCATATTCATGTTACTCTTCTACCTATTGGTATTCAGAAAATCTGTCTTGTTCCCTTTAGAAAACATCATCTGGGATGGGTTTTTTTTCACGAGTTGTGTACTGCATTAGCTTTTACAGCTTGGAATGCGTTATACAATATACTGTGACATGGTTAAAATATGTTACAGAGTATCAGATTGTGCATTATGCCACTCTGATATTGAGACGACTTGCTGGTTTTGGGGGTTTTTTGCCTCTGCCAGCCATTATAATTTTGAGCATATGGAATACACAAATGTTTTATACAAGGCAAGTTTTATTCATTTATAAACACCCAGATTTCCTCCAGAGTTTGCAGCAAAGGACCCTGCAAACAGGGACTCAGGCAACAAAAAAAAATTGGACTTGCGGCAAAGCGAGCTCCCTACTGCTGTCTCGGTGGTAAGGGTGATACGAGGAATCCACGCTTGATCAAAAGTGGACGGCTACCAAATAGATCAGCCGGGGCATACTCTGGGTTGCATCACTCAGTGATGACTCCTTTCCCTTTCAGGCCAAATAAACACTGAGGGTAAGTTTTGGTAAAGTTACTTAGGAGGTTAAGACCGATATTTGAATTTAGCTTTTAGGCCTGAACTAGGAGTTAGGCTTCTTTATCACAAAGACAAATTGGAAAGATCCAACAGGGACTTGGGCAAGGGCTCTGTTGCGTTTCCAGGTTGGGAACAAAGTGGTTCTCGTTGGCTTTGGTAACACCTGCGCATCAGGGAAGGCAACAGGGTGTGATCTTCTCCAGGTCTGAATGTTCATAAAAAGCGTGTGTTACAGTTGACGCTCAGAGAACCGGCTTGTGATTGCCACAGATGTTATGTAGCAGAATAACCTGTGGGGCTTAGTTTATTTTCGAAAGCGATACGGATGCAGAAGCAGGGTCAAAGTTAGCCTAACAGCTTGGATTATGGAACCTTTGCAGCATTCTTCTGAACTGCAGATGGGCACAAAATGTTCGTCGGTCACCGAAAGCTGTGTTATGTATTGTCTGGCCTCCTTTTCGGGTTAAAATTGTTTTGTCTTTTGTCATAGGATTGTTTCTTTGGCAACATAGGGAGATAGCTAGAGTGCATATCATTGGACTGAAAGCTAGAATTAGTTTATCAAATTAAAAAAATTGTACTTTGTAATCAGCAAGTGTTTCTTTTGTTTTAGGAATGAATCCATTGCAGTTTTCTGCTTTGATGAC
Organism: Grus americana; assembly: GCF_028858705.1. Taxonomy (NCBI): domain Eukaryota; kingdom Metazoa; phylum Chordata; class Aves; order Gruiformes; family Gruidae; genus Grus; species Grus americana. The sequence continues at coordinate 18,451,090 of NC_072865.1, forward strand.
CATCTGAATTTTTTTGCTGTTATTTTTTTAGATCACAACGTTTAAATTTTGATGTATCATCTCCAAATGGAATTCTTCTCTTCAGAGAAGCTAGTAAAATGATTTGTACGTATGGTAGGTATTCATTAATGTTTCCTCTGCAGTGTAATTCTTTGCCTGTCCTGTGATATAAAAATCCTGCTAGTTCAGATTGCTGAACACTGATGGGTTTGTGGAATGTGTAGCGGGACCGTAACGTGCTCCAGCCAGTACCGTCCCCTTGTAAAGTGCCGAGCTGACGTGGGAGCCCTTTGGAGCGCGTTTCCTTTCCTCGGTCAGGGTTCATTCGTGTCGCGTTGTTGCCTGTGTCGCTTTTTTAACTCCAGTGCCTGTCTTCTTGCAACTGTAAATGTGTTTCAGTGAAGATACAAATACTCGTGAGGTGTTGGATCCAGGCTGCTGATTGATAGGTGTGGGTTGATTTTATGTATTCAAATTATATTCCAGCAGTTCCAAAACATAATAGAACCATAACAGCTTTACCCTAGAGCGCTGTTAAAAGTGTTTATAATAAGTTGCTCCATTTTACTACTCCCACTCATGCACGCAACTGCAACAGGTCTTTGACACCAGCAGTTTATATTACGCTCCAACTAACTTTGTAGCTTACAGTTTTGCTTTCTAAATATTTTGAAAGGAATGTTACCAAGTTTTTGTAGAGCAACCTCATTTGTATTTTGCGTAAACAGGAAGAGCCATAAATGTCCTGTTTCTTTTAAAGAAAGATAATTGGTGCATCGGGTTTGCTTTTACTGCATTCAGGTTGCTTTTTGGGTCTGGAAACTGTGTGTTAGATGGCTGCCTGTATAAAAAAACTTCAAATGTAATTTTGCAATCTGTAGGGCACGGAAACAGTATATGCAGAATGCATACAGCATTTACTTATGACAGGAAAAAATTACACCCAAGTAACTCTCCTTGCAAAATCATTTTTCTATTTCTTACCATGTAGTAAGCTAGCACATTTTTTCAGCTATGTTCTTAAATAAATTTTTTAGAACAATTAAGTAAAATAAAAATAAGGTTTTCCATGTATGAAAAGATAAAAGGTAAACTTTTAGATTTTACTACTCAGTTTCTGTTAGCTGTTGTACTTAATTGCTGTAAGCTTTCTTTTGATGATTTAAAAAAAAAAAAAAAAAAGTGTGGTCATGATGATGCTTCAACTCTACTTGTCTGATGGTACCTGATCCCATTGAAGTTATATTTTCCTTTTTATTTATTTTTTTTTATTTCCATCAGTCTTTATTCATCCACTTGTGAAAAACATACCATATTGTTGGGCATCCATTCATCTCGGTTGTTGGCGTCAAGTTTCTAAACTTGCTGAGTAAACCACACTAGTTGGTTTCAACCTGCTTCTTTCCTAATTCCTGCCTAAAAAAACACTCTGTAAAGAAACCTTTTGCTTTCAATTGCAGCTTTTATGGTGTGTGAGTAAAGTTCATAAAATCCTCAGCCCTAAAGTATTGGTAGCTCTTCTACATAAGGACCAGACAACATTTCCTGGCTCATGCTAGAATTTAATTATGCAATGTAAAAGGAAGTTTCAGGACAGTGCAGATTTAAGATTTAAAACTAAGCCGTGGAGCCAGAGAGCCCATGTCCAAACACGTGTTACCCTCTTTGTTAAATTCTGTGGAAGATACTTAGGGATGTTTGGCATCTATCTGGAGATGTGTGCCGTAGAAAGAAGTGACATGACCATAAGAGCTTTCTCTCACGCTTCTCTTTCTTGTCTTGCATAACTGTTTTCCTATGTAAGGATGATATTTTAGTGAACACAGGTTTAAGAGGAGAACTGTCCTTAACGTCCTCCAAAAGGAAAATTTAAAATCACCTATCAACTAGAAGTGGAGGAAAGACTGAGAGGTGAGAGAAAGCCTCCACTCAATATATGGTTTGTTTGGATTTTTTCTGTTTTGCTTTTAAAACACAGTCATATTACCATCATGTCTGAAAGGATCCCATCAGTGATCTTTCCACTACTTAGGTGTGACATTTAGAGGAATTGTTCATCTTTTCTTTTCTGTGTGTGATTACCAGTATTTATTCTGGGACTGGACTCGCTGCAAAGTCCACATGAAAGACCTCCCAGTGCAGTCGGCTGAACTGGCCACTGGGAGCAGAGATTTCAGGTAATCCAGCTGGCTCTGCGCTGGCACAGATGGGTGGCGCTGGCCTGGCCATCGCCGTGGCTCAGCTGTGGGCGCTCTATTAAATAAACATCCAAGGTTAGTGCTGTTTCAGACTGCTACAGCTATTTCTGAAGTGGTCACTGGCTTACAGTCTGGGAAGGTTTTACTGCCCACTATAAGCATTTTGAGATACTGCAATTAATCAGCTTTGAATAATTGCTGTTAACATTTTTAGCTTTTATCGCTAATTACTAGTTTATGAGATTTCCATTCCGGTGTACAGAAAGATATAACTCTTCTGGAAATGTGTTGTAAGGATTCATTACTTTAGTTATGTATGATCTTTTGAACATACAAATCCCTATAAAAATATTGATATTAAGAGATTTTGCATTAATTTCAAATGCCTGCCTGAAAATCGTAATACTTCATAATTGTGCTTTTAAGGAAAACTTTAATCCATAATATTCTATGACTTCTTTTTAAGTGTATTTGTCTTTTAAGCATATGTAATCTTGGCAGACGTCTGGGGAAAAATAAACAAGTAAAGCAAGTAATGATCATAAAATTCACTTTGGTGTTCTTGAGCAATGTTTCCAGCCCCACATTCTGAAAAATTGTGTGATTCAGTTAAAAGAATGAATACGTATATGCCTTCTAATCCTTGCGTTCAGTTTTCCAGTTTTCCGTTGTACCATTACTGCAAGTAACTTAAAATTCTGAAAATAGTTGAGATTCAGCCATAAAAATCATGCTGAATATGAGAAGCATTAGAGAAAAAAAGAGGAGACATGCAGTAAATGTCAAGAGTTGACAACAGACGGTGTGTGCTCATTCATCTTACCAAGTCAGCCAAACCTCTTGTATGTGCCTCCAGCTTCTGGTGAGCTCCTCAAAGCTGATCACAAAGACACTTGAAACTCAAGATAGATTTGACTGAAATCTATACTGTAATAATTGCCTTTTTAAACTTGAGAGAAACACAAAGTGTTGACGTGAGACGGGGGGGGGGAAATAGAAGCAACCATCTCTTTCTTTCAGCACACTGTCCTTGTGGGAAGATCCTTCCTTTCAGGCTCAGTTTCAGTTAATCCATTGACCGGGTGGATTGCCATGAACTCTGCCGAGTATCCTCTCATCCCTGAGAAGTTCTTCCTTCCATCGCCAGGGGACATGGCTGTGTTTCCTCCTCTTGGCAATCCCTGTCTGAACACCAAGCTTCCAGCTCTCACCTCTCCTCGCTGTGCCCTTGACAGTGAGAGTTTCCTTCCCGTAGCTCAGCAGCTCTCCGGGGAAAGACTTGGTCCCTCTCCTGCAGACAGTGTAGCATGGTTGCTCCTCTTTCTTAGAAGAATATAACATACAATACATGAAAATGTGGCTTAATCGTATTGTACTTCCATTGGTAAGTGAAATTTAAATTTGTTTTAGAACAGGACTTTTCCTTCTTCTCTCTCACATTTAATGATGTACAGAAAATGCTAGTAAAAGTATTCTTTTCAGAAATTTCACCTGCACCAAAGTAAACGTGCAAATTTCCAGTTATGACTTAGGTCCACTGGGAGTCTTCTTGCTATATAAACCTATAGGTATGTAAAAACGTGATCTGAAATATGTCTCTGTCCCATCAACACTTTGACAAGGAATTAGTAACTGAAGCGAGATGCCATCGGGTGATTCTTCTCACCAGCGTCAGCGCACAGTGCGCTGGTCATCATTGCCATAATGTTGATTTTTCCCAAGTCTGGCCTACACGGATCGAAGCAGTTTTGGGTAACACATGGACACTTTGCAAATATGGCCTTTTTCAGGTGATGAAAACCATCTACAATTTATATGTGGATTTGTTTTGTGTAAACCCAGTACTGTTGTTTACATGGGGAGAACTTTGAAAGAAACGTTTGGTAACCCAGCTGGTCGCTTTCATTCTGTCTGCAGTTTTGCCAAAGTTTGTGATGTCCGTTTATGTCCGAATGGTACCTCCGTTTACTCTCTATACGTACTGCCAGATCTGTGCTTGGGCTAAAAATAAAAGGGGGAAGAAAAGGGTAGAGCTGCGTTTCTGGGCTGTGAATGTACGTGAACGTTTGTGAGTATGGATGCTGAAATCTCTTTAATTCTAGACTAAAGCATATACGCTTTTTCTCCTCTAGACTGATTTCATATGTTTGAGTGCAAAGCAGAAAAAAATGCAAAATGCCTATTTTTAAGATATGCCAAGCATCTTCAGTTGTCAGTGAATAAAATATAAAATGTGAATTGTTTGTAGTTTTGAAAAGTAGCACCTCAGCGAGTGTTTAATTCTGCTTAACAGATCCAGCTTCGCGATTAGGGTACTACTACTGTGTTGTGTCCTGTCCTGCTCATTTATCACTGATGCAGTGCTAAAGACAATTGTAAGATGTCTTTACAAATGCTATATGTTCAAAAGACGTAAAGCCTGGCGTAGGATGCAAAAAGCACTTAGTCAATTATCCTTGTTAGGACTCTGCAGCTGCTTGGCAAGGGGTGTTGTGTCTTGTCCATTATTGCTAGAGCCAGTCTGACTGAGTGATAGAGTGATTTAAAATAAACAACCGAGAGGAGAAAATTGAAAGGACTTGGAATAGTGTAGTCCGCCATTCTTCATCCCCAATATATTTCACTTTTAATTCTGGATGCACAAGTCTCCTTACTACGTGTTTTTGAACTCCCGGTTGTGTAGGAATGATGTTTCGGTGCATCTTGGGACCGTCTCTTTTTTGTTTTGTGGTTTCTTTACATTTTAGTAAACCTCTTCCCTTTCATTATAGGAGACTGACATAAAAATAATATTTTCAATATGCTGTTTTTATTTATCTACATTCTGTCATGATATACTTTGATGTAAGTTTTTAATTTTGCTTCAGCTTTCAGCTGTTGTAGCAGTTACTGCTCAAGGTCAGCGATGAGGTTAGCCACAGTAGCACAAAACAATTTCCTGTTCTCACAGCCCAGGTAGCATTTGGATGTGGATTAAATTTTACCACATTTTCCAGTAGCCAGACACAATTATTTCTAATGAGCTTTAAATTGCTTCTAGAACATGTATTTCAAAACTTAGTGCGGTAATCCATTCAGTGCCAGCAACTTCATAAGATAACAGTTCTTCTTCAAAATTTTGGTTCAAGTGATTCTTGCTGTGGAACAGGTATTTTTAATCAGCAGCTTAGCTTAAAAGTGGAGTGTTGGCGGGTCTCGGTTGCCATTGGTCTGCTCTCCTCTCTTTTGCAGTAGCGGTTCCAGAATATATTGCTCTTCATTACCGACTCAGATTTCATAATCGGTTTCTTTTGGCAAATTTATCGTGGCGCTAGGCGTGCTCCTTGGGCTGATTTGAGAGGTTTTATGCATGTTTTGTTGTTGCGGAAGCTTTAAAAAATTAGTTTGTGAAGCTTGCTCTCGCCTTTATGATTCCTATTTTCCTTTTGTTTTCTATACATGGCCAGTTCTTTATACTGCCCTAGCGTTCTGAATGCCTGGAAAGCATACGTTCAAACCCATCTTTATGGGGCAGCGGTGAATAATAAAAATAGGAAAGGGGAAGAGGCAAACCCCACTTTTTCTCTATAAACGTGATAAATTTTCACAACCTTTGTTTAATCTCACCAAAGTCTTTTTTTATCTTCATCTAATTCACACATGTTACAAGATGATTTAGTTGTATTATTATACATAGCGCTTATTGGACTGAATTCTAGAACAAGCCCTGCATAAATGAAACTCAGCCATAAGGAAATCATTTTTATATTATGGCTTCTACTGTAAAAGCAATTAAGGAGGAGAACCGAAAGGGAAGCTGCCTGTCCTGACATGCTCCCGCATCTAGGAGGGAGTGAGGGAATGAGCTGTGCAAAGAGCTCTGGTGCATATTGCCTCGGGGATTCTGAGGCACGGTGATGTTATCTTCGGTCAGAGCATCCCAGTTTGGTTTCTTGCCGGCTTCGTATTCCCCTTCTGCATACACGCTTTTTTTTTTTTTTCCTTCCAGCTCCTTTGTTTATGTACTAAGTAGTCTTTCGGTAATGAAATGCTTGAATGCAGCCAGATTCAAGCCCTTATTTCCTATCTAGCAGTTTCACCCGATACCTTCAACAATCCTTTTCTTATTCCTGTCAGAATTTTGTATCACCTCTGAGGCTCAGAGAGTTTAGAATTTTTGTGAGTGACGTTGCTGTCAAATGCAGGGCAAAAAGTCATGTTAAAGGAAATTATTGAGAATTTTGAAAGTCCGTATATTTTAAGATCGTGTGATACAATTTCTCCCACGTTAAGAAGAAGTGGGGGCAAGTTGGATTTTTTTTCATTTGATTTTTAACTCAGTAGTGACACTGAAACTTCACTGATTGGTCTCTACATAGTTTTTATTTTGACAGGAGCTATGAATTTCAAACACAATTTTTAAATTCAGCATGTCAAAGGTCACTTTTTTGTTGATTTAATTTTTTTAAATTGTTTCTTTTAACAATAGGAGTTTATAAAATTGTATTTTGGTTCTCCACTACAGGGATTATAAATGTAAGCATATCCTCAGTAGCTGAGGAGTTGTTCTTGACCTGATTCCAAGTACCTCAGTAAATTAGTTTATGTTCAGTAGTATCCATGGTGTGTAAAAATATTCCCCTGAAGCTCTTGCTAAATGTTACAAGTAGATCATTCTTTTTTTATCTAGTCGGGCATAGCACCGTACTTCATATTTTTTGCAATAACTAATGCTAAAACACTAGTCTTTGTTCTAGCACTGCGTCCCTTGAATCATAGGCGGATGGCTCGGGGCATTGGCAACAGGCACCGCGTGGTCTTTCACCTCCGCTGCTAATTTGAAATCAGCTCTTCCCACTCTTAGGCCCTTTTAAGATGAGTCCATGAACGCAGAACAGTTCTCTGTGGACTCTGCCCACTTGCAAAAAGCAGCTTTTCATCTTGCTCCGGACCCGGATTCTTCTGTCTTTTCATTCCAAGGGGTAGGCACCGAATTCTCCTCTGCCGTGCCTGCCCAGCGTGAGGCAGTGCGAGGGAGCGGGGCTTCCTCCTTCCCATGCTGAACGCTTTGTGCTGGTTAACGGATGTAAAGTTCTAATTGTAGGGTGATTTTTTTGTGAAGTAATAAAAATGATAGAAGAGCAGCAGTCGTGGACACCTCCTAGAATTCATGTTCCTAGGGTTTTTCAGCTTCTTTCCTCATCATCCGTTTTTTCCACCGACTTCCAATTAATTTCCATATTAAGTACATAATTGCCTTGTTGACAACTACTAAGCTCTTTCCATCTGTTGTTGCGTATTATACCGAGTACTTCAAGAACCTGGGGTTATACAATGTCACGCTTGGACAGCTCAGCTATAAACTCAAGGCTGTTTTACTTTCTTGGATCCAGAACTTTGTCTTTGCTTATGTCTGAAGCCAATATATATTTGTTTTATTAACGTAGAGATTTTTAGCAGAGAATTTAATAGTGGAGAAGACCAGATAAGGTTCGTTTCCAGCACACTTACCTTTCTGTCTTGGTTTTGCCCTGAGAATTGTACGCTGTTGGCATAGTGGCTTTCGAAAATAGCGTGCGCCTTCCCACTTTATCTCACAGACAGAATTTTATATTTCATTTTCTTTTTTTTTTTTCCCACAGAATTTGAAATGCAGCAATCTTCTCAGTAACTAGACTGGGTCTTGTCAAAAAGATTAATGCTAATTAAGATGACCTGGCTGGGATGTCTTAAATGAGGCACTGTAGGAAGCTCAAGGAGTTTACTAAGAAATTACATTTACATAAAATTAATGTTAAGTATTACAATAAATGAATATCCAGGTACACTAGAAGACATTCTTCTTTTTCTGCTCTATTTTACTTTTCAATGGGTTCTTTTGGATACTGGTCATTTTTAGTAAAGCAGCGATTTAACACCATTTGGAGTGAACTTCTGTGCAGTAGCAGTGACTGGAATTGTACCCTCTTCCCCAGTTACGCTGTCTTCATGACTACAGCCTTTGCTCATATGAGCAGTTACAGTATCAAAACCATTCTGTATTTTCATTCTTAATTTTTTTTTATTAGAAGGACTTGATTTTAATTATACATGACCATCTTTCCTTGCTGAATGTTTGATTCTTCTCCTACCACACCATTCCTGCTTTTTACAGACCTCAGTTACTACTTCTAAGCAATCCCTGATCGTACTCACAGTCTGTCTTCGTAAAGCTACTTTTCCTTTACAACCTGATGGATAAATGGCCTTGTACTTGCTAGAACTGGTGAACAACATTAATGTTTTAAACAGTACCTTATGCCTTTCCCTCTTTGCATTAAACAATACCAAATGGGTGATGCTTTGATGCATTGGGTGTTTAGAAACAAGGTTTTCCCCCCCTCGATTTTCTAATTACATGATGTAAATTCCTCATTGTCAGTAGTCAGTAACATGAAGAGAAAGAATTAAAAGTAAGGCAGGTATATGATTTTCAGGTGGAAATTTGCATGGGTAGAAAGGAGAGCTGCATGGGGACAGACCCAGTTTAATATTAAGCCTCAATATGTATTAAATACGATGCGATTTATGAGATCTGTCTCATCTCAGACAAGTTTTATGGGGCATTTTTTAATTGCCTCTTATAAAAAGCAAAACGGAGTTGTCATAACTACCTCTCTCAACTGGCAGCGTTTGGCATGGTGAATAGTTAAGGCAGAGTTTGCTCCTTGCTCCAAGTCGTCATCATAGCCATGACAACTAGGTTAGACGCTGAAAGCAGAGAGCCACGCGTCTGAGACTATGGCCCTTTTATTTGTAAGAATACTCTTAAAATGTACAGTTTTGTGTTATTTTCCTCTAGCTAAAATTACCAGGAATGATGAGTAGTAACAGAAGTAGAAGACCTGGCAGTTTTGTGCAGGCCAAGCTTGCCAAGGTCAGCGTCAGATGGGGTCAACCTAGTGAGGCTACTTCGTGGTGGGACTGAAGGGCTTCATCTTTGCTGTGTTCATTCTGCTGGTTTAGCTCACTTTCGTTAATTACTTCAGATTAAAAAAAAATCCGTCGTGAAGACAGACTAACTGTGGGGTGCTGTGAAGACGAGCATTAAATTATTACAAGATACTTAGAAAACTTGGTAATGAGGCCTTGTGAATAATTAGATTTGTTAGAGGATTGCAATGGGATCGACTGCGCTGCTGCACAGTGGATCCAAAAGTCACTATTGCCTGTTAATAGCAATAGTAAATATTTACAGTTAGCTGTTATTTTTACATTATTAACATGGATTTTAATTAAAAAGTCATTCCCATCTGTGACTGGTAAAATAGAGGCTTTTGTAATGGATGTATTTGTTTTCTGAGGGATATATTTAGTGTGGATATACATGAGCAACCATCCCAAGAGACTGTCATGGTAATGGATCAAAACCAGGCTTTGTTGCAGCATGAGAAACTATAAAACCATGTGTTGCAGCTCCGTTCGGATTAAGGAGTTCATGCTGATAGACCCAGTCGTGGTCTGGCTGTTCATCAACAAAGGGAATTCCATAGCTTGTATCTTAAATTTTGTGTACTAATTCCTTGGTGGCTTTTGAGTTCTAGTCATGCTTACTTAACAGATCTTTCACATCAAATGCAGAAATAAATTTTCTTCCAAATAGTAATGTAAATAAAGAGCAAAAAAAAAAAAAGTTTAGATAGTGCCATCAAAAATATTTTAGATTTGCAGCTGCTTATATAAGTTTCTTTCTTTCTTTCTTTCTTTTTATGAAAACAGGTAATCAGATCCTCTCTCTTGGGACTTTGTCAAAAGATCAGGTTTATCCGTTGAAACTCAAGGGCATTTCCATCTGTTACTCTGCACTCAAATCTGCCTTATGTGGAAATTATGTCAGCTTTGGCGTCTTCAAGTTGTACGGGGACAACCACTTTGACAATGTACTTCAGGCCTTTGTCAAAATGCTGCTTTCAGTATCCCACAGTGACTTGCTAGTAAGCAATTACTCATCTTGGGAGTCTTTACGTGAAATATGAAATAACACCACCACAGGCTTTGTATTGTTATAATGAGACAGAGGGATCTCGAACAGCTCAAATGCAGTTTTCAGTTCAATGCCTTGAATTTATTTATATAGTAACATCTACAATACAGGTATGACGAACCTGCCGTGTGAAACGGGAGCTTTTCTAGAATTTTCACGAGGCTTGTCGTGAGAGAGAGAAATGCAAAATTTTGTTCTTTTCTGTACTTGCAAACCCATTTAAGTTGCCTGCATGCACTGTAGAACATCCTCACAGATTCAGCCATTCTGCAATTAGTTTCAATCTGTAAATTGTCACTGTGTATTCCCCATAAAATTGAAAACTTTAATTTTAAAGTACACCATGTTCCCACTTCTCTGTGGGAAGACAACAGATCTCGCGCAGTATCAGCCTAAATTTGAACTGTGACATTTTCTTCATGACACTTTAGTTCAGAACTGTCATTTTATTGCAGGAAGGGACAAATTCGGGATAGTTAAAGACAGTTAATACCCAGATTTCTGCCTGCCGCATAAATAAAGTCCTTGGAATTGAAAAGTTGCTCTCGATTAAAATTGGTGTATTGGTTGTATAGTGAAGTGCGCACATTTGGCACATTCCTAGCCATCCTAGCCATAAATGCCCGAAATAAAAGTCCTTAAGCGTACGATGCTGATGGGGCCAATGAGTTCAAGCAAGAACCTGCACAGAGCCTGTTACAGCACCTCCCTTAAGCGCAAAAAAAGTCCGTCTCTGAGATGATTTGGGGAAATCTGTGATAAATCTCAATAAGATTTCCTGCAGAAGGTAAGATACGGGCCGTAATCCTGTCAGACGGACAGCCTGGGCAGAACGCTGTGCTAGACTGATAGCTGTGTAGAATGTCGAAGCACGGTAGCGTTACTGTATTGTCCTGAGCTTATTTTATACTAATAGCAAGTTTATATCCTATGGTAAATTTGAACAGTTGCAATCTACCAAAGACAAGAAAATATTTTGTCTCTATAAATATTTTGATTTTAATGGCTAAAATAGAATTTATCACATAAAAACTATAAGATCATTCCTTTGTCATCTGTTAATGTTGTTAATATTAGTTGATGGTAATATCTATATTTACTATGAACGTGTACTCTTTTTTTCAGCAATATCGAAAACTAAGCCAGTCTTACTACCCGCTTTTGGAGTGTCTGACCCAAGACCATATGAGTTTCATTACCAGCTTAGAACCTCGTGTCCTAATCTATATTCTTACCTCAATATCGGAAGGACTTACTGCAGTAGGTAAGAATTACTTACGCTCGGCTAAAGAAAGAATTCAAGTGTTTAAGTATCTCGGATTTTTAAAGCAGCACATTCATTTGTATCTTAAAAAATAAATACCAAGTGACAATGGAAGATGCTGGCTTATGAACATTTCAAGAATGTGACTCTTTTGGTTAATGGAGTTAAGTTCTTTTTTAAACATCTAACCTGTAGGTTTTTACAGATAGTATTTTTAAATTGTCTTTTCTTACAAGCCAGAATTGTTGAAATTACTAATGTGCCTCCACTAGGATTGTACTGAAAATTCATGCATTTGTTATTCCGAAGTAAAATGTATTAAAATGTGTACAGGAATCTGTGGGGCTTTGTTTTTATTTGATCAACATAGCTGTTGTATAAATGATGCTTGTTCTGCACAGCTGTGATATGATTTGAGAAATTTAAAGGTATCTTTATCCATGGAAAATAGAAACCAGTTATTCAGTACTTCCTGAATATACTTCAGAGGAGAATCAGTGTAACAGAAGCATACTTGGAGTAACGATAAAAATACGGCAGTCTGATTGCAGTTCATTCTATTCTCTTGCATGGTTTAATTTATGCTTTTTAACCAGATGACTGTCCAAACATTTGAGGTTTATGCAGGAGGAGGGGAGGGCTGGTAGCCTGAAGTCATTTGGAATACGGAGGAGAAGATTGGGAATTTGGGGGAAGAAAAAATAAATCATGCAGTTACATTACGATCACCTAGGAATGCTGTGCATTTATATAGATTTTGACTGAGAGCCTGTTCAAACCTTACAGTAGTATTTATTGATTAGGGTGGTTATTAAGGGGGGGGGGGGGGAGAAGAACTTACAGCATTAGTGTGTATAGATGTTACTCTATAATAGCTGGTGTTTCTCATTACTGCCAAGTGTCAGTCAAGCCCCATAGGAATGTATGAATGCACCGAGACTCACAAAGCATTTGTGATGTTAAACACATTCAGCAGTTTTTGCTGCAAGAGGGAAACTACTCTTAGAGAGAAAATGAGTAGTGAATAGCTAAGCAACAGTAGTAAAGTAGTCTTCAGGTCATTTTATTATATAATGCTGAAATCCATCTTCTCCCCGATATTTGGAGTGCGTTGTCACCTGTAGTGATGGTGCAGCACTTTCTGCCTGTAGGCTGGTTCTGGGAGTCCTGCTGGTGATCCTTTGCAAATGGCTCTGTTGTACTCGGCCTTAGCCAGACTGACAGCTACCAGTTTAGCAAACCCTGTTCCCGACCTCCGTTATCGCTCCACGTTACGTCTCTTCCATTTGAGATATTGGTTATATTCATTTTGATAGGTCACTAGCACACCTGCTTTACCCAATTTGAATTCATGTAAAAGAGAAGGAAGAAAATGTAGAAGCTATATAAGCTTCAGCTTTCATGTGTTACATTTATTTTCCCCCTCTCAAAAAGTATTGCGTTCTCACTCAAGGTGGGGAGGAGGAGTAAGAAAAGGATGTAAGTTGAGTATCTGGGAGTTTAATTGTGAAGAATTACTAATTTTTAGGAACGTAGATGTTTTCTTAGAAAACTTTTATTTGGTAGAATTGCTGATATTCAGCTGAGAAAAGTATCAACAAAAATTTTAATAGCTCACTTTTTTTTTTCCCCCCACATTTCATAAACCATAGATTTGCTTAGCCAATGCTTTCCTTCAGTTCATCTTAAGGTCCTTAAGGTGGCTAGAATAAATACAAACGTACAAGACTCAAACAAACTGTGCAGGAATTTTAAACTTCACCTGACTTCACTGAAGGCTTGATGCAGTCCACCAAAAGCTATTATGCTCACTTTCAGATTCATTTTTTTCCTCGTTTACTCCGATTCTTCCAAACTCAAGTTTTTCAGTCTTTGAGACTTGCCAAATCTGTGTGTCAGTCGGTGAGACCCGGCTGCTTCCGTATTGCCCAGAGAGGATGTGCAATCTCCATCCCTGGAGATGCTCCCAGCCGCTGGACGAGGTCCTAAGGGACCTGTCTGATGTTGACCCTGTTTTGGGCTGGAGGTTGGTCCCATTTGGGTTCTGCCACTGATATTTTTCCTACACTTTCCACTTGCATTCTCCAGCATTCCAAACCAATTTTTTATTCTGTCCAAATGCCTGTGCAGCCCCTCATCTCCCTTGCACATTAAAAGTAATACTTATTTTCCATGATTAGTCAGCTGGAAAGTGCTTTTTTTTGTTGTTTTTAACCTTTCATGTTGAAGTGATGAAATGATTATTTTTCCTTAATGTCATGCTTCTTAATACTGCATGTGTTGATATTGATGTCAGCATTTAAATTCCTCATTTGTGTTCAAGAAGATTTATTTTTGTAGTCAACTGAATAATTTTCCATACTCTTATGACAACATGCTCAGATGAACTACTCTTTGGTCAGTTTATAACTCTTAATTTATTTTTAATCATCTCAAGACTTAGTTACCTGTCACTGCATTTTCTTAAGAGCCATTCCTCTAAATGTTTTATCCCTTTTAACATTTTGGTATTTGGGGCATTACCAATTGTCAGACAGTAAAATACAAAATTTATTTCTTATGTGTTACTTGGTCACACACATCATTCTGCCCTTGGAAAATGGGTAAGTAGATCCAAGCGTTGCCTTTTACACTGAATTACATCAGTGCCACCAGAACATCTCAGAATAGTAGGGCTCAGGGCTATAAGCCATCTGAGGGGGAACTGTGCTTTAAACTGATTAGAACATACAAGTCATTTTCAGAAATGTTTATAAAAATGAAATAGCTGTCTTTTTATTTTAAAAATTAAATACCAGGAGATCACTTCTCTTTCACAGAAAAAAAGTATCTGACTTTTTTCTCTGCTCCCTTTACGTACATGAAACCTTTGAGACTCGCGTTGTTGTCAGCTGTAGGATAAACATTCCCCAAGTCCTCATTTCTGAGGAGTGTTCATTCTGTTGCTGAGTAAATACCTTGCCTGATTCCACGCTTTATAAACACGGTGAAAGAATATGTATTCCTTCAGAAGCGCCTAGCTGTAAATCAGCTATAATGGAAGCCCTCATCTAAGCTTTTATTGCGAGGATAAACACTCCAGTAGTTCTCTTCTAAAGTGTTTACCTGGCTTTTTCACAGCTGACTCAGTGGATCAGAGCCTTTTAATGTAGTCTGCCTGGCATGTCACTAATCTCTGCAAAGCTTTTCTAATTCTTATATGATTAATAGTATAGTATGCTATTCATTGAGGAAAAAGTAAAACATTTTTGCTGTCTTGCTGCCTAATTTAGATGTTAAATTGCTAAATCCATTTGCTTTCCAGGTTTAGTCTCAAAGGCAAATAATGCCAGTATTGAACTGTAAGCAATTGATGGACAGGGAGAATACCACTTAAGTCCCTCTCCTTGCCTTTATGTGAAAAACAAACCAAAATCTTCTAATTTGCAGAGATTCAGCAATGTCGTTAAACTGTTGAAAAGTAATTCCCCTTCAACATATTGCTGTCATATTGTTGAGACCAAAAGGCATCTTCAAGTTGTTTGGGGCTTCTGTTGGCTTTTTAAAATGATATAACCCATTCTAACATGCATGCTCAACTTCCAGTTCCTTGAGCTAACGGCTGATTGGAATTGCCAACAATAGGCAAAACCACACAGATAATAAAAAAATGCACGTAAAGTTAGCCCCCAAACATGAAGCGCATGTGTATTGGCAAAGAAGAAACATAACCAGAAGAGCTGGTTGAATGTGATGGTGGCTGGTGTCATCCTTGTCCCCTGCCCACCACCAGCCCCTACTTTGCCAGCAAGTGTTTGACCAGACTACTGAACTGTTCCTGGATCCGTGGTGACACGCGTGGAGCTGGTGGGCATTTTCTGTAACCACGGCCTGCTGGCATCGTCATCCAAATGATTAGTTCACAGGTGATGGAGCTGAGCTGACCCGAAATGAGAAATGTAGTTTCACTGCATTCTTCCTGGTTATCCCAAGCTTTTATCTCAGTTTCTTTTATTATTCTATCTTTATTCGGTCTTCTCCATCCATTTCTTCTGTCCGTAGCCCAGATTTGGTAGCTCCTTGTTGCTCTTGTTTGTTCTATGGATTCAGGCTTGTCTCGCTAAGATTTAGTGAGAACACTATTGTGCTCCAACGCAAGGTTCCACGTGCCCAGAAGAGTCATTCAAGGGAGTTTGCTTGACACTTCCTGTCTGTTATATCCTTGCAATCAAAAAAAAAAAAAAAAAAAGCATAGGGAAGCATATTTGATATATAGTTATGGGCAAATTTAAGAAGCTCTTAACACTCATATCAGATTCTCATGAGCAAATGATAGCATAGACCTGTCTGCTGTCCTGCTAAAATCACTTACTGTCGAATGTAAAATATCTACTTGTACAGTATCAGCATGTTTAGAACTACTGCTGTTTTGTAAACTGATGATAGTGATTTACTTTGTATTATTCAATTTAAAAAGAAATAGAGTTAAGCACTGGTTTAGAAATACAGCAGAGCCCTCCTATGAAATATGTATTTTCAAATGTCTCACTTGTTGTTATTGATGGTGATTCAATTCCACCATGAATTGCATTTCTAGTTTATATGCAGGACTGGTTTGGTTGAGAACACGGCGAGTGCCAGATTCTGTGGTCTTTACTTTGGCAAGACTCTGAACTTTGAACTCAGCTTTGTTCCGGCAATGTATCTTAACGCCCTGCCCTGTTGAATTCAGTCCTAGGAAGCCCCTTGGTCCAGTGAAGCCAGAGTGGAGATGCTCCAGCTCGTTTCTGGGAGCTGTTAGATCGCTCTCAGCTGCTAAGTCAGCTGGTTGCTTTGGAAGATCAAGTCTTAGGAGACCGTTTGTATCTCCTTTGCCTGTAAACGTTCCTTCAGTGCTTATTTCTAAACACTCTTAGCAAAATACAATTAGTTTTTAGATGGCGAAGGGTTAATCGTGTCAGCACAGAGCTTAAGGAGTTAAACAGATACAGATCAAAATACTTCAGTGTCCAGAGGGATGTGTTTAAATGAACACTGCAAGGTTGGCAGGCCTCCAAATTAGCATAGTTTAAAGAATTCAAGGTACATTTAATTGGATCCTTCTAATCCCTTTTCCCTCAGAATGAGCATTTTAACAGTTTAATTCCTTTTGCAACCCCCACACATCCCTTACTCCAGTGGCCCATCTAAAATAAATACTATGAACTATAAAAGGCCTAGACAAGTCCTAGCTGAAGTCAGTGGCAACAGGATGGAGTCCTAAATGCTCCACTCAGTTGGAGCTGATGTTGGAAATTGCAGAGTATCAGCTAGGGCCGAACCTTGCACCCAGCAGGTTAAACCACCGCACGGATACAAGGAGCTTCAGCTGGCGTTGGTACGGCGAGGAGCCGGCGGTTGTTTAAACACGTGGCACCGGTCAGGACCGCAGCACCAGAGCTGGGAGGCTGCACAGTTGGAAATGGTTTAAGTCACGGCCACTGGTCTTGGGGCCAAGGAGCATCTCGGGTGTCCGGCCAGAAGGAGACGGCAGCTGGGCAGGGGGAAGGGTGCGCCACTGTTTTCAGGAGGAAGAGGAGAGGAGCGTGCCTGAGAACCAAGGACCAGTACGCTGTTGCCATCGTGCTGATGCATGGGAGTGAGCAGAATCCTCTCTCGCAGCGGTGGCACAGCAGGCAACACCTAGCAACAAAATAACTTACATAAATCAGACAGACATATTTACTCTGCAAATAGGTTTAAGCTTTTAATCTTCCTTACTTATAGAAACAGTAAGTAAAGATCTGAAGTGGCTTTTGCTTCTGCTTTTCAACAGTATCCTCCTTTGCTGTCGTGACTTTCAGTTTTGGGGACATTTATGAAGTATTTGCTAGTGACTGCTGTTGTGTTGTTGCCAGCCATATTTAAGGTACTTTAACCTACTTGAATTATTAGGTTTTAAGCAAAATGGCTAACTGGCTGTTCTGTGATCACCCTTTTACTACCTTTAATGGCCCTTGTTTGTTGTTTGCCACCTGACGTTGATTGTAAGCTATTTGGGGCAGAGAAACACTGTGAAATACTACTTGAGAAAAACCTGGACAACAGCTCTGCTTGATTTAACCTTGCCTTCTCAGTAAGCAGATCAAAACAGAATTTTAGTTTCCAAGAATCTGGAGCCTTCTGAATGTGAGACCAAATACCAGTAAAATTTCCACCCTCGTCCTGCACTTCCCAGTACGCGGAGGAGCAGCAGCGTTCATGCAGGAGTCAATGAAGTTCACTGGAGTTCATGATTTTTAGTGCATGGAGCTATCCAGTTACTCAAAAGCAAAGGTTTAATACTGCTAGGTGTTAATAAAAGGAGTCTTCAAAGCTAGTCAACTCATGTATCAAAAATAGACTTGTCGATGTATCGATTAGCCTAATGTCAAAGAGATTATTAAAGTTGAGCTCTCCGAGTACTATAAAATGTCATTATTAATTACTCTTTTATGGAAACAATTTCAAATCTGTTTCATTTTTTACACAGATACAATTGTCTCCTCCAGCTGTTGCGCTAGTTTAGACTACATCGTCACCTACCTCTTCAAGCACCTCGCTAAAGAAGGCAAGAAGACTCTAAGATGTAGAGAGATTTCACAGGATGGACAGAGATTGCTTCATTTCATGCAGCAGAACCCAGAATTTCTACAGCAGGTGAGTTAGCAGTCTTTTCTGTGGGGTATTACTACATTTCTGAATTTTCCTGACTTTTAGTGGTACTGAACACCGGGGTAGCATTGGCTATTTACTAACAGAACAAACCTCTCTGTGTTGGTATGCAACCTGGAGTAGCTTCAGCCGTGTTCTCATGACAACCAAAGGTTGGAGATATTTTTTTGTCATGCTGAAAAGCGTAGATACTCTATTTGGCTGTACAGTATCTTAAAACTTGGTGTTTCATTTTTGCTCCTTAAAAGGAGGTCTGTAAGATCATCAATATGTTTCTATAGACAAAGGGGAAGGAAAGCTCGTATTTTAAGAGGAAGAAAAACAAATTCTGGCATTGAACCACACATTTTGGTAATGAAATGTGTAAATTGAATGGCCGTATGCTATTGAGTTTGAATACTTTATTTTGAAGTAGGCGACTCAGTGGGATTTTTTTCCTGTTAAAGGTAAATACAGTAGAAATTAAATCTCGTGCTTCTGAAAAGGAAGCGGCCGCTGCAGTCCTTAGGAGAGATTTCCCCTTCCCAGGTTTATCACAGCCCAAGTACATTACAGAGACATCAGGATGTTCATAGCTACGTACCTCCGCATTTGCTCTGTGCCACGTTCCCTTAAAATCTCATTAAACTATTTGAAAATGTGTGTTTAGAAGAATCTCTGGATTCCTAGTGCAGTTGCAAAGATGCCGTTTCAGGAGAGGCGTTTCAGGGATCTGGAGGCTTTTAACGCCAATGGAAGTTATTAACAAAATGCAAACGACTGGTGTGGTCGTCTTCGTGTTTCCCTGATAGGTATGCTGTCATTTGGAAAAAGCCTGGCATACAGTCACCTCAGTTATTGTTGTCATTTGTTTACTGTTCTAATTGAAGGTGAAAAATAACTAATGGTAGCTGATATATTCCTGGCAGTATAAAGCATATTGTGAGAATATTAATGATGTTTATTATTGACATCATTATCAGAATATGATGATTCCCCTGTCGCATTACAGGTTCTTACATTTTACTTGCCTAATAGGGGAAACTAGCACTGAAGTCAGCAGTTGGGTATGTCAGATGCTCAGCATCGTACCGTGCATGCAACGCTTTGAACGCGAAGGACAGAACAGCAACCTGGGCGCTGGACTTTCCTGCATTTGTGGCAATCTTGATGTAATACTTTGGCTGTTAATATGCAGTAATCTTTCACTTCATAGCTTATGACTAGGCGGTGATCTGTCTTTATTAACTTCAGATTCTGCGGAATACGTTATATTTATTTTGAATGCAGGCTTTCACATACTCTTTTAAATATTAATGGCTGGTCTCCAGTAGTCAGCGTAAATATGATTTGCATTAGCACTAGTCATATCATATTGAGTGCCTCTGATGTCAACTACTCAGTGTACTAATATCTGACATCATCTCCCGAGGTCACTGACAACTTTGACCTTTATTCTCATGCACAGTTTCTGTAGTCTCAGAAGCTCTTTTGAATTGATTTGAAATTTTGACTCTTCCCTTTATGAGGCAGTAAAATTGATAATTATTCAGATGGGAACTGAGCACTGAGTGAAAAATCAATTCCACCCGCTCTCTGCTGCGTATAAAATTACTTCTGAGTCTGCTGGACTGAACGGATGGCCAAGGTAAAAGCAGCAGGCAGAAATAGTAGAGAGGATTAGCTGGACGAAACTAATAGCCTAAAGGGATGGCTTTTGAGATGAGGGAGTGGGCCGGTTGGGGGTTATTATCAGCAATGATGGGACTCATTGATCATATGTTTACATCAGGTTTCCATTGGGTTATAAATCAGCCCTGAATAGAAACGGAACCCAAGGCCTCGCGTTTTACCAGGGGGACGGCGTATTAGATTATTCTCACTTTCACACTCGGATGAAAAGTGAGACATTGATTATTCATCGGCTGGCCATTAAACACTGGTTTTATAGATGATTTGACTATCACGGAAGCTAATGAACAAGGTTGCTGCTTCATAACCAGCGGTTTCAGTTTTCAAGACATCTGTGTCGGTTAAGTAATGCATAACCCTATTAAAAGGAATGGGTTACAAATTGCTTGACAGTGCTGAAAAACTAGACCCTAATGACTAATTGTGCTTTGAGTTTAGAGAGGTTTGTCAGCTCTTTAAACTAAACTGATGCACCGATAACTGCAATTATTTACTAGTTAGAACATTTCTTCCAAGTTGGATCTCTGGAAGTAGCCGGGTAATTAACAGTTCCACCAGCGCTTGAGGAACAGCCGCCTCAGGTCGGACCGCTCACCGGGGAGCTACCCCACGGCCCGACCTGCCGCGGTCCCTTTCCTCTAGCCACGGAGATCTCTCGGGGCTCTTCTGCCGGGCGGGGGGGTGCGGACTCTCCCCCGGCCGGTCCCCAGCCCGCCGGGACGGGCAGCGGCCCCGGACGAGCTGCCAGTGCCGCGGGAGCAGCCGCCACCCGCCCGCCCGGCCCCGCTGCTCCGGCGCCCTCTGCTTCCCGCCCTCCCGGGCCCGAGGCGGGGACAGCCGCCTCCGCGGCACCCGAGCGGCTCCGCCCGCGCAGCGCCACGGCAGGGGGAGGCCGGTGCCGAGCGGGCCTGAGGAGAAAGCGGCGGGCGGTAGGTGCGGGCGGCGGGACAGCCCCGCGGGCGGCGGCCCGGGGGGAGCGGGGAGGAGCGGGGCGGGACCGCTGCCCTCTGCCGGCGGGACGGCGGCGAGGCCGGGCGGTGTCCGGCGCGGCCGGGCAGGGTGACCCGCGGGAGGAGCGGCCCGGGTCCCTCCTGCCGAGGCTGCCCGGGGCGGAACCGCCGCCTCCCGGAGGGTGTGTGGGGCTGGCCCGCCCGGCAGGCACGCTGTGGGTGATAACGGTACCCGAAACGGCAACAGAACGGTTCCGTTGCTTTTCTGCACCTACGCTTACAGCTGAGCACTCCGCTGTTAAATGAGGCTATTCCGCGTCTGAATGCAGTTCAGTAAATAGGTGTATATGTCCGTGACCGGGGCTTTCGTCTTCTTTAGCCTCTGGAGTAGCAGACGTGTAGAATTAAACCCTATTAATTCTTACGTTATTTGCTTACGTGTGTCCCATAGCAGTTCTGGTTTTTTTAATAGATTGATGTGACTGTACAAAGACGGGAGCAATAGCAAACATGGAAGTGAAACAACTTCTTCGTGTTTAGGAGCACGTTACAGCATCCTTTTAAAGTCCAACAGCGGTTCTTGGCTTTGGCCCTACTTTTTGCTGTGCCACGGGCTTTGTTCCCTTGGGCAAGCTACTTAGTCTGAGCTTAATCTGCAAACAACTGCTTCATGACGGTGTCTTACGACTAAACTGAATTAACATGTGTAAAGTAATTTGCGATACATGGATAGAAAGCGGTATTAAGTTTATTACATTCAACTATTGCTGTTATATTATGTTGTTTTATAAGCACTCTACTAAATAATTTTCAACTTTTCTATGCTGCTATTCCAGGATTGTCGAGTGAAGCTGGTGTTTGCTTTGCTTTATAAATGAAAGTGTAATTTTTGGGTTTAAGATGCTATCTTTATATTCTGTTAATGCTTATCTTGCTGAATTTGGCTGTTAGTTCAATTTGGGTATGTTAAAGTACTGTTCATGTTCAGTTCTTTCCAAAAATCAATCAGTTTTGTAGTGTCTTTCGCTCGTAGTTCTGACAAACGTTCCTAAGAGCTGTGCGTGATAGGTAAAGAGCTCTGTTTGCGTAGCCATCATTGAAATAACTCCGCGCTGGATGTGGAAGAGGATGAACGGTTGGTTGGTTGAATAGAAACAGGATTTCAGGGACATTTCAGTGTTCACCTCCTTTCCTGGGTGTTTCTTGGAGAGGTGCGTTAGGTATAGGGGTAACGAATGAGGGAGGGTATTGCATGGTGATTACATTTCTGCACATCCTTTCCAGGAGGATCGCGTGGATAAGAATAAGGAGGATTCTTTTGGTGAGTTTGAGCGTTGTACCAATGTTTGGATTAGATCTGCACAGTGCCTGCTCCAAGACCCAGCGTGCAGCCAAAGTGATCTCCTCCTCGCTGGCGCAGGAGCAGTGGTGAGCGGTTTGGTGTTCCCGGAGGTGGAACGGCGCTGCATGCCTCCGCGGCACGGCCAGTCGGGAACCAGAAGGAACGTGCCTCCTGGCCGGCAGTCAGGCCGGCTGGCTGGCTGCTTCTCAGCCCAGGCGGGCCCACGGCAGGGGACGGTTCTGGCGGACAGTTGTTGTAGGGCTGGGTGGCCCTTCTGAGGGGTCAACATTTCTGGGGGCAACGGGTCGCGAGCGCGGCAGTAGGGAAAAAGCAGCATGGATGTGGGAAGATCCGGCGTTTATCGCCATAAGGAAATGTGGTGGAGTACATGAGCTGGAGAGGGATCTCTAGGGAAGGAGCGTTAGTAGGTAGAAGGTATGTGTGTGAACAAAGAACGTGGAGGGCATGGGTGAGTGTGGTAGCACTGAAAAAGGGAGCGAGGATGCAGTGTCAGGAAGATGTGTGGCTTGATGGGAAAACCTCACCAGGCTGCTCATTGGAGCGGAGCGCTTGTGACTTAGAACTTCACGGAGTGACGAAGATGCACTAAATGAAGCAGCACAGCAGCACTGCGTAGCAAATGTAAAACGGAAAGTAAAGATGCCAGTTGGAATGAAAAATCAAGTGGCATTGCTAAAATAAAAATGTATTATAAATTGCTACTTTCCTTTTTTCCATTTTGTGCTGTAAAATCAGCGATGTTTTTGTTTTTCAGGTAAACCTCAGTGCTACATACAGCTTGTGTGGAGTGATGCACAGTAATTGAAATAAAAACTCAAAGAGGAGATGTGTTTATAATGCGTGCTTCATGGCCCGTGCAGAAGCACTTGCGTATAAGCACGTCACGAAAAGAAATCTGAATTGTACTGACGGGGGGCAGTTGTGTGAGATGTTGAGTACCTGAGCACCTTGAGCCACATATGTGAGCATATGCTTCATTTCGAGAGCAGAACAAACCCACAGGTGCGATTGTTCCTGGGCTTAAAATGAATGTGTTTAAAGGATCGGGACCAGAGTGCTCAGCTTTTGCCAGCTTGAGCCTTGACTGGTTTGATGCAGCAGCGAGAGGGATTTTCATTGGGACATCTGTTTTCAGCCTCTTAGCACAATTTAAAAATGTTACCCAATACTATCATAACTTTCTTTATTAATTGAAAGGGATGGAGATATACCAGCTGTAGCCCAAGCCAGCAGAGACTTGGGTGGCTAAGCAACAGAAAAGGCACCATATTGAGTGAGCCAAAATTCAGTCTCAAAGTCATTTATTTTAACCAGTGACAATACGTTTAGACTCTAGTGTTTCAATTTGATTGATGGTTTAATATCATATATAATTTTTTTAATGAAGGGAACCCATTTAAATATGTTAACATTTGCACTAGTAGTCTCCCATGTACATAACTGCATTTAATCGTTACTCTGATTGTTTTTGTGGTTGTGTAATTTGTATCAGCAAAATAACTATGTCAAAGCAGTCTTATCTTAATGAAAAATATGGTTACTTCTCTTTTAACCTTACTTCTTACTGCACACGTATAAAGGCAGCGGCAGGCTCAGTATCCCGCATATTGCTAAACGTATAGCTCTCCCTACATGAGTATTGTCAATTAAGAAATCAAAAAAATTAATGAGCTTAGTGTCTTTTCTAATTCTGCTTTGTTTAAAGCCTTGTTGTGATTCGTTGTCATGTGAATCGAGTAATTTAATTTTAAGACTTTTAATGTTAAAATACATCATCATTAGTGATGTATCTGAAGATTTCACGCTCTTAATAACGGCGCTAAATCAAATTGGGAAGCTCCTCTTAATCATCCGAGCTGCGCTAGAGTTGACACAACCAGTTTTGGGGGCCGGAGAGAAGTTTAGTTCCGCGAAGTAACAAGTATTATACAGAATTCATGTATGGAAACAAAAAAAAAAAAAAAAAAAAAAAAAGCGGCGACTCGGCTTGCAGCGCAAACCGCTAGAGGTGTCAGTGTTGGATGTGCACCCTCGGGCTAGGCAGCTGGTGTATGTATGCTTTTGTTTATCGGTTACTGGTTTATGTAGCCTTTAGGCCAGCACATGAAACAATCGTTCCTACAGGGTCAGCTGCTGGTCAGAAGCAAAGTAAGAAAAGACTTTGCCTTAAAACGCCTCAGCCATAATTTTAGTGCAGCTGGCACCTGCTACTGGTGCACAGCGGGAGGGTTAGAGGTCAAAGAGGCAGTTGTTCTAAACTCAGTGATGGCTTAAAGGGACTTGTAGATTAATCTGCTTTATTAACTTCTGTATATTAGATAACTATTGCACTGAATGACAGTCCGTCTTTCTGAATAAGTCCCTTCACCTCTTTCTCATTTAAATTGGCTTTTGAGTAATGAATATTAAATAGAATACATTTCAGGGTAATTAAATGAAAACATTAGGATGATGTTGTTTTACAATCATATCTGTAAGTTTCTTGTGTATTTATCTTGCATTTATTACTGTTCATTGCTTTTTGCTAGCAGAACAAAAAGCATAAATGTTTCAATTAAAGAGGAGGAACTGGCTGTATTTCTCAATAACCTCCTGTCTCCTATGCTGCATAAATATTTTCAAAAAGCAAATAAGTTTAAGGGGAAGTATAAAAATGTTTTATTCCTTGTTTACTCAGCACAATGTAATACTTTACATTACTTGGAAATGTTTGATTTCTGCTGGCCCTGGTCGTTTTATATAAAATACTAAGAGGTGCTGGTTTGGGGAAGGGCAAAAAAAAAAAAAATTGCCATTCCGTAGAATCTAACTAGCGATATGAATAGCACCAATAATTTTGTAAAGTTCACATTATAATTCAAAATCTGGTTAGAAGTGCTGCTTGCAGTCTGGAAAGAAAGCAATATCTTTACAAAATGGATAGGGAAAGGTAACAATCCATTCCATGATCTGCTACTGGCAGATTTGCCATGTGAGTAATGAAACTCGCTCTCGGTGAACAAACACCCTCCCATTCCCCCATTTAAAAAAGAAAAAAAAAATCAAGTTGAAAATTCTAGAATAGGAGTGACTTACAAAGATGCTTAATTGCCATTAGATATGATAAGTGGCCCGTCGAAGCTTATAGCAAATGAGATGATGCTTGTGTAGAGATCCGGTGCCCGATGAGGCAATTGCCGCAGCGTTCTGACCCGCTCAGTGCTCGTTTTGAGCAAATGGAAAGGTGTGCGTGAGGTAAAAAGGGCTCTTTCGTTGCCAAAAACTTCCCAATGACTGTCACACACAAAATACGTGTCCCACTTAAGCTCAGCAGATTTTCGATTTTCAGGACTCTGGTGGAGTTGTGCCCCAAAAATCCACGCGTTTCCTAGGCTCATAAATTGCTGTCGTCTTTGTGATCCTGAGAGGGATTTGTGTGCTCGGGGTGTCTTCTGAAATCATGAGATCCAGAAACTGAGTTTGTGGGGTTTTTTCCCTGATGTTTACTTGTTTGTTTGTTGGTGGGGTTTTTTACTGAAAATTGAGATTCTTGTGTATTTACGTGCCTCCAGGAACCTGCACAGTTTAAAAGTAAAACACATTTTTTAAAAATCCCAACATCGCTACAGATTGATGAGATTTGGCAAAGCTGTTATTTTATGTCAGCTTGGCTTAGCATAGTGTAGGTTGGCTTAGTTTAACTTGAGCAAATCCTCCCAATGCTTTGCTGGGCACATCAGAGAAGAGGCAGTTTAGCTGTTTGAAAGAGCACTACACACAAAGGACTAGTACACAACATGGGATTTGACCTTTCAGTATAACCGTGTTTCTGAATTCATGATTTGTTTCCCTTTAAAAAAAAAAAAAAAGAAATAAAAAAAATTAAAAATGAAGTGTGTGCAACCATTCTTTAAAATCTTTTTAGCGTGACAAGTAAAGTAATCTTCCATTGATACTTAAAAGTCCATCTGCAGAAATTCAGGGAGAATGTTAGAGAGACGCAATATCTATTGAAATGTTGAGTGTCAAACTGCCAGGGTAATGTATTTAGTATGAAATATAATATTCAGTGCATTTTGTTTTGATGACTGCATGAAAGAGCCTTGTGCTCTTATCCTTTGTTGTTGTTGTGAAAGATGATATTCACTAAGAAGTGTTGGTGACTATTCAGGACACAGTAGCAATATGCTTATTGCCATCTTTATCATCTGTCTTTTATGTTTATTTGCAATAGCTTTGGTTACAGTTCTGCTCGTCAGGATAACAAAAATACTTTTAATTGCTCCACAGAAGAAATTAGAATCAATTTATGAACAGTTGGAAAACAGACGAGGCTTGAAATCTGTTAGGCAATTGGTAATTAATACTTGGATTAGGCTTTTTAAGTTCTGTGCTAGTACACTGCTCTGCTCCAGCAGAGTGGAGTAGGTCACTTTGCTTTACGCAAGGTCCTTGAACAGTGGTTAGAGCCAAGCTTCTCGGTTTGTTACACTCTTGGTTTCCTTCAAGGTCTGGTTTAAAAGCCCAGCCTGCCTCCCTGACCCTGCTGATTATCTCTGTATCGGTGCTCAACTAAGGTAAATATGAGTAAAGTAATTACTCTGGTTCTAATTTTCTCTGTGCTACTGGTTACTGTTGCTGGGGCGGGGGGGTGCCTCTGGGTATGCTGCTGGCAGACGTCCACAGCGTTTGAGCCTTAGGCTCAGGCTGCCTGCAAAGCCCAGCTGCCTTGTGGCAAGCAGCATCAGGGTCTTGGAAGAGATCTACAGATCTCTTCGTGTTGCTGCAAGGCCAGGTGGATTATGGGATAGATGCTGGGCTGAACTTGACGGTGAGTGCAAGTTTAAGCCCAGCTTAAGGACCGCTCCTTGGCGTGTGGGGCTTGCGTCCCTGAGGGTTGCACTGAGCACGCTTCCACTCAGTGTCGGCGTGAGTCTAGTTCAGATTCAGGGATAAACGCACGCTCAGTGTGAGATACCTTGAAGTTCCTTGGACGAAGGATTTAGAGCTGATCATATGCTCAGCCTTTCCCTCTGTATGCAGCTTGTTACATTTCTGGAACATTTCTGTGGATTAAGTTTGAGATTAGCCTCAAATTGATTTTAGACTAAATTATTTTATTTTTCCAGGAATAGCATTTTCTGACCTTGTCTTCCCTCCCCACTTGACTGGCATTTTGGAGGGCCTTCCTGTAATAGAGGTTTCAGAAAAGTACCGATCCAGCAGGCAAAGATACCAATTCCTGTGCTGAAATCCTGATGCGACGGTGAAAATCTCAAGATGCTTTTGTGCATCAACTCCCAGCACTTGATGCAAGGGAAGGCACTGATGAATTTCTCAGGAGCTGGAGAAGAGAAGGGTGACGGCTCACATTTGAGGGATTTAAAGATGATGCACGCTGTAAGTCCTAGTGTCAGTTAAGGGGAAGACTGAAAGATTTAGACATAGGACCATTAACATTCCTGAAGATAGACTCTTGCGGGAAGGCGTTGGTGTAGGTGAAGCTGCTGTTCCCTTCTCCCAAGAGAATTAAATAATCTGTAACTAGTCATTTGGTCAGAGATGCTGGTAGTAGGCACTGACTTCATTCTGTGTCACCTCTCAGATAAGATGCTGGAGGTGCAAGAAAGGGAGAGGCTCTCACGAAGTGGACTGGAAAAAATGCTTAAGGATCTTCTTCGGAGATAAAACTAACTGGGTTTCCAAAGACCTGAACCTAGCTGCTTCTTCGTTGACTGCTAAAAGCAGAGGAAAATGTGTATTAATTTTTTATAAGGTTTTTAAAGAGCTCAGCCTTCTCCTACACCAAACCAGCCTGAAGTTTGTGTTACAAAGTGTGGCAGGTTGTGCATTCCAAAAGTCCCAGTTATTCATAGTGCTGTCATCTTTAAAAACAGCTGTAACGCTGTATAGTTATGGCTGGTTGTTTGGAAATGGCTGAATCTAAAATAAACAGCTTAGGTTAATTTAAAATGACACTCCAGTATCTGTAACTGGAAAGCTCTGAATGCTACCAGCTAAAGAATGCAGATTAAGGGTTGATGTCACAGTCTTAAATTATTCCAGCCTGAGGTGGAATAATTTGCTGTCTATCAGGGAGCGCAGATGGATAAGCAAAAAGAAGCTGTGCAGATACACGAGTTTGTAAACATCTGTCAGCTACACCAGATATCCAAATACAAAATCTAGCACTTCAGGCAGCATATGAGTGTGTGACATTCAACAGAGGGTTTACATGAAATTCAGCACAGAAGCAAGTCAGCACACCCTGGAAGGTAATAATTAATGAAACGTATCCCCTCCTCCCAGCAGAAGGAGGAGGTATTTCATTCATCAGGCGTCTTCAGTGTTGCTGCAGTTAACTGTTCCGCTTCCAGAATTTAATGGAGCCAACCCTTAGACTAGGCAAAACTGCTCCATCCCGTGAGACTTACTGCTTTGCTGTAGGTGAATCTATAGCAGCCAGCTGGCTTCTCTTCTCCATCCCCGATGGGTGCCTGCTCCCCCAGGAGCATGGTCTCCCTTAGGATAGGTGGACCCAGTTCTGATAGGCGAGACTGGACCCGAGTAGTATAGTCCTTCACTGTGGAAATTCAGATGCAACTGTAATTTGAAAAGAACGTGTTCTGTCGTGTTGGAATATGCCCTCAAATTAGAGGGGAGATACTAAAATTACTGGTTGAAAACATGCTAGTATAGGGCAAAATCTTTCGCTGCGAACAGCTCGTGAGCAGGATGTGGCTGCTGCCCGTGTTCCAGCTGTGTTGCGGTGACTCGCTAGCGTAGCACCAACATCTGCTTTGTCATCCTGTCGACTGCCTGAAAGGCAGTTCACTGGCTAAAGGTAGATGATAAAAGTAAACCTTAGCTTTGAAAAGTCCGCTTTGCACTACTGGTCTGTGTTATTGTGCTATTAACATATGAAAGCTTATTTTAACAGTAAAAAAAATAGAAACTGCGGTGGATCTGGTGCGGTAAATTCAATGGGCATGTTGCAGATGCTTGTCATTAGCATTAAGGTATCATCCAAAATGTATCCTTTGGAGTCTGTGCTTGTGTTTCTCTTTCAGATACAAAGTCAGGTTTGACCTAAGTTAGTACAATCTTATTTTATTATTTCTGCCAGCTCATGATTTGGACCTACTTCAAGTGAAGTCTCCCATGCTCGTGGCCCTTTGGCCAGTTCTAAAGACCTATCCAGGGAAATGCCAAGCTCCATGCTCCCTGTAACGGTTCCTTTTTCACATCTACAGCCAGCTTTTCCATCCCTTCTGAACAGTGGGAGAAGAGACTTTCCTGGCAGGACATAACATGTAACTGATAGGAGTATCCTGTCAAAGGTACGGACACTTAAATTGTGTGCAGGCATATACTAGTTCATGGTATGCAGTGTGTCACCCAGATGCCTTGTCCCGGCATCAGGATTGGGGTTTCTTCAGCCATTTATGCCTTAATTGTTTTCATAAAAGGAAACAAAAAGGCCAGACCCAATTGAACTATTCCAAATTGACATACAAGATTGGGGGGTCTCACGATTTTATTAAGTCTTGGTAATTGCTGCAGCTTCTTCACGCTTCAGCTGTTGAATCATGAAATTTTAGTTATTAATGTTTATTTACAGAGAGAGAGATTAAAAAAAAAATCATAGAATCCCAGACTGGTTTGGGTTGGAAGGGACCTCAAAGCCCATCCAGTCCCACCCCCCTGCCACGGGCAGGGACACCCTCCACTAGCCCAGGTTGCCCAAAGCCCCATCCAACCTGGCCTTGAACACTGCCAGGCATGGGGCATCCACAGCTTCTTTGGACAAATATATATTGGAAGTACGTATAAATAGGGTGAACCGCTATATTCTGTGAACAGAAATCTGGAGGAATCTAGCCCATATAGGCTGGAGGAAAAGCTTGGGCTGAGGGTAGCTGAGAAGGCTGGAGCAGAAGGGCCATTGAAAAGAGCTCTGTGGTTGCCTTCGCCTGATTTCGTGGCCCTGTGATTTGCCTGATGTCTTCTTCTTTCTCTCCTTCCCTCCTTCCACATGTCCTCCCCTCTTCCTATACATGCAATGAAAATTAGCAACAAGACGGAGCGAGGTGAGAGGGTGCCCAGAAGGAAAGCCGCTGTAATGTGACTCGGCCCCATTATTCGGAGCCGGAGGTCGAGGCTGCCCCTGTTGGCCGCAGCACCAGCCTTCCGTGCTTCTGCTGCTCCGGAACAACTTCTTTAAAGCTCTTTGTTGGTCTAATGTCATTTCCTAATGCAGCGGGACAGGACACGTGATTCTTAAACTCTTATATATTGCAAATCTCAACTGATTTGCTGTTTCTGACAGTTAAATATTTTTAGTTCAGGAGGAATGGGCTGGTTCTCACTTTCATAATAAATAAAATCTTTAGTTTTCTTATTTCATCTGGAAGTTTTAGCTTTGAACGTGGAAAATATCACTCTGAAAGTTAGGCTTTCTAGTAAAATAAATATTTTAAAACAACAGATTAAAATTTAAGGTATTTAATAATCTTGGAGCATTTAAATCTTCCTAATATTATTAGTAAATGATGATCCATTTATCGATATAGGAAGAATTGATGATGAAAGAACTGAGAACTCCGAAGGACATGTAAATTAGTAATCACAGCTCCTAAATTAAGAGTGAACTGTCTGAAGCTAGAGCTATAAAAATCTACTAAGTTTTGTACGCTAAACAATGAAAATCTGAATCTTTTTCAGATCTGCATGGGAAAAAAGAGTGTTCTTACCAGCTAAGTGGTTGGTTAAAAGCTGCATATGTTCTTAGACAATTCTAAATCTTTTGTCAAGGAATACATAACTGCTGTCTCTGGTGTTGACATAATGTTCTTTATGTTAAAATGTGATTAGTTGCAGCAAAATAAAATATTCATCTCAACATATAGGAGAGAGAAATGAGTTCCAGGACCTGCTATGATGCCAGTGCTCTCTATTGATAATATGGAGCAGCAATAAAAGCCTTTATAATGGAAAGACAGCTTCTTTTGAGCCCCAGTTAAAAAAGTTTTCATTGTAAGGGTTATCTTGACCAACATTTTCTTCTTCCACCCAAGAAAGAAAGAGGCTCTTAAGGAAGAGAGGCTCTGAAGAATTAATTTATTGGAAGAACAGTTCTTTATTCTTGCCTGTCAATAGTTCCTTTTGTAAAGAACAAATGTGTCAGGAGAAACGTTATTGAACCAGATAAAGGGATGCCCTGTGTTTAAGGTAAGAGAACAGAGGCAAGGTTGCTGTTTTGAAGTAGAAAATAGATTATCTGTTCCCCCGCCCCCTTTCTTTTTAATGTCTCTCTCCCCACCTTGAGACCTTGTCTTGTGCCCGAGTCAGCGTGAGGACTTGAGCCTGCCCAACGCCGCAGGCAGCTGTCCCGGCTCTGGAGAGCCTCTGTGCTGCAGAGGGTCTGTGGCAGGATCCGCAGTCATTTTCCTGAAAGAAAATGTTTCCGTTTCTACCAACAGGGTATTTTCCATCTAGAAAACAAAAAATCCGTATGTTTGATCAGTCCTGCTTCTGTGCTCTGTGCGTTGTTTTGCCATTGAGTTGCTTCGTGATCTCCAAGTAGATGATGAGAGTTTTGGCAAAGGTGGAGCAAGGAGGGTGTACCATAGCATGAGTTTCCCTCCGACACCTGCACGCTGAATACATGCACGTCTGCCTGAACCCCACCAGCTGCTTCTGCTGCCCGGTGAGAGGGACTGCAGGTCTCTAGCAACAGCGTGACCAACATTGGGTGATGGCTGGAAGGAGCTGAGGAAGTTGAGGGGGTGCCCCAGGCTCCGTCTGCATCACTGTGGCTTTGCATACAGCCTTTGTTCCTCAATCAGCCCCTCTGTAAAATGTGATGGTAATGCTGATGTATCTTTGAAGCTAACTAACATCTGGGAAATGCTCTGCAGTTCTCCAAACTAGTGAAATAAAAATGCAGACGGTGCTGTTGCTGCTGTCTGCTGGGCGCCCGCTCCTGTGCCTGGGTCCAGCTGACGGCCTGGGAGCGAGCTGGGCTGCTCTGGGGCAGCGATGCTGGCCACGTAACTGCGTTCATCTCCTCGTTTGTAGATGTCATTGGGCAAGACCTCATCTTTAGAAAATTGCAGTTATGATTTCTGTATGTGTTGCCATCATAAATAAAAATATATGTAAATGTGTCAGTAAATGGAAAAATAAAGGAAGCGGCACATAATTTCAGAGCTTTCTTCAGAAGCTTAAAGTGTTTCAGTTCCTTCGTGACCTGAAAAACTCAGGGGAGCAACAAAAAAGGACATAAATATATAGAGAGCTGCGTGTCAAGTATCTAGAATTTTTTTCCTGCATGGGTTGACCTGTTTCTCCTGATCACAGCAGTCTCAATCACTGATCACATGAGGTCTGAAGGAGGAGGCTGAGGATGTCACTTGTCAACGTAGGAAGAAGCTGTTCTATATAATGTGAAAATAGAGAGGTGGGAGAGGGAGAATTGGCAAAATTAAGTGAGATTCTGATACCTCTGCCTAAGAAAGAGTTAAAGTCTGGTACGTCACCAGTAAATGTGCTGTTTGCTCAGGCAAAGCTGCATTATAAAGTAGCATGAGCCTCGTCTAGCCCAGCTCTGTTGCCTTGCAGATGAATGCGTGCAGGCTCCCTCCTTCGACAGAGGTCCTTTCCAGCAGGGGTGCTCTCCTGGCGCTTGTTTGTGGGTGCCGTCTCTCTTGGAGTGTGCCAGCAGCGCTGCAAAGCGAAGGATCTGGAATGCAAACGGCTTGCTGTAGGCTCATGCAGAAGTAGCACAGGGAACCAAAGCTACAGAGGAAAACAAAGCAGCAGCTATAATTGTGATAGAGAAACGTGGAAAACAGGAAAAGGAAGTTTAAGGTTGTTATCATGGATTTTGGTGCCCTTCATCTTGGTGGAATTAGGCTCATAATTGCTGATTGTCTTCTGCTTGTGCCGTAACGCACTCCTGACAACCTCTGACAGAGGTCTTGGTTTGATAGGTGCGCCCCGATTTTATGCATGCAACTCTTCATGCCAAGCCATACACCTTGATGCTTTTTTTTTTTTTTTAATCTTTGCAAGGAGTGGGATGTCTAAGACATCTGCACAGACAACACGATAGGATTCCAAATTGTCCACCTCTGCAGGTAATAAACTTACATAACTTCATGAGAGGCATTAATCACTGTTCCCGAGAGCTCAGGGGCAGATGTTACAACCTTGTTCATATTAGTGCAGCGGTACCAGAGTCCCAGCAGTTCCTTTAAACCGACAACTTTGTGTGAAAGCATTAGTGCTTGGCGGTGGTGTAACCATCTAGTTTAATTGAAAGGAATGGGTTGACCCATGAAGAAAACGGACGTACGTGTGTCCGGGTACGAGCCCTAGCTAAGTCCTGAATGCAGTGTTGTTCCCTGTGCAGATAATGATTTCTAAAAGGGTTCTCATTAATCCTCAGAGTCAGAAGTGGAATTAAAAATGTTTGACAGTAGGATCTTGTCAGAGGAAAAGCTTGGAAGTGGGAGGGAGGCTTTCATGGTTTTCATGTCCTGGTTGGCCGATATCCAAACATACAATTAATAGTTGCTGTTATGTAGATTGCTTTGTGTTGACTTTGGGTTTATGGATTGTAACATTCATCATATGCCTTGCTTAGTAATGTCTGTACTGCTTACACACAGAGACAACCAAGCGTTTCCCTGGTGAATTTTGGACATTTTAGTCTTCTTCCATATTCAGGCCAGAAACTTTACTAAAATATTTGCTTTGCAGTTCCTTTGCGATTTCGTAGCAATTCTGGGCTACAGACCTTCAGGGCA
Organism: Grus americana; assembly: GCF_028858705.1. Classification (NCBI taxonomy): domain Eukaryota; kingdom Metazoa; phylum Chordata; class Aves; order Gruiformes; family Gruidae; genus Grus; species Grus americana. The sequence continues at coordinate 18,485,002 of NC_072865.1, forward strand.
TCCTCATGACTTGTTTGAGAAAGCTGGAGTTTGAAGAGGTGGCGCTTCTCCCTCTGGGTCAGTTGTGACCTGGTCTCCAAGCGCGCCCTTTTGAGATTAAACATCACATTGAAAGTCTTCTACGTGCACAGCACTTTTTCTAAGAAATACGGGTATGTCAGTCGTGGGGCTCTGACTAAATCACAGCTTGAGTGAGTTTGTTTAATTACTTAACAAAATGCTACTGTCCTAGCAGTTGGCTTTGTTGTGAGCTGTGGAGATGAAAACCTGGAGATGAATGAATTATAAGAAGTCGTCGTTGTTCATGTGTGGAAAACAAGCCCCTATTAGTGCTTGTGCAGAGGTTTTGAATTATTTGCATTAGTTCCAAAGCAGTATAGAACTGGTTTTGTCCTATGAGTCATGAAAAATCGTTTGCCTGATACATAAACTGCGAAGTCAGGTGAAGAATTGGCCTTTCTCGCGCCAGACCGCATGTTCCTAACCGGAAAGTTCAAATAATTTGTGGACATCTCCGTTCCAGGTGATTTGTAGTGCTAGGATTCATCTTTTTCATTTAGTGAAACATGCTGTTTGACTTCGCCTTGGTCAGTTATTACAGGCTAGTTTGCAGTGTGGCAGCTCTCTGGAGACCCTGCGCACAGCTACTCATTGGCCTAGAAGAAAGGATTTAATGATTTTCTACTTCCTCTATGTTTGGTTTTAGGGTGTAGATATTTTATAAATCTGAGTCAAACTATTTACTGGTGACATTTTACAAATTTTCACTCTGTTTAATCTCTGAGTAATGTTTTTAGGTTCGTATATGTTGTGGCCTTTGGCGTTTCAGACTAACCTATCTCAAGGATATCTTAGAGCATTTTATCTTTAAATGGATTCTATAGTTATTTTGTAATTTCTTTTTACAAAAATTGTGCCGATCCCTAAAATAAGTCCTACCCTTCCTAGCTAGACACACCAGAGGTATAGAAGCACAGCAAGACCAGAAGAGGCCTCCGAGGGAGAATACTCCACGTGGCATTAGCTGAAGGCTGTGGTTACATGGCAGCCAACGAGCAAAGTGAATTATGTAGCTTCTGTTTGGCTGCCAATAGAACTTAATTATATGAGTTGATAGATCTTGGTCCTTTATAAAGTTGATGAAGTGGCTTTGTCCCTGCTGTAGAGCTCCGTAAAGTCACAGAAGTAAAATGTCTAAAATCAGAGGCTGGGTTTGTGACTGTGATGGAAATGGCATAGATTTATAAACTTCTTGCTGTAATCAGGATTGCCTTGATCGAAATAGGGAGTGTTCCCTTCAGATGCCTTGCGGTGTCACACACGAAGAAAGGTGGATGCGAGAAAATGAGACTCTTGAAGAGCGGCTAGGGATTAATCTGAAACTAATACAGATTACTGGTCGCACGTGTATTAGTGTCCTAGAAGCAGTGTGACAACGGGGCAGATCCCTGTAGTAAAGTCAAAGTCTGTACGTTAAATTAACACGACTCTAAACCTCAATTCATATTTGCTTTGACTTCTTTCTTTTTCTTTGGAGCCCAGCTTTGACATTCGTTTTCTTTTAACTTCCTTCACCTGGTAGTTTTGGTTATGGAAGTGTTTATTTGGAAGAATGACTTCTGTAATGCCATGCTCATATGTGAAATTTCAGTGATTTGGGCATGGTTAGTAAAAGTTTCATTCATTTTTCCTTCTCACCACATCACACAGTACAACAACAGTATCCATACTCATCTAAACTGCCTGACTTTTCTTTCAGATGATGTCAATCCTAATGAACACCATCATTTTTGAAGACTGCAGAAACCAATGGTCTGTGTCAAGACCACTGCTTGGACTTATACTTCTCAATGAGAAAGTGAGTATTTAAGAAATTCCACCAATTCATTCTTCATGTGCCCAAGTAGTTGAAATAATTATTTCAACCGGCCTGTTGCCCTTACAGATCCCCATCTCTTTCCTTGGGACCTTGCTCCCTTCTGCTGACATTAGGAGTAGAGACAACGGTTCAGCTTGTACCGTAAAGATATTTTACAGATTAGTTCACAGAGGCTGAGTGGCTTCCTTTTGATGAAAAGCCCTCTCAAAGCTTTATCTCAACTTTTATACCCAAACTTAGATAATACAAGTATAGAATTAAGCTTTTTTTTTAATAAATTGTATGTCTTCGCTTTTCCAGAATTAAGCAGGAATAGAAGTTATGCAAGTTCATCTGGCTTTTAGATAGAAATATGAAACAAGAACGCTGTGGAAATCACATCAGAAAAATTGCTTCCTAGAAAAATAGTTAACCAATTTCTTTTTCTGAAAGGTTTCACAGGAACAGCTAGCTTTGGGGAGTATTAGCTGAGCGCTTACACTTAAGCACTCGCATTGATTGCAGTTTGGATTGTGTGCATCTGTGGCAGGTTCTGTAAACCAGGAAATACTCTGCAATTTGCCCTTTCAATAAAATCTGAAACTATGAATTTGGATATACCCATCATGTTTCCCTGGTGACTTAATAGAGACAATATTGTCTGAAATGGAAACCATCTGAGTAAATGAATGCAAGTTGATCTAAATGGGTGCATTTTTTTGTATGGTGAGGCATTGTTTCTGAAGATAGTGACCTGTTGTATTTGCCACACTTCTGAGCTAGCTCTAACTTTATTCTGAATTGCTTTATCTCTTGGGCAGTCACAAGCCTCAGTGTATTACTGCTTTGGAGAATGAATTGTCTATACAATAAGAGGGTGCTGCAAAAAAATAAGACACTAAGATTAGCAGCAACCGCATACATTAAAATTCAAACTGAAATCCCAGCTATGGAAGGAAACTAATAGAAGAAGAAAATATATCAAGAAGAGAAGCGCTGTCTCATCATTCACCTGTGCTGAAGGATCCAATTTTAGCCATATCCAATAGCACTGTCATTCATCTTCTTGGTGTGTTATTGTGATTTAAATCCAAGCTCTATAAGAGAGAGCAGTTCTTTTAAAATGATTGAGAGGGAATAAGGGCAAATTCAGTGTTTAGGAAAACTTTATGACATCACAATATTATACTTTACAGATGGAAGCAATATTTCCTACTTTGGAAGGAAAACTAATCATTTTCTATCTGCTCTGAGTCACTGCATCATTATAAAAGTGGGAAATAAGTAGTTTTGTGCATTCCCAATCTTGTTCAAGACGACACTTTTGTTTATATAATGCTTCTGATTTATAGCGTTTAAGTATTAGCCTGACTACATATTAATTATGTGGTTTTGATGCTTCAGTATAAGAAGAAATTAAATATTTCACTTGAAGATAAAACTATGGAGCTGTAAATCATAAGGAATAAATTTGTGACTGGCAGAATATTCTTTTTGCCAAAATTAGACTAGTTCTAATGATTATGTGTTTTGCTTAGCAGACACGGATATGTACAAGCACCTTTACTTACGAACAAGTCTTATGTTTCTTTTGGAAGGGTGGAGAATAGGAAATAGAATTTACAATATTTGTATTGTCCCTTTTGCATCAAGGTTATTTACTTCGTGTTCGGAAAAAGTGGGACACGTACTTATATATGGCTGTAAAAGTCATCTTTTCTTGGCTCATTTCAGCACACTGCTGGTTTATTTATTATATTATAAAGGAAATGAGTTCCTTTATTTCAGGTAGGGCCTCTGTCTCTACAGTTCCTGAGATAGCAAGCACACATTTCCCATGTTTTACTGCTGCTTCTCCTCTTCTTTTGTTTTAATGATATCTTCTTTGCCCATAACTCATCTCAAAGGGAAGGCATCACGTTTACTTTGGGACTCTGAAAAACTGGGATTTACACATGCTTGCATCACTACGGGTAATTGTGCCAAAATGGGAATCATACTTAGAGTCCACCCTAAAAAACCGCTAAATCTTTGGAGGCAACATAAAACGGGACGGATGCGCACAGCTCCTGACATTGTTTCCATACTGAAGTGCAGCAGCAAGTTTAATTTAAATCTTCGGGGCAAGAGTTGGCAGGAAAAGCCCTCTGCATCCTGACAACGCAGCAACCGTGTCTCCTCCTCGCCGTTGTCCTTCAGCCGAAGAACACAGACATTCGAGTGTACAGGCAAAAGTGGAGTTATTGCAGAGAAGCCTTAGAAACCTCGGGGCGTGGAACAGCTCCGTAGCATTGAAGCAGTGATGCCATGGGATGCCCTACTCATTAATGACAGGCAGAGATGTTAGTCCTCCCTGTTACTTGAGGATGCTGTTAATACTTTCCATTACGGGGTTGACTGAAGTTGTTCTTGGAATGCCTCTTTTCTAAAAGCACTTTGTGGACGCTGGACAAGAACTCGGGGTTGTGGCCTTCTCTCCATTGAGCTCTACGTTTGTCACCTTGAGACAGGGCTTCTGGGAAGGTGTTTGGGGCAGGTGGATAGTTCATCTTTTACACCAGCTCCCAAGTGATTCTCAGTTTTGAGTTCCTAAGTGGTTTGGGACCCAGCTAGTTGATCAGCTGCTGCCTCCACTGCCAGTACTGCTGCAGTGGTCAGCAAAGGTGCGTAATATAGGATGGTTCTGGTTTGAGAGGAGCTGGATTGACGGCAAGTGATTTGCCCAGCAGACATTAAAGCAAACACTTCCTATAATCCTGTTGTCAGTGCTTAGCGTTAGTGTTAAGGTTTTAGTACATTTCATTTTTGTTATCCCATATACAAGAGAGCTGTAATTTTGATGGAAAAGATGTGTGTTGAATTTGAGATTTGTTTAAGGTTTAAACCTGTTAAAGGTTTTAAAAAATAATCTGGCAAACAAATCCCGGACTTTTCTGCTTCTGACATTCTGCATGACACCCTACAAGTTACATTAACTTCAAAAGTCCACTAGATTTTGCATACTAAAAACTGGTTTTCAGCTTAGCTTTAACAAGTTATCTTGTTACACACCTCAAATTTGGGGAATACCGCCAATATTCCTCTTGACTGCAATTTCAGACTGCTCAGAAACTTTGCCAGGTACTTGGGCACAGGTTTATCAGAACGGTTCATTCTCCTCTGAATAATTGTCTGTATCAGTGCTTATACCGTGGATGTGGATACGCCCAAGGCCATAAGACTTTGACTGACACAGCCAATATAATAAAGACTAAACAGGATTACCTGACTTGCTTGGCTGTAGGAGTAGGGTAGTGGATGACACTAGAGGTCCCCTCCTGTTCTAAACTGAACTAGACCAAAATTTCCCTAAGGTGATAAAAAGTTCTTTTTTAACTAGTCTGTAGATCCGCCAGAATATAATGGGAATAGTAATAAATCATATAGGTTACTTAACTTCTAAAGAAACGAAGGTGAGTGTCTCGTCACAGCACTGAAGTCGTTAGAGCCCACTGCAAAGTGCACAAATTTGCACCATTCTGAAAAGACTTGAAAAGTAGTCAGGGATGTTTCTGCCACCTCTCTTAGGTGGCTTTCTGTACTGGAACTAGTTAGGTGGCCAACACCCACTGGTGAAGTGGCACGTCACCCATTACCGCTGAACGTCAGTCATGATGCACAACTGGTGCAGATCGGGAAGGCAGCAGCTGAACCCGATTCAGATAGAGCTCCGCGTGCCGTTTGGCAGACTCCTCTCCCAGAGGGCACTGTGCGAATCACTTGCTCAAGAGTGCTCCAGGCGTAGGTGAGTAACTCTGGGTTTAAATTTCCAAACCTCATCTTTAATATTCTCTGCTTTTGCTATTATAGTACTTCGGTGAACTAAGGGCGACCTTGATAACCAGCCAGCCGGACAACAAACGTGAAATCCTCAACCAGTGCTTCAGGAATCTTATGGAAGGAGTCGAGCAAAACCTTTTGGTAAAGAACAGAGACAGGTAAGTTCGTAAGACATAAGTAAACTGAAAGAATAAAAGACAAATGGAAACTTTAGCTGGAAAAAAATACAGCATTGGAAGTATTGCAGGTAGCCTTAAACTGCAGTTCCTTTGGAAAGGAAGATAGTATCCTGTCCAGGAATTCATCCCTAGACTTAACAGTTAGAGCCTGAACCTCTGATAATTATGTGTTTTCTTGGTCAGAAATGTATTTCCTAATTTAATCCCAAAGTCAAAGTTTGCCAGGCTGCAGAAGCTGCTTTTTCACTTGGGAAGAACTGCCTCATTTCAGCAGGTGAGCCTCGGAGCTTCCTTTTTCCGCCCTTAAACCCCTCTGATAAAGCACTTGCTTCAGCATCCAGCGGTGAAATGCCAGAATGAGAAGGGATCCAGTGGGGCCACTCACACGTTGTAGATAAACGAAGCAAGGATATATATATATTTTTTTTTTTAATGTGAATCACAAATTCACGCAATCTTGCCCTCATTGGAAAAATAGAATAGAAGCCTTCGCAAGAGAAATGGCGAGTTTGTCTGCATTTACTCTTCACACTAACATTTTGTTACTAGCTAGCTGCATTTTCTCTTCCACGTGCATTATTCAACCAAAGCAAACTTTGAAAGTATAGAGACACAATCCAAGTCCAGACTCTGGAACTTCCTGGAAAGCTTGAAACAAACTGGAAAGGGGCTTGGAGAGAAGCGATGGCTAAAACCATTTGGTGATTTTATTTCTCTGACTACTTCTCCGTTTGTTGGTGTGAAAATTGTGTCGAACTTGTTTAATTCTTGCATAGTTTTGCGTTTAATTATGGTCTCCACAATTTTGTTTCATTTTCCTATTAAATTCTGGTACGAAAGGTGTAAGTTCCTTACGGCCTGGCTGTGGGTGATAGCCAGAGACAGGGGAATTGGGAAGCAAACCTGGAGGAGCACGGAGATCACATCCATGGCACTGATCGATCAATCAATCAGACTTTCTGTGTAACTCGTATCATGAATTGGCAGAAAACCTTGGGAAAAGGCTGAGCGCCACTGAGGAGGAGCAGAATGCCTGTTAAAACAAAGAAAAACTGAGCTGACAGTGACGGGCTGTAGGATGTAGTCTGACCGTAGAGGTGTAAATGCCAAGGGGATTCATTTGACTCAACAGTCCTTCAGGATTTAAAAAAAATAAAAGGAAAAAATGAAAAACTGAGTAAAACTCGTTCTTATAACTAGGTAGTTTCTTAGTTCCATATCTATTTATATTTCTTAAAGACAAGAAGTCCTTAAGATAACGGTTTTCTGAGAAAAACATACTCTGCTGTGCGTTTTCTCTGAGCTGCCGTATTTTGGGAAATACAGTCCTGAAGGACAGAAAGGGGGTGGCTGGGTGATCCAGCCCGGGCAGGAGGGACGGTACCTGGGCAGCGTGGGGAATCCAGCTCTCCGCCGTCTGTGCTCGTCCCGTTCAGGGCACGACGGAGGCTTCCATCGCTTGGGCTGCCAGCAAACAGTAGATTTGGCAAATGCTAGATTCAAATATCCGTGGATTTAAATGGGATTTTCATCTGGAAGCGCTGTGGAGTCCTCTCAGGTAGGCAGTGGTGGTGGAAGCTGTCGGAGAGCTGTTGTGGAAGCGCAGGCAGGGAGGGATGGGTGCAGGTGTGCGAGGATAGAGATAATTCGGTCGAACGAGCAGCTCGTCTGTCTCAGTAGCATCTGCCTGTCTAACTTGGGAAGACTTTTAAGCCATCACTTCCCCAACAAGCAGCATGAGTTAGTACGATGGCTTTTCTGTTTTCAGCTCTTGATTTGTAACCCTTCTCAGATTTATTCTGTGGAACAGGAGGCTTCTTTTAACTGCGATTGTTTAAAATTGAGCAGAAATCAATTTCCATTAGTAAGGAAAGAAGCACAAACTTAAAAATATGAATAGAATAAAGAATAAACTCCTAACTGCATCCTGTATTTCCACGTGCAGCAAGCCCCAGTTTACCACACTGCTGCTAGACGTACCCATAAAGTGCCCTACAGCGGAGGCAGGCGGGAAGGATTATTACCCCTGGTCCTGCAAAGAGACCTTTGCTGAGCTCCCATCAGTTTTGCAGGCACCTGTCCGCACAGTCCTTTGCAGGAAGGAGCCCTAAGGAGCCGTTCTTCGGGAAACTTTATTAGCTTTGCTATAGCGAGCCTGTGAAGTTGGACGCAATCAAAGCGAAGAGCGTTGAGGCAACAAACAAAAGAAATTTGAAAATGCAGGGTGCGATATGTGTTTCTGACATTCAAAATCATTTTGGAGTTTGGTTGGGTTTTTTTTTTAATACATTCATGAGATGTGATAAATGACAATTAAACTCTTTGTTCCGGGTAAGGAGAGACCAAGGGAGTAGATCAGCTCTGGGCTGTCACAGAAGCTGAGTCAGAGTTGTCGTTCAGTCTCAGGTGTGATGCCGCCGGATGGACTTGACGTCCTACACCTGCCAGTAGAGAACTGTTGGGGAATATTTGTGTGACTTCATTCCGTGCCAGATGGGCGACGGTACCGCGTTTCGCTGAGAGACAGGCTGAACTCTGCCACCGGCCCTGAGGGAGGAAGGTGGGTCTGGGCGAGCCTGGCCGTGGTGGCCATCTGCACGCGTCCCAGAGAGCCCTTTGCTGGAGCTCTGGGAGAGAGGACGTGTTTGGAGTCACACGAGATGGAAAGGGTTCTCGTTGGCGTTCATTGCCCGGCTGACTTTTAAAATGCTTCACGCTGTCGGTAGGCTGAGTTCATAATGCTGCCCGTACATGTTCATACGCTCATTGTTATTTGACAGGACTGGTTTTCGAGGGCACCTAGTGATGTTGATACGAGCTTTCCTCCGTTTTTCTTTCAGGTTAAAATTGACATTATAGTTACTCTTTTTACCGATTCTTGAAACACATCTCTCGGTATCAGGTCTTCTTCAACCAAACATCTGGTTTTTCTTTTTCCCAGGTTCACTCAGAATATGTCGGTCTTTCGGAGAGACGTGGCTGAAGCTCTGCGCAGCGAAGGGGCCTCAGATCCCGGCAGTTTAGATATGATGAGTTGACAATGACTTTGGAAACAGAGCACTGACTACGAAACCAACTCGGAAGGTTTTGGGACCCTCTTATATCGTTAGACAGATTTTTGACCCTTGTGAAAACTATTTTTTTAAGATAGCTTCTGCCTTTTTATATCTCTGGCCTAAATTGTAAGGATTTATAGTAGTGAGAACAATGGAAAATCAGCCTTAGTTTGAAGAACGTTTTCAGCCTTTCTTATCAAAATTTATTATCCTGTTATTTTATCTTTACGAAACGGTGTAGAAACAGTACTTAACCAAAGAACAAAATAAATATGCATTCCTTTTAAACTTGTATCAGCTAATGTTTCTCAGTTCTACACAAAACAGTAAATAATATCTCATCAGTTCAAAACTCCAAGCTCACTCTGAGGTCATATTTGTTTGAAAATGAGGTGAAAGCCAGTACAACTGTTATATGACATCTTTTTGAAATAATAAAATTACTATTTTTCTACAAAATGTTATATATTTCTTTTCAGCACTGTCAGTTAATGACAAAGTGGACAACAAAGTGGAAGACTGAAAATGAGCGGTTTAGGCCCTAAGTATAGCAAGAAAATTGAGAATGTTGCACATATAAAATACGAGATGATGGAGCAAGCCTTAATGAAGCACTGATAATATTTTAATTTCACAAGTACACATTTTCCAGGTCTTTGGAAATTGAAAAAAAACCCCAGAGAAAAAAATGAAGTTGTTAAAATACTGCTTAAAAAGAATAAAATCTATCCACCACTACAAAAAAGCAAGCAGATAGTTACAAAGACTTATGGCCCATAGTTAAACGGCGTGTGGCACAATGAAGATGAACGCGTGCGTCTGAAAGAGCAAATTCAGCAGATTTGTCTTCACTTCTCGGAGCTGGTAAAGAGTTCGGTGTGTACCAGAACAAAATCCCTCCTCCAGTCCGAAGCTCCCGCTTGGTTTTGTGGGGAACAATTAATAGCGTACCGCGTGGGCTGAGGAAACGCACAAATGAATTGAAGCAAGATCTAACAAAAATTAAAACTATTGAAGCAATTAGTTTATAATGTCGAAAAGCTATTATGTGCAATTACAAAATATTGGTATTGGGTTTGAATTGGGTTGGGTTTTTCTTTTTTTTTTTCTTAAGTAAATAATTGATTTCATGTGTTTTTCATGCTTGCTTACATTTGCGTATTTAGTAATATTTCACCACTGTTTAGATAAGAATGGGAATTGTTAACTGTGTCCAACAGGGAGGAAAAGTTCACACCCGTATTTCTTAGAGCTTGCTTTCCAGGTTTTTTTTCTTTACAACCGTTACTCTTCTGCACATTTTTAAATTGCAGGAACTAAATCTGAAGGGAAGTAATTTTGTTAAGCAGTTTTCTGTTTACTTTTAAGTTCAGCTGGAGAAAATGTTTAATCTGCAGCCAAAGGCTCTGATTTCCAGGAGTGCCGAGCACCCGAGAAGGTCGATTGTGGTTCCTGAAGAGTTTGCAGGTTTGGGGTGTTTCCACACGTGAGATTTGAAAACTTTGCGGAAAGTCTATATTCATTATCAACACCTCCAAATCGGTACGGTCGTTAACTTGCCATTTTGGTCCCTGAGGGAAACCGGAATCTGTGCTGCTAAGTCGGATTTTAAAAGGTGCAAAACTGAACTCACGGGTGCGGGTCTGCGTGGGGCTGGGGCTCGGGGAGAGGTTGGTTCCTCCGCGTCGCCTTGCCGATGGGCGCAGAGCTCGGTGCCTCCTTCCTGGCCGTGTAAACCCTTCGGCAGCCATGCAGCTCCCTGCGTTGGCGTGGAAGGCTCAGATGAAAGCTAATGGGTTCTGCGACTCCCTTTTCTTTGTCGTACAGTGGAAGTAACCGGTGGTTGCATACCATCGGGCGTGCTCGCAAACCAGCCCGTTCACCGGTTAAATCAGCCGCTCTGCCGGGAGCTGGGCTGTGGCGTGTTGAAAAGGAGAGGACACGTGTGCCGTAACTCGGCGCTCAGACTTTAGGGCTTACTTTAATACACGGCTCCTCGCTCCCTGGAGCAGTACGGTTCTGAAATGTCCCTTCTAACGCATCCCTTGTTAGAACTTGTGAGCGAGACTCTAAAGAGCATCTCCGAAACGGGGCGGACTCAAGACACGTATTTGAACAGCGGTTCAACCTTGGTTAACAATTGACAACGGGAACTTTATTTAGAGTAGCTGGTCGAGTAAGTACGCGTGCTTTTAGGTTAGGAAATGGATAGCATAGCAAATTAGTGGGGTTTATGACTCCAGGCGCTTCGTTGAGAGTCTTTACCGTCAGCTTTTTCAAAGGGCGCCGTCAAAGCGGGTACAGCTCAATTTCCTCCCGTGTTTACAAAGCAGGTGTAACGCCTTACACGGGGTTTTTAACAAAGACATAACTGCCTCGAGGGGGTTGGAATTTTTTTTCTCCTTTAAAAAGAAGTGGAAACAACGGAATGGGAAATGTTGGAAGGGAGACACCACTCAGACCCTGAGCGATTCCATTGCAAGAAACCGATGCGAGCCCGTCCGATGATGCGAACAACTCAGGACTGTAAAATCGGTCTGATTCCCCCCCAAATACATTTTATATCACCACAGTGAAAAGCACCGACTGCTGAATCTGAGGTAAGCGTCTGCCCCTCTGCGAGGGAGAGCGGAGCATCCCTCGAGCAGCCTTCCACGAGTCCGGCTCCGCTTGCTAGCGCAGGCGAGGGCAGCTTTCCGGGGAAAACACCGAGTTTTAAGAGCTCGCCCTGCTTGCGTAAGGAGGCTTTGAAGAAACTCAGCCACCAGTATATGCAACACCTTACAAAATAATTCCTTAGACTTGTTAATGTTTTATTGTAGTACGAGTTTATGATGACAGCAAACCTTTCAAACCGTAGAGGGGATAACGCGCTTCCTTGCCGTATTAAAAAATAATGTTAGTGTAGATTTTATGTACCGTAGTTTAGGTTGCTGTTAAGAGGCGCTTCTTTGACAACATTCTTTTTGAGGTTTACAGAAAGCATAATAAAATATGTAAGTTACATTTCTACAAACAAAAGCCATAACATAAGTTATTTATAAGCGTGAGATCCAAACGCTATCACGATAAATAAACCTTAATGGATACCTGCGGCATCCATCCTAATGTAATTTGCCCAACAAAAGTCATATTTAGTAGAAAAATCTGGCAGCGGCTCCTTGTTGGTATATAAAATAAGAATAAAAGAGAGAGGGAAGCCACGCTGAAACACCGGCTGCTTTCCCGGCTTTATGCACAGACCTGCGATACCTTCCAGCCTTCTCCTTCCGCCTGGGGCTGGCGCTGCTGCTCGGGGAGAGCAGTTGTCTTCCCATCTTTCAGCGTTTGCCCCCAGCACCGGGACGTTCCCCGTCAGCTTCGCTACAGCCTGATTTTTACCGGAGATGGCAGAAAGAAATTGAGCCCCGTCTGCCGTCATCCTCTGGGCTCTCTTCCCTTTCGGCGGTGGTTCCTTCCCCAGCGCTTCCCTTGTACCCTCCCCGTCTCACGTCGTCTCAGGCGTTCCTGGACCGACGCATAGATTCTGAACTAAAGCAAAGTTTTGGCTTTTTTAATGGAACGGTTAAGGTTAGCAAGCCCGTAAAGATGTGCCTCGAGATGTGAATTGAAACCACTACGGCGCGTTTGTCCGTCAGAGGCTGCAAGGCAGCTTTAACCCTTTGCTCCGTGAGTGGGGTTTAACTGTTTCCGCGCGCTGGGACGCGGAGGACGAGGAGGTTTGTCAGAGTCCGTGTTCGGCCGGTCACCCTCCGCTCACAGGGCTGGTGCCTTGGGCTCCTCGGTGGAGGGGTAGAGGGGATATACCCTGGCTGATGGGGAAGGGCTGAGGAGCGTGGACCTCAGCCCCCTCCACCCTGCCCTTCTGCCTGCGTGGGGCGAAGCTCTCCCCAGCCATGGAGGGGTGCAGCCCTCCTGCGGGGAGGGGGCGGAGGGGAACGACTTTCAGACTCCGCAGCACCAGGGCTCTTGCCTGAGAAAAAGAGCAGCTGATTTAACCCTCATGGGCTGACAAAACTGCTGCTCCGCTCTGCTGAGCGCCGAGCGCTGAGTGCCCGACCCCGGCGTTGCTCCCAGGGGAGCGAGCGGCCTCCCCGCCAGAGCATGGCCACAGGCGTGACACCCCGAGGTCCCTTTCCACCACTGGGACGTGGCCACGAGGCCGGCGCTTTGCCCTGGGGCCTGCTGGCCACGGTGGCCCGCACCCAGGGGGGCTCAGCCTTGACGGGGAGGACCCACGGTGTCTCACAGGGCCCTGCAGGAGAAGGTATGAGGGACAGGACCGCATCACCCTCCCGTGTGCGCCCCTCAACCCCTGCCTGCCCAGCGTGTCCCCCCGGGTGGGCGCAGCTGGGTACAGGCAGCGGGCTCAGGCAGCTGCTTGGTGCACGTAAGCTGCCTTGGAGCATCCCCTCCTCCTCGCCCGAGCCAGGCCAGGACACAGCGTACCCGTGTCCCTCTCCAGCCTGAACACCGGCATCACCCTGCCGGCCCCGCAGGGATGCTACTTCCAGGGCTACAGCTGAGGAACAGCCTCTGTGCGGCCTCTGTCGCGCTGACTTCCACATGACTTGTATGTAATCAGTCATGTGCTAACCACTCAGAAACGCGGTGGGCGCACGCAGCAACGTCCATCTCGAAAAGGCTGTGCAGAATAGGACTGTCCTTGCCTGCTCCGAGATCCGCTGCCAAAACCAGGAGCTGCGGCAAAACCATCTCAGCATCTGCTGCTGCTTTCTCGTGCAGCGAGATACCCCCCTTCCCTGTCACCCTATGGGAAGAGACAAAACCTGAAGCAAGGGGCGCTGCCTTTAGGGGATGGCACATCCCCGCAGCCGCCGGTGCCTCCTGCAGCCCTGCGCTGGGTCCTGACGGCAGCAGCCGCTCTCGGGCTCCTGAGGCTTCCAAGCCACTGGGGTAGAGACCAGCTCCCAGCCTGCGGGTTCCTGCGTGTTGAAGGAAGGTCTGAGGACAACAGAGGAGTTGGATCCGTGAGGGATGACACGTTCTTTGGTGTCCTTTAAAGAAAGAGCATTTATTTGTGGCAGTGTGACAGCCAGTGGGGCAGCACGAAGGTGCCACTGAAGACCAGAGCTGCAGGTCAGACGCTGGTCAAACTCCTCTTCCTCTAAGCACGGGTTTCCAGCTGTCAGGCAGCACCTCGGGCGAGGGTCCCTGCGGCCATCGCCGGTCCCAGGCCCCAAATGAAGGCGCCTTTGGAGAAATCTGAGCTTCTGGGCACCTGGATATGCAGGACAGCGTGGCAGGGGGGCAACCCAGGACATGCACAGCCGGAGGATCAGGGATGGGGCGATGGGAGAAATACGGCTGAACGGGGCTGGCTAATGCTCTGTGGAGCTCCTCGAGGCACTACGAGGTCCGGTGCTTGGCTGGACCAAAGCCCCAGCGCAGCAGTGAAGCAGCAGTTGAAGCACGCGCTCAGCAGTTCCGAGTGTGATCCAACCCCTTAACTGCCCGAGCTTGCTGAACTCCCCGAGCCTGTATTTTCAGAGCTTTGTCAGAGGCGAATTCGCTGCTGCCATCTCCCGGGATGAGCAATGTGGGCGCTGCTGGGCACCCCAGGGACGGTGGAGGCACTTCCCAGGGACCACCACGACGGGTCGGGTGCACCCACAGCGCTTACACCTCTGTCCCTACAGCCACATCGTACGCACCGCGGTTGCAGGCTGCGTGGCTGTTTAAAGGGTGTGGGGTGCAAGGGTCCCCAGCTCTGGGGTGGTTTCTCCTCTCCGGCGGGTCAGCAGCAGCCCCCCGGCCTCCGCGCAGCCTCCCAGCGGCTGCTCCAGCCCGACCAAGCGTCCGAAGGGGCTGCCCTGCCCCTGGGTTTCCTGCGAGAGCATCAATCACGCTGCGGCCCTCCGCTCTCGGGCGGCTGCGCTAGGCAGCTGGGTAGGAACTGCGCAGTAATGCACCATCAATTAACGGCCCGTTATTATAAAGCTCTGCCTACTGGGTGGAAAAGGCTGGAGGAGCCCCGCAGTGGTTTCTCTTGGTCTCATGCCCAGAGACCCGTCCCTCTCACCTTAGAAACAAAATGCCTCATTTTAAAAATAATTAATGGTAAACGTTAAAAAAAAAATAAAGTTGTAATGGATCATTTGGCCCACGCTAAATTTTGACAGTAAACATTTAACCAAGGATACTTTTCAGCAGAGCGGCCGAGCTGTGTGGAGGGGTGCCGCGTGTGCTCCCCGGCCCGTGGGGCTGAGCCCATCCTGGGGGGTGCTCTGTACTGTGCCGGGGTTGGCACGGGTGGCACGGGACCCTCTCGGGGTGCAGCCAGATTTAAATCTGTGGGCTGCTCTGGGTCCCTGTTGTGCCATCTGTCATCGGCCCCAAGGCAGTGGGAGGATGACGGGGCGGGAGGGATGCTAGAGGCTGCTGTGGGGATCGGTCCTTCTCTGTTCGCTCTCCAGTGCTCGGGGCTGGGCCTGGCCCTAACGGGGACCGCTTGTCCCTGCTCCGTGTAGTGCGCTCGACCTCGGGGAACCTCCAGGGCCCCTTGTGGGAAGGAGCTGAAGTCCCTCTGCATCCCGTTACCCGCCAGCCCTTGCCACCTCCCTGTCCTCACCACTCCTGGGCACTAAATAACGTCCTGGCGCTGCTGACCACATCCGGATGGGCATTTCATTTTCCATGGCGCTGGGATGTGCGAGGGACCATCGCCGTCGCTCCTCTGCTTTCCCGGAATGGCTGCGGCTACTGGAGCTGCAGCCATTTCTTTCCCGTTGTGGCACAGCCCAAGGGCCCAGACATGGATGTGGCACGCGTTGGTGCCTGCGGCGTGCAGGAGCACGTGCCGGTGGCACAGCGGGGGTCACCGCAGGTACAGAAATGTCTGGTGCCGCGGTGGAAGAGGGGTGCTGGGGCTGCCTCGCTCTTGAAAGGCAGCAGCATTTGGGGTTGGGTCAGTGTGTATTTCATCATGTGTTTTTATTATTTCAGCCTACAGGAAGCACTTTAAAAGCCAAACGGTGGCATTAGCCGCTGCCAGGCACGTGGGGGTCCTTTGGGGCTGAGCCCAAAGACGTTGCCGGGGCCAGGGAGCGCATGCACACGGTAACAAAACCCAGTGACCGTGGCGGGCTGTGGCACTTCCCTCTCTGTGTCCCCCCCAGGGCAGCGAAGCCTGGGAGCAGCTCGGGGTTTGGGGGATGGGTGGGGTGTCCAGCTGGCTTTCTGCCCCTGTGACTCCCAGTGACAAACTGGGCAGGGGTCCCTTTTGCTCAGCGGTGCTGGGGGGGGTGGCCACTGCTCTTACACCATGTTCCTTATTTTTTTCCCCCTCTTACCTATGTCCCCTCGTGCCTCTGCAGGTGGCTGGGTGCAGCGCTCTCCGGACCCACGCTGCTGCTCCAGCCCAGCAGAGCAGGCCCAGCCACGCTCCCCGCCAGAGCCAAGGGAGCCGTGCCGCAGCGGGGCCGCGCCGTGCTTCTTTCTGCTGGCACCAGGCGCTTGGCACCACATCCCCGTTAATACTTACACAACGTGCTGTCGGAGTTTTACAGGGAACGACGATGTTTCACCTCTTGCTCCACAGCAGCCTCCCCGCGCATTCCCCCCGGAGCTCTCCCTTCCCAGCCTCTCCCTGCCCGCCTGGCTCCGGTGGCTGTCCCGCTGGTGCTGTGGGGCTGCCTGGCCGTGGGGTGCTGGCTGTGCACCCCCGCCCAGCTGGATGGGGTCCTCTTGGTGCTGCACGCACTCAACCCCCCTGTACCTGGGTTAGAGGTGACCCTGCAGGCTGTCCTCATGCCATGCTGTGCTGTACCACGCAAACACTGTGCTGTGCCGTGCCGTGCCATGCAAAGACTGTGCCGTGCGGTACCGTACCGTGCCGTGCCCGTGGCCCGGCCAGAGCCCTACCGGGAGCGCGGCTGTTTGCCTCAGCTGTGCCCCTGTGATGGGGGGGCTGCCTTGGCGCAAGGCGCTGGGGACACGCCGCAGGTGCCCCACACCTGCCCGGGGGGTCCCGCTGCCTCCCCCTGCCCGGCGGGGCCAGCCCTGAGCCGGGTGTGGCTCCCCGCTGGTGCGGAGCAGCCCGGGTTTGGGTCACTGCAGCAGGCACCCGCCCGGCCCCGGGCGCCGCTGGGGGTCGCAGCACTGTTTGCCGTGCCGGGGGGACCCGGGGACCCGGCTCCGGCCCGGGCCGCGCCGTCGGGGCCGCAGCTCCGCCTGCTCCGCGCCGGGCGGATGGGGGGGTCCCGGGGGGGGGGGGGGGGCGGGGGGGGGGTGGAAGCGGAGCTCGGCAGCGCGGCCCGGGCCGGCCCCAACGAACCGCGGCACTTGGCGAAGCGGAGGCGGGTTCTGGGTCCGCAGCGCTGCCGCGGAGCTGCGCGGGGTTGCGCGGGGCTGCGCGGGGTTGCGCGCCCCCAGCCCGCGGAGGGGCGAGGGAGAGGAGGCGGCTGCGGGAGAGCTGCATTTAAGGATACCATACGTCCCGGGTTATTAATTATAAAACATAATTAAAGTAAAACTGCAGAACGTCAACATATTAAATTTAAAAGCTAATATTAAAATAGAGTTAATATTTAATAAGGTAGCCGAGCGTTACAAAGCTGTACGCTGATAGTCTATATTTAACTGTGTAAAACCAGGAGAGTTTTCCCAAAGAAAAATGTATTGTTTAGCTGATTATCAAAGACTCTGTGATATATTATCCATTTCACAAAAATAATATAGATATCTTTTTAAATATAGTAATAAAAACATACTAGCGCCTTTTAAATATACTATTACTTACCACCCCTTTTCATATTGTACTATCACAGACACTTTGGAATTGGTTTAAAAGCACATCATTCATTATTCAAAGCTCATCTTTGCATATTATTCCAGCTCAAGTCTGCCAGGCTCCCTGTGAAATCGTTCACAAAATTGATAACAGCAGACACACATGCAATAAAAAGATAGCCTTGGGCAGCCCGAGTTCCCATTATGCAGATCAAGCTGCAATTTTCTCTAACAAAGCCTGCCCTGATTCAGGACTGGGTGTCACTTTATTTATTTATTTATCCTCCCCCGGTTGCCTTTTTTTTCTTTTTTTTTTTCCTTTCCTTTCCTTCTTCCCCCCCCCGCCCCCTTTTCTCTCGTTGCCCCCGCCCCGCCGCCTCCCCGCCCTCCCCGCCGGGCCGGCCGGAGCGGGGCCCCGGGGGCTGGGCGCCCGCGGTCGTTCCCGGTGGCGCTGGGCGGCCCCGCACCATCTTTGCCGGGATCGTGTCAATCCGATTAGCTCCGCTCCGGGGGACCGGCGGTTGATGGCGGCATCGCTCGCACCCGCCGCACCGAGCGGGGACAATCCGATTAAGCTGCCCGGGCCCGGGGGTGGCACCGGGAGGTGTCCCCGGGGGACCGGGGCGGGGGTGTGTGTGTTTAATAGCCGTGGTAATGATCGCCGGGCGGGGGTCCCTCCATGCGGTGAGCCGGGGAAGCCCACCCCCCCCCCGCCTCCCCCGACGGCCGCCGGTAGGGACGCGCCTCCGTCGGGGCCGGCGCTCCCCGCTCCGCGCCGGGAAACTTCAGCCGGCAGCTCCGCAGCGGCCGTCGGGGCCCGTCGGGGCCAGCGCCCGGCAGCACCCGGCGCCCCAGGCGGGGTCGGGGGAGGGGGGGAGCGGGAGAGGCGCCCCCGGATCCGCTTTTACCGTGGGGCCGAGGCGGCGGGGGAAGAGGCGGCGGGGAGCGGGGCCGCGGGGCGGGGGAGCGGCGGGGGGGATATGGGGCAGCTCCGTGCGGCAGCGCCGGTGGCTCGGCAGGTCGGTCCGCGTTCGCGGCCGTTGGAACGATCCGGCGCGTGGCGGTAATTGAATGCTCAGGTCTAAAACCGAATCACGTCCCTGCTGTCACCGCTCCGGCATCCCGGGATCGCCCTGCCAGGTGCTGATCAAATGCCATTACATTCTATTAACAGGGAAATTCTATTCCCTGTTTTCATTTCCCTTTATAAGCGGGAAACTAAGTAAATGCGGCTGAACGTTATTTAATTTTTAACGCCTTTAGTCCAATTTGGACGTTAGGGAGCGTCTGCAAACTCGCTCGGCGGCCGCGCCGGGCTCCCGCTGCCTGGGCGCGAATTAAGCCCAAACGGAATCTCGCCCTGCGGGGCCCCGGGCACCCCCCCCGGCCCGGCCCCGGGCACCGCCTCGGCCCGCCGCTCCGCGCCGCCGTCGGGGCGAGCGCCCGGCCTCGCCGTTCGAGCGCGGTTTTGCCGCCCGCCCGGGGCCGGGCAGCCGCGGGGTGCCGGGGACAGAGCCCCACCGCGCCGGGGCCGCCTCGGGCGGAGCGGGGCGGCGCGGAGCGGAGCGGCCGTCGGGGGTCGCGGGGCCGCCGGACGGGCGGGGGCCGGGAGGCGTCGGGCGGCTGCGCCGGCCCCGCGGGGCGCGGGCAGGGAGCGGGACGGCGGCCCCGACGTGCCGGGCGGCCCGTCCCCGCGGCCCGTCCCGCCGCCCCGGCCCCGACGGCGCCCCCGCCGCCCCGCCCCCGCCCGCCGCCGCGCGGCCCCATTGTTCGCGCGCCCCAGTGATGTCACCGCGGCGGCGGCGGCGGCGGCGGCGGGCCCCCGCGCCCGGGCGCGAGGCCGGTGCCGAGCGGCGGGAGCCAATGGGAGCGCAGAGGCTGGGCGGCGGCGGCCAATGGCGGCGGCGGGGGCGCACGCGGCGCGGGGCGCGCGGCGGCCCCGAGGAGATGACGGGGCGGCTGCCGGGGCGGCGCGCGCTCGGCAAAGTTTCCGCGCGGCGCACGCCGGGGCCGGCCGGGCCCGCGGAGCGCGGCGGAGCGGCGGCGCCTTTATAGCGGGCGCGGAGGGGCGCGAGGCGGCGGCGGCGGTGGAGGAGGAGGATGGATCCGCCGGCGGGCGCGCAGGGCCAGCACCAGCACGAGCCCATCAGCTTCGGCATCGACCAGATCCTCAACAGCCCCGAGCAGGAGAGCGCTCCCCCGCCGCCCCCCCGGGGCCCCGACGGCGCGACCTTCCTGGGCGGCCCCGGCGGCCGCGGCGGCGCGCCCTACCCGGCCCTGCCGGCCCCCTTCCCGGCCATCGCCGCGCCCTTCGAGGACTCTGGATCTTACAGTGTGAACCTCAGCCTGGCCCCGGCCGGCGTGATCCGGGTGCCGGCGCACAGGCCCATCCCCGGGGCCGTGCCGCCGCCCATCTCCAGCGCCATCCCGGCCATGCCCGCCGTGCCCAGCCTGGGCAGCCTCAACTTCCCCTGGATGGAGAGCAGCAGGCGCTTCGTCAAGGACAGGTTCACAGGTAAGGCGCCGGGGCGGAGCGGCAGAGCCGCGCCGCTGCCCCGCAACCCACCGCTCCCCCCCTCCTCCCCCCCCCCCCCGGCAACGAACGGAAAGGCAAATAGAAAACAGCAAACGAAATAACAATAGTAATAAGAATAAGAATAAAAGCGGAGGCGGCCCGCTGGATGTTTCCCTCCCCCGCGCTCGCAGCGATCCGAAAAATCGCTCTCCTCCCGGTGCGGATAGCGCGGCGGCCCCGGGGCCGGCGGCCTGGCGCCCCGTGGGGTGGGGGGGCGGCTGCCGGGCCCCGCTCGCCTCCGCATCCCTTCGGCGAATCGTGGAAGCGGGACCTCGGGGAGACACGGTCCCTTCGGGGGTCGGCGGGCGGCCGTCGGGCAGAGCCGCGGCCCCGGGGGGGCGGCCGGCACCGTGCGGGCGCGGGGCTGACCCCTGTGCTTCCCACCCGGGCAGCGGCGGCGGCGCTGACGCCCTTCACGGTGACGCGGCGGATCGGGCATCCCTACCAGAACCGGACCCCGCCGAAGCGCAAGAAGCCGCGGACGTCCTTCTCCCGGGTGCAGATCTGCGAGCTGGAGAAGCGCTTCCACCGGCAGAAGTACCTGGCCTCGGCCGAGCGCGCTGCCCTCGCCAAGTCCCTCAAGATGACGGACGCCCAGGTGAAGACCTGGTTCCAGAACCGGCGCACCAAGTGGCGGTGAGTCCCGCGCCCCCGGGGCCGCCCCGTCCCGCCGCCGCCCCCGGCGGAGCTCCCCGTCCGCCGCCCACCCACACCCCCCCCCCCCCCGCCCCGGGAAGCCCCGGCCGGGAGTGCACCCCTCGCCGGTTCCCGGCAGCGAAACGGTCGGAGGTGAATTTTTGCTATTGTAATATTATTATCGTTATCGTTATGTATTTTTATCTTTTTTTTCTTTTTTTTATAGTCCCCTATTCGGAAAACGGGGAATTATTCGTAAAAACGAGGGATTAATGAAAAAAAACGGGGAATTATTCGAAAAAAAAAAACCAAACGGGGGAATGTTGGGAAAACGGGGCAATATTCGGAAACAGGGGATTACTGGGAAACGAGGGGGTTTCCAGGCGTTTCCCGCCGCCCGAAATCCCTCCGTTAGAGGCCGAGAGGCTGCGGCCCGCCCGGCGGTGCCCGGCCCCGGTAGGAAGCGGCGTGCTGCCCCGCTGCCCGCCGGGGATGCGCCGGCCGCACCGCGCCTTGTTCCCGCGGCCGGCGGGCGCCCGATTCCCCGCGGTCGCGCCCCCCCTCCCCTGCCACCGAAGCGGCCGCTTCCCGCGGAGCCCCGGGCGGAGCATCCCGGGGCGTCCCGGGGCGCGGGCTGAGCGTGTCCCCCGGCAGGCGGCAGACGGCGGAGGAGCGGGAGGCCGAGCGGCAGCAGGCGAGCCGGCTGATGCTGCAGCTGCAGCACGACGCCTTCCAGAAGTCGCTGAACGAGTCGATCCAGCCCGACCCGCTGTGCCTGCACAACTCGTCGCTGTTCGCGCTGCAGAACCTGCAGCCCTGGGAGGAGGAGAGCGCCAAGATCCCCCCGGTCACCTCCCTCGTCTGAGCCCGGTAGCCCGGGCACGCAGCGGACTCGCCCGCGGAGCTCGGCCGGCGGCTCCCCCCGTTCCCGGGGCCGCGGCTCGCCGCAGACGGGGCGGGCGCGGAGGCGTCGAGCGGCGCCCGCGGGGCCGGTGCCCGGGGCGGGCCGTAGCCGGGGCCGGAGCCGGAGCCGGGGCCGGAGCCGGGGCCCGGGCCGCCGCGGCGCTTCCCCGAGGCCGGCGCGGAGCGGAGCCGCCGGGTGCTGCCGTCGCGGTGCCCCGCGCTCCGCTTGTATATTCGTGTCGATGTTCCACTAGGAAGGGAAATATGTCACTTTTTGTAAGAAGTGTTAATAATTTAATTTATTTATGCATCGAGATTTTGGGCACTATTAATATGGAATTATATAAAACCTCGATTATTTATATCGAAATCTGAACATAGGTATTTTGTGTTGGCTTTGGAACAAAAGGCTATTTTTTTTTTCCTGTTCTGAGGATAGTCTAAAGAAAAAAATACCTACCTATCACTTAGCGGAGGGGACTAAGTGGAGCCGGTGATGACTCATTAGCTTAGGAAACCCTATTAAGCTGAAAAGCGGTAGCTTCCATCTGTCCCAGGTGAAGTTAATGTCATCTGTAATTTATTCACCGTAGTAATAAGGGCTCCTTCCAGGCAACACACACTCGGTTTTGTCCTCACCTTTCCAGCCGATGAGCTTTAGCGCACCGAAACAGCACCCGCACCCTCTCCTTTCGCCACCGACTCTAGAGAAAGCGCCTTATGTTTCATAATAAAGAAGATTTGGGGTTGACACAGACCATGTATAATACTTTGTACTTGCCGAGACGTGTAAATAAACGTTTTCTTTAAAAACGCCTCTCCGCTCCCTGCCTGCCGCCGCGCCGGGGAAGAGCCGAGCCCGGGACCGGGTCGCTGCGGGGCGGGCAGCAACCGGGAGGCCGCCGCAGTCGTTCAGCGGAGACGGAGGTGAGGAGGGGACCGGGGACCGGAGGCGGCGGGCGGGCTCGGAGCGGGGCTCCGGCAGCGCACCCCGGGGCAGTTGTACGCGGCTCTCCCGGTCGCCCCGCCGGTGGCGGTGGGAAGCGGGCAGGAACGGTCCCGGGTTTGGGGCAACCTCGGAAACGCCGCGTGGGAGCGAGCGATGGGACGGGGTGCAGGGCCCGCCGCTTCCCGGGACCGGCGGCGTTGCCGGTGCGAGGCCCCGCCGGTCCCCGGTAATTTTTCCACCCCCGAGCCGCGGTGCCGAAACGCCTCCCGGCAGGCACCCAACGATTTTCGTTTTCCCTGCCTTTGCTGCGCCCACCCGCGTTGGCAGCAGCGCGGCGTGTGGCCGGGGCCGTGCCCCGCCGGGGTGCCGGTTCCCCGGGTGCTCGCCAGCAGCGGAGCTCGTTTAGCGGCCGGGGTGCGGGGGGGGGGGTGTGTGTGTTTGAAGAACGAACTCCCGTAGTTCTACGGGCCCGGGTGTCCGCTCCTCCAGCAAGGGGGAAAACTGCAAAAATGACGTTTTGAGAAACCAGGCGACGATGCAGGCGGGTTTCCCCCAGCCGCGGACAGGACCCGGAGCACCCCGTGACCGCCGAGGGCCGCGTCCCGCGTGGAGGTGGGCTCTGCCTCTCCCACGCGGGCGAGCGCCCTGCAGCCCCGGTCACCGTGAGTCTACAGAAGTTTAAAGGCGTTCCCGGTCCTGGGCTGGCTGTTCCCCCTGCCCGGCTACGGCACGGGGCATTTTAGGGGCAGTCAGTCACGCAGGGTGAGGGAATTAAGACAATATTTCCCTAGCCGGTGTTTTTCTCAGCGGTACCAGGGCACGGGCTCGGGCTGTAGCCGGGATTTGGTTTGTGGGGGGAAGGCCGTGGAGGTCCAAAGTCAGGGCCAAATCCTGTCACACCGCGGGTGATGGTGCTGGGACCGTGCAGCCCCTGGACTGGTATCGTTCACCAGCCGGGAATATGCAGCCTGTGCTAGAAAACACTGATCGAGGGGAGGTGTCTGGTAGGGAAGGGGAAAAAAAAAAAAACCAAACCCCAAACGGGGGAACCTACACCCGGCTACAGGGTCTGGGGAAACGCCGCGCTCCTGCGGTGCGTGGCCCTGCTGCTGTCCCCACGCAGAGCCCTGCTGCTGTGCATCAGCCAAAACCTTTTCCCGTTCGTTTCGTTCGTTTCCCCACCGCGTTTCGCTGCGCAGCGATGTGCTGCCGGCTCCGCCAGCCCCGCCGCGGGGTCCCTGCAGCGGGGACACCGGCCGCGGCCCGGCGGCGGGTCCTGCCCTGCCCTGCCGCTCTGCGCCGGGCTCGGGCCCTGCCGGGCGCCGCTCTCTGCCCCGGCACGGCGTGCGGAGCGGAGAGGCCCCGCTACGGTCTGCGGAACGGAACGGGCGGGAGAAACCGCCCGCTAGCTGGGCTGGAGGAGAGTCGGGCTCGGGATAATGCGAGGGGGTTGGAATGAACGGGTGCCCCTATTCGCATGTGTATTCGATGTTAGGTTTTATCTGTCCCCCCTAACATCTGCAAACTGCGTCGTTTTCGAGACAGCCTTGTTCTTGAACTGTTCGAGCGTCCCACGACCATAAACTTCTCTATTCCCGATTTCCCCGCAGTTTTCCCCAAACCGCTGTAAGCCAGAAGCCGTGTATTTGCAGAACGCGTAATGATGCTGCATACCGCAGTAATCGGCGGGGTGGCAGGCGAGGATGTAGTGCAAAGCCACCGAGTGTTTACAGCCCTGCTGTTAAAAGCAACACGAGTGGGTCTGAACTCGGGCTCTCCTCGCCGCTGCTGCCCGTGGGCTGCGCCGCAGGCAGCGGCAGCAGGATCAAGCCTCGGGATGCGCCAACTTTCCAAAGGACTTCGGAAACCAGTCGCTTCCACTCTGGCCATCTGAATAGCGGGGCGTATGCGCTGGGAGCTGCGCGCTTGGGCTTGCTGGAGTTACCGCTGGTGTCTTTGTTTGGGAGAAGCTGGTCTCGAGGTTTTTGAGATGTGCTGAGTACGAGGGAGACAGGCTGCCTCGTGCATCCACGTCATGCAAGACAAGATTGCACGGGGCGGTACGGGGGTACTGATGTGAGTGGTCATGCTGAAGGGGACAGAAGTGGGGGTTACCTCCAATTACTCTGTCCAGTAAACCCAGTGTTTATAGGAGCCTCAGGGAAACACCAGTGGGAACAAATACACAATATTTCCCTCTGTGTGGATGAGAGCAGTGTTCCCCGCTGGCCCGATTCAGGTGCGACAGGGTTGTCTGATGGTCCCTGCTGTGTATCTCTGAAGGTCCGTCAACAGAGAAAGCCACCCATGGAGGCTTTGCATGGACTTTAGACCCAACCGGCTTGAGCCTCTCCATCCCAAGGAATGTAATCCTGGGGGATGTGGGTGCCCCATGGAGGAGAGGGCACCTTTTGGAGGTGGGCTGGCTGTTGTCCTGATCCTGTTGATTGTCCTGTCCACGTTTTGCACTTGGGCTGTGTGGTGGACAACACGAGTCGGGCTGTTGTGTGCGGGCAGCAGTTTCATTTCCCAATTTCTGAAACAGCCTTCTTGCAGCGTGGGCTCTGGCTGGTTGCGGGGAAGCACGGTTTATCCCTCACTCTCATTACTAAATGCTCCTTTACATCCACGGGAGACTTCTTAAAACACTCCACTTAGCAGGGGATAAAGACCAGTGGTGTGCAGGCAGGGTGAGGGCAGCAGCAGCAGCAGCTCCTGCAACTGAATTGCAGCACGGCTAATTCAAGGGGAGTCATTTGAGCGTGGGCAGCGTACGTCTGGCGCTAGAGATGTGGTCAGAGAGTGCTGAAGATGCTGCACAGCGCATCAAGCTGCGTTTTAACATGTTGATGCTTAATGCTGCTACGAAATTGATAATTCTCAGCGTTTGGGTGATCTTTCTGAAGCAGTCTTAAATCCACAAGTGAACCGTCTCCATGCCTGTGTGCTCTGGAACGCCCACGCTGTGTACTCGCATTCCCTCCTGTTTGGAAGTTTTAACCCCAGGAAAACTCGTGTTTGCTGAACAAGGATGGAAAAAGGCAATGAGAGTTAAGGATTATTGAATTATCAGTAGGACTTAGCTTTGGGCAGATCACTTTCTGAACTTTGCTTAATCATGTGTGTAAGTGATATCCTGCGTAGGGCTGAGCAGCTGAGTGGGTGGATGCACGAGGCAGAGCTCGAGGTAACTAGAGCCACGTGGAGGAACATCGACCATTTCCTCGGAGTCCCTCCTGACTTTGCTTTAAAGCCAAACCCAAAGCAGCCCCCGTACCACTCTCGCATGCACAGGCACAACCCCTCGCAGGATAAAAATGGCTCCATAATTTGCATCTCTCAGCATTATTTTGTGCCCAGGGTATTAGATGTTACGAAGTAATGCATGGTGATCAGATCTGTAGAGGCAATTCTTTTCCTAAATGGGCCTTAAAATCAATGGGTTATTAGCTCTCCTTCTCCACTCCGTGATGAAAGCCCGGTCCTGTTAAACATGCAAACTACACAATATTCAAAGCCTTGGCTTACAAAAGTGTTTTGCTCAGCTAGGTCATAATTTAGCTCACTTATAGCTAACATAAATAATACTGAGATTTACACCTCACGCCTATGATTTTTCCTTGAAGCATGTATTTCTGCACCATGACCATCCCCACTGCTGACGACGAACAATTTGAGGGTCGTGACTCACCCAGGTGAGCGCTTGCTCATATAGCTGCTCCTCCTCGGTTGGTAAATCCCTCCTCGTGTGTTGCCTGAGCAAGTTGGACCAGGTGTAGGAAAGTATTTGCCTTCCATGCAGGTGGGCATTTTTGGGAGAGGGGGTATATACACCATTTGCTTTAAGCTGTTTGGGGCATTTCCCTTCAGTGCTGTGTGCTTCCCTTGCCCGCTCTCTTGAGTCCACTAAGCTCCTCGCTTTTTTCCTGACTCACAGCAGTGGAATAAATATTTCTACTTGGTACCCACTTATTTCTGAGGATCTGAGTTTGCCTTCTGGAGGCAGCCAGTTAGCTTTGATGGGCAGGGCTCTTGGTGGCAGTTTGGCACCTATGTGCTTCCCCCCCCCTTTTTTTTGGGGGGAGGGGGGGAGTATCTCTGCATTTCTCTTAAAAATCTGCTGTTCAGGTTAGAGCAGTAATGGTATTTAGATAATTTACTCCTGCGAATTTAGTTTAAGGGTAAGAGAGAAAATATTCTTCCCAGATCATTGTGGAAAACGGGAGCTAGCTGCCTAAAGGCATCTCTGTGTCGTGCATTCGGAAATGTCCACACGTCCTTTGTAGGATGTGCCCAGAGCTGGAAATGCTGGGGAGTGTGGAGCAGAGGTGTTTTGAGATGGGTCTCATGCTCTTCAGGCAGCACAGAGGAATGTTTCGGCACTTCTGCGGGAGCGCCGTGTTGCTGTGCTCTGCGCTGGGTGGTCTGAGCCCAGTGAACTGCTGGGTCTGAGTCCAGGTGCTGTGCTCCACTGAATGGTGCCCTGAGCTTGCCAGGGTGCTGAGCTGAGCAGGCTCTAAACCCCCTCACAAATCCAGACCTTAGGCCATTCTTCAAAATACCTTCAAAACTATAAAATAAAATAGAAGTGAAATGTGCCTCTGGATTGTGGACTCCCACAGCAGATCTCCCGGTAACACCTGGAATATCGATACAGATATCAAGGGTACCGTGTTGATCCTTGGTGAACTTTCTAACCTGAGCCTGCAAGTATTTACCTCCTGGGAGTCCAACCGAGTGTTTCCGCTTCACTCTGGACCATCACACACTTTTACACGTAAGAGTCGGTGGGAGCACGACCCTTGTTACCACCAGCACGCGGTGTTGGCTGGGTCCTTCGCTGCTGCTCTGCCCCGTGGCAGGACCACAGGGATTAGACCCAGCATCTTCCGCCCAGCCAGCCCTGCAAAGCTCTGCCTGTGCTCGTACCTGTGCCTCGTCCTAGTTTGGGCCCGTCGGGAGCAGCATGCACAGAAGGGGAACGGGGGTGTGGGAGAAAATTGCTCTGTCACTCTTCCGAGCTGCTCGAACGAATTTCTGCACCTCTTCAGGTAAATCTGTATGTTCTGTGTTGGCAGTGAGATGCGTTTCCCTCCGTGCTATGACTGGCGTCCTTCGGGAACTAATCCAGGTAGGAAGCAGACACCGTGGAAAATCGGTGTGAGCCCCACAGCCCGGTGTAGGTCCTTGAGCTTGGCAGGAAGGTCGGACCGCGCGCGCGCACAACTGGCAGCGTCTGATCCGTCGCCTCTGTGCCTGAACCTCCAGCTCCCTGCCCAGGTGACTCTGTATTTTTATGTATATTTTTATTAAGGACACCAAGCACGGTCTTGTTGTCTTGGTTTTATTGTCTTTCAGCTTTGGACTAAATAGCAGCTGGATGGAGGGGATAAAATTCATTGCCATGTTTTGCCTACGGTATTGCTGGGCTTCTTCAGCCTTTTGAAAATGGAAGGTCATCAACCCTTGCCAGGCTCCTTAAATGACTTAAGCTCGATGCCACAAGTGTTCCAGAACGCCCAAATGATCCCCTTAATTTGGCATCCAGTGTACGCTGCATTATACATACCGACTTCCATTGGCACATGCCACATCCAATCCATTAGTTGCGCGCAAATGCACTTAAGTGTTTTTTTTTTTTTTATTGCTCTTAGTTTTGTGTCATCAGCAAAGAAAGGTAAAGTTGATCTTCATCTAAATCACTGACATGGATTATTGCAATTGATTACAACGAAGAAAGAGCTTTTCAAGTTTCAAAGTTATGTTGTCTTTTATTTCCCCAAGTAGTAATCTGTACTGTTTAAGTTATTGCACAAAAACTGTCTCTGTAAGAGCTGTCCGTATTACATTCCTCGTTGAGAACATTTGTGTTAGTAGGCTGTTGTGATTCTCCCCCAGTTCTGTACGGCACGCTGCTTTTATTCCTTCTGGTGGCAGAAATGCAGTAAATGTTCTTTATTCAGCCCAGTTACAGGAGGAAGAGAAGGAGCAAGCCGCGTGCCTGCTGAAGCTAACTTACACCGGTTTGGGAAGTTGGGTTTTAATGTGAGAGTAAATTATCTATGATTGGAAAAATAATATTTTATTTATAACTTCATCCAGCGTTCTTCTCAAGCTTAGCCCCTTTATTGGGCTAGCGTGTCTGAGACACCCAAGCATCCGGAGGCAGCAGCGCACAAGGGAAGGACGTGGTCCAGCATCACACCATTTTTCTACTCAACGATCAGTTAAGTACAACTGGAAAAAAAAAAAAATAGGGAAGCCGTTAGTAAGTCCTTCCAAATCAGCCTGCTTGCCCTGTGCTAGAAATGCTCTGTCTATCCAGGTGCTGCTTTACCACCGAATGATCCCTCAGCATTTAAACTGCGCCTTTCTCGGGCGGGGACTTGCACCCAGGCTTACCTTCGCACAGCTCCGGAGGCTCGCTAAAACCCAGGAGGCTCGTCACGCGGTTAAAATCGACTCTGTATGTGCAAGAGAAATGCCTCGGCTTGAATTTCAGGGTGTTTAACCGCCAGGTACTTTCACGGGGCAGGAGGTGCTAGCATCTTTGTGAACAGAGCCTCCGCGTCTTCAGGGGCTGACCTCCCCACAGCCCGGCGCTGCCTCTCCTCCGCTTCGCTCCCGCCGCTGCAAGTCTCTTCGGCATTCCCCACCTGCCCTAAGGGCGGCAGTTCTTAAAACACCACCGTGAAACTTAACTTGAAAAACTAATTATTAGTTAATAAAGCTTGTGGTTTATGGACTGGAGTGATAGCAAAGCCTGGCTGGAGTACGAAGCTGTTAAACACGAAGACTGCTGGAACGGTTTGGCCGTTTTAATATAGGCGAGAGAGGGCCAGCTCTTCATTTGGTGTAAATCAGCACAGATCCATTAAGTTCAGTGGATCTCATCTACTTTACATCAGCTGAGGACGTGACCCCGAGTGCTTAATTGGTGGTATAATAGAAAGACATTAGACTCTCTCCTCTCGTTCATCCGCACACGTCGTTCCCATTAATGGTAGTGGGAGCAGCCTGTGAGGGAACACGCAGCCGCGGGCAGGTACGGCTGGTGCCGGGCCCGTGGCCGGTCCCATCAGGGCTGGCGCTCTGTAAAGCTGCTCTCCAGCCTCCAAAGAGCCGGTTGCTCTCAAGTGGAGAGGGAAAACAAAGCAAATCGGTTAATAATTAAAGAAGCCTTCGAATCTTTCCCTTGGACTGAGGGGAAGGAGTGAGAGCTCCGAGGGCGCCGGCGTTGGGGCTTGGCGTGTGCCGCAGCCCTCGCCGCGCCGGCACCCTGCCAGGAGGGGACGGGGCTGGATGGGGGAGCAGCGTCTCTTCCCTTCCACCTCACCGTGGCATGATCCATGGCGTGAGTTGTGTTTTCTTTGGAAACCGGGAAAACAGGGAATTTTGTCACAGCAGAGAATGTTTCCAGACAGAGGGCATCCTGGGAGTGGCCTGGGATGGAGCCTCCTGTCTGCAGCCTGTGGGCAGAGGCTCCAGGCCGTGCTGTTCCTCCACGCCAGCTCTTCGCCTGTCTCCTCCAAACGTGTGCCCCAGCTGGCTCTGGGGACAGAGGTGACGCGGAGAGGACGGGGATGCTTTGGCTATCGCAGAGCTGCAGATCTGGGGGAAGGCAGCAGCGCTCCTTCAAGCTGTTTTCTCAGCTCTCTTTTTTTATGCCTTTTCGACCCTTGAGGTGCGCACAGGGGCAGGCAGGTGGGTGCGCTGGCAGAATGTGGCTATCTGCACGGTCGATGCGTAGGTTCCTTCACAGGCAGCAGAGACTTGTCGGTAATTCACCTTGTTTTGGTTCTGGCCTCTAAAAATACGTCAGGGGAGCTGCAGTCCTGGGCCTTGCTTCATAGATTCTCCTAATCTGTGCTCCTGAACAGAGCTTCAGAGCAGTGCTTGGTCACGCTTTTCCTGGAGTTTCTTAAAAAATTCTTTCTCCTCCTCATGGCGGCTGTGTCTTCTGCAGGTGTCCTGTCTCCACAGTGCCTCTCCGCTCCTGGCTGCAGCACACGTTGCCCTCTCTCAGGTCACAGCCTGTGTCCTTCTGGTCTTGTGCAGTTCCTCAGCGTCGGTTTTCGGTCGGTCCTTTGGCAGCTGCTGAGCACCCTGCTCCCAGCTTTGCTCTCCGCAGAGGTGCGCGTTCGCTCTCCACCCGGAGCCAAGAGCCTCCTTAGCATTTTACTGCTAAAATGGCATCCTAACGTTGCTCTGTCTTCTTTTTGTAGGGTTGCAGAAAAAAACCAAACAAGTGGGATGTTGCATCTTGCCCAGAAGAGGCTGAGATGGGTAATTGATTCTGAAAGCAGTTTGCACAGTTGGGGACTCGCTTGCTGAAGCTGTTGCGTTGCACTGGGGAGCTTTGCCGTTTCGGTGCTCCAGCGGAGCAGCTGTTGTACCCGGCATCGCTTCCAGCTCGTCACGAGCTGTGGAGGTTCCCGTGTCCTCAGACTGTTCATCAGGAATGCTTTGAACTTGAATTTGACCCCTCTATTCAGTGGGAGGCCAACGGTGAGTGTGGGGCTGGCGGGTGAGGAGGCTTTTCTGTGCCTGATTTGGCACATCAGGGTTAGTGGTTTCGCTTTGAAACACCATTTTAGAGTCATCGAGCCCAGTGCATAAAACACTTGTGCTACATCGCCGTGTGGCGAGAGGAGATCGTCTCTGAGAGCCCAAGCAGGGAAAAAGCCTTTTCCACCCCTCCCAGGCTGAAATATTTTGGAGTACCTGGAATAAGTGAAGCGTTCAGGAAAAAAACCACTTCCCCGGACCTTTTTGTAGATCTGAAATGTGATCCTCCTCTAAACTTATCAAGGAGAGAAATTGTAGGGGTTTAGGGTTTTTTTTCTGCCTTGTCATGCTTGTGGCTTTCCTACATTGATCTTTATGAAACTGCCCTTCTCCGTTTCGATCTCTGCCAAGTGCTCGGAGGGGAAAGGCTATAGCTCTGCTGTATGGGAGGCTGGAGTAAAATCACTACATGCTTTTCACTGCCGTACTGAATAAGGCCGAGAAAATGAAGCAGTCCGTGTCCCTTCCTCATGTCAGGACTCTCTTTCAAACTGCAGACAGTTGTCCAACAACCTTCTTAGACGGAGCTTCCAACCTCTTCCGCGTGACTGACTCTCGGACTGCTCCTAGGGAGAGGAAGCTCCTGATGACACAAACGTCCCCTTCCCCACTTCAAGCTTTTATTTTTCTGTGCCGTTCAAAATTCACACGGACAGCTGATTTTCCCTGTTCATTCTGCCAGGTGCTCCAACAGATCTGTGAAGGCAGATGTCTTCTCTTCTGTACGCTACATAGAGCGTGGTCTTTCAGTCCTTCGTCTAGATCTAGGCTGTGGTCCTACAGCTCAGGTGAGACTTCCGCGAGTGGGAGCTAAACCAGAGGCAACCGTGTTGAAGGGCACAACACAAATCACTGGCCACTATTTCAGATGGAAAAAAGATAACCTGCCTCAGTCTTACCCATCGTAGTTTACTTCTGCCTCCTTGCCTGCTTTTGATGCCAGTCTGCAGCTTTCCAGCCGCCAACTGAACACGTCCCCATAGTGCTGGCTCCTCTTCACAAGGGTGTTTGTTGCTTTGCTCTTTGTCTTCTTCTCTGGCCAAGACTCTTCCTTCTTATTACTTAAAATTAACAGAGGCAGAAGCGCAGATGTGAGGCGTGATTCACACTCTGGACGTGTTGGTTGTGGAACAGTAAGCGACACGGGAAAGCTGTGATGGGTGGAGGGGGGATGGAGCAAGAGCTGGCGGGGCTGGAGGGGAGGGAGTGCAGCAGGTGGGAGAGATGCAGGGGAAGGTCAGCAAGAGGAGGAAGCCCAGACCTCCGTCCGTGCACGGAAACCTGAGGAGGGAGGAAGCCAGGAATAGACACAAAGAGCAGGGCTGGAGGTGGGAGTGATGGCAATGGCTGGGAGAGAGCAGGGGAAGGGCTGGGCAGAGCCGCAGTGGTGGGGAAGGGACATGGGGCTGCCTGGAGCAGCGGGAAACTCTGTTGTGGGACTCTGCTGGACTTTCAGCTGGAAAAGAAATCTTTTGGTGTTTAAAACCACAGTGCAGTGGGGCTGCGTGTGAGCAAGCAACCAGGTACTGCCCTAGAAATGGACCCGGTTTGGTGGGAGTCCCTGCAGAGGGAGCAACGTCTGTGCATAGTGTTTTGGGGTCCCGTTGGATAGCGAGCGCCGGGACAGCTCCGTGGGGAAACCACCGGATCAGTGAGCAAGCCAGAAGCCATCCAACGTACTAAAACACAGCAAGAATGACTCAAAAATCCTGCAGAGCGGAGAAAGCGGTGGTTACACAAACAGCTGAAGAAGGTGGGTGGGAAGAAGAGAAATCGTGCGTGAGGAAACCCAGGCGAGTGCCCCTCTGAACAACAGGATGCTCCTAAAACCGGCTCCGCCAGCGACTCACAGCGCCCGGCTGGAGCGCACCCGGGCGAAGCGGGGCGCGAGCGATGGCTGCCCAGCCGACATCTGTGTTCGGTGACAATAGCGCGGCCTGACAAGTTCATTGTAGCTCGGCACGGGGCAGCAGGTGGGAGAGGCAGCGTGCGCAGCCACCTGCTCGGCCGCCTGTGCGCCCGTCCCCCGGGGCTGCCGCGGATGCTCTGCTGCATCCTGGCCCCAGGGGAGGGGTGGCCGGTGTGCTGCCCCCAGGTAGGGTGAGGGGTTGGCACCCGCTGCCGGGGTTTATGTCGGAGGGGGGGCTTTTAAAGTAGCTGTGGAAGGCTCGTGCTTTTACCTTTTATAGATTTCACTTGGTTAGAGAGCAATATTTTTTTTTCTTTTTTTTCATTACAAAAAAATAAATCTATTTTAAGATAATTTTTGTGTCTGGAATTTAGCAATGTAGCATGGAAGGCTCAAACATGTATGAAAATAGATGAGGAAAAAAAAAAATAAAGCAGCCAAGCCAAATCCTACACCTGTAACTCTTCCTGAACCCACCAGGCAGTGGGAGAGCTCAGCTGCTCTCAGCACTTGGCTTGTGCTAACTGAATGTCATTATTGTACAATAGGGCTTGATCTGAATTGGCATCGTTCTTGCCGGGCAGTGAATGGACCGAGAGCGACTGAAAGCAGCCGAGGATCCAGCCTCCCGCGCCTGGGCTGAGTAAGTACTCGTGCAGCAGTCAGCTCTGGTTTAGAGGCCAAAGTCAATTCAGAATAACACCAATAAACTGGGGCCGGTCACTTCTGATCGGCCCTGCCATAACTCAGGGAGAGCCGGTAGGGAATTTTTTTTTTCTCCTCTGTCTTTGTAAGTGCCAGCTAGGAACAACAGGGTCTGTCTGATATGGGGGAGCACAGGGAACTCGCTGCGTCCTGATGTTTGCTGTACAAGTCTGTTTTCTGAGCTCTTCCATAATTACTGGTACGCTGGG
This sequence comes from Grus americana, assembly GCF_028858705.1. Taxonomy (NCBI): domain Eukaryota; kingdom Metazoa; phylum Chordata; class Aves; order Gruiformes; family Gruidae; genus Grus; species Grus americana. Next base: position 18,519,119 of record NC_072865.1, read on the forward strand.
ACAGAGCATTCATAGAGCTGTTCTGATTTACTGAAAATCTGGCTCACGGGTACCATTTAACAATCCTGTCGGTTGCCAAATGCTCCAGTGCACGTTTCTGGTTTGAGTTTTTCATCGTCTTAACTGCATGCATTTAGTTTTCCTGATTGCGTGTACAAACGCTTGTCTAGACTGACAGCCGTACGTGGGCAGCCGGGAAAGGCAGCGGGATTGCAGACCTAGCGAAGAGGTCGGGCTGAGCTGTACGGTTTTGGCCGGCTAGGCTCGCACCTAACCCCCCCCGCGTGGGCTTTGTGTGCCACTCGAGTGCGGTGCCGGAGATGATCCCTTCGGTGCGCGCTGCTTACAGATGCAGTGATATAAACACGGATCTGAATGCAAAGATAGCGGTTCTATAGTCACATTAAAATAGCAGGCTTGCTTCTGATGCCACAAGGCAAAATATCTACTAACGTGGAAGAAAAAAGGAGTAGCTGGAAATGTTGCTGTCTTCACGCAACAGCCAAGCTCCACGTTGCTCGTTTTGGTGCCGGATATGGCAGAGCTGGTTTCGCAGGAGTCGCTGCTGCTGGGAGCTGAAGGTGGTGCAGCACCTTTCCCGGGGCGCACGGCATCTCTGGGAAGCCTGTCTGTCCTCCTGTCCACCCGAGTCTTCAGTCTTAAACCCGTCTTAAAAAGGGATGCAAGACTCACCCCTTCAGCCGAGCTTTCCCAGCTGATGGAGCACGGCACTCCAGTTCTCTAATTAAAAATGTGTTGCCAGATTTCAAGGAATCTCAGTGTTACAATTTTTTCGGTACCTACCTCTGGTGCTTTAAGGTGTCCGCTTAGAACAACACGAAGATACAAATGGATGCTTAAAAAAAATCAGCCTAAGGTATTCAGAGATTTGCTTTTAATTATGAAGAGTAAATTAAAATACAATCGTTCCATGGCAAGTTCATCTTAATTCAGTGTCTAATAACACAGGTATTACGTTTCCTCTGAATAAAGCCTGATTTGAGCTAAGAGATGTCATTTAAAAAGTAATCCAGTCTTGAATGAAACATTCCTCATGATGGCAAATCGATTTGAAATTTAAGTGCCTAATCACAATCATAGTAAAACCGGATCTCTTGCTCCTGTGTTTTGGGGTTTTTTTGGCCTGAATTTGTATAATTTTAGCTTCTAGCCACTAGAACCGGTGGCACGCTTGTTCGCTCGATGCCGCCATTTCAGAGTCCTGCACAGGAAACCCAGGTCTGCTTCGCCTCCTGGTTTTCCCTTTGTTCAACTCAGACGTGCTCCTCTCCTCTCTTTACTTCCAGAGGGGTCTCTCCCGCCAGAAATGTGCTTTGCTGGAGCCCAAAGTCCTGGAGCAGAGGGTGCTCTCATGAATCAGTGTGACGCTTCCGCCCGTCTTACATATTCCGTCGTGTAGCTTCGGTTTCTGCGCTGAGGCTCTTCTTTTAGCAGTTGAATTAATCTTCCCAGCATCGACACAAAATTAGCAACAGGCTGTTACCAGTACGGCTCGAATTTGTTTCCCCAGGAAATAACACAAGTGACCTTATTGTTATTTTCTCTTAGGGATGGTGCGGAACCACATTGCGTCCCAGAAACTATTGGGGGACAAACTGGAGAGCTGAGACTCCCAGCACGGAGCTCTGAAAGCACGGAGGAGTCGGTTTGGCAATGTGGGATAACGACTGTAGTTAGATCTTGATTATGCTAAAGCGGCCAGGAGTGAAATAATTAAAATATAGATATTTGCTTTCGCCTGAATTTCGGAGTTAACAACCCATTCTGCCAAGCAGGGCTACTTCATGTGTCAAGGATCTCCGATGCTTCAGACAGGGAAAGTCTCCGGAATATTCATCTCTCTTATTCTCGAGTCACAGGATTAGTCTGGAACCAATTAAAATAAATTTTAATTCTTGAGCTCAGTTTGTTTGCGAATCCCGTGAGCGCACACGCACGGCACCGCCGGGATAAAGCCCGCGTTCGCATCTGTTCCGCTCGCTGCCCACCGGCACAGCGCCGGGGGAAGTGGGTGTCAGAAGAAGATACCTGGGGGGCCCCCAGGGCCCAGGCTTGGATGCGGCATCCCCCACAGCACGGCAGCCGGGGAGCTCCCCCCCAAATAAAGCGTGTGCTGCCGCTCGGTCAAAGGGGCTCTTGTCCTGCCCGGCCAAAATTTATTGGTGCGAGGGCTGATAATTGATAGCTCTGAAAGCTGCACTGTAGGCTGTTCTGTCGCGGGAAAGGAGGCGTGTTAATGGGGTATTGTACGGAGCGCCGCGATCCTTGGACGCTTTGTCAGTGGCGCAAAGTTAGCAAGGAGAAGCCTTGTTCCTCCGGCGCTGCCTCCCTCTGATTTACTGCCGCTCCCCTTCGCCTCGGAAGTGCCGCGACATTCCCCAGTAAATAGGGATGTATGGACGATTTTCTCTCCCTCCTTTTCCTCCTCTTCTCTGCTTTTCCCAAATATGTAAACTCTGAGAAAGCTTTATTCTTTTTTCAATGATCATTCAATTGTCTCCAGACTGTATCTTTTGGTAAATTTATTGCTGGCTATTTAAAAAAAACCAAACCCACCACCAAAACAAACTCAAATGCATTTTGCATATTAACACGTAACTCTTGTTCCTGTCTGCTCAGTTTGGAAATGGTTGGATTGCTTTTATAAAGAAAAAAATGGCTAATAAAATTGGCCTCAGCACCGTTGCTTTGCAATTCTTATGAACAGTAAAGTGCTACTTACAGTCATTGATGTTAAAAGCTATTTCTAAATTATGGTGCCATTTATTATCTCTAGTGTCCAAAGTAAGTTTAAATGATGCTTATAATTCATGTTTTACCAAATTTCCTTTTCCCCCTGAGGATACCTCTGATTAACTTATGCACATTTAAGCGCTTTTTAAATTCTTCTTTTATTGCCATTATGCTCTGAAAATCTCAGCGATTCTCAAAAATGGGTAATAAACTTGAGATAAAATGCTGCAGTTTTAGATCAATGCTGACATATCACTGTGGTGATTTCTTCAGAGCTAAAGTGATAATGCTTCATATTTACAGAATATATACTAGGTTATTACTACAGTATTACCATTTTGTTCTAAGATGAAATGAGTAATTTACCAATTTATTAAACAGTTACATTTAAGTATTGCTTAGGACATTACCACACCAATCTGTTTACTTAGCTTGAAGAGTTACCATTAAGAAACCCTGTTTATTTAGGTAAAATTTGTAATGATCGTGCCCTCCATTAAGAAACTTATTTTTCTGCAAGCCTAATTGCCTGGAAATGAGTTTCTCCTTATTTACTATGGTGCATTCTGCTAAGCCAGCTAAAAACGTCACCCTTGTAAGAAGTGCTGGAGAAATTAATAATACATATATGGAACAGTTTTAATTAGTATAATACCAAATGTTAATAAAAGATTTATGATCCAGTTAAAAGTTCTAACGATCACAACAGGAAAAGGTCTGAAGTGTGGCGGCGGTGATCCGTTAAAAATAAACAAATGCTGCCAAACTCTCCAAATCGAGGATAGAGGAGATTTTGGTTTTTTTTTTTCTCCTGCTCCTGTCCTTATGTGAGTGCCGGCTCCGTGATCTGTGAGGTCAGGAGTAAATCCAGAATGGTGAGAGGGTAGCTGTGGGGGGTTATCCTGGTATGGTGGGACGGGATGGAGAAGCCCATCACATTTAATTCAATTGGTGCCACTGGGATGTGAGCTCCTGCCTGGGAGACGCAGACCACAGCTGGCCCAAGGCAGGTCTAGCAGGAGCTTCAGCACTGTGGGACACAACCTTTTAGCCCAGCTCTTGGAAAAAAGTCCATGTTTTGAGTAGCTCAGAAGGTCAACGGTGGGGGATGGAGACAGAATCAGCTTGGCTGCAGCCAAAGGTAGAAGTAATAAGCAGTGGCTGAATTTCCAGAGGTTAGTCCCTCTAGAGCAGCACGTCAAATGGTATCTCAAGTCACAAATATCTCAGGCTCACCTTGCAGCTCGCCTTGCACCTCGTGCAGCACAGGGACAGTCTCTGCCAAAGGCTGAGCCTGTGGCCGACCGGAGGTGAAGGTGGACGATGAGTCCTCGTGGAGTTGGACTGGTTGCTGCTGGTTGGGTGAGTGTTGGCAAGGGAAGGCACTGATCATCGTCCATGTCAGAGAGAGGTCTTCTAACATTGGAAGGAGGTTTTAAAGTGAGCGATCCTCTGTAGCCGTGTGGGCAGGAGGCGTGCTGGGTGACATGAGGGACACCGGTCACTGCCAAGACCTGCTCTGAGTGCCCTTAGATGAGATAAATTAAGATCCTGCTTTAAACTCCCTGGAACGTACCTGGCTAGGAGCCTCACCAGGGTCTTCAAGACAAAGCCCTTAGGTGGTGTGGGAAACGTGATCTTTAAGACTTGGAACTCGAGCCATTTTCAGTGCCATTAGAACTGTAAGCTGCTTCCCAGCGCTGTTCCTTTAGACCAGTATCGCTCTGCATCTGTCTTGTTAGATCCCAGAGGGTAGATCATGAGTAAGAAAAAGCGCTGAATACTCCGCTCCACCCAGAAGTGTCATTGTTCTTGGAAGTCCTAGCAGAAATCCATATTGCTTGCTTGGATTTGGGGGATTTTGGGGCAGGAACAAGTGCTGTGGTTTTTCTTTTCTTCTCAGGTGCTGCCTGGATTTGGCTCCCAGCGGTACTGACAGGAGCGGGCTTCTCTCTTGTGGCATGGTTTGGCGATACTCAAAGCAAATGTCAGAAGCCAGTCTTGTCCCTCATCTCATCAAGGCGCTCAGACTCAGTTCGTACATGCTGGCTCTCGCTCCCTGTGTTGGTCCATCAGGAGCAAGGCGACATGGCGTGGCAGCGTGCACAGGTAACTGGGGAATGTGTCCAAGGAAGAGTCAGAAGCGTGGCTCCGACTCGGGGGCAGCAAGGGCAGAGGGGAGCTGGGGATGAGCTTTCTCAGCAGGTTTGCTCCAGCCGAAGGCCTGCCGCTGTAGGATGAACATGTAGGATGTGTAGGATGAACGTCTTGCTGGCGGGACTGGAACAAGTAATTTTGCTGCGTTGGGTGAGGCCAGCGCCCCAGAACAAATAATTGGTGGAAAAGTTTCTGTCCATAATAACAATGGATGTTCCACGCCTGCCACAACCTATAAATTTTGCAGGAGTGAACGGGCTGAGCTGTGTTAAATCAGGAGCACTTTCTCGTTCCCTTTTGCTAGGGTGCCGGGCTACGCGCGGCTCGGGAAGGTGCTGGTTGAAGAGGCGCGGAGGTAATGAGAGCTGCGCACTCCCGTTCTTCAGTTGTAAAACCCTTCCTTGCTCAGGGTGCAAAGCCCTTCATCTTGAAATTCGGGATGACGAAGTGGATCTACACTCTGTGCTGGGCCTGTTTCCTTTTTTTAAATTCCTCTTAGGGAGCTAGCTGTGAAATATTTGAACCAGAGTCCCAAGCCGAGTCTCCGGGTGCTGGCTGCCCAGCGCCCTGCCCCAGGAGGTACTTGCTCTGCTCTGGAGAACAAATGAATGTCAGAGATTTACTGAATTGTCTGGGAAATGCGGGGATTTTATTCATTCCAAAACTTGATAATGTGACTTCCCTTATTTGTTCTTTCCAAGGCCAGAAAAGGAAACACCATATTTATTCTTGCTAATGTAGCAATATTGATTAAGTCATAAAACACATATAAATACATATTGACTCATATTACATTAAAGTATCTATCACTTACTACTTGTTCCTCAATAATACTATAGTTATGTAAAAAAAAACGCATTAAAATTGGCATTACCTCAAGGAAAGTAGGACTTGCCATCATTATTAATACTAGGTTTTGGCAAATAAAAGCTTTAAAAAGGATGCAAGTGTTAAAAATGGATAACCACCTCCCTTCTCCCCCAACAGTGACCAGATATTTCTGGCTGTCCAGTCATTCAGACACGGGCCCTGACCTCTGCTTATTTGGCCAATACTTTAGTTTTATGGGAAAACTTTGTTATGGGTGATGTCCTGATCTGTGGCACAAGATGATGGGTATCTCTTCAGCATCGGCACATCCCCTCAAGAGGGGTTATCTCTGGCTGTGGCTGGAGGAGGAGCACAGCTCTGTGCTTCGCTGGGTGTTGGAGCAAGACGGGTTCCTCACAACCCCAGTTAATTCTGGACGTTCCTCACACTGCCAGGTACCCAGCTTCCAAAGTTTCTCAAATGCCAAGATTTTGGCAGGTTTGAATCGTTGTCACAGCTAAGTGCAGTCTGGCTGTGCGCTGCCCCAGCAGCAGGCATTCAGCTGCGTTCACGACAGCATTCGTGGTGGTAGGGTGGCCGCTGGTTTGGGATCCCTTGGGTGCTCAGTGCCTGAGTCCCCACAAATCTGACTGGATCTGGCAGGTCTGCAGGTCGGGTGGCCACCGAGCAAGGCTATCTCATATTCTCCGGATAAAGGTACTGGGTTTATAAGAAAACGAGTGTTTGGGGCATCCTTCAAAGAACGGGGTCAAATTTCTGTTGTAAATTGAGCAGAAGAGGGACTTCAAGCTGGGCTGTTGGCATCCTAAGGACAGCGTCACTTCTCTGTGTTTGGAGTGAGAAACCACTCATGTGGTTTCCACACCTGGGAGGAGGGAGAGCAGCCACAGCCGTCACCCCTGGTAGGAGCAGACCCTCTCTTCAGTGAGGACCCGAGAACTTTGGTGCTTTCTGCTGCAGTTTTTTCCTCTTGGGCAGCTTCTGGCTTGGTACGTTGGATTAAGTTGAGCTTTTTCCCCAAATATAACCTGGGAGTGAAATGCATAAGGTGTCAGGACAAGGGGGACGTACAGGTAGAAGCCATCCAGCTGGTGGCTAGCAGTGGGAAGGTAGACCTTATTTCTAGGAGCGTAAATAGGGTGGGAATTGCAGGAAGGGTGCTTAGCTGCTTGCTGATGAAAATTAAGCACCTTTGGACTTCGGGGCTGAGCAAGGTGACCCTGGTGAACAAACCAGAGTTGGCAAGAAATTGAGTGTACCCAAAATGCTCCAAAAAAATTGAGCATACTCTAAAAATGCTCAGGAGCTTCTGTGGCTGCGCAGGAGGAGGAACTCGGCCAAGGCGAGGGGGCGAGCGGGAGGTGTGCGGGACAGGCTGTGCTGCCTTGCTCTGTCGGTTGTGCAAAGACTGCAAGGCCTGGGATTGCGCTGCAGGTTGATTGTGCACAGATTTAAGGATTTCTTTTAGGTTTAAGAAACTTGGTCCTTATCAGGCTTTGGCCACTGCAACCTGGAAGGCTGCATGTATATGTGCTGCCTTTTTACATATGGCACTAAATGAATAAACCCAGAAGAGGAATTTTTTTTTTAATATTCAAATTTCTCTTTTGCAGAATGTGTTTAGCCTTTTCCGTGCAAAGAAAAAATCCAGCAAAATACTGTCCACATGGCTATTTTATGCTTCTGCTTGTCTTTTCTTCTCTTTATAATTAACCTAATGTGATATCTGATCCCTGCTCTTTTTAGTGTTTGTGTGCCAGTCTGACAGCGCTAGCGCTGTTATTTCTTAGATAAGCTAATCACTTCTTAATGACTGGACAAGGTATCTTTATTTAACTGCATAAAGAGATTTAACTTTTCCCGTTAAGATATGACCGCTGGTTTATGTTTTGTTAATGACATGTAACATTGGTGTGAGACTCAGGTGGTACACGTGTGTCGAAGCAGGCTTGGGCGGCTGGTTTTAGAGAGGCTGTGAAAAGGGCAGGGAGAGGAGGAACTTGTGCTCTATTAATCAGGATTTATTACGAAAGCCCGCTTGTCAGCCTGGCTAGCTGCTGCTGCTTCGCTGCCCAGTGCGTGGCCACGAGGCTGGTGCTGCAAAATCAGAGGTGGGTTTAAGTCCCATCACCTCCCTTGTGCTTACAGTTGGGCGCATACAGAAGTGCTTATTTGTAGGATTACTTTAAATGCTCGCTGTAAGATTGTTGCAAGGGCTTCTTTAGAAGATAAACACATCCCTAAAACATGCGAGCATAAGGAGCAGTGCTCATTTAAATCCGTACGTGAGCAGTGCACATAGAGGTCCAGATTTCCTCGCCAACCTGCTGTTTCCCCCTTTACTCTCAGAAGATGAAGCAGTAGCCGGAGGAGACGTGCAGAGCTCTGCCCCGCAGCAGAGTTGAACCCCGTTCGACCTGGAGCTGGCTGAGGCACCCTGCTGCAGGGGGACACAAGAAAGTCCAAACGACACCAAACTGCATGGTGCAAGGGGGGAACTGCTGTCCACGCCAGCACGGGGCTCGTGGGGAGCGGGTCTGTCCGTGCCAGGCTGGTGTAAGCTGGAGCCTCGGTGCGTGCTGTCGGTAGCAGGGCTGGGCACAAGACAGCTGAGTTTAAAAACTCGGCCCTCTGCGCCCTGAGATAAAGGACCCAAACACAGAACGGACTGTTCACCCTGTCGTGCAAAAATGTGCTTTCTGGACAAGGTTTTCTCCGGGTAAAAATGAAAGAGGAGAATGAGGCCAGAGAGACTAAATCAGAGCATTTATCTGAGCTCCAAGAAGGTCCTAGAGATTCGGCCAGGAACAAAACTCCCACCACCTCTGAGCTCAGAGTTTGTGATACATCCTGCTCTCGCTCCATGGGCCTGCAGACGTCAGGAGGAACTGGCATTTGAATTGGTTTTATCTATCAACGCTCCGTGTACGTGCGCTTTCAAGTTCTGGATGCAACCACAAGCTCACTGTGGTGCTTCGAGGCTTGCTTCCCCTAGCATCATTTAGACCAAAGGTTTTTGGAAGGATGCAGAAACACAAGATGCTTCCAGCCCCGAGCCCACGGCTGCCGGTGCCTTCCTGCGGCTGGCTCCTCTTCTGGGGCAGGAGGGCGAGTGCTCAGATGGAAAGCCAGGGCCTTTAAAGCATCTGAAACCGTTCTGCCAAAACTGAAAGCAGCAAAAATCCTTCTCTTTCTTTTTTTTGAAAGTTTCGTCCTTAACATTTATGAGTATCTTAAAGTGTTGGTTTGGCAGAGAAGCTGTATTCCTGCCTGACAAGAAAAGGGCCAGGCCAGTCCTTGGGGTTTTAATTTTACTGGCTGACTTTAATGTCAGTCTTATCAATGATATCTTTTCTTTCCCAGTAGCATGTTCTAATAAGAAACTAAATCACGAAGACAAAAAGCTTCTGGCATCTCCATTTTGTTGGCTCCTACCTCCATCTATGGCATGTTTACAAGAAAACATTTATCGCTGGAGCACTTGCCTGCAATAAGGAAAGAGCTGATAGCAACATCTTTTAAGCGGGGTCCTCCCTGCTTGGCTGGGCGGACGCGGCGGGCTGGAGTGCCCTCTGCCGTGCCGCGCAGCCCCGTCTCCCTGGGACCAAATCCGGACCAGCGCGAAAAATCATCCTCCCCGAGCTGTCTGCCTCCACGCCAGGCAAGGAGAAGCAGCCCGGTGAGTCACTTTGGAGGAGCGAGAGCTCGGCTGGCTGTAAATTTGCAAGTGGGTTGTGTAAGTATAGAGTAGAAATGTGTTTTCTTGGTAGGATTTGTAAGGGCTTCGCACCCGGAACAGTGTGGATGGCGGAGTCGTCTGAGCGTGAGCGACTGAAAATCCAGAAATACAGACTTAGGTTGTGGCTGATCCTTACTGAGGGCGACGGTATGCAGCAGCAAAGGGGAAAAAAACCAATTTGATAGTGTTTTGTATCTTAAAGAGCTCTCCAAATCCTACACACTGGGGTATCTTACAGTGTTTTTATGCTGCACCGTTGCGGCCCGCCAGCGGAGCTGTGAGCAGGGCTAGGGCAGCCCTGCCAGCTCTTGTCAAACCCATCCGAGTCCCCTTGGCTGCCTGGATGTCAGAAGTGTTAACACCCGCTTTTGCAGATTGGAGAATGGGGGTAGCAAGAGGTCAAGTGGCTTCATTAGGCCCCAGAGGATTTCGCTGTCGGAGCAGAAAGCCGGAGCGTGGCATGGCGGGGAGCGCTTTGTCCTGCGCTCGGGGCTTCAAAGGCCTGTCCCTTGTAAATCCTCACGCGCTTTGATCTTGCGCTTAAACTTGCAGTTAACTCTGCCCCTTGCAATTTTCCCTGCTGGTGCGGCAGGCGCTGATGGTTTCTGAAAAGGGTCAGCAGGCTCGGGGGTGGCTTCGACCTCCCTCCCCGCGGGGGGGTCTCTGCCGAGGGAAACGCCGCCGGTCGGTCGTGGTGGGATTCAGCGCCCTCCCAAATCCCGCGGGGAAGCGAGCAGCAAGAGGCATCTCTGGGCAATTCTGGCATCAACTGCAATAGTAATAACAATTAGCAATTATGCAGAGTTATATGCCTTTGGTGCCTATTACAGGCATCAACGAGGAGTTCTGTTTCTGTTTTCTACTTGTAGCTTGGCCTGATGCTTGCATTTTAATAGCAGATGCTCTAAGATAATTAGAGCCACTGCAGATAATACCGGGGGTGATTTGCTGCCGCATGCGGTGCGGCGTGGCCAGTCGACCTTCCCGGCCCCCCGTATGTGCCAAGGTCTTCGATGGGTGAGAACCACGTGCCACGTAGCATGTATTTTGGAGAAGGAGGGGAAAGAATGGGAAACAGTTTCCACTGCCCATAGCAGAGCTGTCCTGGGATCCATCTCCGGGTGATGGGATGGGGACAGGGTGGCGGGTACCACTGGGGAGCTGTGGGGCCCACGGGGATCGGCGCTACTGTCTCCTTACCTTGTGTGCTCTCTGGAGTTGGAGCTGCTAGAAACAAACTTGGAAATGATGGCTGGGAGGCTGTAAAGGCTCCCACCAGGCTCCATGGATCCGCAGCGCTCCCTCCTCGCCGGTGCCGGGGAGTGAACGCGCTTTTACCGAAGAGATGAAATGCAGCTCTGCACTTCAATTCTCCTCCGTTCCTCCAATTCCCCTAGAAAAAGAAAAAAAAATGGTTAATGTAATATTACATCAGATTGGACTCTGAGGAGCAGAAAGCCAATTTTGGGGGAATGTGAGCCAACCTACATTTAACTGGGATGCTGATATTTACTGTTGCAGTGATCCGGGCCTGTAGCATGGGTGAAGTCACTGGCTGGGGATTCAAAGTCCAATTAGGCAGTGTTAATAGAGGAGGCGGCGATGCTTCATTGAGAGAAATTACTAAAATTGTACTTTTAGGACAGTCAATTAGCTGTGTTTTGACAAAGCAACAAAAAGATGAAACTGAAGCCCTTGAAAAAAGAATGAGAGAATTCAGAGGGAACATGTCTGTTTGGGGAATCCTAATATTTTTTGTTGAAATCATTAAGTGAAATTAAATACTATTTTAAACCAAAGGGATAGAATATCTAATTAAGATAGAAAAAAGGTTTAGGGAAGGGTATTGTTGAGGGGATTAGAGAAATGGTTTACAATTCATGTTGACTGAGGCAGGGCCCCCTGAATATATTAGGTATATTAGTAACGGGGATGGGAAAAATCTCTCGACAAGCGGATCTGAAGTTTAGGAAGGGTTTCTTTAGGGTGACTCCAAGGCTCCCAGACTCCAGAGTGAAGCGTGGGAATGAAGCCAGGGAAATCAGGGAGATTGAGGACAAGGCGTGTTTTCGGAGCCACACTGGGGCTCCCGTGCTGCGGCACGGTCCCGGTGCTGGTGCGGGAGCCGCTCCAGCGGCAAAGGGGGCTGCAGGGCTTGCACAGCCCTGGGACGGCCAAGCAGCAAGGGGGAGGAGGGTCTGGGGGGCCGGGGTAACGCAGGTGGTGGGAGCAGGGGAAGTCGGTGGGGTAGGGCAGCCAGCAGACCCCATGGGGTACACCCTGCGTCCCTGGTAGCTGCGGGATGCTGCGGAGCTCCTCCCTGAGCCCTGGCCGAGCTGCTGGCAGAGTCCCCCTGGACGATGTGTGGTGGGCTGCTTGGGTGCCTTCGTTCGCTCACCGTTGATCTGGTGGTATTTCTTGTAAGACCTACATCTCTGCTTTGCGATCGTGTTTCCAGGAGTCGGTCTTAGACCGGTGTGTTCCTCCAGAACAGAGGACAGAGTGATGGGCTGGGGGTCCATCCTGGCCTTTCCTGTGATGGTTTGTGGGACCCTTGCCACCATCAACCCCTCGAGCAAAGCCCCAGCGCATGGAGAGGGCTGGCCCTACCCTCAGTGAAGGGCAGGAGGTTTCTCCAGCAATTTCTCTGTAACTTGGGATGATTTTCCCATGTTTTGCATCCAGCACTCCAGAGACTCCCACTCTTAACACACAGCTCCAGTAAAACTCTTGCACCTAAAGGCCTCTCCTAAAGAACTCCATTTTTGACCGATATCATCATATTGTTTAATTCATTTGATATACAGAGACAGTTAGTGAAATATGCATGCTATATTATATTAAAGAGAAATGTAACCTTCAATTGGTATCTGATGTGCACTTTGCAATAACTGCTATTAGTTGTCTATAAAACTCCTAGACATCATTTGATTTTATTACCATTATATTATTTTACTTGGGAACATATAGAAGGAGTGGTGATTGCAGGTCTTCAAGTGCTTACTGGGAAATATTTAACACAGAATGTTTTATTTATTAGCATAAAGAGACACAATGGATTGTTGGTGATTAAAGTGATGATACTGCTGCCATACTTGTCAAAAATATAGACCTAATTCAATAGAAAGGCGACAGTCAGTCTCCATGTTGATCTATGCTGAAGCAAACTGCCTCTGAAAGCAGTACAAAGCCTGAATTGGCCTCTTAATTTTATGCTCTAGGGCATAGTATAAAAAAGGGAATTCTTTCTAAGTGCCTGTAATTGCATGTTACCAGAACCTAAAATATAAGCCAAATTTTTGAAATTATAAGTGTTAAGCTTTCCATTTCAATTCCTTCCCCTCCTCCTCCTCTTCAAAAAAAATATCATCAAAACAAAAGAGAGCTTTAAAATGCCTTGCTATCCCACATCATTAATAAAATATACAGCATACTTAGCCTTTAATTGCAAATGTACATTTTGAAAGAAAATACTTTTTTTAAAAAATAAATCGTTTTCCTTCTCTCCGAGCCGTCCAGCGCCAGAGCCGGGGACCCGCTCGCCCCAGCCGGACGCACCTCCCTCCATTTTGAAGTGGCGTGTTTCAAACAGCAGCAGTCTCCTGCGTGGTTTAGGCCTGCTTGTATGGGCTGGAATATTGTTTCCCTCACTTAGATAGGTAAGGCTTTGAATGAGGTAAGTTGTGCAGGTCAGACGGGCCTTGCTAAGCCCCGGGTATCAACACGAGGGAGGAAACCCAGCACCCCCCAGCTGGGTTTGGGGGCTGGCAGGGCGGGCTTTGCCCAGGCTGGCGATGCTGATGCTCCTGCCAGCTCCCAGTGACGCCAGTGAGGTTTGTCAGCAAGTCCGAACCCTTCAGGTGGACCAGCTTTGCAGTTGGAGCCCGAAATGGGAAGGGCTTGTGTCCTTCCTTTGCCCTGTGCTAAAACGGGATTCGCTTTGCACAGACACGCTGCAGCATCTGCCTTGAAAAAAGTCAAATGTTCCTCCCCCCCCGCCCTTGCATGGGTCTGTGTTTACAACTTCGCTCCTCTGAGAAGGCAGCAGGAAAAAAAAATATAAGATTAACCATTTTGTACACTTGATGGCTTCATTGGACAGGCAATAAATCAATACAATTGAATTGGAGAAGATAGTGTTCAAATGCTATTATCCGTCTCTCTGTTATTGAGCTGGGATCTTCGGACTGACTTTCAGAGATCCCTCCACCTCCAGGATTCCCTTCCCCAGGAAACCTGCGGGATTCGACCTGCTCCAGGGCTTGCCTGAACCCACAGTCCTGCACTTTCCTACAGATTTCATCCTTTTTTTGGTTTGTTAGCCAAAACCCATCCTTTTTTGGCTTTGCTGTTACATGGTTAGGTTGTTAGAGTGCAAGCAGGAAATCATCTTAAATGCGAACGCTGCTGAAGGATGCTGTACTCGTAACGCTAGAGGAGAAATCTACCCGCAGAGCCAAGGGTGGCAATGCCGTGTGCCCCAGGGGAGCGCTTCCAGGGCTGGAAGCAGTGGCTTTAGAGAGCTAATCTGGGCCTCCGCGTATTTGCTTTTGCCTTCTAGCAGTGAGATCGCCAGTGAAGGTCTGGCTGCTGTATACCCTGCAATCGTGGGCATTTATTTATTCAGGGCTGCTTGGAGAGCACAGGGATTCTATCCGAAGGAATTTCCTGGTGCTCCCTGTCTGATTCGGGTGCCCATATTTCCATAGCTTTCCAGGAAAGATTATGGCACTGCAAGGCTTGGTTTTTTGTGGAAAAGTCATCCGTAACAGCTTAAGATACACCGAAGGGCAGATTTAATGTTGATTAAATGGGTCTGACTTCAGCAAAGTTGCTGCTAAGTTATACCTTCATAAATGAAAGGTAAATCAAGACAAAACACAAACACTGCAAGGACTGACGCTGATTTCAAGACTTCAAAAATGCTTTGTTAGCAAATATTCTGTTTCTCTAATACAGGCTTTAATATTTTAAAGTCGCCCTTACATGGTGGCATAAAGGTTAAAAATTCTTTGTTTACAGGTGAAACCCCCACTCCTCCCACTTTCCTAGATCTTCTCCCAGCTCCAATAATTTGATAAATTTTCCCTTCGACATACGTAATTTCAGAGTGCCCTCTGGTGTACATACATCTCCAATGCATCGCCCTCGCTCATGCCTCTTCCCTCTGACAAATTCAACTTGCTTCTAACTCTTTGCATTTATTTATCCCTGTTGCTTCACGTGTCCGACAAGGGGGCATCAGACCCAAATGCGAGTCCCCATCCTGGAAACACACGGACGTGAACTTAGCTTGAGTTCCCTGGGAGCTCCATGAGCTAACGAAGGGTTCTGCCGATCTGATGGCAAAATCAGAACCCCAAACCATGATGAAAACAGTCTTGTGTTGCCACTGATGAGAAAAGAACACCTGGAATGGGGGTCCTCAGCTGAGTTTGAGAAGCAGCTTGTGTAAGCAGTGACACTCCTCTCGGTGTGGTGCCACCAAAGATGGTGGGCCTCGCTGCACAAACGTGCCTGCAGAACTGGTCTGCGTTTTCCAATGTATTGACAAGAAATAAGTGAGCCAAAATAATCCTTGCTCTATCTCCTGTGGATTTAACATACCTGGAGGGTGAGGTTCTTACACTGACTAATGACATTTCTGTCTGATCCCTTTTTTCATTTCATGGAGTGACCTTTTTTTTTTTTTTGTAAGATCTATTAGTTTTCAGAACATAAGTCTACAACAATGCTACGTCTTGTAAAACAAAACCAGTGGAGCCTCTGTGAACCAGACACTACGCGCCCTTCAGCACTATGGGGAGGAGCAGACGCATGATGGGATGGTGCTGGGAGGACCAGCGGAGGTACGATGGCTCTGCAGGGACCTTGGATGCTGGCAGCAGGGGACAATAAGGCATCAGGTCTAAGAAGTGGGTGCTGGGAACCCCTTTGTTCCCCTATGGCCAGCATATAGATTGTGGATTTGCAGCTGACTATGACTGCTTCCATTTAGATCTGGTCTGATGCAACCTGCTGGTGGATGCCATGATGACTTAGAGCACAGAGGAACACCAATGTGGACCTCATGGACCTTGTGGAGCTCATCCACCTGGTCTCCTGCTCAGCTCCAGTATCGCTGTGTGACACTTGCTCTGAGGGATGCCCAGGCACACGGGAGGTGTCCCTGCCACATGCCAGGCGTGTTTGCTAGAGTGATGAACCACTCTGCAAGTGAGGGCAACATGGTGACAGCACGTGGGCGACACTAACTTTAGGAGTGCCAAGTGCTAATTGATCTGTCAACAGCTAGTTATTAAAGGCGTTGCTGGGACAGACCTTCCCACCTCAAAACTCTGCTGGTAGGGAAGCTGAAGGGATTCTGGGCTCTTGCTGAGGTGACAGAAATGGCAGATGATAAGAAAAGTGACTGACAAGTGCTGCTTTGTAATTAAATGTTAAAAGGCACCACAACCAAGGTAAATGAAAGTGATGGGCCCAACCTGGCAGCAGCAGGAAGCTGCTGAGATGTGTGCAGTACAGCTGGTTGCGTCAGATCAGTGAACATTTTTACTCAACAAAACGAAGTGAAGATCTTGGCAAAGAACTCCACAGAAGCTTGTTAGAAATTTGCAAATAGACAGCAAAGCCTGAAAAGTGCAGTATAAGACAGATGGGAACTCTTATTTTGGGGTTTCTATCAGCTCTCAGGTTTCCAAATTTTAGATGAAATTGAAGAAATATTGAAAAAACCCATCTCTTCCTGAGGAAGCTGGAAATCCTCTTTCTTGTAAAGGAAGTTCTACATTCTTTTGAGAACTAACATCCCGTAGGACCCCAACCTCTGCTAAACCTATCACCTGCTTTTTAAAAGTCTGAATCACACAGACACGCATCGTTCATGGCCAGAGTTCTCGACTGGCGTGGGAAATGCAGAGAATTCAACAGGAGGTCCACGTGGTTTTCCTTTGTGTTGTCCAGGAGTCAAGAGAGTTGGGTAACTTTGCCATTGTATGTAACTGCGCTGGGGATTAGTTTTCCCCACTACAGGATGACACTGTGAGATGAGCATCAAGATGATCATGTGAATATTTTGTCACCTTTTCATCTCGACCTGCTGCAAATTACCACCAGCAGTAAAACATAGAGACTTCAGTTGAAGTAGGTTTCCAGTGTAGGTGATTGATAGTACGAGCATGTAGGAGCCTCTGCCATAACTGAACGGTCTTCCACTGTGGGATTGTCAGAGATGGCTATGCCTGGATGGAAATGGCTAGCCAAAATACTCTAAGCCTCTGCTGCTAGACCTGAAACCCCACTGCAGTGTGTGATCGGTCTCGAAACTGAGTTCTGGATCCGGGTCTTGTAACCAGCGCTGCAGTGTATATTGAGCTGGAATCGAGCTGAGGTCGAAGGGCTCTTGAGCTGCAGGTCTGCTTGGAACATCTGGCATGGAGCCTGGGCTGAGGAGCCTCTCACCTCCTCCCTGTTCGCATCACATGAAATGCTCGGCCAGCCCAGTGTCTGCCTGCTAACAGCGACTGGAAGAAATGTATGAGAGCAGGTTAAGGTTACAGTCAGATTTTCCCCAGAATATCTTCCCAAGCTATTCAAGGACTTCTTGAGCCAGAGAATGTTGTCTTTTGTCTACCCCCCCCCCCCGGCTGATTTTTCTTTTATGTATGTGTCCAATGCACATAAAGTTCTGGTGTCCCCAGCCTCCTGTAGCTGTGGCTTCCACAGTTCTGCTACGTGTCGGGTGAGGATCTCCCTCCTCTTTTTTTTTTTTTTTTTATTTAATCTGCCACCTACAAGTTTCATTTTATGCCCTCTATTTCTTGTATTAGGAGAGACAGCAGACAGTTGTTTCCTGTTCTCCATGCTTCTTGTTATTGAACAGCCCTTTATTTTGTGTTTTTTCACAACAGGACTATTGCTACCTATAGTAGTCAAGATGTAGTTTTACCCTGCACTCATACACTGACCTAATGATATTTTCTGTTTCTCTCCCAGTGATTCCTAACATTCAATTTGATTTTTTGACCTTTGCAGTGCTTCAGACAGATCATAGAGCTGTGTATTACATCTCTAAAGCCATATTTGTGATCAGAGATCAGACCAGAGCCCATTGTTTCATCTGTAAAATTTTCACAACTGTAGTTTGAAAATGTGATAAATGTTCGTTTGGTTGGTAAATATCTTTGTCCAAAAACCTCCAGAAGCCGATAAGCCTATAAGCATATATATATATATATATATATAAAAGCATATAAGGTAAACTGAGGATGTTTTGTGTGCAGGAGCTAGTAAACCACCCTGGAATGCTGCTGTGATGCTAAAAACCCCATCCTGCTGCCCCAGCTGGTCAAATATAACCCAGAAGGCAGAATGGTTTAATACTATTGCTTACATTAGATAAGCTGAGTGAAGTCCAGGAAAGAAACTGATTTATGGGAATGGCTTTAAACATCTGTCTTGTTCTTTTTCATGATTCTGAAGTGGTTTCGTTTGAAAGACCCTTCCTAGGCTTGTCTCTGCAAACTTGAGAGCTGCGATTCAGATCCTTGTGTATAACCACACGGCTCCAGATTCCTGGCTTCCAAGAGTGCCCTCTAGCACAAGCTGGGAACATGGACCTGTTTTAGCCTAAAGGGCAAACAGACACATAAGAGCTTGCCGCATATATCTCACATAGTACGGTTTTCCTGGCCATGACCTTGACACTGGAGGAGGTGCTTGATGCATCAAAGTTCCTTACCATGAGCAGTCAAAAACTTGGAGTCCTTTTGTTTCCTTCCCTGCAGCATCCTCAGCCTGCAAGGTGGCCTGACAAAGAGTCAAGGAACTGAGAGAATGCGGTAGTGAAGTAGAGAGGGTTGAAATTTGCACATTGTCCTGGCTGGGGAAAAAAAGAAGCACAAAATGATACTGCTGTCAATATGACATCCTTCTGTCTTTATAGCCAGCATGGGGACTGTTGTGGAGAGGGTGAGATGCAGCAGTGCAGGAGCTGGGATGATAAGGAAGCATTGGCCTCTCCAGGTTTGTGTGTGGATTTTGCAGATTTTTTTTCTTTTGTGTGGGTTTTTTGGGGGGGAGAGTAACAGAAGGGCTCGTTGCACGCTGGAGTTGTGGAGCTGCCTGTCTGCCTATTGCTCTAAGTTGAGAGACCAGAAATAATGTTGGCCATGCTTTTGACTCTGTGGACTTCTGTATTATCAGCTATGTACGCCAGTGGGATCTTGGGGACAAAACATGATGTTTGACTGGTGTGCTTGATGTTCTTACACAACATGTGAGCAAGGTCAAACACAGTAGGGAACAAAGGGAAGGCTAAGGGAGGATTATTTTCTTTCCTTGAGCAGATTTCTTTTGAATGTGGAAGCTGTGAAAGGTGCCGAGAAAGGCAAAAAAGATTCTCACTGAGCCAAATGTGGTCTGGCACACAGCTTAGTAATGTTTCTTGGCCTGTGAGTTAATTTGGATCATGCCATCCCAGCTCTGAAGTCTGTGACTGTGGCTGAGTGCCCTCAGCCTCCACAATGCAAGACCTTCTAGTAAGCGATCCTCTAACAGGAAAGGTGTAGATAGGAACAGACAGAAAAACCTCACCTGGGAGACCTGGAGGAATGTGTGAAATGTGGGCGATAATGCAGACAGGTATGTAGGAAGCTGATTTGGGGTCACTAGATGGTGCTGTTGATCTTGAAATGAAAACAGCACTCACAAGAGGGAATCTCTGTCCTGAACTTGTACCCAGAGCATCTGCCCAAAATTATAGTTGACTGACAGCATCTTACATGTTTCCCAAACATCAAATGGACCCACACTTCAGGCGCTGGCAGTGAAGCTATAGAGACAAAGGAGTACAACAAACACAGGGAAGTCAGGAACTGGACAAGCCTGTGCTGTGGCCTCACCCCATGGCCTTGGCTCTGCTCTTCCCCGAGCCTGAAGGAACCATTGGGCGTAGGGGAGAATATTTTAAAGCCTGTACTTCAGAAGAAGTAGATGTGAAAAGTGACCACCAGAACAGGCTACTTTTATGCAGAGTACCATGTGTTCTCTCCCATCTCAATGGCTGTGGTTGCCTGTAGGTGATCAGCAGAGATCACGCATGCCTACAGTGATGCAGAGCATCATTTTGCAATCAAGTTAATTGGGTTTAACAAGCAGAGAAGTGCCGTGGGCTGGCAGCAGGTATAGTAGTAGCGCACAGCAGCAAATGATGCTCCAGGGGGAGGCACTGTAGACAAGCTCATGGGGCGAGTAGCTGAAAAGGTTATGTGTAGTCTTCCTCACCAGCTTTACATGCCCATGGCTTATGGAGCTCTTCACAGACATATTCCTTCCTGAGACATCGCAGCCCCACCAACTCCAAACTTTTACTACTCCTTCTACTGGGAGGTGGTCTCACCTTTAGGACCCACAGGGCACAGAAAGTTTCAAAGTATGTAGATTTTTAGGGCCAATTTTTTCCAGGGAAAAAAAAAAAGATCCAGAAGACAGTGCAGGTGGAAAAGCAATCTGCATGTAAGACATGCCCTGGAACATGGTTCCCAGGGGGGAAACAGCACATAGGAGTGCCGATAGGATCCTCGATCTAAAATGTTGCTGCAAAGCAGTGTATGTGCACAATATACAGAAGTTGGTAGAATTCAGTTTATCTGCTGATTATATCCTGTTTAAGGACTAGAGACCCTCATTTGGTAAGGACTGTCCTAAATACTAGCAAGGGCTGGTGAACATGTTCAGGATACTATTTCCTCTTGAATTGTATCTGGTACACAGTTCTTCCCTCTTTTCTTTAAAGGTATGGCTCTAACACACATCCAGCATGAAGGCAGGCAAGTAGAGACAGCTCATCCCTGCATCAGGTCATATAACTTACACTCTCTGTCCCTCCCCAGAGCGTGGCCACGCTAACCCACGCTACTCAAACACCTAGCTCCCGTGACAGAGCCCTGACCTGGCACCTATCCTGGTCTGTGACCTGTTGATATGGTCCAAGTCACCACAAAAATCCAACTTTAACTGTTTCCTATTGCAAACACTTGGCTGAGATCCAGGCTAGTACCACCATTTCGGCATGAGTAGAGCCATACTTGAACCTCAGCTGCATGCAAAAAAAAAAAAAAAAAATCCAAGCATATAATTCTGATGTCTTTTTGTTAAGGGACCTACATTCAGGTACATGTTGTATTATTTCTAAATTAGAATTAATTATCCCATATGCAAGGCTTGATCATTCATACCGAATGTTTAGATCCTGTGTCTGTCGGTATGGTTTTTAGAGTATTTAAGAAAAAAAGAAGAAGAAAAAAAAGATGGCTTTTAGAGTATTTAAGAAAAAAACGAGAAATTTCAGGCTATCTCAAGTTTGACTGTTGTGATGCTAACACACCTGGTGTAATCTACCTGTGTAACTTCATTTCTTAGCATCACTGTGAGACCTGAGTGCCTTCCTTGTGGACATCCTCGCTTGTCTGTCACTCTCCCTTTTAGGGATGAATGTCTGAAA
Source organism: Grus americana (assembly GCF_028858705.1). Lineage (NCBI taxonomy): Eukaryota > Metazoa > Chordata > Aves > Gruiformes > Gruidae > Grus > Grus americana. Next base: position 18,540,103 of record NC_072865.1, read on the forward strand.
TCGGGCCCTAACATAAGAAGGATCCTTTGAAAGCTATATGCAAAAATATAGAAGAGCTGGAGCAGCACCAGCACGTGCTGTCATAAGCATACAGACCAGGTCAACAGCCTTCCCTTCCAGAATGCAGCTTTCTCCAGTGCTGAAGGATCTTCTGATGCAGACCTTCATGCTGCTCTGCAGAAACAGTGTCTTACAGGCAAAGCTGGGGATGGAACAGACAGTGCACTAAAGAAGGCTCATGAAGAAAACTTCTAGTGTCCACCCATGGCAGGATCAGCAGTAAAAAGCAGACTGCAGGTAAGAAAGAAGACAACCAGGTAAGGATGATGTTCTATCACATCTCCCTATCTTGAGCTGGCTGTGAACCCACCTGGAAGCAGAGGGAAATTATAACCCCGAGGACAAGTCTCCTCAAAGCAAGGGCAGGGCACCTCTCACCTCTGCTGCACCTCCGTGGTTAGGGCACGGCTCTGTCCTTGCTGTCACTGCAATGTGACAACGTCCTGCCTGGTACTGCTAACGGTGTATTAATGATAATAGCTAGCGCCTCCCTTCTGCTGCCCCATCCACGGTTATTTCAGGTTAAATTGAAATACTTGGGATTTTCAGGTTTGCAAGTGCCTTCTTTTTGCTACCAAGGAAGGGAAAGTGTTCTGATGCCTTTTAAGATTTTGGCCCTGAGTGTGTTGAGGCAGAAAATATTGACTGGTGAAAGGAGGAGGAGCCCGGTGAAGATGTTATGTGACAGCTATGGGGCAGCACAGCTGAAGAGTACGTCATTATGTCACTGCGCAAATTAAGATTGCATAGGAAATCTTTGTTGTGCCTGTAGCTTCTGATTGCTTGACTGCAACTGGGCTGTGGCTTTAACTGTGTTTGAAATGCAATTTCCTAAGTTTTGTAAAAGCTTACTAAAAAGAAAATTCCATTAAGCCAAACCATGTTGACTCCGATTTCTTCCTCAATTCTCCCTGTACAGATATTCTAAATCACTTGTAAGCTTTTTCAGCTATGCTGAATATTACATACCATAGAGTTGAGCAGAGTAAAATGATCGATATTGTAATGGACTTCTCATCCTAGTACATGACAGAAATAATAAATGTCATGATATATGACAGCCCTTCTAAAGCCCTATGGAGCCAAACGAGACGCAGTAAGCATATATCTCCTACATCCTACCCCTGTTTTGCTCTCTGTGTCTGTCCTTTGTTTCCTCCCACATTTATTTCCTCAGTAATGGAAGACTGTAATTGAATTAAAAGCGACTCTGTACACACAGGAACATGCTGTGGCTGCACCGCTCCCCTTTGACAGCAGTGGGTGGACTTCTGTAACTGCAGCCTGCTTTGTGAGCTGCGCGGTGCTGCGTGGAGCAGGTTTTTGGGTGGTTTTGACCAGTAGTCGTGTATTCCTGTTGGCATGACACCAGGTAAGTGTACATGTAAAGAGCTGCAGTCTCTTTCACTACTACCACGGAGTATTCACCTTTCCGCTCCAGTCTGTTTGTTATTTGGGTAATGCCAAAACTTCACTTTAAATTTTGATATTAGTTTCCATTCTCAAGCCTAATCAAAGAAACGTCTTATCTTGGCTGAGATGTCTGGTCAATGAATGATGCCCTTCCTTTGCCGCTGCCACCAGCCACCACTCTCAGTGGGGTTTCCTGCCTCTGCCACTTGACGAATCCTTGTGCGTGTCTTCTCTGTAGTGCAGTGCCAAGCTGCCACTCTTCCTTCATTAAAGGCCACCCTTAGAAGTAATTGCTTCCTAAGGATAGTAAGAAATAAACCAAACCAAAGGTTACAAAATGAAATAAACGCTATTTATTCCTATACTTTGTTTTCACGCACAATTTTATTATTATTGTAGTTTAGTTGGCCTGCGGCAATGCACTTGACAACACGGCAGTAGGCGATTGCCTTTAACGTGAACAGGATTGTAGGGGGACGTACCCTGGTGAACCCATGGCTTGAGTAACCTGGTATTTGGAAAACTAATTGTATCTTGCAAATAGGAGACTCTACATTTGAAAATAAGTGTATGTATGTGCTGTGTATGTTAATGTATATGTACTGTGGAACTGGACTTACTGTGAGCTTTGTGGGAAAGTACGAAAGAAGGTCAATGCCACATTTTGACAGGTAAGATTTGTTTTTACCTCCGCATCAGCTCTTTTTTGTTTCAGTTTGTCTCATTCTCAGGAACAGAATTCAATGTTCATACTTTATGAGCATGAACGCAGGTGCTACGAATACGAGTTACACATCTCAAATTAAGGGAGAGATGGGAGCACTAAGAGGCTATATACTTTTATTTTGGATGAGTGGGTGTTCAGGTAACAGTAATCGTGAGATTAGCTCTTTTATAGCATCAAAGACACTTGACTCTTACAGATGGGCCCCTGGACATGAGGACGGCCTGGAACAGCAACTCAACGGTGTGCCGTGCCAGGGCCAGCGATAGACTAGCTGTGCTAACGCACACCCAAGCCTCTTCGGGGCTTGTGGCTCTCAGTAAAAGAAAAAATCTGAATTTTAATTCTGTTGTGACTTACAGATGTCCCCATGCGGCAATTCACGTGAAAGAGTAGTTCACTCCCATCACTAGCTGAAAGGGAGTTTTTGCAAAATATTGTTGCTCCCTGGGGCTGAGCCCAATGGCATGCGGAGCAGTAACTCAGAATGTCAGCAAGTCTTAACAGGTACTGAGACAAAGAAAGGGGCTGGTTTAGTTTTTTTTTTAATCAAAGCTGACAGGGGCTGTCAGATCATGGCACACTCAGTAAAATACAAAGAGTATGTTTCCCCGCAGCAGGGCCTGCCACTGCATGGAAGAGCGCCGGCGGACGCAGCTCAGCTCTGGGAGCCGTAAGGCCGTGCTCAGGCACCCCCTTTCTCAGTGGGGTTTGTTACATTGAGCCTTTTGCTGCGTTGCTGCCCCAGCAAGCCCCTGGGGTGAGCGAGCGGTGCTGGGCTCGGAGCCTCCTGAGGGAGGGGACTGCCCGCGGCACCCCGCTGCCCAGCTCACGGCCAAGCAGGGCGGCTTGCCTTTCCTAGGGCTTTCCAGTCAGCCGCCCGGGGAGGCGCCTGAGGAGCGCGGCGGAACGGCGAGCTGCCGAGCGCCCAGGCTGCGCCTCCCCTGGGCCGCAGGACCCTCCGCCGCCGGGCCCATCCCGCCCGGCGGCCGTACGCGCCCGCGGACAGCCATTTCGCGCCGCTGCCCGGCCTGTCCCTTCAGGTTATAGCGGCAAGCAGTCACCTGTTTGGGCGGCGCTCGCCGCCCTTTCCCCGCCAGGCGTGCTAGCAAGGCCACGCCGGCCCCACGCGTGAGAGAACAGCCGCCCACGGACGGCCCGTTCCGGGCCCGCGGCCGCTCCGGAGTGCGCGGTAACGAGACCGCCCCGCCGCCGCCTCCATTTTGTGATGGCCGCAGCCCCCCGAGCCCGGAAGGGCGCCGAGGGCCGCGCTCGCGACCACCTCTCCGCGTGAGCGCGCGGCGGCGGGGCGGGACGACGCGTGCGCAGAGGCGGGCCGGCGGGCCGAGGTGGCGTGGCCAGCACATGGGTCTCGCGAGAGCGCGCGGGCTATATCTGGGAGTGGGCGGGCACGCGGCTTCCTTTAGTGCGCGTCCGCCCGCAGCGCAGCATCCCGCCCCGCTCCTCCCGCGCGAGCAGGCCGAGAAGATGGAGGACAGTGCCATGGACATGGAGAGCATGGGCCCCCTGCGCCCCCAGACCTTCCTCTTCGGTAACGGCCCGCCGCTCCCCCAGCCCCGCGCTCCCGTTACCCGCCGGCCCCTCCCCTCCGCTCCCTCAGGCCTCGGGGCCGAGCGCGGAGCGGCTTGAGGCGGCGGGGCCCGCGTGGGGGGCCGCGGCCTGGTGCCGGCCTTGCGCCTCGGCGGGGCGGGGGGGTGGGGGAAAGAGGGGAGGGGGCGTTTGTCGGGGGAGGGGGCGCGCGGCGCCCGCCGCCGTTACTGCCGCGCGCTCCCCCGCGGCGCGCGCCCCACGTGGCGCGCTGCTCGCACGTGGCGGCGGCGCGGCCCGGCCCGGCGTGGCGCGCTTTTGTTCCCCGCACCGCCCGCCCGTTCCTAAGGACGCGGGCTCGCTCGGAGCGCCCAGCCAGCGGGCGGCCGCGGAGCACATGGTATCGCGGCGGGAGGTGGAGCACGTGGAGGGCGGCGGGCCGTGGCACGTTCGCCTGCCGCCGGCCCCGGGGGAGGCCCGGCCGTCGATGCTGGGCGTCCCGGGAGATGGCGTAGCCCCGGGCAGCGGCGGAGGACGCTGAACGTGGATGGGCTTCTGGCGGATGGGCTTGAATGGGCCGCGCTGGGAGCTGCGTGCTCGGCAGTAGGCCGCGGGCTCGCCTGGGATTTTCCCCACCCCACGCGTTTCTCTCCTGAGCCTGAAGTGCCGTTGGTTTTCTGTGCGAGTACGGAGTCTTGAAGCAGCAAGTTCTAAAATAACAAGTGGTTAGCAAATACCTGCGTCTAAATAAACCGGTACGTTTATATCTAAATGGTCTTTTTGCAGGCTGCGAGCTCAAAGCAGACAAGGAGTATCAGTTCAAAGTAGACGATGAAGAAAATGAGCATCAGTTGTCTTTGAGAACGGCAAGTATTGTTTAGTGTCTAAGCTTTTATTTTTTAAGTAGTAGTATGTGATGTTGCGAGAAGTAAGTTTTTTAATGTGTAGCTTTTTTCCTTATTATTAAACTTGTTTCTTTTAGTGACAAGTGATTTTATGTGAATCTGTTAAATAGTAAGGTCTTACTGGGAGTGGAGCATACCATGTCACTTACTTGCTGTATTGAAAAACAAATAGTTTAAAATATCCACTGATGTTTTGTTGTTTACAGCAAGCAATACAAATATGGAAAAGTTTCAAAATGGAATTCACAGTAGCTTAGTAAATGTGTACTGAATGGAATTAAAGGCCAGAATATACACACTGACATCCCTAATGCAATAGTTCAAGTGCTGCAGCGTAGGAGGAGGATAGACTTAGCAGAATGATGCACGGGCACATTCTAGTAGAATTTATTAGAAACTTTATTTTGAAAAGCTTTTCCATATATTTCCCAAATATAATTCCAGTGCAGGTTTTTTGTTTGTGGTTTTTTTCATAAGCAGCTAATAACTAAATCTATGTGGGATTTAGAAAACAAAACATCTAATATGTTTTGATTTATTGTCCTTAGTGTTTCCCTCTCTAAGGATGTAAGTGGCAAACACTGTCTTTCATTCAGGTAATCCATCTCACAGACTCTGCACTGAGCACAATACTCTTGCAAATCAGGGCCTGTACCCTGAGAGTTCTTAGATGTGTCCTTGGATCCTTCCGCTGCCCCAGCAAGCAAGAAACAGTATTTCAGGTCTTTTGTTCTGGGCTAAGGATGTTAGTTTTGATTAGCAGAAAGAGAATATGCCACAACTTCACAGGAAAGGAATTAAAGAGTTGTGGCATCTCTCTGCTTCATGGTTTATTACTGTATTTATTTAAATGCAAAGAGATACCTTAATGATACCTGGAAACAAGAGAGCATTACAATTGTGGATAACTTCCTGCAGTAGAATTGCTTCCTACAGGAGACTTGCATAATAATGCTCTCCAAACTTATTCACAGTGATACTTACAACACTTTAATAGGTAGGCATTACAGTTTTGTGAATCATGTGCCTTCAGTTCTTGCCTTTTATGAAAATTACAGCCTGGACTTAACAATGACTAATTGGTTCTTAATTAGAATTTCTTTTGAGGGAAGAATATAGCAGTAAAGTATGTATAGGACAAGTTCGTGCGGATAGTTCTCATATCTGAATGTCTGTCACACAGATGAAAGGAGTCACTGAGTGATACTTGAGTTGTATGGTTTTATCCAAAGATCCTGTTTTTTGGCAAGTTACCTATAGCATCTCTTCTGATGCTGCGTGCTCTTCATGGGGGATGAAGCAGGTTGGACACATACCAGTGCTTAGTTTTTAGGGTTGTGGGGACAAAGTCTAATTCAATAACCTGTCTTTTTAAAGACGAAAGGTGATATACAGGAGAAATGGGCATTAAAATAACAAATGACAAACTGGAAGTGTCTTAAAAGGCTTTGAAGATTTTAGACATAGCTACAAACAAATGTCTTGGCAAGCAGAGAAAGGAGTTGATGGAAGATAAAATGTGAAGGTAGCAAATTCCTGGTGACTGATCTGTGCACCTGATAAAAGACTAGATGTTTTATAAAGATTAACTGTCACATAAGGTCAGTTAAGATACAGATGTGATGATGAACTTGGATATGAGGTACAGAAAGAAGTGGGGAGAAAAAAAAGGATAAAAGTCAAAAGGGAAGAGGATTGATGAGTGTAAAGGTAGAAAGTGGCATGAAGGTTTCTGTAAATGTCTTCCTAATGATAGCTGAGAACAGGGAGGGATGGTCACTGCTTCATTGCCTATTTATTGCCAGTGTGCCTTCCTTCAGTGTAGAAATTAAAGAATGTGAATGGATACTTGCCAGACACTCAGTAAATAAACTAACAGTAAGTGCTGTAATATTGCTTGAAGGGCAAATGACAGGAGTGGCTGGGGGTGGAGGGCATGTTCTTGTCCTGGTGGGTAGTTGCACCATCTGAGTGATTCAGTGTTGTTGCTACCCCATTTGAGAGGTGAGATCAGAGCAGCAATTTCACTTATTTACAGTAATAAAACTTGCCAGGAGTAGTGGATCCTAAACCCTGTTTCTCAGCCTTCAGTCTGATGTATCTTGTCTGGATCATTACAGCCTGCCTAAAACGCAGCTCTTAGAGAATGGAAATTTGACTAGTATACTGCTGCCTGAGGTGTTTGCACCCGCATCTTCCATGGAGCGCGGATAGCTTTCTTTTTCGTGGGCATTGGGAAGGGAAACAGCGCCCTGTTCACTTGTCTCAGGAATAATTGTAGTACTTAAAGTGATTCTTGGTTTTCACATCTCTTGCATGTAATCCTGACTCGGATGCCAGAGGTTCAGAGAACTGGAATTTCAGGCCTGCCCCATGTCTGTCACTCATTTGCCTCCCTGCAGCTATGACTTTTGAATCAGACTTGTACCCAGTGTAAGGAATTCAGGCACTTGAGTTTTGAATTGCTCTGGGACAGCAGCTCTGAATTAATGCAGAAGGCATATGCATAAGTGACAGTAATGGACTGAGCAGATTTAACTCCTCATTGAATGTCAAGTAAGCAAAAAGTGTGTAGTGTGATAAAGTGAAGCAATTGGCAGATGAAACGTGGCAGGAAGGGGAAGGGTAAAGGCTGTGATTCTGTAGTAGAGTTTTATTTCCCTTCCTTCTAGGCATGTGCTTGTACTTCCTCCCTTGGGCCAGCTTCAGTGCTGACTGGACTTGTCACTGACTGATCTCAGTGTAATAATCCAGTAGCAAAAGGTCTTTTCACTCTCATCAAAACACATGCCTTGAGTTGCACCTTGTGAGTGTTATGGGGAAGGAGAGGGCGTTGGCTTGGGCAGGAGTGCAACTGAATAGTTAGCAGTCAGAAATAGCAATTTCAGTCTTAAGAGATGCAGAGTTTAAAAGACTTGAAAGTAATTGGGAAGGTTTTCAGAATGTGCACTGTTCTTTACTTCACAGGTTACTTTAGGGGCTGGAGCTAAAGATGAATTACATGTTGTAGAAGCAGAAGCATTGGACTATGAAGGCAACCCTGTTAAAGTAGTACTGGCATCTCTGAAAATGTCAGTGCAGCCTACAGTAAGTAAAGGAACTTAAAAAAACTACTAATAAATTTGGTCTCAGGTGAGAAAAAAGACAAATTAGAAAATGTTTTGGTTGAATTTTAGTGAAACTGCACAGTGGTCAATGGGTTCAGACAAGTGTGCAGTTTTGGCATGTATAGTAAATACAAGCTAAGCATGAATATATTTTTTGTGCCTAGTAAACTTATTGTAGTCATCTGGAGAAGATAGGCTTTTGTTTGAATTATGGGGTTTTTTACAAGAAATTACAGTAATTATGCATGTCATCTCTATGTATACAAATGTATGTGTTTGCAAGCAGATGCATCTATAGCCTGCGTTGCTTTCTTTAAGCCTGGGTGAGAAAAATGAGTTTTTCTGCAGGTCCCAAGCTCTTAAGAGATTCTAAAGATGACTGCAACCCTTTCTTGATGTCAGGGCACCCTACTTGTCATTCCTGCCATCTGGAATGTAATTTGAATCAGCGTTGCTGATGTTGTACAAGTGGAACTGCACAATGCTGGGGGCAGGTGCGATGGATAATGTTCAAATTGGCATTGCGGCCAAGAGGAGTAGAAACAAATGTGGATTGGTCTGGCTTTGAAAAGGGCGATTAAGTTATGATAGGCAACGAGAGTATAGTGAACCCTGTTGTGGCTTATTGACTGTAATAACTTCTGGAATATTCTGTCAGATGCAAATTTGGAGTAACTGTTAGCTTTGGAGTCACAGATGTTGGTGCTCTTGGTTTCATTTGAATAGATTGTCTGTTAAGCATGCTTTGCCTTTAATATTTGAATAAATAACAATGCTTTTTTTCTTAGGTTTCATTAGGTGGCTTTGAGATCACACCACCGGTGGTCTTGAGGTTGAAATGTGGTTCAGGGCCTGTTTACGTCAGCGGTCAACATCTTGTAGGTATGTGTTACTCAGGTTACTAATCTGTGATCTTGCTACCTGTCAGCACAAGCAGAACTGGTGATGTATCTGGTATCTCAAGCGGTACTTTCTCTGGTACTGACCCTCTGCATCTTTAATTCGCTGTCCTCAGAGGCATGAGGTAACTGTAGGACAAAGGCATTCAGGGAAATGCTTGCGTACATTTTCTTGCCTCTTGTTTTGTATGGATAAGGGGAGTTTGTCAGCCTTGCAGTTAGAGGTCTGATTTCTCCCCTTAAAAATGGGTGTTGGGTTCCTGGTGTTACTGTCTCACAGCAGAAATTTGAAAAATTTTATTCTTTCTATGGCTGCTTTTCTGTGAGGAATGTTACAGGCAGTGTATGGATGGTTATTGACCCATTTTGGATTTCAGTGTAGTAGTACATACAGTCAGCTGGAAAAGTGTCTGATCTCAGTGGTTAGATCACTAGTAGGAAGCTTCCTCTTGTCAATTCAGTACCTCAGTAAAACCTTGCCTGTTGAATTGTGGGTGATACTCTTCTGTTTCTTACTAGCAGTCTTGCTTTAGCTATTGTTAAATGAGGTGAATTTTTTACACATTGCCATCATTTTATCAGCATTAGAGGAAGAACCAGAATCAGACGACGAGGAAGATGATACAAAAATTATGAACACTTCGACAAAGAGACCAGCCAGTGGAGGAGGAGCTAAAACACCACAGGTATATATACTTTCAATCAGCTTGTCTGCAGAATTTTCTACTGGTTTGGTATTACCTGCCTGTAGGAGTAAGCAGTTATCAGTGGAGAAGGATTATTTTGTACTTGGGTCTTTACACTTCCATAATTTAGTACTTGTTGTTAAGTATAGATAGTTTCTAAAGCTTTGCTGGAGGGGCTAATATGAATGCTACTTCTATGTGGAAGCTTTGTCCACTACAGTAACTGAGTGTGTGCAGATTCTAGTGTAAACATCAGCGTTTAAATGCAAGTTTAAATGCTGATTGAAGCTCTGTAGTGTAGAAGGAAAGGTTTGTATGCTCAGGCGTGCTATAAATTTGTCAATAGCTTTTGACTTGGCAGCTGTAACTTCTTGGATTTGAGCTAAATTGATGGAATATGTAATATTGTAATATGCCACAAATTGTTCTGGATCAAGGTTACTGTTAATTAAGACAAAATGGTATTGACACATACTTGATCTTTTTTAAGAAAAAAGCAAAATTATCAGAAGATGATGAGGATGACGATGAAGATGAGGAGGAAGATGATGAGTATGTATTGTTTTGATAATGTATTTTGAAAAACAGGGTTAACTTTCAGAATGTGAATTGTATGACATAACTGGATGTTAAGTGAGCAAGCTACTTTTGGCTACAAAAGAGCAGAATTACCTCGTTTATCTCTGCAATGCAGTTAAATTAGTGTTGTTAAAATATGTCATATTGGGTTATAAAACTTAGTTTCATGTAATTCATTAACTTAATAAATTTAGAATTTTTTTATTAGTAGTAGTGGAAGTCTTAAGATACATGCTTTCAGTATCAAAACAAGGAAACACATTGAACTGATTTAACAGTAGTAAGTAGAGTATTTGGCCTAACACCTTGCCACGTGTTAAAATAAGGTAGAGCAGATTTGGGAAGGTGACTTGCTTCCTTCATGAATAAAACCTTTTATTGGGGGGGAGGGGGAATGTGGTTCAAGTTGTGAGTATGAATCTTGAGTTATGGTGACTACCTTTCTAATTGTAGCGATGAGGATGACTTAGAGGATGATGAGGAAGAAATGAAAACACCAATGAAGAAAGTAAGTGGCGCATATATATACACATACACATTGTGACCCTCTTCGCATACAAAGGATTAAATAGCCTGTTAACTGAATTTGAAAGGAAATGAGTGCTAACATCAGGTGGACTTAATATCTGCAGCTAAGTTTATTCAGATGGGTGGAGCAAGTGCTAACACCTCTTAACTTACTAATAGGTGTTTACTGTCCTGATTTTGAGTCATCTTTGAGGATTCATATGAAGACCCCTAAAGCAGAAAGGGGTTTAGAGCTGTGTTTGCCTAAGAAAGATAGCTGTTGAGGTTTGAACTCTGCGTTTATGATGATGCAGAAGCTAATTGAGGTGTCCTCCATGTGCAGTGTTCTGTTCTATAATAAACTAGATATCAGTACAAGGGATGACAACAATTGGGCAGGTAGTGCCTTAGATCGATGAGTTTAAGCACAGCTGTTTGGAATGTGTGAATGGGATGCTTTGGATTTAGTTTAGTCTGCATAAAGAAATTGTAATGGGATTAGAACACTTCAGTGTGCACATCCAATCCGTGTTTTAATTACTTTGCTGCAGGGGTGGCTGGGTTCATGCATATGCGCATGTGCAGTTGTCAGACTGGTGTGATTTTTGTGTATGGCTCTTGGGCAGCAAACAAAATCCTGCTCAAAGATGTGAGTTGTGCTTTGCCACTTCAGTTAGTCCTACATGCTGTCAAATAGGTCTTTTTAGCAACTTAACCTTTGATTAAAAAAAAATCTAAATGTGTGAGCCCATTGGAAAAGGTTTGCTTCAGGCAGCCAAGTGCTCAAATGCTAAATTACATCAGCCCTTGAGTGCCATCTGGTGGTAAAATAAACTAAGACAACTTGGTAATGGCAGAGGTAGAAGGTAGTAATTTTTTGAATTTAAGTACTTTGGCTTGAATTTATATGTTTGAATTTGCTGTTTAGAAACAAACATAATAAAGTTAAACATTAAATATGCTGCTCTGTCCTAATGAATTTCTCTAGGTGATAGTGCACAATAGTTGAAAGCCTGGTAAAGACAATCTGAACTGCAGATTGCCTGCCATCTAATCAAATCTAGTGTGGCTGAAAAATGTTCCCTTGATTTATACAGGAATTAAGAATGCAGTTCTTAATGTACAGTGGCATTGCCCACGCATGTCCCAGATAATGTTTCTGTGTGAAATGCCAAATGAGAGGGGTTTTGTTTGAGGTTAAATAGTATGTATGTTACTAAGTCTGGAGTATTGTGTTAACAAGCTTAATGTTTACTAGCAGTTTTTCGTGGCAAATGAACTTAAGTGTTTTCTTTTCAGCCTGTCCGTGAGGCTTCAGGAAAAAATATGCAGAAAGCAAAGCAAAATGGAAAAGACTCTAAGCCGTCCACACCAGCATCTAAATCAAAAGTGAGTGAAGACAAATGAGTAAACCAAATGTTTATTCTAGTGTGGAAGCTAGTTTTCTTGCCTAACAGTAACTTCAAATAATGTGCTAACCTTTAAGTTTTTTAATCTTAATATGAAGCACACTGGGGATCCTGTTCATTGCGTCATGTTCCCCTGTGACACTCTTCAGTGATCAATCTATAACTACAACAGCCGAGATGCGAAATCAAATGTGTTGTCCCTTCTGAGTATTGGTGATCCCATGGATAAAATACAAGTCTTGTTTTACTCGAACATGCATGCCAGGAAGGTCGATACAGAAATTAGTGTGGGAAGGATGACAGGATAGCATCTGAAAAGCAGTGCAGATGTGTACCTCTTTAAAGCATGACCTAATCTGGCTGCAATTGTGGAGTACACTGCAAATCACTCAATGTTTGGGCTAATTTCAGTTTCATTTCTGTTGGGAGAAAGAGCTGTGTAGGCACCTGCCCAGAAGTCTAAGATGCAAGCTGTGCTAATGGTAGTAACTCCAAATTTAAATGTTGTTCTTTTCCTTGGTTCTGAGTAATGTATTGGAAGCACAAATTTAACTTTGTGATTTTTTGAAAACTGTCTGAAGTATCTACATGATAGTTATTTTATTCTGTATAAATTCTATGGTAGGTTTTAACATTCTTGTTTTTAGAAAACTTGTTGTTGTGTACTAAGTAGTTTTATGTATGTGCAAGTTCCTAATGAAATGAATAATTTTCAGACTCCAGATTCCAAGAAGGATAAATCTCTAACTCCAAAAACACCAAAAGTCCCTCTGTCGTTAGAGGAGATTAAAGCAAAAATGCAGGCGTCTGTAGATAAGGTGAGTTTTGGAAACTTCATCTTTCTCAGCCTTATTTTTATACTTCACAGATCAAAGAATTGGGTGTTTTTAAGAAATGGTTACATGACACAGATTGCTGCGCTGTTATCAGTGTATGTTGATGTTGAAGCTCAGAGAAATGAAAACTCACTTGAGATAAAAAGAAGTCTCTGTACTCAGGAGAAACAAGAACACTTGGTTTTTTGATTCCTCCAGTAGTAATGATTAGGAATTTGGTATTTCTTAGTCAACTGTCTCAGTTAAAATTTGGAAAAAAACCAAAACAAAAACCACAGCAACAAACCTTGGGTGATATTTATTCTAAAGGTGTCTTAACTAGTGTACACGTTTTAGGCAGCTAGAGTAAAGCAGAGTTCTTCACATGCTTGGAATACCTGGGTCTTAAAGCAGCATCCAACTTAGATATCCAGATATGTGTGAGGCTTTATAACTTCCAGAAGGGGGAGATAGGTGCTTGTGATATGCATTAATGAATCCATGAAGACCTGAAAGCATTTGCTTTCTGAACTGGAGATCTGGGGTTAATTGAGTCTCACTCTCAATGGATGTTTCATCTTCTGAAAGTCACAGGGCAGTCACTCAGCTTCTGGTTTGCTGTCAGTTTTAACTAGCACTTCAGTTATGCATATGAATATTCTCCTTAGCTGCTATTTCAGTTTAAAAAAAGAAAACTGCATTTTAGTTATAGGCTGGTTGGGTAACAGTGTAGCAGGTAATAGCAATTCTTTCCCCCTTAGCCAAGTGTGGAAACCTGTGTGCTAGCTAGGGGTGCAGCTGAGTACACACCTGTACTGTGGAACAGGTGGTAGTGAGGGCTTGACATCTAAACTATACAAGTTCTGGTTTTACTTCACGATTGTGCTTATAGATAGTATGCTCATTTGTGGCTGAACCAGAGACTTATTTTTGGCTGATGTTGGTGCCATGAAGAATTCTGGTTTGGTTTTCTTTAGTTTGGTGTGAGGTGATAAAACTTCCCTCCCTTACAGTGGCAATCAAAAATCAAAGGTCATCTAAAGAATTCGGATTATCTTCCACTTAGATTCTTAATATTTTGAGGCAGTTCTGTCCCAGAATACAAAATAAGATAAAAAGTGTTTCAATGTAGTGGATGCAGAGTGAGCAATGACAGATTGTGATCAGGATCAAAATGTGTGTCCCTGAATTGTGAAGCTGACAGTGATGGATGGCATCATTCCGCTAGGTCAAACTAGCCTCTTGGATCCAGTAGATGCTATGGTGGTTTTTTTGCATGGCACAGAGGAGCTGTGATTAGTGTTGTTTCTGCAGTGTAAGCAGAAGCAGCTGTGCTGCTCACAGGAGACAGATGTCCCTGTGGAGGGAAGCATGCAGACCAGATAACTGGCAAGTAGGTGTAGAATATACTTTCTGTTGCTGCAGAGTGATTCTACTGGGAAATGCTTTGTAAGCACAAATGTGTAGAAGCAATAGCAGGCAGCTTAATTTAATGTTTTCCAAGATGGTGCTAGAGCATACCTTAGTAAGGCAAAAGGTTTGTGCATTGCCATATACAATAGTGCTTCTAGCTGACAGTCAGCAAGTTAGCAGCTTTTAAAAAAACCAGTAATTTTACTAAATTAATAGCGTGGAACTGCTGCATTATGTAGTAAATACATGTGAACAAGCTAATAGAAAAGCATCGCTACTTGACAGAATCCAGGGGTAAGACATTGTCCAAATATCCAAGCTTTTGGTTGCGGTATTGCAGTTTCAAATATTCCTAATGTAGCTTTGTTTCCTTTGAACATAAATTTGCTGTCTTCTGTGATGTGCTGTGTAGCAGCTAAGTGTACTGTCATACTTGGTTAGGTATATCTCAACTGATGTACCCTGAAAATGGGAGAAATAGTACTCATGGGGCATGTGAAAGTAAATCACTGTCTCTTAAAATAGTGTACTGTATTATTGAGCCTGGAGATAGGAAAAGACGGGAAGGTAAACCTAGATCCATGAACTCCTGAGTCTGCTTTGTATGTCCAAAGACAATTTCTGACATACAAGCAAATGTCTCTAGAACAGTTCTTTTAATTCATAGAACTAATCTAGTAGAATGTGTCTTGAAAGGTAGGTGGGAGATCAGTTACTTTTTGCTTTAGAGAGCCGAAGTTGAAAACCAGCCTGTGAAGGATAGTAATGTCTCAAGTTGCACGCTGTAGTAAGCATTCATAAATATGGAATTAGTTCTAGTTTATCTGAATAGAATATGAATGACTATAAACAAGGTTATCTTAAGTGGTGAATGCTTGCTGTTAGGTTTTTGAGCATGAGCAAAGATGCTTGTACAGCCATTTTGGTGCGTAGGCACTCACTCCAGTGAGAAATACCTGGGTACTGTAGAGAAGCAAACTTTTAAAACTGGTTTAAAAGCAGATTGGTTTGGGATGTTGCAAGGTGAGTTCAGTAAAATTCCATGTGTATTGCAAAGGGTTTAAGCTTCGTAAGTTATTTATTGGAATCATTAAATGACCTGCATAGACTAAAGCTTGCTTTTTTCAAAATAGGGTTCTTCCCTTCCGAAGCTGGAACCTAAATTTGCCAACTATGTTAAGAATTGCTTCAGGACGGAGGACCAGAAGGTAACTGAATTTATTGGAACTTGATAAAGTCCAAAAACTTTTATAACCTGACTTAGGGATTCTTTTCCACTTCTTAATCTTTACAAGCTTTGGACTGTTTCAAAGGGTTACAAACCACGAACAATACTTCAAATTAAATAAATGGGAACGGTTTTAAGGGTTTAGTTGGCTAAGATGGGAAAGCTAATATTTTATTACATTTTTCCAGCTTTTATATGGTTGGTAAATTATCTCTTGCTTACTAAACCCACAGAATTTTCCTTTTGGCACCATATTGGCTAAGGAAATGAGCTGTGGTTTTCCTTGCTGCTGAATTTGGCCACCTAGGCCAGTCTGCTGTTCAGCCTTTTGTTGGGGAGGGTGTCTGGGAGGGGGAACTGTTTTGCGATTGAGATTATGGCTTTCTTACTACATTTTCTCCCAAAGTCAACTGAACTCTTGTAAGAGGGCAAGCCAAAAGGTGGTATCAGGAAGCAAGTTTCTGAATTAGTTATTACTCAACATACACTAGGCTAAAATGTGTCTTGGATTTCCCTATCAAAATTCCTGTAAGTTAAAACTTTCTTCCAGTGACAGAATTCCTTATGCTTTCCTGCTTCCCTCAGTGGTTCAGAGTAAACTTGTCTGATAGACAAATTGATAGGTTCTTGAAGGAATGTTTAAAAGCAGTTAGCCTCAGCTACTGGAGTTGGTCTGACCTAGCCAGGGTAGGCAGAGTTCAGCCAATATTTGCCTAGCTGGTCCACACCCATCCTCTCACTTATACCTTCACTGAATTCTTATTATTGTGACTGAGTGAATAAGTTTTCTAGCAGAAGGACCTAACGTCTTGCTTTTGACTTGATTTTCTCTGAAAGGAATGCATTTTTTTTCTTGTAATTTAATGTCAATATTTTGTGGAGTAAAGTGAAGATGGTAAACTGAAAATAACTAGAAAAATGGATTTCAATTTCTAATTTTTTGTGTACACTTCCAGGTCATTCAAGCTCTCTGGCAGTGGAGACAGACTCTGTAAGAAAAGAAAACAGTTTAAACAGTTCATTAAAATCTGCACTCTTACTTCTGTAACCATTATTTGGCTGTCCTTTTTACAAATGCTGAAAGAGCTTTCCCTACCGTGTCTGATAAATGTCATCCAGATTACCTTGCCAAGAATGTGTTGTCCAAAATGCCTGTTTAGTTTTTAAAGACTGGACTCCACCCTCAGCTTCATTTTAAGTATGTATGGAATGTTTTGATAAGGCATGGTGGTGGTGGTGGTCAGACAAATGGAAATGGTGGGGAGACTAAATGTACGTGGAAAAAAAATAAAATTTAGTATTTTAATAAAGTACTATCGTTTCTTTTTTATGGGTTGGGGGTTGTCTGCATATTGAACCCGGAAGAAAACAGGGTGTTAAAGTTCTCATAGGAGCTACTGCTAAGTATTTTAGCTACTTCTCTTTACCAAGTACACATCAGATAGTCTCATTTAGGTTAACTTCAAAACCAACTTTACTCCAATTCTATGAGCTTTACAGCTACGGAGCAGATGATTGGTGAGAAGACTTAAATGGTAAGTGGGACTTTATTCTTGTCTGGAAGTGACCACTAATTGTATAATTGCCTAAAACAGCCTTTCCTGCTTCTCAGTTTCTGACCTGCTTCATCACTCTTTGGTTTATGGTTTCTCTTAACAACTGAATTTGTAGGGTTTGTGACTCCACTTGTAAAATGTAATACTTTTGATTTGGGAATTGCTGGCTGTGCTGTTCCTCTGAGGTTGTCTCGCATAATGACTGCTGTGAGGGTTTTGTGGAGAAGAGAATTAGCTCGAATGCTGTAGGGTGTGCCTGGGGAGATCAATGCCAGTGGATACATTCCTGGGAATGATGAGGAGCTAATCCAGCAAATCCCAAAAGCTCAGATGGGCAGGTAGTCCTATCGCAGCTCCTTGGGCCTTCACCAGTTATTGCCTACCAAGGATACTAAGGCTGAGTTAAAATAAATTTTTGCACCATTCTTGGTTGTCATACAAAGTAGAAATGCCAAGATATAAGGGCTCTTGAGATGAAGGGAAGGAAAACATGGATATCGCACCTGGCACTGAACTCATCAAGGCTCTTGTCTAAATGCTGTATCACTTCAAATGCTTGAATGCCATGTTGATGTGTAGTAACTGCAGTGATGGTATGAAGACAGAAAGAATACTAATGTTTAAGCAGTTGTATGGTAACTATTAAACTGATTTAATCCTTGCTATGTGTGAGAATTCAACTGGCTTCTCTTTTTCACAGCAGAAAAACCTTACTTGAGAACAGAAGGGCGTTAAAGCAGACTTCAGCAGGTTGAGGGTTTTTTCCCCTTGAAGGACTTGCACAGTTGAGGTCTTAGACCTTCACGAGACCTGGTAAAAACCTTTGGGTGGTGCTAATGGGGCATGGAGTCTTTACTTTTTTTTAAGGTTTGCTATTATAAAAACATTAGTTCCTATAGTTGAGATTCTGGGCATGATGGAAACCAACGCAAGTCTCCAGAAGCAAATATTTCTGGAAAAACAAAGCCAAGCAAAGTGCATGGTAGAGAAGTGAAACACAGGCGCAAGTCTAGTGTCAAAGATTCATTTAAGCTTGAGTATAATTGCAGTATGTGAAATGGCAGAGTATAAGGGGTTTGAAATGCCTGTTTCGGTGGGGTTATGTCAATAGATGAGGTCATATGTGCAAGTGAAAGCAAATTTCCCTGGTGAAATAGAGCTAATGGCACAGACAGGCTTATTTAAGCAAAATTGCCCTCAATTTTGGCTGAAACAAGTGAAAATTGTACAGTAATTTCAGTAAGAGGCTATCCAGCCAATAAAATATTCCGAGTATTAAACTTAAGAAAAGCCAGGGTGGGTGTTGTCTGTCTGTAGGTCACTGACCAAAGCGGGTCGGTGGGGCGCAGCCACGCTTGGCACAAGGATGCAGGGGAAGATGGAGCCCCCGGGGGCAGTTCTAAAAGAAAATGTGTTCTGTGCTGTCACAAGGTATAATGTAAGTCGAATCTCTGTCGGGCTGCATCAGGAGGCGTCTTTTGAGCCATCTGCATCACAGCATAAAAATGATAACTTCACTTGGCCCCAGTTAGCGTGGTGGCTGTTTTCTGCCAGTGGATGTTCCGGCAGCTCTGGGTGTGAGATGTGGCTGGTGTGGCTGTTGCTGCCCTGCTCCTGCCTGCATGGTTGTCTGCCCCGTTCCTCCGGAGCCGACCTTGCCCCCTCCAAAGGCTTTGCTCCCATGGGGACTGGCCATCCAATGACTCCTTGGGGCTGCTGGGCTGTGCAACCATATTCTGTAGGATACTTGCATGGAGCTGCCTAGTTCTTCGCTTCGAACAGAGCCTCAAAGGTTGAATTCAAAAAAATCTTAAAGCTCAGATGTGAAAATGCCTGTTGAAGATCCTGAATACCAGATGTGGGTTATTGGGAGTACTGGTCTTGAATTTCTGCAGAGTTGAAACGTGTTTTTACCGTGGCAATAATGGCATGATTGCAACAAAGCTGTTTCGATAGCCAAGTTGAAGGTTGTGGTCCTGGTCCTTGAGGATGGCTTGAGAGCATGGAGGTACATAGTCAAGTGCATTGATGCAAATACAAGCTTCCTCACTCTACCATGGGAAAACAGCTTCCCTTTACAGGATGGTAAAATGCCTCTCCAGGTGGCTGTCCCTCGACCTCTCTTTTCTCCACAAATTTCTCTCCCTGCTGCCTTTCATGTTGCAGGACCCTTCTGTTCCTTTTCGCATGCTTCGTTTCCTCCTGTGTTTCGTTCCTTACAATGAACAAGTAGCCGGTGGTGTTCCCCCACGCAGGGCAAGTGGAAGGCTGAGCGGGTGTGGGGGGACCACGCAGGGTGTGCAGCAGCATTGCTCGTGGTGTTGGCTGCAGCTACAGCTGCTCCATATGGATCTACTTTGTCTCCAAGTCTCTGGTGTTTCTGGGCATCTCATTTCAGAGGAGGTGCTAATAGAAGGATACTGTCCTGCAATAAAACCACCTTCTCCAGCTTCAGGAGGTCTTGGTCTGTGGCTTATTCCTTGGGGTGTTCAAGAAAAGTGCTTGTGGCCACCTTAGGTCTGTCTCGGGGTTCTTTTTGCTCCTGTGAATCAAACTAGCTTGCCAAAATGGTGTCTTGCACCCCAAGCGCCGTGATGAGGTCGGGGCTCTGTTATTTTGCCAGCGCTCAGCTTGTTGCAGCCTTTGGAGAGGAACAGCTCGAGCATGGCTGGCAGGAGGGTGGAAGGGGCTGAGGTAATGGAAAACAGGGCCAGGATGGGTGGTGGTTCTGGGCTTCTTGCCACCCAGACAGTCCCTCAGGGGCTAAGTTCATGCTGGAACATGCTCTCTGTCCTCTCCTTCTCTAGAAATCTTACCCAGATACCCCAAGCTATGTCCTGTCTGCTTCCAGCGTGCCATTACTGACCAGCAGCCAAACTCTCCCAACTTTTCCTTCCCTCTTTCCCTGTGGCACAACCACACAGATCCTCATTCCTCTTGCCGTTCTCCCAAAAGGGATTTAAAGACTGGATCCTACTTAGGAAATGTCATAGAAAAAGCTGCAAATGAATGGGGTGGTTTGGAGCTAAGCGTTGGATGGAGCGCCTTTATTCCCTGGCCTTGTCCAATGGGCAGTAGGTCCTGGCAAGCAGCAGCGAGTGCAATCGGTTGTGTTGAGTGAGGTTTGGAGGTTTTGTGATCTGGTATTTATTAAGGGTTGCTTTGAGTCCTGGCGCTCGTATTCAGAACGAGAGCTGGGTTCGTGATTGGGCACAGGAGAAGCGCTACAGGACTTCGAGGTGTGGCTGAAAGGCCCTGTCCTGTCCTTCCTCCTGCAGTCAGCAGAGGGAATCCCCTGCTCTCTACTTGCTGTTTGTTTTTTATCTACATTTACACTTCTGGGAGCAATTCTGTGCGTTGGATCAGCTCTTCAGTGGCTCTGTTGGGCTGTTATGCAAGTGGATTTTAAGCCATGCCTAATTTGGACCAAATAAACCGATCAAGTATATAAACTGTTAATTAAGATGATGTAAGTGTGCCGTGGAGACCACTGGACTCCTAATTGTATGTATACGTGGCCTGTGTCAGTTGTATAGGGATGACTGTTGCTCTGCTCCTTACTTTTTTCAGAAACTCTCTTCTCCCTTCCACCACTTCTATCGGCTCTCCTAACCAAGCCAGAAGAGCCTTCGTAGGAAAAGCATCCTGGGAGAAAAGAAAGAACAAGAAAGGGCAATAAATAAAAAAGAGGAAAAAAGGTGGTTGAGGGTCAAAAGAGAATGGGAGAAATGGAGACCTTCAGTGGGATGCTCAGCAGGGGACCTCTAACTGCCCGCCATTGCCAGAGGTGGCCGTGCAGGCAGGGATGTGCTGCTGCCCAGAGACTCGTCCAGCCAAGGGAGTGGACGTGGGCATGCTTGAACAGCAAATGGCAAAAGGAGGGAACGTAATGAGGCCACTCAAAATAGAATTGACGTGCCTGGTTCATCGTAGCCTTAGTGCTTGGTTTATGCTGGTACTAGAAGCAGTCTATTTTTAAACCGAAGGCAATTTTGTTAGAAGGGTCCTGCAGTCTTACTCAAGATCCCTTCAATTAATTGCTGGGGCCCTAAGCCTGCTGAGCGCCATCCAGTTCTGTTGACTTATCTGATATTTAGGGGGAAAATAAGTTCCTCTTGCATGAGGATATAAATTTTCAAAGCTATTTTCAAATTAAGCCTGAGGTTTTTTAATTTATTTTTTTAATGAGAAATAACTGCAGGGAGAGTTCAAGGCATATTGTAGCTTGTTGAGGCACTTGGCATTTCACTGCTGTAGCCACCTTTATCCGTGCCTGCTTTGTGTAACTCTTCCCATTACTCCTTACGTTTCTCCCAAAGCTCGTAATTGTGATATTTTTCCCAAGAACGTCCTTGATGAGAGGCTTCTAGTGAGAACGTTCGCGCTATGTTGAGGCAGTATATATTATCCCAGCATTGCTTTGAGCGTCGCTTCCCAAAGTACTTGCTGCTTTAGCTGTTCCCTGTATGGAAATGTGTGGACAGTGAGAACACCGGACAACTACAGCTAGCAGGTAAAGCTTTCGGTTTAGTAATGAGGCCACCTCTGGCCTTTAGGACATTCTTCCCTCTCCCTTAACTCTTTTTCCCATACTTTTAAGCATATTCTTCAAGTTTTACACATGGAAATAAGTTTTAACCAAATGACACCCCCCCCCATAGCTAAGGGCAGTAACATGTCCTGGGATCACCGTAATGAAGGGGACCCAGCCCTTGTCATCTCCAGAAACTGCGGAAGGACACGGAGATTGGGGGATCTTGGCTTCTTTTTTTTGTTTTTTAGTCTTCTAGGATCTCGAATGAGGAGAGATGCTTCTACTTGTTCCCTCTAGCTTTATGGGCTGGATAGTCCCTTCCAACTCATTCCCAGTTCTACATCTTGCCACAGCCTTCTCCTTGCTAACAGTCCACCACTGCCCCCCAGGCTTCTCCTCTCTGTCTTCTGATAATTGTCCATTCCTCCTCCAGTCTTTTCTACCCATTGCTGTTGTGAGCAGCACTGTCTTTCCCTGGCCAGTCTGGCGTGCTCAGTCTCCAGAAAAACCTCAAACACCATTGCAAACGTGGTGCTCCTGCATGGATCTCTTCCCCCTTCTGTGTTGCTTGGCAAAGTCTCCCTGAGAGCCCATTGGGGCTGGTGCCCTAGTTTCAGTCACGGTGAAGAAGGCTGATGATGAAAGCCCAGCCCTGCTGCTTTACTTCCAAGGGGACGGAGCATTCAGCCTTACCTGCTTGTTGGGCTGCGAGATGCTTGTGCATGCCTCAGGAGGATGGGACTTCCAGAGATGTGTCTCTGATCTGTGACACTGATTTTCTGTAAAAAGACCACCTTTGGGTGTATTTTTGTGTAATCAGCAGAGATAACCCACCCATCTGTTATTTTTGAGTTCTTCCTCTGAAGCGAGGTGTGGCCTACAGCCCCTCTTCGGAAGGATTAGTAGAAACATACTTTTTTCAGCGTTGTTTTCAGAAAGAGCTGTCCTGTCTCAAGGCCTTTGACTTTCTCCAAGGTTACTCCAAGTTGCTCGTTCAGTTGTGCCATTGCTGAGGACAGTGACATGGGGCATCGAGAGGTCCGGGATGTCACCAGTTGCTCAGTGCCTGCAGCTGTGTGTGCATCAGCCCTGACCTGCCCCAGGGGTGGCACGTGCCAGCTGTGGGACATGTGTGGTCATGCAGCCTCCACGTGAGGTCCTGCCTGTGAGATAGCGCCCGGAGCAGTGCAGGGGCAGTGGGCAGGAGCCCACAACGGTGGTGTGGGAAGGGATCGGTCATTCCAGAGAGAAGGAGGCTCCGCAGACAGGAGTGGAGATGGTGACTTGCTGGAGACAGCTTAATTCAGGAGACTTCAGTCAAAGAGGTTTATGTTTAAGAGCTGTCGAGCTGAAAAGCTCTAAGTTAAGGAAATATTAAGTTTTGAAGCTTAACAGCTTGTGATATTTTTTTTTTTTTAGGGAAAAATGAAACCATGGAGGAATATAAATCCAAGAAGCCAAGCCCTAGGATTTAATGCTGTGCAAAGGCTGGAAAGTGGAATTTCCCACCGGTTCGTGTAGGGCTGTCTGCAGAGGTTTGCTTGTTCTTGCCTCCCTTCAGAAGCGTTGAAACAGCTGCCACGTGCTTTCGGAACAGAGCTGCAATGCTCCTGGGTGGTGGGACCGAGGAAAGCCCTTGGGCATCCTCCCTGTGTCGGACAGGCAGGGCACCAGGGCAAGGGTGGGCAGGGTGGGGGACATGGGGTGGGGGCACGCACCGGCTGAGGGGCCCTGGGCACCCGAGGTGGGCTACCCAGGAGAACAGCATGTTGAACTAGTCCTCTGGTGTCTCCTTTAGCTTGAGATGTCCATCGCTTTCAGTGATTTTGTTTTCCTCATTCCTCTGCTGATAAAGCACTGAGATTTGTTTAACGAGCGTGCTGGAGCTTTCGGAGGAATCTGAGGTTTTAGTTCCCAAATCCCATTGAAATTCAGGAGGTGTTTCAGTGGAGAAAAACCTTTGCAAACCCTGAAACCCAGGCTGCTGAATAAAAGGCTTTGTTAATTTCTTTTTTTCGTATGAAGTAGCGATACACATCAGAGTAAGGGCTGTAGCGTGTTGCGTTCTCCCTTTGCACGGGGCCATGAGACGTGCCTATGGGCTGGAGCTGGAAGAGATGCTGCTCTTGCCTCTGTGTCCAAGCAGTCCAGGAAGGGCTGTTGGCTGCAGAAGCCCTTGGGAGCATCCTTGCTCTCTCTGCAGCACTGGGCTGGCTGGCGGCGGCTTTTGGGATTTCCTGGCCACCTCTGTCCTCCCAGGGCTCTGCTCTGTCTGCCCTGCCCCAGCTCCCTCCCAGTCCGCAGAAGGCCACCGCGCTTTGTTGTCCCTCTTATTAATGCTACGGAGTGAAAGCTGCTGTGCCTGGTATATTATTTGTATTTCCTATTTATTCTATATTATTCTGCTATTTTATGTGCGTTTATATTTGGCATGCGTGATGTGCTTTTTTCGATCTTCATTCTCCAAGGCAGGAGTTCTGGTGGCCTCCCTGGTCATGGCAGGGAGAACTCCGGCGAAGCTGGCCTGATCTGCGTGATCTCTCGCTCACCATTAGGGGACTTCAGATCATTCCTCGCAGCTATTCTCTCCTTAACGCTGAACACTGGATGCGTTGTCTTTATCCAGGCTCCAGATAGAGACCTTCATCTCTTTCCTGCTGGGCTTCCCAGCAGCTATTACATAGCAAATACTTCTTGTGGGCTCACGCCGCACCCGAGTCTCAGTGGTGCCAGCCTTCAGGTCTCTTGACTGAGACCCTGACCCACCCAGGTCACTGCAGGGGATCGATGCTCCTGTATTTGCAGGATTAATGTTTGGAATTCCTGGTGCCATCCCCGCTGGCGTGGCACGGTGTGGCGCAGTTCGCGTGTTCCGGGTTGGCATCTGATTTGTAGGGCTTACAACGCACAGCTCAATGGTCACAAGCTAAAAACTTGGTGAGCATAAGGCACCCAGCAGCAAAAGCGCTGTTTTGGGTTCTTTTTCTAGCGAAGGAAAGCTATTACGCGTGTTTTGACTTAGTGTTTCAAACGCTTGGTGTGGGAATTCAGTGTTTCTGCTTTCACTGTATTTACACCTTTGTTCGGTGTTTCAGTTTGTTTCCTATGCCTCCGTGCATTTTCAAAGTCCAGGCGACCAGCAGAGCGATCGCAGACACGCGTTGGGGCTGTGCTGATCTCTCTGGCTCTTCATCCCTCTCGGGGCTCGGTGAAATCCCAGTGTAAAAGCTGCCTTGGGTTGCTTTTGTTCCTCCACACGTGGTTTGTTTATGTCCAGGGAGAAACTTCAGCGTGCTAAAACCTAAATTCCATCTGGAGCTAACTGATAAGTGAGCCTTCCCTACGCCTCCTGGTATGCGGTGAAATCTGGGAGCTCCGGGGGCTGAGCACCAGCACCCAGCAGCTTTCCAGCCTCGCAGCTGCTGTTTGACGGCCCGCGGTAAAGCAAGGTGCCACCCGTGGCATCAGAGCATTGGAATTGCTCAACGCCAAATCGTCGCGCGCTCTCCTTGTGTTCAACCCATGCTGACGCAGAGGTACGGAGCTGCTGCCTTCTGCTGCCTGCGTGGCGTGGGGAAAGCGTTGCGGGGTGCGTTAGCGGATGAAGTGGGCTACAGAAAGCGAGCAAAGCTGCGCACCTCTGCTCCTGGCCGCACCTTTCTTGTGCGGTTGCTTGCAGGGCTCTGTGTCTCGGGGGATGGATTTTCACTTAGAAATTACAGCTTTGCTCGTTAACCTTTTGTATGGCCTTTCGCTCTCCTCTCCTGTACGTGAGTATCGGCAGGGCTGTTGGCCGTGCTGCCACCTACCATACTGATGACTTGCAAATTGCTCGCAGGATTTTCATGCGCGTTTTGAGTGTGCGTGTATATATATGTGTGTATATATATGGCTTTGTGCTTCAAGTCTGGGCTTTAGCCTGGCACTTTGTGGCTGGTTGGATCACAGTCCCGACTGTTTGCTCTTCGCTATGTTCCTCCCGCAAGGTTGTGGCTGAATGTCATGGTGCAAAGACTTAAGTCCTGTCCTCACGGGTATTGCTTCAGGGTTGTTTGGAGGTGGCTCTTCTGTCCAGTGGCAGTAACTGCAAAGCATCCCCTCCCTGCCTGTCCGGGCTATGTGGCAGAAATGTTTCTAAAATCCCTTCTTACCTTGGGATGAAGTTGCCTTTTAGTGGGGAAATTGGATAAAGACAGAAGATGTGTGACAGCCCTTCTAAAAGTTGTCTTTCCTTTTACTGAGGGTTTAAAATGTAGAGAATTGGTTAAGAACTGCTTATTGAAATGACCCAAGGCTGGAGCTGCAGATGATGGGAGCAAACAGCGCACGGGTTCGCTCGCCAGCGGCAGGGCTGAGATGCAGAGCTGAACTTGGTCTTTGTAAAAAGTCAGCTTGGGGGGGTTATTTTTCCTTTAAATCTCAGCTGTAAAGGAGAAAGGGCCCTGGTGTGCCAGGTGCAGCGGGGCCGGATCCTGTGCCGGCCTTTGCTGCCGGCTTCTCATTCACATTCCAAAGGGGCGTCCAGTGGGTGGGCAGGTTTCCCACTCAAGCATGCTGCTAAGTCCTCAGCCCCATTGAACGGGTGTCATGCTCTGTGAAATGTCCGCTCGTTGGGCGATATGGACCACTGGAGCAGGGCAAGGGAAACTCATTTCACTGGGGGCACCTTCGCAGCCCTACGAGCGAAAGGTCATGCTGCGCAGACTTTGATTTGAGCTGCTGAAGAGCGGGCGCTAATCCAATAAGCCACCCAGGCCCTGTAGGACGCGGTCTTAATTCAGGCATTTGCATCTGTGAGGGGAAGGCAGTGACCCCGGGAGGTCCCGGGGAGTGCCCGGCAGTGCAGACACCCTGCCCGGCCTGCGCCTCCCTCCTAAACGTTGGGGAACTCCTGGGGATGCGCTCCGCCGGCCTTCGCGCCCTCAGCGTGCCGTATGAAAAATAAATGGCTGTGCTGGCTGGTTTGCGTTGGGAATCGGATCCAACAGCAGCCTTCAGCAGTGAAGCAACAGGCAGGGGCGCAGAGCTCTTAATCTTTTATATATATATATATGGATGCACACATATATGCATAACAACATGGAGCTAAGTAATATTTCTATTTTTCCACAGATACGTGAGAGCTGCCTCATCTGTGTTCTGTGCTCAGCTGTGTTTTTCAAGGCTGGTAGACTGAGATTCACTTAATGTTGGTGTTATTCTCCAGGTAACTATTGGGGTTTTAAAGATTAAAGGGCTTTGTCAGACCAATGAGGCAGAAAACATGGATCTAGTTTAAATAAAGAACTCTTGTGTGATTGCAAATGAAATGTTTTCGTAATTGAAAAAAGAAAAATCCAATGTGCCCTCTTTAAAACTGCCACCCAGGTGTTGCCCTGGCAGTTCTCACTGTTTGAGATGTCCAGGTGCCTTTTGCTCCGTGCGGATCCAGTCCCTTTGGCAGCCGAAGCCCTGGTTGGGATGCGGCAGCGGGAGGCGGCCGTGCTGCTGGCACACACCATGTTGGCACGGCCCGGGCCAGCATCGCCTGCGATGAGTTTTTTCCACGCGTAGCTCGCAGCTCTGCTGTAGCTGCTGTAATTTTCCCTGCTGCTGGGGAAATTGAAATTAAAAACGTTAGCGGCAGCTTCACAAATTTATTTTTCTAGCCATGCCATTTTCATCTGGGTGCGGCGGCCCTGGGCTGGCTCGGGTGTTGGGCAATGCCATCTGTTGCTGTCTAAGGAGCCTTTTCTTGGAGGTGGGTGATGGGGCTGCCGCGATGCAAGGTCCCAAAGTGGTGGGACAGGTGCTCACGGCCGCTGTAGGGACTTCCATCCCTTCCCCAGTGCGTTGCCAACAGCATTTCTACATCAGACTGGTCTTATGAAGGCACAAAGTAGAAAAGCATAAACTTTTCTTTAGATATCGTTTGCATCACTGGGGTGTACAGGTGTAAAACATTGTTCTACCTAAAGACCCTGAGGTTCTCGAGGCCAGCCTGGTGTTGGTCATGTAAAGCCGCTGATGCTGCCCGTATGGGAGAGGGGGGCAGGCTGCCTGTGGGATGCTTCAGGTTCGAAAACCTCATCAAGAAATTCTAACTTCCGTATTATGGTTGCTGAGTGTTTTGTGTTCTTGTGGAAGGAGGAAAATGCGATGCTTTCACCTGGCACAAAATGCCACCTGTATGAAAGGTTGAGCTGTGAGGCTTGGCGGGATGGATGTAACGGTAACAGTGCAGCAGCTTGGCGCCATCACGGCAAGGATGAGGACCAAGGTTCAGGTTCCCGTTTTCTGCATGGATCCTGCTTCCTCAAGGATAAATCTGTGGTTTGGAAGAGGGAAAGGTGACACGGGCTGTTGGTGAAGCAGGAGAAATCTGGTTGCAGGTGAGGATGACATCCTTGGTCAGGTGCGGTCTGGTGTGGTGGCCATCTGCGGGAGACTCGGTGGCCTTTTCAGGAGTTCCGCTGGGCAGACAGTCCACGCAGGCTTCCCACAGCCAACTTCTACCATCTTCCCCCTCGGTACGTTATTTATGGCAGATTCATTTTACAGCCTTGCATTTGTGCCTAAAGAAGAGTTAAAGGGAAAAAAAATACCTAAGGAGGGTCAAAGAAACCCATGGGGGCCCAACTCCTGCCCTGGGAGACAGGACAGACTGTTTCTGAGACAGTTCAGATACATTTTTCTGATTGCTCTGAGTTTCAGTGGTTGGTAAGCCCAGAAGGAGCAATCAAAACTCATGCTCGCAGATGACTACAAGTGACCGCGAGTGTTAGGGAGGAATTACGGCCTTCTGCCTTCGCGGAACTGCCATGCGCGTTGTGCAGCGTCTCCTTGGGTGGCACGTACCGGACTTAGCGGGGTGACGGGCTGATGCATGTGGAAATGCTGGGCTTTATGCTTTATGTTCTGCCTGTCCCATGGGTGACTCCCAATGATGGGAGGAGGCGTAGGCTGGGTTCCTCCTCACCCCAACCGCGTTGAGGCAAAGAGGCATTGGTGATGGTTAGGAATATATTGAATATTTTCACACCTAAGTTAAATGCGCTTATTCTGCGCGTCTCTGGATTCTGCTCATAACATTTCTGTGTGGGGATCTCGGTGAGCTCAACTAGCAGGGCTCGGAAAAGTGGCTCTGATTGTCTCGGCCATCCTTGGAAACAGCCTTCGGCTGTGGCGAGGTGCTGTGGGGCCGCTGTGATGGGGATGCGTGGTGCCACTGGTGTCCGTGGCATCAGTAACTGACAGCAGTTTGGATTTTTTTTTTTTTACTTGTGGATCTATAAGACCGGAAGCGTAAAGTTGATTAGAATTACCACATATGTGTATTATTGCTGGAGAGTTTATAGGAACTTGCTTTGGTCACTGTTTTCAAACTTCTTAATGTTTTCTGGGATTATTGGAGCTGAAACCCTCTGTGATTTGGTGTCTGAATGGTCCCCAGTGATGGCCTCCAGGGATTAAAGATGCTGCTTGATTTGTGGCTGAAAACGGGGGGAGCAGCCACCTCGGTCCCCACGGACGTGGGAGCAGCAGGGCCCAACGTGCGCTGGTATTCGAGTGGAGAATTTGGAAAGCTCGGAGGTATGAGCTATGGTTATGTTCTCACTTAATAAGGTGTTAACTGACATTAGGCTCTCTTTGGAGAGTTAGACTATGCGTGGAGGTTAACAGTTCCTGGCATTTTGTCTGCTCTAAGTGAGCTTTCAGAGACGGGGAAAGACTTACTGCACGCTCGCAGCGTGTGAATTTTTTTCTTTACCTAAAAAATAATAATAATAATAATAATAAAAATATATATAAAAAAAAAAAGAGGGGGAAGCCCGTTCGGTTTTACCCCGGGCTGCAGGAGTGTTCCAGCCGAGCCGTGCCGAGCCGAGCCGAGCCGAGCCGGGCGGGGGTGCGGAGCGGCGGAGCGGCCGCTGGAGGGCAGGCGAACCGTGCCGAAGCGGGCGGGCAGCGGCGGCCGCCGGCCGGGGAAGTGCCGGGCAAACCCCGACAACCTGACCCCGGTGTAAATATCTCGCCGTGGGAGCGGTGCCGGGGTAATGGACCCGGGCGGGCGCGGCGCTGCCCTGCCCGAGCGGCGGCGGGGCCGGGGGGCGGGTGCCCGGGGCTGGCGGGGCCCCGCTGCCGCCCGCCCGGGGCTCGCCGGGGACGGGACGCGCTCCTGCCCGCTCGGAGGTAAGAGCTGGCCGGGCCCTCGCCGCCCCCCGCCTCGGCGGAGCGCGGTGTGGGAGCGGCCGCGGCTGACACGTGTCGGCGGCGCGGAGAGGAGCGGAGCGGGGCGGCAGCCCGGCCGGGGGGGGGGGGGGGGGGGGGTAGCGGCGGGGTCTGTTGGGGGGCTTCTCCCCTCGCGTTTCGGGCGAGCAGCGGCGCTGCCCGCTCCGTCGGGCCGGGGAGGGCGCCGAGGGGGCCGGAGCGGCGCGGCCCCGCTCCCCCCCCTCCCGTGTTTTGGTTCGTGGTGTGTGTGGGTTTTTTTTTTCCCCCTTATTTTTTTTTTTTAAAAAATACTTTCCTCGCCGCCCCTGCCCTCCCGGCCGGGCTGCGCAGGCGGTGCCCCATCCGCGCAGGCGGTGCCAGCCCCGCGGGGGCTGCCCGGGCGGGTCCCCGCCTCCCGCTCCGCGCCCCGCGCATCGCCATGCCGCCCGCGCGGAGCGGCGGGGCGCGGAGCGGGGCGCGGCGGCGGCGCTGTGCGGGCGCGGGGCCGCGGAGAGGCTTTATCCGCCTCGCAGGGCTGGCCCGGGGGGGCGGCGGGGGGGCACTTGCTGATGATCGGAAGTTACTGACAATAAGCACCTTCATCCCCCCCAAAGGCGGAGAGAGAGAGAGAGAGGGAGAGGAGGAGGAGGAGGAGAGACAGGGGGAGAGGAGAGCTGATGCCTAAGCGAGTCACTCGGAGGAGGCAAAGCGGGCGGTACCACAACTTCTCGGCGGCGCGGAGCGGCGCGGAGCGGCGCGGAGCGGAGCTCGCCGGCCGGATCGCTCCCATGTCAGGGCGGCGGTGGGGGACTGCACTCCGCTAGCGTGAAGCCACTGACCTCCCCCCTCTCCTCGCCCAGCGATGTATTCACTGCTCTCAGCCTGCACTTGCCTGTAAGGATTATGGCATATTTTTAAATATTTTTTTTGTTATTTTTAGGATTTTTTTTATTGTTTTTAATTTTTTTTAAACTTTCATTTTGGAGGCTCCGGTTGCGTTTTCCTTGCAATCAGGTGGTAATAGGGACCTGAGCCTTTTTATAAGCAGAGCATCGCTCTGTGCCCTTTTAAAAAATTGCAAACAAAAACAAAGCAAAAAAAAAAAATCAACTTTAACCATTTTACTGCATCATTTGATCTTTTGTTGCCTTTTTTTTTTCTCCTCTCCAGATGTTTACATTTCCTGCTGCTGTGCTTTCAGGTACAGGTACGTGTCCTTTCTGTCCTCTTTCGCTTTTGGTTGTAAAATAGAAACAAAGGCGGCGTGCTGACCTCGGAGTGCCAGGCAGTTTTGGCTAGGGCTTTCACTTTTTTTCCCTCTAGTTTTTATAGCCGTATTAAACTGATCCCCGCGCCAGATGCTGGAGTGTCACCGGCCCTGGAAAAGGGCTGCCCCTCTCGCTGAGCTCCTTTTCAATGACCGCTTGTGCTGAGGCACCGCTCTGCGGGCGCTCGGCCGCCCGGTGCGGGCTGGGGCGCAGCCGGGTGCGCCGGTAGCCTGCCGTAGCGGGATCCTCTGGAGTGCATTAGCCTGGCTAATGATGTGAGAGGGAGTGCTGGACTCTCCTCCTTTTGCACAATGTTGATTGATGCACTTGCCTTGGAAGAGCAGGCGCTCTCCTGTTCGCCCTCCTTTTTTTTTTTTTTTCTTTTTTTCTTTTTTTTTTCTTTTTTTCCCTTCCTCTCCTAGGGAACTTACTCCCAAAAAACTGATACTTTGAAAAACACGAGTTTCCCTAGCCAGGAGAAGGAAGCTGTGTGCTCCCTCCCCATTATTCAGTAGAAAGCCATCCAAGTCAGATCCTGCCTTTGATCCTGCCTCGGCAGGAATGAAGCCGTTGGAGGAACACCCCGAGCGGCAAGGCTCTGCAGCCAAGGCGCCTGCGGGACGGGGACGGCGGCTGGGGGTGCCGGGGCGGCCGCTGCCCCCCGGGACCGTGCGCCTCCCCGGGATGGGGGTTTTAGCTGGGCATCCCGGAGCGGACCCACCTGCGGGGCTGGGCAGAGCAGGTGCCGCTGCCCCGGTGGCTCCAGCCCCCCCATCCCGCCGGGGCTGGGGGCTGCTCATGTCACCCCCTCAGCCCCGCGTTGTGCTTTGGCTGGAATTGCACCTGCTCGTCCTCTCGCAGATACCGGACGGCAGCGAGGGACGGTCCTGGGCGAGCGCAGCCACAGCCTTGGAGGAGGCTCCATCCCTCCGGCCAAGCTAAAAACCCAACCAGCCCCATCCCCTGTTCCCCACCCTCAAAAAAAAAAAAAATCCCCGGTCACGTTTTTTTTTTTCTCATCCCCTCTGAAAACTGCAGCTCGAACCTAACACCAGCAGAGCCTCCTCTCGGCGGAGCAGCCTCCTCGTCAGGAGAGCATCCACAGCTGTAAATTACCCTGCGGTTGGAAGGCGTTTGCTGTATTTCTCCGGTGCGTTTTTGGGTTTTTGGTGTGTTTTTTTTTTTTTTTTTTTCCAAGCCCGAGGAATAACAGGCTGCGCAGGGCTCGCAGCGACGGCACCCTTTGCAACGGGGAGACATTTTTTTGCGCTTGTGCGGTAACTGAAGTTAATCAGCCCTCCAGCCCCCCTCCCTCTCCCCCTCCCTTTGGTGCTTTTAGTGAATCAGAAAAAGTTTGGCTGGCTGCCTGGAAAGCACTTGCTAAAATCTGATCTCTTACTTCAGCAGCCTTAAAACTTGGGAAGTTATTGGCATTTATACAGTTGGAGCTTGCAGGCTTCCAAAGCAATAAAATAATAAAAAAAAAAGCCAAAAAAAAAAAAAGCTCTGGGCTCTGGTGCTATTAGAACCATACTTGCTCCATTTCGTGCTGATTTTGCAGCATTTTGCGGGATTTGAGGTCGGGATTCGCTGCGGATGGGCGCTGTGGAGGTGTCCTGGGCTGCGGCTGGAGGGGTGGCGGATCTCGCTGGGTGTTACACCGAGAGGCGAGCTCTTTCGGCGATTAGTGTTGGGAGCCAAAACATTAGATTAGTCATACTCAAGGGCCTTCGAGTGAGTGTTTACAGTATTAATGGTAGATGAAAAGATGTGAATGCTGTAAGTTTTTATTGCCCATTTTGTTACACTTTCTTTCTGGATTTATTCATGGGATTACATGTTTTGAGCCTGAATGGGAGCGAGGGATTATAGGATTTCTTTTATAATGATCAGTTTGGGTAGGAGTTAGCCTTTGGTGAACTGGAGTAAATTAATGCATCACTTAGGTTTAATATTTATTTAGGCTAAAGGAAGTTGTTTAGTTTTGCTTAAAGGGCTCTGTGTTGTATTGGGGAGATTTAAGAGCGCCTGAAATGGATTATATTCTAAGGCCGCCTTTCGCCCTCCCGTACAAGCCGTGATCAGCGGGTTGTCCCGCGTATTAGTCTTAGAATTACGCTCCTCTGCTGCTGACTGTTACCCTGTGGCTCCGCAGGCAAAGGTAAAAATCCCTCCAGCATGCGTTGGGGCTGGACGTATTCTGGGGTAAAATACCACGGCTCGGGTATTTTGCATCTTCTTTTGGTTACGGCTGCGGCGCGTAGATGTGCAAGCTGCCCGCGGTTAGGTGGTGCGGTAGCTCAGCTGCTGGCTCAAAGCTTTCTCGTAGACGCCGATGCTCCTCTGCAGCCGTCCGCAGGTGACCCCGTCGGGTGTAGCATCACCCGTGGGTGGGTTGTGGCAGCGCTGGAGAGACGTTCCCCAGCCCGGACTGTGGGGAGGTCGGAGGGACAGGAGTTTTCAGGAGCAGGATTTGGACTCCTGGGTGAGTCGGAGTCCTCCAGGGGTGACACTTCCACCGAGGAACACCAGGGAATAGTACCTGGGGGGTCAGGGGGGAGCGCTGCTGGGGCGTGGGCAATGGGCGCTGGTGGCTGTGCGATGGCACGGCTGTGAGAACGGCCCTGTAGCTTACGGGGCTGCAAGGAGGAGAGCTCGTTCTCCGGTCCCTTCCCCCGTGGCAGCATTGTCCCCATCTTGTTTTGTTCTCTTGCATCTTGGGAAGTTCCTCTGCTGCTTGGGGTTGCTGCAGTCCCAAAGGCAGCAGGGGCACTGGATATCCTTGGGGACACCGGAGAGGTAAATTTATTTATCCAGGTTGTTCTTAGGGGTGCCCTTTCACCGCTGGTCGCTAAACTGTCCCTCTGTCGCTTATCTTTAGCATCCTTCAGTTTAATTCTCCCACTGCCTTTTCACAATTCCAGGAGCAATTTGTTCTCTGTGTGGTTTTTTCCCTCCGTGTGTCCTGGAGCAGTTTTGGGGTTGGCTTTGGAGTCAGTCCCTGTTCTTCATGCGGGTGAGAAACCCCAGGAGGACCTTGCTTGGATGGAGGGGATCTCCCATGCTGCGCTGGCTCTGGCAGCCCTGGTGGCCCTTAGGACATCGGGATCGGGGACACGGGTCTTCAGGAGCTCAGAGGTTCCCCTTTGCTGGGGCAGGTGGGGGCTGGAGGCAGCTTCAGTGTAGGCTGAGCAGTAGGATGTGAGGTTTTGGGCGCCGTCCTGGTTTGCAAAGAGCTTCCAGCTCTCCTGTCCCTGGGCCACCTCCAGCGCATCGTCAGCCGGAGCATGGGGCGACGCCGGCACGGGCTGCCCGGCCACGCTGTGGAGCCGAGGCTGATGCTGCCTCAGCCTCTTCCCTGCCCTGATAAACCTTGGCGTGTTCTTCCACATGAAGTGCATCTGTCTTAGATTATGAAGAGGTCCCCGATAGGGCCAAATCCTTTGCTTTTATGGCTCTTGTAGGT
Organism: Grus americana; assembly: GCF_028858705.1. Lineage (NCBI taxonomy): Eukaryota > Metazoa > Chordata > Aves > Gruiformes > Gruidae > Grus > Grus americana. The sequence goes on from NC_072865.1 coordinate 18,574,410, forward strand.
TAAGATCCAGCTTTGGAATCTGATCCAGAAGCAAACAGGAGGTCAGAGGAGCGCACAAGGCAGCACCGGGCTATTTTCACATCTGCTGGTGTTGTGTAAGAGGAAGGCTGCCGTGCGCCATGCCAATAGCAACTTATGTTTCTCCTAAGCTCCTGTGCAGCGACAGACAGTTATTGTTTGGGGCTTTGTAAAGTGAGACCCAGAGAAGTGTTGCTTCCACACGTTCAGTGAGCCAGATCCTGCGGTCTGGCGAAGCTGCGTGCAGCACATGTCGGAGGCGTGAGCCTGCTGAGCGGCTCCCTCCCCTCTCCCCGTCTGCTCCTCCGCAGCCGTCCTCCCCGGGGGTGGTCGGACACAAGTGACACCGAACGGTGCCGGGGACGCCGTTGCGGACAAGCCAGAGCGTGGTCCTTGTCATAGCCCACCCGGCTTGCCTCGCCACGGGGCTCTTGAAGCGGTGCTGGAGCCAAGGGTCCCTGCTCGCCCTGCCCTCGCCCTCCTGGCGGCAGCGCCGGTGGCCGGCACCGCAGGCAGGGTGCTGGACCGCGCAGCCCCGGTGGGGTTGTTCTCATGTCTGCCCTCGCCCTCCTCGGGAGGCACGAGCATCTGTCTTGAGACGGCAGCCAAGGCTGCGTGTGCTGCCAGGGACGGAGGCGCTGGGACATCGCTGCATCGCTCTTGAAGCCCACGCTGTGGGATAGCACAGGTGCTACTTCGATGCGGAATATCGCTCCGCTCCCCGCGGCAAAGCCCTGCGTGCCAAGACTCGGCGGGGGCTCGGTGCCCTGCGGCTGCCAGCCTAGGAGATCCCGTGCTTGCCATCTCCGCTCAGCCCGGACCGGGACCACCGAGTCCTCGGCACAGCGTCCTGCCTCCTGCTCTGTGAGGGTGTCCGAACCCCTCAGATGGAGGTAGCGCTCCTCCGCGAAAACGTCTGAAGTGAGTTCTGCTTTCCAGCCTTGTCTCGCTGTGGTTCCTGCCACGCTGCAATACCCGCCCGAGCTGGCCCACCCCACGCTCGTGTGGGGCTGCTAACGCGCGGGTTGTAGAAGCGATGCTGCGAAGGACAAAATGTGGGAAAGGTAGTCTGGGAAAGGCTGGGAAGTTTTCTGTTGATTTTTCTGATCACAGCCGACTCTTAATTATTAGGCAGTGAGAAGGCAGGAGAAACTGCATAAGCAAAGTGTGATTTAATTAGAGGAGGAGGAGCTCAGCGATGCTGAAGAAGCGCGTGACCCCATCACGGGCCGGAGTTGCTGAAATGGTCCATGGCTCCAGGTCTGTGCTGCTGCTGGACTCGCGGCGGCGGGTGCCATGCCTGCTCCTGCGGCTCTGCTAGTCTGCAAGCCACAGAGGCGGAGTTCGGTTGTGTATTAAATCGGTTTTCCCCCATTTAAAACCCCCTTGCTCTCTGGGAAACAACCATGCTGCTTGCCTCAAGGGATTTTTTTATTCCCCGCTGCTGACTCATTGCACTGATCTACGAAGTGTTGTGGCCTGAAGCTGCCCCTCGCACCCTGCTTCTGCCTCCCGGTCCTTGGAGGGCTCAGGCTCGGGGAGGAAGAGGAGACACGTTGGAGCAGCCACCTGGGCTGGAGCGGGGAAGCCCGGCTCTGCTGAGCGGCAGCGGCCCGGCGCCTGTGCTGGTGCACGCTCCGGCTCTCCCATGGGAGAAGCGAGGCTGGGATTAGCATGGGGTGAGTGCGGACGGGGGTCTTGCTCCTACACGGGTGGGGGTACGCAGCCCATGCTCCCCACGGCGGCCGGCGGCTGCCTGCCCTGGGCACGTGCTGCCTTTGCTTCCCACGGCCCCCAGCCCTTCGACGTGCTGGGACGGGTCCTCTGCCAAAAGACCCCTCAAAGCCACGTTTAGCAGGAAGATTTGCAAGGACAAAGCTGGTTCCGGATTCCCATCCCAGCGAGGCAGAAACAGAGGTGAACTCCTTCGGCTTTTGGGGGCTTGGTGTTTTCTGGGTGTTGTGGCAATGGGCAGCAAGGCAGAGCTGCTGCTTGGAGGCTTCGACCCGCACACCGGCGTGTATTGCAGTTTGTCTTTTCAAGGCTCTGGAGATGTGCAGGATGCATCTGAGAAAGAGAGAAGGACGCAGGTGCTGTTGAGGAGAGCACTTAGAAGGGTACGGTAGATGTAGGGTTCGGATTTTCCCCATTGGAGATAGCTGGACACATCGTGGTGGTTTAATTTCTATTTTGCTTTCCTTATTTGCACCTTATTGCACCGAGACTGGATGGAGGTGAGCGGCGCTGGGTTTGGAGCAGCGCTGGCTGTTGCGGGAGGAATGCCCGCTCGAACCTCGCGTGCTCTCAGCTCGTGGAGCAGCTTAGCCGGGGCGCGCTGAGGCAGGAAGGAGGCGAGCGGAACGGGGAAGGGGCGACGCTTCCCAAGCCCTATGGGCGTAGTTGGGACGTGGTGCTGGGGCCGGTGGTGGGCCCTTTGGCGAGGGGGAGGCGGGGGTGACTGCTGAGGGCTTCTGGGGGCTCGGGTAGGGTGAGCAGCGCCGGGGGGCTCAGGTGGCCGCTCAGAATATCTGATTTTGCTGTGAGCTGATCGCACCAAGCTGGTCGCGTGGATATCTGCCTCCGCTGCGGGAGTCTGAGCTCAAGAGAAAGATTCCCCTGGGGCTGAAAAAATGGTTTTTTTGATCTATAAAGCTACTTCCCCGATCCTTGGGAGTATTTTTATGGGTCTCTTCCTTTCCTTAGGAGCTGGGAAAACCCATGTCGTCGTGTCTGCTCTCTTCCCTCCACCCTGCCTGAGCAATAGCTGCTTTTGCTTTGATTTGCTGCAGATACAGACACTTTCGATATCGGTTGTGATAAGAGCAGGTGAAAAATGTGTTCAGGGAACGGTGTGAGTCAAAAACCAACCAAACAGAAATAGTGGCTGCTGGTGGTGCCGGGGCAGGGGTATGTGACGGCGGATACCTGCTGCCAGGGCCTTTGCCTCGGGTCTCCGCGAGCTGCTGCGGTGCTGGGAAGGCTGGGGTAGGGCACGCCGCACGCGCTGGGGGGTGGGAGCCTTGGGCACAGGGAGGCACCTAAATCCCCTCCTGCCTGTGAGCCCAGCACAGCCCCGGCGCGGCTGGCGGGCAGGAGCCCCCAGCATGCTTCAGAAAGAGATGCTCCGCTGCAAAGCGTGACCTTCCCGTGCTCTGCTCCTGAGACTGGGGGGCTCCATCTGGGACTCTGTGGCCCCGACAGGTCGGTATCATATTTTATTTTTTTTTTGCCTTCCCCAGGTTTTTGTGTTTTGATCGCCTGCTGTGCCATAACAGCAGGTACAGGCAGAAATTATGCAGAGCTGTGCATGACGTTGCCTACCTGGTATGTCGCTTCTGTGTCCCGGTACCTCTCTAGATGTCCATGGAGGATTAGGCATCCAGCGAAGCAGCTGGAGGGAAAGTAAGGAAAAAAAAAAACCCACCCCAACAAAATAGACTGTCTGGCTCTGCCAAAGTATTTTCCTGTGGGCATTCAGCAGCCTTGCCATAGCATGAAGAGAAAGAAAGGGGAACAGAGAGAGGAAGGAGGAGGCTTAGCCTGTCATGGTCTGCGTGTTTCCCTTTGTGCGAGCTCCTTGCCGCGCTGGGGGCTGCGGTGGGTGGGAGCCGACGTGCCAATCTTCCCCGCTTGGCCAGGGCAGGCTGCGGGGCTCGTGCCCCCGGCTCGCTTCCATGCGGGGCTGGGCTCCGCGGGCAGCGCTTCGACACCTCCCTGCCTGTTTTGCCCGCGCAAACAGCTGGATGTCAAGCTCAACCTCAGGGCGGTGTTTTCCACGTAGCGACAGCACATCTTTCCCCGGCGCAGCACCGTGCCCTCTGCCAAACTCCACTTCCACCCTGCTCGCCGCGCGCGTTTGCTCTTTCGTGAGGTTATCTGCTTTATTCTGCTGCAGCCAGCGGAAAAGGGGTTGTGCTGCCGGGAAATCCGAAATGCCTTTAACGTACTGACCTTCGAGTGGAGTAACAGCATCTAGCAGCATCCTCCTGCACAGAGCTCCCGTCTCAGTGTGGTGCCGCTCCCGCTTCACGAGCGCGTGCCCGTCGAGCCCGCTCTTGATGCCGGCCGAGGTGAACTTTGCTTCGGGGGCAAGCTGGGAGGAAAGGGGGAAGATTCGAAGCTGCGGTGTTGGATAATCACAGCCCCTGCCTCGGGGGGCAGTTGACACAGGACAAAAAGCGGGCAGGGGGGAACCTGCGGCAGGTCCTGCTCAGCGCCGTATGGCCGGTCGTGACGGGAGAGGAGGCAGAGCCCGGCCCTCGGGCTCACCCCGCGCTGAGGGGAAGGTGAGGCGGTGCTGCCCGGGGCTCGCTGGGGCACACTGGGGGTGCTGGGGCTCGTCCCGGGTGGAGGCAGAGCCCCAAGCGGTGGCCAGGCTGAGGGGGCCGGATCCTGCCAACGACGAGGGGATGGTGCTGAGGCAAAGCAGTGTGGTGAGGGGCCGGGTGTGCCCCATGATTCCTCCTCTTCTGTTAATGTTTTATAATCCAAATCACGTCGAGATTGATGAGCACTAAACCTTGGGGAAGGTCCCGGGGAACTGCATGTTGCATGGATACAAATACCAGAATGCAGCAATTAATTAATAACAGAGCAATTAATTAATAACGGATTGCTCTTCCTACAAGGTATTTCCAGCGCTCCTTATTCCTCCAAGTGCCTTTTTCTCCTGCTGCATATTTCAAATCCCTTTCTTTCCTGCTAAAATACTATCTTTGGCATCATTTTTAAGGACAGCTTGTTAAAAAGCTGTTGTACCTTTTGGAACACCCCGAGCTACTCTTCTGCAGAAATGCAGAATGAACAGAAAAACGCAGGGAGCGGTGGTGAGCCTGGTAAATAACTGGGCTTGCAGCGTGCGTGCTGGGTGACCGTGGGCACGGCCGGCGGGATATGAGGCCCTGGGAACATAAATTAGAAATGGGATGAAGGACAATGTTGATAGAAGGGCGTTTGGCAGCTTCTCTGTTGCTGTTAATCCCCCGGGAGAGAGGGATGCTCTGGAGAGCTGGCGCGGCAGTGCTGCGATCGCACGGGTTCCCTCTCCCGCAGGTGGGTCTGGGGTCACCCCCTTCCCTGCAAACCCTGGGCGATCCGCTATCTGCGCTGCTCCTTGCGCCGCTCCTGCCGAATTGTCAGGTACGATCCCGAACAGATACTAATATTTATTTTCCCAAGTTGGATTCAAACCAGAGGCAAAATTTGACTCAGTCCATTTGACTCACTAGCAGCGAGCGGGGCGCGTGCTCTACTTCCAGCCATGATCCCCAACTATAAAATTAAAGCTGATTTTGACCCCCTTAAGCTGCCGGGCCTTAAGGTTACAATCCTGCGTGAGTAGCGTCGGTTCCCTCCGTGGGAGGCTGTACTGTAAGATTGCACGGCGCAGCGCGGTATTGATTATCTGTAAAATAAATTATGATGTATGTAGTGCGGGTTTCTGACCCCGTGGTCGCGACCTCGCCGTGATTGGGGAGACTTCCGACCAGCTGAGATCAGAATAGCAAACAGCCCCCCAGCAATCGATAGAAGAACCAGCGGGTCTGATTGTTGGGGCCTTTTACAGGAAGAATGTTCGATGCTGCGTACGCGTGGTGTTTTGATCCCAGGGAACAGGCGGTTTTGCTACAGACTTCGCCTAGAATTAGATGTGAAACTCCGCGTTGGGCGTTCTGCCGTGTGCCGAGCCAGGCTAACCACGGGGCGATCGGGGATGGAAAACTTTGTGGCGCAGAAGGGAGCGCGCGCGTTTTCTGCGTCGGGGTTTTCAATGATCAGCGAAGCCGGTACGTCTCGGCTTGGAAGGGAGGAGCGAGGGGCAGGCACCGAGGGTCTGCCCTGCTTATATTGTGTATTTATTTTGTGAGTTCAAAGTAGCATCATCTCAGCCCCTGGGAGAGAGCTCTTCTCGCCTACAAGCCAAACTGACTGATTTCTGGCAAAACCAGTAGCTAGATTGCAGGGCTGAATATTTAGAGATGCGCAAGGTGCCCGCGGACGCAGTGAATGAGGTGCCAGCTCCGGTGCTTTGCTGGGCTTGCTCCCCTGACCTGCGTAGGTGCAGCTGAGCCACCAAAGCACGGGCAAGGTGGGGGACGGAGAGGGAGACGATAAACGGGAGTAGTCTGCCAGAGAGGCAGAGGGCTTGCTTTTGTGCTGTTTATGTTGAAAGAGTAGGTAATGTGAATTTAATTGCTGTTTGAATTGAGCGAACAAGAAAACGGAATTTATTTGCGCAGTTTGCATTTCTTTCTGGGAGCGTGATTTCCCCAGCGCGCGCCATCGCCGTGCGTGCCGAGAAGCTGAACGCCACCGCGTTACGTTGTGGGGCTTCACTTCTAGAGAAGATCCGTGCTAGCTCTGACGCGGGGCCGGCGAGGCTGCGCTCGCAGGGCTGCTCCGTTAGCCGGGTGGCAGGCCCGGGGACGTGGGGAGCTATAGGTGGTCCCAGACCAAACGGGAGCTGTAGGCGTTCCCAGATCAAATGGGGAACTGCTCGAACTGTTTCTTTGGCACCGTTCGGGTGCCGCGGGGCTCTGACCCGCTCCTGCAGGTCCCCTTGCAGAGGGGTGCTCAGAGAACAGGGGGATGGGAATGTCGGGACCGAGGCACGGTGCTTTACAGCATCCCGGTGCTGTGGGCACAAATGCTGGCGGTTCAAGGAGCGGGCTGTTGGGGGATCTCCAGCTTCGTGCCATAAGGTCTCCTTTCTGTGTTTGCCCACGGCTGACCTGAATTTCCCCCCAGCAGCGCTTTTCCCCGCTGCTGGTGACTGGTGACGGACGCAGCAAAGCGTGTTGGGATCTCCCGGGTACCCGCAGGCTGTGCGGGGACGCAGCAGCCCAAACCTCAGAAGGTGCCTTTGTGATTTAGGGATTCTAAATAATCACCTTAATGATTCTCAGTGAAAGAAAATGCCTCTTTTTCTTTTTTCCCCCCTATTTAAAAAAATGTTTCAAAAAGGATTTATTTTCCAAAACTGTTGAGAATCGTTCCCTGAAAATGGGAAACCTGCAATCTAAATTAAAACCAAATGAAACTTTTCCCTAACTCAAAGTAGAAAGATAAGAAATCCTATTTGTCCAGCATTTGCAGCCTAAAGATTTCCACGCAGAAGCGCAGCTAATAGAGATCGGTACAAATCTTCTATTAGAAAACAAACCGTGCTTTTCATTTCTGGCCCTGTGTTCGCGTGTTTGTTATATCTGATCCTGAAGGCAGATTGACAGTTTGGTTTGGATTAAATTCAACACATGGTTTATGCCAATACTTTTGATAAGGCTCAATAGTAATCTGTTTTTTTTTTTTTGTGCAGTCTTTAGTACATGAGCAGCAGCATTGTCCGTTCCTAGGAATATTTTTGCAGTGAAACCATTGAGGAATTTATTTCCGGAGGGAAGATAAAATTACTGATTTTAAAAACTCTCAAGGTCCCAAGTAAAGTTGAAATTCATTAACTGCAGGCAGTAAGCTTGACATGACCTGGGCAGCTTTTGAGCTATTTTATTGACTGATAAAAAGAGCATTTTCTTTAAATATCTTTGGAAAGGCAGCAGAGGAGGAGACTGGCTCCTGCAGAGGGACCAGGGCAGGTTCCTGTACTTGCACCACCAGCACCGGCTCACGGTTCTGGTCAGCCGGGAAGGAGGATTGTCACCATTTGCACCTGTATGTGCTTGTGAGCTCTGGCTTCTTCCCGGGAATAATGAGCATTGCCAGTGTCTGCTGGTTCCTTGAACGACCTCCTGCGGTACGTCCCAAAGACGGGCTTTTAGGTGCATTGGCCCAGTAGGTACAAACAAGTTACTTATTTGTATAATATATATTTATTCTGTTTACATGGGCTTCGCTCTCCAAAGCTGGTGTCTTTTTGTCTGATCCCTAGAAAGAAAGTGGGGGAAAAAAGGTAGAAGAATTGGGCACGGGGAGGACTGAAGGAGCAGAGGCAAAGGAGGAGTTGCTTTGTCGCCTTTGTGGCTCAGCGTTTTGTGCCTGGAAACTCGGCTGCAAAGCGTTGTGTCCGTCCTCGCTGTAGGATGCAGCGATCCGTTGTGGCTAATTTTGGGGCCGCCTCTAACACAAGCGTGGCGACTTGCAGACGTGGTTATTTTATTGGGGCGAGGTTGGTCCTGAAGCTTGTCTTTGGTGCTTGACGTCAGCCGGTGCTGGCAGGACCTGTCGTTTGGTTGTACGGTGCTAGAACCGGGCGCTGGAAAAGCTCTGACTTGACGGTGATGCTGAAGGCAACTGAGATCCTTATCCCAACTATATATTAACTTAATAAAAAATGAAATTAATGGAGCTGGAGATGAACATTGCCCAGGTCTGCATTTATCTGAAGCTGCCTCCAGCAGCAAGTTGCACCCAGCGAGGTGCTTAGGTGAGCTCTCCTCTGAGTGATGGAGCTCCCGGGACGCGTGTCGCAGGGCGAAGTCCTTGTTCCTCAGCAAGACGGTGCGAGTTCCCTGTATCCATCCGTGTTGGGTGAGCCCGGAGATCTCCAGCCTCAAACGGAAAATGTGTGTTTGCACAATTAGCGTGGCCCCTTCCTTCCCTGGGAGCAGAATGGTTTATTGATTTCTTTGGCCCGCTCGCCCCCACCTCTTCAGCAATAATGACCCTTCCACCCCAACTCTAAATCATCCCAGCCTGCCTCGCCCGTAAGCCCTCTAATCTTTTTGGGTTGTTGTTGGTATTTATGCTCGTGGAGGTTTATGATCTGTCGGCGCTGGCTGCTGAAATGCTTTATTTATCCATACGCTGGGCCACACAGGGAGCGTCCTTATTCTGGTATCGTGTTCAGGATGCTGTAGTTAAGGTTTGTGTCAGCACTTCCATGCACAAACCTTGTTATTCAGGGGTTTTGCAACTCCGTGGAAAAGAAAACCAGCGACCTGGCACGGCGAGGGGAGACTCAGAGGCACACATGAAAGCCCAACAACCCACTGCCCATTTAGGGATTATTAGATGGGCAACCTCTTTCCTTGAGGAAAATAGCCAAAAACATCCTCCTCCTTTGGTTTGACTTTGTAAAAAGAAAACCCTCTTTTGTGTGCTTGTATTGGTGTCGGATGGGGAAAACACGGTGAGGTAGGACACGGGCTGGAATCCTCTCTGGATGCTTAAAAAATAAACATCCGGCCGATGCGGAACAAAAGTGCCTTCTCCTCTGGAGAAGCGGTGCGGAGGGTTTGGGGAAGGCAGTGGCTGCTCCCTGCCGCCTCGCTTTGCACGGTCTCACGGCCAGCTCGGCACCGCAGCCCTCCGAACAGTAGGCGACGGGGTACATAAATGTGATTTATTGCCCTGTTAGCGCAGGAGCTTGTGGGCTTATAAATTACATGGAGATTTCTCGATAGTAGAGGGAGTGTGGTATAAAAAGGAGAGATAATAGGGCTTGAGAATGCGTTCCCAAGAACTTTGGGGGAAGGAGAAGTTTCGTGGCCGTTGGCGGGTACGGGGTGATGGCGGCGGTGGTGGAGGAAGAGCCTTTACAGCCTGACCCAGCGGGGGAGATGTGTTCTACTGCTCCCTCTTAGCGGCTCGTGGATTTCGTGGGCGCTCCGTGGAGCAGAGCGATAAGTCAGAGTGAAAACGCTCGTGGAGCCCGTTAGCCCGAGACAGCAGGCTGGGGTTTGCATCGGGGTGAGTGGTTTAAGCAGAATGGATTGGCCACTTGTGTCCACGAGCAGGAGCAGGCAGCGATGAAGCACCCTCCGGCTCCCTCGGAACGGGGACGCTGCGGCAGCAGGGGTTTATAAAGGGAAACCGGGAGTGCCAAGGAGGTTCTTGACCATTTTTGTTAGCAGGTACGGAGCTGACGTGACTGGCAGCCCTAAGGCCCTGCTCCAAAGCCGTTTTTCTCATCTCTGGGATGGTGCCGGCAGGTCTGGCAGCACGTCACCGCGTGTAGCCGAGGGGAGCGTGCAGCAGGCTGACAGCAGCAGTGATGGTGCCAGAGCATCGTTTTGGGGAGGGCATTAGTGAATTGGGAGGTGTGGGAATACATCTCCTCAAACGTGCCTGGGGCCGGGGGATACCCGGCTTCGGTGCTCGTCTGCCTCTCAGTCCTCGGTTTGCTGAGCGCCTTTGGCAGGGCATGGGGGGAAAGGGTTGGCAGCTTCTCTGCGGGCTTGCGAGAGCGCCGGGCTTGACGAGGAGCATCTTGGGCACCAGCACTGAAACAGAGGTGGTTCCCATCTCCTCTGTTTTCCCTTGAAGCTCTTGGAGCTGGCCATACAGTTTGTTCACAGAACGTGAACTTCTAAGCCATTTGTGGTCTTACTTTGGGGGTGTTTTCAGTGTGAAATCGCGCTTTGCTGATCGTTCCTGGGAGCTCTGCCACGTGTTGCTGTGCAGCGTCTCAGACAGTGGTTTCAGGTAGGGCCACCCTGGAGAATTGGTAGGAAATGGAAAAGGTTATTGTTAATGATGACTTTAATTGAGTTTTGCTGAATAAAAGTGGGTTGTCCCAGGTAAGCTGATTTGAAGAGATTTATTTAAAGTAGCACATTTTGAAATGGAAATAGGTTCTGTCTGCCTCCTATGTCAGCAGGGCTCCTGTGGTGAAGTATTTGGGGTTCAGAGGACATCCAGAATGCTCCGTCCTGCCTTACGGTTGATGAAATGGATTTTGCAAGGCAAGCTAAGCATAAAGCAAGATCAAAAGAAAATACCTCCTTTGCAGAGATGAACGAAATTTTGCATCTTACGTTTCTAATAAGTGAATTACTGATCAAAATTATCTCTGGAAAACCCTGTTCCAGAAATAGCTTGCAAGACTTTTGTGATTGAAGATGTTTGTCACGTACATGGGAAGAGAACAACTCTTATATTGCAGATGCTTGGTCATAGTAACTTGGTGAGAGGAAAAGGAAACTCGTCGGCAAAGTGTGCAACTGAAATGGGGAAAAGCTGTTTGAAGGACAAGGGGGTGCTCATCTCCATGGCTGTGATTTCACAAATTGCCGTTTATTTTTAGGTAATGTGCTGGCCTACTTCACCTTTCACCCTGATTGCTCTTCCTCAACACTCTTAGCCCGGGACCTTGCTTTTAACGAGTCCCAGTGCGTTTGGAGAGCTCCGGTGGCTTGTTCCTGGGAGCTGGTCTGCTGGATTGTGCTGTGCTGTTGTCCCAGTTCCCTGCTCTCTCCTGTTCAGGAGCCTCCAACGTCATTTCCAAACCTAAGCTTTCCTCGTGGAACAGCAGCGTTGGGCATCTCTGGGCCCCTGCAGGAACAGGGCAGATGAATCTTACATCCCCTCTGCCCTCTTTCTGTGAATTTTGGGGTTTGATACAGCTGTGTACTTTGATTTTTGAAAAGGAAGGGTTGTGCCCCTGCCTCTTCCAACAGGATCTCAAGTCAGGGCTTGTCAGGTAGACTATTTGGATATGGTGGTTGAAGTCCAAGCACAGAGAATATGTCATTACCTATTGCCAGCGTCGTTGGCGAGTGGGAACTGGAAGGAGAAAAGGAAATGCCCAGCGGCGGTTGGTATTTTATTGGGTTTTTCAGACCTGAGGAGAAGTCACTGCCTCTGTGAATCATAACGTGAAGTTTGCAGAGATCTCCTTCACGTACAAGTCCTTTTCCTGTTTTGACACTAAAAGCTTCGGATCAGCCTGACAGTTGGGGAGGGGCAGGTCCGCGGCGACCCCTCGTCATGCTGCCGTGCGTCAGCAGCACCAGCCCTGCCGTCACAGCTCTGTTTCACCAGCTCGGGGTGAAGAGCCCGGAGAGGCTGGACATCTCCATCGGGTGTTGTAATTAGGCTCTGAAAGAGAGATCAGCCCAGAGGGACAGGACTTTTCCCCCTCAGTAACTAGTATTAGCAGGCTGGTACTCAGGAGGCGGGTAACCACTGAGGCTGCTGTGTATTTACCAGTTTCCAGTGATGTTTTGGTACTTGCCACAACATGGATTTGATACTTGCCCTGAACCTGCAAAAGTCTCCCTTCAGAGCGGTGCTGTTGGGCATGGTGGGGCTAAAGAAGATGCTCAGTTGAATGATGGCGAAGACAAACTTTAAATGTAGGAGGGGAAGGTGCAAGCTATGCGAGGGATTTTGGGTCTCAAACAGCTAATGTCAGCCAGTCCTAAAAGCAGGCATGAAAAAACTGGAGGCTGGTGGGAATGAGCACAAGGCAGAAGTGAGGTGTCGGCAGCACAGACGTTCCCAGCGGAATGACTCCTGCGATGTCAGTAAATCCCCCGATTGGCCTCCGGTTATTGTTAGATGGATTAACCTCCCTGTTCTCGGTCACAACCATTTTGTTATAACCCAGCACGGTGTGGAGCTGCCAAATCATGGGATGAGTGAGCAGTGACACCTGAGGAGGTCCCTTCCCCTGGGCACCGTTCCCGTGTGGGGTCACTAGGTGTTACCTTGCCAGAATAAGCAGGAGCGGGACCGGTTGGAGCTTAGTAAAAGGTTTCCAGAGAGGAAACTCGACACAGGAAAAGTGGCATGGGATAATTCGATAGGGTCTCCAGGCATCTGAATCAGCTGTGTGCTTTTGGAGAAGCCACCTTTCACATGAGATCAGTGCTTGGGAGCTACTGTCTGGGGAGATGGTCGTTAGCCACATCTTTTTTTTTTTTTTTTTTTTTTTTTTTTTTTTTTGCAAATGCAATGGAAAAAGGTGTTTTGGAACTCCTGCCCTGAGCTTGTGTGTGCTGCTCGGCAGTTGCCATGTTTTACCCTAGAGGGAGTTGCTTTTCTGCAGTGGGAGCAGGGAGCTGTGTGTTCCTTGGACGATGTCAGGGGACCGGGATGAAAGGAGCTACCAGGGTAAACATCGGATCACTGCTGCGGTGCTGCCACTGCCAATGTTTGTTTCTTTTATGGGGAGATTGGTCTCTGGTGATCTTCTGTCTCCTTCTGATGGTGGTGTTTTCCGGAGTATCGCTTGGATTTCCCATGTCTTGTGCTTTTGCTCCTGTTTTCGTGTGTGTCCTGGCTGGGCTGGTATGGAGCAGAAGAGCCAGAGATGTCACCTTGGACCTGATGGGCCCATGCTTCAAGCCGGCATCGTAAGTCCTAGAGGTGAACGACTCTGCCTTTTTCCAGGGTTTGGAAACCCCCCCCCCCGACCGGTTTCAGAGGAGTGGGCTTGGGGTTTCCGCTCTGCCCTGCTGCTGTGGCCAAACGGGTTTGCAGCTGGAGCATCTGCCCCGGGAGGAGGTTCTGCTGACGGAAGGAAAAGGTCAGGAGTGCTTTGAACCTGGCAGGTTTTTCAGTAATTGGGCTCAGGTCTCATTTGAAGAGACCAACAAATTGCCGGTAAGTATTTTTAGTGGGGTGCATGCAGCTTTTGTCCCAGGAGCACCCCGCTGGGAGAGCTGCCCCGGTCTCTGCTGCAACCCAACCGGTGTGGCCAAGCCGGGCTCCTCCACCGCTGCGTGTGAAACGGGGCGAGGAGCAGAGGGCGATGGGGACAAACCGTGTGCTCGCCTGGCAGCACCCTGGGGGTGGTGGGGGGCAGCCCCTCACCCTTGTTTCTCACCTTTGCAGAACTCCCTGTGCTTTGTGCAAAGGCTTTTAACTTGTTCAGGAGCAAGTTGGCTGCTGCTGGGTCTGCTTCAGAAGGGACCTCCTCCGCAGCTCAGACACGGGTTATTGTGCTGCTGCCTCGTTGGGGACCGGGTTTGCTCTTAGTGTGTTTTGGGCTGGAGAGACTTCAGGGTTTCCTTTAGAGGTTTTGTTTCTTGAATGCCTGTTTCAGCTGCTCAGCAACACAAATAGACAACTGCTTGTCACAGTTTGAATTGCTGAGTGGTGTTAATTCCTGCCTATCAGGGCTGTTTATTTCAGCAGGAGTGTTTTCTCCATAAAGAAAAGAAAATTTTTTTTTTTTTTGTGAAGGCAGAGAAGCATGCCAAGCCCCCCGAATCCAGCTGCTGGCTTTGCAGGTTGGTGGGGGTTGTTCTGCAAAGCCTTGGTGCAGTTTTCTTTGCAGCGATACTCATGCCATGAGGAGGCACACGGGCATGGAACTACTTCTGAAAAATATTTACGTGCTGGTGCAAGCAGCGAGGAGCGGTGGCAGTAGCACAGAGCATTGCAGGGATCCTGGGTCATGTGTGGCCCATGTGAAGCCTGAGGGACGGTGTCACCGGTCAGCAGAGCGTGTGGGGAGTTAATAAATATTGAAACTTCCCCCTGAGCAGAGAGTGTACCCCTCGGGAGGCACGGCGGGAAGGGGGGGATTGTTTTGGGTTTCGTTTTGGCCTCACTGAACTTGATGGTGTTGGAAAGAAGTGTGGTGAAGTGGCAACAATGGGAGCTTAGCTCTTCCCCAGCAAAACCATCTGGGGAGAAACCATGACAGGAGATTTCAGCTGTACAGGGACTGTTTTGGAAAGGTTAGGCTTGTGGCAGTAGTGAGTTTTGCGGATCAGGACTGTTGCGAAGGCTGTGGTAGTGTAACATCCTCCAGAGCTGGTCCTGTCTTCTCTCCATGGGTTGTGTGTCTCATGATCCGTGTGGTAGGACGTGTCCGGAGCAACGCTTGTGCAGTGAGGTCTCGGTCCTGGGGAGGTGCGAGGGTTTCTGCTGGCACCAAGGTTTGGGTTGCCGTGTAGTTACAAGGCAGTGCTGTTCAGGCAATGTTTGGCGCCAAAGGGGATGAGACCTGAGCAGGGGGCTGGAGGGGGCAGGGGGCTTCGCCCTGGCCCTGGAGGGCTCTGCCAAGGTCTAAGGTGAGTGGCAGAGCTACGTAAACTGTTGGGTGATACCAGTCCAGCTTATTCCTACGTTTCTTCCAATAAAAAAAAAAATAAAATAAAAAACCCCATTAGTGCAGTAGTAAATGGGAATGTTGTACATCTTGGAAAACCGAGCGCTGAACATGGGAACAAATTTGGAGCCCTGAAACCCAGCCTATCCAACTTCTGTCTGGTGAGTTTGACAGCTACAGCATTAACCCTTGCCACTTCTGCAGCCCAGGCTGCACAGAGATGCCCCGTGAAAGCACCATGGAAATGTAATGTATTTCAGTAAGCAAGGGAGGAATCTGTTGAGCTGGTTTTGGTTTTATTTTAATATCTTCTATTTTTTTCTCCCTACTTATCTTTTTGAAACTCCTGTTCTTACTGTTCTGGAATCATCACGCTATTTCCTAAAAATGTAGTTTCACTGAGATGTTGTTGGATTTTTTTAAAATGGAAAAGCAGTGGTTCTTGTGGGACAGAGGTGTAGCACTCGAGCAAAGCTAAACTGCTTTGTACCGTGTGGGCCCCAAGTCTCCCTGTGTCCGAATCTCCTCCTGAGACAAAATCACGTGGATCGATGACAACTTTGAGTCGAGATTGCTGAGATGGCCTTAAACTGGTATCAGAGATGTCCTACGAGACCACAGGGCTGGACATTTTAAAGCTCTGTCATGATCTTGTGTCCCAGTTTGGGAACCCCAGAAAGGACAACCAGAGTTACTTGACAAACATGCATCTGATACATGGAGGATCTCCGTTTTCCCCTTGAGACCTCAGTTGGCCAACGGTTGGAGCTGCAGAACTGAGTACCTGCAGATCCCTTTGGGTCCGTGGGGACCTGCAGCGACCCTTCGAAACCATCCTGGGGGAGATGAGGTGCCAAAGTTGGAGTGGTCACATCTGCGTGGCGTCGGGTCGGACCTTCCTTCCAGCGCCGACCTCCCTCGCAAGCCCTGGGCAGCGGCTTTGGAAGGCGACGTTTTGCCAGGCGCAGTGGAAGTCAGAAGGACCACCCAGTTCTGATAAGGGCAATTTAGAAAGGAAGGGGAAGATTGTGAAAAGAGGGGCAAAGGGGCACAAAGGGAAGAAAAAAAAAAAAAACACAACACCCCACCGCTGAACAAAAATGAAGATCAAGACCGCTGTTAAACACACTGCCTGCGAGGGAGGTCTCCACCGTGCCTTTTCTAATCTAGAGCCAGCAAGGATTGTATTAACAGCTTCAACGCAATGGAACAAATTAATCCCTGATGTAATTGAAATCGGTGAGGTCTCACAATAGGTGAGTTTGACCCAGTGGGATAGAAATAGAACAAGTATTGGAATGAAGGAGTGAAATGAAGTCACACTGTTCAGCCATTGGTATTTCATTCCTAGAAACAAAGGCCAGACAAATGCAGAGAATACATGGCTCTGCTGGGCATGGTTGAAAGCTGCTCAATAATATCAAGCTTTGAAGGGATATTTCTGTGTGGAGAGGAAGTATATAGCAGAGATATAACAAGCATTAAAAAGAAAGAAAGGAAGAAAGAAAAAGCCCTGCTTGCTTGTTGCCTGATTGATAGCTGTGATAAAATACCAGCCCTGAATTTAAAAAAAAAAAAAAATGTCCCAACTGGAGAAAAATAAGAAAAAGGATTAAAATCTGAATTGTGTTTCCGGAGAACCAAAACCGTCAAGAGTTTGTGGCGAGATACCCCTGCAGCTGAGATGCACGGGGTTGGTTTGCTTTGGTTAGCGCAGGTAGCAGAACTGGTCCCGCTGGGAAAGAGGTGCCTTTGGGTGCTGGGAGGTGCCTCGGTCTCGGCCCCTTTGTCGCTGCTGCGCCACGGCACGACGCAGGCTCCTGTGGGGGGGAAAGTGGACGCCGGAGGGGTGAGCTCCCTCTTGCAGGCTGCTGAGCTGCTGTTGCTCATGGTCATTATATTAATAATGTGACTTGGGGGCTGCAGGCAGCGCCCTGGTTCTGAACCGGTGAGAATGGGCACATGCAGGTGGAGATGTGGGGGACAGGGGTGTTGGAGAATGTTTCCGAGAGCTGCATTGCGCACTGGGCTTTGCACCGGCGCTGGCTGGAGGTGCCTTCCCTTCCTCTGGTTGCACGCAAGTACGGCGGGGGTTTTAAAAGTCATTAATCAAGGCTGAAGTCAAGGCTCTTCCCCAGACTGGACCATTTCCTAGCGTGGAACAAGTTTAAAATGTCCCCATGTCACAAATAGTGCATTTTCGCAGTTCTGGCCAAGGCTCACTCCATCATCAAAAGGAGAAATTTGGTTTTCTCGAAGGCGGCATCATCTTTCTCTAGAAAATGGCCAAATACTGACTGATGGGCCATAAAACATTCATTTCCTCAAACTCTCTCAGGTTCCAGTTTTTCGGCACTGCCTCCCGCCTTCCTCGCGGTTTCGTACCAGGCTCAGTAATGCCGTTGTCTGCCGTCCGAGGGTCCATGGACACTGTGCTTTGGGGGAGCTGGGTGGTGCGTGGCTCGGCAGGCTGGCAGGATCTTGGGGAGATGCTGGGGAGTTTGGCTGAGCGATAGCTGTATTCCCCAGGGGCCACGTCTTTCGGAGAGAGCGAAGGTCTGGCGCTGCCCGAGGAGATTTAATGTATGGCCTCTCTGAATGAGACAGGCAGCTCTCCGGAGAAAAGGAGGCTCTGCTTGCAGAGCAGCTTTTGGATCCAAGTATGTGTCACCTCACTGAGCTGCATGTCCCCTCTTCCAAGCCCTGGAAATGTCTTCTCTTTGGGTCTTGTTTAACATTTCTGAAATCCAAAGGGACGGCAGGCTCGACCCCCTCATCACCCCGTTTCCTTCTCCTTTCCAGCTCCATCCCTACATGCACTTCGCTTAGAGTGCATTAAACAAAGAGCAAACATCATTGAATTTCGCATACTGCAGCAGCTTGAATGACTCAATTTATGAACGGGCTGTAGAGTGGTACAGCTCTTGTAGAGCCAGATCTTCTGGCATCTGGGTTTTAAATAGGACATTCGTGCTTGTCAGATGAAATATTTTTTTCCCCCCACTCAAAAAAAAAAATTATCAAAAACCATTTCAAGTGAAATACTTGGTAAATGCCATTGGTGGACTCTTTTGTGGCGTTTGGGAGTCTCATGTCTGCATTGTTTTGAACAACGTCTTCCATGGTGCACCAGGTTGCCCTTTCTCACGGTGCATCCCGGAGGGTACGCAGTCATCATCCAAGGTGACGTTTCCCAAGACTGCGAGTGCAACTTTAGCTTTTCGGATATTTATTTTTCAAGGGAAAAAATATTTTCCCGTGGATAGCAGGAAGAAACAAACACCAAAACAAAGGTCTAAGTTCTGTTATTTTGAAAGGCTTAGTTATATTTGTGCAATTCCGGCACTGTCACGCCACAGCCTCTCTCCCGTTGGATGCACAAGGATTCACTCCGAAGTACCCTTGCCCTTCGCTCCGGGTCCCTGCTGTGCATCTGAATATGGAGCCGCTTTGTGTCAGATAAACTTCCAGATGTGCTTCTAAGCCAAAAGATGTGAATACGTCAAAGTGGCGCACGTCCGCTTCTGTCTGGCTTCGAGCTAGGCTCTGTAACCTGAGGGTAACAATATCCTGGCGACGGATTGACTTTGCGGTGAAGAGGAGGAAAAAGCAGGAAATATGGAGTGCGTTGTGTTTGTGCGTCGAGGATGGCTGTCGTGGCGAGCTAGCAAATCCCGCTGTAAGTGGCATAGAGGAATTTTGCCAAAGTCATGGAAGCAAAGTGGTTTGTTACTTGCCTTCGCGGACTTGAGAGAGATCTGTCTTGGATATCCTCTTGTTGACCTTACTGAGTTAACTTTCATGTGTTTAGAAGGTCATGGAGAAAATCATTAATATTAGGTTGATTTGATGGCTGAAAGGTAATAAGTATTTCCTGCTTATCAGATGGGGTTTGAAAGGACTTCAAATAGCTTGCTTTGTTTATCTTTTGCAATCGGTACGGCCCTTCGTGAGAGGGATTTTCTGTTCCTAGTTCACTTCGGGGAATGACGTATGGCTTGCTCTCTGATGAGGCTTGGAGGCTCCATAGGATAAAAAGCAAAAAAATCAGGAAATTCTGAAGTCCGGCTCCCAGCTAACTTGGCCATGCTGTGGGCTTTGGACATCTCATGCTGTAACGCTTTATGACATGAACAGTAACAGATTAACATCCCCTTTTACTGAAAAGCTCAAAATAGAAAATTGGAACCGTGGAGATGTTGGCCGGATGGAAAGCCAAATCCTGTAAACGTTTCATTGGATTGGCTATTTATTTTTCAAGGGAAAAAATATTTTTCTGTGGATAGCAGGAAGAAACAAACACCAGACCAAAGGTCTAAGTTGTGTTATTTTGAAAGACGAGTATTTCATGGACCTCGGCGGGGCTGTGATTGCTTTCTGTTCACAACAGGGCATCGGTGTTTGCACGAACTTGTGTGGGACTGACGTCGCTGTGCTGCTGTCAGAGGCTTTCGCCATGCTTGAGCGTTTCTGGGGTTGCTTAACGGTGAAACCTTAGGATGCAGGAGCAAAATGGTCTTCCCCTCGCCCTCCACCTGGGATTTAACAAATAGGAGAGTCATTCTTTAGGCTGAAGGAAAGCCATTTAAAATGAAATCCACTCGTTGTTTGAGAATCATTTGGCAAAAAACCACTTGAAAATCTCCCAGTGTGGGCCGTCTGAAGACAGATGTCATTTCTGGTCTCTGTGGCTGTTTGGAAAGGAGGTAGGGCTCAACCCACCTACCTTGAATGATGGGGCAAGTACGACAGAGGAGGGAGAGCTGCTGCTTCTCAGGAGTGAGGTGTTTCTGATGCATCGGTTGCTTGAGACGATGGTTGTTTTTAAAAGCAATGCTGTTTATTCCCTCGCATAAGCTCCGTATTGCCAGCTGTATTTTTAGGATGGCTTTGCTAGCTGTATATTATCAGTGAAAGATGTAGCGGTAAATAAATAATAAATGGATGAGGAACTGATTAGAAAGAAAAAGAGGGGAAGAATAAAAATGAAAGCAAATTTGATGCTCTGTTTTAACAACTGTGATTCTGCAGACTATAAACTGTTGGCAAAGAATGAGATGGAGTTCTCTGAAACCCGCTGTCCTGAGATGCTGAAGTTGTCCCGTATAGGCAGCGGTCCATACCAGTTGGATAGATTTCCAAACCAGACTACGATACAACCCCAGATCCCACCAAAACGCTGGAGGAGATAAAATAATGCAGGAAATCCTTTTCCTGTCCCTAGAGAGTGTCCCACAGGGCACGTTGCTGGGCAGGAGCCTGAAGGTGCAAGCAGCAGCCGTTCATTTCAGGGACCTGTTGTGCTGAATGCTGGATCCACAGCCTGTAGGTTTTGCTACCTACAGCAAGGATGCGTGGATGATCAGACTGAAAGCAGAAAAAAAGGCGGTCATCTTGCATATGATGTTTTTATATACAATAATAACATATTAATAGTAAAAAAAAAAAAAAATTCCTAAGATTTCCTTTGGCTTTGGTGAAGAGAAGTGAAAGCCCATAAGTTTTCAAGTGGTTCTGGAACTTGAAGACATTTCTGCATTTGTTTTTGTGTGGTTGTGATTGTTACGGAAATGTATTTGAGGGTGGATGAACTTGGTTTTAGGTGACCTTCTCGGCGATCGGTTACCGAAGGAGGCATATGTTACTAATTTTTTTGAGATTTATGAAAGAGAGTCTCTCTTACTGTATATATAAATGGACTTTCTTATCTCAGTAAAGTTAGCTGCTTGAGGGAGCATACTCTTTAGGGCAGGGATACTGTGAGAATGGATTTCAGCGCTGATCAAATAGGTTTTATCTCGTGAAATCGACACTGCATGAAATTTTATTTTAGAGTATGGATATTCTCTGCTGCAGGCCAGATGCAGCCCAGGCTGGCACGGCTAATTCACCTTGGCCATGCTCCAGCAGAGCATCCTGTTTCAGCAGAGCGGTTAAGCACGTGCTTATCTTTAAGCAGGCAGCTGAATCCTGGTTGGTTTCACTGATGCTCTGGACGATGGCATCTTGACCAGGGGGCAGGTCAACTGCAAGGAGAACCTGTAGCATGTTCCTCCTCCAGGATTTCTTCCCCTGGGTTAGAGCTGGGTCTGTTACTGGGGAAGCAATGAGGCGATACGTGCTTGGGATGACTTTATTTCAGGGGTCGGTGTCCCCTGCCAATCCCCATGTCAGGCTGCTGCTGGGCTTGGACAAGGTGTTGGGGTTGTGGGAGATGCCAGCCAGGCCCTCGGCCAGGGGAGGAGGAGATGTCATCCCTCTGGGCTGCGGCGTGCCCTTCTTGCGAAGGGAGGAGACGTTTAATTAGCTGATGTTGGGCAGGAGAACTGTGACAAACATGCGCAGGCGGGATTGTGCCATGTTTGGAGCTGGCTGCAGCGCGGGATGGCTCCACAGGTGCTCCAGAGTCCACCCGGGCACTGCGGCCACGGGCTGGGGCCTCTGCGGTGAGAGTGCTCGAGAGACAATAAAAGAGAGAATTCAAACGTGTTTTGGAAAACAGATTGCCTTTTCTGTTTGAAGTTTCCAAGAAAGCAAAGCAACCTGCCCTTCCCCCTGTTTCAGATCCCACCTGTTTTGGTTTTTTTCCTAGAAAAATGTGAAATTCATTAACATGTGGTGAAAGCAATGTAACGACGTCATCTCGATTTAAAGTCTATTTTAAATCTTAAAAACGGTGGAGCCAGAATCTTAACTGCAAATAGCCTTGCTTTTGTGGGTACGAGGCAGACTATCAACGTTGCTTGAACATCTCTGGTTTTAGTAGTTTAGCATCCTTTGCAACAATATCATTTGAAAAGAAGGCAAGAGGAGATGTAGGAAGAAAAAAAAAAATAATATTATTCATGTCTAAAGCCAAGTCCTGCTTGCTGTGGTGCCTCGGGAGAGGAGATCGAGCAGAGCCTGGCTGAGGAGAAGGACGTGAGCTCCATCAGCATCCTGCGGTACCCTCCTGGCAGGTGCCGTGGCCGCTTCTCCTCTGGCATCCCCTGTTTTAGGTCATGGCTTCTTGCTGCGCTGTTTTCTGAGAGTGGGAAATACCGCTACGATGAATCGTGTAATTCTTGTCTGTCACCTAAAATGTCTGTTTAGACGCAGCGTCGCCCTGAAGCTCCTTTTGCTCAGCCTGGGCGTTTAGCTCCTGGAGTCTCCTCCTGACTTCTGAGAGCAAAATAAGAGAGTTAAATCACTTTCTCTCCTAGGACTTGAGATTCAAATAGCATAATCCCAGCATTTAATAAGGGCAGCAAAGGCGATCCCGCAACATCGCTGTAAACCTCATGGCTGTTGCCACTGTGTTGAATATAATGTTTTTGTTTGGGTTGCTTAGTGAAGGTCTGGTGCTAAGCAGCACTGCCTGCCTGAAGTTTTCCTCCTGCTGCTCATCTGTGCGTCTACTCGATAATTGGAAACGCTAAAAAGTTCTTCTGAGGTTTTGACTTTCAGGGAGTATTTGGCTTTGAAATATTTGCTGGTATGAGATGACATATGCAGAAGGCTGAAGTGGGGCTGTTTTGCATGTTGTGGCCGCTCATTCTTATGTGTTTTAGCCTGGAGTGGACCTGAACGAGGATTTATTGACCCTTTTCCATTTGCAGTCCCAGCTCCATCCCCACGCCAGTATATCAGAACACTGCTTGCAGGCTTAGGAGGACAAGCGTGCCGTCGCAGGAACGTGTTAGGAAGAGAAGTAGCACACCTGCTAGCAGTAAATGTTGTTCCTCAGCCAGTCCCAACCCTAGGCATCATTAAATTCCCATGTGATTCTTATTTTATGGTGGGTTTTGTCTCTCACATGCAAGTGGTAGACAGCATTAGAGTTCACCAACGACGAGTAGACTTTGAATGGTCTTTGTCTTGGTCAAATTACAGATTGCCTATTGTGTGGTGGTTTCACGTGTGTGCCACTCAATAATCTTTTGCTTTTGATTTCCAAATGATTTATTGTCCTACGAAGGGAGTCTGCCACCAAAATATTGTCTGTCTGTGAGCGTGGAGTGGGCAGCGTGGATGTTGTGGTTCAAACGCTCTTGGGGACAGATCGCGGAGCCATTTCTGGGCTTTCGTATTGTGAGGGAGTGAAGTGCTTTTGGGTGCGTGCTGCCCAGCCTCCCCTTCCAGAGAGCATCCTGAGATGAGAACGTCCGCGTTGTCTGGTCCTCTGACCTTGAGCAAGGCGGGACAACTCCTTGGAAGCAAAAGCAGGGATCCTGTTTTGGTGTTTCTTGGGAACAGTTAAGATTGGAAACAAGACCTCCAGAGAAGGGCGGATGTGTGAGAGAAAGTTTCTGGTAATATTTTCAGGCTGTAGTGAACTAAGGCTAATTTAATCCATTGGCCAGAAAATCCAGAAGAAGTGGCTGAAGCGATCAGACCCCTGCTGATGGCGGGCTGGACGTGCTGGTTTGGCTCTCGCTGGTCCTTGTGACCTCTCCCCAGGCCCTGGTCCTGTTGAGGCGGAGAGAGATGCATCCATAGACCATCACCAAGGAGCTGGCTTCGCTGAAAAGCAGAGCTGGCAAAAAAGTTAGGCTGAAGAGTGCCCACATACAAATGACGCTTTTATCGTAGTGGATTTTACGCCTGTGCGAAGCTGGAGTCCAGTCTGGTAATGTCAGCAGAAATAATTTTTTCTCTTGGCTTGTTCCCTGGATTAACTAATCTGGGGAATCAATGCACCTACTGAAGGTGAAGCACAAATTCTCTGAAACACAGTTGTCCATCCCCTTTCTCCCATACTTGTCTGTGTAACCTGGTAGAGACTGTGCATATGCAAAAGAGACCCTAATTTACGTCCAGCGTGGCTGACCAGGGTTAAATCAAAGCAGGACCAAGCAGAAGTTTTTACTCAAAAAAACCCCCCAAAAAACGACAACCCACAGTTTGATTGTAAAAAACCCAGGTTTGGTTTACTGTCGAGAGCCAGCTCTGGCTAGAATTACACGTCGAGTGCCTGATACCGTGGCTGCAGCTGTCAAGTGAAGGGCAGCCAAATCCGAGTCCTCTCGCACCACGTGCCCGTTGGCAGGTTGGTGTGCAGGCTTTCTGCCCAAGATGCTCGTTTTGTTTCATGGTCTGGTCTGTTCTCTCTTCCCCCCACCCATCCCCATCCCCTCTCAGATGTTTGCTGCCGAGGAGAATGTAGATTTTCGGATACACGTGGAGAACCAGACGCGAGCGAGGGACGACGTGAGCAGGAAGCAGCTTCGGCTCTATCAGCTCTACAGCAGGACAAGTGGGAAACACATCCAAGTGCTCGGCAGGAGGATCAGCGCCAAAGGAGAAGATGGAGATAAATATGGTAAGAGTATTTACTGGGATCCCCCAGACTCTGGGTCAAAGGCTTTAATCCTGTGGTTTGGGCTGAGAACCTCTTGGGAGAAAAAATATGAGCAGCAATAAAAAAACAGGACAAAAGGGGAAAAAAAACCCCAAAAAACCCTTTCCAGGTTAAGAACGTGGGATTTGGTGTGTTGGAGCAGGCTGTCAGCCCGGTGCCCGGCTGCAGGCAGTTCCCACGGTAGTGTCATGTCCCAATTTATTAATATATGATGGTGCTTGAAGAGAAAAAGATTTTTTTCTGCCCACCGGATGAGCTCACAGTGTATCTACTGTAATTCATAAGCGATACCCAGGCTGGTGATTGGGGATGTTCTTTCCCTGTGAACTCTGGGCTCGAGTTTGGGTGAATCCAGTGCTTCAGTGAAGCACTCTCATCTTTCTAGGTGGGGAGGATATTTGGTTTGAGCTGAAATTAAGCAGACTTCGGAGCTTTGAGAGTACCCCAGAAACTCAAGCTGAATCTTGGGGCGTGTGGGTCCTGCGGGAACGCAAATAATTGAACTTCCCCTGGGCTAGCAGCGTGTTCAGCTATTCTCATTGTGATTGCACACAAGCAACACCCTAGAAATGCTGCTGAATTACAGAAAAACCCTATTTCTGGTACATTTTGAGATGGTTGCAGCAGAGATGCTTTTGCTCAAGTTGGTTGCTGGAAGGATTTTAGGGCTATTCAGAGAACTGCTCCTTTTTCTCTTATGGACGTACAGCCCCGTGAGCGCCTGCCTTGCTGCAGAGGTGTGTGCATGCGTTGGCTAGCGTGCACGTTCACGTGAGTCGACTTCACGTGCAGCACCAGCAAGGTGGGCTATGACGATGGCAGGTCAAAATCTGGGAAGGGTTGTTCCCTCGGGGAGCTTCAGGCAGGACGAGCTACACGCCGTGCCTCGCACAGAGGGCAGCTCCTGCTGCCGCGCCCCGGGAGGTGACAGCTAGAAAGCGCCTGGCTGGTGTGCAATGAACCCCCACGGCTGTTGTGTACCGTCACCCAATCCCTGGGGGAAAGCCCTGCCCCGAGGTCTTATCAACCTTGTCCTTTGTCATTCCCAAATTTCCAGATAAAACAGGAGTGGAAAGTGCCACATGGCTGCTAATTATTGTGTCATTTTATTGCATTAATCCTCTTAAGGTTTGATATGTAAACTAGTCGCTGCGTGCTGGCTTCCCAGGAAACGCTCTTGCCCACGGTGCCTGTCAGGTAACGTGATGCAGTTTTCCTCGCCATAAAAGAAGGCAGCATTTACCGTGGGGTGCAGCAGGGAAGTGTGCCCGTGAGCAGCTGACAAGTGCTAATTTATGTGTCAAAGCCCATCTTGTCCCCTTCATACATATGCAATCGTGTCTGAACAACAAATCCTTGCGCGGGAGCGTGCTCGTGACCGGTGGCAATGCCGCACAATCGCAGAGCCTGAGATTTCCCGTCTGGGGAGCTCCCCGGTGCCTGCCTTGCTGCTCGCCGCCAAATCCTCTCTGCTCCTGGTTGCCGGCGTCCTTCGAAGGACCCGGAGTGCTCTGGCTGTGGGGGCCGTTTGCCGACACCCCTCCTGCTCCCTCCCCCCCGTGCCTCCTAATAAAACTCCTTGATGCATCAAGCCGCAAAGCCTTCCCGTCCCTAGCCGTGCTGAAAGGTTATGGAAATCTGTTCGTCGTCTTGCTTGGCACGGGAACGCTTAGAGCATGATAATCGGGGAGACAGTGAGGTGGGACGTGGAGGTCCAGGATGTGACCACGCAGAGCTCCTAGCTGTGATAATGAAGGGGGGGGAGATGTCAGAGTTACTGAAGTGAGAACCATCTGTGTTACAGCCAAAACTGGATACAAAGGCAATGACACAGGATTCATTATGTGCTGGGAACCCCTCCCCCCGAGGCATTATCATGGCGTAACCTTTGATCAAGACCAGAGAGAGGCTTAAACCAGGTCTGGGGATCTCAACAGTTGCGAACTTTTGATCCACGTCTCTGTCTTGCTGGTCGGATCTGCCTCCGGAGGACACCTTTCCTCTCAGGCGGCAGATGGCTGGTTCTCCTCCTGCCCTTTTTCTCTTCCTCCCTCTTTTGCTGCCTCTACGCTGGCACGGTGAGTCTGAGCCAGGCTCAGCGCTGGGGAGTGCCCAGCTCCCTTCTTGGCTACGTGTCCCTCGCAGACGGTGCAGTCTCCCACAGCTTCTCCAGTGCCTTAACCCTGTCCCCGCTGACAGGAGGGGTGATGGTGGAGCCCATGCGGGTTGACGTCCGAAGGATTACAGCCCGGGGAAGGCTTTGGGAGGACGAGCAAGAGCCTGAGCGTCTGAGAAGAGGCAGGGGATGTGGGGAAAGGTGCCCGTGAGCTGGCTCCAGCCCCGAATGCTCCCAGCAAACTCAGCCCCAGTAAGCGAAGGTTAACGTTAGGCAAGGGCAAGGCAGGCTCAGTCTTAACGTGGGAAGCTCCGTGGAGCAGCCTGGCTGTGGCTGAGGTCCATAGTGCTCATCACCAGCAATTAGTGCTAGCTAGTTTTAAGGATGGGGGAACTAATAACGTTTTAGCACCTCTTTCCCTTCTCCTCCCATACATTCACAACTGGTTAAGGAACAGCATCCAAGCGAAGAGATGCTTTTTTTCCTTTTTTTTTTTTTTTTGCACATACACAGATTCCAAATGGCTGGCGTGAGAGGGTTGTCCTGCCTTTGAAGGGAGATTAGTTTTATTGCAAGCTTTTATTGACTTCTGTAAAACTTCTCACCTCTTGGTTGAAGAGAATGCCCAGAAAAGAGGGGAGGTGGCAGATCTCAGGCAGGGAATTGCTCGTTTCCACGAGTACAGCAAAATGACCGCCCAGCCCTGGTTCAGGGAGAGAAGATACCGCAGGGCTGGGGGAGTCCGGACGGAGGAAGCCCCCTTGAATGTTTTATCCGGGTCTGCAAATGCCACGTGCAAGGAAAAAATGCGTGCTCTGCAGTGCATAGTTTTGCTGGCATAATAATTCTGGTATGTAATTTTTGGTTTATGCGTTCTTTGGGGACAAGATCTGGCCCCATGTGTCAAATTATTAAATGGCAAATTAAGTCAGTTAATAGAATTAATTGAGTCGATGTAATCCTTTTAATCAGATGGATTTGATCCCTTCTCAGATGAATTAGAATCCATTATCAGATAAGTCAATTATTGGACTAAATTAAATCTAATAATAATGCCTGCTGCTCACAGCAACACTAATTAATCTAAATACACTTACCTATCTCCCAAGGTTGGGTTTTTTTTAAGGCTTAATTGATGTTCCTAAAGTGCTCTGAGATCTTTAGATAACAGTCGATCTATGTGAGCAAAATATTATCTCTTAACAGACTATAAACTAATTAAAAGACTGATCTATTTACAGATTGCATTTTTACTTTAATCTCTTCAACCTATTCAGGAGTTTGCACTGGCCCAGAAAAACAATATTGCTGTTATAAGCTTATTATTACTTTACAGGTTCCTAAGTGGTCCTTTCATTCAGAAAATGAAAGGAGGAAGGAGAAAAAACAACCATTAAAGTGCTGACAAAAAAAAAAAAAAAAGAAAAGGACCTGGAACCTTTATATTCTACCTCCGATAAATGGTACAGATAGGGAAGAGAGGGATCAGTGACCTGAAACCTTAGATCCTTTCATTTATTTTCATTTCACAAAAGGCAGAAGACATTCTATCCTGTTTGTTCATGATCTTTGTATCCGGCGCAGTTGGGGAGACAGAGCTCTCTTGGTTGCGTGAAGGCATTTTTTTGCCTCATTTGTATTTCACAGCCATGTGATTTTTGTTTTAATTTGTCCCCGGCTACTGCTGTCCTGCGGGGCGATGAGCAGTGATAGCCATCAGGAGAGAGGCGAGGGGGGTGTGAGAGGTTTTTGGGCTTGCCCTCTCTGCGGAGGGAATTTTTATTTGCGGCGAGTGCTTGGGTGTCCTGAGGGCTGGGATGAAGCGTGTGTAGGTAGATTGTTAGTCGGTGTGTTCCAGGTTGCTGGCCAGTGGTATTTCGTCCACTGACCTACTCTATCGCACTTCAAAAAGCCTCTTGGGTCCCCTCAAAGGTTCTTAAACCATCTGTTTTATAAACCCTCTCGTCTAGAGCGTGGGAGGCTTTGTTTGAGGACGCCCCACGCAAGGGGCAGCGCACAGGTATGGCGTGTCTCCTGCTCAGCATCCCGTCGCTGCCAGCGTTTCCAGCCCCGCGGGGGGATGAACCCTGAGCCAGGGAGGTCCTCTCGATGACTCCCCCGAGTTCACTTCAGTGGGTTTTAGCTCAGGACTCAAGCGATGCTCCCGAGACCGGAGGTTTGGGGAGCTTAAAGCGTGGGTTTGCTAGCAGGGTGTCAACAAATCTGGGGTCGGGCAAGGAGGGGAGCAAATTCCGGAGGTGGTGTGCATGCGTGATGCCAGGCATTCCCTCCGCGTGTCATGGGCGTTCCTGCACCAGAACAGATGTGCTTTTTCGGGTGGTACGGGGAAAGCAAAGAGCTTGGGGAGACGGGTGCCTCCTTCCTGGGGCCACCCCAGCCTGGGTGATGTGCTCCGCAGCTTGCAGCCCCCGCCTTCTGCCCTAGCTGGAGCTTCCCAGAGATGCCAGTGGACAAGCCCATGGAGAGCACGTTACAGCTGTCTAGACATCAGCCACACCATCCCGCCAGAGATTTCATTTGTGGTAGAAGTGGGCTCTGTTCCATGAGGAGGTGTAATATGTGTGGAAAATATTATTATAGCAAAATAGTCTCCTTTAATTGACTCTAAATTTTGCAGGATTCCTTCCTAGGTTTGGGTAATCCTGTGCTCTCCAGAATTAATGAGCTGACATAGCACTTCTTTGGGTTTGGCAGCCTGACAGCTAATTTAGAACTCCCTAAACTCATTTCACTAATGACTCCCATTTGTTCTATCTCAAAGCCTGGAAACAAATGCAAAATACCAGTGCCATTGTCCCATCTTTAGCAAGTCATTCCTTCCCCTCAGTATTTCTGGCACCTTAACAGCAATCTGCCTTGGGAAACCTGATTAACCCTTTCCCTCCCTAGAATAGTTAAAATCAATTTTGATCCCCCTCCTGGGAAGAAAAAAAACTCCACTCATTGTGGCTGGAAGGCGCAGAATTAACCTGCGAGAAAGACGGGAGGTTGTAGCCCGAGTAGCAATTGGGGTTCGTTAAATATAGCTGGATTTCCACAGGCTGGACATGCGGAAACCTGCTTTTCTTCCCAGGAACCAGGTATGTGCGAAGGGACTGTCCGTCCCGGTGCAGCTCAGCCCGATGCCCCGCGTGAACTGTGATTTGCGTTGTAATTTATTCCGCTGAACCATCAGGATGGCTGTTTCCTATTGAAACGACCTATTGCTGCCTCCAGTCTCTTCCCATTACAGTTTTGACGTGACAACAAGACAAATAATTTTTTTAAAAGACCTTTTATCTTCTAAACCATTTATTTTCACTTACTTAGCCCGGGGGCAGAGCTGACCTCAGCTAAGGGATGATCATTCACCATGGCAGCTGTACAGTCATATGGGTCCTGGGGACTGGCCTGAGCCGGAGAAGCCTTCGCCGTCCAGCTGCTGTGTTGTGGCTTGGGTGGTTGGTTTCCCCCCCCCCCGCCTTCTTGCCCAATATCCCCTGATTGCTTTATTTTTTTATTATTTTTTTTAATTATTTTTTTTTCCCTTCAAATATCTCCCCGTCTCATCTGCAGCGGGGAAGTTTTCCTTTGAAAGCACGGGGGGGGGATGAGCTCCCAGGCTGCGCTGGCGGCGAGGAGCCTCGGCTGCCCTCACCTTCCCAGGCGACTCCGAAAGGTTCGGCAGCCATTTGAAATGTGCTGTAAGCATCTTATACGAACCATCTGTACGTTTACCGTGAATTTAAGGCATTTTTATTTTTTATTCTGCTGTATGCTGTGCCTGTGCCAGCGTAAGGGAAAGCCCTGCTTAGGCGGGATGAGAAGTTTGGGAAGAAAAATCCAAGCCTTTTGCTTTTTGATTCATGACAAACCTATTTCAAACAATGTATTTGTTGGCAATTTCCTTTACTTTTGGTTTTGGTAGCAGCTACCCCAAGCTCCCGCTGTGGCCAGCTTCGCACCTGAAGTTCAGCTCTTTCTGCAGTGGTCCCTGTTTTGACACTGCAGTGATTTTTTTGATTTCCCTACTTCTGGACCTTGAGATAGCTTAAAGAGCCTTGACTTTCACAGGGAAAAAAAAAAATATTAAAAAAAATCACCCTGTAGCTCTGTGTCCAAACTTCAGGTCTCCATAATCATTGATCGGGGTTTGGAAAGCATAGGCCTGTCTGTCAGGAAATATTAGGGACCCAGAAATAATGAGAAGAAGTAATTTAGAGATCTGCTGATAATTTGTCATTTTTAATTTCTGCGTGGAGTGGGAAGTGAGCTACAAAGTGAAAAAATCTTTATTTTCATGCAAGTCGTAAAAGGGTTTTTGTTAACAGTTTGTGTGTGTATATAATTCTGTGCTGTGATTTAAGTGTTCCCATTAGAAATGCAGAATAGGAAATAGGATCCCATCTGTGAGCAATTTAAGAGGAAGTGAGACAATGGAGTCGATTGCTGCTTCAGTTTAGATAATCAATACAAATATTATTAGTATAGTGATTTATCTTCTGAGACACTTTATGAAAATGTGAATGCCAGACCCTGAAGACAGGTCAATATGATATTATCTGTTCCTGCCTTGCTGTGGGTATGGGTTTTTTTCCCGTGAAGCTCAAGCAGCTGCTTTGCTAAATGTTCTTCCCTGGCTGTGATGAAATAATGCAGAAACAAAGTTAAGGCTTCCCTTTCTCCTCCGTGACTCTGAAAATGCGCTGTGCGTATTAGTACAAAGATTACTTTTATCTGGTATTTGTACCTGGGGACTGCCGGGTGAATACTGAGAGATGATCTTTAAGGTCCCTTCCAACCCAAACCATTCCATAATTCTGTGATGAAGTTCTGGAAGAAGTTTGCATAATTTTCAATATATTTCTACGTCATGAGTGATTCTGTGTGCAAATTCAGAGAGAGCTCCTTTGAGTTTATCGCAGTTTTATGTTAGTGTCTGTTATCAAGCCTCGTATTGTGGCATTTGAGGTTTTCCCATATCTAAGTATTTGGCCAGTCATGAATTCAAGTCTGTTCTTGGGATGCAGTTAAAGTACCCTGCGAATAGGCTAGTCTGCATTTCTGAAAGGGTTTTTTAATTGCTTTTACGTTGGAGAGGGAGAAGGAAAACATCGTCAACAAATCATCTTGTAAATTTTGGCTTTGGTGTACATTGCCATGCATATTGTCAAGTGGCCACTGAGATTTGTCCTTCGTAAGAAATGTTTGGAGGAAATGAAAAATGTCGATAAACCTATTAAGAATATGCCTAATCAAAGACAGGATGGGAAATTGAAAGGTTGGTGCGTAAAGAGCACACTTCAGCTTGAAGATAACGTGGGATCTCGCTAGGTCGCCGTTTGAGAGACCTAACGTCAGAAGCTTGCTTTGCTGGAGACTTAATGGTGGTGGTGATAGCCAAGTCGCTCAGCTGGAGCATCTCCTGCAGTCCACTTTGCCCAGGATAGGTGGTGGGACACTGAGGCTGGACCCTCCACACAGCGGAAAGAGAAGGACCTTTGCTCCTCACGTATAATGAAGTGGCACAAATTTCATCCTCTCAATCTCCTCGTGTGTCCCTCATCTCCAGAACAAGGGTTGCACCATTCCCTCACCTCGTAGGTGTGCCGTCAGGATAAAAGCATTGCAAATGGAGAGATGCTAAAGATACAGTGGTAATGGAGACCACATCGGTAGCCTGGTTAGAAGTAATTATTTGGTGTTTTTTAGATGCTGTGAGACCATTCCTGTTTTCAGGTTGGGGTTTCATCAAGAAAGTGTGAGACTTTATAAAAAAATAAGGCACTTTAATCGCTCAGATTTCACCTCAGCTCTTTTAAAAACCAGATAGTCAGGAATTTCCGCAGCTGCGAGGTGGAGATCAGCAAACATTAACAACGCCAGGAGCATTGCGTGGCCGTCTGGAAGAGCAGAGAAGAGCCCGGTCCCCTACAAAACTGCACCGAGGCTCAGGCTCGGCGGAAAGGTGAAAAATAATGAAGCTCCGAAGAGGAGAAATTGCTGATGCATGACGCTTGGAAATCTGGAAGAGTCCAAAAAGGGAGCTGAAAATACCCCCCAAAAATGACTATCTGTGGCTTGAACGAAATAGTGTCCGATCAGCATTCAGAAACCGCTGAATTCAGGCCGTTCCAATACTGGCATTTTCCAGACTGCCTGCCAGTCGGATGCAGAGGAGAACACGTGTAGAGCGTCTGCGGTCTCAGCGCTCGCAAGAAGGGGAAGGCGAGCTGGAAGTAAAGGGAGTGAGAAGGCCCAGTAAAAAAACCCCTATTTCTTCTTACTCTGAGGAAGAGAGGGGGTGTTGGGGTTGGAGGGAGGTGGTCGCGTGGCTGCACTCTGAGCATCCCTTGCAATGAGCTGTGCTAGCAATAAATAGCACGCGCTTTGGTCCCGGATGAATTTTAAGTATTTTCTGAATGCCCGTAACAGATGATTCATGCTTTTATGGGGACATAGAAGCTGAGACCTTCTAAATGTCTCCTGAGCTTTGTGTCCCTGACTTCTGCTGTAGTCACTTTGGGGATGTGCTTGTCCTTTGCTGATGCTACCTGGAGGTGGTTGAGCTTGAAGAATCACCGGGTAGTGCTCAGATTTATTTTGCCCTCGTCTGAGAGCTGAAATGAGTGCCTAAAAGGCCATCTCCTCCTCTGCATTTGCGGCTGCCAAAAAGGGGTGCCTTTCTTCCCAAAGCAATAAGAACGAACCCTGCCATCTGCAATGACCCTGCCTTCTTCTAGCTGTAACGAGCTTTGGGTCTTCTCCAACAAGCAGTTTCCCAGCGATCACAACTGGATGGCAGCTGTGCTGGCTGGAAGGATCTGGCTTCAGGTAGTGCCATGGAGAGGAGTCCTGGTTCTCTGGCAGCTGCTCGGCTGCTTCTGTTCCTCATCCAAGAGCTGGGCTGGTGGGACGGAGGAGGAGCGGATGTTGTGCCTGAGTGGCACGATGGTGACGCAAGCCATTGGCATTTGAGCATACAGTAGGCGACATACGGTTGGGATCCTGGCTTCAAGTTGGCGTGGCTGGTAGGGTTTGGTTTATACCTGATGTTCTCAAGTGCTTTTGGAAGGACAAGCAGGAGAGGAAACAGGTGGTCAGATGTGAGAGGGGAGCTCTATCAGCAGGGGACATCACCCACAGCCGCCGGAGCTGGTGAAGACCTCAGTATGGAGAAGCAGCAGGGCAGGGCTAAGAATAGGATGGCATGTAAACACCAGATAAATCTAAAAAAATAATGTCCAAATGGCCTCAGCGCTTGGCTGGGGACAGTCACGAGGCTCACAGTGTGTCCATGCCCCCCATGTGGCATGGGTGTGAGGGGTAGCCTCACCACAAAAACCCCGTTACTACTCTGGCAGATTTTTGCAGGGGTGAATGCTGAAGCAGACTGAGGGATGCTTTGGGTTCCTAGTTTCAGGTCACACATCGTGTCCAGGCAGAGGGTGAACTCCGCAAGCTGCTGAAAGCTGGTCTTGTCCTGTTGGGATCAGTGATGTTGTCCCAGGTTCCAGCAGCAAAGGAGCTTGCCTAAAGGTAACTTTGGTATAAATCCCAAATAATGTTTCTGCTGGTTGCACGGAGGGATCA
Source organism: Grus americana (assembly GCF_028858705.1). NCBI lineage: Eukaryota > Metazoa > Chordata > Aves > Gruiformes > Gruidae > Grus > Grus americana. The sequence continues at coordinate 18,608,217 of NC_072865.1, forward strand.
CAGGGCTGGATCTCTGTTACAGCTGAGGCCTCGTTATCCTCTTTCCTATGCCCGCGAAACTCCGCCGACTTCAGCAGAGCCGTTCCTGGAGCTCCTGTGTGAGACTGAAAGGAGATTAAGTGCCCAGCAGTGCCTCCCATTCCTCCTGTGTCTTGCACCTTTGTTAAGACCTTGCATTTCAAACCATTTTAGCCGGTGGGAGGCAAATCAAAGCTGTTAGGTTTTAGCCTGTGACAATGGTAGGGTGCTGCGTGGTGTGCCCAGCCCCTTGCCTTTGTGCGATGCTTGCTCAGCGGTGATTCTCGCCTTCGTTTAGTTTGCTTCTGCATCTGCATTTGTAACCGATTTTTTCAAGTGAAGTTTCTGACTGGTGACTCATTAGGAGTAAATAGGCAAAAGGATATTGACTTTACACCTACTAATTTGGGGGTGCTAACAAGCAAATGTAAGAGCTGTATAGTCACTGGGTAAATTGTTCCACCTGGGAGGACTGGAGGAGGGGAGATAAAAAGCATTGCAAAGAAACCACGCTTTTGTTTCTAGCTACGTGCCTTGATTGTTCTTGCAACCATAATGAGTTTGGGTGAACATTTGACGGTCACCATTGCTGTAACCTGCTTTGAGCTTTGCCAGGATTTTCTAGTGCTGGAACTATTAGACCCACGTGGGCATGAGAAGACGCTAAGATCCTAATTAGAAGATGCTAAATATGTTCACTCAGAAATGAGGTGCCCTTTATGGCGGCTGGTGGAACAAACCCTTCTTCCTGCGCCATATGTGAGTGCAGGGCGGCGATGAGTCAGGATGTGCGTCGCTGCCGGTGCTGGCGTGCTGCGTGTGTGCTGCACTCGAAGGAGAGTTAGAGACATAGAGCAGCTTTAGTATAGCTAGTATAGGTACCGACAGCAGCGCACATCAGCGGTGTGGGATTCCCGTTAGGTAAACGTGACTCAGCGTGGCTCCGTGGACTGTGGCTACAGGAGCAGCAGAGGCTCGTGGCCATGGGCAGCTCGCTCCTGCTGAGGTCGGTGCTGAGTTTCTCTGGTGCTGGGGCCCAAGTCAGCTGCAGGTGTGTCTGCCCCCCTCCAGCCACATCTCTGACGCAGTGACTGTGCACCCTTAGGTGTGCTTAAATCAAGACAAGGATGTCGGCTTTCTGGGGAAGAGCAACCTGTTGCAGGGGAGCTGGAGCACAGCTAAGGAGCGATGGTCTCTAGCCCTGATGGACCTCCTCTGAGCAGAGGGTTGAGCTGGATGACCTCTGGAGAACCTTCCAAGCCTAAATTATTTTGTGATTTGGTTGAGTGTCTTTCAACACTGATTGTCAGAACAGAACTGGTGGATAAAGTCATCAATGATCCATTGCTTTGAAGGCAGTGGTTCTCCTTTGGATGCATTCAGTGGGACCCTTAGGAAGTGTCTTTTCATGGTTTGTCTCTCCCTTTTCTCCTTGTGATTTTTGTATTGAGATTTTTAAGAATTTATATTATTTAAAAAGCTGGATGTAGGCAATGTTTTCCATTCTACCACTTTAGTCCTTCTGCCCTTTCCCTCAGCTTGGGGTGACCCACTTACATCTGTAAAGATGATACCATCTGCACAAGGGTATATAAACTGTAGTTTATCTTAAAAGGCGTGTGCTGCGGAGCGGAGAGGCACGCTTTGTACCAGTGCAATAACCAGTTATCATCTCTACTCCTTTCTGGACACGAATCCGGTTTACTGTATGCTTTGGATGGAAGGAAGGAGTCCCCAGCCCTGCCGCATCCGATGCCAGGCTCCCTTTCACCGGGTCCCGCTCTGCGGCTGTGCCTTCCAGCCTCCCTCCTCCTCGGTGCCTGACCTGGCTGCAGCCAATATCTGTCTCTCAGCAGGAGGAACGTGAGGAAACGCAGCAAACTTCAGCTCCTGGGGCTAAATTGTTGTGCTCTGTAACAGCAAACTGTGTTGAACTAATTGACAACCAGCTTTAAACGTACCCCGATCAAGCAAATACATTGATTTATTTTTTCCTCTCTTACTGAGTGTTAAGCGGCTTCCAGCTTGGTTTCCTCCCCAAGAACTGGATAACTCATCTATTGTGTAGTAAAACTGATGGGCAGTTTTGACCTCTATACAATCCTTTCAGTCTGCAGAGGGAGGAAGGAGTTTCTTATACTCGTATGAATGTTTGACCACTTAAAAAAAGCAAAACAAAAAAAGCCCAACCCAAAACCACACACAATAACAAAAGATGATCCATTTTCTCTGGGTGTCTTTGAAAGAAGCTTAGTTTAGAGACAGACCGGAGAGAAAGGCTATTGATTTTGTTTGACCTCCAAACAGACTGCGGTCAGTATATTTTCCCTGTTGGAAGTGGTTCAGGGTTCTGAATTTCCATGTCAGCGTTTGTATTCTGAAGTGCACTGGAGCTTTTGCTGCTTCTTCAATAAATAGCAAGCTGTAGGGAAAGGTAATGCTGGTATATATGTATTTCCCTCTGGGTCTGCTCTTCCTTTCTTTTTCTCTCCTATACCACTCGGTCGTGTTGCTGATAAAGCATTTACAAGTCCTTTTCACTGAACATCTTGCAGGTTAGTGGCTTAAGCCGGGACTACAAGCAACAGTTTCGTAATCCCTGTCTTGATTTTTCCGGTGCTGAGACAGGTCCTTTCCCAGCCTCTTGCCTGCACCAGCACCGTCGCTGTACCTGGCGGGAGGAGAGAGACGCCTTTCTGTACGCAGTAATAAGCCCTCTAAAAAATACCATCCCCTCTTCTACCCTGATTATTCTCGACCTTTACGTAGGAAAAACCTATTCCTACATATAGGAAAGGATTTGCACTTAGTCTTCTGCAGTGAAACAGAATATTTTGTTTAGTGACTCCCGTAGTACTGGAAATGCTCTGCTTGGTACGGGTTTGCATGGTTTTGTAGATGGAAATTTGTAAAATGGCTTATGACGACCAATGTGCCCTTTCTCTGGCAATCGCCTATCAAAGAGTGGCTTCAAGGGGTGGAAATACCTGTAGGATGTGTTGATTGTCAGGTTTCTAAATGAAATGCTCTTTTGAGATGAGCAGTACCAGTCGGCATCTCTCCAGGCCGAGGTGTCGACTGCGTTATCTCCTCCTAATTTAACAATAATGCTTCACACGGCGTGTTTTTAGTTTGTGTGCTTCCGCCCGCTTTGCGGCAAATTCAACACAGCAAGTCGGCTGCTGTCAGCACATCAAAGGGCTGCCCGATAAACCCGCCGCGATGTAATCAAGCTGTACGCAGAGGGTCGCTGACGCTGGATACCAGTTGCTGAGCTCCTCTCTTGGCTTTGGCAGCACGAGCTTCATTTCTAACCCACGCGGACAGATGTTCCTCTTGGTCCTGATACTGACCCCCTCTTTAGAGAAAGGGGCGGTCTTCGTTGCCACTGCCGGCCTCACGCCTGCTGCTAGCCGTGTTTTGGGTCGGGGTGGAGGCTGCTGGTAGGGATGTGCGAGAGGCTGCGGCGCGTCTGGTCTGCTGACAAGTATACAGCATCGCTTTCTAACTTAAGTGCTTGATTTCCCAAGGAGTAATAGCCCACTGCATCCCTAAAAAATAATGAATGGTGGGAGATGTATTTGCACAGGCTGTGCCAAGTCAAGCTGAGGTGGCAGCCTGCGTTGCGTGCGTAACTCGAGGGACTCCCTGGAGCAGGACTTTAAGGGTTCCCCAAAACCTTTGCTGGCTGTCTGTAGCCCAACCCCCCCCTCTCCCTACATCTGAATATTCAGTTACGTTAACTGTTTGCAAATGGCTCAGCAAACACTTCCGAGAGCGGGACGAAAGAGAGATCTGGTGCTGTTAAACCTCTGCACAAACACGAAGGCGAGGAGCCGACAGAGGGAGATTGTGGGAGGCGATGGAGTCGCTCCCAGCGATGCCCCGGCCCCAGGCAGGGTGTGATCCTGCCCAACAGAGCCCAGCACTGTTTGCCCTGTGCGTCCCCACGGCTGGAGCTGCTGGAGGTGGGTCCCATGGGTGCCGCCCAGCCATGCTGGGTGCTCGTGTGCTCGTGTCTACCCCGGGAGCTGCAAATCATCCCTTGGCTCCAGATCCCGAGGCCTGCGTGGTGAGGGGTCCTCCCATTTGCACTGGGCTGTTGGGCAGAAGAGGGCAATGAGAGGGGCTGCCATGCTGTCTGGGATGATTTAGTAATAATTATTAGTAATACAGCGATAATATTCATCAACCTGCTACTCGTCTTGGGAGTAAGTAGTCCTGGGCTTGCAGTCTGAGCACAGGCTGGTCTGTTTAGGTATTACCCACCTCAAGGTTATCGTGAAGCTTCGTTAATTAATAAGCAGAGAGTTTTGCCAGAGCCCTGAGTGGCAGGTGATGTGTCAGTAAAACATGTCGTTGAGAACGTAGGTAATCACTGGGAAAGCAGCAATGCTATACATTACCCTATTGCAATGGCTTCTATAGGTGGTCTGCAGTGCATTGTGATGGTGGATCAGGAATATGACAGTTTCTTGTTAATGATCTAAATCAAAAACTAAGCATGTGTAGAAAAGCAAAGATGTCCTTGTGTTTTAAGTGCCCGTAATCTGTTTCTAAGAGCTGGGTACCAAAATATCCCTTTGATTCTCAAAGGTAATTGTACCTCTTAATTAGCTGGAGGAAAAAAAAAAAAAACCACCACAGCCTGAGATCTTGCTATATAAATTATAATTAACCCCTTGGCACTGGAAGTTGAGATTTCCTGCCCCCGAGCACAAATGCAAAACGCATTAGCAGCACTTAACGTCAGGCACTCTCGCCCACCGCAGCAGAGGGGTCAGCGTGCTACCCCATAAATACTGCTGCGCTCCTGAGTCCGGTAGGAAAATGGCAGGGAAGCCACGGAAACCCGAGGGGAAGCACTAAATACACCATTTGAGGATGTTTGACCTGCTTTTTTTTCAGAGCTGCAAATGCCCCAGCAGGAAGGACAACACAGAAAAAAAAACCCAACCCAAACCCAAAAAAAACCCAACCCACAAACCCAAACCCCGGTGAGGAGATGGGAGCAAGGAGAGGAACGCTTCACGGCGAGCGGTTTTGTTAGCCGACATGGCTGGTTGCTTCGCTGTGAGAATGGCTCTCGGCGCTCCCGCCTCACGCACCTCCAGCGAAATAATTGTCTGGTGCCAGACACACTTGGCTGTGCCTGTTGTATGCGGAGCGCGCCGGGCAGGGGCCGTCGGCCACCCACTGCTGTCATTCACCAGCATCCTGCTTTTTTGTCTCCTTTTCATTCCTGCCCGTTGGGGGATGAGCTTTAACTCTTCACACCGGAGGTGGACCTGCGGTGAAACGCCAGGCTGGGGCAGCTGGCGGCAGGGAGGAAGGCAGCGTGGCGGTCGCTGGGGGAGTCTGGCCTGAGCCCCCCCCTGCGCCTGCGGCTCTTCCCTGCCCGCTCCCCTGGCCTGCAAAGGGTCTCAGCTCACTTCACGACCTCGGTGGAGGGCCGGGCCTGGTGGGCACCGGGATTTAGGGAAAGCTGCCTGCTTTCCCCACCAGGAGCTCGCACAGAAGCTCCTTAGTTCAAGCTTGCTGGGTCCTTTGGGGCCCTGGATGGAGAAACTACTCTCTTCTGCCGTGGGTTGGTCCCAGGCTGGCTGCAACTCCGCGCTGGGCCCTTGCAGATAAGGTGGTGTTTGCTAAGGGCTGTCTCTTGCCGTGCGGGTTGTGTGGTGTCTCCTGGCGGTGAGGGGTGCCGCGGGCGGCTCCTGCAGCAGCAGAGCTTGGCGGAGCGGGGGGGTGGCAGCAAGCGTGGGGTGACTTGGCCACCTCGGCGGGTTCCTTAGGTGGCTTCGCCCTTCCATGGCAAAGGTGAACGAGGGGCAGCCCTGCTCCTTGGCCTTGGCACAGAGAAGTCAGGACTGCCTGTAAGTGTTTCAAGTCTGCTACGTATAAATAGCGGTGGGGAATTTCCTTCTCCTGTGTGCTCCAAAGATTCTAGAGGGAGATAAACCAGGAGAGCAATGGTGGGGAGGAGGGACATGCTCGCTGGCGTGGGGTAGCAAGTGCCGGAAGGAGGGTTTGTCCTTTGTCTGTATGTCTGAAGATTGTTAAAGCGAATTATGTGCTGATTAAAGAGCTGGCCGAAGAGCCCTCCAAGCTAAACGAGCTCTGTCTGTCCGCGTTGGGATGGGTACAGGTGGTGTCACCTGCCACCCGCCGCATCAAGGCACCGTCATCCCCTGCGCAGGTCCACAGGGCCACCCCCTCCAGTGCGGGGAGGGGAGGGGAGGATGCTCTGGGGCGGGGAGGGGAGAAAGGGGCTGAGAAAATTTTGGCTGGAAACATGGGGCTGAGACTGAGCTTTATAGGTGACCTGGGTCTCTGGATAAACTGAAAGCGGGATAAGTAACAAATAATATAATACAGATTTTACACTGTCAGTGCTGATTGTTTAAACCCAGAATACCTCAAAATAAGCTATTAGAGATGTTGCCTCTTCTCTTTGCTGCTCTTGTTTATAACGCCGCAGATGAAGACTGGCTTATTTCTGTACCTGATTTATTTTTTTATATTAAGATTTAACATGGGATCTCCTTTTCTTAGTCCAAACACTTATGATTTGAATGTAGAATTTTATTTGAGATTTTTAAAGTACCTTTATTAAAATGTAAAACTAATTTTACAGTTCTGACAGGTCTTATTTAAATACCCAGTGCCAGATGCCTTTTGTCCCAAATGACTCTAGGGGGAAAAAAAAAAAAAGACTTTTAAAACTTCTCATGCAATTAAAATGCAGTAAAAGGCAAGTAAATAGTCTTACCTATGCTGTGGACTGGGGGTAACAGTTTGAGAAAAGCCCCGTGATGAATGTGTTTCCAAAAAAACCCAACCAACCAAACAAAAAAAAAACCCCCAAAAACCCCAAACAAAAAACCCCCCAAAACCAAAAGTGCTGAAAGCAGAGTTAATGTGATATCTGATTTTTTGTTGTTATTTCTGTTGCTTCTGCTCTGAGAATAGTTGAAAGAGTTGTGCCATGTCTGTAGGGAGAGACCTTTTCAAAGGGACTGATGCAGAGGACTCTCCTCCAAGGTGCTTCACCTGGGGACTTGCTTTGGCTGCAGTTGGTTCCAGAGGATGCGTGTCCCCAGGTGCTGTAGAAGATCAGTTCTTGTCCACCTCTTTCAACCCTTACCCAAAAAACAGTCATGCTCTCATGTTCTTATCTAAAAGTGACAACTTTCTGTACTTAATTTAATAATATGTTGTCTTTTGTTTGGCAAAAATGAGCTTCAGCAGCACAAGCATTAAAAAGTCAGATATCTTTGAAATTGTGTTTGTGTCCATTTGTAAGAGCAAACCCTGTTTAAAAATCTTAAAAATTTTCCTTGTGTGCCAGAACATTTTTCCTGGTAGGTTGCGCTGCTGCCTCTGCTCCTCCGGGTTCCAGAGCCACAAGAATCCCATTGAAAATACCGGAGCATCCTGCAACTTTGTTTTCAGCATATTTTTTTACTTGCTGGAAGAAGGGAAAGTGCCAGTGAGCCCCTTTGAGAAAATGCACATGCATGCTTATATTCCTAGCCATAAAATTAATTGTTGTAATTTCAACTTTTACTGGAGGGCACAGAATAGTAAAACCTGCTCGGTAGAACATAGCATCTTTGTATATCAAGCGCGGCTGATAATTCAACTAACGCTGCAAATGCTTTATGGATTTCTCCTGAGTAGCCCCGTTTTGGAGCACTTGCAAACCCAACAGTGGAACCTGGATGGACTGACTTTTGGAGTAAGTGCAACCATCATGGTGTTGGCATACGGGAGAGATTTATGTGTTTGGGACTCCTTGGTAAGAAGATACGGTGGTGCTAACATCACACCTACTTCATTGCTGAGGATGAGCGGCCAGCCACCAGGTTGCCCAAGAGAGGTGGGCAAGTGCTTCAGAGTAAGTGTGGTCTGTCCTACGCTTCTGGCCACAGATAAAGCAGCTTTGGAAAAGCAAGAGTACGTGGGGTTCCCGTAGTCGTCGTTCTCCGCTTATTGTTATTTTTGTGTACATCAGTATTTTTTTTGGGTTCAGCTTAGCCTGGGAACAAGAGAGTCAAAATAACTTCAGCAGGGTTTGTTCTTGTGGTAATTCTAACCCTCTGCGGGACGGGAAAGGTTCACGCTATTTCCAGACCCAAGAGATTCCAGTGCTTTGGATGCGTTTCAGCTAGGTGCTCAGGGCCAGGTTCTGAGGTCCTTGTCTGTTGGGCTTGACTATGTCAGTAGGAATTTATTCAAATGAGAATGATCAAAGACATCAGGGTTTGGCCCTTTATTTTTCATTTTAGGTGCTTTTTCAAGCATAACAGAGCTTCTGAACTTTTTTGAGGCTCATCCTTCACTAATTCCAGACTCGGAGCCTGGCAGCTTGTCAAGCAGTTTTCCTGCCTCTGTAGAAATACTGTCCACTTGAGCTGTGTTTGGAGGCAGCAAGACACCCTGGTGAGATAGAGGAATTTCTGTGCTAACATTTTTAACGTTTCTCTTTCCAAGCCTCCTTCTTAGTCATGGCGAGCGTGCAGGTGGCAAAGTTCAGTGAAGAATTTGTTCGCTGCTGCTGCTCCCCGCCCAGGCGTTTTTAAAGCACACAACCTATCGCCTCCAGTTTTACTGAATCTTGTCTAAATAAGCTTATTCATCATTGAAGCAACTGCCAAAATATTTTTAGTGTCTCTTATGGTGAATTATGTATAAAACATCTGCGAGAGGCCAAGTCTGATTCCCCACTGCTTAATCCTGTTTTCTTAGATCTACAAATGGGTGCAAATGGCTCCGTGTCAAAATGACAGTATTTTACATTCATTTTTCACGTGGGTAAACGATGACCAGACTCTGGGTAGTGCAGTCTTGGGCCAGTAATAAGGTACTTAAAATTTTCATGTTGTCCTCAGATATTTTTTTTTTTTATTTTTCTGTTTTTCACAGAATCACAGTTTCAGGGATTTATTAAATTTTTATTTAAGTTGGGCAAAATCTCTAAGACCTACCTCGGTATTTATTCTGGTCTTATGGCAGCTAAACTATCAAAGAATTTTCATATGCATGGGCTGATAAAAGACCTCAAAGTAGCGAATTTTCATTAAAGCTTTTCCCAAGATGTGGTGAATAGAGTTAGTTTACAGGGACTGTGTCTGGAAGCTTTGTCATCCTTTAGGAGCCTGGGCAGTCCTGAGATGAGTACTTCTTTATTTTAGAATCTCTTTTTTTTTTTTTTTTTTTTTTTTTTTTCTCCTTGATATTGCCATTCTGGCATAAGCAACCCATCTCCTACAGAGTTGGGAGGCAGGTTCTCCCCAAGATGGTCCCTGAGATGCTTGGGGAACACCAGCAGCTCAGCATTGTTCCCTGGGCGTGTTTTGTTACCCGCTACTGAAACGGAATTTTTTGGGTGGGCGTCCCGACAGGTGAGACCACCGTGATGGTGTGACAGGCTTAAATAGTGACGGTTTCACTAGTGTGCGAGTGATGTTTTATTGCCCGAATATCTCGGTCTGTGCCCTGCGTGGGGTTAACTGCTGCGGTGGTGTGTCATGCTTGCACATCTGTCCTGGGCTGGGTACTCGGGCTGGCGTGGTTGGCACCGGCGTGGGATATTTCCGCATGTCTTGGCTTCGTGTCATGTAGACGTGCCCAGTGAGCGCCGAGGGGATAGCTCAGCGCCTTGGAAATGGGACAGGATGCCTTCTCGGTGCTAGGTGGTTGTTTGCAGATGAGAGTGCCTGAGAGCATCTCCCGGAGACTGGAGCTCTTTCACCTCTGAAGTGTAGAGGTGAAACCCAGGGGAAGGTGTCCCAGAGGACACCAGGAACAGGAACTTTAGCCCTTATTTCTCTGTTAAAAGTGCTGTGATCCTGCGCTTTCCTCCATCCATCGAGCCCTTGGGGAGGTTGCAGGTAGGCAGGGCGAGGAGACAGTCCTGCGGAGGGCTGGCGAGGGGGGAAGCTCGCACCTCCATGTCCAAAGCCATGCTCCCGGCATGTCCAACCATGCAACCGGTGGCAGAGGCAGGACCCTGAAGCCGTGTAAGGGTCTTTATCAGCACTCGAGGGCCTTCCGATGTGTGCGAAGTCCTTTGTGTGAAAGTATTTGCGGGATCAGGTTGCTGCGCTGTAAGTGCCTTTGAGGTCTTTGCTGCATTATAGATTTTCTTCTGATGTCTCCCATGCAAATATTTAACCTGTCTGGTTCCTGAGAGCTACTAAGGCTGTTACGCGGGTGGCAGGTTGTCTCTGCAGTCCTTCCTTTGTTCACACAGAGCCCTCGGTCCTGCTCCCCTCCCTGCCCCAAAATTGGGCATGGAGAAGTGCCGCAGGGGACGTGGCACTGGGTGTATGTTAAAGTGTTGATGCTCTGAGGGGCTTATGCCCTCCAAATCATGTCTTTTTCCCCTAACTGCATCGGCTGACCAAGTAAAAGATATGATGTTTAAATGAGGTTCAAAAGCAAACCTTGTTTTGAGAGATGGTGTTTTTAAAAGCCTGGGTTAAGACTGGGTGTTCCCGGTGTGGTCCCCCTGCTCTAACACTGGGTACTTCCCTTGCTTGTGCAAATTAATGGCTTAAAAAAGATAATACCTGGAGCCTGGATCTTGGAGCTGCTCTTACTCCATCTCTCCATGACCATCCCTTTTAATAATTTGACATACGTATCCTATGCTCGCTCGAGACAGGCTGGATGAGCTAATTGCAATGGTATGTGGATCAGAGCTCTGCCCTCCTGAGCACCAGCCTTATTGATTTTGGTAGTTACTCCTGATTCGCACCTGAATAATTGAGACTGGAATTGGATTGTATGGGTTATAACTATTTAAAATGGTACAGGTTGGAGGAACATACAAGTGTGTAAATAAAACTTGAGGATGCAGCCTAGATTCCCTCGCTTGTTCATAGCCTGCGGGCTTTATTAGACCCTCCAGACTTGACCTAATTTTGGCATTATTCCCTTGTCGTTATGTCATGGATGTGAAGTGGAGACAGGGTCGTTCTCTCCTATGTTGTGGTCGTGTAAAGGATTCCCGTGGTTTTGGTGGGGGCAGGCTGTGTTTGAGCAGGTTTCAACTATTTTAAACACCTTTGGCCATGCTGGGGTTCACACTGGAAGATTCCAGAGTAAATTTTACTCTCCCATCAGATGCAATGTATACCGTGAACGTTGGAAATGCATTTTGTCTCGGTTGATAGCATCAGAATTAATAAACTGGAAAGCCTCTCTCCATCACCAATGCTGTGGTCCAGCCTCGGCGTACCTGTACATCCTTCCTCTTCATTAACTGGAAATTGTTTCAAGTGCTGAGAATGGTTTCCCCAACTTTGTAATTGCATCAGAAAAAAAGTACAATAAAAGCAACAAAATCTTGGTGCCCTCTGAGCGCCTTTTGCCCAAAAAATCTGTTTTAGCCGGCCTGCTTCAGGATGCCCATGGGCAGTGTAAGTGGCTGTAGTTTCTTTTTCTCTGCAGCTCCTTTTGCAGGATTTATACCTTTAGAAAAAAAAAAAAAGCAATGGTGGATAGACCTAAAGTAACCAGTCCTTCTGCACCTTCATTGTGTTTTCCCCCTTTATCTCTTCATTTATCTGAACCTGGCTGGCGCTAGGCTTTTGTGATAGGTACATGTAAACCTCACACTTCGCAGGTGCCCTCTTTCTCCTTTCTTTCCCTGCGCTTTTCTGGCTCCCGTCCTCCCACTCCCAGGAAATATTTGAAAGATAATTTGGCATATTTTCTGCCACCTTCACATATCTCCCTGACTTGGTGTTTTCTTAGCTGGAAGATAGCTTTTCAACGTATATATGTAATCCTTTTCACCTAGACATGTGAGGAATTCCAGTCTCTTCCAGTGGGAGTTTTCAGGAAGGTTTAGGTTAAATGGGCCAATAAGGCAAAAGCATGTAGCAGAAGATCTCACCCTCTAAAGACATCTTTTCTCTTTAGCTCCCCCCCCCCCCCCCCCGTGGAAAATATATCAGAATATCTAGCTGTCAAAGAATTTAAACAATAATACCTGATCTGAAGGCTAGAGTGCAGGGCTTTTGAAAACAAAGATTGTAATCTCTCTGCGGTGTATCTGGGGACCGGTGGCGCTGAAGTCGGGTGTCCTGAGCAGCAGACTGCCGTGGGGACACTGCTCCGGCTTGGTGGGACTTATTTCACCCGTGGATTTTCCCTGGCGCTTTTGTTGTGGCTATAGCGTCTTTATCGCAGAGGCAAACGAGACAGCAAGCCGAGCTCGGCTTACATCTCTTTAAATCTTGGTGGTGGTGACTGAGCTGTTCTCCTGCCGCGTGGGAGTGGGGTGGGAGAGCTCAGCAGCCCCTTCTGCTGGGGCAGCCGCCGTCCCCTAGGAACTCTTGTTGCAGCAGTCAGGACTAGGATGTCTCCCAGCTGATTTTAGCTGACTAGCCGTGTTGTCCAAGGTCCCTGTCACAGCTCCTGAGAGAATTTAAGGAGATGCCTGTTGTGAAAAGGAGAATCAGCTGTAAGGGGTGCCTTAGGCTGGAAGCCAACTGGGTTATGAACCCAACCCTAAAGCCGCACTGATGTCTCTTGTAGGAAAAGAGGTCAAGGATCCGTAGAAATAAGATCGTTTCCAACACCTTAAGACCCAGGGTTTTCAGAAGCGGGTACCTACGGGTGGCCTTAGCCTGTACTTCAGCAGTTAGGATCACAGCGGGGAGCAGACAGCATCTGCTGAACCTCCTTCTCTCTGCTCCCCACTCCTAGACATTGGGTGCAGGGTGATCTCCGGGGCTCGCGAGCCTCCTTGGGACACTGGGGTACATATGCCGGTGTTTTTTCTGCTGTGGGTGTTGCACTGGGTGCTTGCCTGTCTGCCGCTGCTCGGTCCGTGCTGTGGTACTAGCCCGGGAGGGATCTCAGTGCCAGCGTAACCTTTGCAGCCCGCAGGAAAGGTGACTTCCATTTAGTTCTAAATTATGATATTATTTTATTAGATCTTTAAACTTTATTTAAATTCTTTATTTAAAAAGGGGGAGGAAGGTATCATATTTTAATTAGTAGCGGTGTCAAAGGAGACCTAGATTAATTATTTGAAATCACTCCATCCAGATGGTTTTAATTTTCACAGCAGGGAACCGGCATCTTTTTAAGGTGATATTTTTCAAATTAAAATCAGCTTGGATATTACTCATACTGGCTGCAGAGCGAGGGGGTGGGGAACACGAGCCGGCATGCCCCGTGTTTGTCCATCTGAGCGTGGCTGCTGGGGGGGGACCTGCGTCGGAGAGGTGCTGGTTGACGACTGTCCGGCGGGACCACAGATTGAGGTTGTCACGTTGGCATGCTTTATCGACGTGAGCTGCTACTTTGGCTGGCCAAAACCCGTCTCTGATACTCAGCGTTAGTCTTAGCAGCTTTAGTTGCAGCGCTGAGACTGGAACGGACGGGGAATGCTTTGCAGCTTAGACAGGAACTTGCCGTGTCCTATTCTTGCCCGTGTGCAAGCTGTGGAGCTCTTGCTTGACCCCTTCGGTGGGTGGCCCTGGGTCCATTTGCACGGGTGGGTTTGACACTGTGGATCTGTGGGCAGCTCCTCGGGTGCTGGTTGTGGTTCTTGGGCCAGTCTTTGGGACCTCTTGTGCTGGCTCCATGACCTTCCCTCATGTGCAGGCTGCTGCTCTCCCCATCTGAGGTTGACCATTAGTCCTCTCTGATGCCCTTGTTCATTTGAGAGGAAGACCTTTCACAGTCACCTCATTAAAGATAGTCCTACCTCTGGCCATTCCCTGGTTCGTTAATGCTGCGTTGCATCTGAGGAGCCTCCCTGAACTTCTTGAAGCAGTGGGCATTCACCAAGTTACATACCATGTTGCTCCTCTTCCCCTTGACGACCCATCTTTGACCCTGTGCCATCCTCCCCCATCCTGGCTTTACTCATCCGTATATCCTCACGACGATGGGATATTCCTGGTGCATGTGGCCCTTCCTCGCAGGCGTGCGGGGGTCGTCACTGCTTCGGTACCACCTTGGCAGGTGGGGAGGGGAAGCCTGCAGCACCCGGCTGTCGCTGGCAAGCTGCTCTCCATCGCAGATACCCAACAACGTGGTGCATTTCTGAAAGACTTAGATAAATATCCGTACTTACGCGTGATTGCGAGTAATGTTCTGCTATAATACAGGCATTGTCCCACTCGCTGTCAGAAAGTAGTTATTATTTAAATATCCCCTGTGATAACAGCTTTAGCAAATGTATCTAAATAAATGTAAAGAGCTAGTAACTGGGAAACCCTGAACTTGCATGTGTGAGTGAGCTGCAAAGGGAAAACTCTGTTTAGGGCCCTTGTGAGTTAAACGTTTGTGATATTTGCACTGCTGCAGAAGCCAAAAGCTGACTTTACAAGTGGGAAAAATATTAATGTGTTTAAATGAAACAAACTCCTATTTCTATCCCCATGGTAAATCCTTACAGTGAACATATTTGCTCTTAGAGGGTTTTAAAGTTTGAAATATGAATGCCAAAAAGAATGTGACTTTTTGCAGCACAGATCAAACATTCTCCAGAGTTTGGCAAAAGCCGTGTTTCTACGGTAAGGCTCGGGTCTTACAAGCGTGAGTATTTCCAGAGCAGGACCGTGGATTTGCACTTGCTGACGCTTACACATTCTTGCATTGTGTTTCGACCATGTCTCCTTTCTCCCCCTCCGTATCGGAGATGGATCTGAACCAAAATGTCCAGTCTGCCTGTTCCTGCCTCTCCAGGGAAATTCCTGGAATCCGAATCTCGAGCATGACTGGAATTTGTGTTTAGATCAGAGACGGAATAAAATGCTGAATTTGGACGTGTCTAGGTTTTTGAGGTGATGATGGCACGCTACACATCTGGGTGGCAGCTCGGCCGCTTCTGCGAATACAGCTGTGTCGGGGCAGGTGGTTTATGGAGATGCAGCAGAAATCTGTCCTCTCCCGTGGCTCCTGCAATGCTGCAGACCAGCTCTGGCCTCAGTAAACGTGCGAGGTGCTATGAGATCAGCTGTATTTCTCCCAGCTAGAGCAGGAGTCGCAGACCTGGACTGCCAGAAAGCAATTAGTGACCTCCTGGGAACATAGCTAGACGCACAGAGGATGTCTGCAGGGCGGATGTTCATCAGAGGGAACAAGCAGCGACGAATATCTCCCCTGCTAGCTGTTGTGGTGATCTTCAGGAGATCACTGTGAGGTTTTGCACCGTGACTGTGTGGCTGGACCGCTTCTGTGAAGTGTTTGAGGGCTGCTGGCCGTGGGGAAAGGATTTTCATTCCTGTTGCGCTAATCTTTTATTTGCGTGAGAACAAAATCCATGTTCTTACCCTCTGAGAACCCTCCTGTGGTGCAAAGGGGAGCATCTAGCTTTATACTGCTGATGGGGTGGTGGGGTTGGTGTGGTCTGATGGAACACACGCGTATACATGCATATTTTATGCTAAACTGGCGTTAAATCTGGAGCATCCGCATAGGAGTCGGTGGAGACGTGTCAGCGCTGCACCTGTGAGCAAGCCTGGAGCTCAGCCCAGGGTGGTTCCTGGGTGGTTCCCTTGCAGAGCATCCCCGCGTGGTGTGGTTCGGGTAGAGGTAACGGGACAACACGTTGATGAGCTTTGCACACTCTGACTTAACGGGGCTGTATTGGTAAATGCCTTTTTTTTTTTTTTCTTCTTCCTTTACAAGCCCAGCTTCTAGTGGAAACAGACACTTTTGGCAGTCAAGTCCGGATCAAAGGGAAGGAGACAGACTTCTACCTTTGCATGAACAGGAAAGGCAAGCTCGTGGGGAAGGTGAGTGTTTCCCATTAATTCATTTGTAACGTGAGTGTTACCTTTAGCAGCCTCCTCAAGGCTGTAACGATGTGTTCAAGCTTTGCCTGTCAGCCTCAAATGAAAAGGGGGACGGGGGGGGGGGATGGGGGGGTTTGCGAGGCAGCCCGTGCCCTTCCAAGCCCTCCCCCGCGCCCATAAAATCGAGGTCTGCGGCCAGCGCCGGGATTCTCTGATGCCGCTTCGGATGCGGATGGATTTGCATCAAATTGACGTGAGATGTCATCTCGGCATCCCGCTGCCGCGGCCACCTCCGCGATAACTTCATTACTTGATCTTTTGCTTTGGGGTGAAATTCAAAATAAAAGGGCCAGCGGAGCGCTGCGCTGCGGAGGTTGGCACTGGGGAGGTCGGTAGGTGACATAAAGCTCCGTTCGGTGGTGAGCTGGGGGATGGCGTGGCACGGCTAATACTGGAATCCCAACGTCGTGCTGGGGCCGGGCCTCACAGTTCTAGCGTTACAGGAATATTTTATTACTTTGGATCCCCGCACAATGGAAGCATGCAACAAATTACAGCCTGTTCACCCATCTAGCTTAACTTCTTTGCTGAAGTCATATTTTTTATGTATTAACTTGTTTTTGTAACTTAGGCAGCTCTTCTGTATTGTTGGCGAGCCTAGAAGCTTGCTAACCAGGCGGGAGCTTGCTCAAAGCTAAAATATCACCAAAAAATAAGTATAAAATAAACCATCTCAGCCCTCGAAGGCTCCCTCCCTCCCCTGCCTGCACTTTGCACCACCAGGAATTAAAATCTGGCATCTTTGTGGCTGTCAAAAAGGGAAGCTGAGTTTTGTTTTGAGTCAACACAGCAAAAGCCACGCTCCCAAACAGAAACCAGAAACCAAATTGCTCTGATGAAACATTATTTACTTTTGTGGTCCCGAGAGTGACACTTGTGGGACAAGCGCCTTCCCGGGAGGATCCCTCCTGCCACTTTTGTTTTCCTCGCGAGCAGCGCAGATGCTTCTGTCGAGACTTCAGCCCGGATCTTTCGCAGGCAGCCGCTAGCCGTGGCAGCCTGCCTGACCCGCTGCCGAGCTGCTCTGGCGAGGCCGGCAGCATCCAGGACGCTGCTCGAAATCGGCGGGGACTTGGAAATCGGTGCTCCGGGAGGGTTGGACCAACGCAGCCGGTTCTCGCTGCTTCCTGCGCTTCTGCGGTGCAATTACTGCTCTGAATGAGGCACCATTGTTTGGGCTTGGACAAGGAAATATGGGTTTTTTACCGCCTTAGACTTCTCAGGATACATACACATGGACGCTTTTGAATATTGCGCTGAACCCAAACCTGGCCCTGGATATTTATTTTTTTTTGGCCTTAATTTTCCATCCTTTAAATGTGATAATAGAGTTTTTTTTCCCCAAAATGTTATAAGGATAATTTTGTTGATGTTTATGAGGTGCTGATACCACAGTAACGGCAACCTTAGAAGCATCCAAATTAGATGGGGTAAAATGAGCATGAAATCTTACCTTTTTCTTTAATGGACCTTACCCTGGGGCGGATGAGCGGTGGTGCACAGTGCAACCCACATCTTTGCCTGGTCTGCGCTGAGTGTCCGGGAGCGTCCTGGCAATGTCAGAGGCTGTTTTTCAAAATGCATAGTGTATTTTGGCAGGATTCATCCCTTGACTTGGCCCATTGGGCACCAAGGCAGGACAGTTCTTTAGCTTGTTACCTTTCATACAGCGTCAAGCTTTTGTGTTGGGTTTTTTTTTTTTCTTGATGTGCTTTTCATAATGTTAAGTTGGCAAACGGTTTGTTATAAAAAAAAAAATAAATCTATTCTTGTAAATATGAGCCTTCCCACCCCAGACTGCTGACAAGTTCATAAACCAGCCGACCTGAGCAGGAGGGGGTACCGAGCATGGCGTTTGGAAGGAAAATGTTCCAGATGCGTTGCCCATATTAACAGCTTCTCATGAGCAAAAAAAGAAAGTAATAGCATGTCTTCTTGATACCAAAGAGTGTGGTTTTAATTAGTATCATAGTTTCAGCTCTTTTTGTGGCAAGAGTTTGAGGGAATGCTTTTTAGCCTGAATGCTCTAAACAGCTAGTAAACCCCAAGGAAAACATTAGATAAAAGTTACGCCTGGGCTTATACAAATATTTAAGTTCAGTCTGGGGGTGGAGGGGAATGAAACCCATAAACTGATTGTTTCACGGTTGCCCCGGTATGTTCGTTTGGCAAGAGAGGAGCCATGGGACCAAACCGGGTCTTTTTCTCTGCTCATTTCCTATTGCCTTACACTGCATAATCCCTAACAATACCAGCATATGCCATCTGGCTTTGTTCTCCTCCTCAGTCAGCAGTTTTGGATCCCCCCCAGTTGAAAACCTGCTTTGAATTTAGTCCTTTTTGTTTCCCATAATCACCTACAAAGGGTATTACAGACCCGAGCAGGTTGTTGTTGTTCTCAGCTAGAACTGGTGATGCATGCAGGAGCTCCAGAGCCGGGGCTTGCTCCCCACCTTGGAGCCGGTTGTGTTGCAGGTCAACAGACAAACTCACCGGGCTGAGAAGAGCAGCTTTTGCATCTTTTTACTAATTTATCAGGAATTGCACCTACGCCAGCTTTTCTGAGCAGAGGCAGTCTGATGGAGCTTTCTCAGGAGCCCCAAACCTTGTGTTTTCCTCCTCGCTTGGTTGTTACCCCATGTGTGTTCACGGCGAACGTTGGCCAAAGGGCTTGGAGGTGTTTTGCACAGGCTTCTAACTTTATTTATTGTCACAGCATGCAACTGCTGAGGTCACCGAGGTTCTATGTGCTGCTTATGAAAACAGGAGACAGGGCGGGTGTTGCACAGAGAGTGACTTTTCTGTTAAAGGTGACCAGCACCGGGGGAAAACAAATTGGATTGTGTTTCTTCATTGATTCTTGGTGTTATGTTGAAGAAGGCCCAAGAAAGATTGCATTTCATTTTTTTCCTTCTGACCATATCTTTTTTTGCCTGTGGGTTTTTGGTGCCTCTGTGTATGCATGTATAGAAATTGTAGGTCCCAAGTTTTCTGATTTTGCTGGAGGTTTTTTTATGGACCACTGAACTTTTTGGTGGAGTTATATTACAAGGAGAAAGATTAAAATATGAAAACTCAGAACGGGAATACTAAGTGCTTTTGGTAATAACTTTTTTCTTTTTTAAAATTATTGTTACAGTTTATTTATCTCAGGCTTCTTACAAACACAGGGCAGAAGGGGACTCTGAAAGGTTCAGCTCTCCTTCTAGGGAAAGGCGCAATGTGACTTGCCCACTTCTGACAAGGCACAGTGAGACTGGTCGCCTTGAACGCAAAAACTCTGAATATTTGAAATAATTCCGTGTTAGGGGAGAAGAGCAGCTAGTGGTCTCTTTGGAGGAGCTTTGAGTTTCTTCGTGGTTCTCCTGGTGAGTCCTCCGGTGGCTTTTCTCTCTCCCCCAGCTTCTCTTATCTCATGCATTTAGATAAGGATGTCAATAAAGTGGGGACTTATCTTTGACAGCCTTTTACAAACATAAGTCTTTTAAGTCTCCGGAGCAAGGAATAGCAGCCAGGGTGTGAGCAGGTGGCTGTTATTTAGCTTGGCCACCTCTAACTGCTCTTGCTGCGCCTCTCCTTACAGCAAATTCACGTGATCTGGAATGGCAGGACGCTGCGGAGATCTCCTTTCCCTGCCCTGTCCCGTCCCCTCATCAGGAGAGCATTTGCAAGAGGTCAGCGATCTCTGTGAAGCTTAAACTGGATCTGTCGGCACCTTTACAAGACGACCAAAGCCCTGCCCCTTCCTTTAGGTGCTGCTAGGGCTAGTGGCCGCTGCGTGGAGATCAGAGCATCCCCTGATCCCCAGGCACTGTTCCCAGGGAATTTCCCGTGGTTCTCCACCAGCCACCCGTGGGATCACGTAGTCTGGTCGGCACTAGCGCTCAGGTTATAGCAGGTACCCGTAACGGGGGGTGCTTTGCACCCCCGGCTGTAAAGGGAGAGGGGAGAACAGGCCTGTGTTTCTGCACTGACCACGGGCAGAGGAGAATGGACCTTGGCTTCCCGCAAAGCTGCCAAGTGGGAGGAGAGGCTGCTTATTGCAGACCAGAGCAAGGGAGACATCAGTTTTCAGAGCAAGATGTAGAAGCAGGGAAGGTAAGTAATGACTGGAAGGAATCCAGAAGATTTGAGAAGAATGGGGAAAGAGCTAAGCGCATCTTTGATTTGATCCAGAAATTTCTTCAGAAGATGCTCCAAGCAATCCCACTAATGTTCTTTCATGGTGTGAGGTGGGTTACATCTTTGCCAGATCCAGTAGCAATATTGTTCCCTGTTGGTTCTCTCTGTTGTTCTCTGTTGGTTTTCGTTTTGAGAAAAAGCTCCATCTCTCAGTGCATTAAGTCACTCCTTGCTTCTTGAGGAGAAGCAGGTGGTGGGTGCTGAAGCCATCTCCTCAGGGTGGGATGAGACTCAGTGCCAGTGGAGTTGGGACAGTGTGGTGACTGTCAGTTGTGTGCTGGGCTCCCGTGTGATGCTGCTCCACATAATGTGGCTGTAATACTGATGCTGCGAGTCTGCAGGAAACTCCTGCACCGCTGTGAATGGGGGCGAGTTCTTCTGAGGTAGGATGTGGCTATGGAGAAAACTCCAGAAATAGGGGCAGAGTTAGAAAAGTGATAGAATGGGGTCTATCACAGGTATCGTCCCTCTACAGAAAGTGAGAGCAGTAAAGTTGTATTCCAAGAAGTCCTTGCTCATTGCATCACTTCAATTTCTTCTAAGAATTCAAGCCTGAGAGCATGCGATACTGTAGGTATTAACCTGGATGCTGAGGCAGGGATGAGACAAGTGTCATGAGATGCTCCTGGTGGCAAAACCTGACGCAGAACTCAGAGCAGTTGTTCACTCACATAGGTGATTTCCCAGCAAATCTACATGCTGATTTGCACAGTCTGTCTTTGGGTTTTCTTTCAAAAGTCCTCAGTGAGCTGGTATACACACACTCTCAGAAAATCATTATAATATATATGCATTGTTCTAAAAAGAAAACATTTTAATGAGTTTGGTTCTGTTTCTGCTTTCTCCGTGCTTAATGTGGGGGGAAAAAGCTGTTGGTTGAAAGGTAGGAACCCCTTGGCCGTTTGGTGTGGCTGAGGTGTTGCTTCAGCTTGATGACGGCTAACTCGGGTGCTTTCCGGGGACAGCTTTGCTGATGCCACGTCCGTACCACTGAAGCCCTCCTGGCGCTCAGGAAGCACAGACGAGCGGTGCTGAGCTTGTGCTCTCGAGCACCGTCCAGCTCTTGAAGAAAAGCTCAGCCAGCCGGAGCGTGGCTGTGCCAGGGGCATGTCATCTGCGCTGGGAGCTGGAGGTGGCACGGCTCCGCTGGCCACCATCACCTCTCCCCCACCCCTGACCAGCACCGCTGTGCTGATACCACTTACAGCATAGACCTGCCTCTGAGATGTAAGGTTTTTTCTGGTGTGATAACTGCTTTCCAAGCCAATATATTTCTTAATGTTACCAGAAAGTTGCTAATACCATATGGCAAGGCTCTCTGTATTTTTGCAGGACAACAAACAAATTGTTGCTAGATGCCAGACTGCTCTGGCAGAGCTTTATCACTGATGCCTGCCAGCAGTAGCCTTTAGGGGATAGTAATAATTTGGGGTTGTTTACATTACAGCTTTAAAATAGGGGTTTTCTTGAAGCATGTGTGTGTTTAGTCAGGAAAGTTGGCTAAAAAAACTTTGACGGCATCAAAGAGCGAAGGCGCTTGCTGCGGTCTTGGCCCTTTATAATACCTCTGGCCGTACAGGAGAAGGAGCGTGTTGTGTTACAGGGGCTCCAGGTGGTTCAGTGGGAGCCACCCTTTGTAGGACAAGGGGACTTACCTGGGTAGGGGACACCAGGTGGGTTCTCCAGAGCCTTATCGGTGTATCTGGACCAGCTTTGTCATCAGTTGACTTTGGTCAAGGCTGAGGTTGAGCTCTCTTGAAAAGCCACCTTTGAAACACCCATGGTTGGGACACCAGGGCCTTGCTGTAAAGCCAGGGGTCTGTGTTAGCCTGAGACAAGGAGACTCAGGGACGAGCTCCGAGCCTGATGCCCTCTGCGTGCCCAAGTCCTGCATGGCATTTGGCCATGAGTATTCCCTGGTGCCTGACGGCGCCAGGGTCTGTCCCAACAGCCAAACGTGCTGCAAAGATGTCGGGAGGCAGCAAGGGCAGAGGGGCGCGCAGAGGTTTGCAGTTTGAAACTTCCATGCAGTAGATGAGGTGTTTGCACTCCTCAGCTTGTATGTTTAAAACCACGCCTAACTGCATCTTGGATTTGAGGCAGAACTCTGAGTTTCGCAGGGGTTTGATGTTTATCCAGAATTTTTCCCGGAGTTGCGCAGTATTTGGGTTGCTTGAAAGGGGCTTGTAAAACCTAACAATTTCTGGGGCTGAATGCTGAATTTGCAACAAAAAGACGACCAGAATTAGTGGGGTGTCGGGTTTAATAGCGTGCATTTTGCGGATCTCTCTGTGACATGTTCAGCCATAAACTGTTCTGACTTGGCATCTCACGTGAAAGCAAAACTTGACATGGCTTTTGCTGGATCAGATTGCTCAGATCTCAGTTTGGACTGTAGACTGGTTCTTCCTATAGGATGGGATTGGTCCTTTTTTGAAGTGAACTGTTCCCAGGCTTTTGCTCCCCTGTGAGTTTGTTTTAGTTTAAGTCATCTAAATAAACGCCTTCAGTAGAACCTGGAGCCAAGCAGTCTTGGACCCTGTCATACTTTGAACAGGGACCTGATTCGAAACCAGCCTCAAGCGTCTGAAAATCTTGAATCAGGGCCTGCAGGATCACAAAGGTCTCAAAAGCAATGAAATGGCAAACCCAGTTTTCTTTCGGTTGAGCCATTAGAATCTTCTGCATTCGCCTAATCTGGCTTTTATCCCTGCAACCAGTGTAAAAAAAAAAAAAAAAAAAAAAATTATTGTTCTGAAAACTTAGAAGCTGAGATTCTCATGAAATTAGAAGCAGAAGCTAAAATCGGCAATCACCCTCCTGCATTCTCAGCCCCCAAATATCATCAGGCTTTTGGTAACACTGCAACCTTCCACAGCTGCTCCTTTCCCCGTTGCTGGGCTACCTGAAGTATCACATTCAAACTTCTGGGGATGCTGGTGGAATTTGTATCATCTGGTTCATTTGTCGCAGCTTCAAGTCTTTACAGTGCTGAAAATATGTCAGAAGAGTTCCCCAAGGAGGGGCTGCTAGATGTTACGGTAGGGATGTTGTTATCACGCGGTCTCAGGGTATGTGGATGCAGTGATTTGTCATGTTACCTCTCGGTAGGTGTAATGTGCTAAGAGCTGGCCGGACTCCATCGTGCACCTTTGCTGCGGTGCCTCTGCCCTGAAGCTGTAGGCAGCACAGGGCTGGGGTGTCACAGCCGGAGGTGGGTACGGTTGTGTTGGGTTTGCACACCTGGCGAGCAGGAGCCCTGCTGGAACAGCTCCTGTCCTTGAGCAGAGGCAGCTGAGTGTTACCTGGCTTTTCGCAGAGTCCTCACTCTGGATGGCACAACCGTGGAGTGATCCCCAAGAAGCCATCGATGGTTGAATGAACTTTGTGGAAGAAGTTTAGATGTTTTGTGGTGGTGTGGGATAGCAGGCGGCTGATCTCGGTGTTGCAGGGAGCGTAGGGGTCATTTTGAAGCTCCGTTGTGTTTAGAGGAGGAGAGCAGTTTGGTGTCTACTGATAAACATGGGATGGCCTCAAGGCTTGGGAAGGAGGGATGGGAACGGGGATCGCTGGGGAACACTGGTGGTGCTGGAGCTCACGCATTGCATGAGAGGCTGAGGAGATGCAAGAAACGTGCTATGTGGAGAAGACCCCTTTATTTCACAAACGGTTAGAAACTGCATCAATTCTTAAAGGACCATGGCCTCGGGTGGGGGGTGTGTGTAAGCTTGGATGCAAGGCCTGGAGGCTGTCCGAGTCAGAAGACTGTGGTACTCGTGGCACTGAACGGGGAGAGAGGCTTGTGCCACCACACAGGGGATTTACCCACGTCTTCCCTTCGCTGGTCAGTTGTTAGTGCTGTGTGTACACTTACCTGCATGGGCTGATGCATTTAGGTCACGGGTTTTGTAAATTGAGCACATCGTTTAAGCACACTCAAGCCCACGCTGTGCTGCTGAGGTTGGATTCATGTTTAGCCGCTTTGCCAGACAGAACGTTCACAGTGTTCGTTGGACATCACCTAAGAATAATGTGAATATTTAAGGTCTATGCTAAGTCCTCCTGTGCTACCGTCAGTTCTTGCGATCTTCTGAGCGCTGATGGACGCTGATCCTCTCGGGCTGAGCAAGGACAGGAGGTTTGGCTTTAACCACGCTGTGGGTGGAGGAGCTGTGTGTGACACGAGCTGTGAATCCTGTGAGCAGGGCTTCCTCGGATGGTAGCGGGAACATCTGAGATGGGACTGATGCTTAATCCATCATTTCATGGGCCAGGCCAGGTGGTCAGGAGGTCCTCATAGTCACATTTTAGCCATATATCAACATCTCCAGTTAAATTAAGCTTCTCAGCACAGCCACAATGCTTTAAGTGTTTGCTCTAAAATAAAGAGAAAGGTCTTTTGTTTTAAAAAATAAATTTCTTCATGTTACTGGTTTTATGCTAGGGAGTCACAGTTGCTCAGCTGAGGATGTGAGTCTTGGACTTTATCTCCGGGCTGTGTCTGGTCACCAGAGAGCTGTGTAACAGGTTTATGGATTTCTGGTGGTTCCTCTTTAGCAAACTTCAATTGGAAATTCTTAAGAAGCACCGATTCTCTCTCTCAAATTGGAGTTTTTGCAAAGTCAAGGTTCACATTACAGACCAAGCTTGACCTCTAAAGCTTTTTCTTATCCCGTGGCTGGAAGCTTTGTATCCCCTTCCAGGGAAAAAAAATGCCGCCTTCTTGAAAGCTACATGACAATTTAATTCAATCCTTTCTGTGTTCAAGGAGCAAGTGTCACCATAAAGCTGCTAACATCCTGTCCCCTGTGTTTCTCAGTGGCTGCAGCTGTGCGTCATGTTGGAATATTTCAGTTCCCTAAGGTTAAATGTTAATTAAAATTATTGAGAGGGGATCCCTGAGCCCTGGTCATGCCTCACCCATTTTGGGTAGAGAGGGTGTGCTGTACACATCTTGTGCTGACCCTTGTATGAAGCTGAATTTAATTGCTTTCCTCAGAGCATCTTACCTCCAAAGTGCAATGTTTGTTGGTCTTGAGCGTCTCAAAGATGAGGGTGATGTTTCTTCTAAATGATACTTTGCAAATAGGTTGATGTGTTTGACTTGCAGCAAGCAGCAAAGCAATGCAGCCTTGTCTTCCTCAGCTGGATGCAGTTGAGATGCACATCCAGGTGGATCCTGCTCTTCAAGGACTGTTCCCACTTGACTCAAGTCATTTTTGGAGATGAAGTGAGAATGGAGGCTAATTTTGAAGTGGAGAATAAAACCTATGCTCCAACAGCAGCAAAAGATAGTCCGTTTGATGTGGCCATTACAGTACATTTAAGGTCAAAGAAAAGTAGATCTTGCTTACATATATTTTTTGTTCTTGACATTTTCTTACAATGTCTTTTGGGTACTTAAAGATATTAGGTTTTCCTAAAGGAAGACAAGTCTCAAAAGCCTTGCACTTGTTTACAGAAGGATGTTTGTCATTCACAGGCTGGAACAATTCTTGATGATCATTTTTTATGGATGGCACTTGATTTGATCATGGATTTCTCTTTCTTCTTCATAATATAATTTGACATGAAGAGAATTAATGCCATCCTGCAGACAATCAATGACCTTTCTTGGTCTTAAATTCCACTGATTTAAATTTGCCCCAGGGAAACTGGTGTCACTACCAGAATGTCAGCTGAATGAGATTGCACTCGTTTGAAATGATAACTTAAGAAGTCAGTGCATATGTTTGTTTTATGTGTATAAACCTGGGGTTTACCAGACCTGCTATGGGATCAGCAGCTGTTATAGTCCATGTTCTTGCTCCACTCATCGTCTAGACCTGATGTTTTAATTTTTTTTTTTTTAACATTCTTATAGTGGCATAGGTCCCTATATAATGAATTTAAGCCTACATGAAATACGCTGCTGGTCTTAGTTGGCTTTTACAGAAAGTTCAGGATGAGCCTGTGAGTCTCGGTGGAGGCTGAAAATGACTGCTCTAAAAGGAAACACAGCGAACCCCGGCAGCGCATTTAACCAACCGGTTGTGCCTGTATGGATGGGTAAAAATGCCCTCCCAGCTCTTTCCTTAGCACCTGGAAGCATACATGCAGCTGGATCTGGTAGGTGCAGGCAACGGTAGATATCTTTGAGCTGCTCAGATGTCACGTCTGAAACCTGCCTTTGGTTTCAGATCTCCTGAAGCAGTACCTTCCCATTGCAGGAACCCGCAGTTTTGACTTAAATTAAATTTTCCTAAATTTTCTATTGGTTTCATAACTTTAAAAAGTGTTTGACATTTCTAATCATTAATAGTAAGTACACATAGTTCTCTGAGATGCCGTTAGGAATTTCTATTAACCAAAGGTACCTCTTTCCAGATGAAGCCAACCTCGTTTGCTCTAATTGTGGATACGTGCCGTCCTGTTGGCAATAAATGTGACGGAAGGAGCAGGTTAGGAGGCACGTCCTGGCGCAGCCTCAGCCTTGCTTGGGTCATCCCTACGAACGCTCCTTTCATCTCTGCATCCTGCTGTTCATCCTGTGACAAAATGCTCTTTCTTCCAGGGCAGTGTGAGGTTTACCGAACAGATAGTAGTTAGAAAAGTGGAATTTTTGAACGAAAGGTAGAAGGGAAGAAAAATTTTAAACCTTTCTCTTCCTTGGTTCTTGCAGCTCGTGCTGTGCCCGGCACAAACAGGGACAGGGCTCTGCGAAGCTGTTGTAGGTCCCATCCTATGCACGCAAGACTGTCCCCATTTTTGCACGTTCTCAGGAGAGACGGAACGTACCCCCAGTGTGTGTGGGCCGGCGGGGGCAAAACCGGGCAGCGCTACTTTGAAACTGGGCCTCTGGAGATGTACTCGCTCTTCAGAGAATCTCCTCCACGTGGGTTTTGTATTACTTCCCCTGCACTTAGATGTCCTGTATACATAATTAACCTCGCCGCTGCACTGGCAGACGCTTTTATTGAACTGCCCGTCATAACTCCTAAGTATTTTCCTCGGAGGATTGCGCAGGTTCAGAGGCCAGAGAGCTGGAGGAAACGCGCCTGAAGCTGAGTAACTCTTGGCAGTTAGAGATGCAGCTTCCCTGATTTTCTAGGAGCAAGAATGTGCATTTGGGTCAAGAGGTGTCTCTGCGGTGAGGATGCCTTGCCGTAAATCCAGGATGCTGAACATCAGGATGCTTGTGATGGGTCTGTCCTGATAATGCCTATAAAGTGCACGAGGATGGCTGAGCCTGGGCTATCGGTGGCCAGAGCACTCAGATTTGCCGTGCTGCAAATAACATTTCCCACGGCATCGGTGGATCTGGCAGCTGCCGTACCCGCCCCGTTGTCACACTTTCTGACCTACCTTTAAAAGGTGTACGTGCGAAAGGGGAGAGGTGGCAGTGCTAAAAGCTGCGACGTTAACACAGCTCCTGCCTTACCTTCTTCCGCTTGGGATTTTCCAAGCCACACGGAGTGAGTCCGAGCTCTGACTTTGAGCTGAGCTGGCACAAAACCACAGAGAAGTGATGTGCTTCATCAAAATCACGTCACTAGGTACACGCTGTGTACAAGCTCTGGGGTTTTATAGGGGGTATCAGTGCTGCTGGGTGCACCAGCCCTTGGTCCTCAGCTGGGGATGCTTCAGGAGTGGCTTACTGGGACCGCTGAGCCACACATCTCCTGAAAACCCAAGCCTTCCATGCCGCCGCTGCTCCGAAACGTAGGAAACACAGGGCAGGATTTCTTCCGTATAGTGCAGTGTGTGAATATAACAGTGCCAGCGTTTGGGGGAAATTTTTAGCAAGCCTTTGAAATACTTGCTGAGCTCAGTGGGCGTACCTCGCGCGTGGGGGTGGCGTGAGATCCAGCACGGTGGGGTACCGCTGCTCGGGAACCCCCTCTGTCTGCCGAGGGGGAGGGAGGGATGCGGAAAGGGCCCATTTTCAGGGTTTTTCCTTGCAAAAAACCGAGGTGCGTACGCCTCTTGGAAACCTTTTGCTTGAGCAGTAGCTTTGCCTGCTCCGGGATTTTTAGGCAGAGGGGGCTTGCTTTCCTCGCAGAGGGAAGCGATCCCGCTTGTATGGAGAGCTTGTAGCTCCACAGTTTGACTTTGAGCCGGGGGGGCTGAACTTGCAGAGAGGTGCTAATTAGACAGGAGAGTCATCCCCATCCTACTTGAAAGGTTGAGTCTCGCTGCGCCCTGTGCCAAGCCGGCGTTCCTGGGTCATCACAGAGGTGTCTCCTACGGTTTGGTGTTTGTTTTTATTTGCAGCACATCACCAGTGCGGGAGTTGAGTCACCTTACCCAGAGAGCTTCTAATCGCAGCATCGTTTGAGGAGGGGGGGAGCGTTTTACCGTAAGCTTAGCTAACAACTGCTTAACACAGCATCGCGCGTAGGGCTTCATGTGTGCCCCCATCTTTGCAAACAGAGAAACCATTCAGTCTTGGAGGCATCTCTCCCCGCGCCGCGGCGTTACCCGAGCTGCTTGCGCGAGCTTATCGTTACCGTAAAAGCCGAGTGATGTTTGGACTTGCCGGTGCCCACTGAGCCAGATTTGTGAAGCGTAGATGAGAAAACCTGCCCTGGCCTCCCTTTCCCATAAAAAGCTGCTCAGGTGGCTCAGCGCGACAGGCTAATGGGGAGAAGGCGGAGGCGGCCGCTGCACCTGCTGATGCTTTGGCTCGGGCTGGTGGCACAGAGGCTGCCGCGAATTCCCCCTGAGCAGCAAGCTGTTAGTGGCAGGAATGCCTCGCTCGGAGGAGCGCTCCTGCTACGACAACAAAGAGCCCTTTGATCCTTTCCATTTGGAGAACTTAAAATGAGAAAGCCAAACTACAATAAGACCAAGTTGGGCCATAAAAAGGAGAAGCAGGAGCACCAAAGCGCTCCGGAGTGTAATTGTAGAAGCAGCAAATGCTTTGGCACTTAATTCTGCTTTAGTGTCAGTTCAGCGTGTTTCACGTTTAATACTGGAGAGCCTGTCGCCAAATGCTCTGCACAAACAATCCGGCGCTGCTCCTTGGTAAGCTCGGGGCGCTCGGAGAGCCCCTGGCTCCTCGCGCTGCCCGGGCTGTACCGGCACGGCTCTGCTTTCCCTCGCCCCTGCGCAGACCTGGGTGATGCCCGAGGGCTTTCTGTGGTGGAAGGTGGTGTTTCGATCAGAAGCCTGGCTAACAGCTACTGCATCTTCCCACGGCTATTAGGGGGGTGTTTAAACAAAAAACGCTCTGAATTATTTCTGAGCAAGGAATTGAGCTGCAAGTTGTCGTCTCTGCGGTGGCACGGCCTTGTCACGCGGCCAGGCAGCGCCTCCCGGGAGCAAAATCAGTGATTCGGGGGTGGCTCGTCACAGGTACGAGGTGGCGGCAACTTGGAGAGCCTGTGCCCTTCGCAGGAGCAGAGTCGTGCCGCTGCGACAGCTCTCGCCCTGCCCTGAGCGGGGAGCTTGGCCGGAGATGCTGCCTGTGGGACGGTGGTGAGCAAAAGTGGGACCCCCGAGCACGTGTGGGACCCCTGGGGCTGCAAAGCCCTTGTGCCTGCCCCGCTCTGCGGGGCTGATGGGGATGCGGGGCTGGGTGCAGATCCTCCCCCATTGAGGGGCAGTGCCATCGCAGCGGTTCCCGCACAGCTCCGAGGCTTTCCAGAACTCTTCTTTATTTTAAAGAATCAGTTCCAAACGTAAACCTCCACGTCTTGAAGGGCGAGCGCTCTGCAAGGTGCATCCTGACAGCTAAGTATGTATGAAATGCGGCTTGGCAGCGTCTCCAGGCTGATGTCGGCGGCAGAGGGTGCAGCCCCGTATCGGCAGCAAGCGTTTGCACCGGGAGCTCCTGGGGAAGGGTGAGCAGGCGGCTGGAGCGGGGGCTGATGCTCGGCCAAAGCTGTCTCCCTTTCCTTTTCCATCCTCCTCTCTCTGGAGGAGTGAGGGGATGGGTGACAGACCCGATGAGTGTTTTGCTGTCATTTAAATAGGGACGTGATTAGACTTTAAGTGATGGGCACCTGGTGGAAACAAGGTGACGCTTAAAAATTATTGAAAACCCTCATAAATTGCTTTTCCCCCTAATAATTACCGTGGGTCTGGCTCTCCATGGTGTAGGTAACATGTGCGAGTGATTTATTCTATTGGGGATTATAACAGATGCTGTAAAATCATCTTGTGAGGATTTGAAAATCATCTGTCTGTCTCTGGCGTGTCTTAGCACGTACAGGAATGCTCTGTTTGGGGAAGTGAGGCCCTTATCCTGATTTATCTTGAGGTGCTTGTAAATGTTACTGTAATTTCATGTTATCAAATCATTTAGCTCTTCCTCTTCCAGAACGAAGTTATTTTATCTCATGCACCTTGTTTACTTCAAATTAGCCCTGAGGTTGGCCTGAAGTTGCACCTTGTTATTCCTCCACCTCCTGTCTCCGTCTTAGGCTCTGTCGGCAAATTTGAAGGTATAAGTAAATACTTTTTTGTTATTAATAGAATAACTTCCCCCTCCTACACACATGTTTTCTTTTCATTCCAGTCTTCGTTTTCCATGAGAAACTCACATTGCAGTACAAGCGGAAACCTCCCAAATTGCATGAAAACGCCTTAATTCTCCTAGCAACAAGGTCAGGGCTCAAATCCAGGACCTTTCCATGAGTGTGGGGGAAACGGCCCTTCCAATTACCTGCTCCCCCTGCGCTACGGATCCGGTCGGTTCATCAGCACCTGGGTTTGGGTGGATTTGAAACTCAGCCATGGTATTGTTTAAAAATTCTCCATTCATTGGGGAAGGGTTTGTAGCAGGCTGAGCCCTGAGAAACCTGGGGCTGGTTTTTATGGCTTCCCATTGAAACCTGGTGGAACCCCGTGGTGTCGACTGATTTCCCCCTTCCTCGCTCATGTGGCTTTGATCAAACCCAGGGCTCAGAGAACGACCCCCCCCCAGGAACTGGAATCACTGAGCTTTGCCCAGTTCTGCCGTTCATTAAAGCGTTTGTGAGCTTCCAATTGCAGATGATAAAATCAGGACCTTTGTGCCCAGCCCGGCGTGGAGATTGCCGGTCCTATGGCAGAGCTGGCTTTGCCCTTGTGTAGGGGGCACGTATAGGGAACACGGACCCCGGATTAGCACGTTTGATGCAGAAGTCACTGTCATCTCCCCGCCCTCTTAATGGGACCTACCTGTGGTAACGAAGCCCTTTAGGCAGGATGGTTGCGTTAATGATTTTAGGGTAAACATCGCATATACTTGCACCGATTGAATTGAAGCTCTGCTAAAGGTATGAAGCCGGGGAGGGGTGGCTGGTCCTGGAGGCTGGCGATGATGAAGCTTTTCGCCTGTTGTAGCGTGCGTGATGCCAGCTTGGGTTGTCGTGCCTGATGGTTCCCATCTCACAGCTCCGTCTGTAGCTCGTACGTGGTTTTTTGGGGATCAGAGGTGCGGGGAAGCCTGAGCCAGCCTGGCCCGGGGGGCTTCCCTCCTGTCCCACGATCCCTGCGCTTCCAAAAACCTCACCAAACTCTGCTGTGATTGTGCAGGACTTTTTAGAAAGGCTTTAAGGAGAGAGCAGGCTGACCTGGCCCTGGGGCAGGGGTGCCAAGCGTGCAGGGCTGAGCTCCTCGCCCCAGCCGTCGTGCCCGGTGGAGCCCCTGCGCAGAGCCACGGCAGCCGGGCACCGACCATGGCTGCGGGTGCTGTGCTGGGCACGCTGCTGGGGCTTCCCTGTCCCCCGGGGTGGAATGGGTGGGATGGCTGCAGACTGGGGGGGGCTGATACTGTTTAGTTTGCATGGAGAGAGTTTAATAGTAAGCAGAGCAGTAAGCATAGGCCTGCAGTACTGAAAAACTCGTTCTTTGACTTCAGGGGGGAGCTGGATTGGGCTAATACTGTGATGGAAATCCTTCCTTTGGCTTCGCTGACCGTTAGATTAAGTCCTGTACGATGCTCCATACTGCGCTTATCCCTGTCCGGAATCCATAAACACCCACAGCTGAGACAACATCCAGGGCTGACAGGAGCCTGTATCTACTCCCTAGGATCTTTTGAGGCATGAAACAAAGTGCCAGTGTGTACAACGATGCACGATGTTCTAGGTGCAGCACCAGTACCTCACCAGTTAAAGGACAAAACGTATTTTCTGGCAGAAGATTACAGGTGAGAGGAATTTCCTCTGTCTCAAACCACTTAGGGATGCTGTTGTGTGATGCTGCAACTCCCTCCGGTGCTACGTGTGCTGTGTAAATTAGTCCTGAATCCAGCCCAAGATCCACGTGCTGCAGTGTTCAAAGTCCAGCTCTGGGTCTGTTAGCCTAGATCTCCAAGCTGAGCTGAACCCTGCGTGCTGGGTTGAGCCCGGCTGGAGGCCAGGTGCCCCCCCAAAGCTGCTCTGTCACCCCCCTCCTCAGCTGGGCTGGGGAGAGAAAATACGACGAGAGGCTCGTGGGTCGAGATAAGGACAGGGAGGGATTGTTCACTAATTACTGTCATGGACAGAACAGACTTGACTTGAGAAAAATCAGTTTAATTTATCACCAATCAAATCAGAGTAGGGTAATGAGAAATAAAATCAACTCTTAAAACACCTCCCCCCACCCCTCCCATCTTCCCGGGCTCAACTTCACTCCCGGCTTCAACCTTCCCCCCCCTCAGCAGCACAGGGGGACAGGGAATGGGGGTTGTGGTCAGTTCCTCACACGGTGTCTCTGCCGCTCCTTCCTCCTCAGGGGAGGACTCCTCACACTCTGCCCTGCTCCAGCGTGGGGTCCCTCTCACAGGAGACAGTCCTCCATGGACTTCTCCAACGTGAGTCTCTCCCACGGGCTACAGTCCTTCACCAACTGCTCCAGCATGGAGTCCCTCTCACGGGGTGCAGACCTTCAGGAGCAAACTGCTCCAGCGTGGGGTCCCCCACGGGGTCACAAGTCCTGCCAGCAAACCTGTCCTGGCGTGGGCTCCCCTCTTCACGGGTCCACAGGTCCAGCCAGGAGCTTGCTCCAGCGTGGGCTTCCCACGGGCCACAGCCTCCTTCAGGTGCCTCCACCTGCTCCGGTGTGGGGTCCTCCACGGGCTGCAGGTGGAATCTCTACACCCCCTCATCCTTCCTCCATGGGCTGCAGGGGGACAGCCTGCTTCACCGTGCTCTTCTCCATGGTTGTGTCTTGACCCAGCAAGCAGGTGGGGAACCAGCAGTCTGAGGCAGTGATGGGGAGGTGGGTTTGCACGAGGCTGCAGCAGAAGTGGAGGGGGGGCATTTTGCTGCAGGGTGGTTGGGGGGGCAGCACTCATGCTCAGGAGCTTCTGACCTCCAGTTCTGCATCTGATCCTGGCTCCCTCTGCGAGGAAGAATGTCATTTGGGGAAATGGTTTCCCAAGCCTGGTACTTGAGCTCTGGGTGGCTGCTTTTAGGCTGAGATTGAAGGGGGAAAAAGGAAGGACCACGTCCCCTCTGGCACCAGAAACGAAACCCTCTTCCAAACAAAAACCAACCCTGAGAGCGCAGAGGTATAAAATCGGGCGCTTGCATCCACCTCTCTGGCTGGGGTGGGTCTGGTGCCTGAGGACACTGCTGCCCCGTATTCCTCCAGCTGCAGTCGCGTCGGGATGCTGGTGGGATGCTGGCCCGTCCGGGGAGCTGCTCTGGCGTGGGAACGGCGCCTTCCGCTGCTGATGTCGCTCAGGGATGCGAGTTGGAGCTGAGCCTGGGGTGTGCAATGTGGCTCCGAAATAACCGCTTGGATTCGGGGATGGAGTTGGGGACCTCGACACCTGCGGCACCCCTCTGGCTCCTCCCTGGAGCTCCATGCATGTTGATTTACCAGGTGTCAGCGCCCAGGGTGCTGCAGGGGAGAGTTCTCAAAGGACTGGGAAGGCTTAGACTAAGGCTTGTAATGATTTTAGTGGGATTTGGGTAGTTATGGATGCAAGTCCATAAGATATTTTGGAAAAACATATCAAAAATGAGGGGTAGAAGTGGCAATGCTGATGTTTGGCCCATATGAGATTCTGGGTTTTTAAAATTTTTTTCTGATTAAGTATGATGTTTCCCTGGCATGAGTCCAATTCATCCTCCTTCCCTAATGGAAAAAGCAAAGCTAAATGTCTTGCTTTGCTTGCAATAGAATGAGCTGGACTGGATAAATTTAACTCTTCTTTGAAAATTCTTTCTCTCCTTGGATAGGAGTGTTTAAAAAAAAATGAAATGATGACCTCATGCTTTCGTGCTTTTTTTTTAAATTCATTTCTGTTTCAGCTGATGTTTGTTACGGCTCCTATTAACAATGTTTGAACCAAAAACAAGATCCAGATGTGATGATTTTATTGATGCCAAATTGGGTTTTGGTCACTGAGCTTGCATTTGGATAATGAATTTTTTTTCTTTTTCTTTTTTTTTTTTTTCCCTTTTTCAGCCTGATGGCACCAGCAAGGAGTGTGTCTTCATTGAAAAAGTCCTAGAAAACAACTATACGGCACTGATGTCAGCAAAATATTCAGGCTGGTATGTTGGATTCACCAAAAAAGGGAGGCCACGGAAAGGGCCCAAGACCCGGGAAAACCAGCAAGATGTACATTTTATGAAGCGGTACCCAAAGGGGCAAGTGGAGATACAGAAACCTTTCAAGTACACAACAGTCACCAAGAGGACTAAGAGAATACGACCCACCAACCCCAGTTAAAAATAGACAAAAACAGTGTCACAATAATAAACCACAAAAGAAAAAAAAAAAACTGCTCCAGAGGAATATTTTTACATTAAAAATAAGGAAGAAGCTCTATTTTTGTACATTGTGTTTAAAAAAAAAAATAAAAATAAAAAAAATTAATAAAAGACTAGATGGCAAACGCTGGGGAAAAGCTGTTAGGGATTTATTGTGACTTGAAAAACAAAATGAACTGCTCTATTTAAATTGACTTCTTGTTGTTGATGACACACAGGTGCTTATTTCGCTTTTTTGGAAAGGACAACTTTTCAAGCATATCCCCAGAGGAGGAAAAAAAAAAAAAAGTAATTATTAAAAAATAAAACCAAAGAAAACCAAAGTTCTTTCCCAAAGTTAC
Organism: Grus americana; assembly: GCF_028858705.1. Lineage (NCBI taxonomy): Eukaryota > Metazoa > Chordata > Aves > Gruiformes > Gruidae > Grus > Grus americana. The sequence continues at coordinate 18,643,263 of NC_072865.1, forward strand.
TGAGACCCTGCCCCGAAAAGTGCCGGTTTTGCAGTACTCTATTTATTGTCTGCTGCACGCCGGCCCAAGACAAGATGGTGTGTGCCGCAGTGATTGAGTTTCCGTGGAGTTCTCGACGCATCGATCTTCTGTAACCTTTCTGACGACATAAGGTGTCACGGCTCCGTGATCCTGCATTATGCTCAGTTCTGGAGAATGCTGCTAAATACATTCAAGTGACTACAAGATGACCTAGTACACCAATGATAAGGGAATATTTTAAAACCAGCTATATTATATATATTATATATATATAAGCTATTTATTTCACCTCTCTGTATATTGCAGTTCCATGAACCAAGTATTACTGCCTCAACAATTAAAAAAATTATTTAAAACACATGTACATATTTTTGCTGCTCACACTTCTTTCCCCTCCCTGAGTAGTGGTTTTTTAACGCATATTTATCTTTTATGTGAGGGCAGCAGGATATGTTTGGGGTAGTTTCCCCACTGCAAACTTCATTGCTAATTCTGTAATTCCTCCTTTTCCTTAAGACGGTAGTCTTCCTCCTCCTCCCTCGTTGTTCCCATAAGGAGGAAATCTTGCGTGGGGTGATGATGGGCTGAGAGTGGGGGAATCCACGCTGCTGTTTTTTAAGAGCAGGAGTTAAATCTGACACTTTTCAGTCGAACGAATATTTCCTAGAGCTTTGGCCAAGCAGAAGGTAAACTGGAAAATTAACCTCTGACTCAAATTAACACGTACTTACACGTGGCTTGTGTTTCCTTCACTGGAGGTTTTGAGAGGGGCTGTTTGTTTCAGCTATTTAATTCAATGTTGTATCTTTTAAAACTTGCCCTAGACTGATCAAATCCCTGGCCCTGCGTAGGTCTCCCGGCCCTCCGGTGACTCGCTCTCCTCGTTGTCTAGCCAGCTTTTCTGCGTAGGACTTGGGCGATGCGAAGCCACGAGGTGTGAATCTGTATATGGAGTGACCCACGCGGTGGGTTGGGTGAGACAGCGTTAAACAGTGGGGGAAAAAAGAAGGATGATGAAATAACTGTCCTCAAATTTTAGCTGAAATGACGACTGACCCCAAGTGAAGCTTCAAGAAGACACTCGCTTGACTTTTTCCTTCTCTCTGTGTGCAGACGTTGCTACACTCCCTGATTCCAGCCAGGGCTAAAAATGCTCAAAACCACTAAGAAAGCTTTTTCTTGTTAATCAGTAGAACGACTCTCCCCAGAACAAGCTTTCTCAAGATAACTTTGAGTGCTGCAGCCAAATCCTGCAGATCAAAGCCATTTGGGAGATGGTGCAGATAAGCATGCAAGCTTGAGGATGCTTATCTGAACCAATCTCCAAACCTCGCAAGCCTAGAGAAAAATGAACAGTGCTGAACAGGGTCACTTCGTGCTGCTCCACAAAAAGCTGGGCAGCGTTACAGGTGATGCCTTCACCCCAGCTACACACGGGCGGTCGCTCGAGCAGCCACTCTCCCAGTAAATATACTGGGAGCTGCTTTCCTGGTGCACCTGGAGACCAGCACGGAAGCAGGACCTGATGGCGTGGTGGTGGAATTGGTTGGTGGGGGCTGGAAGGCTTTGCCAGCTTTGCCTTCAGATTGATTCATGTGGGAGAGATTTGGGGAAAGTTCAGAGGAGCGCTGGGGGTGTGGGATTGGGAGCGGCTGAAGATTTGCTGTGTTAGTGCCTCCAAGAGGAGAAACCCTGTTGATTTCCAGCGTGAGAAAGGATTTATGGGTGCCTTTTTTCTACTTGAAATATCACCATGGCCCATGGCACTGATGGTTTCACTGTCAGAACGACAGGGTTGGTTTGCCATCAGGGTAGTTCAAAGGGGTGGAGATGGTAAATGCTGGAGAAGACTGGGCAGAAGGGATCTCCTGTGAGCTTGAGAGCAACCAGGGAGGAGCTGCTGCCTGTCCTGCATGCCCACTGGGTTTGGAGACTGGCACGTGGGAACCGGGGGCCGTGCAATTGTCACAAGGGGCCTCTGGCACTTGTGGTGTTGGTTTACAAGAATATTTACTGGGCAGCAGTGAGAAGGGTTCATTGGGCTGTGAAAAGTCAGTGTGGTGAGGAGATGTGGTGCTCACCTCGGTGAGGTGCCGTCGGAGAGGTTTGTTGGCTGAGAATGGTATGTGTTGAATATTCGTGTTTGAACATCTGCTCTTTGGGCTTTATTAACAACAACAAAATCAGGGGCAAAGATGAGAAGAATTCACACCAGGTTCCCTTCAGAGCACCTTCACGTTGGGCAAAAGGGTGCTCTGGGGAGGAGACGTTCAAGAAATGAACAGAAATAGGGGAAATCCATCACGTGCCCAGTGGTGGACAGCCTTGTGCTTGTGGCCACCAGGCACGGGGTGTTTCTGGGTCATGCCTGGTGGTTAGGCCAGAGGTTGCAAGTGGTTGTCAACATCCCCGTTGGACAAGTCTCTCTGCTGGCCTCCAGACTAAAGCAGCAGCTTGTCTGTGGTGTTTAACATTTCTTCCTTTCAGAAAGTCTCTGGGCTCCCTGAATATGAGCTGAGATTCCCCATGTAGGCTATTACATTTGATTTACTTTATAAGTGAAAATTGTTAATGAGGATTTGATTACTATTGTGGAAATAACCTCAACAGTGAGGGGTTGCTTGAAGCAACTGATGGCATTAATCTGTCTGGAGCTCTGGGTGGGCACACTTTAAACAAATACACTGCTTAATTTGATTTAATAAAAGCATATTGTAGCTACTGTTTCAGAAATACTGCTAGATTTGTAGCAATCTTTTCATAGCTGAGATCAGATAGTGGCACGCTGTGATAACGCCATGGTTGGCTTTATCATGAAGCTGGGCGCAGGTGCTGCCGGGCACACCAAAATGAGTCCATCCAGGAGGGAAGCTCTGCAGGTCCAGGGAAGTTTCTTGTCGATACTTTGTGTTGCACAAACCAGACCACTGTTTGCTGAGACCTTCCAGGTGGTGGGTGTCCCATGCTCTTCCTGTGGTGGTGAAGGGTTGGCAGTCAAAGCTCAGCCAGGCTCTGCAGCTGATCCAAGTAGGACAAACCTTTCGTCATGGCATTGTCATGACCTGCGTGGGGCTCACCACTGGCTGAGAAGACAGAGTGTCCTGGTCCCTGTGCAAGGTGTCTTCCAGCTCACCAGGGATCTTTCCTGGACGATGGAGCTGTCAGCGAGTGGGAGCAGTTGACCAAGTTGACATCCCTGCAGCTGGACCCCCAAAGCTGGTGTGGTCTTTCCTGCTCAACAGCCAGTAGTTTTTTTCCTGCCTCTGCCCTGTTGAATGCAAATGCAGGTGCCACTGCAGGCTCCATGCCGTGAAGCCGGGCTGTCGCTGCATCTGATCTGCCCCATTTGAGCCTGATCCACCCCTCTTGCCGACAGTCGGCTTTTTGCAACGTGTCTTTCAGGAATGCGAGCACATGAAACTCGGTGCTCATTTTCTTGGGCTGTCCTTGCCATCTTGTTTAGCTCAGGATCATCTCCGTAGCGCTGGTTCACAGGGATGAGCTTTTTGCAGATGTGAAGCAGTGGAGAAGCCTTTTCCAGGAGCACGCTCGCTGTTTTAGTTGTGCCCTTCTGCAAACAGGGCATTTGCAAGTGCACTTGCCTACCTATGCTACATCACCTCTTACACACCCATGTGATTGGTATTTGCACAATTAATATTAGCTTTTGGGAGCATAACTGATACACCCCTCCAATAAATGTCACAAGGTGAGGAAGAAGGAATCAGGACAAAAACAATGAAGCCTGGGGAAGGGATGCTGCCCAGTGATGAGAAGACCAAGTTTTTACGTCCATGAGTTGTGGAGTTAAGGCCATAGCCCAAACGAGCTGGGTGCTCTAGTGCCTGTGATCCTGGCGCGTCTGTAGGGAGATGCACGCAGGAGCGGAGCAGAGCTTGGGGAGCATCCTGGAAGGCACCGTGAGGCCTGAGCTTGGCTCGCCCCTGCTGCGTGCACCGCCCCGAACCGTCTTGGTCTTTGCAATAGCTTATTTACTTTGGCTCACAAAAACACGGCAAGGTGGAAGTTAGGTCTGGTTTAAGCAAACGCCCAGCCTATGCCAGCTCTTGGAGCAAGGCTTGACAGGCACGTGCGTTGTGCTATGGGCAATGCGTTGCCCCGTGAACGTCCGTCACCTTTTCCAGTTTCACTGAGCATTTTAGTGTCTCCGTACTTTCACAAAAGCAGTGGAATAAGATTTCAGCCAGGACCTCAGCCGCCAGCTGGAGAAGATGGTTCAGCAGTTTATCTTGTCTAGGAGAGTTTGTCCATCAAAGAGCTGACTGAGCAAACAGAGTCGGGCCTAGGTGGGATAGGGTGGGTAACAGAAAACATACATGAATTTGGCTCTAAGGGCGTGTGATGTTACCGTACCTACCTTTAAAAAATAAGATTGCATTAAAGTGTGCGTGTGGAGCGGTGGTGGTTCTTTTTTAGGGCACTGAATTACTCTACAAGGCAGGTATCTGCCGATGGAGGAGGAGGAGGCACGTGTATGTCGGTGTAGCTGTAAACACCCCCCGCAAAGCCCTTCGCCTGTCCCGGCACGGCCCAGAGCCCCGCTCGCTCCCGCTCGTCCGACGTAGCTGGAAGGGGCGGCCAAAGTGTGGGTGTCCCCCAGGAAAAAAGCATTTCTCTCCTGTCCACTCTCAAGGTATTAAACATTGTGATTTTTGTCTGCTGCAAGGGAGAGCAGGTATATTCCTATGCATAATTTCCTGGTGTAGTGCCAAAGGGTGGAAGTTTATACTTAAGATTCACAACAGCTGTTTAAAGTGCCTATGTCTCGTGCCAGCCATACCACCTGAATGGCCAAGGGATATATATAAAACTTCAATTATTTTTTGAATGTTTGTTGTTATTCATTTGGAGACGGATGAGAGGAGATTCCTCACGAATGATGTAACCTACGTAGACTCTGTTATTTCCAACGGTGTGAGCTGAAAAATTAGGGAGGAAAAATCAGGTCAAACTGAAACTTTTTTCTTTTTTTAAGTGAGACAAGGTACTGGGTGGAGAAACTTGGGTTTACCAAAAACATTTAATTCACCCTATTTCACAATTTACTTCATCTCTTTCAATATAGGTAATTTTAAAGGAGAAAAAAAAAAAAGAGAAATGACAAGCTTCACTTTGAAAGTAAAAAGCAATATTTGATATGTAAAAAAAAAAATCTTGCCTGCCTATTTCTCAGTTGACACTGCTTTCAAAGTCTTTGAATAGATCTGAGCCCCCCTCTAAAACCCCACTTCTGCGGCAGTTTACTGTTTCTTTACCAAACGCCACCTTGCTCCGCTGGCTGAGGCCCTGGGTGATGACTCCCACCGTCTTTCCCCGGAGCCTGCTGAGGGGTCCAGAGCCCAAACCTTCTCCAGGTTGATCATGTCTTACCCATTTCTGCTGCCACCCCCTGTTCTCCAGAGGCTGAATCCTGCCTGATGGGAAAAAAAGCTCATAACACTTTTTTTTTTTCCTCCCATGGCATTTTAAGCTCACAACACCCTCGTTAAGGTGCCAACCCAAGGAGGCATAGACCACGAGCATCCCCTTCGGTGTGTCACCTGCAGAGTCCCTGTCCCGCAGCAAGGTCTGGCACGCACCGGGGTGTCCCCGGCAGGGAAGATCCACGAATTTAGCGGTTACCAGCAGAGACAAGACAAGCCGTGAGCTCTGGGCTGGTGGCGAGCGCCACAGTACCTGGCCATATTTGTTTTGGGTAGGACTTGTTTCTACTCAGAAAGTTATGGAAAGTTGTAGTCCAACCAGGGCAGCCCAAAGGTGGCCGACACCTCCCCGGGCGAGAGCTGATTTCCAGTTTGGGAGCAGACAGAAGGGTAACTGTCTGCACATCCCTGGTGTCTGCCAGGCTGGGGGACCCGTGGCTGAGCCACAGGAAGCATAACCGTGGTATGCCGGGCTTGGGAAACGACCGGTTGAGTTTCCCAAGCCACATCAAACCGATCTGAAGAGAGGTGAATTGGTCTGCTTGGGCCTAAAGGATAGAAAACACTGCCTTTGTTTTGAAAAAAACAACTGCGGCGGCCAGGAATAACAAGATGTAACCGCATCGAAGCCTCTAATGGGAGTTTCTTCCTTGCTTGAGCAGTGCAAGTGTCGTGAGGTTCCCGGTGCGTTTCGAGGGATGTCCTGGGTGAAGGACATGGCCCGGCCGGGGGAAGCACCGCAGGTGATGCTGCAGCTCCCCGTTCCCAGCCGGGTGCCGAGGACCCGCTCCTTCCCGGGGTCGCGTTTCCACCGTTTTGTGCAGTCCCAGGCTTGGAAGGGCTTTTTTTTTTTCCCCCCCCCCCCCCCCAAAAGAGGCAATTCTGAATCTGCTTCCACCCTGAGTAACTGCAAGGAGCTATAGAAATCGTGGGATAAATTTGTAATTGGAAGATTTCACCCCAGAACTTCCCAGCTGGGGGATCTGGAGACACACACCGATTTTGGGGTACACCGCGTCTCCATCGGTAGCCGGGAGAGATGCACCGTCAGAAACTTTGCCGTGGGCAGAGCGGAAAGGAGGTGAGGGAAGGCTCTCCGAGTGTTTTGTGAGGCTGTGTGGAGAGCTGTCTCGAAGCAGACCCCATCCCGGCTGGTTCCGAGCCAGCTGTCTGCTTGAGGGATGTTGTGTACAAGGACAGGAGGAAGCAGCGTCAGGAACAAGGAGGGAAAGCGATGGTGTGAGATAGGCCATGGCCTGCGGCACACCAACGATTAGTGCATTAGTTCCTGGGAGGTAGCACATGTTACTTTGATCATATGATCGTATTTGCATGAATCAGAATGTAAAAATCTTGGCTGGGGTTTACAAAGGAGCCTAGAGGAATGAGCTGCCTATCTAGCTATGTATCTGACACGAGCACATAGTGAAAACCCTTCCACTCCTTCGTGGGACTATTTTCCAAGGAGAGACAGCTATGTGGAGCTTAAATGTTGTTTACAGCCATGGCAGGCTTTAGGGCTGTGATCATCTCTGCTCGAGAGCTTTCAAAAGGATAAAATGAGCCTCCTATTATAAGGGCTGAAAATGATCCTAAATGAATAACACACATGCAGCCTTCACAGGCACACATTTCTGAGCCATTGGAAATGTTGGCACATGCAAACAAACAAAAACACATGTCTCGGGTCTCTGGTTTTCATAGATTTCTGCATGCCATGACATTTTGGGGGATGGCATTGCCAAGAGCTAACGAGCCAGATTCCCAAGCTTGGCTCGCAGAGCTGGCTCGGTGACACGGGCACTGAGAGGGGAGGCCTTTGGGCTGGGGACAGGCTCCGGGGACTGGAGCACGCTGGGCAGACAGTGGGTGCCCACCCGCAGGAGGACCGGGCAGCAGGGAGGGCTGCTTCCTCCGGAGCGAGGTTTGCAATGGGGAGGCTCTCTGGAGGCAATCTGAGACGGAGGAACTGCGCCCACCTCTGCTTGAAGGCAAAGAGGTGATGGAGAGCAATCGCTCTGAAACCCGCAGCCGACGGCAGTGCCCAAAACACTCCCCGGAGAGAAAAGTCTGCGTGAGTTGCGTGCGTACAGCTCCGTCCGATCCTAAAGGCACAACAACAGCGACGCTGGCTGCGCGCGGGGGGGACGGGGACCCTGCGTCTGCCCGGAGCCCGCAGAGAGCTGGGCTCGCCCGGGCTGTGCCCTGCAGAGCAGCTGGCGTGACCCACGGCGCTCACCCAGCGCGGGGGCACCATCCATCTGCCTGTCTGTCTGTCTGGGTTGCTTGGGAAAGGTAAAACACCGTTTCCTGCGGGGTAAGATATTTTGGAGGGGGAAGAAAGCAATTTGTGGCTGTGTTGTCTGCCTGATCAAAAGTGTTACCGGACTCGGCTACACAATGTGCACTCTTTAAACCGGTCCCAATTAGCCCTTCTTGCTAATGCTGCGTTTCATTCCTGGGAGACTGCACTCAGAGAGCTGTTATGACTTTGTGATTGTGCACATACCTTTATGTGCTTTCATTCTTAATCCCCTTTTTGCAGAAGCCAAAAGGTCTTCCAGCCAAAAAGGAAATCAAAACCTTTTGTTGGCTGCTTCATAAGAATTAAGGGTGGGATGAAGGTTGTAGCAGGATCTTAATTAGCCATTGTAAATAACGAGAGCGGCAGTGCCTGCAACCATATACCACCTTGGGTTGAGATATTGTCAGACCACACAAAGCTAGGTGAATGGGCAGCACAATGGCAGATAAAATTCACCCTTGATGACTGCAAGGCAAGGCACGGTGAGGAATAATTCCAGCTATGCACGCACGTCGTTGGGCTCCAAATTAATTGTAATCATTTACGCTTTTATTGAGCTATCCGCAACGACTCCAGGGCCTTTTTTCCTTTTTGCTGTCGGGAAAGTAAAACAAAATATGAGGATGGTTAAGGAGAGGGATGTAAAATATTCCTGAAAGCCTGCCTGCTCACAGCAGAGATCCGGAGGAGACCCTTGCTAACATGCCGAGCTCCTCTCTGGATATCTGATCTCAAAAGGGGATATAGTGGAAATAATAAGTGTTCAGAGGCTGACAATGAAAATGATTAGAGGCCTGGTGAGGGAATTCTTTATGGAAGTATTGAAAGGACTGCGCCTGCTTCATTTAGAGACAGGAAAGTAATGAATAGTCTAGACTGCAGAGAAAGTAAATTGGGATCTCCCGCTCACCTGCTCTCCTAACACAGGCGGGGAAATTCAATGAAAGGCAGCAAACTTCAAAACTGGTGAAAGAGAGCGGTTCTTGACTTGGGAAAATTAGCATACGGCATGGCGATTAACCTTTGAGTTCAGACTATGAGAGCCTGGAGACCGGCCTCGGGAGGGAAGGGCCTTGGGCAGTGTACCCCCTTACGGACTGGTGCTTCTCCCATCCCACCCAGCGAAAGCCATGGTGCTTCGTCCTTGTTTCATCCATGTTAAACAGCTCTGGGGAAAGCACAAGATACCTCCAGGTGTGCTTGGGGTCCTTTCCTGGTCCTACCACATAGGTTGGCCATTTCTTACACTGCTGTGCTGGCTGAAGAAGCAGCAAAGACGCTCTGTGGTGGCCTCATAGGACCCTTGCAGGGTCCGTCCTCTCCCCATTACCTTTCCAACCCTACAAGAAGCTCCAGAGGCACCTCTCCCCAAGGAGACCTGTGCCCAGGTGGAAGCCACCCTGCTTGCAAACCCAAGCTTGCTTTTTGGAAGTCCCTTCCACTTTGCACCAGCACCATCCCATTTGCTCACCCCGAGACAGTGCCAGCGCTGGCACGTGGCAGTGCTGTATGGCCACCCATACATCTCCACACACCCATACGCTCCAGCTGGTTGGAGTTGGAGAGAACCATCAGCCCCTGCCTTCGCAGGGTCACCCAGGTCTTCTCCAGCCCTTGCTCCCTTTCATACCAGCCATGCCAGGCAACTAAGTGCAAGCGGTCCCGTTCCAGGGGTGGAGAAGTTGAGATTACTCGTTTGATCTTGAACATGGCAAGTTTTGAGCTCCGCGTTTCGGAGCCTGATTGTACAAGCTCCTCGCATACATTCGGGCTGAGATCTTTCGTCGCCTGGAGGATTTGGGTGTTCAAGTCCCATCCATTTGGCATGTTGTAGCCAGATTTCTCCCGTGATTTCAGGAGGAGATCCATGCATGCAGCAGGCCCTTTGCTATGAGAACCCGAACGGCTGCAAGGCGCAATTTGCTGGGAAGCATCACAAATAGCTGCCGGGTGGGAGGCGAGTCTGGCTCCGAAAGCTCCGGGGTGCTGCAGAGTAACTGGGTGTCCTCTCCATCGCCCGCATGGGGAGCAGGTTTGGCCTGGCCAGCCCAGCTGTGGGGTGCTGCCGTCAGACATCGCGGTAGGTGGTCTGAACCCGGCCCAAGGTGCTCTAATCTACCATCTGCTGTAGCAGCCAAGTGATTCAGGGCTGGATGTTTGCTTTGTACCTCTTCAAGGTGTGAACTGAGATCACGTCATGCTCTTGAAAGAAGGCAACGAAAACAGACCCTCACCCTTCCCAGCTGGCTTCACCAAGCAGACAGTGGCTCTGCTCAGGTGGTGGGACCGACCACTGCCGGCTCAGCCACAAGCCCTGGAGAAGCCCTTCTCCCTGCCCCGGGAATCGCTCTCCAAATGTGTGGGACAAGCCAGATACCAGCTCACGGCTGCTCTGGGAGGCAGGGATCGCATTTGAAAAGTGACTGACCAATAATAAATAAACCATTTATAAGTAAACAAACACCAAACCCCTGCCTTTAGGTGGAAGTCATTGCATGTAAATTTATAGGTGGCTTCTGTGTAGCGCTGCATTGCAAGGGAGCCGGGAGCAGGACTTTGTGACGGGGTGCATACCCTTACGGTATGTGCTTCATTAAACACCTTTCCACCCACGCCAAGCGGTTCGGACACCAGAACAGCAACCAAAGCCTTTCCTGGCAGCTTCCCAGCCAGAGGAAAAAGGGCCACGTTGTCCCCTGGGACGTGGGGATAAACCTCCGGGGAAGGTTTGGCAGCAAGTGGATGGGAGCATCGGCACCTGGAGCAGCCCTGCTGCAGGAGCCCGTCCTGCGCAAAGGGGTTGCCCGTGCAGGCAGATGGCAAAAGCCATCACCCCACGTCCTTGAAATTGGCTGCGACGAGGGGAAAGAAAAATGGATCAAAGGACCATGCAGAGATGAAGGATTAGCAGAAGTTAGCTGGTCCGGAAGTTTCCAGAGAAGTGGTGGATGTGAGTGAAAATGCGTCTGTGGCCAGAGGCTGGAGAATCAGGGGAGGGCTGTGCCTGCATCTGCTGGAAAATATCCAAAAATCTACTTTTTGGGGTGTTATTATCGGCTTCACATCTGTCCTGCAACTTCTCTGCTGTTTGAAGCGTGTTGCTAGTTCCAGACCAGAAATAGCTGCATCTTCCCGGAGGGCACAGGGACACCTGCTAGAGATGCTGAGTCGGATGCGCTCAAATGATGGAGGGGAAAACGTGAGCGCCCACCCGCGTGGGGAGAGCGCTGGGTCGCCGGTGGGGTCCCTCTCTCTGCCGTATTTCAACACACACGTGTGGGTGCCCTGAACCGATGTCAGGGATAAATTGAGTCAATTATCTCCCACCATCTCTGTTGAAAGTGGTACTTAATCCTTTCCTCTAAACCTTTTATCTGACATTAAATGGTCATTAGTTTAAAAGAAAAAAGTTAAGCCGACTCACTTTCCAGCTGGAAAAACCTTTATAAAAGCAGTAAAAATGCACTGAGGGCATGTACTGATAACATTGTTTTAGGGAACAAACAAAAAACACCATCAGTTTTACATTAATTAGTTTTCTGGGCAAATGAATTAAACAAACAGGACCGCTGATTAGTAACTTGTGGGCACATTATTGTGTTTACTATTAGACCTTCCTGGAAATTTCCCGAGTTAGAAGAAACATTTAAATTATAACCAGCTACACGTTTCTGGTGGGAATCGTTCCCAGTCATAAATAATAAAGAAGTCTTTAGGCTGATGCAAAGGAATTCAGATTCATCTCCCTGATGTTTCCAGTCAAAACCAGGAATCCAAGACCCTGCTGCTTTGGGTGGAAGCTCTCGGGGTGGGGAGGCATGACGGTGGGGAGCCTGGGGATCGATGCTCCGGCGAAAACGGGAGACTCGCCTTGTCCGCCTGTCCTGCTCCACAGGCTTGTTAGTGGTTTGCATCGTTAAGCAACCAGCCTCTGCTCTCAGCACGACACCTACCCTGTGCCACGCTGGAGCAGCTTGGGTTTTCTACCAGGGCTTCTCCGTCTGGGCTGTGTCCTGCTGCTCTGGGGCAGGAGCCTCCTGACTCACGTCTGACGCTGCAGAACCTTGCGCCGATGGGGATCAGCAATGTGGTGCAGGAGGTGGCTCGGAGTCTCCCATGCGGCACCATGATGAATGCAGCAGGCCTGTTTTTGGCTTTTCCAACCCCAAAATTGGAATATTATTAGTGGCATTACCTCCTCAGCATCCTCCCTTTGCAAAGCTGGAAAACGAGGTGGTTTCTCTGCATTGACTCTTCATCCCCAGTGGCAAGCCCACGCTGCCTCCGAGCTCTGCCACAGCCCTCCCTGTTTGCACAGGGTGACAGGAGCGGAGAGGGACCCCCAGTTACTGGGGGAGTCGCTGCCGCCTGCATCTCTTCTTGCTGGCAACTCACGGGGTGACGCGGGGAGATGGGAGCCTGCGCCCTGGAGCAGCCTCCTGCCCTGCCGTGCGCCCAGCGACCGCCAGCCCGGGGTGCGCAGTGGCATCCTGGCTTGGTGCTGGCACCCACCTTGGGAGATGCCTTCGTCAAGGCCAGAGCGGAATCTGGGATTGGACTGGGGTGGTAAAACAAGGACTAAACATTAAATCAGGAATTAGCTAGGGGTTTGGTGAAATGTGACTGGGATTTTTTTTGGTCCTTTTTGCCTTGAAAAGCACAGCTAAAGGATTAAGTTTTGTGTTTTTTAATCAGATTTTTCTTCTTGGAAAGTTTTTTGCATTTTTCCAGCCTAGAAGCAAAGTCTAGAAATATTGAAATGTGAAAAGAATGCATTTCAGGTCCCAGTTTTTCTACTTGTGACACAAATAAAGGTTTCCTTTAATGCAAAGTTTTTGCTTATCCGTAAATGTGTGGAAACATCTAGCCATCTCTAACACAGATTATTCAGCTCGTAAATTTTGAAATGGAAATGCTGAATCTTCCCGTGGTTAGGAGCGCAGTGCCAGGCCCTCACCTCCTGCCGCCAGCGTTGCATCACCCGCGGCAGGGCGGCACGCGTACGGAGCAGGGCGCAAGCGAGGAGTTCAGCTTGTGAGTGCCGCAGGACCGGGTTGACATGGGCCAATCCAGCTGTTGCCATTGGGCTGTTTCCAAACTGCCCGTCTGAAGCCCCGGAGCAGGGTGTGCTGTGACCCCCGCACCCACGTGCTTGGTTCTGCGGGCATCACTTCCCGAAAGCAATACTGGTCATATTTCATTTACTGGTAAATTATAGATTGGGGAACTGACTCCAGCCTTTTCGGTTGCACCCTGTAGCTAGGCCTGGGTCTGTTATCACTTGAGGACATTTTATTAATGAGACACGCAGCCCAGCTGTGGCTGCCCCGTTAATGCCAGGGGTTGAGATAGCGGGGTTATTTGCTGCTGTTTGAATGTTTTGCTCACGCTGGCAGCGAGCCCTCCGTTGCTACCTGCTCTGCAAGCAAAGGAGAGCGGCGGTGCGCATCGCCTGCCATAGCCGGGGAGCTGGCAGGGCCACGTGGCACCGTGCATTTCATAGGAACTCAGTCCTGCGAGGCTTTGCAGAGTTACGTGGCAATAAGAGCAATAAAGCCGACAGACATGAGGACAGGGGCGAGAGCAGCCCCCATCCAGGTGCCCGTTGCTGCTTGCACATGGGTGCAAAGCTCTCCGCTTTGCGCTGTGGTTAACTGAGACTAAGCTTTTTTTTTTGGGCTGGAGGTTTGTGCAACATTTCCACACCAGGGTCTTAGCATGAGAAAAGTCATCGTGACAGAGCGCGGAAGAAATGACACGGAGCACGAGCCCCTTCTCTGTGCAGCAAGAGCTGCTGCGAGAGGCTCCTGTTTGCATAACGAAGTAGCTCGGCTTTTGCTGTCTGCCCGACTCATTTATGCTTTTCTGCAGCTCCTAGCCCCAATCCAGCCAGACTTGACATTAGCAGATGCCAAATGAATATTTGCACAAATGTTCACCAGCGAGTTTTCGTGCCGCTCCCTCCCTCAAGGTGGCAAGTGTGGGTGTGGAGAGCGCTGCCCCTGTTTGCGAACATGTCCCTTTGAACTCCCCAGCGGGGAGGGTGAAAGAGAGGGGAAAAGGTTTTCCAAGCAAGAAAATAAATAAATAAATAGATAGATAGATAGATAGATAATAAAATCATCTGAACAGGTTCCAGCCTGTGTTATTTTGTTGTTAACCCAGAAACCTGTGGGTACTGGAATCTGGGAAAGGAGCAGAGGAATGGAAACGGACTCAGTAGGAGCAGGAATGCAGTGAGAAATAAAGGAAACCCGAAAAAGCCCCGAATCATGACTTTGGTTTTGTTGATATGAAAATTAGACACATACAAATTAGCTAGGAAATATCCTGTTTCTTTAGGAGGGCTGGGGGAGGAGAAGGTATTAACCTTATGAAGGGAACTCTCCGGCCACCCCAGGGAGCGTGTGAAGTAAGTGTTGGGTGATGTGTTGACTTTAATGCAGGAAAGGAGTCTGCTGCCGAGAGCGACATTAATCCTGCGTCTGCGTTTGGGCTGCAGTCGTGAGCATCCTCCCTCGTCTCCCAAACGCAAGCGCCCCGTTTAAAGCAGTGCCCGGAGGATGCTGCCCTGGGCACATGGCCCCTACCTCGGCTGGAGGGGGGCCAGGCTTGGGAGGGGGTTTCCAGCTGAGGAACCCAAATCTGCTCGTACAGGGACTGCGGGTGGTGGGCACAACGTTGGGTATTTTGCCACAGACAGGCTCTGGCAGGGATTTGGGGGTGGCCCCCTCGGGAGCAGGACGGACCCTTCCCATTCCCGCACCCCTTCGGTGCCACAGGCGGGAGCAGCCCTAACCCAGGGCAGGATTTGGACACCTTCCCCAGACCTGCTCAGTCTGGTGCTCACCGGGTCCGGCCGGGTTTGCCGCGGAGCCTGCGAGGGGGGAGCAGCAGAGAAACGCCTGAGGACGGAAGAGTTAAGCGCACCCTGGCAGCGGTCCCCTGCCTCCCCTCCCCAAGCTAATCTAGCAGATGGGGGAGATACTAATTATCCCCCAAGCCGGTAGCTGTGCGGTGAGGGCGATGCTATCCTGGAGCTGTGCCACGCTATGCCGCGGAGTGGAGGCATCGCTTCGGCGAGAGCGGGGTGAGCCGTTTCGGGGTGACCCGTGGGGACACGGTGTGAGCCGCCTGGGAAGAGGATGCTGCTGCAAACCCTGCTTGCAGGAATAAAAGCAAGGTGCTAGCGGGGCCGGGGTGGAAACAGGCTTGGCTTTTCCCATCTCGCCGTACCCTTGCTTTGGACACACCGCTATCCTTAATTCCTCCCGGGAATTCCCAAAAGAACAAGTAGCTTTTAACCGCTGCAGTGCATTATAGCAGGTAACTGGAAAGATGCTCTGGCAGAGACTGTTTCCTTAACAAACAAACAAACAAACAAGCAAACAAACAAACAAACAAAAAATCCCTATATTTTGCATATCTGAGAGATGCCGAAGGTGCTTTGTCAGCACGCAGCTTGCCCCTGGTGTTTGCTGGGCTGGAGGGACCGGTTCCAGCTCTGCCTTTTGAGTGAGGGTCTGTTCAAGCCCCCCCTCCACGCCAGCTTCCTCCCCTGCAAGCCCCCGGCGCCCATGCCCCCCGACACCGCTCTGGGCTTTGCAGATGAAAGCCGCGTTACGAACAAAGCATTATTGATTATTATCCCCTCGAATTTCAGAGCGGGCTAGCATTTCATGTGCACGACACAGTCCGTGGGCTTGCTGGAATAAATAACACATGGGAGCTTGTTCATATGCCTAGTCAATAGGGAGCTGTCGGCTTACATGCGATTTCACACATTTTTTCAGCTAGCTCAGCAATCCAAATGCAAAAATCCGGCAAACAGGGACATCGTGTTTATTTCTGACAATCCCTGGAGAGGGCTGTATCCGTAAACCAATGAATGGATTACACTCATCCATAGATGATGGGGTTTTTTCCATCTGTGACAGATATTATATGGAAAATCTCCATTTAATATCTGATCCAAGAATAATTCAATACAAGTGAGTAATATAAGTTAAAAATATTGTAAATTCTTCTTAACTCTTTCAGGGCAGTATGTGCGGGTGGAAGGCAGAAGCCAGTGGAAATCATTTGTGAAATGGGGAATGACGCTTTGCAGGTGGCATCTCAGAGACCTAACATCCATACAGCTCTTGGGAATACAGGTTGTGACAAATTGATCAGGTTTTGACCCTTCTGAGGGGCATCCTAAAAGCCTGGCTGGGAAATGAAAGAGGGGTCTGAAATGCAGAGGTTGCAGGCAGAGCTCGGTCGATGTTGTCACAGCGGTAGCTGGTGGAAAGCTGCTCTTCCAGACTAGCCCGCAGAGTTATGCCTGGGTATGGGCCAGCAGCTGCAAAATAGTGGTCAGCTATCAAGATGTGGTCATCAGTTCAGAACAGATGCTTCTGGGTAAAGTTGGATGGGGCTTTGCCCCTTGATGGCATGGCTGTCAGCGCGGTGATGCCCTGCAGACCAAAATGGGGTGATGAGGCTGTTGTACGAAATGCCTCGGCAGCAAAGCACTAAGCAGAGAAGCACCCTGAGCAGACAGAGGTGATGCTTCTGGCCAAAGGCTTGAAACATTGGGCTCCATGCACCAGCTCTTGCCTTTTGGGTCTTCCAAAGGTGGCTTCCAGCAATTCCTGACCTGGTTTGGGCTGGATGACAGAGACAGTCCATGAGTAAAGGACTCCAGACCTTCTCCTGAAAACTCACCATGTGTCCTAGAAGCAGTGACAGTGGCTGAGAGTGAGCTGGGTATCAGAAATGGAGACGGAGGCGATCAGCTTCTGCTTTCTGCTCTGCTAGCCTGGCACTTCTCAAAATTAACGTAGTCCTGAATTTATACCAGCACGAATGAGGTTGGATCACTAATGACCACAGGTTAATAGGCTGTCACTGTGTGTTTTGGCTCATACAGCCATTAAATGATAGTGGACTGTTCCTGATGTGCTGGTCAGAGGGGCAAGCCAGGATAGTCCTTAACGGACACAGTTACCAAGGCAAGCCAGGATAGTCCTTAACGCACACAGTTACCAAGTGAGTAAAAAGCCACCCTGGGGTGAAAAGCCAGCGCCGTACCGACGGCTCTGCCAAAGCACTTGGAGCCATGTCCAGTGCCACGGATCCGGTGTCAGCCCTTGCTTGGGTGAAACTCACGTTAAAAAGGTTTTTCCTGATCAAGGCTGACTTTCTCAAGAGCCCAGCTTTTTGTCCTGCTCAGGACAATTTAATAACGGAATGATAGGTCAGGCTTGCAGGCTGGCTCTGCAGGTTTGAGCACAGGTGCTGCGCGGGGAGGGCAGAGTCAGCCCCGCTCCCCTGCCCGCCTCGTGATGGCAGGGGGTGCACGACGGCGAGCTCACACTCGTGCTCTCCAGCCCAGCCTGTCCGCAGCCCGAGGAGCGATGGCTGCAGTCGCCATGCTGAAAGAGATGCCAGTAGGTACGTGCAGGGAAAATTCAGAATATTGAAACTTCTGGTCACACAAAGAGCTTCGACAAATTCCATTACCTTGTGCTACGTCCGGGCACACTGACATTACTCACTGTGTCTCCAGAGCCACCGTGATGGCTGGAAGTGTCTCTTGGTCCAGCACGAAAAGAAAAAAACTTCGATTTTCCTGCTGGAAGAAACTGCTCAAACAGAGTGCACTCTGCAGATATTTCTATTTCAGTGAAGTCCCATTTTCTAATGGGATTTTTTTCTTTTTTTCCCACCTAGCCAGGAGAAACAAGGCACTGACTATCAAAGGCTGGACGTCACTGAACAGAAGTAGAAATAGAAATATACACATACACATGCACATGCACATACACATACACACATATATACATACATATACATATACATATACATGTGTGCGTGCCTCTCTGTCTTTATTGCTACCACCACAGCATCCCAAAGCTTTTGTCCTTGACCTAGGCGACGTGCAGTACCAGCGCTCCGAGCCTGAGCAGGAGAGGAAAGGCAGCAGATGGGTGCAGACAGAGAGCGAGCGCAGGGAGACGATGAGCCAATATTGCTCAGCATGATAGACAGTGGTCTTAGCACACCAGCAGCCTAATTCAATTTTTTTTGCTGTCAATTTTTCGGTAGATATGCTGGCAAAGGACAGATTTAAGGAGGAATGTGAAGCGGCGGATCTTGCTGCTGTTTGCAGAGATCATCCCGGGGTGGAGGGTGGGCTGGAGGAAGGCACTGGGGCCCGTCAGGGTCACTGGAAATGAGCAGGCGCAATGGTGTACAGTGCTCGACACCAGCATCACGCGGGTGAAAGTCCAGCTGAATTCTATGTGCGTTGTACCTGCCTGGAGACTGGATGCCCTTCAGATAAACTGGGGGGATGAGATCTGGAGCTGGCTGTGGGGAAAAACAAGGAGAGAGAAAAATAAGAAGGTTTTGCTGTAACGATGGAATTTCGTATGGGATAGACTTGTTTTAAGCTTAAAAGATCACAGCATCAGTACATATATGTATTTACAAATACAGAATATAACGGCAGAGCCTAGCATTCAGGAATCAAGATACGAGCGAATTTCCTCCCTGGACAGTGTCCTTCTCTCGGTTCCACTCCTCAGCCCTACGTGCCGGGGTCTCCGATGCCCAGCGAAACCCCTCCGTCCCTGCCAGCCACTTGCATGCTGCATCCCAGAGAGGTTCTCTCTCATCGCTGTGCGTGCCAGATGCCTCATGCTTTTTGCTTTATCTTGGTACCGTCTCAGGAACACCGCAGCATCCTTTATGTGAGATTTCAGCCCTCCAGACCTTTTAGCTCCCCCCAGATGTGTTTCCTGCTCTTACTCCATGAAATGGGCCCAGGATGAGGGATAGCTGCCTGGGCTGGATTCTGCCATGAAAGCCTCCTCTCCCGGAGGAGAAGCCCCCAGGAGCTCTCCATGCCCCCTTTCCACCACCCTGCAGCTCATTCCCTTAAATACCTGCACCTTCTGTGAGGATATTTAACTCTTCCCGGGGCTGTGCTGGCCTCTGGTATAATCTCAGCAGCTGTTTCCAGCTCTTGTCCTAGTTGTCTGAGCCTGCAAGCTGGTTTGGTTTGACCTGCTAAGCACAGATGCTGTCATGGATTCTGTTCTCCTCTCCATACCCTGGGTTGCTGCTTTTCATCTTTTCCTACCTCAAGCATAATTCTTCACATCTTCTGATTTCAGTGGTGCTCGGATGCCTCCTAGGAATTTAGTAACATTTCCCCTTTTCATCCTGCCCCACTGCATTTTGGTATCGTCAGTGTGTTGGACAGTACCCTACCGCGTCCTGTCAGCCATGGGCTACAAACAACTACGCAGAATTCAGGCATATTTTTGAACATATGTTCCTCCACCTCTCCGGGGCCAAATATTTCATTTTGCTTCAAATATCAGGGAGGAAGTAATTGATTAACATGTTCATTACTCATTTCTGGTACAGCACAGTCTAAACATCTTAGGTTTAATCCATGTTTTTTGCGGTGAGTGCCACATAAACTCACATTAAGAGACTGATGGCCATTGCAGCGTAGTGCTTGGTATTTAAGAAATGAATCCGATTTTGTGTCTTCCCGGTAAGCAAAAATGATATCAGCATTACTGTCGTGCAGATTTGGATAAACCCGCTGCTGCTTCGAAGATGCTTGTTCACGGTTAGAGCCCTGCTAACTCTTGCAAGGCTTGTATTGCGGTTTATAGCGCAGTATAATGTTTGTGTGTGTCCTTATACTTTTACCGTTCGATCAGTGAGCAAAGAAAGAGGAAATAAGATTTGTTAGCAATAAAGCAGTATACAATAGCTATTAAAATGGGGTAATTACATAATTAGCACGGTAGTGGTAACTCGCCCAGCATGAACAACAGTAAAACAAACCCCTGTTTCCCTTGGTCCGACTCGAGCTGGGACCCTAACAAAACCTCCAAAATGGTTATTTAGTTGAAACACACACGAAAAACTTAAAAGCCATCATAAAACTGAGAAGGGAGGCCCAAAAAACCACAGGGAAGCCAAACACTTTCAAAGAAACAATAGTAAATTAGGTGTTAAAGATATAAAAGCCTGTTCCCTAACAATTTAATTAGGTAGCATGTCTGTTACAGACATTATGCTGCTAGTTTTGGAACCCATGGCAGGGCCTCACAGCTCTCAATTCACACTAGCCCCCAAGAGAGGAGTTTGTTATGAAGGACTGATGTTTTTGCTCTACAGAGAAGTGTGATGGTAATCAAGTGAAAATGGCAGGTAGCACAAGAAATTACTATTTTTCTTCCCCTTTGCAACTTTCCTTGACATATTTTTACAGTAATTAAAAGCCCAGTTTGAAGAATAGTCCTGGTTTTAATTAGCACCTGCTTCAGTTTCATCTGAGCTCATTCCCTCGAAGAAGGAACAAAACAACAAAACTCTCCCGGAATGGGCTTCAGTTTGACTGGCGTGAGATAACCCTGCCTCCGACTTCTGTCCTGCATGCGGGAACGGGGCTCAGCGGCCAGGTGCACAGGCAGAGCCCCTTCGCTGGGTGTGCAGCCCCCGAACGCGCCTTGGCTGGGGTTGCATTCAACTCCTCCTGCAACCGCACGGCATCTCCTGTGCTCGGAAGCGAACCTCTTCTTGCCCCATCCTAAATATGTTTGGTGGGGTTCTGGCTCCACCAAAGGAACTGGAAGTCCTGGTGGCTTTGCCCGGGCTGAGTTCACCATTAGTGTCTTTTAAGATTAAACCCATTAGGAGGAATCCATGAAAGGAATGCCTGGGGAGGGAAGGGGATTGTTAAGATGCCGTTATTAAATTGGAAGGTCCAAGCGCCTCACTGCTGCTCAGAAATCACCCCACACTAGATACTGCCATGAACCCTCTCTGGAAAGGCTGGCTTTTACCTCTGAGGCTCTAAAGATGCAGTTTTTTTCTCTTTACGGCAAAGATGGTTGCGTTTAATGACGAAGAGCAGGATCTTGTGGAAAGACTCTCCCTGAGCTCTTCTCAAAGGCAGGATACCGAGCAGTAGTCCTGCTGTGCCCAGGGTAATCTTCAGGGATAAGGTTTCCATCGGAGTGTTGCTTGGCGGTTTGTTCTTCCATCACCTCCCAGCAATGTTTATACCCAGGAACGGCGAGTACATCACGAGCCGAGGGGCTCATTCATTTTCAGTGGAGTCTCTTTGCTAAAAAACGATGGCACGTCCCTGATGGAGTTAACCAAAGCAAGCGGAGAGGTCCTCATGTAACCTTTCTGTTGGTGTGCAGGCTTTGCCTTAACACTCAGTCTGATTTTACATCATCTAATGGTGAATGTGCCGCGCAGAGCCGTGAGCTGCCCTGCAGTTAGCACGCCATTTCGATGCTGCCCTGGCCCGCTCTGAGTCATTGTTTCCCTACAGCGCTGCTTCTCATCCAGCAGATCTCAAACCAGCGACATGCAGCCACCCATCCAAACAAGACCAAGCCCCTTGGAGAAGTGGCCCCGCTCCCTCCAGAAGTGTGGATCTTCTCTGGTTTGATGTTTGTCCATGTGAGGATGCAGACATGCAGGTCCGCTCCGACATCACCAGCTGGAGACGGAATCAGAGCTTTTCACTTTCAGAGACTGCACAGGAGTTGCTTTGAGCTCTCAATGCACTCCAGAGAGGAGCGACGGCACTTCTACATCATTTTTTGAGGCTTCTAATCCTTACTTATGCCTTTACATGCACTTCCAGACCTGTACTGCTATGTTCAGCTGGAAAAAGGAGTAACACTGTAAAACAGGATTGGCTCTGCTTTGAGAACTTCTTTAAGGACAAGGTGATGGGGGAAAAGCAGCTCTCTCGGGGAAGAGCTGCTCCCCGTAGCCTCAGCGTGCTCCCCATATTTTGAGAGCATGCACCCCCTCACTGGGTTATGTGCTGAGAATGAGCCTGGGCTAAAGTGTCTCCAGTTGAGAGAGGCACAGACACTGCAGGACCTGGAGATGCTCCCATGGAGCCGTGGGGAACCAGTGCAGGCAGAACTGGATCCCTGGTAACGACCAGCCAGATCGGATGGACAACTTCCTCTGACCACACGTCAGCCGCTCAGCCGAGCTGCAACGCTGCAGATAAGGAGCAAAGATCCAGTCACTTCTCTTACTCTGGTATCCGTGTCCAAAATTTCCTCCCCAGGCCACTGAGATTCCACTTCTCCTCCCAAAGTAGCTGGCAGCAGCTCCCCTCCCCGGGGAGCAAAGGCTCCTGCATTTCCATGTTGTTGTGTGTGTTGTTTGTGAAGGGCTTTGGAGTGAAATCTTTCTCACAAGGCTTTTTTTTTTTTTTTTTTATTATCACTTCATTGTTTTTTCAGGGCTGGAAACATAAGCTCAGCTATCCTGATGCTATTTTGGACCTCACACCTCTACTTGACCTAAGAGAACTAAGGACAGCTGCAAAAATACAAACAAACAAATAACATAGAGCATTGGATATGCTTTAAACCGCTAATGAGCTAAGCCTAACAACCCCCCTAGGAGGCATATGTTAATTTATATGTTTTCATTAAGTCTAGTCTTCAGCCTCTTGATTTGTCTGTGCAGTGTGCAGCATTGCAGGGTCCTCGGTGAACAGGGAAGACAACGGTGGGACCAAAGCTTTGGCAAGAGTGTTTGAGATCAGAGCATTTTCTCGAGTGAAACATCTCCTGCTTAAAAAGGACAGTGACTGTCTGTGTCACGGCGATGCGACGCGACGTCCTGGTCACTGCACGTGCAGATACAGCAAGCAAGGCTGCAAAGCGCTGAAATAATGCACGTGATGTCGAATAGCGGGGAGGAGGATGGCACAGATCCGCAGCGAGCTGCCTCCGCTGCACACGGGAGCCTCCACCGACCATCCCTCTGCAGGAGTCTGGGCCAGGGGCTCTGTTTGGCCAAAGCTGCAAACCCTTGCCCGTCCCGCTCCGTCTTATTCCAGCCGAGCTCAGATTTCCCACACCCAGGCACTGAAATAGGGGGAAAATAAGCCATTTGAGGAAGGGACGATAATATTCTCCCTCCTCACTTTTCAGTGATACGAGATGTCAAGTGGTTCTGGCATAAACAGCATGTTCCCCCCTCGTAGCTCTTTTTTCCAGCTCGTTCCCGTGAAGCTGCAGTTATTTGTGACTTCACTCCAGATCTATTGCTCTGGGATTTGGGAAGTGCTGCCACTCCCTCAGCCCGCATCGCCGCCGTGGGGGTGGGGAGAAGGAGAAATGGGGAATAAACAGGGCTGTCACCTTGCACGAAGCGGGAGATGGAGCCTTCCTCCACCGCCTGGCCATGCCGCAGCCCCCGGGGTGGGGACAGGGCTGTGACCGAGGGGCAGGAGCGTGCGGGAAGCTATAGGAAACCATCGCCTCTCTGTATAAACAGCAATATTCAGAGATATTCACATAGCAGCTGCAATAGTGAAGCGCTGGACACGTCCATGCCCTGCAGCTCCTCCTCTGTAATTCCTTGCGGCTAATGCCGGCTGTTGCGTGGTGCAGCAGCAGGGTCGGTGGCTGGTGAGGCGGTGGAGCAGCCTCCATCACACCTCTAGCTGCCCCGCCGCAGGCTCTTCTGCTCACTGTGAGCTATTTGACCCATGGGAGATCATTCACAACCCATCTTGCTCCTCTTTCACAGGGCAGATACGTCCACTTGGATTTTTGGCTTGAGCGGTCTGACTTGTGGAGGCAACGCTAATGGTCAGAGGGGTGTTGATAGAGCGGGGAGCCAGCAGTGCTCCTTGCCCAGCCTCGCAGCGGGTGAGGGGACACCTCCGGAGCTTGGTGCTGGCGTGACTTGCAGCAGAGCAGAGCCCACTGACTTCAAGCGTCTCCTTGGTTAGAGAAGCGAGATGGGTAAAAATAGCAGCTTACTGTTGAGGAAAACTGCTTCCTGTCTGGGCCTTATTTCATCGCCCCAGGCCAGCGCCGTGCAGCTGCGAAACCGCAGCCTGGCTCCGTCTCTTTGCTCCCTACTTGTACGTGGTCAGTGCACTCTAATCACAGCGCTCTGGGGAGGGGGGGGAACCCTCTGGTCCTCAGGGCTCTGCTTGAGGGTAGCCAGCCTCAAATATTTGGGGCTCCACATCAGTCACATTTGAAATATATTGTGATTTGTTTACTTGCACTGAAATTTCCCTAAGAAGCTTCCTAGTTCTGCTAGGAAGTTCCCACCCTGTTTTACTTATGATCTCACCTTGTAGTTTGTAACCCTTTGGCTGGGGGTGGGCATCTGTGGGCTGAAAAACTCAGTGACCTGCTCTTGTGATGGGAGTGTGGTCATTTTGCAACTGGACTCATCTCCAGTTCGATGACAAGCGGAAAAGGCTGCAGAGCCCTCAGGAAAGCGGACAGAAGAGTAGGTCATAGAGTGGACACATTCTACTAGAGTGTGATCCAAAGGCTGTAGTTTAGGTACGACGGAATACTGGTGGGTGTAAGAGCAAAGGCTGAGGGAACTGCAACAATTTGGTCAAGATCAGCCTGGAACTACCTGATCTTCTAAATTCTCTTACCAACAGTGGGCAAGATCCTTCAGCTCTTAGGACTACAACATCACCCTTGGTTTGCCTTGTAGAGGTGAAGTCATTTTACAAGTGATTTTAGAAACAGTCCTAACCCTTAGAACAGATCCAAAGTTTTTTTCTAAGGCAAACACTCCCCTGGTACTACTGGGTTTCTGGGAGGGCTCCTCTAGAGAAGTGTGGAACCTGCAAGGACAACAAAGGAAAGCAAAGGGGAAAATGGTGGTTGATTTGTCAGCATTGGTTTGGGTCAGATCTCATCTTGCCAACTCACGCTTCCTCTGCCTTTCTGCAGGTGACTTTCACTTTGTGTTGCACCAGCCTATATGGCCACCCACGCTCTCCTTCACTGCGCCGTCAGGTGATCACCCAATACACAGGAAGGAGCTACATCATCTGAAACCAGTAAACTTGAGCAAATGGCAGATGAGTTCCAGCAGTCAAAAAGGTACCTTCAGAGAGAAAGGAGCATCTCTGCCCAAAGGAGTGCTCCTTTGGAAGAGGAGAGACTGGCTGAATCTCACCCAGACATGCCCCTCTGCAGTTAGTGTTTCTCATGTTTCACAAGCACTTGTGATGTGCCTCACTCCAAGAAGGGTTTCCTCTGCTTGTGGTTGGATCTGGTCTGGGTTCTAGCTCCTCAGCCAAAGCCTGTGGGAGGCTGCCTGTCCAGTGTCACATGGTATTATTACTTCAGCGGCCTGAATTTCTTCACATTCCTGTATGTCCCTCATTTTTGGTCAAACTACATTCAGAAATATTTTTTTTTTCCCATCTTAGGAGTAAAATAACTCCGAGGATTTATTCCACTACAATTCATCTTCCCAGAAGAACAGTAGATAAATATTTCAGGCTGCATCTGATTTGATTTAAGATCTTATTTCTGTTGCTGAGGTACATTTTCCTTGCATGGAGGGCAGGCTGCATCAAAGCCACGATGATTCACTGAGTTTCGCAAAGGGCTGGTTTGCCAGTTGTGTTCTCCGGCTGTTGCTAGGCTTGTGAATCAGATCTACCTCGGACCTTCCCACAGAGCCAAGGGTTTCGGCTGGGTGAGGGCTGAGTGGTAATGAGACCTGGTCAGAAGGTGGAATTTCCACTCCAGGAGAAGCTCTGACACTCCCCAGTTCTTTTTGTTATGAATCGAGATGAAAAGGTGAAATTTGGAAGTTTCCCATGAAATGTAAATTCAGAAACTATTTGGAAAAGAAAGCCTTATTTAAATGACTTTGGTCTTGTTTCTACTTTCCTCTCTTACAAAAATGGAAAAACCAAGACATTAGGTAGTGCAAAACATAAAAACTGTATATGGTTTGACTCAATATTCAACTATGTGCAGGAGTGGAAGCAAAAAGACCATAATGAAAAGAAGCACGTCAATGCCATTGAAAAGAACCACTGCAGCGGTGATGAAACACCATGTTTTGACATACTCCTGTTGTAAAATTTCATTGAAATTGACAAACTGCCGAGAAATATTTTGATTTTTGAATAGACTTAACTGGATGAGAAATTGCTCTGTTGAAAAATTTTCAGCTGGCTCTACTGCAAACTGAGTCAACAGCTGATGAGCAGACCATCATCACTGCTGGAGAGGGCCTGGAGACGGCGAGGCAAACAGGCGAAGGTCAAATCCTGAGCGTTTTAGCAGTCACTCATCAAAATACCATTTGACTTTAGCAGGAAGCCGGACTAAATAAGAACGACAGTGTTTGGCACTTTGTGAGTGTCCAGATGGCCTAGCATTAGGCGCTGGCTTCTAAGAGTAGATACGACCCAAGTTGTTATCAAGGCTTCTCGCAGCAGCCATTGCAGAGATTGACAAGTCAGAACGCCTTTGTTAGGAGCTAAAGTCAGGTCTGCGAAATCAGCCTCTCAATTTCAAGCAGATGCAAGATGCGAAAGTAGGAGGAAGATGGCAAGAAGAGTCGCTTGCTGGAACAGATGTACTGGAATGTGCACTCGTGTCTTCTGCTGGAGGGGCCTCTGCCAAAGGAGAACATCAGTTCCGAGGAATTGCTGGTTCAAACTGACATTTAGTCTCCTCAAAAGGGATTTCATGTACACCCGTGGCACACGGATCTTAACTGTCTGGTAAGTCTGAAAGTCCACATTGTTCTGTTGGGAGCTTCAGGGCAAGACAAAATAAAAATGCTGAAGTCCACAACTGCCTCACTTCCAGTAATTACTTTAAACTAGTTAAAGTATACACTTGAAGTGCTAAAAATAATAATCATTTAACACTGAAGAAGAGCTGTCAGTCAGAAAAGTGTGTGCCCTGTTTTTGGGTACATAATGACGTGCTGCTTTGTCTTACGTGCAGAACTCAGCCCAGGCTCCACTCAACCCGCGGAGCTGCAGCCACGTACACCCACGTACACTGCAGGACCTGACCGTGGCTGCACTGCAGAAATGCAGAAGGACAACAGATGCAGAATAACACCTGGTTCTATGGTTTCCTCAACTGTCGTGCATTCAGACTGTTACCTGATGGGAGGATTTGTCTTAGGAGTTTCACGGTTGGAAGACGTGTGTGATAGATTTATGGTAGTAGATAAGACATTTTTGGATGCACGAACAAGGAAGAATACAGTTCCGAAATTATACAAGCCTTGTTGTTTTATAAAATCCTAATGCACCGTAATGCTGTGACCCCAAGGAAGGTCTGTGTTTGCACTGAAGCTTTGGCATGCCTCGTGTCATCGATGGTACACAGGAGCTCAGCAAATCGACCAGGAGATGGACATTGTGACATGCCAGTGCACAGCCTGTTTGTTTTGTTTTCTGTTATGTTTGGCGCTGACAGTGAACAATGTTATTCTAGTAAATGTGGATGATACTGCTTGCAGATAACCTGTGTTTCAAAGGGGAAACCTACAAAGCTTTGCTCTGTTTTGCAATGAAGTCCTATTGCTTTGCTCGCACTGACCCTTGGGAAGCTCTCAATAAACAGGTGTTTTATCACCCGGGTTGATGCTGCCTGCTCTTTCTTTTTTTTTTTCTTTTTATGATGATGTGCTGGGAACATGTTACATGGCTGCTTCTGATTGCCTTTCGATGTGGATGGAAGGTTAGAGGTGGGCAGGCAAACCACTGCTGGGCAAGAAAGGAGGATTTTGGTGCACAACAATGCGTTGTAGATGTACAAAATAAGGTGTCTGTGTACAATCATGCACACAAACACCAGCTACCGTCCAGTGGCTTCAGTAGCACCCTGTGCCTTCCTTATACAAGTGGGATTCACAGAAGGGGCAGCGAGGAAGCTCCCACACTGGGTCCCAAAGATGCCTTCATCTCTGTATCGATGTAGACCCAGTCTGTCGCTGCTCTGAGGCCACCCCAGCCCCACAGAAGTGGTGCAGCGTTGGTGAAGCATTTCTCCACGAACTTGTGCGATACCTTTAGCTACTCCCCGAACGCCTCTCTGCAGTCTGCGTTGTGACTTTTCCTTTTATTGTTCATTTCAGTTGCACCTGCTCATTCCTCTGCAGATGAAAAGCTCTGAAGAAGCCTCACTGATGCCCCAGTCACAGAGCGTCTACTGCTGGGTTTGCTAGAGAAAATAGAACATGTACGGCAAAAGATGGACTTACTGTTTTTATTAATGTTGCAAAATAGCTAGCTTTGAGAAGGAGCCGAGAGCGGAGCTAGTCCCTTTCCCAGCCACAGGTTCTCTTTCATGTCAAACCCTTCTCTCACTTGGCAGCGCAGTGCAAATGTGAGAGCTGTGCCTTCTCCTGCCAACGCTCCCGCGTTGCCCCGTGATCTCCAACAAGCCGTCCAGCCTGGCTTAGCTGAACTCGGGAGCTGCCCCTCTGCCTTAGTCCGCTCTGCTGGCCCAGGTGTGCTGGAGGGGGTAAGGGGAAAGGGGGGGACCAACCTCGCATCCTGATGGCAAGCGCTGTGTCAGGAGGTCCCACGATCACCTCGTGGCTGGATGTCACACGGCTGGTTGTGACGACCCTTCCCCTCTCTGCGAAGTGACGCTAACTTGGCTTTTTCACAGCTCCAGGTATAGGAAAAGCACCACTGGCTGCAAGAACCGGGTGAGTAATTTGTAATGAATAGTTTATGTGAGTAATGCTGCCTTTTTTCCAGTATGCGAGTTGTCTGTATGAAAAGGCTGGATTTTTCCCAGAGAAAGTTGTTTTTTGTAAATGTTTTTTTTGAATAATCTCTGAAAAAAAGAAAATCTTGGTCTGCAGCTTATTAGTGAGTTGTTTGTTGCAAGTGTTTGATAGTCCAAATCCAGACTGTCTTGCATGCATGCACACAGCTCACGTGGGCCTGATTAAAGTCCATTTAAAGTTGGAGGGAGCCTTCCCACCGGCATTGCCGGGCCCCGGGACGTGCAGTGGACCTCCTGATTTGAAGGGTGCAGGCAGTACTCGGAAACAGGTTTCTCCCATGCTTACACCTGGCTGTAGGTGTCCATCAGTGCTTGCTGAGACTCTTCAATATTGGCTTAAAATTTGTCAGTTCAGGGCACAAGTCTATTCAGTAACTCCTCTGGCAATAAGCACAAGTGAGGTCTGGGCAGCATCCTTGTAAGCTCAGAATGTAGCAAGAGATTTTTTAACAGGTTTTGTGAAAACAACTTCTTGTGCAAAGGAGAGAGGACAGCCTGGTATTTAGAGGACTGAAATTATGTGGGATAAATTTTTTGAAAATACTTTTCCAGTTTTGAAGCACAATTCCCACTTTCTTTCCGTTCTCTTACATCAGTTCTGCCCATTCCAGCTCTGATTGTTGGTTTTACTCTCGACTCCTAACTCTTGGAAGTACCAAGCTGCCCACCTCTCTCAGAGCAATTGGGGAAGTGGGCATCCATACGTCTGGGCCATCGGTCCCACCCGTTACAGTGAGGGACTGAGACTTGCTGGGAGTGGAGCTCCTGGGACATCCAGTCCAGTGTGTGCTATCACTAGTTTCAAGGGCCAGAAACCCATTTATGAACTGCCAGCTGGAGCTTTCTTGTATCTTTAGGGACCTTTGAAAGTCTGGTTCTGCAACCGTTAATCCCTTCGACTGTCCCCAGGAGCACTTAGGCACTTCTGGAAATCTCCCTCATTCCCATTTCTAGTGCTTTGTCTGACGGGGCTTTGGCTGATGGAGCGTGTCAGACTCCATGCAGCCCCCAACCCAACTGTGGTAGCATTTGACAGCAGCTCCTGAGAGGAGCTGTAACTGCATATGGGATACAGCTGACCTCAGCTGGCCTGGCCAAGGTTACTCTGAGATTAATGCATCACACGCTCACATGTGCGGTGCATTGTGGAGCAGGGATGGTCCCCATGAGTTCGAGGGCAGCACAGCATCATCCCCCTTCCGACAGCAGGTCACACTCTGACAAACAAGAGCACCCATTTCTGAGGGCACGGGGATGCTGAGAGCCAGCCTTGAGGCTGCTGTCATCCAGCCTGAGTTGGCCAGGACCCTGCTGCAGCAAGGACACCAGGAGATTCCCCATTTCCACACTGATGTCTTCTTAGAGTGCGGAAATGCTGAACGAGAGCAAGAGCACTCAAAGCTGCTTCTTTAAACGGTGTAAGCACTGAAAACCCAAAATGATCTCTGAGGGAGGGATGGGGATCTCTTGCAACCCAAGAAGGTTCAATGGCTTGTTCAAAGGCTTGCACAAGTGCCAGCCGGTCCCCTCTGGCTCCCAAGAAAGTCTCCATTTTTCCATCACCTCCGAGGCTTGGTTGTAAGTCCGGTCCCTGCCACAAGCAGGCTTCCTGCTTCTTGGCTTGCTCTCACGATGCAAACTCTGCCATAGCTGCTGCACCCACCCTTGTCCCCACAGCCTTCTCCAGCAGAGCCTGCCCCTTGCTCTCCAGAGAGCTGCACCTTCTCCCTCTCCCCAGAGCAGTTCCAGCTGTGCTGGAGCACAGGAGCCAGGACAAGGTCTGCCGCCCAGTCACAGCCTTTTTCACAGTGGACCACATCCATAAACCAGATCTGAACACGAAGGATGTGTTCCAGCCTTCGCCTCACAGCAGACTGAGGGTTTGTCCCCCTCCCACAGCACGTCTTGGGAGTCCAGACCCAAAGCCATCCGTGCTGTATCACTGTCAAGCACATCCAGAGTCCAGCTTTTGTCTGCTTCCAGGCTTGTCTGCAAGTAGAGGAAAGAAAAGGGGTGAAGAGGAGGCAGAATGGGTGATGTCTTTAAAAACAGAAAGAAGTGGTATTTTTTTGGTGGAGTTAATGCTTGCATGTCCAAGGAGGGACTGAAAAATAGGAAAGGGAAAGAGCCCAGCCTACATAGCTGTGCAGATAGCCACGGGTTAGCCAGCACGGAGCGAGAGCACTAAGCCATGACAGGAGGCTGGCGTAGTATCATCTCAGATTATTAGTGCCTCTTGTTTTATAAGCTAAGTTCTGGGGGAGGAAATATGTAGTGAAGTGAAACTGGTGATTGTACAGGCACGCCGGCGATTAAGGTTGAAGTGGGTGGGCAGTCTGTGGGGGCTGGTGTGTTAACTCCAGCCAAGGAGAGGCACATGCTTTCCAATCTATGCTATCTCAGTTTCAGTGCTGCAGACAACCCATCAGGGTGTCATTAACAAGCAGTTACTCCGCTCTCGTTGCTGCGCTTTAAGGAAATATGTCAAAGGCATTTCTGGTGAGCGAGGGCTCGGTGCGATCAGATTGCTCCAGCCTTCTCACAGCATTCCATTCAGATTATAATACACAATAGTTCAGACCCTGCTGTGTCCCATTACTCAATTATGAAATTGCTTTAGAAGTTGGGAGCTTACTGATTGGCTCCGAATGATTTCATACCCATCATATTTCTGTGTGTTTGTGCTCTCGGGCTGATTGCTCCGTCTAGTTGGTTCAAGCCGTTTCACCCTTCTGTTTCATGCACTAGAATATATTTTATACCTCTCTGTATCGCTAACAAAGTCCCACTCAATGTGCTTTGCATCTTCAAATCGGGGGGTGGAAGTGCAAATTACCTTTGAGGTCGGTTGTTGTGGGTATGGAGCCCTCATGTTATTGCCTAAGAGCTGTGAGAAGTGGGAAATGTAGTGAACCGAAGGACAATCCTGTAGTGCAGAGCTCTTCTGCCTTACCTGTCTGGCAGATGTGCAGCTCCCTGTGAGGGAGCAGAATGGGGAAAGAAGGCTGGAACGGCAACTGAATTTATTTGTGCAGCTTCTACCACTGAGACCGAATCCTAAAGTATTTATCCTCTAAGCATCATAACCATTTAATCCACTAAGCATCACAACCAGCCTGTATAAAATGTCACTTTGTTCATGAATTACATGCAAGAGGCAAGGAAAAAGTTATATTGATAGTTTGTGCAGATAGGACCTGCTTTTGCGTATCAGATCTTTACGCATCTGTTTGCCTTCCTGCCTTGTTTGTCATGGGGTAAACATTTCTCAGTGGTGGAAGACTTAGTGGAGAGAGGCACTACTGCTTTATGTGTAAAGCAGGGATTTTACACCTGTTTGAAATAAACCCCACGAAACCTGAATGAAGTTTGATTCTCCTGAGTGACCCAATCTATCTTATCCTCTTTAAAACAGGAGCGAACGAGAATGAAGTCAGGAGGACTCAGCTTGTGCATCTTTAAGATGCTCAGTCCTGTTTGTATCCATCCATGCAAGAACTGAAGCAAGGTCCTGTTCTAAATTAAAATGATGTTATGTGTTCTAGTTCGGAGAGCCAAAATAAACTCAGTCTTTGAACTTTTCTCAAACTTACTGCAAGTGATCACTTTGAGCACCTATTGTTAACAGCAGCGTAAATTTTCAGGAACATTTTGTACCACCCAAAGCAAAAAAGCGGAGGCTGATAAACTGATAGTACGATGCATTGCCAGAGCCTATTAGAATCAAATCGTTGACATCTTCTAGAGAGATGCTGAGCTTACAAAAAATTTCTGGGTAAAAATGTCCTTCCTTGGTATGCAATTAATAGTTTTCTCCCTTCTCCGTCAATAAAGGAATGTGATTTAGAGTGAGAGCAAACTGCTCAGGGGGTTGGATGTGTTTAGAAGCCTGTGGATATGGCCAAGCAACTGGATGCCATTGACCTTGTGATCAAGCCCTCGATCTGCTGTTCAAAGGGAAGAGATTTCTTAATGAAAAGCCTGAACTCTGGTGGTCCCTCAAGAATTTCTCTTGGGCCAAATCCTGAAATCCTCTCTAGGTTAAGTCCTCGCTGGAGACGTTTCGATACAAATAAAAATGAAATGAGGACACTGGATCTGTCTGGCTTGTTTTTAAGGAATAATTTCTTTCCCAGAATCAGCGTTTAGCATTTTCCCCCCTGTCCTGTTCAGATTAGACCACCAGCAGGTTTGTTTCACCCTCTAGGTGTTATCAGGGAATTACTGGAAAGCAGCATGACTTTCTGTACCTTTGATGCTGTTAAAATGATAGTCCCTTTTGCCTATGCAGGGATGTAGCTAGAAGGTCTTTGAAAGGTTTCAGCTTATGTTTCCAAGAAGAACCACTGATTTTCTGATGAGTTAAGGCTTTGGCAACGGCAACAGGATTCTCTCACCTGCCAGCAGATAAGGATCATCGTAAATGTTCACCATTCTGGGCTATGCTATTCAGTCAATTGAATACTCAAAAAAAACCCCCAAACCAAAACCCCAGTATTGTGCCATCTAAATTTCCCCCTTTCAGACTTTCCACTGGATGTGATTGTTCTGACAATCTGCCATGCCGCTAGCACAGAGAGGTGCTTATCTTGCAAAGTTATTTCATGTATTTATTAACTTATTGTGTTTACTTATTTAACTATTCTCTGCAGATGAGACATATGGCAAATGCTGGCCAGCTTAGTCTCAGCTGCTTCTCAGATCCAGATGCTAATATCATTTCATAACTTGGCTTGTGCAGTTCAGATCTGTACCAAAAGACTCTGTTTTGAATTACCATTATATTTGATATTAATACTAAGCATACTCACAGCTGTCCTACATTGCTATTTCCACCCTCCCTGGGATTCGGCTCTCAGACAGAGGACATAACACTCTTGTATGTCTGCCTCTCAGGCTTTTAGATCTGTCCTGGACTCGCAGCATATTGTCTACAGCAGAGAAGATGTGCTAATTGCCACTGCATCATTCTCAACCTATGAGCTTGATGGCTTTTTCAAGGTCAGGCCTAACCTGGAAAGTTTTTCCAGCATCATAATAGTGACCTTCAACTGGGCAGCCCAGGAAAGGCTTATGTGCAGACTGTACAAAGTCTCTGAGAGTATTTGGGATGGGATTTCAGAAGTATTTAGTCACCTAAAGATGAGGAATGGTATCTAGCGGGATTTTCCAAACCACACTGGGCACAGATCCTCAGTGGTATTATATATCTTTGTCCCGGTGAAGTCAATGGGAGTTAAGCACTGAAGCATGCAGAGGGTGTAGGTCTCCATGCCCCCTTCTCTCAGACACATCTGCACAGCTATCCGCATCTTTAGGAGCACAAACACCTTGACAAGCCTGGTGACGGTGAGCCCCAACCAGGTAGCTGAGCACATGGCTTCCCCCAGCTCCTGGGCAACGGTCTCACCTCTGGACCTCCGTCTTGAAACGAAACGTCCCAGCTCACGTGTGTTCGGCTGCTGTCTAGGGACCCCATGCCCACCCCGGCTCGGGGTGTGGAGGGCGCTCAGGAATGGCATTTCCAGCTTGCTAAGGGCAGTGCTCTACCAGCTGAGACCGCGTAAACATCCCTCGTCAGCGGGAATGATGCTTGGGTCAGTTGTATGACTCAAGTATTTTCTTTTTCCCACAGAGGCAGAGTTGTTAGGGAGAGGAAAAACATCTAGCAGTTTGATTCCTGGTGCTCTCAGGATCCTGGATGAGCAACACTTTGAGTTACCTTTTTGTCCACGGCCGCTGATGTGCCCCGGGCACTGTTTCTTTAGCACAAGAGCAGAATGTGGTCTTCTGCAAATGAGCAGGTCAGCAGTTACTCTTTCTAGAGAGACAGGATCTTGTGCCTGTACTCACTAAAAGCTAAATATTTCTGTTGGTGACAAATGAATTTATCACCTTTTATGGATGAAAATGGGAGAAAAACTGTAAATCCAGTGTAAATCCCATCCTCAGAAAGCCCCTCGGGAGTCAGCCCAGAGATGTTAGGACAAAGGCTAAAAAACATCTTGGGTGACTTTCATATTTTGAGCAGGTTGGCAGCCTTGGCACGAGCCCATTAAAATCCACAGTGCTGTAGCAGGCATAAATCTGGCCCCAGTAGTGAAACGTCCTGGCCAGATGTGGGTTTGAGGTGCACCTCGCCTGGGTGTTTTCCAAGGTACACCGAGATGCATGCTGTGCAGCAGAGAGTCAGCTCCTCTCCCTCCATCTTCTGCTTTCTCCTCAGAGAGGATTCAAGTTTATTTAATCTCGGATTTCTTGCTGAAAAACACTCAGTGAGCATGAAATGCCTTTGAACTCTGGGAGCATTGCTACTGCCTGTAATAAGGCCGGGTAGCAGGAGACAGCCGCTTCCGTAGCTATTACAAACACATCTGCACAACGTGATGCAGGAAGCATCTGAACGCCTCCATAGCCTCGCACACTTTTCTGAGCACATTAGGAAACACGAAGGACAGAGTTTGCGACCCGCACGCCCCGCTCACCGGCCCGCACGCAGTATGCTACGGGGGCAAATTGTTGAGCTTAATATAAAAGTATTTCCAGCCCAGACAACAATCAGCTGCGAGGGACTTGGAATACGTTCGAAAGCGGATAGCCAGGAAACCCTTTCCATGAAGTGAAGAGAGGATTTAGTTGCTGAGTGCTGCAAAGATGCATACATTTTCCTAAAAAAACATTCGTGGTGCCAACATGAAGATTCAGTGCATTGTCAAAACAAGCCAAGACTCTTATTAAAACCAATTGCTTTGGTTTGTTAGGCTACTTTACTATGGTGTCTCTAAGCCAACATATGTATTTGGGTTTAGAAGAGCTGTTTCAGCCAAACCTTAGGTGGCTAGAAATGAATGTGAGCTGAGCAGATGCAGGGTATCATTCACCCACTACTGTCCTTTGGAGGCTGTTCCATGGTACGTGGGACACGGTATGTCAGATGTTGGCTTTCTCTGTGAGGGCAGATGGCCTCGTGATGAAGCTGTACACTATGATCGCCTCAGAGGTACGGCCAGTGCTGTGGGAACCCTGGGTGCTCCGCATTTGCATACACACTAATGTAACAGAAGAAAATAAGATAAAATACACACGCTATTTCTTGTAAGCTGGATTGCATTTGACTGAATGTCATGAATAGCAAAGAGCATTTTGAAGAGCGAGGTAATAGCTTGTGTTAGGCTAACCGTGATGATACCAGAAAAGAAGAAGCCCTTGTACGCTTGAAAGCTTGTCTGTTTTTTCCAGCTGTACTGGTCTAACAAAAGCCCATTGTGGCTACAGCAATGCTACTGCTAGCATAAGAAATAAACGGTGTGTGCTTCCGAAGTGCAGTTCTGCTCTTTATGGTAGCAGGGTTGTTCCACCCATGCCAATGAAGACAGGTGGGGTAACTGAATTTGGAACCAGGCCCACTGGGTGGATGTGCTAATACAAGCAAAAAAAAAAAACCAAACCCAAAACCCCTTGAAAAATCTCTTGAATGTATATTTGAAGCTAGAATTATTAATTTTTACTTTATTCGGAATATGGCATGGGAAGATTGGCTCTGTTGCAACAGCAAGCCAAAGAAAGATTAAGACTTTAAGGGGGATGGGTAGAGATGGCAATTGCAATAGTAAAATGCATCAAATGATGAGGTTTTGGGCAACGTGGTCTAGTGGAGGGTGTCCCTGCCCGTAGCAGGGGAGTTGGAACTAGATGGGCTTTGAAGTCCCTTCCAACCCAAACCATTCTGTGAGTCTGTGATTCTAAAAATCAGCAAGCCAAGAAATAGGGACTCCTCTTTTCCTGTTTCTTTATTAAGCCTTTCAGTTCCTCTGAGCTGACATCTATATTGTGCCGGTGCTGATGTGTCGTCCCCCCCCCCAACTCTGTTATTTCTGTGTCACCGTTGTTGCTCCTCTCATCATGGCAGACACAGAAGAAAACCTGAAAGACTCTGTTTGGGGAGGAGGCTGGTAAAAGCAGAATGGTCTTTGGTTTTTCAGAAATAACAAGATGAGAGTCAGAAACTGCAGTTAAAAAATATTCAGCCTCGGCCTCCGCGGACCTCCATCTCCACGGCCCCTAGGTGTGAGTTTGGCTCCTGCCTCTTCCTTTAACATGCTTCGTGACCCTGATCCCATCACTTTGTGCTGATTATCTATTTCCTAAAAGGATTTAGCAAACCAATGATGTTGTAATGAGCTGGCTAGCAATGCAATATCCGCACTGGGTAGCGGGTCGAGCTGCTCCGCGCTGCCCCATGGTTAACAGTTTGGGCGCACTACATTTTCAGGCGTACTGAGGCGGACCTGAGAATCCCAAGGGGAGATGTGTTTTGCAGCAGGGAAATGTTTGTAGGCTGCAAAATAGCGACTGTGCTCGGTGTCCTTGATGTGTCTACGTGTGCTGCGAGGTGTGAAGACCCGACGCTAGACGCGTGGGTGCTCCTCCATCTCTGGAGAGCAATGGAGCGTCGGCACCTGCCGTTCCCATGGGCTGCTGAGGGGCACTCAGCACGGTCAGCTTTTTAGAAGCAAGGACAGACAGCAAGTCCTAGATTCCCATGATCTGAGCAAAACCTCAAATTCAGCCTGCCTTCCGTGAGCGGTATTCGCACATCTGAGCCTCAAGGCAAGCTCCCAGCCGAACTATCAGACTCTTGGCAGTAATTTCCACACCAGTTTGTTGTATTTGGACTCGACATTCCCCCTTGACCCCAAAAGTCACACTAAAACGCTAAAAGTATTTTCTTTACTTGCTAAAGAAAACACAGAGGACTTTATTTAGTTATTCAGAACTCCTCAGCCATTCTTCAGTCACTTCATGATTTCCAGAGATTGTATCTGTGCCGTTGTCTCCCGGCTCCATTCGCTTGGAGTGGCTCGGAGGGGAAGGAAAGCTGTTACATTTCATTGTCCTCAAAAGAGGGGAGAAAAATCCGACTCGTGCTCCCAACCCAAACAACTCCGCTGCCTCACGCATTCTTGACAGCCAGCAAGGCTCCATTGAAAACTGTCTGTAGCCTTTAACGCCCTTCTAACAAGTTGGCCATTTCCATAGAGAAGATTTTTTTTCTCCACTGATTTATGAGCTTTAATTTATATGCAAGCCTGGAATACTTGCTTTGGGAAGAGTTCTACCTCAAGCCAAGCAAGCACTGAGATGTACAGCACTTCGCATGGTATGTTTGGTATTTTCATGGCCCAGTCTGTAGCAGGCCAAAAAATCCCAGGTTAGGAGCAAGCCCGGTCGTACGTGGTGCCGAGAGCTCTCGCTTCCCAGCCTGGCTAGGCCAAAAAGGTGCATTACTGAATTGGGTGGATTTAACAGGTTTGGAAAGCCTCCGCGTGACCCAGGCAGGCACGGTCTGTAAGTGTGGAAGCGCTGCTGCAGCCTGGGCTCCCGTGCGGCCCATACGTGATCTGGGAAATTGTTTAACGGTGTCTCAATGGGTGGTAATGGGATTTTCCAATCCGGAGCTGAATCGCTGGAGCATGGGTGTAGGTAGGATTGTGCTGACTCCGCCGACTGTGCTGACTCCACCGTTTCCTTTGGAAGGGATCGAGAGCATTTGGCACTTGGTTGCATTAGGTCGGGAGCTCCTGACTTCTGGCTTCTCGGCTGAGATATGGTAACTGGTGATGTGCATCCCCAGCCATGGTAATGTCTCATTTTGCTTTGCGTTTGTACCTGCTAGGAGGATCCAAATTGCTGCTACGGTGTCTGAGCTGAAGGTTGGTACCTTCTAGCTGAAGGGTGGTGAATTTTATATATGCTTTACTAACTTTGCCGCTTGAAATGTAGGAGCAACATGCTTTTCATCCGTTGGTTTGTTATCACCATTTGTTGCTCTGTGTTATACATACAAAAGAAGGGACTGGCTTCTGTATACTTAAAATGTGAGGAGACAAGTTAAAATCACTGGAGTTTGGTGGAGCGAGGAAGCACGCTCATTATACTCAGCCCTTCCTGTCCTCTCAAATCTAAGTTGTAACGCCCAGGAAAAGTGTCCTGTGGGCAGCCCTGTTGCTTCCACAGGAGGAGAGGCATTTCATGCTGTGTCCGGAGGAGCAGGCTCAGCTTGGAGTCTGCTGGGGTGGCTGAGATCCCTGTGGGCAGCACTTGTTGCAGGGAAGGGACTAGCAGATTTCATTTTGCCAAGCAGAAATTGTCAGGCAGCAACATCTTTCGGGACTGCCTTCCTTCAGCCAGGTGAGCAGGGTAAGCGTGGTTGCAATCCCATGATTGCTCAGCTGTGTACATGTGCCCTACAAGCACTTGTAACTGTCCCCCAGACGAGTCATGCTGCCCCACGGCTGCCCCACAGGGAGCTCCTGGTTCACCTTGCAATGGCCAGAAGCGTGCATCCAGGTGGCAAGTACACGAGCACCACTTGGAGCAGAGACATATGGAGTTACTGTGGTTTGACAGGTTATGACAGGTCTACTCAGGCCTTGGGAAAGGGGATTAGACCCGATGAGTTTGGGTTTGCCCTTGAGGGCACACATGGGTAGTTAGTGCTGCTCAGTGAACTTGTTAGCTATGGTAAAACAACCACGGCTGAGCCCTCAAAGGCTTTGTCCAACAGCACGGCCAGAAGCCGTGCAGAAAAGCACTTAACTACCTGGGTAAGTCCCTCTATGCAGGAAAACACTTACCAACATGCTGACAGTGAAACACATGTTTAAATGTTTCTCTAAACACTGTGGCCTTAGGCCAGGTTCCTCAAGCACGTTTATCTCCCTGACTCCCATTGATTGCACCAAATACCTTCGAAGGCTTGAAATTTGATTGCAGCGGAAGGAGGCATGTTGGCTTTGGAGGATGGTAATGAAGCCCCGTATGCTGGATCCACTGACTTAGCACTGGATGGTGATGCTTACACATCCTGGAGCTAGTGAGACCTGTTGGCCCGGTGGGTCACCTACGCAGAGCTGTGAGCTAGCAGCAGCAGTGTGTTTACACAGCTGTGGTTGTCTAATCTTGACTGTTATCATTCACTTACATCAGCTCTTTCAAAAGCCTCCAAATGCTTTATCTAGCACATTGAGATTGGGGTCTTACTACCAACTGCTATGCACCTCCACCTTTGTACAGGAATGAAGCGATGATAGCGCTCTAACGTAAGCTCTGCTTTAGGTAAAACCGAGAAGGGTCTGGGTAGATGGGGAGAGCTGTTGTCTTCACAGATGAAACGGTGAGGAGTTCACGCAACAGTGTTTGGTTCTTTGCAGCAGGTTTGTTCTGCTCAATGCCCAACAAACTGGTCAATGGCTGGGTCACCTCTGCCCCTTGGTGATAGAATTAATAATTATCGCTAACTGGATCTGAAGTTTGGAAGGATCTTGCTACACTTGAGAACCTCCTTTCATCTGACAGAAGGCTTGACTATGTAGCTCATGGGAGCCCACCAGGTTACCACTGACTGTAGGAGCACTCACTGCAGTACACCTAGAAGGTCTCCCATGGAAAGTGGTGTGTGGCTTATGGAATGGCCTGTGGTGGGGGTACGATCAAGTCCTGAGGATGCATGTAGATCTGAATGGGAACGCGTGATGGACATCCCAGGAGGCTGGGAGTGTGAATTTGGACCCAGGCACCAAGGCTTACTCACACACTTATGATAAGAAGGCTTGGGGGAGAGGCAAAGGGTTATTTATCTATTTGTTTGGCTGTAGACAAGGCAATAAAAGGTGATCTTTTAGAAAGCTCAGAATAAGGAAACCTGAGTCAGAGACAGCCTCAGGCTCCTTCGCCGTTATCTGTGTTGCACTAAACAATAATTCATTGCTCTCTCTGGCTTATATAAAATTGCACTCTTGGATGTGACCTCCCTCCAGGGACCCACTCCACCCACCAGTACCTCCCTGACCTCATCACCCCTCTCCCTTCTCCACCCGGCATTCGCTCCTGCAGTGCTGGCCTCCTCGCCCCGTCTCCCGCCAGCAGCGCCTCACAGCCGGGGCCGGGTGCTCACCGGTGGCCGAGTTCACTGTTGCAAAGTTTGGCTCTTGAGTGGTGTTTCATCTCTGCCCGGGAGTCCCCTTCCCTAGCTGTCTCTCACCTCACGCCTACCTTCTTCCAGCTTTCCCTCTCCACCGCTTCCTGATCCTCCCTCTAAAAATAAGCTCTGTGGTTTGGGAGTTTCCAAACAAACAAACAAAAACCAGTGGAAGGTTGTGGTTTCCACTGCTTTTCTTCCACTTACCTAGAGTGGGAAACCACCTTTCGCACAAAGACGTCACCACACCGCACAGAAGAAGAACGTGCCAGTGAAGAACACAGCAGGCATGGTACTTTGGCACAGCCGTGGGTGTGTGTCATCTGAGATGGTCCTGGCAGAAGAAGGAGTGCAGTCCTTGTAATGCCTCTCCCATCCCCACCCTTCTGAGCTGCAGCGATAGATGAGCTCTGTGCTATTGGTAAAGAAAACAAAACTCGGAGGTGGTCATCAGAGCAGCTTGTTCATCATGTGAGGAATATTGTTCTCCACCAGCTTAAGCAACATGAGATGAACTGAGCACTCTGGGTTGTGTTTGCTGTTGGGAAGCAGATAAAATGTTCATTGAAATGCCCAGGAACTAAAATTGTCTTTAGGCGTGACACCTCCACTGTTTGATCAACAGCTGGGTAACTGGGGAAAAGGTCTCAGAAGCAACAACAACAACAAAATCTAAACATATTAGTATGTATATAAATATATACCTATTATATCTCAGGAGTATAACTTGTCTGATATTAAAATCCCATATTCTGGATATGGGTCTCTCCTGGCAGCTTTCCAGCTCTCTGCTTCCAGAGGTGGGCAAACGTGGGAGTCTCAAGGACTCTACCGGCATGACAAGGTGCCACCATGACTATGCTGGGTGTCGGAGGCTTTCACGCAGGAAGCAAGCAGAGACGGCTTCACTGAACAGACCAAATCCTGCTCACCTTCTTCACACTAGCCCTGAATGAAGAAAAATTTGGCCGAATACGTTGCTTTGAAGTTACTGTCTGATCATGATTCACTGTTTGGCTGCCCCAGTTATTAGGTTGCTTCTACTACCTCTTGCTTTTCTTTACAAGTTCCACCACACTTTAATTTCCTCCTTCCTTTAGCCTTGTGCTATAGGTCAGTGTCTGGCAGGGGTGGATTCAGCTACGTAATGGCTGTGCTGGTGCTCCCTTGGTCAGGTCATCAAACCCCTACAGGCGTTGCTGCCCGAAGCGGGGACCCGTTCAATGCTTGCTCAGATGCTTTCCTCCAGGAATCTGCAGCCCAGAGTGTAATGGAAAATTTGATTGGTATGAACAGGGTTGTGCTACGTGTGTGTTTGTGTGCAGAAATAATTAACCTGGTGCAATGCTCAGTGCTTGCACAGTCGGACTGGTGCTCCTACGCCCTTTTGATGCTGATTGATCCCTTGCCCAACCCACATGCCTCTTCGTATCAATAAACCCAAGTACCAGCCCAGAACTGGTTGTGGTGCGAGTTTTCCACGTGGATTACAAAGATTTCAAACACAAACCAGACTGCAGATCCTTAGAGAGAACACGTGCTTCAGGCTGCCTCCCTTGCAGGTCATCCTCTGCTCCTTCTGCTGATGCTCACTTACAGGAAAAAGCGTTTAACTGGAAGGACCTCCTCGCTTTTTGTGCAAGGGAAAAGGGTAAGAAAACCTCCCATCCTAAAGCATTACCAGTAGTGTTCCCACCACAATGGGCTGGGGGAATAAAACCCCAAACTTTTCAGACAGAAGTAATATCTTACATATCTGTCCTGTAGGCCTAAAGGCTTGGCAGGTTGTTTTCATCTACATCAGTTTGTCTGATAAAATATACTACCTTTATCTCTGCAAAAACTTCCTTTCCAGAAAGGTACACCGCACAATTTCCGTAATTCCTATGGCTTATGAGATTAATGGAGCAATCCCTGACCTTTGATGCGTGGGAAACCAGCAAGGTATTGCAACATCCTTGGTTACGTTCTTGGAGTTCCAGGGACGAACGCCGCTATATAACCTATACATCGTCCTCCTCGCATGTATTCCTTCTTTGCAACTCCTGAAGTCACAGAGCTGCATGTCTTGGATTTCTTTGCATTTTGCAGTGAAGAAAAAACCCCAAAAGCCTCCCTTCAAGAATCCTGCATCAGTCCCTTCCTTCACCTTCGCCTCCGTTTTCACACGCTTCTGTGGGAGCCGGGTTGTGCCAGGAAGCGAAGCAGCTCCATGCGCTGATAGTTAATGATGAGTATTTACGGTGCACTTCACAGCGGAATGCCAAAAGAGAGGAATGAGAGAAAGACAGAGGAACGATGAGGAGCTAGATCAGGACGTTTTGTTCCTGATACCTAGCACAAGCCTGTGGTGAGCTAGAATTTCATTTCTCTTTAAAAACCACATTCACCGAGATGGGAAAAATACAATCCAGGCTTGTCCCTGGGTTAAATTTTGCCCCTTGGAACTTAAGTAACAGGAATAATCTCAGATGAGTTTGCCAGAGTTCAAAACCTTATTGAGCTCTGAACTTTACTGGCTTTACATCCTACCCGTGAAGATGAAATATATTGAGCTAGAAACCAGTTAATTTTCCACCAAACAGGAACACGCCTGAGCATCCACACCATGCTGATAGCCATGTCATACTGGAATGTCCTGAATGCTTTGTGGCTTTGAGGAGCTCATTTGCATACATGGTTACAGCAAATTTGTTTTATTTTCTGTGATATATTTTTTATCGAGTTTTTAGCCATTGGATATGATGCTCTTTTTCAGAGCAGGCAGTAGTAATAGTTGTATGGCCATAACTAAGTACACTACATGGGAAACATAAAATGAAACTTTTCATGTTTCAGAGAGTTGAAACGTAAAACGAAAACATGAGGCAAAATGGGAAAGAAAAGGGTTAACCATTTAAAGGATTCAGTTAAACAAAATATATCTGTGCAAGTGTCTCCCCAAGGAAGTGGCTGAGACCACATCGCTTGGATCATTTAAAATTGGACTGTACAAAGCAATAGAGAAAATTCTGCAGGGAACAATCCTTCACTGGCAGGTGGGATGGACTCAATGACCTAATAAGACTTTTCCATCTCTAAGTCTACGAGATGAGTCTATAACTAGCGCAATATGGTTTTGCCCAGAGTTCCCATGTGTTCTTATGGAGCCAAGCTGCACCAAACTGTATCTTGTTTAAGTTAACTGTTTACGTGGTTCTTTTGCCCCACGCTGGTTCCTTTTTTAGCAGACTCCCTCCCCAAACAGATGATTCTTTTATACTCAGTTCATTTTTGGTATGTAAAGCATGTTAAATCACATACTGTGTCATATATTTTCCTTAAAATAGAACAAGAAGGCAGGAAAAAAGCCCCTTTCTCTTCCATTTCTGCAAGTGACCCCCTGACTCTCATCTTGGGAAGGATTTGGACCACCCAGATCCTTGACCCAGATGTCCATCAGGCAGTTCCCAGCATCTCATCAACCACATGGCAGAGAAATGCCCCTTTTTCTACACGTACAACGTGGCACCAGCTGGAGCCCTGCATGTCCCATGAGGCACATGGTCACCCTGCCCGGGTAGTGACACTTTGGGGTCTCAGAGCAAAAACTGCATTTACTTTTGCTCTCAAGTGACTGAGTCTAGCTGGATGAACTCAAAGTCTGTGTTGTCTGTTCTCTGCTCCCAAAAAAACCTCAAATTCATAAAGGGAAAGGCACCTGGGATGTGTAAATGGCCAATTTTGAGCTTGCCAGCATACTTGCAGGCAGGGGATTCAGCCCTGCCTGGAGTCGGCAGGAGCTTTAGGGGCTCTCTGCCTCTCCAAGATCTTCTGAAGAAGCCTATGGCTCTGGCCAGCCCTGCCTGGCAGAGGGCCTGCACCTAATCCCAAAGGAGAGCAAGTGCTCCAGACATTGTATTTGGCTCCAGGCTTTTTTCCCCCTCCACCTCAGAAGCGTGTTGGCAGAAGGCAGGCAGTGAGTTTGGATGGGCTGCTAGATGATGGGGCTGACAGACGGGATCAAAGGGTTGTTGCTGCAGAACCTGGGGCTGTGTTCAGCTTTCTGCTGCTCTATGTGCTGACTCCCGCTGGGGGAGGTTTGGGCAGAGGTGGCCAAGCTTGGGACTCTCGTGTCCTTCTCTGGCATAGAGATGTTCCACAAGAGGTATCGAGAAGCTAGTGTCAAGCAGAGAAATCATGTTAAGCCA
This sequence comes from Grus americana, assembly GCF_028858705.1. NCBI lineage: Eukaryota > Metazoa > Chordata > Aves > Gruiformes > Gruidae > Grus > Grus americana. The sequence goes on from NC_072865.1 coordinate 18,687,812, forward strand.
TGACAGAATTGGGTGGCTTCCCAGGTGCCCACTGGAAGGGGAGGTAGGCATGGAGCTTACCAAAGTGCAGTCACTCCTTTCTCCTGGGGACCTCAGTTGCTTGAAGCCTCCTCCTGTCCCAAGGAGATAAAGCAAACTTCTCCTGCTGTGCTAGCTGCCAGTCCTTTGGGAAGAGGGAAGAAGATGTGACCTCCTTCTTCTGGTCTGACATGTCTGTAATATCTGAATGCCTCACAGTGTGTAATGCCATGCTGAGCCTGTCATAGCAAAGGGTTGTACCTTCACCTCACAAAACTGAGATCTGAAGAAGCTAAGGGTTAGTTTGCTGGTTTTTAAAGGTAACCAGGACTTGAGGTCCTTCTCGTTGCAGTAAGAGCCCAGAGCTGCATGGCAAAGGTCCACCTAAGCCCCTGCGCATACTGTTGGTTAAGGTTTCTCTGAAAGTTTAGAGCCAGCCAAAAGGAAATACTTAAGTGAAATGTAAGTCGTAGCATAGGTGCCTAAACATGTTTAAAAAGTTAGCTCTAACTACTGGGTGAGAAGACTCCCAGGAACTCTCTGGTCGAGCAGAGAATGAACATCCATTTTTTCCTGGCTGGGGTTAGGTCCAACCAAGCTGCCTGGGCAGGCTGTGGCACAGGGCTCTGAGGAAGGAGGACCAAAATGAAGAGCCTCAGGAGATCTCCTGGAAATGCTGCTCCAGCGTGAGCCTCAAGTCCTTCCTCCTCCTTGCCCCGAGGTGAGAGTAGCTGGGTTAGATCAACAGCAAAGCAGGATGTACTTAGATGCAGCAGGAAATGGGAGCAGGAGATAAACCAAAACCTCCCAAAATTCCCCACTCCTGCTTACCCATCTGACTTCAGAAGTAAATCAGGACGTAACATGCAGTTGCGTCTTGTCTAGACCTAAGGACCGGATAGCTCGTGCCAGGCGGCGAGCCTGTGTGGCAATGTGGTGGGCTTGCGCAGGCATGAAATCCGTGTACCCTCCTCGCCTGCCGAGTTCAGCGAGGTTGTGGGAGTGCAACCATGGGGAGGAATTCGCTTCGGCACGGTATGTGATGCAGTAGCCCACTCGCTCCTTCCAGAGACCTGGGTGTCCCTCGGTTCTGTGCAGGGACCCAGCAGAGCCCGCTGCCGTGAAGGAGACGCTTTCCATGGACGCAGTGGTCGCTGGATGAGACCACAACAAGCAACACCAGATACTCCCAGACTGCCTGCGCTGCCTTCATCACTCGCACTGTTTATTTCTCCTGTTTGCTCAGACGTGGAGCTATTTTCATTTTTGTCATCCCAGGCTAGTAAATGTCCCTGCTCCTTGCCAGGACAGCCAGCCTTTCAGCCTGGCCTTTCGCTCATTTGCTGCGTGTTTCCATGTCTGCTCTGGTAGGGTACCGAAAGCTCGTCTGTCCCTGCTGAGAGACACAGCCCAGCGAGCAGCTGTTGCAGAACCGCGTCCTTGCTGCCTGCACCAACACCTCATCCTACCGTCGCCTCTCTGCTACGATGGGCGCTCCTGGAAGGGTTTCCACGGAGGTGGGATGGGTGGGAGGATGCAGGAAGTGAGCGATGAGTCAGGCTCGTTGTCTGATGCTCTCCACGCAGGGACACCTCTCCCCAGTCCCCTGTGATTTGTGCTCCTGGGTATGATTTAGCAGAAGGTGCCCTGTGGCTCTTCAGGGGACGCACCCTTGGATGCAGGATGCACCTGGGATGCTGTACCCCTGGATGCAGTAACCATGCCAGGACTGGGCTTGGCACCCAGCACAGCACAGTAATGATGCTGATCGTTGGCCCCTTGCAATGGCCATGAATATCGGAGAGCGAGCTTGCACGAGGAGGTGTAGCCCAGTGAGAGCAGTGACAAAGAAGGGTTTGGGCTGTTTGGAGTCAGGGCTACAAAACTGCTCTGGCATCACTAATGTAACTCTTTGGATGCTCCACGTCCACGTTCTGGGACAGTGCCACAACCCACATCACCCGAGTCCCCAAGGCTGTGAGGACCCCTTCCCCACCAGGGATACTTTCCTGCCGTGAGGTTTTTAAGGGATGCCGAGGCTGTGGTCTGCTGTGCCCATTCCTAGGAGAAATCCGTTATCCTTACTCTTTTAGGGTCTAGTAAATAGACACAGGCACACAATGGAAACCTGGTAAGAGTAAAGGTGTTGGTGTTTTACCCAACTGGCCAAACATCTTTGGCTTCTACCTGATTCGATGTGGGTGTTGGGAAGAGGGCTGCAGAGAGTCTCTCCATCCTGCCTCGTCTAAAGCTGTCCTGGTATTTGCTGTTGTCTCCCTCGGTGCTGCTGCGCTGCTCTCGGGTCTTGAGCAGGAAAACTCCTACCCTCTGCTCGTTGTGGCTGTTTTTTCAGGTTTTATCTTATTAGAGAAAAAAAACCTTTCCTTCTGTCTGGAGGCAGAGCTAAGGGAGAGATTGCAGTGACCGGAGTACACAGAGCAGCGACAGACTGCGTGTCTAGAAATGGGCCCGCGGTTGGAAAGGGCACAGCAACAGGACAAGGAAATTCTGATTTGTACCAAAATCTTCACCTCCTGCCTCCATACTCCAGCTCACGCCATGATTACAAAAATCCGCAGTTGTGTGAAGTGTCTCCAACGTGAGTCATTCGTGGCAGCACTCAGTTGTGCACAGAGCGCACGAGGCACGGGTCTCTCTCCTAGGAAAGCAAATTTCCCTTCACAGCTTTTTAGACCTTTTAAATATTTGTTGTGATTGCGGTACTAATTAAATTCAGCTGTTGCAGGTAATATAACTCCTAACAGCTTTTTTTTTTTTTTTTTAAAGTTATTTTCTCCCTTTTAGAGGGCAAGTGAGCAGCACTTAAAGGTATACAGTCTGTCCACTGGGATGGCTGCTGGCAGAAATGCAGAGCTTTGATTGAGCTCTGAAATCATTGCTTTAACTGTGCCAGTTTGCCTTAGCCGTGCACGGAGAGGGACGGAGGCGCAGGGCTCTGGCAGGAAGGCACAGACCACTACCTGCCTGTATTTTCCCTGCCCACGCTTCGCATCCTGATAGACTGAACGGCCAGCGCATAAGATGGGAAGGGAGGGGGTCCATTGTCCAAGCTCTTCCCTAGCTTGCTTCGGGTCTTTCTGCACTGCAGCACCATCAGTTCGTCAAATTGTGCAAAACAGAGGCTCCCCTGCCATCTCTGCTCCTTCGCGAGGGTTATCCAGCATCTAAACCTTCAGCAACGTGGTTCAGATTTGTGGGCAAATTGCGTAGACGAAACGTCGGTGTCTTATGAGAAAACAGCATTTTTGTGGTCTTGTTCTGATGCCGTGCTGCGCTGTGTGTGGGGTTCAGGGCTTCCTGGTGCTCACCTTTCAGGTTGTCAAGGAGAATTTCTGCTTGTCAAAAATGATTCGAAACGCCCTCTCTGTGTGTCCTCCAATGTTTTGAATTTTAAAGAGTAGCCCCGGGGCAGTATATTTAAAACATGATCTCAGAGAAACTGGTTCATTGCATTTGTAAGCCTAAAGAGCGAGCTCAGAATGACAACGATAAATAGACATTAGGGTTTGCGGAGTCACACCGAGGTCAGGCGTCCCCCCCTTACCCCCCCCCCCCAGTATTGCATTTCCTAATTCAAACCCGAGCCTGTTTCTTTGTGCTTTACAACTGCTCATCCCACCAGCTCTTCTAACACCGGCACCGTGGCCGCTCCCGATGTGGGAGGTTAGTGTCAGGACCTTGAAACCCGGGTACCCCGAACCAGGCACAGGGCTATATTAAACCATCTGTACAAAGCTCCTTGATCTTCAGAAGGTGGGAGCACCTGCGAGCCCCATTGCTGCCAGTGGGACCTGCAAGCACTCCCTGGCCTTTGAAAAAAATCAAACCGCCGCGTTAGAGAATAGAGATTGGGATGATAGTGGGTGATTGAGTTATTGCAACTTAATGAGCTGCCGCTCACCTGCCAAGCCACAGCAACTCTGTGTGTGTGCGCGTGCACGCACGCTCCTATTCGTCTCGGCCGTAGGATTTGAACTAAAATAGTTCCTGTGGATTTGCACTGGTTGGGCAGCAATCCTGAGGCCAGTTACCAGGCGCTGCCGATAAGTTTTAACCGGTGGAGTTTAGAGCACTCGAGTTTGAATATACCCGCTCTTCTTCGAGTATTTTGTGCTCCCAAGAGCCGAATTGGGTCAGGTGATGGGGAGTGGGTACAGCCCGTGTCTGTATTAGGTGACCTGGCTTCTGGCTTATTCTGACTTTTGGAACAAAGCAATGAGCTCAGAGTTAGTTAGAGCTCCTCTGGAAATGCAGGCAGAGCTACATTTGCATTTAGCAAAGCACCAGACGGCCCTAGCAAACGCCACCGGGTAGCTAAGCCCACGAACTGAGACCTCGGGGCTTCCTTCAGGTGCTCCCAGCGCTTAGGGTTGCCCTCAGGGTTTTAATTACACTGATGAAGAGTGAGAGGCCTTTTGCGTGAGCTGGTCCTGGCTCCTTATTCCAATTTTCCTTCAATATGGCTCTTAGCTTTTGGTTAAGGTCCATCCACTAGTGAAATGGGAAGAAAAAAAAGCCTTCAGGTCTTGCTTTCAGGTCCCTGCAGCGCTTGGCTTTCCAGCACCAGTCTCCTTATTTAACTGCCACACAAAGAGTCAGGGAAAGGAGGACTTGTCTGGATAACAAGCCATCATTTTGTCCCGTGCTTAAAAGAAGCTTTCTGTGCTCTGAGGAGGCCAAATAACATTTTCCCCCCATAATTTTTTAACGTTGGGCACCTTTGCAAATGACTCTGCTGGCTGGGATGGAGCCCAGGAGTGCCAGAACACCATGGGAAGAGGCTGCTCTGTGATACTGCCAACCTGAGGAGGAGGAAACGCTGGAAATCCCCTAAGCACGCCTGTTTTCTTGAGATTCCCAACCCAATTTTGCAAACGCAGAAGATTTTATATAATTTGGTTTAGTCGGTTCAGAGGTTTAAGGCACTTGGCTACGCATCTGGATTGCATCTTGGGGGTGGGTTATCCAAAAAAGGACTCAGAACGGTTGGAAATTCAGCCATTGCTAGCAAAACTGAAGGAAAACAAGAGTGCGGGAAGGGAGTTTCTACTTTGCTACTTGGTGTGCCGGCCTCTGGATATAAACCTGTGATCTGTCTCTGTGCTTGTTTGAGCCATCAGGTAGTGGAGGAGATGCAGGGAGTGCGTCAGCCGGCTTGATGTGCCGTAAGCCGCCGTCATCTAATCTGATAGTCCGTTTAGTGCCAGTGAAGGAAACTTCAACTCCCTGGCTAATCACCTGCCTGTGCCACCTGAAGGTCTTTATCGTAAAAAAACCACCACAAAAATTTGATATATAATTTCTAAACGTGCAAATGACTCTCCCATCAGATGCGCACGCGGAACAAGCACGGCTCTCTGACATGAAGGCTTCTGCACAAGCGCCAAAGGGCTTTATTCAGGCTTTCCAGTCTGCAAACGTTGGCCTTAAAAAGCCCCGAAATGAAATGTTTCAAGTTGAAAAGTCCAAGTCGATTCAAAATAGAAACAAAGCAAATTAATTTTAAAAGCCCTTTAATTTTTAGCCTGCAAAAGCCAAGAAAGCTGTGTATTGATGAGACAGTGCCTCGAGACAAGTGAAACACAGCTCAGCGCCCCGCTGCTGCTGTTGACTATCCTTAGGTCTCGTTGTCTTCAAGAGCTGATAGAGATCAGCACCTCCGAGGTCTGAACCTTTAACCATTTGCCATGTTTTGCCTCACAGGCAGCTGCACTTCAGCGGTGGGTGAAACGATTCCTCTTTGTCTGAAAGGGCAAATTCTTCCCTTTAGATGTTTGTGCTCACCTCCCATTAACTTTGGTATGAGCTGAGCTCATGCTTCCAAGAGCAAAATTTGGCTTATAATTTCTGCATGCTTCGGGATCCTTTGGGTACCATATAAATGTAAGATACTGTGATTCAGTGCTAAAGAGCAGAGAAAATGCAAACCCCCAGGAGACATTGTAAGAGAAAATCATATAGAGCTTTTGTTTAAAGCAAAAAGAAAAAAAAAAAAAAAGGAGAAAGATTAAGAAAAACAATTGAGATTCATTCCAAACCTGATTTCATTGCAAACCAAGGATGAGAGCGCACATCCCTTACTTAACATGATCTCTTCTTTGACTTCGGTGAGTTACGGGCCATCGGATCAGGTCGTAGTTTTGAAGGCATTATTGAAAACGTCTTACCTCCTATATTTCCTGGTTTTTAATCAAACTCACTGCGCTGCCAGAGGTGTTTCATTTACCAGGAGAGGGGTCAGCAAGGCAAGCCTGAGCAGCAGGAAATAGCAAATGCAGAACAGTTCCTCCATGCTTGGAAGCTCTCCGAGGGCAAGCAGCGCTTGGATGCTCATTATTATCTACCTTCGCTGCATCCTTCACAAGTCTGGGGCATCCTGCTGTCTCTCCTGGGGTGCAGGGGTACGGGGGTAGGGTGGGGGGCAGAATCAGAGGCTACTGGCTTCGGGACTTTTGGTTATTGTCTTCTGATTTCACCGACCAGCTCTGCGCCAGTGAAAAGAGCTAACAATGCATACATTTTATAATTTTATTTTCTATCTGCTGCCATTTTATAGTTTCTTGGCTTGTTGCAACTGTCATAAAATTACTTTATTATATTTTCCCATCTGGTACATTTTTGCCTCTTTACAGGGGGACATTGCATGATGCACACAGGCTAATTTAACTTTAAAATTATTGTATGACTGTTGTTTATGGAAAACGAACACTGTATTTGCGGAACAACATGTGGCTTCTCCTTAGCACCAAGGAGAACATATGAAGTCAGCAAACACAAATGTCAGCAGATGGACATGGCTGCTCCCTCCCCTCCTACCCCAGCTCCTTTGCTTTGATTTGTGGTCTGATCTACCTAAGTTAGAGCTGCAATTGCTCATTAATTTTGTTACACACTCTGCATTCCCACTGCCCAGTTGAGGGATCTCCATCTCCACTGGAGAGGTGCACCACATTCGCTGGTTGGTGGAGCTGTTCAAGCTCTGTGTGCAAACTAAGCCATCGAAGAACTGATTTCACCAAAAAAAAAAAAAAAGAAAAAAAATATTGCATAGACGAGTAACTGGGTGCTGCTCTCCCTACCTTGCTTTTCTTCTCTTTTCTTTGCTTCTTCTGTTCAATTCAGCCAAAGCCTCTAGGTTTGACTATTCTTTCTCATACCAAGTGTCTAGAAGTATGAGCCGCCCCCTGATCTCCTGCTCCCACCACGAAAACTGGGCTGGGACAGCCAGTTCTGGGTAGCAGAAAGGCCTGGGGATGCTCTGAGCACACACTGGGGCTTTAACAAAGGTTCCTGAAACTCCTCCTCTAGTTTTTTTTTGCCTTTCCCCCCCACTTTTTATTGCAATTTGTACTGCCACTGACGGCACCAGCAGTCCATGTTTTTCAATGTACATAAGATGTATATTAAAGTCATGGTACTGTTAAATTATTCATATTATTAGATGAAATTGAGTGTTTAATCTGAGGGTTTGGTGATCTCAAGGGATTTCTGATTACACAAAATCTTATTTTAAGGAAAAAATAGATAGTGAAGTTTCAGAGTCCTATTTATGCAAAATCCCCCCCACCTTCACCTCTCCTTCCCGCCCTTGGTTGTCATACATTGTACTTTTAAAACAGTGTTATCTCCAAGAGAGGAAACAATAATTACCCTTATCAGTGGGCCAGAGCCCGTTCCCACCAGAAAAACCTACGTAGGACATGAGGCAAAGAAATTCCGCACACTTGCAGTCCCACCGAAGCCATGAGAGCATTTATGGAAGGTGTCAACTGCACGGAAAGACCTTGAGCAATGATGTGAGTGTGCTGTCTCCATTAGGATTTGTGAATAATGCGCAATGTGTTTTGTGTGTGATTGCAATACGTAACAGTAACATTTCTGGATGTAGACAACGAGCTATGTTTTGATTACAGCTGTCTAATTGGGAAGTCTGGGTGAATTTTCAATCTCTACAGTTGCCCAAGTATTTAATGGCAACAGTTTTGGAAAAGGAACTCCAGGTTTCCCATTTAAAATAATTGTAATATATGTTGATTGTAGTAAAAAGGTTAAAAAACACCATCAGAGAAGATATGTCACTATTACCTCTGACTACAGCAGCGCAAGATCCTCTCTGCGTCACCTCTGTCGTGGCTTCGTTTCTCTGGCAGCAGGTACTTCTCTGGTGGATGCCGTCCTTCAGGCTTAGGAAAGGGAATAAACAAAATTACACAATAAATGGTGGCTTGTACTGGAATTTAGCTTGATGAAGACCTCAGACTGAACTGGTAAGTAGGTTTTGTTTGAACGCTGCAGCCCCCATGCTCAATTCCTTATTAACTTTTTCAATATGTTCTATTACAGTCAGGCAACAATATGGGAGCTATCTTGCAGCTAATTTAACACCTGTAAATTCCCATGGCTGGTAATGAAACGTTGTATAGGCTAGTGGATGAAGCATTTGCTTCATATATCAAAGGTCATTAGTTCAGTATTTGTTAACGCTGTAGCTTTTATTAAATTTTTTTCAGGTTTTTTTTTTTGCATCAGTGTACTTACAGCCTGATTAATTCTACTGCTTCCCAAAGCTAAACACTAAAAATGAGTATCATCTGACCCAGAACATTGGGGCTAAATTCTTTGTTGAAATCTTGAATTAACCTGCTTGAAATCACACTTCGAAAGCTCCTCTCCCGTTTAGCCGCGTGCAGACTGGGAGGCAGCGTGGGAACTGGGGAAACACGGAGGCGAGCATCCCCCTCGCCAGCCTGGCTCCCACGGGAGAAGGGCGGGTAAGAGTTGTGCCCAGCTTAGCATTTATATTAACTCCAGACCAGGCAACCGTGTGGTTTTCTGTGTCTCAATTAGTCGTCTGCACTTAGTCGATACAATTCCTTATGTGCTCAAAGCTAAATGCGTACTTCAGTGCTCTGCTGGCCGAGGTCACTGAGGAGCAACGGCTTTAGGTAACTCGTGTGCCTCCCGACATTTAAATTAATTTATTTAATTAATAAGGGCATGGTCAACAACTAGACACCTCTCTAGTACCAGGTATATATTTTTTATTTCCTGGCTTCCCCATTTTTGCTTGGTTTTTGTTATGGTAGTTTACAATTTTTCACTATTTGGAGGCAATCATTGGAAGACAGAAGATGGTGAGGAGCAGACCCAACCCAGCACGACCAAACCAAATCATCTGCCAGTACGCGATGTCCTCCCTCGACGTCCTTGGCCATGCTGCCTGGCTACCACTTGGTGGTGCTGGACGGAGGGATGAATGCCCCCGATTTCCGGATGGTCTCCACCAGTGACTTCCTTTGGGCAGGCTGGTTGGCCGCAGTTACACAAGTAACACCACTGCTTTACCCTGTTCTGCTGGTGAAAGTGCTATTTCCCTCTGCTAGGAGCATGCTGTGTCATCACTGCTGCACTGCTTGTGCTAAAAAGAGCTGACACAGTGAGCTCCGAGCCCCGCAGCTGGTTTTTCTGGATGTTTTGTATCTAAACTGACCCTTTCTCAACCCTGTCATGGGTTGGGTCCACCACAGTAGCCAACTTTTCAAAACACAACCAGCACAAAGCAACATTATAATGAAACCAAGCAGCTTCTGAAGATGAAATCACATGAACTCTGCATCCAAATGTGATGCTGCAGCTTCTGGGAAATGCTGAGCGTGCGCTTCTTCACCTTGAAAGGTCTTGGCATGTACGCTGTTTATCAAAATAACAAGCCATTGAAATACAGCTGAAAGTATTGCCAGAAATGTTGAATGAACCACTGTTGTTTCCAGTCCACCATGGTCTCTACTGGCTTTTCCAGAGAAGGGGAATCCGTGGGCTCAAAGAATGAACCCTGTATACAGACCTCACCCAATTGTAGCTGCGCCTCTCGTTAGCGAGTGCTGCCCCACCATCAGCAGACCCTGAGCAGAGCTCGGATGCCTGCAGCTCACTGCAACAGTGGGACCTTCCCTTCATTTATCTCAACAGTGATTCTGGCTGTTATTTTTAACAGTGGGTGCCACTCATCGAGGCTCCCCGCCCCCAGAACACGCCATTTAACGATTCTGGTCATCAACAGAAAGAAGAAATTCTGGGTGTATTCCTGAGACGATTAATTTAATCTGAAATAAGCTGTGCTTTTTATTAACATCTTTATGCTTCAGCATTTTATAGGATATTGGGTTCTTTGTAAGACACACATGCTGTTTTATATTCATATCTGCGCCTGCCTCAGAGCAGGCTTTGTGATGCAACTCATTAATTCAAGATTGAAATGTCTTTCTCATTCTACGACATTTAGATGCCACATATTTTCTACAAAGCTTATTAAAACGCAGTTTTGTACTTCATCATTCACTGTACTACCGAACAGTCACATCAATGCGTTCCTGTTGCTTGCATATTCCATGGGAGAAGATCTCATTCAGCTTGCAGAGTCAGAAAAACCAACCCTGAGGCACACTTCTTTTTCAGACAAAGGAAAAAAATAATTGTTAGAGGGTCCGAAGTGCTCCAAAATTAACAGCACCTTCCGTCTATATTCTGAATAATATAGATATGACTTGCAGTAGCATCTATGCACGGATAACGTCAAACAATCTATTCGCAAACAATAAGCATCGCTCCAGAAAGACAACTGCTAAACCCACTTTCATGCTAAACAGCAATAAAGCCTGTTAGTGTGATGGGCTCAGCTCATCAGTGACGTGGGCTATTGCACCCAGCGCCTTCGGGAGAACCGTCCCGGGATCCGCTGTGCTCACGCTACCGCTCGCCGGGGTCAGATGTGTTAATGGTTGCACCGGCAGCTTTAGCAGCCCCGATCGGTGCAGCAGCAACAGCCACGCAGGGACTTAGCTACTGAGCACAACCTCGGCGCGCGCCTGCTTCAGCAACGCTGCCATCTCCTCCTCCTCCTCCCTGCCTCTGGTGTGAGTCACGTTCGAGTGCCTGACACCGGGATCCAAACTCCCTGCAGCTGCAAAAGAGAAGCTGGAGTGCCCAGAACCTCCTGCCCTGCCAGACCTGCTCTGTGGGGCACGGTGGGGGGGAGAGGGAGGAAAGAGAGGGGGGTGTGCACGTATGCACGTGTGTGCACATGTGTGTGTGCGTATACATGTGCACACACCTGCCCCGGGGGACCAGAAGCCCCTCTGCACCAGCAAACACCGGCAGAGAGCAGGTAACCGGAGCACAGCCAGACATTTTCCTTCCCGTTGTGCACGGAGCAGCCCCACGGCTCCAGGACTGTCCCCGTGGTGGCAGCCCCCCTGCCTGGGTACGGGGCAAGGCACACCGCCTCGCGACCTCAAATACTGACCGGCTGGGAGCACGTTTCGTTTTATTAGGGTACCATCTCCACGGCCCCAGCCCTTCCCGCTGCTGCCGCATGAAGACACGATGCTGGGGCCAGCGCTGGTTAGCACAACGTTGGTAGCTAGCGGATACAAATTACCTTTATAAAAAAGAAATTAATTGAAATAAAGAGCCTTCAGTGCTGAGGGGCAGTCCAGCTCCTGAGCGTGGTGCCCGTGGGTCTTGCCGCGGTGCCGTGCTCACACCTAGCGACTCGGCCCAGGGCCGCAGCATCAGGCTCTTAAAACTGCAGCTACCATGAACGGTGGTTTGAGGCTTTTATTGAGTTAATCTTGGTTTTGCTGCCATTTCCCCATACGTGTTCTAAAAAGACCTGAAACCATGCAGGCCAGCGCTGCCCGCGCTCCGTCGGCAGAGCCAGCGCTGTGCCAGGGCTGGCCCGAGCATCCCGCCTGGACTCAGACAGTGCTTCCCCCGCGAAGCTTTGATGTGCAGTTTTCAAAGCGTTTCAACCGAGATAGAAAACTCGTATTTGACAATGTTTCTGCATGTTTGATTGAACTTCTCAAATCTCTCTGTTTCTCTTTAGACGTACAGAGCCCATGAGCTAAAAGCCAAGCTTTTTCCACAGCTTATGTTCTTGTAAAAACAGCTCCAAGTGCACACATTCTGCTCCTCGCTCCAGTCGGGGCTCCGCATGCCAAGTCAAGTATTTATTTTCGTTACTTTTGAGACCACCAAAATTAATGTATCTTTCAGACAGGAAGAATTTTATTTATTATGGTGGATTTGGATCCAAGAGATGAAAGAAGAGCAGCGTGCATCTCGAAAGCCATGGAGGCTGGAAGCAGGAGGAGACAGCCCAACCTGAGCTCCCCTCCTTCCCCGGCACCGCCCCCGGTGTGTTTCCATACGGACAGGCCGCAGCACCGTGAACCCCCCCAAAACACCACTGTAAATCCCGTAGTGAGGGCAAGCTTCGCTGTTTTAGTGAATTCCCCATTGTCCTGAGTCGCCGGTGTAGTTGCCGGTTGATGGTGGAGCTGGGTGGGGTGGGAGGCTGCCGGAGGGAATCTGCTCGTCCCCAGGGAGCGGCACTCGGACAGAAAACAGGTTATTTTTCCCCTTTTTCATGTGCTGATCCCTGAACTCTGCGCCAGGAGCATTTCCCCCGAGGTGACAGGTGACGACGTGGCCAAGCCAGGCCGTGTCTCTCCGGTGCCACAGCCCCACCAGAGGTTTCCTTTGATAAGCTTCAAACTGCTTAAACTGGGATTTCAGCATCAGCCCGTGATGCTGAGGGAGGATGCTGAAGCACGATGGCTCAGCCACCGGCATGAATTCAGATCGGGCTAATGTGACGGACCTTAGCACACGTTTCAAGTTCTTTCCAACCCAACCTGCTCCACGTGCCCTGGGCTGTCCTGGAGCGTGCATGTCCCCCGGGCTGGCTGCACCTGGGAGGACACACACCCCGGGCGTTTCCTTCGGGTCATGCTTTGCTTACAAGAGGAATACATCGCTGTTTACTCGCGTCGGATTGCCGCGTTTTAGAAAGATACAAATAAATGATAAAAACCACAGCCAAAATTTGGTCTTGCTCAAGCATTTCAGCCTTGGAGGTAATCTGGGCCTTAGGTGCGGAGAGGAATCCCCCTGAAATCCTGCTCCCCAGCTCACGCCAACAAGCCCTGTGCACTCAGGATGCTGGTCCCAGCAGGTGGCTTTTCATTCGCACCCTCCCTTTACTTCAGCGCTGCCCTGGGCTCCGACCAGACTGCAGTGCCGGAGGACATTACCGCAAGCTCTTACCGAATACTCTGGTGATACTAAATAGCTGTGTAATTGTGGTGTTCTTCTAAGTGGTGAATGAAATGCAATTCTGAATGGTTGAGCTGGTCGTATAACGTACGTTCTGGTTAGCTTTCATTTCTCCTGACGACTGCTGTCTGAGCTTTGTCCTTCGTGAAAGTCAACTTGGGAAATGAAATGACACTCCTGCCCTTCATCCAGGTCCACAATCAGTCATTAAAAGTTTCATAATGAAGCAATGTGGGAAGCTCTACGGGGCTGATGCATCCATTGTGTTTGCTTTTCAGCGCACTTGCTACACAAGATCCATCAAGCGCTTCCCATGCACCAGCAGCTACAGGAGCTTCTGGAGCTTCACTCGATGAGATCGCTCTCCGGTTCCTGGGGTCTGAAGCATGTTACAAGTTCATGTGGAGAGACGTGGGAGTTTTGAAAAGTCCTCTTTGCTGGAACAGGAACTCGCCGTGTCCCTGCAGTCGATACTCGCTGGCAATCAGTGCCTCATGGTTCACACAGCAACCAATGAATACATCAAACCATGATGCCCCAACGTTCCTCTCTTGGGAAGCTTTCCCTCATCCTGCTGCTCACTGAGCGAGTCTTGTCTAATATTTTTTGCTCTTTGTGGCAGTACCGTCCTTTGCGCTCTCCTCAAACCCACCTGAACGTTGTGGTAGTGGGAACCACTTGGTGAAAAAAAAAAAAAAAAAAAAAAAGACCTGCTGTGCCCTTGGACCTAGCACACACTGCTCTCCAGTGGACTTTCATCTGGGCAAATCCAGTAATGGGCAGGATCTTCCCTACAGTACTTAACTGTTTTGCTATGGATCCCATCTGGACCTTCTTTGAAAGCATAGAAATGAAATTCTAGTTTGTTAAAGGAAAAAAAAATGCTGTTGCTTTCCAACGTGTCTGGAGTTCCACCAAAACGTTGCCGAAGTCGTCCTGCCCATCAGGAAGAAAATGGATTATACCCCTGTAACAACTTTTTAGAAAACATAATTTCACTTCTCGACCCGAGCCAGTCCAAACATGGATCAGGTTGGTCATTGGCATTGGTCATTTTTTGGTAAAAATATCCCACTGAGAAACCTCATTGATGCAACTACACTCGAGGCTCTCCTACAGAGGCAGGCAGCCAGGCTACGTGATGGCGATGAAAGTGCGGTGAGACTGAAAGGAAGACAAAACCCATGAGAAACTAGGCTTGGAAGTTCAACGCCTCATACAACAACCTGCTGCTTCTTCCATGAAGCTCACTGAAGCTTCAGACAGGTCCTACAAGCGTTAACGAAGCACCCGGCCCCCCACGGACTTGCCAGTGTGGAAGTCCTGGAGATATGGGATCATTAGACAGCATCAGATCCTTTCTTGGCTGTATTTGATACCTTTTCTCGTCACAAAACCTTAAGTGGAAACTGTAATTTGTAGTGGCTTTCATCATCTTTGATAACACCTCAAGCCTGAGTCCCAGTTCTTTAAGAGCATAAAGAAAAAAGTGATGTATTGGACACCCAATAAAAGAGAATTTGTGCTATCCACAGTTAGTTTGAATTCTACTTAATTGTTTATTACTCTGAGGTCTCTGAAGGATAAAGAATATGGAATAAAATACTTCTACCACCTCAGCCTTTGTGAAAACATTCACAACCTGTTAAACACCAGGGTCAGTAACTTTGAAATGATCTCACAATTTGATTTCATTATATTTTAATTGTAAATGATATATTCCAGGGCTCACAGAGGGTGAGAAGCTGGGACTAAGGGAACATAAAACCCCTGCTTTTTTTTTTTTTTAATTCTCCAGCCAGATGTACTGCAGGCAGGTGCAACGCAAACTCCCAAATACCCTGCTAACGTAACGAAAGCCTGACCTAGAGGGACCGATCTGAACGGGCTTTTCAGCCTGCATGCTTATTCAATTCGGTCTGCGGAAACGCTGCCAACCGGGGGACGCGGTGCCAGAAGCGTGGTGGTTTTTTTAATGCAAAGTTACAAAACCACAAAACTCATTTTTACTAGTGACCTTTTTACCACTAATTGTCGGGGTACTTTAAAAAAACAAAAAAAAAAAAAGAAAAAAAGTTACTTTTTGGTCAGGGCTGAAACGACATCCCAGAAATGCTCCTCCGGCAGCTGCTCCGTAACTCCGTGCTGTTTTCCTGGTGTTTGCATCCAAACTAGACTGGGTCCTGCTCGGATGAGTCAGACAGCTTTTTGGGTTGTTGTTGTTTTTTTTTTTTTTTTTTCTTGCAGAGCAGCTTTTGATTGTGAAATAAATCATGGAAAAATAGCTGGAGTGTTGGAAAGAAGGAGGAAGGGGAAGGGGGTGGGGGTACGGACAAGGAGAGGCTCCAGGGCCGTGTCTGCACCAAATGCTGCGTGAAGGTGGTTGGGTTTTTTTTCCCCTTGCTTTTGCTGTTTTTTTCCCCTCTGAGAACACACAGCTCTATTTTACTTTATTTCTACAGCTTTTTTAGACATGGACTAGTCAGTAGTTACAGCTGGACTCGCTCTCCCTACGAGAGTTCAACCCAGTTTTGATCTCCCTTTGCCCAGGTTTTAATGCTGATTCGTTCCCTAATTTCATTAGAATTGGCCACATGTAAGAGGTGTATTTGTGAGCAGAGCTTGACCTACTTTTTCCACCTCCTCTGCCGAGCATTTTACGAAGGGATTCAGCCGACGCTCGGCTGGGGGCAGCGGGACTCTCAGCCGGGCGACCTTTCAAGCCCGTCCAGTTCTGTGCTCCCCATACACCTCCACGGAGAATCCCGATTTCAAGTGAAAAAAAAGGAGACCAGTCTACTTTAACAAGTCCCAGTAAATTAAAACAACTCGATGTCCTTGGGCTACTTTATTTATAAATTTTTGCCATGTCGCAGTTTCAGCTAAAATGGTGTAAAAGCTGGTCTTCGTAAATCCTTTCCACGCACCGAAATACTTCTATACGCTGGAATTGCCTTAAAATGTAGACAGTATTTACATAAAAAGCTGAGTGGCAACGTCCCGTGCTAGCAGGTACCGCACAGGGAGAGCGTGCTGCTGCTTTAGCCCACAACCCCCAAGTTAAAGAACAAACCTGCCGTGCTCGATGGCCCCGTGGTGCTGCCGAAGCCACCAAATCTGCCCCCGGGCTCGAGCGTGGGTCTGCTGAAAGTCACGGCACATCTCCCACCACGGTCAAAGGGCCCAGATTGTCACGACGGGTTCCTGTTGCTGCTTTTGCAGACAGCAAATTGAGAAATTTCCAGCCTAAATGAGAAAGAAGGACGATTTGCAATAAGGCATCTGACGACTAGCGGCTCGGGGATTGCGCTCAAGGATTCACCGTGTGAATCCATCCCCCGCGGTGAAGGAACTATCCCATCTACCGAGGGGTTTTGTTATTGCTGCTTCTGTTTGTTATTTTCAGCCTTTGTCTCCAAAAAATATTAATGTGGCCCAAAAGTCCTAAGGTGATTTCCTCTCCTGCTCCAAAGCCACGTCTTTGCTAAGCCCTGCAACCACTGCAGGACACCTTGTTTGTAAACACGGGGTGACGCGCTTCGCTCTGGTTTTTCTTTCTGTCAGCACATCCCAATCTTCTTTTTCTTTTTTCCTCCCTTCCCAGTATTTGCAATAATCTCTGGAAAACATTCTTGGCTTCTAGCTTGTCCAGGCTGGTTTACAGCAGCGCTTAATATTCAAAACCAGCCCTGACGATTGGCTGCTGGCTGGGTCCGCCGATGGGCTGAGCCCAACACGCCGCGATGCCGAATCATCACCGAGAGCAGGAGCTGGGCGGCGGAAGGGCAGGACCAGCCCCGCGTGCGCTTGGCTAATTCCAGCCCCATCCCATGGCGCCGTGTCTTCGCGCACTCGCCTCTGAAAGCTCTCTGCTTTTGGAAACACGAGTCTAGCAGTAAACAGTTTACGGAGTTATTTACAGCTCAATTTACCGAGCATCCTACTGGAACAATGAAGGAATGCTGCGGCGTGCGTTGTCTGTCGAGTGCGGTCAGCAGGAGAGACGACTTCTCCGAGATTTTGAACGTGTTTTGAACCCCTCTCCTTCCTCCACTCCGCAGCCATCTGACCAGTTCCAGTGCAAGCCTTACACGCAGGAAAACTGAATGGAGAAAACAACAGGAACCCAGAAATGCAAAGAAACAGGAACCCAGAAATGCAAAGAAAAACCAAAAATGGGTAACCTATAATTTTCATGGTTTTTTTTTTTTTTTTTCTTAATTGTCCCCAAGGATCCATACTTGAGCTCTGCCAGCAGCCTGGGTACATGGGCCATTTGTCAGGGGAAAAAAAGCGCCGCTCTACCGTTGCCGTGTTCGGAGGGAGATGCTAACGGCAGGCTCCTCATCCCACACCAGCGTCTGGTTTTGCTTGGACTGGATTTTGAATTTCACTTTTATTACCTTTGAGGCTGAAATTTTTCAAGAAGCCCTCCAAAAAATCTTTGAAATTTTGCTCTCATCTGAAGGCAGGGAAAGTTTCACCCTCAATTTAAGTGAGTACAGAGACTAGAGAGCCCAAGGTGGTTTGGAAACATGCAGCTGAGAAGGTCTCCTATGATCTCAGTCACAGCATGGGTCTGCTCAGCGCTTCCTGGACAACTCTGTTAATCCGAGGCTTAATTCGTTACCATCCAGCCTGTGGAGCTCCTTAACTGAAAGCATCTAGAAAAGCGCAAACGGCCCCTGCCTTAACAACATACCAGTGACATCAGAAGCACAGAAAGGTGGAGGTTGCTTTCCCGGGAACAGCTTTAAAGATGAGTTCTCCAAAGCTGCAGCAGGACCACGGTCTCACGCGTGGTTTGGGGCTCCTCTAGGAGCCGGTTCCACCAAAGGCGCAGCAGTGACCCCGTACCCCAGGAAAAGGGACTGTCACCCCCCCATCAAGACCCAAGGCACAGCGCTGCCTCTCCAGATCACGACCGAGGTTTCTCAGACCTAGTGAACAGACGTTCTCTAGATGATGCGACGGGCACCCCAGATCCCGTGCCGGGCAGGGACAGCTGGGCTGGGTGAATTGGCAAAGACGGGTCTTTCGGGCAGGAGCAAGGCCTTCGGGCAGAGCAGTGCGGCCGCACTGTGCCGTGCCGCGCTCCGTGCACGACGCACAGCTCGAAGCTCAGCAACGGCAGACGCGGGGCGCTGGCGCAGCAGCTGAGCAGCAGCGATGGCAGCCAAACGTATGAGGTCATCAGGCACCCTGCAGCTGCGGCCGCCCGGGCTCTGCTAACTTTCCTTGCCCTGGGAGGGGACATGGTGGCATTCAGCTTCTCCGCTTGCTGCACATCGCTCAGATCAGCACAGGCGACTCGTGAACGCCGGTGCCCTCCAAAACCCATCTTGCTGCTCGATTCAGCAAAGCGCATTTAGCGCAACGTACCGGTGGCACCGCAAAACTCTGGCACCGACGACGTGTGCGCAGCCCGACGCAGTCCATCCGGCTATTCCACGTGCGTTTGGCTCCTGGGACGCTCTCGGAGTGGAGCGCTTGCTAGCACGCTGCTGGGTGAGCCCGCTGGCATGACAGCAGGCGGCAGAGACGCCAGCCCAGCTCCTCGGCTGGGTTAGGACGGTGCGTCGCTGACATTACCGGGGTTGCATCAGATTTTGCCAGCTGCAGATACCGCCCACAGCTGTTGTATGCGACCTCTCCTCCCCACGCCATCTGAATTTTCTGGGCTTTGAGAAAGCGTGTACTTGTATAAACAAAACCAGATACAGGAGGAGAGGAACCTGCCGAAGATCTGAGATGACAATTCTGCCCTCAGTTATACTTTCTTCAACAAGAGCAGATTTGGTTAGTAACAAGATACAGACCTAATTCTGATTATTTTTACACCGGCAAAGCCAATGACTCTGGGAGAACGAGAAGTGCTTTACACTGGCACCGGTGCAACACCAACCGCCGTTGCCGTTTAGTGCCCTGGACGTTTTCTCTGCAATATGGTTTCAAACGCCTGCGAGAGCTGAAAACAAAGAAATGAAATACCAGCCTCGTGCAGACTTTAGAAATGAAAAATAAAATGTCCAGGAAATCCCTGCAAGGTTTTGGACTGAACAGGAAGATACATTACAGAACTTTTTCAACTTTTTTTCTTTTTTTTCCCCAACTTCCAAGCAGCAGAATGCCAAAATGCTAACAGGCAGGGCAAATTGAGCAAAAATAAAATATTCTGTGGACTGGGTTAGAAATTAAGGCAGTGTTTATTTTTTTATGCTTTACACTTTGGCCAGCATTTATCCCGAATGAAGGCAGCAAATGTTATTAGATTTCATGGAATGTAAATAAACAGTTATTGGTAAATACATTTTGGTGGTCTGCTTGTTACACTGCATGTCAGGAAAACTATAGGGAACTGGCAGGAGTTCAGACGTCTTCAAGGAACACAGAAAACAGACATATTTTACTAATTATAGCTAACAAAAACACTCTGAGATTACAGTTAAATTACATTAAAACATAACTTGTTGGCAAAGTCTGCGAGCATAATGCTTTGCCTGTATCTTTCTGTATAATGTTTCATCAGAACAGAGCAGTAACATCGGGAAACCCTGGCACAGACCAAGCCGCTGCGGCCCCTCGGGCAGGTCCAGCCGGTCACTTTGGTCCCTGCTGTAGTTTCCGTAGGTCCAGAGTATTCTCCGAGAGGGCGAAGACCCGGGTTTGCCCGCGGCAGGTTCTGCAGATGGGGGACCCGATGTCCGCGCCGGCGCAGATGGGAAGGGAAGGGAGGAAGAAAGAGGCACCTGCTGAACGCAAGGGCTGCGCGGTGCCGGGGAGGCTGGCAGGGGGAGGGCTGCTGGACCCGCACCACCGTACCTGCATGGACGGAGACGCCTCCGGCCGAGTGCCGAGCTCGAGGCAGGTGCCGTGGCTGCGTCACAGCGATGCTCTGCTGCACCTTTTGCTCCTGTCCTCCGGGTCTTCTCTGCAGCACGGCTATGGGACAAGGAGCGGAAGAAGTGATGGCTCTGGTCTGGAGTCTCCGGCGGGGCACAAAACCGCCACGTTTCGGCTGCGTCGGTACACAGGCACCTCCCGCAGTCGATCGCACAGCTAAAACCAGAAATACGCCTCGACCCAAGCCAGGAGTGCCCGTACGCATTTCAACTAACCCACTCACCTCCTTGGGGAGGCGGCAGCGGGCAGCACACCCCCACGCGCGAGCTGCCCGGGCCTCCCCCTCGCCGCTCCTGCCCCACCATCAACGCAAACCACTTCTGCAAGAGCAGCCCCTTCTTAGGCACAGGAGGAAAACGAGGCCTTTCTGCAGAAATCGTTCTGTTTTGACGATGCCCTGAGTGTTTGCGACAAACGAGCCGTAGCGAACGCTGCCCCCGCCACGCATCCACAGCGAATGACCCGCTGCGTGGGGCGCACACGGAAATCACCTCCAGAGATGCTTGCACTACACTGAATTAGATTATAGACTGTTATTTTTTTAAGTACAGTTCGTGTGAAGTAACTCGATAAAGAAAGATGCTCGGAAGTGTTGCGTGTGAGCAGCGTTCCGGTCACAGAAAACCCAGGTGCGACCTGCGAGTGTGTTGTCCTGCGGCGGCGCATCGGGAGATGACGGTATTGTTACTTTACAGAAAGTGTCCAAACTAGAACAATTTCCTCCCTCCTGCCGGTGGGATACCAACACTGAGCGGTCCCCGGCAGCGTGATGCGGTGGGGCCTGCAACACTGTGCCACGGCAATTATCCGTTTTAAAACCAGGTAAATCAGGGGCGTCATTTAATCTGACCACAATTTAGACGTCGAGAAAGGCGCGTGTCGTTTTGTCTGCCAAAGTAAATGAAAGGGGAGTACGGGGGCTTCTCTCCCCAGAATATTAACAACGCTCCTGCCGCTGTGCCCTGCTTCAGAAATACACAGCTCCCGTCGCTCGCATTATTCTTGCGTCCGTGCCCGTAGGTAAAGAAATCCTCTAACGAAATCACGCTTCACGATTACCCCGTGGTAATCTCTTCCCTCGGACTGTCTTTGTATCACATTTATGGCCCATTCTTTGCTGGGAAGATTTTTACAGGGGATCTGAAGTTTAAAAGAAGACAGATGCCAAGCTGTGATCGCGAGGAGGAGAGGCTCACCATATGGAAATAGAAAGCCCTGGCTCCCTCCTCTATCCCTCCTCCCCCCTCCCCTGCCGAGTTTCTCTACTTCACATGGTGCTATTGGGATTTGAAGATCAGAATACAAATTAAATTATTAAACGAGGAACAAAAAAAAAAAAAACCCAACCAACTCGGGCCTTTCCTCTCCATCCTCCCATGTGATCGGTAATTATAAATCAAAGTGGGGAAAGCAACCCCGCTGGAAGCTGGCATTTGGGCTACAGCCCAGCTGCCTACAGAAGGATACAATGCTCAGGCGACACGTATGTGCCTCTGCGTGCTACGGGGGGGTTCAGGCATGAACTGGGTCTATAGCTAAGACATTATTTTAACGGCAGAGGCTTCTTTATTGTTTACTTACTGGGAAGAGCAGAAGCACCGCTCCTCAGTCCACTGCGTTTCCCTGATGTCAGAACTCCCAGTCACCAAAAACTCGTGCAGTGTCCCCCGAAAGAGGCCAGCCCAACCCCCATCGGATGCTTTTTAGCCAGCAAGCACTGGAACCGTGACACGCGTCAGCAATCGCTTCAAACCCAGGCAAAGAGACAGGAATGAATCCATTTCAGCTGGGCAAAACTTGAGATGCGCTACTTTTGGCGTTTATTTTGGTGTGGCAAATTTTACACCGGCTGGTGATGCGGCTGGTTTCTAGTCTATACGTCGGGGGTGACGACATCAGGGCAGCGCAGGCGGAGCAGGCAGGACCCCGTGCAGGGGCAGCCGCTGAGGGCTGAGCCCGTCCCGGGGAAGGAAACCGGGCTGTGAGCCTGGCGGGGACTCGCTGCTCGTGGTCGGGCTGTCAGCCCTCACACCTGCACCCCTGGGGAGCTGCGGGGCATGTTGCATTTTTGAAACCCCCCCAAGCACACACTGCAGGCCCCGAGGTTTGAAAAATTTGGCCCCGTTTACAACGCTGGCTTTGCAAGGCTTGGGCTGAGCTGCCGGCCTCGGTAGCCAGGCTTACAAAATAAGCACTTAGTCCCCTTAGCGCAGATTTGGGCTATGGACATCCCATTAAGGCACCCATGTTTGAACACCGTCTCCTCGTAGCCAACATAAACAGCTGAATCAATGCTACACAGAGTTTAATCTAAACACGTAATGGAGTCTAACTCAGCTATACGCTGTACTCCATCGACAGGTCCTGGAGATGGCAAACTGAAGCCTGCTTTTATAGTGTGCCAGCTCAGGGACCTGTTCCCAATTTGCAGATTTGGCCTGTTGCATTCTAAAAGATGTTTAATATACTCGATGCCTGTTTGTGTTAATGTTTACCATTGAAGTTTTTCATTATTTGATGTTATATTTGGCCATAGCATTAAAATTCCATTGGATCGACTGAAATCTAGTGTCAAATCAAAGCCAAAGAAGCGTCTTTGCGATAGACCTTCAGCTCCCATCCAACCACGTTAAAAAAAAAAAAAAAGCTATTGTAGGTGCTTTCTTTGTAGCTTTTCTTCCTTTTGCCAAGGAAATAGCAAACGCTTTATTTATTAGCTGTTGTTTTTATACATGCAGCTCTGGAAGAGCTGAGCCCAGAGCCGTGGGCTAGCAGGAAGGCACAAGCTGCTCTGCCAGGTGGGCACGGGTCCGTCCCGCGCCAAGGTCAAGTGCGAGCGAGGACGGCTGCCACCTCCCTCCGAGCGCTTCTCCTGGCCTCGTGGTTTGGGATGAACGGGATTACCGACAGCCGCTGTCTGGGGACCGCTGTCGGGCTGCGATGAGGTTTCTGCTGCTTGCAAATTGCTTCCTGTCCCTGGGATCACCACCCAGCCCTCACGCCCCAACAAAAACCCCTTTCCCACTGCTCCCAGCGTTGCAGGGAGAGCGGTCCTGTCCCCAGAAGCCTAAAGCCTCGATTCACAAACCGGATAAGCGGATGCCTAAAATGAGATAGCTGCGCTAGGACGTGCTTAAAACGAAGCGCTTGCGTTACCTCTGCATCACCCGGGGGTCTGGCTCGCGGTCCTGCCCTCTCTCGGCATGCCTGCCTCTGCTCACAGGCTGAAGGGAGGATGTTTTTTGTGGAAACCCAGCGATACAGGACCAGGAGTCGATCCTCGAGTGCCGTGGGGAGTCACAAGCCTCGGGGGGTGCTGGGGAGTCCAGGCGCTCGCAGGCTCGGAGCCGCAAATCACGCAGAGGCTCGCGCAAACCCTGGCACGGCTCGGCAAGTCCGGAGCGAAAATCAATGAAGGAGGCTTGCCTAAGTCCAGATGTGTGAATTCAAAAGGACCTGGAAAATATGATGGCCTGGATGAAAATCTGGGAAACAGCACTTAAACATAAAGCCACGAGGGTAGGTTTGAAAAACAGTCAACAGATATTCTCTCGGCTAGCTAAAAAAGGGGAGCTCTGCGAATAACCCGTTCTTCAGTCCACCAAAGAAGTGCCAAAGCAGACGAAGACGTTTCAAACTGTGTCCCCTCCCCAGAACAGCTTCTTTAACTTTCTCGTCAAAATTAAGATCAGATATTTTGTATTTCAGTGAACTTCATTTTTTTTTTTCAGGATGGTGTTTTTTGATTTTAACGATTATAAATTAAATTATGTAAATGTCATCTCAGTACATAAGAGCATTTATTTTGACAGTCTTCAAATGGCATGTTTTGATTAATGAAGAGTTCCCACTTAGCTCCAAACTGCATTTCTTTCTGAAATGGGAAAGAAAAATCTCTGCCTGCAAAACTTTGTTCAGCTTTAAATGCTGAAACACTAAGAAAAAAGATCTGCAGCATTACACTGAAGTAAACATTATATTCTTATAATATATAGCATCAGCTCTGAAAAGCACGCCCGACCCCAGGATTACTCGTATTAAAATATTCTCTTGAAGAGGTACACAACAAGTTTGACATTTTGGGGAAAAGGAAGCCACGTTCCTAAGAGGTCCCCGTGCTCACTAAGACGACCCTTGCTGGGGTCAGATTGAGATTTTAGCGTTCGGCCCATTAGCACGGCTTACTGGAGTGGACGTATCTCTGTATATAGATCTGTTAATCCCAAATGGCGTCATCTTAATACATCATTCTTGAAAGAACTGATTTACTAAAAGCCTTTGAGATCCCAGCGTTACTGGTGGAGATGTTACACATTACCAGTGCAAAAGTGAAGTAACCCAACTTTCTCCCAGCGTTAGTATTGATTGTAGGGATGGGGTTAGGATGGTTTACCAGATCCTCCCACATCAGCCTCCAATTTTTTAATGTTTCTGCTAAAATACACCGTTCAAAGGGACGGATAGGTTAAGATTTGCTTTGTGACTTGTTGCTGCTGCTGGCTATGTGCTGCAAACATACATTAGCATTTGAAAGTTGGGTAAATTGTTCCCTTTAGGAAGAAAACCCACTTTGACACTGTACTTAAAGAAGCGTGCAAAGCTGCTACCACTGGTGCTGGTGCTCAGCAACAAGCTTCTCTTCTGACCATCGCTTTTGTCTCCTCCTCCTGCCAGGTATCTCGAGCTGAATCCCGGCTTCTGGAGCCACCCGCTGCCTTGGGATGCCGTCCCCTGGTTTAGCTGGGGACCACCTGCAGCTGGGTCAGCTTGAAGCCATTTTCCTCTCCTGCTTCGGTATCTACCTGGCGTTGGTTTCGTGACAGGAGAACCTGCCCACCACAGGACAGCCTGAAATAACACGCTGTCTGCTTCCCGTAAGCCTTAGAAAAAACACAGTGATGGGAAGGCCATTTCCAGCAACGAGGTGGCTTTGCATTCGGCTAACGTAAATCCGTTTTGTAAAACCACGGGCCGCACGGGCTGGGGGGCAGCAGATGCCTTCAGTTACGGCCAACAGCCGTGGCCACCACTGACCCTTTCACCTTCTGTACTGTGGAGCTGAAAAGCCCATCGCTCATCCGACCCCTCCGAGGACGTTCCTTGCTTGGTGCAGGCAAGAAGAGAAGGGTACACGGTTCTTGACAAGTACAGGCACTACCTTCCTCTTCTCCTAACAGAACTACTGCTCTTACGAGGGGCTTGAAGCAGCTTCTAGCTGAAGTCCATAGAAAGACGTAGGGACTTGGATCTGGCGACAGCACAACAGCTGGGCCAAGCACTTTGGTGTAAACCGGACTGCTCCGTCGGCTCCGCTGAGCAAACCCATTTTTTATTAGCAGAGGATGCAGTCCCCATAGCATCAGAGCTTGCTGCAGCTATCCTGAGTCCTATCAGCTACGGACCTGGCCTCCAGACATACGGTGTCACATCTGCCGCTTCCGAGTAAAATGGGCTCGTAGTATCAACGAAATGGCATCAGAGAAAGCTCAGAGCAAACGTAGTATGGTAAACATTAACCACAATGCTCACAGTCCTAGAAAGGTCTGATAAGCCACGATTAAACTTAATTACGGATTATTTTATATTACCTACCTCCAAGCACTGTGGAAAATTGCTTCCTTTTAACTGCCTTGGCTGGCTTTCTCTGACCACACACATACTGGGGGATATTTTCCCATGATTGATGTATTTGTTTACCGAGCTCCTTGCTCAGATACAGGCCCATTCTCCCTTTAATCAGAGGTGTGAATACCTTAATAGTTGTCAGAGCCCACATTAACCTCTTGATTAAAAGACATCCTCACACTTACCGTTAAAGAAATACATGGAACAAAGCAAATTCACAGTCTCAGTATAAAACTCACGATGGGCAAATAGTTTTTTATGTTAGTGTACTCGGCCCACTGGCATTGCATCAAGTTGTATCTTACAACAGAAATGTTTTTTTCTTTTTTTTTTTTTCCTTTTACCAATGAGTAGATGGAAGGGTTTTGGTGGTTTGGGTTTTTTTGCCTTTGCCTAAGGGTGCAAAGCTCCACGAACGTCAGTTTTCACTCGACTCCCTTTGACTGCTTACCTCCACTGGCTATTACGCTCCTTCCCTACAGCAGTATTACCAATACAATAAACACGTCAAAATCCAGAAGCACAAACAAGTTCATCTGTGACATTAATTTTGCCTGGCAAATAATTCTCCTTGTTTCTGCAAGGGCTTCGGTTTCTTGTGGATTCAAAGCAAATTCATCTTTAATTTGATGCCTCGGTCTTATTTTTTCTTTCCCAATCTCATTAGAGTAAAAATAGCAAGGATATCCATATGATTAAAGACTTCATGTGCAAGAAAGCAATCTGGTCATAGTGCTCCTTAGCTTTATGTACTTCTTTCTATTTGACAACATTAATTTGCCATCTGTCAGCTCAGTTACATAGTTTACTTGCTGCTTGCTTGGCGTTCACCTCCCCCTTTCTCGTCGTCAGCTGGTTTTAATAGTTGGGCCTCCTTGAGTGGGCCATTTATGCAGATTTGAAACAGGAGAAATCCTACAAACTGACCATGTGGGAACCCACTTTGTGCTCCCCGGGCTGACACAGCCGTGCACAGACCTCCTCCCTCTCCCGTGCACCCTCACCGCTTCAAAAAGCCAATTTTTTCCATACCTCCGTAGCACCTTTCAGCCGGGGTTGGCTCCAGAACATCACGCAGCAGATGCGAACAGCCGAATTTTCTTCTCTTGGGCCAGTCTGCTGAGGTCAGCCGAATTCTACAAGATTTCCTGGGAGCCACCTTCAGCCCTAAACATGCGGTTAAATAAACGGAAGAGATGATTGTTCAGATCACGCACGAAAGGTGCCCGGTACAGGCCAAGGATGGCCAGACAACTCTTACTACAGCCCTCCACCGCCGAGGGTGTCCTACGGGGCCGCGCGCTTTGCTACCCGGCCCCACGTGCAACCTAGGTGCAACATACGGCTGGTGCTTATCTCGCCTAGACATCTGCAATGAGGGTTATGGATATATTCCACGATGGATTCTTCACTCTTCCGGGATAACTGTCTGAATTCCTAAAAACGTTCCTTTTGCATCTAAAAGCCTTAATTCTAGGAAAATAACAAACCAACCACAAACCGGGAGACGGTGAGGAGAATTGGGAGATGATGCTTTCCTACCAAAACATGTAGTGTTTCGGAGAGCAATGGGAGCATCTCATTCCCAACTTCCAGCTCCTACCAGGCGTCCAGCGGAGTGGCAGAACAAAAGCAGGCTTTCATCTGGACAACCTGATTTTTTAGAAATTCTCCCCAAAACTCTGAAATTTTCAGTGTCTTCTGTCAGTGCGACTACTTCATCATTATCATCGTTCATTTAGCGTGGGTTGTCTCTGATAACGCTCCCTTTGTACAATATTTTTAAAGTGATCTTGCAAATACCTAAGCACGTCTTTAAAAGTTTTGCTGTTAGAATTAATACCCTTCGTATTCCAGAATCCACCGCGGGCAGTGGCTCAGCCCTTGCATGTGCAATCGTATTTCCCCCTCGATGGGAGCGAGAAGCTAAAAACCAAACAGTCTTCCTCTTCTTGGAAATGCCCTGGGTTTTGGGACAGGAGGCTTTTAGAGTAGCATCTCTAGAGCATCCGGGATGAGGGACCGATGCAGGAGGTGAGCCTGGCTGTCGGACTGACAGGACTCCATCAATTAGGGGCATTTTTTTCCAGATCCCAAACATTTAACCCTCCAAAACTCATATCTGATGTTAAGAATTACGTGTATAAAAGGAACTACATTAGCTAATAGATCTGAAATCATACTAATTTACCTGAAATAAACAGCAAAACCAATTCTGGCCATTTTTTTCCCCATGTCATTTTTCTGCTAGTTGAAGAGTTTCAGGATACTCGGGGGCACTGAAATGAAAAGATGGACTTTCCTCCTGAGCAGAAAGCCGACATCATGACCGATTACTGCTCGGTTCACACGGAAAGCGGAGCTGTGCACAGCCGGTGCTCCGAGCAAGCGCTTCACGGCTCACCCCGATGGCGAGCACAGCACCCAGGGCCTGCCCGGTGCCCATCCGACTGGCCTGCGCTCTTCCTTCTCCACCTGAATTGCGCCAGGGGAAGTACGCTGGAAAGGCTCTTCATCCTCAAGGGTGGCTAAATTATCTGCAGGTAAGTGAATTAAGTGGTCTGTGTCAACGTGAGAATTCATTACACCCCAGAGCTGCCGTCTGCTTTGTTTATGGCCCATTTCAGGAAAAAGTGACGTTATCAGGGTTCCTGACTAGTTTGCACTGGTGGTTGGTTTTGCTTTTTTCTCCCGATTGCCTCTTCAAAAACTCATTTCCAAGTGATGACACAAAAACGTAAAAGCTTGAAATCTTTTAACCTGAAAAGGCAGTGGCAGATGCAGAATGGTATCTCAGGTCTAGATCAAACGTAAGGGGCCCAGATCCCTCCTCAGAGGGAGGGCGCGAGGCTGCAAAGGGACGTTAGTCTGGGTGACCTCCACCCACTTTGGGCGCAGCAATCCAGCACACAGGTCGGACGATGTCAGCAGAGGGTGCCTGAACTCAGACCGCACCTGGAGCTCGGCTGAACGCGGTTTTGCTGGGTTTGATCCACGCCCCGGGCAGAGAAAAGGCCGCCGTTGGGGCAGGTCCTTGTCCAGGAATCCAGAGGAGAGCTGCTGGTGATGGGGAGAAGGGCGATCCCACCTCGGGCAGGCTGGTCAGCGGCAAGAGGTCAGGCACAGAGACCGACACCGCTTTACCTCAGGATTAATATTCCAGAAAAGCCAAGACGGAGATGACTTCCCAGCTCTGCTAGCCCAATGCGGCTACAAGCAGCCATGAGAAGATCACCCCGGCGGAGGGAAGTCCGACTGCGAGGCAGAGCCAAAGCAATCCCTCCAGCACCGCTCCCCCGACGGGAGCCCGGCCAGATGTGTGCCTGCCTCTGGGGTAGAGCACTCGTGTAATTTATAACAGTCTCCAGGCTGCTCTCATTTACGCTGGGGGCCAACGCACAGCTCGCTTCAGACAGAGTTCAAAGGCTGCCCCGAGCTGCTCTGCACGCAGGCTGGCCGCCGGCCGGCACCCAGGTCAGCAGCTGGCACCGTCCCCTCACCGGATCCGGCTGCCGACCCCACGCTGGGCTACCTCGTACAAATGGGGCCGGCAACCAGCTGGCTGCTCTAAATCCTCCCTCCCACCTCCCCCAGGTACCCCGCCACGGACCGCTTTGCGTCGCCTCCCTGTAGCATACTGGTACGCCCACGTTCGTGCAGCTGGGGCAAAAATGCAATCCCGCAAAGATACCCACACCTGGTTTCAGGCTGACAAAGCTCATCCCATCATTGCGTGGCAAAGACACTGAAACTCAGCACCAAAGGCAGCATTTCATAATTCTGAGACATAACCACTGCTCCAAACATTTCCCAGCTTCAGCACATGTTGGACTCAGATATCCAAATATTTAAGAGTATTTTTGGGGCTGTAAGCTCTGCACCGCTGGCCAAACCCTGCCTTGCGCAGGCAACATGCTGGTACAGATGACAGAAGCTATGATGGCCAAAGGAATCCATCAACGCTCTGACCAAAACAGAAACAGTGGGGAAAAAAAAAAAAAAAACATCAACACGATGCTGTTGGCAAAGTTTGGCAGAAATGTTCAGTTTAAGAAAGCCGAGCCGTTTACATTTACAATAAGGCCTGACAGCTTTTGGGACACTCTGTCTTTATAGAGGCTGGAGCCATTTTAGGAGCTCATTTATTGCAGGGGAGTTTAGTGAACCAACCACTCCTCCTCCTCCTCCCTGGGAAGACTCATTAGCTGCAGGGAAACTCAGTGTGAATGGGAGGTGTGTGTGGGGTACAGGTAATTACACAGGCACCTTAGAAATAAATCACGAACCTACTGTTGATATGACTCCAAACCTGGAACTGATCGTCATTTTAGCCTGGGAGAAGGTCTTCAGCAACACTCTATAAACTACAAAGAAAAGAAAAGGAAATTGACTTTAAAAACAACATTTTAATAATACTGAGGTGTTGACAAAACCCTCGGAGAGCAAAGGAGCTCCATCACACGGGATGGACTCGCTGCCTGGGAAAGCGCTTCCCCCGCATCTGCTTGGGGTGTCGTTGGGGCCGGTGTTCCGTTAGCTCGGCGCCTACTCCAGCATCACGTGCCTGGAGAGGATGCTGTGGCGGGGAAGAGGCTGCAGGGACAGCCGAGCTGGTACCGACTCTCTCCCAAGGCTGCTCCCCAGCAGGAGCGACGGCAGAGGCAGGACAGCCCTCGCCCGAACGGGAAGCTGCAGAGCCGCGGTGCTTCGCGCCATCGTGAGATGTGCAGTGGGAGCTCGGAGCCGCTGTATTGGACAGGGAATCCCAGAGGGAATTGGGATGCGTGCTCCCGAAGCGTGTGTGCAGTTAGCCGCACGCGCCCGGGATGGAAACGTGAGCGCAAACTGCAAATCTGCTGTCTAGCACGTCGACTGCGAGTCTGTAACAGCCGAGATGCACGAGCCTCGCGGCGCACGCGCTGTACTGCTGACATGCATGCAGCGACTATTTACCCTGCAAATGTATAAGCCAGGCTCTTGGGCACACTACGTATCCCAAAACAGACTCCAAGTGCCCCTCCAGCTTTCAGCAGGCCACCTGACATCCAGATGTCCTAGAGATGCAGTGTCAGTGCTAACAGGGACACAGCCATGCTGGTGGAAAGGACGGACCTGGGAAATCCCCCCCGGTTATACCAGAAAAATTCACATCTGGGAGGTTCGGGATGCTCTTCCACGAGCCTGGTTACGTTAATTCAATGCCCGGCGAACATCTCAGCTAGCCCCAACTGTAGCAGCCACGTTCTCTTGAAAATCTAAGTTATTTCTAGGGTTCTGTTCTCTTCCCTTAAACTGGGATAATAGTTTTGACTGCCCTTTCGGCAAAGACGGTCTCCTACACAGGAGACATGCGCTGTCTCAGCCAGCAGATCTATGATCTTTACAGAAGCCAAGCTGGCAGTAACGTCACAAAAATCATACCGATTCTGTGTTCGACTACGGCGCAGAGCGCTGGCGCTGATGCTCCGCTCTCCGCAGCAAGGCATGCTGTGAGACCCCAAAACCACCAGGGAGAGGCGCTGGGGTCCCGAAGGGAAAAACCTGTGTAACGTAATAAAAAAAGCCACAGAAAGACTCAACAGAACGCAGCGGCCCAGGCTCACAGCTGACGCACCCTGCTACCTCCTGGCTGGTTTCGATAAAATCATACTGTTTCCAGCCAGCCGAGAGTCTCTCTCCGGTCCGTGGCAGAGGTTTGAGAGGCACGCAAGAACCTCAGCCACCTCACAAAGAAACGCTGCTGAGCCGAGCACGCCGCGCGGAGAGGACAGGCAGCGATGGCTCCAGGTTGCCACCTCACCATTTGTCATGTCAGTCACGCTTAGGTGGCTGCAAGGAATTAGTTTTCCATTTAATTTGGGAAATTTTCCCAGAAAGTCTCAACTCCTGAATACAAATAAGAGTTGCTTAGAAAATACTTCATTGCACTTGGCTACCTTTCGGCACAACGCTGAGTTAGACCAGCCTGGTTCACCGCTGCTGCGGACACTTCTCTGAATTTACCCGCGGCCGGGCGGGAGTTCAGCCTGCGAGGAGCTCAACGGGCTGGAGCTCTTTTGCTTCTGAATCCCGACCCGTTTTCTTGGTGCCAGACCCTTTGAACGTGGGGTATCAGGTGTTTACGAACACTCTTGGTATTGCTCAAGGAAGAAATCGCTGCAGACAACTCTTACAATTCGCTGCCTCTCGCCGAAGCAGCCTGACGCTGGCGTGCGCTGCCACACACCGCAACCCCGGCGCAGTTCATCTGGCAGGGGTAGCAGTGATTTTCTCACTGTGACATCAGGTCTTGCAGCGTAACAGATCAGACCATGATCTAGCCGCTGAGGTAATGTTTAAATCCAGTCTCTAGCGTCACTGGATACGCAGCGGATTCGGACCAAGCCATAATGCCATAATGCAATTTATTTATTGCAGATAAACCAGGCTGTGCAATGGATACAGGCTGTTAATAAGGAAGAATTTGGTGGGGGTGATGAGTACGCAGGTGCTGGTGCAACCTTGGCTGTTTGTAGCTATACACGTTTAGGGCAACTAAATGCACTAATCCCTGCAGCTCTTAACCGAACACAGACCAGCAGAACACCCCATCCACGTCCAACACTTGCACATCCTACGTAACACCACAGGTGCCTCTGTTCGCCTCTCTCCAGCTGTGACCCAGCACCAGGCACAGCGCGGGACGCTGCCGGTCCCTGACCCCCACCCCTCCCCACCCGTGCAACACCCACAGCACCAGGACTCGCTGTGCTTAACTCCAGGCACAAAGGAGCTGCACGTACACGTGTTTTGGTCATGCCCTGCTACCTCAACCTGCTACAAGGTTCAACACATTCATCGCTGACCTGGATGAGGGGACAGAGTGCACCCTCAGCAAATTCGCAGATGACACCAGGCTGGGAGGAGCAGCCGACACAGCAGAAGGCTGCGCTGCCGTTCAGTGAGACCTGGCCAGGCTGGAGAGCTGGGCAGAGAGGAACCCAATGAAAGTCAACAAGGGCAAGTGTAGGGTCCTGCAGCCAGGGAAGAACAACCCCAGGCACCAGGACAGGTTGGGGGCTGACCTGCTGGGAAGCAGCGCTGTGGAGAAGGACCTGGGAGTCCTGGAGGACAAGAAGCTCTCCATGACCAGCAATATGCCCTCGTGGCCAAGAAGGCCAACGGTGTCCTGGGGTGCATTCAGAAGAGTGTGGCCAGCAGGTCGAGGGAGGTTCTCCTCCCCTCTACTCTGCCCTGGTGAGGCCACATCTGGAATGTTGTGTCCAGTTCTGGGCTCCCCAGTTCAAGACAGACAGGGAACTACTGGGGAGAGTCCAGCGGAGGGCTGAGAGGATGATGAGGGGACTGGAGCATCTCTCGTGTGAGGAAAGGCTGAGAGAGCTGGGGCTGGTTAGCCTGGAGAAGAGAAGACTGAGAGGGGATCTCATCAACGCTTACAAATATCTAAAGGGCGGGTGTCACGAGGAAGGGGCCAGGCTCTGTCAGTGGTGCCCAGTGACAGCACAAGGGGCAACGGGCACAGACTGGAACACGGGAAGTTCCATCTGAACATGAGGAAAAACTTCTTCCCTCTGAGGGTGACCGAGCACTGGGACAGGCTGCCCAGAGAGGCTGTGGAGTCTCCTTCTCTGGGGAGATTCCAAACCCACCTGGATGCCATTCAGTGTGCAACCTGCTCCGGGTGATCCTGCTCTAGCAGGGGGGTTGGATGAGATGATCTCCAGAGGTCCCTTCCAACCCCTACCAGTCTGTCAATCTGCGTGAATACGTAAAAACCCTTAAACAACTGAGGTCTACAGATCTCCCCGTCCTTAACGCATGCCGCCTTCCTGGGTCACCTGCAGAGCGAGGTCCTGGCTAGGTCTGCAGGAGAGTGGGGTGCGAGGCAGGGAGCAAAGCCTGGCACTCCTCGCTGCCCGACTTCCCTCTCCATGTCTCCCTCTCAGCTTTGCTTTCCGTAAAAAACTTTGAAGCTTCTTTTGCATTGTGGTTGGTTTTCAGATGCGCCATAAAAATCCGTGTGCTGGGAATACTGTGGTTAAGACATGGGAATGCAAACACTGTGGAAATAACTTGGGTTTTGTTTTTCTTTTCCTTCCCCTTTTCTCCCGTCTATAAACTAACTTTTCCACTTCTTCAGTATGTTGGCACTTGTTTGGCCTGTGAGTAGGAACAAGGACTCAAGGGGTCACACAAATGATCTGTTTTGAAAAATGAGCAGAAGTCTGTCGCAAGCTCTCAGCCAGGATTCGAGCAGGTAATTTCGGGTGTAAGGACTTGCACATCTACGCGGTCAGCTGTGGGAAACTCACGTGGCTGTGACTCACGACCCTCCATCCGTCCCCCAGCCCAGCTGCCACTGCCCTCAGCCCCTGCCCATCCCTCTCTGCAGCAGCCTGCCCTCACCCATCCCTGCCCTCACCATCTTGCCTTGGGCAAGGGCCCAAGGGCCCTCTCCAGGCCATCCCACCTCACCTCCGTCTCCCAGCTTTGAGAAGATGACCAGCAGCTCTTGTTGCTGTCCACGATCCCATCCTCCAACGTCCTCGCTGCGATCTCCCTGCGCGGCCGATGCCGTGCGTGCTTTTGCGTCCTAACAGCACATTTTACCAGCCAGAGGAGAGTCACAGCTGCTGTAGATCTCTACGCAGGAGGAGACACTGCAGGGTATCATCGCAGCGAGCCACAACCCGTCCCACTCAACACTGAAGATTTTCGGTAGAACGAGCAAGTCCACTGCACTGGCTCCACGGCAGCTAGACGTGCACCACCAGCACGCGCTCTGCTCTCTGAAAAAAACCCCCAACAAATATTTTAATGTCGTTAGGGTTTGGGGTTTTTTCAGTGGTTCTTACAGATCTGTCCTAGATCAGATCGCAGACCCATTTGTTTCTGAAAAAGCAAATGATTTGCACTGAATAAGACAAAAAACATTTCCTTAAGAGTGCCTTTTCCCCCCAGTGGCTCCTACTATCACATCAGCAACCACTACACAATCTTCACCCCACCCTGCCTTTACCTTCAGCCACGCCTAAGGAAGAAAAGGCTAACGTTGCCGTCCTGTTGCCTGCAGACCTAAGGCTCGGGAGCCCGCACATGGCCCCGAGGGCCCTTGCAGGAGAGCAGGCGCCGCTAAGGACCACGCCAAGTCCCCAGCCGCTCGCCTCCTCCCGAAGTCTCGCTCTGCTTCCTGCAAGTGGTGCTTCTGGGAAAACAGCACTTTGGTTTTTACCTTTTTAGTAAAGAAAATGCTCCCATAGCTTTTCAAAAAGGACTCAAGACGTGATATTGTGAAAAAATAAAACCATTTGAAAAAACCCTTTTTTTATGATCTTGACCTGTATCTCCTGAACATTTTGGTTTGGTTGTACTACGTTGCTCTTCAGTTTTTCACTCTTCATCGATGTCTCGGAGACGTCTGCGTACAGGCTGTTTCTACAGGGCTTTGGACACCGATGTCTATTCCAAAACACTTCTCGAAAACAGAATGACACGAGGGTGATTTGAGCTCCTCGTCTCCGGCCTATCTGCAAAGTGCCTGCTAAAGTGCTGTTGTAGGCAGATCATAATTAATAATTAGGATTATTTATAGTGGGGCCTGCAGAACAGAATTGAAAGTGTCATCAGATTTTACATCCAAAATATTGTCTAAGTTAGTCCTTTCTAATTCCCAGGCATTGCTGTGGGAAGATACAATTGCACATGTAAATACTTTCCCATGCCTCCTCACCATGTGCGTCTTTCGCATGTGTAAAGCATATGGGAATGTACATAGGGCCTCGTTGGAAATGTAGTGTGTGTGTAAATTGTTGCTTGTCTACATCTGTGTATCTAATTGCATGTGAAAATCACTACTTTAGTTGCATCAATGAAATACAACTTTTTGAAAATACAGCTTGCATATGTTTCTCATTCATTTTAGTGAGGCACAAGATGATCCAGTTGAAAAACAGTAGCTAAGACCAGATGTTCTTCTGTTCCTCCAGCGTGAGAGAAGCAGCTCGGCCTTAAGAAAGGCAAAGCTGCTTCGCTTCGGATACTTGCAGTATCCTGGGAGAGCAAGATCATCTCCTTCAGCGGCCTCCCTCTCCAAGGACTCAGACCCGCTCCCGAACGATGTACGTGGCAGAAGCTCATCTTTGCTTCCAGTAATTTAGAATCCAGCACCAGGTCTTCTTCAAGCGCTGATGAGCAATGGCTGGAAATGCTGTGCTGTGGTCATTTCGCGGGTTTTGAGGCAACCAGGGGACACTCCCGGGGACACTCCTGGCCAGCTAAGACTGGACATATGGCAGAGGTTTCGTGTAATATATGATGGGAAGGGTAACTCGCCCAGCTTTGCCAAAACGTCATTTTTAAGCTATGAGCCTAATTTCTAA
Source organism: Grus americana (assembly GCF_028858705.1). Taxonomy (NCBI): domain Eukaryota; kingdom Metazoa; phylum Chordata; class Aves; order Gruiformes; family Gruidae; genus Grus; species Grus americana. The sequence continues at coordinate 18,723,877 of NC_072865.1, forward strand.
ACAATTGAGTTTTAACGATTTTTAATAACTCCTTGAATTTTTCCACAGCTCTGCTGCTGCTGTGGTCACATTTCCAAATTCAGTGTACCTCTTACTCCTCCACTTAAAACATTCACTTTTCATTTAAACCTGCAGGAAAAACAAAATCTGGATTACTTTCAAATTATTGGCCAAGCTCAAAGAGACATCCCAGCCCTTTATGGGGCGCAGATAAAAGAGCTCACAGTCCCTGCTCTGCCAGGAAAAACGTTCACTTTCTGTGAAAAACATTAAGAAATCAAATGAAGAGCTTATTAAACTTTTAGATGCAAGAATTTGCAAATTGGACAGCGATGCATGCATATGTCAGACCCTTGAGATGAGATGGTGCCTGTCATAAATTGCTGCTGGATGCGTAAATAAGACTCACTGTGCTCTCCCCCGGCCGTAGAGTATTGAAGTAGGAGCTCGGGCTGAAAGCACTCTTTGTGAGGATCAGCTCCGAAGATTTATGTGGAAGAACCTTTCCTTTATTTACCAGCTTGCTGAGACTGACAGAGTATTTGATAGTTTGGAGCCTCCAGCCCGAGAGTCTGGTTTGTAAGAGTATTTGTCAGGGATTGTACCTGCTTCGCTATTTATTTTTCGGTGCCCTCCCGTCCCGTTGATGAAGGACCTTAAGTGAACGCAATCTGCTCCGCACTCTCTTCCCTTCCACCTTTTCCGAAAGCCTCAAACGAAACCGTTTTGGGTGCTTTATTCTAGGACATGTGAACCTAATCCTCCACTTGTCAAAGAAGCATTAGTTGCTCTAATAGTTATTCTAAAGTATTAGTTATTCTTCTGAAGAGAGATGTTTGAGTTGGCAGAGGTGCTCTGGCCCTTGCAGGTGTTGGAAGTGTAGTTGTACCCGAGGGAGTGATGACTATTAAAAAGCGCTCCTTCTTGCCCATCAGCTCTAGAAGGTTACTTGCACAAATAATTGTAAGCTACACAGGGAGGACAAGTCATCTCTACGCTTATCAACCCAACGGACCTTTATTGCTGCTACTAATAAACGCACGAGCAGCTTTGACTTGCACGGCCCGCTCTGAGTTTGCAGAGTTAGCAGCTGCAAAAAGCTTTTCACTTCTTACTAGTAAACTTCCTGCATTCGATCTGTAAATGGAGACAGATCAGCACCTCCATTTATAAATGCAAATATGTGAACAGGGCTGCTGCAAATAGGGGTGCGCGTGACCCCGGGTTTACACCCAAAGATGCAGCAGACATCTGCCCAGTTTCCCTGGGTGTTGAGTGAGAAAAGCAGTTTGTATCTTCTCCTTGATCAGGCAAATACAATACATGCACAGCTAGAGGATATTTAAAATAAACATCTATTTGTAAGTCTTCCTAAATGACTACATTAAACAGAGATCTTGGCTAAAGATTTGCACGAGAGTTCATATTGCTGGTCCTCAAGGTTAGGTGCGTGGGGAAGACGACTGAGAGACCACTTATCTCGGAATATGCTGCTTATGATACCGCATGCGTTATTTTTCCTTTCTCCTAGCGAGACCATATCCAGCTTACTGATGAGTTCTGTTCTAAATACAACTTACACAGAGCATTTGAAGTATTTGGAAACCTCATCTGCATTTTTGTGCATATATTTTTGCTCCTATACTGGATTTTACCTAGCGTGCAGGCAGCGAGACCATGAACAAGATATTAAAATGTCTTTAGTCAGCCCACTGGGGATCTCAAGTACTCCATGCCCACCTGATACGAACCCTAAAACATCACGGCTCAGCTTGCTCCATTCACACCAAACTCAGGCACCTGCAGATTCGGTCAGGCTCTTCTCAGCCTGTTTGGTTCTGCAGCACAACTGACCGCTCTCGGAGCTGCCACGGGCTCCTCGGAGCAAGCTGCTGTCCTCCTCACCTTGAGTATTTCAGTGTCCTCATCCCGCACAACCCTGCTTTACGAGACGACTGGGAACGACAGTCTCACCTTTGCTCACGGACTTTCCTTCTACACATTCCTCAAGGCGGTCCCGAGCCCTGAACTCCGCAGCCTGCACGTTCCATGCCAGGTTAGAGAGCGGGGTCCCAGGGAAGAGAGGGCTTGTGCCATGGATCTGCCCAAAGCAGCCCTGGGGAAGAGCTCCTCTTTGATATCACCGTGTGATCTATTCATGTACCTCTAGGTATCCTCTGATAGCACAGAGGAGGTCTCAAAGCACCATGCTCTTCCAAACTGCAGGCAATAGTATTTTAGGGTGACCCCTGGTTAGTGTCCCTCATCTCCTTTGCAAGAAGAGTGGCACCTGGATCCAAAAGAGGACTCTGGATGAAGGACAGTGTCCGTAGAAGTCTTCCCTGTCAAGCTTCCATGTTTCTGCCACATATTTCTTTTCCCAGTTTTACGTGGCAGTCCACGTGACCTAAAATCATCTTTAAATGTCCTGGGACATTTTCCATTTGCTGCGCGTGACTCAGCGATCCCAAAACGATGAGAAAAAAAACCACCTTAAAAGTCAGCTTTCTCCAGATGCCCACCTGGCTGACGTGATCTCTCCTGTGCTCCGAGTGATGGAGTGCAAACCTGACGATGCCACGTACCTCGAAACAGTGCATGAATTTATTTCAGAGTATTTCCTAAGAGCCAGCAGCCTTCCACCAAGAACCAACTCGGCTCTGGCAGAATGGTGGTCGGACTCTCCCTCCGCTCATTCAGAACATGTTATTGCTGGTGCGGGAAGCAAATACAGCCGACCAGTAATGCCTGCTTCCAACGAAAACACTCACTTTACTGTATCTGGTGTTTTGAAATGTACAAAAATAAATTATTTATTATCATGACTTTTGGGCTGAACCTGTTTATACGGGCTTGCATCTGTCTGATCTGAAGACTGAGTCACTGACTGACAGACACCCCGTTGGCTGGTCCAGATACTTACATTATGTCCATACTGTTCCAACAGCTTCAATAAAAATAGCAAGTTTGAAACTTCTCCTCTGTTGGCATTTCTTCATAGAGACGGGGTGTTGCTTAAAGAAACATCAAATCACTCTGAGAGAGGTCAGATCTGCAGGGTGAAATGGTAGAATTAATGGGGAGACTCCCCGGCTGCAGATTTCCAGCCCGGCTTTCGACTCCTCAGCAGCTGTGCCGGGTGCCAAGAGAATGGGTGAGGAGGTTTGGATGATGTGCGAACCGCTTCAGAGCTTCCCGCAAAATATCAGTCAATGAGAATTAAAAATGTGCCGAATTCCAAAGCTCGCAGCCCTTCTGCCACTGCCAGCCACTTCCACGTCTGGCAGCCGGGCAAACTCCAGAGTAGTATTTCCGCAGAGGCCAAGTCAATTCTTTTTCCTCCTCTTTTCTTTGCACCCCCGGTGAGAGCTGCAATGAGCCTCTTGGAGAGGGAGGATGCCGGAGGTGTGGGACTACAGCGGAACCTTCCCGTCCCTTTGTCAAGGGGCTCCTGTAGCATCATACAGAATTGCAGAAATGTGACTCAGAATAGAAACACCATTTTCTCCACTATCCCATCCAGCAAGGTACAAACGTCTCACCTCTCAGTGCAGAGTAAGTGGACTCCAGGCTGAATTTGAGTCGTTCCAGACTTGCAGACATTTAAGGCTTTGTACCATCAGTGCAATTTTCTGATTTCCTGACCTTCCATTAGTTTGCAGCCTTTAAATCTACATTTCCTGAACTCATTTTTCATCTCATCATTACATCAGCGATGTTACTTGAAATAATGACACCTATGCAGATCCTCAGGTGTGAGCTAAAGAAAGGCTACCTGGATGGGCAGGTGAAAAAGCCCGTGGCTGCAGGTGAAATGTCAGCCCTCCTTATTTGCCTGATTAGGCAGGAACTGAAAGTGGCTGCCGGCAAATGCTGCATCCTATAAACAAGCATTGCCATGGGGCCTGGCCCCCTACGTGGCTTTTCTGGGATATACTATGGCCATAAACACCGCAAAATCCTACTGGTGCTGCAGCCAGGAGCCAGTAAGCAAGAAGAGCCTTGGGCGTGTTGAAGGGCAGAGGCAATACTGCCCGGCAGCGCGGAGGTACGGTACCAGAAGAGGCATTAGCCGTCTCGTAGCCTCTTCCTGGAGACTTGAGTACAGATACTAAAGACACCGTGATAAGAAAGAGACAGTCCTAGGGCTCCGGCGAGCCTTTTGCCACTCTCAACCCTGTGAAGGCTACAATTCCTTACCCGGCATGTCCTTTTGATAACTACTTTGCAGTATCTTGAGACCACAAAGAATTAACCATACGTATTCATGCTGCAATACACACCTGAGTGTCTGTCTGCCAGGAACCGAGCAAAAAACCAAATCATAGTCATGCCTTAGTTTGAACTGTGCATCATTTTCATTCAAACACTCTGATCAGGATTAGGAGTGCAAACATTTCAGATGGTCTACAGCGAACACCGTGACTTGCCTTTTGTCTCAGAACTCAGGATTCAGTGAGCGCAGCCACCTGTGGGCCAGATCTACATGTGGTTTTTTCCACCTGAAGGTGATACCCATTTCTATGTAACTGAAACAAGTGTCTAATCACAGTTTCTCCCTCGATTCACCGATTATTTTTAAAGAAGAGGAAGCAATTCAGTACAGTCTGGACTTCTGCAACCGACAAGCACATGCAAAGATGAAGAGGATCTCCTGCTTAACGCACACACTTTGGAGCAACAGCCAATATCTAAGTGAAGTATAATATTCTCCACTCGCTCTGCACTTGCAAGCATGGAAGACTATGAGTAGGATGTGTGTTTGTGGTCGAGGAGGTATGCAAGCTATGCTCTGTGTGGATGGAATATGCCTGGTGCTGAAAGCTGTGGGACGGAAGAATGAATGCAGTTGTATTGGGAGAAGCAGGAATGCTTACAGTATTTTGTGTCCTCAAATGTGGATTAGCTTGGACAGGGATGTAAGGTGGGAAAGACATATCCTGAACACCTGTTTCTACATCTGTATTTTTTTTTAACTCATTTTGGAGACAGCACGCCTTGCTTCACGCTCTCTGTCCTTATTCTGCACTCAGGTCCTTTCCATTTCATGCAAAAATAGCTTTCTCCTCTCCTGAAGCTCAGTTGTGCTTCTAAGCGGGGAGATGCCGAGAGGGGAGCGGTGCCCACGTGCCACGTGTCAGGGCTGCAGGAGACCGGGCACGCATCCGCCTACGGACACGCTGGGGAACTGGAGCAGCAGAGAAGCACCAGTCCTGGGACCCAAACCTCCTGCTGCCGCGCTGAGCGCGCTCCGTGCCTGCTCACTTCCTTCATGCTGGTCGTTGCTTTCCTTCCACAGCTCGGGCTGCCACTCAAGTCAGTGGGAATTTGGTCGAGTCAAGGTATTGAGGGCGGACTCTTTGGGGAACGCAGTAAAAATGTGCATGCAATGAGTCGGCAAACAGCGCTATTCTCGCTTTTGTCAGCAAAAGGAAATTTAATTGATTTATCAAGAAGCTAAGGCTAAGAATCTCTCCAGAGGCAATGGAAATATATGCACTTTCACTGACCTCTGAAAATACATGATTTATGGGAATACCCACTTATTTACCTAAATTCCCACAAACTGACCTGAAAAAATTAGCCCTTGATCTGTGATGGCAAGGGACTCCACAGAGGTAGAGTCACTGGAGGAGAAAGAAGCAAAAACAGAATCAAAAGTACTATTTAGAAGTAGAAATACATTGAAGGGACAGAAAATAATTTGTACTAAGTAGTGTAAGAGAATATCGCCTGGCAATGCTGTTAGGCTGTGGATGGACAGAGACACTTAGGGCTCCAAGCTAGTTTGGTTTGGCTGTTGGTAATTAGGAACTTGAAAGGAAATTTGAAAACATAGCAATAATAATTTCAACTCGGAAATGCTACAGTTCCAGAGATCTACAGCCACACGCCTGACCTCCGATCCCAGGGAACCTCCACGCGCACCCTCGGCAGAGCTGCTGGGCTTGATGAAGTCACACTCCTCTTCGGAAATTAATTTTTGACGGGACGGCTACCAGCCCCCAACGCTATGCTAGGTGTCTGCCTGCCAATACTCTCCGAGGGATCACAGAAACGTTTAGACTGCAGACTTTGAGACAAACCCCCTTGTGAAAAGCTCTGTGTTCTCTTATGGTATTTCGACAAAGATGGCAGGACCTTGAGTCTCAAGACGTCCCATGAAATAACGGAATGCGGTAGACTGGACAGTATGCACTGCCTCTGTCTTAGAAAGGTGAAGAGTTTTGTTCGGTCTGTTAGATTTGAACTTGGGATCCAGAGGGTGCAAATGAGACGCACAGGCCTGCTCATCAGCCCCCACAGCAAATGCTAGTTCTTAGATTTTCTTCGAAAAAAGGCTTGATGAAATTTAACCTTCCTCCTTGCAGTCGCAGCACAGCCAGCTCCCCTGTACTCAGTCAAGAAATATGAAGGAAACGAGCTATTTCAGATGTCGGATCCAAAATGCATGCTGCTCTACGTGTAAAGGAAGCAGTGTGAAAGTAAGATGGACCACCATCAGTTTTGACGTGCAATGCTTGAATCGATCTAGGGTCTTGTACGGATCTGGGAAATGAGGAAATGAAAAGTAAAAGCCCAGAAGACATCAAAAGTAGATCAGAACAAAATCTGTAAATTCGTTTGTCTAGAGAGTGAAAAGTTAGTTAGGCCATACTCCGTGGTGGCCCTGAACCAGGCCTGGATGTTCCGTCATGCCTCAGAGGTCTAATCTGAAGTTACTCTTAGATCTCCTCCTGGTGTTTTAAGCAAAGAAGCCATAGAGTCCATCAGAATCAGACCGTGACAGCCTGAAGCCAGATTTGGATCTGGACTCTGTGGGTTTGGCTCATTTCTAGGCCTAAGTGAAAATGTGTTTGGTGGTCTGATTCAAGTCTCCAGCAAACAGGTGAGTTGGCTTTGCTCAAAACCACTGTATAATTCTGCATGATTGGCACCTTTCACTTAAAAGAAGCCTGAGCTGCATTAGCCAGCAATGAATTAAATTGGCAGAGGCTTGGGGAGGTTTGTAAAGCAGTTGGCTCTGTTCAAGGCTTAGATTCTCTCGGTTTCATGAACCCAAACCCACGCTGGAATAGAAAGCAAAAGAACAAACTACCTACCCGGCATCTGATGGCAAGAGAATGCCTTTCTTTTTAAAACAAACAAACAAAAAACCCCTCTTAATGTGCTAATCTTACAATAACTCATTATTTCAATGAACAAATGACACCAAGACAAGAAGTATCCTGGAGTCAGAGGCATGAACTTTTAGCCGGTAGGTCAACGGTAACAGATCTTGTTTGAACAAGCCTGACAAAGATCTGCTGAGCAATATCCACCGGGGCCAACAGCGCTTGGCTGTCTGCATTGTGGTGGAGAGATAGACTTGGATAACGGTGTCATTCACTCCTTCGCTGACACCAGCCAAGCATAATGAAGCATGGCCAAAGCCTTCTTCAGCATGATGGCAAGAGCGAAACGCTGAAAAGACCTAAAACCGGTTGATATGGATGAATTAGAATGAAATGGTTGCAGTAACAATGATCTGAGACAGCATGTCCAGCGCTGAAGCCAACACAGCCCTGTTCCAACCCCCTCCTTCCTCTCTAACGGCCTTCACGCTGCATTTTCATGTATGCTGCAAAAAATTACGCAAGTCCGTCCAGCCCACACCGGCGTCAAGGGATGTCTACACCGCAGACTACAGCATAATGCCGAGGTATCTGGATCAGCTGTAAATGAGCTCATCGGAGTACCTCTGGCCACGTAACTGCAGCTTCAGAGCTTGCTTTGCGTGACTAGTTATTTTTAATAACTAATAACGATTGTTATTTTTATTGCTGATAATAGCATTAGCGCTGGAACAAGAGTTGAGGTGTCTAAGGCCAGGGACCTGCTGATTTCAACGCAGAACACATCTGCCCCCAGAACTCTGAAGTAAGATCAGACGCAGCAAGTGGATCCGGAGAGACGAGCGGGCTGAGCACAGAGAAATCAGCTGAACATTTGCACTAGCTTAGTTCTCGCAGGAAGTCCTTGCTGCTCTTAAATCCAAGTATTAGCTGAAAACGAAGACAAAAGGGAGAATAGAAAATGACATCATTTTTTCTATTTTGAAGGAGAGTTATGCCTGGCTCTCGTCCTAAAATGGAGAATGAAAGCTTCACTGGATGCATCCGGTAAATTCTAATCTTTCTTAGAAACTAAGCTATGTTTTCTTGTGCATAAAAACCCAGCCTGGATTTTACAGGAGCAATTGCTATTTTAGCCATTTCATAAACCTGGCCTAGACTGTATGACCGTCTGGCAGTAAAAAAGAGATCTACGATATCACTCAGAACACCTTAATCCATTTTCAGAGAAAGGTCAAATCATCAGGTCAGCATCAAATTTCTGGGACCAGACTCTCTTCTAGACTGTATTCTTCCTGCAAACCCACTAACGACAACGTTGTGTGAGGCAACGAATCCTTGTTGGCTTTGGCCAATGTTTGGGAGCAGGGACAGCCCAAGGGAAGGGCAGCCCACGTTCAAATGGGAAGCATAGATTCAAGCCAAGGAATCTGGTTCACCCACAGGTCAGTAGATATCTTTTAAACCAGTTATGAACATCACTTCTTCAGCCATGAGAAAGAACTCAAAAGAAGGCAATGTGGATTTTATTTTATTTTTTTTTTTTTTTTGCGAGCAAATTGAGAAAATGTAAGATCATAATCATCACGGTCCAGGACAAGGAGGATGCGATGGCTGAGGATGACTTCCAAGTGTAACTGAAGAAGAGAAGTAAAGCGATACCGTGCGGCACAGCTCAGTGATGATAAGAAATTAATGCAGATTAACAACTTCCCAGTTCCTAGGTGTTGGTTTGGCACTATGAATGACCCAAGAAAGAAATCTTAACATGTTATGCGAGTGGAATGTACTCAGAAGCTGAAGGAAGCCACAAAAACCAGCCTGATACTTCTCTATTTGTAATACTAGCTGATGGCTGTTTTCAGTCCTCCTCCTTCTCCAATGCATCTTAGAAAATAGCTTTTAAATTCATCAGATCTTGGACATACGGCATGGGTAACGTTCCAGCAAGTAGCCGTTTATTTTATAAGGGGATTTAAATATTGTAAAACTGAATAAAACACAGGTGTTTGCATTACAGACAAATGAACCTTGTGTAAGCTCTAAAAAGACGTGACTTCCAGATTAAAACTTTGCACAGTTTGTGCTGCCTCAGTGGAGGAGGTGGATTTTTGGATCAGCTAGTGCAGCATCTTCCTTTGCATTACGAGGTCCCGGATTCAAACCTCTGCTCTGTTTGCACACCAGGGAAACGCACGCAGTAAGACAGATGGTGGCCATATTTACATCTGCGGAGTTTTGTTAACTTTGAGATTTGGCTGAATGAGTTCAACCACCAGACTGCCCAAACGTCAGTAATTGCCATCTAGTGTCTGGAGGTGCCAGGCGTTCTGAGAAGGATGGACACTAACCCCGTATTCTGCTACCATTCAGATGACCCAGCCCAGATGCCACCAAGAGATGCTGAGATTAACCAAAGCAGGAGCATAAATACATGCGAAAAATAGATCCGCTGATTTTCACACAAGGAAAGAATTACAGCTACCTCTTGGAAAGCTTCCCCGGTGATCAAACCCAAACCTTCTGGCCCGTACAGGATCAGCCTCCTCAGAAGAGCGGTGATATGGAAAACCTTTGAGGTTTAAAGCGAATGAAACTCTACCTGTGTCAGTTCACTGACTCCTGATTTACACCAGCAAAAGTGAACAGATAGCCAAGGTAATACTAGTTAATTATTAAATATATAATCAGTGTAACCATGCCCTCTAGAGGACTAAGTTTACCTTCATAGAGTCAAAACCAGCCCTTGGGTCTGAACACTCGTAAAATCTGGGGGAAAAGGCATTTTGGATCTTTGTATTTTCCTTCCACGTCTGACTCCAGATGCGAACCGCGATTTCCTCACCGGCACCACACCCTACAGTGCGCTGAACCAGCCCCTCAGAACGGCACTGGCGGGTGAGTTTTACCTTTTGTACCTACCTGCTGTCTCTGCCAAACAATTAATTCAGCTAATCCCCACCCGGGGACCGAAGGACTGAGCCGAGGTCTTATTCTCTACCAAAGGGCAGATCACTTCTGTAGCCATTTGCGAGGCCTGACCCAAATCAACATGTTGAGTATTAAATAAACAGCGTTCATTTTCTTACCTCCTGCTTTCCACATCTTCCTTCCTTTTCTTTTTTTCTGCATTCACTGGCAATTTCCCCAACTTTCCTTGGTCAGTGCGGTTTACATTCCCAGTTGGCTCGAGCTGCAAAAATGAGAGTGAAATCAATCTGCGCGCAGTTTGTTTGCCGTGGCTGCGATCGCCCGAGCTAGGCGGGATGCTGGTGGCGGGATCAGCTAGCTGCGTTCGTGGGTACTCCGTGCAGGCTGTAACATGGCCCTGAAGGAGCCGATAAAATGCATGTGGGGTTCGATCCGAAAAGGTTTTGGCTTGAAACATCCGTATTTTGAGATCGGGAACCCACCGCTGTGAGGGTGAGCCACACACCACCAGCTGTGCGGGCAGCTACTTTGAAAAACAAAATCGGGAAAGGAACAGGGAAAGGGTCAAAGGTATGAGCTGTTGGGGGCAACAAAAAGGAAATTCTCCCTCGTCGGGTCGGTAGGTTTCTGCTGGTCAGGCTGGTCTATGCAGAACTGCAGACAGTCCCCCGAAGGTCCTGCAGACCAGCCTGGGGACGCAGGGCTGGGACGGTGGCCTCCGTTCAGGCTGTTGAGGGACAAGCACACAGCAGGGAGGACAACCACTTGACATACACTGACATCTTTTTTGTGGCACCTTAGCTTGCGTCTCAAGTTAGACTGCTCCCCAGTACTTTCAGGGACAAACACAATTAGAGAGCAGCTATATTTTAGCAGCTCTGTTGAGTAGACCCAAAATAGCTCGGACATGGGATTTTCAGAGCTTGTACCATTAGCTTTGCTTTTCTCATTGAGCCGTTGGGACGTTAGACACCGAATATACTACAGCTGTCAGACATCGGCTTTCAAATCCACTCCGTGGATGTTTTCTTTTCTCTTTTTTTTTTTTTTAAATCCCATTTCACTGTATTCATTTTTTTTCTGACTTTTCTCCCAATACAAGAATATGTGGTTTTTTCCTTGGTTACTTCCACTCTGCTGACCTGGTTTCTTGTCTTCCTTTGGAAATGTTTAGGTGTCTCGGCAATGGAGAGGATGAATCAGTGAACATACAGCGGGTCTGGGAAAACCCCGGCAGAGAGGAGCGTGTGGGGAGCAGAAAGGATTGCAGAGCCTTTGGAAACAGCTTGGCAACGAAGGGTGCTATTATTTTCCTTTTCTCTCTAAATTTTCATTAGCAGCCAGTATTGCCGCTCCGAGGAGATGCTGCCCTTGCTCTCGGTTCAGGGAGACCTTTGTGCCCAGTTTAGAGGGCGAAACTCAAAACACTTTAGCGGCAATTGAAAAAATACATAGCATACTGCAAATTTTCCAGCAGCAGGAAGGTCTTGGCATATCGGAAACCGAAGGATGATTTCTTGGGAAGGTATGGATCTAGCCCGCACGGAGGGCTAAGCACAGAGGCACTTACTCAGGTTTTAGTTCGTTCTCAGAAGCACCAACTGCTGCATCTCGGGGTCACGTCTCCGTGGCTCAGTGCTTGGTCACAGCCGGCCGGAGATACGGCCGTTTGCTTCACCAGCAACAAACACACCTGAGAAACAGGCAGAGATTTGTAGGTAGTTCGTTAACAGAAAAACCAGGTCACCTTTGTCAACTAAATGAGATGGTATAAAGGACATTGAACATCTGACACACAAATACTGAATAAATGCAGAACAATGTAACATGATGATCCAATTACTGAATGTTTAAATTAAAATCGAGATGTAATCTTTAGACGCCCTCCCTACCAAAGGTCAGGAGCAATATTCTAATGTATTTGTTATTCTGCTTTTTAAAGACCTTCCCAGAGAAAAGACTGAATGAGCTGCAGTTGAGACGAAAACCCCAGCATTAAACGTCCTGTATCTTGGCCCTGGGGCAGGGATGCACATCATTTTAAGTGTTTTGAGTCATCCCACTGATTTCAGCCAGATTAGTCATATGCTCGGTCTAAGCACAGCGCTAAGCACCGTGTGCGATCGGACTTTTTATTTCAAAAAAGAATAGAGGGTTCATGCTCAGACGTACAGAAGCTCCCTCCATTAAACCAATGGCACGTGCCTGTACCCCGAACATCTGAGAAGCGCTTGACAAAAACGCATGTAGACTTATTGCAAACAAACACTTTTTTTTCCGCCTAGAATCAGTTGAATCCGAATCAAATGAATGGGTGTGTTGAAATGAAGACTGAAAAACAAGAGCGAGTTGCGTAAACTGATAATACTACTATTAGGGTTGAGTAACATGCTGGACCTTTTTCTGAAAGGGGTAAATATTTTTTGAATTCTGAATGTTTGATACAGCTACAGTGACCGACATTCTGGTTTACAGCATGACTAAATCACATCATAAATGAAATTTAGAGGTAGCTAACAAAATAATCTTTATGTCAAACGGGTGAGATGTGGGTTCACCATTTGAAAATGTCATTCTTTGGTTTTGTAGTGTCCCTTAAAGGCTAATCTAAAAGAAAATTAAATTAATCTCACGCTCACCACCTTTAAATTGCAGAAGTGAAAACCTTTCAGGACTTGCCAATTACTAAAGAAACTTCATAGCTGGATTATTCCCAAATTGCACACCCTTTATTTTAACCACTAAAGGCAAACACATGGTTTCGATAGGTCGTAAAAGAACAGGTTGCTTTTTCAGTCCTGAAAGAAGCTGTAATTACTTCCCTTGTTCGGTGACTTCCTGATTTCCTTAGGTTGTTATGGGTGATGCTATTCTGCTGAGGTAATTGGAGCTGCCCGAGTGAAGCTGATGACCTGAGGGAATGACCAGCGGCTTTTCAGTCCAGGGGACTCCACCTAATGAGTCGAGTCCTGCTTCCCAGGAGGAGAGGACACTTTAACTGCCTTAAGTGCTTGGTATGTGTACTTTAAAGGCTTATGTTTCACAGTCCAAGCAAATTATGTCTCTGTATGATACTCAGAAACCAAAGTCAGTCAGTTCCAGGCACAGATTAAAGGTATTTTCCTCGGACAGAAACGCGAGAAGTAGATCACGCCAGGAAGGTGAGCTTCAGGTATTTCTCTGGACAACCAAATGCCAGCATACTAACACAAGGAGGTAACCAACAGCTCCTGAAATCAGTTCTTGTCTGTAACATAACGCATGAGAAAACACGGCTGCGGTGAGCGGCAATGGGTTATTCTAGTATGAATTAACCGACTGAACTCAAGAGAGAGAAATGTGACCACAGTTGTCGTCCAAGGCTGGCACAGACTTCGGGAGGGCATCGTCCCTGAGCCATCCTTGGAGGAGAGCGAGCAAGCTGCAGGCAGACAGACTCTCGAGGGGACTGGCCCCCCCTCAACAAAGGCCCCGTCCTTGCCCCAGCAGATGAGACAGGCAGCCACCCAACGCCTCAGAAAAGACATCCCCAGAAAAGGCACCTTGCTCAGCTGGCCAAGGGAGCGTCCGGGTTTAGCTGTAACTGTTGCCTGGTTTGGTTTTTGCAGTTTTTCAGCTATGTGTTACATTACCTTTCTGTTCAGAAGGACAAACGTTGGCTTGCTGCGTGTTGTCTGAAGTTGAGGTACATGACTGAAACCTGTGGCTCCTGATTCAAAGTATCCTAGATCTCGTGTGGTTTGAAACTAGTGCTGGCTTGGCTTATTGTGCAATAGGCTAGCTGCTCCGAGTAAACTGATGGGAAGAGGTTAAATCAGCCAACTCTGAGGATAAAAGTCCTGTATCATGAATCATACAGACCTTTTCCCTTCATGTCCCCTGCATAGTCTGGTGGATCCATCCAGGTATGAAATCTTGCAAGGGGTGTGGGTATGCAGAGAAGTTACAGCGAGATAAACACAATTTATACCATTGTGTAAGCTCAATTTACAGCACCTCACAGCTGCTTGTTACTCTAAGAACAAAAGCTCGTGTACTTTTACTCCAGGGGAAAAGCAAGCATGGGCAAAGAGCAAGGACTAGCTGAGATGCTGACGGTTAACACCTAAGTCAATCTCACAGTAACTCAACCACGTCCACAGGTTCATAGTCTCTGCTAGAAGGTAACACGTGAAGATGTGAGCGTGCAAAGACCGCCCAGAACCTATGTCTCCAAGACACCCAGAATCTATGGACTGACGTGAAAACACCGACCAGGAAAGAGTTGGCTATGGCACCTCTTCAAAGTGGGCAGAATATGCTAACGCTTAAACTACCCAAATCTTACAGCATCTTAATTGCAGAAGTTATTTCAAGAGACATCTTGCCTCTTAATGCACGAGGCCGCAGACAAGTACATTTACAGCTAAGATTCTTCAACACCTGCAGGCCCCAACAGAAAGTCTGACATACGGTATCCAGATGTCCTGCACGGCTGGAAAAGGCATCGAGAGCACAGCATCCTCCAGAAGTCGCCATGCAGGGGCTCCTCGGAGAGGCAGGTGGCCAGTTAATCCTTGCAAAGGCTCACTGCCCCATCTTTTCTTTCCCAAAAAAACCTATTCAAGGTATTGGAAAACTTGGCCATTTCTTTAAAATATCCTAAGAGTTTAAGCCTTCCTTGTGAAACACAACCAGATTACATTTCCAGTGGCTGGTATACAAATTGGATGTCAGAATAGCGTTATGTAGCATTTTAGTTGAACCCCAGATCAAAATCAGTGATTGAGGAGAGGCTTCATGACGCAGGGAGCTCCAGGAGCCTTTGTTGAGCTGATCAATTGAGTAACACCGCCATTAGCTAATGACTAAAAGATGATCTGAAGAACAAATTGTTTTAATTCATTATGGATTCTGAAATAGCAGAAACAGAGCTGCTACTGATGATACTGAAATAACATTTACGGAAGGCAGGAGTTAAAGCTTGAAACCTGAGCTTGAGCTTGGGAGGGCACACGTGCCTCCGAACACACGCAGTCGGATGACGGGGGAAATCTAGAAAAGTGATAAAGCAGAGACAGGTAATAAATTACAGGGGGAAAAAAATCCTATCTATTAATTGGACCAGATAAAATTTCTTTCCTGGGTGAAGTAAAGAGGCACGTTCGGGTGCCCCGTCCAGCTGGCACTGTCAGCACTGCCCGGGCCGACCCACGCCTGAACCGCAGCGTGCCCACAACCGGAGGGGCGTCCGTGCGGTACGGTGCCACCCATGTTCTCGAGTGTTTTAAAAGCCGCCATCTCCACCATCTTACACCGATCAAACTCTCCCAGCTCACTCTCATCAAAGCTCCCGGCCTGGCCGAGGCCTGGGGAAGCAGATCTGTCCCGCTCTCCAGGATGGACTCGGAGACCCCCGAGCTGTGTGCCAGCGTCCTGCTGTCATGTCACCTGAAAACACCCTTCCCAAGGCCAACAGCCTTATGAAACCGCAATGTCCAAACAGCACCTGGTGAGGACTGAAGCACCGGCCGCACGATGGTCCAGGCACGCGCTCCCACTGTCCTGCCACGTGCCAGGAACGCTCTGACTAATGCTTGTCACGGGAAGACCAAGACTCTGACAATTAGTGACCTTAAAGGATAAGTGGGGCATTTTTGGATGACCTCATCCGGGTGCTGTAGAATTAACAGCTGAATTTACCCGCTCTCGTGGCCAGCTGTGTCAAAAGCTACTGGAAAATCACACTAGGTAAGCGGTTACCCAGGATCTTTGTGGCCTTCAAGGAGACAACCATCACCAGCCAGCCCGGCTGGGACTCGGGCTGTGCCCAGGAGACGCAGCCGGAGCCCTCCGGGACGCACGGGGGGTTGCCACGGGGTCCTCCCCCCTTTACAAACCTCCCCGAAGGAGAAGGCACCGATCGGCGGCATCCCTGGGGGAGTTCCCCAGCGAGGGAACAGATGCTCTCTGCTTCTCTGCCCCCCTCCCCTCCAGAATGATCTGACATGCCCAGGAAGCAGAGCATGGGAGATGATGATTAATGGCTTTGTTTACTCTTTTCCGATATGTTATAACAGGCAAGGAGATAACGTTTGTTGAAATACAGATCTGTCATAAAAATAAGCAACCAAAAATACAAGTAAAACAAAACAGCCTTCGTGCCTGAACTTTCCAGATGTAAGTTTCTGAGTTCCCACTTGGGTTGTTATTATTATTATTACTACTATTACTATAATAATAGGATTCCCAGTCACGGAGCAGAACCAGCACACGTATAGAAATGTAAGCCTGGAGACAAGGGGCGAGCGCAGCCAGGCAGGGACGCAGACGTTGCCTCGCTGCTTTTCTCAAGGCGCCGAGCGCTCGGAAGCGCCGCGGAGCCTCAGCAGGGCAGGCGAGCTGGTGGGACGCCTCGCCTAGCAGAAGGGACTCCAAAGCCTTGGACAGCCACAGGTTGGGAAAGCATCGGCCGCGGCTGTTAGAAAAGAGGAGGAGGAGGTTCAGGAGCAGCCTCAAAGCTCTTTAAGCCCAGCCCTCCATCGCTCTACCTTCTAACGTGGGTTTAAGCTGCAAGATTTGGAACCGGGCTCAGGTGGTTCGGGGCTCAACCTGCCTCCCAAACCCTGGGGCAGTTTGGATTCCGGGATTTGGCCTCTGTTTGTCAGCGAGAGAATGGCTAGCTGCAGGCTTTGGATCTAAATTCAACCCTTCCCAAAGTTTCGCGGGAATGCTCCGACCCATCTCTATTTGTCTTGGGTAGGGGAGTCGCCGTGATGCTATCTGCAGTGGAACTTTCCATTAGCAACAACACGAGAGACAAAGAGCTCATGCTCTGACCTTTATAAAACTATTCCTTAACAAAATTTACTCAAGTAAAGAATCCACAATCCTCTTTGGTTTTACTCATTTAATTGATACGGACATAAAATATTTTGTGTTGTTTTAATAATAGTTTGGTTTTCTGCTATTTTAAAAAAAAGTTCATTTCTCCGAACATATTTTTAGCAAAAATATTTTGCTTGAACTTTTTTCCTCTGCCTTCAAAGGCTGCTGCACAGTTCTGGGGTGCTAAATACTAAACTCACATTCTACCACTCCATCTCCTCCCATTTGGATGGTAATCACAGGATCCTGATGCCAAACTCTGGAAGATATTTTTTCCAGCAGCAGCATCTGGCTTCTTGGCAGACCCCGCGAGCAGTTGTGTTGGCAGCGGTGGGAGCTGCTCGAGTCTGTCATGTGTTTAGGCTGCTGCAGAGCTGTCTGAACCGCCTCGTTGCCTTAGACAGTATGTTCTCTTGACTTCCATTTAATTTTGATTAATTTGTACTTTTCTGTCGTCCGCCCGGTAACGAAACCCTTGTCGATCCTGAAAGGATCTATATATAGTTTCTCTAATCGAGAATAATAACGGATGTTTGCGGAGCGCTTTTCAGCCCACCAGAGCCCAGCTCCTGCTCGGCAGACGAGAGCTGCTCCGTGACCTCTGCAGAGGGATCGTTTTGCACGGCGCTGCGCTGCAGCCGCCTCTCGGAGGGACGGCGGGAGCCATCGAACTCGCAGGAGACCCTCGAGGTCCAGGCGCTCGCTCCGCCGTCCTGCCACATGCCAGGAACGCTCTGACTAATGCTTGTCACGGGGAGACCAAGACTCCAGCCCGCAAACTGACTCACACAGCTCGTTAGAGAAGCCCCTTTTTGCCTCCCGACTACCTTAAATTTGGTGTTCGGGTGAGGGCACACCAGGAGGGATGTGCCGCTCCTGCTCCACAGACGGGCACTGGAATAACTTTGAACTTGACTTCCTTTCAGGCTAAGTGAAGATACAAGTAAAGAACGGATTTATTTCCTACAATGCAAATACTGAAACATAATCCCTGGTGCTGGAGAAAGATGCCTATGAATAAAGAGAACCCTGCTGCGCTATATAGTCCCCTGTTAAGCTTGAACTTCTCTCGATTTCATCCACCGGGGTGCTGGTACAGCTCTCCGGGCTGCGATTCACTGCACGACTCTGCCCTCCCGCTCCCACTGCTGGACATCACGCTTTTAGGAGACCTGTTTCTTTAGATATACACTTTGCTTCCCGAGGCTCAAAACTGCTTTGATTCAAAAGATCAGGATTTTGTTGAACACTAATTCCCAAAGGCTACTAGCCGTCCTTGCGTAGCTCGAGGGACACAGATGTCTCGGTGGCCAGGTGAGATCCTCTCATGGCCAGAGCACAAACAGAACCTGCTAACGCCTCTCCAGCGAGGAGAAAGTCGCTCCCGACTGGAAGAGTGGGGCTCTGTTTTACCTAAACATACGAAAATAATAATTATCCGCGCAGTTTCTCACACCGGGTTTTTGACAAGACTCTAGAAGGATCTGGTGAGTCCTGATCTCAGAGAACCGAGCGTGTCTGGGTTGATGAAGACTGGAGGAAATACTGAATAGAGATGAGTGAGCATTTCAAGATTTCACAGCCTTAGAAAAGTTGAAATAAAGATAGTCTGAGTAACTCGCCGAAAGCGGCACAAGGATGGATCCTGCTGTACATGGGGACGCTGAGCCAGAGCCGCTCTCGGGCCACAGAATCACAGACAACAGAGATGAAAACCAACTTCTGTAAATCAAGCAGTCTGTTCCATGCTGCCGTAAAACTGATCCCTACAGGAATTAAGCTGAGGCCTGGGTGTAGGTAGGCTTATTACTGGAGGTCATCGCGGGGTATCCCAAAGACTGATTTTTGGAACGGGATTTAGCTACGCCAGACACAGCTCTCAGTTGCTGGAACCCAGGACACGACGTTTTCATTTAGATTACACGTGTAGGCCACCCTCAAACCCTCTACCCTCAGGGGAACGGTGAGGGGACAGCACTGGAAGCTCAAACCACCCCGTACCCCCGTGTGAAGACGGCAGGGGAGGACCCACGAGCTCCTTCCTGTTCCAGCAACGGGCCCTATGGATTCAACGGCATCTGCAAAGAGCGGTCACTTGGGTGCTTGAAGGGAAAAGGGACTCTCTTCCCTCAACTCCCTGCCGAAGGGATGTAGCAGCCTCTCAATGACCAGCCCTCTCCAGCCAGGATCCAACCACGGAGTACCCTGCCCTCTCCTGGGCTGCCTGTCCTGCCTGCAGACCAGGGCCAGGCAGGAGACCACGTGTAGGCATCTCCTCTCTGAGGTCCAGTCCTTCTTGGTCAACCGAGAAGCTGAAATGAAGAGGTCAGAGCTGTGAGAGCGCTGTCTGGGCAAGGAGCAGATCAGGAGGGTCTCTGGCTTCACGCTCCTCAGGAGAAATATCGTGGCCCAGCACGCGATGACAGTATCTATGCCCAGAACTTTCTACAAAATCTAAATAAAATCAGGCTACTCCAACCCCGAAGCTGATTTCTATACAGAGACATTTGAAAAGCTACTTGTGGTTTGACAGAGCGTTTAAGAAGAAAACAAAACAAAAGTTTGGAAACTACTTGCATTGTTTACTTATTAAGTCTGAATTGGGAACTAATTTTGTTTCCCCTGCTTTTATATTCCCTTCTGCAGCTTTGGTGTGATTGAGGGATTTATGTGACTATCTCCAAAAGATCACAATCGCACAGAATTTAGGAACGAGTTTGTTCTTGTTTATTTACCCGTTCAATTCGCCGTCCTTAATTTCTTAGCACTTGCTGAGATATGACCATATCCAACCTTCTAAATCTGGCCGTTGCAGAAGTATGTCTGAACGAGAACCCTGACTCAGACTTACTTCCAGGCAGTTTTGCTGACATACGGGTTCAGAGAGACCTGATCGGGTTTCAAACTTTTTCAGTTCTTTTTCTAAGATCAACACACACGCCAGACGTTTTGTGATTCACTCATCACTAATAAACAATCATTTGACTATTGCAAAACCTCATTCGACTGCTATTTCCAATCCGTATCAGAAATGCTGCTTTAATAAACTCAATTCATGCGTTTCGTCTGAATTCGCAGGAGTTACCCCAAGGGTGATTTTGGATCAATGTATTTAATTTGTTTTGTGGGACGGAGGAACATTCCTTCCTCGTATATGCGGTTTATTTGTGTCTATGCGTTTTGCAAAGGAGAACATAAGTCATTTAAGGAGCCAGCTTAGGAAATGTAAGGAACCACATTAAGAAATTAGGGAGATGGATTATTTGGAGGGGCTCCTTTAAGCCCCAACAGAAGCTATTTTGTTGAAAACTTTATGAAGAACTAGCCCATGCAGCATCTCAATGTATTCCCAGAAATTCCAGAAATGTTTAATCAGATATTTAGAATTTCCAGTATTAACCAGAAGTGCTGCCAGTGGAAAGTTGGACTTCTAGCACAAGACTTTTGTCTTATTAAGGCAGGTTTGCTTGTTGTTAGAAGGTGTTACTTCCCGGAATTTTATTATGGAAGGGACGGAGAAGTAATGGCTCATGGCAGTTGTGGATTTTATAGATAGCCAGTAGTTAGAAGCAAATCCCAAGACATACAGTTTGTTTTTACTTAACAGCAGAAAAGTGCCGAGATAAGGTTCTAAAAGAAACTCAAGGGATGCATGTCATCCCCACCGAGTCCAGGCGTTACCGACACATGCCTCTCCAAATGTCTTTTGGAAATGCCAGTTTAAATCTCAGCATTTGAAATGCCGTCAGTGAAGCAACTGGGTCCAGCCTGATAAATTTGCTACGAGCTATAAAGGGCTGAACGCTTTCAGCTGCCTTGTTTTTCATTCGGGAGTGAAGCAAGGTCAACTCTTCCCGAGAGCTGCTGAACCACTCGCAGGATTAGGCGTTCAGACCAGAAACGGCTTTTGCAATATGGGTCTGGCCTGGACAGGAGAAGGGGAAAGAACCCAAGTGAAACCTTCACTCCACTGACATTACTGAATAACCTCCTGTGCCTTCAACGGGACCAGGGTTCTCTGCAAGTATCTACGTATTTCATAACCTCAGAAAGTGTCGAGTTCCTTTCAGGCAGTTGACACAGATTCAAGGTTGAAGTTTTCTTACTTAGCCGGGCAGGTTTACTCCTTCCCACTCAGTCGGTTCTTTGGGTCACCATATATTCCTTGCAAATCGAGGGAAAAGTCTTTCTGGATACTTCTAAGAATCTCATCATCTTTTTAAGTGGGCCTGAATTGTTCTGGCAATGCAGCTTTCCGACTGTAAGTTCAGAAAAGGCTCAGAGCAATAAATCGAGCACAAATATAGGACAGGCAGGCATTTACTACCTAGAAATACAAGCAATGTATCTGACCTCTCTCTTTCCTATCTGTACTGTAATCAGGTGGTATTACAGCTTTGCTATGCAGATTTACTGAGATATAAAATAGACCGCGACTGAGGGATGGGACACAAAGCCAAAAGGATGCTGGAAAACAAAAAGGGCACAAGCAGACGAACAGAGCCCTTTGGAAATGTAATCACCATCATCACACACATTTTTTATATTGCACTTTTCATTTGATGATCCCCGAGTGCATTAGATCCTCTCGCGGTATAAATCAACACGGCTTCACGGAATTCATACCGACTCAGCTCGGAGCCCTGACCCGTGTCGTTTTCCCCTTCCCCACCAGCCCTCGGTTTTGGCTCCGTCCTGCCTCCCGAGACAGAAGCATCCAAGGCTGTCACCGCAGCTGAAAACACTTCTCTGGCCAAACACCCACCCGAAGCCCCGGCACGGCCGTGCCCATCGCAACGGCAGAGCGGAGGGCGGCCGCGATTCCCCTCCAGAGCCTCTCCCGGCCGCACGGTCAGCCCCCGCCGGCGGCCAGCCCTGCCTGACCTGCGAGGTGACTGCAGCCACGGCTCACAAAGAGCAGAAGGAGGCAGAGAAAAGTGCTTTTTAGATACTCACGATCATCCCCAGGCTACCCTTGGTCTGCAGGAATACTTCCAGGCAGCAAAGCCTGGGTGAGAGCGTCCCCGGGAGGCGAGGTGTGAGGCAGCAGTACCTGTCTCGCAGGTTGGGGTGGGCCTGGAGCATCATCCCAGGAGTTCCACAGGAAACACTGAGCTCCCTGCGCATCGCTGCTAGCTTGCTTTGGCCAGACGGCATGAAAACGGCCTAAATTAAAGTCTCTGGTCACTGGGAGAGAGACCCAGTGTCCATTAACAGTCAACTAACAAGAGTTTTGACGTCTCCTGCCTGCGACTTTCACGCTGTCATGAGATAGAAGGCAAAAGACACCTTTTGAAAGCCAACCCAAAACTCCACGTTCCCACCCACCTCACGCCACTTTCCCTCCCCAGTCTGGGCTGCCTGACCTGAAGCCCCGGGAAATCATTAGTTCAAACAGATTACTCAGGTAGTTTCCACACGGGATAATGAAGAAGTTCAGAGGCACCCTGTTATCTTTTCATTAAAGTCTCTTTTATCTGCTCTATCATATGAACATCTCAGCTGAGATGTAAGTATGAATTTAACCTTTTGTAAACAATGTTTATCTGGTGTGAACCATCTGCCAACCAAAGTTTGCATCATTGAACCAAGAGAGATCAACAGCCCCAGAACCAGAACAGCAAGACACGGATTATTCAGATAAAGAAAAAAAAAGCATTACAAAATGTTTCTGTGTTTTACTAACTAAAGCTTCCATTGCTGATGGCTGAGAATTCTGTTAAGGGTTAGAAAGGAGCAGTTGGCTTACAATATCTGCAAATTATTCTTTGATAAAGTGGTGCGGTTGAGACCTCCCGATACCCCATCGTTAGCAATTACTTCTTCCTATTGTTACTGCCTCTATTGCTCTGCGCAGTCCACTTATTCAGAAAGGCGCCTATAACCTGGTGCTTGTCTGCAAAGACTGCGCAGGAAGGTACGGAGCTGTTCTGCTGATTTCTCTCTCAGCTAAACCCTTAGGTGTCCGGGGTCCCAAATTACGGCCATGAAGAGCCGTGTGACACAAGGCGTGAGGGACAGGGACAGGATGCCTGCCTGGTACCTAGAGGGGCCATTTTCTGTCTTCGTTACTGAAAGAGGAATGTTCGGACGACACATAACAAAGCATGCCTGAAAGAGATCTGGCCTCCTGAAAGCCAACGTGGCTGCTCAGCTGGGCAAGAGCCCTGGGACAGGCTTTCAGATTGCTCAAAATCCTCTCCTCCGTGCCATTCGCTTTTGGCCGTCCCCAGACACCAGACGGAAGCAGAGAGCTCGGCAGCCTGGGGCCGCAGCGACAAACGCCATCGGAAGGGAACGTACGGCACTGAACCAGGGGAGGCTCTCAATCCCTGGAGGTAAAAGATCTGCAGCTTTTGTAGAAGGACATGGACGTATACGTAGAAATTAAGGCTTCTTTTTAAAAATAATGTAGTTGAAATTAGGAAAAAAGATTCTCGCAGTAACCTGTTCATAGGCACTGGCTAATTTAGCATTAAATCGCATACTCTCCCTGGCACTGGTGCAGAGGAAGGTATTTCCTGAACAGCTCGTTTCAAGTTTCATTCATAGGTACTGTCTAAAATTAGATCCACCACTTTCATTCAGGTCCAAATCCTTTGCCTAGCGTAACATTTTTTAGAAACAGAAACTCGGTTAAATGTGCTCCATCATCCGCGCTATTCCCCCGAGTTGGCTGAGGGCTGCGAGTCCCACCAAGCGAAGCATGAGAGCCGGGCTGGCAGCGGAGGCTCATAAACCTGTGGCTAAATGCAAAGTACCTGTTTTTATGGGTGATCGCAACCTCAAAAAAAAAAAACCAAACACTCCCTTTGACTCTGGACAAAGCAGATCCTGTGCCACAGAGATAAACAAACGTTTGGTGGGCAAAGTCTTGCCTCTCAGCCAGGCTCTGACGGCAGAGCCCGGAAAGGCGGCCAGAGGATGCTCCTGCCTTGACAACACGGAGCCGGGAGCTTCAGGAAGCATTGAGCTACACGTCCCAAAATGTCTTCCTGCAGGTGACCTGGTTTGCCGGTTGAAGCAAACAGCAAAAGCCCTTAGCGGGAAGGGCCTCGCCAACAAACCGCACGGCAGCTTGGATTTATTTTGACTTAATTCACGGCCTTCAAGCTTGCAGATGATTTTTGTGTCGGAGCGGACACAGGTGGGAGTTGCAGCATCCTCCGGACACTTTCCTTGTCCCGCGCCGAGGCTGGCCGAGATGGGTAACCCTGGGGCTTGGGGAGCTCAGCGCAGCCTCCGGATGCAACCCCAGCACGAACGCGGGACGGTGAAATCCAGGCACCGAAGGCGGGTGATACGGCATGCCTACGGCCCCGAATCGCAGTAACACCACCAGTGATGCAAAAACCCCCAACCCCAGGGCGATTCAGCCCCCTGCCCAGGACAGCTGTGCCCTGACGCACGCAGCCGACGCTCGCTGAGGGAGAAACACGCTCCGACGGCCGCAGGGAGCACGAGGCACAAACTGCTGGCAAGCGAACGGCAAACAGACGTTTTTTTGGCAAAATCCACGAGAGAGAGCACGCTGCTTATTTTTAGCACTTGCTAATTGTTTTAAAATCCATCTGGCAACGGCTGCTAAATAATTTAGCATTTTGACCCATATGTCTGAAGCAGTAACGTAATCCCTCGCAACGGCCGACTCGGAGAGGTAAGGCGGTGGGAAGCACGAGCATTTCAGTGAGCCCCGAGCTCCCTGCGACCGCGCCGAGGGAAAGGTCCTCCTTTGGGCTGGGTTCCCCTCACCTGGCCCTCGTCACCAAGAGTGAGGCAATTAGCCAAGCCAGCTGGTGAGGGTCTTCCTCGGGACACGGAGAGAGCGGGGTCTCCAGCGGAGGGTTCATCCTACCTGCTGTGAACACCTCCGAGGACGGGACGCCTGCCCAAGTGTGGACACGCTTGCTTCATAGATAAGAGAGGGAGCTGAAATCGTTAGTGCAGATCAGACGCTTACATTTTAGCTGGTCAAAGTCATTTGAGGTTTTTGACCCGAGTATTAGGTCAAAGCCCTCGCTATCAGCTCCAAAGCACACCCGAGTGGGATGCGCTGGGGGAAACCCCAGAGCCAGGACGGACGGGGCACGCCAGGGTAAGACGTAAGGCACTGTGCCTGTTTGTGCGCTCCAGATCTTCCAAACCGCGGCCTTGGGAAAGGTGGCTCGCCTCGGGAGCCTCGCCGTGCGTCACACCAGGACTCCTGCCCTGGCTTTGTGCGGGTATTCAGGCACCAATTGGACACAGTCGAGCGTCTGCTTTTTGGGGAATGTGTTTCTCTCGCATTTAACTTCAGATCTGAAAAGCATTCGCCTCCCTCCTCCCTTCCTCCTGGAGGCTCATGAATCACAGAGCCGCCAGATGAATGAGTCACCCAGCCAGTTTTTGGTCAAGCGTGCCAGTCCAGGAGGCTCTTCTGAGATCAAATGTGAGCGGGGCTGGCTTTGTCGGTGACCGGCCATGTGTTGAGTCGTCTAAACCTCTCCTAGGGGTCGTCCCCACTCTCTTTGTGAGTCCTCTCCATCAGGTTGTAATTGCTCTTTTGTCGGGAGAACTTGTGAACGTATGAAGGGAGGGAGGCAGGGGAGAGGGCGGGGGGGTTTCTTAGGAAGGACAGCTTCAGAGGGCTTCCTGGGACGGCGGCGGCGGCAGCCGGAGGAATTGTTCTCCAAAGTCTCAGTTCATTGAGCTTGAACTTCCGAGCAAACCCGGCCCGGCCCTCGCGCCTGTGAACCGACCCAGAGGACTCGGCTCACGGAGCCCGTGAGGATCCCACCCGGCCCTCTCAAAGGCTTCCTCCGCTCCCCAGCGGCGAACGGCACCGTGCCCCCGGCCCGGCACTGAAAGCCGGAATTAGGGGCTCTCCGCTGGGGATGAATCTTTAGGACTGGTACGGACCGCACACGTTACAGTAACTGGAAATATGGCACGCTGAGAAACAGTTGCCTTGATTTATTCCTCAGTAGGAACCTTGACATCTGCCACCGGCTTGTCAAAATCTTTTTTTTTTCTTTCTTCTTTTTTCAAGAAAAGAGAGAAAATAGCTGAGGTTCCGGTCCCCCCATGTTAAATGGGAGCATAGAGGGGTCCTTTTCGGGCATTCGAAGCGAGTTTGATCTCCCTAGGAATCACCTATTCCATTATTACGAAATGAGGCATGGGCCGCGCTCCCCGGGCAGTCGGCTGTGGCCTCTCTCGCACCTCCCGTCTCCAGCACCAACCGTGACAGGTGTGCCACCGGAGCCGCTCTCTTCCTTCGCTTTTTAATCTGGTGGCTCAGGTCGGCTCGTGGAGGAGGCGATGGGAAGGATGGCGGCTCTCACTGCCGCGGCCGGACTGCAGAAAGGACGGCGTATTTAATGCCACCTCCGGGTGAAGCGGATGAACACGCAGTAGTAGTTTACTTTTCATGGAAGAAGAGTGATACAAAGGGGGATGAAGGAAACGGGAAGAGGCAAAGGATTTTCATCTAGATGGCAGCGAGAGGTCTGTGGCCTCACGCTCCACGCTACGGAGATTTCTCCAGCAGTACAGGAGGGTCACTGCTTTCCTGGCTTTGGTCTGTGAAACACCTGGATATCCAGACAGGTTTCAGCGGGACAGAGGGGATGTGGCTATGGTTTCCTCTACAGAAAACAACCAGCAGCTTTCCCAAAAAGCCACTTGCAGCCAAATTTCCAGAAGCTGCCAGCGATTCAAGCGCTATCCTCAAACAGTTTGGGATATGTGAAAACGTGGCCTCTCCAACACTTGGTCCCTGCCCAAAGGATCCAGCCCTCGGAATACCACCCCGCAAACAAGCCAGCACAGCTCCTGCCCGGGATCTCCAACCTCCTCCTTGTCCTGTGCTTTTAGGGAAACATGAGTAACACCTTTTTTTTAGTATTACTTAGGTAGCTTCAACCAAGCATCATTTCAAATCCTAAACTTGCTTAGGGTGAAGAACAAGGAGAGGTTATTCCAGCAAGGGCAAAGATTGCATTCTTGGTTAAAAACTTGAAAATACCTCTACAGAAGCAGAGAATAACTAAGTAACACGGCCCGAATGGCTGCACTGAACTTCTTTTCTCACCACCGCTTGGGACCTACTACACATCACTCAGTTAGAGTAGCCACGGGCAGACTCACCTTCTCCTGACGTCCCGAACGTGGCCGTTCAGGTTGTACCTCAAGGCTTAGTCTTCAGACGTGTTCCCCTGCCCGACCTTTCTCCTCCCTGACCCTCACCCCCCATACAGAGCATTTCTGAGCTGCTCCTTGCACGTTTTGTTCAACACAGTTCCTCTTTCCATACTCACCTGAGTGATGCTGCCAGGCATGGGCTTTCTCCCTCCTCTTCTCTGAGGGTCGCCGCGTGGTTTTATTTCTTAGCACATCCCTTCTGCCTAAGCCGCCTGTTTCAATGCAGCATTTTAAAGTCTAAAAATCGTATGTCCTAACAAACAATCCCTCTGCACACATCTTACCTACCCACAATCTCTAATCTGCCCTTAGCAGGTCCCAGACACCGCACATAAGGCATTGTTCATCTAGACGAGAGATCCAATACCCAGGGGTGCTTTGCTGAAATCCTCTTGCTCTTTGTCCCTCCCTGCCACCTTCTGTTAGCGTTATGACCTTCGCCCATTACCTGGCCCTGAAATAAGCTGGACTGGATTTTCAGAGCTGTTGGAATGCTGGTTATCCGCGTTCCTGCCTGCTCCAAAAATGGGGGGTAGGGACCCTGTGTTTCCCACAACCAAAGCTACTCTTCCCCTTAACACCTCTTCTCTATTTACTAGATATGCTCACTTACTCAAGGCTGAAATTAAATATATATATATATATAAAAAAAAAAATACAATTAGTAAATATACCTCCATCTGATTAATTTACAGTCTTGGGACCAGGCAGAGCTGGTAAGAGTGCACGGAACGTATTTTTCACAGGCACCCAAAAGAAAAAGATAAAACATATTCTGGCTCTCAGTTGTTGAACATAAGTCCAGGAGCAGTTGAGGCACATAAGAACCTGTAGCTGCGACACAAAAACATGGGATGATGAGTATGCTCCCACCTAGAGAGAACAGCTGTAGCTTTATCACTTTCTTAATTTGCTTCTTTTCACAGATCTATTTTCTGCACCTTAATCTTTTATCTAAAGTAACTTGATTTAGCCTGGGAAACACTGTGGCTGCCAGCCCTGACGTTCCAAGAAGCGGCAGAGTGCATTTTTGGTAACATCCGCGTGGTCCCAGAGTCACAAACCTCTCCTTCCCTTCCTGACCTTCCCTGGAGTATCTGCGGAGAAGCGATTCCTTCCCATCTGCCTCTTGCCAGGCAAACACCAGCTCGTTACGAGTCTGTCCGTCCGTCTGCCCACGCTGCTCATTGACACTGTGACGGTATCCTCTGCGCACGGGGAACGGCGACAGCGGGGCGTCTCGCAGGCTAGATCTTTGCCATGTTTTGTCTATAATCGAAGGAAATACTGCAAAACCTGATCACAGCTACGTGCCTGAACGCTGCTCGTTGCTCGGGACGAAGTAAAGGATGAGGTAAAGTTGGGCTAATAACGCCGAAGTACATATCCACAAATAGCTATTTTACATGACAAATGAAATTGTTTAAACCTTTCTTTGTTTTCTGTCAGTTTTACTGGCAAAAACGCATATAAAAAGGTTCTTTGAAAATCATACGCAGGAGTATTCATGGAAAATGAATTTTAAATTGCAGACACCAGACTCAGAAGTAGGACATCTTACAAGAAAGGACATCTTGTGACTAACTTGGCCAATCACCACAATGCAACACAGCAAAGATATTCATGAATAATCCACCTGGATTAATGCAAGAATGTATCTGCTAAATAGTTTATGGAAATCAAAAGATACCTGCAAACATTTCATGAACAGAAAGAAGCGACCATGTTCTCTAAACAGACTACCACTGCACATTATCCCCTCTCTTCCGAGATTTGGGGGCGTCTCCCCGTGTTGCGCACGTCAGAAGTTCCTGATCGCCATTCAAAGGAGTTCAAGGGTTGGTCCCTGGTTCAGGAACTTTCCTGAACATTTATGGTAACGGTTTTTACCGTCTACTCTGTGGCACTCAGCAAAAGTAGAAGACGCAGCAAGAGCAGCATCACTGAATGTTTGCCCAAGGAAAAATCTAACCTCTGAGTCTCAGAAATTAAAATAAGCACATGAGGGTTTGTTTCTTTTTTCAAATGGCTTCTGCTAATGGGTCTCACCAGCAACCAGCCCCTGGTATCTCCAGGGGTTTCAGCTACTTGTGCGAGGTGAGGATCCATGCGAGATTATTTTCTCTGTAAGGTGAGACTGCATAAGCTGACATGTGCAAAAGAAACAAAAGGAAGGTCTGTTTGTTTGTTTGTCTGCAAATGTAATTAAACTGTGGACTTTCCAGAGAGCTGTAAGGAGGCCAAGAAATATAAATAGATGTAGAAAGGACATAGTAACACAGTTCCCAAAGATTACGGCTTCGGCCACTACTGGTCGTATGGAGTTCCAAGCCAACCTCTGGAATTAAGAGAGATGCCTCAAGCACCTTGCATTATGACATAGAAGATTTCCCATCCCTTAAACCCTGCATCTCGACCTCTATAATATTGGGGAGAATGGTCAAGCCCGGAGTCCTGGCGTACATATCACGGCATCGATGATTTCTGCCTATTGCTGCTTAACAGCCACTGACAACTGTTCTCCCCTCACCCACTCACTCAAAATAAACCATTAAAGCGCCAAGACTAGCCACCACCCGAACCAGAGACAGCCTCAAAGACCTATGAAGACTACCAGTACGTTGCTTCTCGTTCTCAGAAGAAACCCGAAGTACCCTCAAAACCCTACGGAACACTCTGCTGATGCCTCCGCCGGGTCCCCGGCATCAGCGCTCCAACCACTCTGAAGGTGCAATACAGAAAATGACTAACACCAGCATCGTAGAGCTGCATTTCTGCACGTTTGCACAAAAGTTGGGAGCTAAATGCTTGTAATGAATGCTAACGATTGCGAAGGTGGTGGAGGGAAGCTCGAGGTGCTTGAGATCCAGAAGCGAGTCTGGGAGCAGCACAGGAGGTCCATGTAAACAGAGGCACAGTCCGGGGAACGTGCCTGCAGGACAAGGTTGGAAGACCAAGCCAGTTCTCTTTCACTGCCCCCTTAATCACAATCACGTGCAAAGTGTGAGGAGAGGATAAGAAAAAAAATGTTGCAATGAACTGATTTAGTTAAAGAACTATTCTGTGCAGGAGGGGACACACATTGCTCACTCGTGCAATGAGCTTCGCGCTGCCGTGTCTCTGGCACAACTCTACTTCGTCTTGTCCT
This sequence comes from Grus americana, assembly GCF_028858705.1. Lineage (NCBI taxonomy): Eukaryota > Metazoa > Chordata > Aves > Gruiformes > Gruidae > Grus > Grus americana. Next base: position 18,754,120 of record NC_072865.1, read on the forward strand.
TTCACGCCGCACTGCAGAGGCCACCTTAGGAGTTTCCTAGAAGATCCTGGATCTACAATAGTTTATTATCTTCTCAAGTCTTTGGCTGTAGAGTTACAGAAATGCTCCAGAAAAGTTTCCTATTTATCAATTTCTATCAGTGTTACTAAAATGACACTGCAAGATTTCCAGCCTGAACTGCGTTCCCTAAGCTTGCTTTTCCCCAAAGGACCATCTTTCTCTTATTTTTTCTGTCCATTTACTGTAAAAGTCCAGGTCAAAGGTGGTCTGACAGCTCTGAGATTAAAAGTTTATAAAGACAGAGCTCTGCACGCACACAAGCCAAATAAAACTTGCTTTTAAGTAAGAAATACTACCTACACCAGGGAAACTTTTTTAGTGGTGCCTGCCCCGTCTAGCGATTAACTGCTTTTTGTTCAATGTAAGTGGTTGCTTTGTCATCCCTTGCACACACAAAACCATGGCAACAATGAAACACTATAGTCGTATGAATATATTAATATGAATGTCTACCTACTTCACCGTGACCTGTTCCTTGGGAAAAGGAAATAATCAGAGCTTCAACTGAGAGTAAAAGAAAATCATACTTAACAGCACCTAACGGCATCTCTGCCTTGAAGCACCTTCCAGCATTTATTCAGAGAGATTTAGGGATGCTCACTGACCTGAGCTGTACATTACTGGTACCGTCCTTCTGACAAAAAAATCATAGAAATGCCAATAAAACAAACTTACAAAGATGCCCAAAGATTTTTGCAAGGATCACTGCAATTCAACCTCTTAAACGGCCTTTCTGGGCTGAAATCTGGCAGCAACCATTTCAGCTTCCGGCTAGCGATCCATGCAGCTAGGAGCAGGGGAGCCCATGCAAATGCCAAACGACTTCAGCTCAGCTTAAGACCCAAAATTTTAGGCACTCTCCAAAAAAATCTCCCTTGTCCTGTCTTCAGACAACAATTTGAACGACGGGGAGCATCTGCAGCGTGTATTTAACGTACAAGCGAGCCCCTAACTCCGGAAGGAGGCGGGGGTCTGTCTTGGTTTTATCCAAATCAGCTGGAATCCGGAGTCGGGCAAAACAGTTTCCTTCATTTTCTGTTTGGAGCTCCCTCTCCATAGCTTGCATACCCAACTGGTGGCTTTTGGGCTCCAAGCAGGAATATTTAGAACAAAACACCACTGGTCATATTCTCTAATATATAAATGTAAAACTTAAAAGCGATCTTCTCTTTATATTCTAATAGAAAAATAACAAAGGGAAAAAACCCAAGTTATTGGTGAATGTCAAGAGGATCAAATATCTTTTTTTTTATTTTACTACTGAGCTCAGAGTTGGCAAAGCATCTCAGTAGCTTTGGACATGAAAGTAAAGCAGGATGTTCTGGGGGAAGAGAAGACAGAAAATATTTAGCGATTGTCAACCGATCGCCTTATTGCAACTGTTAACTGATGCACTGATATTGTTAACTGAGAGGAGATACGGATATATTGCTACGAAATAAAAGTACTACTGCTGACTGTGAGCTGAATCTGTTTAAGAGGTACCAGAAGCACCTCCAGAATACTTTCATAGATATTTAGATCACATACGAGCTCCTGACTGCCTATCCAGCACTAGATTCGCCTTTTGCTTTGCTCATTGTTGAACCAACCAGACGAAAACACGCCAAGTCATTTTTGCTGGTGTGCATTTTTTTCCTCCTGTGACCAAAAATTGATCTGCATTCAGACTGTGCTCAAAAGTACTCACGACACAAACCTCCCCGTCCAACAGATGACCGTGAATGTCATTTCTAGTGAATTAATTTTCAAATCCTTGGTCTTTACCTTTCTCCTGCGTCTTCATCTGACTGTGGGACTTTGACGTTTTGATGCTTAAACCCAACCTTCATAAAACTGCCTAGCAGAATTCTTTAAAATATGCTGAATGTGTCTTCCTTTTCTGTTCCTTTTCTGGTTTATTTTTTCAGAGTGGAAAAAAAGGGCTGGATCATTTTTATTGGAATCTTCTTAGAATTAAATACTGCACTTAAATAATCTTCCAGTGTCAATACACAAAGGGTAAAATCCTGGCTTCGGGGGAATTATGCCTTTGATTATGGTGAGATCAGTTGTTTTTTTTCCTTAGCCTTTATAATCTCCCCTCACAGGGTGAATAATCATAGGAAGAGGGAAGATCTGACTGTAGGTTTGTGAGGAACTGTTCAAATGTGCACCACTTGGCAAGTAAGTTTTGTTAAACAATGTTTGTCCCTGAGTTACTTTATTCCCAACTAAGATGTGAAGACCCAAGAAAAAGAAAGCTTCTCATACGCGACTGCATCGCTGCTTGACAGAAGTCTCCTGTATGTATATAAATAATTTACATGAGGGATTTTTACTCTCTTGATAGTATTTCCAGGTACTTTATCTTTTGATCTTTCAACTCTAGAAAGTAAAGGAACTTCATGCACTTCAGTCAGAGGTGAATCGCACCAAAGTCAGGATCTGAAATGCTTGAACCCTTTCTCGCAACTTCCATAAATTGTCAACAGTTCTTTCGGACCACTCGTAACTTGGATTATATGGCCGATGTACAATGTATAATACCTAGCAGGAAATACAGGAGAAAAATGTGATTCCCAGCGCTAATTATGATAATAATGCCAGCAAAATGCTATCCCGGGTATTCGTCACAAAAAAGGTGAAGGCGCCATGCTTACCAAGAAGGTGTCCCTGCCTTGGGTGGAGGAGAAGGAGCACAGCCCATCGACTGCCTCTTCGGGGTACTCAATCTCTTCTCTCCCTCCCAGGGGTAACCTCCTCAATATACCCCACCCTGTCCCCTCCCTGGGGTGACGTTTAACATGATTTGGGTGGAGAGTTGAGTATTATAGTCATACACGTGTTTAGCATGTACTCCTTTCAGCTCATTACCATACTTAGGGGTGTCAATTTGAATATTCATTTCACAGATAATGAAGCAAAAGGTCTCACTCTGGGCACCATGGCCCTCAAGATTCTGTGTAGAAACCGTCTATCTGTTTAGTCCACGTTCTCTAGCCATAACAGGGCCGTCTTGCTGCTGTAAGACTCCCTCCTTCAGCTGCTTCTCATACCAACCTGGTGGATCTCCACCCACAATGTCTGCGTAAGAGATAAGCGGACACCAGCATTTTTAACCTCTCATGTGCAACTGTCACACGGGTCGTGGCTCTGCCGCTCAAGTGAACGCTCTTCCCAACAGCACGCACTGCCCACTGCGTAGTCTGGGTGCCAGCCTGCTCGACATGGAGCCCCTGCCCAAAGAACTTGCGCAACGTCCTTCCAGCAAACACCACGCTAAAGCAACTAATGCCTTCAATGAGAAAATGCCAAGACTGACCTTCACCGTGAGGTGGTTCAGGTGGGACTGCCAGGGCTGGACTGCATCTCATCGCTGCGATCGGTCACTTGAACTAATGTAGAACCGAGTAAATGAAATCAACCCGAGACCCAGCACGTACCTACTCGTAAAAGCACTGGAAGTCGCACCAGAAGTATTACAACTCTGTGTACTGTGGAGTGTACGTGTCCCATCCTCCTACATCCTGTGCAGATAACGTAGCAACTGAAATAGGCTGAGCTACTCAACAGTGCCACTGCAGACAGAACAACATCTGTATCAGTCTTGCATCGTAAAATAAATATATCTCAATATTCCTGTTCTTGTCAGTACAAAATAAAAAGGATATTTTAACATATTTTATGGAATGATTAATTACTAAGCAGCATTTTTTAGATTCTTCTGGTTTGCTCAAGTACCAGGGTTTGGTGACGGTAATCGCACAGGAGCAGGCATTCAGAAACATTTACAAAACAAAAAAAGTGCATTCTAACTGTATTAAAAAGCTAAAAAAATCTAGTGTCCTCCCCGCAAGCCCCAAGGTAAATCACAGAGAGTTGGTATGTTGGGAAACGCACCTTTCAACGAGCACATTCAGCATTCTTCTAAGACAGAGCATGGCGTTAGGCTGGCTGCAATCTTTCTGTTCTTTTTACAGCTTTCAACGCCTCGGTCGTCTTAGTCTCAATTGCCACCCAACATCTCAAACCTCAGGTTTTCACCAAACGCCAACAGAGAGACACTGACACCGGTGAACTCTCCAACGTTCCGTTCCTCAGGAGCCTTGCTCTTACGAAGTACGTCACTGAGTAACTGGCCTGAAGTACCGGTAAAGGAAATAAATCGTAAATAGCGTCATCCGCCCGTGACACCGGACTGGTGAAGCTGCCTTACAAATATTATGCTCGGAGGTTAAAATAAGAGCCTCCTTGAACGGTCATCAAGGGTTGAAATAGGAAAGCTGTTGCGAAAAAGTGAAGAGACTGGAAGAAAAAAGATAGAAAAGAAGAGGAGCCATCCTGGTTGAAGTCTGGAAGTCAGCCCAGCCCACGCTCCTGTCCAAAGCAGCAAACAGTGGGTACAGATAGAAAAGTATAAAAAAGGGGATTCATGCAGGACGAGCTCTTCCTAGGGTCCAACCTCGTGTTAACGCCCGCTACTGGAACAAAACATACACGAGACATTTGGTCATTTGAGAAACCGTTCAACGACCGCTTATCCTTTCACACAAACTGCTGCGCATCGGTTCTGAGGTCAGTGACAATCGGAAGCTTTCCTGCTGAAGTGCCGGCCGTGCAATCAGAAGTCATCTTACAGCGTGCCCCTTTTTGGGAAGTTTTTACTTTTTCTGTTTTGTGTCAGAGCCTCCCTGGCTGCATTCTGAAACGGGTGCAAAACGCCTGCCCTCTCCCTACCCTATTTCACACTGAACACACTCCCTGGTTCCACAATTTCAAAAAAACCCCAAACAAACCAACAAAAACCTCCAACCAAATCTAGTGGCAGCCATCACTTTACTACAAAATAGCGAGGGTAGGTAAGTTTTTCTGTTTATTTGGGCTCTCTTCTCATCCCCTACGAACCCACCCACCTAAATTTTAATGCACGCGGAAAGTGCTGGGCTATAAATTCTGGAGCTGTGGGTATGCAGATAAAGCATAAAGATCTGGTTTCATTTAAAACTCCCTTCAAGGGAAAAGAGGTGAGGGCAAGGTGGTAGATGAAACACGAGCGGCCACCAGTGCCAAGCCTGGGACGGCCCTGGGGAGCCGACGAGAGCCCAGCTGGCAGAGGGAACCCCTCTGCACAGCGTCTGCCAAACCACCGCAGGCCAGCAGCTCCAACGGGAACGCAGACAATTCCCCCTCGCCTTTTTTGTCGCCGACGGTTGTATCGCCGGCCTCACGACCGAGGAGGCAGACGTGTAGTTTTAGCCAGTCCCTTCAGCTCTGCTGGTAGTCCTGACATCAGCGAGTGCCCTGCAGCAGGCGATTTAACCCCCGTACCCTAAGACAGGCTGAATCACCTCCTGGAGGTGCTAGGTCTGGAGGGAAACCAAACAGACCTAACTTCCAGATTCCTAAAGCGAGGGGAGGTGAATCCCACCCTTTTTATCCTTCTGCACTGAAAACTGGACAGGGATACAAACAAAACATGCTCTGGGAGGGAGGGCTGCGAGTGAAGAGCTGGCTTGGGAGGCACAGCACCGAGGTCTTGGTTCTCTGCCACCACCGCCTTTCAGCACGCTGCGCTCTCATGGTGCCTAAACCTTATGTAAATGGAACAAAGAGAATTGCCTCGTCTGTTTGGATCATAAGGTCTTCACCCTAAGGGTACGTCCAACACCTTGGAAGTCCTGAGTCTTACCATAAGATACAAAACCACACTTAACGATTTCACGACTGCGGGAATCATGAGGACAGAGCAGACAAGGAACAAGATGTGCTTAACGAAAAATGACAAAGTCTTGGTCTTGTTGGAGCGGGTCCAGAGGAGGCCACAAAGATGATCTGAGGGCTGGAGCACCTCTGCTATGGAGACAGGCTGAGAGAGTTGGGGTTGTTCAGCCTGGAGAAGAGAAGGCTCCGGGGAGACCTTAGAGCCCCTTCCAGTCCCTCAAGGGGCTCCAGGAAAGCTGGAGAGGGACTGGTGACAAGGGCAGGGAGTGACAGGCCAAGGGGAATGGCTTTAAAATAAAAGAGGGGAGATTCAGACTAGATATAAGGAAGAAATTCTTTATGCTGAGGGTGGTGAGGCACTAGCAGAGGCTGCCCAGAGAGGTGGCAGATGCCCCATCCCTGGAAACATTCGAAGTCAGGCTGGATGGGGCTCTGAGCAACCTGATCTAGTTGAAGATGTCCCTGCTCACTGCAGGGGGTTGGACCAGACGGCCTTTAAAGGTCCCTTCCAACCCAAACCAGTCTGTGATTCTATGATTCTAAATCAGCAGTTCACAAACAACTGGCAAAAGGGAAAGAAACGAAGCCCATCAGCGTTCCACCAGTCACCCACATAAGGTCTGTACGCAGCCCAACATTTGCTAGCTGTACGGTAACCCCCACACGGTTCTTTCACCTCCACGTTTGTAGCTAATAGTTTGTTTTTCTTTGAGATCTTTGCTGTCTTGGGACTTTTCTACTCAGTATCTGAAAAGAAATTATGAGCAAAAAATAAGTCAGAAGAGCATGTATGAGAAGAGTACGAACGAGACACCTGACACTGGAAGAACTGAGACAACCTGTTGACCCATAGATGTGCTACAGACAGCAACGGACCATGTGTCTGCTGCACGTGTACTTCCACCAGGTAACTGGGATTTAAGAAGTCTTGTGAAACCAGAGAATTCTGCCTGTAAAAGCAGCTGTAATGGGCAAATGGTTTAAATTAAAGAGTGAGCCAATCCAAATTTCTCTTTGAGGAAAAGGGATGAAACCCAGCTATCTGAGAGCAGCGTTTGGGATTGCTGGACTCAAAACAAAGCACTTGCAGGTGCCTGAGAAGGATATTATGCACTGTGCTGACTTATCATACCGCACGAATTACAGGGATGTGGCTCAGACACTTCTCGAGCCATCTCAAGCTTAACTGGGCTGGGCCCATCCCTTTTATCTTCTGAACAAACTCTAGCTTGGAGTTTCATTCCTTACTAGACATGACTTACACCCTGTGGAAAAAAGGACGGATCCTGTCTGTTCCATTTGAGCTTGCTCATAACCGTAATTTTAGTCAACCGGATGCCTCTGGCTCTGCTGGGATAGAGCCTGGTTCTGGAAACAGGTGTGGGAAGGAAGGAGTATGAGGAAAAAAAAAAAAAGGATTGGAAATATGGAAAGAGAGGAGGATTCAAGGCAGAAGTCCATGAATCACGGCACGAAGAAAGGGAGGACACACACATTCCCTAAAAAGAAACCTGATGTGGTAGGTAACCTAAGATTTCAGTAACATAGTCATATTTGGGCATTTCATGAGGACCAGTGTTTCCCAAACAAATTTTCCACATTTGAAAAAACACATGCCTTTTTTCAACACCAGCCAAATGGGCGGTGGCGACTGCTGTGCGACTCCTCTCGGGGATGACCAGCAGCGCCGGAGCTTTTCTACCCGTTATTGTCTCAGCTGCTGCAGACCAAATTGTCCGGTTGATAACGACGCATACAGTTTTTCTAACTACTTGTGTTCCCAGCACAGCCTGGGATCTCAATGCCAGGCTGTTTGTTTGTTTGTTTGTTATTCTCCCCTATTCCCACGTAAGACCTCCCCAAGGTTGCCCGTGTCCTGTTGTTTCAGTTTAGGCTCTTTGACCGTACCATCTCAGCTAGAGATCCTGGCACCGCACAGATGAGAGCAGCATTTTCATTTTGGAGCTTTATGGCATCTGAAGGGATAAAAGGGAAAACAGCAAACGCCCACTTCTGTCAACAGCTTCGCAAAAACCCAATGCAGGTTGAGGAATCTCCTGTTCTCTGTTGTCATTCTGCTGACTCTAAGTATACTTCAAGGAAACACTTAGTGGGGCAACCCCAAAATAACGCAACTTTCCCCTTTTCTCCTGCACCTTTGGCCGGCACCCGCATTTGTGTAAAAGCCACCGTACTTTCCACATTTTGCTTGTCTTGATCTCCACAGTGCTACTGAACTGATGTCTGATGACCTCTGGTTACCCTCCACTGAGTCATCACCATGTTCTCTGGGCTGCTCAGAAACTGGGTGGGATATTGTTTAGGTTGGAACTAAATAACACAAACATTATGTATAGACAAATTGGGCTACATCCATTTCTGCTTCTTTCCTGGATTTTCCCAGGAGCTCAACAGTTAATTTGCGCAGCTAGCACGAATCCTGCCCTGGGTTTCCGAGACCCAGGGACCAACGGCAGTTACCTGTCCTCTCTCCGTGTCCGATATGTAGAGCACGGAGGTTTATACAGCCCACGGCTGGAGAAGCTAACTGTTCAGCTCCAACCTCCCAGGTCTGCTCTGCAGCCAGTCGCTCGAGACGCCAACCTGCGTGGGAGTTTGCACCGAATTCCAATCGCGGGGGCCTCAGCCGTTTGGAGTAACCCAGTGGGAACGCGCCAGTGCTGGCATGGAAGTAGCCGTTAGCCTGCTACTTAATGGATTACATATTTGTTTTCTTTAGTTATTTTATTAAAGAGGAGAAAGATTTGGGGCACAATTTTGTGTTAGTCAGTGCTACTCACTATTCCCTCACCATCAATCCCTTTTTCCATGTTGTTGCTATTTTAAAACAGTTCAGGAGAATGGTTTGTAGATTATTCGTCACTCATCATCTGACATCTTAGTTTGGTTCTTTCCAGGGAAAATCAAATCCAGGGACCATGTCCCCAATATCTTCGAGGTCCTGGCTTGGTAGAGATGGAGTTTCTACTTTGATTTGTCTCTAACGAACCCGGAACTGAAACCAGTGGCTTTAACAAGGGCCGTACCTTTCAAAGGTGACGTCCCTACGGCACGTGCTGGGCCAGAGCCCGCACCGTCGAGCTGTTAGCTGGGACCACGAAGTACGACTGGTCAAGTGGAGCCAGCGGGCACCAAGAAGAGAGTCGGTGTGAGCAAACCCTCAAGAAAAAGCTGATTGCTTAAAATCTGTTTCGATTTTCTCCTCTGATGCTAATGAAGCTCTCTGCGGATTTTGAAAGCTGTCACTACAAGTTTTGTGGAATTTCTTAAAGATAATAATGAAGCTGTGGGTGGAGATTGCCTGCTGCTTCTACCAAGGCTAAAACATTTTGAAATCAAACTGGCAGCCACCAGAAATGATTAAAACTCAAGGAAGAGGAATTTCCTGAGTTAAAGCATCTGGGAGCAGAAACTGCAGCGCGATGCTCACCTTCGCAGTGGCTTTGCTTAATTATGAAAAGTTTGACTTTTTGGCAAGAAGGACTTTCAAGATTTCAGTTTCGCAGACAGCAAAATGAACTTCCAGATTGAAATCATCATCGTCGCGCAGGCAGAATAATGTGACTTGCATCGATCAGTTTATTTTTAGAATTTAAAAAAAAGAGCTATTTTCCTTGTTCAGCCTTAGCAAAGTCACTGAGAAATTCTGCTTTTCCTGTGGAGTGCACCTTTCACAAACCCCTTAGGGTATGCCTAAATATTCTTGGTATCTCCGTAACTTCACAAAGCCAAGACTTCACCCAGCAGGTCTGCTGAAAGTACTGTCCAGGTGAGTCAACACTTTTTTCTGTAGACTGGAGTATTTAAGTACTCCCATCCTTTATCTTCTGAGGCACAAAGAAGCCAAAAATTAAATAAGTAAAACCGGTAAATACTTTTCCAAATACTTTTAACGCTGCAGTTGAGAAAGGAAAGGCGTTGGGCACGTTTAGCAACAGTAAGAAAAGAAACAAACCTTTGCCTCAAAGAATAATTTTATATTCTGTGACCAATTAAAATGACATGGCAATATTGGGACAGATGCCTCAAAATCCTCAGCGCTGTCCGTTGGATCTCAGTGTCAGCAGCCGAGCGCAGACCCTCCTCGACGCGCAACGGCCGCTCCACCTCGTAGACGGTGTTCGTCTGTTGAGGCTATCTGCTAGAAATTCATCACAAGATTTAGACTGGAGTCTAAAACACAATTGAAATTCCCCAGAAAAGACTGCATTACCTAGAATAACGCTCCCTGCGTCAGTCAGAAAATAACCATACATTATAAATACGTATTATTCGGATCACCCAGCAGCGCCATTTAAGCACAAATACAGGGGAGTTCCATTAAGTGAAACCAAGGTTATATTCTGCTTCAGTAGGATCAATCCATAGCAAGTATCCTGAGGTGGATTTTTTTAATCTCAATGTTTTTCCACTCATTATTTCCTTCTCTTTGAATGAAACAGAGTTGACAAATTGGCGTGCTCATATCCAAACCACACGCTGCTTGACTTCATGGCACTTGTGGTTTTAGGGGATTCATTGTTTGCAAAGAGAATATCTTTTGCCGGGAAGATCAGACTTCTGATGCAATCCCATGAAACCCACAAACCACCTCCCTGTTCAAAACTCCAGAGTTGGGGTATTTTTCCTCTTTCTGCTGAATTCTTGGCAAATGTTTCAGATCACAGGCCACGACTAGAATCCTGAAGAAATCTGAAAAATTTGTTTGGCAAAACCTCTGGAGATTGTTCTGCTTAATCTGCAGAATGCTCATTTCAGATCCTCCGCTACTGTGGAAAATGGCTTTCCTCTTAATCGATGTCCCCACCCCTCTCACCAGGGATATGTTTATGAGGAATGAAAATAGATGTGTGCCTGGAATATCACAGGACTCCAAGAATAATTCTTACCACCTGTATCAAGTACATTCCTCTTCAGATCATTTAGAAGTCAAAGAGGCACCTAATTCCCTTTCCAACATGCCAAACTGAGGTTAAAATTCAGCAAGTTTTATATTCTCCAAAAGTGCTGGCTGTAGCTGCCCAGTAATGACCACGCTCCACCGTGATGTACGCGGGCTGAGATCCCCCCGCCTGCAAAGGACGCCAGCCTCGTTTAGCCAAGCAATCAAAGCCATCTTTATGTCAAGGTAACGGACGCGGGACGGCTTCGGATCCCGAAATTGTGTAGCATATCCTACAGCACCCCTGGTCTTGGGATGGCAGTTCGCTTCTGAATGTAAATCCGACCTGTAGAACAGAGTTTTGCTTTTAATTGGTGCCTTTAATCAGCAGCCAGCAGCGCGCAGACAGACCAAAGCACTGATTTTCACACCATAAGATGTGTCCTGAAGAAAAATGAGGTATTGTTCATGGACGGTTTTGGGGAAAGGCTGCAGGTACTGGTGAGCGCGGCCATCTAGGGACGTTCCTGTATGAATTTGGTTATTTTCTCCGCATAAACAAGGTGGTTACATTTTGATTCCCTTTTGTTATTCTTGCATCGGAGGGGTTCATTTCTCCAGTCAGGTAGAAGAAACAAATCCAGTATTGTCTAAGAAATCAGTCAGATGCAATAGATAACACATAACAAATGCCGGGGTGCACCCTCAATGAACAACCGCTAGCATGAAGCGCATTTGCATACACTCTCTCGATAAATGTCACCACAGTAGTAAAAATGAAAATCTGTTCACAAATGATTTGCTACGCAGAAACCAGAAATGATAAATTTGCATCTATAGCATTTTAAGAAATAACCCGACACTGCGTAAAACCTCCCAAAGCCCCTGTTCTCTCCGCCAAAATTGTAATTTCCCAAGCCCCACCTGACGCGTACTGTAATAAACAGGATCAGAGTCTGGGTTAAGTGAACGAAACCAGAATAATGTGAGAAAAAGCTCCTTCACAGCATGGCACTGTTCCAAAACTACATATGGAAATTAATATCCTAATTAATAAGGGTTCATGACGCATCAAATATTAAGGGCAGACAGCGGGAGTGCTTCTATGTCACGACACACTCGGGGCACACAGATTGGCAAAGATGTCCTAGACGTACAAAAATATTTGGACATTTTTCCAGTCTTTCCAGTCCAATCCTCTGTGTGAGGATTATATGCAAGCGTTTCACAGCGCTCAAAGCCAATTCACGCCGCCGCGATAAACCAACTACCAAATCCACGCCGCCTCTCCATCTCCGGCATTCTTAGACGCTGATGAAGCAAAGAAACTAAAGGGAAATAAAACTGATAAACACGCCAGAAAAAATTCTGAGGGCTCATAATTCAGGTTTAGTGTGAAAATTCTTTTTCATCCCTGTTTTCTAGTTTCCACCAAGAGGTACAACACCCAAGAGGTTCGAACAAAGCCAGCTGTGTAACTCCTGAGCCAGGCGAATGCTGCCCTTCCACCGGGAACCCACCAAACAGGTTATTGGAGCTTCTAGCTTCTTCTGTACCCCCGTTCTGGCTGGTTTTCCACCTAAAAGGAACAACGCCAATTTTTACTACAGGAAGATTTAGCCCAGACGACTCCAAAATGACAGATACAGACAGGTTGTTTGGGGTTCTGTTTGTTTTGGTGTTGAATTTATCACAGACTAAGCATGGAAAATATTAATCCTGAAATACTTTGCGAAAGCTATAGTTAGAGTCGAGAAATTCTGTGGCTGCTCCATGTTAAACCGAAGAACCAGAACTATCCTTCAACAGCAGCTCTGGTACCCACCCAATAACGACCCTATTAGACAAGCCACAACCATGACAAACAAGAGGCTGACTTCATGATCATGTCATCTATACAAATATTAATCCCACGGCACGATACGTCTTCCAAATAAAGGTGTGCTTTGACAAAGCCCCTCGGGGGCTCTAATCAAACAGCGGTGCGAAGGAAACGTCCTCAGAAGACGGGCAGGACAGAAACGCTGAGCTCTGTGCCCTGCCATCACTGACTCCCTCTGAGCTTGAGCATGGAACTACCAACTCAATGTCTTGGTCTTCAAGAGTCACTCGAGACTAGAACAGTATCTCAGGAGATCTGTGAGGCTGGCAAGCATCAAAAGGTAGATTTTTTTTTTTGCCATGCTGATGATGCCAACTCTGGATTAGCTGGATTAGTGGCCACCTTCTCTGCTGCTCAGTAGGTTAAATGCACCAGGCTCATGACAGCAGTTACTGAACCTCGCAGAACTTGGTCCTGTAGCTGACACTAACCAAGCCTCATTTTGTTTATGCAGCTTTCTAGGAAGTTTACTACTTCCTAGACAGATCCCACAGAAAAAAAAAAAAATGAAGCCTCTATCCATGCCAATTGCTTCATGCTCATTAATCATTCATCAGACTTGAGATCTCTATCGCATGTCCTACATCCGCAGTGTCCTCATTTTCCCAAATGGGAACGTGTCTCCTGTGAGATGACAGGAATTTGCGGGTAACTGAGTGTCTCCCCTCTCTCTCAGAGCCCTTCAGAAGAAAAGGGTGCTAAAAGTTTGCATTTCAAGAAGACATTGGACATATTTATGGAAGAGAAATCCATGGAGGGCTAGTGCATATGCAGAAACCATGTGCAGTCCAGGAAGAGACTGCAGCTGGAAGAGCACAGGAGGAGGGCATGTGTACCTTCACCGTGTCTCGACACTCCTCTTCAGGCCTTCCTAACGGCCACCTTTGGAGAACGGACCCTTGGTCTGATGTAGAATGGGCAGAAAGAACATGTTCTTATGTAGCCAGCCTTCTTCCTACGCTACTTAAGCTAGCTTGGCTATGCCAGGCAGTAGGCATTAACCTGCCACCCGTCTTCTTTGAAGGATGAGGTACAGCAGCCATCAAGTCATCAAGAAATGCTACTAGCAGGCTTCCCAGAGGAGAGAACGGGGAGTTGTCGGGGGATACAGGGCAGGAGAGCATGGAGCTACACCAGCCCCTGGGTGCCAACCAGCTGATGGTCAGCAGACAGTGCGGGTGCCCGAGCCCACCTCACCCACGGACGGGCCCTGGACCATGGCCAGGCTATCTGCAGAGCTTCAGCTGACAGAGCCATCCAACTGAACCAAAGCGCTGATGATGTAAAAAGAGAATGGCAGAGCAAAATAGAAAAAAAATTGTCAAATACAGCTATAAACAAAGCAAGCAGCTGCTGCAATAAAGCGTGTCAGATTATATTGCCTTTACTCCAGGGCTCCTATTTTCTTTTTAAAACTGCTGGTTTTCAGAAAACAGTTTTTAAAAGTTTACCGAGCTCACATAATATCACGCTGTAAAATGTCCTATTCACCTAAACCAGTCTTGTAATATTATTTTACGCTGGAAGAAAATCTGGCTTAAACTTTAAACCTCTGGAAAACTCGACACATGTCATTACAATACATTGCACGTTGGATACCTGAGCTAGTGATGGGTGAACTGCAGAAGATTGAAGCTTACCTGATGTTTTAACCCCAGAAATCAGGCTAAAACCAGGGGAGTGTCAGATTAATGAGATTTGTGGCACTTCCTTCTTCTTGGGGGGGGGGGTGGAACCCTTCCTGGGATCTCTAGTCTTGGTGTCAGGAACGATGCCGAAAAGGGATCTCAAGCGCGTGTGTATATAACGGTACCTGACCAACAGACACCAAAAGCTTGGACAGAAGCTCTATGCCTTGATCAAGCCCACTTGCTACCCACAAGAACATTGCAATGAAAATCACCTACGCAATACTTCAAACGTATCAGAGAGCTCTGACAAAATATATGGGAGGTGAAGTCAGAAGAAAGCGATTTTAGTATTTCCATCACCAAATCCAAGCCTTAGAAACTGCAAATTCTGATCATTACATAAATAATAATTTGGAGAGAGGCTCTTTACAGAATTTTGTGAAGGTAGACCTAGGATGGACTTCAGAGAAGACTGAATTTATGTCCTAAATAATTCCACAGCAAACCTGTATTGTTGCTGATCCATTATGGACTTGCTACAGCAGAAGCCAGTATGGGCACAGGGACAAATCATTAGGTTCTACACGTCGGTCCTGCTCCAGTTTAGCTGTGCGTTCTTGTTTCGGCCAGGAGTGTGGCACATTGGTCCCAGCAGAGAGACACCAAAATACCCCCACTGGATATATTTACCTAACAGAACACTAATACGACTAATAATGTAGAACAATGATAAGAACAACAATGCAGAAAGTATTTAGAATCAGAGCATCACTCTAATTATTGAATAAAGCCTGGCTAAACCAGCTTTTAGGGTGACGGAATTTAATAAAACTTTTCCAAACCTGACTCTAAGGTCAGTTCAGATTTTTCAGGCTTAAACTGAATTAAGGGGGATGGGAGATTGTTTTAAACCTAAACCAGTTCCTTCCTTTCCTTCCCAGTACGGATTTTGCAAAATGGTTCTTCCCTTGGGAATGCTACCCTGGATGCACCAAGCGCTTCAGGGTATTTAAACTACTGTGTGTGGCTGGGCATTGCTATGGATCTACCGAGTTTCATGCCAGCTATTACAGTTTGAAAGACATTTCCCTTCTTCTGGAGCTCATCACTGGCCAGACCTGGGCCCAGTTGAGTCAAATTCGCTGATCCGCTCGGCCCTAATTATTCTGATGGCCCCCCAGCACAGCAGACGGCAGCATTTTTGTAAGCGCACGTGCTCAGCAGACTCTGTCACACTTCTTACTCTGAAGCTGCAAATCGTTTTTACTTCAGAGCTAAAGCTCAACAGGTCCATCATTCACGGATCCAAATTTCAGATAAAGACAGTGAAACAGGTACAACTCAAATATTTTACCAGCTTCTGAGAGCAGAAGAGGAGACAGCATCCATGGGGGGATGGAGGTGCAATTTTCATGGCAAAAGGACCCAATTTTCTTCATCTCCACCAACTTAATAAACACCAATAGCTACCATTACGCAACGTACAAATCTCAGACAAAACAACTTGTTTTAATAGATTATGAAAATTGTCAGTAATTCAGGTGCTTTTCAGTTTTTGGTCGGACATTTCTTGCTGCTCAGAAGTTGTTTCCCAACTGACCAGTGCGAGGTATCTCAAAACAGACCGAGGATCAGATGCAACACTTGTTTTCTGTCTACTAAGGAACAAAAAAACTTGTAATTTTTTTTTGTTTAAAAATAAGTATTTGTTTGCTGCTTAAAATCAAAATGTCAACTTCTAAACTTCTTTGGAGAAGATTTTTCCCCTTCCAGTCCTGCCCCGTGGAGAAGACAGCATTTAGTAAGAATAGTCGGAGCTGAAGGGAGAGGGGGCATGAAGGCATAGGAGGAATGAAATGGAGAAAAGCAATCCAAGACGTGCAAAGTCCTCCATTTCTCACGTTTCATTCTCTCGCGTTCCCTCTTCCCTTCACAAGCAGCTCTATTCCGACGTTCACTTAACGTGCCACCGCTCAGATCGCGCCTTTATTCACTCGAAACGGAACAGGCTGCCGTTCCTCCTCAGCAGGGATGCTAGTGAGCCGGGAAAATGGTGATAGGGAGCAAGCGATACGGCGATTGTGCTGGAAACTGTTTCTACCATCACAACGCTCACCAGCTCTGTCAACGTGTGTTTAAATATCATCTCATATCAGTAAGGACATATGATGTAAGACATCAAAATCCCACCTCTTCCTGAAGTCTCTGAAGGTCTAACCTTTCACGAAAAGCTCCAGGTGGCAGAACCTATCTGGGCTGGACTCCCCTCGCCCTGGACACAGCCCCTGGAGACCCGGCACATCTTCTAGGACACTGGTCTCCACGCTTCCTGGCTGGAATAAAGTTCTTGTTGGGTTTTTCAACTTTTTTTTTTTTTTTTTTAAATTTATTTTTGGGGGCTCTGTAAAACTGCCAGAGGAGACATAGAAAGCAGCTAGTGAGGAAGAAAGAAAGAAAGACTGGCAGCAGCATGCGAACATTGTGCAAGAGAATCTATAGTTGGAGATGGTTTGTAGCACAGACACCAAGCACCCTGTAAAATGTTTCAGATCTCCTGAGCACAGCTCCAATAGGCTTTGAAGTGTTGACATCACATAAAATAAAATGCATCGCAGTCCAAATTATCGCATTGGTTTTTCCCCCTCTCCTCACTTTGATGGCTTCTACAAAGCATTTTATATGGTTGAATAAATTTGAGTAACTCCTTACAAGTAAATCAAACCAAAATGGTTTTTTTTAAAAAAAAAAATATTGGATGCTTGCTACTAGCCTCCTTTGAAAAAATAAAGTGTGTTTCCAAATACACTGCGTACAAGATGGTGTGATGCAGTCTGATTGGTAAACAGCGATGAAGATGAATACCTCTCAAATGCACTGTGATTTTTCACCCTCAGACAATCACTGCTTCCCAAATTAATGACCAGTTTGTTGATTAATTGGCAGCCCCTATCTAAAAATCAATTGCCTTTCCTCTTACGTTCTGCCTTTTTGTGCAAGCGGCTGCGTGAGGTTTGCAAAAATAAAATTTGCAAATAAAGATTAATTTATAACGGGATCCTTGGCCAGATCTCCCTCTGTGTTGCAGCAGATGGACTTTTGTGTGAAATATTTTTCCTTAGTTGCTATAGAAACATGCCAACATATTTCTGCTTAAGTGATTTGCTGGAGAGCTGTTTGTTGTGTTGCCCAGCGCTGACAGGAGTGAATCATTTTTAGTCTTCAGTCAAGGCTGATTAAAACCTGGTCTCTGGGTGTCTTACCGCTGCTAACTGCTACTTACAGGAGGGACGTGCTGTTAAAGTCATTACGGCCGGGACGTTTGAAGCATGCCTTGAAGTAAACCAGGCAGGTGGAAGGTTAAAGTTACAAAACTGACTAAAAGCTAGGAAAAACCCAAGGCTTACACACAACTGGACATACAGAAAAGGCGGAAAAGTTATGATGACCTTTAAAAAGAGGATTGATAAGATAATTGGTTCTAGAAGCCAATTATGACGGAAGCAACCCTCGAACGGTACGTATAGTGCAAAAGGAGAGGTCACGTGCGTTTTCAGAAGGCGTTGTTCGAAGGAATGAACCAAGTTCATCCATGCCAGGTGCTGGCAAGGACTCTGCCCGCAGCAAACGGCAGCAGGTCCGGTCCCACGCAAGCCCCACGTCACAAGCACACGGCTCAGGGGAATCCCGGCGGTTTCCGTTACACCTGTGCTGACATCCTTTGCTGCCCAGACCGCGCCGAGCCTGACCTCAACAGTGTCAAGCAGAAGGTGCTGGTGGCAGATGGCTCGAGCTATCTGTGCCCACGCTGCTTCGAGGGTCAGAGCAAGACCCATGATGTATCCGAGTTTCCCTGCCTGACCACGGCAGTAGTCGTGTCTAAACCACGCCGTCGCTGGGCTTTCTGGCACGTTGCCGTGTCCCTAAGTACCAGCCACGGCACGCCACGCGTCCGTCCCCAAACCTGGGAGCTGGGAAGCTAAGGGAGAGTCAACGCGTAGGTAACGGGAACGATCAAAGCACTTGAGTTCCCATGAGTCTGTGTTCCAGGGTAAGCTGGCAGAATAGATACAGCCTCGGAAACTGAGACTGCAACGCTTTGCTAGGGAGCTGACAAGCCCCCCAGTTTCTAAGGAACTGGTTCTGAAGACCATTTCACCCGTTCTTCCATCCTCTTGCTCTGCGCCTCAGTCCTTCTACCTGTAAAACCCAGCAGAAGACACCGACCACACGCCGATGCTGTGGGATCTACCGAGTAAAGTTTTTTGCAAGAAGGAGATCTAATTACACAGCGACTGGAGGCTCACAGCATTTCGGGAAGCTGCCCGAAGAGCACCAAACCCTGAGATCAGACTGAGAAAGCAATTCCCGGTTTCCTCACAAGCAAAACTGCAGATACATCCATGTTATTAAATGGCTTGCTAAACCTAGACGTAAATTTCACTGTTTTGGAAACAATATGATGTAACTGAATGTTAAAAAGTATGTTTTTTAATAAACTTTTATCCAGACCTAGCTGCCAAGCCTCCCTCCTTCTGTAAGTTAGCTATGAGACCTGCTGCTTGGTCTTAGCCCTTGCGTTGGTGACCCTTCAGGGGTGTTCATAACAGGCTCTTTAACTGGCCTTTTCTCTCCATTTTAACATTTTCCTCATTTCTGTCCCTGTTTTTGAAGTACACTCCCACAGTGGCAGCTCTCCAACTCCTCTTACCTCCAAGTGAAGGGCAGGCTACCAGCTACCTTTATAGTTAAAGCCAATTTTTCCGCTTGGCCAGCTTGCAGGGGATCTTAGTCCATGGAATAGTTGATTCTCTGCCCGTGGCAAGCATATGAGTCATCCCTCCAAAAAGTCTAACCTCTGCTGTCCCTCACCGAGACGTCTAGGAGGCCTGAAGGGCCAAAAGGCTCTCTGGATACGTCTAATGTTATTTCAGGATGCACAAAGCTGTATGATTTAAAGATAACTTGCAGGAGATGGAGGATCAGGGAAGATGACCTAGAAAGCAGTTGGGTTCTTGGTCCCATGAGTGTAAGCCTCGAGCAGGCCCATGAAGTCATTGAGTACGTACTCCAGAGAAACATAAGCAGAAGCAGCAAGCACTACAGTAACCCAGGCTCCTGCGCTGCCCAACTCGGAGCCCTCCATGAGTTTCCTGGATTTTCACCCTCTGGTGCCCCGTGTCTCCCAGCACACGCAAACTCAATCCTCCACCCTCGGTGCTAACAAGGAAAGCGTATTTTTACGTCTGTGGCGTAAGAATCTGGCAGCAGAAGACAATCTCTTACAATGAAATGATTCGATGTGCCCACCGCTGCCTTGCTGAGACCGCGCGTCCAGAAGAGGATACATTCCTGTCAGCAGTAACTTCGCCTCGCGGCAGAGTTTTTAAAACTTGGGGATTTAAGTTCCCTCTGTCCGGGGGAAGAGACAAGTTTTGGGACATTTCACATTTTTTAAATCTATTCTCCAGGTGCTTCTAAAACAGTAACAGTAAAGAAGTCAAAATTGCCTTCCAGCCATCATATGATCTCCGTAGTCGTGGAGCATGAACTTTTCTGGAGGCTCCAACACTGGAAACTGTTATGCCTGTTAATTTGGACAGGTAGATAGTACCATTGAATTCAGTCAGACATCTTGCAGATTGATGGAAAACACTGCTCTGCTTTCTTTAGCATGAGACAATAGTTTAGAAGTATCTTTCAAGATTTTTTTTTTTTTGAAGTTGGCTGAATGTCTAATTTGTGAAAAGAAATGAAGCATCAAATGTTCTTCCTCATCACGGACTCCCTCTCTGCTAGAGATGGGGACTAGGTAGACCCTTGGACTGGTCCAGGAGGGGGTTCTCATGCTCCTGGGCTTTTATGTTTGCTACAAATCAATGTGTCTCTTCCATGAGTTTCAGGCAGCACCTGCGTTAATAAAAGCGTAGTTCTGTTTCCGTGCTATTTGCCTTTTGGCACTGATGTAGGCATGGACAGCTACAGACAGATAAGGAGTGGGTACAGAGCAACAGGCTCCAAATTTCCTTAGTATTTAATAGTAGATCATTTGGAAGGGTTGTAACGCTCCTGTCAGAACACAAAGCACGGAGTAGGTCTCATTTAAATTACCACAGGATTCAGCTCGCTTTTAGAGGCTCTGCTTGTTTCCTACTGAGGAAGGCAGAAATACCAAACGGAAATATTTGTTGAAAGCTCTGAGGCTTCCCCTTGGCCACAGGTGATAGTAGATCTTGTGAAGTCAAGTTCTTCTTAATCCTTTTAACTTGTGCTGCTGGGCTTTATCTACCATAGCTGCAGGATGTCATGAGCTTCCAGGGACGTGCTAACAATTGACATCTCCACTCCCTAGGTACATTACCTGTTCCTAGCCAATTCTAGGAGAAAGGCAAAACGCTTTCCCATCTCCTTCATCCTCGCTCCTGCCAGTTCCTCCCTGATTCTCCAGAAACCCAAAACCAAACCAAAACCCCCCCGACTTATCAGATGTACAACATCATGAAAACACATCGCCTACAATCCCGTCACTAGGTGGAAGAGGAAGGCACTCACCTACACTAAAAGATGCGATATCCCAAGCAATTGTTTCAGTTCTGGTAGGTCTGCAAGATGAAGGAGCTCTCCTCCATTATCCCAGGAGTCTTTTGCCCAACTATCTGCAGGCTCTTCCTCACTACATTTCTGTGGAAGTCATCCACGCTCCTGAAATGCCTTTTCACGGCCAAGAGGAGTGCCACCTCTTTCGACACAAGGTCCCTGTGAGGCAGTGATGACTGTCTCTCGTCCAGGAATCTTTTTGATGTAGGCAAATAGGAAGCATGCTTCTAGGCTGACTCGACTTTTTTCCATGAACACACAAATCAGAATTGTTCGAGACAAGAGAATACCACCTTCTTCCATGTTTGTGCCTATCATGGTACCATCTAGCTGTGAAGATGGCAGTGGAAATTTAATTTGAGAGAAATCCATAAACAAGAACAACCTTATCCAGGGCAGAATTACGCAAGTTTTGATGTGTTTTGGAGGTAACCTGGCGACTCTTTACCCCTGTAACTTCCTGAAGGGTAAGTGGTGGGTGCGGGAATGCTGTCCCACCACAACACAGCCCACCAGAGAAGCCTCCCTAGTCCATGTATGAGACACTTACAGTGACCAGCAGAAGGGAATCCTCATTTTGATTTGGGCGGGAGGCTCTGCTGTAAATACAAATCCTAAGAGCTGCAGTTTGCAGGTGATGAAGAGGACAGTGCAAGGGGGCTATGGGAGTCTGGCAGAAGAGACCCTGGGTTTTAACGATCTGAACGGGGAACTGTCTGCAGAGCCAGCGCGACCTGCCTCCAGAAAGGCACAGATGGTGTTGCAACGCTTTTATCCGATCTATTAGGACCCACTCTACGTGGAACAGCACCGAGACTACACAGCAGAATAATATCAAACCCCAGCAACGGCAGGGCTGCTCCACCCAGGGGTTTCAGTCGGCCTCTTGGATGCAGACCCGGTAATGAAATGCGTATAACAGAGTAAACAGATATTTTAAAAACTGCTGCCGAGAATAGATGATACTCATAAAAATGCCAGCTTGCTCAGAGTCAGGCAAACCATCAGACGTGCCGCCACATGCCGAAGCGCCACGAAGGCAGGTAGATTATCAGAAAAACCCCATAGCGCTCCAGCGACGATGGCCCAGGTATGTCGCAACCTGGGAAAGGGAAGGAAAGCAGCGCCAGCTGCCCATCTGCAGAGCTGGCAGCCCCTCTCCGTTCCTCCTCACGGCATGCTGCGAGACAGATGTGCGGACTGGTGGGTTTGCAATCGAGCCGTGCGTGGCACTTAGCCATGTCTCTCCAACTGATTTTGATGCATTTAGACGCAGGTTGCCACTACGTTTCACATATGTCATCAAAATGAACATCTGACAATCATGGCAAGAACTGCAAGTATTAGTTGCTCCCCCCTCCCCCCCTCCTTTTCCCCAATTTACAAATTCATTTTGATTGTGCTGATGCTTCTATTTGGTTTACTCTTATATTCACTCGAGTGTTCATTAAAAGCGTATTTTAGTTTCATGCACTAAAATTCACATGAAAAATGCTACGTGAGATGCAACACCAGGTTTCACAAAGCCTACTGCCAGCCTTGGACACACACAACCCAGACAGGGATTTATTCGGAGCTCTCCCAACGAGAACCACGTACGTACATGCAATTACATTGTGTGAAAGCAAAAACCACAACATTTATTTTAAGCTTTGCTCCAGCCAACACACCTTATATTATTAGCCTAATTTTCCTGGATCCCTCTGGGGAAGATAGCCTACTTCTTTCCCAGCGCCTTCTTCCAGTTCTCTTGATCACAACAATTATCCTTTATCCAGCCTGGGAGCGATGACCCCGGCATTTGCGTTAATCACAACTAACCAACGTATATGAAATCTCACATGCAGTACGAACCCAAGCAGCTATCCTCTCACAAAAAATATTTCCCCCCCCAAGACATATAAAACGTGCTTTTATTCGCCACGTGCTTGTATGGCATCAGCAGAATGGGCCCCACCGGGTTATAAAAGGGATCCGATCGGCCAAATCTTGGGGCAGTCTCCGCACCAGGGTATGCAGGTGAGGCCATCGGCGTTGCTATAGATTCTGTAGGTGACCCTCTCCTTCTAATTGTTCCCAGTCTGGCAAGGTAGAAAAAACCCAGCACCAGGTCAGTTGTGGTAGCGAGGAACGCCTGTGACAGCAAAACCCAAAGAGATTTACCGAGTATCTTGGCCAAAGTTTTGTCTTCAGCACCTTGGGCAACTGCACAGTGTTCAGCCGTGTCCTCCCGATGCAGCCCTTCCAGCCCGACCTGCTGGGAACCACTTCTGTGTCAACCTAAACAGCGGTGCTCCTGTTTTTTCTGTTTTGACAGCCTAACGTGACCTGCCGTCCAGCTAGACACGCATTTGAACCACTTCTGCTCCAACTGGCTGGAGAGCAACCGCAGCACGGCGGGTATGACACGGGCTTCAGCGCAAGATACACAAACGCGAAGTAGGACCCAGGTGCTGAATCTGGGCTGTAGATTCAGAGGTAACGCAAAATAATTTTACTACAGACAGCTCAACGGTGTCCATAATGCTGCACCAACACCACTGCACAGAAATGTCCTCCAGTGAAGAATAAACTTGAGACAGACTAGTTTGCAAAGTGCTTGGATTTACTTCGGGTTGAAAGGTTTTGCATTAATAAAAGCTGTAATTTGTGCTTAACAATAAAAGGAGACAGAAAATACTCCCTTCCCCTGCTTGTGCTTCCAGTTGCCCCCATTCCATTTCTTTAACTTCACTAACTTCTTGACCATTGCTGCCAGGAGATTAAAACCGAGACACCAAACATGTATTCCCCGCAAACTTTTGGTGTCTCGGAGTAGCTAGTGCTTCACACAAGCCAGCTCGGGTCCCACAGCACACCCTGCTACGTGCTCAACACTCCGAAGTTCAGTCACAACAAACCTTTAGAAATCTGAACACCTTAGCAATGTATTTTCCTGTTTTTAAACTGAGATAATACTATCCTACGGTGGGAACCGGGTTTAAAAACATAATGTAGCTTGACGCTGTGGTCCACTGGTACGTACAAATACCCGCTGAAGGAGTCAGGCTGAGATGGGGATACTTGTAGAAGGTTCGAGGAAAAGGTAAGTAGAACACAAAGCCCTCTTTTGGAGGTAAATTGAGTCAGGTGGTGGTGGTGGTCTCTCTAGAAAGAGAACAAAACTCACATAAAGGAGGATAGTGTCAACTCCCTCATATCCAACGGGCCTCAACTCCACCTTGGAAGAACCAGCTCCATGGCTAAGACTGGTCTCTCCATGCTAGTCAAGTTTTCCATATGACAATAGTTAATGTTTGGTCACCACTAGTGCGCAAGAAAACAGCGTCCAGAGTCTCTCCATGTGCTCCATGGCAAACGCTCCTGCCTAACTGCAGAGTTAACCCCCGGCCTCCTTTGCAGCGCTTTGGGGATGGTCTGACAACTCCTGATGTCCTTCACAGGCCAACAATCTCAAAGTCCCTGGGACATCAAGCTGTGCCCGATCGAACTACTCAAGTTTTCTTCACTCCCACATGAGTTTTGCCTGGGCTTAACAGAATTGTTTAACAGGAACACAGGATCTCATTGCCTCTGGCTCTCACGAAAATCTCCATATTTTCTCCAAGAGGAAGATGTTTAGAAAAGTGGATTATTTCCCTCCTAAGTCCCCCCCTTCCAGCTTCAGCAGATTAAACCTCATGTAACAAACAGACCCACAGCATCAGATGCTCTCAAACAGCCACTGATCGTTCCACAAGAGTTGCACTTCTGTGAAAGCCCTGCTGCCCGTGGTCTCAGTCCCCCAAAGCCACTCCCCAAGAGTTTCCACATCTCCTTCATCGAGGTACCTTAATCCTAAACACTCACAGTCCTGTGCCGGGGCGTCCCTTTGGGTGCAGAAGAGACACCTCCCTACCACAGGATGAAGTTTGGTTCATGTGGGGTTGCTGATGTATTAACTTGTTTCTTACCAGCCGGAGCTGGAATTACGCTACTAGTCCCTTGAGTTACAAGGTGCTATGCAATGAGGTTTACACTGAAGATGGAATATGAGCTTGAGAGAAATCCTCAGCTCGTGCAAGTGCCCACAGCTCTCCTGACTCCACCTGAATTGCCTTCCCTCTTCCAGCTGAAGATCTACCCCATCACTCTAGGAGAGCTCGGGAGTCCAAGCTGGCATCTTTTGCTCTCCAAACCCCAGACGGTCAGCTGATGTAAACCACTCTTGCACTACAATAATTTCCATCAGCAGAAGCCTGTTTGCCTTTAATTTACATCTCTCAGGCACGAGTGTTACCGATGCTACTGAAAACTGAACCCTCAGAGCGTCCCAAGGTGTTAGAGAGAAGCTTAGAGCTAAAGTAGTAAAAAACCTGTGGTTTTAAACATGTACCAGTTCAAGACACTGTATTTGTTAGTAGTCCCTGAACCCATAATCTTCTACTAGTTTACAAAGAGGAGTGAATTAAAGATGGTGATGCTACAAAGTATGGTTCCTCTCTAAGGCTTTGTCGGAGAGGGCTGTCTGCAGGAGCATTCCCGCCATCAGCCTCTCCCGGCTGCCGGCAGAAGACGCCACCCGCCACGAAGAGCTGAGCCACAGCCCCCGGGCAGCACCTCTTGTAAGAATATTGCCAGAACGACTTCATAGCGAAAGGGGTCATCAAGCAGCAAGGGAGCAGGCAATGGGAAAGGAGGGAGATACTATCCCCACTCGGAAAAAAATTTCTCATATGATGGCTCAATACATCTCTGAATCTGACATACAGGTAACACCTAGAGGTAATAAAGATAGCTACGGAACAGATTTTGGTGGGCATGGCCAGTCTAGCTGGCCAAGAAGCTGTTGATAGCAACTCATACCACAATCAGTTTATAAAACAGGAACAAGCAAAGTGGGAGGATCCACAAGTGCCAACGCTTCACCGTCACCAAAGGAGTTATGCCAGCTTATATTTACCAGGGGTCTGGGTAGCATTTCAAACCTAATTTAATATTAAAAACATTCTGCATTCAATACAAATGTGAAGCTGCTGTTTGAGAAGCAAAACAAAGTTCAGGGCCATAAACAGTACTGTGTTTGACACTGCGAAAGCACCCATACCTCTTCAGCAAAGTTCTCACTGAAGCCTTAGCACAAGACGACAACCAAAGCTCATACTGTTTGGCTCAGTATGACCGCAGGACGAACAATTCACCGTGGTGAATGTTCAAAATTAAGGGCTACTACCACCTCTGAACTCATTTTGACACTCATTTTTCTGCCTTTTGTAAACCCTAAGTTTAATTTCTTCGGGGGTCGAGTCATTATTTTCTTCCCTAACTAAAAAGGGATCACTAAATGATAAGATATACGGTTTTCATATTCATTTTTTATTGTTTTATTATGGCTAGTATCCTATGTGTATATAAACTAGGAATCCAAGTAGGAAAACCAGGAAACTTTCCAAACACAGACATCCTTCATATTTCATTTATTCAATGTGGTTATGAAGTGGGATTCAATGGAAACGGTATGGGAACTGAAAGGGGAGCACGTATTCTGCACCCCTGGAACTGGGAAGATGTAGGACTGGAAAAGGACAAATCAGACCTATGACATTTACATGTTCTCGTAATACAACTTTGTCTAGAGACTACACAGTTGCACAGTTAAGTTCTCAAGAAGACAGCTTAAATTCATTAAGCTCATTAAAACTCCCATGTGCGTAAGACGCACTACAACACAGCTGTATTGCAGGGCAACCGACTACTACTACAATACCATTCTCCTCTTCCCTGGAACGATGAGAGACTCAGAGTAACAAACTCACAATTGAATAATATGTAATTGGCGTAACTTTTAGCATGAAAAGATTCAGTTTCTATCATTGGAATTATGCAGATTGACTAGCAGGAGAAGACAGGAATGTACTTTGTGTCTGGGCACGATATATATATGGGATATATATATATAATGCATATGGGACAATATACATTGATGGGAGAGTTTGCCTGGGAGAGCATCTGTCCTCGCTGAGCCTGTTCCTTTGTCAGCGGCGTGAATGGCCACAATGCTGGGCTGGCACCAGTATGGCATTCACGGGAGAAGAATCAACCCCCTATTACCACAAAGTTTAAAGAATTAAACAAATTACTTTTTCCTTCAGAGAAAAAAGTACTTTTCTAGGTGGTCTCCTTTACTCAAACCCTGTCATAACCCGGTTTGGTCAGTAAAAAGGTCAAGTCACCATTTTTTCTATGAGTATTTTGGGTTAGCTGTCACAGGGGAAAACCAAGAAGCTAAAGACAGGAGTTACCCAACTCCTGCTTGGGTGTAATTTGGAAAAAAAAGAAAACCGAAGGAAGGAGACATCATTAGTGATACCCAAGAGGTCAATGGAAGCGGTAGGATTCAGCTGGGCAATGAACCAAGCCCTCCATCGGAGCTGAAGAAACAGATTTGGAGTCTCCCAAGACAAGCAGACCCTACTCATAGAAGGGAAAGACAGAAGGACGCCCTTCCGTTTGAACACGACTCATCTTGTCCTTGACTGCAGTGTCAAGAAAAGCCACAGGGGCAGTCACTGTCTCGGGCAGACAGTGTCACCTGCCTTTCTCCAGGCATCTTGCCTAGACATGCTTAACCTCTGCCAAGTCACCTCCTTGGCATAACACATTCCCCCAGAGGAAGTCAATTGTCCACAGACACATAGCTCCACTTAGAGACACTTTCTAAAAGAAGCCCCCAGCCCAACACCCAGTGGTCTCATGCGTGGTTAGGATTCCAATATCCCATCTCTGTCAACGTAGATTTGACCATCCAGGGTGAAATCTTTGCTTAAATGGAACTGGTTTGCTCCCAGAGACCAAGAACTCTTCTAGGAATTAATCTTTCCTCTTACACTGACTGGGAACCACTGCAAGGCTCTCCAAACATGAAATACCCTGAACCTGAAAACCTCACTGGATGCCATGAAGGTATCTCCAAGTAGTAGCTGATGTTGGGGAAGCGTGCTGGGCTAACGCCAATCTTGGAGACGGGGTTCTTCACGTAGCCACAAGAGATATGCAGCGTGAGCAGTGGCGATGCACATCTTCTGCAATACTCTTCACTAGCACGGCTCACTCTTGCACTGGTGGGCTCAGCAGAGCGTGGAAATTAATTCAAACTAGTGTTATTAGACTGCTTGTTGCCATACAACATACCCATCCATTAGGAAGAGGAACACTGTCGTTCCTCTCATCCCCTTCCAGAGACATTTCAAATAGGTGGAGGTTTAAATACCACAAGTGAAAGCTACAGACATAAACTGCATATTTGTTTGTGTGAATCCGCACATGGCTAACCTTAGAGAATGTAAACCAAACCCTAATAATGGGACCCAGACCGAAATGGAAACCAGCTCTCCACAATGAGATACAGATTCTCGTGTCTGAGAAGTCTGCAGTCAGCTACAATAAAAATCAAGAGCTACAGCCCGGCCGGCCCCCAAGTCTCCATAAATATCAATTTTCCCTTTTTTTTATTGTTAGCAGAAGCAGCTTGGCAGTGGCATGCCACCACACTATTAGTAAACACACGTTATTGTAAACACAGAGCAGAGATCGTAACAACCATCAAGAAAAAAGAAGGAAGAAATTACACAACCAACTGACTCCTACGAAAACAATTTCAGGAATACGAGGCTGCTCTGGCTGGAAATGCCACTGTGGTACCCCGCACCTGACGCCTTCTGAGACGCCTCTCTGAACGGTGACGCTCTTGGTGAAGCCAGAAGAGAAGCTGTGAAAAGGACCTGGTGGGCTTCTGTATTCTCTGAAAATGACTCCAAATCAAGAGACAATTTCTTGACTGGCAGATGCTCTCAGGTTTACAAGAATCAGGCCATGATCCTTCTGCCTTCTAACTACCACAAATAATAACACGATGTGTTAAGAGAATTAAAGTAAGACAGTGCTTCTACAGGATCCATCCACGCAGGGGACCAGAAACTCTTGGCTATCCAAGCACTGGAGAGAGCCTGATGCTTCCTGCAGAATGGGATTGCAGTTCAGGACTCCAGTGAACTCCCCCAAATTCATCAAGGCTAAAACCGCGCATTCCTGATGCTGGTGTGCTCTCCTACCCTCCGCGATGCAACTGCTGCGAGAGGAGGCTCTGGGCAGCCAGAGGCAGGAGCCCTGTCGCCGTGGCTGTACCCATCCCGTCCCATCCCCTCCTTTCTCCCCACAGGCATGGGGCCACGGGAAGGAGCGAGTGCAGGCATGTCTGAGGGAACAACGCAGAACCCACCGTGCTGTAATCCTGTACCCCACAGTTATCTTCATCACAGGGGAAGGCTGTACTTTGCCAACACTAAATGGAAGGAGAGCTTCCAAGTCTTGGTTTGACTGATTTTAGGAAGGACTAACTGTAAGACCACAGACGAGGAGTACAGAGCAGAAAGGGAACAACAGGAACGACACTAGTCACTGCTACGAGCTGTTGCACACTGCATTCATAAACAGTTTTAGGACTTTTGGATGCACCAAAGAAAAGTGACTTTCTGCAGTCAGGTGCGAGAGGTTGCAGTGTCCTTCTCTAGAGACAAGATCCCTCCAGGGATCACAGCACGGATGGATCCAAGTTCAGTTGTGCAGATGACGGGCAATCTCTCTACCATGAAGATGTTCTGCAGAGAGAAACCGCTTGATTTTTGACAAATGTAAATATACAGACCTAGAGCGAGAATACAGAGAGATCAAAGACCGAGTCCAATGGTAGATCATGAAGGGTGATGATGGATCTCTGATTCTGAGTTTCAGCTAGAAAGTGACCCCTAAAGACAGGAGGACTGTACAGCAAGAAGCTGGAACTAAGTAGACGATGCCCCAGATGAAAAGGAACTCAAAATATATAAGGAGCCTTCAATGTAAATACCCAGAGAAAACTGAGAAGTTGAGGGAAAAAAGCACGGGACGTGGTAATCTCTCTCTTTGCCCAAAGGAGACTGAGAAATAAAACTGCGTCGTGGAGGTAAATGGAAGGCTTAGAAGAGGGCGATAAAGTGGAGCTCCTGTTTCTGAGACAGGGAAGAAACAGAAGAGACGTAAAGTGGGAGGAGGAGAGATCATACTGGAATTTGTCACACTCTGATTTTATCAGTAAGATCACGGTAAGGAGGGGAGGGCAAAGGCAGCAAGTCGAAATATCTAAGAAGTGTCCGGGATGATGCAGATGGAGGATGTGGAAAGACAGGCTTCTGGGGGGAAAGCTACAGTGATGTTCAGGATGATAGTTAGAATTTTTCTTGGTAAATAAAAATTAGTTCTATATATAGGTGGTAAAGTTACTTGCTCTGATTTGTTACCTGAGAGGAAGCAAAATACGCGTGCTTTGCACAGCAAGGGCCAAATGGGAGCGTAACGGAAGGAAGAGCACGTGATTTGTACTTTTGGCAGCGTTCAGAAAAGTTTATTCTTACCAACATTTTGCGACGTCCTTTTGGATCTGCTTTGAATAGATGGCCTTGCACAAACTTAAGTCAATGTCTGTCTGTGTTTCTACAGAAAAAGAGAGGAAAATATGTCTGAAAATCCTCTCCTCTCGCTGCCTGGGGGGGGTGTGTGTGGAATATTCCACGACCTGTTAAAGTTCTCAATATTGGATGCAGATGAGCAAAAATTGCTCAGCAATTTTAGCAACATCCCTATGGAATCTGGAAAAAAACTGGTTAGAAGTGGCAGTTCGCAAGAGGAATTGCTGGAGACAGCTTATAAAGTCGGCATCTGCAGTTCAAAAAAGAATATCACCACTGGCCTCGGCCGGACTGGCCCAGCCTCTTACCTCTGTCCTGCCGCTGGACCACGCCGCCAGCAGCAATTTCCTCTGGAATGTCCACTCGGGTGGAAGGAACATCTGGTATGTCCATATGGGGCTGGACAACCAGTGCGTTTGTTGGACATACTGTAGCAGGAGAGGTTAACGCTAAGCCTTGAAGTGGTCACAAGTAGACTTTGAAGTTAACAGTCCATTAAGATGAAGGGGGAAAATTCACACCTCTTGGTGCTATTGTTTTACTTGGTCTCCAGACTCGGGAAGACAGCGGTGAGTTGATTTACATTAAGAAGCCTACAGTATTGTTGGCAACCAAATGAGCTCTGGAACTTTAAAAAAAAAAACCAAAAACCCAAACCGTTCAAAATCTGGCAAATAGAGCAAGATCTGCAGCAAAATGCTAAATCCACAGGACCCATAACCCTTCCAGTACAGCAAAGCTGGATGTCCTCAGTCCCTATTAAAAATAAAGAGTAACTAAGGTACGCGGTTGTTCAGTGCATGATTTAAAGTTGATATAACGCACGCAATAAAGCGGCTGTTGCAGTGTCTAGCTGAGTGGGCTGAGGTAATAAAGGCAGATGGCAACAGATTAGCAAACGGCTTTTACTACTTAGCAAATGGCACATATTGCTCTGAGCGGCTCGAGAAAACCCAACGGTTTTTTCACTTTCACATCATTTTCTTCTCCCATTCCCCTTGCTGACAAAAATATTGTGGTGTCAGGGGAGGGGATACATTCGTAGGGCAATGCCTGCTTAGGATTTTCAGCAAAATCTCAGCCAGACCCTGAGCTTATTGAAATTCCTGTATTACACTAATTGAGCCTTGATAAACTATTTGTTGTTTCATGATGTATTTATAGTTGTTCTGAATCTCACATCAACACCGCAGTTGGACCTTTAGCCTTAAATTCTGGATTCAAAAAACCCCAAATTTTTCACAATTTTGCATGGATTTAGCTATAACTGTTAGGAATCGACTCGCAGCAGAACTCAAGCGATGGTGTGAAAGGGGAACACATTCAGATGTGGTTTGTTGTAAGGACGGCTGCGCAAGAGAGAAGATAGCCGGTAATGAAAACACACGTGCAGCTGGCCCCGGGAACACTTAGGGCAAGGCCAGAAGAACAGGTATGAAAATACTGGTGCAATTAAGGGTGAAAAAGATGGATTAACGATTTAAAAAGAAAGTACATTTGACTTTAACATTCCTCATGGTTTTGGGAGTCACCCAGAATAATATACCCAAGACACCATCAATGATAGGCAGCATGTGAAGGTAAATTAAAACTCTCTCACCTTAGATACAGCGTTAAGTGGAACCTGCCTGCCTTAAATTAAGTCAACATATCAACTTTCACGATAATTTGTGATTTAAAATGTACATTCTGCACACATTTCCCATTTAAGAGAAAAAAACTCCAGCATCCACACTGAATACCTTTGCCTATACTAAAGATCCTTTCCCGGTATTTTCATATTCTTCTGGCTACCACAAATAATGTCAAGAGCTGGAAAAATTATTTCTGGAACATGAACATTCTGCCCTTTTTCAATACAGTCCAGATTTCCCAAACACAGCCTGCTGCCGGCGATGCCTCGGTACTCGGGAATCGCGCGGCTGGCTGGCACGGGCAGCTCCCGGCAGTTTTCACCGCAGAGGAGGTGCTCAGTGCCACGGGACAGCGCAGCCAAGAGAAAGATTTGCAGATAGAAGAGATCGGCGTCATTTCATTTATACGAGGTATGCTGAGCATAGGACCAACTCAAATTGCACTCTTCTACCTGGCCCCCTCCTCTCCTGAGGTCCATTGCAATAAATGAATGCTGTAAGGATTACCCAGACCTTAATTTATTCATTGGCACGGACTTATTATTTACTTTCTCTAATAAAGAGGTTAAGATATTAGCAGAAAGCTACGTTTCGCTCAAGGAAAAAAAGGAATTACAAAAAAAAAAAAAAAAAAAAGAGCGGGTGTTTGTGAACGGGGGGTTAGGAAAAGCCTGGCAGAGCAGACAGTATCTCTAATGCCATAATGAAGATAAGCAGATGAAAAGGGCCACTGCGGATTGCCACCGGCTCGCGGTTAAGTGGTGGGTTTGTAAAATAATTCCTTCTGATTCATTTTCTGGTTACATTACGGTTCTTCAGTCAATTATATTACCACATAGGGTTTTAAACCAGATTCCTGAGTAAACAGCGAACAGCAGACAAATTAGTTGAAAAAGCCAAGCTATGGGCTTTATTGCGCAAGTTTTGATGAGTATTATCATTGACGATACACAATCTCTGCTTCCTACCGGTGTGCCCCTGCCCTTCAGATTTCCAAACGCTTTGCGTGCACAGAGCCCCGGCGAGGAATTTTTTTGCAACTATTCCCAATATGTTCAGAGCTGTAAAAAACCCAAAATAAATAAATAAGGATTTTTTACCCCCCCCCCGTGAAAATCGGGGAGAAGGTGGAAAGGGGAGACACGCAACCGTCAGCTTGTACAAAAATGCGTTGGAGGAGCTGGGTGAATTTTTCTTTGGGGGGGAGCTTGGAACAAGCCCCGAGAGGTCTCGCTGCCTTTCCCCCCCAAAAAGAGCCCTTTCTCCCCAAAAAGAGCCCTTGTGTCCGTACCACCAAGGCTCCTCGTTTGGCTCTCTGCGAAGGAGATTTTTTTTCAGAAAGAGATACGATCTCGTTCCTGTAATTCACTTTCTTTGAAGAACTTTTCTCTCCGCTGTAATTAGGATGCTTAACGTGCGTCGTCTTGCCCCATTGCAGGCTCAGTAGCGTGAACAAGCCAGGACTAGGGGTAAGACAAGGAATGCAGACCGAGGGAGGGATCTCAGCTGGTTTTTGTTTATTTGCTGCCAAGAAAGAGAGCCTGGGCACCTGGGGATGGGCCAGCTCATCGCCTTCAATCCTCGAGCATCCACATCCTTTCGGGGTTCAGATAACTCCACCTCCCGTGGTGCACCCCATTGCTCCGTCTCGCTTACGGGTGCTTCGTGGGACAAGGAACTTGCCCTCGCAAGTCCTGCCCGTAGAAGAATAAAAGCAAGCGTGAGGCGGCTCATCCAGAGCTCCCACATCGTGTATTAGCAGCACTTCAAAGCGTTTGGGGTTTGCACTGAACCGTTCTGGTTTGCAGCTGAGAAAAGGGAAAGTTTCGTGTATGAAAAAGAGCAACTCTAGAAGGCAGGTGTGCCAAGCGAAATCCTCTCCTTATTATTCCGTAATATTGAACCTATTTACTAATAAAGGTCTACTGCTTCTCGCAAAGCCTTTGCAAGAGCTGTAAGCCCACGGTCTAAGCCCCGGAGCCATTCTCCGTGCTGTGAACTGAAGCCAGGCAAACACGCGTTCCCCGGGGGCACGAGCGCCTTACGCAGGGCGCTGTACGTACACCCCCGACACGGCGGGACCTTGCACCGTGCATCACTTCGCCTCCCCACGTACCAGGTCTGGTAGGCATTATTTCATCCCCTGCTCCCTGGGGGATGTTTCAACACCATGTTCGAGTCCGCTCTGAGTTTTGGGGCTTTTTTCTTCCATATTTTCTTGTTCCTTCTGGGAGTTAACATCTCATCCTTACTAAGAAAACCTTTTAACATCTCATTCCATAGATTTTATTTATGAAGCAGGGAAGCGCTGGTGCATCCTTCTAGCTTTCACCCCATGCTTAATCTCATTACCATCCAAGGCGGCGCTGCCCTTTGGCGGGCCGTAATTCCGTGACTCTCGAGTCAAGTCTCCCCACGGGCAGCGCCCAGCGCGCGACGGCTGCGCGCACACGTTACACGTCCAGGTGCTTCTTCAGCAGAAAGGACTGCCGCGTACGGCCCTGCTCCGCGCTCGTTTGGAGACAGCGGAATTAATTGCACGGGCAGGTTCTGCAGAATTTAGCATGACAGTTTCCTCGATGGACGGCTTATAGTTTGAATTGGTACGGAATAAAGTCATCTAAAGAAGCGGCGTTACCTCCTCGCAGCAGACAGGCAGAGTGAGGTCCCCGCTCCGGCCCTGCGGGGCTCACGGGGTTAAGCCCCGACACACGGGATCGGTGCATCATTAACTTTGGAAATCGGAGCTCTTTGGTTTTATTTCCTTGTGAAGGGCAGGACCGGGCTTTTAAAATACCTGCCAGAAAGTGAAGTCACTGATACACTTAGAGGGCTATTTCACTTGCGTTGCAACGTTAGTGAAAGTGATGCTCTGATCAGTTTTCATTAGATAATTTTCACTGGAAAATATGAATTAGTCAAAACAGAATCAGATAATCACCAGTTTTAATATAACTTCTAATCTGTTTGGGGTTTAAGATTCACTGGGAGATTTCTTGTTATTGAGAAAATAAAGAGAGTTTCTAGAATAACCAGCTGCTCAGCGCTCGCAGTTGTCACCTGGGAGACAGGAGACCCAACCGCAAATTTATTCACTGCTCTGCATCCGACAGCCAGGATGAAATAGCTCTGCGGATACTCCAGGACTTTACTCCCTAACGCAGCAAACACATCTAAAAGTACAGACATATACTGGCCCCAAAATAATGCCCGTTTTGTCCCCTTAGTGCCAAGGAACAGGTCAGAAATAGCTGCAGAAGGTGCTATCCCTCTCAGGACGTTAGGAGGGATGCCCAGAGCCCACACCCAACGTCCCATCCAAGCCTACTCCACAGATCAGGACACCAAAGCCGCCTTCTCTCTCATCTAATTCTCTAATCATTCTTCTCTCTCATCCTTCTCTAATCCCAAGTAGTTGAGTTTAAATGAGATGGCGCAAAAGAGAATGGGGCCAACCTGGCCCGAGCCCCATCCTCCCCCGGGTCACCTGCCCGTGGGTCTCTACCAGCTGACACACCAGAGCGTTTTGCCGTGGCCGTCGGTTTTGCCAGGGCGTCACCTTCTGTACCAGAAAGCAGGCAGGAGAACAACGTCCCAAGAACACACTCTCTAAAGAAACGGGGCTCTGAGCTTTGCAGCTGGGCCACCAAGGCTTCCCAGGGGCTCCAAGGGGAAAAAAAAAAAAAAATTAAAAATGCAAAATCACCTCCTTTCTTAGAGAAAGGGATACTTCTGCTATTGAGTTGACCTCTCCTCCCCGTGCCTAGTGTCCAACCTCTCCATCAGGCACCCAAACAGACAGAGGGAAGCAAACCTGATTTCTAGAAAGATTTCTGCAACAAGTGGCACAAAGCCACAGACAACGTGCGTACCGAACCAGAAGTAACACGCTTAGGCTGCTCGCAGGGGACGTCCCCTCACGAGCGGTTCTGTGTCCAAGCCAGGCGCTATCTGAGCGGAGAGAACAGACCCCAAGTGGAATGGTGAAGAACGAGGGTGGAAGCACATGGATGTAACCGCCTGATGTATAAGCCAGCGGATGACACGGGCCACAGGTTAGCGTTCAGTCCCTGACAGCACCGCGCAGTCTGAGCTACCTGCGTGCTCAGATCAACTGCTCCGATCAACCACCTCTGATAAATGGCACCTCTTCCTCACAAGTCCTTTCATGCTCTGAATGGTAGTGAAAAAAAGAGAGATATCTCTATTCATGTAAATTATTACCACTTTCCCCCCCGCTCGCAGCACTAACTCAAACTAACCTCCCAGGGAAACCAAGAACCTGTTTTTGTCATTTGCCTCCCCGAGAGACGGGTCACAGGGATACCAAAGTTGGAAACCTCCGGGACGCTGCGAGCCGCCGGCACGGCTCACGGCACAAAAATCTCCTCCAGAACTACCCTGGCTCAGACGCGCTACGCTGCGGCTATATGTAACTCTGAGCCGCCGCACCCGCACAGCTCCACGGACGTGCTGGTCCGGGCTGGCCCCAGCCCAGGGATGCTGCGGTCCACGGACAGTCCCGCGGCATCTTTTCCCCCACTTACATTTGTGACACGTTTTGCATTAACCCGGATGAAGCTATTGCACAGCTCTGCTCTCCAGCCGCTGCTCCTGGTAGTAAACACTGATTATAACCTCAGCCCCGACTTCCCGCTCAGGTGTTACGGTCGGTACGGACGGAGCCAGAGCCTCTCAGGATGCGATGCCCTTGCAGATCCGTGTAAACCTTGTGCCTTTCACACCCACGCGTGCTCGCCCGGCACAGCGAGGCCAGCCTGGGGACCCCCCCCGTCGTGTCCCGAAGGAGCACCACGCTACAGCCACGTACCCACCACGTGGCATCGCCATATACCGCATCGCCGCTCGAGGAGGGTACGCGTAAACCGAGATTCTAGTTTCTAAGATTTAGAGTTTTAAAGCTTAAAAGAAAGAAGGGGTTTACATTCCAACTGCAATTTTTAAAAAATATTTTTATATTTCAAGAATGCTGAGGAAACAAAAAATAAAATAAGAGGGCTTCGGGATGTTAATACGAGGTTGGTATTTCTTTGCAACCAGGTCCCTTACTAGCTTTTCCACTGTCCCTGCAGAAACCTTTTTTTTTTTTTTTTTTTTTTTTGATGCTTTGCTGGGCTGAACAGGAGGAAGCGGTCCGTCCTGGCCGTCAGCAAAGGGGTGAGCCCCTACTGCGGTAGGGTACCCCATCCTCTGCGCACGGTACCCCATCCTCTGCGCACCCGCACAGCTTTCAAAACCGCAGCACAATTGCAGGGCGAGGAAGGTAACAGATACGCGCAGAACTGTGCCCGTCCGCCGTGTATGAGACTCCCCGACGCTTGCCGCGCACACGCACTGCACGTGCGGGAAAGGCAGAGAGCAGGGAAGAGTCTGGGGAAAGCACGAGGTGGAGACAAACCCACTTTTTATAAAAAGGGAAAGTGTCCGTACACAACCGTTTGTGTAGGATCACAAACCCGTAACCCAGCCCCAGCAAAGACGAGGCTGGTCACGCCGATTTGGTTAGACAATTCTGGAAAGCTTAAGTGTGATTCCCATTGACTTTATAAAGCTTTCCTCAGTGCAAAGGCAGGTTTCAAACAAATAAAAAATTAAACAGCACTGATGGAGGATGCTCTGTTGATGTCAAAACTCTAAGTCAGAATTTGAAGAAAATACACCTTTCTCCGAAGAAGTTTGGTTTCAACAGAGTGACACCAACGGAGCTACGCCTTTCGGGAGCACAGGAGCTAGATTAGCACTGATGAACTCAGTTATTTACCGGGGATCCGCAGGAGGACAAATAACCAACTAAAGAGACTGAAATCCCCAGCAGAATTTGGAAAAAGTCTCCTTTACTCCTTCTGGCACCTTCAGAAGGTTACCTGCATCTTGGCATCTTCCTGCACGTCAGATAACTGGCTTCCCCGAGACGATAATTTACTTTCTTTGCAATCTCATCTGCTTTTTTCCTCTCCTTTCAACCCTTACGAAAAAAGGCTCCTGACACCTTTACCAGCCAGAAAACTCAGTGGCTGAATTTTGTTTCGAGTAAGGTTGGGACAAAAATATTCAGTAGGATTTGTCTTTCAGGGGTTTTGAGCCTACCCAGTATTAAGACCTATCAGGGCACATAAGCGGTACACAGAATAAAAGCCAAATTTTTTCAAGAAATTAGATACTTTGGCATCCCGGACCTCGTCACGACAGATAACGCTGCCAGCACTGAAGTAACACACGCTCACGATGGGAACGCGTGAGATGATCCGAGTACTATTCTAATGGAGAAGTGGTCGCTGCGAGGGGACGAGGCAGCAAGGCACAGATTTACGGGTGACAACGCACAGGGTGTTTGGATGGACCCGTTGGCCTGAAAATAGCGTCGGCTGATGTTTTCGCTCAGGCTGTCAGGGGGCTTCTGACACCTGGGCAATCTAGTTACTTCATTAAAAAGAGAACCCCTCCCCTCAAGGTTTATAGGACCGGGCTAGTTAGAGAGGAAAACTTCTTTCTCGGATAACATTGCGATGGGTCTGACAACGTTTTTCTGGTGGCTATGGCAGTCTCCTGTGAGTGAAGGCAGCGGCACGGGCAGGCAGAGGGGGGCTGCCATCAGGGACCCCTTTGTCCTTATTCTGGCCACGTCACGATTGTCTTCGTGGTTTGAGCCCATCACCTCCAATTCCCTAAGCTTCTGTCAGACAAGCAAATTCTAGGCAGCGTCTTTCTTAAATAAATATTTTTCTTTCTTTGTAGAGTCAATGTTCCTTTCTCAGCTTGAGATTTTGTGACTTGTCCGTATTAGCCTTTTTACCAAGCCAAAACATTTCATCCCCCCAAGGTTATATCTGAATCCTCAAACAACAGTAGAAGCAATGACATAAAGGCGGCAGGAACTGCAGAGTGCCTCTGTCATTACTAGTCTGGCAAAGTGACGCTCAAAGACCATTAACCAGCCCAGCTTTGTGCCTAGAAATAGAATCTAACCACCTGGAATCATTTGGCACCCTTAACTACACTTTTCTGCCCTAAAACGTTCAGTGCAGAACTCGGCCTCGTGAAAGGAATGTACCTGTCGGAGAGAGACGCTCTCAGCTGCAGAAGGGGAAGGACGTGTTACAGCAAGATAATCCAAACATCACTAAAATACCGCACTCACGGAGCTCGGGACTATTACCGGCCGCATTTCGGGTGTACAAATGGAATGCAGAAATGACGGGGTTTATCTCTTGTACCCACTCAAACGCTCAAACTTCTCTTTGGTTTTTTTCACAAGGGATCACTTAAAGCCAACGGGAGAGACGTGTTGTGATCATCAGATCCGAGTGAGACATTTTAATTGCTATTGGCTTCTGATAGATCAGAGCTATTCAGACGCACATAGTTTATTTTCCTATGGCCCATACTTTTCTGGCGAGCTGGCCGATGCCGAGGGTAGGCTGGGAGGGCTGAGGCCAGGGATTCGTTGGCTTTAATGCGCAAATGAAAGATGCTTTCAGTCAGCCGCAGCCTGGGTGCCAGGTTTTATTTTTTCAGTGCTCTCGCTTTGGGGTGGAGAGGGCTGGCCCTCTCCTTCCTCATGCTTCCTTTGCTCTCACACAATCTTTGTGGAGCTGCAGAAAAGAATTTTCCCATAAATAAACAAAATATTGAGTTACACACCGTGTAAGTGACGACAGAAGAGAGCCCCAAGTCATCTTCTTAATTTCTATGCACAACGCAACGTGCCAACTCTCAGATAAAAGATGCATGAAAGAAAATGACATTGCTTCCAAGTCCACATAGTTTTGAACTAAAATCACCGAGTCGTCATTTTCCACGTGCTCGCGCGCACGTTAGGGTGCAGGGTTCGGCCATCTGCCTGCCCACCTCCGCCGGCACGCTCCGAGCACGCTCACGCGTGCCTTCCCACCAGCCGTACCGTGCTCTGAGGTTTTAGCACGCTCACCAGCCCGCGGACCTCCGTATTTTAACTCTTGCGGGGTAGCAGGTGACTTTTTTTTTAAGGATCAGAAGGCAGAGTGCTAACTTGAGACCTGGTGCAGGCAACATCCACATCCTGCTGAAAGAGCAGCTGCGGCTTCCCTTCCCTTGCTGGAAATCAGAGCTTGGCTCTAGAAACTTTAATTGGGGATTAATTGCTGCAAAGGTTCTTTGTAAACTCCCTTTTGCAGAGAGGTGGTTTCTTTAGATTCTGCTGGGCAATCTACAATTGGGCTACTTTTTAGAAATAATTTGATAGCAGAAACACTTTATTGAGTAATCTTAAGGCTGACTACAGATGTTATTCATGAAAAGTTGATTCAAAATGTTCAAGACACAAATATGACATGACCCCGGTGGATTTAATTGTCTACACCGGCCTCGGTGCTTTGCTTTTTGGCTCTGATGGGATGAGAGACTCCCATATAACTGAGCCGTAAATGACCATCCTAAAGGCCAACATTTTTTGCAGTCAATAGCTCTTCACAAACCTTTGTGGTTAACCGATGGCGCAGGGAAGCCTCGAGCCCCAACGCGTGATGGGCTGTACCCGCACAGGGCGATACTCTGTAAGGAATGTCACCGTACTCGAACGTCAGTCAAATGGCCCGGTACAAATCCAGGCTGGGAAGGAAAATGAATACCTGGGAAATGCAGCTGTTTCCAGGTGTTCCCAACCAGCCTTTGGAAGGGCAAAGGACTCAACCTCTGCAGCCTGACGTCCAGCGCAGCACTTAAAATCATGCCCGGCTTTCTGCCTAATTACACCTCGCTATATTCTACCTACAATCACAAAGACAGCGATATTGTAACAGCTTTCTAAAAGCCGCCCTCATCAGGAAACTCTCACGTTAGTTATGGAGTATCGGGCGCCATTCTGCTCTGTCTTCCACGGGAGATGCGCCGCTGACAAGCGCTTTGTCCCTGCCCTGAAGGAGCAGCTGGGAAGGTTTTGCTGCGGTTCCGCTCCGCTGAGCGCTTGTGCCCCCTTCACCAGGGAGAAAAACCAGGCGCGCACGCAGGCCGAGATGCTCCTCCAGCCCAGCACGGCTCCCCCGCAGAACTCCTCCAGGGTCTTCTGTGCCACGGCTCCGTCAGCAAAGCCCAGCGGTGAGCACGCAGGAACACATCGCGCAGAACCTGGCGCAGGAGTTCCCTACACTGAGGTGCCTGGGATGGGAATCTCACGCTCTACGCAGAGACGAAGATGAACTTTTGACCAGAGACAAATACACGTGGCTTGCTTGTTTATTATCCCCAGTGGTTACCAGGAACTT
Organism: Grus americana; assembly: GCF_028858705.1. Taxonomy (NCBI): domain Eukaryota; kingdom Metazoa; phylum Chordata; class Aves; order Gruiformes; family Gruidae; genus Grus; species Grus americana. The sequence continues at coordinate 18,795,269 of NC_072865.1, forward strand.
GCTCCTTATCAATTTTTGGGTTACCGCTTGAGCTCAGTAACATTTTCCTGGGGTAGTCCCCTACATATCAGAGGACTATTTGAGAAATATATTGGCTGGGTCTCGTCTCCAAATGACCACGGGAAACCCCCACGGTGGCATCAGCCGGTGAGGACAGAGCTGCAGCACCACGTGATGCCCCGTCGTGGCAAAACCTGCTGCCACCTACGAGAGCTCACGAGCCAGACCGCGAAAAGCTTGTGACTCATGAAATACAGGAAAGGAAAAACCCAACATTTTTATTACCATTTGTTCTAACGGTCTCTGAGCTTTCAAGACTGGGTTTGGGTTTTTTTTCTTCTCTTTAGACCCTTCCTTTACAGCAATGAAGAATGGGAACATGCACGATAGGGGGGAAAAGAAAAAGAGAGAACAGATTTGTTGATAACCACGTGAATCCGGGCAGTGGGGATTTAAGCTGTAATTTTAACGAAATGGTGCTCACTGCGCTTTGTGAAAATACTCCCTTTATAAATTGATATTAGAGAAACAGCACAATACACTCATTTTTAAGGACCTTCTACACAGTCAGTCAAGTATAAAAAAGGGCTTAGTGTAAATGAAGACCAGTCCCCCTCCGTATTTTTTTGACTGATCACTCCTGACAGCTACGGGGGAATCTCTGGGCCCAGGGGAGCAGACTCACAAGAAAAGACGAAACAACAAAGGAGCTGGGCCAAAACGGTGACTAAAGAGCTCGGTTTAGCAAGCACGAGTGATTTCAGTTGCACAGCCACCCAAAACAGAGGTGGAACTGTTGCAGATGGTTCAAGGAATTATACGCAGCAGTTCCTGGACTCAACTGAGTCTGAGTTTCCTACCCAGGAGGTCTATTAGACACTGAAATAGTTTTTCCAAGTAAAAGGTAGCAGAAGCACCAGGGCTTGAATTATTCAAAACTAGACAGGATCAGGCTCCGGTGAGAGCATGGCACCGGCAATAATTCTGTCAAAAGCCAACAAAATGAATGACCTAATAGGTCTCTTTTCCACTTTTGATTTTCAGGGCACGAAACGCAGTACCACGGCTTTTGCATCTCAGAGCAATGTGACCACGTGGCCCAAGACCGAAAAAAGACCCCCGTCAGCCTGTTTTACAACACAGGCGTTGGTTTAGGAACGGTCTCCGTCCCTGCAGCGCTACTACAGTCACCCGTAGCGTTATTTCTTTGTCTAGACTGTTTAATGGAGATCAAAGCCCCGCTGTAGCAAGCACCATGCAACTGCATACAGAGATACTTCCTGCCCCAGGCAAACGGTAGAGATAAAAGAAAGAAAAAATGCCTTCTCATGCAACGTATTAATTGGGAAGCCTGAGAGAGAACCAAAGCTTCGTGAGACCATGTCCACTTCCTTCATCACCCCACCAAGTCACCTCTCACCACGCCAGCCATGACCACTGGCCATTATCACCAGCCGGGCCACGCTCCCCAGACCCCCAGCAACGAGCTCTAACGCCACCAACTTTGAGCAGTCACATCCACACAGAGCTACCAAGTCCGTTTACCATCAATATGGGCCTTTTTTAGTAACAACATCTTTTCAGAAGTGTTTTTTGCTGAACAATGACCTTCAGGAGATTTCTCAACAGCTTTCCAACGGCTCTTTCTTCTGCATACATGAATATCAGTCACGATAACTCAGTATGCCACATGTGTTATCTGTTCCAATAAGGAAAGTGCCTGCATAGGATATACGTCGTCCCAGCAAGAGAGGTTCGATACGTCAGCACAACAGCCAGCACGTGCCCTGACAACCCCTAATTTCAGTTTCCCGACGCCACGGGAGCACCAACAGAACAGCCCTGATGGCCCGGGCAGCCTCCGCCGGGCACCCCCCCAGCACCCACACCCAAGTGCGTGCAGAGCTGACCTACCGGTACGGGTACGCCCAGCTGATACGTGCATCCGAAACAGCATACAGATGGTAGCAAGAGGTTTCTAGCTACAAATCAACACCGACTATCTTCCCACTGGAAAAGAGAGCTGACGATAATTGAAACGATCTTGCAATAAGTCTGTGAAGGGCTTGGTGCGTTCAGAGTGCATCATGGACGTTACCCTTACCACCATCGCCACTCGTCGATCATAGTTGTGTAGGTAACCAGGGTGCTGCAGTCAAACCAAATTTCGTACGGGTTTTCCAATATTCAGGCCAACCTTTTGTTGGTTTTTTTTTTAACAAGGCAGACAAAGCTCTACAAGCTGTTAGGGCTTTCAGCAGAACACGGGTAATTGTTGGACAAAAAATGACAGGCAAATTCTTACACTTAAAAGAAAGCAGAAAACAAGATTAAACATACATAATATACGTACAATGTTTTTCCACCCACTCTCGGATGAAAGGTTAAAACTTTTCTAAAACTTCTTACTGCGTAGATACTCCATGTATCAACAAATAGGCCTGCTAACATCAAAGCGCTGTAAAGATTTGAAACATCTCAGAACCCATGGGTAATAATTACATACCAAAAGCATTCACCCACGTTTACAGATAGGAAAATTAAGATGTATAGGGCCATACACTTCCTCATTTACCATATCAAATGGAATTACAGCAGCAATGAATCTGGCTCAGAGAAGTTCAAATGATTTGCTTAAGGTCACAGAAGAAAGTCAAGGACGGAGCCAGAAGGAGAACTCCAGAGTTTCCAGTCCTATTTGTAATCCACTCGATCATACTGACCTCGTAATTTGTCAGAGGGACGAACGTTCAGCGCTTCTGTTAGTACTCAGAGAGCCCTTCTGACATGCGTTTCCTTTGAAAGAGCCGATACTACCGCAGACCAGAAACCAAGCTCAGCAGACCCGCGGTCCCACCTGGGACAGCCGATCTCGCTCCGAACTTGTATTTAAATAAAACTCCCTATTCTCTCCTAAACTGACACGGTTTCTCAGCCCGTTCAGGACATCTTGGTGCTTTCTTATTCGGAAATACACTTTCTCCAAAATTACCTGCAAAGGAAGGTTATAGGTTCGTAATTAACGGTCCGGCAAAGTGACACTCAAAGACCATTAACCAAATCGGCCCTGCGCCTAGAAAATGAATGTACTGGCCCTGACAGCTGTATTCCATGTCTGATGATGCCCTCATTACAAATGCTGAATATTCAACCACTTTTTCCTGGCAATAAAACCTTGACACAAGCTTAGGAAATCTACTGTACTTGTGAGAAAAGTGAGGTAAGAATATGTTTCCATTTACTCTCTGAAAGAAAACAAAAACAAATGACCTGCTACTGAATGTCCTTTTTATTCAGAAAAATAAATCAGCGGCAGTCGTTCTAATTTATGTTTCCCTAACTTTTCCTTGAGATTATTTAAAAGAAAAAAAAAAATGCCTGTTTCTATGGTTAGCTGGGAGAACATGAATGATTTTCTGGTCCTGTTTGTTCTTGTTAGGGGCCATAAAGTTCTACTTCTTGCTGAGTTCCAGTCACTGCGAACCCTTCCAAATTTCAATGATTTTTCATAAATTAAATTTAAAAAGAATATAGCCCAGTATTAGTGACAACTTCACGGCAGAAAAGAAGGGGCAGGGAGTTAGCTTCATCTGGGCTTCTGACTCCTACTAAATCAATAGGCTGCACTCTCCTTTTCCAATTAAGTCAATACCAGAATTATTTTTCCTTTCTTTCAGAAAAAAAAAAATATGAAAAGAGACAGAGAAAACTGAAAGAAGGGATAGGAAAAAAAATGAAACAACGCTCAAACGTACGTCCCATTCGGCTGCTGCTGTGTTGCGAAGAACAAACGGATACTGAGAGCGCATTAGCAGGGTGTAAGTGCCTTTCCAGGAACTCTGGGGGCGGCGATGCTCCCGTAACGTCCGGGACACGGGGAAAGGAACTGCAGCATAAGTAGTCAGGCAAAGAGAAGGGAAAGATTGCATTTGTCAAGATAAAATTACGTTCAAAATACAAGCAGCACAGAAAATAAAGTAGCTTCTCCGCCATTACGTGGAAAACGCTTTCCGGTCGATGGCGGGATGTGACCCCCTCGCTCCCAAGGATCCCTCCTCGCGGGGCTGGGAGACAACCCGCACGCTGAGAAGCACCTAACAAGTACGGTCAGAAGGCTCGGAGGGACGGAGGAAATCCCGATCACACCCGCGCTGTGGAAAAGCCGGCAGCCCAAGGGACCAGGCGGACAACAGTTCCTCACTCTTCGCCAAAGCCACGTTTCTGTTTCGGTGGGGAGAGGTGACCCCGGGACGTTCCGTAACGTTACTTGGTGCTAACAGCGATTTTCTCGTAGCGTCGGGGCTCGGGGGCTGTGGTTTATAGCAGGCCCGTGGGATTCCCACCGCAGTAACCCCACGGAGGGTAGCAAGCGGTAGGCTGGCGGCCGGCAGCCTAAGTCGGGACCAGCAAGGCTGAGTCGGGACTGAAGGCTCATTAGGACACCGGAGTCTAACCAGGAGACTCGTCCCTCGTTCCAGCGTAACGGGAGAGGGGCAGCGCAAGGCTTTAACGAGAACAAACCACCGTTATTCATTGGGAGGACTCTTCAAACACGCTGTGTTGCTGTAGAGTTATTATAAACGTGCAGCTGTTCCACCTTCGATGGAACTGAATGCCCCATCCCTTAGAGACTTAGCTCGAGCCCTCCAGTTTATGTTCTCTGCAAAAGCCCTTTTCCCCCAACTTTTTCATCTTTATATTTGTCCCTACACTATGGACTTGATCTAAAAACGTCTGAACTCAGGAAAAACCCCTGTGACTAACTACAGGCACTTCTTTTTGGCATTTTCCTACCGATAAAAGATTAAACAATATGAATAAAATCTTTCAATCTTAAAATCCATTTATTTAAATATTTAAAACTTAGTTGTGTGAATACAGCTTGCATCTTCGAACTTCTGGTTGAGGGTTCACGCCCCAGACTTCCCTGCATTGCTGTGTGATACCACATTTTTGCTTTTTGGTGTCACAAACGTGAACAGATCATCCGCAGTTGCAAGTGAATACGGTGGGACTGAAGGAGGCCACAGCTGAAATTCAGCAGGGCAGAGTATATATTTATATACAAACTTTTTATAAAGAAACTAGAAAACTGTTGTAGTGCAACTAGCTGGGCTATTCAAAAGACAGCAGATGCTTTCAAAAGAAAAACAGCATCATATTGAACAACACCTTCCAGGTGGCATGTACAACTGTATCTTAAATATGCAAATGTAATTTTTTTAGCTGAAAATGTTAATTTAATTACAATGAAACATTTTCCTTCATAAAAACCCATAACCTTAATGACTGAAGAATATACTGCTTGCTTTTACATTTTTCATACAGGAGACAAAAAAAAAAATTCCTTATCAGTTCTATTTCCCAACTACATACGAGGGTTATGAATCGTAAGCATTCCGTGCGGAACTGGACTAGCAGCCCCCAGACTAACGGGGAACGCGGGCAGCGTGGCGGGCTGCTTCAGGAAACCTCCCTGCCTTGCCTGGAAAGACGGTTTCCCAACCCAACGTCCCACCTCCCAGCCAGCCCCTAAGTCTCAATCTCAGACCTGAGCCTTGCTTAGGCTCTCAGGGAACGCTAAAATGAAGCTCCTAACAGAAATACCGGCTTGGTCGTTAAACCGTCACTGGATAAAGAAGCAGGAACAGGCTGAGAAGCGAGAGGCAGAAGGTGGAGAACCTCAACTCAACGCGTGCCTTGGCCTCACGGCTGCAGTCAGGGCTCCAGTGGCTGCTGCCCTTCGGGCTCGGTGACTCTTACGTTTCTGCAGACACGTCAAGCTTTCCAAGGAGGAACGTACTTTGCCGTGGAGTGCAGGCAAGGTAAGTGCCCTCTCCTGCAACGTGGATCCGGGCCCATGCAGGTATTCTAATGGGGCCAGATGGTCAACATTTAATTAGCTTAAAGTTGTGCATTGTAAAAAAGGTATAAGTATAAAAACAGGCCATCAAGATGAAGAGGATTCCCCGAGTTTCACGTCCTTTGTTAGGTGTGTCTGAATTTATTAGACAATCGAATCTCCAGTATCCTGACTTGGGCACTAATGACACCCAAGATGGCAAGTTTGAGAGCAGCAACAGCTTTGTTCTGCTGTTCAGCTGTGCGCACCACGCCTCGGGCACGGAGAGGAGAAGAGCCACGGGTGTGAGCAGGAGCGTGGGCTACAGGCTGTCCGACACGGCTTCGCAACCCTCCCACGACCGCTCCTTCCACATCAGCCCTGGCTGGCGTCGAGCGGCACGACACGGTGCAGCACCCGACTCACAGCCACGCATGATTCATATAATATATAGCCGAGTGTGCCCGAAGAACCCTTGCCATGGGATGTCAGCTGGCCACCTGCCCCACTGCTGGCTTCTTCCAGGGGAAAGCACTGCAGGGAAACGGCAAAGCTGACTTCATTTGTTTTTGTACACGAGAACAGATGATTTTTGGGAAATGGCGGTTCAGAAATGTTTCGAGCGAACATTAATGAGCCCACCGCGGTGATGTACAGCGTGAGACGCAGACCCGCGATTGCACGCGCAGGGCTGTTTATGATCTTACGGCATTTACCTCTCCTTTCTTTCTTCACCTTTGTCTTCAGCCTATTTGAGAGCAGAAAGCAAAGGAACACCTCGTCCCCCAGGCCCCTGACCTTTAAATTGAGCTCTCAGCAGCGTTCCCCCATCCCAGCTCCGAGGAACGCTGCATTTCCGCTTTGAAGGGGGAGATTTGAAAAACAGAAAATATATTAAATGGAAAACACAACTGGTCAGAAAAGCCATTCTATAAATTATGGGCCTGGGCAACGGAGATATTTTTCTTTGGGAATCAGTCACTCGCGGTCTCCAGGCTACACTATGTGTAAGAAACAAAAAAAGCAAACAAAGAGAAAAAAGTGGAGGATTTTTTTAAGCTGGCTCAGGAAAGGAATTTTTTTCAGAATCGGGGAAAGGAAACTTAAAAAGCAAGTGAAAGGCCAACAGCAATCAGGACCATCTGGGTACTGCGACATGGCCACGGAAGCGAGCAGCCCTTGACCCGTGGGGGACACGGGGGATCTCCATTCCACTACCACCACTTCGCTAGAGATTATCTAACTATAACCCAGCCAACTCTCCTCCTTAACCCATACTTCTGCCGACACCGATGTATCTCGCTGCTCGCTGCATTATCTCTACTACGCGTTGGCCGTGTCCACCTCTTGCAGCACGGGGCAGAGCCCTTCGCGCTGGCGTACACCCGCCCCGTCAGCCCGTCTTACCGCGCATCTTCACACAGATAAAACAGAGGGAGTTTAAAACAAAATTAGTTTCGCGTGGTGCCAAAACCAGTAAGCTCTGCCAACAGCAAAGCTTGTTCTTTTGCGTATAATCCCGTCCGAATATTGCTAGACAACTCTGGATGGGAGGGAACTCATGGAGAGCCTGCTTGGTGCCTCTGTAAGCATGGTGCAGACAGTCTCATAAATATAACAGGACTGGGATTTTCAAATGACTTAAAGGCAGTCAGACATTCAATTTCCATTATATTTTGGTGCTATTAGGATACGTAGCCCGTCAGGCTTCGCTGAATCACTTAGCTTAGTATTTGGCTCCTGGAGGCCACCCCATCATCTGAACCAACTGGCAGATGTTTCAGAGCATCTCAAGATACAAGTCACTCCTCAGCCTTTCTGCAGGAATTTGCTGGTGCCTTTTGAACGACGCTCACCTGCACTGGTCAGCGGTGATCACACCGGCACGGGGCTGAAGATGAATCAAGCGGCACAGTCTGGATGTACGTATGGCATATTATACTATGCTTTATGGCAGGTTTGTCTCCAGGGGAGGAAGCAAAGAGTATATCCCCTCTACAGCCGCAGGCACCGGCTGGCAGCTGCTCTCTGGCAATCAGTGACACCATCCTCCTCCTCTGGTGTCCTCTCGCTTTGCTTTATGCCACTCCACCAAGTCACCAGCATCGGAAGAAGGCCCGTAACGACCCAGCAAGTCAGACACCTATATAAAAATGACCTCCTCACAGTACCACTTCTGAACACTGCCACGAACCTCGACTGTAAATTATTTTATCCTAATAGGCGCTGCTTTGGATAGTTTTAATTAAAGCTCATTCAACAAAGGTAAGAATTGAAGTTTATCTATCTGGTCTTGAAAACGGAACTGAATAAATCAAAAGGGTTTCAGCACTCGGTACCTGCCTCCATGGAACCATCGTTCTCCTAGCACAACCGTGAGAGCAAACGCTTTGCGAGAGAGAAGTTAAAAAGGCTTTGAGGTAAAGTGCCCCAAAGCCACACAGCAATTCAGCATCCAAACGAGAGGAAAAACCTGCATCTCTCGACTTCCACTCTAGAAAGCCCTCTACAAGACCACACAGCCTGGCCCTGCCGTACTGATAGCAACCGTAGCGTCTCAGTCGGGAGCAACAGCACAGCTCTGCAGCAAATCTTCCAACCGCTCCCTGCACATGAGCTCGCCTGGGTGTGAGTGCTGCCACGGGGCTGCCACGGGCCACGAAGCTGGAAGTCCCATCGCAGGTGCGCACCAAATGTGCTCCAGCCTGTAGCAGGCCGTAAGCACCAAAGCAACACTTGGTTCTACAGGCAGCTTCACGCCCCGGGGGCTTGGCTAGAAGGAAGCCAGACTAGTCCCAGCCTAACATGACCCCCGAATACATTTAGCGGAGGTTTAGAGGCATGAACATCAACTGGACGTTCACCTGCAGACATAGCCACTGCTTCCTCTCCGTTTACTGGCCTCGATTCCTTCTGCTGTCGAGATGTGCGATTTAACCCTGGCTCTGACTGACAGCAGTCCCCGTGCAACACACCCGGGAGCTCCGCTCAGCAGCCGCGAGCAAATATTCCCTGCTCAGCTGGAGTGCACCCTGCAGCGCTCAGCTGCAACACCTCGCCAGGCTCTCCTCGGGTCCTTCCAAATGCTGCTCAGGGACTGCGCTGTGGAAACGCTCAACACCTTCACCCAAGTTTTCTGATAAAACCACATCGGTTTGTTGCTATAAAACAAAATGCTCAGTGGCAGACAGCATTGCAATGGATCTGTGCACAGGGATCTCCTCCATCTCCACCAAAACTGCAGTTCCTGGTGGGGAGAAATTATTTCTAATTTCTTGATATTTTTAAAGTGATTTTCAAGATTTGTTTTCATCAGACTTGACTTAACTCATCTTTATGATTTCTAATTTCCTGGCTAACAAGACAATGAAGAGCTGAAGACTCTTGCCTCGGTACTCCTGGCTTTTCTCCTCGGAAAGGTCTGCTTTGCTGCAAACGCTGGATATCGCAGCCAGTTAAAACTACCCACCTCTTCCTCGTGGCAGGGACCTCCAGAAGCTGCGCTCCTGAAGTCAGCTGAAAGGTGGACTGTTGCTCCCACCCTTGCATCCCTCAGCAACGACATCAATACGAGCACTTCCTTCTCGCTCCTGTCTCGCTGCATATATTTATAAACAGGACATAAAGAAAAATGTAGACAGTAGACACTTTTGGTTGAGTTCTCTTCCCCGTGACAGACTAGCTCATCCAAAATTAATGCTGGCATGAAACTGGAGTAACACAGTAAAAAAGGGGTTCCCTTGAGCTGTATTTTGTGTCAGTTACCCCCATGGAACCTCATTAACTTCACTGAAGCTGCAGAAAAATAACATATTGCAGAATCTGGCCTTATTTTATTTTTGCAAATGCATCTTTTAAAATTGCGCATCTGGAATTTAAGTTCTCTTCCAAATGCTGTGTGTGATTTGTTCTTGCCAGAGAAGCACACCTGGGACTAAGAAGGGGGTTTAGATAAGTGCCTTTCCATATGGCCCACTGATAAATGATTCATTCTGCACAGCTTAACTTTGAAAATAAATTCAGTATCGTTAAGATATTAAGATACCAGCTTCATATTTCACCTCATAATTGCACTTCACATATCACAAAAAGAGCTGGTCTGTTGTTTTCGCTGCTGCTGTTTGCAGATGCAGCCTGCAGACCCGAAGCGGAGCTCCTGGGTATTGCATCACAGCCTCGCTTGCTCTGTCCTCGCATTCCAGCACACATTTTGCTCTTCTTCAGAGGGTAATTTTTATGTGGATTAATACCAAAAAACCAAACAACCATTTTCTTCTCATAAAGCTACAGATTCAATATCCTCAGATGAAGAAATAAATACCATTTTTAGGACAACGCTTAGTGAAATATGCTGATGTGATTAAAGATCACTCGGGATGAAAACAAGATCAAAGCAAAATGCTTCCTTGAGAGGGAAGGAGCTCGGCACTCAGGGCAACAGCGACAAGCTTGTGACACTGCTCCTCTACTTGCTGTCCCCCCCTCAGTGCAGGGCTGTCATCTTCATCCTCCCAGCTCTTTTGCCCGTGAACTTCCAGCGTCACCACTGGCACACTACAGTCCTCCGCTGGAAGGGTCAAACTGGGCAGAAGATTTCCTGGTCAAAAGCAGAACACCATCACGTTTTGCACAAAGGAATAGTTACGCCTGGCACCGCCAGGCTTAGGATTGAAACGCCCCTGGTAACGCAGTGGGTGATGTTCTTGTTTCTTTTTAAGGGAACCAGAAGGGGAACCGGTAGGCATAGAGAGAGACACCGCGGCAGGAACACACGTCTCGTCCTGGGCCGTCTCCTTATCCACCAGAACAGCCCACCCCAGGGACAGCACACAGCACGCTGCAGGCCAGGAAAAATAAGGCGTCACGAAAACTTCACATGTAGATGATGACAATCATGGTGCTGCACCTCCGGACCATACCTGAGTACTACCACGACAATCACGACATGAAAATAGGCGCACCACATCAGATTCCAAAGTGCAGTTGGTCTCAAGAGACTGCCTGGGTCTTTCCAGGCAGCCTTCACCTACCTGACCACTAACACCCTCCACGGAGACGGAAGGACCCCAGTGTAAATCAGGATAGCTCAGATGACGTCAGAGCATTTATACTGGTTCATGTCGTGAAGATCCAGTTGTGCACAGAATGAAAAGCAAGGACAAAGCCCAGGGAGATGTGCTGAATCGCTGCAGTGCAGACAGGAGGCTTCTGCTTTCTCATCGGATTTAGGAGCCAGACGAGTGGAGTTTCTGTATGGGAAGAAGGGCCAGTCTCCAAGTGCTTCCAAGTCCTTACGGACAACAATTCCTCCCAAGGGTTTTTTTTTTTTAATCTCCTTCAGCCATTAATTCATTTCAGAACCGGCAAAAATATTTCCTCTGGTCCTACCAGGTTGCAACACTTTGCTTAAATGCATCTTACGTGAAAACCATACTCAAAGCAACTGGGCACAGCCAGGAGCACAGGGGGGAGCAGCTCAGGCTGCACATCTGGAAAATATTCCTACTGGTAAGATCTGCTGGAGCAGGGAAGGGGCTCCCCAGGGAGCCAGAGGCGACCCACGGCTGGCGGCGGCGTAAACTGGACGAGACCAGAGCCCGGAGGGAGCCGTGGCAGGAGCAGGAGCTATTTGATATAGTAGGTGCTGTCTCCAGCTTGGCTGGGGCAATTAGAAAGCTGCCCACGGCATTTATTTTTGCTTTGCCTAGTGCACGGGGACGTGTACAGTTGCGCTGTTAAGAAGGATCATCTGAAGGAAGGTCGGGAAAGAAAAGGCGTGGTGCTGCAGGAACCCTGGCTCGGGGCGCAGGAGGGATGGCTCAGGTCACACCTTCCGCTGCCACAAATTCCTGTAACCCCAAGGAAGCGGGTCCATGCTAGTGGTACCCGCAAACGATGTCTCTCTGGGTGGCAGACAAAAGTGAGAAATGGCTCTTTCATGCATAGTCCAAGTGTTTACTGTAAACAAAATGCTAAATATTGTGTTAATTGCGAACAAAAGCCCAGGAAATAAAAATATGGCAAGTCAAAGGTTGATCTTGAGAGCTCCTTTCGGGGACAGACAACTGAGAAATATGACTAGAGCAGAAACCTACGTTCGATTCCAGGTGCACTCTGTAGGCATTTAGGCACATGATATTTTTTTCTATATAAAAGCAGTCCCAGGTGAGAGTTCACAGATGATGTATCTAGAAAAACAAACAAAATCCCACCAAAAAAAGCCTTGCTCTCTGTTCCAAAAAGCTGTCTTCTTTCTTAATTCTCTCCATTTAAATTTATTGCTGCTGAAATTCCCAACGTCTGCCAAAATGTAAGGAAAATTGCATTACAGATGAGTGTTACCAGCACAGCAGAGAGACGTGTTCAGAAAGGAGCTGGGAAAGAAATCCTGACAAGGACAGATCCGTCATTTTCAGTGATTACAGCAATTCTGGGGAAGCATCTTTTTGAATTACCAGTAGCAAAAAGAAAACCAGAAGACAAACCAAGAAGATCCCCACCATAGGCAAGCGGTCCATAGGACTCGTTTATTGTAGCAGTCACCTGAAATCAGAAGCACGTGAAATTGGGTGCTGTAAAAGTGCACTGAAAAAGATGTCTCTGTCCAGAAAAACTTGCCCTCTATTTCAACATGCATCGAGAAGGAAACGGAGAAGGGAAACGCGGCGGCGAAGTGACGCAACGCAGGGAAAGACACTTTTCTCTGAAGCCCGCCACTGCGCCAGGCTACCGGCAGCAGTCACGGCCATCCTCGCCCTCTTGCTCCCTCTGCTCCTTCCAGGCTCCCCGGTGTCTCACCTCCAGCTGTGACCTGTTTTGATGAACCTAGAACTTATCTCCATGACTTCTAACTCCTCTCTCCAGCTTGGCTGGAATCAGCCAAAAGGTCAATGGGAGAAGGGTGAAACGGCTGAAGATACTTTGAAACGGTTGATAATTTTCAAAACCAGAGCGCTCTTGTAAATCTACAGTTTTCATTGACCAAAAAATCCCAGTTGAAAGAAACAAAGTTCAAATAAATTCTGTAAGATTTGAAGTACTTCAACCCTATTAACATTTTTTAATATCCCAAATGTTTTGCTAGAATAGGAAAATTTGCCTATAAACGGAGATTTTAGAAGTATTAAAAGACCAACATTTTTCAGAAAACCTATGTTAAATACACTAGCTCTGCTCTACACTAAGAAATCACGTCGCATAAAAAGCCAGACAGTATGCTGTAGAAGACGACATGCAGAAGATTGTTCTGCAAAGCAGGATCCCAAATGACTCCATTTAATAAAGGTACACTGAAAGCAGCGAGCATCTCCGTACGCTTACTTCCATAGCTCGTTTCGCGTGGCTTTTCAACCACAGAATTTAGCGAGAGCTCGGTGAAGTGCTGCTTTCCGGATGCTGTAGTTCCAGGAATAAACGGGCATCCAAGCAGGTGAGGGGAAGGCAGAACAGCCAGAGGCCCCAGCTGAGTCCTTTAACGAGGACGCGGTATCCGTTTCTAGGAAAGCCACGCTAACAGGAAATGTGGGCGTTAGAAACAGCTCTTGTAGAGAGGTCTTAAGACTCTAATACAGATGCATCTGTATTTTTCCATTATATCAAGAGCTTTGCCCATATTTACTGCTCGGGGATTGTTTTTCTCACTGCTGTTGTCCTGCCAGCAATATGTACTTACGGCCGGAGCCTCTGCGGTCCATTGGCACGGCAGTTTGGACTTTGTAGTTGGACCTCACCCTACTTCTGCACTTGGGCTCCGCTCCGTGCCTCACGTCATCTCTAACGCTGACATGCGTGGCTGGCTGGGAAGCGGATGCTTGAGCACGTAGGTCTGGACCTACCCCGACGCTGATCTTACTTCCACGCCGCTTAGTCAGGCATTTCAGTGGGAAGGGAGGAAGTCCCAAACGTCCTGCAAGCCCCGTTCCTCAAGCACCGCAGACCTCAGCACAAGGTAGCACAAGGACATTGATGGCTTTGCTGGAGATCAGGTACCCGTATGCCAGGGAAAAAGAAAAGTCTGCCTGAAAGGGAGATTTCCAGGCAGCACGACGGAGATTGCCCACCTGAGCAGGAATGCCTTTGCTGGCAGGACCTGCTGGTCCCCACGGGAGCTAAAGGCTGGGTACCAGGACGAGTCAGAGCTGCTCTGAGGTCATGCACCGAAGCCTTTTCCCAATCGTTATTCAGGGAATTCAAGCGATGTTTTGCCTTAGCTGCAAACACAGTAGTTTTTTCTCACACAAAATCTAAGAAATGTGTGGAAATGGCTTCAGCAACGTCAGGAAGGGGCCAAGCTGTAAGGCCAGTGTCCCTAGTGGCCCTCAGACACGTGAATCAGTGAAAATCAGAAAAATATCGTAGCACTAAAGCAAAAACTCATTAATAAAAGTGACAGAAAAAGCTCTGAGACAAGGCAAGTTACCCAAGAGCAAAACCTCATTAGGCTCGGGAATAGCCCCCGCCCCCCTGGAAAGCAGCAGAGCCCTACTGCTTCGATGGTTTTATAACCAGACTCCTGAATATTCTCAGGAAAAGTCCTTCGCTGGCAGGAGGGTGGACAAGATGACCTAAGAGGTATCTTCCACCTCTCAATTCTGTGAGTCTTCTCCATTTACACCAAAGAACTACTCAGCTTTGTGTCAAAAAAAAAAGAAACTCGAGCGTTGCCCTTTGCCGCCCCGTGGAAATGTCAGACGGACGCTTACCGCAACTGGCCCCCAGTGAAATCTTTCTTAATGCAAGAATTTTGGAAACTGATTCTGAGCACGACTAGTATTAATGGTTCTCAGTTTTTGATGAAATCTCTGTACGCAGACAGTCACCGCCTTCCCTTGGCCAGACTGCCATACCCATCCGCAGGGGAGGAGTTGCTTCCCAACAGCAACTGCAGGGAGCACACAAGGAATGAAGTGTGGAGGATGAGGGTGTAGGGACCCAAACGTGGCCCAGGCTGGTTTCAAACAAACCACACTGGCCTTTGCATGGCGTCTACCAGACCTCACCAGCCTGCCTGATGCTCTCACCCACAGCTTTTACCTCTTGATAGAAACCACACTGCAGCCCGGCGAACTGGGGGAATGAGAAGGATGCTGCATGCGGTTAAATGGAGGAATCACTCAAGCAAACCCATGGAAGAGCTCTGTAGAGCTTTACGTACAAAAGAGATGAAGGCCAGGTTAAAACACACGTGTCCTCAGCAAAGGCTGAGGCGAGGCACAGCTCATGGCCAGGGCTGAAAGAACCAGATGCGATGTACCTCCGCAGGGATATCTCCAGGGATCCAAGAGGAGTTGTGCTAGAAGTTGCTAACACCACACTGCATCTCCCGCTCGTTCACCTTTTAGAGAAGTACCTGAGCTACAAAACCCGTGACCAGGTTTTCAGCATGAAGTCAACCACAACCAGCACCAGGTTTCCCAGAAGAGCGGAGGAGGATGCAGCCTCTCTGGGTAGCACAGCTTTCATCAGAAGCGTGTTCCACACGGGAGGACTGTGCTGCTTTGCAGTCCCTTACATCATTACTATGATTATATGTGGCTATGATAAATGTCGATATCACCAGACAACACTACGCTGCAACTGTTTGGCTTTGTCATCGGTCATCAATGTCCAGCAGAGTCTAAGGGCCATCCCGATGAGGGAAAACATTGTACATGGCAGGGTGCAGCCGCACAGGAAGCAGTTTTGGATGCTCGGGGATTTCAGGCGAGATGAAGCGATGAGTCCCACAGCTCAGTACCGCGGTCCCTCGCCCCTGGGCACCCCAGCCTCAGTGCAACCCACAGCCCCAAGGCAGAGGCTGAGAAGATGCAGATACCTGGGCAGTCCAGGGCTTTTGGACTTGGGTTTCCAGTCTCGACCCAACAGCCTCACCGGCTGGAGAAGACATCGCTCCCTTGGATGATTCTGCTGAGTCAGCTGCTCTCGACGAGTAAAGAGATCCTGGACATTATGCATCATCTTGCCACCCAAAGGAGCTGGGGGCACTTAGCAATTCGCACGATTTGGCTCACGTAAGGAGTCCAGCTGCTGTGCTGCGATGTAACCTGACTATTTTCCTTTCCCAGACTCTACTATTTAATCTGTGTAAGACGCTTGCGAGAAGGTGACGCCAGGTATAATTACGCCAGAAAAGATAAGCGGGCTTGTCTGACTGTCAGTGCCATTATTTGCATACACCGTCGTACGACCTAGTATGTCTAGCTGCGTGGCATAAAACAGAGGAAAAAAAACTTGGAGAAGAACAACCAAAATACCGTTGCACTCTTCCTCACTACGTGTCATTTTTGCCATCTCTTTTAAAAATTACTTCTCGACTCAGTATTTGCTGTGGTCTGAAAGGGTCACTGGAATCCTTCAAGCCTCAATTTGCAGATTAACGTGAAACACGGATGTCTTTTATGCTTGAAAACTAAGTTTACAACCTGCCCAACACTGCATCTTGCTTTGAAAACAAGTATTTTCTCTCCCACCCCAATGATTTGGAAAGGTTTGCATTTGCTTCTGCAATTAAAGGAATTCATAATTACAATTTTATTGTCATTAGAGGGAAAGAGGGTGACAGTGCCAGAACACAACTGTGGTATTCAAAGTCACTAACCCAGTAATTTGCTGACTAATGCAAGTCCCTGCTTGGAGGCTACCAGAAAACACTGGAAAACTTTGGATTAAATCCTCCTTTGGGGCTCTTTCTTTCTACTAACGTCATTTTCTAGAGCACTAACAAGGAATCACGTGGTGCAGGAAGAGAGAGGTGGTTTTCCCAAGGTACCCAGGAAAGTCATAAATCTCTGAATTAGCCTGTGCTCTCCAGCACCAGAGTCAAGCATGACAATCTTTTTTCTTCTGTATTTAGAATAAGTCCTGGAATGACCCACTGGAGACTCGATCTTTTTATAACGTGTTGGCCATGCAGAAAACGAAGTAGGAGGGACCTTGCACCACTGCACACCGAACATTACCTTCAAACCTGGACTGGGGGTTGAGATAAAGACAGGGAGATCCCTTACCAATGACTGTCGTAGGCAAACCAGGCTTGACTTGGGGAAAAATAATTTAATGTATTGCCTGTTAAAATAGGCGCTCTCTTTTTCCCTCGTCCTCTGCCTGTCCAGTGGTTTTGTCCTTTTTTAAATATGCTTTTCCAGAGGTGCCACCTGCATCGCTGCCGGGCTCAGCTGTGCCCTGCGGAGCCAGCTGGAACAAGGCAGAGCTGCAAGCCTGGCACAGGGCAACCCCGACCTTCTCCAAGAGAGGACCCCCCTACCCAAACCTGGACACCCCATCCACCGGTCCGTTAGCCCGCAGTCCAGCACTGCCAAGCGAGAGCATTTTCCTTTTAGCCAAACATCCTTCATAGCCTTTTGGAGAAATGACAAACTAAGCAGCAAAAAGACCTTCAGCATGTCACCTGGATTATAGGCATATGTAAAATAACTGAAATGTTATTTTAATGACAATAAGATGCCTTGAATACATTTCCATGTACTAAAAAGACCTATTAATACTTTTCTCGTCTAAGTGACTTGCAAATGTATTTCTGCTTTGCGCCTTTGGCAGCAACATTCGATGGCCAAGCGTTTTCATAAAACTGAAAGTTTTCCTGACCTTTTCTGCAGCAAGAAGTCACCGACTTCCTCCTGCTGTGTATTTGCACAGGGAATGCTTTTAAGCCAGCAGTAGTCAAAGAAGAGTTTAGTAGTTGTGTCTAGGACTGTATCCTCAACCGAGAGGTTAGTTCTACAAGAGTTCCTTCAGCCAGGCTCTACATAATGCCTGGAGATTACAAATTAGGTTAATATGTAATGCCTGGAGATTAAAATTTTGTCAATTTTGCTTTTTTTTTCATGTATATTCCTTATCCTTTTGTAACTAAATTCAAAGTTGCCGTCACCTTGCCATGGCAGTGGTCGGACAGCTGGCGTGGCAGGAAGAGGACTTGCATCACGCCAGACTTGGACGACAAAGGGTCACAACTACCAGACTCCGGCTGCTGACTTCCCTCCGTAAAGCCTGGCTACGGATAATCCTTCTCTCACATCCTGCAAGGCCACAAGTACCGAGATGCAAACTTCAGCTGGATTAGCACTCCTTGCTAACCTCCTTTACCGAGTGGTCTGTCTGCTCTTTGCTCTCTAAGTTTTCTAAAGCCAAGCTGCGGAGCAGTAATTTGTTACAGCTTTTGTCATTTATAAACGGCTATTTGCATGTTTTGTTCATTATTGCAGCCTCTGAGTCATATACCAGTCTAGTCACTTCTAATCATTTCTATACTAAACATTCAACTGCTTTAAAAGCAAAACCCGGCCCCGCGTGAAGCATTCACTGGTGAACGGGGCCATAAATCATCTTGGCCGAGTTCTCAGAAGCGGCTGGGCAAAGAGAAGTTTCCTAGTTGTAAATGCCCCCCCCCCAGCTTTTTGCAGACTCTTGGACTTTTGATAAACATGAGCAATTAGCACCTTTGCAGACATCATTTTCCTTCCCCACTGATGGAATATTGGATGCCCAGAAGGAAACTGTGCCTTGGAGAGAGGTTCCAGGAAGGTCTTCAGGATTGTGCATGGGATTATTAACACTGCTTCAACTCATTCACGGAGCGATGTGCTAACACGCTCCTCTCACCCACACCTCCCTGCCCCTGGAGTGACATGTGCTGTGACAAGCCCATTTCTGTCTGATGGGAAGAAAAACAAACATTACACTGGATAATCAAACAAATGTGGGCTCTTCGGTTCTTGGATGGGAACTCACCCTTAGCTAATGTCATAAAACATGGGAAGAATGCTCTATAATTAAACCCTTCTCTGGAAACATTTGACTAGGTTTGGGATGAGCTACAGGAACAACACTGAAGTCACCAGCAGCAGTAAAGGTTGAACGAGACTGGGACTGAGGGATTTTCATCAAAACATATACCGGGGAGAAGCTGGAGGTAAGATGCTGCTAAGTTAAGCAGGGGAATTTAGTGAGGGATTATATACGCGCCCCAGGAAACCTCTATTTCCTTCTGCGTACAGCACTGCAACCACTCCGGGGGGGAGCTGTATCTGCAAAGAGGAGCCAAGTTTACACCACTGCAGTCACTGTCCCACAGTTTTCATCTCTCCGATGCAGGGTCCGGCTCCTGCTTTCATGCTGTCTTTCCACAATCTAATCTTTTTCTAGCCACAACAGCAGCTGAGCTATTTTCAAGAAAACCCCAGGCTGCTTTACCTGATGCCCCGACAGATTTACAGCACAGAAAACAGAAACTCTGATGCGTGATCTGCAGCAGCCGTAACAACGGAAGCCGAGGCTGGAGACCTACAGTTAACAAGATGGACATTCACAGTAATTAAACCACTTGCCACCAACAAAATGCTGTCAAGAAGAGGGACAAGTCGTGAATCCTAATGGGGCACAGAGACGGGAAGCTGAGCCCAAGGCAGCTCTCGGGCTGTTCAAGCCTGGATCCCAGGAAGATCAGAGCGATGCTCCAGAAGCATGGGGAGCACACGCAGCCATATTTTGAATTTCCAAACCACCACGGCAGCGTCTCATGTGGGTAATGCTCGTTCTGCCTGTAGATCTTGGATCTGGACCGTGACCTCCCCCCGTCTCCCCAGCGTGGCCCACTACACGTTCCCTCTGTTCATCACTAATTCCCTGCCTCTCCGCATGACGGAGACATGGGCAGTTCCCCATCCTTTGCCTCTATTCATCCTCCCGAACACAGATCCCACCTCAACAACCTCAGAGGTCTACGTTCCGCAAAGCTCTGCTTGCCCAGGGCAGGTTGCTCTAGGTCCTTCACGCCTGTCAGTCCCAGGGAACCAGAATGGGGTGGTACACACGTCCAACAGGTATCAAACCATACTCCGCTCTACGTCAGACACATTAACGTACTGAAGTCAAGATCTGGAGCAACGGAATGCTGAAAATAATGCTCTGAAATCTGGACTTGCGTGGACTGTTGTTTAGAAAGTCTAAGAGCACACAAAACCCACTGAAAGTTGGGAAGCGTGACTGAAGGTGCACAACAATTCCTGAAAACCATTGCCATTTTACAATTTCTTCCTATTTTCAAAAACATTAAGCATTCACACTGAGCTGAAAAGCTTAAGAATGATCTTTACTTTTGGAAAACCTTTGGTTTCACTGAAAAGCAATACAAATGGAGGGGGGAGGACCAACCACAGATGTTGATAAGAAGTGAGAAGTGCAATCTGTTAGTAAAATGGAAGAAATATGAGCACTGAGTCTCCTGTGTGCTGAGTTCTGTTCTAGGTTACAACCTAGAACACCACCAGCTAAGCTAAACTTTCTGTGCCTCGACTGTCACGTGTCGAGATGGATGAGCACTGATTAAATTTGCAAAACGTGTTGAAGTCTTTTGAGGAAACACACAAGAGATGATAACTCTAAGTTTCAAACAAGGACCTCTGGTGCCTGTGATCTGCAAAGGATTCAAAGCCGGCGCGGAGTGGATGCCTTCAGCAGAGCAGCAGGAACACGGGGAGTTACAGCTCCAACGGCCATCAGCCCCCGCCACGATCACACAGCTCAAAACTCCTTTTAAAGAGAAGTACAGACGCATGAAACAACAGTCTCCTCTCGCTGGAGCCATCAGGTGAGCACCCAAAGTGAGTCTTCGAAGGTTGTCTGCGCAGCTTTATAGGTGCATCGGAAAAGTCAATGTCAAACTTGGGCTACTGAAATGATTTTCCAACTGGATGGCGAAGCAGACAAAACAACAAAAAGAATATGAAAAAGCTGATGCGGTGATCAACCCCCAGCCTACCTCCTCCTCGTTTTTGAAATACGAATCCAATTTGCAAACTCGGTGTCAAATACCATTGTCAAAAGATGTAATTCGTACAGCTGTTGGGCTACGGGAGAACGACTCAAGTGCTTGACAAAAGAGGAATACAGTATGTATTGGCAATACTTTTCATAACCTATTTCAAAGGAAAAATTGAAACCACATTTCTAGACTGCAGAGTTGGATTACCGGAAGGGCACCGGCGTACGCAATGACCGCTCTGCCTCCCCTCCTCTTCCTCCCGAGCCGACCCTCCCTGCTGCGCCTTCCCACGCAAGCCAGCAAACACCTATTGCGGCACGGCAAGACCACTGGCATCCGCACACCGGTTTGAGAGGGAAAATACCCGTGCCATGAAAGGGTTAAAGAGGACAATAAAACACAGCAGGTGCAAGCACACGAGAAAGAAATAAAGCAAAATTCTCTCCTTATGGGAGCAATAGAAATGATTGAGAGTGTGGACTCTGTAATCTGCAGAAACTGGGGCGACACTGTTGAGTCAAATTAAATGCACAGAGTGGAAAAATCCTAGCCCGACAATATATCTGTGTCATGTGTCTGCGTGTAATTTACTACCTCAGTTGGAGTCTGCCTTCCATAGATTCAGGGGAGAGAATTAATGTGCGGGGCTTGTTTCCTTACGAAGCACGGACATGTGTGTACGTCTGTAACCACGCTGAAGAGTGATGAACAGGACGGTAAATGTTTTGTGCACTTCCCAATCCCCCCATCACGTTAAGAGCTGTCTCCACCCTGTCACTCCAAGCGTTACGTTTGCTCATCAGGAGGCAGTGAGAAAAATACGTGGGGTGAGGCCTTGCGAGACAGGTAACTGCTCGGGGCAGGGAGGGGCAGAGAGGCCACAAAGCCCCTGAAAGGACGTGCCCTCCTGGGGAGCGGCCGAGCTCCTGCATCCCTGCCCTCCGCTGCCCGCAGACAGCACCGCTGCCGGCCCCGAGCCCAACATCCCCTCCTGTGCCCTTCCCCGGCCTCCGCAAGCAGCCTCAGGTGCCGTCACGCAACTCGCTTTGACACAACCAGGTTCTGAAAACACACGGGCAGTAACGCCAGGACTCGGGGAGATGCTAACGCGTGCACCCGCAGCGGGGACGGGAGGCAGGGCCGTGCACCAGCCTACCTCAGTCGAAGGCAAGGCAAGGGCAACCTCTCCCGAGCTGCGGCGGCTGAGCAGGACTCAAGCAAAGGAAATTCCCTCCCACAAGACGCACAAGGGACGGGGAGTGACCGCAGCACCAGCGGCTCTGCACGGTCCTGCCTTTAACGAGAGTCTCAGCCAAAGCCCCTGACGTAAATAACCCAAGACGACAGGTCCGGACCACGTACCGGCACGCTTTTCAGAGGAGTCCTTCTCCTCTACCACCCATCGGGCTTTACTTTGCTAGCAGCGTTGGATTTCGGCTCAGAGATCTGCACTGCAGCTGCCCGCCGGGTTCGGCTCCTTGTGACCGGCTCGAGGAAACTTTCAGGGTGAAACACAAAACTGGGTAGTTCTGGTGCGTTGCCAGCAATGCTCTGGCACGATTTCTCGATGTTCATTGATGCCAGGCGAGTTTCAAGTGTCCCGGAGCGAGTTTTTTTCTAGTGGATAGATGCAAAGCAAGAATCACAATTTGTCTCCTTTTTTTCCCTTACATACACACAAAACTCAGATCACAAAACTAAGCTTAAGGGGCTCAATTACCTTTCCTTCGCTGGTATAAATCGTAAATAATATCAAAGATGACACAGAGCCACAAGTGTGTGAGGGAAAAGGCTAAGCCATGGGAGTTCGCATCTCATTTCAAAACAGATAAGCCGCCTTTAGCTAAAAACACCCCGAAGCGTGCCCAGCTCCGCTGCACCCTGTGCACGGTCCCCTTCTTCCCACAGCATGGAGGTGGGACAGGAAAGGTGTGCTGTGGGAAGAGGGGGACCGTGCCCAAAACTGAGACTTTCAAATTCTTCCAGTTTCCAAGTCTTTCTTTCACCTCCTTTCTTCTGTTGAACTATCATCAATTTGGAGAGAGAACACCAGACGTGCCTTTTTTTTTTTTTCCTGTCTTCCCTGCTAGTAATTATTGGATTTAGTTACCTGCCAGCAGCGATCCATGCAGCACTGGGAGGAGTCAGTAAATATTCCCTGGCTCCTTTCCAGCACCCGAGTATTATTACTCTAGTAATCATACAGGAGCTAATTAGGTATCTAAACAGGCTGGAATTATTTATTCTGTAATTTAATGGCCTGGCAGTTGTCACGGGACATTTGTTTGACGTTGCTTACTTCATTTTACGGCCTTTTGATGGCAAACGGTGCTCTGCTGCCGCCGTCACAGTCAGCACGACGGAGCAGGGTAGGCTTTTGAGGGGCTTTAGGCAAGCACCCGTCACGGCAGAGGGTTTCTCTTTGAGAAGCTGGGTTTTCAGAGCTCACCTGACCGTCCCCATCGCTCCCTGTCGGTGTCCCCAGAGCACCGCAGCCAGGACATGGGGTGGCTGTGCTGAGGATAGGAACCTGGAACAGAAACTCCCAAAAGAGTTCGACAAAACGCAAACCTGCTAACGTTGAAGGGTTTTTTTGAAAAAGAGGTAATCCTTCAGGCCCCTCCTTGTATCTATTTAAGAAAACTACCTAGAGGAAAAATTGAAATGCAATTTTATCTATATTTTTCATAAGAGTAAGCAATCATTTTGGAATCCAAGCAGTATTTGATTTTGTTTGCTGTCTGCAACATTAAAAGAATATCAAACCGAATGAAGTAAGACTCCAGTAACAAGTTTATAAAGCTCAGAAATGTCTTTTAAAGGTGTAATTTTGTTTAGTAAAATGGAATTTCGAAGTATGTACGTACAGAAACCTAACACAGGAGAATTCAACTGGCTGGCCTGCATTCAGAAACGGTCATTCAGAAAGGGAAAAATACTGTAAAAGAATTATTATTGAAATTATTTACAGGAATTTGGAAAACCAGTATATACAAATCCATTTCTCCAGAGAGGAGCTTCACCTTTCCAGAAACTGGAGTCGCTTCTCTCCCCTCAGCCTCGTCGCTACCCTGGAGTGGCCACGGAAAGGTGGGACCTCAGCGAGATGCTGCCATGCCAGAGCTTCATCCTACCGACCGTCGTGAAAACCATAAAGAGGAGCTCAGCGGCGTAAGGCGCCATTTAATACACACGATTTACGTATCTTCTATGATATATAATGCTGTGTAAGACAGACTGCACGCAGGCTGAATTCCACATTCCCACGTTGATAAAACCACCCCGGGTGACGACGATGAGCGCATGGAATCAGACGCGCTTTATCGGATGCAAGAAGAGCTCGAGCATCCAGACACTGGGGGACTCCGCGGCTCCAGAAGCATGTCAGAGGATACCTCTGCAGCCCACGGCGGCCAGTTAGGATCTAACTAATGACTGTATTGGGTCATCTGCGCCATGAAAGAGAAACAGCGGGAGAAGGCTGCGACCCTACCCATAATGGAGAGATGTGGACTGTCCTACAAGACGCAGCGTGCACAGACCCAGGATGGACGGTGTTTGCTTGGACAAGAGCTCTTTGTTGGGCAGCCCATTGAGGGGTTTAGTTTCAAGCCTCAGTAGCTGTCTGATTACTCTCTCACTTGGAGATAAGGTACCCGAACGTCTTGCGCAAACACGGAGAGGCCAGAGGGAGAACAAAATTTTGCGGAAAGGGCTCTTGGTTGCACGTTGTCAAAAGGAAGAATGTTCTAGGGAAAAAACAAACAATTCCCTCTGACTTTTGTTAGCGCTGATGGAAAGTGGCAACGTATAAAAATGAGCTTTACGGCTTGCCAGAACGTCGCTGGGAGTGGAACAGATGGCCAATTCATCTCCACCGAACTTGGCACTTCTAACAAAAGAAACAATATGTGTTTTGCTACCCTAATTTTTCCCCCAGGTATCCCAGCAGGTGACTGGGATGTCTGATGACAAGAATGACTTGACTTGTGCTCCCCAAGAGCACGAGTTTCTTGTTTCTGTGGCCTTGCCATTGTTTTGCTCAATTACCTACTCCTCTGCAGCACTCCGGGGAGGTTTCTCCAGATCCAGAAGACAATAGCAAACCTGGACGACACACACGCTCGCATACGCAAACGTTGCCGCTTACAAGGGACTCATGTTTTCACGTGGAGATTCATTTCAGTATCCTCAGGACTAGTCTGAAAGCGTCTTTTTTCTTGCACTGCAGTTGCACGCAACATATCACGAAGATGCTTTACAGAATGTAACTGGCTGTAAAAATTCCAAGATGAGACCGAGGGATCCAAAAAACAGTTGGCTACCCCAGTATGTTTTCACATTTAATATTAGTTCCCAGGCATAACCTTGAAATCAAGATTTATATTTTTCTGTAGGAGGGATAAGCTGCTTCATTTTCCCACAGACAGTGTTTGAAGGCTCCACCAGGATGAAGGCAAGGGAAGGGGAAAGATCCTGCTCACACTGATACAGTGTGCATCGAAAGGGGAGAGACGTGACTGAAAGGAACACAAAATGGCCAGCATCTCTGCATGAAACGCACCTTTCCCCACCTGCCACGCTACAGCTGAACCACGGAGCAGACCGATACCTACCGAGATCCCTAAAATCTGCAAGTCTTGTGAAAAAGAAAGAAACTTGTGGATGACCACTGCCTCTAATATTCTCAGGCAGGGGCAACGTATGTCCGTTACCTACCGACATGACTCTCAGGCTTGAAAACTGTACTTTGAATATTTTCCTACCATTGCTTTTCCTTTTAACAACAGCAGATGCAATTACCAATCAAATTTAAAAGCCTCTAGAGGCTGCCTGCCCGCTCAGGAACAGAGGACGGGTGTTTGTGTGATCTCTACAAGACTAAAGGTTTCGGGAAACACAGGCTGCAGCTCTACAGGCAGTCCATGCTTTAACTGGAAGCTGCCTGGCCACAGGAACGACGCTCTATCATATGTTAATGAAGTGGCCAGATCATTAAGATGATGTAAAAATCATTGAGGATGACTAAAAATTATTCATTGGCAAACCTCTAGAGAAATACTACATCAAACTTAAATGATACTTTGAAGAAACTGATTTTTGTTTGTATTAGCGATGCATTAGGAGAACCTCTAATGGGTTAACCAAGTATTTTATCCATAAGCTATTATATTAGGAATTAGGAAATACAACGTTCTATTCCCCACAGAGCAAAAAGTTGTTTTGTCTTACTAGTAAATATTGACTAAAAAACACTGATTAAATGAGTGTTCCCATCCTGCTGACTCAACCGCAGCAGCTCCCTTAAGAGAGCACTACACGCACTGAACGTGCAGAGGAATCAATCATCAGACATATGTTTAGGATATTATCTTTTCCAACCAAAAAAGGCTAGGCTTTCAGTGAGAAATCAAAATCCAAGACAAGTTGTTAGAAGGGCTTATCTCACAGAAGCACAGCAGAATGGCTCACATCGCAGCCTTACAGAAAAGCAAGGCCATATCCGTATTTTTTAAGGAATTTGTAAAAAGAATCATCTCATCATTTTTTCTTCTCATCTCATTGTTTTGTTTTGTGGCTACCTATGGGGAAATGGAATAGTCTCGCAGTTAAAAATACAAACTTGGGTCTGCGTGATTGTAGGCAAACAATCTCCAGCCTGATTTTTAAAGCCACTTCAGGAAGATGCAGAACAAGAATATTTTAGAACGTGCCTCCATGTCTCCCTGCCACCAGCTGCAAGGGAATTTAAACCACATAACCTGTCTCGCGTAGGTCTTGCAAGAGTGAGTGGAACAAGGCCTAAATATCTTTAAAATGCTTGAGTTGGACAGATTTTCAACACAGCTCAGCTCAAATTTCCCCTGCTTCAGCAGGATCCCTGCACGTGAAGGCAGTACGACAGGTCCGGGGCTCGCCGTCGCGCGCGGCTCTGAGAAGGCTGCCGAGCGTTTTTGGGAATCTCGCCCCTTTCTCGTGCTCCCGAGTGAAAGACGAGCTGCTTGAAAAAAAATCTTCGCTTTCGTTTCTGTAAAATAAGGGTTGTAACACACTGCTGATTCACACAGCCTTGGGAAAGCAATAACCGAAAAGAGCTCAGACGTTTAAACGGCACTTAAAAGATGAAAACAAGGTCCGTCGGTCTCGCTACGCTTCCTATTCCGCCAAGTCACCTTTTATTCTCCTTATTTCACCAAGGCACAGCCTTTGCTACCTTTTTTACACGATGGCTTCTAAGACTAGGCAATTTAATTCAAAATATTTAAAACTGCTGAAGGAGAAAAGCTGCTACAGACCTTCAAGGGACAGGCTGGGAGCAATCTGGGAGGTCATTTTTAGCAACTCTACGGCAAACTATTTCAGATTATTGTGACAACAGTGGGATCTAAAGGTCCTCAGCTCTACTCCCAGTTTTAAAAAGTGTGGGGAACAAGTTAGATGTATTCAGAATTAATTTTTCTAGGCTAAATTTCTCTGTGTGATTCTAATATTGTTTAGTTCCCAGCAGGCTTTTGAGAAAGAAAAAAAAAAAAGGTATTGAAAATGGATATTAACTAAGAATTATATTCCTGGTTCTGGAAAAATTTATGGCCCTTATTTTTGAAGCTTGTCACATGTGACGCATCAAAACCAAACTTAAGAATGGAGCACGGGTGGATTTTGATAAAAACAGATGGTCTGAAGGGTAAAGCCCACGGGCAGCGAAAGAAGCAATACCACAGCTCTAACATCCGAAAGCTGGGTGCCTCTCCAGCACCGCCGGTCTGTGCAGCAGCAGGAGCTTTACTCAGGGTGGGACACTCCTGCTGCAGGTGAACACGGGGAAATCACTCCAGACAGCTCCTGCGAGTCCCCTGGGAATTCTGCTATAGCTTCTGGAGGAGGGAAGACGGGTCAGCTCCGAGCTGCTTTTAGTTCTGGTGCTCCGCGCCAGAGGGATCACCCGGTGCAGCCCCCGAGCGATGCTCGGGCGGATGGGGTCAAGACGGGCAGAGCTGAGCTCCTGTCCCGGCCACGCAGCTCGTCCATCACGGAGACCGCCAGCCTGGGTCAGAGCAGCGGTCTACCTCCTCCACGTTGCGTCTCGTGAAGTTGCCAGTACGAGTCTCAAAGGCCATAAAAACTATACGGCGTGTTTTGGTAGAATGATTGTTCTGTCGTCGCCCAGATGTTGTTGTTATAGGTGCTACACGTGGTAATAAATAAAGTGAAATTAGACAGTGTCATGCAATGAAATAGGCAACCCGTGCTGGCAGCTCTCCCGGTCAGACTGTACCCAAGCTCATTAGATACAGCACATGTTATTTCACTGATGAAAATACAACTCATCGCAATTGTGCCCGTCTGCTGTTTTCACTCAGTGAGACCTAGACAGGGACCTGAGCTATCACCCGAGCTCTGCGCTTTCCGTCCAGATCCAAACAATCATTTCGTGTTAGAGTCCCTCCTCGCTTACGTTAGAGCAAGTAAGGGCTGCGCTAACGGACCCAGACCGTTTCCAAGCCCTGATTAGTACGAGGAGCATCAGTCCTTGAAACCAAGAGTGTCACAGACCTCCTTTGGGAAACAGCTCAGTAGCAATTCAAGCGCCAGGTACAAACACCACGTTTTAAAAGGTATTGAAAAGGAAATCATGGGGCCTGCAAAATACCAGAATGGCTTTACGACGCCACTTTGTTTAATCATTTAACAACCTTCCATTGGTCAATAAGCAAATTCCAGCCTTCCATCTGGTCCAAGGCGTTTCCTGAATCCAGCAATTGGACAAGCCCCTTCGGTCCTGTCCTGCCTCTGCAAGCCCCAACGCGGTGACGAGGCACAAGCTCTCCTTCCGTGCAGAAACCCATGGCTTCAGGCCACTGACCTGCGCTGGCACATCATCAGGACCTCTGCTCCCCAAGAGCTGCAGGAGCCACCCAGCCCTCTGCCTGCAGCCCAGTGGAAGGCTACTCATCCACAACACAAAATCTGGCAACTCGGGACGCTCTTCTACCCTGCTCACAGCAGAGACGTTAAAAACCCTGCAGTTTGTGCGCTGCTTCGAGTCAATTCTTGTTGGACAACGGGTGGGTCTGTGTGTCCTATGCTTTGCTCAGTGGTCTGCAGCCATCCCTACTGCACACCCAAACACTACCCCAATAAACGGGGGAAAAAGTCAGAGAGCTTACAGTCCTCACCTACCACGTGGTGACCCCCCACGTTCGTCTCTACCATTACTCCAGCAAAATGGACTCCTATACACCAGCCAGCCTATCCTCTGACTTTTTTTCTTAACATAAATTTTGGGGAAGTTTGCTTATCATTTGGAGTTCAGGAACTTTCAGGTCAGTAATTCTGGTCACTACAAATATTTGAGTTCTGTTCACAGTGAAGTAAGTAATTTTTAGACTTTGGTGGGTTTTTTTGGATCAAACAAGAAAACGTACAACTGAAAAATGCCGTTTTGAAAAAATGTTTTAAATATGGTAAGCATTTTCCAATGAAACCTGTTAATAACACTTCTTTTTTAGAGTACCTGAGTAATGCTCAGTGGTCTCTCAACCACGTATTCCCATGACATCTTGCCGTTCCCCGGATGTGGAGCCACGGTGGCAGACCCTGTCCAGCCACCTGCCAACAAGCAAACTGTTTGCATCACCGAAACGGAATCACAACAGGCCAGCGTTTCAGCCAGCATTACCTGCCAAGGCACGGAGAGGGACACGACACGGCCCGTTCGGGTGAACGCCGCTAGAGCCGTCGGATGTGCGAGAGCGGCTGCCCCGCTGCGCCAAGCTTAGCTCACCGCTGCTTACGCGTACTCATTACTGGCCTCGGGCGTAACTACAGGAACCCTGGCAACATGGAGGAAGGGACATGCACAATCCTCTGCAAAATAAGTCGCAGCTGGAGCATGACATCACGGCCAGAGATCAGCCTGTGAACGACCCGCAGTCCCGACCGAGACTCTCGTTAGGACTGACCAGTGGAAGGAAACAAGTTCCGCCCCGAGCTGCCACGGGGAGGTACCTGCCGAGAATTTCTTCTTGTGCTGGGAGACTGTTGAGTCTCCCCAGAACATTTCTATTAAAAAACCCCAACAAAACCATAGAGCGGCTTCTCTCCAAGGATCCTGAAATGTTTATGCCCATCAGTTTGCTAAACCTCAGAGCAGCTCCCGAGGTAGTTAATAGCTGATATACTTCTCTTCCAGGTAGGCAAACCGAGACACGGGACGGCTGAAGTGTCACGTTTGAAACTACCACCAACTTAGGCAATTGCCTTTATGCGTACACGTAATTTTAAATCCAGTATGCTGGGTGGTGGGGTTTTCTTTTTCCATTTATTCAACATATAAAGCGGTATAAGCAACAAGATTAATAAACTCATATAATGAAGTATTAAGGGGAGCAAATACATAGTGGAAAGTAAATTATTAAAGCTACTCTACTACAGGCTCAGAACAGAAAAAATGCCATTTGACTAACTGCAGCTAAGCTACGTAGCTTGAAAGTTTTCAGATAGCAAGCCACAAAGTAAATAAAATACACAAACAAATGTAGTGTTTAAAAACTAATTTTAGACCATGGAGATCTCCTGAGCTAAAGCACGGTTAGAAAATACTGTAATATGTTTGGAAGGAATTGAAAAAATTACAATACCTTGTCATCATTTTGAAATACTTTTGATATGTACGAATACTAAAAAGGGGATGAAGAATTGCAGAACTTTTTGCCCACATCAAAATCACCCCCTCATGAAGACGACCCCCAAGTTCTCATGCAGTTTCTCCTCTCTTTCTCTTTTGTGCTTTTTCACGTGGAATTTCTCAGCCCCCAGGCAGGAGCCCAGATGTGTGCGCAGGAGGGCGGTTGTGCCTGCACAACCTCCTTGCGTCTGCACTGAGATGCATAAATCCGCGCTGTGAGGTACTCCATCAGAGCTATTTTGGATGCGGCAGAGAACAGCGTTTGCTCCGTAAGCTCCCCTGGTTGTTAGCAGCCTCACCTCCGTGATTTTACCTGAAGGTCGAGATGGTCTGGGATACCTGTCCTCCCACTGCGGAGTTTTCAGCTCCAGGGCTTGTTTCACCCACAACCTGCTCCAGTCACGCAGGGACTGAGTTTCTTGACCTTCCAGTAACAACTTAAAAGTGAGGTCCAGCTTTTTTGCAAGGTCCTCACTCACCTCCTGATCTACCTACACGGGACGGCAGTTTGAGCGGGACTGGGGAGCAAGAGTTTAGGCTCTTCATTAAGCAAGCTTGCTGTTCAGGGTAAAGCATTATAATGGTTTGTAGGACACAAAGAAAAGGTCAGATGCAGTACGAAAATTACATAAAATAAAACTTTGAAATGCTGCAAGCCCAAACAGGAACGAACACCTATATCTACGAAAGCTGGGTACAAAAATCTGTCCCGACTGTCAGGCTGAGGGGTTTTTTTTGGCCTCTTCCAAACTTGTCCCCTCGCTGCAGCACACGTAGCCTCACGCTGCATTCCAGTCAATCAGCGTAAAATCCCATACTCCCCTCCTAGATGTTATCCCTCACGTGCTGCATTAGTTACAAGCTCCGTGCACTCCGGTAGGCACTGACAGACGGCAGTAGATGATGTAGAGGTGCAATCATATCAGACTATTGAGAGTACAAATCTATACAGTATAATGAGTCTTCTATTGCATATATCAGAGCTTTGAAACATTTTCTCTTTAAATATATAGTCTGAAAACTTTCAGCGTATATCATATCATCGAAACAACAGACTTCCATTGTTCAAACGGCATAAATCTATCATAGTCTCGTAACAGCATCTGATTTCCACTAGCTACAGGCTTATATATTGTCGCACTAGTAGCGAAGGTTTTGTACATGGAAATCGACTTACACTGTAAGAACAAATTTTGCATTGTTCTGTACCTTAAACTCACACGTTTCCATGATGACCAATGAACTATTACACAGATTGCTGGCGAGGGTAAATCATGCTGAATAATCATATGTGTTTTGCCTAGGGGGTCTGCTCGAGCGATCCGCGGCTCAGGGCTATTGTGGCGACAGAGCCCCACCGGAGCAGCCCCGTCTGCACGACCCGACCGCGGCGGCAGCGCACGAGAATCGTCCAACTCCACAGAACCAGGATGCTCTTGGGGATGCTCCTACCCCACCCGCCCCCCCCCCCAGCTGTCCCGCTCCACGCTCCATGGGACACAAGACCCCCACCTGCCCCACAGAGCTTGAAGCTCGCCAACCCCAAAATGGATTCACTGGTGTTGTCTCTCAACTCTGACAGTAGGACACCGCCTTGGAGGAGGCAAGGATCATTTACAACTTATGGTCCTGCGTCAGGATGAGCAGCAAGCGCAGGCAGGCATGTAGGGGCTTGCTGCCAGGTGGAAGGTAGCTGCTCGCCTGGAAAATGTCTGTGTTTCACCTTTGCTGGCTGGAGGACAGCTGGTGACCAGGGGCCAAGAACAGCTTGGTGGTGTGTCCTCCAAAGGAAACGTCCCACTGGGCAGTGGTCCCAGCTAGGCAGCCTGAGGCTTTACTGAGTGACTGCTCTTGTCAAGGGTGCTCTTGAGGCTGAAGATCTCTGTGTTTCCCACCAAACAGTGAACGAGATGCACAACCCTGCTCTGCAGAAAGGACATGCTTCTGCATCACAACAGGCTTCCTCGTCTATGCCAGATAGAAGTGTTTGCATCCTAAAATAAGACATGTCGATCCTCAGCCTCCTTCCCTCTCACACAGCTTTGTTTCCACTCCCATACCTATCTCCGGCCGCTCACCTCTGCAGCTGCCTTCTCATGATGATCGCATCATGACTACCCCTATCTCCTCCAGATGAAGACAGGCAAAATTTTCTCAGGGCTCTTGTGGCAGCTCTCAAAAGCGTGCGAGAGAGATGTTGCAGCAGACGTTAAATCTGCTGGGAACATTTTGAAAAGCCACCCCTGCATGAGAGTGTGCTGCCACGCAGGCACCCTCCCGGGCTCTTGGGCCAGACACCCATCTCCTTGCCTGGAGTGCCCCCAAGAGCGGGTCTCGCACATCACATGCGGAGGTGTCCAGAGGTCACTGTAAGGGCAGGATGCTCTGGGATTTCCCCTGAGGATGTAACAGATGGAGTGCTATGGAGATGCTCTCCAGGGCACTCCTGCAGCAAGACAGTGCGAACAATTGACAAATCTGGCCTCAAAGGCATGCCCACAGACGAGGTGAATGCAGCCATAAAGCCTGGTTCATAAAAGGGAGATAAAACACATTGTCAAAATATTACCTTCCAAAGCTACTCGGAGAGGGGATTAAAGTCTATCTGCACTTACCATTGAACCACATCCTTGTATCTTAGTGACCATACGCAAGGAGTTGCCCATAATGCAGAGAGTATAATTCTAAAGGACGGTAGGAAATGATGCACTTACTAGCTTGCTGGCGGAGGACTACATCATGAAATATTGGCTGTGGTCTCACATCGTACCACACAGGCAGGAGAATTCGTATCAGCACACAGAGGCTATAGGATTACATTTTCTCATCAAACCCCAGACGTACACCATGGATTACAGGCACTCTACTGGCAACACGCTTGGCTGAAAGGCACGTTGCAATGCGAGTTCAGGAGGAGATCGGCTTGCAGCACGCACAGCGCGTGTTTTGCTGTCACTTCGCTATACTTTATGAAATTTGAAAACAAGAGGTCGTGAACTACAGCCGAAGTGGGAACCGGAGTATAACCATCATCTTCACCAAACAAGCAGTTTGGGGTAAGGAGGAAACTGCAATCATATTCAACAACAGGAGGAGGACTGTATGTGCTGGGCAATCATCGGTAGGTAATACAGTAGTATTGAGTCAGTGGCTTCCACATCTTGTCATACTTAGCACCAGGATTGCTGCCCGGAAGCTGAAACTCAATTAGCATGGACAAATTACTATTCAGACCCAAACAGACGGTGTGTGTTACAGGTCTCACCATGGGAGCAGTCTGCCAAAGATCTGGTTTATACCAGCACCAACTTGAGAGTTTGGGCTCTTCCATGCAAGACGCAGCAGTACAATCCCCAAGTAGTCTAAGGTAGTAGTCGGTACATTAATTACAGCTGGCTAGCATTTCTCGGTTTTCAAAAAAAAAAAGAAAACCCCAAAAAACCCAAACCAAAACAGGAAACCCCAAAATGTTGAAACCAAAACTGGCTGGGACAAAATCTTTTACCTTTAAAACCCTTTCTGTGGTGAAATCACTTTGCTCTCTTTCAACCATTTCAAGCACAAAAGCCCATTAACGTTATTTTTGCTTAACATTATCAGCAAATATGTTGCACGAGTTTATAATTGCTAGTGAAGTATTTTAACTCCTCTGAATAGTGTTTGCTCGATGAACAACTTTTACGTCTACCTATCAGTAGATTTAGATTTCAGTGAGTGTCCTCACTGAAAGACTTGAAAATTTTCATGGGAAACAAATCCCTTACCTAGCACAAACACGAGAAGTTTCCCCATAGGAGTCCTAAAGAATCGTACAACAAGAGAGAGCTGCTGACCAAGAAGATTTCTGGTCTAAATGAACGACACAAAAAAGGGCAGAGGAAGAAGCGCTCAAAATCGGAAGACAGAAATAATCTAGAAATACAACCTGCTCCATTCCCCGCATCAAAACACCCCAAGCTTGGCACACTAAACCTGCGCTACTACAGATTTTCTGTTGTATTAGAATTTTTCACATGTGACAGTTTATTTGTCCTGGCAGTAGTCCCCGCTGCTGCCATCTAAACCGCCTTCAAACCTGTTAATCCGCGTCATTACCTGCACTCCAGCAGGAATCTCGCACCACGCCAGAAAATTTTGCCACAGTGATAGTAAAATCTGCATTTTGTAACGCGCTTTGCAACAAGTTTTGTGGGTTATGGGAACGTTACCTAACTTACGCGTTCTTTGTTACGTACCAAGGATGTTAATACAATTTCAGCACACAAAAGGGCAGCGCGATTAAATTCGCTGTATTTGAAAGTACATTGAGATCCTTAGGAAAATATACTAGAGACAAGAGAGGGAAAACATTATTACCCAGCAACAGTCATATGATACGGTCAATATATTGTTAGCTAATGAAATACAGACTTAATATATCTTCCGCTGGATATGGAACGGGCAGGACCTCAGCGGTTTTTATTGGAATAATGCTAATTTGAAAATCGAGATCTAAGAGGCGATGGCCAGACCAAGCAATGTTTTTGAACTAAGCCAAGAGGGATAACCTGTGCGTTTCCCAGCTCAGCTCCAGACGCCCGCATAACCAGTGCTGGGACACCTTTCACAGGCTCAGTGCCCTTCCTTTAATTACTGATAGCTACAAACATGTTCAAAGGTTTAATATCGCTAAGGATCTCATTATAATAAACGTACAACAGGCATCACAGTGCACAAATTTTCCACTCCCCTGGGTCCCCAAAGCACTGGTTAGACTATTCTTCTGAAAGCACCCAGGAAAGCCAGGAGAAGGCCTTCAGCAGAGGTTTTGATCCACGTTTCCAGAACAGACCCTAACTGATGCTGCGTCCTCAGCTGAATGAAAAGTGGAACTTTGTGAAAATTCAGATTTTTAATGCTAAAAGAAAACAATGCTCTCTTAGTCGTGACTCATTAGAGAAAAAAAAGATCTCATTTGGTGCATCTAACTCTCATTTCCTTTCTATCTTGCTAACAGCTGTTTCTTGCTGCTGTTACCTATCTGCGTACCTGCTCTTGGCACTCGTACCTGGGTAGCCTAACGCTGCCCAGGGATCTCCCGCGAACCCCACCACTCACTGTTCCCTTCTGCTATGGGTTAAACATCTCTTACACACTTCTCAGGCCACCTCTTTGATTTTGGGGTAGTTCCTAGGCATAATTGAGGGAAAGAAAAATTGTGAATAGTTGAATATTTCTGTCTTCACATTTCTTTCTTCCTTCTCTTATTTCCGCTTATCTCTTGTTTCTAATATCCCCTGACTTCCCTGCTTTGGCTCTGTCCTGGGAACTAGAGACATACATATTTTCTTTCATAACATTGAAATCAAAGGTTCTTTTCCAGCACGTTTTCCCCCTGGACCAATGTAGATATCAAAGAGCAGTGTCTGTATGCACGCTACAAACCAAACACAACAGACCCTCCAGCCTTTTTTTGACACTAATAGATGATATTACTGACTGCAAGACTGTTGTGTATATACTCCACAGTACCTTGATTCCCAAAGAGTCTATGTCGCCTAAGACTAAAAAGTCTCTCTTGAAATACGTATTTTTTCCTCCACTGGTAGCTGAGGGGGCTCACGCAATACCGCAAGGCAATATAGCCACTGAGGTATTTCAGTGGGACAGAAGAAATGCAGGTGTAAGTACCTGACCCAACAATTCCATGTCTACAAAATACCCAGTGGATCATCTAATCCCTTACCTGGGTTGATAGCATCACTGTTTTTTAAAAAGGAGGACATATGCGGATTAACTAACCTCTTGAACAAGGCAGGCTGACAGCAGCCTACCAAATCCTGCTCTAGCAAACCTAAAACATCTGTTGGAGCTAGCCTGTATTTTTAGCTGTGATTCAAAGAATTCAAGAGATGGAGCCTCTACTGTGAGAAAGGGGAAAATAACCCGTTTAACCTGCCTCGATGCCTCGGTGGACACATCCCTCACAAGTTTCACATTGGCCACAAAAGCTTCAGCTGGAAGCGTACCTTCCAGACAGCAACACCCATCAGCGCCACGGCACGAACCTGCTGGAAACCGGGATCTCGTCGCTCCAGCTCTGCCACGGGCTGGAACCGCATCACGCACCACCGCAGCCACCGCAGAGGGGTCCTCCACCGGCCCCTGGACGAGCCCCTGTCCAGGCTCCCCGTCATCTGCAGAAAGAACACATGCAGAACTCCATCAAGGTAAGTAATGAGATGCAAATGTATTCCTTCAGAGGTTGATCCAAAGCCCAGTGAAGTCAATTATTATTAATGTAATTAGTACCGTATAAGCAGTTCAAGACATAATTCAAGTCAGGTCTCCATCAAGCCAGGCTGCAGATATGTGCAGAGCAGAATTAAAGGCTTTACAATCTAAACGCGTATGACAGACAAAAGAAAGAGAAGGAGGAGATGTGAGGTGATAGAAAAAGAGCAGATAATCTGCCACCGAAACCCAATCTTAATCCTGTGCTTTGTCTGCCAAACCGCGCAGCCTTCATTTTTGATAAATGTTAAATCAACAACATGTTTGTCAAACAGGATTTTGAGCCTTCATTTGTAAAGAATTTTTTCTCTCCTTGTATTTTCATTAATTTTACCTTGCCTTTAGCAAACATAAGCACGCTTCTTATTTCTATAGCAGTGGCTACATATTCAGGGTCATTCAAGCCAAGTCAATGGAATGACCCTGTAGTTACAAGCATGAATGAAGAGCTGAACAAAACCCACCATGAGCTTTGCTTTATTCTGTACCCGTAATTAAAAATGCCTGAGTCACACTGTGCACTTTCCACACTCCTACGCAGCCTCCTCCAAGGTAACTGGTTTGCTCGTGTGTCGCGGCCAGATGCCAATCCATGATCCCATCCCTGGGTGCTGGCACCGGCCCAAACTCTTTTTTTCTCTTCCCCCCCCCCCTTTTCTCTTTTTTTTTTTCCAGTCCAGAAGGGAGAGTTTACATTTGCAGAGGGAGGGGTTGAGGAGGAAGCGGTGAGAAAGGGAAGGCGGCTGGGTGTGATGCGGTGGAGCTCCCGCTCCTCCTTCGCTTTGCACAACACCCTCTCCCCAAGCTCCCGGCCGCTGCGGCTGGTGCAGTGAGAGCACCCTCTGCTGCTCTCCTCCTCCTGCCAACGAGCCCTTGGCATCCTTCAAACCCTGCCCAAACACGTGCGATGGGATGGATACCCCTGGTACCCTGGCACACAGCCTCCACCGAGGCTCGCTTCCGCCCTGTGCACCTGGCTCTGCGAGCAGGCGGTCCAGCTTTCCGGGTCGCAAGGGAACGCAGGATGGGAATCATGCACACCTCTATCGCTAATTTTGCAAATCTAAGTCAAAGGTTAAAAAAAAAATAGACCAGGAATCTCTCCTTGTTCCGTCACTCTAGTTTCCGGGTGTAACTGGGAATACAGGCTGCATCAAAGCCCTCGGCGACGGCACGGGCTTTATCTGGAAATTTTTGTTACTGCCATTGCTATTAGACCATATGAATGCAATTATAATATTCCAATAGAAATCAGTCGAGTATGTGGTAAACCAGGGGAACATACAAGGGAATGTGTATAAGATAATCTCCCTATCGTGCAAGTACAAGGGCACCGGGATTCCTTCCAGAATCCAGCCGCTCCCCACATCTCCCCGGTGCTCCCGGGGGAGGACAGCGAAGGCTGGCTGAAGCTCCACTGGTGGGGATGGAGGACTACCAGGTTGCCCCTGAAATGGCAAGCCAGCCAGCCACGCTGGGGCAGATGAGGAAAAGCAGCGGTGGGAAGATCTTTTGTAGCTGGAAAAGGCAAGTCAACATGTAAATCCTAGTTAAAATATCTTTATTAGCAGCATTTTAATCACTTGCAAAATCTGGACCAGGATCAAACCAAACATAAGGCAGCAGCTGCTGTAAACAGCCGTTGTTGAAATGGAAAAATGATTAGCGCTGAGGGAAGGATGTCAGGCGTAATGAGCCTGACTTGAATGCTGCTGGAGCTGAGCACTGGGCACGGCCGGGCACAGCCGGGCACCTCGGCATCGCGTGTCCAGCCCTGCAAACCTCCCGGGTGCCCGGGTCCTGAGACCTACGACTCCTCTGCCGATGCAGGTAACCGTCCCCCGGCCATATTTACAGCTTTACGGTGCTTTTCAGCCTCTGCCTGGAGAAGTGAACAATGACACGATGCAGGAGCCTCCCTCCTTCCATCGCACACTGGACTGGAACACTGAAAGCCATTTCAACTGCTGCAGAATTAGAGAAGAGCAATTATCCACCAAAACTTGAACTGAATCCCAGACATGTATTAGACATATTTTGGCTCTAGCTGTATTACGCTGTCTTCCCCTCCTCCACGAGAAACCCCATTTCCATGTGTTACCTGGTGCAACTGTACGAGTCTGAGATTTTTTTGTGTGCTGGTGAGAATAAGGTCTACAAAATAAGTTTTACTTATATTTACCCAAACGAAATACCCATATATTTTAAAATAATGCCAGTAAATAATATGTAAAAAGCATATTACATTGACAGCAAAAAAAAATTCTCAAAATTAGAAGACGTTTTATATGTGTATTTCAATGCAACTAAGTTAATAAAAATGGGAAAACCATGCAGGCAAAGTGCTCTGAACGTCAGAGGTTTTCCCATCTCCGCAGCACAGAAAACAGGTGGCACATCTTAAGAAGGTTCAGAAATGTTTTAGTGTTGTAAAAGCATTTAATTCAAAAAAGCAATGGAAACTCAGATAGTTTAGAAGTCACGTACAAATGCTTTGTCCTCTTCCGGCTCTCTTCCCACCTTTAACTGCAGACGGGGCAGGGCTAATGGCTTAGCCGGCCTCTTGTTGGGATAAGCGGGTATCAGATCAATCTCCGCATCGCCTCCAGGCAGCTACACCCAGCTCCCGCTATCGCCTTAGCCTTTCCCAAACGATCCGACATGTACTTGCCTAATTTTAA
Organism: Grus americana; assembly: GCF_028858705.1. Taxonomy (NCBI): domain Eukaryota; kingdom Metazoa; phylum Chordata; class Aves; order Gruiformes; family Gruidae; genus Grus; species Grus americana. The sequence continues at coordinate 18,834,535 of NC_072865.1, forward strand.
TGGTTACTAGTCCAAGCCAAAAAGGTTTAGATGGCTTCGACCGGGCTCAGGTGAGCACCATGGACTGGCGCAGTTCTTGTTCCCGTGGCCTCTCAACAGGCTGAGCTTCAACAGTTTTCACTCCCTCGCCCAAGGCGTTTTCTGTGGCGCACACGGGTTAATTCCTCACCAAAGTGAAGATACGTACACCGGGAATACTCTTTTTTTTTTCTGGGAGGGGCAGCTCTGCAGTGGAAGACAGAGCAGCGGGCTCAGATCCGATCAGAGAGCTGGTGCTCATTACGAACAAAATCACCACGACTATAAAGGAATGGGAAGCATGTATTTTGGCTAGTATTTTTTATGCTTGGTATCAGTATCTCTTTTGATGTTTGGCAAGTGAAAGGGAGCTCAGGCAATGGGCAAGAAAGCTGTAACACAATGCACTCAGCCAGCATTGATGTGGATTTTTAGTTGTTTTAATAAAACCCACTCAATCTGTTTTCACTGCACGTGCCGCTGTAGCCATAGAAAAGGCACAAAATGAACTTTTAACCTAATTTTCAGGTTAAACTATCCTAACATAACTGCATTAAGTAGAACAATGTCAGGTCACCCTGAAGAGAAGCTCAGATGCAAACGCCGCTCTCGAATGTTGCATTCTCAGCAACGTCCCTCCTACGCCAGCAGCGCTTACTGTGATGTTCTTGATTTTCACGTTGTCCTGACGCACTTTACAAACTCCCTTAAACACAGCCGGGCCACCTCTCCCACTCAGTCAGAATCACCGAGCACCACCCGCGCCGCCGCCGTGCGTGCTGCCTGGGTGGATCACCAGGAGAGGGGCCAGAGCGTTCCACAGCAGAAAGAGCCAAGCGGTTCCTGCCCTGGTCACACACGTCCCCTGGTATTTCTGCCCCCCCTTCTCCAAAACATTTGACCTGTCCAGAAAGTCCATAAAATGGGTAATGAGGAACGCAGCAACAGCTATCTCCAGCTGCCCCAGGCAGCTTTCCTGTTCGCCTCTCCAGTACAGTTCCCCCCTTCGTTACCTTTAATACTAATACTACTATTTGATATTACTAATAATGCATCTTTAATGCCATTTCAAATTAATTTGAGCAGTCTCCCCACTCTACAAGAAGACTGACCGAAGGCAGATGCTCAGGTCCAGTGTCAAATCCTGCAAGGTGCAGAGCGTACATGATTTTCACTGACGTTAGCAGGCCAAGTGAACCATTCAGGCATTAGTCGAACCACCTCCGTTTAAATAGCTTCAACCAACCGAAAATTGGTTTTGCAAGAGCAAGAACGTTTCTGTTCAGGTTCTTGCACCAGAACAATTCATGTACGAATGCAGGATTACCGACCGCACCTAAGTAACGTTTGAGCCTACAGGCATCACCTCATCCAAACAACTTGAAACTTCTCACTGTTATTAGCTAAGGGTGGAATTCCACCATCAGGATCCAACTGAAGATACACGCTGTACGGTATCCTCAGAAATAGGTACAAAAACCATTGCAAAACTCAATCATTTGTTCCCCGTGACTTGTTTTTGCTCCTCATAAGGCAGAGGACACTAGAGTACAACTCACACCACGACACCCTCGTCCCTCCTGCTACCCAAAGAGCCTCTTTCCCCTTCCTCACTGCCAGGATGCCACAAGAAATTCCAACTTCACAAGAAGCTCAAATAATTTCGAGTATAAACACACACGCACCCCCCATCATCATTCAAGCATGTCATGAGGAACATAAGCCAATTCCTTAAATCATCTGCATTTCAAACGCTGAGTCTCAAAACACTACTGTAGGCTTGAGAAGTTGCTTCATACTAATCAGCTCTTACTCCTGTCTGACTCGGGAGATTTAAAAAAAAAAAAAAAAAGCATTGTTTAGTATTTTTCATTTCCATAAGGGGGAGCTTGTGCACAGAGGATTACTGTTGGTGACTCTCCAGCCCCAGAGACTCCACACAATTAGAGCTCATTGAGACCTATTTCTGTGTTAATTACCCTGCTTGGAGAGGCGGTGCAAGACGAGGTCCCACGATCTGCATGCTCGCCCGGTGCCCGCCCTGCCGCGCGCGGAAGCTGTGGTCTTGTAAGAGTGAGGACGGAAAACATTTCTGCATTAACCAGAAGTATTTGACCCATGCTCAAGTGTGAGTTCTGTTTATATAATTATATTAGTGGAAGGTTAACATTTTTATTTAGCTAATGTATAATTCGTCCCACCAACAATGCAAATTACTCTCTGCGGTTTGGAGATTGGCTCTACCTAGTAAATATTAACATTTGTGGGATGAAAAATAATTGCGAGGGTTACGTGTCAAGATTTGTGTCAGGGTTATGTGGTAACAGGCTATCGCCTGCTAATAGTTGGGCTTGAAATTAAAGTTCTCGCTGTAATCAGTCTTTAGGAAACATCACCCATGTTCGAAGAGGAAGCAATCCTTTCTGCCTTCTACGGTAGCCGTTGAGTAAGTAAATGGCCGGTTAAAATTCACACACTTCCCACCAGAGTTGGCAAAGATGTTATATGCGAATTCTCAAGTGTTACTGGTGAGTTTGCATATGCAAATCAGGTAATAAGCTACAAACATGCCAATTTTCCTATACAACGTATAAAAACTTTTGTTGAATAGTAAGTTAGGAATGAAAACCTAACACTGTGAAGACCTCCAAGATGTAATTTTAGAGCTCTACTTCAAGTTCCCTTGGAAAAAACCTGGACTTTGTGCTTAAACCTGTACTATTTTTGAGGAGAGAACAACAGCCACCATTCAGCGCTGCATACAGCATCTGCTGAGTTCTCTCGCCTTCACGAATTTCCAGGAGTTCTGGGGTAAACCCAAACTCCTGTACACAGCTGAAGGCCTCCTGTTGAAATAATTTTAGCCAGCCCTGTGATAGACAGAAGCAGTTTTCCTTTCCAAAATTTTACAATTTTGTTTAGGCTCTATTTTTAATTTCTGTTCTGCCACTGTTATAAACGAGCTAGGTTATTAAGACAAAACGCCCCAGCTCCTGCCCGTGTACCTGTAATCCACAAAAGTGACACCTGAAAACACGTGCTTTCACTCCCGCTATTCTAAAAATGCCTTATCTGGAGAGATGCCTCCCGAGCATCACTTTGGCACAGGTATCCATGCATTCAAAGAGAGCAGGGAACAGAAAATACCATCCCCAGTTCCAGCTACGTTTCTGGTCAAAGAGAGTCATGAATCTCTGGGAAGAGGACACAATAATCCACTGACGAAACGGGTGTGGACAGCTTATAACGTTTTTTCAGAGGAGACGTGGCTCTGAAGTTTGGCGCAGCCAGAATATGTGTAACATAAATACACACTTTGATTTGGTCACTTACCGTATCTCATCTGTATAACATGATTTGAGTTCTCAGGGGTTAAATGCACGCATAGTTTATTTGTATTGGGGCAGGCAGACAGTCGAGATTTTGCTGCCTATACACAGTGGAGACTAGAACCCTCTTAAAGTCTAAAGAAGTCAGCTGGCGCACAAAGAACCCACACCGCATGCCCTGGGTTATGCTACGTAGGGGCTGCCTTTGATACTGAGGCAACGCTACTGCATGCCTATAGACAGAAAAACCCCACAAATGATGCTCACAGCCATTCTGTGCAGCAGAACAGAGGAGAACTACCTCGCTGCAGGTTAAAAACCTAACTGCCCTGTTGGGTCTGCCATCCCTTATATCCTCCTCTTATTTCTCGCACGATAGGGAATGGCTCACAACAGTTCACTCATGCTCATCAGAGAAATGATTTGAGATTTTCGGTTGTTCCATTTTGAAAATTACTCAGCGCGGATCAAGAGGTGCTCCACACCCTTCTGCCACAACCTGCAAACGCACTGCGTCGAGCGAGCCTCCTGCAACCGCGAGGGAAGACATTCCAGAGGAACACGTGGCTGCCTGGGCTGAGAGCGGCCGGGGAAAACTGATCCCATCATAATCCCGTGAAAGGATGGCTTTTAGAAATCCCAGGCAAAGAGCCCATTTTAGAGAAGCTCAAAACGTCAGAAAATCGGCTCACTCACTGAAGTGCCTCCAAACTGATTCAGGTGTAGAATTCACCAGGTCAGTCAAAGGCTTTCCAGGAGATTTAGAACAAGCTAAGCAAATTTTGGGTCTCACCTCCTCATACGCCAAACAGCAATAATGCTGTTTGCTTCTTCCAACGCTTTTTCTGTCTCACAGAAACAATCCGGGGTTGGAACACTCTCTTGCTATTTGTAACTGCAGGACGCAAACCAACAGGGAGCCAATTTCAGATGTGGCCGTTATGCAAACGATAATCTAAAAGTACACATAAAGTCAACTCTAGTGACATGAAGCTTTGGTAGCAGGAGTCAAAGAACGCATTATATTAATTATTAACTATGGAAAATGGTGAATTTCATCTCTTGAAATCTTTCTGAAGTATATGTTCTATTCCCATAAAGATTTATAGGCTTAATACAGGAATCAAAGAGAATCAGTATGGTACCTCTTGGCTCTAAACATCTCCAGATCTTGGGTAAATGGGTTGTCATGAAATAAAGTCCCTTTTTTTTTAATTCAAAGTAAAACACACCTCTATCTACAATCTGAGGAGATACGGTATCAGATCACTGTCATGTTTCCTCTGGTACAAGACTAGGGGAGATCAGTCCAAAGAAAACTACTTAGCAGATTGAAGCAGTCGAAAAAAAAGTACATTTACTTGTTAATGTCTAATAGTCTCAGATGTCTACGGTACAAAGGAAAGTATTTGAACAGCTTAAAAGTTTTACGGTTAGAATAACATTCAATAAAAAATACGTTTTTGCAGGACTGGTTAAGAAACCGCAGGCAGGCGGGAATTCCGGGAAAGCCCAGGGGCAGCCACGTTCCTCCGGGGAGGAGCCGGAGGGGAGCGGGGAGAGGCCTCCCCATGCTGCTCTGGTTCACCAGAGAAATAGGAAAGGGATGTTTGGGTAGGTTTTTTTCCCCTAAAATAACGTGTCTGTCTTTGATCAGGCAGGTGGGCTCGGTCTCAGAGATGTAGCTTTATGCTAGGAAAATCCCAAATCCAAAAGCTGGGTGCTACCTTTGCAATCTCCCCAGAAATCTGACACGTTCCATGTGTCGCTGACACCCCACGTATCCCTGAGCTTGTTCAGAAACAAGTCATGAACTTTTGGAGCAATGCTGACTCTGGACAGAGAGGTTCTGGGCCAAGCTTCAAATACAGCCACGCCATGATTTATAGAGTTATATCAAAACCAGAGCAGGAGATTTACTGTTTCTCGTGATTTAGAGAGCTGAAACCAGGTGAGATTCCGTGTTTTTTAATGAGTTTGACCTAGAATTTTAAAATGCCTTTGATTCCCAAATTCAAAGTGAAAGTCAGAGAAATGAGCCCACATGAACCAGACCCAAGAATGTATCTCCACAAAGCCCTGTGAAGTGAAAGCGCAGCTTTGCAACAGCTTTTGCTGACATCTTCCCTTGCAGCAGGCTTCTAAAACAGTTAGTGACTTCTGACTGCCCAAATGCAAAATGTTCTCACCGTGCTATTCTGAAGTGGGCTTAAAAAAAAAATTTTAAAAAATCTGGTAATGGATTACATGTGCATTAAGAAAATGCATCATCTGGCACAAGGGTCTTACGGGGTTTCCAGGAGTCATCTGCTCTCTCTGTTGGCATCGATGTAGCGTGAACTAAAGGGGTATTAAGGTGGAGAGGAGAGGGAATCGCAAAAACACTAACGGAATGAGGAACCTGTGTAATCTTTCCTACCCTGACAGGTACCTTCCCACACCTGAGATCCCCAGAACCAGGTACGCTGCACAAACGAAGTGCCACTTAAGCACGTCGGTGGCTGCATCCATCTGCATCTGGTAGATACGCTCACGACCGTGCTCCGGCGCGGAGAGGCAGGTAGGTTACGGCACCACAGACAACTGCCCTCAACAGATTTGCGTGGAATGAAGAGGACAAATCGGTGTCCTCACGCTTGCAAGTGAAAATATTCCAGTGAAACTGCTAAATAGCCAGGCAACTACACAGCCATTCCTGATCTGCTGCGTACTGACACGTTCCCCTCATCCTCCAGCCCAAAGAAGCGCGAGCTAGCTTTATAATGCCGCTTTTTCGAGTCTTGGTTTAAATACACATACACCTATTTTTTTCTCTCACCACGTTGGTGTAAAGAACTGCTGGCCAGCAAGGCATGTAGCAGCCACGATCCTGGGAATATATTCTTCAGGTCTATCTATATGACCAGAATTACAGATATCTATATGTATTTTTAAGCCGAGAGCCCACCATCCTATAAAGGCACAAGCAGGTTGTGCGCACACAGACCTCACCAACGCAGATCCTTTAGCTTCCTGGCCCAGAGTAAAGTCTGCAGCGCCGCAGTACCGATACTTCATCTCCAGAACGGATGCCAGTAGACGACTTTTCTTGGATGTGTCAGAAAATGTGACATCTCTCTGTTCTGTAAGTAAAATTATGTACCACGTGCCATACTCTGCTACCTCCACAAAACGTTATTGTGATCTTTAACCTTGCGGGGGGAGACCGTGCTGCATGCAATACCAGGGAAAAACAACGGGAATCGGCAGATACTCAAAGATAGTTTTGTTACTCTCAGACCTTGTTCCAGATGTGTCCCTTCTAACGTGCTCAGCACGTAGCCTGTTTTACCATCTCTATCCCCACTGCACTCTCTTGCCTTTCATTCAGTTTCACCCTCTTGTACCTCCTGCTGTCTTCTCTTTCCTAGTTTTAAAGCGTCCTGATTAGCAGGCACTACAACAGGCAAAGAAGGAAAAAAAGACTGCGGTGTAGGAAGCAGGTATCCTTCTCTTGGTAAAAGATATTATCTTGAACTCTTCTCTCATTCAATAAAACGCGATTACATTCTCTGTTTACTCCCTTTGAGCCAGCTAGACGGATGTTCCTCCAGAAGGTAAGCAGGTCTGGTCCAGCTTACTGGGAGGGAATAAAACATCGGTTTTAAATGAGAGTTATCAAAGCACAGATCCAACTGATGGAACAGGTTCATCTATAAGTACTTGAAGGATCACTTCTCCACAGTTTTTCTAGCCACAAATAGCACAGCAGCAGCTGCCAGCAGTGCTCACTTTGGAAGGCTGCTCAGCGCAGCAGTGTACGTGAATTAGGAACCGGGCTTGGACCTGCTCGTGGTTGATGATAATGCAAGTCCAATTACATCTATAGATGCCATTAACTGGAGGTACTGGAGAACGCAGAAGGCCATCGCTGAGCTGCTGTCGCACCCTCTAAGCCAGGACAGGCTTAGACTAGTACTGATAAATATGACTTTTGTATCATTTGGGTTTTTGAAAAATTCATTTAACTTTTCCAGCCTATATACGTGAGCAACGCTGCAGTTCCTGCAAGCTGCTGCTGTTCTCTTTGGCTGCTGGTACTGACTTAATGTCTAAAACTGCCTGCAAACAGACAAAAATCTTCTCGGGGTTGTCATCGACATCAATACATTGCACTGATTCACTCTCAGCAAGAAGAGAAAACACAAGGAAAAGATGTGGACGTAAATCCTGAAAAAACTGGTGACCGACTTGAGTATTATTGGTAACGTTCCTACAGCTGTGGCACTGGCCGGGTCCTGTCTTACCTGGTCTCAGGAGAAAGCGGTCACTGTCCTTCTCCATCACACCTGGCTGAAACTGGCCAAAAGCTTCCAAAGTCGCCCGAGAGCATCCCCCCTCCACCCAGACAACACAATAGCATAACCATTGCTTCCACTGGAAAAACCCCAAAACATTACTTGTGGTAAGATGTTACCAAAGACGGCATGAAGGCAACATCAGCGCTCCTTGTGCTGTCACAGAGGCGTAACCATACGCTAAAAAAGAGTCTGCAAACCCATGAGCTTGCAAGACAGGTGAAGGACAAGAGAAGCAAAGCATGAAAAAACGGCAGCCTAAGTGTGCCACTCCGGTTGAGTGAACCTGGCTCAACCAGAGTCCTGCCCAAGAGACGGTGAGCCAGGCTTAGCGTTTCATTACTTCTTGGAAGCCTTCTGAGAAACGTCTCTGGTGCGTGGAAGTGCCAGCTCACCCAATGGAAAGCACACGCAGGATATTTCAAGAAGTCACTTTACTCAAAAAAAAAAAAAAAAAAAAAAGGGCAATTTTACTTTCTCAGAACTAATTTTCCACATAGAAGGTTCATTTTCTTACTCAGAATGACTCCTCACTTCAGCTGTGTACTCTAAAATTTACTTTTTAAGTAGTTTTAAAATTTTACTAAGTCAAAATCAAGACGAGTGTTCTGTCATTCATTCTGAGACCTTTTTTCTTTGGAAAGTGGGAGACTCAACAGAAATGAGAAGCTTTTACTGCAAGTGACAGAACATCAGGCTTAAAGAATGAGGCCTTATCCCTGGTATTAAGGAACATAAAACTACTGACTCCAATTAAGTTTTGTTCCATTTATACGGGCGTAGAAACGGGTCTCCTGAAAGAAAAGCCAACGGGCAGCAGTCACGACAGGGAGACGCTACATGAAAATTGCTTTTCTTCATGCTCCCAAGATATCTATCCTAAACTAAAGGCTATAGGTGCTGACAAGCTTCAGCACTATAGATTAAACCAAGACAGGAAAAGTAATTAAGGGCAAAAAATAAACAAAGGACTATTTTAGTTATCTTGGGGATGAAAGGTTCTTTTGACTGGCGTTATTAGTCTTCTAACACAAATCTTTAGCTTTGCTTGGAAGAATACTAGATTCTCTATGGGATGCCAAGTCATGTATCCATCAGAAAAATCTATTTTTGAAATCTTTCTATCACGCTACTAAAGGAAAAAGTCGTGTTGACAAAAGTGCCCGTTGCGTCCGACATAGCCTTTCCTTGTTCGTTGTTTTAAGAAACACGTTGGAGGCTGGGACTAAGGGATTTAAGCAAAGTTAAGCAAACCCCGTCCCTTTAATCTGAAATCTGTCTCGCTTTGCCCTTAGGTTGACATTTATTGTTTAAAAACCTTGAGAAAACGTACTGAGGAATTGCCCGTTCCCATCAGTTTAAGTATGAAATGTTTAAAGTGCACATATTTCATCTAGTGCCAGGTCCAGGATCGCAGCCAGGTCTTGTTTGACAACCAGATGACTAACACAAAGGGGTTCCCCTTATGAAAACGTTTAGATATGTGAGTTGGCACGGGTCGGCGGATCACAACATACCCTGCCGGGAGCCAGAGCGAAGGCATGTGCGGGGCATATGGGCAGCCACATGAAAAGCGCGTTGCCATGCCGAGCTGGGAGCGACTGGAGTGAATAATCAGGCAGGCCAATTTGAGGGTCATTTTCTATTGCGTTGCAACTCATAGAGCCGCTCAAGGGCGTTAAATGGAAACAATTTTAAGAGCGAAAATGAGAACTGACCGCACGTTGCCTGAGGTTAAGTAATGCTGATGTGCGAGTTTGTGATTACTCAATACACACGTTGCCCCCGTGCTTTCAGCAGGGGAGCAGGTTTTCCCCGTAAATCTCTGGACACGAAGCATTAACAAAAGAGGAGATGAGTGGCGTTTTTCCAGGGTCGTCCTTTTTCTAGTATTTCTTCTAATCCTAAATTTCATCTTTGACTTTGAAATAATTTGTTCCAATTAACTTGAAACAGAAGTATTCTTACACCGTCAGGGCCTGTTAGATGAACCATGATCTAGGGATGCGGCTACCATCCTTAAGGTTATTATCAAGGAGAACTTGAACAGTCTCTAGACCACTCCTCCCAGCTGGCTCTCCACCACCATGCTCCATGGATGGTCCCTCTGCAACCCCTTCAGATTTCAAAATTTTCAACGGAATTGAGAATTATGACATTTAAAACCTAAAAATAGGGACATTTTACAACAGGGAGGTCTTTAAAATTTCAAAATCAAAGTAGATTGGGGAATGGAATGTAGACATCTGAACGAAAGCAGTTCCTCAGCTGCAGGTGACGTGAGTTGACCACCTCAGTGTCACTGCGGCAACACAACAGTATGCCAGAGGGCTGCCAGGCAGCTATGTCTTCTCTTGAAGTCATTGTATAATGACCACATAGTTACAGTAAATTAAGCTGCGGTATTTTGCTCTAACTCAGTAAATATTTTGCATGAAGAGAAGGTAACATGATCGCAAGGAATTTCTTGGCACGAGCCGCTCTCCCAATTAATATTTACCAGTCATCTCCCTGTCATTGCACCACATCGTTTCCAAAATCCTCACAGCTATGCACATATGGCTCTCCAAGGATGTATTTGAGTTCGGAGGCATCTTCTTTTGCAGCTCTTATGAGGTCCAGCTGTTCCTATAGCACTAATTGTAGCTTTGATTCCCCCTTTCACCACCACCTGCAGATAACGTGGGGCACTTGTATGCAGCGATGTGTGTAATTCAGTGCCTCGGAACACGAGACATCCTTAACAAAGCCAAGCATCAACCTTCCTTTTGAGTTTCTTGCACTAAGGTATTGCTAAGACAACATTTAAGGTCTGACAGAAGAAACAATATGTATTTTTAGGAGAACAAACTCATTCAAAGCCTACCAAAACCTCTCCATCAGAGCAATCCAGACTTTGGATCAAAGGGTGTCTCACCAGTTTTGGCTAGAGCCTGACCCATCAGAAATTAAATTTAGAATTTCTCAAGGAGAATCTCTGGCCATTACACACTGTTCTCAACACCACCAAGTAAGCAGTGCAAGACTATGCTTTTAATTACCATATTCAAGAACTTAACTATTCCAAGAGCAATTAGGAACTGAAGTCCTCCGATTACTGTCCAGGATACAACTGGAATGAAGAAGCATGTTCCCTAGTAAGCTACTTCAAAAAAGCAAGTTTGGAGCAAGCTGCACACATTCATTCATGCAGAAACTGTCCTAAGTTGCATTTGTAGCTTATCATCCACATCCCACATAACAAAATACAATTATGTGACAAAAATCATCACGGTCATTAACGACTACTTAGAAGTGCCCTTCTGATACAAATTTAGGAGTACCGGCTCTCTGTTCTTCAACTATTTACTGTCAATACACACTAAGTTCAAAGGGTTTGTGATGGAAAAGGGCCACAAGTCGACATTTTTGCCTCTCGCAGGGGAACTCGTGAACCGCAGGCGTGTACTGCTGAGCGCAGCTTACAAAGCAGAGTGGCTGGAGGTAAGCCAACCCAAGCCATCCCCTCTGCTACTGGGACAACACAACTCCATGGCGTGGTAACACACTGTCCCTGCAAGGGCTGAGACCCCCAAGCTGGGACTTCAGTAGTTTAAATGGAAGGTAGGTTAGGGTTTACTGTGGTATAACCGTAAAATACCCATGTGATGGGTGTGTACCCAGGATGAACTCCTCTGATGTCAATACAAGCAATTGTGTTGACTCAAAGGTCAGAGGGGGCTTCTGACAACCTCCTCTTCCAACCAATACCCCCAGTTTAAAGCAGAGCCTGCTCAGGAGATCACCACAGGAGAATTCAGGTTGGAAGGGACCTCAGGAGGTCCTCTAGTCCAACCTCGTGCCCAGAGCAGGTCAGCTATGAGATCAGACCAACTCGCTCAGGGTTTAGCCAGGCTGGTCTTCAAAAAGTCTCCCAAGGGTGGAGGCTGAAGAGCCTCTCTGGGGAATCTTGTTCTACTGCCACGTGGAGAACTGGCATCAACCCAAGGCTATTTCAGTGTGCCTACTCTGCGCCCCTAGCAGAACACCTCTGGACATCTGCCAGCTGCCTATGAAATCCTTGGTGAAGGCAAATGTTCAAGTGCGTGTCTCACTGTCTCCATCGTTAAGGAGTCATTGCATCTCATCGTAATAGAGGGATCGTGTTCAGAGCTGACAGTGAAATGTCTTTCTGCCTACGCATGAAAACCGCACTCTTTGCTTCTGTTTCAGAATACCTCCAACACATCTCCCATTTCGCTGCAGAACTATTACGATACATATCAACACTATTATAATAGCTGACAGCAGCCAGTAATTTCTGGAGCTAAGATTGCAAATGACCTTCAGATAGCTTTGCATTCCTACAACTTTCTGAAGTACCATGGGGACTGAAGTCCGATAAAACGGCTTCCAATGATAACAGCAGAGACAGAGAACACAGAACCAAGATTTAAGCAATTTATGTACTTAGCTGAAGAAACTGGCAGGCTATTTCATATGCTTACAAATCAAACGAGCAAACTCAGTGTTCAATATGCTTACACCACCCCTCCCTTTATTTAGTGTAGCGTAACACGTTTCTTCTCTTTCATCATCATTCAGAACATGATCCTAAACTGAATGCAACTGGGGCTGCCGCATTTGCTTCAACGATTTCAGCGCTGAATCAAATTAACATGCAAAAATAGAATAAATCTATTTTTACTAGCCAAAATGCTGTGGATGAAGTAATCTCCACTTACAAGAGCAGAGTAGTCACTTCCCCTCCTGAACACAGAAGTGCAAAAAATACATAAATGCATGTTGATTTCTTGGACAGAGAACGGGAAATAATTTCATTTCAGAGATGTGTTAGAAACACTGTAAATTAAATGCATCATGTTCATACCCAGGGCTATACTCAATGCCATCCCGACATGGTTTGCAGGATTTACTATTACTACTCATTGCCCATTGCCAGGTTAGAGCTGTACGGATATTCCCACCTCGAGTCCCCCTCTGATCAGGATGAGATCTGCTCCTGGTTTAGAGCATTTTGGGATACAAATGACTCGTTGCCGCCTTATCTTCCTGTTAATATTGCAGAGCCGGTGGTTACATCGGCAAGATTCAGGGTGGGAAATGCTGCACATGGAAAAAAAGTAGGTTATCTCCCCCTTGGCTCCGCGCCACACTGGGAAAAATCTCCCTAAACATTCCTGTCCGATATTCCGCATTTAACACTGGCAGAACAACTGGTAAGCCGCAACTTGTATTTCTTACAGGCATTAATATACACTAAATTATTATCTTGCCTTCAGCTGTGAACCTGCACACGTCCTAATAAAAAAGGGTTGGAATAATAATAGTAGCATATTGCACGATTAATTAGTCGTGGCAAAACCTGCAATTTGAGAATTTGACGACTTGGTGATGCGATTCAGGTTTGACCCTGTCTTACGCTGCACAGCTAGTTAAAGAACATCACTAAGAGATGTTGTGACAAAGGAGTCGACTAAACAGCACTGCATTTCCACGACGTACCCCTGCTCTTATCACACCTGGGAGCAGGACGTGGTATTTTTGCCCTATTTTGCGTCAATCCTTTGCTGCTGAGCTGGCTGCCAAATACACGTAGCAGTCATTTATAGTGACCTTGTCAATTTTAAAACATCAATTATCATCATGATATTATTGAAAAGAGCAATGTGCCTGGAATTACACCAGCAGGAAGATGCTCTCTGACAATACAATTTCTTCCCATATGGCGATAAGCACATTAGTCCATAGCACCTTTACGCTGATTTAAAGTCTGTGTTACGCAGCTTGTACCGTTGTAATGACAATATTCTCAAAGCTGGGAAGGACTGGGAGGGAGGTAGACACTAAATAAAGCATTTTTTTTTTTTATTTTAAAGTACAGTAAATATAACATTGTTCCCAAATTCAAATAATATCCTCGTAACAGCTCAGTCCAAACCTGCACGCTGAGATCGATGCGCATGTTACTTGCTCAGAGGACCCAAAAATGGCTTGTTTTTATATAACTTTCATCATCCCAAAGGATCCAAGAGCGCCTCAGTGAGTGTCTGAACTGAAGCATGGCCAGCCTTCAGACAGAACAGTTGCCGTTCTCCCTCAGACACCAGCCCTTTTTGCTCGGTTAAGGTAGTCAACGTCCATGCTTTAAGAGGCTAGATCCTTTCTGCCAATCTGACATAGCTACCCTTGCATCTCAGCAGTATTTTAGGCATCGATCATCAACGCAGAAAAATGTTTTGCTCAAGTCTGGCTGATGTGCATTTCCCAACCTCCTTGACCACCTGGCTATATCAGGACTGATTTGAGGTCCAAGTATGGTCACAAGACATTTTTGCTTATTCTTCTGTACTTAAGTCTTAAAACTTACACACTGTCTCTATGATTGGTTTGGGGGTTTTTTGCTCCTGGTACTATATTTTACAGCACTTAAAGACTAAGTCTTACAGATGTGTCTGCAAGGAAACTGGCATCCAAGATGTTAAACGCCTGTGCAGCACTGCAGAGTGCAGTTCATATTCACAGGAGGTTTCCACTAACTTGTTTGGACAAACTGAGTAAATGTCAGTGGGAATTCTGACCCTGCGCATTACATTAATCTTCATAACTACTTGTCCAGATGTGTACATGTTTCTAGGATAGAGATGGATTTTTTTCAAGTTAACTTTTGCAGCCCACTGCTATTTGGAACGAGAACCAGGCTACTGGCATCCACAGCAACTTCTGCTCCTTGGCTCTGATGAGGACAGAGAGGGCTCATCTGCAGTAGTGCCCCCCTCCACCTCCAAGGAGGATGAGGAGGGTACCCCAGCCCCCGGCAGGAACGCATAACCAACTCACGCACTGCCCAGTGCTCTTCTCTGCAGCTACACAGACTTTGCTCCATAAATTCCACTGGCACTAGAATTAGACAGTTCTTTCTATCCATCTGCCCTGCTTCCTACACACCTCCCTCCTCCTCCCGTCCTCTACATGTAGAAGCCGGGGGGGGGGGGGGGGCAAATCTCTGCCAGCCGCAGGGGCTGCAGCAGCGGCAGCGAGCTCCCTTGTCCCTTGGCTTCACAGCCGCGGTGAAGCACGCACCGTTCCCGACAGCACTGAGCGCGGCCACATCCTCAGAGGTTTCATTCTGGTGCTTCTTTTGATGATCCAGGCAGTAGAATGACAGAGGAATGGAGGAAGAGAGAATCACTTCCCATACCGTAAAGCCAGGTGAAGGCTGTTTGGCTTCCCAACCGTAGTGGCCCAGAATTGGTAATGAAGCTGTCCACGCCTCATTCTTACAGCGCTCAGGGGGATGGAGGGAAGGGGCTGCTAGCGATGCTCCTGTCAGCCCAGTGACACACCATCCAGGGTTTCTAACAGATACGACGCCACAGAGAAAGCAACAGCCAAGTTTAGGCAGCAAAACAAAGACATGACGTTATGTACGGGCATAGGTATGAGTAACATCACAAGCAAACCGAGCTTCCAAGGCTCCGTTAACGCACGCAGAAGCCCATGCTGCCACGCTCTCACCGCTGCGGTTCCCCACGTCCCCTGGACCTGCCGTAAGCCGTACCACCTTCCTTGCCTGCCACACGCCACCAGACAGGTTCGTGACTGAATTACAGAGGTTTTGGTCTACACGGAGTTTAGGAGGCGATTTGATAAGGTCAGGTGTGTTTGTGCTTTGTTGTGAATAATTGCTTTTCAAAAATAAGCGCTGTGCGCTTCTGCTTTCATCTGCCATTGCCTGGCACAGTTTTGCGGATGAGTTGAACCGCAGGTACTGGTACATTCCACACCTCCCATCATCAATTAAACAAAGTGCACAGACATTGGGGACAGTTTTAATTTCATCGGAACCATACATTGAGCTTCTTTTGTTCCTGGTTTGTTGGGTTTTTTTAATCTCAAAGTCCCCCTACCAGCGACAAATTTCTATGACAAATTGAAGGTACTGACATCAACCAACGTGCTGGGTTATCTGGAATTAATCGCCTTGCATTTCAACATGTGTCCTTCAAAAGGATGGCACACACTCAGCGTGCTATTTCAGAGACGATAAAACGTTAGCAGCGTCTTCAGTTTACCAAATAGAAAACGCAATGCTCTTCCTCCTCTCCTGCAGCAGATGAGAAAAACTAGTGGTTTCTAGGCAGAATTCTTACAGCTTTTTTTGCCAGCTGTTTTGAACAAAGCTGTCCCCAAGACGACAGCCTTTGCAAGAGATTTAAAATCTGCAGTTCAGCATGCTTCAGTCCCATGCCTGTCAAGCACTCAGCATATTAGATGAGCTTCAGCCACTTTTACTTCTACCACAAATACATCTTCTTCACTTCTTGTGACTCATGAGATCATCAATTTGCAACTTTTGATTGATTAAAGGGCAAGTTTCCAGAAACTGGGCTCAGAATGGGAATAAGTTACTGCATCACCCAACGCCTCTAATGATACAGGAATGTTTCTCACAGATTTCTCGGGTCAGCTCCTCACGTGGTTATAAACTGCACGACTTTCAATAAGGTTGTGTTACCTTAACCACCGGCATCTCCCGCCGCTCCAGTGTGAAGGTCCCCAAACACTCCTCCGTCCCTATCAGCCTCTGGCCCAAAAAGAGATGGAGTAGAGCCTCCTCCTGAGAGACGCAACACTGGAGGAACTGGGAGGAAAAGGAGTTTCTAGATACCGTGCTGATATATGGAGAAGGCGATACTCTGAAACACAGTACGCTTCATTACACTAACCGATTTTTTAATATACAAATTAGTTACGAATTCCAATTACTAGATTCTTTGAAATTATTGGTACCTGTTAGAGCTGTTGCTTTGTTTCTTATTCCCGGTGCGCAGTAATTACTTGCTTTCAAAAAGTATTTGCCATGACAACATCTGGTGCACAAGATGAAATAGTCCAGTCTGAGATTGGCACGTAAGAATGTTGTATTTTGATGGCTCTATTATAACAGGTAATTACTGTGAGAGCTGTAGAGATCTACCATTAGCTTCATTACTCTGATAGAGCCTGCTTCCATTCAACGGGAAATTTGTGTATGCCGATAAATGTGATGGACTCGCAGATTTATTCACAGACCAAGAGACGGTCTGGCTATGGGAGGAAACAATTTCAGGGATGGGGTTATTTGGTTGGTTGGTTTGGGGTGGAGAGTGTGTGTGTTTGGTTTTCCTTCCAATATTGGATATCTTTATGACGTTCCAATCCACTTTGAGTATTTTCTTTTTTTCCCTTTCTTTTATGGATGAGTGACTTGCAGGTACGACCCATCTCCCTGGAGAAATGTCCCTGTTTGATGAGGCAAGCACCACAAGCGCTCTCCCAGCAATCGCGGTGCTGCCTTGAGGTGTGGCCGCACATCGTGGGCAGTTCGGGGTACACACGGAATGGTTTTGTAGGAGTAGGCACACCGTTAATTTTCTGTGCACGGTATTCTGTTGGTTACTGCCTGTATGTTGATCACAAAGCTGGGTAAATTTGTATTAAGACATGGACATGATGATAAGAGAATGTGAATCCCTAGGTGGGCTCTGAAAGTCACTGTCACTGAGGTAGGAAGGGTTCTGCCAAATACTTTCATGCAAAATACTTGGTAAAGTTAAAAAAAAAAATAAATCACTGTATTTGAGTTCCTTTTGCCAGATTAATCAAAAAATGATAGCTATACCCATTTACCAGCCCAATATTTTCAATGAAGTCATGAATCTACCTCTGTTCCGTAGAGGGATTCACGGATATTCCTGCTCATGCTGCTGTCGTCGTGCCAGTACCAGTACCGAGGGGAACCTCTGCCAAGTCACTTCAAGGTGGCAATGCAGGGGAAAAATAAAATTAAAAAAATGCACGTTTCCGTTGGATTCGTTTTCCACCAGCTAAATGTGACAAAACCACTCGGGCTGTGTTCTGACCAGTGAATCCATCAATGACAGCTCTGGCTCATCTTTCTTCTCCCAGAGCTGCTCAGACACGTGAAGAGATAACTGGAGAAAATGTAGACAAGGATGTACTTAAGACACCTCAATGAAAGAAATTCAAATTACCTGATCTGACAGAATCAATAAAGACTCATTAACTGCAGTGAAGAGTTGGATATACAGCCATTAATCTTTCCTGGGACCTTGCATAATTAACGAACATTGTAACCTCCCCTCATTAGCAAATCTGTACTGTTCAGACTAAGGTCAGCTACATGGGCAGGCTCAGCCTAATTTCTCACTCAGCTTTTATGTGCTGCAGCAGGAATGCGTAACTGGAGCATCCACGAGAACGCTGGTGCTCCAGATTTTCTCCAGACACATATCTGCAAACCACTTACTCTTTAACTCCTTGTTCTCTTGTCAAAAACCAAGTTAACTCCACTCCACACACCCCAGACTGCACATCTGGTTTTGTTACTGTACTGACCACCATCTCTTAGTATAAGCTCACAGCAAACCCAGGAATTCAACGAGAACTTTTTCCTTCTAGTTTTTCAGTCCCTGCAGGCCTAACCCTTTGTTCTCAACGCAAGGGCTGTGAACTCCTTCCACTAGTGTAGGGCAGTGAAGAAATGGGACCAGGTAACACTTTTCATAGAGATAACGGGATACAGGAGATACGCTGCAAGGTGCAGGATCAGATTCTGCAGCATTTAAATGTTTCCCTTCCCGTGCTGCACTAGGCCAACAAATCATTTTTTCTTCCATCAAGCGTCACTGGAAGACTCACATTGACACGAGGAGACACCAGACCTGCTGCACAGCAGAGGACGTGTGCTCACGCGACATCTCGCTCCCCGCTGTCCCCGACCCCGCTCCCACAGCGCCCGGAGAAACGTGGGCTCAGCACAGCATGGTGGTGAGGTCCACTGCGACCAGCCATAGCCGTGGGCCTTGCAAGGAAGGCAGAGGTAAGCACACACACAAACCTCTTCAGCTCTGAGACCTCCAATTGCTGTGAGAACTAAATTCAAGTGAAAATAAAACCTGCACTCAGCCCCCAAGCTGTTACTAGAGAGAAAGACACGCTGACACAGGAGGAACTTCCACTCTCGGGTTGGCATATTTGATCTTTTCTGCATCAATAATCAGTGAGAGCTACAGGATGTCTTAATGTATAACCCAGCACAACCCTAAGGAGAGGAGCAGATCCAAACTACATCGCCCGGGAGCAATCCCAAAAGGCTCCACGGCATCTTTTCTGAGAGACAATTTCTTATCCTTGCTGTCCAGGTTAGTAATTCACTTCTGACCCTCGGCAGTGGAAAATCGTCTCTCTCCCGTGCCCACCTCACTGACTGAGCTGCTTTGGCCGTGCCACCCTCGTCCTGCTCCGTGCCCACCTGCCCGAGGGAAGGGTGGCTTCCCCGTGCACCGCCGAGACATTCCCCCACGCGTCTCCAATACTCATCATTTATACTTCTGCAATCACCTACAGCGTTTGATAAAACATAAAAAAGGCTGGATTGCCACTGCCAGATACATTCAGAAAAAGAAAAGGAGAACACACAATAATAATTTCAAATCCTACTTTTGCAGCCCAACAAGGGAGCGGTACAAGCTACACATCCTTACCGATAAACAGAGGACCTGAGTGTTATTTTTGCCAAGACCGTACCTCTGCATACATTCAAAGGTTGAAACGGATCTTGTAAGTACTTAACACTGAATGATATCATCCGTAACACTATATGAGAAGCTTTAAAGGCAGATTCGTATAGAAAATAATAAATCATCTGCTGAAATGGCCAGCAGCCAAAGTGACGTTACTCAAATACCATCTCCGCTGTGGCTATTGCAGCTGAATCGGGCATTCCCCAGAGGTGTGTTTGTGTTTGGGAAGAGATGCTGCTGCAGCGATACCCTAATCACGGTCGGGCCCCCAGCCAGCGCCTGGCACCCGGCCCGGGGAGAGCAGATCCCTCCGGGGACAGCAGAGAGAAGCTGGAGGTTTGCCACGCTGCTCCAAGCGGGAGGGATAAATAGCACTGAACTGGAATTACTCTTTCTTGAAGAGCTCATCGGGGGCATGAGGTAGAGTCTGAACTATGCATAAACTGGAAACCTAGTGGTTTAGTTCTACTAATACCTTTGGTGAGTCCCTCCAGGTACGTGGGCAGAAGTGAACTGAAGACCGCCCTGCCAAGAGGCGTGCCTCCGGCATCTTCTGCCAAGGAGGCTGGAGGGAGATGCTCGGATTTTATGCAAAGAAAAGGTCTGTGTGTCTGCAACAGGACGGTGCCTCTTGGTGTCAGATCTCTTACACCATACGTATTCACTTTCATGCAGCCCCAAATTAACATTTTGGTTTGAATTACATTAAATGTGCCACAGCAAATAAAACTTGTCATGTCTGTGATTTGGGGCGAACAAATGGATACAGTTGCTGGGCTAGCAGTAAACCCCTCCTCTTTTCCAAAAACAGTCCTTCGCAGAAGCCCACCATTTATATGGTAGCAACAGCACTCCTTCATTATTACAACATTATTTGGTTTAATTACCTCTCTTCTCTTTTTTAGTCATTGCATGCATCCCATTCCGCTCATCTCCCAAAGAGGCTAGTCCTACCAATGTATTTGTTTTCCAACTTGCTATTTGTATCTAGAGAAACTTCTGCCTAAGGTATAATCCTCCCCACTGAGAAATGTTAATCCCATAGATCCTCTAGCGTCTTTCAGGGATTTTTCCACTTCTTCTATGGCCTAAGCTGCCTTCCCTGTACAGTTATAAACTTTCATTGCCAGAACACCACTTAACCAAAACCCCTTTGTCATCTGCAGGGCCCTGTGTTTTCCACATTTCCCAGGACTGACTCGGCCACGTGAAGGTCAGATGTGTTCCCCAAGGTTTTATTCCACAAAGTTCTTCACGCGCTGAAGTCAGGCTTCACTGCACAGACATTTATGCATGAATTGATCCGCCTGAAGTCATACCTCGGTGTAGAAACCTCACGTGCTGAAGTCCGGCTGAGTCGGTTTGCCTTCGGGAAGCTGAATGTTGTTACGGGAACCAGTTGTCAGCTTTGAAATCTCCGTCGGACGTCAAAAGACCACTAACATTAATTGCAGGTTGACTTTTTGTTAAAAATTATCCAGCTAAGGATTTCTAACTTGGTCAACAGCGATGGACAGTGCTGCCTTCTCACGAGCTGTCCAGTTCAACACTTGGAGTGGGGACTGGTTTTCAGTCCCTTCCCGTGACAGAACTTCCAACCCAGCTGGGGCCCCGAGATGCTACTGCACGACTACTAAGTAGAAAGTTAGTAAAGGACCATTTGCAGTAATAAACACACCACCAGATTACAGTACCTACTATTTTTCTCACCAAAAAAGGGTCATTAAAAGTGCAGCGTGAAGAACACTGTGCTGAAAGTGCAACTGAGAACATCTTTATGACCACAGCTCTCCATTTATTTTCCATGTCATGCTTCTCTGAGTACAGGCAGCACCCAGATACAGGTCCAGCAACAACCTACCCCACCGGTCACGGGAAATGACTCTTTGGAGGACATCCTGGCAGCTGTCAGATACAAAATGATCTTTTCCACAGAAGGGAAGGAAATAAAGCATAGATTCGATGACTTAATTTCTGTTCTCCATCTGTTTGCAGGGTGGCATGAGCATCAAGCACATGGCTGCGCTGCACCACCTCTTACTAGCCACCTCCCGGGACCCCGAAGCATCCCCGTCCCGCCTCCCCAGGTGCCGTACGAGGTCATCACAGAATCGCCAACAGGTCGGGTCGTGAATGATCTGTACGGGGACAATCTGCACAGGACATTCCAGGTATGGGTGAGCTCGGAGAGGGTGGCTGCTAAGAAAGGGACGTGGCTCTTCAGATAAACTTCCAAATGCAAAATCACCGCGCGAGCTCGTGCACAAGACAGAGACGTGTATAAATATTTCAAGAAAGAATGCACGCAAACAAAGAATTTTAAAGCAGCACTACATGATAGGTGTAAAGCAGGGAACTGTTACACTGGCATGGAGAAATTACAACTCTGAGAAACCACAGGATTTCCCTTGCCATGGGCTGGTCTGAGTACCATATGGATGCAAAAGAGTAGTCTGATTTCTGGAAGGGCTAGGTATACAAAATCCCATTGCTGAGGACACAGAAATTCATCAAAAATGAAATCTGCAAGTTGCAGCTATACCAGCGTCTTGGAAAAAAGGTCTCAGGAATCTAAAATAAAGGACCTGGGAGAACTAGGATCCTCCCTACGCCCAGGCTGCTCTGGCAAGGCTCCCACACGGTGACAGGCAAGCAAAGTAGCAACCACGCCAGTCCTCATGCAATGGGGCAAACGGCCATAACCGCACAGTTGACTTCAGCCCTAGAAGCAGCACTGTACACACTGCAGAAACTTCCTCGCTGTGAGATGGTGGGAAAGTGCAAAGACTACATCTGCTTTCATCAGGCTTTTTTCCTGCTTCTCTGTCAAGCGCTGAAAGAAGATTCATCAAGAAAATCATCATTATGCGATTATTTTCAGATAAGCTCATGTGCATCCATCACATGCACAGTTGCTATTTGTAACGGGATGGAAAAGTTCACAATGTAAACGAAAAAATCTACTGCTAAACTTCCTTGTGCACAAGTAGCATCTGAACTACAAAGATTTTTGTTTTCTTTTTGTTGTGACAACTGGTCATCCTCTGCCTTTCTGTCTCAGAGACCTGTGGGCTTCACTGCTCTTCTCACTTCACACCAGGAGTTTTCAAAGGCTCTTCCAACACCCTTTCCCCAGACATTTTAAGCGTATCGATCTTTTCCCAAAAATACCACTCACTTAACACAAGATGGCACCGCTGACCATCTAAGGGGCTGAACGTGAGGCCAGGTACACCGGACAGGTTGGAAATCTGATTATTCCACTCATTTCGTGGCTCCTGAGCAACCTCTTCCTGGTGCTTCTCCTCCCCGTTCCTCGCTCAGCTTTGCTACGGGCACAGTGTGTTTTACTGCTTCGTCTTCCAACAGACACTTGGTCAAAACAAGCAAAAATCTTCCCCAAACCTAATTAAGCCTGGCA
This sequence comes from Grus americana, assembly GCF_028858705.1. Taxonomy (NCBI): domain Eukaryota; kingdom Metazoa; phylum Chordata; class Aves; order Gruiformes; family Gruidae; genus Grus; species Grus americana. The sequence continues at coordinate 18,857,228 of NC_072865.1, forward strand.
GTACCCTGGTTAATACAAGTGAAAGAAGAGAGTCATGATAGATTAATAAATATTACTCAGCATAGTAATGCATCTCTGTGATATTAGTGTTTCTCCTGAGTCCCCAGGAAGCAGAAAAAACAGGGGAAGGCTGTCATCAGGTTTTTTCCTGCTTCTCTATCAAGCACTGGAAGAAGATGCATCAGTAAAATCATCACTATATGATTATTTTCAGATAAGCCCATGTGCATCCATCGCATGCACTGTTGCTATTTTTAACAGGATGGGGGAAAAAAAACAAATCACAATTTAAATGAAAAATCTACCGCTAAACTTCCTTGTGCACAATTAAGACTGGGTGCGAGCCGCCAGCTTAGGTTGGATGCTCAGCACCCACCGGCCCGACGGCAACCATCACGCAGAACTCCTCTGACGGGACCGTGTCTCAGTCACTACCAATCTGGACCCGATTACTAAATGGGGGGAAAAAAAACGTTGACTTGATATTAGTGTTTCTCTTGAGTCCCTGGGAAGCAGAAAGACTGGGGGAAGGGTGAATTCCTTCCCTATACAACAGAGAATTACATCCTTTCTCTGGAATGTTTAAGCTAATTTGGAGAATTTAACAGATATTAATGTGCTTGCTGCAGAGACCTACACACCGGTCTACAGCTTGAGATGAATTACTTGTGAATCTTGTTCTATTTCCATAGCGCTCTCTTGAAACAAAGCAAGTTCTATAGTACTTTATACTTTTTTTTTTTGAAGTAGATTCTCCAAATCATTGCCCTTCAATTCCTTAAGGTGTTTTACACCTAGACAGGACTGAAATCTATAGTCCTTGCTCAAGGCTGCATTCCCATGGTTTCTCATTTCTTTAGGATACACAGGCAGAACCTGCCCTGTACGTATTCGCCAGGCTCACATTTTCCATTACCTTCCCTTAATGCTTCAAAGTACTCCTGCAGAGTTACCAATCCCACGGGCCAAACTTCTGCGGTTCTCGCTAAATATCCCCCAATTACAATTAAACAACCGATTGGCTTTAATAGGTATAAATCTCACCATCAACTGCAGAATAACTCCTTGGATTTCAGGGGAGCTAATTCAGATATCGTCCCGCTTTGCTATTTACTTTAGTGCTACTGAGAAAACTGTTTGGTGAGCATCATCCAGGGCCGTACCGGGGGTACAGCTGAGGTCCAAACCTGGGTCTGCATAGGAAGGTTCCTCCTTCTACAGTCATGCCTAGAGTCCTCGGTAAAGAAGGCTCATGTAGGCAATAATCTGCTTAGATCGAAAACACACACATTTGTTCATGTATTTCAAGTACAAGCAGGCTATTGTGTACGTAAGTACAACCAACCACGTAACGTCTTGGGCGCTACCACTCAGTCATGGAGGCTCAGCTGTCCCCAAAGGCTCACACTGGTAATTCAACATCCACATGTAACATCGTTTCTTTACGCAGACCAAAATCCACTCAAAATCATACAAACAGCTGTACTATACAAAATCAATATTCCATTTTGCTAACCTTTGCCTGATGGTATCAATTTTCCCTGCTTCATAGGATGGAGTAAATAATTCCCAAGCTGGCAGCAGGGCTACCAGCACAGCCCCGTACACCAAGGCTTCCTTCCATCCTACAGGTATTTGATTCCAGTGTAACCGAAGTACTACAGAAATCCTTCTGGACTGATGTCTGGACTCAAGAAGCTGAACTGTCCCTGGCAGGAGCACGCAGGTCCCCACAGCCAGCCATGGGGACTGACCCCTGGACAGTGCCCAGCTTCCCTTCAGGGATGGGCCCTGGGTTCTTCAAGGTAAATCCCAACTCCGTGACAGTCAGAGGAGCGTTACGGCTTTAAGGCAAAAGCTGATCACAAAGAAAAGCTACGGCCAAGCCTGCCTTGCTCCAGCCAGGCTCTGATTCTCATCCGCAAGTGTTCTCCAGCGGGAGCTGAGACCCAACCACGTGAGCGTTCGTGGTGCCCCAGGGCTCCCACTCCAGCAGCGGAGACCAGGGCTACCAGGCATCTTCCAGAGCCTGCGGCATCACCTGCGCCGGGCTGACCGAAGGGAACCAAAATGCCGCCTTTGCTTTCTAGCCTCGCCTCCTCTTCCCACGTATAAGAGATGCTGCAGCTCACGGGGATTTCACAGTCCTCGCAACCGACCAAACCGCCGTACGGAAGGCAGAGCAGTAGGCAGCGTGCTTGTTTATAATGCTTCATCTTTGTTCCCTTAGAGAAATAATCATCTTGTTATGTAGAAGTTCTCATTTTCTCCAATAAAATACCCCTCGCTGGATATTTCTGCAGTTATTCTTAGCATTTCTGACACTTCCAACTTCTCTAGGTATAAATCCCTTTCTTTCCTGCCTCCTTCCTATTTCTTTGGCTAATCTTTATACTTTTACTGACTGATGAATTGGTTTACTAGCTGATGCATCTCCTTCTCTACTAGTTTTGCCTTTCCACATATTTATCTAATTTACCTCCCCCACTCCGCAGCTTAAGTCCTGATATTTTTATATTTTTAGATTCAGGCTGAGAGGGGCCTATCTTTTGTATTGGGGCTAAACCTAGTGACTGTAGCTCTTTTTCCTTGGTACAAACACACTATCATCAGAACTAATCATTATAAACTTCAAAATAAAACTTCTTTTGCTCTCAGTAGAAAAATACATAATATATATAAACTCATTAAAACTGTAATTCTGGTTAAAAAGTTGTTTGTAAGGTGCAAAACTTAATCCCGTATCAACTGATTTATTCAGTTTTCTATAATATGTAATAGAGTTTTCATATTTAGGCAGCCTCGCAGCAGGAAAACCTACAGTCCTAATTTGCAACATTCCTCATATACCGGTGCTAAAGGATGTAAAGCATTCACAGGTCCAGAAACCAACGTACCCTCTTGTGAATCACAGTACACAATGTCAGACAACAAAAAAGCCAAGTGACTTCCATCAGCAGCCAACTTGATCCATACTCCACAAATAAATGTGAAGAGCCAGAAAATAATCATTGTTCTAATCACTGCCTGCACTGCCAAACTGCTGGAGCCACTTCCTCCCTGGTAGAGGAGATGCTCCGTCACTTGATGACTTCCACTAGGCATGTCCATCTTTCTGGAACAGATGCTCACAACCTCTTAGAGAACATTTTGACCTGTGCGAAATTTAGTAACCTAGGTTCTCCAGCTGTTTTCTTAACACACAAAGTTTAAGTACGGAATATGCAACCTGCCCATGTGTCTCTGAAAGCACGCATCTTGTGGCTCCCTGATATGACTTCATTGTATGAAAATGAAGATAAAAACCTTTGTCTGAAAATGAAAATTAAGGATATAAGTTGCCTGAACTAGAATTTGACCAAGATCTTGAATGAACTACAGTAAAAGTGGCAATTTTCTAAACTACTGTTACAGTATTCTGGGGCCATACCTTAGATTTAATCTGGCTTGTGAACTTCAGTGCAATTTTACTTCTATGAGAATAAATGGGGAATGTATTTATTAAAGTCAAAAGTTTTACATGAGTGGAAGGGAAGGCTTGTGTGAGAACAGGCTCAGTATAAAGCTCACGGTTCAAACACTACCAATGAACCTTTTGAAGTGCATTTGGCCTCAAAACCAGGCTCAATCTCTTTTTCAATTAGCGTTTTCAGGATGCTTTCACCAGGACAGGAACCCTAAAGTGAGTCAAAAGCTTTTTCCTGTTAAAAAAAAAAAAAATTCAAGTGTAACCCCAAACTGCAAATTTATCCAGAATTCGACCTCTTTGATCCCATTTGGTTCAACTTTTCTACTTGCAGCAATAATTCCTGGTTCACGGGCTCCAGTAGGAATGACCTGTTCCTTGGCAGGGTACGCTGTTACGTTTCCATCACAATACATAAGCTCCGCTTCAAGAGGGCGAGCAGGCAGCGGGCCAAAAGCAGAATACCTCTGCTTCGCAGTCATTTCTAAGCCAAGATATTCTTTTTACTTTTCAAAAGCATGAGTGGTCAAAAAGCACTGCTTGGAAATTGAAACCATCCTCCATGCACCTCTGCTTCTCTCAAATTAAGCTTGAAAAGCATTATGGATTACATGACTCATGCAGCACGGGGACTGCGTTTTCCCAATCGATAACGCTCTCAGTTTATATTTCTCATTTGCACCTCAGTGTTTTTCCTGTCTTTATTGCTGACGTGAAGAGACGAGCCCACGGATCCCTGCGAAGAGTCATAATCCGTGTCGGCAAGGAGCTCACCGGACAACACGTCTTCATCGCTCTCAGCCATCTGGTCGTTATCCGTCTTCCCTCCTGAAGGGTCCTGTGCAACCAGGCTGGAAACTGTGAGGCAGTATTTGGAGTTTGTTAACCAGCCACAGTACATCTTCCTTTGCAGCACACCGTGCCACGCTTTGATTTGTCTGACAGTTATATAGCTATCGAGGGCTTGCTTTAATCTCAGTAGCAGGCTAAAGTATTTTTCAAGCTGTAGCATTTCTGTTTTATGACTGTCCAAATGCTGCAACGTTCTGCTGGTATTACTATAAAAATCCAGGGGAAAAAAGCTGAATTAATTCTGGGCAGATTGTGATTCTCCATGGGTTAACTCAACTCCTAGCGCTGACTCCATCAAATTTGGCCCCTTCTGTCTGCAGACACGGGGTTACAGCCCCAGTTTCAAGGACTAGGGGGTGAGCTCCCTACACAAGCAGGTATTTTGCTTGGGGGGGCGACACATCGCGCTCTGCTTTCGAAACTCTCTGGTTTTAAAACTTACTGGGTGTTCACTGTGCTCAGGAAAGACACGGGTTGAACCAACTCTGGAATATACTGTCAACCCCGACCCTGCAACAGCTGGTACTGGTTGGAGATAAGAACAGCAGCAGGACCCACTGTTGCTGGCCTGCAACGTACTCCATACACGGACTCTAATGCCGTGGCCTCCCTACCTTAGGATGCCAACCGAGACACTGAACTTGAATGGCAATTAATTAAAACTCTGCCATCTGACGGTGTGAGCTGTGCAGGAGGAGAGGTAGATTCCTGCTGTAGGCTTCAACAGCATCTGCTCTGCTCTTACCCTCTTATCACAGCCACTAGCTCATCTCTCAGGCTATAAGCCTTATAATCCAAGCCACAGATGAGCATTTCCTTTTTATTGCTGCAGAGTGCCTTGTGTAATCTTCATGCCCTACATGTAGCATTTCCCTTTGCACTAGAAACCAGAATAAAATCATGTGGACCTTGACTGACACCAGTCAGCACATCCCATCCCAGCAGATATTCTACAGGAAACCAAGCTAGAACAGGCCAGAAATTTCACAGAATAAGACATGGCTATTTTTAGACATTCCCAGAGCTGTTTCTGAAGCTGGATAGATAGTATTATTACAGCCAAGCTAACTCCATACGTTACACAACCTTTCTCTCCAAAAACTAAGGGGATCGACATATAAGAGCTCGAGACAGAATAAAATATTCAAACAGGGCCAAGAGGTGTTTGCTGTGACACCTGGACCCTAAAACATAGTGCAGTGGGGAAGAAGTTCTTCCCTGTGAGGGTGCTGAGGCCCTGGCCCAGGTTGCCCAGAGAAGCTGTGGCTGCCCCTGGCTCCCTGGCAGTGTTCAAGGCCAGGCTGGATGGGGCTTTGGGCAACCTGGGCTAGTGGAGGGTGTCCCTGCCCATGGCAGGGGGGTTGGAACTACATGGGCTTTGAGGTCCCTTCCAACCCAAACCAGTCCAGGATTCTATGAAAAAGGCTAGAGACGCCTACCCAGCAAGTTTAGACCCTCTGCTCTTAAATCCACGGCCAAAACACTGCTAGCTGTGAAAAACTCAGACCAAGAGTTTTGTGATGTATACTGAGATAAGAAAACACAAAGTAGTTGAAGACTTGAGACAACTGCCTTTCCATCACATCGGGAGATTCCCCACAAACGTATGTCCCCATTAACACATTGCCAATGCTCAAAAATCAGCCCTGAAAGGGAAATAGGTAGAAAGGTTTGTATTCATGTTTACAGGGATACATTTTATGTTAAAACTAAACCTCTGATTATTAGCAACAGCACAGTTTGAGGGCAACAGGCAAAGGTATTGTTTAATAGCATTTTCTGCCATATATTTGCACTTTAACAAAAAAACCCCCAAACCCCAACATTTGAAAGTTTTACATCACTGCTCTGTTGGCCCTTAGAAATTAATGAAGAATAAATTAGAACAAACAGCTCATTTTCAGCAGACGAACATGAGAGCACCAGGTCTGACACAGGATTGTCCCCCTCAGCATCTCATCTCCCTCGGCCAGGGATTTGCTGCGGCAGCATCTCTAAGGGCGAGTATAAGAAGAGGGCAGCCGGGCTATACCCGGCACCGCTCCGCTGACATACCCTTCCTGCTTCCAGAAAGGCGAGCGTGCCGACCGGAAGCCCATGAAAACGCTTGGCATCCGCAACACCGCACTAGGATACGTGTGCGCAGTACAAAAATATACGTTCACAGGTACTGAGGCACACTGATTTTGATCGTTTCGAGGCATAAAAGGCCAAATGTACAGAATACAGGCTTTGCATCCAAAGAACTTAGTGTGGAGAGGGAAAAGAAAGGCTACCTGAAGTCCTAAAGAATCTTGATTTTACACCAGCCCTCATCAGCCCTCCCCAACGATAACACACCGTGCCTCCCCATGCAGCACACGAACTGAACCAAAAAGCTTGTTCGCATTCGGTCAAAATTTGTGCAAGTAGTTTTGTATCTGATGAGGGGCTTTTGGATTGTTCTTCTTGACTGTTCTTCTGATCAAAGTGACTTTTTTTAAAGTAAACTTAACACTGAGCAACTACAGTAAGAGCTAATGATACGTGACGGTCTTGGCAGGATGGATGAACTGTAAACTCTCACCAGCACTGCCGTTCATTTGGTGCCAAACACTAAACCTTGCTGCATTTTTTGCTTTGAAAAACAGCGACAAAGCTCACGGCCGGGCAGAATACGAACAATGGAAATGACTGTGCGCGCACATAAGAACTTGTTCTTGTTTTCTGCTAGAGGCTAAACAAACAAGGATGGTCTTTACAAGTAGCAAGACTGTAAGTCGATGATCTTAAGCATGGCCTCCCAAATTCCATTAGATTATTTTTCTGATCCAAGCACAGAGTCATTACGGAAGGGGTAATTACCCATCACCCAGCTCCCTGCCCGCTCTCAGTCCTTTCACAATTCCCTGCGAGCCACTTCAAAACCCAAAGGCGAACCAGCTCACCACGAGCGTTTGGTGCCTGGTTTTGGCACGGAGCTAAACACAAGCTCAGTCAAAAATGCTCCTTTTTGCACAACATTTTTCATAGTATTCCCTCTAACTCAGAATTGGAAAACAATAAAATGCACAGCAACTTCTCAGCAGTGGGGGGGGGGGGGGGAACCAACCAACCCATCTGTGAGGGACCGTGAAGAACTCGGGGAAGGCAACTCTGTGCCACACTGGTGGTGACACAGACCCCAAGGGCAGCTCTGGATTTGGAAGATGAGACCTGGGAGAAAGACCTGATAAACTTTCCTTCTCTAGAAACGGCAGAGTGGTTTTTTAGCTTTCCCATTCCTGTCCTGCTCCAAATCCCTATAATCCAAATACTGCCCCAAAGCAAGTTTCAACTCTGCCTCTGAAAAATACTGATTGTTTTGAACAACATTGCATCTTTTCCTTTTGTTCTGCAAATCATCCAACACTAACACGTTTAATGCCCTGACACCAACAATGGTGAACCAAGACAAGCCCTTGTTTATTTTTAGCATCGGGATTTACTGACAGTTTTACCTACTTCGTACTTTATCCTCTGCCACCAAGAATGACAGAAAAGTTTAAAAAATAACTAAAACAAACAATAAAAGCATAAAGTGACAATGTTACATGTTTCAAAAAAGCCCCTTTAATGTCTACATCACATCATTAAACAATTTTTTCATTGATCGCAACTGTTTAGTTGGAAAATATACGTTTTGAGGGCATAGGACCACACCACAGGACCTGAACGCTGGATAATTCCACAAGTTTTAGGGAACTTCTTTCTTCTCCAACAGCTAAAAGCTTCTTTTTATTTAAAACAAAAAATGGTGGACAATGAATTTTCAAGGCCAACTCTTGTACTTAAAATTCTCCATCCCGCATGGCCATACCTTCCTATAAGGGCATTCTATGGAATTATGAAGATACTCTGCTTGGTCAGGGTTCGCTAATGTAAGATACGGGTCGAAATGGAGAGCAGCCTGCTTAGAAACCGTCACGCCACAATTCGCTTTGCTGGAAACGACCAATGAATCTGTGAAGATGCAGCCAGGTAGTTGCTCGTGGAAGAGGGAAGCCCCCGTTCTCATCGCCCGCTCTTCCTGCTGCGGAGACATGCCCTTTGGGATGGAGCTGGAGAGCAGCAGCCCCCCCGTGCTCTGCACCCTGCCCCTCCGCGCTTACGTGCGACGCAGGAAGCATATGTTGATACACGTGATGTAAGTTTACTCTTCCACGTAGCCACACATCTGTGGCTTTGCAAACAGCATTCTCACTCGCTTTCCTAGGAGCACAAACTGCTGGAACTGATGTAAAAACCTGGATCACCACGGTGAAAGTAATCGTGCCTTCTCGTAGCGCACAGATGCTCTGCCTCAGCGCACAACAGCCGTGGTTTACGGACACGGTGCCAACAGATGGCACTCAAGAAGAGCTACGTGATCACAAGACCGACAATACCAAAATTTATATAGCGTTAAAAATACATTGCCTTTGTGCAATGCTGCGTCAGATCTTAAGGCTGCAGACACCGCACACAAAAATACGTATGTAATGTATCTTGACAAGTGGGTACCATCAACATCGCCAGAGCTGCCTCAGCTGCCCTCTCCATCCCCACAAGGCAGAAGCAGGTGTACGTGTAAGTAAAATACAGCTTATGCCAGGAAGTACGGGTCCTGCACTAAGTTCCTGACTAATCACCTATTGCCATCATTTGAAGCTTTATCTGTTTTCCCTATCCCTTTTATTTACAAAAAATAAAATTATGGGACATAGAAGTATTGTGCTTGATAAGCATTGTACATATCTCTCCTTTCGCCATGCCAAAGCAAGTGGTATCGTGTAAAAACTTATAGCTTGCCGCCTTCCTTAACTACCCTTTGTGCAAGCGCTTTTCACGCAAAGCTGATTGCTTAGCAATAATTTGAAGGTAGAAATGTGACCCACGTATCCTGGTCGGTGTTACCATTATTGTGAAACCTTGCTATTCCAGTTTTATTAAAGTAACAGATCACTACAGGGAGTTTATTAAAATTTTAACGTTATTAAAAGTGGAGTAACAATCTGGTTATTTTCTATGCAGAAGGGCACTAAGGATGCACTTAAAAAAAGACGCACTTAAGTCTGCGGAAAAGCCACGAAGTTACTGTGGAGCATTAAACTATCCTGGCTGCTTTGTGCTACTCTCACGGGGTGCCTGGCTGCTCCTGCTCTGGGCACGATCACTGCTGAAAAACACTTGATAATGATATCAAAAAAACATTTGCTATGTGTTATGATGTAACTGTGCCCCTTACTTGCATACACACCCAGCAAAGGAAAAGTTTAAGCCAGAGCTTACAGGCGAGGTCTTCAGCTTCAGGGCTGCATTTAGCCTGGTCCGTGCCTGCTCCTTGTGCGGTCACACGCAGCCCTCGCACGAGGGGTTTCCACTGTTAGGCACGACTGAACGCATCCCAATTCCCCTGTTCCTGCAGCCGGATTAATCTGTCACGTGCAGACGCTCCAAAGCGGCACACACTGTGCTGCACCATCAGGATGTTCTACCAGATTAGATTTAATTACCTGATTACCTTCAGGATAGCGCAAAACCCACAAACTTTGGGTACTGCCGTGCAGCGTGACCACAGGTAAGCCTTAGCGCCTCTGCTTCTCTGTTCTTTGCCTTGCAGAGATTAGCTGACACAGGTAGGTTACATCCCTTTTACTACGTGCACATATTTAGCATGACGGAGCACCAGATTTGCCTTAGGCCTGTGGGAACAGGCGTATAAACTAATAACATTTACATTTTCATAATGCTGTTGATCTCCTTGCCTATACCGAATCGCAGCATGATTTCCTCTCGAGCAGATGGGATGCTTATTCCCTGCCACGGAGAAGCGAGAGCAAGATTTGAAAGGTAAGATACACGCTACCGACAGCAGCCCCTACGACAAACTTCAGATGCTCCCAAGAGCTGGCAGCTGCTTTCAAAGACATATAATCAGCCTTACATGCTGCCTCTAATGAAATAATCTGAGGTCAAACCAATATTTGTACAGAACAACTGTGTTTATCTCCATGCTTAGAGATAATACACACAAGTATTTATCTCCTCGAAACCATTTTAAACAGAGTATTCCCACCAATTGGAGAGTTTTGCCAAAATATTAAACAGTTGCTTCCTGGAGTATCCTACAAGTTTCAGCACAGTTTGCCTCTATTTAGAGGTGAATAAATCATGAGAGCCAGTCCTGTTCCTCTCCGCAGCAGCACAACCCTGGTTCCCGTCTGCCTCAAGACGGGCTTTCAGCACATCTTGTATTGTTATTACCAAGGATGCCAAGTCCACAGACCTGCTTTGAATTTCAGTTTCTCCGCTGCAGCGTTACAAAGGTTTCCACTGGAATGTCCCTCGGATTCCCAGGCTTTGATGATGTTTCAATAGCACAATGAAAGGCAGGTCCTCACCACAACAAAAGACAAAATATCGTGTTTGAATACACGGAATTCTTTGGCTCCACAGAACATGTGTCATTTGGGATTGTTTTTTCCACAGATTCAGATCTTTCTTGGAGCGGGTTACTGTTGCGGATCAGTAACAGCATTTGCTCTCATCCATGGGATCGCTACGCAAAGCGAGCTAAAAATTACAGACCCGGTTACACAACTGAGGTATAAACTTAGTAAATGAAAACCAGTAAACTCATGAGCCGCTACTACGACTGTCTGCCACTATTACTCATCCACGCCACAGAATGCACATCACATTTTCCAAAAACATTTAACTTCTTTTTTCAAGTGGGTGCTAGGTATTTGTAGGTGTTGTGTAGTACATCATGGATGAAACAAGTCTCACGGCTTGGCTGGGGCAAACAGGGAGCAGATCAAACCAGATTCTGCTGGGCTTGATTTGCTAAAAGGGAGAAACATCCTTCTGGGCACTGACAAACGACCTTCCAGGCTGGAATCAGTGACCAGAAGGGGGAAAGACATCCCTACAGCACAACCCACTCTCTCCCCAAGAGGGGATCTGGGGCTTGTATAGCAAAAACAGAAAAGAAGCTGAAGCAGATAAAACTGTATTTGTAATTCCAGGAACACCTGATGAGTTTGGACTCCCGGGATGGATGTTTCATGTGCCACAAGTTGTATTATCCTGTTCTGCTGTGGTTTTACCATGTGCATTTTTTTTTCCCCTCTGTCTGGTCTCTCTCGTCTTATTCATAGTGGAGTTTTTGTTTGCTTTTGTCTTGGGGGTTTTGTTTGGTTTTTGTTTGTTTGGTTGGTTTTTTTACACAATCTCTTCCTGAGCTAACAAACTGAAAGATTGACTGCAGCTGCCTCTGGAGGATGCCTACTCATCAGATACCAGCAGTCAACCATCATTAAGTTAAGACACAAAACCACAGGCTCTCACTGCTTGTGTGCACAGAGACCCCTCAGACGTCAGCACGTACCAGCCTTCTGTATCTCACTCGCACCACCGCCCAGGTGAGAGAGGATCATCCTCAGTGCAGATCAGAAGACAGACATCTCCCCGGAACAGAATCCCCCTGAATTCAGAGCTGAGGAGGCTCCTGGGACAGCCAAAGCGGTTGGTACCCAGCAGCCAACCTCTGGGCTTTGCTGAGCACAATGTTACAGTGAGTATTCTTGTAGATGGTTCTGCTTGTCCTCCTGAAGCAAATATGCCCATGATTTAGCTTCCTTTTCTTTTTTTTTTTTTTAATTAAAAAAATCCCTCTTAAAGTCAGACTAACAATATTGCCATTCTTGCTAGTGAGAGACTAACAAGTATGTGTGGGTAATTCAGGGCTTTACAACACACGTAAAAGATGAGGCCTTTGCTTTCAAGACCCTGCAATACAATACAAATTTTTTCAGCTATACCAGAGCTACTTTGCTGCTACTCAAACCTCGCAGACCATCTCTTCATGAAGCAAGGTCCGCAGGTTCCCTGAAGAGGCTAAACGGAGGCCCTGGGTATGGTTCAGCACCAAGACACGAGTAGCGGTGGGCACTAAACTACAGCGACGGAGCAACATACAGAAACTGGAACTGGATCAGTGGTTGCAAGAGAAGCAGCGGGTTGGACTGTTTACCCATGTCAAATTGTATAAATATCTATGTACAGCTGATTGCTCAACCTGCTGCGTGTAGGGCTCATGTACTAAACACCAGCTTGCACATTCCACAAAGGGGTTTGGGTTTTTTTTTTTTTTCCCTTCTTTCTAGGCTGTCAAAAAGGATTTGGATGAGGTCAGTCTCTGAACAAAACATTAAGTCTTAACTCAAGGAAGGACAGAAAAGCTACGTTTTCTACTGTACAGCACGTTGCCATATTGTGCGTATCAGTCCGACTTGTTTTATTACTAACAATTACCAGCTACAGCCGGGGTGACCTAGTGAACTAGCTTTCTGATGCAGTCATTAGTCACAGTTCAATAGACATCATGATATAGTAGGATTCGGAGTCCTGAAAAGTAACGGACAGTTATCAAACAGTTGAAAAACCATAGACTAAGCACAAGCAGCACCGCAGCTGCCAAGGGGGGAAGAAACCTCATGAAATCTGGAATGTGTTTCTACTTACTGTCCATCCTAGTAAAATAAAATGATCTCTCATTTGAGCATATGGTTCTGCTTAGACAAGAAACTGTATATATTGGTCTAAATCCAGAATAGCCTTTCTGACATATTACTCAGTATTAGAAAATCACTACAACCTGCGTGCTCTGTAGCAATTCCTAACACTAAGTGCAACAAATCTACAGTGATCCTCCTACTCCCCCTCTCCTCCCCAGCTTTCTGTCCTGGACCCGTTTGTTTCTGCTTTTCTCTGCTTTATACCTTTTTCTATAAGGCCAGTTGCAGATGTCTTTCCCCTTTTTTCCCCCCTCCATGCTGCTTCCATCTTGCCACGCGTCTCTTCAAGAGGAGATTACAACTCTTCCCCATGAAAAGCCTTTCGGCGATATCCTAGGGTTCCCAGTTTGTACGGTAACCTACTGATTAAACAAGGGTTCAGCTTTCGAATGGCAAATACCTCACAGCTAATCTGCATACGTACGTTTTAACAGATTGCTTAGCTTTTCCTCGTGCTTAGTCAGCGGGACAGAGGAACCTCCAGACCTTTGGGGCTACTCAGGTGACAGTGGAGATGGAGTCCTGGGTCCACAGTGCTCCTCTTCCACTCCCCAAAAGAGGGAAACGATGGCCGAGAATACCCAGGTCAGGCTCGCATCCGTGTTGCTGCCTGGCCAGGGGTTAAAAGCCTGTTGCACAGCATAGCAGCATCCTCATCCTCCTTCCTGCGAGCTCCCATGAAGTGTCAAGACACAGAAAAAGTAGTAAATTTATCTGAGAAAGGAAGCAAGCTTTGTAGATCTTGGTCAATGAATGGGCCCTCTCTGAAGAGGAGCTGGTTGACATTTTTCTAACTGTATTTTCCAGTTGAGAATGTATTTTAGACATGATCCAAATTTTCCATGGGAACATACTGATTTTCAGAAAATGGCATTGCAAAACAAATATTGAACTGAAACATTTCAGTGAGATCAAAACATTTGAATGGAGAAAGCTCACTTTTGTAAGAATGGATATGGATGGGAAAAGAGACTTTGCCAGAAAACCACTCAGCCAACTGGGCCTGGGTTGGATCCAGATATGTCAAAGATAGATTCATTACTGCTAGGCTCTTCTTCAGCTTACGGAGCCGTAAGGACGGAGCAGTTCCAAGGCACCCGTGCTGACGATGAAACGAGAGCCCGGTCCCTCAGGGTCCCTGAGGTATAATCTGTGCAGCACGACCACTGCCTTGCTGGAGTGAGCTTGCAGAGACCTGCAAACGCTGTTGCACAAAGCATGACAGAGCTGGACATCAACCGGCATAGCATGAAAATCTAACAGCAAGGTGATGCAATCACAGACAGCAAACATCAGTGCAGGAGAACTGCAGAGCTGCAGCAGCACGGCCCACGACTCTCCTAGCAGGCTCCCGCTTCCTTTAGGGGAGACTGGAAAAGAGAGCCTTTCCATGAAAAAGCAGCTGCTTAGCTGAGTAAGAGAACATTGACACCCACTGAGCAACAGGCAAATACAACCGTATCAAGAAAAACACTAAAATAATTTTTGGGATTTTTTTTTTAAATTGAGCTCTTTTAGCAAAGCATTGGAGAGAATGGCAAAATCCTTCCCCACTGCTCTTAAGGAAATGATTCCTTGGGACTGTGTTCATCTCTGTGGACTATAAAGTTATTTCCTGAAATTCATCCCGGCTGCTAGCTCCCATTTAATTTGCCACCCACCAATTCAAGCTAGATCATCTGAAGAAATGGGCGATATCGTCCTCACCAGAAGACCAAAAGCTCTTTCCATTTCAAGACACAGAGACCAGAGAAGGGGTGATCTCTTTCAACAAAGAAAGATGCCCTCATGCCATGAGGTCGGCATCCCTTCCACGTACCGGAGAACTGTCTGTGCCAACAGGATGGATTCTCTCTGCATATAGAAGATTCCTACGGACCTCAGCCAAGATGAGGGTTTGTGCCAGGGATGAGGGAGCCTCAATTACTTGTATAATCATCCTAGTACAGCTTCAGTTACTTGACAAGGCTTACACATGGGCTGAGGTTCGAGTGGGTAGCTTCATAACCTCTTGAACTGGGGAAAAAATTTTGTAGAGCAGACACCTTCACCTAACTTGGGCTGAAATACAAACCTCCTTACAGGGAGCAGTGCCCATCAGCTGAAGGAGAGCCCAAGCCGGGATCAGGTTATCTGCATCACCCCACTGGAGAGGCAGCTGCTGATCCAGAGGTCCAAGCCTTTCTCCCTCGGGGCCGAGATAAGCATCTCTGAGGAACTGGATGGGTACAGACATGGACAGTCCTACGACAGTGAGGCTGATAAAACAGCAGAATTGTAGACAAATATAGGGAGATAAGAAATTATTATCATACGTGGAAGACGATCAAAACCCTTTGCAAAAGTAGGCTGCATTTCATATGAGGGGCAGAAGGAGTTTCCTTAGAAAAAATGCACTGCACCAGCTACAGTGACAGTTCATTTAATATATTACCCTGTGAGACACAGAGCTGGACCCAACAGCCCACGACAGAACGAGGAGCTCCTTTCTCCCCAAAAGACATACAGCTTCCTTCAGTATTTGTAAGATCAAGCAGCCAGCTGTTCAGAGCAGTATAGTTCTAACCCTATGATCCAGGCTCTTTCACCATACACAAACATATTTCTCAAAAGGAGCTTTGCAAATCAGCTGTCTCACCCACGTTTACAAAAAAAACCCCCTATATATAAAAATACATATATAGCTTCAACACAGCAGTCCCAAGGTAAGAATTTCATTTGCAATTTAAAATCATGGTTTGACACAGGATCTTTGAGGAAATGTGATGAATTTGTGTCAGTGGAGGAAAAGCCAGTAGATGGTCTTATGCTTCTGAGATAACCTCATTGTACCTACCGCAAAAAGATACTCTTAAAAGCAGCACAAACTTCTTTACACCTTGACTACATTGTGAGGATCTTAGGAAGAAAAAAATGCTTCCTTCTAGTTAGCCAAAACAAGAGTTTCTTTGAAAAAACATCCTCAGTGGAGTAGGATACTTCATTTGCAAGCTCCTTGGTGTCCCTCCTACAAATGGGCACAGACTACAGCTTGTAAGGGCTAACACCGCTCAGATAACGTGAGGAGAGGGGACGATGTCTCAGGAAGAGCAGGACATTCACGCTGCAGTAATAAAGACCATCACACTATCTGGACAGGTAGTTAGCAGAGTGCTGTCATTAGCAGCAACGACCTTAACCCCACCAAATCAACTTCAAATGTGGTTTGACAAGAGGGTGTTTCCATGAATGAATGCTGGTATTTTCTGCTGGGTTTGCTGAAATAACATCTCTGGTTTGTTTTGGTGAGGTGGCGGTAATTTAGGTAAACTATACAATAAATTACCAATCTTTCAGACAATGACTTTTTCACCAGCTAAGGCGGAGATAAGCCCTTCTTTCACAGTGAAAAAGCACAGCACAGAAGCAACACCTGGTTCACTGGCCAGACAGTTTTCTTCTCCCCCCTCTCACAGAAGTAGCACAGGATGCTCTATGCCACCGGTAAAAACCTCACATCGCTCCGAACCCAAGCGCGCACCCCAAACCAATTTTAGCAACACACACCCCTTGTGCAGAAGTGCAACACGTGCGTAGGGCCCATGGCACTTCAAACCTTTCCCCGACACCTGCTTCAATTGCTCAGGTTTGTGCCCTGGCCGCCCTCCAAGCGTGAGCTCACTCCGTGCAGCTGGACCCCCCCCGCAACACATCACAAATCCTGACCACGCCGCAGCAGTGCCAGTGCTGCAGGAGACGCGGTGCTCGGGGCACATGCTGGCCCCTTCCAGATGCGCTCGTTCCTCATCCACCATCTATCATCCAGCGGGAATCGAGGCCAAACCGGGAGGAAAGAGCGTGAAATGAGTCAGCTGAGAACAAGAAGGAATAATATGGCGTGGGAGAAAGTGTAAAGGTGGTGCCAGAGGTGTATTGCTCAGGATGAGGTTATGGAGTGAGGCGGCAACCTGGGCTGAGCGCAGCTGGGCAAGGAAAAGGACCCCGGGGACCTCATGACTAGGAGGGAACTGGGATGGCCAAGCTGGAAAAGGAACAGGATTTGATAAGGAACAAAGGTGGTAGGGGAAACGGCAGAGATACAGAGCAGTCAGTCTCTGCACAGCCCTGGCCAGAGGCAGGGGAACATCATCACTCCCACCGCACACACATAGATCCTGGGACCGAGCATCCTCCTCCTGCCACCTCCGGCCACAGGAGGGAGATTCTGAAGAGGGCATGGAAGCCAAGGCACTGCTGCTCTCCGCAGGCAGGCTTACTCATCTGTCAGCAACGTCTCCTGCAGACACCCCAGTCCTCTGGGCAAGCCATGAATCAAACCCTCCTGTGACAATAGCCAGAGCTTGAACGGGGACAAGCAGAGGTCAATTAGATGTGGGAAAAAACCTGCAGAGGTGACTTAGCATTTCATGGTAAAAGCCAACTGAAGTTTACTGTCCACAGCAGTCGCACTGTGGATGTTACAACTCACACCAACCATCATGAATACTGTCATCATTGTCCCACTATATCTCATCATGTGTGGCAAAGCTGTCTTGAATTACAGATAATTGGCTGAAATAAATACAAACTAGGTTAAAATCAAGCTTAATTGCTATGTATGGCTCTGTACTTACAAAGCTGTTGTGCTAAAGGTGTAGTAGAAACAGCAGGTATAAAAATCTGATTTATTTTTGAGGCGAAGTCTGATGAATTTAGGAAGAGAATGCCGTTGTGTGCTTGCCTGCAAGAGCAAGGGACTGGACTCAAATTTGGGGAAGTCACTCAGTCCTATGACCTGTGTTACACATCAGCTGAAACACAGCAGAGAAAGTTACGGAAAAAGAAAGAGGTACCCCAGTTAACAAAAACCCCCAAAATAAACATATCCCAAAAAAACCCCACAAACCAAAAACTTGACCCACACCCTCAAATCCACCCTTTCCCTGGCACTTCTGTGCTCAGGCCTAAAGACAGACCACTCCATTCTAGCCGTACAATAAAAATATCTTTCTAGAAACTGTGTGATGCAGTCGCGTATGAACAGCAAACGGAGGCAGAGCAAAGAAGAGGTGACTTGCCTGGCAGCAGGTAAAGAGACCCAGAAAAAAGCCTTGTCTGTACCGTACCCACCCATTCCTCACCCCACACCAGACCCAGAATGCCGTAACTCCAAACTAAAATTTGCATCTGTAACTTCAATTTATTTCGTATTTCTACTTCATAGGCAAACCCTACCATAAAGACAAAGACAATATGCAAACTATGGGTGGAGTAAGTATGTAGCCAAATTAGCACAAATTCTTTCAACATGAGACAAAAAACATATGTGAGACCATACTGCCTGAATTGGAAGCACGGTGATTTTCATTTATACGCCAAAATGTTAGAAAGTGAATTTTTACCACAGTTTAGAATTTCCTGTTACATAACAAGAAATTTAAGCTGTGTGGGAAGCTCCGGGATGCCACCCCAACCAGCAGGCACCTCAGTCCTTATCCCTCGGCTTCATGCAAAGAAAAAGGAAGAGAAATACCACAGAATGATAGCTTAGCCCTTCTTATTTGATTTAAAAGCAAGATGATACTGAATTACTGAAAACCACCAGGCCTGATCTTACAAATCAGGGTCTGATGTAGTGCCCCTCGTCTCCAGCAACCAGAAAGAATGAATAGCAGGGGAGTGCTTGATCCAAAGATCCAGAAAAGAAATACTGATGTACTAAGAGCATCAAGACAAATCCAGTCTAGTTCCAGTCTAGTCCAGACACCACTCAAAGCCTTTGCCAGTCAAAGTCTCATCAGTCACCAGAATGCAATCAAACCTATGATTAATGTGTTAATTTTTAAAATTAAACTGGATGTCTGGCATTCAAAAAAAAAATCACAAGTTGCTCTTGTTAGAAGTAAAAAAAAAAAAAAAGAGAAAAATCACTCAGAACGATGGTCAAAATTTCTAAATCATCTTGCTTTTAGCAAAATGCTACTCTTTGCATTCACACAACTTGCAAATATAAGCACTAAATGCTAACCAGCTATCTGTCTATCAAGAATTACTCACTGAAACCACAAATAACGCGACTGCAATTACATTTGTTCGCTTCCACCATCGCAAAAAACGGCTGGGCGCTGCAGGAGGAGGAGGAGGAGGAAGACATCCACAGCCGTGGCTTATACAGTGCTTCCTTGGGTAACTTTTGCAAAGGCATAAACCAGAGACCCTTTAGAGCTGAGCAAACGAGCAAGTGTCTGAAAACATTCACTTGTGTAACCCTGAAAGCCAAGCTCCAGCACTTTGCCACAACAGACACCACATTGCTGTGCACAGGTGTCTCAGCAAACACTGCAGAGCAGAAAACTAGAGGATAAATACATTTCATAAATACGTGTATTGTGTTAACTCATTTGATTTTCATTATTACTATTAATTCCATAGTATTTTCAGTTCTCCGGTGCCTATTTTTCAATCAAGTCTACCGCAGTCGAAGGAACTTTATTCATTTCGATGATTGCTTAAATACCGTACCTTTGCCCATCCCCGCGACTTGCACGAAGTTTAGGACACCTCACCTTTGCCTTGAGATCCTTTCCTCCTGCATTTAACAAGGTGCCCTCTTTGCTAAACAGCCGCAGCCAGGCTAAAGCTGCATCAGTAAATCTTGCGGGGCCAGCCCCCCTCAAGCTACACGATGATTTACTGCGGGCGGGATTTGCTTTCTGTTTTTCTAAGCCCACCTCTTCAGCAGATGGGAAAGTCTGGTTGCACTGGCTGTAAAATATCAGGAGTTTGGGGTGCTGTTTTATGTGCAGTAACCCTTCCCTACTTCAGTCTAACAGTTTAATGCAGGGGTTTTTTATTTTTTTTTTTTTTTACTCTTCTTGAAGCTGTCCAACAGCTCCTTTGGATAGGATAGCAATAATAAAGTGAAATCTAGGCAAATCTCTACCCTGAGTACAGGCTTGCAAAGATAACGGAAGATTTCTATGGGGTGCGATGACTTCTACAGCAGTTAAAAGCATTTAAAAAACCACTATTACCCCGTACTCTCTGAAGTAACAGCACCCAGTGCAATCACCTCCTCCCCTTTCCCCGGCTGACCGTACCTGCTGCTGACGGCCAGGTTAATGCTCCACGGATCGACGGTGTAAGTGCTGCCCCACCACCTACTCCAAACCAGCTTTAACTTGGGCATGGCAGCACAAAAACGAGCAAAAACCAAAAGCTGAAGACAAGGTCTTAACCACAAAGACAAGGAAAACACGCGCCCTCCCGGCCAGCGCCACCCTGCCGTGTCTGCAGTGCAAAACGTCCCGACTGACCAAAGGAGGAGCAAAGAGGTCGAGTCCGGACAAATCAGTGGAAAGAGCCAAACCAGTTGGCCAAGCACAGATAACGCGCATTTCCAAGCTGGTTACGCTCCTGGAGTTGAGTTGTATCACATGTTCACTGCCAGAACACCTCCCGAATGCCCACGTGGAGAAAGCTACACACGGGAAAACTCCTCTGAAGTTGTGTTGCAGTTCACCTTTCCATTTAAATGGTTTTGAAAGAGTCTCTGAAGAAGAAATTACATGACTGTAATACCCTTCATATGTACTTGCATGTTCATGATACGTACTAATTCCACTGAATTCCCACCGATTTTTACACCGCTTGTTTTTTCACGGGACAAAGCAGGAGGTGGCAAAAGGCAGCTACCTGTCAGCGGGGCTCTAGTGAGACAAGAATGGGAAGGAGATGACACATAAACCAATTTAAACAACAATTTACTCCCCTCTCTTTTTACAGGTTCTAGCAATGTTTTTTCCTCTTCCCTTCCAACGCCCTCCCTCTGCTCCGGACACCAACAACAGGTCCTCTGGGTACCCTGAGCTGCTCGGTGAAATGGAAATTGGAGCAATGTTCTCAACTTACATACAGTTTAAAGCTTTAGTTGATCTAGAGAAAAACTTGCATGCCTCAAGTTACCTTCTTTCCAACTGTTACTCTGATTAAATCTATTACCTTCATTTATTAATATATAAACTTTACTCATGTTTATCAATACCTCTTGAGGTGCCTAAGGGAAAGAAACAAAGAATATTCTTATTTCTGCTAGCACTGGGTCACTCCTTTGTACTCCTCTGTGTCAGTGACTCTTGGCATATTTGTGATTGTTTCCAGTTGAAAGTCACTTTAATAGTTTCACACGCAAGCTGAGTGCTGAAGCGGTTGGTTTGCAAATACCGTAGGAGACATCTATGACATGGTTGTTCAGTGTCTTTCACTGGGATTGCTGAACACGGCAACACACACTTCCATCACACGCTCTGCAAGGTTGATTTTACAAAGCCTAGCCTAGCGTCAAAAACTAAAGTGCAAAAATGCTCGTATATAAAAGATGCATCAAACTGGACCCCAGCGCTAACGCCTGTAGTAAACCGCTTCACAGGATTTCACACTTGGAGGTCTCCGCATTAGCGATTCCTCTCTTCCCTGCCTGTCAGCCAAGAGAGAATCCATGCCGTGGAATGTGTATCTGCTTGCTATACATCCAGCTTTTTTAATAGATTTTCGTATGGCAGGAAATCAAGTGTCTGCTAAGAGCCAAGAATATAATATCTCTTCAATTCCCTTTATGTGCTAAATGAGTCATTAATTACACTGAAGACAGCTATTACGTTCGTTCAGCACAAGCTGGTTGTTAACGAACAGCTCATTCCTTTCTAGTAGCTTTGCTCCCTCAAATCCATGAATCGACTCTCTCATACATCAGAGCAACCAGCAGCGGTCCCAACACCAAGTCCCAGGTGTCAAGAGAACCATTTACTCCTGGTTTATGCTGCTAAAAACTTTGGAGAAAAAGGTTTAAGAGGCAACACGTGGTTTGGAGGGAGAAAGATAATTGCCTTTTCCATTTCAGTCTATCTTTTTATTTGCGTTAATGATTAAAAGGGTTATTTAAACAGAGAGCAAGTTCTTGGCTCATTTTTCATTTCCATTCTGTGCTCACCAAATTTTTTCGTGTCGTCAGAATCGGTGCTTGGTACCTTGTGTTTGGGGTGGGTCGGGCCGGTCTCCCCGCAGACCCAGCGCAGCACTGTGCGAGGCACGCCATGCTACAGAGTACCTGCTGCATCCTCCTCTGCCCCGTACACATCTAAAGAAACACCTGCAAGCTGTTCACAGCAAATACACCAAACAAACTCGTACAGCTTAATGCACACATCATGTCTTTTTGGCTTTGGCTAAGTTATGGAGTCACCCCTCAGCTCTCGACACCAATATCCTAAAAAATCGACCCAGCAGAGTTTTCAATGTGGAAAGATTTATTATTTAAGCACTGAAGACTTCAAGCACCTTTCCAACACTTACAAAGCCCTCACAGTACCTGAACCACGGTTAAACTCCTGGAACATCGCTAAGGTTTTGCTATAGTTGTATCCTCAATGAATAAATTACAACGCGAGTTGTTTATAGAGTAAAGCAGTTTGTGAGGAAGAGCATCAAATTCTGTCTGAGCGCTTCAGAAGTTCTCCCAAAGCAACGTGTGCAAGCAGTGATGGGAAGGAGAATGTAGATCTGGGATCCTCGTGCTAAAGCCACATCTCCAACCGCAGGAGCACTCTCTATGCTGGAGGCATTTACTTATCATAACATGTTCTTTTCTCTCCTTACATGGCATAGCACGTTTCCAAAAATTTTCCTTTCTTTTTTTCCCCCCTAGTCACAGGGTTTCTCTATCTTTTATAAAAAGACCAGAAAATCTACACGAACAAAAGCACATGGGACTTAAAATGAGTAAGCCTGCATACTCTCATGATTAAATTCATTCATTTGCTTAGTTTTAAGGAGACACTGGAGTTCTCTTTCTCATCCCAGTCAAATTCCTGAAATACTCTGAAGAAACAGGGTCTGTGAACTCAGACAGCCAGAGCTGGTATTAAGCCTTTGTCATAAAATACACTAGGTGTCCCTAAGGAGAGAAGCTTCGCATGTTCCAAGATGTTCAACATCCCGGTCGGCCGCAAAGAGCGAGCAGACAGAAATCCTGTAGTTCAGTGGCGAAGAATGTGTTTCTCAGCCGCAGGAAGCCCAGCCAGGACACATCAGTCCTTATTTAAATCATCTCCCTCAAAATTATTTCTAACCAAAGGATAAAAAAGAGTCAATGGATCCACACACAAAAATAACGTTTAAATCAACCGTGGTCCAAACAAAGGAACCGACTGACACAGAAAAAGTAAGACCTGGCCAAAACCACAGCTTAAAAACTGTACTGAACTTTATTGAGGGTTCACACGGATCTGAGTAATACCTCCCACCGATGCTGTCCTGAGTCACCAGCCTTCTGCCCAGCCATCACAACTTACGCAGAGTCCGGCACGAATTCTTTCAACAGAACAGGTAGTATTTGCTCCGCCAGATGCTGCCTGCAAATCCCATGCGCCTTGGAGTTTCTTTGCAGTGTGTTGTAAGAACCCACGACGTAGTTACTGCACAGTAATAAGCAAAGCGAGATTGCAAAGTATTTCACCGTATCTTTGCGGGAGTGGTGCATTAACATCTAAAAGACTGTGCTTCATTTCTATAGCAAACGGGATTAGCCTCTGAGGCCACTCCTGCTCTTGAAACCCAGGAATCTATTAAACATGTCAGATTCTGCCCTGCGAACTGGTGTAACTCAGAGGAACTGATGGTGAATTTATTCCAGATTAACCACCGTGTTCCAAAAGGTGCAAAAAAAAGCCAAAATCTGTTTTCATCACTGTTCAGCTAGCTGTAATGATATTTGCCTGGGCATTACTGCTCCCATGATTTAAAGCAGGTTTGAGCTCTCAGAAGCATTCTTCCGCTCCCTCCTAGACTAAAAGCCATGACGACAGTATTTAAATGATGCTGTTAAAGCCCAAGAACACGTTTCTGAGTAAAATGAAGAATGTCAGATCTTGCTACTGTCGTTACCTAGAAGAAACAGGACAAAGTGCCAAATACCAGCACATAGACCATAAACCACGACAGCTTTCAGTATCTATAGAGACAAGCCACGACCACCCTTCCCTATTTTTAACTCTTTTTAAAGGGTATTTTCTCTGTCACTTATCAACCTCTTTCCATCTGAGGATACCAAGCAGGCACCTCTCTGAGCAGTAACTGTGGAGCTGAGGAAATGAGCTTGGCCAAAGCTCCAGCTGAAGAACAAAGCTGGTGGCTGAATAAATACTGGCACCTCTGGTTTCATCCTTTCTCATGAAAGGATGGGATTTTTATAACTGTGTTTTATTTAGAGCACAAAACCTCTACCACTGTGAAACCCTGCACCGTTGAGCATCTCTCACTATTTGTGCGGTATTTACTCTTGTTAAGTCACATCAGAAAGGATTTGTGATTCTGGAATAATTATAAAACACAGAGCAGCTAACAAAGCATCACTGAAGAGTAGGAAAAAATGCAGTGAAATAATATCATGACATTCTAGTTCATTTCTATCTCCATTTATTGAAAAAAAGTGCTATTAAAGACATATTTTCTTCCCGTGGATTTAGCCTCTTTTCCTCCTCCTGGAACCTCACTTAAGATGTCTGTTTATTTCTTCATCTTTGCAATGCCGCAGAAACCTAGCCAAAGCACCTTTTAATCTCAGCCAGATCTGCGCTTTGCAGATCTGTGTCTGCAGCATATAGACAAAGTGTGGTATCCCATGGCAACAGCTTAAAAATTATTAACTCCTATGCAAAGTTAGGGATTCCATATTCTAATTACTCTAAGAAGAAAGAAGCCTCAAGTTGAGATGTGAAGATGGTTCATTTTATGACCTCCATCTTTCCAGTGTTTCATAAAATTATCCTACCGCTTCTGGATCTTATAAACCTGCCTCTCTCCAACGTGACCTATAGCAGTGACCTACAACGAAGGCTCGATGACGACACCTCGTAACAACCTCATAACCGACATGCCAGCACAACCACAAGACCTGCGTAGCCACTCCAAGCCGACAGACACAGCTCCAACCTCAAAGGTCAGAAACTGGCAATACACTTCAAAATTTTATGAAGAAAGTTAGAGCAAATTATTGTCTTCATGTCAAAATGAAATTCTGAATTGCGATCCTTTCTTGGATTATTGGCACCACTGTTTCTATATGGAACTGTTGTCGTTCAGCTCACAGTGCTAGATAGACTGCATGTGCTGGATTTTTTCATGGAAGAGACATTTCATAAAGCAAAGAGGTAATGACTGAATCAATTATTTACTCTGCATTTATCATAAAAAATAAATAATAACATTAATTCACTTTAAATGCTATGCCTTACTTTAAAAAGCTATGCATTTCTTCCTATGCATTAAAGAGCTATGCAAAACCAAAACCCAAAACCAACCAGGCAGCGGACATCTATTGAAGATGTACTTGGCATAGAGGAAAAAAAATAAACCGCCTGCTTAGACTGGGGCGTTTTCACATGCCAGGGTACCGTATTAGCCCATCTCTAGAGCCAGAAGCCGCAGACCCTGGTTCTGGTCAGCATCGCCGTGCCACCGAGGCTGGCAGTGCTGCCCGTCCACACGCAGGTCTAGCAGAAACCTTCCTCCTGCCCACGTCCACAGCTGCCTCCACACGAAGGGGATGTCTGGAGACAAAATGAAGGTGTTGGGTCGTTAGGGTTGTGCTCGCCACACAAGATTTGTCGTTTCCATTCTCCTTCAGGGATAAGGGAAAGAGTTTGACAGGAACACCCCAGACGCTACCAAAAAACTCAGCTGGCAAGGCACAAACATACACATTACTCAAAAGCAAGCATGTGAGTAAAGCATTTGTAAGCAGAAAAAAAAGCATTTGTAAGCAGAAAAAAAAGCATTTCTGGAGGAAAAATAAATGGAGAAAGTAATCAGGCCCAGATTATGATCACCTTGTTACAGACGGCATGGATGGTGCAGCCACAAGTAGATGAGGACCAAGGTGGAAAAGAGCAAAAGCAGCAGTGACCATGACAAAATATGGTGTCAACTGCATTGCACAATAACGCGTAAAAGCATTTGGATTTGGGTTAGCAGGAAGACTGGTATTAGACCCCTCCAAGGCACCAGGGGTGATCAGCAGTAACGGTTTTTCAAAGAACTATGAGAACAAGATACTCAATGCCTATCAATATTTCAGTGCAAGTCTGGTGCCTGTATCGGTGGGTACAGGAAAGAGCTCGATACGCGCTCTAGTCACTAGCTGTACTGTCTCCTAACATCACCAAAACCCAACGTAAGAGTCCAACAAACTGAGTCTTAAAAATGGAACAGTTACAAGGAAGAGCAAATAGTGACTAATGAATTGGAGTCATTTTATAAAGGGATATATTTCTAGCATAAGAGGGAAAAGCACCGAGTGATGAGAAAAATCCCTATAAAATAAACGCATAAAGCTCTCTGACTTGACCTAACACAGCAGACCAATAATGCCAATGACTATCGCTACAAATAAACATTCGAAACAAATTTCTTCCAGAGGGAGATGACTGCCAATTCCTTACCATCCATATCGGGGGGTTTAATGTTATTTTATTTATGCATTCTTCAAACCGCCAAACTCAGCAGCGCATATCAATAGCAACAAAGAACAAACAACCCAAACTTCAGATGCATTTCATAAATCCACATGCTCCTTTCCTGGCATGGTGTACTCCAACTTATTTTTTATGAAAGAGATGCTGAAGTAAGTGTTTTTAAGTATCGCATTGATCTGACTGAGATCCTCATACATGGATTTACCACCAATGCAACTGAATGCAGCTATTCTGCTGAATTATGCAGGTGCCGCATCAAGGTTAGTCCCAGAAACCAGAACACGGAGGAAGAGGGACCGTGGCAACACAGATGTGACTGTGAACTAGGTTTTAATATCTCCAGTCTTAATAGCTTCAGTTATCCTAAAGGTAATCTCAGGGTTTTTAATAATAAATCCTGCCGAGTTCCAACAAACTGGAAAAAAGCTTCTTCCTGTCCAGAGCAGTATTACTGCCAATCTCAATAAAAGACAAACTAAATTTGAGCAAATAAACACTCTTACCACTAATAAGGACGAGATTTGGGAAGAAATGGATTAAGATACTATAATAGGTGATGACCGAGGGCTGCCAAAACAATGCAGATGAAGGAGGGTATTCAGTCAGGCATGAGCAGAGCTATTTCCCACAAAGACAGAAATATTAATGCCATTAGAAAACACAGGACTAAGACCATCCCTGAAATACTGTATAATTCAACAACGGCCTCCTAAAACAACCCTTTTTGATAAAAAGGGCTCAGTGAATGCTTCCACTGCTCCCATACTTGCATTACGTTTGTATCTGAAATCCAGTGTTACTGTGTCTGAGTCCATCCACGCTGCTTATTTATTTTTAGGCGATAGATGCTTCTTTGCTTTTATTAGATGGATAACTAGATGTTAAAATGAATCGGTCCATTACCAGAGGCTGCAGCTGCAGAGGACAATCTATTTTCAGGCACCTGAAGACACGCATTGCTGCTCTGGAGAACCTGGAAGGGCACGCGCGTCCCCTCACTCTGCAAAGCCAGCCCACGCTAACACACTGTTCGAGGTAACTCAGGTTTCAAGGTGGGATACCTGCTACCTACACACCCCATCTTTCTTTGAAAGAAAGGAAAGCAAGACCTTGCTGGAGTGTGGTGGGTTGACCCTGGCTGGGGGCCAGGTGCCCACCAGAGCCGCGCTCTCACTCCCCTCATTCACTAAACAGGGGAGAAAAGGTATAACAAAATGCTTGTGGGTCGAGATAGGGACAGGGAGAGATCACTCACTAATTATCGTCACGAGCAAAACAGACCAAACTTAGAGAGGGAATTCATCTGATTTATTACTAGGCAAAACAGAGTAGAGGAATGAGAAAATAAAATCAACTCTTAAAACACTTCCCCCCACCCCTCCCATCTTCCCGGGCTCAACTTCACTCCTGGCTTCAACCTTCCCCCCCTCAGCGGCACAGGGGGACGGGGAATGGGGGTTACGGTCAGTTCATCTCACGGTGTTTCTGCCGCTTCTTCATCCTCAGGGGGAGGACTCCTCTCATCGTTCCCCTGCTCCAGCATGGAGTCCCTCTCACGGGGTGCAGACCTTCAGGAGCAAACTGCTCCAGCGTGGGGTCCCCCACAGGGTCACAAGTCCTGCCAGCAAACCTGCCCTGGCGTGGGCTCCCCTCTTCACGGGTCCACCGGTCCGGCCAGGAACTTGCTCCAACATGGGCTTCCCAGAGGGCCACAGCCTCCTTCAGGTGCCTCCACCTGCTCCAGCGTGGGGTCCTCCACGGGCTGCAGGTGGAATCTCTACACCCCCTCATCCTTCCTCCATGGGCTGCAGGGGGACAGCCTGCTTCACCATGGCCTTCACCACGGGCTGCAGGGGGATCTCTGCTCTGGTGTCTGGAGCTCCTCCTCCCCCTCCATCTGCACTGACCTTGGTGTCTGCAGAGTTTCTTACATCTTCTCACTCCTCTCTCCGGCTGCAAAAGCTCTCTCTCTCTCTAAGTGTTTTTCTTCTTCTTAAATATGTTATCACAGAGGAGCTGACTGGCTTGGCCTTGGCCAGCGGCGGGCCCGTCTTAGAGCCGGCTGGCATTGGCTCTGTCAGACACAGGGGGAGCTTCTAGCAGCTTCTCACAGAAGCCACCCCTGTAGTCGCCCCGCTACCAAAACCCTGCCACACAAACCCAACACATGGAGAGAACTTCAAAGCAGGCAGGACACCAAAGGGTGCCCTGGGCACGGGGTGCTCCAAACCCCCTCTGCACTGTGCAGGACCAGCGCTGGCCTCTGTCGTCTACGTCCCTGACAAGTGGAACGATGCAAATACCACCGGCGTTACCTAACTGAGTCTTCCTCACTAGATGCACAACAGTGAACAAAAGCTGCAAAATTACAGTGCCTGCGTGACAAACTGTCTCCCAGTAGGTATTTATACACAGCCTGCAGATATCGGTGCCCAGCAGCTGCTGCTATTGTCACTATTATGTATAAATAATAATATCCTAACAGTAAATCACATGATGTATACTATTAGGTAATGTGATGAATCTGTAACAATCTCCTACAGGATACATTTCTTGCATAAGCCTGTTTGTAAGCTAGATAAATATCATGTCCAGGTACCATACTACATGCACTATATTAACCTATATGTCAATATACATTACTATAGAGTTATAGCACACAATATGTAACCATACACATTACCTTGTAGTAGTTATATAAATATTATGATATAATAATTGATGTTAATTACTAGTAATAACAATAGGCTAATAGGTAACTGAATACAGGCGCTTTACAAGTCCTTGTAAGAGCTGCACCATTCCATGGTACAGCATCAAATAAAACTAAATCCTTGGGGGGCATTTGGGTTTTTTGTTTGAGCAGAGAGTTTGTATCCCAAGAGCAGTCCCTCTGGTTCACTGCATGTCTTTATCCACCACAGTACTCTTCAGCTTAACGGCCCGAACTACTTACTCGCCGTTTTGCCCTTCAAACCCTCCATTTGTATAGCAGCTTTGTCCTTACCAATCCCTCTGACAACCCCGTACTCTACTACTCCCCATATGCTGTAGAGCTCTATTTTCACTCACAATTAACTTTAACAACTTATCACTCATCCACATTGGCTTTAAAGTTTTATGTTTAGTTTTATGTAAAGATATATTCACTCCCCCGAGCCAACTCCAGCACCTCTTTAAAGTTTAGCCAATTTTCCTTCATAGGGCATTTTCTAATAAACGGTGCCAGTCAACTTCACTTAATATGTTCCTCATTTTATCTGATTGGAAGCTTTTGAAGTCTAATTCACCTGTTTTTATATCAAACCTCCTACCATAGCTGAAACTTGAAAGACCAATCTTTCTCTACCTTGAATAGGTTCCACAATGTCCTTCCAATGTAGGAAATCCAAACATTGTCCTCCGTATCTTTACCTGTTGCTTCCAAGATCACAGTCCCAGCAAATCCTGACGTACTAAAGGTAATAAGCATAACATACTAATAAGTTATACAGAAATGCAATGCAAACTGTGTAAAGATGACAACCTCATTAAGCCACCATTCTGTATGCTTCTAATCTATCAGCTCTAGGTAAATCATGTCCCATAAAAAAAAAAAAAATCATTGGAACACAATCTCTAAATGCCCCCATTTTAACAATGAAATCCCCAGACAGCAACACACCACCAGCAGTTAATTCTTTTTTTTTTTTATTTCCACCATTGTTTTTCTAGACAGTTTAGGCAAAATTTGTTGAACACCAGTGTTCTCCTAGACCACAGCCCCTGGAGCGCCCTCTCCTCCCTCGCCCTGTGCTACAGGGAGAAGTCAGCAGAGGACAGGAGAGCAGAGCATCCCCCGGGGCCAGACCAGCAGGAGTGAGGACCATGGCCCCGTGAGCACAGCACATCTCAGCTGAGGACGTCAGATGTTTACACAAGGGAGTTACTGGGCTGCACACAAGCAGGTGGCTTTTCTGGCACACCCAGCGAGTAATACTGAAGTCTGATTCCTTCAGCAGGAAAGAGAGTTTGTTGCAGGAAAGAACGTAAAGGGAATTTCAAAGATGTCTTTATTTTTCCTTCCTCTGGGCAGAAGTGGGAGATAAAACCTACTTTGCAAGACAAGCAGCAGGAATGGGGCACACTCTGCATCATCTGCTACAGCTAAAACAAACCGTGGTGTTATTTATTGTGCTCTTGCTTCAGTGGTGCTTCATTTCTGTGAGGTGCGTGAGCTCACATACTCTACTGTCAGCAGGAGAAATCATTCTGCTTATGCAAAACACTGTTTGTCGTCTTGGCATAATAATCCGCAGGGGAGACAAGCTGGCAGGTATCAGCCTTCCACAAGGCTCCGGTACTAGTCTTGCCTTGGATAACGTCCGTAAATACAAATATAGCAAAATCCTCCGGGATGGGCAAAGCTTAATGTGCACATTTGACCCGAAATCCAGCAGATAACAAGATATCTCATTCTCTTTATCACTTACTACACACGATGCTCCGGTGGGTTGAAATCTTCCTCTGCTGTCACCATGGCTGCGAGCTCTGTCCCCGTCCCCATCTGTTCCGAAAGGGTGACGCTGCTGCCCGGAGGGACCGGTGGATGGCTCGCCATCGGCAGTGCCCACGCTGCCAGACAGGCTGGTATTTACGCATCCTGCTTATCGTACCTAAGGGATCCGCTCGCTGCCAAAACAGTTTCGTAACAGGGCTGCATACACAAACCAGCTCAGTATCTAAGCAGCCAGAAGAGTTTAGTAAATAAATTGTCTAGACTTACCAAGTGCAGAGTTCTCCAACTTGTAAAATGAAGTAACTAGGAAGATCAAGACTTAGGAATAAAAAAACATCAAACCCTGTAGTGCCTGCTTTTAAGACCAGCGTGTTTTGGATCTATCTATAAAAAGGGGAAAAGATTTTGGACCTGCCTCTGCTCCTGTATGAGGACACGGGATCCAGCTATCTTGTCCATAGTGGCACTAGTGCAGGTGTGACCAGAGTCACTCAACTCCCTGCCCGTGCCTGCAACCTGTAATACAAGACTTGAAAGGGGACATGGCAGCTGGGAGCCTGAGTCCCCAGGGGCTGACCACACACCATAAATTGAGTTTGCACTTCAGAAACGCCACAGCCTCGCAAACCAACCAGCTGAGCAGTTTAATCCAGGTGAAAATTTGCATCATCTTTTTTGCATACTTGCCCAAAAAACTTGAGGGCCATCTAATGCATGACTAAAAATAGTTAGAAAATATTAAATAATCACTTCACTCGCTCCAAGTGAATGTTATTCTTAATTGCTTCAGGCAAGCCAGCCCAGACCGAGAGCCAAAGTACCGATGGTCTATAAAAACTGAAGAGCTGGAAAGGAGTATCTTACATTTCCCAGCAGCACCTACCCCATGTGTTCTAAGGATGAGTAACGAAGTGGTCACATCCAGGCCTCTCAGCTGGCAGACAGGACATGCCACGCAGAATTGCTCCATTCACCAGGACACACAAGGAGGCAATATTCAATTCCTGGAGAGATATTCTACTACGAAACTTTTTTTTTGTTTTGTTTTTACTATTTTAGCTTCAATACCAGTATCTATGAAATAATGTAATTATGATTTCAAATTCTACATCTATTTAATCAAATTATCTGTCCCTGTTTTCACATCGTGCAGAGATTTTATTTTTACAGAACCAGCAAGTCAATCCATGCCCAAATACTGGTAATAGGTAACTCACATAGATAAGCACTGAATTTGTACAGGTGCAGATAACAAAGATGAAGTGACCTTGAAGACCACGCTCTACGTCTATAAGTCTATAAAGTTATAACTCTAAAACTCTAACTGTTAAAATGATAATGCTTTCCAGTTTATCACCCCGTTACCAGCATAGTTGACAGCAAGGTACTCAGAGCTATAATATGAAAAAGGACATCGCTGCTGTCCACACAACGCTTCACCAACTACCTACACTGACATGTTTGCATAGCACTCCTGCACTGCCCCAGCCATACAAGTTATCACATAGAATATATGTATTTTCCACTCAAAAATGAATGAACGCTGCCAATGCTTTACATTTGGTGACCACAGCAGCTTTCATTCAAAGCTAGGGCCAAGGGAACACAACGATCTTTCCAACATTAATGTGCAGTGCATAAGAGCTGCTGGTAAACCCCGAGTCCAAAGGGCCACGAAGATGGCAAAGGGACTGGTGTATTTGTCTCACACAGGGAGCCTGAGTGAGCTGGGACTGTCCAGCCTGGAGCAGAGGAGGGTCTGGAGGTCTTACCAGTGTGTGTAAATACCTGATGGGGGGGGGGGGGGGAGAAGAGGGAGCTCAGTGGTGCCCAGTTACAGGACGAGAGGCAATGGGCACAGACTGAAACCCAGGGAATCCACGTAAAGATAAGAAAAAACTTGGTTTTATTGTGAGATGGCCAAGCCTTCCTGGAGCAGCTGCCAAGTCTCCATTCTCAGTGCTAATTCAGGACCGGACTGGACACATCTCGGAGCCACAGGCTCCAGATGACCCATCCCAGATAGGACCCCAAGCCCAGTCTCCCACCAACCTCAGCTACGCTGAGAGCCTGGCGTTGATGAAACAGCAAAGCTTGGGTCCTCTGACCCCACCACCTCCCATGGATCTCATTTCATACTCCACCATATACCATCATCTTCCCTCCCACTTAAACAAAACTTATCTCATGGGAAGATCAGGTCATCGTGAGTCAGTGTCAATATAATCTGGCTGATGAACCAAGCCCACAGAAGCGAACAGAGACTTGAGCTATCCCAGCTCCAAACCTGGAGAAGAACAGTGGCGATGCTATTAGAAGCTCATATTTCTGTTAAAAAGTTTTGACGTATCATTTTTTATTTTACCAAAGTTTGAGGAGCAAATAGAACAGGTTGTCCTGTACAAAGGAAAAGTTCATTACTTGCTTTTTTACAGGGAATTACATCCCGTGACAATGTGAAAACTATCTCAGTTATGTAATTATCGCTATCAGATCTATAATCCGTAATGCAATAAACAAAATGGAAGATTTATAAAGCATTATAACAATAGCTCACTTAGAAGGACCACATTCCATGTCAGCCTGAAACCTTGACCAAGGATCACTCTTTTATAGCACCACAGAGAATCAGAGAGGGAACGCACAGCTCGTTGCGAGGATTCAGAAGTGATCAGGCATGTGTCAAAGTCATTAATCCCTCAGTGGTCTCCCAGTGCACCTGCTGCTCAGCACAGCACACCTTCACCAGCTCTTCTCAGGGACCTGGAGAAGGAAGATCCTACCGAACGCTGGCAAACAGCATTCTGTAACAACCAGCATCATCTTGGATGCTGTCAGGTGGGAGGAAAAGGTGGCGGGGGGAGGAACAGGCTACGAGGGAACAGATAAGAAAAGGAGAAAAGCTGAGTTGTTACAAGTTGATGAAAACTTTAGAACAGCAGAAGATATGATAGAGATTCTAAGAAAACAAACAAACAAAATCCCAAATGTGTAATTTACAGTACCTGGCCATGATATTTTTACAAACAGTCGTCTTACTAAGACTGGGATTCTCCATCTGACTAGTTATCAGATCCCATTTTCCATCAGTGGAAAGAAAACATTTTCAGGACGCAATTCACCTCAGCTACAAGGAGTTTTCCATACTAAATCCAACGATCACATACTGACATTGTCATTTCTCCCTACCACCTACAAATGTAGGCTAAGGGACAAGATGTAGACATTTGAAGTTTGGGAAAATAAATCTCATTTATAGTATCTGCTTAACAATACTGCTAATATTTTATTTAAGATATGTGAACCCTATTGAGGGACACTTTAAGGGAAACCAATATTAGGCCCTAAATCAGCAGACTTACCTGCACACCTTGAAACCAAGGCCATTTTGTGTTCTAGCTTGGAGCAGTAAATATTTGTGTATCCTTTTCTTCTGAAGAAGATGTGAAGGCTCCAAGAGGCGTCAGTGAAATACTGTATTTACTGCCCTAGCGACCGCTGGGACAGCAGGCTCTTGTATCAGCAGTGCTAAGCACCAGGAGAGGACACCGTCTCTTCTGCCTTCAGACACGAGTGCTCTAATCGCCAGTGATACAAACTGAAAAAGGAATTGCACGGTTTTCCACTGTGGAAAACCTTCCTCTAGACAATATAAACACCCAAAATGCATTTGGGAACGGATAATAATCTTAGCCCTAAAATTATAGTTTGCTAAGGAAGCAAATAAACGCCTTATTTAAAGTTTACGCAGGATAAACCCTACGCATGCTTAAAATACACAACGAGAGAAAAGGACCTCAGCCCACTATTTGTGCGATACCCAAGGGGGACCAAGGGAGCCATTCGAGTCTGGCAGGTAACGTTTCTCTAGAATAGCCTTTAAAACACGGCCGTGACACACGCTTTGCACGCACAAGAGCCTGCAGCGGCTCAGCACGAGCTGCGGCAGTCTGCTGGGCGAGCCCTGGCAGGGCTCACAGCCGAAGCAGACGGTCTGCGGAGCCGCCGGGCTTCTGCAACGTGTTAAAGAAGCAGAGGCGAACGTTACAGCGTGCGACAGGGTTACGAAGGTGTGATGTCCATTAGAAGCCACTTAGCTTTATGACACAACACGATTTGGCAATGGTCTGCGAGGATATGCTGTAAATGCCGGCGTGAATTACATTATGATGCAAAGAGGGACTCATTAAATTAGGAATAGGATCTCTCATAGAAACCAACAAGCATCAGATGGAGCTGTGGAAAGAGTTCATTACATTAGAATATAAAAAGGTAGGCTGTGACATTTTGATTTGTTAAAAAAAGCCAAAAAGGCATCACATGAAAAGGGCCTATCACCATGTTACAATGTGCAGTAAAAGGCAATATAAATTGCGTTATGATTTTAATAGAGTAGTCATTGAGTTACAACGCGTAATTGAAGCCAGTAGGTTTTACGTAATGCCCCGAAGCAGGATTTGTTATCTTCCTAACAGCACGTACCAACCGCGACACTCTGCGTGATGATATGAAATTGGGCTTCTCCAGACTAAACGAGAAGAGGATTTTTCACACTTATGTTGTGTTACACAATAGAAGCCAATAGAAAAATGAATTATGATGTGTGGAAAGGGACACTTCCTAACCATATGCAATAGCTATGAAATAAAAATTCCTCCTAAGTGGGACAGGATGGATGTAAAATTAGCAGCACTACAAAATCGGGCCTAATAGTACAATAAGGAGGGAGATTCACTCGGGCTGCTTGCTCGTCTGAACCCAGCATGCAAGACAGGGTAAGGCATATTCAAGCCATAGTGACATTTACTTTGAGGAAAAGTTACTAGAGGAGTTTCTGAAGATAAATTTTTGGAAAACCTAAGCATATTTTGCAGAACAAATGGAAAAGAAACACTGCGTTACCTGGCAGAGAAACTCCTCGCGTGGGTATAAATGCTGGTAACCCCATTATTTTAGCAACGATACTCCAAATGCACCTGATAATGTTAATTTGACCATACTCCCTGTACTTACAGCTACTCCACCCTGGAGTACCTGGAGGAATCTGGAGCAGGGAGCAGACAGATGCCAGATGTGCTCCTTGACTTGCCCTCACACATCTGCATTGCCATCTGTACCAGACACAATCTTTATTCCCCAACTTTACCGTCTTCAGACCCCACGGCCCTCGCAAGCACACACACTGCTGAAGACTCATAGACTACACCTCACCCTTACACCTAGTTTTACTGACCCTTATGGTAAGGGCTGAGAGCAGCAGGTCGAGTAGAAATTCCTGACATTTTGTTGACAAGTAATAACTCTAGTGTTGCAGACAGCAACACGGCAACGGGAAGCAGGCTGGAATGGCCATACTACACCCATCCCATCCCAACTAAGCTGGTACACACCTACAGTGGCCAGTTTTCCCCTCTACTCTTCCCAAGGTTGGCCTCAAGCCTGCCAGCATCATCAGTGGTCATCACCTGCAGTAACAGTAAAAGCTGAACTCAATTCTGAGTTTCCCCCAAACACACACACACACAAAAATCTTCTTTCCTGTGTATATGCCTGTAGTATACAGGTATGAACCTGCACACTGGCGTGGACCAAACCTACTCAAAGGTAACACACAACCTCTACGGGAGTCCTCGAGGTGGATGCAAACTGCCAGATTCCCAAGAGATGCCCATTACTAACCAGCACGAGAAGCAAAGCTGGCACAGGGAGAAATGAGAGACGAGTAACAGATTTGGAAAGGAGGAGCAGGTCTCTCCCCAGTACGGAGCGGCAGAGCCCAGCCACGCAGCAGCCAGTTTCTCCGCACACCTCTGTAAAGGTCCTTTATTTGTTCCCAGGCTTGCGAGACCCGATTACCGGGGCTCCACCACACACAGGAGGACAGCTTTGGCATCTACTGCAGCGGGTGAAGCATGTAGTAACCTAGCAATTATTTAAATCAATTAACAAGCTACATTTCCATTTAGACATCTAGCAATGTCAGGAGCTTTCCAAGAGTCTGTTTCTTCTCATGGTCTTTTTCCCCCAGCATGTTTTTAATTATGGGCAATGCTAATTTTAACGAGTTGTCTGCCTTCAGTTCTGCGTGACTATAATGTTCTCCAGCTGATTTTAAAAAATCAGAAGGTTTTAACTTTTCAAGCTGCCTTTTCAACAAAAACAGCCGACTGTTAAACGGCTTGGCAGCCGGCCGCGCTCTGCAAACTGCACCGTGCTGCATTCCAGGCAGCCCTGATCCCTCTGCATCCCAGGACAGATCCATGATCCATGCACCCGCTGCAGAAAACCCGCTCGCCCGTGTTAACCCCTCCTCTGCCAGGCTACACCAATGCGAACGCACCTTCGCTTCGCACAGCTCAATTTTTCGCCTGCTTTTTCTTACTCAGATTCACTAAGCTTTGCACTATTTTCAAGCTATAGGAAGCATTTGTAGATTTTAAAGCCAAAAAGGAAAAGACTTATGATCATCTAGCTAACCACCCGCACAAGACAGCATATGGAATTTCATGTACGATTCCCATGTCAGGCCAAATCTTTTTGGTTCAGATAAGTTTTTAGGAAAAGGTTCAGTCTTGACTTGAATCATCCAAGTTATTGAGAAATGGCTTAGCAATTTTTCAGCAAGTTATGGGTAGTTCTAATTAAACACAAATAAATTAAATGGGAAATCCCCATTTCTTCCAAGACTGGAGGACAGCGCTTCCCTTGGGATTAATTTTGTTTAGCAGACAAATTTGTGAAGCTCATGTAAAGACTCTTCTACATGCAGTTTGCTCATAGGTGAGGTTAGGGGGCTGGCAAGATGGATTACCTGCAACCTCCCATCATACCTGTGCCACAGAGGTGTTAAATACAAAGAATTGCAGTGCACCCTTGAAATACTACCTGAATACTTGGCTTCTGGCCCGAGATCTTCAGCTGAAGGGCACGTTACAATTCAAGAGTGTT
This sequence comes from Grus americana, assembly GCF_028858705.1. NCBI lineage: Eukaryota > Metazoa > Chordata > Aves > Gruiformes > Gruidae > Grus > Grus americana. The sequence continues at coordinate 18,895,079 of NC_072865.1, forward strand.
CAGGAATCAAACTGTGCAACCTTGACTCTCTGTTATCATCACCTGGCCAGACCTTCCCACTTCTAAAATACGTATAGCACGTGCAACCTTCTACAGTTTTGCATGGCAGCTCTCCCACTGATGCAAATTGTCACTGTCTTTTTTCATTGTATCACTTATATGTTTCCTAAAGAAACCTGAAAGGAAAAGTTAACACAAAACTCAGGGTATACAATGTTTGTTTGTCACTATGAAAACACATGTTCTCTTTGAATCTATACGCATGCTCTAGAATTGTATTTTGTCTTTGCTTATTTAAGAAACTTATGCCATCCACCTGAACCTCTTCATTTTTTTCCACAGCATAAAGTAAAATTTAATTTTGAGGAAGCAAATTAAATTTTCAGACTTTCCAATCCTGCAGGAATTTTATAGCTCATTTCAACAGTTCTGAAAAAAACTCAGATTTTGAAAAATACCCATGTGTTTTTGCAATGAAGCCGAAAGTCAACGATTACTGCATACACAAATAAATAAGAACGTACATATACAACCATCGACACAACAGAACATCTGAAGTTGTGATGGAATGGAGCTGATGGCTGAAAGGAGCCCCGTTAGTCTTATCTCTGCACTTATGAATTACTTAAGCTTCCAGCAAATTCAAGTATCATCTTAACAGAAAGAAGTCGTCTTTCCCAAAAAGACATCTATTTTGGCCCCCAAGTTTTAGATCATCTACATTAACCCTGCAGTGGTAAAGAAAAACAACAAGTAGATTTTTACTCTTATATTACAATGCCTCTTTCTCTGACCCACAGCATCATCTCTCATGAACCTGTTTTATTTGGCATTTAAATATCAGTCAGTATCTTATTTCTCTCCAGGCACACTACAATTTTGTATCAAAGTTAGTGTTTTCATTATTTCTTGCGAACTGAAGGCTAATTCACACTGTAATGACATTGTGCAGCTCAGGTATGGTCACAAAGCACGCCATACGCAATCTGTCAATGTAGAATCATAGAATGGTTTGGGTTGGAAGGGACCTCAAAGCCCATCTAGTTCCAACCCCCCTGCTGCGGGCAGGGACACCCTCCACTAGACCACGTTGCCCAAAGCCTCAGGTACTGATACTCTAAGGAAGTCCGTATGTCTTAAGAAACACTAGATATGAAAAACAAAATTTTCAAACACGTTCTAGCTATTTGAGAGTGGACCTGAAGGATAAACAGAGCAAACTGGCTGGACGGAGCCTTTTTGAACCGCTTACTGGGTTATAGTACAGAGACATTGGTCCAAAGAGATGGCAAACCCTGGAATTATTTTGAAAGAAAATTTCCCCTTGTTTCCCACTGAGCTAGCAATCTGCTCAGGTTTGCAAAAAAGAAATATGCAACCTAAGAGACTAATTATCATGTTCTTTTCTAGCACGCAAATGAATTACATTTGTTTCAGTAATGCTTTTACGATGCAGTTACAAACCCATCTCTACTCGGCCATGGCATCTTCACAAAACGAGGCCTCCTTTAGAAAAGAGGAGCCCAGGCGCCACCTGAACGGTAATCCCACAGAGCTACATCATCCTGACAAGAGAGAGAGAGAAAAGGAGCCCGGACCAAAGCCCGCTCAAGCGGCAATCCCATTGAATTCAACAGGAGCTGAAACAGACCCTATACGCGTAGTCAACACGTGTGCCTGCATATAAACACGGTGCAGCCACCTAACGTATCCTTTCTGTGCCATCATTGTCTCGGACATCGTAAGGGGAAGCATCTAACATTACAAATTAATGAGTGATTTATAGACTTGTCATTATTCATGGCTATAAAACATTATAATGCTCTAAATAAGTAAAAACATTTTTGCAGCTGCTGCAAATGTTTCATTCCTAGATGTAAGCTTGGCCAAGAGCACAGGGATCTCCGCGTAAGTGCCAAATTCACAGTGAAGTAATTAGCATGTTAAAAAAAATATATACCTAATGCAGTACGCCTTAGCCAATGTTTTAACGTGACCAATGCTGATAACTAACGGCAAATACAAATGTTTCCCAGGCTGCTCCCTTCCCGACAGGTAACTTTATCCCTTGTCCCAAAGGTGTGGAAGAGCAAGGATGAAGTGTTACAGAATTGGAACGACGTTCCGCATTACAGATGTGTAAAACAGCTGGGTAAATGATGTCATTAAAAATACTTTGCCACCTCTGCTACTTGCTCTTGTTATTAAAAGCAGACATTAACTTCCTTTACCTAATCACACTGTGCAAACCTGTTGTGTCAAATCCTCAAGTATGTTCTGTTCCTAATTAGCAAAGACAACCCACAGCTGCTTCCCATAAACTTCTCCGACCGGCTTTGAACTTGCCGTGCTGCAACGCAGATGTGTTTTGCTTCTGAAATGCACATTTTTATCTGGATAACAAAGTCTTCTTCTGAAGAATCCCTGTGAGCTCTATTCCAAACCAAAGGCCCATGGAGCATGCACGGACCACAACAGAAAATGAAATGGAAATAAAACCATAATGGTTTTTCTCCATCTTTCCATCACAAACACAGACAAAACTTCAATATGAGAAGTGGAGCTCGTCTGGAGACTTGAAGTCAACCAAACCTCTACTGAGCTTCTTGGAACACCAAAGGCAGTTCCAAATTCCCCTAAAAAAACCAAGAATATCCCAGCGGCTTTCAATGGTGCCGAAATACAGCTTCTATTAATAAAGAGGAAACAGAGTACGTGCTTTAGAAAATAGCGGCCTTAAATATTAGTATTGCTCTACGTTCTGATAGTGTCACCTTTCTGATGCAGCAAATCCAAACGCTCCTGTGAGCGCACCAAGCAAAACTTTCATGGCTACTGTCCTAATCGCGGGCAGAGCTTTCGGACATGCTCGGCATGGTTCAGCCCTGCTCTCGCTGAAATCCCAGGTACTAATCGTGCTGACTTTAACAAGAGCCAAGTCAGGTCTGTGCTGAGAATGGAGTCCCATCCCACAGGCACATGCATTTTTTCCTTGCTTTCATTGTGCTTTGCTAGTAGCCCAATATACCCACAGTATTTGTTTACAGGTACCAGTGTACCCTCAGTAACACCACATGGGATCATCCTAACAGGCAAGCGTGCTCCGCTGTCATCTGCATCCATATACTGAATATTTTCCTTCCAGTAACAGCATAGTTCTCCTGGATTGTTGTTCAGGAAGAAAAAATTGACTACATATTAGTAAACATGGATAAAAGTAGGCTATATGATAATCCTATCAAATTTCAATGGGCTTTAAATAACTCCAGCTGACAGCATTACAGCTGTTTTACTCCACTGTGCAGCAGGATACCAAGCCAAAGAACCACTCAGTGTCTCTCTATAATGACTGCCAGTAGCCCCAAAACATGCACTCGTAATAAGAAAATAATAATCTTCCTAGCCTGGATGGGGACTACCAAAGAGTAATCCAATATAGATTGTAAAAGGAGGAGTAAGTCGGTATATTCCTTCTGCTTTAAAATTAAAGCAAGATTTTAAGATATTCCTACTGGATTCGAGGACTCACAGCTTCTTACAATGCCTTGTAACAGCACAGGGTCACGTCTTCTGCTGGCATTCCTCCACTTCAGCTAGAAGATAATTTAGTTCCCACTAAGATCTAAACAAGATATACTTTTCCCTGCACCGCAGCAGGGGAAGTAGTCTGACATTGCAGAGGCACTGAAGGCATTTGCCCTCAGCCCAGTTTTTTGCTTGCTGGGATCCTTTGGACTTCGGGAACATTACTCTGCACTTACGCTGATGTAACTGATGTCAAGCATCATGACCCAAGTTTGTATTAACTATTACAAACACTTTTCTTTTTTTGACATAACAGATACTCAGAATTACAGCACATTCTCAGAATTATCTTCTCCATTTCCCCTTTTTCCAGTGCCTTTACTTCTATCTCCCATCAGATTCATTAAGAAATGCAGGTGCATTCCTTTTTTTCTTTTCACTAAAAAAATCAAAACAAAAGGTAAATAAGTTATACCATTATTCTTACACTATTATTTCTTTTGGAAAAGTTTCACATGTGCAGCTCATTCTCCTTAAAAGCTGTGGCAAACAAATGTTCTTTTTCCTATCGTGTTCAAGCTGAAAACAGAAATACAACCAAAATAGTGTGAATGGTCCTTTTGTAAGAAAACTTCTTTCAGAGGGTTTTTTTAATCCCTCAGTGGGTCTAGCAAAAGGTGTAAAATGCTCCCTAATAGATCGTTTCTAGAGTGAAGTCAAAAGTCTTCAGCATAAGAGCTGAACACTTTTATTATTCCTGCTAGAGTCATGATAAAAAAATGGAAAAACAAGATGAGAAAGTCCCGTACTAGGAAAATCCTCATAGCTAGAAAACTCAAAGCTCTGGGCAGAGGACACAGCTGCCTAGAGAGGAGAAAAGCAGGGATAATTCCTATTCCATCATAGTCGCTTGGCTGTATAACTACTGAACCTTACGTCTTCCAAATTTACTCTACTATTGACGGGAGCTGCCTAGGTTTTCGCATGCATGAAAAATAACCTTTTGCAGTCCAGATAAAGGAGGCAGACATGTACAAAGTATTAATTTTCCTTGTGCTTCCTAGCAAAATCTTAAAAAAAAAAAAAAGATATTTACCTGATACAGTCAATATTTCATTCAAATCAAAACTGAGTATTTCACTTTTTCAAGCTTTTAGGAATGATTTTCCAGAAAACAAGCTAGGAGTAGAAGGGACAAGCCAGGCAGGAAAAGCTAAATTGCTGGTCCTTCTGCAAAGAAGCAGAAATTGAAAAGCAAAATGCAAACTCATAGCTATTGAGGTACCTTCTCAGTGGCTGCAGCTGTACTACATGTGCACTCCCCCCTCCAGCCATCGGTCACGTCCTCACACAACTCCCTGTATGCATCCTTGCTTGTTGGCAATACAGCTGGTACGGAATTTTGCAGCGATAAGGGACGTAGGTAGGCATGGTCTGTAGCGTAGCATGAACGTCAGGTGTCTCTGTTGAGAGCGCTCCACATAGCTTATGACACCAGTCTCAAAGATTAAACAAATCACTAGCAATTAGTCTTTAGATTTGATCTTAAATTGCTGCCATTTCAACTCACCAAGTTAACTTAATCCTGAAAACAGTTCCTCTACAGAAGGAGACCTTCTGCCCTAAACACTCGGGGTGACTAGTTGTCCTGATAGATGTTTTCTTGTCATGTGTCCCAGCACAAAATTCTGCCGGGTTTTGTTGCAATTGAATTATACCTCTTGCTAAGTAATCAGAACGTGCTGAATATTACTTTACTTATAGTCTTGCAAAATATATTTTAAGTAAAACAATTTTTTTTTTTACCACTTTTTTTCTTATGATAGATCTCAAGCATTGAAACTCTTTAAATATGACAAGTCATGTGCTACCACATACTTCAAGTACAAGCAAAAAACCTGCATCTATCAAGAGTTCCCGGCTCAGGTTGGTTGTTTTCTCCACGTTACAGGCTCATAAGGAAAAGTGAGTTCACAGTAATTATTTGCTGCTTTGGTTTTACAGCCCTTTCCACTCCTCATCCCAGCTATACTTCACATCTTGATTTATTTAGCTTATATCTTTGCAAGGTGTGAGACGATACAGAAACGCAACGGTTTGGTAATTTATAAGCACACCTCTTCTTCATCCTGGGGACATGGGATCTGTCCTGGAGATAACACGCAGATCCTCGGCCGGCATGCAGCCATGATTCACTTTGTCAGGAGCAGCCCAGGGTGGATAGGTTTGTTTAGATTAATGCTATCATCGTTGGTTGTTAAGAAAACCTTCGCTCATAAACTAATTTGACAGGAAGAAGCCATTAACATTCTTGTCTTTATGACCACCCCGGGTCTGTAAAACTGACACACACTATTTGGTTAAGACAGGCTCAAAAGAATATTCAAGTCAAAATTCAAACTGCTCTATAACTGCGTGTTTCAGCACAGTTTTCGCTACCTTTCTTCCCAATAACACATCAGAAATATCAGCAGTTTGTAACAGCTCTTCAGATCGGATGACAGCAGAACAACCAGCCTTTGCAAATGAACTTCAGTGGGAAAGCACTGCTGAGGAGCAAAGGGAAGCGTCCCAGCTGAGCACAAACAGCAATACCAGAGCTCAGGACACACTATCAACCAGAGCACCAAGTCTCACAGCTGAGCTGTGCAAACAGAAAGGCATCTCATCTCCCTGCACGGAAAGACGGCAAATCAGAAAGAGATCGATGTCCTGGAGAGCCAAGAGAAGCTGAAGAGGCAATGGGATTACCATGGGAAAAGCGGGATCGAGTTATTCTTCCACCAGCTGGCGGTGGATGGAGTGAAGGCTAAAGAAAGGACAGGAGCTGCTTGCCTTTAAATGACATTTGGAGAGGGCGATGAGTAGAGGTACTTCCGTTAACAACTTCAGGATTGGCTTTTATGGGTTTTCTTCCCCTCTATTAGCTCTTTTCAAGAATAAGATTTTTTTAACTTGCAGTTTGAGGTTGGCTGGACAGCAGGACAGCAGGCTCCTTTGGTTATGGGGAAGTAAGTTATTACAGTTCACAGGTCAGCGTTGCTAATAAGCAACCAAATATAGGAACCTCCTCAAGGACAGCGCAGCTCAGAAGGCTGTACTCATGCACTGAGTAGCAAGCGAAAGTCTACAGGTCTGGTTTGGATAACCTCTAAAACATTCAGATGCTTTTCCAAATCCCCTTGGCTTGGAAACCAGGCTGGCAAACTCTCCCTAGCAGTCTGATTTTTTTATTTTTTTGTCTTTGGCACGTTTTCCAATGCTTCCTGGTTTTGGCTGGGATGGCAATACCACAAGAATGGTCTTCCTCGCGTATTCCAGAAGTTTCGCTTCCAGTCCCACCTCAAGCTAGGGTGTGCCGAAGCATGCGGAAAAGACAAAATATGAAACACTGCTTGATCACACAGTAGTCTGGATTTTCTCGCTGTATATACTGGCTAGAGGGCTCGGTCACTATAGAGAACAGCTAGCCTGCCTCTCACAACAAACTGTTCTGTAACCATCGATTCAAACTACTACATTATAAAGCTACACATTTTGTATGTTCTCATTATTGAGGGTTCTGAGACCCATTACAAACAAGAGAACTAAGTTGCCTATTTATTTATTTGGTTTTATCCCTATGTCTATTCATTTATTAGGGGTTTTATCCCTAAAGGTCCATTATTTTCCCCATTTTCTTCTCTTCAGTAAAAGTCTCACTACAACGCTCAAGACACAGACATGTTCTGCATGAGCTCAACAGTATTTACACCCAGAACCTACAGAATTTAATGTAGTCATTGACAAACCTGTAATGGTACTGAACTTGCTTTAATGAGCACATACTGCTTGATTTAGGGACCAACTCTAGACGCCCAAGTTTCAGATCTTGTACCAAACACCGCAAGCAACATGCCATTTACAGAGCAAACTGAACAACTGTTACCTACAGAAGTCATCACACAAATGGCAAGAATTGCTCTACAACTAACAGATGCGTCATATTTATCTGAAGAAACTAAATTTTGTACTTTTCCATTATTTTATTTACATCAGAGTAACTACATCGTGAGTTACTGCAATACATACCCTCCCACAACAGCTCCACTATAGGAGTACAGACTAAAGTTCAACTATTTTGCATTATCAATAACATTAATCAAGAGCCCGAGTGCCTCCCGTGTTAACTTCTGCGAAAGCAAATGAGTGCAGAGCACCTGGAAACGTCGATGGCAGCTCTTCACCATAGACAGGACCACAGCGAACGTGTGGCACAGCCAGTCCCTGGGTTTCCTACATGGGGCAGTGCAAACCTACTGGTGCACAACTCGCTGAGCGAAGCACTACTCAAAGCAGGGTGAACAAGAATTCCCAATATATTTCCCCACTCAAATTAGCCTATGTTCCCCATAGAATTTTTTTGCTTTTTCAAAGTTTTGATTCAAAAGCTTCTCACTACGGAACATAAATGTGACAGAGGACTTCTGTTTATACAATAGACTAAAGTACTGGGTCTGTCCCTTTTTTGCATGGTTTTATTTTTCCAAGCAGTGGAGATCATCATCTGCTACTCACTGATGCTGGCAATCTGTAGTATGTTCTCATCATATTTACATTTATTCTTTGAGTGCTCGAGCACAGGCGTTCTTCCCACTAACAGAAAAACAGACCATGTGTTTCCTTCTCTTACTGCCTTCAGTAGTGCACCAGAACTTGTTCAAAAAAATAAGTGCCATCATTAGAGAGACTGCAATTACAGAAGTGATAAGAAGTTATTCAAATTCCTTCTCCGTATTTTTCAAGTCTGGGAAATGTGGCAAGTCCCAGAAACAGTTCTCAACACTTCACAGGTTTCCTAACTGACCCCAACAGTTGTCTTTTATCTTTCTGAATTGGACCTTAAGTTTCTGCAAAGGCGTAATTCATGAAGTGATAATAAAAATGATACGAGCTGATGAATTACTAAAGCAGCACAAGCAAATAAAAACGATACAAGCTGATGAATTACTGAAGCAGCACAAGCAAACAAACACTACTTATTTTAGGGGGTTGTCCCACTGATCTCGGGGTGGCTAGTGACTGAACGTTTGGCATCGCATTTACAAACATTCCATTTCTTCTTACTGTCTAGGTTTGAATATAAAGCTAAGAGGTTAAGTAGGAATAAAATGCACACTGTTACGGATGCACGGGACAGCAATTTAACAAGCACTTCAACATGTGCCTTTAACTTTGAACATGTGTTTCAAACCCACTGATTTCTCTGGGACTGAAGTACATGCTTAAGAGCTTTGCAGAGCAGGGAATAGTTTAGGGGATTACACATCCATTTAGAGTTGATGTATGTGCTCTACCGCTTTACAGCACAGACAGCAGATAAAGAGTCAGATAGCTCAAACAATCAAAGTGCTTAAGTTTTGTGTTCAGAAATATTTTCCATAGTACCTGGCATTACAGAGAGGATGTAGGTCTTAATCTGTTCTCATTTTTCCTGAGCCATCTGTTGCCTCTTGGACTTACAACATTTAAAACAGACCGAAAAATTAAGGGAATCCTGTCTAATTAACATTAAAGCTTTCAGCCTTATCTAAGGCTTTTCACTGCTGTTAGCACAGGAAAGACGTTCCCACTACCTAAATAAGCTCAGTTTTCCCAGCCATTGCTGCATCCTCTGAACACCCATTTTAGACCTATAGGAGTAGAAAAAAAAATGCAAAAAGACACTTTAAAAGTCAGGCTGAGCTTCTGTAAGAACACTGGTCATGTCATGGTAGAGTAGGTATGGTTTGTTTGGTTTGGTTGGGGTTTTTTTGTTTTCTTTTTACCAGAAAGCAATGCAGGATAACATAAAAGATGTAGGTGGACACTCAGTTGGCTCTACAAGCAGTAGACTGTTCTTCTCAGACATTCAGCTGTCCTGGAGGACAAGAAGCTCTCCATGACCAGCAATATGCCCTCGTGGCCAAGAAGGCCAACGGTGTCCTGGGGTGCATTCAGAAGAGCGTGGCCAGCAGGTCGAGGGAGGTTCTCCTCCCCTCTACTCTGCCCTGGTGAGGCCACATCTGGAATGTTGTGTCCAGTTCTGGGCTCCCCAGTTCAAGACAGACAGGGAACTACTGGGGAGAGTCCAGCGGAGGGCTGAGAGGATGATGAGGGGACTGGAGCATCTCTCGTGTGAGGAAAGGCTGAGAGAGCTGGGGCTGGTTAGCCTGGAGAAGAGAAGACTGAGAGGGGATCTCATCAACGCTTACAAATATCTAAAGGGTGGGTGTCACGAGGAAGGGGCCAGGCTCTGTTCAGTGGTGCCCAGTGACAGCACAAGGGGCAACGGGCACAGACTGGAACACGGGAAGTTCCATCTGAACATGAGGAAAAACTTCTTCCCTCTGAGGGTGACCGAGCACTGGGACAGGCTGCCCAGAGAGGTTGTGGAGTCTCCTTCTCTGGAGAGATTCCAAACCCACCTGGATGCCATTCAGTGTGCAACCTGCTCCGGGTGATCCTGCTCTAGCAGGGGGGTTGGACTAGATGATCTCCAGAGGTCCCTTCCAACCCCTACCAGTCTGTCAATCTGTAAAAGATGATCTGTGCCCAAAGCTGAGTGCAGAGGGCAGAAGAGAAGAGTACATCTCCATTACCTGCTAGGGTCATGCTCAGGAACTGCCATCTCTTTGTAGGAACAGTTCAGAGAATTTACTGTCCCAATTACCTCCCTGCATGAGGCTGCTGTACGAAGCAAATAGCCTAGGAAAAGGAGAAAACCTCACTCCTTCACAGAGAGTCATCACTGAGACGTCCTGGGCACATTATTTGGCTTTACGCTGGAACCACGCACAGGGATGACTCTCCCTCAACCACCACCGTTGTAAGTGGAGCTAAATCATGTGAATGCCCCAAGCTGAGGAAGCTATTCGATGAGGAACCATGGGAACTCACGGTGTTGGCTATGAACTTGTGTTTTGCAGATACTGAAGGATTACAAACGGAACAGCGTGAAAGCTGTACTACCTACGCATCCTCTGGCACACTGTGAATATACCAGCTCTGCTCGTCCACAGCATGAGGTGACAGTCCCTAATTAAAAGGGACATGTATTTGCATACCAAGAAGCCTCCAATTCAAGCATGGCTAGCACAGAACTACAGCAGTTCTAACTTGCTTTTGATCTTGGGACTAGAATAATTTTCTATCATAAAAATAGCTTTAAGTAACATTTGTTTCACCTTCCTGGTCATGGTTCAAACACAGCTTGGCCAGAGCAGAAAACCTGGGCCACGGGCTTCTTTCTAAGCAACATCTGCCTGAGATCCAGGGGGTGGAAGATAATTTTTTTTGCATTTTCTAGGAAACTCTGAATTTCTGATAAATGAGAAAAAATTAGTTAGCATGGTAAGGAGGACACATATGTTTCAAAGTGAAAGCGTGAACTTCAGTACTGCCATTGAAAACAGAGGCACTGGGCAATGGTGAAAAGTGTTGTTGATAGGACTGCATTATCTGTCCGATAACCGTATAAAGTCATAAGCCATCACAGCCACATCTCCAGAACAGGTTACTGTTCACGTTAATGGACCCCAAATGCAGCAGTTCCTCGTGGGGTGGGCAGTAACGCAGCTGGCTCGGCTGGGTGGTTTGCCAACACTCAATAACAGCTCACCTCGCAGTCATGGACGTTGATGTTTTTCTGTTACAAAAAACCAGCTCTAGGACGAGGTACTATGGCATCTCCTCTTGACTTGAAAAATCTGTTCTGAAAAAGCCTGTTTTACTTCAAATAACAACATAAATGGGAATTAAAAAATATTTTCTGTCCAACTGGGATATGCAGATCACGCTATTAAGATGAGCGACACAGCTTCTCTCTCTCAACACCGGTTATCTAGCCAGTGCCAATCTTCATTCCCTTTTTCATCAGGGAGTAATATCCTCTGACACAGAACACAGGCACATAGAACAGAGCCCTCATGCTGCCCTTTTACTGCAATCACAGACAAGCGTTAGAAGAAAACTTTCCCACCGAGCCTCAGCTGACTCTTACAAGAAACAATGAATAAATCTGCCTCTCGGTTTCTTCACAGTATTTTACTGATAGGAATATTTAAGGGGATTAAAAAAACCCAGAAACACTGCAGGGTGTCATGAAAAGGGAATTTTGCATTTGCAACAGTGTTTGTGTCACAAATTTGATTGAGAATTATGTTCTCATTAATAAACAAACCAAACATGTTCAATCATGTATGCATTTCTGAATAACCGAAAGAAAGCAACTCTAAAGAACTGATAGACTAAAAATTATTACACAAGTCAGTGAGAGAATTTGAAGTTACCTTTATCTGAAACTAAACTTTCCTGATGGATACAACAGAGAAAAAAGGTGAGTTTCACTGGAAGAACAACAAATATTGCACTAAAAAGCAAAATTTTCAAAGGCACCTTCATGACCTTGGAATCAATCCTCTGATTCTTCAAGTAAAATTGTACTTTCCCCATCTATACTGAAAAATAACACAGATTAAGTCATTTCCAAGTTACTATTTAATGAACCCTAAAGCCTCTTTAAAAAGTCAAGAAAACAACTGCTCAAATGTATCAAATGTTTTTCAAACTACAAAAATGATGACTAAATGCAAAGCAACATGATCTGGGCTCATTTGTGTCCTCACTCCTGGTTGAGAAGAAGGGGTAGCCCTTTGAGTCCAAGGTCCAAGATTAAGTGATTGCCTATGTTTTTAATGAAACTTGATGAAATAAGGCAAGAAATTTCAAGTCTCAGTTATCCTCAAAAAAGAAAATATGAGATGTCACTTTTTATCAGCTATATATAAAGATTAAAAAATACAAGTTTCTTCTAGACATGTGCTCAGATTTCTGCCTGTTTCTGTCCATTCTGGTCATCTCATGTTAAAACAGAAAGAGTAGAAAGAAAACCAGAAAGGGTCTGACCTATATTAAAGGTACTTCAGTCAATGAATGGAGCAGTAGAATAAGACAGATTTCCTTAAGTTACAAAGGGAAAATGTAATTTAAGGGGGGAGAGCCAAAGCTGTACTATTTGGAAGTGCCATAAGCCTCGGATGGCGGATTTAATACAGCAGATATTGGGAGACGATTCCTAGCAGAGACACAAATTACATGTGCTGACAAGCAAGGTCAGCAAAGGGTAAATATTGTGCAAGAAATTACCCAAGGCTTCAAAAACAAACCACCCACTGTGGTTTGTTCTTATTAGTACAGGGATAGTAACAATTTTTCATGAATATTGAGAAAGCTAGTTTACAAAAAACAGTCCTGAATTTGGAGAGGTACTCGGGAAGTGTTATTTTTGTTGATGCTGTGCTCTGGGTGGTTTTGGTCAGCCACGTAAGGAACAGAACGGCATGAGAGCAGCTACCAGTGTGCGCACACACTTGGAGTCAGTCATATGGTGAGGTTCACCGGCAAAAAAAAAAATTCAGTACAGCTTCTCTAGGTACAGGTCGGTTTTAGATCACTTTGGTAATTGGCTACAAAGGGAAGAAAACGTTAGTTTTCCCACAAATACTCCCCCCCCCCCCCCCGAGTGACCACTTGACTAGCAATGCGATCTAGTAGCTATTATTTAAACTGTGGTAAAGCTAAATAATTCTAAATAATTCAAGTTGAAACCTCACTACACAACACTAATGACCACTAAATTTATGATATAAATATATAAGAAAAATGGAGGGGGGGACATTTAGAAGAAGCAGAGAGCGATAAGCATGGTTACCTGGTTCCACTCATGCCACATTAGCAATAGAACAGTGAAGAGCAGGGCACGAGTGCCCAAAAAGGGATAAAGCACAACCCTGGGTACAGACTGAGCATCCTCCCACCTGTCAGCAGTATCTCACACACAGCACGTTCTTGCTCTGAACACTTCTGCCGATTAACAAAAATAAACTAGCTAGGCAATGACATCCATGCATCGCTCGTCTGTGTACCCCGAAACACAGTAAAGGTCCCGGTGCTGAACAAAACAGGCTGGATGCTTTCCAAAGGAAGGAACCAGAAGCCGCTGGATCTTTGTCAGTGGGAAGGAGGCACAAAGGGATTCTGAATCCTGATGTCTGCTAATACCAAACGCATCAGGTAGTACATCTTTCACCATTTCTTATACAGATACGCAAGGATGAGATGGAGATGCTCCCAGGGTTGAGGAAGACTCAGCATCCCTAAGGACAGGCTGCTGTAGGACCCGGCTGAAACAGAAGCAATCCAGAGCTGGAGATCAACACCCAAGGGAGAAGTCAACAGCTGCACAGGGCAGTGACCGGGGCTGGAGCACACCACTGGATACGCAGCAGTAAAGCTCGCGCGTGCTGAGCTTTGTGAAGACTATTAGAGAAGGCAGAACCTCCCCAATACTCATCTTCAATTACTGATTAAATATTCAAAATTGCCCTTTCCACTGTCATCTCTCCTGCTAGAATGGGGACCCACGACCAATACACAATCAGCTGCTTAGCTTCTCTTTTTATCCTTTTCCTTGGCACCTGAAGAACCACAGGCTGTTTTCCCATCAGATGCTCCTATTTAAAAATGCTACAGAGTAAAAGCAAGATGAACTAGTGGCTGCACCCAATGTGATGGTCTGGCACGGGGTCTCTCACCTTCATAACACACTTTGTTGCTCTGAAGTGCTAGAGCTGCTGCCGGCCTTCTGCTCGTTGCACTTCGTTAGAGAACCACATTAATCTGCTGCCTAGGCTCACACATGCCCCCACTTGCCCAACCTTGTACTCAAAATAGAAAGTACGCTGCTTCTTACACAATTTTACTTAGATGGCATTTTCTTTCCCAAAATGACTTTTCCAGACTAATTTAAAGCAGATAAACTAAGAAGTACATTTAGAGATTAAAAAAAACAACCAAGCTCTTGAGCCACCAGCCCTGCAGGCTCAAATTCTCCTGCTACCTGCTTACAAGCAGAGGCGAGATGCAAGGTGGCCTGTCCCCACCTCAGTTCCCACAGGCAGAAACGACTCCAGGCCCCACAACACAGGCACCAAGTGCACATTTCAGTAAGACTGCCAAACAGGTTCCCGAGGAGGAGAAAAACAGCTCGGCTTCTTTCTGAGCTTTTGCATTAATGATTTCCAGTGAAGGGTATTTTCTGACACTACTGAACTGCAGAGTCATGAGCAGCCACCTTGCAGTTTATTTACTACGGGAAAAGAACTGTTGAGTGGAAACCTCCAGAAAACTAATCAGCCTTTTACTGCAAATTACGTATCTGGATAGTCATTGGTAAGAAAATAATGTAGTTATTACTCCATTTCAAGATTATGTGTTCAAGGACTCTGGCAAGTGCTACTTCTGTATTGAAATAAAACGTGTATCCGCTTTTTACCCTCTTTTTTTTCAAAGCTCCCAATGTCCTTCTAAGTATATAAACTTTCAATAAGTCGAGAGAAATTGTCAGAAACATTAATTCCAGAAGATTTATTAGCAATGGCTATAGCTTCTTCATATTAAGCAGATGTTATTTTTAAAGTTTCCCTCCCTTTTGTCTTCTGTAGCTTCCACCACACACTCAACTGGCTTTGAGTAATAACAAAACAAGTACATTTTAGCATTTGCAAAATACATATTAAGTATTTTCTAGATTCTAAGCAATGAAGAGCAGACACACGGTTCTGAGCTATTACCTCCGCATCATGTTTATGCTTTTTATTTTTGTCAGCAGTCACTGCATTTGTCAAGGTTTCTCAGCAGCAACACAGTATTTCATAAACCTCTGGCACGCTCCTTGAAGGATCTGGGTCTTTTACATGAGATAATGTAAGCTTTCTTTCTACTTGCTTGGAACAGGTCTTTTTGGGAAGCACCCAAACTCACTTCAAAAATATTTCTTCCCTGTGCCAGAAACTGCTTTTGAAGTCCTCTGCCCAACCCACAGGCATGCGGGTGCCAGGATGCTCCGGAGCGGTACCCAGCAGCCCATAACAGGAAGCGTGTCAGCACTATCTGCTCAAAAAGAGGGTGGAGAAGAGACGAGGGAGTGGTGCAGACACTCAGCGAGTGGAAAATCATATGACATGTCCTAGGTCTAGGATCAGATCACGGATGGGTCAAATGACAGCCGTTCAACTCTCGAGATCAAACAAGGCTTTATTCTTTCATATATTTGGCCCCTGCATGCGAGAGCGTGTTGTAATATCATGCTTTTTAAAGTGCAATATGCAGGAAATCGTATTTGAAGGGTCTGGCATGTATGGTATTTTTACGAAGTTCACTTTTCCCTTTTGCTTTTCATCTGTTTTCTACATTTTTTTTTCAGCATGCTTTTCCTTCTGATTTATTGTTTTATTTTTCTATTTTTAAAATAAGAAGTATTTCAACTTAAGAGCGTTTAATGTAATGCATATGAAAATTAGCAATGGACAAACCTCAAGCTCTTTAGAGGTCTGATCTGGCTAGGAGAAGCATCCAGAAGTTCAGAGGCTTATCCAAAGCTAATCTGAAAATTTCCAAACCTCTTCGGTCTAGACAGAGGCATAGGAACCCATTGGCTCAGGACTTCCACCACCGACTGGGCTTGCCTCTCACGCGGCTGCTCCCTCACTGAACAGCCAGGACCAATTTTTAATGAGTTCTTGCTGAACAGCACAGAAGATATACAAGCATACCCCTTTTCTCTAGGCAAAACTGGGCTCTCGAGACGCTATTCCGCAAAACAACAAACAGATGTAGGAGTCCCGTTGGAAACTGCGAGACCTAACACACACGCCCAAGGGCTTTGCTTCGCAGAAATGCTTTGCCAAATTTAAGCTCCATGGTATGATTAAAATTCATCCCCCCCCATCTGCCCTCATTATACTTTGAAGGAAACATTTAATGCCTTCACACACATTTACATACGCAGCATCTATTTCATCAGACACAGAAGATGAACATCCTAGCAGTGTATGCCACACACGTCAGCTGAGAAGATACTGACGGGTAACTTTTCTGTGACAACTTCATAAAAACCTTAGCCTCTAAACCATGATGTCACCTAGAACTCATGCCATCCAGTGTTTTAAAGGACCAGACCCTCGATTCCACAAAACACCACATCTCGTCCTGATATCTGATCTACCCAACACAATCGCACTGGCAAGGTGTTGGTGGTTCCTGGTATTTTCTAAGGAAATGCAAAGTATCAAAGACCAACGCTTTTCTCAACATGACAGCTCTGCTTTTCCATCTTTGGCCAGCAGGACTAAATCCATAGCAGTACAAATTACAATTTCACAGCAGCTGATCAAGATGAAATTGAAGAAGTTGATTCAAGTTCCTTGTGATTCTCAGCATGTTGGAAGGAAAGCAGACTGAAGAAAAACTCGATTAAGTTGATGTGTGACAGCAAAGCAGATGGGACAAAGGACACAGACTGATATTGCAGAACGATATCTTTTAAAGGAGAAATTACTATGCAGAACAACAAAACAGAAGTGAAGGGCAATTGTAGGGAAAGGTCCAAGAAGATTATTTCTGTAGATGACTGTAATGCTCCTCATCAATAAAAGGGACAATACCCAAGAACGCAGGAAGGCACCAACCTGAAAACTTTTTCAAGGGCCCTGGGATCCTGTGGCAAACTGAGGACTGGAGAGGACACCATGACAGTAATAGGAGACTGACACAGTAGAATCATAGAATCACTTAGGTTGGAAAAGACCCTTAAGATCATCAGTCCAACCGTTAACCCAGCACTGCCAAGTCCACCACTAAACCATGTCCCTAAGCACTACATCTACATGTCTTTTAAACACCTCCAAGGTTGGTGACTCAACCACTTCCCTGGGCAGCCTGTTCCAGTGCTTGACAACCCAACAATTTTTCCTAATACACAATCTAAACCTCCCCTGGAACAACTTTGAGGCCTCTTGTCCTTTTGGCCGCTTTATATGTTACAGTTGGGAGGTACCACAGAGAAACCGAGCGGTATCCAAGTCCGTGCTGAAGTCAAAACTGCTGTTCGTAGTAGGAATTTTGCAGTAAGACCTTCACCTGATGAGGAGGCCAGCCAGGAGGATGAGGAAGGAGTTCATCTGCAATAGACACCCACTCACCAGATGACACAGCTCATAGCTCAAATTCCAGAATGCTGATGAGGTTTTACTTAAATATACTAGGCAACACAACTACTTCCAAATCCTGTGAGTTTATACTGATTGATATATTAATACACCTCAGCAAGCTCAACAGCTGATGATCTTTTAAAATAAGGAACCATTATGTCTTAAATAGCATACAATTACTCTACAGAATTTAATCCAGCAAGCAGTCCCATGGCTGAATTCTAAAATGGGAGCAGATTTTTATGAGCATTAGCAACATTTCTGATAATACATTAAAGTGCTAAGACCTTTTACCAGCTGGATTCAAAAGATTGTCTCCAAGGCTTTGCTTAGAATTTCTAGTTAGACTAGGGAAGAGGAAGGGCTGAAATGTGCATGTGTGTTTTCTTGAGGCTTTCACATTCGTCTAAATGTTCATTTCTTAACAATGCCAACCCATAAGTTGCCAGACCTGTCAGACCAGCAAGACAAAAAGCTGTAAGTCTTGCTCCAATATAACTCAGAGAAATGCCACATATTTGATCATATGATAACCAAATATCTCAAATCCACTTAAACAAATGATATAAATAAGACTACTCCTGAATTCATTTATATCCACTCAAATTCAGAGCAAAGGGACTGGTACAATAGATACTTTAAACTTTTTTCAGAAAAACATATGAATTAGAAGAGCAGAAGGCTGAGATCCCAATTGTTATGCTCATGCTGTCACCCATAAAGCACATTTCCTCCTTGCTCATGGCTAAATTCTCTTTATCAAAGGGATTTACTCAAGCTTTCCTGGGAAAAAAACTCAACCCCTAAAAGGTTTTTGGTTGTATTTAGGGAGTTTTGCCTTAAGAATTTGATGTTCAATGCTAAAAAAGGAGATCCTTAGGCAGATTCAGATGTTTTGTCCCCACAAAGATAAACAGATGCTGGAAATGGCACAACCGACTCCAATTTCATGTTGCTGCTGTTTTGCTCTGATTATTTTAAAAAAAATAAAAATAAAAGTATCCACTAGTCGTCTTTTTTTTTTTTTTTTACCTTCTCTCTTATAAGCCTTTTTTTCTGGCCGTGACCTCATACAAAACCTAGTCAGTCTAATAGTTTTCCAAGACAGCTTCAGTACCAACATCAAGTCATGTTGTCAATTCTACGACATTGCTGGTTTATTCCCTCTCCTGGGAGCTATGAACTGCCTATACAGGTCTAACTGTACACTGTAGTATAACGAGGTGAGGTTCAGAAACTGCAAAGTTTTCCAGCCTCTCCATCTGCAGGTGGTGCCTGATGCCATGCACAGAATAAGGAGCATGGCTGTAGAGTTCCCAGGATCGTGTCGTGATTCATTCATACTCAGACGTTCTGGAAGAGAAGCATCCGAGACTGGCCAGAAGCCAAGTGGAATTACTGTTCACTGAGGGCTTTTTTTCTTTCAAAAATATTTTAAACATTTCTCTTTTTTCCAAATATCAATTCAGCTTCTCTGCTCCTTTTTCTAAAGCTTTTCCTCTGAAGTGGATAACGACACTTATGTCTGACCCTGAAATTCCAAATGAAATGAATTACACACCTGGTGACATGAGCTTCCCAGAACAGTAACTGGAAGAGCATTTGGCCTTCTCAAGAAGAGGCAACTTGGATGTCTAGGTATGTTTCAGAGCATGTTAAGACAGCAGCCCCACCAGAACTGTCTGCCATCCAGCAAAGCACCTGCTTAATCACACACTTTCTTTTTTCACAGCTCACTATTCAGAAATATCAGGCATGTCAATGAGACTGTTTCTGCCGCAAATGGAGAGAACCATCAGCACTTCCCTCGCAGGCAGATCGTGGTGGGTTTGGAACCAACCCAGTGCCAGCACGAGCCACAGCCCCATCCCACCGGCTCCGGGGCAGAGCTTTGCAATGCCGGCCAGGCTGAGCTGAGGCTCGACCAGGGCATCTGCCTGGAGCCAGCTCTGCCAGCACATCCCCAGCCCCACGGGGAAGGCAGCAACCACCCAGTTCCCAAATCTTCAGGCTGGAAAGACACATGGTCCCTGTCTAGGAGAATTGAGAAAAAGCAGCTTCCCCTTATTTTAGTACTGAAACCACTGAAAGTCCAAACGCTATGAAAAATGGGGAAAAAAATATCCTCCCATATTTCCCAGGTAAACTGCAGAGACCTCTGTTTCCACAGCGTTTAACGCTCACCTTTTACTACAGACAAAATACAGCCACATCCAGAACACTAGTAAACCTGAGGTGTTCATGAGAGCTTGCTATGGAAGCCCAGTGCAAAGCATTCAAAGCTGATGTGGGAAAGGCAAGGGAAAACAAAAAGAATGAACCCGCAGGGCTCAAGAGCAAATTACTGAGAAGACACTACATCATTTTGAATTTAAAAGTGTTACAGTAAAAACATTAAAAGGAAATGGTATTTAGTCTTCTGTAAAGACAGTTTCTACCAAGGCGCTCACAAAACACTTGCACAGCTTCCCTTCACCTGCTCCAGACCTGGTTTCCATTCAGTCAGTAGCACCATTTTTTCTTACCTCAATAACACAGGGTAAGTCAAAGCACGTATCGGAATCAGATTCCCACAAGGGTTGGAAACTTGGTGCTGTTAAATGCAGAGGAGACCCCCGTCAGGGACTGCAGGCTGTAGTCAGGGACCGTACGCCATGCAATGCACTATCACAATACAAATGCTCGTAACTCTTGAGTTCAGCAGGAGTTTAGCTGTTGTTTGTTAAAACACCTCAGGGACCCGCAGTGTGCTGTTATCCCACCAGGTGCCTCTGTGTTACACTGAATTACCAATAGGAAGATGCTCATGACAAAGATGATTAATGTGAGGCTGCTGTATGGAAACCCATCTACGGGGCTTTAGTAAATAGTTGGTTTAATATCATAAGCAAACCCACAAATTTGCATTTCAAGCATGTGCTCCCACCAGCACCAGCGAGAGCTTCCTGCAGCTGATACACCCTGAATCCTCCAGGAACAGATCAAGAAGGGGAGGTAAACTCAGCTACCCAGAGCCTTAAGGGTCTTTCCACTCATTTTAGAGATGTCCTGAAGGTGGGGAGGGCTGCTTTCATTTCTGCATTCAATCTCTAGCTTTACACTGAAGTACAGCTTTTCAACCTGCAAATTCCTTGGTGAGGATAAACCTTAGCAGCTTTGTTTTAAACTGACAGTTATATATGAGAGAACCACCATTATATGGGTATTATGTCAATTACTACCAGGCCTCCTTGCTCTTATCCCAAAAGGCACCATGCATTGTTTAAATGTAATTTGATTTTAATAAAGAAAAACTTATCCCACAATCGGTACCTTGCTGTTACACTAGATTCAACTGCCTGAAGTGGATCCACGCACCAGGAGACTATTTCACAAATTAAGGGTGTATCGATTCAAGAAGCATCATCATCAAGCACATCAGTGAAGCTGTGCTGTTTCTGTCTTCCGTGGGACTAATCCAGTCCTGGAAGACTGGACCAGACTCCTGCAGCAGTGAACCTGCTGCATAGCTCGATTTCTAATGGCACTGACATCAAAAGTACAGCAATACTGCCCATACAAACTGCCTCAAAATTAAGAAATCCCAGAAGAGAGCCAAACGTCAGGCTATGAGCTGTTCTGAAGAATTGAGAGCCCCAATTAAGTATTGTGGGCTTAGAGGACCTTTATTCAACCAATTTCAAGGCTCTGTATACTGAAGCCTTTGGAGAATATGCTGGCAAATACAAGGCAGTAAGAGCTGTAGGCTCCAGCAGAGCACTGAATACTGACAAAAAGGTTTCAACTTTTTTTTTTTCTCCCAGATCTCTAGGGCTGTACCTTTCAGATCAGAATTGGAATTTCCATGCACAGTTCTAGGGCTTGTGCCTTTTCCTCGCCCTATAAAGCGTTAAACGGTGGTTCTTCCATATCCACTGCAAAAATATTAAAACTGACAGAAAAGCCTAGAGAAAACCAATGAGATTAGATAAATTAACACGAGGGATATATACGCAACCTTAACAGGTACAAGATACCCTCATACAATCTGTCCATTGTCTTTAAAAGCTAAACTGGTATCTGTATTGATTTATCCCAGATGGAAAAAAACCCCACAGTAATCTACATCTGGTACAAGCGTGTTCAACCTAACATTAATGAGGAAGAGCTCTTCCTCTGACTAGCGTGCACAATGGAAGTGTAATTATAAGCAAGGAAATATGGTACATCCAAGAGAACATATGTTCGACTTGTGATGAATTGCCTGTGACACTAATCCCTGAATACAGCAATCAGACTACTGACTAATTATTGTAATATAATAGAAAATGAAACAAGGAGAACCTATCTGGTAAAGTGAAATCATAGGCTTTTCACATAATCTTGCAATTTGCTACCTTCTCATATTCTCCCTACTTACTTGCCAAGACAAATCAGTTAACATCAACAGAACCAGAGTAGTGCAGGAGAGATCTGGTGTGTTGTTCCTAAACATGAAATTCAGTGAATCTTTTGGGGGTTTTTTTACATATACTGACTCCTGAGAACTACAGAGTGGATTCTTCCCAAACTGGAACTCTACTGCATGTCCAAAGTCTAATCCAGCTTCCCAGAAAGGTGCAGGCTGTATGACTGTTCTCCACAAAGACAGAAATGTAGCACAACGTTGTGTGCAAAAAAATTTGCATCAAATGGGCACAAAGCAGGAGCTCTGGGGAATGATTTTCAAAACAGATTAACCCATCTTTTTCTGCTGTATCCTGGTATTTCAAATTCAAACCCTCTTTGATTTAGTATGCCTCAAACAGTTCACAGCAGATCCTCAGCCCTCTGCCTTTTCTGCCCAAGATGTCTGAACATACAATGTTATTCTGATCTGCATCAGTTGATTCATCATCATCTCCAGCCTTACATCACAGCTAACCACTTTGTTATTTTTCAAAATCCCCTCAAATTATTTCAGGAAACTTTAAAAAAAATGCAAATGACAATACATTTGGAGGAGTCCTTAAGGTACTCTCCCCGCAAGGTGAAACATCTGTAATTATCATCAAAACTCATTTGGATATTCATAGTAATACAAGGGAAAAACAAGTCTCCTGCCTGCAAAATCTACATCCCCAGTTTGAGGTACCTTCCTGCACTGCTGCTACAGAATTTGCTAGCAGTCTGGTCCCTCCACTTTCACTACCAGTAGGCTTACTTCATGTTTCCTAGCAAATGATTCTGCCTGACCAGAGAGTTCAGCAATCAAAATGACTCTTGCAACCTGTGACTTCCATCTATTTTATTCCCTGCATGAACTCACTTAGTTTCTAAGAAAACCAGAGGCAAACTATTTCTTTAACTATGTTATTTCAGTTGACAGTTTCTCATTTCCTTAACTATAGTAACTAACTACTTCACAGTATTTCAAACATTTCCTTGAGAATAAAAGATCCATGCCATGCCTCAAACATGGCAAATACGA
This sequence comes from Grus americana, assembly GCF_028858705.1. NCBI lineage: Eukaryota > Metazoa > Chordata > Aves > Gruiformes > Gruidae > Grus > Grus americana. The sequence continues at coordinate 18,918,122 of NC_072865.1, forward strand.
CCTCTGAACGCGTGAAAGAAAGCATCCTGGGTGCGTTTCCACCCCTGATTTGCAGTACCGTCTTGGGCACAGTGAAACAACTCTGAGCATGGACCCCAGACGTTCACTGGAACGTTAGGGACAGTTTCTGATGTTCATCCAGTCTGAAATCTGGGTCATCCAGCAAGCTACACGTGAAATGTAACTTCATAGAGGCCTGCAGGAAAATTAATGCATCAAAATGAATAGAAAATACAAGCTTTATATAAATAATGGTCTACATTTCCGACAAGCCTTCCGGTAGTTCTCCATCTGACACAGCAAATAACAAGGTCCCTACTTAACATGGAAGGAAAGAGAATAATTGAAGAAAGTTTTTTGTACGCGTGTTTGTTTTCTTTCAACTGAAAGAAGAAGGTCAGTTAAAGCCTGAGAGATGTTCCCGACAGACCTCCAAACATATGCAACGGTAACAAGGATAAACACATTTCCTGTGAAAACTGGGCAACTCACGTCATCCATGCGCAAAGAAATCTGGGTTTGCTTTTGTTAGCATCCTCTTCTGAAATGCGACAGAGAGGCAGCGATGACAAAAGGTGTGACGCAAAGTGTCAACACATCATCAGACTACTCTGAGTCATTTAATAATCACATTGGTCCTTGATCAGAGAAACCCAATCAAGGTTATGATATTCACAGTATAGCAAAGTATACACTTTCAAGTGCGTTGATTGAAAAATACTGGGTTTCTTCTGTTACCTTAGAACTACAGCGATGTTTCTCATCCTGCAAAAAGCCACCCCTCCTTGCTTGGTACTGTACGGTATCAGAAGAAGGAATTCAAACCTGAGTGCAATGTTAGGAACCGTTCATGGTTAGCTCCTACAGCTGGAAGAATCCCACAGGACTTCACGGGTGTACTCATAACAGTTAATTTTTCTAGATAGAGGCTCAAGTCTAAAGTCACATCTGGATGCAAATACTGCACAGCCCATAACTTGAAGCACTTGGATCCCAGGCTTGGGCTTCAGCCAGTTCCCAATGATGGGCCACCGCTACTCTGAGCTCAGCACATACAAGTCCACACGCTGAGTATACATTACGCTGGACACTCTATAACCCCCCCTGCTGTGACACCACGTGTTTAAACAGCTACCGCATTGCCCCTCAGAGGCAGGCACACCTCCACGACAAATTGAGAGGATTTCCTCCTGTGATCGCCTTCCAGAAATACCTCAAAGCGCATGAAGTATTTTCACCAAGTCCCAGATTTGATGGGTTTAAAAAAACCACCCCCAGCCCCACCAAACCCTACAACACAAGTCTCAGAAGGCCAGCTGCCCTTGTTTCTAGAAAGGAAAGGGGTTTTCTTCCCAAGAACCTCCATTTTGGAGATATCCACCTCATTTTCCTTGTGCTGTGAACAAGGACGCACTCTCAGCTTGCTCTGTTCCCGTGTCGTAGGTTCTGCTCTCCACAGAAGACAAAGCTCTTTCTACGCAGACCTTTCCTTGGAGGAAAGGCCCAAAATCCACATTCTTCCAGCTTCAGTATTTTCAGTACCTGCCAGGCTAGAGATGCAGTTAACTCAGGCATGCGAACTCGCAGCTGATCCATAAGACATGGACAACTGGGTATGTATGTGACTTAAGCAGGAGCAGAATTTATTGCATCCACAAACTCTGAAGCCGCATGCAGGAGGTCAGTAAAGGAAAAAGATAAGATGGTGTTTTTTGCTGCAGAAAATTGTAAGAAAACATAACTATTCTCTCCAAGAATGAGGAAAAGAATAATACTGGAAGAATGGTTTTATTTAAAGTCTCTGCCACTTAGTTAGATTTACTAAAATTTGCTTTTTTCTCTTTAAAGTGAGCATTAGTAGCTGCCTACATGCTTCCTGGGGAGAAGCTTACCAACTCTTTCCCCCTTCATCAAGCATCAGACATTTTCTGCTCTGTCTGTACAGGGACATTTAAACTCATGCCTCTGGGGACTGAGAGCACCTTCCCAGTCGTCTAATGGCCAGAACCAACAGGAAACAGATTTCCTGTCCCACAAAAGATTAAGATGACAAAACAGTTTCTACCCTGAAAGTTGGTATGTAAAAATTAATTTAAAAAAAAAGACAAAATACTTTGCTAAATAATAGTCAAGAGAAATTTCATGTCAGATCATATAAAGAATTTCTCACTAATCATTTTCAAATTCCTTGAAATTATATTTATTCTAAAATTTTCAAAACTATAATTCTTTAAGACATCTTCTAAAATAATTTGGAAATTGTCAAAATGCTCAATTGTGGAAGTATCGGTAGCAGTACTGAAGTATTTATAGAACCAATTCTAAATTAAATGAAGCATTTTATCAAAAGTTTCCACTTCCTAACCTGGATTATTTATTTTTAATTAAAACCAAAAATATTTTCTGAAAAGTTTCCAGCTCAAACAATAAGAGATAAGACTCAGGCCAAAAGCTGAAACCCCAGATCTAGCGTATTCAGGGAGCAATTTTACTGGGAAAAGAGGAAATAACTAACCCCACATAAGGTAGCAAGCTGCCTTAGCCGGGAAAGCTCCAAGGAGCATGCTTAGCTTTGGCTCAACGGCCACCACAGCGGAAGATGCTACGGTCCCCGCCAGCCACCCGGCATTTCTTGACAGTACGACCAGTAAAAATAACAAAGCAAACTGACTCACTATTTACAGGCAAGAAAAGAGGCGGCGCTGGAACCTCTCTCAGGTGGGGAAACTTTTATTTCCCTCTGCCTCTCCCCTGCAAAGCCTGCTTTGCTGCAGAGAGCAGAGGCGAGGTTTGCCCAGAGGCCTCTGCACGTGTGCATTTAGGAAACCAGGACGAAGCTCGACCCAAAGCAAATCCCTCTGTACCCCGGTGACTGAGAATTCAAATGCATCCCTTCCAGTTCCGACATCTGTCCTTGGGTTTTAAGGCTAATCTAACAAAGTTTATGTTGCTGTGTTTTTAGGTTGCCATAGAAACCTTAAAAAAAAGCCACCTTGACCTCTTTACAGAAAGGACCTGATCCAGAGCCCCTAGAAATCCACGGGAAGGCTGCCACGCTCTGCCCCTGGCTTTGGACCAGACTTATTTTCTAAGAACGTGGTGTAGGAACTAAACCCCGCTCAGAGAGGGCTGGAAAGCCCACGCAGAAGCACACGCCGGCTCAGCGGAATGGAGAACAAGCCCTGGCGCTCTCCTCCGTCAGGGCTATTGCAGCCCCGATGCTGTAGGAAAGCAGACATTTTGCACTGAATTCTGATTTTATTTTAAAAAACTACAAAGCATACCAGAGCACTGGTGAAGCACATCCGTTTATATTTGAACTAAAGCATACTGGCTCTCTCCTATATTTTTTTGGGTGGAAAGGGAAACTCAGTGGGTCATAGCAGGGTAATCTCTTTTTAATGTAGTGCTCTGTGCAAAATCCACACGAAGCCAGCCAAAGGAAGACAGATATTAATGATACTATCTTGCCCACGTACAAAAATAAAACAACTACAGTGTTATTAATCTGCCTTGATGGCTTTCTCAACACAGAAATATTCCAAATTACCAGGTCTGTTAAAAAGGACAGAAAGAGTATTGCTAGAATTAAAATGCCTTTTCCAATCCTGGTGTGTGTTTATCTTAGATATTTATATGGTCTCCACTACCTCAGTATCTGGACTTTGTACATTTTTAACATCATTTTTCTATGTGGTAGGAAAATATTTATCCCCATTTTGCAGATGGGGAACTAAAAGAACAAGCAACTCACCCAGCAATGGCAACCAGAAGTACTTAATTAACATCAGGTTTCAAAACATCAAAAAATTGCCTTTACAGTCATGAGTTTCAGAAAAACAATAACTACTTTCTGTACTTGTCCTTTGTTTGCTGAACCCAAAGATGCTTCTTGGCTTTTGGTCTCAAGCATCTTTGAGGGATAAAAATTTATTTTAATCAAAACAGGTGCACACAGGCATGTGGTTTCTGAATACAGGGCCTTGAAAGAATGGGAGAAAACTGTGAAACCCATGACAGTCAGAAGAACGTGCTCTGTCTTGACCCTGACCTGTCATCTTTATACCAGAGCCCTGGAAAACCAGGCTGGTTACTGCTTTGGCCATGAAGGAGGAGTTGCGCTGGGCTTCGAAACAGCTACTGCTTGATGGAGAACAATAAGGCTCAGACCCCACCATGTAACAGCCGTGATCCTGTCCTGCTGAGGGTGGTGGGTATGGTAAGCCCAAATCTCCCCTTTCTGCAATGAAAATCCCAGTGAAATGCCAGTCTCTGTCCCAGTCCCTTGTTATTAGGGCAGAAAAATTCAGTTCTGCCTACAGCTGAGCCTCAAGCCAGCCTCGAGGCAAGCCAACCTGATGAGAGAAGCTCCTCAATCTTTATACTTATTTTAGTTTCATAAAACTATACAACAACCCTGCCCGCACAGAGTAACCCTTCCAGAGCAAACAGACTGCGAAATGAAAAATGCTTCGAAAATGGGATTATGGATGCAGCTACAGTGCTAATGCCAGAATGCTGGCCAGAAGCCACACAATTGCTATCTGGCACCACCCAGCCACCAAGCTGTACGTCTGGGCACCAACAAGGGATCAAGCCCAACTTAGCCATCATACGGAAGGTTTTTAGCACACTAAGAGTGGGTCTGCCTGTTGCATGAGAGACATGAAAAGCTCCGAACTGAGCAAGATGGTCAACATACACTCTAGCGTACAGGATCTCAACTTGCATGAATGCAGCAGCATCCTGGATAAACCCACCAGGACAGCAGAACGTTGCCTCTTGGACCAAGAGAGCCAGAGAGCCACCTTCTATGAAATCTCACGGAATTATCTGAAATAACAGAACGAGCAAATCTTCAACCTGATGCCAACAGCAACATGTCCCCTGGTGTCTCTAGAAGTCATCTCACTGCTCAGAAAATGGTATTTTCATAACCAGAACAAAGAATCAGTCAACACGGCAGCACGCCTTCAAGTCACAAAACAGTGACAAATCAATATAAAGTCAAAGTCTTAGAGTAATTTGGCAGGATGGTTTTGAGTTGAAGTTACTCTGATGAGCAATGGGGCCAGAAGTACCTGGAAGACACAAACCCACTGAGTTCATCATCATCGCCCAGAAATGAAGTGTAATAATGCTCAAAGTTTTGAATTTTCTTCTTTGTAAGGATAAATCCTATTTTTTCCCCCCTGCTCCCTGTTTGGAATTTCTCAGTGTGTACGTCAATATCCAGAAGGATCCTCAACACTCCATACCATGCTACAGACACAGGCTGCAAGTTTCTCAAGAATTTATTCCTCCTGAACTTGAAGTTGCCACTAAGGTGGACCCTGGAGAGGAGAGCCTCCCTCCGGGTGGAACAAGCGAGCCTTGGAGCTGCGTATTTCCTTATGTCGGCTGGCAGGACTGCAGTAGGGATTTTTCCCTGCCTCTTGGCTGACAAAACACGTATTTACACATGTAAATAAATGTCTGCATTCACCGGTGTGGTTTATTGTTTCCCACCGTTGTGAAAACACCCAGAAAAACTTCAGAGCTGTTACGCAAAAACCACTTGAGAGCTTCCGTGCACTCGCACGACAGGTCTGGTAACCACAGTTGGGTATTCAACCCGTGCATCAGCTACACTACTGCCGGCCCCAAGCGTTTATAGAGTATGCTTAGGATTTTTTTTTTCCTTGCTTTTTGCTTTCTAGACACTACTGCTACTCTCATGTCATGTTTTCACCAGCAAATGAAAGAATGAGACGCCTTCTCTTAATGCAATTTAAGATTTTGGTTGAATTTCTTGCTTTATCAGGAGTGACATTAAGGAGTGGAGGATTTGCACATGAGAGCTGGCATCACTGAGACAAGTACCTCAACACAACCATCTCTACGAGAGAGAAAGCATAGCCAGGGTTCTTACTTAAGAAAAAGCACTTGAATTGGCCAGTGCTTTTTGCAAAGGTGTGGGAACAGACCAGTCCCTGGGTCTCCACCCTCTCATGAGCTGCTGCCACCTCACTGCCTCCTCGTCCAGGGACTTGTCCGAGACTGGAGCCTTTGAGCCAGCACATCCCCGGGGCAGCCTGTCCCCACCACAGTGCTTTGGGACCCATTGCAGGTCTTCCGCTACACAACAGCATCTTGAAAAGATCAGGGGTTTAGAGCAGCCTGTACAAATTGATTTAGGGGATGAATGCGGACACAGAGAAGGGAGGGAAGAACGAGGCTAGAGGATTCTGTAGATCTCCCCACCTCCCAAATCCAGCACATCAGAATTAACTCCCATAGAAACGCTTCCTGCTCTGAGCACTAGGGCAGGCGTTTCTCCATCCCATCGCACACCTGCTCCGTGCTCAGCCTTACATGTTATCTCAGCCACGGGGAAAAAGGCACCAGTCAGACTGCGGGTCCTAGTGATGCCAATTTTACACCCACAATCTAGTTCTTTCACGCCATGAATTTTGTCATATCGCCTTTATGCCCTTTAAAACAGTTGAATCTTTCTACAGTCATGTGGCAGGAGCTATTATCTGCTACAGATTTTGCCAAGAGAGAGAATATTGCCCAACGGTTCGCGCTCCCCAGCTTTTTTATGTTCCCAGAAACCATGCTTTGACTTTTGCTTTGAGATACCACAATCCCTCATCGAGCTGAACCTAAAGACCAGCTTTAGTCCTCTCTTACAAATGAAGCTATTAAATTAAATTTCTATACGAAATACTAAGGCAGCCATGCAGTCACCAAACCCATATGAGGCCAAACTCACATCACCCGAACCACAGAAGAATATTTTCATTGACATTAGGGCAGTTTTGATTGAACGCACGGACAGATAACACTTCAGACGGCATGAACCTCAGCTCCAAGACCTACTGAACAGCTTAAATTTCAGAACGGATCAGACAGCAACTCAAGCTTTTCATCTATCGCTCATCATTTCTCAAAGTATGTTATAGAGATAAACCTTTCACTAAGAAGGTCTACAGCATTTACCAAGAGGAGGAACTTCACTTTTACTGAGCGATAGCCAACATTTTCTAAGCATATGGTATCCAAATGCCCGTTTGGAAACAGCGTTCACTCTCCTGGGGCAGGCACACACATACACCTCATAAAAACAGATTTACAAGTCAAAAATCAGCTATGGTTTGGAATGCAGGTCCTTTTCTGCGGATACTGAGAGCATGAGGTGCTCCCCAGATGTGCCTATTGTAATAAAATGCACACTTGCAGGAACCACCACCAGCTAATTCATTATGGCTTCCCACTTATGTGATCATATTATAGAGCATAAAATCATTACGGCTCATTCAAAGGCAATGCAATGGGGGCACCGCTTGCTGTTAACTCTTTATTCCGCCTAATTAGAACTATGGTGGCAATCCTGGGGCACGCACACGGTTCACAGGGACAACGCCCAAATGAAAATAGCTGTTACACACCACACAGTGTCACTGAAATACAAAGTAAGGGTGAAGTCTCACCGCAACCTGTTTGTAAACTCTCCATTTAATTAACTAATGGGACAGAAATGTCTTTCATTTGGGCACAGTCGGAGCTGTCAGAACTATTCTTCACGAAATATTCGCTATTCTTCCTTCCCTATGCATCGTGTTTGCAAATTATTATTTTTTTCTTCACAAAATGAAACTAATTTTTTTTTTTAAACCGACTGCCATTGTTCACCTTCTATTTTAGTCAGACTTGTTTCAGTCTGTGGGTCACTCCTCAAGTTTTAACTTCAGCTAGAAAATGTTCACAAGTCACGACTGCTCCAGTCACCGGTTTGACCTCTGACTAACACCACACTCTTTGCACTGGAAAAATAATTAATTGCAACTAACCTTTTTGTAAACACAGATACACCAAGAGCAGCCATCCCTGAAATACTAGTACAAACAAAACACGCTTGCGTAAATTAACTCAAGGGGTAAATGAGGAAGAGACAAGAGTTGTCAAAACAGAGAGTGAGTTGTAGATTTGCTAAGTTTTTCTGCTGTTTGGCTAACTCGGCCCCCAGCGTATAGGGGAATATTTTTGGAAAGTCTTATAAAATCCATTCAGCTGTTTCCGAGGTAGATGAATGTGGAAGAAAAACCTCACAGCTGTCAACTTGATTTTTCAGGGGTTTTTTTTTTGTTTGGGTTTTTTTTTTGGTGCTTGGATAATTTAAAAATGGCTTTGATTTAAAACTCCAGACTTGGCAAGGGCAAACGGTAGCCTTGACTGAAAAACAAGAGCTGTGCTTTAAGTTCTGAAATAATCACCTTATGGATGTTTAAAACTGACTCCTGAGCCTGACACAGTACCAAGGAGAAGTGCTCTGAACCTCAGCAGGTGCAAAGGCAGGCATTTGAAAGATTGCATTAGCATTTGTATATTTGAACTTGGGAGTGATTTGAAGCAACATGAGCACTGAAATACAATAAGGGCCCATTAAAAAAAAATCTCTACTGAAATCCGCCATCCCTGCTAAATCCCACAACTAAACATCACGTAAAACAGCATCTCCTTGAAACGGCACACGTCATTTTGTTAATCTTTTTATCTCTACTGAAATACAGCCTTAAGGGTGTACATGCCAATAAAGTTAACTAATACAGTAACCAACCTGGGAATAAATTTTCAATGGCACAATGAAGCAGAACCTGGAAACCGATGGCTGCACTGGCTGGTCATTATCAGTTTTCATTTGATTTTTTTTTCCAGCTTAAATGGCTTTGCGTGATGCTACCACAATGGCATTGTGTGTTGTCATCTTCAAGTTAGCATCACAGACTCTTTTTCTACTTCTCTAAATGACCATTTGCTCAAAAAAAATACAACCTTTGGTCAGGTACAACTGTTTAACTCCATAGTTTAACTAGTGAACTCTGACATCTCAGGATCTTTTTCCTGAGGCAAACCCAGTTTAATTCATAAACTTACATGAGGGGGAAAAATAAATTATATTAAAGCAGAGCTTTGGTAAAACAGAGGGCTTTCAGTAACCTCCATTCAGTAGCCAAGAATTAGCAAGGAAAACACCATTTCCCATTTTTTAACTGATGCTTATGCCAAAATGCCTCAGGTATGTACAATCCCAAACAAAAGTCTTTGGGGAATTTCAGCCTCAGGAAACATACTCTCCTGGGCAAAATGTGGTTTCCTGGACTCAGTAGTTCTAGTGCAGAATACTAGATGTTAACTTTGTTAATAAGAAAACATTTTTCAAATGAAAAATGACTTGTTAACCCACTTTTATATCACTTTTTCAGTAACACTTTAAAGTAAACAAACCTAAGATGTTAAATAAAATAAAAAACCCACTACACCTGCAGAGTTTTACCAGCTCACATTACAAAGTCCTCTCTGAAGTGGTTGGTGAGCTATTTCCATTACAAACAGCAAGTGTTCTTGAAAGTAATTCAAAGAGTCAAATTAGGCAGATTACATCAGAGTATATTTCCCTGCAGCATAAGGACTTTTGAAACACCTGCCTGACATATTTCAACCACTGCAGAGAAACACAGCACCGACTAGATTCAAGAACTGCTGGAGCCCTGAAACATGAGTCTCTCTTTAATTCTACCAAACAATTTTTAATTAACAAAACTGTTTTGTTTGCTATTTCTATTTTTGTTTTTAAACACAAAACAGCAATAATACACAGTGACAAGAGGCCAAAAGCTGCACTTGCTGAAATTTTACAGTAAGTTTTGTACACTTCACTGTAAACACTAAATGCCTCCTGTTAGTCCCAGCATTTTGCTGGAGACTTAGTGGTCTGGAACACTTTTTAGCTAATTAGATATATTACCCACAAAATTCAGGTGCCGAGTTCGAGAAAGTAGGAACGGCAGAGTCAGACAAGCCAGCATCAGAGACGAAGAGGTACAAGTCATGTTAGCATTGGGAAAGAAGAGTGAGAGGGATCATAGACGGATCCACTGCCAGGGCTGAACTGCCCCAGATGCATCGCATTGAAGGGTACTTGGCATCTGAAAATTTCAGAGACTGCTGCAATTGCCTTTTCACTTCAGTTCTTGGAAAAATACTGGAACAAATCATTACACAAACAGTTTAAGCAAGAGAGATGACTGATAGCCAACACGGGTTTCTTGAGAGCAAATCACGTCAAAGCAAGTCTGTTTCCTTCAACAGCAGACAGACTGGTTACGTACATTGGGGAAAAGCAGTGGATACGGTTCATGCTGTAAATTATCAAAAGCAGTAGACAGGGCAGCAAGGACAGAAGTATCTTGATGTAATAATGTTTTGATGCTGCCTTTCAGGACATTTCTTTGTCTCAATGTATGTGCAAAGCTGGGTAGAAAAAAGAAAGAAAAAAATCAAAGTGACTGGGTTGGTATCACTGTTTCCTGTGCTGAGCCAGGCTCTGCTCGGTTCTGTCCTAGCTATAGTTTATTTAGTATTTTCTTGAATAACTCAAATGATGGAATAGGTAGCATGCCTCAAACACACAGCTAACACTAAGGCAGGCAGAGCTGCAAGGGCAGTGGAGAGGATTACTATGCAAAGCAGAGAGACAAATTGTAGAAGTAGTTTGGGGGGGATGCAAGATTTAACCGGAATCAAGAATAATCAGCTGCATAACTTAGAAACTGAGAATATCTCGTGTCTGATACCAAACATACAAACAAATTATTCTTAAGCTGAAGGAGAGTCGATTTAGATTAGATGCTAGAAAGGAATTCTTTACTGTTAGAGTGGTGAGGCCCTGGCACAGGTTGCCCAGAGAGGTTGTGGAGGCCCCATCCCTGGAAGTGTTCAAGGCCAGGTGGGATGAAGCTTTGGGCAACCTGGGCTAGCGCAGAGCATCCCTGCCTGCAGCAGGGGGGTTGGAACTAGATGATCTTTAAGGTCCCTTCCAACCCAAACCATTCTATGATTATAATCACAGAATCTGAACATCAGGCAGCAACACCATAGTGCAGAAAAAAGTGTACATATAAATGCAAAAGGTAGCATGAGACACACATACTGTATTCAGCAGATGGATCTCAGCTCAAATAGCATATCCTGTTTTTGAAAACCCCTCCTCAAAAATATAAATCTGCAAGACTATATAAGAGAACAAAGAGACATGTCAGTAACAGAGTATCTGAAGAAACACCAGAAAAACTGAAGTTGTTTAGAACAAAAAAAGACTAAGAGACACTGTATTAGCCTTCAAGTACTTATGGGATAAACCAAATTATCTTTGTTTTCACTTTGAATATTCAAGTAGCATGCAGAATGTGGAATTACAGCAGAATCACATCAGTAAAAGCAGAAATATTTGTCTGATATATGTTAAAGCCAGTTTCATTAAGACAAATTGCTGACTCCTAAAGAGGGTTCCATTTACATTGCAGTTTTTCTCAAAATGACAAGATAAAGCTACCGAGAGTCATAAAGACGATGTAAACATTAGAAAAAGCCTTCCAACTGCAAAGACAGTTAGGCACTGGATTGGATTGCACTGCAATGCAAGGGATTTCCATCAGGAGGAAAGCCAAACCTTTCAACAGATGGGAAACACCCGTTTGCTCTGGAAGCCTGTCCTGCTCCACCCTGCCTCGTCACCGGACACATCAGCAGGGTCCACCGCACTCTGCAGAGCAGGAGATGACTCGAGCGCAGGACCTCCTCCGCTGTTTGAGGAGAGCCAGATGAATTATTGAGGTTGAAAACACTCCACGATCTGACCAAGCTGCCACTTGGATTTAAATGAAATAATGGGAGCGGCAGTTTGAGCCAGGAGCACCTGTAAGTAAACATGAAAGCAAGGACCCTTTGCATCACTTCATGTTAAATGTCTACCTTAAGGACATGTCATCTCAAGTTGAGCTGGAAAGTATTTCCTAGCAGAGATTTCTTACTCTTATGAGATTGTTCTTTTATAGTCTTTGCCTTTTTATAGTGCTGTATTATCCCACTTATTTTTCTTCTTAAAGCAAAAAAAATTCTTTTCTAAATCTAAAGTTCAACATCAGTTTTGCAGTTTAAGCATCTTTATCATGGACAACATCTCCTTCTGTCAACAATGTAAGCCAATATAATATTTAATATAGGATTCTTTTTAAAAATCTGTTATTTAAAAGAAGTTAAGCCCATTCCTCATGCCAGAAGTCTGTCAAGATGACTGTGTCTTCAATCTATCAATTCCAGGTACTAGTTCTGCTGTTTTAGAAGCTCAGTTTCAGCTGTCACTGCAATGCCATGGTCTCTGCGGAACACCGTTACCATTTTGCACCCACTGGACACAATAAAAGTAATTAATGAAGTCAGATGCATTCTAGTAGCAGCACTACTGAATCTTCCTAGGGAACAGCGGAAGTTTGTAGGGAGAGGTAAACAGCTTTTATTAGACCACCTTATACAGTGTTATTGATTCAGGACTACACACCCAGATTTCTGCTGAATTTTGAGCTAGAAATTAGTTTAACACTTTCCAAAGCGAGCTGTTCACCTTTTATTTCTACCAACAGCAGGCACGCAGCATTGCAAACTCTGCGCGTAAGCATTTTTGGTGACCAGCTTTTAGCTGAAGATCAGAGGCTGATTTTCCAGCGCACGATTACAACCCTTCACTCATTTTTTCCTGCAAGACGGTAGGAAGCGAACAAATACCCGCTACTGCGTAAGACAAATGAACCCAGAGCGAATGCAGTTACAAAACAAGAGAAGCAGGAGGCAAATTTCAGTAACATGGCCAGAGAGCAGAGCTACCTTAGGCTGCCACACTTGCGCAAAGAAAAAGCACTGCTGGGTTGCAACACGCTGCTGCATTTTATAGAGCTCTTGTGAGAGGAGGAATAGAGGAGGTAAGAACTGATTGAACCGGCCTATCTCCTGCATTTTAAAAGCCAAATAACAGACTGCTGTCAGCAAAAGTTGAAAGTTTTTCTTATTATGTAATGGATCCCAGCAGTGCCTAAATGTTTGCTTTAATTCTTGCACAGGAATGAGCTGGGGATCGTTACTTTCAGAAGAAACCTTGCACTTGTGGTACGCTAGGCATTGCAGCTCATGTATAATGAGGATGTCATGGTAAAAATGTCATTTTTTTAATGTTGCACAAGCTCTAAAACTGTAAAACCAGCACCCTGTAAGTCAAACCCTAGTTTTATGGAGTTACGAAAAATAGTTTATAAACCCAATGAAGCAATTCTTGGGAGTAAATTGGTGCATCAGAGCAAGATCTTGTAATGTATTCTGAACTGGGATCCAAGAAACTGGGACAAGGCATCAGAAGCAGCTTCATAGAGAGGAAGGCTACTGCATTTTTAAACCTAATTATACATCCCATGCCCCTTGCACAACATTTTTTCTCTGTAAAAACCAGAATTTTAGATGGTCCCAGGAACAGTAAGTCTAAAATCAAGAAAAATTAAATTAGTGCAGTCAAGAGTTATAGCCACAATTTCTGTTCTTTCTCCCACAACAAATTAAGCTTTGTGAAGCATTTTGTACTATTCTTCAAGCGATGTATTTATTTGACATCCAAAGCATTACTTCTCACTTGCAAAAGAAATTAAGGATCAAAGGTACATTCTGACGCTTGTGGTTGCCTATGAAGAACTGCTGCTCTGCGAGGAGGCAGGTGGGCTTCTGTCCAGCTACTGAATGATGGCACGGTAGGCTCTTCATCACCTGCATGGCTAAAATACATGACTTCTAGATGCAATCCAATCCTCAGGCATCTAATAAATTGTACTTGCAATGATTTGTACCCAAATTACTGGCCTAAAAATACAGGCCTAAGAAAAAGCTGAAAAATCAGGCCCCAGTGTTTGCAACAAAATAAGTTTCAGATGCTTTCAGTCAAGAAAAAAAGCCCTCAAAGAAAACCCCAAACATGTGATCCTGAAAGCTACTGTTCATTTGCTTTGCTCTTTTTCAAGAATTGAAGAATGAAGTTATGATATTGAAAACACAGGTTTACATACAACAAAAGAAACATGAAAGAATGAAATAGTATGTCCCCACTTACAGAAAAAGGATTGATTCAAGACCATGATGTATTTAAGGTCCCTTCCAACCCCAACCATTCCATGAGATGATATACTCAGTAGAGGCTCCCACAAAACTTTTGAGCAAGACTCCATTGTCAGATGCATGTGCAGTTCGCATTCACCTTAATGGGACACCTCCACTTCTTAAGTCAGACCCGAGCTGGAAGGCTAATTTCAGAACAAAATTGCCATTCCCCAAGTTAGATATTTCTCTATATATTTAATGGACAGCCTGTTTCACGTAAGGACCTTCTGCTGCATACTAGCATATCTCAAAGCCCAAGGAACTTACCCCAATCAACGTACCCAGAAAAACGCAGCTCTCTGAAGGTTTCACACCACACTGAGTATCATTCAGCTGTGAGATACGCACAAGGATTATATTTCTGGCCACAGCTACAGCATGTGTGGCTGGGTATTGTGTAACAGCTATAAAAAACCTGACAGTTTTGCTATTCTCCTAGATGACTCAAGTCTCATACCCCCTTCCTGCTTACTGGAGTGATGACTTCTACCTCTGGGCTCAATGCGACTAGAGTCACCATTCGTATCCTTATACACTGTAATTGTTATCTACATTTCTATATAAAGAGAGTCACACAGGTCTCAAATGGCTGTACAAGCTCTACAAGGGGCAGAAATTATTGACACATAACTAACAGCGCACGGTGCTTCTCTCCACCACCCAGATGAACAGTGCAGAGCGCACAGCAGGAAGCACGTGCTGGAGGCTACTCCTTGGAGTGAGGATGGCTTCCAGAGAATGTAATTTCAGCCAGGACTCCACAAACACATGATAGAAATTATGTTCTGAAGGTCTTAAGTCTCCAATACAGATGGAAAAGCAGCGAGGCACAAAGAGCTCAAATCAATTCAGGGATTAACTAACAGCTTTTTAGCTTTAATGAAAGGGGAAAAAAAACCCACTCCTACCTAGAGAAAATCTCCCTACAGACATCACAATCTTTACAGACATTTTGTACCAAACTCATCACTGGTATAATCCCATGCAAGTAATCTCAGAGAGTCTGGAATAGCATCAGAAATAAAGACGTGCCCGTACACGAGCTGGGTGGACACCACAGTCATGCCCAGCCAGTCGGTATATACCGCACAACTCCTTAGGTCCTTGGGAACATCCCAAAGCATTTAGCAGATCTTATTAAACATAGTGAACCACTTGACAGACAATATAAATATTGTCACAGGTTTGGTCTATATCACAACATCATCAAAACCATTGTTGTTATCTTCACACCAGAAGAAACTCTGAAGTTCACAACAGCACTGATCACAGCATCACAGCAGCAGGGAACAGTTTCTTCAAAACCTTTATAAACAGAACTGGGCTGTATCTTATGTTAAATAAGTAGAATAATCTTATTTCTTGATTTTTTTTTTGTTTAGATCCCAATACTTTTTTCCTCATATATTTGAATTCAAGTTTCCCCTCTGCTTCTGGGAGCATAATCCAAAATAATTTAACAAATTATAAACTGAAAGAAGCAACCAAAATACAAAGTTATGTCAAAATGAAAACAGACAAATGTTAAAATTGCTTCTCCACACACCGAAGGAGACTCCTCTGGGGAAATCAGCATATGATGTCCAACTTTAACTCATCTTCAGCTTCTGCAGTGCCTTCCCATCCCTGGAAGTGTTCAAGGCCAGGTTGGATGAGGCTTTGGGCAACGTGGTCTAGTGGAGGGTGTCCCTGCCCATGGCAGGGGGGGGTTGGAACTAGATGATCTTTGAGGTCCCTTCCAACCCAAACCATTCTATGATTCTTTCTTGGGTAATCTTCGGTCTGATGTTCATGAAAAAGGTCATAGCAGCACTTAAGTACACTATAAAACTCAAAACATGACACTCCTTTAATTTTAATAAAGGAACACTTTTTTATTTAGTGTTTTATCATTGCCTTGATAGAATATTGTAAAATCCCCTACTAATAAACAGCTTCCCAAAAGGATGTTGTATGATCAACAGAGATACTCCTAGAAAGATTCAACTGCAGAAGCAGGACATCAATTGGAAGCCCATCAAGATTATAGGTATTATTTACATTATGGCAGTATTCCAGACTTAGATGACCATAGAAATAAGAGTGAAAGATCATTCTTGTGCTGAATCTCCAAGGTATGTAAAAAAAGTCCACTGAACAGCTGGGAAAGGAAAGTAAGGACTACAACGTATGCAGATCGCTGGGATATACAACTAATATAAAGCTGACTTTCCTGTCATACTCATTCCAAGAAATGCTCTTGAAGAAGGCCTAATTTCTTAAGGCTCTTATTCAGTACAACAGGTTTTTAATTACATATTTGACCTTCAATTAGTAAAGGTATAGAAGTGCTTCAGTATTTTATTGAACTGAGAACAGAAGCTGTACGACAGGTTCCCACAGCAGTAACGGATACACGTTGGACGCATAACCCCACGTGCACAACAAAGTACCTTTCCAGATCACCTGCCACACACTGCTCCTCCATAAACTTGGTCCTGAGCAATTCCAACAGTTTCCTGCGAGTTGTAGGCTGGCTGGAGTTATTTCAGCCACTGCGAAAGGACACTCATCTCTGGAGCAGAACAAAGCAGCTGTTTAGTAGCACGTCAACACTCTTTCAGGAGAGGAAGTGAAGGAAAATACCACATCCACTGAAATTTAATTTGAAAGAATGCACACGTGGTTTAGGAACAGAGCTAGACAGAGACAACGTTTCAAGAGAAATGCTATGCAAACAACTTCCCCTTCGGTATATACCACCACTCCCATCTTTGAGGGACTGAGTTCAGAGACATAACGGGGCCAAGCCTGTTAGCTGCTGGATAGAGCCCTTCCACAGGAGAGCATTCAAGACGGGAGTCTAATCCAAGTTAGCTCAATAGCCTTTGAAGTGGGAATGCAGTTTCTAGTCCTCTGGTTATTCCTTCCTTGATAGGCTGGAGCAAAGTCTTTTTTTTTTTTTCCCCTCTTCTTTTTCTTCTTTTAATGGAAAATGGCCACCATTAGAAGAGGGAGGACTGCACCAATTCTGTCTGAGGGCAGTCGTTATTAGCTTCAGGAGGGAGTTAAGGCAGTTTATAGAGATGCATTTTCTTTTGATCAAACTACATTTATTTAGAGTTAATTTTGCTTAGAGCTAAGTACACAAGAAGCTGTGAAAGGAAGAAAGTCTTGCCTTGGGCCTGCAGCACACAGACAGAAAATGATTTCATTGTTGTCACAGCTCCTGCCAATAATACAGAAAAATGTATCAAGCTGGCACCATTTTTTTTTTCCCAAAAAGAATTTCCTGAGCAGTGCAACTAAAAAGCCCTGGCAAAAATAACATTAACACAACAAATTATATAATTTACACACCTGTCCGATTCCCCAACAGCTCTCCTCTTCAAAAAAAAAATCCATCTTAATTACTTCACAAATACTTCAACCAAAAACTTTTTTTTTTCCCCATTAAAAAATTCTATCCAGTAAATCAAGTCAAACATGCAGCAAAAATAGAGGTTACCTTGAGGGTACCACTAAAATAAGTGTGTCCACACATCTGATCTGTCAGGGGCCCAAAGATGATGTTTGTTTTCCCCTGTTGTTAGTGAAACTAGCTGACTGTGGGTTTGTTCAAATTTATTCAATAAGTCGAACAACTATCACCCAATGCTTTCCTACCAACACCTTCTGTGTACCAGCCTGGTCTCTTCAGTCCATGCCATGAGCAGGGTGGCAGAGAGGGTCCTGGTCCTGCTATGACCGGTTAACATGGCACTGAACTAGGCTTTTCACTTCTCTCTCTCAGTATCTGCACCCTTTGTGTCCGTCCCTAAACTGTAAGGACTTCAAGACTCTCCTTCTGTAGTCCAGGCTACCGGAAATGGTCCCCAGAAGTCTGCTGGGGTTCCTAGGAGCCACGATACAAAATACTCCTGGGATTTTTGCCAGTAAAACTCTCAATTTAAAATATGATGGAATCCAACCAAGTCCCAACTACAAACTTTGCTTTGACGGAATACACAATTCTCTAATAAGTGAACAATGACAAACAAACAATAAATAAGCATCTATGGTAAAAGCCAGGAAACCAGAGATATCCTGATGTTTCCATTACCAGTAGCTGTGTATCAAAATAACCTGCATATGGGACAGCAGTTTTTGAGGACTCTGGCATCACATGGCACTTTCTGAAGCATGGGTCTGCTTTTGATACAGGCAGTATTTCCCAATGGTATCCTTCTTTCAGGACAGATATCAACATAATTTCCCTCAGATCCTGAGTAACAGCTTGGGTCTGTCCCTGAAACTGATCTGCATTTAGAGGAGAGTCACAATTGCTTCCTTCCATTGCTTCAGCTTCAGTTCTGCCAGCGAGGGAAGATGATGCAGGAACAAAAAGCAGAGTTTTGGTTGCAGGACTACACCAGATCGCTGTTACAGTCAGGAATAACTAGCAGGGATGGAGGTGAAAGGGAAGAAACCAAAGCTGGGGCGGAAAAAGAGCAAATACAAGCATGTAACAGGGCCTCAGAGGCTCTGGTGAGGTTTCCAGTTGGCTGTGGCCAGACCAACAAACACCCAGGTGGCACACAGCGTGCTCACAGCTCCATGCAGACTGCTCCCTAAGCACGCAGGTCAAGGGGAACAGAAAACAGGATCAAAGCAGCAGGGATCTGTCCACCACCCGTCTGCCAGTCTGATTGCTTAATGGAAAAAGAACATAGTCCTGTGCTCCCATCTAGGACACTCCCTCATCTTGTTCCCAGTCATGTCAGCTCACAGACAAATATTAACATGTTTGTAGTTTCCCAAGTATGTTCTCTACTGGCTAGCATCCTCTTTTGTCATTCAACAGCCATTCAGGGAGCAATACGTGATCCAGTCGTGTTAACTGGCTACGTATCCCTAGGCTAGCTCAGACCAAGGAGAGACAATGTAAAGTCATGCAAAGATAAACTGATGTCTCCGCTCATCTGAGATGGCCTCTAACATGCAGCAGTAGGTGCCCACTTCTACTCTACCTTTGACTGAAGGCTCACAGACTAATTAAAGGCCTAAGCAGCTCTCCATCCCTCTCCTACTCATCAAGTCTTGTATTTTGAACCTTACGCAGCAACTATGTTGCTTTACACATTTGTGTAGTACCAGCTCCGGCGGGGAGGGACCTTACCTATAACCAAAGCATCCAGTAAAGTCAGAGTTGGACCACAAGGCACTGGCTAAACTGATGAAATCCCCAAATCTCTTGGAGGCTGATTCCCAGCAGATACACTTCCTGAGCAGGCACTAGGACTGAAACACAGCTACAGGGCACAGCTCAATGCAGGGGCAGCACAAGCAAAAGAATTCATTCCAGCCAGCACGATAAGTAGAAACAACAGCTAAGCTGTTTTCCAAAAGCAAGAGAGTTCATCCCTCCTCGTTTAAGCAGTCTGCGGACAGCAGAACAAAACTGCACTCTTGTACGTGCAACAATGGTGGCTGACATCTCATCTCTCCTCTCCATTTTATATGCATCTGGAAAAAACAATCCTTTTCCGAAGCATTTTGAGTGCCTATTACAGCTTCTCTTTTTCTTCCCATTTTATTAAGTCCAAGCTTTGGGATATTCCTTTAACTTCCTTCTCTGGAGAAGCAAGAGACTTGGGGAACAGCAAGTCAAATTTTGGCTAGTAGAAATCATCAGAGATCCAACTAAAATTAGGTTTCTGGATGGTCCTGGTATCTGGAGACACAGAGTGGTGCAGAAGACAACCTCACTTCAAACAGCTAAAGATCAAGCCTGCTACTGGAATAGATTTTGATGATACTGGGGTCTACTCCAACAACTCAAATCAAAATGCCCTGTAAACTTGAATTCTGCCTGGCAGCAAACGGTGGAGGAGGAGAACATTAGCCATACTTCATATTTAAGAACTGAAGTAAAACATAGATTAGGAGACCAATCTTAAAACTAATCCATAGTCGAGTCCCTTATGAAAGATGGGCCTGTTGAAATCAGGTCTCAAGCAGTTTGCCCAAGGATAAACAATAAATCAATGTAATTAGATTGTTTCCAACCTAAGTAAATTATTTACAGTTTTCATGTTGAGTTAAAAGTTCTCTAGCTATCCAAATATACCCATGTAGGCATTATTTTATAAACTTTCCTTTTCTGAAGGAAATGTAAATATACATATACAAAAACATCAAGGCTACAGACCCAAGCACTCAAAACCTAGGAAACGCCAGAATTAAGTTTGCATGGGCAAAAGAAAATATTTTTCTCTTAATTTCATTCCCAGAAATGGTGAAACCATTTTTTGTTGAAGCTTTCCAAACAATTCATCTGAAGCAGACATTCAGCATGGAAAGTTTCAGCCCAAACAGTTAAAATTTGGCAAAGTTATATGCCACTGAAAACAGGGTCTTATAATGGGAAATGTGAGGCAAGCTTAATTACAGGCAGCACTACCAGCAGCACTTATAATATATTTAGGACTAAAATTTCATACTGGCTTTGCTAGGTCTGTTTTTCTAGGAATACTGTACAGAAGTATTTGAACCTTCTTACATACATTTCAATTTCAGACTGTGTTTGTAAGTCTGGGGTCTTTCACAAACTTGGCCAAAACTACAACACAGCTATTTGCATCAGACATAGAAGTCATTACTTAAAAAAAAATCTCACTTGTACGATATGAAGTAGAAGCAGCCACAGGTTTTCAAAAGATCTTAACATTCAAAAAGTTTCAAGTTTCCACAAGTTACAACATGGACATTTTTTAGTTTCTATATTTCAGTCAACTCTAGACCTGGTCAAATGGTGATGCTTTTTTTGTGAGAAATTGGTTTCCAGATAAAAGCAAATTATTAATACAGAATTTTCAGCAGATCTGCTTGATAGTTAGTACCTGGAATTTCAAAAGGAAAGGAACTAATTCCAAAATAAGACTGTTAGATATGCTGCTAGGGAGCTGGCTGGCGTCATTGCAGTGCTCAATTCTCGCTGTCCCAGCTTTCACCATGGGCTCCTGCAGCATGTATTCTGCTTTCATCTCCTATTCCTGAGGGAATCCACGTTATCTTGCAACACTGGATTAATTCTTTATCAGGTAATAAATCACAATCTTCAACATTTGCATGGTTAGAAATTAGCACGTACATATATCAAAGTATTCTCAAGGTCCAAACACACAGTCGGGATTACAAAGACATGCTTAGGACACCATCAGACCATAACATACTTTATGCTTTGGGGTTGGTTTATTGGGGAGCAGCAGCATTACTATATACAACTAGCTTCCTATCCAATGCTACACTGCTCACTATAGTTACTGAGAGGTTTACAATTCTCTTCATAAATGTAAAACTACCCCCAAAGTAGAAACTCAGTAGGGGCTTCAACCTGAAGATGGTGATAGGCTTCCCACCCCATTTCTACTGACAACCAAGTCAAAGAACAATTTACAGGAACTCAGAAATTGAATATGGTAGCGAGGGGACTGAAGGAAAATTTTGCAAGAGCGTGGAATGAATTTCTGTGCTCTCAGTATTAAATTCTTGTTTATTCAACTCCTAAAAATAGTGAAAAATGTATCTTATGTAAATGCCACGTTCTGTTTTGTTCTATGAGCAATCAAAATGCATTTATTAAGAGGGAGAATGAGCTTTTTAGCCAAAGCCTTGCCTGAGATGTGGGAGATTTGCTTCCAGTTCTCTCACTGACTACAAGCTCTCTGTTTAACTTTGGCTAATTCATTTACCTTGTCCAGGCCTTGGTTTCCTATTTTTAAAGCGTAAATACCATCACCTCAGTTCTCTTGCTCTTTTCTAGTTAGACGGTAGGCTCTTCCACACGAGCACTGTTTCATCCCGTATGTTGTATATACTACCACCTGTGCAATGGCAACACATCCTGGGGAGGTGGATTTCAAAACACTACTACAACAGAAATAAATCCCAGCTCTCTATGCTGTCAGTTGATTGAATGCATTCTTTCCAGCAAACTTTACATCCCCATTCATTTTAATTAAACATTCATATTTTATTTGGGGCTTCTTCAGTTTGCCTTTTTTGAGGCAAACCTCTCAAAACTACGTCTAATATTCTACTCAGCTAAAGGTACAGCAACTTCTTTATTCACTTCAATAATACACAGTGACATAGAGGAAGCCTGTGAGGCAAGGCATCTATGGTAAGAAAAATAAAGGTGACCTGTAAAGTACTTCTCCAACTTTCCTAAAGACTTCATATTTGTAACTTATAAATCACAGAGGCTTGTTCCATGGTGACCTTGCCAATTATGCTACATTGCAAGGAACATCTTTAAGAGTTCACGGTGACACAATGGCTTCTTGATTGAGTGTATTTGCACAAAGTTTCCTACATCAATCTTGCAGCACCAATGGAGGTGATGTAAGAAAGCCAGGAAACAACTATCAACTGTAAAAAAGCTAAGGTGGCCCTCAGCAGCTAAGCACCACAGTTATTTTTTTCCAAAAACGATTTAAGCTCTGCATGCAACATCATCCTTATGAAAACAGGTGTGGAAAAACTTTATTTATAGCAGCAAATTTCACATTGCATCTGCGTAAACCAGACAGCACCACTGTGATTAGAAGCATCTCCTGAAGTTTACAGTTCAGCCGTAAAATATTCGTTTCAGACTTGTACTTGACATTGAGGGGCTCGGCTGCAGCAGCTGAAAGAAGGCACACTGCTCTTCATAGTAAAGAAAATACTCCACTTTGTATGAAAAATTACAGAATATATCTGTATTTCTTTGGGATATCTGCATCACCACAGAGCAACATTACAAAAATGCAAGCAATTCCTCATAGAAAAGCTGGGCTTTCAGAGCCAGTCTGATACACTGGTATACTGACAAGAGCTACATTTAATTCATCTCAAAGCTCAGAGTATTTAATTTCTTTTCCTCTCTAACACAAATACATTAAGCAAGTTCTTCTTACTACTCTCCCAGCTTGCATATTTATATATAAGATTGACCCATATGGATCTTTCCTTGGTCGATGCATATCTCCGTTATTCTCTCTCCAGCTAATCTTGTTTTACAGCAGAACCCCAGCAGGTTTTTGCTCAAGGTATTGCTCTGAAAATTCAAACAGCGATCGTTTCTCTCTACATATACCCCAGGGAAGTTTTCTAAAGGAATGAGCCTCAACCCAGCTTTGACATGACTACATCGGAGGAAGCTGCAAACTTCCACAGCTTGGTCACAGAACACTGTGTCACTTGTTAAATCATCCTATTTTAGAGTACTTTCACCAACTGTCTTAGAAATGAACTAGCAGTAGTTATCTATTGACTTCATACAAGCCCAGCCTGAGGAGAATGCCTTCACCCTCATGGACTCCTGACACAGTTTTGCCTCCGTATTGCCTGTGCTCCCTGCGGGGTCTTAAGCATTAAAGAATTAGAGATTTTTTTTTGTCCAGGGACAGAGGCTATTCTGTGGGCAGCTCAGGAAAGGGTTAAGCTATCTCACCCCCGCAGACCTAGTCCTCCCTTTCAGCATTAGTACTCTGGCACCTCCAATTCTGCTCCTATCAAGAGCTGGAAGGCTCAGGAGGAATGAAGGATGGGGAAAAGACGTTCGAGCAGTTTTAGACATGCAAGAACTATAGCATCCAATTTTGTCAAAATGTTCGGGGGGATCTGAGAGTATTCAGCTCAAATGAGGCATTTTTACAGTACTTACCCTAGCTATCTGGTGTATAAAAACACACAGATTTCATCAGACTTCTCTTGTATCAAGTACATTGTGGGGGAACACTGTCTTTACTCAAGCCAATAAATCAGATCACTTCCTGTGCAGTGTTTTAATGAGAATGATGGGATTTTCTTACAGCCATACTTTAACATAAGAGGTAACATCATAGAACGGAAAGGGGTTTGTGGAACAACAGAATGATAGGCTGTAAACGTCACTGTAATCCTGAACTACCAAAAATACACCAGCATGGCATCAAGAGTAAACCAGAGCAACATGGATGATCAGGTCACAGAAGAAACTGTCCAAGCTGCATTTTTCCATAAGGAACATCTAGGCTGCCTGCCAGCATTGTGAAACATTAGGGGTACTGCAGCACTGGCTTTGAGGGAGAAGACTTGCCTCTGCTGCCCATTCATATTACAGCAGCGCAGCCTTCAGCCTCCTGTCGCTGAAGCAGAGGCTTGTGCTGCAGCATGGTTTCAGGGGAACTCTGTAAATGGTGAGCAATTTGGGAATGCTAACCTAAAACTCACATCTGCCAACAATTACACTCACTCACTGAAGCACAAAAGAATTCTGCTTATTTGTATTAAGCAGTAAATGCAACATGGCATTGGCTTTCAAATACAGAGATAAGCCTGTCATTACCTAAGCTGAACACTGTACGTGATCAAAAAAGACAGGCATGCCAGCAATTATGTTCTTATTTCCAAACTTTAATCTGGTTGTATATAAATCAGCATTGTTTGCCATCTCTTAAGATTTATTACTGCAGTAAAAAAAGATCCACTCTCAAAAACTAATATGCCTTCTCATAACCATGTTCATAACACCTGGGAGTTCTCCCAAGCCCAACAGGCAGAGTCCTCAGGTTGAACGCAATCAACTGCTGAAGGACAGGGAGAGAGACAACTAATGACGTAAGAAAATAAATACAACCTATAAGGCACATCCAACACCGCTGTCAGCTTTAACGGGACAGCATTTCACAGAAGACTCTTAATACCTCATAACTCTGAAGAAAGCTGTGGCAGCTGCCACATCCATCTATATTGTAAGCTACAGACATGTGTGCTACTAACGTGTAATATGTATTAGTAATGTGCTATTACGAAGAACACACTGACCTGCTCCCTAGCATTTACCCAATATGTTTTGTGGCCTTCATGGTCAGGTCCTGCACCCCCTGAATTACTCTCCTCGATTTTCAGTTTGTGAAGACTGGAACAACCTCAAGAAAGCTGCTATTCAAGACATTAGCAGCCACACTGACTGAACCGTGAGATGTATTTGGCCCCCTGCTCTCCAAGAGTATTGCCTAAAGCTTAGAAGTCAAGAGAGGCTTCCAGAGTCAAGCTGGTTCCAGAGGCTGTCAAGGATGGGTAATACCGCTGTGCGAAAGAAACCTGACCTCCACGTCAGCCGCAGCACTGGCCAGGAACACCAGCCGGTATGCCACAGCCGCAGAGCTGGTGGTTACAGAAGGAGCTTTTAAATGGTTTTGAGAGACATGGAAAATGCCACAATTAGGGGACTGTAGATTCCTTATGCAAATATTTTTCGTGTGTCCTCCCACACCGGGTGGCATTTGATTTTAGGCTTGTTTTCTTAGGGAAACAAGGTTTAAGCAACCACAAAGTCTGGTTGCTCCACCCAACAACTTGTGTCATTCATTACTACACCTCTATCGAATTTATTCGGAACTGGTTGTCTTGCAAAGGTCATGAAAATACATGTCCAGATAGAGGAAAGGGATTATTTTCATGACAGAGAGATGAACTCACACTGCAGCCTTGACTATATACCACTCACAGCTCACTCTTACGTACCAGAGATCCCAGCTATTGGAAACAAATCATTAAGAACCTGGATTCGCTAACTCTGCTACACATGAATCAACTTGCATTAGTAAGAAAGGCAGGAGAGGCAGCCTTGTTTTTCGCACTCTCCTTCCCCTCAGCAAAAAGCAGCTTACAGCAGCAGCCATACAGTGCAGCCAGCTGTTTTGTAGCAGCCGCATGGTGCAAACACTAGAACGTAATACTGCAAGTAATGGCAGAAGTCAGCATTAAAAGAATACAACCTTCAGCTTAGGATTACATTTTTGCACCCGAACAAGGTAGCACATGTGATCCTATTAATAAAGACTCCTAGCTGGAAGACTATATTCCCCAGTGAAAGGCATTAGCAAAAAATATTTGTCATATGACCCCCCTTCAGTTCACCGGGAAGCATCCCACACTGCTAACAGAAGGAGGGTGAATGAACTACGCATTACTACTTCCCCCCCTTGCAGTGAGCAAGGAAGGACTGAACCATAAACATGATCCGTAGCAACGCTTGGAGTTGGTATGTGACAATACAGTGAATTAGAAGCACATGTGCTAAGGGAGAAGTGTAATGTCATTGGCATGCTCGAGACATGAGTAAAGCAAGACATTGACTGGGAGATTTAAATTAAAAAGGTGTCAAATTCGGAGAAGGGATGAAGGCAACAAAGCAGAAATAGTTGGCAAGATGGGGAAAAGAAACATTACATCAGAAAAGATTTTTAAAAATAGCAGGTTTTGCCAACAGCCCAGAAGCCACTTAGACTAAAAAATGAAGAGGTGGGAGTTGAAAGTGGCTGAAACACCTTAAGTCCAGACAGGGCATTGTTTTATAGGTAAAGCATGTCAGCAAAGGTAAGAAGCAAAAGAAAAACCAAGGCAGGCCTTATATCTGCTTATTCCTTAAGTAGAACCCTAGAGAGTATTATGGGCTTCCTTCCTGAAAACAAGGTAAACACAGCCAGCAAGACCGACTTCTGTGCCCATACAAACATCAGGACACAGGGTGAACACAAAGGATGGCTGTAAGGCCAATGCTGCACTGACATCAGGACAAGGAAACAGCACCTGCTATAGAATAAGACAGGAAAGCACATCTGTCAGAGAAAATGGAAATAAAAAGGGAAGGTGTGTGTCATTTCTATAAAACAGGATCTGTGTTAGGTCTATCCAGGCAGATGTTATTACCCATAAACTGGGTAACGACACTAAGTTTGCATACAATAATACTAATTTGCTATCAAGAAGTATAAGATAATACAGCCTTACAACCTTCACCCCATATAGAGAACAGTTATTTCTGGTGTTATACACACTTAAGCAGATGTAAACGGAAAGAATTGACAGTCTAAGACCTAGTCTAGAAAACTGTATGCACAGAAAAACTTACATCCCAAAATTTATTAGGGCTACACACAGCACATAATAATTATTTTTTAAATTTTTTTCTGGTAAGAGGGACAAGAGTTTTATATGCTTACAAAGACCTGAGATGCAAGCTTTGTGCTCCAGGGAGACAGAAGAAAGGAGCCAACCTCTAAATGCGTTCAATCATGTCCCATCTCTCTCCCTCAATTCTTATAGCCTTCAACTATCTCTTCCCTGAAAACATACCACCTTAAATACTTTCAATGAAAAATCCAAGGCATCAGCAACTCTGAACTTTCAGACACACTTGAAAACAGAAAAATATTTTGATTACATTGAAGTTTATTCATTTAGATTGTGCATCTCCTCCAGCAGGAGCCATATTCATAGGTATAGAGTGCATAACTTCACCTCCTCATATAATGCCCCACAAAAACCGTTTATTGCCTCACACAGCTTTCTGCTGTGAACATTATCTTTTTACTTACACCATGAACTACAGGAGATAAATTTGTGTTTTTTCCTGCCAGAAAACACTATTTTGACACATCCTTAGACTTGTTATACATAACAGCATTACAAATCAGTCTGTTTTTTACTACTGTGTGTCAAGCTCGTGCTGTTTATTAATGTCATGCTATAACACTATCATAAAATTACTTCATTGTTAAATTACTTCCTCAAGCACCTTCTAGGTCTTCGGCTAGAAATATCGCCGTTGAAATCTGCTCTCCCATGAACACTGGTTTCTCACTCCAATCAGACTGGAGAAGCAAATCATTTCACTGTTATGGAGTGACACCAGCTCCTAATCTGACAGTTCCTCACTACCCCAAACCATTGTTTCAAAAGCACAGGGAGATAAACAAACTTGCTTTCAGAAATTCAGACCTAGATAAGAAGCCACTCTGAAGAACTACAGCAATGGTGACATCCCAAGAGCTAGAAGAGTAAAACATGAGCAAATAAGACCAACCAGACTCTTTATTAATGATTTCCATGTATAATCAAATAAAAAGAATTACAGCCCATTAGCACCTGAACATTTTTTTGCCAAAATCAAAAGAGATAAATAAAATGGGAGGGGAGGAGTGGTGGTGGTAGGAAAACACAAGCAGCAAGCAAATAATAGAGGAGACAATTCAGTATCTTGTTTCTTTTTCACAGACTTTCACTGCACAAACAAACGTAGACAACCACTTCTTCCACACACACCCCCCTCCTTTATTCGGAGAGCGGGGGAAATGTTGTAGGAAACAATCTTCTGACCTCGTCAACTTTCCATCTGGGACCTTCAAATCCTGGCAACAGCCATGAAAACTACTCCGTCATCACCCCCTTCAGCACCCTGTCTCACAAGGATGACTAACTGGAGAGCCACTTCTGGGACCTGGGAATGATACTCCCTACCCAAGATGGGTCTTAGAAAACATCTGTGTTTCCTATAAATAAACCCCCACAGGCCAACACATGAAGAATCAAGGATCTGAAAAAAACAAATCAAAGCCCAAAACACATGGAAGCACCTCTTCACCTGCTAAAAGACTGCTTTACTTCCACATCAGAACAAAATTCAGCTCATACATCATTACAAGGTCTGGCTTGAGGCAGTAGCCTGACCATAACCAGAGAACAGTCCATGTGATCTTTTCCAAACATTTAATCAACACTTCCTCCCGCCTAAGCAAGGCATTTTTCCTGTACCCTCAAATGCCCTTGACTCAGGACTTCACCTGGTTCTCCAGCATACGAAGGGAAGGAATCACTGAGTCATCTGTTCCAGAAACCACACAGTTATCGAGTGCAAGAAGGTATCCAGAAAAGCAATCGTACCACCCAGCACTTCATGCTCTTTAATAAACTCCCTATCAGAAGCCACAGAAAATATTCTTGTGGCACAGGACACAAGCAGACTATCAGCATGCTAGCTTTTTGGAGGACTCTCTTCCCTGTTTGACAGTTGATAATACAAACAGAAATATCAAAATCTGCCACCCCACAGTGCTGATGATGGGTATGCACACGGCAGATACGCACAAAGCCATTCACTGCTGCTTATAAATGAGATCTTACCTTTCCAGTGCTTGAATGTATCACTCGGAGGTCATTTCAGCAATTCTGCTGGGACTTGTTTACACTGTCCAACAAAAAAAGAAAGGGGAGGAGAGGTCAGAAAGGAAAAGAGTAGATCAAAAGACAAAGTTGCTTGTTCACGAGTAAAAGTGATTCCTAAGTTAATATCTGTATCTTCCAGAGCAAAGTAATGGTCTCTACAAGTCTCCCACAAATTAAGTAAAACTCTGTAGAATTGAGCAGAGCAGTGTGGTACCACAAAGCCTACGGCATCAGGGACAAGCCACACACTCCACATAGCTGTGTGACCAGGGGCGAGTGCCACTTACCCCGAGGAGAGAGGTTTGCATGGGGCAGAGGCTGGACTTGGGGCTGGTTACAGACAGAATTCAGGTGCAAGATAATTTTGTACTGCAATATGCATTCGTACCAAGTCTGAGGTTAGACATGCTACTTCTTAAAATCAACAACAGGACTCTAATTTAAGCTTTACAATATCCCATCTTTCATGAACAACTCCAATCTAATAAAAAAATTGAAAGATCTTCTAAAACAACCTCAAGTCTTCCACTGAGAGCGTGCTCTGAATGGCTTCAGTCTCTGAAGATGACACAGGAGACCCTGCCATGCTCAGCAATCAGCTGGGAACCTGACGCTGAACTGAATCTCTCAGCCAAGTTCTTGGTTTGCATCCTGTGGATGCTTTCAGGCTACGTGGGGGGAGGCGGTTTACCTTTTCTGTTGCTCTGGGATTGTGGTGGGGTGCCACAGAAAGAGAAATCAGACAAAGGCTCTGAGGACTTAGGTACTACTTGCACTACAGAATCTTACGTTGATATTGTTTACTCTAGCTAGCTTAACATATGCTCTTAAACACATGGAGCAATCCTTAACGGTCCATTACTCTGCTGCTCCAAAAAGCACCTGAGCTCCTAAGCATTTTTACAGAGCCAAAAAGAAACTTTATGTACTTGTTTTTTCAAGGCAAGCTTGCACAAAGCCACTGATGAAGTTTTTTTAAAAAAAATACAAAAAACCCAACAAGCAAAACACTCGTCACAAAATATGCCACATGAAATCAGTTTAATTCCAAAAAACACCTAGTCCAATTAATCTACTTTAAAAATCAATTCACCTTAGTGCCCGGCCCCAGCCGGTGTTATGAGAAATATCATTTTTATGCCTTATTATAAATTATTCCACAGACTGTAAACAACATCTTCAAGTATATATGAATTATAGTTATAAATTAAGGGACATTATTAATTTATAATTACATTGTAACAAGATAACTTTGTATCTTGCCATAGTTCTGCACAGGTGGAGCACATAGTTGCGGCCGCTTCCTTTCACCCACCAAAAATCCATAAACCAGAGGCTGCCAAGTCCAGTTTGGTCACTGGGTTCCTTTTCAAGGGAAACATTGGGCACTAGCGTCCGAGTGCTTATTTAACCCCAGAGCAGCTCCGGCTGCACCCCGTCTCCCACGCGGCCCCCCCTCTCCCACACAGGCCCCCCCAAGCTTGCCTTGCCAACAGCACCACACCGAACAGCAGTGCCCTCACTCCGCAATTAACACCGATCCTCTGAAATGACACTTGATTACACTGACGGCCTGACGTAATTAGCAGAGAAGCCACAGAGTAACAACTGCGTTGAAGAGTTTAAGAAACGTAGAGCCTCAGGGAAAGCTGGGGGGGGGGGGGGGGGGGGGAGAGAACACACCACGCAGCACCAGGCACAGAAAAAAAAAACCCCAAACCCCACACGGAGACCGCGAGGGTGTCGCCGAGCCCCAGCCTGCCAAGCAGAGGCAGCGAAGCACGTACAGGCCCGGGGCCCGGGAGCCGCCGCCCTCACACCCGCCGCTGCTGCCGCCGCGATCACGCGGTTCGTGGGCGGGGCGATGCTGCGCGCGCTCTCCAGAACGTTCCGGGCAGCCCCGCCCCGCTCCGCCGGCACCTGTGCCCGCTGCCGCGCTGGGACGTACCATCCGCTCCAAAGGGGGGGGGGGAATGACAGCCGGCACTACAGAAGTGCTGTCCTGTCTCTCCTGCTCATGCTGAAATACCAAGGCCGAGCCGGAGGGATTAAGCAGAGCAGTCATTAACCCAGCTGCTTCGCGAGAACCAACGACCCTTCCTCTCCCGCACAATGGTTCGTTCCAGCCTCCCGCTCGGCCGAGCCCTGGTAGCGGTGCGGCGGCCGGCCGGCCGAAGGCTGCTGGGGGGCAGCGTTACCGGGGAGATTTTATCTGTCTGCCCTTCAGTTCGAGCTGATAATAAAGCAGACGTGGCTGGGAGCAAGCAGTGGAGTGGAGGGGAAGGTGCTGATGGGCGAAAGCCATGGGCTGCACCTGCCCCCTGACAGGAGAGGCCCGGTGGCAGGGCAGGACCGCAGGCCTCACGCCTCCCCTTGGGGATGTCTCCTGGCCAACTCTGCAAGTTCAAAAACCAACGGGGTTTTTAAAAATAGCTTGTATCCTACCCTCTGACATTTAAACTTCCCTCCGAGTTTCCTCTCTGGTTTGACAGTCTGTTAGCAGCGCTCCCAGACTCACAGAAACTCTCACTGGAACGAAGTAAAGATTATGGTTTGGCATGAGGCGCTGTCTGATGATACAAGACTGCTAGCTGTCCCCGCAACTCACAGTTGCATAATTATCTTCCATCTTCGGCCAATATTTTGCCTTTGTGCTTCTGTTCTCCTCGAGCCACTGTCCCTCTACAGCTAAAAGACCGTTTGTTTTCACTCAGACCCTCCTGGCGTTGCTGCCGAGAGGAACGTACAGCAGAACGACCTGTTACTCCAAGAGGGGCAAAGATACTTTATCATCCATGAGACTGGTTTCTTTTCCTCCTGTCCCCCCTCTCCTATCTCACAATTCCTTTAGTTCCCCAGGGGAAGGACAGAGCATTGCCAGCTCTTGCCAGCACCCAGCTATTTTGCTAGAAGAAGGAAGCAGGAAAGGGATCCAACCCAAACAGGGCTTTCCCCCAGGCAGGCAGGAAGAGTGTGACGACTGACGTGTTTCATCTTAACGCAAATCCAGCTCCAGCAGATTTATGATTAAACTGTAAAAATTGGCAATACTGGAAGGAATTAGTATCATAGAAGATCTCAACAGTCAGAGGAGTTTTGGACTGGTTCCTCAGAGAGATAAGGACAAGGAGCCTCACAGAAAGACAAATTCATCCCGGTTGCACAATGCTTTTGCTGCTGTGAACTGAGAGTAATTTTCAGTGGGCAGTACCTGAAACATGAAGTACATCTGGTTTACCCTGCTGTAACATGAGACCGAACTTTGAATTTTTATGAACACAGAGAAACAGCTGCAGAAGTTAAAACTCACAGTAATCCCCCTCAGTATAGTATTTGGCCCAAAAAGGAGTATATAAACTCACAGCCTTTGTGCATCATTTCTCATATATGCTATTCAGGTCTGTTGCTTCTCAGCACACACAGTGCAATAGCACATTCAGCCACGTATGTAACATTAGATTTAACAAAAGGATAAAACTTGTAAGTACTTCAGACATTTACATCAATCCCACCTGACAGAGCAGGTGGCCCTTCAAAGCACCTGCGGTTTATTTGTCATGAAGATAACTTAGGAGGTCCAAAATGACAAATCAGGGTAGCATTGTAGCGTAGAATCGCATCGGAAAGAAAAATAGACCTCATCCATGAAAAAGTACTTCATTGCCAGTCTTAACATTCACAGTCATCGGTTTCATGCTGTCGGTGAGCTCTGCAAAACAGGTTCCAGGCTCTCGGAGGCCGGGAGGAGACAGCCTCCACAGCAGGAGCTAATAGGATAACCTTCGCTGCAGCTATGAATAAGGATGATACAAACTGTCGAAAGTACCCTCCTTAGTGTTATGACATTAACTACTGCCAGAAAAGCAATCGCTCCTTGGCTCAACAAAAAAGTACATTTTCTAAATGGGAGACCGGGCCTAGAAGAGCAGAAAATGTGTCTGATGTCATTTTGAAAGGAGAGAGCGCAGAGAACTTGATTTGTGGCCTGCATCATGCTTTAAGGTCCTACATGATGAAAGCTGTTATTATACTTTCAGGGTCCGAAGCTGGCAATCCTTAATTACACTGAGCAACACTTCATTACTTGAATAAAACCGTGGGGTTCAGCAGGTCTGTTTGTGTGAAGTACTATTCAGACTGAGAGTTGCAGTTTGGCTTCAGTGCTAATTGCTTCTCTTATTTCTCCATATAACATGAGAGCTCCTAAATGCTTTTCCAAAGAAGCCAGAGAGAACATGGCGTGTCTGTTCCTTTTTCATCTAAGAGAAAGGCATCACTGCCCTTTACAGTCATTATCAAAATCTGTATTTAAGCCCTGAGAGTGGCAAAGTCATTTTTACTGTTTAATGCATTTTGGGCTACTTTCAGTTTCGTCTAAGTTAATACTTGCAGTAGTTGGTTTGTTCTGGCCTCTCCTTCCATGATACATACTGTGCGGTAGAGCTTGTCACTGAATCCTTTACTGAATACTTGCTTCAAGGAATTGGATTTTTAGGTGTTGGAAACAATCGAAACAGCAGCTCCAGAGGGCAAATTTGCTAGGTCAGAGCTCTGCAAGGTGTTGCATAGACCTCCTGACACAAAAACAGTTTTAGGCAGGCGGGAACAGGCTTCATTTGGGCAATTGAGTTTGACATGGCTGTGACTGAACATGATTGAAATCCACTTTAGAGCCCCTGGAACAAGAAGATAAGTCAAATCTACCACTTGAAAATTATTTCTTTCATATTTTTTATTGGCAATACTATGAACTCCTAGTTAATGGCGTAGCAGCTGCAAAATGTCCAGGTCACAGCTACAATTTGGGGAAACAAGCAGAAGTTTAATTTGTTACCCAAACAACATGAGACTCTGAGATGTTGTTCCCTCTGTCAGCATATTCCTGCCATCAGACATTCTCTTACAGCGTGCCGTAAGGACGGTCGCTTCTGGAGCTGGTTCCTAGTGCAAGGGGGGGCTGTGCTACGTGAGAGTTCGGGTGTGAAATGAGACAAATTGCTTTCAACTAGCACAGCGAGTTTCAGCAAGACTGTAACGGGACATTTTTCAAGGCACCCAGAAGGAGCTGGGTATCACACTCCTATCGAAAGACCACAAGTATTTAAGTAATGAACTCCGCCTTTGCACTTTGGAGGAGCAGGAAGGAACACTGAACTCCTCTAGCTGAAAATAACAAAGCTATTTTAAACCAACACCAGCAGGCTTTCAGAGTCATCAGTGAGAGCTCTCAGTCTTGGCCAGTCATTTGAAAATGTTCACAGCCGCAGACAAAAACCTTTAAAGTCTCATCTTTATAGACAGAGAGAAAGAGCCCAGCCGCCAGCTGTACGCAAAGGGCATTCCTGACGGACAGTTATCCAGACCTGTTCCATCTCTGCGGGAAGTTGTCTCCTGCAGGACTCGCGAAAATGTTGCTGCATTCATGAAACCAGGCTGCGGGAAGTTAATCCTGGTCATCACCTTTGTGACTCACCTTGCAGTTTCAGTTGGACAAATTATTCCTCACGTCTCCTCTTCAGAAAAAAAACCCGCTGTGTTGAGTTGTTAGCACAGAATGGCTGCCACGTTCCAGCCTGGGCAGATGGATTACAGCGGTGAGTCATCAAATTGAATGTACAGGCATGATAGCTAAGATTTACAAAGAAGCCTAAGCCTTATTTATTTCACTGGAGTTAAATATCTAAACCATTTACCTTCTGCTAAAACCCCTCAGCAGCATACCTATTACCTATGATAGCGGTAGCTGTATGTTATGTGCTGCAGGAACTTCAGTTTTACAAGATATTGATTGTTGAGCAATAATGCTAACTGCCACTTAATTTGCAATGCCAACGTGGTTAGGAACAGGGGAAGAATCATCGTAGATACAAAATTTTGAATTGGTCTCAACACAAACAATGACAATGTTCAGACCAGGCGGGAATAAAAGTTTCATTCTTTTCATGTTAGTGTCCTTAAAAACTGCTTCCTCGAGGACTGACCATAAACAGAGACGACAACTTTTGTTGATAGTGGTTTTGTTTGTTGACAAACCAGAAACTCCAGGAAAAAAAAGTAATTACTTTGAGCCATATCCACAGAAGCCATCTGATTGTTTTCAACTGAGATATTTGTATTAAAAAAAAAAAAATTTTGAATAAATATTTAGGCAAATATCTCTGAGTATGTAACCTAAGCAGTGGTAGAGCTGAGGTGCAAATTATCTTCCGTGCCAAAGACCAGATTATGTCCTGTTGTATTTTTAATATCTCCTGTCTTCCCTCTTTAGCACTCTTATCAATTATTTATTTAGTTATGGTCCCTAAGCAGCCTCATGAGCAAGGACCTGAAAACATTACGTCAAAAGATACTGATGTAATACCCAAAGAATATATGCAGATGAGAAAAGAGAGCAGCTGGCAAAATAAATAAGGAAATGGACTCTCTCAGTGTAAAAGAACTGATTTTGGCATCAGAATTGAAAATCACAACATGTCAGAGACCAAGAGAAACTTCTATAATACAGGTCCTGCTTTCAGTTAAAGTACGTACTTGTAGAACAGCCTCAGTTTGATGGCTTCATATTGCTGCATCTATTTAGATTTCTGTTTCTGAAAATGTGATTCATCTTATCCAGCCCCACCCCGAATCTATTTTAGAACATATTTCACCAGTGATTACAGATCTGCAAAGCTATTTCAAATATTTCCTGTGGTGTGTTGATAAATAAACAATAAACCCAAACCTACTGCACTCAAAGTGAGACATCCTGGAGGTTCTGACCATGAATTTTCTTCAGATGTCCAATACAGATGGCTCGCTCTCTCAGATGTCACACCAAGAGCCTCACCTGCTCATAGTGCTCCCTTGTTAAACAAGGTAACCTCTGAGAGGCACACAGAGGTAGAGACTTTAGCCCTTTACATTAGCTGGCAAGGATTCAGAAAGTTCTTCTCCATCGGACATACCAAACAGCCCCTGGAAGTGCCTTGCTCACTAGTCATCTCATTGCTAGAGACACCATTTATCCATATAAAACATGAAAATTATAAAATGGATATAAAATTAATTACCATTGCAAAATCCGAGCAGCATACACATCTGTCTGCTGCAGCCCTGATGACTAGGTAAGGTAATAGGAGTACAAGCTGGGAATATTTTTTTAATCGTTTTTAACCCAGTGAGTAAGACCCCAAACCCACACAGACTACCTATTTAATTGGTAAGAAGGTGGTGTTATTACAGCCACATTTGAGATTATAACGCACTTTGACGTTAAAACTCAATAAGATTTCAGTTTATCTAATCGCAAAAGACTCTCTGTGGGAGATATCAAGTCTTTTTGGTTTTTTCCCCCCACAGGGAAACTAAGAATTTAGTTCTATTTCATCAGAGCAAGATCTATCCTTACCCTCTGAAGTTGGATGGTTTCATTACATCACAGATCTAAATCCCTGTAGCCCACAAACAGCTCCATCATCTCTCTATTTAGTTACAAATTACCTTCACTTACACCAAACTTCTATCATGAATTGGATGAAGATCATCTCACGGAACTGTTTTGCTATTTTCTGTGCCCTCTTTTCAAGCAGCAACGGTCTCCTCTTCATCTCTTCCAGAACCCTGAGTGAAACAAGATGTTTGAATTCCTTCCTCTAGCCCCAGCTCGGTGCATTTACTAGCAGCACAACCAACCGATTTGATGTAGAAAGAAGGGCACAATCAGATTCATCAGTAACTCCTGTGCACGCAATCCTGGACCTTGGGGTACACCTTTTGTGAGAAAGATAATGCACAATGTATAGAGGCATTATAGCTATCACTACATATGTGCAAGGAGGGCGGGCAGATTTATTAAAAAACAAATGACAGCTCATTTGACTGAACAGGCTCTTATTCTCCTGCAGGCCTTCATACCTGTGGTCAGAAAAGCAATCTGCAAGATCCTTCACACAATATTCTACCCGAGCTGATGGACATATGGTCGATATAAAGAAAGTAAAAAGAATCAGTCTATCAGTGTGATGCCGAAAGATGTTTTCCTTGTTTGTTGCTGTATGAATAATTTACTGGTTAAATTAACTTTTCATTGTAGGTAAGGAAATGGCATTGAAAGATGGTGAGACCACTGTAAGCCGTCAAGCCTGAGAGCCTCCTGCTGCTGCTGAACTTTGGCAGAAGGATGCTAAGGAAACTACTCACCGGAAGAAAACTGAACCCATTCTGCAGTGCTCTCTCAATGGCGCCGTTCAGTTCCTTAACCTGCAGAAAGCAAATCTACCCTCTGTGCTGGAGGATGGCACAGAGTGTCTGCGTAATCAGCAGAATAGCTGATTTTAGAATTAACCTCCTCCCAGACCTTCTCTGTATCCGTGTCAGGATCTAGCAAGCTAAACTCCCGTGCTGCTTGTTTAACACTAAAGAGTTTTAGTTTTCCATCTTACTGTTATACCTGCCCAAACATATATTTTGAGATTTTAAAAAAAATACAGGGGTGGGTGTGGAAAATTAACACCGAGATGGGATCAGAAGCAAATTCAGAACAACCAAAAAGCCAAGGTAGATGTGAAGTTGGGCAAAATTCTGGGCTAAGTTCCTATGACTTGTTTCCTTTTCCAGTTGACCACACCTCTCTAAGGCTGTCTTTCCAGATTTGCATCTGGAAGAGGCATGTTGAAGAAAATACAAACAAAAGCAGAAAGAACATGGAAAAATGACTGATACCAAGACTTGGATGAAATTTTCAAACGGTGGACTGAGACAGAAAGGAGAACAAAGAATTAGGTCTGTTATAAGAGAACACTGAGAAAACAGGTGGGACACAGGGGCACGAAGGAGGTGTTTGAGGAAGCAGGAAGGCTTGGCTGTAGTTGAGTGGGACTTGAAAGACGCAGGCATAACGGGCTAGATCCTCAGCCTGTTTAAATTGGCATTGCTTCTTTGACTCAACAGAGCAGTACAATTTACACCAGCTGACGATCTGGCCTGATAGCTGCGAGTTTGAGGATAGACCATATTCATCACAAGGCTGTAAACCTTCCCCACCCTAGGAAAACAAGAAGCGTAATCTTGGTTCCTGAGCTTGCTGTAGCCAAGTGGAAAAGGTGCCAAACACCTGAATATCTCATATGTGAAGCTCTTTATTTGGGGGAGAAAAAAAAAAAGACAATAAAAACAATTTTACTGCCAAATAAAAGTGTCCCTGTTGCTTTCCTATAGAGAAACAATGACATCCAGTGGTGAGTTGCATTAATCACAGGGCTTTACATTAACTGTCAAGAAATCACAGCTCATACCTGTTCCAGGGAAGGGATCGGTTCCTGTACCCGTTACTCACATGCAGTGCTATTCCAGCCCTTGGAGGCTTTAAAACTGTCCTTGCTGCTTTCTTTTCTGACAAGCCAAGCGCCTCTGCATTTTTCTGTCAGCTGCAGTTCCAAAGCCCTGCTCGAGGTCCTCAAAGTCTAATAGGGGCTTGGTAGTTTCTAAGAGAAACATCTCCAGGTGATAACGATATTATCTCCATGAGCAACTGAAGGCTTCTCAGCAGGGTGGGCAAAACAGAGTTTGCAGTGCCAGCGGAGCAGATTACTGCCTGGCACTGTCCTCCCCATGCCAGTGGTGACCACCTGCCCCCTGCCTCACCTGGGTCACAGCTGACAGCAGCTCCAGGCTGGAAGATAGAGGGAGAAGGTGATTAAGAAAAAAATACAGCCTCTCACAAACCCCTACTTCTAACCCTTAGGATAATCTGATACTTGCACAAGATTCTCCTCCCCTTCTCCCTCGCCCTCACCCCTGAAGAGGTGGTTACAGATCTGGACCATGATTAATAGTCCCAGGCTGTAGGCATCACAAAACTGCTCGTTTACGCTGCTTTGGTTTGTCCACCACCCCGGTGGAGACAGGAGACAGATGATCTTTGGTTTGTTGCTTTTATTCTGATTCAGCTTGTCTCCCACTACTACTTCAGGGACTATCCCTCAACCCCAGTCTCTTCAGTTTGTATTTTCAGCTCCTTTTTGGGTTTGTACTATACACTGTCATCTATGTTTTACATTTTACAAATTTACGTTTAATTGATAATACATTCCCTTCCTATGATTTAAGTGCATCATGAGCTTTCTGAAGAGCACAGAAGGGGGACTTCCATAAATTGACAGGTGAGGCACTCAGCAGCGAGGTAATTTCTTTATCCAGAAATGTTCTTGGCGTAAACTGTCACATCACCACTAGTCTGAAGCATCTGGATGAAGAGCTAGTCTCTAGAACTGGGGCGATTTCTTTACTAAGTTTCTCCAGAATCCATTCTTTCTAAGCTTTATTTGTTTTCTGCTATCTAGGCATCTCACAGATTGACATATCTACCTCCACAAGGTACCATTAAGAGGAGTTGGTGCTGGTGTACCTGGTGTATTACTGGGAGGCACAGTGGAAGAATTTTTTTGTGTATAAGCTCTTGGGATGAAAACACCTACCTGGTAAACTCTTCAAAAGAAGGTGGATACTGGATTCCTAACAGGATTTTGTCATGTGGGTGTTTTCAAAAATCCCTTCAGGCACCCAGTGACAGTCCAAAGGCTGCCCCAGCTGATTCTATCACAGCTACACAAAAACCCGTGCTAGATCAGAAAAGCCTAAGGTGCACCACCAGGATTGAAGCCCTGTTGAGTGAACTGCTTTAAAAGCATACAATTAGGGCTGATTTCCCCATTCTAATTTATTTACAATGTTTACAGGCAAGACAGAGAGAAGACACAGGGAGGCATATGAGGAGAAAAAGCTTTCCTTAGGGGCACACAGCAAAGTCCCAAAATCGGTGCCCTTTCTGCTAAATCGTGCTCTTTGTACCAATTGCTTGTCTACAGCTTTTGGGGATCAGGACTCCTAAACAGTCTAGTTAAATGGTCCATGCTAAAATATTCTCCCTGTTTCATTTTTGCTAACTGACCCCTTGGTCTCATATTAGGGAGCAACGTTAATTTGAGGAGTGGATTAGTTTTCATGGTATCTTTCTTAAACACCTCACTCACATACTCTCCAACCCTTTCTTCTTCCAAGCTAAACAATTCTCACTTTTGCACTCTATCCTCAGATGTAAACCCCACCCAGCCTTCTAACCATCTCATGACATGCTTTTGGTGGACTTCCAAACCAAAGAGGTTTCCAAACTGAACCTCCAAAATGTTTGAGGTTTCCCCATCTCTGTATAGTACTTTCCAAGAGCACACTCCCATTGATTCTGGAGGCAGCCTCAAATCAAAACTAACCATAATGCAGGCAGGAACAAGTCTGGCTACTTTTTAATGAGGAAATATGCTCTTGGGAAGTATCATGCAGTGATGGGCAAACCTCAAACACATTGGAGGTTCTGCTCATAAACCTCTTTGATCTAAAAGTCTCACCCAATGGCAAAAAATTGATGACCGTGCATGCAGAGGAGTATGCCAGCCATGACATGCGAGAGCTATTATCACGGTGGGCAGGCAGCGCAGCCCCCACTACACACCCATGCTGCTGACTGGAGCGGTCCTAAGTTTTAGCAAGTAAAGAACATTTCATTACCACTAATAAAAGAAAAAATAACCCAGAAGCATGCAATTCAAGTTAACAATCACCCCTCCCCACCCCATAAACTCCCACTGCAGCCGTATCTAGTAGAGCCAGTTCTAACGTTGCTCTCAAGTCTGCAGCTGCAGAGAGCCCCGGCCAAGCCAAGTGCAGATGATAATGTAGCTTTAACTGCTCATTGTTCCACAGTGACAGAGAAATCAAGCTCTGCTGGGATGCACCACCCTTTTTTTTTATTAATCTAAACTAAAAGACTTGAACTCTGGAAGAAGAAATTTTGCTTTTGGTGCATGTCACAGTTCTCCCACTGGGACAAGCCCATCTACAACAAAAGTCATTACAGTCGTAGCTTCAAGGCTGGCTTTTCATTTCAAGCGGCAGTGCCTCATGCTTTCTACATCAAAGACCTGTCGTGTTAGGCAGGTGGTAACCAACGTTAGAGAAACAAAGAACTCTGAAACCA
Organism: Grus americana; assembly: GCF_028858705.1. Classification (NCBI taxonomy): domain Eukaryota; kingdom Metazoa; phylum Chordata; class Aves; order Gruiformes; family Gruidae; genus Grus; species Grus americana. The sequence continues at coordinate 18,959,148 of NC_072865.1, forward strand.
AGGTAGAGCGAGAAAACAAAACCAGGCACCGGGCGCCGTATGGGGGTGTGCCTGCCCATCTGTCTGCCTCCTCCCAAAGTTCCGCGTGTGAGCACAGAGGTGATTTTCAGTCGCGCGGAGAACTTCTTCATTGTGCCCATAAGAGTTACGGAACAGAGAGCCTTTTGGTGCTCCAAACAATACTAAACTTCAGGACTTGCTCTTCTCTAAGTCATTTATTTGTTTGTTCCGCTAGACATCTCCACAGGACGCCAGGCTCTGCTAGTTGGTTCCCCCCAGCTCCTCGTCCCCTTTCTTTACATCCCTCTCCCCAAACTGATGTAAGTAATAGACCCAACTACCTGAGAGGTTCAGTGCACCATCAAAGCACTGTTAAAGGCTTTTAAGTAAAAAGAAGATTACCTCTTGCTTCTTACGAAGTCCAAGACGACAAGGCATTGCTGTTTCAGAGTTACCGACTCTGCACTGTGCAATACTACAGCAACTGCATCAGAAGAGGGTCGTGACAGGTCAAAGTAGGGTCACGTACCTGCAGCCTCTGGAAAGGAGGGGACAGAGTCAGTCCTAAACCTGCTAGAACGATTCCGAGCAAGTGTGAGCAATTGCTATTATTGTGATGTCCAACTGAGTAATATCTTATGTCTAATTTTAACATTCAAGAGGAACTTTTTGTTTGGCCTGGCTTGGCCAGAGAGCCATTGGCAGTTGCCTATGGCTCAAATGCTAATATGTCAGGAATTCGGGTTGGCATCCTGTGTCTCCGCGCACCGACGAGGATGTGTTGTTTCTCAGTGAACTCTCGCTTCCCGTCTGCTTCGCTGTCGGCCTGTACGAAAGCCACCGAACAGGAGACTTGCAGGTCATGTGGCTCAGTTCCCGTGCACCGTAGGCTCTTGAAAACTTTTGGTTGTATATCTCCATGGCTCCTGCTCAGGTGAAACAGAGGTCAGAATCAACCAGAAAACTTCTCAAGTATTAGCATTTTTATTTTTTTATCTGATATCCTGTGTAATACGGAAAGCTGTGCAAACAGGCTGGAGAAAATAAGACGTGAACCGAAGTGAACCTTTCACTGGAAGGTCTGAAAAGATTCCGTTAACTTTGTATTATCAATAATACGTAACTTTAGATTGTCTTTCCATCTCTGGTATCTAGCCAGAGCGGGTGCAGTGCCAAAACAGAAGAAACACTGCGCTCGTGTTTGTAACTGCACATCCCAGTTTGACCTTGGTCAGCTCAATACGATAACCGTAACTCAGTAGCAGCAGTAGCCCTGAGGCCGTAGCTCTTAGTTGCCTACGACTGGAAGACTGAGGAGAGGCGGTTATACCCTCTTTTTCAAACTTTTGAGTAAGCAGGAAGCTTTCCAGAGGCAACCACCCCTTAACTGCCCCGATTAAAAAGCTCACAGCGCTTCACAGAACTCAGGTAAGCCTCGCTGAACTTCACCCAACCTTTTGATCCACGGCAAGACAAGATAACCCCAAAGTACGTTAGTGACATGAGACTGAATCAGCCCTGAAATCAGAGATGCAAAAGACTGACCTGATTTTTCCTTTCTTAGCCCTTCTTCCCATTCCTGCCCAAAGTTACTCAAGTTGTTTAGTCTGGTATTTCCTGGTACTTTCATGTATTTATTTTAAATAAAATGAAAGGATGGGGTAGCCATTATGAGTCTTAAGAGGTTTCACAGTCCCCTCTTGCTAGTCAACCTAAAATTTTCTTTCCTCTCACCCTTCAGATCCCATCTCATGTGTTTCATTGTGTGGTTCCTCTTCCCACTTAGGGCTTTCATACATTTGAACTCCTCCACCCTTCCTTCTGCCATCGCTTAGTTAAACTCTCAATACTTGCTTTATTTTTTAAGTATTTCCCCCACATTTTTTTTGTCTCCCTCACCTGATTATTTTCATGGCTACTTAATCCTCACCAACTCACTCATATCTTCCATCCAGTTGGGACGCACACAACTGAACACGATATCCCAAATCCCATGTTGCCAGTGCCATCTCAGCAAAAAGCATAATTATCTATTTAATATCTGATTTGCTGTCTCCCTTTAACTCACGGGTCATGTCCAATAATCCTGCTTCCCAAATCTCTCTCTGATTAAGTACTTGCCATTTCCTTTAGACATATTAGCTACATTTTTCTAAACTGAATCATGTTTGTTTTCTTCTTATTATGGTACTAATCTCTTGAGGCTTCTTTTGTACAAGTGGATGGAAAGAGGTTTTCTTTTTTCCCTTGTTATTGCACAAGAGGGTTTTTTTGTCTTTGGATGTGTCATAATAAAATGGTTTTGGTAGCAGCAAACCTAATTCCTGTTGTTATTAAAACATAACACACTTCAGGACAACTTAGTCATTGTGGAATAACACTGGCTTGTGAGCACCGCATATACCTAGCAGGAAGTGCTGAAGTAAGAGGAAGTGGGCTAGAGATACACAAAGAGGAAGGATTTACAGGCTGAGTAAGAAATTAAATTCAGCTACTTTTAATGAGTTAAAAAAAAAACCAACCACAACCCACCAAAACAAAGGACTCATCACTAACAGCTGAATTTTTATGTTACTCAAAAGATTTTGCAGTGACCCTCCTTTCATATAATTGAAGGATAGCAAAAACATGGTAGGAAAAACTTGATTCTTAACTGTATATATATTTTTTGATGAAAAAAATATAACCCAAACTTTGTCTCAGCTGGGGGACAGTATACGTCCTACAGCAACTATTGGGGTACTTGGTCTATAACGAGGCTGCTCTCCTCTTGACTTACAGTGTATTTTTTTATATGTAAAGATGGGCTCGGAAGGATTTACAGCCAGTCATGGACCACTGTGGAAAGGTATGTTCTTCACGTTCAAAGCTGGCTTTTCTTCCCAGCCACTCACTCCTCCTGCTCTTTCAAATAACTGCTTGCCAAATCGGAGCTGGGAGTAACGGGCATGGCGCCGTTCTCTTTGGGAGAGGAGGGCAGCTGTTGTGCACACAGCCAGCCTCGGGTTGTTCCCGGCCCCACAATTTGGGAGTTAAAATTTTGTCTATCTGAAGACAAATACATATATCTATATATCTCAGTAGGTTTGACCAACTTCTCGTAACACTGCAAGGTTTCTGTAGTGGCTGGTCTACTACACATCTCCACCTAGACCTGCCAAACAGCCGCCTTTGACCTAGATAGGCTGAATTTCAGGTTTGGTTAGAGTGTCACCTGGTCAGCAAGAAGACCAAACCGACAGCGTGACAGTACGGAAGGGAGAGCTCCCCACAACGGATTTTCAGGACCGGAAGGTTATGCTGCTTGAGTTTGTTGCAAATCCAGTACGATCTGACAAAACTGAAAGATAAGATATGGCAGAATGAAAATTCACGTGTGAAAAAGCGTTTTGGTGGTGGGTTAGCCCAGATGTGTTACATCTCTTTCATTCAAGAGCCGTGATCAGATCGCACAATTCAACTGAAGAAGCTGGCGATGGACCACTTTATGCCACTTGATTCCTATGAATTTACACGATCTTGTGGCAGCTGCAGGTCTTTATGCACCAGCTGGATATATTTATGCACAGAACCTAGTTTAAAGAGGCTTATTTTGGGATGTACCTTTCAGAAAAATACCGTTGAAGGTTACATCACTTTAAAAGAATAATAACCTGTGGTATAGGAGGTGGTACGCACCTTGGCTTTGCCTTCAGCCGATAGACTGTCCCACTTCAGAGTCATTCGGCTTCCTTGCACTGCACTTTGGGAATGCTCCGCCATTCATCCTGCTCTGGGCAAGGAGGAACTCCGGAGCTAGCTGGAGAGAAACGGAGCTGGCACACTGAGTGTGTGAGGGGGAGCTCGGTGGTCCACTGACACCAGCGCTGCCTGCTACCACTGTCAGCCTGGCAAAATCTAGGCTGGTCCCCACGGCCTGGAGAGCTGAGAGGTGTGGAAGTGATAGTGAAGGAGGAGCAGGGGAGAGAAGCAAGTAGAAGTAAGAGTGGGAGGAATTAACCCAGAGAAGTGAAGTGGATCAGGAGCAAACACTTAAGTCAACAAACAGAGGGAGGAAACAAAGAAGAGAGAGACAAAAATCCTCACTTAACAGTTTATAGCAACAAGTCCTAGGAGAACTCTCTGAGTTTGCATCCCTTGGAAACGAAGCCACCAATAATGCAATCCTGGAAAAGCATCCCCACTCCAAGTCTTGAACAGTATGGATCCAGGAAATATTAAATCCATCTGCTGTGGAGAATCAACAACAAAAAACCCATTTGATTTATTCTCTAGACACTGGGCCCAGACTCGGTCACTAAGCTGTGCTATCTAATGTGGTTAGACAACTTCTAGGGAACTAACCTCTTGTTGCCATTACTCACAGTGTTTGCTTTTCCCCTATTGCCTTACTCATCTGATTCCTCCCTTCTTATTATGACTCTGGTTGAGTTGATAGGTCATAATTTATACTACAGGCAGAGGCTTTCATGCCTTTGTCGGTAACTTGAGCCAGGGAAGTGAGTTATTCTTGCCTTTGCCTTGTTTCTCCGTCTCGTTCCTTCTCCGTCTGGGAGTTTACCTAGACCTAGAACATACAAACTCTGTAGTACTACCCATCAGGAGAGAGGCCGATTAGCTTTCTCTCCAGTTTTAGTTACAGCACGTGTCTGCGAGTGCCTTTGCATGAGTTTTTTGCTTGATGCCAGGTATTTAATAGAAGCCCACAGTGATACAGCACCATTAGTCCCAAAGTGCTTTCCAAACCATAGGTTTACCCACCGAAGTTATCCTAACTAACACTAAACCAGAGGCATCGCTGGAGAAGAGCAGGCACACAGCAGGCACTTCCCCTCCCAAGTCGATGTGTAGTGGGCTTTTTCTCAGGCGCTGTGTCCAGCCCAGCTCCAGACACTTCAAAAAACATCTCACCTACCTTTGATGCTGGTTCCAGGTCAGTTAACTACCTCCTCCCATGTGGATGAAAGCCAGAGCACGGTTCACACTCATTTTATACCATAGCCCACTCATGTTACGCAGCTGACACAGACTAAAACTACTCAAGCCCTGAGAGGGAACCTAATTGCTTTCTCTCAACGATCACTTGTACTCAGTAGTACGGAACGGTTCTTCTCCATCTTTCTGGGCAAGGACTGATGGAGCAGCTACGTTTGCTGGGAGTGAAAGGCCCGTGAGACCCCCTCACGTTCTGCAGCACGACCCACCCAGACACAGGGATGGGGCTCCACTCCAGGCTGCAGGTGCACTAAGGGTCCTCAGGGTGTAAAACGCTCCTCTGGAAAATAGCAATAACTTCGCTAATTCTACTGCAATAAATAAAATCAAGAATGAGCGGGGGCAGGTTCCTACACTGCCAACAATGGCTGCATTCCTAATATGTGCTCTCACATCCATACCAAAATGCTGGTTACCAAATTGCATGAAGATGTCCAGATCACTTACTGGTAAACAAAAAGCAAAGGATCCAATGGGGCGAAAACACCCCTCCCCTCTCTTCCCGTCCCATCTCATCTCAGAAGAACTTTGCATTCCTCATCTTCAAAAAAGAGCTTCCCTAGATAGAGAAGGGAGGCCCTACCTCAGCTGAGCATTTTCTTATTAGAATTTAGGACATTCTCCGCATCTTCCGCCATCAAGAGTTCAGCACGTTCAATACCTGCGGTGGTGTGAGTCAGATCCGGCTGGTTCCTGCCTAGGTGACATCAGAAGAAAAAAAACGTACAGATTCAGTTAGGTATAATCGAGTGGCCACTGGAGACACGGTAAATCTCTTCCCAGGAATGGTTAAAAAGTCGAGCTCACCTGCCAATTTTTCAATACCCAAAGTCTTAAAACAAACAAAACAAAGCCAAAACACCCTTCCAGAAGAGAGGAACATATGAGAGTACTTGAATTCGCCCCAGCAATAGGGCGAATGCAGAGCTGGCCCATTAAAATACACTTTACCTGCTTCAAAACTGCCCTCATGATCTTTTGAATCGGAGCGGCGGTTCCTAATGTGCTGTTTGACAGCTGCCATGGCCTTGCCAAGGGTGGTTCCTGCTCGGTGGTGAGTGAAGTGATTATTGTATCTGCAGTCAGCTAGACACTGCAGCGTGGAAACCTGGGAGATGAAAGGCACCATATAAATATACAATATTATTACTGCTATTACTATTATTTCACTGGCCTTTTGCCTCGCCTTCTGGTTGAGCAAGAGAATATGAGTATTCCTGAATGTCCCCAACCCTGCATTTAGTCAAGCCTCGTCTTTAGCACTGTAGACCTTCAGATATAATTTTTTCCCATCATCTCAGTTCACAGAGCCACAGACTTGGTATTAACTTCAAAGTATTTTTCCTTTTAAAATACAAGTCAATGTTATTTGTTAAATGACTGTTTTGAACTTGGATCCAATATTTTTAGTAAAAGAAAAAAAAAAAAGAAAAAAAGAAAAAAAGTTTTGTTTTGTTTTTTAACTGGAAGGAATCCAAACTATCCACGGCTTTTATAACCCAACTTCCTTATGAGTCAGGACATTTATTGCCAGAAAAATATTATTTTAACTTTATTAGTGCAATATAGTAGTGACATCTAGTGGCTTTCATCAGCGTCGTGATGAGCGAGGGAGAGGCGACTGGCAGGACTTGTGGGAACAGATCCAGTTTGGGGGTTGTTATGCCATTGTGGAGAGTCAGTGGCAGTTGAATGAGCTCTTCGAAGATGTCTATAGAGTTTATTAAAATTATAATAATATAATGAAAGGAAACTCTAAGTTAGGAAATTCTAATGGTATAACACCCATGTGTGATTTCTTCAGCTCACGTTTATAACAAGAAAGGTAAAATTCATTACTTCCTTTAGCCAAGCTTAAATATCTCATTGTTCACACCAGAGAGCTCCTTCACCATGAACTAAAGAACCAATATTCTCAGATTTCTAAATCGATGTTCAGTCCGAGGCACTTTGCAGACCATGTAGCCTAAATGCCACGGGCACAGCCCAGCTCCTTCTGAAAGAAGCAGGAGTTGGGCCACAGTTTTCCATAAAGAAAGATCATGGCTTCAACTTTTTTTTTTTTCCCCCCAAAGCTGAAGCTCCTCCTGAGGCCTTCAGCCAGGATGCATTTGCCTACAGACTTACTGTTACGCTCAGGAATACCAAAACAAAAGTCAAGATTGGCCTTTTAGTAACAGGACTGAGGCAGTGCACGCACCAAACTGGCAGAGGCAAGGAACAGTCCCCGGGCTCCTGAAGCAAAATACCGGAGTTTGGTAGAAAGATAAGGCTTCTAGCACTGGCATGGAAGTTTATCATCAGCCATGTGGCTTAAAATGGTTTGTCGTTAACTGTGCAATAGCATTAATATTACAACCAACTTGTGGGGTCCCTTTCTTCCTCTCAGCGAGCTTGCCTGCAAAATTTAGTTGGGCACAAAAATTGCCAGATGTTCTTTGAAGATAAATTATGCTTGTCTGACCGTGCTCAGCTGGCTTTGGAGCTTCAGGCTCTTGAACATTACTGTGATTTCAAATTCTACCATAGGTCTTACACTTTCTGTCCCTTCAGCTCAACAAGTTCTTCATTACTTGGTCAGACTTCCCACATAGAAGGCCCGTTTAACTAAAAGGCTATAACTGAGAAAAAGCTATTAATAATTGTTTTATTTAGTCATGGACACTCGCTACATACAGAAAAGGAGATGAAATGCTGGAAAACTTATTTTGCATAAGCAAGTTACCCTGCGCTGGCTGGCTGCAGCTTAGATAAACCGCGGGATTGTTCTATAAGGGACAGAGATTTTGCACGAGCTTTGCTGAGAAAGCCTGCGTTATGCAACTGAGGGGTTATGGCTCTGCAGGTGTGTGCCTGGGCGTGCGCGTGTATATGTGCGTGCATGTGTTTTATTACGAAAGGATTTACTTTTCCATGTGCAGCAGTGACAGCACCCCAGAGGAAGTCATAGCTGGGAAGTATCTAATATAATATTTGCACTGCGTCTGCAGTTTGTGTCAGCGTGCCAGCGTTGTTGCTCCGCTCTCCCTCCTCGGGATTATTAGGGGGTTTGCAACATTAAATATAATGACTGTCTTTGAAGTTTAGACTTAAGAACTGAGACGGTTTTTCCATGTTGGCAGTTAAGCTGCAGCCTCCTTCCACGGATGGCAGGCCAAGGAAACAAACGGTCAGCTCCACGTCTGCCTGAAGCACCTCCACAGAGTGAACCTACTGCTTCCACCCTGGATGAAGCTCCCACCCCAGCCTTCGCTTGCTGCTGGGTCCCACCTCCGCTGGGCTCCTACAGCCGGGAAGAGGTCAGACCCAGGGGTGTCCTCCAGCGCTCCTCGGGCAAAACCCCCTTGGGATGACGCGGCCCTGGGGCCACCGCCGATATCGTCTCCGGGATGGGGACTGCTGCTGCCCGCAAGGCAGCGCTCCCCGTGCTGGAAAGTGGTGAGTCAGAGCAGCGGCTTGAGGGAGACTTCAAATACTCCAACAGGTCTGGCAGAAATATTTATACACCTGCATTTTCAAATATGCTCTACTTTCTCACTTTATAAATACATGGGATCCAGTTGAACACTTGGCCTAGCAGAGCCAAGTATGCCCCTTTTTATTTGATGAACCAGCTGTTTTTCTGGCCTGTTCATATAAACATATTTGTGTGTGTTGATTTTGCAGTTCATTGGGAAAAAGAAACAGATGACAGGTCATATGTGCATTTTGTTATGTATGTAACTACCACATCGAAAATTCCCTTCAGTCCATTTACTTGTTTACTTTGCATGAAGGGAAGCAGCACATAAAACACTCGGAGAAGGCACGGGAGGACGACTGCTGATGCCTTTATAACCCAAGAGATGCAAAATCGGTTCATACAGGTGAGATGCTGCAGTGGGTCTGTTTACAGATCACCACGGGCTGCGATACCACGAGATACGAGTCCACACAGGGGACAACTGGTGCAGCCCGGACAGCGAGCTCCTGCTCACATATTCATTCCTTTGGTTTTGGCTTCCACGCCCCTGGTTCCAGGTGTGAACTAGCAGTGGCTTTCAAGATTCAGATGGGGATTTCCAAAGGATCTGAGATAGCCCACTGTAGCACTAAAACGCCACGCCACTTGGGCAGTTTGTAGGTTGCTTCAGTTATCTCCTTCCACACGGGCAGAGGAGCCAAAAACCTACCCCGCTTCTCTCCGGCATTGCACGTAGGTGGACAACAGACGCCGGCTTGCGCTCCTCCCTGCGTGGAGGCTTGTCAGGAGCTAACGCAATACGACAATCTCAACCAGCTCATAAAATTATAACGGGATGTCAAGGAATTTATTGCCAAGTCTGAAAAAGAAAAACATTTCAATATCCTATTATGGCCTCTCCCCAGCCCTATAACCTGCTGAGAACTAGGCTTTAAAATGCTGCACTAGCCAATCCCTCTGAACTTTGACTTCTATTTGGAGGCATTGTTTTTTATTCAGCTATAAATAAGCTGAATTATGGGCTTTTTCAAGGGGGACGTGCATCTGGAACATTACATGGAAAACCTCAGGTTAATGCCCTGACAGTTTGTCTAGGCAGTAAAAGGTAATTGCATGTAACACCACAAAAGTTGTGCAATCCCCAACATAAGGAACTTTGCTTCACACAAATCACTGGAATTAGACAAGGGATAGGATATACTCCCTGGAGGTGCCAGATTTCATCTTGCCAGTTTTATTCTTTATACTTACCTTAAGAATACATTTATAATTTAATATTTTGCTCTATTTCTGGTTGCCTTTGGGGCCAAACTGGAGAACCTAAAGCACTATAAAATGGTTCATCCTGGTAAACAGTCGCATTTCACCAGCTGCTTGCAATAGTTACTGTATATTTTCACGGCTATCTGCCCCTTCCACTTCATCAGCAATATCACCAAACTCCTTATTTTCTGCAGCAAATGGAATTCTAAACATCTTATTTTTGTGTGTGATTTTTATTATAGGATTTCACAGCCAAGCCAAAAGGGAGAAGACAAGTTAACAACTAAGCCCATTTCCCAAAAGAAAGGCTTGTATTCTTGATAATATCAGATGTAACAATGGCAATGGATGTGCGTAAGCCAACGTGATAAAGCCGTGGAGCGGGACTAGCCAAAAAGATATCAGTAAGCTATGAAGTTTTATTTCTTTTTGAAGAAGAAAGTAACGCTTTCTGCTTCCTTTGGAATTTTACGCAACGTTTCATTTCCCTGTAAAATTTTGAAAGCGGCTTTATTTGAAAGCTCCCCGGGGGTTGTGCTGCAGGGACAGGACACTCGTGTAACGTACCTGCACTCACGTGCTCGTCGGAAGGGAAGGGCTTCGCTGGGCAGAGGGGAGATGTGCCGCTCTGCCTAAATGCTAGCTAGTCCTTCCAAGTGCGATATGCAAACAGGGACCCCTTCCACGCTCTTTGTCAGCAAGACAACCCCAGTTGGACTGGCCCCAAAAATAAGTGAGGAGAACAACCTACTTAATCGACAGCTGAGCCAGGTGGCTGAATATATGGGAGAGAAATAATTTCCAAGTTGCGTGCCAAGCTCATGTTCTCTGCAGTGGGGCCCCGTTTTGTGCTGGGGAAGAGTTAGGGCTCCGAATCGCAGTGTCATGGGATGCTTTGGGCAGAGAATCGACTGCTGTTGGCTGGAGGTGCCGAGAGACAGCGCTGATCTTGCTGTAGCTCTGAAAATAGATCTGCACCTGCTATTAGCGTCAGCTTTGCCATCAAAATCCTGTCCAAGCGTGTAAATAACTTACAAATAAGAGAGATTTTGAAAATAGACTCCAATCTTCCTCCCTATCAAGGAAACAACCCAGACAAGTAGTCCAAATCTTTCTGGCTGCTCAAAAGTCAAGACAGGGCATTACAAGTGTTAGAAAGAAGGAAGCATGACACAAACCCACACGCAATTAACAACCCTGCAATGAAAGCGTGCAACTAAGCCAGATTAAAGATGTGGTCAAAGATCCAGGTATAAATTAATTTCAATGTACCTGAAGAACTACCAAGGCAATTAAATGAACTTGCGGGTGCCAGCTTCTCTGCCCCTTTCCTTACTCTCTCCTTGCCTTGCATGTCTGTTCCAGGCTTGCCAAAGCACTGACTCTCTGTCTTCTGTTTCGTACCTGCTGCCCAGGAGCACAGTTGCAATTGAATGTGGTTTTTCTTCTGTGACTGAAAGTAGAAGAAGGTAATAGAAGATACCATAAGTAAAAATTTCAAAAGCAACTAATCATTCTAAATATTTTTATTCTGGGGTACGACTTGAGCTGCTTGAAATTCAATGCCTGAGTTGCAAAGTAGTTCAACAATGTCTCTAAATTAATCTTCAACCACTGTGATTTCCAAAATCACATGACATTTTTCAAAATCTTTGCCTATGAGTTTAAAACGAGGACAAAAAAACCCCAACCCTGTCTACTCCATGAGGCAGGGAACCTTTATCCCCAGGCAAAGTTGGAGGGTATACATTTGGAAGAGGTTCTTTTTGAAGGTGCTCACAAACAATTTACAAGCAATAGGTTCTGGGATGCTGAAGGAGCTAGGTAAGGAACAGGTATACTTATAAGTCATAAAACCTGATTATACAGGGAATATTAATCAAAGGGAGCACTAGCAACTTCAGCTGTATATGTCTGCTAGTTTTACCCAACCGTGGGCTTGAGGTCACTGCACCACGTGCTTTAAATCAGTAGTTTCCATATTGTACGCACAAGGAGCATTTCAGTTCAGACTAGTTCCCACCTAGTGCCCAGACTTTCCCGTTGGAGAAGCCGCTTTGCCAAAGCAGAGCAGGCACCAGCCTGGATGCGACTGGGACAGGCAGAGGGTCTCAACTGAGCAGAGTTCTCCTGCTCTCAGCCCATACACCACCGCACGCGCTTCCTCATCAACAGGGTCCTGCTCCCACTGGGGATTTTATTATTGGGAAACAGGCTGGGTTTGTGCTGAATGCTCCTCAAAGATGGAAAATAAAAGCGACTGGTTTGGCACAGGTGACCTTGACCTATCTCAGAACGAGCTAAAATAAAACTTGCCTTAGGGCTGTGTCCCCAGGTACCTCAAACTCTCATGGCCCTGTTGTTCACATGAATGCTGATGCTCTTCTCACACCGCACCGCAGCACTGGCTGAGCAAAAAGGACACCTATCCAGTCCATGAAGTTCTTGCACAAAAAAATATTGGTTTTCCTTAATGAGGAATATCATCTGGAAGGCTGTTTATCACTGCAGTAACTGAGAAGGAGCATGGCCCAGCCTGTTTGGATTGTGTCACATGGGACAAGTTAAAAGCTCAGCAATGGGCTCAGGAATTGCCAAAATGTCGTAGAGGTAGCGGAAGAAGTAAAAGTCTTGCCAGCTCTCACATGAATGTGTGCTGGCTCTAGCATTCACGCTGGAAGTCTTTATGTGGCAACTTGAATTTCCTCATTTCACTCCTCTTGTTTCAGTTATCCGGTCATGAAGTGAAAAAGCAAAACAAAACAAAAGCACCAAACGTACATGATTAATCACTCCGCATAACTCAGTAAATAGCCAAAGGCTAGTCACGGCAAATAATTCACCAGCACTCTGTGAGCAATACATTTGTGTGGAGTGTTCAGCTGGTTCTGACTAGCAGGCTCTCAGAAATGGGTATTCGCAGGAAACTCATCAACAGAAGAAAAATACGGTATTTATTTCTGGCATCTTTGCCAGCTCCATTATTTGCCTAATACGGCAAAACCCAGTAAGGACAAAGCAGAAGGTGCAAATGAACCACGATATGCTCACCAGAAAACCAGCTGGGTGCGAGGGTCCCATACACCTGGAAGGACACTTGACTTTATCGCCATGCAGGATTCAGACCTCTCAGCAACCACGAGTGGGGCACAACTTTCAAAAGCTTTGCTTTTAATTCAGCCCCGTACACGGCTCAGATTTTCAAAAGCGCGTGATACCAGACGCGCCGAGCCCTTTGGAAAACCCCGCCACCCAACGTGGTCCCTCAATGAGGGCTGAACTCTGTTGGAACTAACCCTTGACAGCTAACAACCTGGCTTCAGCCTTGCTATTGTCTCAGCGGTCATCAGATGCCGGAGAAAAATGAAACCTTGAGGGCGAAAGATCTTATCCAAGATCATCAGTAGAAACACGTTGCTCTGCAACCTCGTTTTCTAAATGGGCTCCCCTCCCAGTATACCCCAAGTGGCACATGGCCTGAAACACAGATGGATCAGCACCAACACATATACAGCTGTGAATAGATCATATATAATGGTGTTTCATTTTGTATTCCCAGCTTGCCAGCAGATATTAGGCCACGTGTCTGGTCATAAGAGAGAGAACTTAAGCCCTGAAATAATAGCTACAGAATTTTCCTTTGTATAAGGTTGTGGAATAAGGGTCCCTCAGCAAGATCAAGGTCCTGTTGTGGCTGAGTGAAATGGTTCACGCTAAGTAACGAACAAGCAGGCGAGCAGCTGAACCGAACCCGCGCCCACATCTCCAGGCGAGGGGACGCTGCCCACCAGCCCACGCTACCTCCTGCTGCTCACAACCTCTGCCCCTGCTTCAGCTCTTCCTCATTTACGAAGCCCTAAGCAATGCAGTGATCTACTGGGGCAATTTATACTGACATTGGAATTAGGAATAAAGAAAAAAATATGACGTTTCAGGCTACCTCTATTTCTATGAGGTTCTGCTCACAGCATATTACTTTCTTTCTCTTTTTTTTTGCACATGAAGAACCCAAAACCACTATTACTGACACAGGTACATTTCAGATTAACAGCAACCGGAGAATAAGAAAAATAGAGACACAGGAAAGAGAAAAGTAGAAGTTCTGCTCTAAGGCGTTGTTCCCCAAGAAATTAGGCTGCTCTAATGTTCCTTAGCCAAATACAGTATCTGTATTCGCTTGCCCTCTTGCATCCATGCAAAATAACTATGCATTCCAAAAGAACCACAGGAAAACCACCAAACAACCGGCACAGACGGGTCTCTGTTGTAGTTGTTTGATGGTATTGCTTGTCATTGCAACAAAACGTCACTGAGCAGTTTAGGGCATTTGGTCCACACCTTTACATCCTGCGGTTGTGCTAAACAGGCCCCCATCGCATCTAAACCCCAACGTTTCTAGCGCCAAATGCCTGCAAGCTTAGTAGTTTCCCCAAGGATTATGCAAAGTAAAAGGACCTCAGATACGTAAATATGCAGAAGGGGCAGCGCAGAAGAGACAGCTACAGTACAAACAAGAAACCAGTTCGTATATGCGGATTCAAAATGGGAAATGTCCATGTTTTGGGGCTGCACGCATCCCAGCAAATACACCGAGGGGAACACTCAAGGGGGCATCTAATCTGTTTTCTTGCCCAGTAACAGCACCGAGAACATTTCTCTTACAGAAATAAACCAAGATGTGTATTTCCTCTGTTCTGGAAAGCCCACGTTCTGCTCACCGAGATCTTCCAAAGTAACTTCAAAGCACAAGGTGGTGCGAGGAGGGCACGGGAGCGAGCGCGTGCTGCGCGTGACAGCGTTACCGTGCTACTCACGGCGGGCACGTTACCTCAAGCACCTGCTAACCTCCTGCAGTCCGTCTCCGCAGCAAAGCAGGCTCTGTAAGCGTGGCTTTGAAGGGAAAGCTAATTCATTCTTCAGCATCGCTATTTGCCTTGCAGGTCATGAAGGGCTCATTTTGGTATTGCTTTCATTGCTGCTCTTGCCCTGAATATATGATTTTTTTTCCCCCTCTGTTCCAATTTTCTTTCCAACCCCTGTCAAGGCAACCAGCGCAGGCATTTATGGCCTTTCCGCTTGCTGAAATGTGATCTTTAGCAAAGCAAAGTTTGACCTCTCTTGCCTTTCAGGCCAGGACAGCCTTCTCTTAAGGCATCGCTGGCAGTGGGCACACAGCAGCTTTTTCACAGAGCAGCGAGGATGCTGCCGAGTAAAAAAGACGGCGTTTTTGCAAGGTGAACAACGCAAACTCACGCGCACCCCCGCCCCAAGCCTGGGCCTTTGTCACATTTCCAGAGGGACTGCTAGGTGCGACCCAAAATATTTTCTTTTTAAGGCACATAAATACACAGATATCTCAGTACCGGGATCCAGGATCCAGCCTGGCACTCTGCTTAACCACATCCTTGCCAAAAAAAAAAAAAAAAAAAAAAAAAAAAAAAAAAAGTCTCCTGTAGGAACACAACCACTTCCACACCAATCTTTTTCCAAGTCCTGCTTATAGTTAAACTCTCTGGCGTAGCATCGCTGTCTTCTAAGGTCCTTTCCCAGCCTCTCAGCCCATCGGCTGTCCCCTCGAATCTGGCAAACGTATGCGATGGTGAAGCTAGCCCAGCTGCTTGGGGCTGTGCCCCGCTCCTTGGGCTGGTCCGTATTTCCACCCAGCCCTTCCCACCCCTGAGATGCTCCGTGGCCGTCGCTGAGGAGCGTGCTGCCCGGTCCGCTCCGTTTCACTCTCCTCTCCCACAGCCAAGCACTTTGTCCTTCCTCGGCATCACTAGAAAATTTAAAAGATCGCGTTGTGCGTGGGGTCAGGCACACGTCTGCGTGGCAGCGTCTTCCCCCTCACCGTGCCTGCCCAGGCTCTCCCCTCTAATTTTCGCCTTCATTTGTGAATTTGCAGATTTTTGCCGGTTTTTGACACCAGCAGCATGAAGAGACAAAACCAGATGGAGCCAATGCAGGGGTACGCGTGGAACGCATCGGCTTTGCTTTACGTGTACGGCTGAAACACGCAGTAACTCCAGCCTGAGACGATGACGCCCAGAGGAAAGCCTCGCCGTCGGGAGGGCTGGCACGGAGGTTAACGTGATGCCTTATCTGTTCCAAAACATCTGGTCCTTCAGGTACACACGTTTTTTTCTTGTTTTTTTTAAAACTATGTTTCTACAGCATATACAGACTCAGCATTTGTTCCATTGTCAGGATACCGCATAACAAATTTATTTTTTTTTTTAAGGTAAAAGATTTGGAGTCCGCAGCTTTGCTGAGATAGATCAGAAAAATCAAGCTAAACCCAGGCTGGAATGAACTCGCCAGCTGAAGCTATGTAAGCCAACACATCAAGACAGCAGGAAGTCTTGGGAGGGTGGTAAAATTAAATTTTTCCCAAGCAAAACATTTTTATTAATTTGATAACCACCAGCATTTTATTTTGACGTTAACTAGGAATCCAATCTAGATAATGGGAAATGGCAGTTTTCTGTTAAAAGCTGAGGGATTTATTCTTTTTTCTTTTTTTTTTAATAGCAACATTCAAATAGCTTAGAAGCATTTGCTCCCTTTCTGATGGAGAGTTTCACCTATAAGCAGCATACACTGGTATGTGTTTTAAAAAATATTTCCATATGCTAAAGGAATGCAAATGGTTGCCAAAGAAAGTGGCTGTTACAGCAGCAGGCTAGGGCTGTTTTTAAAGGCAAAACTGCTGCAGAAACGAGGTATCCACAGAGGTGCACTAAAGCAACACTAACTGCGGTGACCTTGAGATGACCTAGACCTCCTCATATTACAAAAATGAAAAGGGAGTTAGAAAATCTGAGGCCAATTAGGCGCTTTTTTTTTTTTTTTTTTCCTGGAGACATGATGAAATTTCCTGAAACAAAAACTTTAGCAAATTCTATAAAATACTTCTAGCTTTGGTGGAAAAATAAATTATTGCCTTTTTATCTCCTCATTCCTGAGGCGGAGAACTGGCCCACTTCTGTTTGTGCAGATGGATTGGAGGGAAAACACCCAAAGAAGGGCCAAGTGGTGAGATTCTTGGCACGAGCAATTAAGTGTGAAGTTATTCTCAGGGCTGCCTATTTGTTATTGCAGCAGGAATCATTAAGATTATATGGAAAGATATTGTCTGGGAAAAAGTGTGAAGTAAGGATTATATGTCCTGAAATGCGATTAGCGAGCAAAGCATCGTCTGTCCTCGACAGGGTCTCTCCGGACCGGCAATTCGGAGGTGGCTGCGCTCAGGTGGCTCCCAGGACGTTTGGCTTTCGGTCTGAACTTGATTTCTGAAGCACGTCCACGGACGAGGCAGAGAGGCAGGAGCCGTCGCTGAAGAGAAGGTTGTCTCTCCGCTGCCCTCCGGCGCTTCCTGCCCGTGTGTAGCCACCCCAATGGACGCTCGGGGCAGCACGCAGGCTCTGGCGGGTTCCAGGTGCTGCGGAGCATCGCTGCGGCCGTGTGCGGGCAAGAGCTGCTCCCAGAGGAGGGTTTGGTGCTCAGCAGCTTCCCGTCGCCACAGCCAGGCAGAGGTGGGTGCGATGGCTCAGTCTCCTCGTGAACGCGTCCCACGTTGGCGCTCTCGGCGAGACGCACGACGCTGCCTGGGCACCCCAGCACCAGCCGTGCCGGGGGGAGGACACCCACCTCCCGACAGAGCCGTGCCCTCGGCTGAAGGCAGCGGGTGCCGGGTCCTCGAGCCAAGAGGGCAGGGCAGAGGAGGGCTGAAGAGTCCCTTCCCTGCCTGCTCCTGTCCCTCCGCTGACTTCTGCTGACTTCCATCTCCCCAGTAAGACGGGAGCAGGCGGGGAGGGCCCGGAGCGCTGGTTCAGCCTCACGCAGCCCAGGGACAGCACGTTCAGCTCCTCGCTGGCACGTCTGTCACCAGCGCCATCATTCCAGGAGGCAGCAGCTTTCTCCACCCTTCCCTTGCTAAGCACAACAGCTCGCTGCTTTCTGAAGAGCAAACAGAGCCCAACGTACGTGTGGATGCTGTCAGCGGGTCGGTGCCTTCTTCATCCAGGTGGCACCGACCAAGATCCACATGGGTTTTGCTAAGAAATGGGTGCGAGCAGGACGGAGGAGGCACCTCTGCAAAGCAAATGTTCCCGCCGCCATCACTTGTGGCAGCCCTCGGGGCTGCTCCTCACCGCCGCTGTGCCGCTCTTCCCATCCCCGTGCCCCCTCCTCCGCACCCCTCTTCTGCCTGCAGGCCAGGATCCAACGGAGAGGGGCTGCAAAGAGGGGTGGTACCGTGCCAAGGAGCAGCAGGACGGGGATTCGGGAGTACAGAGGGTCCGTGGCAGGTCACAGGCAGACTGTGCACCGAGGCTTACCCACCCATCTGCGCCTGTGTCTCTCTCTAACACCGAGGCTCCACGTGCAAAACCAGTAAGCCATTTTCTCTCCCGCCCGAGGGGAAGAAGAGGTTTGGGGCAACACCACCCCGGCCGCTTCCCCGCGCCTCTCTTCCTCGCTCAGCGCAATCTCGTTCAAGAGGGAAATGTTTGTGTTTCGATCCAAACACTGGTGGTTTGGACTTCTCCTTTCACAGCTCGAGTCTCATGGCATCCGCTGCAAAGTGTGACAAGGGTTTGAGAGCCAGCCAGGAGCATGTGCCGAGATAAGCGGATGCCTACGAGCGCTGGGGAGGAGCCGGCGGGATGTCTTTGCCTATCGCTTGCCAAAGCAGCCAGGGGGGATTTGGAGTCGACGACGCGTGTGTCGAGCACTCCAAGCACCTTTTCTCCATCAATCCCCCCCACACCACCTCCGAGGAGCCGCCGCAACGCAGACAAGCACGCTGCAGGGCGAAGAGCGCAGACACATGCAAAACTCATCAGAGACATCGCGCTTAGACAGGAAAGACCTGCAGGATCATCGCGTTCATCTGCTGGCGAGAAGCTTCGTCGTGCCGATACCAGAAATCCCACAGCCGAGAAGAACCTGCATTCCTCTGACACGGCTGGATTACCCGACCACGAGGGCTGCTCCGGCTTTACAGCCGCAATCAGACGGCAGGGAAGATGATACGGGGAGAGAGGGTGGTCGAACTCCAAGCCTTTCCAGATGCAGCCGTAACTCAACACCGTTCCCGCAGTGCTGACGGCGCTCAGGCAAGGCAGCGGAGCGGTGTTAAGTCATTATCGAAGACAAAAGGCGGTCATTTCTAACGCCTAATTGGACACGTCCAATTACATTGTGCAGAGATGCGCAAACCATGTCGAAAATTCTGTGGAATCTCTCTTTGGTTCAGTTGTAATTTTGACTTGCTAAATCACAATTTAGAATATTTTAAAAAAAAACCCTAAATGCTAAAATGAAAGGAAAATCTTCTAAGGATAAAAATTCATGATCTCAGCCAGTGCTAACAGCTTCTCGTGGGCACATTCCATGTATTTACTGATTGTGGAAACACCCAGAGAAACCGAGCGAGCTCAACCAACTAAATCAAGAGGTCTGGATTCAACTAAGTCCTTCATCCTCCTGCAGTACCTGATCTCGGCCCCGACTGGGTCTTCAAAGAGGATGTTAGCTATAGATAGGGGTAATTACTGCTGATTTTTGTCATCTTATGTCCTGAATTCTGGCTTCTTGTCAGTAAAAACCTTTACCAGAAAATAAAAAGCGTTTCTGTAGAAGGCGCACAGCACTACCGCGAAGACGCTGCCTCTCGTGGCAGTATTTTTTCCTGGTACGTAAGTGATTAACAACTGGCTCGCGCCCCGTTTCCGTACCACGGAGCGCAGCACAAATGCTTTTAAAGCAGCCAGGGAAGAGCTGGAGCTTGGAAAAGTCAATGAGCGCTCCAGCCCACCCCGTTCCGGGGGCTGCAGGACCCGGGGTCCGACGCTGCGCGGGGCGGCCGTAAAACCTGCCGCTGACACGGAGCATGGCGCTTTGCTCGGCAGGCTGGGCCCGGATCACAAGAAAAACCCATCAAGCCATGACAGAGCAACCAAAGTGAAATTTTAGCATCCCCAAGGGTGGGTTTTAAACTGCACTGATGATCACAGCCTCATTCAACGCTGCTCTGAGCAATGCGGCTTGTGTCTGGCACACGGTGCTTTGTCTCTCCACCTCTTGCAGCAGAGCAGCGCGTTCAAGGGAGGGATGCGTTCCTCTGGATCGGGTCTGCCCCGGGATTTTTAGGAAAAGCGCTGTTGGGGTTGGGTGGAGAAGAGGATCTTTCCCGAATTTATTTTTCACGTTATACCTACGCTCTTTCCTTGGGAGAAGCTGGTCCTGAGGCTCCCGTGGCGCTCGGGAAGGCTGGAGCAGCGCCCACGACATCCCTCCACTCCCGGGCATCCCCAGGCTCTCGGTGCAGCGCAGAGGAAGGGCCACATCCTGCACCGACGTGCTCTCCCCATCCGCACTGCCAGCGATGCCCCGCTGTTTAATTCAGGCTGGAAGCTTTTGGCTGTCAGAAATCCATCGCCCAAACCGTCACACACCTTGAAAATAAGGACCGTGGCCTTGATCTTGATCCAATGGGATATTGTGGTTGGTGCTGTAAAAATACAGATGCCGAGGGCATGAATCCGGGCTCGCTCTCTCGGAAAAGCGCTGAGAACTCAGTCCTGCAACTCGCTTTCCACACCAAGGGGGTGGCTCCCGCAGGAAACTCGGCCGCTCTCAGGGCCGGGCTCACGCGGGAGGCACAAGGGGTCGCGTGAAGGCGCGTGGCCCTGCCTACCCCAGGAGTTCCCTCCAGCTGAAAGATTCACATCCTGAAATCTCTCTACAGCTTTAGTTTGTTTGGGGTTTGGTTGGTTGGGTTTTTTCTTTGCAAAATACATTGGAATTTCACCAACCGTATTAGAGAAACACATTTCCCGTACGTTAACTTCTTTAGCAACAGATTAATTTCAGCAGATCTGATAAAACCAATGAGAAAGAACCCCAGAAGATAACCATTTGGACTCCTTTTCTGACCGTTTGTCCCTGTTACTCTTCGCCTGCAGGAAACAAGCACTGCGGGGAGCACAGGAAGGGTCGGGCGGCAACTGGAGGAGCATCTTCCCACGCGTGCAGGTAGGACGGGGCCCAGGCCAACAGATCAGCTGCTCCAGCTGGGAGCCGGGCGACCAGCACAGCAAGCACCAGCCCTTGCCCAGAGATGGCACCAAACAGCCCGGAGGTGAATCCCCCTTTAAAGGCGGCTGCTTGCCGGGAGTAACCGCTGCCCGGGTTCGCTCTGCGGAGAGCTGGAGAGGAGCAGCAGCCTCACGGCCCCTCAGCGCAGCCCTCCGCGAAGAAATTGCATCACAAAACTGACAGCCACGTGGGGCTTCCGAAACAGACCGTTCTGTCCTTGAAAAACAAAGCGTAAGTGTTCACAGCAGCTTCTTTCCCACCTCTTGTGAATACCAGCTCGCTCGTTCAAAAAATTACTCTGGCCTTTTTTTTTTTTTTTTTAATCATGAACACACCCATCCTTCGAAAACTTTCCCATTTGCGAGATTTAATGAACTCGCACAACAGACTGCTCTCCGACTGCCAAATTAGAGCAGCCGTGCCTCGGCACTGAGCACCGGGGGAAGCCGGCAGCCGGCCCCGTTCGAGACCCACAAATCTGCAAATCTCCCTGCTGCTGGAAAGAGCTGCTGCTCAGAGCACCCCAAAACCTCGAGCCTGAGGAGGCTCCATCAGACCTCAGACCAACCAGCACCTGGGAAAAATGCAGGGCACTCGGCCGAGCGCTGGGTACCCACAGCTCGGTACCCGCTTTCCAGAGACGCTCACGTTAGGAAGGAGAAAGCCAAGGGCTCAGGGTGCAAGAGCTCGCTTCGCTGAACATAGGGAAGGTAAATCCGATGGCGGTAGGAGAGACAACGCTCCTCCTCTCCTGTGTTTGCACGTCTTTGTTCTAGCAAGGCTTCAGGGTTATCCCCAGCTCAGGTGAGGACACAGCTCAATAATTACTGGAGCGTCATCACAATAACGCAAACGATGGCCACGCAGCCAGAGCTGTGAGCTGCCGGACACGGGGAGAAACAGAGCCGTCCCCTGCTCCGCACGCCCCAAAGCACTGCCAGGGTGGGATGTGGCAGCCTGGTGCCTCGGTTTACCCTTTGGTCTCTTCAAGGCAGAAATTTGGCTGTGGAAGAGGCACCTCTCCTTGCAGCGGAGGCTTTGCCAGAGGGATGCACCAGCGCGGGAGCAGCCTTTGCTACCAAGGAGGCCGCGCAGGCACCCCGCGACCTCTCAAAGGGCAGGCACCACCTCTTTTTGCCCATCGCCCCCCAGCCGAGAGGCTCGTCTGGCAAAGCCCCCCCATCCCCGGCTCACCCGCTCCTCCGGCCTGGAAGTGCCAGCCCGTCCCGGTGGAAGATTTACAGGAAAAAAAAAAAGCAAGCTTTTCTTCTGAGCATGATGTGTTTGGAAATTAAAAATAAAACCTTCAAAGGGCTTCTTCAAAGGAAAAAAAGGAGGAAAAGAAAATACAAAGTTTTTGACTGTGGAAAAAAAATAGTCAAGAGATACAAATGCATCTCGCTTTATTTATACTGGCCTGCGCCAAGGAAAAGATGAAATTGCGATTATTTAAGTTATTCAGACAAGGAAAGCTGTTTCTACTTCAGCCTGAGACCCATCTCCAGATAAAACAGGGGCCACACGGCCGGGGGCTGCCTCACGGCCCTGGCGAGCGGAGGCTGGGGGCAGTTTCGGGCACGCGGCAGCGCAGTCACCCCGCTGGCACTGCCGGCTGCGAGGGAAGCCGGTCCCGCACCGGCGCGTCTCGCACGAGCGTGTCGGAGCCGAGCGAGTGGCGCCTGCGCGGCGGATCCAGAAGCACATAGCGGGAACGTTTCGCAGCTTGTTCTCCCCGTCCAGAGGGGAAACGCCCCCCCCCGGAGCAGGCACTCGCCCCCATCCATCCTCTCCTCCTGTTGGCACACGTGGCCGCTGCTGTTCGTGGAGCCTTTCCAGCAAGTACCAAGAATAAACCTCCAAAAATATTCACCCCTTGCGCTTCTCCGGAAGGGAAAGTTGCTGTTTCCGATCCTCCTGGAGGCTTTTTGACTTGTGCAAGGAGTGGCTCCGCATTGCAGCTGAGCGGCTCTTAGAAGGGGAGAGCAGCAGCTGCCTCCTGCGGGCAGGGACGCGGGCAGGGATGCAGGCAGGGACACGGGCAGCACCCGCATTGGGCCCAGGCGAGGCAGTGGGTGCCGAGCGCAGGGACCCACAACCTCTGTGCTGTGGCCGCTAGCCGTGCACAGCCATGCCACCCTCTGTGCGGGGTGAGGGCATGGCGGAGGCACAGGCGGGTGGATTTAGGGGCGAAGGAGCTCAGAATGACAGAGGGAAACCCCGATCCGTGGGGACAAAAGGGACACCCCCTGGAAAAGGGGCAGGAAAGCTCCCACTCGTGGGACAGATAGGGAAAGAGGCCAGGACAAGATGGTACCCGACATGATGAACGGCCCCACGCAGCCGGCAGGAAGCACCCACGCTTGGAAACCGGCTCAGACCATGGGGACACCAAAGCCGTTGCTGGAGCTGAGTGCTGCAAGCTGGCCGGTCCCAGGTCCCGGTCCCCTACGGCCTCCAGAGCACATCACGAGTGTGCAAGCCCTCAGTACCAGCCTGTTGCCAACCCCTGGCCTATTTAGGTCCTAGTTAGTAGCCAAGAGCCCCACACTGCCTCAGCCACGAATGGTTGAGGGTAACACAAAGTTTTGCCCCCAGCAGCTCTGGTTTGGGGGCCCAGGCAGGAGGGGACACGTGCAGCCCCCTCCATCCCCTTCACCAGCACGCTGCTGGCCCTGAGCACCTCCATCATAGTTTCCACCTCATCCCCAGAGCATCCAGCGGCACACGGCCTCTGCAATGCGCGGCCGGGGTGGGTTTGGAGGTGCAGAGCCACGGCAGAGCAAGAGCATCCCTACCCGGCGCCCTGCGGCCCGCCCCTCCTCCCCGCAGCCCCCAGCCGCTCGGAGGGAGGCACAGAGCGGACGCGGGGCACTGGCGCTCAGTGCTTCAGGGCAGATGCTGGGCCACGCCACGAAAACAACCCCTGGCCACGGTGTGCAGCCGGCTCACAGCGTCGTGCCTCCATTGCCACAAACAGCACTGTGAAACCTGAAAAATCCCTCAGAACCTGAAAAATCCCTCAGATCGGCCCCAAACTCGTCGCCCCCAGGCTCAGCTCCTGCCCTGCCGGGGAAGGCGGGGACAGTCGGGGGGACCATCTGCATCCCCCAGCCTCTCCCGAGTGGCTGCCTTGTCCCACGCCAACCCCCAGGCTCTGAAAATCACAGCCCCTCAACCTGGCGAGTGGACTTAAACCAGCAAAACCATGAATGCACGAGCTCAAAAACTAGGACCAAGTAAAGAAATGAGCCACCAGAGCTCTGCCTGGGAGTCTGCGGTTACGGACACGCTGGCAGCACGTTGCACCCGCACACAGGAGGGCTCCAAGGGACCTTCCCCTCTGCGCACAACAGGAGGTTTGCTCCGCCCTCACCCAGGTCATTTTGCTCTCACCAGGGTGCTTCCTGCCCCGGAGCAAGCAGGATCTGTCCCTGCTCCCCGAAGGGCAGAGGGAGAAGATCTGCTGATGCTTTTGGCACAGGAAGGTTTTGTCACGCTCCCTGCACGCGCGTCTGCACACTTTGCTGTAAAACTTAGGGAAGAAAGGCTGACATGCCATTCCAGGTGCTTCCTTAGTTCAGCCCACGGGATGACAGACCCTTCAAAATGGTTGTTCACCGCAGGGCAAGTGCTTCCAGAGTCACCTCGCAGCCGACCATCAATTCCTGCTCTGGTAGAAGCGACGTTCGCACAGCTATGGCTCAGTGCAGTGCGTGCTGCCCTGCTGCAGCGTAAAGCACTGAGGCAACGTGGAGCAAAACGTCTCGAGGGGGGGAGATCTCAACGTGGAGCAAAACATCTGGAGCCCTGGCCGCAGCTGAGCCGTGCCTCGGCCTGGCCGAGCGGGCACCGGAGCTCCCAGCAGTAAATGGGGCTGGGGGCGCCAAGCTTGGCAAACGACCGTGCAGCAAATCATTAACTGTATTTTTAAGAATGTATTTAGTTAGCAAAACTGTGTTATGACTTGTGACAGTCCCACACCATTCAGGACATGGTTATACATCGTATCTTACCTGTTGTAAGCAGGAGCTGGTCTGTACGTAGCCAGAAAGACCTGTTCCAGACAGACGGTACCTACCCTCTAGCTTACACGAGGAACTGGAAAGGCGTCGAACAGGCCTGCTACCTTCACACCAGATGAACAGCTCCCAGTTCCAGCCAAGTGAAGAGGTCCGGTGTCTGCACAGGGTGAGCTGCAGGATGGTGCTGGGCAGCCTCTGCCGCTGAGCCAGGCAAGAGCAAACCCCTGAACCTCCCCCCCGCCAGCAAGGGCCGCCCTCCCTGCGGGTGCTGCCCCACAGCAGGAGGCCTGGCACAACCAGCCGCCGCAGAAACACGACCGGAGCCGCACCGGCCGGGAAGGCACGGCGTTCCTCTGCACCCGAGTGCTCCCCGCGCAGGCCGGGCCCTGCCAGCTATCCTGGCTCCGCAAGGTTTCCCACAGGACCCCCCACCCACCTTCCCACAGCCCCGGCAGGCCTGCTCTCGCTCCCCACTCAGGTGTTCTCTGTCCCACAGCTGCTCAGAGAAAAAACAAAAAAAAGCTTCTGGAAATGGTGAGAAGCAGAGGTGAACAAGAAGCAGGCAGCTGGGAAGAAAAGTCACACTGCAGCAGAGAAGCTCAGCCCTGGAGCCCTCACAGCTCTGCCCCGCCAAGGAGGAAGCTCTGGGTGGGCAGATCAGGCCCAAACATCTGCCCATCCCGCGGCTCGCTCTCCCTCCCACTGCCTCCTTCAGTCACACTTGCTGTTGATTAATTTGACTAATGTGCATTTGTACCCAATCAGGCTCATCACCACAGCCCCCACCCTGACAGCCAGCTGAGCTGAATCCCAGTTAAGAGGAGCCTTTCGGCGACCGACGAGGCTGGAGAACCCCACTCTGGTGGGACAGCCAGAGCCAGAGGAGCCACCAGCACCAAACCTTCTGGCCACAGTCACAGCCCCAGTACAACGGCCCAGCCTGCTGCAGCCTACCTCTAAAAGAATCTCATAAAAAATAATTTGTGGTTCTCCTGAGCACTTGTGCCCTCCAGTCCTCTTGACAAAGTGCCCACAGCTGTGCCGGAGCAAGCAAACCCACTGCTGCCCAGAAGAGAAACCAACCCACGGTGCAGATCAGGACAGCGACGCAGCTCCTGGTAAAACACCGCTCCCCCCAACTCGGGGCACTGAGGGACCTCGCACACCCCCATCACCCCATTTCCAAGCCCAAACCCTTTCCTGGTTGCCCACAGAGATGAGCAGGGGGCACCGACAGCCGCCCGGGGTCCCGCAGCCCTTGAGATCATCTGGTAACGCCGCACAGGGAACCCACGCGCTGCCGTACGGCAACAAGCGGGCACACCCCGACCCACTGTGCGGTTGACAGCCAGGGCTACCGGGGACCTCGCGGCATGGGAACGGCCCGTGGCCTCTCCCGCAGCAGGGCCAGGGGGTCCCCAGCCCACGCCAGGATGGGGGGGGAGCACCCCGCAACGTCACTGCGAGGTTCTCCGGTGGGAATTAACGGGCAACTGTTAAACAGCCTACAACCGCCGGGGGAAAAAACCCAACGAACCAACCAAAGGCCACCCAGGTAAGGTGGAATGTTAAAGTTTGACCTCAAAGTTTACACTCCAGATTTTAGGAGATACATCACAGAGCTTTTATGGCTTGTTTGGATAACGATATTCAGCAGGACATTCACAACCCCTTTAAATAGTTCAGCCAGGCTTCGCTTTTTACAGTGCACGTCTAGCAGAAAATGCGTGAGATTTTACTTCACCTCTGGCTGAAGTGCAGCTACAATCTGAGCAGCAGCAACGCTGCTTTGAAAATTATTATTCAGCGGCCGAGGGGGCCAAGAAGAATAAAAATCTACGCTAGAGAGACAATTTGGAGACTGAACTTGCCAATACTTAGCCAGAACTTTGTTGATATTCTCAGCGCAGCGTTTATAGCACCTTTAAAAACATTTCAGGTTGGTGCTTCCACCATACACCTTACCAAAAATCACACTTTTGAGAGAAGGCTGCTGGTGAGCCCCAGGGTCGGCGTGCAGAGCACTTGCAGAGCCTGAAGCATGATGATTTAAGGAGACATTCTCACGCTGCTGCCGCCCTCGTACCTGGACCTTGGCAAGGCAGCGAGATCCCGGCACGTCCCCCTGCGCTGATGGCACGAGGCAGCGGCGGAGGATCTGGGTGACCCATCGCTTCTGGTCTAACGGACTGGATGGAGCAACTCACTGACCACGCAGCAGCTTTTTAAATTGTTTTAAAGGGAACTTAACTCACAAATCAAACTACAGAGAGAAAACCAGGGGGTAAAGGGCAAAGATGAGAACCTCAACTCGCTTATTCTCACTAGTCACTGCACATTAGCTACAGAAACCCCCAAAAAAAGTTTTTCTTGAGACAGAGCTAGCATTGGAAAACCCTTTATCTGCACAGGGCTCGGGGCATGAACACAGATTGCTTTAGCAGCCAAAGAAATGGCAATATTTTAAAAATTCTCTCTGCATTCTTGATAAAGTAAGGAAAAAAAAAATTCTCATGCTGTTTCTGCGGACGCGTGACACGTACCCCGCACAGCCCGAAGGGGAACACTTACCAACACGAGCTCCCAGCCAGCGTAACCGCGCGCTGAACTTGCGTTAACGAACGCGTACTAACACCGACGTTGGGTTAGGTGACATCACTTAACCAGTTATTTGACAAATTAAGTTCAAACTTTTTTTTTTATTAAGCACATTCCACAGTACAAAGCTTTAGATCATGAACGATATCTGTACAATTTAACAGTTTCAAGAAGCTGTTCATACACCAACTTTCCAAACAGATAATTGGCAAACATAATTACAAGTTAGAATTAGACTATCCCAGTGCTTTGAAACATTAATATAGCAGTAATGTACAGTTGCTCAATTATGGTTAGCAAAACAAAGTCCAGAGTGCAGCCAGGATCACTACCATTAATCCCAGGAGTCAAGTTCCTTGGGTGCCAATCACAAAAGTCCACTGCTATGTTACACAAAGCACAAAGAAGTTTAGACTGCATGTTCAAATACCATTATCTCCCAAGGAAAAACATGAATTTAAATCTTACACATGCATTTTAAAAAAATGACTCCGTTCTTCGGAAACAAATACCTTTTTCTTCAGGGCTGTGACAGATTTTTCTTTTTAAACAGTTTAATATTAAAGCTATTAGATGAGAAGGGTAAAGTAAGACACTTTCACGAACTACTGTCAAGCTTACCAAAAAGTGATCGTATGGACGCTTAGGAGCATGTTTTTCATCTTCTGTACTTCATCACATTCGGTCATCTCAATGAAATAAATATTGCTGTCGTAACACGGAAATGGGAGTTTAATTGAAACACTGATCCCAACACCTCTCTCAATGTGGAGAGGAGAAAACCTTAAAGTCGCACTTCTGTAACGGTTCGGTATCGCCTCGACGTACGCCTGCTCGGAATTCACTTGACACAGAAACGATGCGTCTAACCACGGCCGTCCCGCCGGCAACGCGGCGGCGATCCCTCGGCAATCAGACATCCCCTAACCTTTCTGATTGTACAAGGGAAAAAAAAAAAAAACCGCAAACCCAAGAAAGTGCTGCCAGAGGACAAAAAAAAAACCAAACAAAAACAAACCAAAACAACCACGACATACAAAGGCTGGAAGGAATGACAATACATTTCTGTGCCAACACACATCTTCCCCAGGAAAACAGGCGGATTTCACGCTGAGCTCGACTGAAGCATGAAAGAAAAGCCACCGCCAGGCGCAGTCACACACGGCCAACGCAGATAAAACATTCACGTTTGCATTTATCCGTGTCTTATTCTGACATAAGACAAACGCAGTAGCGTTTACATGACCACATAAATTAGAAGACAGACACTGACAACGTAAGAAGAAACTGCTGAGACTTCCTAATAAAAGCATGCTAACGAAGAGGAGCCACGACCCGGACGTGGGTGACGCGGTCACGGCCGATAGCTACGGAAAAGAAAACTAGCAGGGTAATTAGCATGGTAATCAGCACGGTAACCAGAGCATTGACTTGAAGGGACCTCCACTCCACCGTAAGGAAGTGTTACAAATCAAACATAAATAAATTTAACTTTGGCCCATGGCGTCTTCTCCATCGAGCAGCCAAACTAATGCTAAGGAAGGACACCAGTAGGCGTTTGTGAGAACCTCCCGGTGTTAAAAGAAAGACATCTGTAAATACTGCGGCACAAAAATATAAGATACAGAACATAAATTAAACATTTTTTTTAATTTTTAAAAAGTTTAGAAATTACATTTTAAAATATGTAGTTCCCATTAAAAAAAAAAAATCCTAATGAATACTGAAAACCTCCTTTTGCAGAGAAAATGTCTAGGTAACGCAGATTAACCCCTACAGTGCCAGTCGTTAGAACATCCTGCTGCCAAGTGCTACCACGTTTTATATTAGTGTGTAGTGTCAGGAAATCCTGACTCCTAGCACCCGGAGGTTACGCTGTTATGTACATTATATCTACATGCTTATACAGTATTTGAAATGAGGCAAGCACACATGGAAAGGTTTTACTATACCAAACATTAGGAAGCGTAGGACGGCTGTAGTACAGAGCACAGTTAAAAGGAAAAGACGGTGCTATACAACTAGTTTCGATAACCTAGCCTGAATTACAGGTAATCTTTAATTTAAAAGAAAATATTGGTGCGGAAACAAGTAAACTGTAATCCAAAAATATTACTGAGCAATTCAGAAATATTTCTAAGAGTCCAACGTACACTCCTACCAAACAAAACAGGCTCTGAATCTGTCAGGAGAGTAAAGTCTAAAGGACAATGGTGACTTTGAAAGCAAAGCTCTGTACATTCTGGGTATGTGTTTGGCACCCAAATTTCATTGGAGAATGTTTTTTTTTTTCTTTAAAGTCAGACAAAAGTGCAAAGCAATATAAATTAGGCCAAGTCCTTTCTTGACTTCTGATTTATTTCTGAAAAACAAGCCATCAGAGTTCAGTTTCTACGGACAATTTACATGTGAAGCTTTGGATTTCTCATTGCAGGGAAGGATAGGCTTCTGAAATTCATCTACTCGAAGTCAGTGAATTTGTAGTAAATTCAAAGACGACCACCGAGAGCAGGAAAGATTAAGAAATTTAGATATAGAATTGTGCTGCTTTGCATCTACACAGCATCTAGAACCAATTCTGACTTTAGCTGTCAATCAACATCTTCAGGCATGTAGTAGCCAAAAATCCAGTAGTTCAAGACTGTGAAACCCTGCAAAAGACAAAAGACAAGCTGAACTGACAGGAGATACAAATCAAAGAGCAACATCTGGAGGAGCTCAGGCCCACGCCACCTTTCGCACTCCGGGCTGAAATTAAAAGGGCAAAACACCTGCGAGGAGCACGACGCTTAGGCGACACACTAAGGGGATGCTCGTCCTTAAATAATTCCCTCTGCGCTAGAAGTCCTTCCTTCGAGGCGAGATGCAGCTCCGCAGGACGCTGCCTTCGTTGTAGAACACGCTCCGAATTCAGCTGAAGAGCAAGATTCTCAATGGCACCCGTGCCTGGGGGGTCACCTACCGACCGGCGGTTTTCTTACGGGTCGTGAGAATCAAAAACCCTCTTGGGGCCGAACAGGCGACCCCCCGGCTAGTCTGGCGAACTGCTGAACGCTACTTACTGAAACAGCGACCTACAGACAACTGCGAGAAAACTTTCCTTTCTTCTCCACACCGCAGAGGAGCAAGCTTTGCACAGGATGCAAAGTTCAGTTGCTATACTACACGGGTATTGTAATAACAGACAAAAAACTCAAGAAGTTTTCCATTTTGGTTACCTTTCCCATGTGACCCCACTATTAGCTTGGAGACAGTGCAAGTTCTTCGTGTAATTAAATCTGAACTTTGATTTTACCTGCCACTTCCCAAAATCAGTTTTATGGACTATGGAGAACTACCCTCTTCTGATATGAAGTTCCCATGAAAGGTTAAAACATCTTCAGGCACTTCCCCTTGACTTCCCTTCCCCCAGCCCAAGGCCTAGTGCTTAATATAAGAATATTAGACTATCATATGGTAACAATTTTTATCATGTTACAATAAACAACAGGAATTCAATAGAAAGCAATAAAACTCTCACAGCCAACTGCCAGGACTGTCAAAACCGATCCGCTTTGAAGAGACATAACATTGCAAGCCTTGTAAAAAAAGTGGACGGGGCCGCTTCAAAATTCAGAAAACTATAATGTTTGAAAGCGTATAAAACTGTTTCATTAAATGTCATAATGAAATATTAGCTGCTTGACCATAATTTTATGTAGATTTATGGGTTTTGGATTTTGAATTCAGACAAACCTGTCAAAAAGTGACATCACGGCATCTCTCCTGTACAGGAAATAATGATTAAGGGACGGTCATTACCGACACCAACAACTCCCAGGATACGGAGGTCTGCGTGGTTTCAGTTGTGCATCACGGGACAAGTCAGACATAAGCTGTGCAAAACTGTCAAGCGTGCAGAATTGGAACAGAAGGACACCCTGCCAAAGGCATTTCACATTTCACTGGCAAATCTCAGCGACAGTGGGTCTTGCGGGCCACGTGTGGCAAGAGAGGAAAGACAGACACCAGCATATTGCTGGTCAAGCAAATTGGTATAAATTTTATTCCAGCTCCTAATTCCTTTTGTGTTTAAGACACGCTATGTGTAGCTTTTCCGTGAATCAAAATTAATAAAAGAAACTTGCCAAATATACTTCTGTAATTTTTCTTAAAACCAAACCAACAACAAAAAAATCTGTCAAATTATCTCGTTACTAAGTTAACAGAAGACAGTATTGGTGTAGGAACTGGAAGATAAATAGAGATTGCTCCTAAAACTATTGTTGTCATCTTACGCAGCCTATTCTATATGCCTGAAAAAGCACGGGGAAAGAAAAAAATAAAGAATTATTCAGAAAGGAGAAAAAAAGTTTTCCATAGAGAGGGAAAACCATTCAAGTTCAACAAGCTTTGGAGTTTCCAGAGCAGAAGTTCACGTAGGTATGGGCCCAGGTGGCACAGAAGCCAACGGCAGTGTCTCCGTCTGAAAAGGAGCAGGACGCAATCCCTAGGGACGTTACCATCAGTGACAGCACCAAGCTTTCCACACCAAGGACAGAGCAGGTCATCCCAGAACAAACAAAATCATTTTGAAGCTGAAGTCACAGGGAAGCTGTGCTGGAGGACCTGGGTCTTTGGGCAGTTTCAGGATTTATCTCCCCGAAAGTTGTGGTTTTAGCCACCGCCCCACCCTACGCAAACATGAAGTTTAGCAGTTTGGCCTTTTCACCTTTCTGTGGTCCTCCTGCAGGCAGGATAAGGAAGCCCATGAGTTTTACTGAACTACCCTTGCAGCAGCGTTCTCAAGCGTGGTTTTAAGGGCAAGTTCCATTAACTGCTGATTCCGCACACTAGCTCATCATCACAGCATTAAACCTCTTCCTTAATCATGGGCGTAATTACATTAATTACAGGCTCAGAAAGACAGGCAACTCGGTTTAGCAATGGCCAGCTTTTTGCTTTGACCCTCTGTGAAACGAGCCAACAGACCCAAGCGTCACATCCAGAGAGGACGTTATCTCGGCTTTTTTTAAACGGAGGAGGAGTTCAGTTAGTAGGAAAGGCAGCCAATGCTTTCCTGAGGAAGGCTTACAGGTGACAACTGATTTTTAAGAACCAGCATCTCAAAGAAGCAAAGCGTGTCTTCCCAAGGGAAGGTATTTCCTAGCCAGAAGCAGAGATCCTATAGAAGGAGTGGAAAAACCTGAGGAACTCATTGCCACAGCGAGGAGAAACACGTACAGATAGATAATGAAAATCCACGCTTACACAAAGACGGGGAAAGCTTTTCCCACAATGTTTAAGCAAGCTACTAATTAGCTGCTTCAAAATAAATCCTTCCTGTTGGGGCAACATTAGTCCTAGCTCCTCTGGCCGCGGTGTCTCCACTTCCTTGGAAGCATCCAGCCTCAGCACTGGCAGAGACGGGGCTCTGGAGAAAGGGGTGACTGCTCTGCTTTGGTACGGCAATTTCTGTGTTTCCGAGTCCCAGCCTTCAACAGCTATTTATAGTTTGAAGTGCAATTGTCAGCAGCGACACAGATGACACAAGGAAAAGAATCCACTGTTCTAACAAACAGATCTGCAGCGGAGCTTTTGCCCACCGTGCTTTGAGAACTGAATGAGGCTGACTCGCAGAAAAATGGAAAAAAACCAGGCAAAGTTCACGTGTACCGTTTCTGACAGCTCGGAGTTGTCATGTTGCCTGACATGATGTCGTTTTTAGTTCTGAAAGCTTTCCCTACTATTTGTGGTTATCTCAGAACTGCTCATTTCTGATGAGCGTTTGTCCAAAGATCATACGCATGTTCAGTTTACCAGAGATGCGTTACCATGCTCATTACAAAGCTTCACACAGTGAACAGATGCATCAAGAACTCTGATTTCACAGGGTATCTGGAATACCTGTGCAATACACCAAGTCTCCTCAATGTCCAACAATGTTGTGAATACATAGTAACTTTCCATAAAATACCCCAAAGTACCCAATTATAAACAGGAGGGATCATAGAAGGGGGTAAAATAACATGATGAGTTTTGACTAAGCCAACCTGCAGAGTGAGACTTTCACATATTTATAATACATCCCATAAAAAGAGGGAGACTTACCTTCTGAGGGTAGTAAAGTGCAGACTGTTATCTGGAGATGTAAGTGTATGTTCTAGATGGAGAGCGGGTCTCGTTCTGGGCACTGGGTGGCACATTTAAGAAATCCCAAATCAGAATTGTATCGTCATGGGAACTACTAATGATCTGAAATTCATCAAACTGGAGTCTAAAGACACGTCCTGAATGTTCCTGCGAGCAAGAAGAAATCAGCTTAGCAAGGCAAGAAGAGGATAACGTTTCATTCACTACATTTGTGCTCAGACTCGTATCTGCACACAGAACGGTGTATTCAAGCTCTGGTGTGCTAGTTAAGAAACCCTTAGTTGTAATTACAGTCAAGTTTAAGAAAAGCCGATTTCGTATATATTTTTTTCACCAAAACACATGGCTTCCAAATCCAGTGCTTGTAAAGCCTGAGCCTCCCCCGGAGGGGCCAGCCCTAGAGACTGAGATTATTAAAGACAAAAGCAGCCTATCAATCAAGCAGCGGCAATTTAGAAGATTGCCTGGCACTGACTATCTGCCAGGGCTCCTTCTCTTCCAAAACGTTTGCATCCAACGCTGTGCTAACTCCTTTTTTTGTACGGCCCTGATACACCACATCACAGCTTCAGCGAGGACACGCTGCTGAAAGGATCGTTACGGCTCACTTACTTGCGGGAGCAGACTGTGTTCAAACGCTGCCATAAGAAAGGGAGGTGGAGGAGCACACGCTCCGTCAGCTTTCAAGAAATCTCAAAGTAGCACTAGGAGACCCAGGAAATTTCTCCTCCTCACCCTGCTTCTCTATTTTTAATCAATTTAAAAGGGGTACGCTACTTTTATTAGAGAACCGATGCTGTCAGACTGGTCGCCAAACTATAACCTGAGCTACAGTATACCCACAGAAGGGAAAGAATCAACTTTTTCAGTAAAATTAATCACACCGCGTTCATATGGAATAAAATAATAGTTAAATCCCATCTCTACGCAAAGACTACTGGAAAGGAAGGAAAATTAGAAGCATTTCCGACCATGTAAGCACTTCTTTAGGTGTTGGAAGGGCCAAGCACACGCTGAATAAGCCAGTTACCATCACATACAGACAACCACCTTGGGTCGCTACTACCTTGTCAAACTGACTCCTGCAGTAAAATTCCATGCACATTTCAGTGACAAGAACAACGAACTCGTTTCCCTAATCGATTTTTAATTAAGTCTACTGTCACGAACCAAAACACTCATTACAAGGAAAAATATAACTTAAGCAACAGCCTTAAATCTGATAGTCCGCTGAAGTGATTGGAGCTCCTGTGGTAACCCGTCCAACTCAACCTCCCTTCCCTCTTCACATCTCTTCCTTTCAAACTGAAGGATTAGGAGAAAGGTTTGGGAAAAGCTCAAGAGATTCCCTCCCTCCTGTTTAATAACAGGAAATTTAAAGCCAGCCCTACAATGGCATTAGGGAAACACACCAATAACTAGAATTATTTGATACAGTGTCATGCTGATATTTTTTTTTAAGAGTATCTGAGAATCTCAAACTAGAAAAACTTAAACTTTCTTTTACGTTCCAAATCATTCAGGATATAACAATACATAATTTTTTCTTTATTCTTAGAATAAGCAGCAGTCTAGGATTTACAAAACATCCTGAGTTTTCCACCTGTCCCCCAAGGATGTAACAAAATGCCTCTCACTTACAAATAAAAGATTTCAGATAACCCCAAATGAATTAATTTTACATACCACTAACGTACGCAAGCATAATGTACTTGCTGGGGCACGAGGGTCAAGAGCAGCTTGCAAGTCCCAAACTTTAATTTTGCTATAAAGTAAAATAAGAAGGTCATTATGAAAGCATTGGTTCAAGTATAAGCATAGAAGAAACATCCAAAGCAATGGGAAGTACGCCCGATTTTCCCTACAGCTGGTTTAGCAGAATCAAGCAGAATGTTAGAATGTATCTTCAATAAAATACTAACGCAAAATCTCGTACAACACAGATAGTTTTCTATTTCTTTTTAGCAGCAAATGCAGCACTGGCTTTGTAATGGACCAAGTGGGTTGGTTATACGAAAGACAAATTAATTATTTTTTTGGACAAGCCATTTTGGAACTGCAGCACGTCTTGAAAGCTCACAGCGCTACTGATGAGGTGCAAAGTTCCGGTGGGAATTAAGCTGGGACTGCCACCTCAGTGAGACACTAAACCCAAATAAAAGGTAGAGACAAACACAGCTCAAGAATTGTTTTCAATAACTCTACTGTTCACTTGAAGTATAAATCAGGCAGAGAAAGAAATGGAGAATTTGGGCGTGGATGTAAGCTGTCCTGAATCCACTGCACACTGAAAATACTGAGCAAGTCAGAAGTACTAACTGTGGGGCTCCTGCCTTCAACCTACCACAGATGGTCGCTGAAGAGTTCCAAGAGCCCCACAAGATATATTTATGCTCGCAATAAACATTTTCAGCGCTGCTGTCTTATAAAAATAGAAAGCCTAAACTACTGTAAGCACACAGGACCCGGCAAGGAGCAATTCCTGAAGGAAGAAACAAAGGAATGTCACTTCAGCCACACAAAATTCACTTTCTACGGAAAGTCAAACCTGAGTGGTAACACAATTTAGGAGCGTGCTGAAGAGCACCAGAAAAGCAGTTTCTTGGCTACTTAAAACTGCAGCCTGTTGTGTTGAAATGCTCAAGCAGAAGCCACTCAGTTAAATATTGATCCATTAGTCAAACTGGCAAAGAACTCTTACACATGGGAACACAAGGCTCAATGGCTTTCAGAAGATGCTTTGCTAAGAAAGGCAAAATTCTTTGAAATTACTGTCAGAAACATACCCATCATAGGCTCCACTAACAATCCGCTTATTGTCGAACCTGATGCATCGAACCAGTTCTTCGTGGCCTTCTAATACTCTTAGACAGGCACCGCATTCAATATCCCATAGCCTTAAGAGAACAGAGGAGAAAGTCTTTGAGTACTTCAGGTTCAGCACCGTCCCTTACCTTCACATGCAGGGATTTAAGCATGCTGCTGAATGGCTTTTTGTGGCAGATATCCCATAATTTACTTAAAAATGCATGAGAACCACGAGATGTTCCTTGCATGCAATTCAGAGATAAGTTTGTGTTGCAGTTGCAGTATATCAGAATTAATTTGGTCACTCAAAGTTACATACAAGTAAAGGTTGTATAGGTGTTAAGTCATCTTGGGAAACTTTAATAAACTTTTTTCTATTCTGCATAAACCGATGATTAGAGGTTCGGAAAGTAATTAGGAAAATCAGTGACCATCTTCCTCATGTCTCCAAGCAGAAGACGAGGTGATAAACTACAGCAATAGATAAGAAGTTTTGTTTACCTTTGAGATAAACCTCAGTGTCCCCCTTTTTCACAGGGATAGGACATGTTTACTCTCACACTGAATTAAGTTTCAGTCATACATCATCTGCTCCAGCAGCAAGGCATACCGAGGACGTTTTGCACATGCAGCAGAGCAGGACAGCATCAAAGGTCAGGGGAACTCCTATTTTCACACGTTTAAAAGTACGCTGTTACATACCGACAGCAGCTCGTGGGCACCCACCTAATGGTATTGTCTGAAGATCCACTGACAACTAGTCGATCCCTGTACTGGAGGCATGCAATGCCACGCTTGTGCCCATTCAGAGTACGAACAAACTCGCACGTACTTGTACTCCAGACCTGTGAAACACAAGATAAACGCGCCTGTGAGAATTAGGCCCAAACAAGGTTTTTGCGTGTCAACAGAAGCCGTGATGAATTCATAAACAGAAGAGGTCTGAGGCTGACCTTTGCTGGGCAGTGGAATGAAAACTACATAGTATTTTTATGGGCAAAGAGCGGGTACGTGGCATTAACGGAAGGACCTAGCGGTGACAAGAGCCACGGGCACTGCTATTGCACATTGAGGCAAGGAGAAAAGTTGGGGAGGGTTGTATATATACAATTTTATATTTATATTTTTATATATATATATATATATATTTTATATATATATAAAAAATACTTTCAGGGGGTAGAGACTGCCCCAAGTGATTTCAAAAACTTGATTATGTTTGAATCTTGGTAAGTTTGTCATCATTTTTAAAAGTCCAAGTTATCACGTACACAAAACCCCCACGTTTTTTACCAAAGAAATCACTAGGAATCTACTAGTAAGAGAAGGCCAAAACCATGGCCTATAAGAGTTTGGCGGCTGCTTCTTCCTTAACATTAAATGATTTAATCAACTTTGCCCATTTTTAATGAACTGTAATTGAAGTCGTAGCATAGAGTAGTATCCAGTGGCTCATTTTCCAACACAGAGTGCAGCAGGATCTCTGGCAAACACTGGGACATTAAGCTGCCGAGAGCTTTTTGGCACAGTCTAAGGTAGCTCTGGTTCTAGAGAGGGAAGGGTGGGAACGCCTTTGTTATATTAATACGCTCTGGGTAACTCAAATCTTCTGGTATGTAATAGTCTTCAAATACAGCCTCTTAATTCTTCAAACATGGCAAAGTCTGGTTGAGCTGCTGGGAAGGCGTGGTGAGGAAAGGCCACTGCTGATAAATTTCACGTCTGGAAGAGGATTGCCAATTGAAATAAAATATACCGCTTGGAAAAAGGCTCAAAATGTGCCACATTTAACAAACAAACCGATCTTGAGACTACAGTTCAAACAGCGAACGGGCTTTGCTTTTTTGCAATTGTACGACAGAAGCCACAAAAATGTTACGAGCCTAGTTATGCGCATAAAGACATTAACAGCTAGCAAGAGGAAGCAGCTAGCTGAACCATAAAGACAAAGGCACAGAACTGCTCGGGAACACCTTGGCTATTCAGAGTCAAGTAACGCTCAGCAGCTTTTCTGGCTTGGTAGGCACGCAGAGCTAGACGAGAGCCCTGCCAACTTACTTTAATGGTCCTGTCACCTGACGCTGACACAATATATTTGTCATCGAAGTCTACCACGTTAACAGCAGCACGATGGCCGACTAAGACACGGCGCAGGGTGATGTCAGTAGGCGATGCCATATCCCAAACAGCAATTGATCTGTCTTTCGAGCATGTCACCATTAAGCCGTTACTGAACCTCAAATGAAGCACAGCCTCGTTGTGATGAATCAACGTGTTCAGAACTTCACCTGTGTTTACATCCCAGACTCTGCGAAAGAAAAGAGTTTTATTCCAAATGAAGGATGATGGCTATGCACAGTATAAAGCGTAAACACGCACGAGTCTGCTGCTATCTCTAATGAGAGCTCTCTGGTTGTTCAGCATCTCTTAGGGCTTGTGGAAGGCAGGAAGGCGGGTGCTGGGAAGTATCCCAGTTCACGTCTCAGACTCACAAGCAACGATTTACAGCAGCACACAATTATGCCAGGAAATGCCTAAGCTGCTAAGAGAAAGAGCTGCTTAACAATTCTACAGCTCTTCCAGGATGCCTAAAACCTGTACGATATATAAATTGATGGAACAGACCAAAACAAATACTATCAAATACGAGGGGTTTTTTTCAGTTTTACACCATTGATTCAGATTTCGCACACACCAGCAGCAACTGGGATGTAGCACCCTCCAGGGCTACCTACTAGCCTACAGAAGTAAAAAATCACTACTTAATTTACAGTACCTGAAGGGTGTTAAGATCAGCTCTTAAATTTTGGAAAGTTTTCTAGAGATTGCCAGTGGTATACCAGTGCAAGACACCAGGAGGAGACAAGGCCCTGCCACTGAACTGCACCTGAGTCTCTTTACGTTGGACATCTACTGACCATTGAATTCATACAAGAATTTAAACACGGTATCGTCAAAATTGCACTCACACAAGTGCTCCGTATATACCAAATACCCTTTCATTAGTAGTCATAATTAAGAGATGTCAGAAGGCAGTACAAGAAACCCTAAATGAAGAAATTATTGTATAGTTGGCCAACAGCCATTCTACAACTTCGGGATATGCCTTGAATCACTCAGGTCCTTCAAAATTCTTAACACTAAAAGAAAATGAGACAGATTTGGAAAAAAAAAATTATTGAACGTGATGCTTTGCCAAGTATGATTACGTTAGTTTTGGAGTAATAGTATCACATTCATATTAGGGATGTTTTCTGATATTTAGAGATTATTGTAAACATTCCCAGCCCTGATACTCAAATGATTTTTGTGCAAAAACTTAACACTCACCTCACTGTAGAATCTGAAGATCCAGTTACAATGACTCTTTCATCATACTGCAGACAAAGAACCGAACCGGTATGTCCTGTTAATACTTTCAAACATTCCAAGCTTGTTTTGTCCCAAATCTGTTAAAAACAAGACATGTAAATGGCTTATCAAGACCGAGAACAGGGATCCAAGACTTGAACAACTGCAAAGGAAGGAAGGAAAACTAGAGACAGTAGGAAGAACCCACAGACAGCAAGCCTGTTCTCCCTTTCAGCTTAAGGAAGTCTTGATGCAAGTTTTTGACCGAACGGTGAAATAACCAATGATCATGAAATGATAAAAGGAAATGTCACAGACAATTAACATGAAAGCAACCTACTAGCAATGACAACAGACACAGCTAAAGACAGTGGCACACACAGGCTTCATTCACGTTATGTGAACTCTGGTTTCACAACATTTCTTTGTGGTCAATAGTATCGCTATCTGGCTGGCAGCCCCCAAAGTTTCCAGAGCAAAGTTCAGGTGAGACCTTTGCCAGGCTACAGAAGACATCCCATCCTCATAAACCCTGCACAGATAAATACTGTCCCATGAAGAGGCAAGAGAAATGAAGGAAACACAAGCAGCTAGCTTTCCGAGGCAGAATTACCCGCTTATCTCTAGGGAAAAGACTGAAAAAAGCGTTTACCTTAATGGAGTTATCTCGTAGGCCACTGATAATCTTTTCATCATCATACTGTAAACAGTAGACACCTTTGCTGTTTTCAGAGCGGCACTGAATCCTTTGCAAATTATGTCGCCCGCACCGCCAGTTAGATTCTATAGTCTAACAAGAGGGGAAACAATCAGGAGTTAGGGACGAGGCTGCGTGCTTGAGCACAACTACTCCAACACATCCACAACAATCTTTCCACCTTTACATATGTCATCCTTAAATTTGAAGTATATAAAACCTAAATGCATCTTCCCCCCCCCCCCGCCCCAAAACGCATAACACAATGAATCAGAATTAGGACTTTTATAATTTGTCATGACAAAAGCTGTGTTTAGTGGTGAAAATTATGGTCAACTAACCTTAACAAGAATTTCCAAAGGAGGCACTAGAGAGATACATTTCATAACAATTCAGTTTTCGCCCTGTATTTACAAGACCATCTGACATAAGCAGCAAAGAGTAAACCAGGAGCTCATACGTTGCCATGTTCGGCCTCACCTGAGTAACCAACAGTACAGAACTGCTGAGTCCAACAGGGAGGTTATGGGACTTCTTGGACCTTTCCTTCCCCTACCCAGTCATTTCACCTATCAACTGTTGTTACACATCTTAGAAAGGGATTTTGAGATATGAAAGCCTCCTCTAAGCACCTTAAAGCCTGATAAAAATAAAACTGAACAGGGACTATAAGATTTCAAATAATCCAAACTTACTTTTCTCCTCCCCTTAAAATCTGTGGAAGTGTAATTATCAACATTTTCATTCTGAGAGATATTGTTAAGGAAAGAGGCCTGACACACCTTAAAAAGCCGCAAACTACTCCATAGCAGAACCAGGGTATTTCCATGTTTTAATCAGTTTTATTACTTTTAAGACAACAAACGTTGGATTAAAAAAAAAAAAAATGTGGTATTTTGGATAGGAAGTTCGTAACAACAATCATAAGACAATCTGTGCACAGAACTCCAGGCCAACGCCTGCAGTACCGAGACAGGCTGGGATGCTTTCTGTCTTCCAGTACAGGCACCACAACAGGCCATTTATTTAGCTATTTCCCTGGGATCCCCCCCAAATACTGCATGGAAAATTGGGGAGAAGCTGATCGACTGCCAGTTTGTTTGGAAAAGCACATTTAGAACCAAATCCTAACTTTCAAAGCAATAGCACGCACCTCTGCAGCTCCTCCAAGGCTGGAAAACAACTGAAACGCTTATTAAAGACAAAAGTGCAGTGCAACTATGACGTCCCAATTCTAGGAAAACGCGTCTGCTCCAAGGGAAAAACTAACCCACCACTTTGTTTTCCATGCATTTGCTCCTTCAATTGTCTCCTGTTATGCAATTTGGAGAGAATTATACACAGTCATAATAAAAACCTGATGCGCCACGGGAATTTGTCTAAATCGTAAGTACTAAGAGACGCTTCTAGATGAGCATGCTGACAAGTTATTCATCCTCTCTCATTCTCTTCTAATTTGGTGGGGAAGCTAATGAAATTAAGATAGCAAGTCATCTGTCAGTTTGGGATTAGCTTTTCTGGCCAGCTAGTGCACTGCTAATTGTTAGACTGGGAACTGGGCTTAAAACATTCAAATCTGACACTGTGCTGGTTCAGCCTTGGACTCCTGCCTTGAGGGTAGCAGGCTGCCACTTGCTCAGCAAGGGATGGAGGTTTTGAGGAGGAAGGACAGGCAATTCTCAGGCTTTATCTTAAGATTTATCATCTGTGCTAGGAGGGCAGAACTGCAGCTCATTAACTCCTTTGCTGCTAGAGGTGATCCTCAGAAACAGGAGAGGCTTTTAGACATTAATAGCATGAACCAATATAATTACAGATCCGAAGGCAAGATATTTAAAAATGCAATACTAACACTGAAGACACGGGAGATGAAGCATGACAGATTAGAGTTACCCAGTTTAAATGGTTTTAGAAACCACGCATGCTCAGACATTCAACTCTGAGACGCCTAAGGGAGAGTTTCCCTAAAGCAATGTTCTTGGAAGGGGCTGAAGTAAGCAGCTGCACATAACACGCGCCGGATTACTCGAGCTGCCGAGTGCTCAAACACCGTTCGGGCACTTCCACACTTCAGTTGTGCGATTACCGATAGCTACAGAATACATTAAGAACACCACAAATCAGAAATTTTGCTTGTAACAGTTTCCTAAACAAAACAGCAGTCAGCAAAAGTACGCTCACCAGACATTCGGGACGCTAGCTGGCTTAATTCTGCGAAGTTCACTATAGGAAGCTACTTAATAAGCGCCCCATAAGAAAATGTTGGCTTCAAATAAAAGAAACCAAAATATTATTTATATCTATGTGAAGGCACGATAAAGCAGTAAGTCATATGCAGGTGCACATTTTAATTCTGTGAATAGATGTCATTTCATTTAGACATTATATGGTGCGGCTACTGTGGGAAAATACTTCATGTTTTTCGAGAACTTGTAAAATCCCCTTACACTGCGTAAATTTTCAATATGCTGGGAAAGTAGCCACAATACACAGAGAATCTACAGCAGCATTTCAATTGGCAATAGAGTGAAAACAGATGTGTACGTATAGAGAAATAACATTATTTTAGATGACTGAATACGGCTGAGTGGGTGGGCAACCTGGAGGACCCTCTGAAAAGGAACATGTTTAATACAATACTGGCAACCACATTAAAGCTTCTTGCTGTAGGAAACTTCTGGTTGTTACTGAATAGCGCAGTTACTAAAAGTCTTCATCTGCAACCTCCTTCCAGGAGATATCTTAATAAACTGTGTATACGCCGAGTAGGTAGGCATGCATGTACAAGGGGAGAGGAAGAAATTGCTCTGGTTTATGGACTGTTACAAGCATCAGGGAGTCAATGATGACGAGACCCATGGTTTATTTGCATATTTATGGTACCAAACCATACATCGATATACGCAAGACCCGCTACTGTATTTTCTACAGATTCCCTCAAAGTCTCCAAGATAACTGCCTCTCAAGTT
Organism: Grus americana; assembly: GCF_028858705.1. Classification (NCBI taxonomy): domain Eukaryota; kingdom Metazoa; phylum Chordata; class Aves; order Gruiformes; family Gruidae; genus Grus; species Grus americana. Next base: position 19,002,546 of record NC_072865.1, read on the forward strand.
GGGTTGCACAATTAAAAGCAAGATGTTGCAGAACGCTATCTCCTTAGTTCACCCACACAGAAAAAGAAGTTTCTCACATTTTTCTAAAAGCTCACTAGACCAATAGCACAGCAAGTAGCTGACAAATGCTGTATAACCAACAAAATCTGGACATACAAGGGATAAAGACCAAGCACGAAGCCAAAGCATCTGCCACAGCAGGAGAGCCATTTGGCAGCTGAAGAAATGTACAAATGGATAAAAAAAGGCATTTAGAGAGGAAAGTACAGATAGAAAATAGCCCGAGATGTAGAGGTATAGCCAAGCCTTGACCATGCCAGAATATGTTCACTGATACAAAGATGCACAGTAAAAAAAGATGCAATTCATCTGGATTAACAGTTGGAACATTAACTATAGATTGGAAGTGTTAAGGATAATCTACTAGGAACAGGGTTTTTCCCCATTTGATAATGTACACCATGTTCAGCTCCTGGTAAAAACTGCATTTTTATCCACGTGAATGTTATTGCAGAGTAAGTGGGTTTATCTTAATCCCATAAACCAAGGAGTTTCTGTTCCCTCTGAATACACAAGTTGGGACAGAGAAAAGAAAAAGGAACATGCACGTTTGTCACATACATAGGGATTTCTCCTGAAGAAGCAACGACAAAATGACAGCTTGGCCATGGCACCAGGCTCCCTGCATCTTTGAGGTCTTTCTTTCCTCTCTCAGACTCTCTGAAGATGCTACAACGATTAGGGGGGGGGGGGGGAAACCAGCATCAAGCTCTTGAAGAAGGATTCCCTAGATCCTGGCTTGAGTCTGGAACTCACTGTTGGCTCTCCAAGCTGCTGCTAGGCAGTGAGGGCCAAAGAGCTTTTGCAGTCTCTGTATCAGCCTGAAGAAGAAAGGCTACACGGTGGTTATTACCTAGAAGGCTTGAATGGTCCTCAAGAGGAATCTGCAGTGTCCCGTCATTACCGCAACAGCACGAACCACAAGATTTCTGACCACACAGGGATGACTGCCTCACAGCAAAGATGACAAAACGTGCCAGCAGCAAAGCCTCCTTCCAAAGCAGCCCACAGAGGGATAAAAACTCTGCAAGTAAAGAGCATCATCGTCTTTTTCTTGTGAGTGTCATCACTTCTGTAAACCGCTGTTAAGGAGCTAAGTGCCAGTAGTAGGCATGTAGCAGCAAAGACAACTAAAACCCCACAGACCACAGGAACTGGATCAGCACTGGGGAGGGTCTCGTACTCGGACAGCAGTAAAATCCTTGCGCCAAAGCAGCACGGCAGAAAGTACTTGCATTGGATCCAACATCCCCTTCATAAAACACCTCCTCCTCAGACCAGCTGCGTAATGAAAGTGATGAACAAGAAAATTATGTGGTCAGGAAGCTCTACAGAGCTTACGTCTCAACGGAGTAGCTGAAGAGTTGTGGCTGCAGGCACAGTATACCTAATTACACATTCACTAAGACTTGAGCATATTGTCACCTGAGCCAGTAAACATGTGTTTGGAAGTGAGCAGCAGGGTATACAGACATCCATGCCAACACCTTGAACGTAAATTGGCGCTGCTATTAGAAGAGGGAACACCAAGTGCTGCACACCATCCACCACCGTGTCTTGCTGTTTACTATCCTGCTTTTACCATTACGCATATTGCCTTTCCTGATTAATTCTCTCACCCTATTCCATGAAAAAGCTGTACCAACATGATTCATGCTACACTACAGGACTCAGAAGAGTGACGAGATTTGGAGTTTACTCTCCGAATGCTTTGAAACATAGAAGGAAGCAGCTATACAACTGGGAGCTGCGTGACACTGTGTCCCTCGTATGAGAACCGCTTAGTGTCTAAGTTAAAATTTATACACTACTGATCTGGAAATGCAGGCACTACTGCTCACCAAAAAAATTTGCTCTTTCCACTACCAAGAATTTTTCATATTTTAGATTATTCCCAGTTAAAGCTAAGTGAAAGTCCAGAAGAAAGCAAAAAGTTACATGGAAGAAATTGTTGCCATGTAACATGGGAAGAGATAGTAAACCCTAACACAGTAAACAAATGTAAGGAAGTAAAGCTAAGCAAAGATGAACTCAAAACAGTTATCAACATTTTGGTATTTACCTCATTTCATGCAAACAGAGGAGTCAGGTAAGAATAAAAACCACCTACATAAAGAATAACTGAAGCAAGTCTAACAAATAGAGAAATAGGGATATTTGTATATCTCGTATATATTTAAAGTTCAGCATGTATTTGTTTAATGCAAGCAGAAAGGTCCACTTTCCCCCTCCAAAAAAAAAAAAAAAAAGAAAAAAGAAAAAAAGGGGAAAAAAACCTTCCAGTAACTGGAAAGTGGGCTTCTGGCTTGATTTATAAAAATCACAGGTTACTCAGGCTATGTTTTGAAGACCAGTCTGAAATTAAAGTGAGGCCAAAAAGCTAGGAGTGTACTACTAAGAGTCACTCCACGTCTGAACACTACATGGGCTTTCAGATCAGTTTGGGGAAAAATATCACTTTCAGTATGAACTCCAAGACCAGAAGAAAAATTGTAAACAGTGAAGTCCAAAAATCTAAACAACTCTAGAGAAAAAGGAATGGGAAGCTTTTCCTAGCAAATGTTACAATTAATCCATGATTTCTTGGCAGAATTCAAGACTAAAAATTAAGTCTCTAATGTTTACAGCTTCTTAGGTAAGATCCAAATGCGGACAATATAAATTGATGAAGTGTTGTGTCTTTCTGCATGCGATTGATCCAAGATGTATGAAGCTGCTCAAAGGTCCACCAAGTAAAACTACTCCCAAGTCTTGCTGCAGCTTTGCTGAACCCTTTTTAAAGCCCCATTTAAAAAGAACACATTGACCTTATGATGCTGAACGAGATGAATCTGGAGCGTGGAACATGCTAACGTCTAACAGAGGAAGAGAAGACTTGCAGAAACTGCATTACAGGCCACTGACACACAAGGAATATAGGAAATCACTTTGGGAGAAAGCTCGTAGTGGTAATACTGACCATGTCATCAAGCACGGAGAAGAGACAGCACGTTCTCCAAGTGTCAGAGACAGCTTAGGCAAAATCAGATAAAAAAGGCAACATAAACAGAAGTTTCAGACCTAAAGAACAGTAATTCGGCATTAGGACTATCCTACCGCCCAGAATGGCGGCAGTGCCTGGCTTGCTGCGGGAGACAGAACCCACCGCAGAGGCAGGACACCGGAGACTTCGATTGCTCCCACGTAGATGAAGTGTAGCCGCATCATGTCCCCGAGCTCTGCCCCATCCATCTGTTACTGGATGCTGTCGGCAGAGAGGATGCTGTGCTAGCCAGTCTCTGATCTGACCGCAACAGCTGATCTGTTTCCCCAGGGAAGGGAGTAAAGAATCTTCTCAGCTCCTGCTCAGGAGAACCTGCAACAGGAGGATGCGGATGAACGAAGCAGTTCTCTTCCCCAAAAGGTCTGTCTTCTCTATCAAGCACCTCTGCAAACGCAGCCGCAAAGCACGAGATCCAAAAAGAGATTCAAGAGTAGCATCTGATAAAGAAAACCTTTTTCATCTCTGCAGCTGCAAAGATCACAGTAACACTGATGGGTCTCGCTGGTTTTCTCTTAAAGGATCCCCATTTCCCCCAACTTCCATCAACTAGGTCTAACACACTTAACAGTATAATTTCAAGCTTTCAGGTTACAGATGTGATGTCAAAATATACTAACTTTAACTGGACTCCTGCTTACACCAAAGCGATCGAGGAGAAGTAGTGCTGTAACTTCTAGATCTGGAGGGGAAATCTTAAAAATACGAGCCAACAGCAATGAAAACAGAGAGGGGTCCTCCGGGGCACCTCGATGACACATGCATCTGGGCCATACACAACACCTGACAATGAGCAATGCTGCTGAAAAACAAAATCATTGCAGCTTTTACGTTCCGTTGGAGACAATAACTAAGTTTATGCACAACGCCATAAAACCACAAAGTTCTATTTGAACAGGTAGTTATCAGCCCCTATCAGAGCATAAGGGCATTCGAAGTACTCAAACAGGAACAATAAATCCCTCTTTCAAATCTGCAGAAGAAAAATGGCAGTCTTAGTTTGCCCGTTTGTGGAAAAAAAGTAGGTGTGATGTGGGCAAAGTGAACAAAAAAAAAAGCCAAGTCAGGGATCTGTCCCATGCTAGGAAAGGAGTCTTCTGCCCTGCTCAGATACGAGAGCTGAAATCTGTGCCGAGCACCACAAGAACGTTGTCCCTGCCGCTCAAAAGCCTCTCCCTTCCTTGGCCACTTTCATTTTTAAGAAACGCCTTTTGGAAAGTGCCTATAGAGTAGAGATTTCAAAGGCTGGCTGAAAAAAAAAAAACAACTTTTAGGCAATACAACACTGACCAGATTCTCCCCACACATGCACGTAAAATTTCTCCAGCATCATAATTAGAACAGTACTAAACAAACCCATTTCCTCAGAAATTCTACACTGCAACTTTCATAAACAAAGATCTCCCGATGCTGGCACTGGCTTAGGGTGAGAGCTGACTTTTCCCCTTTTCAAGTTTTCCCAAGGCTTTAAAATTCCAGTTCTAGTCCTAAAATCTGAACTTTTTCAAAATTCAGCAGAACACATGGTGTTTATCTGATGGCCTGGCACTACATTTTCCTCAAGTCTTCAGCAAAATCACATTTTAATTCTCATCTTAATTAGGTGGACCTAAGACTCCATGGAAACAAGATGAGGGCACTTGCCATGTGCCTAAAGATAAGAGGAACATTCATGAAATGAGGCTTCTCAACCCATCACAAGAAATAGATACTTGTGCTAACCCTGAGGGGAAAACAGAACAGTTGGCCAAGTTTCACAAATAATATGGAAAAAATCCAGGGACTTGGGGTTCTGGAATCAGCAGTATTAAACTTCCCATCCTGGCCAGGTGCCGATTAACACAATCCCATTAAAACAGCTGACCTTCACCACAAGGCTTTGGGACTGCACCTGGGCATGGGACACCCTGCACCAACCAGGCCATCTCCATAAACAAGGTTTTGCACAACCAGGCTTCTAGGATAAGCCTCAAATTAGGTTTTCCCCGTTAAAAAAAGCTCCTAAAGAAGCTTGGCAATTCAACGTCTGACTTGGAGACATTTAAAATTACTGGACCACCTCTTGTGAAATGAAACCTAATTAAATATTTGGCTTCACGGTGGAGGTGGGGAGTAACTACCTCTTTCCAAGAATTTGGTTTCAGATCTCTAAATGTCCTCTTATTCTCAAATCCAATGATTTCAGAAGTGACATTATGTTCCTAAAATGTGTTTGGCATGAAATAAACAGATATTGGCACTAATAAATTTTCAGAGAGGCAAGGGAACCTCGCTTTGCCAAATCACTGCCTGTATTACCTTGCAGCTAACACCACTTTGTGGTTGCATGGACTTTTGACCCAAAAATGCAGATAGAGCCCAAGGGAAAGAATTCAGATTTGCTATTTATCATTCCTTATTTTTCCTTCCAATTAGGTTTTGGATTACTTTTCAAATTCTGTCAGTCAATTCAAAGGAGAGAGCACATTCTTCTTTGAGCTTATCTCTACCCACAACCCAATTTAGTACCAGCTGCCGTAAATTAATAACTCTTATCATTAGAAATGGTCTAGCAGAATTTGGTTTAATCTTTGTGCTCCACAGGTAAAATACTGAATTACAAAATTTTTGTGTTACATCAAATATATTTGACTGTATTAAAAAAAATCAAGTCCTTTGGACACAAGATAAATGTCTTATAAAAATACTTATATTATTATATAAATGCTAATATGGTAGCCTTTGGCTCATCACTAGCTCCCTAAACTCTGACCCTCTGACAGAAACAGGAAGATCTTATTAAAGGTCCAGGCAAATATTTAAAGAAAAAACATTTTGGTATTCAGAGATACAAAATTCTTCATCACAGCTAAGACAAAAGTCTTATTTAAGAGCTTCTGCACATTGCTTTGAAAAATGAAGGAACTGGAAAAGTAGGAAACTGAGGGAGAGCATGACTTTAGGTCTAAAAACAGAATAAGGGGAGGAAAAAGTTAAGAAGTGCTCCTAATCTAAGTTTTGTTGTTATTGTTACTCACCATCTATGCTTTTAAATGGTGTTAAAAACTTCTTTTGACAGTCCTTTAGGGAAGCAATTTGTGAAAAGTGCTTTAACAGGCGATTTATTAGAAAAATTATAATAGGCATTTGGAAGTGGAAGAATTATTGGACCCTTGACTATTAGCAGAAAAACTAATCCCACTCCAGGTTGGAAACCTGGAAAACAGCAATATTTCAGAAGGCTTGAAGGAAATATGTAAACAGGGAAAAATTTGACGTGGCACGATACGCCCATCCTTCTGCCGTCCCCCTCCAGTTCAGCAATTTCGAAGAACCAGGAGTGGGAAATGCGCTGCCTGTATAAACTGAGCACTGATGATTCTGGAAGTAGCCATTAGTTTTCAAAGAGAGACTTCACCACTCTAGAAGACTGGACAAAGACGCATTTGTTTCCTGAATTTGGGCAAACAGAAGCTTACACTTACTTTTGCTAAAGCGAAGCTCAGAGGCAAGAGCCCACAGCTGACAGGTCCTGGCTCCTTTCAGCCCTACTGCTCTACCAAAGCATCCAGGGGCCATGGACAGCGTTGAGGTTAGCTGCCAATACCTTAAATTCTACCCCAAGTGACTGACAACCAGTAAAGACCAAAGGTTTTTCATAGGTTTATAGACACAAGCATGGAATGGAAAGTACAGAACTACAGGAGGTTTTCCCTGAACAGCCCTAATTCTGCTTCTCTATTCTTGCCTCCCTCCATCGGAGTTTGAGACAGAGGAGTTCCCTGCATCTCCCAGTAATATTTAACATCGTTAAGGATATAAGCATTAGATAGAAACTACGGAAATCATATGTAAAAGTAGCTGGATTGCCAGGCAGCTTGGAATGGGCAGAAACTATGGCAACAGCTTACAGTTTACTCTCTGTACGCCGCCGAAAAGACAACTCTTTTCCCACGCTCATTACTCACGTTACTATTTTTAAGTCCTAGTGGCGTGGTGTGTTTTACATACAGCACGTTCTACCCTTCCAACTCCATCTCAAAGCTTGACACGAGATAACCCCTTACTCTGCATAGTCTACATTTATCACATCATCCACCTGAGCATTATATAATGAAAAATAAAATTTTATGAGTTGAAACTCTGAAACAAAGTTAGGGTTCAAAAGAGTATTATAAATCCGTGTTTCTTGACTTCCAAACACCAATGTGTGAATTTTGAATACATGAGCCCTTATTTTGCAGGCTGTGCAGTGCACGTTTTTCTCCGAATTTGAGGGTTTAATATATTTAACGTTAATTTAATGAAATGTAGTTTAAGAAACATGCTCATCGTTACAGTATATTTTTGGGGGCATACCCTTTCCCCACTCCCAGATATTTAGAGACTGACAATTTTTTACATTTAATATTGATATTGGTGATGAGAGAAGCATGAGGGTTTTAGGTTTTTTCTACTTATTTCATACTAGCAAGAAGTGTCCAGCTCAGGAGCTTCATTTCTGTGCATCGTACTAGCAAATCTACAGCAGCTACAGAATCAAAGCATTAAATAGCAGATGGTGACAGTTCAAAAGGCCTCAGAAAGTCCTCAGAACATCTCTAAGGAATACTCCCATCATTAATCTTTCAGAAGAGTAACTTTAAAGTGAGTTATAATAATGCTGAACTCCTTTAGTGCTCTACACAAAGGTTTTCACACTGCTTTTTGCTTATTTTATTTACTAGACAATGCCAGAACTTTGCAGAAAGCAAGAAAATATCACACTAAGAGTTCTCCTTAATCCCATGGGCTGCTATCATCGCAATATCACTCTGTCATTCCTTACAGGGAGGAGACATCTCCCTTCAAATAATAAAATGTGTATCATTCACCTCACAAGTAAATACGAACTTTGACCTTATTTTACCTAGGCTACATTTCATGCTTAGTTCTTTATCTTTATGTGTTTATAAATTGTGTAGCAAGGGTTACAAAAAATATTTAAAAATTGGATTATGTTTTCCAGCAGATACATTTTAGAGATAGGTTAAGATTTCTGAATAATTTTGTTTACTGAGGGCCAAGCAACACAAACTCACATTTCCCGTAGCAGAATGATTCCATTAGTTCACATCTGTCTTAAACATCAAACCACGTGTTTGCCCACTAATGAATTTCAGACCAATAATTTCACATCCATCACGTGGTTGAAATAAATCCATTACAGTCTGTGGTATAACTTAAAGAGTTTTGTGGTGGGCACGCAGCAAATGAGCAAGACAGAATTTCTGCCGGTAGGCAGAATACCAAGATGATCCTGATTTATCAGAAACATTGTAAAATAAGTGAGCAAGCCCAACTTTGCAATTCTTTAAAAAGATAAGCAAAATTTTATATCAAAGAAAAGAATAGTCATTTCTACAGTCTTTTTACCACCAATACCCCTACTGTGTTTATCATTGCAGGACTGATTGTTCTCATCAAAGCACTCGAGGGGGAAAAAAGAATCCCACACCCTGAAGAAAGCTGTATTTGCAACAGTGACTGCTTTAGGAATAGTAAGTTACTAAAGAAGCAACATTTTAAGTGACTGGTGTTAACCCTCAGATCACTTTCTAAGTGAGTGTAACCAATATATCAGAACATACAGAGATACCTAGAATTTCCTTGGAGTAGTAATTCTTGGAGTACAAAGTTTCCTAAAACAGCTATTTTATTAAAATCCATTGTCCCAGAAGAGTTCCAAAAATCTTTGGATGCAAAATAGATGGTGTTAACACTTAAAGTAACACGTTAATGCACGTACTGCGGCAGTAAGTTGCTGAGGGTATTTTTTTACATTGCCTGAAGAGCCAGAGCTCACAAAGTAGTGGTGATGAGAGATACGTACCATATACCTCATTGCTCCAACATGCACCATCTTTGAAACACTAACAATATGCAACCTTATTTCTCCTGCAGATATTATATATCAGGAAACGTACCTCTATATCCTGTATTATCTTTGGGTATAAGGACCTGTAAAACGAATTTGGGGGGCCATCTGTTGGTCTGTTTTTAAACAGGTACTGATCCCTAGAAAGAACCAGAAACATGTTTTACAATTTACCACAAAGAATCTTTAAAGGAATTCAAAATCTGCACAGAACAAAACCTTATGACATATTCTCACAGAATACTTGTAAGAGTTTTTAGTATTGCTGTTACAACCTTTACGACTTTACAATTTGACAGCTGTATTTAAAATGTCCAGGACTAAAAAGATCACTGGCGTTTTCCTTATGGTTTTCCAAATTAGGGTTCACTGCATCATAAGGCTTTTAGCCAGCAGGGTGTCGTCCTCTTCTCTTTACAATATGCTTTGCATTTTCTTAGGCACACCACTAGAGAGCACAGAAAAACAGGTTTCTAAAGCAGAACACCTCATCTCTTCAGATACTCGTAAAGGATAGAAAAACTCCACTGCCACAAACTTAAATGGTTTCTCTTTGTGAGAGGCTTCTGCAGCCTTAATCAGCTATTTTACATTTTAAGGAAAAAAAAAAAGTTAATTGGAAATGCTTCATTCGAGAAAAAGCCCCACAAAACATGTTGCTAGTTTTTGTGAGCTCATTCTACATGTTAGTTCTGCCTGCAAAACAGAAATTACAAATTAGCTGACAGACCGCAAGAAAGCAAGTGTTGAAAGACACTGGTGCACAAAAGGACAGGGGACAATGCCGACAGCTTTCGCCGTAGCTACCCCCACTAGTTCGTGGCAGAGATAAGAATCGCAGCGACACCAATTTACTATAAACTTACTTTTTGGCAGAGCTCATGATTAGGGAAATTTGTGAAGGAGGAGAACACCGTAAAAAGTGAATTTAGTTATTGTCAAGGTACTTACCAACCCCTTCTTTCTGACAGTCCCTTCCACAGCGGATCTGTGCGTACCATTCTTTCAATCAGTTTTTTCCATAGCATTCCCTCAGAGATGACTCTCTGCCATTCCTTGCATACCAGCTCTGCTGCACAGAGTGATCTGGCATCAAGATAGGAAAGGATGTTTTCTGCTATGTGATCTAAGCCTTGCTCTACAAAGAAATAAAGGCAATCAAAACATCAATCACTTCACAGTAAACTACTAAACAAGTTTTGCAATGCATTCAGAGAAAGCCAACACAGCTTTAAGGCACCGGAGCAATGTGATAATTAAATTATCATACATAGAAGCACCACTTACAAATTAATCCAAACAGGTACACCTGCCGGACTGTCCCATTTCCACAGAGCGAGAATGAGCACAACCAAAATTCAGCACAGTACACAAGCAGCAGAAAGCATTTTGCCTCTTCTGGGCACAGAATTCTGGACTTTTTGAGCACGTAATGCATTGGGCTACATGGTCCAAAAAGATCATCATGTTCAAGCAGATGCTTCACTAAGCAACAGTAACATGAAATTAAAACATTAGGGTTTTTTTACTACTCCCTTAGATATAACAATAGAGAATTCAACTCGGCAGAAGACAGGACTCCACAGGAACAAATACAGACATATCCAGTAGAAGCATGAGTAAAGATTCTGGAAAAAAAAAATTCTAGCATCAAATGCAAGGCCGTTTTTTGTATTTCAGTTCTTTCTATAGCCTGCAGGTGCCAAGTCCGCTCCTGAATTTTGTTCAGGACTCTGGTGGCAAAGCATATGCCAGGGACACCATGCCCTGCAGCCCGGGGCAGGAAGGAGAAATCAATGAGTTTGACAGTAATTCATTAATTGCAAACGGTGCTTCACATCTAAGGCAGTTATCCTGATTCCTGGTTTACTGTCACTAGCCTCCATACTTACAGAAATAATTACTGAATGACTTATACCAGAAGCTGGGGGCTTTGAGGCTTCTCTTCAGCTAGAGAAAAATTCAAGAGGGATGTTTTGAAACAACTTTGAGTTGACCATAACGTTCAATACAGCATTAAGTTTGGGGCCAATGGGTGCCATTGTTCCTAGTACGAGAGTTAGCTAAGAAACCTCCGGATCAGCAGGAGTCCAGTTACTCTCAAATAACGAGAGGCGACAGCTCAGCTTCTGCACCGCAAATTCCTCTGTGCAGCTCAACGGAATTTACATTGCACTGATTTCCCAATGTATTTACAACGCCATATGAACAGGTGTTATCTTCGCACCTTTCCTGCATCCGCTGCTCTCCCACTCTCGGGGCACACTACCTTCTCCGTCCACGGAGTGATGCATGCGTTAGCGTACTGCTGATTTGACGATGCTAGCTTTACTGGGTCAAAGAAAGAGCTCAGCAATGTACCACAAGAAAACTCCCAAGTAAAAGAGCAATAGTCCAAACAAAAGCCCTTTGCCAGTACTTCGACATCCCAGAAACGACATGTACCTGGGCAACTCTCATGCTCTAATTGCACCTGCAGCATACGGCACGTTGGCCAACAAGCAGTAGTTATTAGTGGACTGGGGAAACACCGACTTTCATTGCGAAGATCCCAGCTACCAAAAGCAGCTTATTAACCCCTGCGATCCTTTTATATCATGGTAGGGTTAGATTTACATATTAAATGCACTCAGCACGCCAGCAGAAGTTCAAATATAGCAGAATTGGGGTCCTGCCTGTTGATCCAGGTCTAAGTAAGGCAATATGCTGCAATACGTTATTTCGTAAATATCCGTTAATACTTATCCAAAAGCACCGGGTACTGAAGCTGATAGAACAAGCACCACAATAACGATGATGAAGACGGTAAGCTGCCACCACAGAGCTATCCAGACATAAGCCAGGTGGAACATCGCATGCATTTGCTTATGGTCTTTGCCTACATCTTGTCTCCTGCTGAGGCTCTTAGATTTAAAAACTTGACTGTAGTTGAGTAAAGGTACATACAAAGAAACCACTTAGATAATATGCTTGCACTAAATTTAAAATAGCAATCAAACTTTTCTTGTTCATGTTCCAACTACAGTGTCATTGGTCCCACAAAAAAATCACTAGTAATTCTGTTACATATTTCAAAGGACCTGCAATTTTGCTTTCCCAAAAACTCCGCTAAATCAAAGATCTAGAATAACTTCATTTTCGTGAATAACATACGCCAGTTGGCCAAGCAAGAAAAAAATCTTTCAAACTAGGAGATGATGACCTTTTTAATTTTCCACTTTATCTCATGACAGCCTACTTTAGGCTTCAAATAGCCCTGAAAAAAATCAAAGAAACTACTGTTGATTTTGTAAAGAATTAAGAAAGCGTGTTCATCTAGTTCTCCACTACACGCTAAATTTGGCATGGCCTTCAAAAACGAACAGAAAGGAGAAACCAATACACGTAGTTGAAGAGCATCTGTTCATTTCTGCTACGTAATTTAGAGAACTATAGAAAGGCTATAAATAATGGTGAAAGTTCCTATAATGTAAATTGGGTTTACACCAATTTTTCAATATTGGTCATAAGAACAGATTCAAATAACTGAAATGTAACAAGGCCCAAATAACTGGTGGGTCTCAAATCTAACCACTTCCAAAGCAGCAAATTCTCTCCTAACACCACCACGACTCAGAAGAGCTTTAAGCTGCACCATCTCCTACATCAGCACTTTGAAGAATATACCAGGGCATTTGAATACATTGTAAAAGTGGTCTTCTAGTCTGCCGCATCTCAATTTTTCTAGAAAATAACAACTTTGAGATTCTAAAAACACAGTTTACTTAGGATGTATTTATCTTATGGTGATGCTATGTGATTTGAAACAGTTCTCAAGGTTTTTCCAGAAAATATAATCACTGCAAGGTCATTTTGAAGAGTTAGTTTGAAATCATGAATCCTTGGTTATCAAGAAGGCAAACTAATTCGTTGTGCAAAGTGGATGCCACAGCTAGACAAAACCAAAGAAAACGAGCAGGTCTGCTGAGTAAGCATTTCTCTGATTTTGAGGGTTACAGGTGTGAACAGGCCACACGCCGTGTTTTAATGGGAACAGATCTAACAGCTATTTTAGACTTCAGTACAAAATAGTCGCATTCAACAGCATAAAATCAGCCTATATGGAGCAAGTGACCGTCTAGTTCATCTGTAACGCTGTAATCACACAACGCAGCCCTCTACGTACTTTCCCAGCACAGAGCACGTTACATTTTGAAGAGGAAGAATTTTCGACATAAAGCATTGCAGTTCCCAAAGCAAACAGCGCAGAGAACATGGCAATTAACCACCATAACTGCAAACTCTCTCAGTAGAGCAGTACACTGAGGTTCCTGTACAAAAGGTGTTTCAGGCTCCCATTTCCCCGCACCATTTTTCTTTCGACAGCCATTATACAACATCTGAGCTTAGATCACCCTCCCCTCCCTCTGCAGAGCACTAAGCTGGTGCCTTCACTATCCTCCCAGCACGTCTACCGTAGTTAAGGGTATATCAACACTTACCTCACGGAGGGATGTTTAGGCAAATCATTAGGTAATAAAAGAGACTACAGTGCTAAGAAATTACAGAGTTGATAATTCAGTTCAACAAGTACCAGGCTACTATGTTGCAAGGTTACTACTTAAATATAAAAATGAATGACTGCAAAGTTTGGAAGACATTAGAAGAAACTAGGATTAAATATCAAAGTAGGTTAGGGTTAAATCAGTAGGCCCAGAAATTATTAAAAAGAGAGGAAAACACCCTGATGCCAACAGCATTTCTGCAAAATGTGGGTGTACTGACTTTCAGCTTCCAGCTCTCCCAGAGATACAAGGATGCTGTCCTGTCCTTCCTATGTGAAAGGCGTTTTTAATCAGCGGTGGCGTGGCAGAAGAGCAGAGGCACACGTCAAACTAACCTTTTCAGATGACCTTAATTCCCCTTCATTAGAAGGGAAACACGCTCCAGCTATGTCTGGGTTCCAGAAAAGCCAGTAGAACAAGATACACTGATGACAGGCAAATCTTTCAATGTCTGCGCTTTTAAGGTGTGAAATTCTTTACTCATGCACCTGAAAGATTGCAGGTGAACGAGTGACTGAATGATGCAAAGTTCATCAAATAAACTGGCTGTGCGGCCAAAGGAACAGCTGTTCTTCGGCACGTTTTGGCCAAAACACCGCTACTTCTCTCTAGTAAAGATGGGACGACAGGATCCATGCTGAACAGGTACCCATCTACTGGATGCTTTTCTCCTTCCAAAGTTGAGAAGTGTAATTTTGCCTAACTGGCATAATTTAGTAAAACAATCATCACATGTATACCAACCTTCTTAAATGAGGAAAACTTAAATGCTTTTAGTCAAAGAGCACTAAGGAAGCCGTAACTCCGCACTTATTTCAACCACGTACTCAAACAAAGGTTACGGCACAAAGCAGTCGCACTGGCACTTCAATATATGGCTCGCGCCTTGCTTACAGACGTCAGCAGTCTTTGAAAGGTAAAGGTCACAAACACATCAGATGTGCAATGAGCAATTCCCAAGGGAGAAAGTGACTGACAAATAGATGTTCAAATGATATTTACGCACAAAATCATATTTTAAAAGTTTATCTGTTACTGCCATCTCCTGGCAACAAACTAAATAATTATCCTCCCCCGAAACAGAGATGAGAACTCTGAGGAGCTGTGAAGTTACCAATAACCAACCTAATACAAAGGCTACACTGCAAAGCATCCTTTGAACTCAACAAGCGCGTAGTTCTGTGGGGTTTTTTGTGGCTTGGGGTTTCCCCCCCAATTCTAACATAACTGTATCATCTTTCAGGAGACACTGAACAGGTCAGCTTGAGTGGAACTTGAAATGCCGTTCAGAGTTAGGACTACTGCATCACTCATTTTTGATAGCAGGTTTTGAATCAAGTACAAACACTTTAGGAGTTTGATATGTGACATACAGCGTATTCCGCTATTAGAAATCCACGCTGTATTTTAAATCCTTTGTGTGAGTAAGAACGTACATGTCATTTAAGTAGTTTCAGAAGAATTTGATTTAGATTACAATTTTGAGACCCTTAAAAAAAAGTATTTGGATCAGAGACATGATGGTAGACAGCACCCACCAGGGCTTGCTTTCTATCCAAACACCTTTCAGCACAAGGCAAACAGGACTGCTGGAGTCCATGGGTTTATGATTTCCTATTTAGAAATGAATGTGATGGCTGAGTAACACAATGTGTGTATTCATCAACTTAAGTTCAATTGCTTTTAGTTTTCTTTCCTTGTGAAATACTATTTTCCAAAGAGTTCTCTGGATTAAATGCAGTTGCACAGAAGTGATTAAGAACAATGACAGAGGACAAAGCAGGGACATTTTGCAATTGCTCAGTCTTTCACACAACTGCATTGGAAAGAGCAATAACAATCCTCTGAAAACCAGTTCAGAATCCCAATTCACCCAAAAGCTAAGCCTTTCTTGGAGGGATCAATGTTGCCATTTCCGGCTGTCGACAAGACGGTTTGAAGCAGAGCTGCAGAGCTGGCAGAGCGCTGCTGAGGCACCAGGAGTCATTAACGCCATCTCCTCAGACAAAGAGAGGTACAAAACTCACCGTGCCGCCAGAGAGCTGCCCCAGCATCCCCAGCCAAAGCCTCTCCTCCGCTGTGGGAAACGCTGCGAGAGACTACGCTCCAGCGTGCGAACGGGACTGGGTATTACAATGCGTCTGGTGCCTTTCTGTGGCATGTGCAGAACTCAGAAGGATCACGCTAAGACCCAAGTCTTTCTCAAAATCCAATTTTGAAAAGAATCATTTCACTGTAACATACGTACCAAGCATTTAGAGACAGGGCTAGAACACTGATCCTAAGGAGAGTAACTCTCCAAATAAACTCAAAGTCTAAGGAAAATCTTCCTTCCTATGGTGACTTTTGTTTTCTACAGGTTAGGAACGTTCTCGAGAAGATACAGACTTGACTGCTATCTGCAGAAGGATGTTTGATGGAAGGATCAGACCAAGTGTTTGGAGAGACAAAACCCAAGTGACAAGTGCTCAGTTAATTTTTATTCACTTCGCTAACCCAAGGCTTTTTCAGACTCTTGCTTGTGGTGTAATCCTAGTACCAAATGCTCATTAATGTTTAATTGAGCTAAAGCAAGGTTTTCAATAAAAGCTAACTGCCATCAGGCACCACACCTCCACAACAGCGATAAGACACACACATACGCGTACCGACCTGGGACTGCACGCTTTTAACACATACAGCCTGTTCATTATGAAGTCAGTATTTCATTGAGTTTTAAGGTTCAACAGCAAATTACTAGGCAGAAGCCCTTTATTAAGATGCATAATTTTCACAATTCTGTATAAGCCTGGTCACAGTTAAACCCAGATTTTTAAAAAGCCGGAAACTCAAGTGTTTTCTGATGTTAAAATATGGCAATCTCATCTTCTATGAATACGGAGAGCCTGGAAAGCTGCACGCTGAGCTTTGCCACCGAGTCTGTTCTTCTGATTTTTACTGCTTGCAAAAGCACACAGATTTTAAATTGTTCACATTAAGGGACGTCAAGTAAAATATTTACCCTAATTAACATAGTAGGAACAGGTCCAAGGCACAGATACTTCGATAGGCCCACTATAATTATTCGAGACAACACGTAGGAACATTTAAGACACACTAAGGCCTGAAATAGCTGCATATACCTATTTTGCATTAAAAGACAGTGAGCATTTAGTTTTATGAACAGTTTCTGAAATCGGTACTAAAACCTATCAATTTTCTTTAGTAAAATGTATCTAGCATTTACTGGTACACTTTTCAAAGGAAAACGTTATTCCCAACTCTTATGCCTCTACAGGAGCTTTTGCAGTTTTATAGAAAATGGTGGAAAATTACAGCTGTTGTTGATTATAGGTACCAGATGAAGCTTTGGTTGAATTTCAATAATAAATTAAAACAATTAAAATCCACAGGGATTTCAAAGCTCAATGTGTAAATATCACTTTGTATGAAAATGAAACCCAAATGTGGGATGTCAACTCTATAAAACTGACTAACATTAGATACGAAACAGTCACTTAGATCATGCAACTGCACAGGCTTTTATTATTTTAAAAACAAATTTCAAAAGAAGCCTGGCAGGGTTTTGCTTGCCTGACACAGTGTACAGTTCTCCAACAGTTGTAACGCACAAAACAGATATGGAAGGGACTTTTTTCCTAATCAAGGGTGACAAGGTAGTGCTCAAGAGTCAAAGCTGTAATTTGTTTAAGGAAAGGGCACAAGTCGGATGAGACCATGCAAGGAATATTAACATCTAAAAGATAATTAAGAACCAAAAGCACAGAGGTGACATAAGTTATTCTTGCAATTATGCTGTCCATTTGAGAGTTGTTTTTGACGTGCTGGAGGAAACGCCATTGGCAGATGTGGCAAAACAATGCGGAAAGGCTTCTGAACCCACCTGATGAACAGGACTTGGAATAGCTGATACGACTATACGCCGTACAGCTATAGCTGATACAGCTAGTTGTATGTCATGAGGGTGGTTTGTAGTAAAGGAAAGCGCCCGACCACAGCCCAACTTGTAAGAACAGGCGCTACAGACTAAACATTCTGCCACCGCTTACAGAAAAGCACACCAGAATTATCACTTTTTTTCCACTGGAGTGAAGCCAGATACAACAAACTTTTCCCATTTTTCCTGCATTCTCACAGGTGTAAAATCAGTAAGGACAGTAGCAAGCAAAACCTATTTCCGTTTAAAGAAGTAAAATTCCTTTGTTTTACAACAAGCGAAACTATCTTTTAAAAAGTAGCACTTTACTGTTGTCTTTTAGTGTGATATTAGTCCACTCTGGGATTGATTTCAATCAACTGAGATTAAGTTCTTGGGTAAATTTACACAGACCTTCTTCAAACACCACATTACCTTTAAGAAAGGCTGACTATGGGAGCAGTTCCCAGTATTTACATCTTCAATATATTTATTTATATAGTTATTTATTTATATATACAAATGTGGTGTAAGTAAGTGTCAGCTTAGGCAAAAAATTCTTAGCAATAAATATATAAATGAAAGAACTGCATACCTCCATGATATCAGTCCTGAGGTATAAAATAAAAGCAAACAAAATAAGATTATAATTGAGGCTCATATTTGCACACGACGACCATGACTATCTATTTCACTTTATTTTTTTAAGTTAATCCCTAATATTCCCTAGAGAAATCAAAAATCAGTATTTTGAAAACAAGCTGGAAGAAACATCCACACTACCTAAAGGAGACAGCTCCCCACTCGAAACGAGGAGCACATTGGTGTGTGTGTGGCCAGATGAGCTAAGTCTTCTATAAAATAACGTCTGAGAAACCGAGGTGTGGGGGAAAAGGACACGCTCTCCCTTTCATAGCCCTCTTTCACATTTTTGAGCCTGTTTTTTAAGAAAATAGAGCACACATGAGATTCCATATCACTTCTGTGTCCTACCCTATGTTCTTCATTCCTCTCCAACTAAGAAGTTCACTTCAGCCTTGCTTGACAGATGAGCAAAAATCCCCCCATCACCTCCAAAAGTTGAATTCCTCCGGGTTTTGTGAAAAACCTAGTGGCGCTATAGACAGCAGAAGCCCGTAACATCCAAGCAGCATTCTGTCCCAGATAGCAGGAAAGTCCATGCTCCCCAGACCACCTAAGCACACCAGTGGCTACCAAAAGCTTCAGGGCTTGTAATACGACCAACCTTTAAAGGAACTCTACTTCAGTGGTCCCTGCACTCAAAAAATTACCAGTTTCCAATTCCTTTTGTGATTTGTATCACCTCCTCATCCCCTCTCGGTGTTCGCTGTTGTGCCTTGGCATTCTTGGGATAACATCCACAGACTATGCACTCGCTGCAGGTGTGGATCTGTGCTATTATACTGCCAGTGGCAAACAGAACATTTTGACCCCTTCTTTCATACTTATTTCCCACTTTGGAAACAATGTCTGCACATTTACCTTTCAAAGAATCGAATGAATCATTCTCCCCAGCAGCAAAAATCCAGGGATACAATTCCTTCCAGAAATTAATGGGAAAATATAGACAACTTACCAGGAGACTGAAAGCTAAAGATTCTATACACCTACTTATTACTGCTTCATTTTTTTTTTTTTTTTAAGAAATGCATACAGCAAGTGAAAGAACAGATTTAATAGCTGAACTATTGATACAGGTTTATACTGATCGGTGGCAGAAGAGGTTCTGAGCAACTGAAGGAAGGAATCATGGCTGGACTATACAATAAAAACCCATTAGTGCTTTTGCTCTTGAGTCAGCAACAAGACCAGACAAACTAGATTCACTCATCTAAGCAGGCAGCTTTTTATTTATTGGGGAAACTTAGAACAAAACTAAAATGGAATAAAGACTTCACAAATGAAAACACCTCTACAGTATTTTCTACACCTATGGGGTTTGCATGAAAAAAGGAATTTAGAGCAGAGCTCGCTGAGATACAACTTTTATGACAACTCAGTTCCAATTTAAACACAAACTATTCTTCGGGATACGCTGCTCACAACTGCTTTTACATGGAACAACACTGGCATCCAGTGGCCAATTCAATTAATCACAGAAGCGAATGACTTCAGCGACCCTCCTGCACTTCTTTTGACTAGGAAGCATCACTTTACTTAGACAACAGAATCTAAATCTGGAGGATGTTCCAAAAAGTTTGCATACACCCAAAGTATTAAACAAGACAAGTATTTAGAAATGCACCTCTTGTAAAATAACTATTAATTTACCTGGTAACGCAGTGATGAAGTCCCGTTGTAACATGGGCTTCAAGTAAGAGTTAATATGTCCATGCTGATAGTGACACATTCGTGAAATAAGGTGTTCCACAAATTCAACTTGATCTGATTCAGACCACTGGTCAAAATATTTAATACACAAGTCTTTTTCCTTTTCGTAGTTTCCTTCCGATGGTCTTTTTCTTGAGACAATCACAGATGAAGTTCCATTACTTATCTGTTTTTAGAAAAGGAATATCAGTATTTAGACATAAACAAGAACAGGAACAGCTTTGTAAGAACTCTCGCAAGGAAGAGAATGTGCGAAGATGCAAAGAAATAATCAACAGAATTAAATTTTAAAATAAATTCTTAAAGCTATGAGTTACGCCATGCAAATTTCATCTTTCATAGATAAAGATGAATGAAAGGACCTTGCTCATAAGTTACTTTTTACACTGAAAGACTTCAGTTCCCTTACACCTCCTACTGTTTAAAGAGTAAGGAACTTAATTCTTCTTGGAACAAGCTTTTCCAGATTAAACCAGGGGTTTCTGCTCTGTATTGCAGTCTGCCTCCACAAATGATTTACACAGGTTCCAGCAGTTAAAATAATACACATTTAGAGACATACCAAAGTCGGGTATTAATTAACTAATTAACACAAAAATTCAAGACCCTCACGTCAGTGTTGAACTGCTTGTCCATAAATGAAAACTGAGAATTACACGATGTCAAGGGCTTGTTTTGTTCTTGAAAAACAGCTCACGTCAATACTTGGGACATCCACATATAAACATTATTAAAATCCTGGGAGCTTTAGCTACAAATAAGGACACTACAAGAACACCCCAGGACTCACTGCTAATTAGTAAATAGACCAAAGATTGATGCCAGGCTCTTCTGAGCCCTTCAGGAGACCAAGAGGGCTGCTGGGGAACAACTGTCAGCTCTCTGAAATACTCCCAAACTTCTTCAAAGCAAATTGATTGCAACTCCTTGCCATGTGAAGGAGTTGAATTTTTCCTTTCAAATGACAGTGCTCAGAGAGGCGGAACTGTATTCCCAAGTATCCTTCGATGTAGAATCGCCCTTTCAAGGTCAGCACAAACTACAGAACTCTGAGAAGATCTAGTAATTTCTCAAGTATTATTCATTGGCATCATCCTTCACTTGAAGGCTAAGCTAATTTTAGGATGATACAGTCAACTACATACGTGGATGATTATGCACACGCAAGATTTGGAAGTTTCTTAAAAGCAGAAACATATAAAATCATGCCAACTCTTTCTACGTGAATGTTAGTCCTACCTGCCATAGGGTATTTTTCTTTGGAGACTCATCTTCATTCTGATCCTCCATTACTGATGTGTTCTAGGAAAAAAAAAAAAAAAGAATTATTACTTGAATTTTTTATTCTATCGCAATTCCTTGCTCTACAAGCATTACAAAAAAGCAAATCAATTGAACAGATAAAATTCATTTTCCCAGTGAACAGAATTATCAAAGCTTTCTGGCCACAAAACCTGGGTATTATAAATAAATTCCCCTTTTAACTGACATGTTTGTCAATTCCATTTACTGTAAAGATAACTCCCCAACCCCTCTTCAATTTCCTTTGACAGGTTTTCATGCAGCCTTTCAACACTTGTCTCACTGGGAAATAAATTCACTTTCATCCTACTCAAGCCAAAGTAATTAAACCTGTCAAAGTAATCAACTAGCACTTTCTGCCAAAGTTAAATTGCATACATCTAGTTGGAAAAAAAAAATTTAAAAAAAATCACTATACACTACTTACATGCAACAGAATATCAATGTTTTTGCCAGCTCTAGCTTACCACAAGGAGGAGGGACCGTTCTCTGCAGAAGGCCTCTGTAATTCACTGCCACGGTCTGTGTCCTATAACCCTTGGCAGTCACCATCTTTCTTCACCCTGACTTAATTACAGTGCTCTCCCCACATCGTAACCGCTCCTGCATACTTTTTTCTTCCCTTTTGTTCGACATTGAGATGTAAGAATTTCTATAAACGTTCAGCTGCAAATGTTTCTTTTAGACCTTACCTCAGTTTTTCAAAATCGTTCACTCCTTTGTTCCTTAACGATCTGCTCCCTTTTGCTGTCTGTACCACCAGGACCATCTATTTCCACCTCCTCATCAGTACCCCGCACCTAGGTGATTCCTGCTCATTTAGCTTCCTGCCAACCCTGTCCTCCCCGGTATTCATGCCCAGGAGACACTGGCTAACAGGCAGAACGCTATCATGAAAAACCGAACATCTTAAAACATTGTCTGTATTTATTTCAGCCTTCTTCCCCTCTATCAGCTGTCTCAGCAGAAAGAGGAACAACGCACTCAAGTAAAACACATGATGGAATAAGTCACACAATTCCTTTCATCTTTCCATCACAGACTCTGGATTAACCCCTTAACTACATCCACCCCCATTTAAAACACAATTCCACCTCAAAAGCATTCACCGCTTCATCTCCTCTTCTTTCTTGCATAAGGGATGTACTGCACCAAAACCAGAACGCTTGAAAAATTAACAGTATTACCCCCACAGGCAAGCCTTCCTCCATCGCCTGACTACACTGCTTTGTCTCAAGTTTACCTTGAACCCTTTTCTGCCTTGCAGTTAGGTCTGAAAAAACATGCACCACGAGGACGAGAGATTACGTTACAAAAACTGTGTCCACTGGGCGATGGAAAAACTCAAGTCTATCTAGTTATGGCGCACATGGCAATGACAAATACAAGCCCAGGAGACGGCTAGCGGGGAATCCAAAAGCGCACAAAGGCAGTAAAGGTTTTGTGTTACTCCAAAGATACACATACTTTAGTGTTTCTGGACATACATAGAACAGTAACACTGGAAAAGTAAACGACACTGTCTACATTTTCAAAATTATAGTCTCGAGGGCCATTCCAGTTATTCATAACTACACACTGCTCATAAGCAGCACTATCACCGATGTGCAAACAATGTGCAAACGATGCTCTCCCGCTGCACGGTGCCACAAGAGGGAGCACAAACCAGCCACAGACTTACTGGTACCCAAGTGGCCCACACCAGCAAACACCACTCCAGGGAACTTCGCAGGATTTTTTTTTTTTTTTTAAATTTTTATTTTAAATTTGAATGGGTAGAAATACTCATTACAGTGATTATATGTTGTTAAAAGTGTTTTCAATTAGTACGTGCTTAAACGAGTAAGGAACGTCTCATCCCGCCGCAGCTGAAGAGCAAATATATGCATCAATCCTCTGCGCTAAGACAAGGCACAGGAACTCCCACAGAGAACGGGGTCAGCGTATTCAGCCAAAATCCCACATTGTACCAATTTAGCCCCAACCTAACTTTCCTTCGGTAGGTCACGGCGAGACTCTGCCATTGCTTTCTTCTGCTCCTGTATTGGGAAACATCTCAGAGATCATTGCTAACTTTCCCTGGGATGTAGGGTAAGAACTGTCTCCTAAATGTTACGTCCTTTCATTCTAGGAACACATAATAAACTACAGCAGCACTGTAACGCAAAGTGTGCAAGAACACAAACTTCAACAAAACGATCGGACTTCCACGCCAGGCTACGAATTGCAGAGCAAGTTTTTGTCTTTGCTGTGCACCTACTCAATTCTACTGCCTCGGTAAGGAAAACTGGGCAGCGGGCTTTAGGGAGATGCTACGTCCTTGGCTAAGATGACAGTGTCTGAAATCCCCCAACTGGTGGCCCAGCACAGGCAGTACTGCTGCTGAGAGATTATTTCCATGCCCTTTCAACATCTGGGCCATGAATGTGAGGACGGACTACATGGATTGATTTTTAGGGCTGGAAATTAAACATTGTATTTATGTACCTAACCAGGAAGTAGGTAGATGTCTTAATTTAATGGTATCTACTACAGTGTTTATTGCATTTTCTCTCTTTTCCCTTCCTAAACTCACTCTACTTTTTCTTACTCTGTTTCAGAGCTTGACGGTTTTAATCCTTCATTCTTTCCCTTTCTGCTCCCAACTACACAGCTTGTTCTCCCTATTATATCTTCTCTTCCTAATAAACTCGCTCTACTTCTGTCTTAAACGCTTCATGTTAGGGGTCATTCCCCAGATCACGTACATCCCAACTCAAGACTCTAATGTGTCTCTAAACCACTTAGCCTATTAACTGAAGACTAAAAGATGAGCGGGTGGATCCTGTCCTGTTGTCTGGAAAAAGCAATTAGACATCCCTAATCTGTCCTGTACATCCACAGTACTTGGCAGAAGAATAATTTCAAAATTCCTAACAGCTGGTGTCACCAGTCCTTGCTGGGGAAGGCCTCCAGCTCTTGTGCAAGAAGGAAGATACGCATCTACAAGCTCAACTCTCCCCTTCATCATGCTGTTCCCTTCCCTCGCCCTGCACCTCGCTGTTTACCCCACCCACCCTCTACAGAAAGCCACCGTGCCGGCTGCCTCCGCAGCTTTCCCAAGGAGCTTTATGGTGGATTTAACATGGACCCCGCTCCATTTCTCTGCAGCTGAACAGCATCAAGACCTGAAGCAAGCGATGAGCTCTCCTTCAGTTACTCCTGCAATACGACTGACCCGCAACTTGCAGACTCTGAAAGAACAACCTTGATTTTTTTCTCACAGAGGAAGCCTAGCTTCTAAATATCGTCAATTAATCCTGTTTGTAAGTTCATTTTTTCCAGAAATTCTTGGTAAGTTGCTCACAGCTCTTGCAAAAGGAGAATGATATTTCCACCCAGCTGTCATTCCTTAATTAGCCTGGCATCAGCACCCTCCATCCCCTACTGGGAATGGCAGCAACAGCGAAGTAGTAACAATGGGTCTGAGCAGAGTTTTCCGTTGCCTTAGAGTTCTTAGAACCCAACTGAATAAAGTTACACTGAAGAAAGCCTCTGCCTTTATTTTCACTAACGGTAAAACCAGCAATGGCAGTAAAATCTGCAGCTTGTAGAGCAATTTGTAAAAGTTTAACAGCTTGTTTCCTGAAGATTTGCATCCCGTATTCCTCGCCTAGTTCTGCAGTAACTTCAAGCTTTCTTTAGTCTTTCTGCTCCACAATACCACAAGTCTTTAGGATTTCTATGAGATGCAGATGAACACAGCAAAGAGGTTCAAAAGTTACTTGGGGAGAAAGAGGTACTGACAGCAGCATAATTACATAAAGCTAATTTCCTTTGGAGATTATGAAAAGCTTCTAAAGTAAAAGCAACCATGAATGATCCCCAAAGGCAAAAAATTTTGTAGGTATTATAAAACTTCATAAATCAGAATTTCAATTAAGATCCTTAGATACCTGGCAGCAACTAAAACTGGCGTCTCAAGCACAATAGTTCCACATAGGTATGACTGTATGACATTAGGTGCAAAAGCACCTAAGTTTTTCTGTAGATGAATGGCACTCGGCCTGCAAGGTTCACCTCACTCAGGAGATACATGAAAAAAAAAGCTGCATCTTTTCTAGCAGAAATCTATCAAACCTGTACAGGCTAAGCAGATTTCTGTTAGCTACAGGCAGGGAACTCTTAGGTTTGCACCATGCAAGGACTTGGGAGTGCCTTCAGTCGCTTAATTGACTCCGAAGAGAAACAGCATGATGCAGCTTTGTTCTTTAACCCAGTTTTAGTTCCAGTATCGAGAGAGCAATTACAGAAGTGATAGCAGTAATCCTGGGAACTGGGACAAGACACACAAGTAGCAGCAGTAGTGCCTAGCAAGGCAGACAACGTTGCTGCGTTTCTTCAGTGAGAAACTTAATCCCACCAACGGATGGATGGACGGACAGACAAAACTAGACAATAGCTGTGTTCCCCTTGAAAAAAAAGAATAGCAGTCTTCAACTACTGTATTTTTTGGCTATAATGAAAGGGAAAGTGATAGAAAACAAGAACTTCTATTTCCCGCTACCCTTGAAACTATACCCGTAATTCTGATCTGAGTTAAAGACCAAGCTAAGTCTTTAAAAATCTAATTTTTGACAAAAATCCCACTCACTGGAAAAGACACCAGGAAATTTCATTTCAATCACAAAATAAGCAAAACTAATCAAAGCCGTTCAGCTAAACGGGCTCTGATCTCCTTTAACAAATCACATCTACTTCTGACTTTAGAGAAGTTGCAGAAATGATAAAAAAAAATAACTAATACATACGTGGATATCTTGAAGTCAAACGGAGCAGATTAAGCTCGAGCTCTGTATACTGAAATTGCCTTCTGAAACCAGCTCTGCCAGCACAAGGATTGCTGAAGGTATTAATTACGCATTCACCCAGAGGAGGAGAGGAATCCACCATCCAATGTGACAACTGGACCACATCAGTGAGGAAGAAAGCTGGGTAACCATCTTTACCATCTAAAAGCGATGAGCATGTGTCATGGCTTCTTGCTTTTAATATAGCCAGAACCCCCTGAATAGTTTAAAGCATTTCAAAATGAATGCAAGTCTCTCCTTCGGATGCAATGGTCATGATTTTCTAATCCAGGAATCCGTTAAGCAGTGTTTATTAACAACATCTTGATACTTGATCAGGGAAAGGAGGGGATTTTCTTCTTTTAACTACTGAGAGACCCCTAACAAAAATATACTGTAGCACAAGCACTGAATGAAGATGGGAGAACCACTAACTTGACCCGCCTAAGATGTGAATCCACTCTTCTCACAACAAGGACCAAATCCCTTAGTTATCACATCCCTCAAAATCTGGATACACCAGTCTGCAAAGAAATGCAAGAATACTACAGCGCTTCCAAATGCCAGGTCAGAAATAGGTAGTCGCTGACAAACTGCGCTTATCCTAACCACTGCAAAGATTCATCGCTTCAAAAAACATCTTCAGAAGCATCACCATTGGCTACATACAGAGGAACGACATAAAAGATTCCCTTATCAAAGGAGTAAGCATAAAAAGGTATGGACAGTTAGTCAAACCTGCGCAATAACGATGTTTGGCTTCACAAAGACGACAGCACCACCAATAACATACCTTCAGCTACGGGTTTAACCTCACTCACGTTGCCTATAGAAAACAGTTCCTTCCAATATTTCTCCATTAACAAGATAAAATGCACTTTTTTTAATTTAGCAAGATAATCATACCTTTATATAGGGAAAAAACCCCAAAACCTTGAGGAAAGTAGAAAATAGAACCTATGGCCAAATGATTTTCCAAATAAAGAGTTTCTGAAAATATTTGATGGATTGAGATAAGCTCAATCCACTGTCCACAGTCCCTATAAAGCACTTGGAAAACAAAACTCTAAGGTTCATCAAGTTAAACGTGATTTAGTTTTAGGTAGTCCTGCAAGGAGCAGGGAGCTGGCCTCGATGATCCTTACGGATCCCTTCCAACTTGAGATTTTCCATGATTCTATGATTTTAACTTGCAAGTTAATTCTGCTGACCATGGACATGTCTGTATATGACATCTGTATTAGTAACTGCTTGTTTCAGCTTAAATTAAGCTATTTATGTAAGCACTAGGGATCAGCACAACTTGAGCTCAATATGCTTCATTTCTTACCTAGCTAGCTATTCTCCCAGTTGCCAGGTTTTATTTTAGTGCGGTTATTGCTGGAAGTTCAAACAAAAATATACTTGAAATACTAAAAGAGCCTACCAAGATACAACAGCTGATGGCAAAATTAGAAAAAAACCCCTCGTACTGAAAATAAGGCATCATTTTTATCCGGCCTCTGACTAACCCCCAAGAAGTTTACAGGAAGATAGGGAAAATTCAGTACCAGCAAAGTGTTATCCAGTTGGTATTTAAAGTCTCTAAAACCAAAGACTGCAGTTTGATCGCAAGTTGTAGATGTGATGTTTGTAAAAGACACCCAATGCTTTTACATACTCCATTTGACACCTCTCAAGGGCCTCATTTTAGGAAGTTCTGGGGATTTATTAATCTGGACAAAACCCAACAGTTGCCTGCTCTCTCTGCTCAGAGAAAGAAAATCTCAAGTCATTCTTCACCTAAATGTTCCAGAACAGTTATTTTTGCAAGTTCAAGAGAATATAAGCAGGTACTAAACAGGTTATCTTGTTTAATCACTAATGCTTTGATGACTGGCAATTAGTACCACTATTTTAACTGTTCAAAGTATCAGTCTTCACCTTAACCTCATCACAAAATTAATTGGCTGATCTTCTGTAAATACGTAACTGTGTATCTCTTAATATTCAGTATGTCTGACTTAACGTGAAGTTCATCTCAAAAGTCAGATCAACATGGGCTGTGTCCACAGAGGACTAAACTATGTAGTTTGTTTTTAAAAATGTAATTATACGTGGAAATGATCAGCAGTTCAGAATTACTATTCTGATCCAATTCCAGGAAACGCTAAACAAGGACTCCGACTCCACCGCAGAGCTTTTGGTGATGGCACATCCTTTTAATAGGCAGTTGTGTGCGCAAACTGCAGTCTGAAACAACCCGGCGCAGCAGTTCGTTTGGGAATTCACACCCCAACCTGCAAACCACAACTGCTGCTGAAGTACGTACTGGAACAGCAAAATCACCCTGCTGGCTTTTAGAACTGCAGAAATAGTATAATACAGACTCTCATAAAAAATAGTGTAAAAAAAAAAAAAGAATTATTCACTGATTCAACTAGCAGCCTATTTAGGATGTAATAAGAAACAAAAAAAGGTGCTACTTTTGTCCAAATTACGAGCTGTTTTCAAGCATGCCTCTATTTCCACTCAGCAAACAGACAACACTAGGAAAAAAAATACCATTATTGCAATCCCAAGAGACATCCAGTGTTTTCAGCGGCAGGTATAGTTTCTAAAATTAGATGGGGAGGATGCTTTTGATCCATCAGCCAATTCAGGTTCTCCGTTGTTGGGGCTTTTTTTTGTAAACAGCTTATTACTTCTTACAGGAATGCCTACCTCAACAGGTACCGCGGGATCACGTCTAATATACTCCTTGCGTAACTCTTTCAAACACACCCTAAATCTCATTTAACTTTCTGAGTGTCTGGAGTAAAGAGTCAGTAATCAAAAACTGTCTGTATCCATCCTATATTAATATGTTGTATTTACAAGGACAATGAGCACCGAATTGTGTAATTGTTGCAATTTGATGACTCATCCCTGCACCATTCTGAGTACCGAAGCACGAAGGCTTGCAAAACTTGCACATCATGCAAACTATTTTGCTGAATATAAATACGTTGAGCCCCAAATATATATATATATATTTTTAAATCACTTTCTCTACACCTGCCCCTCAAAACTGAAAGTACCAGTTTCACGCAGAATCAGCTTACTAAAGAAATGGCAAATGCAGTTTTAACTTCAGCTAGGCAAGCTTTGGGGGCTACATTAAGCCTTGCTGTATGTAATGTTTTCCACAGCGCTCGCTTGCTCAGCTCAAGTTGGTAGTTGAAAAAATCGAAGTAATGATGATGATGATGATAATATCACCATCACCATCATCCTCCTCCTCCTCCTCATCTCAGGTTGTGAAAGAGCATCCAGCAGTAAGGGGCAGGCAGCAAGCCTTCCTGCACCGCTCCACCTGGGGCGTACTGATCATGTTTTACTTGAGCTGAGAACTGCCTTTATTTTCTAACCAGCTGGACTCTGCGGCCCTTTCCCAGCCTAAGAGGAGGTTTAATTATACCTTCAGCTTCCAAGCGTTGCTTGTTTTTCAGCTGTCTCAGTCCATGCCTTTCACTCCACCGTCACTCAGCCTTTCTTGGCAGATACTGTATGTGTGCGGTACAGCAGCAATCCACGTTCTTGCCCAGAGCAGAAAAATCTCAATACTTAACCAGTATATCAAAGCAGTCCTCAGGCTTATCATTGGTATCGCTGCAAACGGTTGCGATCACTTTCCTAAAACATTTCTGAATTAACTTTCACAACAAAGTACGAATACCCCAAAAGAGAAATCCTTTCCGTCTGCAAATAGTAATTTTCACAGTAAAGTGTTTACATCAGAAATATGGCTATAACAAACTAGCTGTAGAAAGGTACACAGACACTAGGAGCAAGGTACTGGGGGTGTTTTATTTTTATTTTTTTAATTAAGACAAGTTACCTCAAGTTCTCAGCTACAATTACTATTGTTTTTGCACTAACGATATCGCTAATGGTTCCTCTAGCTAATTTTCCAAAGAAACCTATTTAGGCAGAATCTATTTGCACTTCTAATCTTAATGCATCATGAAGTAAACCAGTTTTTCCTCTATTTAAGACTCAAGGGAAACTTCAAATCACATTACCTATACAGTGAACTCCTTGAAATTACTGAAGTAAATGCAACAAATTTTCTGAGCTTCCACTGTATCATGGACATGTTTGTTCAGACCATTTGTGTCTACAACTATACTGAACGCTATTCTAAATAACTGGATTTTGTTAGGCTGTTAGGAGGATTAGATATGTCAAGCTTGCTTTTTTTTTTTTTGTATAATGGCAACATCAAGTAGTATTTACTACCCTAGAAGCTGTCTCAATACCTGGTAAAGAGACTTTAGCTTTTATTTACTGTATTAAAAAAAACCATCACAAATGTAAATTTGAAGGGAAAATACTGGCTCAAGATTATAATAACCTTTCTTCCTTCCAGAGCAGATGCAAAGAAACCTCTTCAGATTCACTCATCTATTCATTTCTAGGATTCGTAAAAGGAAAATGAACTATTTAGAAAGTTGCATTTCACTGCTGACTGCTCAAATTAGTACATCCACCACTTTAACCGAGGAATTTAAGCACACAAACAGCAGCTGACTTCAAGGACTCTACGAGCAGCCGAGACATTTTGGAGCTAACACACTATTTCTACATCAGCACTCACGTTTCAAAGCTCCGAACCACGCTCGCGTGCACCTCCTACAAGCAAAGTAGTTCACACGGAGTATCGTTTCCAAAAGCGTTTGCACTGTGTGGACAGCCCGAGTGAGGTGCAAGGCAAAATTCAAATTACTCTTCATGTTGTACAAGGCTGTGTACAAAAGCTGTAAGTTGTACGTTTTTCTCTGCATTATGTTCATGGGTAAACAGGGCAGAGAACACACCGCTCTCCCGTACACAATTAATGAGCCTGTTAACAGTATTTCAGATTAAAGGTAGGCTATGTAACATCTCAGAAGCAAGTTTCAGACAAAGCCTGTAATTAGATGACTTCATATTCATCAAAAATAAATTAGCCTATGTTAAGATTAACTACATTTGCAACTTGGCTGCCTGGTGCAAGGTTAAAATACTTGAAGGGTTATTCCTGGATTCCCAGAGGGAATTTAGGTTCAGATCCCTGCTGCCGGTTCCCTGTGAAACCAGCTCTGTCCAAATTTAGTTACCTCCACGTGCTGGCCACAAGACAGGCACATCCCGCAACACGAAGGTGGCTAAAAAGCTGTAGGAAGGACGGGACATTAATGGGCATCAGAAACACGGACACTGCAGCCAGTTAAAGATGCAGATCATTAAGGCCTTTTTTCAAAACCTGATCAATTTTTTTTCTCCTATCCATTACCGCTCACCACATGCACCGGTGCTTCTTACCTTTGCCTTCCCCTAAGATGTAGGAAAGATTTGCAGCCCTTTAACCCTCCAGCAAAACAATTACGTGGAACAGAAGGATGAGAAGCAGCGGACACGTACTTCCAGCTTGAAAAAAGTGGCTGAGCAACAACCACAAACACCACGTATCAAAGCACACATAACTGAAGAATAATTTAAAAATAAGCAACTCCAAATAACTACAAGCCCACAGCCACCAATTCACTGGCATTAAACACTAACACACTAGGACTGAGATTTAAAAGAAGCTATAAGCCTCAATTAAACATTCAATACTTTTCTCCAAGCATGCCTATGTATTTTCTCTCATTTTTCTAAGAGCAGATTCTGGCACTTGTCCCTCTACATCCCTCCTTGCTTTCCCTGGCCAACAGAACTACATCAGAATTTATTCTCATTCTTTGGTTTTTGCTCTTCCCCAAGGATCAGCAAAAGTTTAACCAGATTTTGAAGAGGTTTCTATACAAATTTTTTCTGTAAAAGTTATAAAAAGGTTACTTAAAAACACTGAGGAGTCTGAAATAATAAAATTACAGTAACCGTCAAGTATTTTTCTTTTGCAAAATAGAAGGTATTTGCACACAAAAGAAATATAGAAAAAGTAGCCACTACAATGAAATAGTCAATAAAACCAAAGCCTAAAACCAGTCAGCTACTCCAAGAAATAATCCCATACTGTTATAAATCCAGCTTTTTCCTCCAAAGATGTATGGCAACGTACTGCAGATCTGGCAACTCATGAAACTCTATCAATCCATCATAACTATTCAGGAAAGCCTAATTGCTCGTTAATTGTCTGAAACACAATCTTTTGCTTGTACACAATTTCAGTGTGTTTTTGTAATTGCTGATAACCAAGCAACTGAAAGCCTGGAGAAAACCTTATCTCAAAAAAGGCTGCAGACTAACTTCAGCTACAGAAAGCAGCTTTCAGTAATACAAGAGGTAAAAAAATACCCAATTTATTCTTTTTTTTCCTCCCAAATATTCGCTCAGCCTGGCCTGGGGTTAGCCAGACACACTGCATTCGAATGCTCATTTTATCCAGGTATTAAAAGGAATGTGCAACTGCATAATTTAGATTTCGCATTATTTATATAATGGATGTCTAAATGCTCCTGACCTGTAAGGCCAGCATCGCTTCTCCCTACAAGTTACAGCTGATTAATACAAAAGACACATCACGGTAAGATTCTACAGAAAAGGATTTGAGAACGGGAGGAACAGTTGCCCAGTGTCTCAGGTTCCTCTTTCTGGAAGATTATTTTTAATCTGTATCGGATCAGTGACTGACTTTACGTTACAGCACACCATCTTGTAGCGGCATAAACGAGAGGTGGTGAGAAGCTGCACAGGACAGCGGATCGAAAAGGCAGGGGACAGCTGAAACCACCATATTGTGCAACGAAGCCTTGAAACCAAAGCTGCGACCGCCAGCAATCATCTCCTCATGTCCTGAAGACCATTGGGTTTGATGTCACTCCACAAGGAAAACTGCCAAATTTTTATTTTATTTTTTTTAAAATTTCTGAACAAAAGGATAGCATTAAACAAAGTGCCAGCTATGGTTTCCGTGGCCCGAGTTGGAATCTGAAAGGGCTTTTGCCTCCAAAAGCTTCACCAAAAGCTAACTTTGAAGTTAGCAGGACTCAAAAAGAATTTAACAGATACTGCAGGACAATATAAAAGTCTCTAGAGTAGAGCAATGATAATCGCTTAGCACCAGGCATCCTGCTTTTTTTACTATTCGGTACTGAATTTAAAGGCATTTGGCCTAATTCTCACCATTTTTCCCAAAACACATACTTATACCTAAGTTTGAGACTTTCAGATTACATCTACTCTAGCAACCTAAGTTTACGTGTACAGAACTGTATATGGATTCCTGTAACATTATGGTAAATATTTTTTCAGTATTATCTGCCTTGAATAAATTCTCTAGTTCAAGTATCTTCAAAAGCAGACAAAAGTCCTCTGATTTTCAAAGTAAGTTCAAGTGTGCATTCAAGCCTGGCAATCACATATACAACTTTAGATATCTTCACTTGATCCTTGTTTAATTGATTTTTCAAATAGGGCATTTAACTATTAGTTACCGAGTATCTCATGTAGAGAGAACTTTAAAGTCCACTGTCATTCATTAATAATTTTTTTAATCTTTTTTTTTTTTTTTTTTACTATTATCTTTCAATTTTGAACTTCTCTCTGAATGCAGGGCCTTAATCCATTTGGTACAATGACATTTATCAGTTACAACACGCAAATTCCTTGACAGGAATTTTTCAATTCTGAGTCTCTATCCAAGAAAAACAGCTGAAGTGTTTTTCCACAGACATGTCAAAAGTGACATCCACAAACATGTCAAAAGATGTTTGCATTCATACACTTTATAGTAAATATTTAGCAGCTTCTTTATTCAAAAAAAAAAGTAGAATAGATGCAAAAAACCCCAGGTTCAGAAGTGTAGTTTGGATCATCCCTAAAGTCTGACTTAATAATTATATCAAAAATTGTGTGTGAACTTGAGGAATGAGAAAAACACGTAAAATTAAGAAGCAAAGAGTTCAGCTGAGAGTCTCTAAAAACACCACTGCAAAGCCACTGGACAGAATTCAATACCTACAAAGCAAGTGAAAAGGTTGGGATGAAGACGACCTATGTTATTTCTCTAGGGCAACAAAGTCAACTCTAAAACTTCTCAAGTATCTGCTGCAAAATCCACTTGCGTGAAGCACTGAGAGCCCATCCCGTGCCACAAAATAATGCCTTTCCATCGTGGGGCTTTGCAAACATGACTGCTTTGCCATAGACATATTATGGAAAGTAATACAAAGTTTTGGTTATAGTTCCTTCTTTCTCTGCTGTACCACTTCCACACTTGACAGATGGTAAAATTGGTAAAATTTGGGTTTGTAGACAGCTGTCCTATCCTCAACTCCGACACCTCCTTTGATTTATTTGGATTCTACTGCCATTTCAAAGGATCACAAAAACCAAACCACAGATGCGAAGACCCAACAGCCTTCAGGACCTATGGAGCAACTCATCGGATGAAAATAAAGGAGGCCCAGGGAACCCTAGGAATGACCTGCCTGCTAAGCAGCCCTGGAACCTTTCACACTGAAAGAATAAATGTCCTTATGATGATGACTCTCAGAGTGGAATTACTAATATCAGCAAAATCATTACCAATACTGGTATCAAGACTGCTGCTTAATTCTCCACTAAAGAGCGATCCGATTCTCCTGCCTGTGACATTTCTGATAAGAAAGTCTGCCAGTGCTGCATGAAGATATTGCACAAACGTAATTTCGACCTTAGCGGGAAATATTTGACTGTACTTTTCTCTTAAAATTCTTCGGTGGGAAACAGACTAAACACCTCCAAGGAAGAGGACTACATGAACTATACCTGGAACAGACTGCCTTGCGTTTCCTTCTCCTCTCCTAAGAAAGATTTCACTCCCCCCCCCCAGCATAAGCACAGCACTACTAGAAGGCAGGCAGAGAGCAAGGCACGTTACCTAGCGAATTTCTTTGCACCATAACAGAATCAGACAGCAAGAAAAAAAATCCTCTTTTCCAAAGGAGGTTGAGAAAGCATAAATGTGGAGGTGTGGCTAACATCAGCTCTCCACTCCGAGATGTAGTCTTCTACAGATGCATCGTAAGAGGTATCAGGAATAACAGCTCCTGCTCGCTACTTGTGAAATACGTTAAGTGTAGTGTGATTGTGTTAGCTTTTCTGAGGAACATAAATTTATATTTGAAATGACGCTTATCTGTTGCAGCTATAAGCAACGGCTCTGGATTTCTTGAGGCAAGGTCTTGTATCTTGTTTGACACGTGAATCCATCACCGAAAAAATGTACTTGCCTCCTTAGGGACATATCCTGCCCAGTCTGAGAGACGACAGATTGTGATCTCTAAATGGTACAAGAGAGAAACACTAGCAAAAGGCAGGCTAGCGAGTGACCCAAAGGAATAAGGACCAGATCTCTAAGCTCACATTACTTTTTTCTACATTCGGAAATCCCTTCTGCAGCGGACAGCAGCTTAGTGAAATATCTCAAGAGGGAGTCGTATCACCACTACCTCCTAATCTCTATCATAAAGATTATTGATTAAGTAAACTACTAACAAAATTTGAATACTGGCAACTTCTGAAGAAAAGCCAAAGGTGAGAGAAGTGCCCACCAACTAATAGCCACAGGTGAAATAACTTGAAAAGCTGCTCAGAAAGAGAAGCAGGCTCCTGACCAGAGTCACTCTTCTGTTCACGCAAACTTGCAGCTTGGGGATGCAA
This sequence comes from Grus americana, assembly GCF_028858705.1. Classification (NCBI taxonomy): domain Eukaryota; kingdom Metazoa; phylum Chordata; class Aves; order Gruiformes; family Gruidae; genus Grus; species Grus americana. The sequence continues at coordinate 19,038,133 of NC_072865.1, forward strand.
CGTATGATCCTTGGCGCTCTCTAAAAACTGCTGAAAACAACCAAGCCCCCCCCCCGCAAAAAAAGCACTTGTACGTATTAAGCTGTTTATACCAGCAAGCCCCTTTCCCCTTTCATTTGCTGCACACTTGCACAAAACAAACGCAGCCGGAGCGAGTCAGCAGAAGCCAGTCAGCTACGAGTGACTGATGGACGTCGCGCCTGGGGAAAATCAGGAACCGAAACTTAGTGATATTTAGTACATTTGCTAGTCTTCTGACATCAGGGAACACACTTCTGCTCCTCGGCTAAGGAAACTGAGGGGGAAGAGCTCTGGTTCGTAGCTCAACACTAGCTCGCTGGCTAAGTTTATAGTAATCTAGTAAGTAACCACTCTCTTCTACTTAAAAATAAACAGTATGAATTGACCCAATAAAGAGAAGGCGTCTCTCCTTGCCCCTAAGAAAGAACAGGCTTAGTTAATAATTAGTCACAAAACTGAAAGCACTCAGATACCACAAAAAATGACTGAAAAAAGCACTTAAACACTCCCCTTTCAGATAATAAATCACGCTTAAGAAAAATAACAGTCCCTGCATTTTATATTTACTTATCCTGTTGGTGTCTGGACCTAACAACAAGCCACGGCCACACCATCGGGAAGCACCGCAACAAGCTGCTGTCACCAGAAGAGACTGCAGCCAGAGCCGTGCCGGGCTGCGTAAGACCGTGTCTGGAGTACTGGCCCCAGTTTTGGGCACTCCACTATACCAAATACGCTAGGGTACTGGAGCGTGGTCTGGAGGAGACCACCAGGATGGCCGAGCACTGGAGCACAAGAGAGAGAAAAAGAGAAAAAAATAATAATAAAAAAAAGGGTAAAATGCAATGTTACCCTTTGCAAAATACTTGCAATATATGCAACTAACGTCAAAGTGAGCTGTCACATCAGTCCTCAGAGTCTGCAACACATGCATAGTAAGAACTAAAAAAAAAAAAAAAATATTCTGAGAAACTGCTGAAAACAAAATCCAAACTGCTATTAGTTTTGAGGAGACTCCAACTTCAGCCAGAAGAAACAGCAATACTGGGAAGCACCGCTGCTGATTAACAGAGGGAAAACTGAGCATTTTTACATCAGCTCTACAATCTGGGTAATTCAGGTCATCCCACCGCACAAAATGGCAACAGGCCTACTGCACGCATATCTGTCATTGCTTCTACAATACTACGCTTAGTTTTAAAGCTTTCTGCCTCAGAAAGAAGTCTGTTTAAAATAAAGGGACAAGCACAAATATTTCAGATATTGGAGAGAACATTCTGTTCCTTTAAAGAAAAGGAATCAAATATGCATTTCTTTTTAATGGACCTGTTGGACTGTTTCCAAAAAAGAAATGGTAACAGTCCCACTGTTTTGAGGCAAAATACCAGAAAACATGTCAAAGAAGTATTTGTAAATTACTTCAAACCTAACAGAAGCAGCAAAGCAGTTGTCTGGCCATGACAACTCATTTTAACAGCTGCATAGAAGAATAACATTTTCAGAAGGATGCAGGCTACGCAGCGACAGGCTATTCATCATTTTCCAATTTCTGATTTCATGCACTGTAGGAAAAGTTTTTAGCAGAGCGCATCTACTGCGGTCATTGTCTTTTTAAGAATACGGCACCATGTCAGTGTCTGAGTTTGTTCTGTAAAAAAAGGATGACAAAGTTTTCATGTCAATAAATCAGAATTCTTAGTTTTCAAATACAATTTTTTCCAACTACAGTTTCTGTTGTTGTACTTCCTTCTGGTATCTGAATAGAAACAACCAACAGAAGCTCAAAATTAGTAAAAAGAATAACAAATAGAAGCCAGTTAATGCTAAATTGTATCTTAGACAAACTTCCTTCTTGTGCCTCAGCTCAGCTGCGATAGCACTGAGATTCCTTATTGCTAACAAATAATTTCCTTTGCAGGAAATGCTATTGTAAGGAATAAATATTAAAACCCTAATGCTCCAGACCTCAAATTGCCACTCGCAAATAGTAAGTTCTTCTGAAGAGTAATAAATTATGAATTGGCCGATTCAAAAGGCTTTTAAGGCCACGTTTTTGTGAAGACAGCTTCCAGTTATGGAGAGTAAATCAATACATTCATGTCTTAATCTATAAGCAGGAATGACACTGGCAAGAACTAAGTCAATGTCACCTTCCTACTGCTTGTCCATCAGCAGGACACGTGGTGCAGGAATGAAAATGCAGATGAAGGAAAACCTACAGAGCTGGACATCCCATTGTGCAGGAGTCAAGGACAAAGGACAGGTGAAGTGAAGCACGCTATCGCAAGCCCACGGACCCCCTGGCCAAGGGGCTGCAAGGAGCCAGGGCAGCTTCAGGTCTGAGAAAGCCACCACAGGATTGGAAAGATCTGATCTCTGGAGGAACAAGTCGACTTCTCACACTGGAAGTTCTGGAAGTGAGAGGGTTATTGTTCCTGTAGTGAATCAGTGCTCTGTTAAAGCTTCCAAGGTACACACCCCACTTGTGAACATAAAAGGAAGAGCAAGACACTACATACAATGAAGCTGAAAATTTTAAGCAAGTGTAGAAAAAAATCCAACATGTTGGGGGGGATCCTAAATAAGCAAGAAAAAACTAAGTAGATTTTAGAAGAGAGATACAACGATCTCTTTATAAAAAAGTCAAGGAAAAGCGTAACTGAATACATGGAAGAAAGAGTTGGCTGAGCAGTATTTGGCTACTAGGTTGATTTCATTACATCTATCTAATAATTTATTCCCCAAGCATTATTTCATCACATCCTACATTATGCAAGAATTCCAAGCGACGTTTGAGTACTTATCTTCTGATGCTTAACGATTAGTCTTCAATTCACACTGGAGATGTTTACTTACAGAACTAAGAACGTTTCTCTCTGTGTGACAGCGCCGCTGGAGCTATTTCCCACATCAGCGCGACAAAATACGTTCAAAACCACTGCGATGCCTCTACGAGGATGAAGCTATGGAAGGTGGTGTATCCATATGGTTGCATTACACAACAAACCAGTTTCTCCAAACACCTAAGAGACCAGTATGCTTTTAATCTTGCAGTCAAATCCATATCAAAGAGAGGATGGAAACAGGAACTATTTGCATTCAAGTGTGCTCATAATAGTAAGCTCCTCGGTACAAAAACATTATTAAAGATAATTAACTAGTAAAAAACAAGGCCTCAGAATCTATAGTAGTTTCAAGTATTATGAACTGGCATCTAATATATGCTTTTCCATACAACAAGTGATAATAAGTGTCAAGGACTATTTCCAAATTATATTAATTATGCTGAGAATCAGAATAGATGAAAGCAAACTTCAAGTACCACAAACAGGAATAAATATTTTTTTTAATAAATTATCTCTCTTCTCCATTGACTACCAGCTCACAGAATGCAGAAAGTAAATATTTCTCCAGTAAACTACAGGAACTATACTGTGAAGGTATTTTACCGCATGAGAAAAAGCACAGAATACAAACCCAAACTAACTGCGGAGAATTGGAACGCTACCTCCAATCCACTGGCGTCAGAAGATATTTGCTTAAATGTTACAGCTTGATTTTAGAAGAGCCTAGTTAGGTTTTATCATTGCTAACAACATTATGGAAAGGCAAGAGTAAACCTAATCTCTGCTTTATTCTTTTAGACTGCTGGTAGATTACTCTTGAAGCCTAAATGTTTGAAAAAGCACTAAGACTGAATAAGAGCTTCCTGAAGAAATTCCTCTTTTCCCCTATTTCTGGTCCATTCACTCCTCTACACATCCAACATACACAGATAATAGATAAAACTCCCAGATAACTTCTGTGAATCACCAAGGGGCTTCTATACGTCCCTTCTTAAACTTTCTATTAATCATCACCACACTAACTGAATGTGTGCTACAGAACGAAGATCTCCCGGTATATATGCTCTACCTGTTTTAACATGTGGGCTTACAGCTCAGGAAACAATGAAGGACGAGTCACGGCACCAAAAATAAAAAATGGGGAAAAGCAGCTGGTGCCACTTTCACTTCCAAGTTCCCCTTCGGGCATCGAGTCACATGCCTGAAAGGAGAACCTTTTTCTTTTTTTTTTTAAATATCTCCCACAGATGCTTCTAAAAGATTCAAAACGCCTTACTCCTGGTTACAGTTCTACAAAAATCAGACTTTAAAAAAAAAAAATCCAAAAATTAAATCAAGAAAGCTCTCTACACCTTACCAAGTAGTGTGCCCCACGGGTATCTGCTCAGGACAGTTTTATCCCTCTTATTCTCCAAAAAACCCATCACGAGGGGGCGGCCAGCAGAAAAGCACAAGCCCTGCAACACGCAGAGGGGCCAAACGCCCTGGTGAAATCCCTCCTCAGCAGCTCCTGGAGTGCAACAGGCTGGGTACACAAAATTGTGTCTTTCCACACACTGAGCTCCCAACAGCTTCAAAGCAATCCCACCAGCTTGAACAACACGGTTCTCCTTTCAGTGACGTACTTTATTGCTAAAATTTCTTAACCCTGTTAGTTGTTACTATGATATAGTTAAAAATGTTCTGGGATTGTTAAATTCCTCCAGGCACGTGGAGCAAAAAGCCTGCAGAATTAACTGGTACTTCAAATGTGGTTTTCACAAGAGCTGACAGATCTGTAACAATTCCTGAAAACAACATAGGTTTGAGAAATTTTTCAAAGTGACGCATCCTGACATAACAGCTGCGTTAGCTATGGGGTTTAATTATATATCACACCACATCTGTCTGATAACAGGTTTCCAAAAATCTTGTGTATAAAGCAGTATGTTCATGAACAAACCGTACTGTATTTTATCCTGTAATCAATATTATCAACAGAAGTTCATAATACAATGTATTCTGCATCAATTAATCTACCGCCCAGCCTGGTCTGAGCTTTCACCTGTTGAATTTACAGTTAACTACTACGTACCTACTGATAGATACTGTAACAGAAAGAAAAAAAGTGTTCATAATAAATAGGTTTACTCTTATTCAATTGAATATATAGATTTTTCTGTTTGTAATAAAAAGTTCAGTCGTGAAAAAAAACAAACCAGTTCACTTGCCATGATGTGCTAACTGATGAGAAATTTCCAAAGGGCTGATTTGTAGGAAACTTGGGGCAGATTCATTGTTAAGGAGTCCTTGCATTTCCCAAACCAGGTGTTTGCAGAGAGGCACGCCTCGCCTGCAGCAGGGACCGTGAGCTTGCCAAGGATCCCCCAGCCTGACAAATCTTTCTGAAATTCCCTGTGTGGGTCCAGCAGCCAGCCCTCCCCAAGGCTTCTAGTCCAGGAAACCAAGATCTACACCTACCATTTAAAAGATAGCTATTAACAACAAAACTGCTCCTATCCTGAAACAATCAAGCTGTTAAATACAGTTAGGCATAAGTCGCAAATTCAGAAGTCAGGTAGAGAGGAGGTAAACAAATTAAGCCGGGAAGCATGGGATTCAGCCCCAGGTCTGCATGGAAGAACGGCCTCCTGAGCCCAAAGCAGCCGTCGTGGCAGCTCCCCGCTCACATCCCTCGCAGGGTTTGGTCACAAGCCTTGAGACCGATACTGGCCCATGCCACCAGGCTCCATCCGACCTGCCACCAACGTCACTAGCCATCTTAAAAACAACTCTGATCGCTTGCTGAAAAATTCTGAGATGCTCTGTGGCCTAACTGACAAGTTAGGTCCAAGGAGACAAAATTTGCAGAATTCCCACTGAAAAATGTTTTATTTTACTTTTCCAGCGAGGGGGTGAATGCTGACGGTCGGGGAAAGAGAGCAGGAAGATCTTCTGTTAGAACTAGCTTGTAACTATTCCTCAGACACCAAACCTCTGTGACTTTGCCCTGTTGTGACTATAAGCATCTACTATAACCATTATTTGGCCACGCGTAGTGCCAATTTCTATAAAATTGTATTATCCATCTATACGTTTATCTTAGTCACAAGTTTTTTCCTCTCCCTTGAATAGTGTTTCAAAATTGGAAACATAAAGCATTCAAACAGAAAAACATGTTTGTATTTTAACAGAAATTTTGGAAATTCTGAAACTCAAATTTGCTGGAACTCAAGTGGCCACATTTTGCAGGCAAGAGGAGAGGTTTTGAACTAAACGGTTAATCTCCAAGGCAAGACATTCATCTTATCCAGCATCTGAACTCAAAGGGACTCACTGCAAGCAAAACTCTATTTGTTTAAGTCTTCATTCACAAAAGCAATTTAAGTATTCGTTTTGCACACATGAAAGACTGAACCACTGAATAATGCTATTACCTTACCAAAGAGCCTAATATTAAATAACAGTTAGGTTCTGCTAAAAACGTTACATTCAGAAACACTTTAGGTAGTGCCACACAGTTACTACACATGCTCTGCATTTCCTTTCCAAGGTAAATATCCTGGGAGTTCAAAATTGTTAACTGGTATCAAAATCTCCCTTTTTATCATTTTCAATTCCTCCCAAACCAGTGAAGAAACAGCAATTCCCCCATCTATAAATCACGCAGGCTCAGCTTCAACAGCTTACCAGAAGAAAAACAACAGAGAACTTGAGATTGAGCCATCTTCTATGCAGAGTAAGCCCCCATCCCTCGTTCTTAACTTAGCGTCTTAACTTTTAAAGAGTGAACAGAGTAACCCAAGGAGCTCCAGGACTCCACGCTAACTGTTCTGCATTCAAACATGCGCAACGGCTAATGTAAGGCTATAACCAGCATCACGCTTAGTAGAAAACAAAAAGCTCATCCTTTCTAGGTTAAATCACACAGATATTACAGGCTAGTCAGTTCATTGCAATTTAAAAGAAACGGCAAAGCTCATTATGTTATTTATTATTTTTTTTTAAAATTAAATGAGAAAGCAAAACGTAGCAGGCAACATGCACAACTATGCTACTTATATCACAACTTGAGTAAACAGGCAATAAAACACAAAAGCTCACCCCCTCCCCACAAGAGCCTACTGTACAGAAAGCCCTCTTAAGATTCACTCCTCCAATGCAGTTAAGTAGAAGATTTCAGAAAAGGATGCACAAAAAACATTTAGCAGACTTAACAATTCGATTAAACAAGAGCCCTGAGAGTTTAACAAATGTTCAACAGCATACGCATAACATTTACAACAAGAAAGAAGAAAGGCACCTGGAGACATCTGACACTGGGCATGCTCTGCAGGCATCTCAGTGCGCACATGCTCTCTACCAGGTTGGAGCAGCCTAGCCACAAAGACCTTGGCACAGAACACTGCAGGGTGACAAAAAGGAAGGAAGAGAAGAAGCAGTTAGATGCCACAACAAATCACTCAAGGCAGGCAACTCATTAGTATGTTAACGTGGGTACTTAGCTATGTTATTTCTACATTAATCACAAGGTTAGCGGCCAAGGGTAAAATAACGACTGAAGATCCTTTTCAGAAAATAAGCCATCCCTCTATGCTATCAAGGATAACGAGCTGATTTTCTCGTTTGCAACTGCTCGGCTTTAGTGCCCGGCTGAACATTTTGACTTACTACCAGTAGTATCAGAGTTGTTACAGTTTGGTTCCGTCAGTTCAGCGATGCATCCAGTTACTGCTATCGACAAAAGAAGTTCTGCTGCAATGGGGGACGATGCCTTACCCAGCAAACTGGCCTGGCTGTAATCGCTTGCGAGGTTTTTACCTTTGCAGTCACCTTTGGGGAGAAGCGCGGGAGCTTTTCATTAGGGTGGCAAGTCTTTAGAACACAACCTGGAGGAGCTTCGGTAACTAAGGTTTGGCACCCCACGCTATCTCGACTTTCTCAAACAATTTGTGCTTATTTATTCTGACAGCAAAGCCAACGTTAACTTCTGAGGTTACAGTCCATGTACTGCAACACTGACACAACAACAAAAAAAATTAAGTATTTTTAAAGAGGAACACCACCTAGCTAAGTTCAAATTGCAAGACCAAGTTCTGCTTAGTCAAGATGCATAGTATCCTGATTAAACGGGTTATTGGGGAAAAAAGTTTGTATTATCACTTGTGGGTATCCGAAAGCCAAATTAGACCCTATCTACATTTATTACTCGTACCTCCACCCAAGCCAGAAAGAACCAAGCTGAACTACCAGACTCCACATTGCTGACACCAGAAGTTAGGAAAAGTTTGGAAATCCTTTTGTTTCTTTTCTGGACCTGAAGGAAGTTGATGCAGACAGACTCCCCAAACCTGTTATAGCTCCACAATATTATTTCGCAGTTCCCTTTAAGGACAGAATAGTACATATGCTACATAACCATCAGATAAATTTAGGGAAAAGGATTCAATTCCTCCCTATCGAGCGGTGCACAAGCCCAGCTCTAAAATTTGGCACAGACTTAGTTTTCAATATTTTTCACATAGGCTTCCAATTCAGTTATAACAAACACCAAATCTTTAAAAGAAAAATCCCACACAGATCGAGTTGAAAGTGGAATAACCGGAGGTGAAGACTCAGGGAAAGCGGTTATTGTGCCAGTAACGAGGGGAAGGAGGGAGCCCAGAGCAACTGAAGAGGTTAAAAGGTTAAAAACGTTATTTACTTTTAAATTTCATATCTTATGAATTAAAAAAAGATAGCCTAATATTTTCATCTCCATGCTAAGGAGAGAAATTAAAGCAAAACCAGGAGAAGAACAACTCTAGCAGCACCAAAACGCACTGGAATCCTCTCCCCTCTTATCCAGCAGGGAGGTTGCAATTCCACACGGATGTTCTGTACTATGCACTTGTCATGCGATGAGTGGGTGTATATACCTTACGTACAGAGGTAAAAATAAACGTATTTCTGCTATATTGTATTATTCTTCCTTCAATATGAAAATAAATCAGTTTTCCATTATTAAAAGTTTCTTATTGATGTTTAGAGAAACGTGATTTTTTCATTTAGCTATCAAGTAATTAATTCAGTATATCTATAATTACATTGCAATAACTCACTTTGACATTTCCTCATGCAAACACTTGAAATTTAGTTCCCAGAATTGTTCTCAGATAGTCAACCACTGACATTAGGGAAACTACCTTAATGTCAATGAGACACCAAAAAAAAAAAAATTTTTTTTTTTTTTTTTTTACTTTTAAAGAAAGATAGGATATACTGTTCAAACCCACTGACCGTGATAGCGAAGATGCTTGATCTTATATGACCATTTACAGCTCTGCTTCCAAACAAACGCGTCCAATTCAAGAAACTTCCTTTCTTATCTCTTTCGTTATTTAATCCTATTTGGCACAATACCTGAATGGTGTTTCCACAACACTGAACCATCAAAAGTGCTGCAGGTACGTGTTAAAATCCAAATCAGTTTTTGCATTTTTAAACACATAGGCCCAGTAAAAATTTTAGTTCTGCTCACATCACTTAGTAAAGTCATTGATTGAGAAATGCAACAAAATTCTCTCCTAAGATTTTCAGATAAGATCCACAAAATTGTGCGTATGATCTGTAAAATTTATCTACACCTACAGAAGTCCACAAATTATATGCTAAAAATCACTGGTTTAGGTTATTAGACCATGTTTTCTTTTAGGAACTACTCTAGCTAAATAAGCTGAATAAGAACTTAAGAGAAATAAGAGTAACTCGAGAACAACTTTTTACTTTATTTCAAAATACATTTAGACACAGAGGCCATTTCTGTGCCAAGTTTAAGCCACACAAAAACCCTGAATAAAAGGATTTACAAAAATCACTGCACACTCAGCTGTAGCAATGATATTGCACAATACTACAAATTAAATATTGCATTCCACTTCACACTAAGAGGGGAATGCGCAAATATTTGTGTGCTTCACTGACATGTTATTTCTTGACCCTGCTTGCATAGGAACTGTCATAAATAAAAGCATAATAGCGTACTAACGATTTAATTTTTGCATAACAAGAGCCTGAACTTACGCCTTCATTTTGCACTTGCCTTTCGTCAGGATCCCAGGGAGCTGCAGCGCTATTTAATAAAGTTTGGGAATAGGAAAATGACACTGGCCAACGGGTGTAATATTAAATGCACGTATAAGCCAGTGTCAAACCCACTGGCAGACAATAGAACCATACAGCCCAAGCTAAGGCCAATCAAAATTCCAATTTTAAGGAAGAAACTAATTTGCAGTGCAGAGCTTTAATCGACTCACATTAAGATAGGTGTGTGTTCATCTGAACGCACTACTGGCAGGGGAGGAGCAAGCAGATGAAAAGAGGGGCTTTACGGCTTCGTGGCAAGGAGTGAACGATGCTGAAAGAATAAAGACAAATAGAGAAACCCTCATTCTGATCTTTTAGATCCTTTATGTTTGGAAAGATTAATACATTGCTTTTGTTATTATAGGATTGATTTTAATTCTATATGCAAAGAACTGCTTTGGTGGTCCAGCCTCAGGAATTGCATTTCAAGATTTAGGTTTCAATCTTAAATCTCAAATTTAAGAAACCTACACAAATGCTTGCATTTACATTCAAAATTATAAATTCTCAGTAGTTTCAGTAAAAAAGGAATATGCTTCAATGTCTTTAAATGTCAGACGCTAAGAACTTCTTATATTAATAGTAAAGCATGCAGCAGTGTTCTTCCAAGGAATCAGCTTTGTAGGTGGCAACTTTTAGGATAGAGGCACAAAAATAAAACCCCATACCTATCAGCCCCTGAACAATCCAAATTTTACATTTACTTTTGACTTCTCATAGGTATACAGCGCTGCAATTTTGTTAAAGCACTGTAAAATGTCCCAAAACCTTGCACTTCAGTGCATGCGAAATGAAGACTTGTGTCACACAGAAATCCTCACAATTTCTTACCCCTAAAAAAAAAAATCACCCCTTTATCGTATAAAGCCCACTAAACTGCTCAAGAAATGAATATGGACTACAGCCTGTGTTCCTGATGGAACTAATACACCTTTGATATCAAGTGATGGAAATATTGCAATGTCATAATGAAGAATGACAGCATTTACATAAGGAAGCCTTATGGCTGGAAGCTTTATAAAGTATTAAAATTGTAACCTCGGAATTTTTCACTGCATTCATTTTATTTATACAAGATAATTTAAGGAATCAAAATTGATTAGTGTATTTACAGTTTGGGAAATTCTGTTCTTAAGGCAAAAATACTCTTGGTTTTGAAAAGCAGTTTCTAGACAGAGTCCAGAAAAGATTGGCGAGGGGAGGTATTTTGGAATTTCAAAGAAAAATATAGTAAAACAAATGAGGGAGCTAATTTACTCCATTATTTTTTCCAGGGAGCATGATTAATTATATTAATTCACTCCTCCTGCAACAACTTTTATCTTACACAGTTTATTACAAAACGCAATTCAACGTGAGAACCTAGCACACCATTCAAGTTCACAAATGCTGAAAAGTCTGAAATGCTTTTCCCAACTGTCTTGTGACAACAAACCAGCTCCTCAGTAAAGTCAGTTTATGTTCTGGATGTCCACAGGGCTACGAATAGAGCTTTGGACTGGCAAAAAAGGCACAACCAAAAAACTTCAACCTTTGTTCTCAATTCTCTTTGGGTTTTTAGCTATAAGAAACATGCGTGCTATTCAACATTGGTGATTTACTGTTTAATTTACTTTGATTTAGGCATGGGCCAACAGAACTGATACTTCTTTATTTCCATTAGCAATATTGATAAATTCGTGGGTAACTGCTGTGACTTAAACCCCTCCCTATGGCTGGGAATGACAGACACATGCCCCGGTAGCTCAGAGTTAATGCTTCAAAAAGGGGCGATTCTAAAAAGCAAACTTAGACTTAGGGCAGTATGGCCATTCATGAAACCTATATGCTCCCAAGTCAAATTTAATATCAAGCTCAGATTTCAGTTTCTCAAAAATCAGCATTAACCACAATAAGACATAAAAAAAAAAAAAAAGGCAGTAACACTGTTCAAAGGCCTTCAGTATTATTTTACACTTGCCAAGTTCTCAAACTCCATCCCCCTTTTGCTAGCTGGGATATCGTCCAGATCTTACCTGGGGTTTTCACCTTAAGCGGTTGATTCAAAACAGTGACAAGCAGAACAGTGTTGAACCAACTAGGTATTGGAACAAGTAGTCTGAATATTTGCAAGAGGTGGAAGAGTAAAAATGTCAAAGTATACTCTTAAGTGTGAATACTTAATCAGAAATAAAGTGTGGGGGCATGCATGTAACACAAATACACGTGTTCCACAAGTGACAGCCTGGCTTGGCACGATAACTTGTTCACTACGCTGCATGTTTTGGTGCAACTTTTAGTATCTTTGCTGAGGTACTCAAAAACAAAGAAACAATTTACGTCAGATCAATGGCAGTATTTTGCACTCGTCCTGTTCTCATTTCAAAACCAAGTTGTCCCTTGAGAGATGCAGTGTATCCACATGCTCCATACAAGTTTGTTGGAATCGGTGCCATCACACCACTCCCTTTCCCGTGTCCAAAATGCAGTCTCACATCCAGTCTTGAGCGTCTGCTTTGGAAGGCTGTTGGAGTACCAGTCGTACAATACATTTCCAAAATCCATGGAATTTAACAATGCACTCAAGTGTTCTGCTTTGATTTAAGAATGGCTACATTCTCAGGTCAAGAACCTTGTCTTAGATGTAATTTACTCTCGCATTTCTGTCCTTCAATGAACTACAAATGCAAAAGTGAATTTCTCAAAAATAAGTATCCACAGAGTGGCAAACTCATTTTAACTTGTGAAATGTTTTTGATTATTCCTTTACTGTTATCAGATCATTCTAAAAAAAATAGGTAACCAATAGCTGAGTCACCCTTCCATTAGAAAAATCCATTTATCTAAATGATTGCCATTCAAAATAAAAATCGCTCAACGTTATGACCTTCCAACAGCCATTCAAGATCTGCACACAAGCTTCTTGCATTTGGGGAAAAACACTAAGTGAGGAATCAGGAAATTTAAAGCAAGACAAAGGGAAAATAATTTATCAGATAAATTCTCCTCATTACCACACCGTTCTTCTATAGATAGGACAAGGAATTCACGGAAGGGTGATCGATAACGCAGTCCCACTCTGCTCCTGAAGATCAAAGTATGCGTTTGCTACAACAAAATGAATGCTACAAAAGGAATATGGGTTCAGTGGAGAAAAGATTAAATGCTTTCTTTGAATATAACAACAATCTTACTCCATTATAATTTATTCATCAGGATAAGACTCATGAGATGCAGCGTCTCGTTTTCAGGAAGATACGAAAGACTAGGAAGAAAATCCCAATACGTTTGTGTAAGTTACTCTGAATGTTAACTGAAATCATCTAAATTTTCCAAAAATACACAGTATTTAAATAAACCCTTGCTTCTTTCATGTACATACATCCCAATTCCCCCAGTTCCAAAACTCCTGAAGTGCGATATTCCCTTCTGCACTAACATATCCTATGTTACGTATAAAAAGGCCATTTGACAAGAAAAATGGCTTATGCAGCAGGAACAGAGGTGTTCCAGACATCCAGAGACAGCAGCACACCTGCTCAGAGTAAATCAGAACTGGGGGGAGAAGAGAAACATTGAAGAGAGCTAGTGCTGCCAACTGAAATAGCAGAAAGTTTGAGTGAGTAAGTTAAACACTTAGAAAAATGTGGCTCAAACTTGTCTTACACTCTTTTCTGGATTAAGTTTTTAAGGATGAGGCCTAACACAATCTAAAAATAGTGTTAACCCCATCTAAAAATCTGCTATAGACAAGGCAGTGTGCACTTCGACTTGACGCATCAATGCATATGAAGTCTGGGCTCAGCGCATAATAAAATGCTAGCTTCGCACATTCAGGGTTTGGACATCAAATGCTGCAGAGGAATATTTACACAGCCTTTGATAGCTGACTTACATTTTACTTTTTGAAATGTAAGATTCAAAACCCGGACAAGAACTAAGCCTCCAACTTGCATATACTCCCGCTCAAGTTCAACTTAGCTTTACTACTGCCTTTGGTAGGACTCTTTCATCTTTCAAAAAGTTAAGCAATATTAAATATCATAACATTGGGGATCTTAATCAGCAGGAGTACACATTTATGGTTCCTCTTTCCCCACCCCCCCCAATGTATTTTAAATTATTTCCTCTTTTCAGTTTTCATCATTAAAGATGCCAAGTTGACTTCTGCCTCCCCATTCTCTCATTTTAGAAAAAGGCACACCCTGAACAGCAAATATTCCACGGGAAGATGTTAACTCCAAGGTGAGTCTGATTGGCATGAGGGACAAATTCAACTGGATATTAGACGAGACTGCAAGAATGTGTCAGACTAAGGTTAATGAGTATTTCCCTTCGATTTTCCCTCAGGTTTTTTTAAAAGAATTAGACTAAAAAAGCATGCCCAAGACTTCTCCACCCTAACCAAATAAAATTCAAGTACTCAGAAAATCAAACCAGGAAACAACAGTACCCTGTGCACAAGCAATTCATTATATATATATTCATCAATTCAATTCAAGTATACTTTTTGCACAAAATACCACGCCAGCAAAACAAACGCAGAGCTAAAACAATACAGGAGATCAACAGCCCCTACAAGAGTTTCTTCTACAGTAGATTAAATAACGAGGCCTTAACATTCGCTTTAGTAGCCGTCTACAAAAAAGAACACTCAAGCGGCTTAGTGTTATTGCTATTAATATCAAAAGGAGTTGAGGCAATGCTTCGTACTAACTTTAGAAATAAGTTGCCAAGTTCATTAGAGCACTAAGTTACAATAAAGCTGGGCACTAGGAGAGGTGCAGGTCACCCGTCCACACCAGATATTTAACTCACATAGCTTTATCTTCCTATCAGCCACGGACCCGGCTTTCCTTCCTAACGCACACAAATACCTCCCAAACCTGTCTTTAAGATAGCACGTTGTAGCCTTTTATAGTAATTTCAAAATCTCAGATGAATGTGACTCAAAATACAACCGTACTCCCCTACTCTGAAACAAGCCCGCTACAACTTTCAAGTTCCTCTTGAGATCTGTGCCTTACAACTGGCTCAGCTATGCTTTGAAAACAACTAGGAACACAACTTTATGTTGAAATCTCATGAAGGATTTAAAAGGCTGACTCAAAATGTTGCCCACAACAGAACTTCAGATGATATTTCAGCAGGATAAAGCTACTGGAATTTGTACTACGAACAACTAGACAAGTTCTCTAAATTTCTGATGGACTTATCAGAGAACGTGGCTAGAAATCAGAGCAGATAGCTATTCCTTTCCTGAACTCGACTGAGAAGTTCAGCGAAGTCATTGGTGAGGCTTTCTCCTTTCAGAAGCAGGGTTTGTAAAGCTTTCGCTCAGTGCCCCTGTCCCTGTACACACTGCTTGCCAGCTCCACAGAAGGCAAGTTTATTGTATGCTCCTAGGTTCGTTTTCCAAGAGCTGCGATTTCCTAATAAATTGCACGTGTATTTACTGAATACGCCCTTCCTTACTCTAAGCTCAGCGGCTAACTCGGTGTGTTCTAACACTTCAAGCAGTTAAAGCAAGATACTGAATTTGCAGACAAACTCATCTAAGCAGAAGCAGCAAGATATAGTACAGGGTGACTTCTTACCTGAAACTTTGTTTCTGGGCTTCAGATCCACCAATCCAGAATGAAAGGGGATTCGAATGGGTTTTCCTTCTCAGACTTGTCTGTTAAAAGAGAGCAGCCAATCATCTTCAGCTTGGTGTATCTACTTCTTTCTTGAACGAAATCCCAATTACGTACTCCTAATGCTGTTAGAGAGACAAGGCAGCCTAGGCACCTTACCAGTCCGGTAACGACTACGTTAGTGGGGTCATCGGATTGGTGGATCTAAGACAGAGAAACGGATTCACGGACAAGAAATTGCTCCTTCCCCTGCCCTGAATCACCCAACGCACAACAAGTGTTTGGGGGCTACAGCTCACTTTGCAGAGATGAAGGGAAGATGAGAAGAAACTGCAGTGCAAGTAACGAAGCAAACGCTAAAGTTTCAGCTGCCAGCTTATGCCTCACAAGCCTGCTCCATGACTGCCAGAATGGTAATACACAGGTTTTCAAAACAGCCCAACACAGTTCTCCTAATTTGCCATATACATGCTCTAAAGCCTTTTACTGCAATGATTATTTCCCTGTCTCCAGGCTCAAAATGGTCTGACTTGCCTTACGCGTCTGCCGCACAAAGACGGAGTCTTCAAGACACTTATGATCTGAATGACAGCGCTGAGTTCAGGAAATTCCATGTCTCTAGAAAACAATCTAGAATTAGAAGAGAGGAAGCCAAGACATGCTGCTCCTGAGACAAGAAAAAGTCACCGCTTACTGAGCAAGATGATAAAAGGCCTTCATCCAGCACTTTCAGCGCTACACTTCGAGTTTAAGTGACTAATTTAAAGCAGCTTTAACAGTAACACCTAAGAGAAGATGGAGCCTGCAGAACGCCCGCCCATACTATGTGTGTAACAGAAAGCATAGCCTAGACAGAGACCAGACTGCACCTTCCAGTCAGATCTTCAAAAAATTTGAGATTTTATATGGCCTATAAAATTTCCCCTAACAGCAGCCAGAAGCAACAGCAATGTTTTCTAGAACATAAAGCTGCGACATCCACAGAAGAGCATGCCAGCGCTGTCTCTCACCCTTTTCTCTGCTCTCCTAGCCCTCTGGAGAGCTGAACCAGGCGTCCTTCAGCTTCCACAACTGTGTCCCACGTCTCAAAGTCCCAGCAGCTTGGAGAAGGAAGGTTGGGAGAAGCTGTGCCAAGAAACTGTCTCGATGAGGACAGTCATATCCCTGACCACCCAGAGCTACCCGAAGAAAGGAGCTTCTTCATCGTGGGGCGATTTTCTGCTTTTCTATCACTGGTAAAGCGATAGTCGATTATAGGGCGACATTTCAAGGACAAAGCAGCACTGTAAGCCTGGTGCCATGTCCAATCTATGATTTTTAAGGCTGCCAAGTAAAGCGATAAGATGTCAAGGCATATGACTCAGAATTTTAAGAGTACAATATAGCTCAGTAAGAAGCCAGCTATCGAAATTATATAAATGTACTGATTTGCTAAGTCACAACAGAGCCAGCAGGGTGTTGGAAGGAGAGGCACTTCACCATGAAGGCATTCCTTAAAAGTACTCACAAGTGTTACTGCGCAGGTCTGATTTTTGTCTCGAGATGTGCTGGCGTGATGGAGACAGCCTGAATATCAAGTTTCCCTGGCTAGTCCTTTGCTGCCGAAACAGCATTGCCTAAAAGATTCTCTATCAAATACAAGCTGTAATTGTAACTTAAATTTTGCAAACAGATTCCAAGCATAAATTTCAAAAAGCTGTATCTATTTTTGTCCGAAATCCTTACATTGGCGTGACTGAAAAGGATGGAAGATGTGAACAAGGTATCATCGTACGAGGCATCCTGACATCCATATGCCTTGCAAAAAGGCAAACACTGCAAGTTGTCACATCGCCTTTTGTACCAAAACTCCGTTTTCAAGGACTTCTCAACAGTACGAAACTCAGAACGGAGCCTTGCAACTCGTAACACTGAATATACAGTTGTGTTTCTCCTCTAAGTCAATGAACAAACCAAAATCTTGTAGCGCTGCCACAGCTACAAGTTGACCTGAAAAGCTTTTTTACCATTTACCCAGAAAGTGCATCAGTCCCTATTCCTAGCAAGTAGGTACCTACCCACGCCTTATAAATTTCTCTCTGTATTCATACAAAAAATGGGCCTGGGAAGCTGAACTACTCTTTGATTCCCATTAATAACATTAATTTCCTGGGGTACAGGGATGCAAGTCCCCAGGGGACCTGGACTAACAAAACAACAAAGAAACAACACGCCTTCAAACGCTCCCATTGTTAATTTAGCCTGCATGAGAAGCAAATTAAATTACCAAATAGAGTCAGTGCTTTTTTGGTTGTTAAGATACAAATGGCATTGCGTTATTTTTGCATTATCTGGTTTCGGTCGTGCACTACTCGTACTGGGAAATGTGTGGAAGTGGTACAGGCAAACGGAGTAGGCTGTCAGACATCACACCACTGAGCTGATAAACACACCAATAAACTGGGGAAGGAAGGGATTTTCCAGAAAAAGTGGATTTTCTGTGAATAATGAAGCACTATCCATACTATGAAAATTAAACCGAGAAATCAGATTATATAACAACATAAACAGTGGCATTAGTATAAAGAAGACATTGCCAGAGAAAAATAAGTATTGTTATTAATCAGCATTAAAGAACTCAGTAAATATTCTCATTTTCCTTCAATTTATTTGCTCCCTTGCAACAACAACAGTAACAAGAAATTACTTGTCATAGAGCAGCCCTCTTATAACCATGGTCTCTTATTCTCTCCCACACATCATTCTTCTTGCATTGGCACGTTTGCTGCAACATCCATTTCATTTTAAACCCATCAGCAATCTCACTTTGCACGCTGCTGCACAAGCAAAGCTGCACAGGAAGATGAAACTGAAAATGCCAAAGCAATAGTGACCTCTAAACTCCACAGCAATAAAACGTAACGCATCAAAAGACATACATCAAGTCGACTGTACAAGTGGCGAAGGTGTTTTAGAAAACACACATGAAATGAAAAGGTACATCCATCCTTCAAGGAGCGTTCCCAAGTCTCTCTAAGGGTACAGCTTGTAACAAGGCAGTTTGTTTTGCTGAGATGCTGCTGCAACGCTTATAGGTGACCCAAAATTTTTAGCAATGTTCAACAACTCTGCCTAAGGGACAGAGTCAGCACAGTCTGAAACGCAGAAATGGCATATGTGTCCTTTACAACTTTTTAAAGGAGCAACCCAATAGCACGTTGGAGAGGGCAGCTGGCGCGCACACCAGTGTGCCTGCAGAGACGTGATCTCATTCCACAGTGACACCTGGACACTGGATTTACGAGCACAATTCGGGACTTCTCGGTCCCAAGCCAGCGCTCACAGGCAACTCATCGCCCTGAAAGCTTCCCAGCGGTGCTCGCACACACAGGTGCTCATACACGCGTTGCAGGCAGCAAGGGAACTTTCTCTGCTGCATCTTACTCGCTCAGCGTTGTTGCAAAGGTTGAAAAATTTAGTCACGTTAGAAAATTTAACTGCGTTGTGAGGCCAAGTAAGTCTCTGGATCTCAAATGAGATTTAAAAAGCCTTTGGTGAAACACTAGCGTTTAGTGTCCCCAAGAAACTAACTTTTTTCTATTAAGAGCTAAAAGCAATCTAGTTTCAGAATTTTCCCTACAAACGGAGCATCGGCAGTTTTCCATCACCCGTATAAACCGATGGCTGCTGCCACAACCATCACAAACTTCAGATCACTTTTTTCTTTGTAACCTCTCTTCTGCATCTTTGTATTCTCCTTCTTCCCTTTGCCACCCCATTTACCCCCTCAGCCTATTGTTTCCTCTAACCCTTCCCAAAAGATACAGCTTTCCACACTTCTTTGTCCACCTCCCTCATTTCATCAGCACTCTGCTGGCTCTGAATTCGGCTGCCTTGCTCTAATTCATTTTCTTAAGCTCTTCCTTCCCATTTTCTGCACCACTGCCAAAGTCACAGCAATCTATTCTCTTTATATTTGCATCCTTCCTCTTACAGGCACTCTCTGAAATGTGACTGTCACTCTGACAGCCTGTGCAGCAGCACAGATCTTAATCCCCTGCCCCAAAGGCTCATCCGTGATTTCCTAACAGCCACCTAACCACCACCTCTTTAGATAGCTGCTCTAACCATTTCCTTTTTTTCCCCATGTATGAAACTGCTCAGCATGCCACCAACTGCATGCTTAAATGTCTGACACGCAGCTCTCAACTCTAAATTAGCTACCGAAGATTAAAAAAAAAAGATAACTGCAAAGCAAATGGACTGTTATCCTACTGACGAGAGCACAGCTAGTTTACACGGAGGTTTACAAACGTCTTGCTCTCCATCTACTCCCAGCCTTCGATTAAGAAGCAGTCACATTTTAGCTAGAACAGTACCTCCTTTGTTTCAGATGCAAAGATGATCGTTGCCTAGTCCATCTGTATCGCTACAAAAGTAAACTCTTTGAAGGGATTCCTCCAAGAACGCGTGGAAAAGAATTCACAAAAACGTAACTGCCCGTTTTGTGTGCAATGATTGAGACAGGGAAGAAAAAAGCCAGAATGTTACAGCCCTACTGAGATACATAAGGCAGCTGTATTTTAGTTTCCAAACAGAATGCTAAGATTTCTTTTTGCACTGTAAAGCTTTAAATAGTTTTGGGGGCACAGCCATCTCCAGTTGCAGTAACCAAGGAACTTCAGGTACCGCCGGCATGACTTAGAGAAGAAGCTGCTGCTGGCAAGGCATGCCTATGTGAAATACTTTATTCCGAGACTGTTATCTTTCGGATTTGAAGACTTTCAGCTCACATCAAAGTTCTGCCAGGAGAAACTGAAAGACTTATGGCAAGACATTCAATTAGAGTTCTTCATTTATTATTTATAGAGGCACTTAAACACTGGACATTTTTATGAGAGACAGAAAGAGACGTTCTAGACAGTGAGGGCAGTATATAAGGAAGAATATTTTCCATATAGATAACTTTAAGATACAAATGCTAATTCAATGTAAACAAGTGCTCGCTGGTTTTATTCCTAGGCGTGGTCTTTCCATAATCCGCTCATGCTACTACCACGGAGCGATGTTATATTGAATTTAAACTGCCAGCTCTGCAGCAGTGGGGGGGGTCTGTGTTTGGAGAACAGCATGCGCATCAAGGACACAGTGGAAAGACAGATGATAATAAGCTCAGTAAGTGAGAGAATTTACACGCAGTTGGCTTTCTGCTTCAGTAACCGTGTCCCATAGGTGCCTGCTGGGTGCAAGAGTCTCAGAGCAACAGATTTATTTTTTTTATATACTATCCACATCTTATGCTGCAGGCAGTTCATCCCATAAACGTGTAACTTTTTAACCTGTATAAAGATACATCTTCACCATACTTATTTATTCTTTTACAACCACTTTAATACAAACTGAGAATTACTCCCTACTTTGAAAGTCTGCTGGTAAAAGTACGGTTCCGTGAAGCTTTCCGAGAAACTGAAAAACACAAGGTTTTTACCAGGTATCGAAGACAAACGCATATATGGGTTTGATGCAACTGAGCAACACAGACTTTACACACAACTCAGAATCTGTAGGTAAAAACCCCTTATTTCACATAGCATCATTGATGGTACTTCACCTTAAGAGAGAAAAAAGTTTGACTCTTTAAAGGAGCAAAGAGGTTACAGTTATCTAATTGCACAGAGAAAATCAAAACCAGGGGAAGAAAGAGCCCTTTCAATCATTTTGGCTGGCCCTCCATCTGTTCTGGATTATTTCCTTACTACTCATTTTCTAATAGGTTGTCCACTCAGACAAAGCATTTAACTGAGACAGCGTAAGTACGAAGGTATCTAAACTAAAACCACCCCCGTCAGATCCCTGCTAGCCTAGATCTGGACCTCCCGCAGTCAACACAAGGTAAACTTTGAGGCCTTGTGCCTCTTGAAATCACCTCTACAGGCAACGGGTATCTTCCCTGTAGAGTTAGATACCATCTACAAATGAAATGTCATAACTAAATCAAATGCTCATCACCGTTAAAATGGCTAGATGACATGATGTACAAAACTAGAACAAGACATGTAAAGCCCTAAGCTGTCCTAAGAGATACAGTGACTTCAGAGCACTCGCTAAGACTTCATACGGCAAATGAAAGTTGTCACTCTGAAACCTTAAAATATTTCTCTTAGATTCCAGCTTTAAAAATAGAACAGTATTATTTCCATGACTGATTTTTCTTTAAATAAATGCAAATGATCTATCCAGTAAAGGCACAGTTGAGGGCTAGAACATCGCGTTCTGAACTTCCGTGCAACTAACATGTTGACACATTATCTCTTATTTATCAGCCACTCAGAATTATATTGTATTTGCTTTTCGGAACTTTCGCATCATAGGTTTGCTCCTGTAATTGCTATAGATTCAGCCTTGCCATTGGAAGGAAGTGATCGAGTACCCAAGGTGCACCAAAACCAATCTCCTGTATCAGAGAGAGGCGTAAAACATCCTGCTTTTAGTAAACAATAACATTCTTAAAAAGAAAAGCATCGCGCTAAGCCTGACAGGCTAAGATGATCCCTGCTTTAGGGATGTTTGCCACCAGCATTAACAACCGATACAAGAGTTTGCATATAATACTGAAATCACTGACTGAAAACTCTGTCAATACGGCTTCTGCTTTGTGTATTTAAACAAATCTTCCGGAGAATCTTATCTTCTACAACACACAAGAAGGCAAAACCTCCAAGCCACGTCTTCATTCAGGAATGACTTTCAATGATTTTAGTGAAACATTTACACTCAAACGCAAGTGTTTCTATGCAAGCCTTCCCTAAGGTTGAAATTAAATTCAGCTACCAGCTACATTTTAGAGAGTATCATTTTCTACTGGAAACTACGGAATTAACTGGTCGTCTTATTAAATTTTTATATTTATTAATTTCTTGTGAAAGAAAAATTTGTTACTTAAGCCTCCTACTACCTAATAAAAATCTTAATAACCCCCATCGATATTTGCATCGATTAGCACATTTCCCAGGTCCAACTGTAAATAGAGGGTACAACAAATTATCAGCAACAGTTACATTTCCTTCTGCCTGCTAACAATTTGGCCCCGAAGAGAAGAAACTTCTAAAACAGGAGAGCATTTATAAAAAGACGAGTGAGAAAGTTGAGCGAGGCAAACATACCTTCCAGCCTCAAATGCTTTTTTAGCACCTCACATAACCCCAGGCTGAGGAGTTATTAGTAACCCTCCATTTCCAGGTGGGATAAAAAGCCACCAGAACTCACTTTACACCTCAGAAATTTAGCGGACATCTTTTCTGTAGGCGACTCGTCCTGTAACGGATACCCGCACAGCTGCCCCCAGCCTTTATCCTCCACGCTGCTGCAGTCCACTAACGCGGAAACAGTTCTGATGTCACCCACGGTTAAGTGCAAGATCACCGAATCGATAGGGATGAGGAAAGGAGGCTCACGAAGTACAGCTTTTAAGCTACTGGCCTCAGTGATTAGAAACAAATACAGAAAGAATCGCAAAGGTTTGGGGGGGGGGGGTTTACCTCTTTTTTTCTTTTTTTTCTTTGTAATTTCTGCTACTTGAGAGCAGACGACACCTGAACAAAGTTTGTATTTTCCAGATCAGGTAGTTTAGCAAACTAAAAAACCCATTTAATGTCTCCACTGAACCCAGCTCACCTTCAGCGTGCCTTAAAAGCCATTTTTTTTTTTTGCATTTTACCGTCCAATTCTGCAGTATTTAATGGAATTTTGTATGTGAAAGCAAATGATGCTTATGACAAACTAGAAAATATTTACTGATTATTATTCTCTCTCAGCTCCTAACTTAATTTTATTCATCCCTAAAGGCAGTAAAATTAGGGCCTCCTAATTTTTGGCTACAAACATCTATGATTTGCTTATATTAAAAAAAAAAATTTCAAAAACCAACCTCCTCTTTCTATTGCTTCCATCTGGCCGCCTCTCCACTAACCCGAATTTAGCGGCGTAAGCGTTAATTAGGGGGTATAACAAATACACCAATTAGGTCTAGTTAGATAATCCCCTGTTTGCTGGACCGGAGCTCCAGCCCCGGTGCTGCCCCGGGTAGACGGGAGCTGCCCCCAGCACCGACCCGAGCGGCACCGCTGCTGGAGGAGCCCCAAATCCTCCCGTTGGAAGTTTAAATCCCCCCCACCCCGGGGCCCACCGGCCTCTCGCAAGTGCCACCGGGGAGGGCCCCGGGGGCTCCGGCGGGGCCGGCCGGGGGGGGTGCGGTGCGGGAAGGCCCCGGCGGGAAACGAGAGGCTGCAGCTCGGGGAGGGGGGCGGCGGGAGCCCGAGCCCCGCACGGCCGGTGTGCTCCGGGGCATTTCGGTTTCGGTTTTTGTAGCGTGTCCGCATCACCGGGCGCGATTTTCCGCGCCTCCCAGCCCGGCTCCTGGCTTTTGGGGAGGTTTTAGTGCTTTGATTTTCTTTCTTTTTTTAATTAAATTAAAGCGCTCGTCGCGCGCCGGCCTGCGCCGGGAGGACCGACCGGCGGCCGCGGTGGAGGAGGGGAGCGGAGCGGAGCCGATCCCCCCCTCCCTGCGGGGCGGCGGGAGGAGCCGAGCGGGCCGGGGGCGCCGGCGGCGGGGCGGGCCTGGGCCGGGGC
Organism: Grus americana; assembly: GCF_028858705.1. Taxonomy (NCBI): domain Eukaryota; kingdom Metazoa; phylum Chordata; class Aves; order Gruiformes; family Gruidae; genus Grus; species Grus americana. The sequence goes on from NC_072865.1 coordinate 19,062,326, forward strand.
CGAACGCGGCCTCGCCGGAGTCACCTTCGCGGCGGGGCGGCGGCGCCGGACCCACCCGCAGGCCCGGGCGCGGCGGCGAGGCCTACCGGCGGGCGGAGGAACGGGGAGGAGGGGGGGGGTGCTGGAGGAACGGGGACGGACGGCGGCGGCGGGAGGCGGGGGTCACTCACCATCAGCTCGATGGTCTTGTCCTCGATCACCGAGTCGGGCTCCATAGCGGCGGGCAGCTCCGCCGCGGCGCCCCGCCCGCCCCCGCCGCCTCCCCGCGCCCGCCAGGCCCCGCCGCCGCCGCCGCTCACCCGCCCGCCCACCCCCCCCCCGCCGCCGCGCGCGCGCGCGCGCGCACACACACACACACCACACACACACCCGCGCACACGCACGCGCCAACGCACGCACGCTGCGTCCTCCGCGACGTCACCGACGCCCGGATGAAGAGAAACACACACACACACACACACACGCACGCACGCACCGCACCCCCCCCACCCCACCGCCCCTGCGAACCGACCACAACTCCCAGCGGCCCCGCGGCTCCTGCGCCGCCATTGGCTTGTGGGCGGCTCCCGGCGTGCCCCGCGGCCAGCGCGGGGGGTGCTGGGAGCGGCGGGGGTACCCGGGCCGCGGGGGCCTGGCCGGGGCCCTGTGGCGGCGTGGGGCCGCGGCCCGCCCTGGCCTGGCTCAGGGATTTCCGCCCGCGGAGCCCGGGGCGCGCCGCCCGACGGCACCGACCTGGATAGCCACCGCCACGGGGCTCAACCGCGCCCGGTGTCCCTTGGGTGCCCGTCGCTCCCGGGGAGCGGCACCGGCACTGGAGCCGCCCCGTCTCAGTCAGGGCAAAGCGGCGCCTCGGCCCAAAGGCGGGGTGACGGGACGAGCGGCGGGGCTTCACGGGGAGAGAGCAGGGGCCGAGAAGGACGGCGTCTCCTCTCGCCGCGCTGCCCGGGACCGGGGTCCTTTCCGCAGAACCGAACCGATGAGCGTGACGGCCGTCCTGCCCCGTTTCTTACGGTGCCCGTTTGTGGCAGAGGAAATGGCGTGGGGTTTGCTGCAGGATGCCGGGTGTCAGAAGCTGGAGGACGCCTTTGAGACCCCACCGTCTGCTCGCCCTGTGCTCTCCTGCCATCCCGCCTTTCCCTATCCCGCCTTATCAAATTAACAAATTTAAGTAGATGACTTTATCTCGCCCGCAATAAATTCACTTCATCTGAGTCAGGTTTAACATCCTAGCATTGAACCAGGAGTTGGCTTCATTTTGTTTTCCTGCTTTTGTACCTGCGGAGGGCCCAAAGGGAGGGCAGAACCTTCCAGCAGCCGGTCCCTAGGAGAATCCCCGCGTCAGCTAAGGAGCACGCACAAGGAAGCGTCTCTCAAATCCTTTTGACTTACCCAGAGAGGAAGTTGGCCCCTGTCTTTGTGCCACATCTGAGGACTATGTTTCTAATTTTTAATCAAGAAAACACTTGGTGGGAAGCAGGACGAGCTCAGGAGGAGTGGCCAGGTCAGGCAGGCTTTGGTCAATGTCGCAGTAAGGTTTATTTTAGGATTTGCGAAGAGTAACACTTTCATAAAGACCGATACTTTGGTTGGTGTTGTAGCTAATTGCTGCAAGCTGTTAACACACCTCTGACCGAGTTTCTTCTCAGTGGCAGAGCTGGGTATTACCCGCCGAGCCCCAAATGACAGTTAAAACCCCAGAGCAGTTGCAGCACGTGATGGTACCTTAGGAAATAAGAAACCTCACCGTCCGAGCCCCTGCACGGCCATGGCGTAACGGGAGGAGGCATCGCCGCCTGGGACCCGCAGTCCTCCCGGTGCTCTCGATCGGTCTGTAGGGACCTGTGGTTGGAGGATGGGACTTGCTTTGTTTAACAAACTAAAGCACCAACAGTAGTTTATTTTTACCTTTTTCCTCGTAAAACAGTGAATACACGGAAACTTGTTAGCATAATGGTTTTTAGAATTACCAAACTATTAAGCGGTGTTGGATTTTTTTCCTTAGGTGGTGTTAAGAAATGAAAATAGAACCCATGAAAAATGCCAGCTTCTGCAAATGGTACTTAATTAGGAAAGCATTACAATATGCAGAATCACGTGCTGATTCTGCGCGCTCCACTGTCTATTTAATAAACAGTTTTATTTAATAAGTCCTATTCTGTCCAGTCACGTGCCTCAGAACTTATCTTGCTGGCTTTGTTCGGTCAGGCATTAGTGTCAGTGCTTTTAAACGGAGTACCAATTTCTGCTTGCCTTGCTACTCCAGCTGCTCAGTGGAGGTCCACCCCACCACGGATATACTGAAATGGGATTATTTGCCGACTGCCAGCGGGCACAGCATTGGGAAAATAAGCGGATGGTCCTTGTAGATGAAGACAAAGGGCTGAATAAAAAGCCTGAAAAGGAGATGCACCGTACTTGTGAGGAAACGTGGAAATGCTTGGGTAAGGTGGCGGCATTTCTATCCAGCTAATCACAGCCCTTTGCAACGAGCAGCTTTTTCAACCCCTGGGGTCTGTATCCTGCTGGCAAACCGCGGCTCGCCGCCATCCTCCACTACCACCGCCGTGGAGAGGCACCGAGCATCCATAGGCTTCGGCTGCCAGGAGCGTCAGGTGGGGTTACGGGATCGGCGACACCGAAAGCTCAGGTGCTTTGGGTGACCGAGGGCACGCAGGCTGCGATCCGATGACACAGCAGGGACCAAATGTGTTTGTAGGCATTGGAAATTGGAAGCAAAAATGTCATAAGCAGCAATCTGATGTGACAGCACAGCACTAGTGACTCCGTGCTGGCAATGAAAATGGACACAGTAGCTTCAGCCTAAGCATTTTTTTCCCGTTACCTGTTTAAACCTCTGCCAAACGGCTAAGATGAACAAATGTAAATGTCAGAAAGTTCTTTCTCACTGACAACACACCTGCTGTGCCGTACATTTATGTCAGCAGAAATGTATTTTATTAATTCAAAAATGCTTAAAAGAATACTTATGACGAGGTCTAAACTCTTCTCATAGCATTTAAAACCGTAAAGCAAGAGCAGCAGATCTCCTTCCCCATCAAACTGCTGCTGCTGCTCAGAGTCTGGGGGTGAAACTGTGACATGTCAAACCTGGGCACTGGGGCTGACAGCTGAGCTGAATTCTTTCCACCTTCGCATCACGACCTATAACAAAGGACTCGCAGGTCAAATTATACCCTGTCCTTCACGTTGTGTAATGCCACCGACCTCGGCGAGCTCACAAAGGTGTCACCGAGACCGAGGTGGGACAAACTCCAGCTTGCTTTTGCTCTCCCTCTAATCAGACATTCGCTCTGTAGATCAAACAAGGCAGCAGATATTTGTTTGTGACACCAAAGTAAAAAATCAGCATGTCTCAGTCTAAATATACGCAGGGAAGAGATTTGCTGACTGGGACAATGGTATTTTACATGGCACTTTCCAAAGTACAGCTGCACAGTCAGGTGAGTTTTCTGACTATGGAAAGGATTGCCCAGCACATAGGAAAAGAGAAAAAAAAAAAAGGCAAAAATCCTCCAGTTCTTTGCAGAAAGAGTAAATCTGTGGTCTCGTTCTGGCAGTCTGAACGGTTAACGCATTGCAACGACGGACGAAGCAGGACAGAAGCAGGCGCGGGTCTTCAAAACTGTGGCACGAGCTGCCGGCTGGAACTTGAGTTCCTGTAATCTCCTTTTAATTGCATGGAAAAAAACAATTTCTGTGATATGGGAGAGAAAAATGTTGAAAATAATTAAGGAAAGAATAAAAAAAAAAAAATCACTTTTTTTTTGCTTTAGTGCAGAACACCAAGAAAAAGCAGGAGTAGGGGATATCAGTCCTTAAAGTAAAATTGTTTCTGAGCAACTCGTGACTTAAGAGCTCATCAGGACCGAGTGATGTGTCCAAGGCAAGGTCTAATAAGATGGATGAAAACATCAGGGTTTTGATAAATTTATTCTGAGATCCAAACCCACTGGATTCTGCTGGACCTGAACGCTCTATTCCCATGACTACGTGAACCGCACGACTGCACTAAGTTGAGGAGCACGTCTCTGGGTGTGTGCTCCGAATTCGGGTTAACGCGAGGCCGTATCACCGGCTCCTCGGTGTGTGTACGGCCATTTGCTGACAGATCTGTGTCACGCATCTGCACGGCAGCAAAGCAGGGACAAAGCTGGTCATTAGCTCTAACGATGACCTTGTTTAAGTGGAAGCACACCAGGGTGGTGGGGCAGTTTCAGCCTCAGAGGACTCGCTCTGCCAGTTTTCCGGCGAGGATGAGGACCAGGGGGAAGTAGAAGAGGGAAAGCCCCGGCGCCAATGAACCGGAGATACCTCTGCATTGTGCAACAGCGCAAGAATTAAGGTTGGCATCGTCCACACCATATCGAAGCAAAAGTAATTGTGCGTTTAAAAGAAAGCCCTGGAAAGGTTGTGTCACGGGTGCAAAGACCGGCACTGCCCCAAAAGGTGTGGGCATCTGAGTGACAGCGTCCGCTCTGCAAGGGGGCGAGAGGCTGCCCCGAAGAGCTGGGGATGCGCCGGGATGCAGCCCCAACCCAGACCGTCACCCCTGGGCTGGGACCTCTACCGAAACTTGGCTGTCGCTTGAAGTCCGTGTTATCCGTACGTTCATTGCGTGATGCGCCTAATTCCTCTCCCAACAGGTATTTTCCAGCAGAGAGAGGACAAACTGCATCGGGACCGGGTGGGCGGCGTGGGGGGAGCCCGGCAGGTAGCCACGCTGCCAGCCCTGGAGCCTGCCCAGTCCCGCGGAAGGATTTGCTCACTAATCCCCTCCAACCTCTTCTCGCGCACGGGCAGGTCTGTCTGCAGCTCACGCTGCCGTGGGCCAGCACCCCAAAAAGCACCTGGGGGAGGATACTGGGACCGACACAGTAGAGAAATATTTCCCAGTTAGAACACAATTCAATTTTTTCTCCCCAAGTCTTTTCTGTATAATAAAGTGATTTATTTTTAAATTTCTGCAATTAGTTTAGGCCTGGAATAGCCCAGTCAGATGGCAGGTCATCCTGTCAGCCCGTCCCTTGTTCCAGGGCTCCTGCTTGGTGTTAAAACACCCACGGGACGAGGATAAAAGCAACCGGCCATGGGTGCCTCCCAGACAGGCTCCTCCGTACCAGCAGGCAAGGACGCTGCCCCCAGTCCCACCGCAGCTCCAGCAAGGCTGCAGACAGGTGGAAAAAAAGAATAAAAAAGAAAAATAAGAGACGGGCAGTGGAAAAATGACACAGTCTCTGGGATTTGCTATGGAGCTGGCAGGAGGTAGCTGCTCAAATCCTCCGGCAGCTCCGTGGGTATCCATTTCCCAAACTTCAGATGCCTTCCCGAACTCCCCAGCCTAACATAGTGTACTCACTAAACCCCTCGTCTGAGGATCTTGCAATCATTTATTTGGCTGTTTGGATAGGGATCAGAGGTTACTCAATGGCCAGTGACAAGTTACAGCACAAGCAAAGCTGGGGCAGGTACGTTTCAAATGCTCCTGCTGGAAGAATAATTATTGAACTAAGAGCTGGTAGGAGTAAGATATAAATAAATGTTCTTGTTAGGACAGGGACCAGTGCCCTTGAAGTATGAAAATATTTATTCTTCCTTCAGAGAAATATTTTGTAGCCAATCTGGGGTGACACGGGGTTTGGTGATTTTTTTTTTAAAGATCTGGAAAAAACCTGAGCAGATTCGGAAGGATTCTTACCCAGTAACAGATACACTAACTCTGCCACCACCCAGCCAGAAGCAGCCGGTCCTTCTCCAGCTCTGCAACAGCACCTAAAATAATGAGATGAGGAGTGAAGGAAGCTCAAAATACCACTATTTGTAAATAAGGAAGAAGAAAAAAAAAATCAATGCAAAGCCCTCACATCCTTGGGTGCAGGAGGAGGTGCTGCCTTCCCTAAGGCTGCACGGGACACGGAGCAGCAAAACCCGCATGGCTGTCCTGTGAGCGCCCAGCGCTGCTTCTCGCACGGCCACGGCTCACGAGGACGCGGGCACGGGGCTCACGAGGACGTGGGCACGGGCGGCACTGCTGCTTTGGGACGATGGGGCAGAGGGCACCACAGAGAGCACGGATCCACGCTCCCAAGCACGGGATCCAGCACCCCAATTTTTCTTTCCTGTGGCTTTGTTCGATAAGGATGGGGCGATAAGGAACGGGGAAAGCAGGAGGAAAAGCAGGTGTGGGCAGCGAGATGGCTGCCAGCTGCAGTGCCGGGGTTTTGTGACTCACCAGCACTTGGGTTGTGCTGCTTCAGCTGACACATCCTACGTGATAAAGCAGGACGTGAGTTTGTGGTCTGAAGATCAGAGCGAGCCAGAAGATCCCGTTCCCAAACGTGGTTTAACGTCTGACCCTCTGCCCGCCACGGGATCACCGCTTTCCTTCATGCTCCTCCGCAGACCCTCGTCTCCTGCTCACAGACCGCTGCTCATCCAGGTCAGACAAGTTCCACCACTCCTCAGGGCTCCAAAACCAACCAGAAACCATTTCTCAGGCGTAAGAAAACAGCCCATAGTTGCTCTTTTCATACATAGGTGAAGCCAGTAACATAAAAGCCCCCCAGTACGGCAGGACCTGGTCTTGAATATGGGATAACGTTTCCTGTCACGTGAAAACTGAAAAAGAAAAATTAAAAAAAGGTCAGCTCATACAATTCAGAAGGATCTTTGCAAACTGGGAACAGTTCAGAGACTGTCAGCTTTGGATTATTAAGAAAAAAAATGCCGAATTTTAATAAGCTGTATTTGAAACTGGCTGGTTCGCCAGAGCCGCCCAGTCCCGGGACTATCACGTGCCATAGCACCCCTTTAACTGAGGTTTTTGACGCCGTTTCACTTTGTCCGAACAATTGCTTGCACTTTTGGGGCAGGAACTGCGCTGCCCTACGCAGCACCTCCCAGGCCGGAGTCACCCGCAGCCCCTTCCACGAGCCTGGCGTGCGGAAACGAGCGGCTCAGCATCCCCAGCGCACGCATCCTTCCCAGCCAGAAACCCGCTGGCCTCGGGGTGGGGGGACACCCCTGCGAGAGACGCCCCTGGGCGATCCTTGGCCCCCACTCCTGCTTCTCCCAGCCCAGCTGCTCTCCTGAGTTATCTGCAGCATTCACAGGCACCCTGGGGTGATCAGAATGCTTCTTTGGAAGCTCTGGTGCCCAAATATAAAAAAAAAAACCCCAAACCAAACCAAACGCGCACCCTTCTAATTATTTACTTCCTGCCTAGGACGCCTGCAGTACGTTTGTGTCTGTTCTCACTGGCAAATCCTGTAGACGCACTGTCAGGTCATTCCAGCAACGTCTTTATTTTCTCTCTGACGCCTTCAGCGTGTTTTGGACACTTAAGAAATAAAAAAGTATTTTCACCTTGTGCTGGATGGCGAGAACAAGAAACAGCACCACCATCCCCGCCGTACCCTCCGAGCCAGCCTTGCCCTGCAGCCTGCCCAGCTCTCGCCTGTATTTTCCGGTGAGACAAAAAAGGGTTTCTCCATCCCTCGCCAGGCACGTCACCCTCCGTTTTGCTGTCACTTCGCCATTTGAGAACAGAACCAAACCTTTACCGCAGCTCAGCTCGGCGCTGCCGGTGCCGAGGTGGGCTGCGATGCGGTAAATTTGGTGGTGCCATCGCTGTCAGCCCACCACAAAGCCGAAGGACTTCTCCTGGCCTCGGCTTGAACTCGGCCACGTTGCCCAGCGGTGCAATGGGTTCTCCTCCCCGGAACGGCGGAGCTGCTGCACCATGGGGTGAGCAGCGGCTCGCTGCGCTCCCAGCTTCGGTGTAAATTTGTGCAATTATGTGGTTGTCGCCTTCCAGAATTGGATCGTGTATTGAAGGTGCTGCAAAATACAGTCCTCGGGATTTAATTAAATTTACAGATCCATTGGCAAGGCAGAAGAGTTGTAAGAGCAGGACAGGAGCTCCTAGGCGTGGAAGCGGGCAGTGCTGGCTCCGCACCCTGCACGGGAGGAGGTGACATCGGGGAAGCTGGTGTCCTGCCAACTGTAAGACGACCTCGTGAAGCCAATAATCGATCAGGAGATGACAATAAAGCTAAGAACAGACTTGTTTTGCAATGCAGCACCCTTCAGGTGCATCCACCTACCTAGGCATAACAGCGAGGGACTATGAGTAGCTGTTACCCCGTTAATAAGAACGTGAGAACAAAAGCAATTCACACACGGTCTTTATTCCCAGCACCGCGGCAGCGAGGCATTAAACCACCCGTTGGTTTTGCAAGTGGAAGGGAAAGCCCCAGCCCTTTTGTTGGTCTTAATTGGAAGTTATTTCCAGGTTATTTTTTGCCACGTATTACAACTGTGCGGACTTTGGGAAGGATCAGTGCCCTGGGGTTCCCCCAGCCCCCGCCACCCCCAGCAGACCGGGTTTCTGCCCCAGCTGCAGGAACCTGCTCGGGAGCCCCTGAGCTACAGCAACACGGAGCCCTGGAGACCCCCACGGCCCCGCTCTGGCCAGACGCCAAAGGAAATGCAGCTTTTTGCAGACAGAGGCTCAGGAACAGCAGTTCTGGCCGAGTCTCGGGTGTAGTTCTATATATTTATGGCAGCTCTTTGATTTCCCTGGTAGCTCGTACTGCAGGAGACGAGCCGGCGGGGGACGTGGCACGGGGGCACCTCTCAAACCACAGCACATCAGAGCAGCACACGCCGGGGTCTGTGCCCATGGCATGAGAGGATCTCCACCTCAGCAAGGAAAAGGGCGGGAGAATAATTTTCATTTAATTTAAATGATCCTCAGCTACAGTCACAGCAGAGGAGCTTGTCCTGGTACCGTCTCCACTCACCTCCCACGTGTCTCAATCTTTCAAACCCAGCCCCTGCATTCCTCATGAACAAGCTCTGATATACTCGAGATAAATAAGTTGTCACACAAAAACTAACGAGCCGTCAGAGCGGCTCCGGGGGATCTGCCCTTCCCACATGGAGCATCCCCCGATGCCCTGGAGCAGCTCCGAGCCGCTGCCGGGGGGCAGCTCCTGATGCTCCTCACACCCGGAGCCACGCGCAGCACGTGCCCCCTCGGCGCTGCCCTTACACCCCCGCGACGCCTCTCCTGGAGCTCCTCGAACAAACGAGCGAGACCCAGGCATTAAAGCAAAGGCGGCGGGAGCGCAGCAAGGCTCCTCTCCAGATGGAAGAGCAACGGTGGCTCTAGAGAAGCACAGTCCCTGCTTTGCAAAGCACGTCTTTGCCATCCCTAAATGCGCTCGGGAACATGGTGCAGACCTCGGTCCCTCCTGGGGTGCGCAGAGGACGCGGGAGGGAGGTGTTTAAGATTCACTTGGCCGCGGACGCAGCCGAACTCCATCCTGGCACAATAAAATAAGCAGGTCAAGTGGAGACTGGAGGTCGGGAGAGCGGCGAGGAAGAGACAGGGCACGTCTGTGTGTGACGAAACGGGAATGACAGCAGAAACCCCAGCACAGAGGTACACGACATGTCCTGGCAGCGCACGGTCCCGCCAGCCCCCTGCCACCCGTGACGTGGGTTTAAAGCATCCTCCCTTCCCTCCCCACCCTCCAGAAATATGTTCTTGGCTCCCAAGCGGCGCTTGAGCGAAGGCGGCCGGCTTCAGCTTACGGCAACCGCTTGCTCCAGCTCTGACGCTGGCGGGAAGTCCCCGTGCTTTATCTCGTATGCAAAGCACGAACGTCGTCCTTTCGGCTGGTTACCTGCCGCGTTCCGCAGGCACTGAGTCAGCGGGAGCTTCCTTAGGCGGTCCTTGCGGGCAGCGTACAAACGGAATCTTTTCTTAATGAAAACCGGTTCCAGGAACACGAGCTGGTCCCTCTGCCTGTCCCCATCGCCTGCCCCCGCGGTGGGCTCCTGCGGACAACTCCAAAACACCTCCGTGTCAGCTAAGCACTAAGCAAACCTTGCAAACCGCTATTTAAATAGATATAAACCCTCCTTCTTTAAACAGAGACGATCTCTAAGTAAACCTTTCCCTTTTTGCTTGCTGACCCAAGCGGCTTCAATCCATCTGTGTCCACCAAAGCCGCAGGGATGCCGATGTCTCTGAACAGCTCTGGATTCTCTGAGCACCGGCCGGGTCCCAGCTCGGAGGAGCGATTTGGGAGCCAGGGGAGCCACGTGCTGCGCTGAAAGGCAGATACCCACAAAACATCCAGCGATACGGACTGCGGTGTCCCCTCCCCGCGCCTGGACGGAGGCACCACAGCAGGAAAAAAGCAAGAGGATGCAGGGGGGAGGCACCTCCATCTCAGCCATGTCAGCGGTGACAGCCTGGCTGGGGACCCCCCGACCGGTGTCCCCCACCACTGGGGATGTCTGTGAGCAGGCAGAGCTGCCCGGTGTTCCCGAAGGATGGCATCCAGCTACAGCAGCGCTCAGATCAAACCAGCCATCCCTCCCTATTCTCTTCGGCCACTTATTTCCTCTAGATTTTCAGTTTTCCTCACTAGGAAAATAGGGGGTTTGCACACTTTTACCTTTCAGGCAAGTTGCTGGCCTCCATCCCCTCCTGTCCTCAAATAATACAAACTTCTCTGCTATTTTGGGTGAATTTAGACAGGATTATGCAGAACCGCCCCGTTGGGGGAAACCCCGAGGTCTGTACTCTGCATGTCCTTCCCATGCACCAGTCCACCGAGTCAGTGTCCTCCTGTGCAGCCCCAACCCCATCCCAAAACCAACACGTGGCCGAGAAGCGTGCGAGACGCGGGCTGTGCCCTGCGCAGCCTTGGTCGGATCCCGCGCCCAGCCCCTCGCTGCAAGGAACGCTCAAGCACGCGTGTGACCAGGGCAGAGACTCGCGGCACAACCTGATCCCCGGGGAAGGACCGAAGGAGCTGGCTTGTTTAGGCTAGGGAAGCAAAGATGGAGAGGGGCCGTGAGGTGGCTGCACGCGGGGAGAGGTGCTGAAGGAAGAGGCGCAGGCACGAGGCTACGCAGGGAACAGGCGCGATTCCTTTTACCAAAACAGAAGGTTAAACATCCTTCGGGGAGTTTAACTGGAGAGCGGTTCAGCGTGGCTGGCTGACGTGTCCCGAGCACTCCCATGGGGTTTTGAGGAGCAGCACGAGCGGCAACACAGGAGCATTCAGGAACTTTTCTACTAAATTGCAGCAACCTGGGCTGAAAGCAGCTCCCCAGAAATCAGCTAGAGAGAAGCAGAGGGATCCTGTGAGCCTGGGTAAAGCTCCTCTGCCCTCAGCCCGCTTCCCGGGGGCTGCACCGCGCCGCGTCCAGGGACAGGGCGAGTCTCCTGTGGTGCTGCGGGGGCCCAGCTCCTCCCCAGCATGGCACCGAGCCCCACGCTCAGATGCTCAGAGCAACTCCAAACCCAGGCAAATCCCCAAAAAAGGGGCCAATGACCCCGGAGGAGCGGCCTGGAGAGGGGCCAGCGCCCACGTGAAGTGTGGCAGGAGCTGGCAGACCGGCAGCGCACGCCGGCTATGGCTGCCCTCTGCTGCGGGCTGGCCCGGGGTGCTCAGCTCTGCGGCACCCAGCAGCGTGGGCAGGGGCAGTCCTGCCCGCACCCAGCACCGTGGGTCTCCTGCCCTGGGGACGCGGCAGGGTGTCCTGGAGCCGGCTGCGGGTCGTGGCAGCTGCGCAGCCCGTGCACGGCCAGGGTCACCGCACGTGGCGCGTGTCCTTCCAGGAGCTGTTGCCCTCGGTACCGTCTTACCTCCACGGGGCTGATGGAGCCTGGGCGATGTGCAGAGCAGCTCTCGGGTAACTGGAGGCTACTGGGAGCCGCAACCGAGCCCTGTCAAAGGTCTCCTCATTCAAACCAAGTCCTGAAGTCAGAGCACAGGGAAAGAAAGCAGCAAAGCAGCCGCCTGGGACTCTCCAAGCACACGGCAGGGAGCACCAAGACAAGGAAACTCGGCTGCGAGGATCCTGCTGCCAGAGAATTGGGGGGTTTGTGCCAATGTGGAAACTTGGTGGCCAAGCAGCTTCTCAGCAAACTCCTGCCCTGGCATTAAAAAGAAGAAACCGTGGGTTAGAAGCTGGTGATGCCTTAAGGCTACGGAGGTGGTGGGGGTTGAAGTGCACAGTCCAACACGCAACAGGTTGATATTCGGCCACCCGGACTGACACGCAGCATCCTTCAGGAGCTCCTGCCTCCAGGTCCCGGCTTTTGAAGAGCTGCCAGCCCAGGGCGGCCACCACGGCGGCTCTGTGCAGAGCAGACCTGCGCGCACAGCACCACCACGGCTACACAGGAGGAGACCTGAGGGAGGCAGATGGAAACAGGGGGGACGGACCCCGAAAGGGGCACAGGGAGCAGAGCACAGAGCCAGGAGCCACCCCAGCGTAGCTACGGCCACGGACCACCTGCGTAAAGCGGGGCAGGCCGGCAGCGATGGCTGTGCAGTGATGTCCTACCGCCCTCGCAGCCCCTTCCCCTTCCAAGCAAGGCAATCACCAGCCGGGCCGAGCTGGGGCTTTTCTCCCCTCCCTGCACTTCACCTTCTCAAGGTCACCTCCTCGTCCCACTCGTTAGCGAGAAGTCAGGATTTGCCCTTTGATTTATTTAAGCACTGACAAAGATTCAAAAGTAGTGGAAGTGCAATTTTTCACCACCGACTAAAAATAGCCGAGTGAAATTCCAGAGCTGCCTTTCAGCGCCGCCGGCTGCGCTCGGCTTCCCAGGACAATGGCATTTGTAGCCTGCTAGCAACAACAGCGCAGGCTGGGCTCCAGCTCCCGAAATAACAAGTTAGAAAGGGCAAATTCTGTCTTTAATTACAGCTATACAAAAAGTAGCGTTTAAAAAGAGCATTATCAGAGGATCTGAGTACGCAGTGCCAACGTAGAACCGAACCAGGGAACGCAGTAAGAGCCGTACGGACTCACTGCACACAACATAAAAATTCAGCGGGTATTACCGAGGGTGTAAGGCACGTGCAGTTGAAGCGTTCAGAAAAGCTGAAGCCCTTTGGCACGAGAGAAAAAAAAAAACCAAAGCAGCTTGCATTCAGACAGCAAGCAGAAGCTGATCATCCGCTACAAGCGCTCAGGTGAGCCTCCTCGCAGCTGGCTGCGGCAGTGTGCGCCCAGCGACACGCTGCTTCCAAGCTCAGGTGTGCAACGGCACAGGGACGGGACCCTCGGGGCGCGCTTTAAACCTCTCCGAGGTGCAGCGTAGCGGCTCCGTGCCACGTACTGGAAACGACACTTTTATGTCTCCTCTTGATTCCCAGCTAACGAAGACTGGATTCCTTCTGGGGAAACGTTACTTGAGAGCCCCCAGCAGAGCGGGCACGCGGGAAGCCATCCTGCCCAGCTTTCCAATACAAACCTGCACCCGCCGATCACTTGTGGAAACTCGGCCCCGCCGATCTCCCTCCGCATTCCACGCTGCCGCACCCCAGCGTGCCAAAGGTGGTCGAATCTCGCGGGTGAGAGCCCTGCAAGCGATGATCACGTTTATACACGGGGCAGAACCCACCCGCCCCGACACCAGTGACTCTGCAGTATTTGAGGCAAAGTAAAAATGACTGTAAATCAGCGCTTTCACGTACAAGACAATCGGGGTGCTAACAATGACCCCGCAACTGGGACAGAAACTGCTTTCTGAAGGGTTAAAGGGACCCCGTGACCTTTTTTGAGCAGGTATGAGGAAGAAAATAGCTTCACCAGGTTTCTCTCCAGTGGCCTCATCTTTCTTTACGTGCGAAGTGCCTCTGGGAGGAGTTAGGTGTGAGCCCCTCCGCGGTCGGCCAGCTGGAGGGGACAGACGCGCACACAGAGGGACCCAGCACACGGCTCCGCCGGCTAGACACGCTTGTGTTTTCTCACTGAAACGTGAAGGGGAAGAGAAGCGAGGACCAGGCAAGAAGGTTAGCACGTGAGGAAAGAGCGGCTTCCAAGCACGCCTGGCGCGGAACGCTTGTGACGCCGAATTAGGCAGCTCTTGGGCATCCCTCGGCAGCAGCCAGGCTTCCCTGCTCCTTCTCCTCCCTTGGAACAGAAAGTGAAAAGCAGAAACCAGGTTTGCTGTTGGTGCCAGTAAAGGGTTAACAGAAATATTTCTGGTTTTTTGAAAACAATGTACATCCACATGCCTGGTTACACCAACTGGTGGGACTGCGTGGGTAGTCTTCTGCAAGCAATAGCTTCTCCTGTGACATGTGCTGACTGATGGGATTCTTTTTTTTCTTTTTTAAATATTTTGTGCTGATCTCAGCTTGATGCTTTTATCTGCACCACGAGCTGAACAGCGGCGATCGGTTTTCTGTACCGAGGCTGCAGACAGCATGAGATGCATGCAGCAAAGGGGGTTTGTGCATCATTTTTATTTCTGCTCCAGCAGAAACGTCACCTCTCCAAAACTCCTGCTATCCGGAGACTGTGAGCCATGCTCTGCCGTCTGCTACAGCTGCAGAACAGCAGCGCGAAGCAGCGAGTACAACAGCCAAAATCTGCCTGAGCTCCCAGGAAAACCCATCGCTGCGTGAGCCTGCACCTAACAGCAACGGGCAAAACAGCTACACGGCACCGATCCTGTCTCTCCTCTGGCACAAGAAGGTGGATGCTGCGTCTCAGCCAGAGAATGGCTGCTAGGCATGACCAGCCGGCAGGTGATTTAAAGCATCCCTTAAAATTCCTGAGATTAATGATATCTTTCACATGTCACCTCCCCAGCTAGGGAGGGAGGCAGGTCCTCTCTGGAAAGTCATCCAGACACCTGGCTCGGACACAGGAAAAAAAAAACAAACCAGAGGCAGCAAGTACACTTCCCATGCGGATGTGTCCTGCACTAAAAGGCAGGGCAGAAAAGGCTTCTTAAAAAAAAAAAAAATGCCCTGGTGTTCTGTGACTGGAATATTAAGGGTGTGTTTCTTCATCTGCAGGGTATTTTTCAGCTGCCTCAGTTATTCAGAAGACCACCTTAGGTGACACTCACAGCACAACTCTCTTTGAACTTGGGTTCTTGAGGTTTTCTCCCCTCTCTTGAAGTTAGATTTCTGCTACAGCATAAAAGAACAACTCAGAACGATGAAGAAACAGGATGTTCTCAAGCCCAACTACGAGACAGCTACCTCAGAACCCAAGCACTGACCTGAAGCTGGCACCGAGCTGAGAGTAAAGCAGGTGTTCCCTGGACTAAAGAAAATAAATCAGGAGTCCGTACTATATTCTTAAATATGGTTTAATACTCTTCTCCATTTCTGTACATCACAACACCAAGATATCACTGCTTGGGATCTCTCTGCAGAGGCTATATAGTATGCGAAGGCTAGGATTTTTCACCCCCGTTTAACGTGTTTGTATGTGTAAGTGTAATACATATCAGTATATATTGATATACACATCAATATATAATGCAATATATATCACTGAAGAGAACACATTGATTAAAGAAATACAAAAATTTGGCATCATTTCCAAACTTAAATAGTAAAAATAAAAACTACAAAAAGGAGCTGCATACCCTAATGTATCATGTGAAACAACAAGCAGTATATTCAAAAAATGTAAATTTACATCCAATTTTTCTGGTCTTGTCATGTCACATTAGACCCATTTACAATGGCAAAATCCAGAGCACACCGCTGTGAAGACCGCAGACCTGCTCAAACCTGGGTTTGCACAAATCCACGGCCGTCCCAGTCACACCTTCCGTGAGAGATTCCAGCTTTGATGTGAATTCAACAGCAAAGCCATCTGCCAAGTTATAAACCAGGGTTACGAATTCTATTGCTCACAATGACAGTAATTTTTGGACCTCAAAGAACAGTGTGGCAGAAGTTTTAAGACAAGCTCCCCCTCCATTCAAGTGAAACAGGATTATCAGAAAAAAAAAAAAAATAGGCAGGTATGCAACTTGGAACAGAAGCTGCTCTCGACCGATGCGCCAGGAGTGCCGGAGCCGGTGAAGAGCAGAGCGAGCAGGCACAGCGATGTCAGTGCCCGTCAGAGAGCCCAGTAACCCCCAAAAAGAAGCAAGATTTGTGCATTATCTCATGCTCACTTCAGCCTCTGCCTGCCAGACCCATCTGAAAAACCCTTAGCCATTTCTAGTAGGTTGAAATGCATTCTATATAGCGGGCGTGACAAAAAGTTTTCTGGAGTCTTGATGCAACCAGGAGTTTTAACCCATTAAGGGCACAATTAGAGTTCAGCATCAGATTTACGGGACGCTTGTGAGCCAATACAACAGACTGCCTTAGTGCTGGGAGATGGATGTCCCCGGTGGGTTGTGCTAACGTTCAAGGTATAGTATCAAATGCTCCAAACACACCAGTACTAAGGTTTCCGTCAAGGACTCCACTTACTAATTATTCCTGCAAAAAACCCGCTTCCCTTAAAGAACTGTGGGTTCAAATTCACATAATCAAGGAAACCTTACGCAGTCCTAAAGCCAAAAGAAAAAAAAAAAAACTTACTGAGGAACAAAACAAAGCAAAGTGTACCTTACTTCACTTAAATCATATGTTTATTTTTGTCAAAACTGAAAAAAAAAATAAATCCTGAAGGCTGCACTGCTCAAATCCAAATTAAGCCCAAGACTTCAGCAGCATTTTCGTTGCAATCAATGAAGTGCATTTCCTAGTTTGTAAGAGCAGTGCTTCTGCAAACAGATTAAAGCACGTTTGGCTGGTAAGCCTCCCCAAACCATCTGAATTTGCAAGCCACACATTATAAGCTAGCACTCTGGGTAAGTGCCTTCTCATTCTTTTGAGGAGAATGAATGGCTCCGATTTCATTACATTTCTTCTTCTGCAGTCTAAGCTGAGAATGCCATGTAAATGGGTCACGCTGCTGCAAAATGCAGCAATTGATTTCTCCAATCAAAGTAAAAAGAAACAAACCAGTAGGATCTTACTTCTATTAATTTTTTTGAAGGAAGAGGTTTACAGCAGTTAATGTATCATGAAGGTTAAAAAAATCATTTTCATAAAATACAAGAGCAACCAATTTCACCATTGAGTAAAAGTAAAAACTGGGATTCTTTTTAAATTAGTCCGAAGTGGCATATAGGAACTTAGTAGTTTGCTGCTGTACTGACACTATGACAAATCAAAGTGTAGGGTTTTGCTTTTTTATATCCAATGCTTGTGGATCAAGTTCTGGAAATGTTCCAATTCTAAGGCAGGGATCTGTTGTGTTTTCCACCATGAGTTTGCTCCTTGGGTTGGATGCTGGAGGGGCGAGGCACGTTTTGCCGGACCCAGGTCGACTACCTAGTAGTCATCAAGGTCAAAAAATTCATCGTCTCCTCCTTGGTATTCCATTCCCTGGAAGTCCACTCGGTACCGCAAGATACCTGGTAAAAACAACACGCTTTAGCTTCTTCAAAATTCAAAGAGCTACAAAGGCATTTTAAGCAGTTTACTGTCTGCACATCAGAGTTCCTCAATTAAATTTTCAGAGGCTGACTTAGCACTCGGACTGCAAGCTCGGCTCAAACCGATGACTGACAGCAGACACAGTGAACGTGCCACATCCCTGTTACAGCCTGATGCAATTTATCGCCAAACGGAAGAAATACCTACCTTCCCAACGTAGGCCAGCTTTTGTCTGGAAAAGCTGAGCCTATTCTAGGAGAGCCGTATCTCCAAAGAAACACCACCAAGAGATCATTTGTCCTAACAGAACGGCTCAGGCGAAGGCCTAGCTGTTAAATTCACAAGGCAGCTGGCACAGAAGTAACTCTTAGAGTGGAGTAAAGGCACTACGTAGTGGCTGACTTCCTGGGCTCTTCCCACCCCAAACACAAACCTGGGTTTTTGGGAAGCCTTTACCCCTGGAAACATTTACTTAGGTGAAGGGTATTCAAGGAGTATTTCCTTTCAAGTCTACAGAGACCGGAGCATGGTGGCAAAGAGTATCCCCCCACGCAAAGAGGCTGGAGCCAGCAGGACAGGGAGGGCTCCAGGAATTACAAACCCTGAAAACTTGGAGACCTGTTGCTCCTTACATAGCCGAACAATTGAAGCCCGTTTCCTTCCGATCGGTGTTCTCTGGCCTCTAGACATTCCTCTTTACAATACGCTCATCTCTGGTTTACATCCATCAACCCAAACACAGTAAGTAGCAACAGCTTATCAGCAAACGAGCAACAGCTCTGTCCTGGAATCCCTAGCCTGGGGAGAACAAGGAGCACAGCAGCTGGTTTTGCTCTACCCTGCTAACATTTTTGTGAGCCTGAAGCACATGAGCTACCCACGCCTCTGCCAGTTAGCTGAAACTGGTCAGTGAGCTCAAGAGGAGGACTGAAGGATTTCAGAAGCCTCATTTCTCCATGAAGTTGGGCTAAATATACTTTTGAAAAGAAGCATAAGACCGGGGAGCAAAGTCCAGGGAAGTTCTGAGAGATGAGTAACAGATATCCAGCTGCTTCAGAAACTAGGCTGGTGTTTGTCATCCACCACTTCTACACAGCAGGGCACAGTCTGCCACGAAACAACAACTGTGCAGGGACAGAGTGAGGCAGTTCATGGCCCTTCTGAAATTCAGCAGCTGGAAAGAAGGACAGTCCACCCTCTGAGCACTCTGAAGGACAAAGGGATCTGAGGAACAGTCAGTGACAGCTGCCTAACTTGCAGCACCATCTTGCTGAATATGGAACAAATTCACCTGGAGATCCCCGATGAACATGAGATTCTCTTAAACTGGTATCGTGACTAATAGGAGTAAGATCAATCTGTTTAGCTTTCCACTTGTGGTAGCACCAGACTATCAAATCAACCATTAAAAAAAGACAAAACACATTTTTCCCTTGCAGTTTACCTCCAATTCCTCCAAATCCTTTCACAAATTGGGATCCTTCCTGTGATTTGTCTGTAACGATTTCCAATGTTGCTCCAAATTTCTTGTAGTTGTTTGCAAACCACTCCAAAAGGGGCATACTTTCTATCAGTTCGTGTTCCTGGCCAGTCTACGTAGACATTTGAGGGGGAGAAAAAAAAAATACAAAAAATGTTATGGTCACTGCATGTTAGGTATTGAGAAAATTCATACCAGAAGTTGTCTTTGGCTTAAACATCACCACTGTCTTTCCGGCCCTAAGACAGAGACCTTCCAGCCTTCATGCTCCGCAGGCTGGCGCGGCCCGACACGCTTGCTGAGGCAGCAGGCATTGCCGACACATCTGTAGCGGACACGTGCTGGCACAAGCAGAAGGCTCCTTGTGCTAAGAAATTAAATACTGACAGGCCTTGTCTTGGGCTTCCATACTACAGAAGTTAGTGCAGAAGTGGGAGAGAAAAATGTCTTGTTTATTCTTCTGCTCAACTCTCACCTCATGCTACACTGTTTCTTAAACCTTCTGTGCTCAGAAGGAATTAGCAGTTACTCCGCCAAGAGGGAAGGTGGCTGGAAATGCCTACCCCAGCAGTTCTACTGTGAGCAGAGACGACCACCCTTTTTGCAAGGGACGAACTTTTTTGCCCAGCTTACTCTGCGAAGTAACACAGACCCCCTGCCCCGACAGCGTTTGTTGACCCGCACAGGCAAGAAACTCGCAGGCAGCGAATACAGATCCACGTTTCAAATATATCTAGAAGCAAACACTCCCTTGCACTTAAATTTGCGTAATAGTTTCTAGTGTCACAGTTGGTCCGTACTGACTGTATCAGTGCACGTTAAGCAGGGAGTAATGGTTTGGGACCTCGGCCTGCATGTTGCATAGTGGCTACCAAACTCTTACGGTGGTCAAAGACCCCGTATCGCCTGTCACTTCAACTCACTTACACAACCTTGGAAGTGGCAGCAGGAAAAACTGGAGAAAAGCAAGTCTAGAATCCAGGGGTTACGTGGAAGGTGAAAGGGAAGAGCCACAGGCACCGTCTTGAAGTCTCCTCTGAGTGCCAAAAAGGTCGTCATGCTCATGTGCTTGTGACAAACTAAGCTCAGATGTTCAGAATGCTGCACCAGTACAGTGAGAACAAATCTACAAGCCCCCAAACTGAAATACCTCTTTATCTGTGAAGTGGGATTTATCCTTCTCTTGCTCTGGTGTCAAATACAGGATCTTCTCCTCTGAGAAGGGAGGAAAAAAAAAGAAAAAAAAAAGAGGTTGGATAAGACTACCAGATGCAGGTTAAAGAGAGCAAGAAACTGAGAACAGCCAGCAATTACAATACAGAGGGTTTGGACACTGACACTGCCCTTCCTTCTGGCTGAAGCTCCATGAGAAACCAAACAGGACACACCAGTAGAGAATAACTGTAGTGCCGACAGCAAAAAGGCAGAGGTCCTGCTGTTAAACATATGGTTTGTCAACAGTCAGTGAGAATTGTGTTTCTGGCCATAAGGGTCAAGTCAGCCTCCCCTCTCTAATGCACTGGTATCACATTTACACTTACACAACCGAAAGGTGGGTTCCATGCTAGCTCTGTGACACGCTGCCACCCCAGCGCTGCAATTCTTTCTCAGTGGCAGCTTGCTAGGTTCACTTTTCCCCCAGAGCAGCCGGGAAGCTGCAAGTTAGTGACCTGCCCACACAGCATCCCCTTGATCAGGTCTGTAAAGATCTGCTTAGGGAGTTCCTCCAGCACAATCTACCCAAGTGAGAGGGCTTAGGTGTTAAACCCTCAGGGACCTTTCCGTCTCGTAGGAACACTACCTACCCTCTGTGCCTTGGCAGTGCAGAACGTATCTCATTATATCCAGATTTTCATAGACTATCAGTATCTCTACTGCTCCCATTTCCAAAGCTTTTAGTGTATCTTCAACGCCAAAACAGTACTTCCCCGTGTCCTGACTGATTTCGTCGAAGTATCGTCCTGCAGCCAGGATACAAAGAAAGAGAAAGTCACGAACACTGATCGTGCCACGCGGATTTTTAAACAAGCTCGATTTGAATGCAAGAAGAAACTGGAAAAGGAGACTGCAATGCTGCTGAAGGAAAAGCAGGGGATACGATAACACGTCAAAGCATGTAATTTAGAACATTCATCGGCAGAAAGTCATGTCCGTCAGGAATCTCACTCCATCGAAGGCTGTTTCACAGCGAAGGTAAGTCGGACCTACCCACCAGCAGGCACTATTTAACTTCACCCCTTTCAGTGTAAGGTAGCTACTGTCACTATTGCTCTCCCATGCTTTTGAATTAGCAATGTGTCTGCTGACACTCAAACAACGGATCGTTTCTACTGCCATCTTAAACCAGAATAAATCTTAACTCTCATCTTGATGAAGATGCAAAAAATCTGAGGAGATATTTTTTCCCCTCCCACCCCCAAATGTCCCCAGAAGACCTGAAACAAAGGCAATCTCTGATGAAAGGATAAACAGGGAAGATCTGACAAGTTTGGTGGGGAAAAAAAACACCAACAAAAAACCCCCACTCCTTAAAGTCTCATTAAGTCCTGCAGCTTTGAGAAGGTGTCCAGGTAACAGAAAGAATCACTGAAAGTCACGCTGTGCCCAACTCAAAGCCTCGCAAGGCTGAGGCAGCACACAGAGGCACAGCCAGGACATCAGCATATTCAGTCAGGCATATTCGGCTTAGGAGAAGGCTCAACATGTGGTCCCATACCTATTAGTTTCTTCTCTTGAATGAATTTCACATTGGAGAGGACCTCAGTTGACAACTCAATTGCTTGATTGAATCCATTTTCTCCTCCGTATGAAATGTCAACTAGTTTGAGCACTTTGGATTGCAACCGCTAAACAAGAAAAAGAGAAGACACGAAAGAGAGTCTATTACACAGCGCTGCCACAAGACTACTTCATAACGCCACAAGAACAAGTACCCGTCGAGACTCACAGCATTAATTTATCTTGCTTCACTCGCAAGCAGAGGTTCTGAGTCAGAGGCACCCCTGAATGCTTAATACTGAAGCACAATTTTCAGGCAACAGGGACACAGAGATTAGGTTTAGTGGAGTTTAATTCCAATAAAGATTCTACTTTAGATTTGAGAACACAAAGAATATGAATGCCAGTTCCAAGCCAGGGAGGACAGATTTCTTATTAGCACTGTTACTAAGGAAAGGAGATCTGACCTCCTTGCAGGAGGTATTAGGAAAGGGAGAGCTCTTTAGGATACATTAGATTTTGAGCTTTGATCAAATCACTGAAGACACCAAAGTTACATTCCTCCCGACATGCGTCTTATACCAGAGCTACTGCTAGTATCACCATGTTACTACTGACAGCTTAAACATTTGGGCTTTGCTCAGAAAAGGCCACTCACCTGATCAAACATGTCAGATTGACTTAATTCAGTTTTGAAGTCAGCTGATCCAGCTAAAACGAGACCAGCCACGTTCACCTTGTCGCCAGAAATGAACAGTTGCACAGCCGTCTCTGCTACCTTCCTTACATAGTTGTGTCGTTTCTCCATTCTCAAACGAGCAAAACGCAAGGCAGACTGACCTCCTCTACCTTTACGAGAGAAGAGATGCGAGGTAGCGATTTGGAAGTCATTTCATTTCAGGAAGGTTATTAGTACACGGTCCCAACTGGGCCCCGAGTAACTGAAGACCAAGGGCAGATGCAGCCTGCAGAAATTGTTTTGCCACAAGCAGAGCCAGGGGCACTCACTGAAACAGCACGCGAGGAAAGGACTCATCCACAGCCAGAGATTTTTCTCCATGTATCCACAGAGGGAAATATGTTAGGGTTTTCGGTTTTTTTTTCTTTTTTTATACAGACTCGCAACTCTCCATAGAGATTTTGACCGTCTGTGCACATTTTCTATGTCTTGTACCTTCATTAAAAGCAATTTCCTTTGCTATGCTGCCTCACATACTTTTCTTGCTGATGCAACGCACCCCGGCAGCCTCTGCTGCAGAAACATACTGGGGGAGACGTTCCTATTTCATTTTGCCCCATCCTAATCTACAGAGAAGGATGGTAAACCAGGAGTAACTAACAGACAATTTGCTGAATTCCTCAGTGGCTCACTACAATACACCGTCGTACAATGGAACTAGAATTTTGCTTGCTCCATTAGGCTTCTGTGCTGCTTTTCACTGTGGTTCGCATGCGACACCATCAGATGCAAACTTTAAAGACACTACCAAGTGGTGTTACTACTTGTGCTAGTAACATTTAGTTAAGACTGTCCCAAAACTACGTAAAGGCTCAAATGCACCAAGAAATAAGAAGTGCCACTTTAAGAAGATTAACTGCACATTAGAGTGATTCATTAATTTTGACAGAAGGCTCAGACTAGAGGCTCTGCTGTCAGATTTCAAGAGAGCAAAGAAGTGAGTAGAGCTAAACACCTACGGGCCAAGCTCCCTGCTTCTACCCTCACATCCCACACCACGATATTCTGCTGCAAACAGTGTAGAGAGAGACCAGCGCGTTACCATGCTTCTTTGGAAGATCCACAGTGAATTTGTGAAGGACTTCTCTTGTGTTTCCTTGAAGAGTTCCAAAGAGTGCACCGCTACCATCTATTACAATAAAGCCAAACTTGCTGTCGTCGGAGAGCAGCGCTGTAAGAGCCTGGAACAGAAAACCACGTCATCAGCAGTAAGCACCAGTTTATTAAGGACCCTGGTTCAGAAAGGCTACCAGAAACAAGACACCTCAATACATTTTAGTTCCGCAGGTGGTCATTGTAATCTGGGATAGTGTCAGCTCCCGAACCTGCTGTTCTTCCTCTAGTTTAGTTGTAAAAAAATAACAAATCTCACACAATGCTGCCAAGAGCAGAAAGAAAGCTAATGTTTAAGCTTGACAACTATTTTCACAGCATTACCAGTTCATCACATGACGTCTCAGGCAGGTGTAATAGCAAAACCCTAAAGATTAACTCTGGAAAGCGTTAAGTGAAATGCATCACACCTCTCTGAGGCTGCATCACCTCGCCAGTTGGCAAAACTGGAAGAGCACTTTTCCTAGCATTCCGGCCAGGAAAGCAGAACTTGCTTAGTTCACCGATTGGGCTAATTGTCAGTTCAATTTTATACTACGAAGCTCTCATACGGACTTTCAACTTGCCAGCTACCACAAACACCGGTTTGCTGCACCTGCTGACTTCGAGTCCCAAAGGTAGACTGATGAAATCTATAGCGGCTGTGACAAATTCAGCCTTACAAAGCAGAATTAAGTAACAGCAGCAATAAGGACAATAATCGTCCTGTGCATAATTGGCTACAGAGAAGACAGTCATATCATGTGCTGGAAAATGAAGTTATCCTTCAATTTTCTTCCCTTTAAAGATGACAGCTAAATTCATCCTATAAGGTCATTTAAGTTAACTAAAGTACTTACTAATGAGGCTTTTGAGGTACTTTGCCCAATTTCCTGCCCAGCCCTGGTGCTGGTGGTGTGGGACACCCACCAGTACCCAAACTCTACACTCCTTTTTGGAGGGCATCTGTCAGCTGCTGCTCCCCAAGGGCAGCCTGAGCGGGCAGGCAGATCCAGCGCACACACACTCCTCTTCACTTAGACATGCCCAATAAAAGTTAATAGCAAGATCCTCTTTCTGGCTGGCAAAAACACATTGGCAGGATGGAGAACTTGTCAAATTCCAGGTTGTTTTAAGTCACCAGTTTAATACTGAAGAGTGATGGTGTTGGTTTACTGCACAGGACCTTTAACTGCCTGCCCGCCTGCCAGCGTGATTATTGGGCTGAATGGAAAGGATAAAAACCATCAGTCATCTTCCTCCAAAATCCACACAACCAAGTCTACAGCTTTCAAGCTTAAATCTTAGTGTCTGTTTCTTTTAATGGAATCTACTGGCCAAAATAAATATTCTGTATTAATTCCTCAGCAGTGGGATGAATGAGAGAAGGAAGTGGCATATTACATTGCAATCTATTTAACTGGGACAGGGCCAAGCAAATCGTGTGACTGGAATGAACGCTCCGGCCAAGGTATCAAAATAAGTCGTTGTAAATCCTACCCTTCAGACACACATCAGGGTTCATATCCCTCTTGGAAAGTTACTTCGGTTTCACACAGGCAATAAAATATCTAGAGGAAATCTTATCAGATACTCTTGCCAGGCAGCAGATGACTACAGCTCTGATGTTCTTGATTCCCTCTGATTTTAATAAAGTATGCAGTGATCAGTGATTCCCTCAGTTTCCCCTTCATTAGTTTATGTCAGCAATTCCACTGTTTGACCTATCAAGCACAAAAAAGGGACTATTGCTTTTACTCTGGTTCCTTCAGCCTGCGCTGAGTTTCCTCTTTGAGGACCACGTCCTTTTTCTGCTCCCTGACATGCCCTCACTTTCACAAGAAACGTGGTGGTGTACCGAGCCAGATGCCCTATCTGTTGAGTTCTAGCTGCATGTTGGGGGGGAACCCCTGGGTTAAAAGCACGGCTCTACAACCAAATGAGACACGCAAATCTAGACTTCAGTGCTAACGTCACCTCGTTGCTCAAGATAGCACACAGTAGGCTTTTACGGCTAGATTTGATTCTGCAGCGCAGACAATACCAAGCAAAATAATCACATACTCGGAAGACACAGGAGAGCAAAGAGCCCATGGAGGAAGGTGCTGTTAGTAATCACATCGTGAGTAGCAGCAATTACCACAAATTCCTCTCAAGTTATTGCCACTCTCTTGCTGAGCAATGCTACACACCAGCAAGAGTATTTACAGCTGCCTCCTGGGAACAGCCCACTGGGCAGCAGCTACTTTTTCTGTATTGAATCAGTGCCCCGAGGCAGAAGCTGCAGCCAAGACCAAATTAATCCCTTTCCTGATAGGGCAGACAGCAACCCACCACCATCCACCCACTGCCAACAACTGCAGGGACAACCACCTCCCTTGGCTTTGCACCTCTGGCTCTATCCTGAATTCTCTTATTTACTTCTTGCTTTCGATTGCTTATGGACACGTGGGCTCAGCAGAACTCAAGAGCTGTACCTGTGGGCAGTTTTGTTATTCCTGGTAAGTCAAAGATGTATTGGGATTTCATCCTTGGTGGGGAGACAGAGTAACAGGGATGTACCTCACCTGTGCCACAAGCAGACCTTGCCTTCCTCTACTCCTACCCTTTGAGACCCGGTCATGGATCGTATCTCCAAAAACCCACACAAACAAGCAGCACTACATCACCGAAGGGCCCGTCAAGCCCACGTCACACGGGTTTGATGACAAGCACCACACATTTATCGTGGTGAATGCCATGGAGGTGAAGGGCAGTTAGTCATCTACTACAAATATTGAGACTTCTGCAACTGCCAACAGAGCCAAAACAGACTTAGAC
Source organism: Grus americana (assembly GCF_028858705.1). Lineage (NCBI taxonomy): Eukaryota > Metazoa > Chordata > Aves > Gruiformes > Gruidae > Grus > Grus americana. Next base: position 19,088,478 of record NC_072865.1, read on the forward strand.
GCAATAAAGTGACTTCATGCAGTCAAGACTAGTGTAATCCACGTTACTTTAAATATGCCTCAAACCATTCATGTAACTTAAAGATAAGTAGATGTTGTATAAAAATAATCCCACTTTACCTCAGACAGATTAGGCACATGCCGGTTCTCCATCAGGGGTCTCAGTTAACACATCTGATATCAAGCCTAGCAACGCTAATATTATCTTGGCATTACTGTAAGGCCTGGCTTGGAATAAGATCTATGGGCCTCTACGGTTAAGAAAAAACCCTGCCTCCAGTTACAGAGAAAAGCTCGTGCCTGTGGGTTACACAAACTCCGCAGTTACTAGCTGGGCCATAAAGTCCGCTATAGTAGGAGCTGGACAATATCTCAACCGCTTTCAGCAAATATCACGCATTTGTGAACACTAGCCAGTCACAAGCCATCCAGTGGCTTCACCAGCAGGATGTCTTAATTAAAGCCTGCTGTTCTACAGATTGTGGGCTCAAGCATGCCGAGGATTGTCCCAGTGAGTCTAGCAAAGCAGTCTGACTTTGACTACTGCAAGACCAGCAGGCAATAGGAGACTTCTTACCTCTGTGTGGAATTTGTTGTCACACAAATACAATGACGTATTGATTGGTTTGAAAGGTTCAAAGTCAATGTTGACTTTCTTCTCTTTTCCTTCTTCTGTCACAATTGTTCCACAGTAAACAACCAGACCATTTGGAGGTACTATAAAGGACACAATGCAATTTTAGATCACTAGGAAATACTGCAAGCTGTACCCATCAAAACCCAACTACCAGGCCTTGAGACTTAAGGCAGAGTTGAAGTTCCCAAGTGTTTTACTTTCCACTTCCCCCACCTCATACCCTCCCAGATCTCTACAATGGAAAACATTAAAATTAGTGCAACTATACTGAACAGCTTAGAGCAGGAAAGCTAAAGGTAACACTGGTGGAAAGGCTTACGATAAAGGGGCAAGAACATGTACCTGACTTAAACCCATGAGCTTGCAAGCTCATAGAATCCAGAAAAATGCTGAACATCCCTGTGAAGCTTCCCTAGTTCTTACACAGTGATTTATAGACTGACCACCTCAATGAAGGCCACTTGCCAGTGTTAAGACAGTAACAATGAACTCCTTTTAGATGGCCTGGGTCCGTTTCCTTCCCAAATGATAGTAGCTGCACAGTGGCATGCATAAGGCATACAAAAGTTTCTGCTTGATGGAAAACCACTAGTTTAATGCAAATGAACTATTGTGGAATAGCTCTTAAGGCTGGCCAAGTTTAGAAGAGTCAGCACTGCTAAGGACAGAATCATGAGCCTGCTTATTAAAGACAAGGACCCAAAGTCTACCCCTGATCCATGGGCAACCTACCTGGAACATCAGTGCAAAACAGCAGCAGAGGCAAACAGATTTGATTAGCAGAAAACTGCATAATGCAGGAAACTTAAGGCTGCTTTCATGTAAGGGAAGTTTGCCAGCATCCATACAAGCTAGAAGTTACCTTTGTTATAGAGTTTCAGTCTTTGCTGTACAGATGTAATGGCTCCCAGTACTGAAAGGCGATTCACTCGAGACTTAATGTTGGAGGCGGTGCCAAACTCATCCGCTAACATTTTTGCCACTCGCGAAATCTGGTCTTTGGGGGGAATGATCAACGATATCATGCTGGTACCATTGCTGAGAAAGGAAAAAGAGAGGTTGTGAGCAGCCACCAGCCAAAGCAACAAGTGTATTCCTACCATCTTCCATGCACGCAGCTGTCTTTCCTCCCTCCCCCCAAGGATGCTTCGCTTCACTGTTATCAGTGCAATTCCCCTTCTGCTGGACAGTCATGGGAGAGAAAAGAAAACAAAACCAGGCTCGTCAGAGGATTTGACTCCATAACCAAGTGTTCAGGTTAGCCACTACCAAGCAAGTCCTCCAAAAGCTGCTCATTTTACCTGGGATACTACTCTGGAAAAGAAAAAAAAAATGCATGTACAGGCTAAGGGTCTGCAAGCTAAAGGCATGTAAGAGCTCCCCAGCAGAGATTATTTCAAACAATGCAGCCACATATTTTAAGGACATTTTTAAGCCCATTCCATTTGTTCTCAGACAGCTGGAGCACTAGCCAGCCCAAGTGCTGTTTTAACACTTTGTTCTCCTCGGATTAATACAGAAAGCTGAACTGGAAGGATCCTTTTGTACCAGTTAGTCTTTTCTACTACCCCACCAGCACTCTGCTTTATAGAGAAGCTCAGCAACTCTGGCAGCTGCTTTAAATAAAGTGTGCTTAAACACATGACTGCAAGTTCAGAAGCACCAACCCGAGGCACAGAGTCAGGAGATAAGACCCCACAAATCACAGAACTGGCTTAAATTAAATGAAAAAAACCCAAGTTTGATATTCGTTTTTCCTACAGCTTTGGGGTGGATCCTGCAGAAATCTTAATCCTCCAAGCAGTCTTGTAGTTCAAATACATCCAAAGCCAAAAAAAAAAAACCACCCAAAAAAACGGGGAAGTTCCTGTCCACCTTCCACCTCCCATTTGTCATCAAAGTATCCCAGATGTCTGAAGTGCTGCTTCTGCATTGTCTCAAATTTAACCCAGACCTTATACTTCACATTAGAGTAATGGCATAAAAATCAAATGCCTCATCACATCCTCTAGCCCTCTCAAGGGCAAACCAGCTAAGCTCTGTAAAAAAACCTCTACTCAGGATTCTGAGTCAGAGCACCAAAGTGCTTTTCCACCATAAAAAAAAAAAAAAAAAGGCTTTTGGTCTTTTACATTTCTTACGGCAGGACAAGACTAACACAGTACCTGCCTGCTGCCGTTTCGGATTGTCACGCACCAGAGTCCTGCCTGAAGTGTTTGGGCTACAGAGACAGCAGGGAAGTACTTTAAAAAGCATCACTTCGTTAGCCTCTTTACAAAAGTTGCACAGCCCTCTTCCAAAGATCTTCAATTCAGGCCAAGTTGAAACGGATGCTGGTAGGTCAAATAAGTCCCTGACCTTAAAGACAACTAATTGGTTTTAATATCCAAGATCCCCATACACACTAATCAAGAAAGTCGCGAAGAGACACTCGCACGCATTATTCCCAGAAGGAGCTTTGAGCCATGCTGACAGCTATCAGACTTCCAGGTCACACCAGCCAAGAATACTCCATATACCACTCAATTAAAGCAGTTAGCTACCCCAGTGAATAGCACAAGCCTTAGGGGAGATATAATGGCCTATCATTCCCAGCAGGCTCCTTTGAGCAAGAGGCTGATCAGAATGAAAGCAACTCTTCCCGACTTTTCTGAAAGTAGCACTCTTGAGGCAAGCTCACGCAGTTCAGTTCTTCCTCTGAAAGAAGAGATTCTCAGCCTTCCCAGAGATCAGAAAGCTCTGCAGATCACGCCTAACTTGCTGCACGAACTAAGGGCATCCTGATGTTTCAGGTGGGAGAAGGGACCATTGTGCCCCTTGGACACTCCATGGCTCTCCTGCTAGGAAGAGATTTCATGGGATTTTGTTCCTGTGTTGATGACATAGGGCAAAGAGCAGATGGTGAGTTAGGAGAGCAGGTGGGAATAGCAAGGAGGAAGACTGGGTGTACCCTCCCAAGACCAATTCTTCAGCAAAAAAGCACTTGTAAAGGTGCCTGTAGTTTTTCAATGCAAGCCACCCCTCAAATCCCAGCCCCTGGCCTCGTGTTATGTTCCACTGCCCCAGAAACACCGGCCGGATTGACACGAGCATTAGCAGAGCTGCTGGCCGGAGCACAACTCTGCGTACTGTGAGCCGCCTGCATTGTACCAAACCCACACCTTGAAGGGGCCACTGTAACTGGTGATTATTTATATTACGCAGTGTCTTATCTATAAGGTAGAGTCACTTGTGTCAGTCAAATCACTGTTCCTTAGCAACACCCTGCCCAAAGCACCCTACCCGAGGTAATACAGCGGACTTCACAAGCCCTCGTGATTTATTACCGCAAACAAGTAAATGAAAAGGGTCTCTTAGATGATGGATTCTCCCTTATTTGAGTCTCCAACTAGTTTAACACAGCACAGTGCTGTGCTCGGTCCAACCCTTCAGCAAATTCCAGCCTGGATTTATATCCAAAAGCACCTTCCACTACCAACATCAAGTGCATTTCTTGGGTTTGACATTCTTTCACCACTATTTACTCAGCCAAAGCTATTTCAGGCACTAACCAATTCCTGCAGAATCCAGCAAAATAGCAGGCGTGCAGCCTTCCACAGGAGCAGCAGCAGCCAGAGCACCTCAGGGCGTCCCAGGCTGCTGGAGCCTGGAGCACAAGGAGTCAGCCAGCTTGTCACCCAGTGTCACCGGGCACCCAACACCCCGAGCGGGGCAGCCCCTGCCGGCACGCTGCTGCTGCCGCCTGCTGGGTACAGCTAATCCACCCAACCTAGCAGTTCATTAGGCAGCCAGCTAATTGAAGGTAACAGTCAGCACCCCTTGCTCATCTCCCTCTTCCTTAAACGAGCACATGGGCAGGATCTGATCACTAAATTAGATCATATCCCAGAGAGGTTGAGACCAGCAAGGCACCAGCTGAAGCAGATCTGCACACAAGTGATAAGGATGGCCACAGAACTCCCTCACACACTACTAAGACCTTGTTATCCTACTGCAGAAGAGCAGCTTTCCCCCTCTCAAAACAAGCTGGTTTCTGTACGTGACCCTACTGCAGGACAGCAAGCTCTGAAAACCTGCGGCTGCATCTGTTAAATTTACCTCAATAAGGCAAAATGGAGCAAAGAGTTTCTAAGAAAACTGCAGTTCAAACACACTTAGAAAAAAAATAGGCTACTCTGCATAGCAATGCAAACTCCAGGTTTCCTATGGGTCTTTGCAGCCACTGTGCCTGGACAACAGGTATTTCTGCAAAATCCCATGCCGCCTCCTGCTCCACGGCTGCTAGACGAGCTGCGCGCTGGGCTCTAGAATACAGTTCCTCTGGGAACAAGGTGGGGAAATCACACTGAGTGCGACCTCCCGAAAGGGGCCTTCCCAAACAGCAGACCTCTAAAACCAACAGGCTCTGCTGCACACAGCGGACATTTGCTGCCTGGCAGGCTGTTGCCAACCACGAATCCTCTAGTGAGCACACTGTCAGACAGAACTTCATTACAGAATTGTTACAGTGAACAATTAAGTAATCAATCTAGATTAAGGGCAGTGCTCACACTGGCAGCTCGGGATCGAACGTGCAATGAGCTGGTTCTTCCCCGTACCATCCCCAATGCTCCTGCAGGAAGGGTGGACCCGAAGCACTCCAGATTATATTCTGCTCAGCAGGGTCCCGATTTCAAAACACAGCATTGCTAAGAGGTTCCCCCCTCTGGTTTTAGTGCACCCAAGACAAATTATACCACATCAGCTGGAAGCTAATGCTTTCAGACTGAACTGAGCCAGGAAGTTTTAAGCAGCTAGAGACAGTTGCCGTCCCTATTCTGGGCTGAGGAGTGCCTGCACAGCAGCCAAATAGCTGCCATCGTAACGCAAGTACGTGCATCAAGACCCGAAATGCTCCGAGATGTTTGCTTTGTAAGAAACCCGCCATCCAGGAGCACAGGACAGCACGACACGTGCCACTGCACAAGGGACTGGAGAAAACAATTAAAAGCATTAAGGGCACCTGTCCACGCACTACAAAGAAACAAGGGGGCAATTAAGTGCCAACCTCTGGCAAGGTAGAAACCCTTCACTGCCTGGGTGCTATGGTTACCGCTGTGCCAGCCCTGCCAGTAATTGGCAATTAGCTCAGATTTAGCATGGCCTGGAAGGTACCAGCATTAGGTATCTCTAGGATAGAAGATGATGACCAGGGCTCCAATTTTGCTCCTAAACCACTGCAGCTGGGCTCCAACCTCGCTCCTTCAACCTGCCAAGACAGCTGTTCAGGGGAAGGGGGAAGCAAAACAAAGCATGTTTTGCTCTCTCGAGACAGCAAGTTCTTTAGAAAATGGAGGTTTGTGGATAGGACAGCCTGTTCTATTACTAAAACTTCAATGTTACTACAGTTTGAATTTCAGACAACTGTGGCACAAACCAAACAGCTCTCCCAGTCACAGAGAGGCCTAAGAGCAAACATTAGTGAGTTATCACAGCGAGCAGCAGCATGTGCAGCGCTGAATCATCGCTAACCTAGCCCTGAAAAGCTGAAAGGAAAAGTTTTGCCAATATTCCTGCGAGCAGGTACAACGGCATCCAAGCAGCTCGTTTTCCCTGCAAGATCTCCCTGCGCTGGCTGAGAGGTATGACCCACCAGCATCTCGCCGTGCCTCGCACCAACTGTGGTACTGCAGACCAAGAAGAGAACCGTTGGGTTCCTTGCAGAAGCCAGAGCAGGGATTTCACAGAAGACACTTGCACCAGCTGGATTGCTGTGCCGAGTCCCAAGCCACGCCTGGCACCAGGAGCAGTGCCCACTGCATACGCGTTTTATGGTTCAGCATGAGGAAGCCACCACAACAGAAGGCAAACGCACAAAGCGAGCAGTGTATCACATTTGAAATGAGCTGCCAAGTATACCCCACGGACGGTTTTCATTACAGCTGGTAGTTGAGCCTCCTGTTCTGGGTGGCCATCTTCATCTACAGGGATTCGGTTTATACTCTTTTGCCTGTCAGAAGGAACAGCTGAGCAGATCCTTAGACCTTCAGCTTTCAGCTGAAACCAGAAACTGGTCTAGTTGTTTTCTAAAAGACTCCGACCACCTTACACAGCATTATGTGAGTAAAACGGCTACCTGTGTGGCCACGTACCACACAAAAACCAAACCAGCAAGCACCGACTGCAGCTACCCTCAGCTTGGCAGACAAGAGCAATCCCAACCAGAAGTCTGAGGAGGAACAGTCATTCAACCTGTCTCCTGGAACTTGGGATATGCGCTGGCAAGGGACAGCATTAATTTAACAGACGTGCTATATAAATAGCAGTCACTGGCCTATCCTGTGGTATCAGCAGAGACTTGACAAACAGCAGCTGAGCTGTAGTTGTTCCACAACGAACCATTTTACACTAATAGCACACCATGTAATGTGGAGACACAGAGGCAAGGAAGGTCAGTCTTCTCTGTGACTCAAAATGAGCCTATTTTTACAGGCACTAGCTTCACGAGCGTCTTGCTTTCCCCAGGAACCAAGGGGAGCATGAGGCCCATACGTGACTGCCAGGAGCATGGAGCAAACACAGCTTTCAGATAATCAGATCTTAACCACATACCGCAGCTAGGAAGCTTTCTATGAAATAACTGTTGCCACATACTGCTTCAAGCGACGTTACCTTCCCAAGGTAACACCTGCTGGTCTCCATGCTAGAGGACTGCGGATTACTGGGCAGGCATCACACGCACCGAGGAGGCCAAGCCACCTGGACAGCCAAGACTACTGAAGTTATACGATGGCTACAACATCACTGACACAGCCGCAGCCAGCTGCAAGACAGATGCCAGCTATATCTATGCAATCCAAGGCAGAACTTTACCAGGCACGTACCACAGGTCCAAGAGAAGAGAGCTGCTTCTGAACAAATATCCACACAGCACTGCAGGCCCGTGATACTTCAGCAAAGGACTAAATTGAGAGCACGGTCCACACAAGCAGTGATATAAGCAAAGAATATTTGAGGGTTTTTTTGATCCTGTATCTGAGCAGAGGTGTTGAATGAAGTGCTATAAAAAGTAAGTGTCCTTTGGTATAGGCAAGTACAAAATTGCTGGCTTGGGTTCCCTTACAGAACACAGGCCATTAGACACACCCTATTCGTACAAGCCCTGTAAGCAACAGCGTTGACCTTGCCATGGGGAAGTTCTACGCGTATGCTCTTACAACTTATGAATTATAGCTGTGAAGTACATGAACAGGTCATAGCTGTGCCCTTTAAGTACTTAATGTCTTCTAATAAGACAAAGCCTTCATCAAATAGGAAGTGGCTCAAGTCCACTTGAGATGCCAAGTCTAGAGAGACAACAGCAGATGCAAAAGCTACGTAACTTTTCCTGGAAATCCTGTCAGCCTGCTAGGAAAGAGCAGACAATCTTAAGAGTCTAGGATCCCGTCAGTGCTTCAGAGGCAGCGTCATCTGGAAGCTTACCCAAAGATGGCATTGCCTGCGAGAACAATCGGTCAAATGCTTTGCAACAAACACAGCCAACATGCCTCAATCTAATTGCTGCTTGAGAAGCAACAGCTTTTTGTTATGCCTCCATCAGAAATAGATGAAATCCCACTCCCTGTTCAGATGATGGGCTCAAAGCACAGCTCAAGCAGGAGACGAGTGCTGGACAGATACTTAGAGCACACAACACCAGTTAGCTGACAATGGGACCTACCATTAGATCCTTTGGAGTTCAATGTAAAGTTGAGCTGAAAGCCACGCTGTTGGCAGTACTTTTTCCAACAAGAACCTCACAATCCCCACCTCAGAGGCATTCTGCATTTCACCACAGCATACACCAGAACTCTGGATCACCTACTAAAAGGCAACATCAATACAAGCTGTTCCTCAAAGATTTCCAAGTCATCAAAAGAAGGGTATGAAGATATGCCAGAGACCAGTTCCCAAGCAAAAGCAAGGCAGAGATGACCTCTCGGGATCCAGCGCCACCTCAGAAGCACAGAAAAAGCACAAGATGGGGGCAGAGTGGATCGCAGAGCCGGGAGACCAAGTAATTCTTTCATCAAAAGTACTTTTCAGCATAAGCATTAATTGGAGAAAGCAACCCCCCCTCTCCTGAGTCTAAGAAACACTCCAGATAACTAATTCCTCATCAGTCTTTGAATGCCACCTCTACTCTGGACAAAGGAAAATCACTTAGCTGCACAGCATGAGGCCACGCAGCTATTGCCACCGCAGCTCACTCAATGCCAAGCTCTTGCATTGTAGTTCTGTCCCAGAGCCCTAGACAGGAATCTTGTATATCATCCTCCTGTAATGCTGGCAGATGAGATAGAAAAAGCACTTTGTGTAATGAGAAACAGCTTGAACGCAGACATTACGACTGTCCAGAAAAGGTATTCTGCCCTCTTACCCTAACCCACTGACCTTCTCAAAGAGGAAAAGCCCCCAGATGCCAAGCAAACTTACCAGGTGCAAGCTAGGGAGCAAAGCACCGAGCCAGAACCCACCCTGGAAAAGAGACACTAGCCTGCTCTCCTCGGTGCACCCCCTGCTTCAGCAGCAAGGGAAAGCTTCCCACAGGGAGGCAGCAGACGGCTGCTTCAGCAAAGGAGCAGAGGCAAGGCTGGCCAGCGTCTCACCAAGGGTCAGGCAAGGTAGTGCTTCCCCCCTCAGCAGTCGCTGGCCTGGGGCCAGGATCTGCCTCCTGAGCTCAGCACACATCACTCCCCAGGGACAGAAAGGTCACAGACCTCTGTCTCCACAGAGCAGAGACTTTAGCCAGGTATCACATGTCCGAAGGCTGCACAGGTAGCAGGTAACAGCGAGCCCTTGCCCACTGGTCCATCGCACACTACCTGTGCGGAGCTCAAGGTAAGCAGCTCCATGCTCCGAGCTTCCTCCCATCCCCAGTCAGAGCCAGGTCCGACACTGCGTGGCTGCTGCTCAGGCAACCGTCAGCGCCCAGCTCCCAAATGAGTTCTGCAGCTCCAGGAGCAGATCCCGACTTCATCTCCGAATGGCTCTACCGCCAAAGAGCACTGAACCAGCACAAGTGGATACTGCACACCCCACAGGGGAGGTGAATCAATGCCACTCTGAAATCCTCGGATTAAAGGCAACACATCACAAAACATAATTGCGTAGGCATGTTTTGAATAGGCCTTATTGGCTGCATCTGACCTCATGCAGAAAGCCCGGATGCCCAATTACTGGTAAGTGGAACAGACATTTCTGCACTTCAGACATTTGTGACTCACTGGGAGGCTCAGTTTTGCCATAGCTCCCCTGCTCTCCCTCCTCCCTCTCCAATTATTAATGCTTCAAGTTTAAAAGACTTGTTGCATTATGCTAATGGGCCAGTTGGGTACAAGATGTACACTGAGGGACTGAAGCAACAAATCCAGATTTGCTTGTTAAGATGTTAATGCCTCAGAGCTACGTGGGAATAGGGAGCTAACGGGGGGAGAAAAAAGAAATCCAGTTGCCACAAAGCCAAAAAAGTCTGTCCTCTTTTGAGGTGCTCATTTCCCATCTTCTACCACGTCATTTGTCTTCAGCAGTCAGGGGCTCATTCATTAGCTCAATGTGAATGATGATCTGTGGATGAATCACGCTGTTCACTAATGATTCACGCAGTTGTAAAAGAGGGTATCAGGCTGTCGAACTACCAGGGGCTATAAAACACTTACTAGAGTTCTTGTCTGACACGTAACCGTTCTCCCAGATCGGGTCATTTTCTGCCACTTGCTAGTGTGTACTCTTGAAACAGCACTTCCTAATTGTTGCTATAATTCAAAAGGAACAGGTAGAGCAGGCAGATGAGAAAGCCCAGGAAATGTTTTACAACAATTAGACACAGGCAACCGGCAGGATGTCAGCAACCCTTGGGACATTCTCCTCGGCTCTGGCTGCCTTCTCACCTGGCACAGGGAGAGGGCAGCTCTCAGACCACTCACCCTCGACACCACCAAAACACAAGCTCTTAAGAGACACCGTCTCAGTCCCGAGAGGTCTGATCAGCCCTGCTCTCATGAAATCCATACTCAGCTTCTAAGCCCAGCACTATGGGGATGGGCAGCCTGAAGAGACTCCAACAGCCAGAGCAGGGAAGCAGCGTGCAAGCAGCTGCAGGACATCCTACCCCGTTACCTGCCACAGAGCCCTCGGGTGTCACTTCTGCCCTGGACTATTTCTAGTCTGGCATCTCTGCAGGTGTCTCCTCCTCCTCACGCTACCAGAAACAAAAGGCAGTATTAATATTATAGCCTTTACCTCTGCAACAGAAACGTGACCTCCTTTAGAACCACCCTTAAGACAAGTGGGCTGAGAAAGCACTACTTCGAGGAAGTATTTCGGCTTAGGTAAGAACGTAAATCGTAACCTCTTCCCTAAACACTCTGCACTTTAATGACGGATGATAAAGCCAAAGCAGAAAACTCACTGTCACTAAAGATAAATTCCACGTGCCCCCCGCAGACGCTACTCTTCTGTCCTTGGACGCTCACCTGTCCCACATTGCCCACACTGAAAGACAGCCGTTTACCCCAAGGCTGGCCCAGCCCAGACTCCAGCCACAGCAGACGACTTTTAGCAAAGGCAGGTCCACTGGAGACATCAGCTTGCTGTGGAGAGATCCCATGGCTGGCACTAGCACTATCAGCGCTGCAAGCTAATTAGCACAGCACAAGTTGGAAAGCCAAGTAGTACCTCGCCACAGCACTGCCCTTCACAGACCAACCAGCTCACCCAGGCCCGGTTCAAGGTCTCCATCATACTCTGCATCCTAAGGTGAAAGCTTCAGCTCTGCAGAAACAGATTCTGTATCAACGGTTAAACTGTTTCCCAGAGCCCAGACGCAAGGCACAGCCACAGCGAGAAACAGATCCCGATAAAGAAGGTAGGGAAAGAGATCTGCTGCCAGCCTGGGAGCAGGAGAGGGAGCCTCTGAACCAACACACCTCTGGCAGCATGGCCAGACACCAGTCACAGCGATGAAAGACCACGCCAACTCCTCCTCCTGATGTGTGACATCACTTAAAGACAAGATAGTTATACTGATACTTGCCTAGACATGGTGGCATTGTTACAGTCACTTAAGATACAGTACACCACTATATAGGGTGCACTGCATCTTATATGTGTATACGGTGCGGTAGAGGAATTCACTCCGGAGTTAAGAATCAACTATTCTACCACACCCAACTATTCAACAGTTATTCCAACACAGTAGCAACTTCAGCGCAAGGAAGCTGTACAGCACCTGCTATCAGCAGAACGAGCCAAGTACAGCCAAGCGCTGCAGATGCTCCCAGGAACAACCGAGGATTTGCATGGCCTAATCCAGGAGAGCAATACAGCTCACCGATGCAGCACAATACAACCCCGGCACCACCGGTTTCCCAGCACTTTGTTCAAAAGAAATCAGGAACAAGGCAAACCCGTACAGGACATCTACTTGCAACCTGACCCCAGCTACTCCCTAAACGCATCCCAGCAGCTAGCGCCGCTGCAGCGTTCACAGCCGCAGTGTTATCTCACAAGAAGGTGGGCTTTCAGGTCACCTTTGGACAGTCCCACCACGCTAACAGTAGAACAGGCCAAGACTATCTTGTTCTCCAGAACCACCACGTTGTCCAAACAGGTCTCAGCCTTGTCAACTTGCCTGTTGACAAAAGTGGTGTCATCCCAGGACACCCCAGAACAAGGCGCGGACATGCGCAGCCTACCACCCACCTTCTCCCAAGCAGCTTGCCGCCCCTGGCGCACGAGGCTGGGAAACAGCAGCAGCTTGAAGCTAATTCCAAAGTTGGGCCCCTCCATCAGGGCCAGCAAGGCTCTGGGGGGACTGCAGGAGAACCCGGCTGCAAATGATGCTTTCTGCAACACAAGCTGGGCAAATCATTTATGTCCAAGTGACAGGTCAGCCTCTCCACACTCAAGCAGAACTACTTTATGGGTCACTTTGCAGGAATTCCCACACATTTGCAGGCCTCTGTCCTTCCTGGTGACTTTTTATTTGCCTCACGTTTGGTTTCTCCCATACAGCAGATGGGAATCTCAACTTGGCGGAATCCAAACCCTAACAGGAAAGTGCATCGCTTTGCTTTCCCATGGCTCTGGAGACACCAAGACTTCCCCTTCTCTTGCCATTTCTCCATTCTCCTGCCTTGATTTCTTCCAGTTACAACCAGAGTAAGTTACTTGTTCAGACTTAGTTTCTGCATTTGCAGAAAAACAGGAAGGTGTTCCCCCACCTTCCAAAATACTTAATTTGAAAAAAACGTTCTTCACCACACTTGTTTGGCAACCTTAGTTGTGCTTACAGACAGAGCCTTCAAAGACACCATTCTCTTCGCCTCCTCTTTCCCTGTTTCAGTAAAATAACTCATAAGGGCTGCTGCTCAACACAAGTCTAGCCCTGCCATTGAGTTCAAGGCAGAAGAGATGTCTCAAGGGAGCGGGTTCCTGAAGGTTTTACCATTCTAATGCAGCTCCACACCCTGCACCAGCACCTGCTGCACTCTCACGCGGGGTCAGCAAGCCCACCTGCCCAGCGGAGGGGTTAGTAATCCGCTTCCGAGCGGAGCCGTTCGCAGGAAGAAAGCTCTCATTTTCAAGACGTCGAGAAGTTTTCCAAATGCGATTCAGATCTGACATCTCAGGCCTAAGCCCGCAAGGAGACCGGAGTTGTTGCCGAAACTTGATTTTGCCAAGCATTTACAGCTTAGATTAGCAGGAAAAAACTGACCGTAGCCCTGCTAACTATTCAGAACTGCAAAGACCAAAGGAACAAAGAGTGATTGTCAGTTTAACACTGACACTGGAAAACTGCACGAAGCAACAGCAGAAAAACCCCGAGAGAGAGGATAAAGGAAAAACATAATGCCTGATATCGCTTCTACTTGAGCTGCTGCAACATCCACGTGCAAAGACATGGCTGCAAATTCTGAGGGGCACAATCTTTCACCAAGACTCTCTTTTACAAAGACTGTGGACTGAAAGCAGAATTCCTTTGTAGGGGAGAAGCAGAGATGTTTGATGAAAGACCGAGCTCCCAGAGATGAATGACAAGGCTAGGCTTCTCACAAGGGCTTGACTTGCTTATCACCAGCCTTTTACCCTCATCTTCTTTAGCTAGAAAGGTTAATTGCCTGTAGCGCAGAACTCAGGCCCTGTTTGCTCTCACTCAAACGTGCTCTGCAGATACCAGCTACTCCCCCTTCCCTTCTGACCAAATCAGAAAGATCAACTCATTAACTTTGTACAGTATCAGACAGTTTGCAACTCATCTTTGGAAGAGCTAGGAGGAGATAACAGACACCTCTGTTTTAGGAAGCAAGACACAGACAAAAACTCCTTCTACTCCCTGCTGGCAAAGATAGGGGTTTGGGGGGGGGTTAAAAATTATTTTTCATTGTTTCGATTTGCCAGGTTCTTACTATCCAGAGATCAGTGAGAAAGTCAGCTTTCCTAAGCAGGGCTGAAAAATAACACAGGACATTCTTGCTAGGATATTACCTTGAAGTTTGAGAAGCACTCCTACCCTCGCTGGCCTCTAGCTGATCAACTTCTGGTAAAGCTGAAGCTCTAATCTTCTCCCTTAGTTTTCTGACTAAATACTGCCACTTACCTCATCTATCCCAGACACGATAAAAGTATTTCCTTGCTTTTACGCTCACTTAACATTTTGGTAACATTCTGCAGATTTCATTGAGATTTTACCAAAACAGCTGGATAACAGCAGAGGTGCCCCAACCGCCACATGCGAACTGAACGTCTAGCTCCAGCTTCCTCTGTTTCCCGTCCCTTTGATCCACCGCAGGAACAACCAGCACATGAAACTGGGACACTGCTGCTGGGTCACTATTAGGAGTACATGAGTAAAGGAAGGTGGAGACGCCAAGGAGTCCCTGGCCCTCCACATCACCCTATTTAAAGGCTTTGCCCCCTAACCCACCCCAGAACAGGTCTTCCTACTTCACAGGAAGAGGAAGCGACTCTCCCAAAGGCCGGAAAAGCCTGTTTCACTGCCTCACACCTCTTGCGCCGGGGAGCCTAACGCTTCTGGTGGCAAAAGTTACAGCATCTCTTCCCCTTACCGGACCCAAACAGACTAGGATAATTTTAGCCAGGGCTCCCTGGAAGCACGACACGCATTTACACATAACCGGCGTAACCTTGCTTATAGGAGGATTGCTAGCATCAGCAGCCTTCGTCAGGTGGCGGTTTAGCAGCTAGCACACAAATCAAGGAAGAGCAGTATCACGACATTTAGGAGATATGCTGGATCCAGAGGGCTCAGCTAAACCTCCTACATGCATTTTATTGCGTTCGCAGCATCTTTACCACAAAGTAGAGATGTACCAGGGATCACTGATGGGGAAGAGGGAAGACCTGGGCTGTGGCCCCAGGAAGCTGCTACCCTAAGAGCCACCCGCTGCAAGCTGGGCCTTCAGCCTCACCTCTCCCAGGTGCTCTCCAATACCACTTTTAATCTTGCTCCCTGCAAAGTTCATCTATTCCAAACAACGTGAGATCTGCCACTAAAGGTAGACGTGCTTATGCTACCACATTTTCAATCAGGGAGAGCCAAAATGCTAACTATACCTTTCCAAACCACAGCCCAGCCTCCCCCAGCGCTGTTACAGGGACCGACAGCTGTTTTCACAAGCTGCAGCGGATGCCCATAGCTCCCCAAGCCCTTTCAACTTCACGGCATAAGCTGCTCACATGCTCTCGTGCTTGCTGGGACCTCCACGCAAGTACAACGCATGCTGCCAAGGCTGTGCGAAGGCACAGCTGAACGATCAGCTTTCACAGTCAAAGTCCACTCTGTGGCAGGGAAGGAAAACCCTGGCTCTCCACTCCCTTTTCCCACAGCCCCATCTCTTGCACGGCTACATTGTAAATCAGATTAAAAAAAACATAGGGAGACCTGTGGCTTAGGTTCTGCTCCCCTTTCCCCTCCTGCCTGGGTTGGTTTTCAGCTGAACGATTCCCCTGGCCTACGCCACACACAAGAACAAACGCCAGCACTGCGGAAAGGACAAGACGGTGTCTCGGCTTACGCGAGCTGTCCAAAGACAACCTGCCTTTCGGGCGGCTGCTGTACGATGCCCGCGGTGCCCCAGCTAGATGAACACTGGTTCAGATGAGCCTAAGGAAACTGGAGCCACAAAGGTGGCTAAGGAGCCACCCTTCATTTTTATTTTATTGCATGGCATACCGAGATACACTCTTTCATTGCTATTTTACAGCTCCGGCACCTATAGTTCTTGCGATTACTCAAGTCCGAGCGGCTTCCCGACCCACGCAACAACCCACTGCTGAGTTACCCACAGAAACAGGCACCATGTCACCCTTGGCATGGGGCGGGCTGTGAGAACATCCAGCAATTTTACTTCTGGTGGGGAAAAAAAGAAATCAAAGTGCAAGAACAATATGAGTGGAACTGTAAATTTAACGCTATCCAAACTTTGGAAGAGCTTGCTTTCAGGGAAATGGAGCTAAGCACTTTCACTGGAAGGTGAAGGGGTGAGAAAAATCAAGTAAGAGAAGCAATAAAGTCAGTGCTGCCTGGGCCGCTGCCTCCCTGCCCTTACCCTCCTGCCTTCCCCGACCAGCTGGTCCCTGGGGAGGAGCCCGAGCCCGCACGGGGCCCAGAGGAGCCGGCTGGAATCCGCCGTTCCCCGGTGCCAGCTGGCACGGGCCGGCCAGGGGCACGGCGAGGCCAGACGCGACCTGGAACTCCGCAGCCAGCGCGGGCCGCGCGTCCCCCGTCCTGCGGGGCCGGGACACACACCTGTGCGTGACACCCCCGCAGGGAACTCATCGCTTCGGCCGGGGGGGGTGTGGAACCAGCTGGCGAGCCGCGGCCAGGCCGAGGCCAGCGGGGAGCGCACCGGCAGGCGCTGCCCCTTTCCCGTGCGGGAAGCACGGTTACGCTTCCTTTCCGCGGCCGAGCCTCCCCCGGGGTCCCGGGGGGAGGAGGGGGACACACACACACGGCCCTGCTCGCCGGGCCCCCAACCCGCTCTTCTCGGCAAGCCCGAGCCCCGGAGCGGCCGCAGGGAGCCGGCCGCTTCACCACGCGGCCAGACAAAAGGGCACCGGAGCCCGGGAAGGGGCCGCCGGGCCGGGACCGCGCCTCGCCCTTCCCTCGCCCCCGCGGCGGCAGGCCCGGGGCCGGGCGGACCGGCCAGCAGCCCCCTCGCTCCGCTTCCCGCTCCGGCCGGGACCCCCCCACCCCCGTCCCCGGGGCGGCCGACCCCGCTGCCCGCCGGCTTGCCCCGCGGCCGCCCTCCCGCCGCGGCCGCCCCCGAGGCGGCGCAGGCCCCGCCGCTCACCCGCGGGCCGCCTCCAGGCTCTTGATGAGCTTCTTGATCTTCCAGATCTCCACGTTGCGGTCGGCAGCGCTGGGATCGTCCGCCATCTTCTCCCTCCTCCTCCTCCTCCTCCTCCTCCTCCTCCTCCTGCTGCGGCGGCTGCGGCGGCGGCCTGCGGCGGGCCGGCGGCACAGACACAGCGGTTAGACCCCGGCCCCGACCCGGCCCCGCACGCCGCCCAGCCCGCCGCGCACCTCACCTCAGGCCCGGTCCCCCCCGGCGGCGCGCGGCTGGCGGCGGCGCTGACGTCGGACACCGGCTGCTCGCGCTCCCCCTCTCCGCGCTGCATGTGTTGCAATCGGCTCACATGGGGCCTGTGACATCACTTCCGGGGGACCGGGGCGGGGGGACGACCGGCCGTCCCGCCCGCGCGGGAGCGGGGCGCCACGCCATAGGCCGTCCTCCCGCCCGCCCCCGCCCCCCGCCCGCTCCGCCATTGGCCGTTGTTCCGCGCGGGGCACTATGGGGCGCGTAGTCCTCGGCCCGCCCCGGCCCGGCCGCGGCGCTCGGCGGGGCGGGGCGCAACGGCGGCTCTCGCGAGAGCTGCGCGGCCGATCCCGGGCGCGCTTAAAGGGCCCGCGGCGGCGGGAGCGGTGTGGCCATGGGCACGGGTCCTGCTGCCGCACCCCCAGCCCGCCAGCCTGCCTCCTGCCGGGCTGAGGCTCCCCGCCACCCCGGGGCCGCCCTGCCCGGGCCCTGCGGCCGGTGTCCGTGTCCCGCAGGGCCGTGCCGCCCTCTGCGCCACCGGTGCCCGCCCGCACGGGGAGCGGGGCCCGTCCCCCCACTCCCGGGTCCCCTGGGCCACGCTCCCCCTGGCGCTGCCGTCCCGCACCGGGGGGGGGGCGGTCCCTGCCGCCGTGCCCCGTCCCCGCCCGTTGGAGACGCCCGGTCCCTCCGGTCCCCAGCGGCTGGAGGAAGCCGAGCGGGGCGGGAGGCGCGGGGAAGGGCGGTGGGGGCGCACGGGGCGCTGCGCGGAGCCGGGGGGTGTGTGTCTGTGTGGGTGTTCTGTCGCCTTTGCCCTGTCCCTGACAGGGAACGTCACCTCCCCGCTGGCCTCGTCAGCGCTGCGGGCGGCCGAGGGCGGGAGCCCCGCGTGGTGCCTGCGGAGGCCTCGGCTCAGCGCCGAGCTCAGGGCGCTGCTCCCCACGCACCCGCGCAGCAGTGAACGCCCGGAGAAGGGCAGCAGGACCGGCCGGGGGGGAGCCGGGGGAGCGGGGAAACGGCACCCAGAGGGCCCAGCGCGGCGGAGGCTGGCTGGGGGGGGGGGGTGTCCGAGCTGCCTGGCCCTACAGCCCTGCTTGGCCTGGGGCATCCTCCTGCAGAAACTCCCCTCTGGGTCCCGCACGGGTTGGGGGCTCGCCCGTGGGCCGGGGCGTCTCTTACGAACGCGTTATTGGAGGTGCCTCGCCATGGCAGGCCCTGGCTCCCGGAGAGCATGACCGTCCGGGTGACAAACTGGGAGCTCTCTGGGCCAGCGGGGCCGTGGGGAGCCGACCCACCCCACATGTCTGAGCACGCATCCACGAGCCACATCTAAATGTAACCACTGCCTCGGTGCCCGGGTTTGCAAACCCACAACCTGCCCCGAAGATGCTGGGCAGCGCGTTGGAACCTCCCAGCTCTGCCTCCGGGACAGCCTGAAATGGGACCAGCTGGAAACGTCGTGGTGAAACGATGCTGAAGCCATTTACTTGTTTGTTTTATTAAATGAATAAGCTTCCCTGCTGCCCCCCCAAAGGTGATGCTCTCCTGGTGATGCTGAGCAGGCACCGACAGCTGGACGCTGGGGGGTTGTGGCCGCGGTGTCCCTCCAGCCCCCACGTACCTCCCTGGGACGGTCCAGCTCTGGCCTTCACCATCACGCTCCCCAGACAGCACGCACTGCCACAGCCTCCTCTCCCTCCTGCGCTGCCTCTCGGTGCCTGGCCCGGCAGCGAAGCACCACTGAAGCCCGCCGGGAGCTGGGCACAGCTGGGCACAGCTGGGCAGCACCGACACCTGAGCAGAGACTGGTCTGGGACTCAGCCTGGAGCTGGGTTTTCTATCAACTGGGGCATGCCGGGGAGATGCTGTGAATTCCTGAACTACCTAGCTGGATTTAAAAGTCCTGTTTCTCTTGTGGGGCTGAGCAAGTATCAGTTTCAACCTTTAGAGGTATTTTTCCCACGTGCATCTGGTCCCACACAGCCCTTTATAATCCTCCTTGAAACAGGAGGATTATGCCTGGCTTTAGGAGATGATCTGCTGAGATGGAAGTTTCTGTGCCCAATATGACAGGGACAGAGTACGCAGATGGGCAGGTGGACAACTTACCCCGCGCCTCCCTGGCAATCCTGCTCCTCCAGTTCAATCCAGGGACTCCAAAAAGCACCCGCTGAGCATTCCAGTTACCCCCTCCCAGCCTGACGCACCCGCTTTGCCGTGGCACTTTCTGCTCCAGCCTTCCTGACGCGACAGACGCTGCCGTCAGTTCCCCCCGCAACTCTCCCGCCGGCTGGCTGACACAGATGCTGAGCAGCGCCTGTCTCCGACAGCCGGCAACAGCTCCACGGGAATGAGGAGGGAGCCGAGAGCAGCGATGGGGGCAGAGCCGGAATTAGAGAGAACTTTTTCAATATACCGCTGCACTATTTAGAGAGGCGTTTTAAAAAGGAGCCGTGCCTTCGGAGCACACTGGCAGTCACTGGCTTGTCGAAAAGGCAGAGAGACTCCATCTCGCTTTCCTCCTGCAATCCCTGAGGAAGCCGAGCATCTCCTGCCCGTACAGGCAACACGGCAGGTCCCTGTCCCGGCCAGGCACGCTCCCCAGACACGGCTGTCCTGCGCCCGGGGAAAATGCTCTTAGGAAAGGAAAAGAAGCTGCTGCAGGCAAGTGGAAATCTCAGCCTTCTCTCCCCTATTAAAGTCAGGCAGGAGCTGTGGAATTTACTGTCCCAGTCCTGTTCGCGTTGCTGACTGCCATTGTTGTACGGCAGCCTGACTTCCAGAGCCTGCGCCTTGCACCGACCTGCTCCCACCCGCAGAGGACACGGCGAGAGGAAGCATGAGCACAAACATCGCTCTGTCGCCTTTTTTCCTCAAAGAACATGTGCAAAATATTTCTGAATTACTACCATACACAGTAATTTATTCCAGAGCTGCAGCGCTGCTGGGGCTACAAGCTTCCTGAGTACCCGGCTACGTGGAAAATGCCAGTGGGCAACGAAGCCCAGACGCCCCTTCTCCCCGTGCTGACAGGCACCTTCCCAGCAGCAGTTAACTCCTCAGCACAGGAGTCACTCCTTCTCATGAGAGAACAGCCCAGTCGCTCCATCTCCTGCCTTCCTAGCAGTTTTTCACAAGAAACCCTTCTCAGCATGCCATGTATCACCTGATTTCACTTCTCCCTGCCCCATTCCATAATTTAGCTTATACAAGAGGAGCTAAGAACAGTGCATTTAAAAAATAAAGAACATCTATGAAAGATGGCTTTAAACCGTGATGGAAAATAATTCATGCAAGAAGTAAAGGTCAACCCTGATCAATGATTCAGGACCCTAGAGGCCACAGAGGGAAATTCAGGACAGAAGTCACCTGCAATCAAGTTTTATAAAGGAGATTATTCTCAGGAGGTGCCCAGCCGAGCGCTCCCCGCCATTACCAAACCCACACATAGGACAGGAGCAGGGTTACGCTGCGAGAGAACACAGCATGTGGTTTCACGTGTAAGACACGCAGTTGCACACCTAGATGGCATCAACAGCCCCGCCACTCACAAGTCAGGCTGCTGAACACCCCAAAGTGCCGTTAGCCCCCCAGCACACCGAGCACGGCGTGCAAAGCACTGCCCTGCATCTCCTCCCATGGCCGCTCCAAGCCCCTTCCTCACCGTCCTCCACACCCAGGCCAAACCGCTTCAAGCTCCCTCTCACTCTACAGCTCGATCGCTTACTACTCTTTAAAGGTTTTTCCCTGCTCTGTCCACTCCCAGGGGCCGATTTACTCTCAGGTGGAAGCTGCTTCCAGTCTTTCTTGCTAGGGCTGCTGGAGAGAGACTTGGTCCCTTCAAGTCCCCAACTCAAAGGGAAGTTCCCAGATGAACGACTTGTAGCCTTCCCACTGAACTGCTCATCATCGGGAGGCTGTCTAGAGTGCCAGAAAAAAAGAATCCTTCTCTTCCTCCTCAATACCTGAGCTATAAAGTCTGTGTTTTCTTGCCAGGTGACGACACGCTCAGAGTAACAGGAAAAAACAAAGCCAGATAAATACGCTGTGGCAAGGAGACTGCACCTCCTTGGAAGACTCGGCTGCAACTGCTGCTCTGAGTCTGGAGCCTGTTTCAGGAGGTTGAACCCAAGCACAGAGTGCCTGAAGATGAAGTCCCATCTACCGAGATGACAGCAGGACTTCCAGGCATCTCCTGCCAGGGCAGCAGGGACACTCTCAGAAGGAAAAGACCCTCATCCGACATCAGATACCTCTTTCTTGCATGTGAACGAAGCACAAATTCCACCACTGCCGCTGGCAGTCCCACCCCAGGAGCTCTCACAGGCAGTTAACATGATAATGTTCTCCATCAAAGGCCAGGATACCAAGAACTCCATGTTGGACACTTTTCAGCTTTTATTTTAAAAAAGTCCAGAATGGATCCAATAACAGTTTTATTATCAAGGAAATTGTTTTACCATAAGCAGAGAACAGACACAGGATGGAGCAGAAGGCTCAGACAAGCAAAGTATTTTAACTTCCACATAGCCTCTGTGTAAGAAATAATGTCACAGCTAAATTTGAAGTAACCCCTCTCCTTGAGAACAAGGCTACTAACCTAGCTGCAGATCTGAATGTTCTCTAGCAATGCAACCAGCCTTCTCACGCTGTTCACGGCCCTCGGTACCCACTCGCAAGTACTCAGATCCGCAAGGAGGGTCTGTATGGGTGTTATTCTCCTCCCAGTTCCAGCAGGACTTCCATCTCCACCCTTGGATTTAGTGACATGGTTTCCAAACTTTGATCTCAGATTTAGTACACCATTGTGTCAAGTATCAGAAATAAATGATCAGGAAGTCCCCAGGTGCCTCAGTTGAATACCACGGGGCCAAACACTCAGAACTTCGTCTGGCATGAATTAACTTTCATCAAGTGACAATTTATCTAGCAGACACATCACTAAGTTTATACATTAAAGAATTTTATATATAGAATACTGCAAAAACACAGTAAGTCTGAATTCTGCCCATTGCTGCTCAGGAAGGTCCCTTCTCTCCCAAGCGTCAAGAAAATCGACCTCTTCTTCATACTCTAGTCAAGGCAAGACAGAGACTTCTTATTGCTTCTCTTCCTTCTGATCACCCGGACTTCCAGAGCCCTCTCGTTCAGAGGCCATCTGTGAAAGAGTTGGCTTATTAGTTCTAGTAACAACAAAACACTTCTCCCAGACATTTTTTTTTCCCCTAGCTAGCTGCTTAGGTTAGTTCTAGACAGAAGAAACCCTTCCCTCAGTGAAAAGGGTAATTGTCCTCTGGAGAATGGAAACAATCTTCATCTTTGCATGACTGCCACTAAGAGGGGGGAAATCATCTTCCCGTTATTCACACTTTCCCAGTGGACATAAAAGCTTACACTGCAGCACCGAACGGTTCCAGTTTGACAGCAGAAAAAGCAGCTTAGCACCACCAAGGTCACCAGGCGGAGCGTGCCACTTCCATCCTGGGGGGACTTCCCTGGACGGGTGAAGTTCACATCTCCAGGGCTGGAATGGGTGGGCCTTCCACCGGGACGGAGATCGGGAACCAAACCCTGATGGCCTTACTACTGTAATTTTAGGCAGACTGCTCAGGAAGCCTGTTATACAATCATCCTTAAAGTAAGTCCAGTCGCTATTGTACTACTTTAGGCACTACACACCTAGGAGAAAGCCCTGTCTGTGCTCTTCTTGATGGTCGTTATTAAGAGCTTCCAGCACTTTTCCATACAACACTGCAGGGGAACGTAATGGACTGCCTGGGAGGCAGGCTACCTACGGCAGGATGGCCAAGATTTCAGGCCTTCAACTCTACCCGACTTTCTGCAGCAAGCATCGCTCAGGGAGCTGCACTGAGACTCAGCGCTACCTCCGAGCGCAGGTCCTACCTAAATGTTTGGTGTCCACACTCACTCCTCCCCATCTGAGGGCTACAAAATGGAAATGACCGCAAACCTACCTTCTTGTATGCCATTTCAAAGAGTTTCAGAGAAGCTTGCTGCAGGCTTGTTGCTGCCTGCCTGATGTTTTCTCCCGTTTCAGTATCTTTACGAGCCAGAAGTTCTCTCATTTTAGCAATTTCTTCCTTCAATTTGTTGCACTGCAAATAAGTCACAAACAAACATGATGAAATCCAGCCATCTCATTCCTGTTGTTTCACCCACCACAAAGCTACTTTTTTTTTTCCACCCCACCAGAAGCCATGAAGTTAAGTCTCAAACTGAGCCATACGGTCTGCAGGGACTAGGACTGCATTCAGTTCCCAATGGGCACCTGTCCACTTCTCTAAATGTGCCACAGTTGGCATTAATCGGTCCTCTTGTTTGCAGTCTCAGCAGAGGCGCCAAGGACAGAAAGCCCTGCGGAGACTGAACAGCCCGCCAAGGATGAGAGCTGCTCTCTCTGGCACACCTCACCACCGAGTCAGTCACCCCGGGAGCCAGGGTAGAGGGAACGGAAAGCTGGTTTTCATTTATATTTAAGGCACTGTCAGAAAGCCAGCGAGTAAGGCTGTTCATCACCCTGTTTAATCCCTTTGTTGCACGTGGGAGAAGGAGCAGAGGCAAACCAAAGCAATACGGTCTCATCTCAGCCCCTGTAGCCATCTGTCAAACCCTCCACACAGTCTGGCATTTCTCCGTCAGACTGGCACGCTGCTGGAGAGGCAGGCCTGGAGAAGGGAGGTTACTGGGGGACAGCTGCACTGGCAGTGCTTGCCCAGCAGCGTTCACCATCAAAACGTGGGCAGAGCTCTCATCCAGACCCGCAGGAAGGGGAAGACAATTGACGCCTTCTGCGTCAGGCCACCGTCTCCACCCTGACCACACAGGCCTTACTGCTGAACACTGCTACGTACTTTCCCTTGGTATTCCCCAAAAGCCACTACAGGGAACAATGGCCCTTGCAAGGAACAGGGATTTAGGCTCTGTGCTCCTGTGAGAGAAAACTCCAGTGATCATAATCCCCAAGTCAGCCAATATCCATCCTAGAGAGAGGAGATAGGCTGAAAAACAGCATTTAAACTGATCAGAGGCGATTTGCCAACGAACTATATAGTCTTGTTCCCTCAAACGCCTCACAGAGGCCCTACCAGCCCTTTCACTCTACTTCGGAGAGTTGTTAACTCGAAGATTGTGCAACCTGTTTTAAACTTGGCTTTTGAAACTCATCATGCGGAAATTAAACCAAGTGGTATAAAAAGCATTCCTTTGATACTAAATATCCGCTTCACTCCAAAGACACAAGAAAAATTGGAGCTAAGTGGATACAGTAATTTTCATTTGGGTGCTGTGTTTGTACTACCGAGGCTGCTGGGACCCCACAACAGCTTTGCCTTTGTCCCTCTGCTAATACGCTGGTGGGCACTGCTCATGAGCTCTAGCTTTTGAGCAAAACTCTCCTGTCACACACGCCACAGTACAGTTCTTATCACATCACCGCAAGGCCAAATCAAGGACATAATTAATGCAGAAACCTTTCATTAACAGCTTCCCAGGCTCTTAGATCTTCAGTGAGACTGAGCAAATATCCTATTTCAAAGTGCGAGTTATTATCCAAACCATGTTCTGCTAAGTATGTCCTTAGATCCTCCCACCCCACTCATCAAGTGCAGAATCCAGAAGAGTTGATGACTGTGCCATCTTTCCACAGCACGGAAATAATACAGACCCAGCAGTGAGTTACGTGAGAATTTGAGCAAAGATATAGTGAGGAATCTTACCTCCTTTCCCGTTACGGGATTAGAAACTACCTACCTCATCTGCTGGCAGCTGATCCTTGAACTCCTCCATCTTAGACTCCGTATCATGGATGATGCCTTCGGCCATGTTTACAGCTTCCACACGTTCCTGGGCAAGAGAGCTCGTAAGGGCCTACTGCGTACATCCCTGGCAACACGTATGAGCTGTCTACGTATGAACCAGCAGCTGACATTTCTTCCTCCAAACTGCCAACTTCCGTTCTAGCTCCCACCCAGGGTCCTTCTTAATGGCAAGGTGGGAAGAAGAAATGCAAGCAGACCATTTCTAGATGCATTCCGGCAGCAGAAAGCCCGAACAGGCAGCCTATGGAAGGCAGCCCTCACGCTTTCGCACTCAGCAAATCCCACCTCCCTGAAGCAGAAGCAACATAGCACCACTGTTGGCACACTGGAAGAGCCAGCAACTGCAGAGACAGGACAGCGCTCTCTGCTCCTTGGGAAAGCAACAGAACTTTTGGAAAATATTCTTAAGCTTCTTCAGCAATAAGGGCACCAGACAACTAAAACACTGAGTTGTTTTACTCATGTCCCCTCATTACAAATGCTTGTAGCATCTCAACAGTGGAAAAACCCCCACTGTGCTAGGTGGGAAACACTAGTTCCTAACATTACTGCTGCAAAGACAACCAACGGGGGACAGAGCAGGCTCTAAGTACAGAGGGGTGGTAGTCCTGCCGAGACATAATTCAGTCCCAGTGTCAACATGAACTATTTCACCAGGAATGGTCTCTGGGACACCCAGCCCTCTCCATCTGGAAGAGCAGTTTACCTAAACAAGGGTGTGATAACGTTCTCAGGAGGTTAACCAGTGGAAAGCTGATGAAACATAGTTTTGTTTCCACACTATGTCTTCACTCTTTGTAGGATGTCAACATTTACAGCAGGATGCTGAGTCCAGCAGAGTGGTAACTCTATGTATTCACGATACTTCCATGGTGGTAAAACCATGATCAGAAAGTTGTAACGGGAGAATTTTGACAATGACAGTTATGCAGGTCAAGTAAAGAGACAGAGGAGCGTTAGGGAAGAAAGCAATCTAATCACCTTCAGCTGATAGGTCACTGGACAGAGACGAGTCCCACTTCAGGACTACAACACTTATTCAGTGACTCAAGATACAAAGACAAAGTAAGGCAACAGGAAGAAGTTTCCAGTGCAGCCTCTTCAAGTGCTAGGCCACCACCTATGCTTTATGGTGACGATGCATTTATTTAAACAGTGGGACTTTCAGAGCGAGGTCTTTAAACACTCTCCATCTAACCTACAAATGCTAATAAGCTAATGTCTTGCGGCTTTAGAGCTTTTGAGGCAAGGTGATGCTGCTTCACGTGAATTTATTACAGGCATTCTCTCCTTTAGCCCTCTTCTGATCCCTTTGCTACTGAGGGTGAGATTTACAGCACTGCCTGAACACCCGAGACACGTTTCTACAGACTAGGAGAATGCAAATCAGGTAAATTCAGTGTGCTAGTTTCAGCAATTGCTAAACATATGCTAGTGCTATATCCCAGAGTAGGCCTTCACTGTGTCTGCTTAAAAATCAATGCTCTATATTTAGTAGCATAATTCATTAGTGCTACCCTCATTAAACCAATTAGTTCCAACCATTAGTCCTACGAATATCACAAATTCAGTCACTTGACCACGGCAAGTGTCAGTCTTTTCTTGACAAAGTCAGTGAGGCTCTCAAACATCTCCTGATGGCTTCACCTGCGCTGAGGGCAAACGCTGCGCTCAGATGAATATCGCATTCAAGATGCCACACTGAGATTTTTAAGCACTATGGAAATCAACTTCCCACTTATGAAGGAAGAAGCTGAGGTGCAGCTTTGCTTGGCAGGTTCTGTAATTTAAGCTTTAAAATAAACTCGAAGTACCTCAAGCATCCCTGTACTGTTTCCACTTAAATGGAACACCACTGTGAAAACCCAGCTGCAGCAGGCCAGCTTCAAGTGACAGCCAAGATAACAGGCAGGTGGACAGAGAAGAGCATTGATGACAAAAAGCATAACTAGAGCTGCAAAGCTGTTTACTCATGACTAATAGGCAGGTGACTTTGCTTACTGCTGCCTCCACATCCCAGTAATTCTTCAGGGAGGAATTAGAACACTGGTCACACAACGCAAGTTACCCAACCCAAACCCAAGATCCAAATGCCTCTGCATACAGCTGTTTGCAACTCTGGAGTGTAAACCGAATATAAGGAAGCAAGCAGATATTCAGGTAACTGCACAAGCAAACAGCTCAAGACTACAGAGACCAGAACCTACAGCTCCTTCAAGGTGGGCACAGTTAATAGCACAGAACAGCAATAACCGGCAGGTACAATAACGATCACACTACCTTTCTTCGCCTGTCTTCCTCTGCGTATTTCTCTGCATTCTTCACCATGTTCTCAATTTCATCTTTGCTAAGGCCACCAGAAGACTGGATAACAACTGCATTAGAGAAGAAGCATTAATAAAGAATGTGCTCTCATCTTTGAAGAAAAGGAGAGTATTATTTCCCAAACCCCTCAATTGCAGCAGCCTTGCTCAGAGACTCTGCAGCTGTGAAGACCCCATGGGCAGTACAAGGACAGCCAGACTTCGAAGGAGCAGTGATGCTGCCGACAAGATGAAAGCCTGACATCTTAGATCTAAACTCCCCAGCTCTGGCAGACACTTCCTGTCCGCTGGTCTGCAAGTCACTGTGACCATTCCTCAGTTACTCCTCCTGGAAAGTGAATGTGCACACAAAGCCCTCCAACCACAGGGGCATTCTAGCAGCTTAAAACCTCAAAACTAAAATAAATAAATAAATTAAAAAAATAGCAAAAACCCAACAACAACAAATCCAAAGAGAAGGAATTGTTTTACCAGGGCACAGAGATTCCTTTCACCGTTGGAAATCAGCCCAGGCTGGTAGCAGGGTAAGACAATATTCCCCACCCAGCTCCTCACACTGCCCTTAAGTGAACATCGCGTGATTCTGTGGACAGGCTCTTAAAGATCTCCCCCCGCTTTTTTTTTCCCCTCCATTACTGCCAAAAAGTACAGTCTAGACTTAAGCTAATTTCTGCAGTAAAGCAGAATTTCATTGGGAAATAGAGGACCAACATCCAGGATATCGCAGAGTCCAAAAAAGGGTATACTAAGATCCTCATTAGAAATTAGTTTTCTACATAATATTTGTCAATGGTACAAAACCCTGAACAAACCCACACACCCTCCCTTTGGATGCAGACATGGGATAGGTAGTTCAGCTTTATAATTAGGACCACGTTTGCATACTGATGGGCAGCTAAAAAAATTCTGGTTAACTATTATCAGGAGATGGCAATTCAAAGGTAGAAGGCTCTGAATGGAGAAAAATCACATCAAAAATCTACAAGGAAATCAAAGTAACAAGCAGTGTGGTTTCGGTAACAAATTTCTGCGGACAGCCAAGCAACGTGATTAAGAACAGCATGTACCTTCAAGTTGCCAACACAGAGTTAACAGTATTTTTCTTAACTGGAGCAGGCATTTGATTGCTCAAGTGGTTGCCTCCGAGAAACAACTGAAGGGTAGTATAGAGGCTTCCCAGTTAGAGGCACAAAACAGATCTATTTTGTATCGGGGAATCTACAAATGCTTGAAATTAATTTTCTGAGCCCAGAACAGAGCTTTAGAAAATGTCAACCGTGCAGTTAATTACCCCAGAACACCGGGCCTAACATTTCACTGCACTATAGAGCAAAACATACTGACAGCTTGAAGTCCCCAAGCCTCCTGCCATTTAGAGATGTTTCCAGCCTAAATGGATGAAAATGAACAGGGTGGTTATGCAAAATACTTTAATTTCAAGACCTTTGTAATGGAGTAATTAGAAACAAAACAGGGTCTCGGCACAG
This sequence comes from Grus americana, assembly GCF_028858705.1. Lineage (NCBI taxonomy): Eukaryota > Metazoa > Chordata > Aves > Gruiformes > Gruidae > Grus > Grus americana. The sequence continues at coordinate 19,117,340 of NC_072865.1, forward strand.
GGCTGATCTGTTCAGCTGTACTTGACATGACCTGGATTCAACAGAAGTCCTCCTAATTTGATTTCTCTCTTAAAAGCTGGTGCCTTCAGGTAGGCAGTCTCAAACAGACAGCAATCTCTTCAGGTGTTAACAGAGGGCACCCCCAAAGGAACAGCATGACCAGGAGCACAGCTCAAGAACAACTTGTACAAGGTCCTGGGTTCCCTAACACCAATTTCTTTCCCTCCAGCATAACGTAGAGCAGAAATGTCACTGCTCCGAGCTCCTCAGTGACACAGGACACCCCTGGGAGCAGCAGGAGCACCGCTCCACAAATCCCTGTGAGCCCTCAGTCAGCCAACCTGTGTGCCCAACACCTCCCTGGGGACTGAGGCACAGCCACACAGAAAACCCCAGGAAACAGTTGCACTCTGCTGAAACACTGCTACAGCCATCACAGCAGGCTGCAAGACCAAGAAGGTACTGTCATACAGTGCAAAATGACTTGGGATGTGGTAAAACCTTGCCAGTGAGGACTTGTTTGACCATGGTATCAGTAGATGCTTCACCTCTGCCTAACACACAAGGAGAGAGCCTTTGGAGTCACCTAGTTACCCTCAGTGCCCAGCATGCTACAGCACCATCCCTGCTGCACACCTTTCCTCCTCATCCCCGGGCAGCGTCCCAGAGCACTTACTTTGCTGTTCGCGTCCGGTGCCTTTATCCTTGGCTGACACGTGAACGATACCGTTGGCATCGATGTCAAAAGTGACCTCAATCTGGGGCACTCCACGTGGCGCTGGAGGAATCCCAACCTGAGAACGAGAAGTGCTTAGCCATTAGCTCCCACACAGACACGAGCTCAGGGTATGGGGCTCCACTGTCAGACACGTTATCTTGGTGATCAGTCAGTTGAATCAACTATTAACTAACCCTCAGAGCCGAGTCCTTCAAATACTCATTGGCATCATGCAGTGAATTAGCAGTATCTAGATTTAACAGGACACAGATTTCTACCCAGAACGAGTGCAAAGAAACCACAAGAGGTAGCCCCAAGTTTGATTTGGAGGTGACACGGGTCCTGCTTTATTGCTGAACAAGCCACTCTTCCCCTCCAGGACATGGCAAGACATTCCATTTCCTCAGTTCTGGACGTAACTAGACTTCACTGACTACCTCTGAGGCTACCATATTAAAAGTGACAGGCAGGACAGCTTCCTTCAAAAGTAGAAAAGAAAGGCAAAGCCCTTCCTTTCTGGATGGCTCTTCCCAGCAAACACAAGTTTGGGCAAACAGTTAACAGTGCCAAACTTTGCCAACGCTGACCAAACCAATTCTGCACAGGGAGCTGGTTAGCCAGCCACACACTGCACACATGCACGCCTGGAGTACATCTGCTCTCCAGTCAGCAGGGCAGTTCACAGGCTTTCACCGAAAAACAGTACTGGGCTAGAAATGGCGTTCCCTAGGGACTGCGGCTTAACGGAGTCTGTTCCAAGTCTTGTCTTTGTAACACCAGAGAAAAGGCCCACAATGAGGTTACCTGCTGCACAGGCCTGGTGCTACAGAGCTCTTTGTGTCCAGAAGTGGAGAGGGGCCTTCTAGGTGATCAAGCCCTAAAGCTACAGTAGCCCCTGTGCCACTTAAGGCTGCTTAGAACCTCTGAGCTCCATCTTAAACGCTAGTTGCTCCCCGTCACTGTCCCAGAAACAGGCCGTGCCCTCAGAGACTGCTTTTTTACTACAAATAGGATCAGATGTCTTCTGTAAGGTGACTCCCCACCAACACTGCCTTCGGGGGTCAACTGAAATGGAGAAGGCTTTGAACTTCTCCAAGAAGGTCAAGTCTAAGGTCATGAATACTGAGTAGCCAACGTACCAATGTGAACTGGCCGAGAAGTTTGTTGTCACTAGCCATCTCTCTCTCCCCCTGGCACACTTTAATCTCCACTTGAGTCTGCCCATCAGCAGCTGTAGAGAACACCTGTGGAAAAGGGACCAAAAGTTACTGGGTGGCTAGTAAACTGCAACACACAAATGGTTGCAGTTACACACTGCCTGAACAACAAGGAAAGGAACAAGAAGAGAAGCTACTTCAAAGAGATTAAAAAAATCATTAAATGCTTGTTCCTCTGATAAAGCACCAAGGCACCAAGACTAGCATTGGCCAAGCTCGCTGGCATCTTGCGCACTTGAGCACATGAAGACTGCCAACAGCAGGCTCCATTACCAGAATGTTTCCTCCTGAAGCAGCAGGGCTCCTGCTCCAAGCCCACGCCCCAGAGAGAATAAGTGTTATCAGTAAGAGACACACTAGCGCACCCAGACAAGGCAAAGTGAAAGAAAGGACCACACCCAAGTCTACTTACAACACATGAAAAAAATAATCCCTTCCAAGGTACGCCACCCAAGAAAGGTGGTCTCAAACGGGCCGCGGTGCTCAGTTTCAGAAGGTCTCCACACAATTCTTCTTCAGAATGATGTGTTGACAGTTACATCATGGCACGCGCATTGCAATCATTACCAGGCCACAACCATCCTGGGGTACCTTGGTACACATTAACTCAACTTACCTCCCCTCTTGGGCACACTAATAATCAGCAGAGATGCTCGGTGGCTGACATTAAATCTGATTTCTACAACGCTTCTCCTTGCCAGGCAAGCAAGAGACAACACAATCTACTGGGATGCTTTGGGTAGCCTTCACTGGGTGTTTTGAGACCACCACAAAAGACCCACCCATCTAGAGCCAATTCGTACCTGACTTTTCTTAGTCGGTATAGTAGTATTCCTGTTGATGAGCTTTGTGAAAACACCTCCCAGTGTCTCGATCCCCAAGGACAGGGGAGTTACATCCAGCAGCAGCACATCAGTAACATCACCAGCTAACACGCCACCTTGAATAGCTGCACCAATGGCAACAGCTTCGTCAGGATTAACTGCTTTGCTAGGAGAACGGCCAAACAAATCCTGTACAGTCTGCTGCACCTGAATGGAGAGAAAGCACAGCTCGTATGCAGAGGGAACCATTACTGCCCAGTGCTCTGGCCACAAGACCATCCCAGCCTCGGCTAAAGGTCTGTAGCTTTATGCTCTTGCTGCCATGCAACCCTGTGCCATGATACAAATACTAAGCTTCAGGCTTGGCTCTGCTCCCTAATTCCCCATCTTCCACACACCCTGTTAAACACACTCATTTCAGTCCAAACTACTCCTCTGAAGGCTTTCTTGCGATTAAGCTTGCCAGCTGCAAGTCAACCCACATCGGTCCTTTCACACAGCCCAGCCATATTCGGAAGGGATCACTCCACGCTTATCAAGCGGGAGGCAAGGACTGCTCCCTGGGACCTTGTACAAGTCAACACTGGGCAGAACACAGCTGCCAAGGACAGTACAGCTGCGGAGGCAGAGCGCAGGGAAGGTAAAAAAACCCTCCAGAGCAGAAGGACAGTTCATCTTGTTTGTGTGTAATAAAGGGGGAAAAAAACAGCATGAAGGACAGTATTTTCAAACTGTTTAGGGCTGTTTCACCAGCGAAGTAGATGTGCTATGTCAGCAGACAGTCTGAGCTGCGTTACTAGCTTTTCACTGCTCTGCCCTTTCGGAAAGATGTGCTCACGATTGCAACAGATTTATTGCTGAAGTACCCAGATGGGAATGCAATAAGGTGTCTGCACCAGAGCACGGCTCAGTAGTCCACTCCTCCGCCTTGCAAGAGAAGAGTGTGGGAATTCATTCCCGCTCACAGTTTCCCTCCTCCCTGAGTACACTTGTTAGGCACGCATCGGCACAGGTCAGTGCAGTGTGCCTGGAAAACTGCTGTAAGCAAATGTCCTACTCCTCTGCATTTAAGCCAAGAGACATCTGCCAGGAGCGTTCATCACAGAGGAAGACACTTTATGTACAAGCATATAATTAAATGCAAGTCTTTCCCTCTGGAGGCATGTTTTACAGCACAAAAGAAACATGACTTCTAACCATCCACTGTACGTTTCCTGGAGCACTGGCCGCGTGAGCGCTCCGAGGAAGGCATGTTCCCTCTTAGCAGGGCAAAATGAACTCAACAACGTACACGAGAGAAGGCTCTGTGCAATGTGCAACATACAGGCACGGATCTTGGAGCCAGAGCTGTAACTAGAGGCACTCAGGCAAGCATTACGTTAAGCTCAAAGCCACAGATGCTGGGGGTTATAAACAGGGCATAGAAAAGTAAAAATAAATATTGATTTATTTTTTTTACTATTAAGAACTGCCTCCCACCCTCTAAAGGATATATGATGTTTCAGGAAGAGCTTCCCCACTTCTAGAAGTGGTTTTCATCACTTTATACATAGCTAACCACACTATTTTTCCTTTATCCAGCTGGAGCAGCAGGGACTTTGGGAAGGTATAGCACAGTTACTCCACTTGAGCTTTGGCCAGAGCAGCAGCTTCTGTTTATCCTGTTGCTCTGGTTCCCCTGCCTGGGTGACCTTCTGCGCACACTAGTATCACCTTCAGCCACCAGGCTCATTTAACACTCAGGGAAGGAAAAAAACCCACCAGTGAACACCACATCGATCTCAAGCAGGACCATGCCCGCACCTACTGTCCTCAAAATGACCTGCAAATCCCAAATCTTACCAGCAAACAAATAGTCCAAGCCTGACTGATCCCTATGGAATGAGATTTTCATGATTTTGGTAGAAAAGGACAGGCCGTACCCTTGAAGAGAGCAGCGTACATACATGTTCAGCTCTGACTTCAGGGGAGCTAAGAGGCAGTCTGCATTCCTACGAACAAGAATAGTAAATCACCAGCAGACAGCACCTTATCTGCAAGACTGTGCATGTCAGCAGCACAGGCTTCAAAGTTACCTGTTGGTGCTTATCACCACAGAACACAAGGGCCAGGTATTAGGTAACGAGCATTTGGAACAGCCAGTTAAATATGCCTGACACCACCCAGCCTCACAGAGGTAGCCAAATGCACACAGCCAGCAGGTAACGGAGCTTGTGCGGTTTCTTCACAGCTAGCTATGAACTGCTCTACACAGGGGGAAGAAATCCACTGGAAGGCAAAGATTGCTGACAGGTTGTTGTCACTGAAGCGTACTTCTGTCACACACTGAAGTCCATAACAAGAGAAAATGCCCTGTGTATCTGAACAATGCTGCTTATGTTTGGTCTGCATCAGAAAGTGAAGTTGAATTTTCAACTCCTGATACCTCCCACTTGTTTTTGTAAGTGCAACTCTGCTACAGCCCCCAGATCCAAGCTGAGCTAATTAAACAGGATGAGAGAGTCCCCTGCCACTGTTTTCACGTGACTACTTAACATGTCTGCTCTGCTCCTAGAGCTCTGAAGTTACCAGATTCCCCACTTTTCTGTTACAGATCACCCTTAACAGTAAGCACTGGCTAGCTGTGCCAGCTTTGACCATAATGGAGACATATCTCATACCTTTGGCATTCTGGTCATGCCACCAACGAGGATGACTTCACCAATGTCGCTCTTGCTGACTTCAGCATCCTGCATGGCTTTCTGGCATGGAGCTACTGTCCTTTTGATCAGATCGGCTACAATGCCCTCAAACTGCGAGCGAGTCAGCTTCATGTTCAAATGCTTTGGTCCAGAGGCATCCATAGTAAGGTATGGCAAGTTAATATCAGTCTGCAGCACAGAAACAGATACGGAGTGAAAATCGGGAATGGAAAATAAGTCAGCTACGTACAGGTTTTAGATCAAGTTACAGGTTCCGTTCTGCCTGTACTGAAACATCTACGTGCCTGTTCTGCAGCCCAGTCTCTAAGTGGCAGCAGGCATACTTTTATGTTGGACATTTCAGACAAAAGAGAGGAAAATTATGTTGTAACACATCTCATGGTTACAACTGTTAAGTTCCAGTTTTAATACTGTGTTATTTTGAGGTCTTCTATTGTTAAGAAAAACAATTTCATTTCTATCATAGTCAGGAGGCAAGAGCTGAGACATTAGAAGCAACAACCTTAATCCTCTTCCTTTAGCACAATGCAGAAGCAAGCCCATCTTCAGAGTTCTGAAAGATTTTGTCAATTAACATTTCATATAAGGTAAGCTACTTGAGGGAAATAACTGTTTTCTAAATGCAAACAACTCATGTTCGACAGCCAGTCCGTTGCCATTTAACACAAAGTTCATCAGTGCCAGGGACCATAATCCCCACTTTTTGTGGCTATTTGTGAATGACCTTACAAATTCACATGTTGGATTTTTAAAGCAAATCTTATACTGAAACCTTCTTGCTCAAGTGCTGAGTCATGCTGACATCAAAAGATACTACAAATCAAAGCAATTAAAAACATTAATGCTTTAAGGTCTAGAGATTAAGTTTACACAACAAGAACTAAAACCATGTTACTAACTAGAGGTGTGCATTTGCTTTATAAATAGCATGCTCAAAAACATTAGGGCAAGATAGGGCCAAAAGCAAGTTGGTTTTGCTTTCACTGCTAAAGAGTTAAGGAATTCAGTTTTTCCTGGTATGAAGGGACTGTATTTGCCAACTCTTGAGCTAGTAAAACAGAGCCTGCTATGTCTCTGGCAGAACTATGCATCCATTGTGACCGGCCTAAACGCCTTCCTACGAGCTCCCTGCTGGCCAACAAAAAGACCACCATCAAAAAAAAAAGTTTATTCAGAACCTAGAAATTGGCAGAGTCCCCATTTCAATTACTATATAATTGACCTTAATTTCACTCAGGCAAGACTATTACACCCCCAACTTGCTGCTTCTCCAGCTCCTTATTCAGTGGTGAATAAAGGACATGCTTGAATGCATTAATATACAAAGCAGGTGAAAAAAAACAATAGGGGATATACGTTGCCCATTGTCTAGACAACTCTTCTACAGGCAAATAAGCAAAGATTCCTTATAGAAATTATTTCTTGTTATTAGCCAAATTAGCTGTTTTGGTGGAATGAGTAGCACCAAGGTTTTGGAACTGCCTGCACAAAGCCACAAGTGCTTCCAGTAACCCAGCAGTACCAGCTGCAGCTAAATTCCCTGATGCCCATCATACTTCTGAAATACATAATCAGTTGGGAACAAGGTCACATTCCCTGCAAGATGAGAAAACACGGTGCCAGAAGAAAGGCAAACCCCAGCACTCGCTAACATTCTTGGCTTCTGACAACTAACTGTGCTCCTAAACAGCCTCCCATGCTAAAGGACTTTAACAAAGTGATGTCGTTTGGTTACACAGAAGCTTGTTCTGCCACCAAAAGAAAAAAGCCAGCAATTTCAAAGAGTTTTGTAAACAAAAATAACTCAAAACTCATTTTACGGACTGCTTTGAACCCAGCCACCTACCTGCACAGATGACGAAAGCTCACACTTTGCCTTCTCCGACGCTTCTCTCACCCTCTGAAGGGCCATGTTGTCTTTAGTCAGGTCAACACCCGTCTAAGCGACAAACAATATGGGTTAACAGACTCTCAGCTTTTGCACAGGAGTCACGGAGAGCTTCTCCTCATCCTGGTTGACCTTCCTATTGCTCTTGACTGTAAAGCTGTTTGTAAAAACACAGCCCGCTATGTGTGCTTCTGCTGATCTCTCTCATTTCTGGCAAATGTATTTGGCATTTCAAAAAAATCCGCTAGCCCTCTCTGCTCTGGAGGTGATTCTACAGTAAGTTACAGATTGGAGCTTGGAAAAACTGTTGTATCACAGAATATAAAGGGAAGACTGGAATGGCAAAGGAGTTGGAATTACATTGCAGTTTCCTACAGCCAATTCTGTATGGTATGCATTTGTGCTGACACATTCAACTGGACCACAGATTTTTATTATTAAAAGTAAGCAGACTATGTATAGGATAGTCCTGCTACACTAGAGGAAAAAAGGCAGAAGTCCTGCTATTCTATGTCTTCCAGGAGAGGAATATTCCACCTCAAGAAAACAAGTGTAAGAACTGGAAGTTAGGCAAACAGGTGTCTAATACTCTTAAATTTCAACTGTGCCATAGATTACAAACCAAGTCCTAATCATTTAAGAAAATTCCCATTCTTCTATACAAGTTAAGCGAGGCTGAAAAAACGGCATAACACAAGACCAAATTCTGATGCGACACCTTACCTCTCTCTTGAACTCTTTAACAATATACTGTAGCAAAGCCTGGTCAAAATCTTCTCCACCTAAGAAAGTGTCACCATTGGTGGACTTCACCTCAAAGACTCCCTTCTGGATTTCCAAAATCGAAATATCGAAAGTGCCACCACCCAAATCGTAGACTGCAATACTACAAGAACAGATGCAGAAAAACATTACTTTCTAGACAAAGTTGTGTGGCTCAAAAATCACTCTCCTCAGGAGATGAAGTGCGCAGAATTCATGTTGCTGTCCACAAAAGTTAAAAGCCTCTTTAAAGACAGCAGTAAAGAAATTACACAGCGTACACATTCTTTGAGCACTCTTGAATCCATGTGGAAGTCTTCTCTGAAAGATGTGCTGCACGATGATTAACCTTGCCCGTTATTTCAGAGATGGCACTTCCTCCTTCTTCATAAAAAATCCCACTCACATCCAGTGACAAGGCCAGGGACACCAGAACCATTATAAAACATGTTTTGAAAAACACGAGCACTATAATCTACATCAGAAATACAAAATCTTTAACAAACCCCCTGCATTTATGTAACCACCCTTGACAGTGACAGAAGGCTGAATGCAGTCAGGGAAGATGCAAGCTGTGGATAGCGGGCACCAAACCTCAGCATACCTTCCGTGCCACACTTCAGCACCAATGGCAACAGCCTCTCACTCACCCAGCTGTCCTTAGTCACACCTATCACTGCTACCAGGAGGTAAGCTAATTAAATTGACAGCCAGCTTTGATAATTAAGTGGTAGCTGCAAGTTATGAAGTTTTCTTTAACAAGCATGGTTGGCACAGAACAGAGGTGACATTACACAGTGCTGACTTACAGCTGTGAGCCTACTTTGGCTGAACCAATGACTTTAAAAAACAGAAAGCAGAAGAGGCATTTACAAAGCAAATTACAGCGTGCTTATGTAAGAGAGGGTAGGTGTTACGAACAGGCACTTACACTTTGTCTTCAGACTTGTCCAGACCATAGGCAAGTGCAGCTGCTGTTGGTTCATTAATCACCCTCAAAACATTCAAGCCAGCGATCTGCCCGGCATCTTTTGTAGCCTGAGGAAAAAGAGGAAGAGTGCTGACTACCGAGAGGAACTACATGCAATTTATAAGCCCAAAAATCTTACAGCTTGGTGAATACCTGTCTCTGAGAATCATTGAAGTAAGCAGGGACTGTGATCACAGCATTCTTTGCTGAATGTCCCAGGTAATTTTCTGGGGGGAAAAAAGGAGACAAAACAGAAAGTTATCCTTATAAACTAAGAATACCACCAACTTGTTATTATGTAGTTTGAAATAATTTTCCTAAGCTAAGCCCAGAAGACAGGCTCGCTGCCCAAGAACTTGCTGCTTTCTGGGAAGACACAGAGGGAACTGTGCACCTCTGCAATTCGATCAGTGACTGGATGCCACTAGTGAGTAAGAATTCATCCGAGAGCTTAACTTGTCTTTTTAGTGTGCAAGACTGAAGCTATTTTCCATTTCTTTGGAGTGTTCAACATGTGAAGCTCTTAAGTGTTACTTATTTTCATCCTATTTAAAGAGTCCGCTGCCAGTAACGGTTACAAATAATGTCCATATACTAACTTTATAAGCATATGAGACAGCAAGTCAGGAAAAATATGTATTACAGCCTAATTTATGGTCACAAACTTATCTTAAAAAAAAAGAGAACGATGTCATCAAATGCAGATTCAGATGTACTAAAAAATAAGAATGCACGTGATGCGGTAAGAATGCACAGGGAGGATTTATGCCTATGCATTAGCCCTGCACAGACCTTACACACTGCATTATTCTGTGTTGCTTGCAAAGCCAAATTATTCCATAGTTGAATTCATGTAGCATCCAGGCCAAAAGCCTCCAGACCTACGGGAAGTAGACCCCTGCTTAAGGCAGAGGAACACCATCCTCAGAGTAAGTCAGATCTATCACATCTAAGATGCTCACACACCACATACTCATATTTTACTCTTGGGTGGAGCTTTAACAAGTTTCCAGGACCTAACACTGGAAAAAAAATAATCTTTGGATGAAGCTCGAGTAACAACCTTTAGTCCAGCCCTCCTAACACTTATCACTGGGTGCACGATGCTTACCAAAAAAGGCTGCAGAAGGCAGCTACTGTTATCTCTATGTATTACACTCAGTTTCCCCAGAAACCACATTGGGAATTGAACAAGAGGAAAAAAAAAATTCTCCACACCAATGGATATTTTCCCCTAGTGAAGATTTAAAGTTACCACTGGCTAAACAGCTATTCATTCAGCCCAAAAATTGGGTGCCTCAAACACTCCCTTTCTTGCTATGTACCTAGCAGGTGGGTAAGAACAAAGCCACTCAACGCCCTGGCTGCCACAGCCCATGCTCGGCTGCAGCCACGGAGGCACAAGGACTGCAGCTTACAAGGAGAAGGAGCTCCCCCTTCTGAGTAAGCGTGTGTTCAATTCAAGAATTGACTCAATCAGTCTTCAATTTTGGTAAGAGTGTGTTTTAAGTAAAGCACTAATATCTTGCTAAAGATCCAAGATTGAGGTAGACACTGATCTTCCTCGAGGCTTTGTAACAGCCCAGCTATACCTGGATTCCCATACCCAAAAAGTACCTTTGTGGCTGCAGCACTTCCAATTACCATGGCCCAGCACCAAGGTCACACTCGTGCACACAGACAGCAAAGACCAAACCATACCAACCTGCAGTTTCCTTCATCTTCATCAGTACAAAGGCACCGATCTGGCTGGGAGAATAGAGTTTCCCATGAGCCTCTACCCAGGCGTCACCATTGGAGGCACGGACGATTTTAAATGGAACATTCTTACTAAAAAAACAGAAGAATCCCACACTCAATTTCTGTATCTGCATGCAGCACAAACCCCCTACAAATAGTATCAGTAGATGAACACGTACAAGTTCTAGACAAAGAATACCGAACTTGCTAAGAGCAGCCTCAGATCCAGGGAGCCCCAGAAGCACCAATACACTACTACTGCTTTTAATCAGCTACATCGTTTAATCACAAGCCTTAGGTACGATCATATGGCTTTGATTATAAACACCCCCAAGAAAGAGAAAAGACTTCACTGGCAGATGCTGACCATTCCGCACAGCATCCGCAAGGCTTTTTCCTTCTCTGAAAGCCTTTGCATGATCAGCTGCTAACGTAGCAAAATACAGCTTGGCCCTCAGCAATAAAACTTTAAGACCTGAGCACATAACTACTTCACCCAAAAGAGGATTATATTTTAAAACATAACACGTCATGTTACACAGCATTGTATTTTATGCACTCCTGCTGGTGGTGGAATTGCTCTCCACCCTCGCTTACATATCCTTCTTCACTTCAGAGTCATCAAAGCGCCGCCCGATGAGACGCTTGGTAGCGTAGAAGGTGTTGTGTGGGTTAGTTACCGCCTGCCGCTTCGCCGGCATTCCAACCAAGCGTTCGCCATCGGCCGTAAATGCAACAACTGAAGGTGTTGTCCTGGCTCCTTCGGAGTTTTCCAGCACCTATGTAAAAAAAAACGTAACAGGGTGCCATCAAAAACCATTGCCTCCAAGAACACCAGTGTGGACATTCAACTTCTTGTAACGCTACTGGTATTAATTTTTTACTTACTTTCGCTTGTTTTCCTTCCATAACTGCCACGCAGGAGTTCGTTGTACCCAAATCAATTCCAATAACGGCACCTTTAATTGCTTCTGAGCTGTAAAGTGTATTATGGGAAAAATAAAATTACTACTAAAGGAAAAAAGTAACTAGATAGCAAAAAAGCTTTCCATCCTGAAGACAGGACAACGTGATTTTTTTCACCAGATGGGGAAGTGAATACACCTGACCTAAGGTGTTCCCTGTCTCTTACACAGGAATTTAACCTCCTGCCTCTGTATTCAGTCAGATCACTTATAGCTAAACCTCCACTTGTTTATTTACAAAACACTATTCTTCACCAGAATAACCTGTACCACATATTATCCACGTCCCTGAAGACTTTGACATAAAACAAAGTTGTAACTAATTCTGTCTCTACACTCATGAAGTCTCCCAGACCTGCTTTGGGTTATTTTTGATGTTCAGACATGTTTGAAAACATCCACCTGGAGTTAAAATGCTAATAATAAACTGTATCAGTTTATTTACCACTGCTTAGCACAAAGAGAAGACTACACCAAGACAACAAATTACTAAACCCATACGCAGAGTTCTCTGAGCCAGAGATAACCATCTTTTTGATCCTGAGGGGCAACAAACTAATTTCTGAAAAATGGAAGTGGTTCTTACATGAGAGAAATCTGAACCTCTTCCTTCTTTCTAGGAAGTCTCCATTACTCTCTTCAAGGCTATAGAGAACTCCTGAATCATATTTTTGCCTTGTAAACATCCGGGGATGAAGAAAGCATACTGAAGGCAGAGCAGGGCTGTGTTTATTACCAGGCTATCACCTTCTCACTCCCCAAGACGCTAAGTCACTCTAACTCCAGGTCAGGTAACACAAAGAAGCAATCTTGGAAGTGTGGGACCACTGGGCTTCTCTGTACTAACCAGAAATGAGCAGTTTTCCCAACACAAACGGATTTCCCATTCTGCGTCCTGCATCAGCACCAGCCACAAAACATCTGATTAAGTTACACAACTAACTGCTACTCTGTTGCCATTATGTTGCAACAAGGAGAACAAGTGATTCAAATGCCAGAGCTGTTTGAAATAACCTTTATCTGTAGCAAAATGGAGCCACCCATCGCTCTTGTTTTATACAGGCATAAAACAATCTGTTCCACCCATTTTTTAGTTTTTTTAATCAAATCTAAACAATCCACATTTTGCAGATGCTGCTGATGGTGAGAGAATGGGGGAAGAACAATTCTTAAAGTTTCCTTGGAAAAAAACCCCAAAACAAGTAGAGATGAAGACACAGCCTTAGAAAAGTGACACTCATAGGCACTACTTTTATCTTGCTGGTTTTGCTCTGTTACATCATCTCCAACTCCAACAATTAGTTCTGGTATCAGGAAGAGAGGAAATGTAAGTATCAAACAGCCAAATATGAAAAAACCCAAGGAAATACTTACGCATATTTTCTGCTGGATGCTGCTCTGAGAACATTTTGACTGAGGCCATTCCAGAATGTCTATGAAATAACAACAGTGTAATGAAAATTTAGTTTTAAACATAAAGTGATCTTCAAGCCAAGACTTTCAAAGGCAGACAACTTCTGAAGCAACACAGTCCTACTACCACATGGTATTTTTAAAATCTTAAGCGCAAACTAAGGAAAAATTTGGGAAAGACTCAGATTGCCGTAGAAAACCAATTTCCACGCTTGTTTGTGTGGCATAACACTGATCTGTATTACCAGAACTGAGCTATTTTAGCCTACAAATATGCTACCAGGCAAAAGACATTTCAGTAAATTAACTCTGAACCTTCAGCTTTGAATGAACAGCAGCAGATAAACATTAACCCCGTTTCTCAAAGCTTTATGCGTGGTCAGCAGCAAATGATCTATTATGGCCCTTGAGGAATCTGCAGTTGAGATTTTGCAGCAACTCTGAGTTTTTTTGCCGTGGCACGTGCAAATCGCTATCTTGGAGAACTCTGAAAACATCATCCCTTTTTCTGTTTTGAGAATACGTTTCTAAAAAAAAAAACCCAAAACCAAAACCTAAACCTTAACGCAAACAGGGCCGCATCGAGACACGAGTATTTTGGTAATTTTTCAAGGCACTCGGCCTAGCCGCACTGCGTGAGCTCAGAGCGGGCCAGCACCGCGTCAGCCACGGAGCCCCGCGGTCCTGCCCCCCGCGGTGCCTCTCCCGCCTCGACCCCCGCCATCGCTGTCACGCGGGGGATGGGGGGGTGCGGGGAACTGAGCGCTGAGCCTGAGGACAGGCCCGGGCACGCACCATTCCCCCCTCACCCGCCGGCTGCTGCTGCTACCCCCCGCGCCGCCATTACCGCTTTTCCTCAATAAAATCTCGTCAGCGCTTCAGCCAACCCAACGGGCCTCCGGCACGGGCACGGCCCCGCCGCGGCCGGGACTCGCACGCTGACAGCGGCCCCCACACACGCCCTTCTCGCCCCCCCAATGCCGCCACAGCCCCTCCGCTGCCCCCGGGCCTCCCCCATCCCTCTCAGGCCTCCCCCCGTCCCCTCAGCGCCGCCACAGTCCCCCCTCGCGCACCTGCGCCAGCCCGGGAGGCGCGGGGGCGGGAGCGGCGCGCGGTAGGAGCAGCGGGAGGCGCGCGGCGGCGCGGGAAGCGCTGAGCATGGCGGGGCAGCGGCGGACCGGGCCGGCGGAGGGGGACGAGGGTACGCGCGGTGCCGCGGCTGTTCTGGAAACCTCCACCCACGTGGGCCTCGGCGGGGGGGGGGGAGTAGGTGGTGAGATGGCGTCGCAGGACCCCCGGCGCGGGTTGTCTCTATGATCGCCTGATCCTTTTGCCCGCTTTCGGCGCTCCGCTCGGACACCAATACCCGCGGCTCGGCTGCGCGTTGCCTTACGAAGACCGTGAGAGAGTTTGCTACCTCGGCCGACGCGGATCGGGGCGAGACGGTAGCCCCCGAAGGGGCCCGGCGCCCACCGGCACGGTTAGGGACAACCCGGGTCCTTAGGACGGCCGCGCACTCAAGGTCGGACAGGATAAAGCGCAGGGCGATTGCAGCGGCCTTGCGTCAGGGTGAGCGCTGCGCATGCGCCGCGCTCTCTCTGTCTCTCTGCGCCTCCCTCTGGCGGGACGCCGCATGCGCGGTTGCCCCGGCGCGTGCTACCCTACTGCAGCGGCGCAAGCGGGGGGGGAAAGCCGCGCCGAGGCGTGCGCGCATGCGCAGTACTGCGGCCTGCAGGGCGTCGGTGTGAGGTACCGGGGATGGGCCACGGGCAGCCCCGGGGGGGGGGTCTCTCAGACGAAGCGGGAGGCCCGGCAGCCCCGTCCGAGACCCCCCCCCGGGGCTGCCGCCAGGCCTCCCTCTTCTGCTGAGAGAGCCGCAGGGCCTGGCAATGTGGGACAGGGCCCACCTTGAGGCCTTCTCCTGCAGGCGGGGGTGAGTCCTGCTCCCCGGAGACAGAGCCAGAAGCAGGGCTGTACCGGTTTGGCACGTACCAGGCCTCTCTGACCGTCGCGCCTCCTCATTTCATACCCAATCCCGCCGGTTTTATGCCCCTTTTCCCAAAGGCTGTACATCTCTGGAGCCCAGCACTGGTGCTCCACCAACACGTGCTCCCTGCTTCACAGAATTATGCTTTTTTTAGTTTGTTGCACACAGAAGCCCATCGTTGCACCCAGCATTGGCTCTCTGGCGGAGGTAGTGTGGGCTGTGGCTGCGTTTCCCTGCCAACACGGTGGGTTTGGGAGCTGCCGGGGTTAGGTGGTGGGGCTGGCGCAGCTCCGTGTGCTCATTGCTGCCTGGACAGATACATTCTGCAGGGTCAGGAACCATCGCTGGGACCTAGTAAATCCCGGACGAGCCAGGATTAGCTTCCGGCCATGATGACCGTTCAGTCAGACACCTGCATGGCTCACAAAAGCCTGACTTCATCCCTCAGGCATCTTTGCTTACGAAAATAATGGAGTCCTGGGATGGGCCACCTCTGATCCAGCAAGGTAGGAGGGTATGTCCAAGTGTCACCCTCTTCCGTCACCAGAAAGGGGCAGCAGCCAGCCGTGCTAGCGCTGCTTTTGGGCTGCTCCTGGGAATCACAAGCCTGAGAGAATGACAGCTTAATTCATATCACTGCCAAGTCCCCAGGATTGGCAAGGCTGCAATTAACGCACTGAGAAGCGGCTCTCCGGGAGCTCTGTCTGCACCACTCCTCCCCGCTCTCCTTTCATCTCCGAGGTGAGAAAGGCAGGCTGTCCCACCCTGCAGCAAACGAGCCCTTCGCCCCGGGCCGCGACAGGAGCCCCTCAGACAGCTACCGAAAATGCAACCGGCAAATCTGTTTCAGCAGCCTCCGCAGAGGTGGTAAAAACAACTGAAAGAGGAAATCCTCCTGCTCCGAAGGTCGCAAAATCCCCTTCCAGCTGCTTGTGAGAAGACAGATGTGACTGCAGCGGCCTGGGGCACAGCACCTTGGGGTTTGGCTGACTTCAGGTGACTGAGCAACCGCCTTCCAGGCGCAGCCATCTCCAGGCAGCGAGGGCCCTCTGCACCCTGTGACAGGCCAGCAGGCAAGTTCAGTCCCCACTCCTGAAATGTGACCTGCTCACCTTCTGCTCACCAAGAGCGACAGCTTTGGGCTTCAGATTGCCCTTAGTTTTTGCCCTCAGCTGTGCCACGTGCCCCCTCCTCTCACACATTGATCCCTCAGAAGGGATCTGCCTCGTTCCCCTCCGCTCCCTGAACCGTGCTACACAGCCCATAGTGCTGGCAAAACGCACACCATACCCCTTCGTGCTCAGGCAGCGGGTTGACACGCTGAGCACCTCCTGCAAGAGGTCCAGAGCTTCCAGCTTGCTGCCTTCAACTGACCCAGAGAATGCTCTGCGTCAGGCAGGATTGGTCCCTGAGCCTGCACTTCCCTGCCCTTGAGCCTTCCTAGGGAAAGGGGAAAAACTGGAAAGGGCCAGCAGGGCCAGGACCGTCGGGAAGGGCGATAGAGTTCCTCTTGGACTATCTGCAGCAAGGACCAGGCAGCAGCTGCCCACAACACAGCGACACAGAAATGGCATGAAGGAGCTGCCCTGTGGGGACTCAATTAATTTCCTTCCTGTTAACTGTTGCCAGACATGAGGCTGCTTTGAAGCCCCACAAAGCGGGGCAGCCCTTTGGCGGCTGCAAACGCAGGGCTCCACATGGATGTCCCATCCCCGCTCCCACGGAGATTGGCAGCGGAGCATTTCCTTGACTCCCGTAGGAGCAGAGTGGGGCTGTAACTCCTTTCCTACAAAGCCTCAAGTGACTTGGCTGCATTTGCCAGGTCCGTAGGCATCTGTTGCAGAAGGATGTCACTGTAAATGGCAAAAAAGCAAGCAGGTCACACAGTTTTCAGTGGAAGAAGCCGTCGGAGGCATCTGCCAGTGCCGAGGCAGGTTGGGGCTGCCAGCAGTGTGACAAGGCCTGTGGGGAGCTCTGCGTTACCTTCTCTGCCTTCATCATTTCCCATCGGCAGGGATCTGAGGGCAGCTCCCATCCTCTGGCTCCTAGGTGCGTGGAGTTACCCTGAGCAATGACAGCGTGACCCAGTGCGAAAAGGCTCATCGAGGCAGCTGCCGAAACAGCTGCACTTCAGTCGCTTTCCTGCTCACCAAAATGGAGTCAAGTAGAAAAAGCAGCGATGGATCAAGCGCAGAACGGCATCAGTCTGCGCCCTGAGTCAGAGCGGATCACAAACCAAGTCCTACCACGCTCGGTGTGCGGGAGGAGACGGTTGTATTGGAATTCAGGGTTATCCCTTGATGCTCAGGGAAGGGCTGGCTGGGGGAAAGGCAGGCTACAGCGTATGGAAGTGATGAGGAGAGGGCAGCAGGGCAGAGCTACGCCCTCCTGTTTGCAGGGGTGGAAGGGATGCAGGCATTTCTCTTTGGCTTGGGTATTTAATAGTTCATATGCACCAGTGTTGCAATGAACTGCCAGCCAGATGCTTGGCTAGGTAATCATCTCCGGGGGATCGCAGCAGGGATGTGAGGGTTTGGGGTGGGCATTCAACACAGAGCCGGGTAACCCCACGGCATCCTTCCACATTCCCCTGGTTTCACCCCTGTGATCCCAGTGGGGCTGGCAACAAGCATCAGCCTGTAGAGCATCACAAAACAAATCAGAAAGCAACTAACCAGCAACAAGACAGTTGCGAAGGCTGCCTGTGCGTCTGCCAGCAGCTCACCAGACCTTCTTCCTACAGTGCGTGTGGCAGAGACCTGTCACTCACCGAGGATGCAGGCGACCAGAGGGAGCAGCAAACCGCGTCTCACCCCTACACAATTGCAGCTGCCACAATAAGGATCTGAGATGCCTCCAGGAACCATAATAATGAGGGCAATTAGTGCATTACAAATGAAAACTTCCAAATGCTGTACTTTGCAGATTTTTTTTTTTTTTTAACCCTGATCTGAAGCGGCTGAGATACAAAGAGAGAGTGGTTTTGGGAAGGTTGCTGTGGCTCTGACGGCTGGTCTCAGCCCTGCCGAGAGGACAGGCTGGCTTGAAGGTCACGCGAAGCCAGGCTGTGCCATGGTGGGAAGGCAGACGGGGCTCAGCCAGCCAGCCTTACAGGCAGGGGACATCCCTGGGGACCCCTCTGTTAAGGGCTCACGTTTGTATGTGCATTGGCACAAGTGTCCCCTCTGCCCTTTGCCGCGCAGGGCTGGATTCATCCTCGCCCCCAGGCTTGCAGTGGGGTTTTCCAGCACGCGCCAGTCCTCTGCTCTGCCCCCGTGCCTTGGAATAGGCTCATCTGCTCTCCCATGTACCTTCCAGCATCCCCGCGTGAGACCTAAACGTGTTTCCCCATTTCTGCTTCCCTAATTTCTCCCTCATTAAATGGCTTTGGAAGGATCACTCCCCTGTGACTCTGCTGGTGTGAATCTCTCCCTTACTGCTAGCCTCCTGTCCTCCCCAGCCTCTCCGCTCTTTTTGCCCCCTCCGGTATTTGCTGAGTCAGTAGATTTACATCCCTGGGAACTTAGAGTGCTCTGTCCTCCCTCTTCCAGGCCATCACAAAGGTGCGATTCCCCCTGAGCCAGTTCCTCGCAGCACCCGTTGCCCGCTGTCCTTTTACCCGTGCTCATTTATCCCGCTCTCTGGATTTGTACCCACCAGCCGAGAGCCATCGCTTCCCATTCCTGATGCAGCTCGGAGGATGTAAAACTCCCCAGCCAGCGCGTAAGTCCTGAGGCAGTGTCTTTGTCTTTTGAGAAAGAATACAACTTTTTATTCTGAAAACAATAAAAATCACTCCATTGATACATACTTGCTATTTCCTAAATACATGTCCTTTCCTTTGTAAGCTACAATGCCGTGAACCTCATGCAGCTCCTCTGTGCAAACACGCTTTGCTTTGTGCTGACTGTCTGAATACGGAGCCAGGAGAGAAAGACTCTTCCCCACCTGGCAGGGCCCGTGCCAGAAAGCTCCTGTTGAATCAGCCGCTGCCAACACACCCAGCCCAGGTAGAGCCTGCAATTTATTTAGTACGTACAGTTACAACAATTTCATTTTGAAATCAGCCTCACAAGACAGGTATGAAAGAAAAGGGTAACACTTGGAGGAGAAAAATTCCCAATTTGTGCTTAGACAGAAGAAATGCTCCTTCTCTGCTACCTTGGCAATAAGACAATGAAGGAGGAAAACATAAAATCATTCACATTCCTGACTCTCTCCTTTCCAGCAGGACCAACGTATATTTTGAAGAGCTTCAATGCAGGTTTTTACTGCAGAAAATAAACAGTGAATTGTGTCGCCCCAAGCAGCAGCAGGGGAACACATCCTGACTGCCTCCAACCCCAGCTCCTCACCTCCTGCTGAGCCTTCCCGCTCAGCCCAGCCTCAGCGTCACACCGGGGTACAGACGTGTTTGGCACAAGCCAACCCCTTTGTCGCTGAAGGAGGATGCATCCAGGACCTCCCGCTTACCCGGGGTCAGGGGGTGCTGAGCTAGCGGGCTGCGGGGACCCAGAGGGCTCTCTGCCCCTTCGCCTTTCACCACACTGGCTTTCCCCAGCTCACTTCCCTGCACAGACAACTGCAGCACAGGGTGGGCACAAGCAGCCAGGCCAGGCATAGAGGTGGTTTAAATTGATTTAAGTAGCACTGCAGCCAATTACAACCCCAAAGTCTTCACACATGTTTTTCTCCTGCAGGAGAAGCCAAAACCCCTGGGTGTAATTAGCAACATACTGCACGGCTGAGGGGCTGGCTCAGACGACTCTGCTCTCAACTGCCACTCTCGGGTCACATCCCTTTCTTCTGTCAAAAGAAGACGGCTCCTGCGAGGGCGCGGGGAGGTGCTGCCTGGCCGGATCAGATAGACCTGCCCACGGCCGCCCCGCTGCATAGCAAAGGGCGCAGAGGGAGCCCCCGTTGCACCCCTGTGTCCTGCCTGCAGCCTGCCAGCCGGATCCAGGAACAGCCTGAGGTCAGTGGGCAAGCGGGCATCGCACCTTGCCCCCAGCAGCAACGGTCCCTGCGCTGCCGTCCCCACGGGGGTCCCAGCCCCGCTGCAGCGACCGCTCCATGGGCACGTGTGCAGGAGCCTGGGGGCAGCACGGACACCCCCGTCCAGTCTGTGGGAGCCCTGCCTGAGCCGGGGCAGCGAAAGAGGGGATGTCCTTGTCCTCCGGTGCCCTGGGCATGCAGGGGAAGCCCTGGGCGGGGATCTCTCAGCAGTAACCAGAGAGCTCCAGGGCCCCCCGACAGCCCCCCAACAGCACTGCCAATCAAACTGTACCAGCAGCTGCTCTCTGGGCATTTATTTTTTTAAGCAAATGAGGAAACAAGACACACACAAACCACGATTCACTCAAACTCACGTGGTAGATCAGGGATAAATTCTAACCTGGGGTGTTTTCTCCTTAGATCATGTCACTTGTTTTTCAGTCCATCAGCCGTGCCTGTTTTCCAGCCTCCCAAATGCTCTCCTGACCCAAAATGAGGGAAACCAGCTGTACCCTGGGCTCGTGTGCTTCCTGCTTTAGTCCCTGGCAACGTGAGCTCCACACCTAACCACACGCCACATTTCGATCTCTTCAAGACCAAAACTCTTCACTCCTTGAAGCCGGAAACCTGCATCGCTGGGTGAGAAAGATCAAAAATGGACAGAGTGTGGAAAAATATGAGCAATAAGCTCAACACCAAGTCTGTTATTTCCATGGAGGCATCTCAGACGCTTCTCATCCCTGTGGTTTTTGGAGGGAGGGCATCATTTAGCACATTGATTCAAATGACCTCCACCATTAATCTTTGCAAGGCGCTTTCCCCCCCCCCCCAACATGAGAGCAGGCAATTTTAGCCACAGCATCATTCTAGGGGGAGGGAGAGGGACGTGGACGGCTTTGAAGATAGCCGACTCAAAGACCTAGTAATTCTGCCTGTTTTTCCCTCACCAACTTCAGCAGCAAGAACACATAAATTGTGTGTCATAGCTGCCTTTTCATCTGTCCCGAGAGTTATAGACTGCACACATAAGACAATTCATGTTCCTCTGCATAATGAGGTGAGTTTTATAAATCATAAATCTTCACTTAATATGCAGGTGGTGTTTGCTGCCAGGTTTAGGAAAACTGATGCAGTTGCCAAGTTCATGAATGTCATAAATCATTCATGCTAAGGTAGTCTGCAATTGCTCAGTCCTTTGAGACAGACCAATTTCAAGGTGGTTGTTTAACACACAAACGCGATCTTCATTGATTGTTTATACAAATATCTATTTTCATTAAGTTTTTTCCTCTCCATTTTTTTTCTTCTTTAGGTGCCAAGAGCGATGCCCTGGAGAGTCCCCGCTAGTGGCTTCTTTCCAGTTTCAAAATTCCATCAGAAATCCATGACCAAATGCATAAAAATCCATGGATTTGTAATAGAAAGAGCCTCCTAAAGCTCAGAAAACACAGCCTGGATGTCTCAATAAATCCCGATGCATGTGATTAACAAAACAGAGTGGGAGATCGTGCCTCGATTCTTCACAGGGTTGTTTTGGACATACCGTATTTTCTGCAAAATTGCCGTTAATTAAAGGTGCGCTGATCCCAGCAGGGTTTTCGTCTCTGCTCGAACGGTAGCTGCTGCGTGCACAAGAGCAGGTAATGCACACACCCCCCCCCCCCCGGGGAATACCCTGCATGCTTCTGGATTTAGCTTAGCCTACACATCCCGGAGCTTGCCGGGTGCTCTGCAGCCCCCTGGGATGTGCAAGATTCAGTGGGAAGTCTCCTGGGAAAGCAGCTTTCCCGTGAGATCTGTGGTTTTTAGTGGCATGGAAAATGAGAGCTGTGTAAATCCCGTGAGTACCTGGGAAGAGGACCCCCCCGGTGCCGGTCCTGAGGGGCTGAGTATGGACAAAGTACTAACCCGCTCGTGGTCTTTGTGCCTCATCTCCCTCTCCCACCACCTCCCGGGCTTTGCATTTTGCTTTCTGGTTTCATATGACCGCGCTATTTCTAGGCTGGTCTTAGAAGGTGAAAGCTCTGTCCTGTCTTGAAGTGTTTAGGGTCATCTAGGGAGGGCTGTCACCTCCCCTGCAGAAGCAGGACCTTGGATTATCAAAACCTTTCACTTCCCACCTGATTTACATCTTGGGGAGATCCAAAAAAAAATAAGGCACAGTACTACTGGACAGCATAGTAAATCAAAAAATGTTTAGGCTCCGAGTCAGCCGGCACTTGAAAGGGTCTGATATTGAACACCACATTAATTTTGAGTGGATCTAAGAAAACTGTGTGGGTGGAAAAAGGCAGAAAATTTTGACTGCTGTTCCTATCTTCCATCATCTTTTGCCGGCGTAATTAACTCATCACAAATAATTCAGGCACCGAGTTCTCCCTCTCCTTTTTACCTGTGATCAGCCAACAAGTGCTGAAGTTTCTCAAGTTTATTCCTTATTCCAAACTACTCACCGAATCATTTTTGCTAACAACTCCCCAGCTGCAGGTTGTTTCTCAGCATCTCGTTGTGTGTGCCAGTCAGAATTTGAGAATTGAGCCAGGCTGGTTAGTTTTGGTCATATGTGGAGGTCGTCTCCCTTCGTTTAATGAGCATGAAACCTCAGAAAAGGCTTTTAGGGAAAAGATGGCTTAAAATTTGACTTGCCACAAATGCCGCGTTGGATTTGACTCCCAGACTGCTCTGAGATTTCTGTCATTTCAGTGTTTTAATTCGTGATCGTCCACCGAGCTTGTGGTTCTGAGTACAGGATCAGATTGGTAAAAACATCCTGGTTTTATGAACGCTCCTGCCTGCAAAGCAATTCACAATGAAAACTCAGCCCTGGGCCCAGGTGCTGCCGTAGGGAGCACACCCCTCCGTTTCAGCACCTCCACGGTTTCCACCTCCTTGCTGTGAGGTGCCCTTCAGAGAAGCATCTTTCTAACAAGAATGGCAGCTGACGCTTCCCACTAATTCGGAGCTGAGATAAAACCTAAGGGAAATTCAAGAGCTATGGGACCTTCACGGCCATAACTCCCTCCTCCAGGAGTATTTATGTTCCTGGAACTGATTAAGCTGGGGTTGAGCTGTACCTTGCACTCCTCAAGGTGCTTTCCACCAGCAAGCCCGTGCCGGCTCTGTGCTCTGCGTGTGAGCAAGCGAGCGCAGGGACGGGGTAGTGCCGGCATGCTTGTAACCAGAGAAATTCAACCCTGGTGACTTTATCCTAAAAAAGAAAATAAAATGGTGATTGCTTCCTGGGAGAACAGCCTGAGACCGCGAGCGCTGAGTTTGCGGGCAAGAGGCATCGCAACCCTTTCCCGTGAAGGGCAAGGTCTCCCGGGAGCAGTGCCATGGACATCAGAGAGCGACCGCTGAGAGCCCACCAGCAATTATTAGTGGCGAAAGCTCACAAGTAAAAATTTGAGCTCACCAAAATCCAGCAATGGCAAAATCCTGAATTATCGGAGTTATTCCTGCCCACTTTACAAAGGGAAGGGGCTTTGGGGGTGGTTTCTCCAAGGATGGAGGGGGGCGGTTCTCACTTGGGGTGAACCCGCAGGGACAGGACGGGGGAACAGGGCAACAAAGGAAAGCAGCTAGAATTATAAAAGTGAGGAAAGAGGGGAAGAAAGTCAGCCAAATGAAAATAGGGAAGAGCAGAGCTGTAGGGCTGCAGCAGTGGTCCTGCTCCCTCGGGTCCCTGCTGCTGAGGCAGGATGCGGGCAGGCACGGCAAACCGGCTGCGCCGATGCTGCGGGCGAGACCCGGGGTACCAGTAGTAGGAAACTCTTTTTCTTAACATTTTGAGTTAATTAGGGGAAACTTCTCCATCGCTTGGGGAGTCGCACAAGCTCAGCGGGGCAAATGGGGCTTCGCTGTGCACTGGCTGAGCCAGGCGGCTCCGAGGAGCACCGCTGCACCCCAGGGTGCCGGCTGGAGGGACGGAGGTGCCGGGTCCCAGGGAAGGGCCACCCCGGGAGGCGGGCTGCGATGGGGAGCCAGTAGCCAACACGCAGCGGCGCTTTTGCCCTTCCCTCTCATTCCTTTTGTGCGCGTCCTACTTCTTCAAAGCTCCTGACCACCCCAGCCAGCTTCCCCCCCCCCCGCCCTTTCTCCAAAAAGTGTGACATTATCACCATCTGTAAAACTGCCAAACAAGCGACTCGCCTTTGCATTTCCCTGCAGGGCTGTACTTCAATTAAAAGCTTTTCTTGATGTTTTAACTTTCACCTCTTTTAATTGAGGTTCCTTTTTCCAGCCTCCTCCCCCTTTTTAATGAGAGGCTAAAACGCCGGTTAGCGGAGCTTTGCAACGGGCAGCGCCGGCAACCACGCGACGCGAAACCCAAGAGCATGTTTGGAGGGCAGAGGCTGCCAAAACCGAGCTGCTCCCGGCCCGGCCAAGTGTCACAGAGCCTGGGAGCAAAAGCCAGCAGAAAAATATAGGATCCAGGCCACGTATAACATGATCCTGCCCTTGGTACGTGCTCCCCGGCTCCATCAGTCAGCACTTCAGCAGCTAATGACACAGCGACGCTTCTCCGTTCCCTGTCGGGAATGCAGGGCAGGGACCCGAGCGACGCGATGGAGGCATCGGGCACGGCCGGGTTTGCCGCTTGACGGGTCCCAGCCTCACGCCTGGCACCCAAATCTCTCCCTCCCATTGCAGCAATATCACCCCCCCCCCCCAAATATTTTAAAAGCGTGAGCTGGATTAAAAGTAGTGAGTAAAAAAAAAAAACCAAACCCAAACCTGTACATCCTCTTTAATTTGCCTCCTAATTTATGAACAGGTAAGCCTCTGCCCTGCCAAGCTTTTCTTCACAAAAAGAAGAGGGTTAGAAACACTTCATAAAAAATATTGAGCACTTCACAAATTTTGCAAGTCCTTCTCATGCAGGGACAGGGATAATTTTCTGTGAATGACTCCTTTTTTAAAAATATAGTGTGTGTGTACAAGCAAAGCAACAGCACACCTTTCTTTATTTTACGTCCAACCCCGGCTAAGTTCAGAAGGCCCTGATCACGTACGCTCAGGCGTTTTTAAAAGCTGCTCATTTGTGAAAACCCAATCTTCTTATAAAATAATAAATTGGAAGCTTTCATGGCAATTAACCGGGTGCTGCTGGGGACCGGTACGTGCAGGATGACGGAGATCCCACAGAGGTTTGCAGGTCGGCTCCCTCCCCGCGTCTCTCCTGGCCAAGCCGGGCTGGTTCTTGCGGGCAGCCCCAGGTTGCTGGAGATGCAGCGACCGCACGCTCTGGACCGGGATGGAGGGGAGCTTTTGGGGCTCGCCGCAAAGGTTTTCCTCGCAGCAGGGCTGATCCCTGCTGCAGATGCGTCCCCTCGGCGCATCGCCGTGCTGCAGAAGGTCCCCGGGGCTCCTCCGCAGGGCTGCTGCACTCGCTGAGCTGCTCGGGTCCAGGTGGTGCCAGATGTCCTTGAAACTCTGCTAAAGGGACAAATGTCTGCAAAATCGCTCATCTCTTGCTGTCTCGACCATTTTATTTCTTCCTTCATACACTGAGCCTCGTAGCTTGTAAGCGCTTAAACCATCCTCACCAGCTCTCGAGCAGCTTTAAACCTGAACCGCTGCACTGAAATACTTCCGTGACTTCAGGTGTAGATTTTATTTCTGGCCTTGGAAGAATTTAAGAATTTCTGATCATACGTGCTTGGTTGTCTTCAAAAATCATTCATTTGCAGCATGATATCGCCTTACAAAGTCACGGTGTGAGATTTGGGAGGGGAGAACAGGAGCTGGAGCAGAAGGGCTGCTCGGAGCCCGGGAAGCCCTTCTCAAAGCCTCGCAGATGGGCAAGCAGACGCTTTCACGAGGGGAGAGCGGCGTGAGCTCTTGGATGAAAGCGAATGAAGCGAAGACAGCAGGGCTGGTGGTGGGGGGAGAGCGCAGGAGCAAAAGCCAGGAGCGGGGTTTCCCAGCCCGGGGGCTTGGGGGCTGCGCGCGAGGAGTCGGCACGCGGGGCTCGGCGCACAGGAGCCAACGCAAAGCCACGGGCAAGCTGGATGGAGGAGACGTGCAGGTGGCACCCGAGTGGTCCGCAGGCACGGGGATATAAATACACAGCTAAAGCTTGGGGATAAATTCTGGAGGAGGTGTACGTATATTTTTGTAGACAATGATTTTGATTAACAGACAGAAAATCAGTTTTATAGGGGCTTTTAGGAGGATGTTTGCCAGCGTGAACAAACGACGAGTGTTCTCGCCTGGCTCCGAGGACGGGCTGGGAACGGGGCTGCAGGGCAGAGCGAGCCTCAACGGGCTCAGCGTGTGCCTGGGACTGCCCCCCCACCACCCCCTGCCCCGTGGTGGCTCGAAGCTTGGCCAGCACCAGAGCCACTGAAAAAAAATGACGTTTTACCCTTTACAGATCATTTAAACCTCTAATGAGATTCCTTAAAAATACAAACGAGCCACCTGACACGGTGGGATGAAAGCTTATCTCCATGGCAGTGATTTTCCTGAAGACTCTTTTCATCTTTGGCTGCTGGAAGCTTCGACGTAAAAATTTATCGCATGCCCTCCCCTAATAAAATGTGATGGTTTTACTGTATTTTTTATATAAATGTACATTTAGTTTTGAATTATACTGAGAGGCAGGCGCTAGCTTTGGTCGAGCCTGTGACACGCAGCATAAATCATGGCTCCCTAGCAACTTCCCGGGACCACAGTCGTCTTCTGCCTGGGGGTACGAGTAACTTCTATTGACTTCAATGAAAGTTTCTGGTATCCCGCAGCGAGAGAACAGCCCCCCGGAGACTCATTTGCTGTTGATTAAAAGCAAGAGACTAATAGCACCGGGCACCGTGGTGCAGCCGAGCGCTGCGCCGCTTCCCGTGCACCGGCTCGAAGCCTGGCCCTGCTGCTCCCAGGAGCCCCAAAGCTCTCCGAAATGCATCTTGTTTCTGACCCCAAAACCGCTTGTTTCAGCTGTTACACCCCCAAACAGCGCCCAGCGTCACCCCAGTGCTCCCAGCCGCCCCACACTGGGCTGCTCCCCATATGTCCGCCATGGGCTGCCCGTCCTCACCCATCCCCTGCGTCCTGGGGGACATCCCACCCCCCAGCTGACCAAAAAGGTCTTGGGGTTACCCAACAGCCGCAGCCTTGGTCCGCTTAGCGGCCGCGGAGGCACGGAGAGATGGGACAACAGTTTACGGGGTCACCAGCTCCCACTGCCCATAGCGAGGAGCACCAGCCTGGCTGTTCGTTTTTCCATTTCTTGGCCAGCGCGTCCTGTCCGAGGCCAGGGATTGGGGGGGGGGGTCGGCAGAGCCCCCCGAGCGCATGGCTGGTGCATCGGCTGATGGAGCAGCCGCCTTTGATCTGATTGAGCATAACGAGCAGCGTGGGACCTCGGGAGATGCACCATCAGCACGATTAGCCACGTTCTCCGGGGAAAGGGCTACGTCGGGGAGATGGGAAGATGACTGGTGATGGAGGAGTAGCAGATGGTCTCTCTCAAGGAGAACGCTGGGACAGTAATTACAAGAGACAAGAGGAGAGCTGCTGGCTTGCTCACAAGAATTTGTCCAAGCAATCACGGGAAGCACGAGCCTCCCTGGAGAGCAGGGAAGGGAACGCAACGGGGGATGAAGACTTTTGTCTGCAGGCTCCCAGTGCCACAGCCAGAGCCCACCCACCTCTCCAAGGGGGCACGGGCTCTCCCTCTGCTTTGCGCAGCACCTGCGACTCCCTCTTCACTGGGGTAACCATGACTTTATATGCTTTAAGCTTGGCTTTGCTTTCTCCTGCTCTACGTTGTTCAAAGGGCATCCCAACCCCCACGCTGCCTGTCCCAGCCACTTCCCAACAGGTCTGAGATAAAGACATCACTTTGGTTCTTGCCTTTTGTACGGGACAAGCTGTGCCAGGAAGGACGGGCTGCTGTGGCCTGGGAGCATCACTGCTCAGGGAAGAAAAAAAAATAGAGAGCAAAGCTCACAGCTTGCAAGTGTTTTCCATCCTCTTTTGCCCAGCTGTGGTTTTACGCCTTATTGCCCCTCTACCCCATGCCCTCATTTTTCTACTCTACCATGACTCTTTATTCCCCTTGGAGTAGCTCCCTGCCAGCCAAAGCACGGCGGAGGTTAGAGAAGAGTTTAATTAGCGCTCCTCTCCCTCGCTGCCCGCTCCCCTGCGCCCGCCGGTGTCCCTGCGGCTGGGCTGGACGAGCCGGGGATGTGGAAACGGAGAGGTGAGCAGGGCTGTGCCGTCCCAGGGTGCTTTTACTGGGGGGGATTCCCCGCCCATATGTACCCCTTGATGTTTTAGCGCTGCAATGCAGCCTGAGAGGTAGCTGAGACCTGCAGGTGACGAGGAAATCAGAGCTAATTAGAACCACTAATTAGATCCTCTGCTCTGTGTCCGTGGGCTGTGCTCCGAGACGGGTCCCTCCTGCTCCGAGGGGTCCCTCTGCCTGTGCCACCCCGTTGGCAGCACACGTGCTGCGCACACACGGGCCAGAAAAAAAAAAAAAAAAAAATCACTTTTGACAGGACTGAAGAATTTCACGTCGTGCTCCCACTGACTTGGGCAGAGCCGCAGCCCCGGCTCCACCGAGGGCACCGAGCCGGGAACATCCAAGGGAGATCTATCGCGCTTCCCATTTATTCAGCTCAGCCTTCAGGGGCGAAGCTGCCCGGGCGGTTGGGATGGCTCCGCACGTGACAGAGCGAGCCCAGCGATCCGCTTCTCCAGCACCGGCGGTCGGGGGGAACCTCCACCCTCACCTCGGGGTTTTGCCGGGAGCAGAGCTGGGATTTTACTCCTGCGAGCTTTGCCAAAGGGCTCTGCAGCACGCCTGCCCAGCTCTGGCACCGAAACCCTTCCCGGAGAGCCCCGTCCTCTCCCGCGGCACAGAACAGCACAGAGGACCCCCCAGGGGACCCCGGGGACAGCCAGCAGCGCCGGCTCAAGTGTTTGTGCCCGAGCTTTCCTGTACCCTTCCTGGGAGAAGCAAACCCTTAGGTCAACCCCGCCGCTCCTGGAAGGGCGCTGGGCGCACGTACCCGTCACCTCCTTACGGCAGGGGTTTGAAATTAAAAGCCCCCCAGGATCGCAAAGCGCAGATTGCAGTGCCAGGAGCGTTGGTACGTTTGAGTTTCCCCAGCGTTTGTTGGCAGGGGGGTTGTGCCACCTATCCGCAGAGGACGCCCGGAGCGGAGCCAAACGGACATTTTGGTTTCGTTGCCACCATCGTCACCGTTTGTCACGCAGGATGCGGCATTGACTAAGGCGAACGCACCCTTGGGTCAATACTGTTTGCTATTTATATCAGCAGACCTTATTAGGCGTGCCAGATGAGGCTATAAGGCCCTGATTTACTGGAGCACTTAAGCCTGTGCCTAACTTTAAGTACACAAGTAGATCCATTGACTTCAGCGGTTTAAGGTTCGACATTTGTAAGTAACTTGCTGAACAAGGACCTACATTATTCATCCGAAACCCTGGGTAATGCATTCTTAGGAAATAACTGTAGCAAACGCTACAAATCCCTGCCGAAAGGACATCCTAAAGCCCTGGCTAGATAGAGAGATTAGCTGGGATTGCTTTGTAAACACCGCACATACATACCTACATATATATATATATATTTTTTTTTTTTTTTTAAACCAGGCAGTGCATGATGCAGACTTGCAGAGGTCCCAGCTCTGCCTCCTCGCCCGAGCAAAGGAGAAGGGACATGGCAGCGCAGCAAAGGCTCGCCCTCCGCATAATGCAGCAATATAGGGGACGATGCAATTAAGCAAACTAATTTAAGTGCAAATGTAGGTGCTTATACCACAGACACTCAGGCAACATCAGCCGTAACTGCAGCCAGGAGTTCAGCTCCTGTTATCGCAATACCAAGATGATATAAAGCCACGTAGAGTTAAGACAGAGGCATAAAACACTGCAAGCAGAGGCAGCCGGCATCTCCCCGCTTCAGGGACCCCCCCCCCCAGCACAGCAGGGCCCCCCCACTCCCCCCCCGGGTGCTGCAGACCCCCGGTACCTGTGGGAGGTGAGCAGAGCCAGCCCACAGCCCGGGGATCACCAGGCAGAAGAACAGAGAAGCCCAGGGACCGTGCCGCAGAGCGGGGCTGGTGGGGCGCGTAGCAAAGCCACCCCACGGCTCCAGCAAGGGGCTCAGCTTAAATGCATCTCCCAAGCTAAGGGGGAAGGTCCCCAGTGAGGCTGGTCCCACGTCCTCAGCACCCCCAGCCCTGGGCACAGCCGTGCCACGTCAGGACCCCGATGCCCAGCGCCTCTCAGGCACCTTACAGCGTGCATCGACCCCCCCCCTCTATCCCCGGCTGGAATTGTTTCCTCCAGGATGGGGTTGGGGGGGCTGGGAGGGAAAGCAGCGATGCTGCGGGCAGGATGCGTCCCGCTTGGCCTCACCGGTCCATTTGCAGGGCACCAGAGCAGGGGACCCCTGTTGCAAGGGACCCGGCGAGGCAGCGACCAGCTCGGCGCTTGCCCCTGCAATGTTTTCTGTTACTGCAGCTGCAATTATCCCCTGCAAGCCGTCAGGAGCAAACTGCGTGGCATTAGCAGGGACAGCACCGCGCATGCTTTGCTGCCGGCATCCAGAAGATGGCTGGCAAAATGAGCTAAAACGACATGGGTTTGAGCCATTTCATAAAATGTAATAGAGAATTATATCCCTGTTGTGCAATTCCACCAGATAGTTGGAAAAAAAAAAAAATACAGAACAGCCCAGAAATCGGTTGAAAGGATCTCATTCTGCATTCAGCCTGATGGGCAATAGGAGAAATCCTTGCCGCATCCGAGCACGCTTGTTGCTGCCCCGTGAGAGGGGCTATTACGCTGTATAGCTTTTCCGTGCATCACGCCGCATCCGCGCACATGGGTGACCACCTATAGGTGGGGGTGTCCGTGCACGCGGGCAGGTCCACGTGCGTGTCCCTGTGCTGTGCCCTGTGCCAAAACGTGGGAGCGGGAGGAAGAGTGCCCGCAACCGGGCCGACTTCATCTTCCTCGCTGGAAGATTCGAGCAGCGGGAAGAGCCAAATGTTATGGATCCCTCAACCACTGTTATTTGTCCCCGTGTGCATTGCTGGTATTTTGCATTAAAATATATGTTGTTAAATTTATGCCTTAATATATATATATATGTGTAATATGGCTGAGTTACGGTTGCTGTGGGAACTATAACTTTCTTTTTTTCCAAGAGGCTGTTATATGTCTTATTATGTTGTATCATCTGGAGGTTGGCTGGAAACAAGATTGCTGCTGTTAATCCTTCGGCATGGAGGGCTGATTAAACCCAGACATCCCCTCCTCGGGTCTGGACCTGCACACAGGGTCCGTACCATCTGCACGCAGGCAGACCTGGTACCGCAGGCTCTAATTAGACCACTTGTTTGGGGCAGAGGGATCCGGGCTCCGAAAAACAGCACGGCGTAAAGCATCGGTGTGAGCTGGCTTTTACTTGCTTACCTGCCGCTCTGCTGGGGACAAGTCCAGCCGCGCGTGGGTTGGTGCCACGCTGCTGCTGCTCCCACCGCTGCCGTCCTCGTGCAGAAGATAAACAGGGTCAAGCTCCGTAGCTGCTGGGGCTCGGGTAGGATTTGGGCTGGGTCCCACCCCTGCCAGCCTGAGCCTCTCCATCGCGGAGCCGGGAAGCCAGGAGAAGGGCAGATCTCAAACCCCGCGGGATCCAGCCCCACGAAACTGCCCGCTCCTGCCCGCCCTCCATCACTTCCCCTTGCCGTCAGACGGGACGTACCCAAGCCCCGTGCCATGGGGTTTGCTCCTGGGGGAGAACCGTATCCGTGGCCCCTTCCACACCTGGTCCCAGCGCAGCTCCGCAGAGGACGTGCCCTCCTGCCTTGCTGGCTGAGCGCTCGGGGAGCATCCTCATCCCCGCACGCGGAGACGAGGCAGCACCCGGGGGCACCGGGACACCGCTGGGACCCCCATCGCACCAAAACCCCGCCGAAAGCAGGATTCGCTCCCAAAAACCCGGCGCTGGGTCTTCCTAACGCCATTGTGGTGGGGTTTGTTTGTGTTTCGGCCGCTGCGAGTCACCGAGGTGGCTGATTAAAGGCTTTAATGGGCCATGGAGCGGGTTGATTTGCTGGGAGGCTGCTGTAAAAAAGATAGGGAGGCTGCTTAGCGCCTCGGTCACTGGAGGTACAAACAAAGGATAGATTTTGCTAGCACATGTCCACTCTCCTCGTAATGAAACGCAAATTGCTCACCAAGAAACTGCTCCGGGATATAGACGTTTGTGAGAGGCTAAATGGGCTTCTTACCGTTTAAATATTTATTCCTTTTCTCACGCTTATTTTTTTTAATTTGCAGAAGGCACTGGTGTATAAAAGCTTCGATGCACAACATTTAAAGGGAAGGGAGGTAATTTCTAGCTGTTAAATGCTGCCCCACCGGACCCCTCCACGCCTGGTGTGACTGCTCCATCTCCTACGGTTCCCTAAAGAGCAACACGCGTGGCACCGAGGGTCCCACGGGGATGGAACTCCTGGTGCTGAGCAGCGATGCTGACTCCAAGCCCCAGCAGAGACCCAAGCAGCAGCCCCCCAACGGCACGCAGTGCGGGGGAACCCAGCAGCGCTGGCCCCCGAGGGATCCTTCGGCATGCTCACGCTCCCCTGAGCGCAGGCAGGGCTGAGAGCTGCTGCCCCCCAACCCCTCCTTTCACCTGGGTTTGGGGAAGCCCGGCAGCGTGAGAGGCTTTTCCTTTAGAGCGCCCATGCAAGGTGGGCTCAGCCCGAGACCCCGGACCCAGAGGCACCCCCACCACATCCCCCCCACACGGAGGTGTTCTCGGGAGCATCGTGGCCTCCCGTCACTCTCCTGCTGGGGACGATTTATGCCAGATATAAATGCTGCTCCAGCTGAGGCTGCAGGAGGGAGTTATTTACAGAGGAGGGATGAATCCCGCTGCAGGGTGACATTCCCCACATGACTAATGGCTTTGGGAGCACTATTTTGAGCCTGTCCCCGCTGTGAAGAGGTCAAAAGTCAGGGGATGGGATGAGGACAGGGCAGTTTTGGGGTGTCCTTGACTCCGAGCCCCCAGGAACAGGTTGGTGAGAGCACGGGAAGAAAACGGACAGGCGGAGAGGCTTCCCTT
Organism: Grus americana; assembly: GCF_028858705.1. NCBI lineage: Eukaryota > Metazoa > Chordata > Aves > Gruiformes > Gruidae > Grus > Grus americana. The sequence continues at coordinate 19,150,635 of NC_072865.1, forward strand.
GGGCTTTGTCCGTATGGGTTCACAGCCCTCCCAGGTGACTTCTCAGCTTTCACGCTGTCACTCGGCTGTCAAGAGCAAAGATTTCCTGATGAAATTAATAGGAAAACTAGAATATTTGCTGTTTCAAGCCAGGGCATCATTAAAGCCCCAAATCTCTGTCACTGGTGGGGTGATGGTTTCTCCCCATCTCGTTACAGGGTGACAGGCAAAATTCACCCAGCATAAACCCAAACAGAGAAGGTCGGATGAAGTTGTTGGAAGACGAAGCCCCATCCTCCCTGGCTGCACACAAACAGCTATGCCAACCCCACTTTGCTCCTGCCTGCACATCCCTGCCCGCCCAGCCCCGAAACGCAGGGCAGGCAGCGCGCAGCATTGATGGAAAAGTACTGCAGTGAAATGACAGAGATTTCCCTTCCACAATACTGATATTTTAAAGTTATTTATGTACTAAATGTACCAGGGTTGCTATTGTCTCCACAGCTCCATTTATTGTAAGGCATGCAGCATGAATTTAACATCGAGGGCTGCGTGCCGGGGAGGGCTGCCTGCACCGCACGAGCGCTGCGGGAAGGAGCCGTTGGGGCTGGCTCCGGCATCCCCGCTGCCCTTCCCACCTCCCCAGCGCTGCCTGACCTCGGGCCAGGTGCTCACCGATGCTTTCACCAGGGTGAATGCAGAAAATGAGGTTTGCTGTACAACTTGCTTTTCGGTTGTGGGAAAAAGCGAGCGGAGGTTTAGAGGAGAAGCGAGGGAGCACGGTGGCAGGGACGGGACAGTGGCATTAGGGCTGTGTCTGGGCGATGCTCCCACTCCCATCCCGGCCCTGGGACAACAGCAGGGTTGGGAGAACATCAAGGAGGGCAGTGAAAGTCACACTGCCTGCTGTCCCCGTGCCTCAGTTTCCCCATCTGCGGAATGGGCCGGCTGAGCTCCCTCAGGCAGCTGCCGTGAGCGTGGGTGCGGTGTTTGGCAGCCCCGTGGCAAAGGCCCCTCACAAGCCCTGCCCTGGGATTCACGCTTCTCTGGCGTGCACGGATCCAGGTCCCCATCCCCAGCGCTGCTTCCTTTGTCGCTCAGCATCCATCCGCCGTCACCAGCCGCATTTCCAGCGGCCCTGGCTGGCTGCGCTCGGCGTGACATCGCTCTGCTTCGCAGTTTACTTTCTGCTGTTCAGAAGAGTTTATTCCTGCCCTTGACCCGCTGCTTGGTTTGCGAGTCATGCCTCCACGCGGCCCCGTCTCTGCTCTGCGCAGCGTCCCCCTGCCCTGCTTCTGCCTCGCGTCGCTCACCAGCTCTGCTGGGTTTTTTTCCTGGCGTTGGGATTTGCACCACCTGGTTTGATGCCGCTCGCTTCTGCCAATCGCCTGCGTTTTCTTCTGCCTGTTCCACATTATCAGTCCTTTTCTTCTCATCCCCCTCATGTTATTTGTTGCAATTTGGTTTCCTGACGTTCTGTTGGGTTTCATTTTTCTTGGCATCGCATCTTTGGGGATTTCACCCACATCATTTCAGCCCCAATTTGTGTCGACATCATTATGTTTCTTCTCTTCATCCTGCCTGATTTTCCTTTGGAGCCAGCGCTGTTGTGACGTTCCCTGACACGGTTTGGGGATGACACTCTCCGACCTTATTCTAGAGAGTTTGCTTTCCACGGCGTGTGATTGCTTGTGCGCTCACACTTGGCCTCGGGCAAGCGCAGGCAGAGCCTGTTTTAGCGTTTCTGGGCTGGGGAAACGCTCCCAAGTCTGTGACACGAGCGGCCGCAGGGGCCGTGTCGCAGAGCAGGGGAGCTGCTCGTAGCCTTGCACCGGCCCCTACCGAGCCCGCACCTTCTCTCTGCCCCCATTTCCCTACAGCCAACACCAAAATAACAGCACCCGTCTGCTCCGGCACCCGAGGGGGTAAATGACGATGACTGTTGTTGAAGCTCACTGGCACGAGACAGAAACGATTGCTGTCATCGCAAGGAGAGCACCGAATTCCCACGCGATGCTTCGCTGGCTTACAGTCGAGTTGGTCGGGGTGCCCCACGCAGGCTGGGGTCACTGGTGCCCCCCCTCCTGCCCCACACATCGGGGCACCCACCCCTTCCACGGCCATCTGGTGCGACCTGCCTGCTCGCCTTTGGGTAGGTACCAGGAATGGTGAGACGAGGATGGGTGGCAGGGATGCCACCTGGACCCCAGGGTGTCTGTCCTTCTGGTCCTCGCCTGCCGCATGTGCTTAGGAAGCCTGATGAGCTCTCGGCATCAGGTCCTTCCTGGCTAATGTTAACATCCAGCCCTGAAAAACCATCGTGGTTACACGCAGCATGAATTGCCTGGGCAGGGACAGGCGGGGATGTGACAAACCAGAGCGGGAGCGAGCTACCAGCAGCAATGCAGGTATCGGGTCAGTGCTCAAGTGGGGAAAAGCATGCAGGTTCCCCGAATCCCTGCCTGGCACATCACCTCCCAAATTAACAGTTCTCATCAGACCATTCCCTCGCTAGAGACCTGCTGGGGAGGGGACTGGGGGGAGCTGGACAGACAGAGCACTCGCCGCCTGGGACGTACCAGCCATCGCATAAAGCCTGGGAGCATCCCGAGGTGAGGGGAGAGGGACCCCTGGTGCCACCACCCAAGGTGCAGCCCTGCAAGAGCCTCCGAAAAATCAGCAGCCAGACCCCTGCCACATCACCCCGGTGCATCGGAACTGACGGGGCGCGAACACGGGGGTTGAGTGGCCACTGCCATCTGCAGGGAGGGACCGTGGCCACGTATCCCTGTGCCGGGCTTTGCTCCGGGGCCAGACGCCCACGGGCTGGGAGGGGGCTGAGCCTCGGCGTTGTGCTGGTTGCGGTGTGGTGCACAGCTTGGTGCTGTGCCCAGAGGTGGAGGCTCTCAAGATGGAAGGCTCCACCACCACGCTGTGTGATGCCGACTGCCAAGCGCATCCTCCCAGCCCGAGCCTCCCGCGAGCCTGCCAAACGGAGCTGGAGCCTCCTCCTACGCAAGATCACGGCACTTCTGAGCTTGGCTGGAGACGCCAGATTTTACCAGATTCAGTCAAAAAAAAAAAAAAAAGAAAAGGAGATGGAGGATGCACGGAGGGAGCCAACAGGGAAAACAAAACCATCAGACAGCCTGAACTGCAGAAAAAACTACAACATGGCATGTCTGAGCAGAACAGCATGCCGTTGCTAGCAGCCCATGTACTTCAGCTACTGCTAAGAAGGAGAGGATCTCGGCACAGCGGCTAACGGGGGAACTGCGAGTCCCGACTTCGTCAAGTACATCTGAGATCCACTTTTAGACTCTTTGGGAAATGCTGGCTGAAAGGAAGCTGGCACAAAATTTCCATTTGCAGTCGCAGGGGGTTGGGGAAATCAATCTCTTCTAGTCCTTCAGAAACCTCAATCTGATGGCTTTAAATATTTGCTGTACCCCTGCAGACCAGATCCCAAAATCGCAGGCTATGTCCCAGGCAGCCAGTTGGCTTAGATGCCGTAAGCCTCCAAAACAGCCTGTGCAGGTACTGATGAAAAACAATCCCTAATATGATAGTGATTTGCAGTTGAAAAAAAAAAAAAAAATCTGTGTGAAGGCTTTGAATTTGGGAAAACACAGAAATAATTCTTGTGGCTACACAATTCTCTGGGCTGGCGGTGAGAATGGGATGAGGAAAGCCCACGTCTCAGCCAGCTGTGCCCACCATCTCCTGCTGCAGGGATCGGGGGCAGAAACACCCGCCTGGGACCATCTCCTGCTGCTTCTGTGGCGTTGGATGACTCCACCGGGGAAGGCAGAGGTAATGCTTGTCCTGCTGTGTACCTACTGACACTGCCATCTCAGGGGCTTTAAAGTGGCCAGAGCGAGCAGTAGGAGTCTTTGGGATCCATCATTTTTTTCTCTTAAGCATAACAGCAGGTAACATCTATTTCACCCCTTTTAAAGATGTCTCTGATGTCCCTGCCTGCTTCAAGGAGAGCGCCCTTATTCAAACCCTAAAAATTCAACAAGACACCAGAAAGGAAATTTTTCTCACTTCATTACGGCCTCTCCCACAGTGACCAACCCCTTCGCCCGCTCCCTCACCCTACCAGCACAGGGAGCAAGGGCAGGACAGGAGGCTGCTCTGCTCTCCAGGCCACCAAGATCCATCACGATTGCTGTGATCTGCTTCACCTACATGCAGAGCCCACACGTTGAAGCTCATTGCAGCTCGGAGCCACCAGCAGCCCCAAGAGCCAGATGCCAAAGCAGCTGCCACCGATGGGCGAGAGGCACAGGAGACATCGGGGACCTGCAAATCCATGGCTGATGGCAAAAATGTTGTACTCCAGCTGCAGTATGTTGGATGAGGCTCAGGAGCATATCTGGATGGAAGTGTCTAAAGGTGCCTTGTGAGGAAAGCCTGGAGACTGAGCAGAGCGCAGCAAGAGGGTGTCCAGCACCCGCCCGTGCTGGCCAGCCTGCGGAGGAGGTGGCACAGGGACGTCCTGCTCTCGGTCTCCCAGCCAGTTTGCCACAGGTCTGTCAGCGAAGAACACACCTTCACGTGTTTCAGAGGCACCTGATGATAGTGGAGGGTTTAAGCATCCTTATTCTTCCAGTCCAGAGAGGTCCCGAGAGCAACCAGAAGATACTTCAGTGGCTCATAAGGGATGTCCTGCTGAAGTCCTGCAGCTCACGTGGAGCCTTCGCCCTCCCCGCACTGCAGCCTGAAGCGGGTCCCATCTCGGCAGCCGGCTCAGAGGATCCCTTGCGCTGCCTTGCACCACAGCAGAGACTCAGACCAACCTGGGGGTCTCTGACTTTGAGATTGGTCTGAAATCAGCAGCAAAACAGCAGCAGAACACTCAGCGAGGAGTGCACCACAGCACCTGGTCAGTGAGCTTGTGGGTTAAGCCCTTCGCTAGGAGGATGAGGAGGATGAGGATGCTGTTCCACTGCTCTCTCCAGCACCTGCCCCCCCACACCGAGCAGCTGAAGGCAGCACCCCAGAGCAAGGGGTTTGGGTTGGCCAGCCCCTGCAGCCCGTCTCAGCCTTCGGCAGGATATCCCAGACCCACCTTAAGAAATAAAGTTATTGTGGCAAGAACATGCAGATGGGAAAGTGAGATAAAGATGTGCTGGAGTGAATTGACCAACCAGCTCTGGAGAGCTGGCAAGCGTGCTGGGGGGTCTGTCTGGCAGGGAGAAGACCTCAGGGATTGCTCCCTAAACAAACGGGGCTGACGGGTGAGCTCTGGGCATTGTCCTGGGCACGTGAGGTCCCAGTGCAGGCATGGCCTAATGCAGGTGATGCTGCGATGAGCAGCAAGTCCTCCTCCACAGGGGAAAGCCCCCAGCAAAACACCCTGCCAGCACACAGGGCAGCAAACCCCGCTGGGCGCTGCTCGGGCTGATCCGCACTGGTGGAAAGGTGACAAATCCCACCTGGTGCTTGGTGGGCTGAATTTCGGCTCTGCATGAAGCCAGCAGGCAGGGTCTCGCTTCAGGTGTCCCTCACCGTGTGGTCTGGAGTCTGGCTGTGCTGCTCACCCCGAGATGCACGAGCATTGCTGCAGAGCATAGAGGAAATGCAGAGATTTTTTTTTAGGGAGAAGGAAAAAAAAAAAAAAAAAAAAAAAAAAAGAGATGGATGGTTTTGTGAAGGAGGTCTGGACTGGATTCAGCTCTTTGTTTAGCCAGGCCAACACGGCATCAACTGCTGCCTGAGCAAACAGTCTGCTTAACGTCTCCTGAGGGGAAAGGACTGAAATGTCCTTAAGGCTCACCTCGGCATTTTATCGAAATGTTTATTCCTGGTCATTATAAATCTGCCGGTTGTGCTGCTGGGCAGGCTGTGGCAGGTCATCAGCACCGTTCTGAACAACCGATAGCTCCATGCAACAGCAAGCTCTTCAAACTCATCCCCCTGTGCTGGGGATCCCCCTGGACCATCGCCACCCAAACCGGAGGATCGACCCCCCAGTTCCGCAACCGCCCCGAGCCCCAGCCAGCCGGTGGCACAGGGACGGACGATGGAGAGGGCCTGTGGACCAGTGACTGCTTTGCATCTCTGTGGAGTCACCAACACAGCTCACGCTTGGGGTAACTTACCCCACTTTGCCTCGGTGTAAATAACTGCCTACAGGAGAGGGCAGGCGAGAAGTGGAGCCCCACCAGCCCACCTCCGCCAGCGGTCCAGGGAGACTAACGCTTTTGATGGCAGAGTCTGGCTCCAAGCATTCAATAATGACCGTCCAGCTTGATATAACAGGCAAACTCTCTAGAATAAGGTCAGGGTCTCAAACACCAGAATGTTTAAACCTAAATAAACGCTGGGTTTCGTTCACCAGCTCTGACTCCAGGAAGGTCACGCTGCCAGGACTTCCCCCACTTAATTTTAGGGGCTAGCAATGTTTTGCAGATTTATTTTTTTTTCCCTCCAGTGCCAACTGAGAGTTTCACATTGAGACCCACAAAGGTGCATCGTTGACCATAATTTACAGGAGATGCACGTGGGAAGCACCAAGCCCACAGCGCCTTTAGGGTTTGACCCATTGCCTGAAGGTCCCGCAGATGTGGAGGTGCCCCCTGCACTCGCAGGGTGCCCTGGTCCCCCCAACAGCCAACTACACGTCCCAGGGTGCGTGTCCAACGCCGCTCCTCAGCTGTGCCCGCAAATACACCCCGAGCTTCACCGAAATACCAGCACCATGAAACCACAGCAAAACCACTGTTGGTGCCACTACTGATTTCAATAGGCATCTCCGGCAAGTTTGAAAGGTAGAAAACAAGGAACAGCCAGAATCTAACATACACAGCCAGAATCTAACACGCTTTCTGGTAAATACACCGGGATGTAGGCTCAGTTATACAAAACGCAGGACTGTATAAGCGTCTGACAGCCATCGCGGTCACTGAGAAGCCCCAGCTGGGAAACTCACTGCCTCTGTTTCAAAGTTTGCTTGTTGATAAAACAGGAAAAAAGGAAGAAGCATTAAAAAAAACCCTCAACAGTAAAATGCCAGCCTCATTTGGCCTGGCTTTTTCACCAGCGCTAAGAAGGGGGAAGCAAAGGAAGGTGATATAAAACCGGAGCCCTGCCAGTCCCCCAAACCACCTCACCCATCGCTTCCCATTCCCATGGCTCCTGCTGCTGCTTCCCAGTGGTAATCCTGATCTTAAAGCTGAAGCTCCAAACAAGGGGGCAGGTTAAGAACCATATTGGCAAAGAAGGTAGAAACACAAGGGATGGGTTCAAGCCGTCACTTGTTACGGGGATCTCATCCAGCTTGGACGCACCTTTGCTGTGGAGCTAACGGCACGCAGTGCTCCCCGGCACATCCGCAGGGATTTCCCAGGCAGCAGAGACCCAGCCTCCCAAGGGATCACACCGTATGCTTGCCACGGCACGGGGACAGGACGCTGGGCTGTGCGACCCCAGCACCGTGCATCCTGAGCAAAGGCAGAGCGGATCTTCTACCGAGCACCAGAGTGAGCCCTGCTCTGCAGTCAGGGCCCTTAGGTCCAGAAAAACCAGAAAAAATAGTAACAGGCTTATCAAAGACTAATTAGGAACAATCCTAGCTCCTCTATAGTCAATAAAGTTTTGCTATTAACTGTTATCAGGGCTAGATTTTACCCAAGGAGATTTCCTGTTAAACCAGCTTAATTAAAGCAGGTAGCAAGTCCTTGTAGGTCTCCCTGCTCCCACACCAGCAGCCCAGGCAGCCAGGTTACAAACACACTGCCTCACAGACCCGAAACGGGGACTGAGGGGAGATAAAAGGGACAGAGAGAGCCCAGGGGCTCAGCTTACACATAAGAGCAGGTTCCCTTCATGCAAAGCCAGCATCCCCAGAGCACAGCAGCATCCCATACCCCCCCCCCAACCCATTCCCTTCTGCCCTACCCAAGCATCCCCCACCCCTAAAAGCCCATCCAGCTCATGCACTCACCCTCCTCCAGCCCTTAACCACCTGGCCTCCCTCAGCAGCCCTTCATTTCTTTAATTGATTTTTCTTCCTGCAGGTATTTGAAGCACCTGCCAGACGCAGATTGTTTGCCGTCTGATGATAGCAGGCAGCTTCGCTCTTATCTGTCAGGGTAGATGCAAGCCGAAGCCAGTAGGGTATAGGCCAGCTCTCTTGAAGCTGGGTAATAGCTTTATGTAACTGGAATAAAAGAGCCAAATTCAAGAAAGCTTCTTTTATCCTTGCCCTGCCACAGATTCGAGGGTTTGGCCATGCCAAGAGCTCTGCTTGTGCTGTGGTTCCCTGGCTGGCAGCAGCCCCGGGGTTTTGGGTTTGTGGGGTGCACAGCCCACCCCGGGTGCGGAGCGGGTTGAGTGCTTCTCTCCCTCCAGACCAGAGAAAACCGTGCTTTGCCTCCAGCCTGGGAAAGCATGAGCTCCCAAGGCTTATGCTGGCATGGGGGGGTCACTCCAAACCTCCACTTGGGATGTTTGAATCCAGGATTTGGAAGGCATATTTTGCATTAATCAAATAAATACATCATGTGAGGCATTTTCCATTTAAATGTGTGAAACAGATGCTAACTAAATGATCAGAATGACACAAGAAACACGGTCTGGGTCTAGAGGATATGGGAAGCGGTGGAGAGACTCCCAGGCTGCGAGCTGCGTGCTCTGTCCACGTGCCAAGCGACCCGCCGAGGACAGAGCCTCAATTAACTGCCGATTAATCCACAGATGTAGAAAAAGTAATTCTTCAAACTTGCTGCCCAGACTGAAGAGTAGGAAAGGAGCTCTTCTGTGCAATATCTCCAAATCCGCTGTACAACACGTAGTCATCTCTTACAAAGAGCCAGAAATAATTAATCCGGCTCTAACTTTTCACACAAACCAAGAGTTTTCCGGTGCTCTGGTGCTGCTTGCTTTCCCCTGTTTGCTTTTATAGAGGAGCCTTTCCTGCAAACCTTCCTACTCAATAAAGTTAAGCCGCTAGGACTTACGCTCCTGAATGCAATAAATAAGGGTAGCTGGAATTGGTAGCTGAGCTGCTTATTGTGTGAGTGGCAGCCAGATACCTCGGGGAGAGGTGGGAGAGCCAGGCTTAGGGTGATAAAATAGTTCATTTGGGATAAGCGTCCGGCAGGACAGGAGTTCAGCTAATTCTCCCCTGCACTTGCTGCTTCCGCAAGGAAGAGTAGGAACGTGGCGAGAGCAGGATTTCTTGTGACAGTGTTGGGTCTTTCCAGGAAATATTCAGAAAATACAGTTTCCTAAGCTGATCTGGGAGCTCAGAGAGACTTGAAAATACAAAATAATTGCTGGAAAGGAATCTGAAAATGATATCTCCTTTTTCTGCATAGTGTTACACTTCACTTCTCCTGATGGAGAGTTCAAGAGCCAGCTCTTTTTCCTCTTTTCATTAACTCCTATGACTACATACATTTGAGAAAAGCTTCCATTAGTCACAGTTGCTTTCCTACTCATCCTTCATACCTTTCAGCTACAAGACCAGGCTAACTGGTACCCGTATAAAATAGATTTCATGATGACAAGTATTTCCCTAAGTCCAGCCATGATCTGAACGTCATTATGTCTGCATAGTGTTACCACTTTCCGAGAAGTCACGATTAGCACAAATGCAGAAAATAATGATTTGGGACAGATACCTAATATCAAACAAATCCTCGCTCTGACTCCTACCATCTCTGGTTGCCGGTGAAGAACACCAGGCTATGAACCAGCACCGTCAGCAAGATGATTCCTTCCAATTATCTGGAACTTAAAAGGTCTGGCAGAGGGTATCTGCACGCTGGGAAACTCAAGTCTCCCCAAAATAGCATCAGCCACCCCTTCTGATGTTGAAACTGCCCTGGCCATGGGCAGGCGGCTGCTCTCGGCACGAGGACCCGAGCAACTTTCCCATCAAGGCTCACATTTTAAAGGTAGCGCTTTCCATACTTGCTTCCTGGTGAAGACTGTGTTTTAGCGCAAAGCCCGTACGACGGGCAACGAATCCACCTTCTGTGATTGCGGGGACTACCTTTCCCCTCTCCCAGGCAGGAAAAACTCACGGCGAAAGCAAATACTAAGAATGGGCAGCTTAGCAGCTGGAAACGAGGGAGGAAAAGCACTGGGAACATCTGACGGGCCAGCTCTTGGCAAAGACTGCCTGAGAAGCTCTGCTCCAACGGGTTATCGTTTGCCCTTGGTCTGAAAAGCGAACAACATATTTTTCCCTTCCCAGCTCGCCGCCCACGTGCAGAGATGCAGGCACGGAGGCAACCGGACAGAAGAGCGGCACTGCCGAGGCGCGTGCCAGGGGTGTAAGTGCCCGCGAGCCACTCCAGATGCACGCTCCGCAGTGAAGTGAGTTGCCCAAAGTTGGCACTGTTTGCAAACAGGAGGATCTGTTGGCTCTCCGTGTTGCGCAGGCTGTTCCCCCTCCGTGCTTGTTTAGCTGGCACCTCAGCCGTGCTACTGGCGTTACACCCTCGCGGGCATGGTGCCACCCCGGCAGATGGGCGTCGTTGCAGATCTACAAGAGGAACAGCGTGCACATCGATTGCCGGTGTATTAGAGGGAGGATTTATGTTCAGGAATGTTAAAACAGCAGCTCACGCGGTGGCCTGACCCCTCCGGCGAAAGGGATGGAGCTGCTGAACGCCCGGGCACGATGGCCACGGCGGGGACTGGGAGCCAACTGGGAGCACGGGTATTGCCATGGGTCTCTACGCTCCTGGCTCTCTGCTAGAGAAACCACTGCACGAAGCCTTGTAGCTCTTTCCCAAGAGCTCAGTCCTGCTCTGGAAGCAGCCACAGGCGCTCCCGCGGCTTCCACGTGAAGGGAACGTGAGCATCCTGCTCTGCTCCAGCAGAGGTTTTGTAGACGGCTACAAGCCATCCCGACGCTGTGCAGAACATGCTCCGCGTTGGCCTCTTCAATAACTGCCGCTGTAGCAGCTGGATCTGAGGAGTGACCTCAAAATATAACAATAGGGACACGCTGTGAAATTCCTATATGAAACAACAATAAAAAAATCTTTATTGCTGTTACTAAAAGTACTAAGAGCAACACTTTGTTCAAGCTGAGTTTTAAGGCCAGGATTTTAAAGCGTGCCCAGAGGGATACATGCCAGTAGTGCATGGCATCGCAGCTCCGTGAGGCTCCTCCAAAAATACCAGCCCCAAAAATCTCAGGGACTGCCCAGTGTTTTGTCTCCTTCTGCATTTTCTATATCACTCTTGACTTGTGCAATAAAAAAAAAATTGATTTTGGTTCCCTTTGTGCCCACGTATTACTCCTGCAGATGTAGGACTATCGTATTCCAGCAAAAAGGGGTAAATAGATACTGAGACTTCACAAACAAACAAAATCGGCCACCGCTCTCCACTCACACTTTGTGCCCATTTAACTGTGTCATTATGTACGTGGCCATATCTACCCGGCAAGTAAAGATCTGACGACAAGGCATGCGAGGTCCCTGTGCTTGCTGAGCTACGCTAGCAGAATGCCACCAGCAGGGAAGAGGAGCACAGAGGCTTCGCTGAGCATTAGCACATCAGATGGAAACTCTTCCGAGTACCCTGGAGACGCGCCGTCCTTGCCAGAGCGCTGCAAAGTCCATGTGGCCACATCTTTGCTGCCGTCGCTTCCTTGCAAGCTAATTTTTGTCAGCGCGAGCACCGACGTAGCCCACTCTGCTCTCAGAGCAACGCTCCGCTGCAGATGCCCCCTGGTCCACCAGCGTTACGTGCCGTCGCTCCTGCCTAAGGATTTCTGAAAACACAAGTGCTCATCCATCATCCTGTGCATTTTTGCTGGAGAAAGACGCCTTCTCTTCCCAAGGGAACCGTGGCCAAAGGGCTGGGAGCCCCAAATTATCTGTAGCTGGTTTTTGTTCCCTAGACCACATGCCCCGCTTTCAGTCCTGTGTCACATCCCTTCTCCTTCAAGTGCTTTTTCATGTTTTTTGAATGAAAAGCCATGAAGCACCTCGAGCAGTGCGGCCATGACTGTCTCCATTCATAAGCAAATAAAACCAGGCTTGAGTCTGAACGTCTCCTGTTCGCTCACTGGTCTGCATATGTGTGCGTGGATGTAAAACTGGTTTTCAGTGGTTTTCCAGGATGGTTTTGAGGTCTTGTGGTACACCAGGTACTTGTGGCAGCTTGGAGGTGAGCTCAGCAGGAGAAGGAAAGGGGCAGGGACAAAGGCGGGTGATTTTACTCTCTGGGTCATGATGTTTGGAATCACAAATTCCACCCCACTTCTCCCGTCCTCTCCTGGGCGAACAGGACAAGCTCACTGTAGAGCTGGGGTGAATCTTAAGGGAAAAACAAAAGCTGGGAGAACGGGTGAGGTAAGCAAGCCATGCACAGCCATGCTCCCGGCAATCTCAGATCCAAGAGAAAAACAAGATCCATTTCCCACTTCTACCAATGCTCTGCGCAGTGCATGAGATGAGATAGGGTAGCAAAAATGGATTTCTGCCCTGGTTTTCACTTTTGCTGCTGGGATAAGCAGGATGAGAAGGTAGTACCATGCAGAGGGCATGGAGAAAAGCTGTCTCTAAATGACTCTGCATGATCCAGAATTCAGCTTTGCTTCTGTAAAGGCCACTGCTCCCGACACTCCTATTCCCCACCATTGCTCCAGTGCACCTCAGCCCTGTCCACGATGCCGTGCCAGACCACTTAGGCTGTGAACATAAGGTTATGCCTTTGACTTCTAATTTTCATGCACTGTTACACCAGGGAATGGAGAGGCAGATGCAATCCAAAAGCCAGGTCACCTCTGAAAGGTTACACAAGACTCTTTTAGCAAAGAAATTCTTTTTTCTTAGCGTCACAATAGCTTGGAGTTCAACTCATGCCATGGAGCCGGTATTGTGGTCATCCATCGGCCAGCAATGCCCTGCAGAGGTAGCAAAGCACGTGAGAACAAGGAGCTGGCAACAGTCTTGGCTGCGAGGTGGATATAATCACGGTGCTTCTCTGATAGCTAAATCAAAACATCCCTGGAGTGGCCCCATCACCCCCACAGAAAATGAACATGCCCTGCAGCTACACACTCTCAACACTGAAGACCCAACATAGTATATGACCCCAAAATAGTATAACCAGGGGATCGTCACATCTTCTAGAAAATCGTCAGCACTTCTTCTGTTAATAGAATTATTGCTGACTATTCCTAAAACCAGACCCAGTATTATCTTGCTTTTTAAGGCACAATCGCCCAAATCATCCCGTCAGTAGCACCTATGAAGGCAAGAGGTGATGAGCCCACCCTGGTGTTTGCTTCTGGACGCTGCACTGAACCGATCCCGGTGCCATTTTGGTTTGGTTCCTCCAGCCCACCGGTGAAGGAGGTCCGCTCTGTGCAGCGTCACTGCTCGGGCATTTGGCTGAAGGGGCTTGCAGGCTTTCTACAGCTTTATGTGTCCTCATGGAAAGCCTGAGAAGATGAACGGATCGTTTCTCTTGCAAGTGCTTATTAAAAATGTGAAATGCATGATGATTGCCTGCCAACCGTCCAATTACTATTTCTGCCCGCGACACAGAGGGACGGCGAGAGCATCTCCCAGCCAGGCACAGCGCGAATCAAAGAAGCACAAATTCTCTTATTTCTGCGGGGTCAGAGCTCCTGGCTGAGGACTAGCAGTGCTGGACGGACTTGTTCTCCTCCAACGCAAGTAACTGGCACAAGGGACTGTCAGCACTCAGAAGCTGAATAAATGAGCAAATTTAGATTGGAAAAGGAAGGGGAAGCCTGTTAGTTCTTGAATATAGGTATCATAGTATAGTGGTAGATATTATGTGAGTTTTAGCTGCTTTTCCTTAATGAAGAAGCTGCACCTGAGCCAGGGAGGAGCTTTGCCGTGCCCTCCGCTTGTGCATGGAGGGTAGCTGGGTTTCCATAATTTGTTTCTGCCCTTGGGATTCTCCATTTCTTTGGCCATGCCTCACTCACCGTGATGTTACAGGTCAGGAGTTCGCTGCCGTGCTGGGAGAGGGCTGGTTTACCAGGAGAGTGTCCGGTTTTGGGCAATGGTCCTCCCCGACTCCCAAGAAGTGCAGGTCCCATCGGTGCACGTGGCAGCTGTGCAAGGCTTTCCTCGGAGAGCGGAAGAGATTAACTTGGCCCGTGGAGCATGGTGTTTGATTGCTTCTGTAATGTCATTCGTCTGCAAAACCCCAGATGCTACAGGTTGCTGGGGGGGTGCAAGCTTGCGGGAACAGAAGCGATGGAGAGGTGTCCAAACACACACGCGGGATCAGCAGTGGAGATGGGATTAGAGCAGCAATGTCCCTGATTTTGTTCTCATTGTGTTATCCCACAAATGCTAATAGTGCTAAACGCTAAATGATAATAATGCCCCCCAACACTCATCCCACCAAAGGCCTGTAGACATTTTGAAATGGGAGGGGTTCATTTCCTACCACCACCACCACTACCAGCAGACAAAGTTATTTCCAATCAGCAGAAGATCCACAAGCAGGTCAAGCTCAGATCATCTCTCAGATGGGGCTGGCTGGGAAGCAGGAACTGTGGGGCACAGGCTTCGTGAGGACAGAGCTGTCCTTCCCCACATCCACCCCAAACACTACTGAGTCAACCCAAGACTTTGCTGGGCTCTAAGGAAGCAGAAAAAACAAGCTACGACGTGCCTAGACTTGACTTTCACCTATGACGGGTAGGAGCAGACCCAGCACAGATGCTGTGGTCCTCTCGGGTCCATCCTTGGGACAGCAGAGCTGCTTGAATAGGGGACACAACTTTACCATGCAAGAGGGAGGTGACGGCGGTTGGAGGAGCTGTGGCTTGGGGCTGGTGTTTCTCGGCTGTTTTCCCAAGGCAATGGCAGTGCAGCAGGGCTGTCCTTTCCCCTGCCCTCTCCTACCCCTTGTAGCTGCATCATGGCAACCCAACAAGAAAAAGCCCCCGTCCCTCCAAGGGCTCTGTGCTCAGGCTCCAGCCATCGTAAAGGGAGGCTGCAGCCCAAGGCACTGGTTTTAAATGCTGTTTCACACCGTCCTCTCTGACGGAGGTGGCCAGGAAGAGCTGGGGGGATGCAGGTCTGACTTTTCAGTTGAACATCACCCAGGATGGCCTGTCTGCCTCTCTATATATATTTGGCCATCCATGCCCCAAAGTTTCAGGCACTTTCCCCAGGTCTGCTAACCTGGCAAAGAGCTGGCTCCCACCACCGGCTCGCTGCGGTCTTTACATCTGCAGATTTCTGTTTTTACAGCCTCGCGGACGTTGCACCATGCAGCACTTGTATCAATTCTGGAGGTAGTCATTAGTTGCAGTTGCTTGGGGAAGGCTGCTGAGCTCAGCACTATTAGATTTATTATATGGTCAATCTCATAAAACAAGCTCTAAACTCACATACCTTAACTCGGGTCCTCCATTTGTCAGACGGTTAAACCTGTGCAGAGATCGCAGCCCTCCACCATGTCACAGCGCGGTCAGTCCTGCCGGGGAGCCAGGGATGGATGGAGCAACCCTCCCCCCGCAGTGCTCAGTGGGCTACTTCAGCCAAAATCCTCCTCCTCCAGTCCCAGAAACTTTTTTTTTGGCTGGCAGATAGACACTAAGGTCCTGACGTGGGAATAATCCTACAGTAGAGCCTGCGAGATCAGGAAGGAGCTGCCACACAGCGAAAACGGCTGGGTATACCCGAGACCTCATCTGCGTTGGTGCATACATGGGGAAGAGGCATGCAGCCCCGTCAATAAAGGCTTTTGCCATTAAATATTCTCATTTCAAGCTAGCGGCTCTCCTGTTTGCATCGTTTGGGTCTGAACCCCTCTGCTTCTCCCCCACGCTCCTACTCGTGGCTTTTTTGCTCCTGCACGGTGATGGCAAACATCTCGCTGCACGTCCCCGAGAAGCGCAGCCCTGTGCCCCAGCCACACTGGTGTTGCCAAGCGCCTTCGGAAATTAGTCACACCAGCTTCAGGAGTTTTCAGGTCTGGTCTGATTTTGAACATATTTTAGCTTAAAATATACTTATTTGAGCTTTAATAATTTTCACAAAAAATTGCTTAAGGAACTTTTGCTACGCTTGCAACTTTCTCTAGGACCAGATGACTTGTGTGGCTTGTCCGAGCCGTAACGGCAGTCAGATGACTGCTGTCCATCCTGTCGGTTTGGGTTTATTTTAGTTATATTATTACTGACATCCTTTAGCTTAAGTTTTGCTTAGCTTTGTGCAATTGCATAACTTTCCCCTCCATTAAAGAGATCATATCACACGGGCAGAAGTTCAAACAAACCTAAATAATCACGGCACAACTCACCGCGTAGACCAATGGGAGAGGGAAGAGTGTAACCCACTAACGGGTATGAACTAGAAATTTATAAAAATAACCCTGAATGAACCCAAAATTGAAGGGGGATGGCACCCACTGTGCTCCTCCAGGCAAAGCCCATGGGAACCTAACGGCTCTCCATGACACTTGTGCCAGAGTTTAATCATTTTTATTTCCTTGCGCCTAAAATTAAGAGAAAAATGACCAAACCCCATCAGTTTGGGAAAAAAAACACCCCACGCCCACACAACCAGATGGGTCTGTTTTTAGTTTATAATTAAACTCCCCACTTGGATGGGAGTGAGAGCACGCTTTTTAACTGGGGAGGGAGCAGGAGATCCTTTCCGGGCTGTTTTCCGGCGAGGGGGAGATTCGTTCCTGCTGCGAGGGAGCAGCATGACAAAGCCGTGAGCAACTGCAGAAAGGCTGAGGCACTCGCAGTCCACCTCCCGGCACGCTCCATTATCCTGACAGCTGGAAACGGCCTCATTTTAAACATGTTTAGCTTTTTTTTTTTTTTTTGTCCCAAGGAACATAAATCTCCGTGACGATGATGCCATCTGTCTCTCTGAGTACGTACGCAGTGATGTGTCTGTCTATCCCTCCCCACGGTGATTTTGGACAGAGGGGGCAAGCGCTATCACAAATGCAGTGACAGCAGAACTGAACAGGCAAGAAATACTCCCAGATCAGAAGTTTTTTCCCGGGACAGAGTAAGATAACCGTTGCTGGTGCACAAGACCCGCTGGAAGAGCTGTGTTGCCATCTCCCAGGAGGACGCCTTGCCTTTGGGGATGGGGCACAGCCACCCTGGAGGTGCCGTCAGAGCCCGGGCTTTGCGTGCACGCTGCATGGAAAGCCCCTGCTGCCTGGGATGGGGCATGTCTCAAAGGAAAAGGGAAAAGGGAAAAGGGAAAAAGAAGGGAGAAGGGAAGATAAGATATAAGACAATTAAAAAAAAATTAAAATAAAATAAAATAAAATAAAATAAAATAAAATAAAATAAAATAAAATAAAATAATAAAATACCAAGCAAAGCAAATTTAGCTGATTAGCATCTGTCTCCGCCCGAGTACCTAACTAAAGCCATAGCCGGAGGGATTGCTGCCCGCAGGATACGGCAGGGTGAGCTCAGCCCCCTTTACCTGGCTTTTACGGACTGGGAGTTTGCAGACGCACACAGACCTGTACTGCTGCCCAGTGCAGACAGTTAAGGAAGGGCTTTGGGAAGTGAGCCCAAAGTGAGGGGCTTTGCACGCTGGACGTGTCGGCCCGGTCCCTGGCTGGGTGATGCTGCTATGCTCTGGGGAGTGGTGCTCAAAAAATTGTGTCCTGTAAGCCCAAAACTCCTGAACGAGCGCAAGAAAACTAGATTTACCTCCTGGCTACAAAGGCTCAGCCACCAACTCATCTTCCCAAGGCTTGCTCAAACACCCAAGGGGACAAGAGTGCCTTTGGCAAGAGACTGCCTGAAATGCCTGGAGGTTTTTTTTTCCTTTTAATTATAAACATGACTTTTTAATTCTAAACTAAACGTCTGGACTCTCCTTCCACCTGATGAATGGCAGATGCTGTGTCTTACTCCACTGGCTTGGCTTTTCATCTAAATATTTCTCACGGAGGACGTACTTGGGTTAAAAAGATTAAATGACTTAGGCGCGCATGTGTCTTTTCTGCTCGTGGATGAGCTGCACCCAGGATGCCCAAAGTCACTGGCAGTGATTCGAGTGGAAAACTCATCGCACCTCCTCATCGCGGCGCTCCCGGCAGAGGACACTGCTGACGTCTCCCACCCTGAGAAATGATAACGCAGAGCATCCCTAAGGCAATTACAGCCCGGAGATAACAAGTAATTTGTAATGTTGCCTTAAATTGACAGCTTCGTGTGAAACAAGATAACAGCTTGTACTAATGAACGTGTGATTTATAAACTGATGGGTCTAACGGCGTTTAACGTGACATAAGAGCCCGTGTAAAGGCAGATTAGGGGGATGTGCTACCTGGGGCTGATCCCGCATCACATCCGCTCACGCCGCAGCAGAAACCACTTGGCTGTGGGTCATCGCCGTCGGTGGGAGAGACGGTTTTGCATTGAATTGACTGTATCTGATAAGTTTAATCAATCTCTGAATTTCTAATTAGGGGATTAGTTGGAGAAAGGGCTTCCCTGCAGAATCGCTGTTTTGCTAATTTTCAGGGATCAGGAGTAAGGACATGTGGTTGCATATTAGTAGCAGCATTAGATGTTAGTGCAGCTGGTTTAGCAAGGATGCTATCGCTCTCTTAAAATAATTGGTATGGAAAAGCCCCAATATTTTCATTTTTTCATGAAATGCAATATTCTGTTTCCCTAGATTTTGTTTGCAAAAGCTGAAACATTTTTATAATTTCTGAAATGCAATATAACAATGGAACAATTTCCTTTAAAGCAAAAGCTGGATCTCTTCCAAGTCCTTTAACTTCCAAAAGTTTGAATTCTTCAGTTAAAAAAAAAATAAAAAAATATAAAAAATCAGTCTGAGCACTTCTAATGAGAGTATTGCAATTATACTTAGCCTGCCGCTAGGGATTTCTCTTTACAGTGGCTTGATTCATGGGGGAAATTAACTTGTTTAAAAGTAACAGTTTTTAATAGAAATGTTCTGCTGACTGTTGTCCTTGCACATTAGCTGGAATTTGTTTCGGCACAACGTCAGGTCCTGGAGGCAGGGACGAGCCCGATGTCCGGTGCCCGACAAGTGGATCCTGCCCACAGCCTGCTACAGCAACACAACTTGTACCAACAAGGCTACTGTAATTGTTTGGTTTTTTTTTTTTTTTTTAAAAAAAAGTATTTAAAGTCTTGAAAACTTCCAAAGTCAGCACTTGAAGAAACATGAAATGCAATGAATTAATGAGAAACAGAGAATGAATCATTAAAATTGCATCACTGCGACGTGTTCCTGATCGCATTTCCCTTAATGTTCTCGCAGTCTGAACAATTGATTAAGAAAAACACCGCAGTACACTAAAAATTGGAAACAGTTAAGAAGAAACAGGATTAGCAAAGTCTTACAGGAAAGGTCAATTATTTCTCCCAATTTATTGCTAACCTGACATCTGTAAACAAATCACTAGAGGAACTCCCCGAAGACTACACTCTGTCCGACAAGACATCCTAATTAATGAAGATGCTCTGTGCAAACACAAACAGAAGCAAGGAGAGATAATATCTAAACCAAGCCTTAAAAAGATACAGTGGAAACAGTTACCCGGGAGGTTGCAGGAGATCAATAAACGAGAAGAAGGTTCAGGAGAGTCAGAATCTGCTGTGGGGTAAAGGTGAATAATCTTTGGGGTTACCAGGGCTCAGATGGCAAAATGAATTCAAGGAGTTCAGAGAGGACTTGGTGAGACTGGCTTAAAAATGAGAGAGAGTCGCAATCATCTGTTGTGCTTCGCGGCAGCTGAGGGCTCAGCCAGGGGTTTTGGGTGCCTGCACTGCTTGCGATGCTCTTGGACCTAGCGAGCATCTCGCTGACCTTCACTCAGCATCTCTGGAGGCCAAGTCATTGTGCTGGGAGAGTGCTCCAAGGAGGTGCCCGATCCCACCGTGGTTCCAGCTGGGTTCCCAGACCCAAAGCTCGGGTTTTTCTCCTCTCTGGCTGCCGGCTGGTGGCCGTGCCTCGAGAGCCGCACGCTGCCGCGGCATCATCTCCACCGGCCAAATCTGCCGGCGGCCGGGCACAGTGCCCGCCCCAGAGCCCTCCGCGAGCAAAGCTGGATCTGGTGGCTAATACTAAAGATTCCTCTTCATCAGCATCCCAACGATTAAATATGTATAGAGGCATCTGAGATCTAATTTATTTCTTTTGTGTTGTAAATTCCTTTTCTAGCTGGCTTTTTTTGAGCTGCTTATAATTAAGACCTTCAGCCAGAGCTCAGCATGGCTGGAAACCAGCCATGTTGGTGTTATATCCGACCCGTTCAAAGTGCATCTCCCTCCCTCTCTCCTAGTCAACCAAGAGATTCTTCTTTATTAATTCCAGTAATGATTTGATTTCCTTCTTCCTTAATGAACAGTGTGACACTGCATTGAGTCACTGATGTGCAACTTGCTGTTCTTTCCCTCCCTTTGGAAAGTTTTCAAAATATTTATAAATTTTAAAAGGAGCACAGAGAGAAAGAAAATAAAGTTGCATTGTGTTTATTTGGCTAGTGCTCCCTCTTCTCTTTCTCATCTGCGGGAACTGTAATTCACCCTATTGTCCGGGCTGCCACGGGGCTGCCTTCGGCAGGCGGGCGGATGCCCAGCGTCCCCTCTCCCCTCCGCTCATCCCTCCTTGCTGAGCAGCACTGCCGAGGGACAAGGCAAGGATGCAGCCAACCATGAGGTGCTATAGTGGGGTAAGGGAGCCCACCCGATGGTAAGGGGCACCACACCAAGGATCAGAGACCCCGTGTGCCCACTGATCCACACCTTGGGGGTCTTCTTTAAAGGGGTTATTGTGACTGTGTAGCTTTGGGAAGTGCTTTGAGGTCTTTGGGTAGATGTGAATCCAACCCAGCGTCCATACATTAATCCCATACATCCCAGAGGAGCTGCTGGAACTACCCATACTAGAGAATCATCCACAGGGCAATTTTCCTCCTTAGGGTCCCTCTGCTCCCCTCCCAGCCCCTCGCTACCCCTAAATGCCAGGGAGGAGCAGTCTTTTCCTCTTGCCTGACATAGTCAGATGTGAACAACCAAGAAACCTTTAGGAGCTATAGAAATGCCCAGAAAGCCTCTACATCCAGACTCTGGTGGGTCCTGTGGGACTTCTGCTGTAGGCTCATGGTTAGGAGGTGCTGGTTCACCCCATGTCCCTGGGAAAATGCTGCACCTGGTATGCAGGCCCAGTCAGGAGGAATCCACATGAAGGATTTCAAGAGCTGTCACCTATGTGGGGAAAAAACATGGGTGCTGAGCCGACTGCAGGAGATGGCACCAAACACGCTTAGCAAGGGATGCACCAGGCTCATGGAGAAAGTCACTACCCGGCTGGATGCTGCCGTTGCAGCTCAAAGGTGATAAACTTTCCAGTCTTGTCAGTCCAGAAAGTCAACAGAATAGCAAGGATGGCAGGTGACGACTGCCGGACGCAGTGCTGGTGGAGATGAGACCCTGCAAGAAGCACTTGGAGGCGAAAGAATGCCCTGCGGTTTCAAAGCTGACGTACCAGGGGACTGCTCCGAGGCAGAGAAGTCTAAGGATGGAGATGTCTTTGGCAAGCTGGAGCATGCTCCTGGGGACCATGGATGGATCGGATGGACCTGCAGGTCTGATCCAGCTCTTCCCATGTGCCATGAGAGACTCTCTGAGTACCCGCAGCAGACCTGAACCCTCAACCTTCAAATGCAAACCCCAAAGCTCAGGTGTTCAGTGGGGCTGGGGGCACGCAGAGAGTGCGGTGTTGGGGCAGCATGGCCCAAACAGTAAATGGAGACCCCCAGCATGCTTTCAGCCCGGGGCTTCTCAGAAAGAGCTTTTCCATCTCTATTCCTACCTAAGACACGCAGTGAGAAGCTATTCCCATTTCCCTGTGCACAGGGCCGGGAGGAAAGGGGCAGACCAATGCACCAGCTGCCTCCTGACAGCCCCGGGACACTGAACCCCAACATCCTGCACCTCCTGGCTCTGCCCGGGCTGAGTCGCGGCTCTCGGCTCCTGCCCAGTGCGGTGCCTCCCGCTCCCTCCACGCCAGCTCCTGCAAAATCTGCCGGCAGAAGCATCGTTCCCTCCTACAGCCACGGTGCGCTCTGCAGCGAGGAGTGACTCTCCCTCCAGATGGCTGTAAAGGTTAACAAGGAATTTATTCAGAGTTACATACAAATCAGATTGTCTTTTTTTTCTGAGAGGGAACAAAAACAACCACATAATTTCAAGCCCACACAGGCAGCGCAGCCTTCCAAGGTGGCTCAGTTGCTATAGACGACCGCAGGCAGCCGAGCTGTCACGCTGAGCCCCACAGCATCGCGGGGACCCGCCGTGAGTCAGGGGACGGGGGTGAGCCGCGCTTCCGTCCCCCCCGCGCCGCCCCCCGCTTGGCACCCGGCTCCAGCCCGGCTCCTCGCCTCCCTCCTGGGATGCACCGGGTGGGAAGGATGAGCTGGCTGCCCAGGCTGCCTTCCTACGGTGTTAGGAGGAGCTGCGCTTCTCGAGGGTGGTGTCCGGCCCCATCTGGCCGTGGCTGGTGAGGACAGGCGGCCCAGTGTGGCACCTGATTAGGTGGATGGAGTGGGTTCCTCTCTAGGGTGCTGAAAAATGGAGGAACTGGAAATTTGGGGCAGAATCTGAAACCCAACGGTGTTTTTGCCAGCCACTATGGACACTCAGCTTGGAGATGCTCTGTCCCTGTTGCTCTGCTCCATCTCCCCCCAGGCACCTTTCCTCCCCATCCCATGGGAACCCCACAGCTCGTGGCCAAGGCAGTTCCTACAGAAACTCATCATCCTACCCACAAAACCTTGCCCATGGCCAGCCATGGGCTGCTCCTCGGGGCACTCTCACCACCCCACTAGCCGATGGCTCATGCACCAGCTCTTAGGGAGCAGGACCACCAAACCCCTTCGGTTTCATCTGCAAATCACCCAGCACATCTCTGGGCTCCAAGTGGAAAGGGGTAGATGCGGAAGTACCTGATTTTTTTGTTGCCCTTCAAGGCTGACACTAGCAGAGCACCGGGTCTGTGATGCTGCAGAGGACCGTAGCAGATGGGGACTGCTGTGAGTGTGGGAAGAAGGGAGATGTTCATGTGTGAAAGCTCCAGGAGACACGCCACACAAGCTACAGGAACCGCCTGTATCGATAACCCGAGGACACAACCGGCAGCAGTGATGCTGGGAACACCCAAGGAGTGGCTTGCACTGAGACCTGGCTGCACGCAGCTCATTGGCAAAGACGAGCAGCCTGCTGCGGCGCCGGATCTCCCTGAGGAACGGCGTTGCAGCAGGTCTCGGGGGAGGCACGGCCCTCGGCGGCAACGGGATGACGAGGGCTTTGCGGATGGTGATGCACTGTCTGCGTTTTGGGCAGTGATCTCCCAGGTCCCCCAGGGCTGGGACAGGAACGTCACACACAGATGGAGTTGTTTCACCAGCCTGATAAACTGCCCCAAAAACTGTAATAAAATAATTTTTTAGAAGTTCCAGGTAGAATTGGGATCGGATACAGAAAGGTCACGGAGGGTATTAGTAGCCACGTGAAAAACGGTTGCGCTCGAATGAGACCAGCACAGCAATAAAGGATCAGAGGACTCGCTGGCGGGTGTCAATCATTCTGTAGTGCTTTGCTCCCAGCAGACCAACACTAAGGGCTGGCCAGATGTACAAAACTTCCCAATGTTTTGTCCAGGACTGCTCTGCCCTGCCGAAGTGGGCTACTGGAGCAGTGACATGCCCCTCATCATTTCACACAGACAGAAATGCGGAGGGCACAGAGGCTGGATTCGGTGGGGAAGAACATTTCTTACCCTCCTCTTCCAGAGAAAAGCAGATTTATCACCAGGTTCCCAGTGATTCCTCCGGGCTTATAGTGGGGATAAAGGTGAACGGAGAGGTTTGATTTTGGTTTGCAGAAGGAAAACTCACACCTTCAGCTCTGCGGGAGCTTGAAGCATCATCTGACATTTTTAAGAGAAGCACTTCTGGACAGATTGAATCCTGCCGTTCTTGCCACACAGCCTTATTGATCAAATAAAGCTGATGCCTTGGCTACTTGGATGCAAGATGCTTCCCCAGCCCTCCCTCACGGATGCCAACAGGGGAAACGAATGGGCTCATCCCAGCCTGGACACAACTGCTCTGCAATATAAGCCCTGAGAGTTCAAGGCAGACCCTCAGGACAGCCAATATGTTCACCTGGAAATTTTCTAAAAGTTGTTTAACAGAACGTGGATTACATCTTTTCATGTCATCACTGGCCTGTTAAATCCCACAGTCGAGTGGAGAAGAGGAGGAGGAAGAGCTAAAGGAGAAGCTATAGTTAGTTATTATCAATAGGAAGAAGAAGCAGAGCACATGCCACATTAGGAATATGCTCTAAAATGTGTTCCTCGGCTGTACATTTGCAACATGTGTGTCTTCTTTTTTAGCATTGATGTGCAGCATAATCCAAAATCTGGCACTGTGGGTTTTTTCCCCCCAAGCCTGTCCTGTTACCCAAATTGCTTTGGCTTAAATCATTAGTTCCCTTGGGCGTCTGTTATTCACAGACCTCACGATGCCAACTGAACAGCTTCCAGGCGCTCTGATGTCTCTCTTTTTATTTTATTTTTTTAATACTGTGAATCACTTTATTCCATTCACCTTCTGGAACAATTCCCTGGAGAGTATTGATTCTACCAAGCATCTGCTCATGCAGGAAAACCACAGCCGTTCCTCCACTGGAAGTTTTCACTCCTTATGGTCATTAAAGGCCCTTCAATCCCATTTCCCGAGAAATCTTGGGGGCAATGTATCAAAATAAGTTGTCCCTGCAGATATCTGTTGCTTGGATTGCCTGGAGCCCATCCCCACTGCTCCCAGATGCTTGATGCCCATGGGGACCACAGGCAGCCGCAGGGGGTCTTCTCTCCCATCCCCCTCCATGGGTCACGGTTTTCCTGTGGGTTTCCCCAAAATTTCTCCAAGACGCTATGTGGAGGCTCACTGAAACAGGAGAGGAAGGGAGTGGAGAGCAAAATGACAGCTTTTGTTGATGCTCCAAAATTATTTAGGATATTAAGGACAAGGGCTGACTGTGAGGAATTGCAGAAGGACCTTGTGATGAGTGACTGGCCAAGAAAATGACAGGAGAAATTCAGTGTGGATAAATAGCGGTGCACGTGGGAGAAACCATTCCCAACTTCAGAAATAAAATGATGGGCTCTGAGCTGACTATTAACTCTCGGGAACAAGATCTCGGGGTTATAATAGATAGTTCTCTGAAAACATCATCTCATTGCTCAGCAGAGAACAAACAAAAAAAAAAAAAGAAAAGAATCTTGAATGTTAGGGATTACTCAGAGAAGAACAGAGAGCAAAACAGAAAACATCACGCCATCGCTGTATAAATCCCCCGTGCACCTACACGTTGAATGCCGTGCAGGTGAAAAGGGATGTAGTAGAGCTGGGAAGGCTTCGAAGAAAGGTGGGAAGGATGATTAAACATGCTGAATGGCTTTTGGGCAAAGAATGAGGATGCAGGTGGGGAGCTCCAAGGCTGGAGCTCCACCATGGTCTTTCCGCCACGATGACAAGCCTTTCCCCCTGGTGGGGAGACAGCCGATGGCCACGGCTCAGCGCCTGACTCAGCGGCTCCTCCTCAGAGGGTGATTCAAGCCCACCCGGGTGCTTCCTCTGGGTTTCGGGTTGGTATTTCTGCCACCCCCTCCTCTTGCCGCAGAGGAGCCGATGGCCACCACGCACAGCACCATGCCCCATGGGCGCCGCGTGTCCCCCGCGCTGGGCAGGCTGGGCAGGCAGTGTGGGCGCTGGGGAAGAGGAATCGGAGCGGCTTGGCAAAAGAGCAAGGGAGGGATGCCAAAAAAAATAAAATAAAAATAAAGGAGGAAGATCTAGCTTCACCTTCTGTTCTTGTAATCCTTCTGTGCTAGCAAATCTGGTGGGAGGAGGAAAAGGAAAAAAAAGGCAGAAAATCCAGCCCACTGATGGAGCCAGGATTATTGCGCTGGAAAGAAAAAAAAAAAAAAAAGCAAGAGAGCTTGGAGCTAAACCCATCCACCACCATTTGAAATGCTCAAGTCGAAATTCCTCTTCCCAGCCCCAGCTCTCGGGTACGCTAGACACGGGGGGACGTTTTCATCTTTACAGAGGAGGGGGATGAGACCCAACACCAAACACCTTCTGGCATTTGGGATCAGGGCAACGGACGGCTGAAAAGAGAGGGAGAGATGCAGAAAGGCAGAAGGACGACAGCAA
The DNA here is from genome assembly GCF_028858705.1 of Grus americana. Taxonomy (NCBI): domain Eukaryota; kingdom Metazoa; phylum Chordata; class Aves; order Gruiformes; family Gruidae; genus Grus; species Grus americana. The sequence goes on from NC_072865.1 coordinate 19,176,843, forward strand.
GGAAACACTTGTGCAAAGGAAACACTTGTGCAAAGGAAACATTGGTGCAAAGGAAACATTGGTGCAAAGGTAACACTTGTGCAAAGTGACACTAACGAGGACAGGGACACGTAGGATGCACGCTGGGGACTTGTCACTGGCCGGGGTGGCACGGGCGAGGACCATCGCCTGCATCTGCACTGCTGGGGCCATCGCTCTCCGTTTGGCTGCCGTGCGCGGGACCTGCCCCGCTCGTACGTGCGCAGCGCCTTGCACCGCTCCTGCCAGTGGGCTGGCGAGCCGCTGCGAAGCAGCTGCTCGTGGGAGTCCGTTAACACGGAGCGAAACCGCTGCCGTGGCAGCAGATGGAGCACCGGGCAGGAGTGAGGAGCGGATTCAGGCCGGTGAGATGTTAAGAAAACTGTTGCTTCTGCTAACAGCTATCTGCAACTGGCCGGCTCCGTTGCGTGATGTTGTCTCTGCCCTTCTACCTGGAGGGCTGGTGTGCTTTTTGCAGACAGGCTCTGATGTCTAAATACAGCTGCTCCCGACTATTTCTGCATTATCGGCGAACACAGGTTCTCCTTGCAAAGGGAGGAAAAAAAATTGAGCGTGAACATGTATATAAGCAAACAGCTCAAACCCAGCATTTTTGCAGGATTCGGGTTATCTGCTGCCGGCAGGTTGGCGTGTTGCCATCGGGAAGGATCGCAGGGGAGCGGGAACCGGAGGCCTCTGCAGAGTCAGGCTCCCCGTCTGCTGGGTGCGACACAATGAATGAGACCATCCTCGCCTTGACAGCTCGTGCGTAAACAGACAAAGCAGGTCGTGAAGTTAAAAAAAAGAGATGCAGGAGTAGAGAGACATGCCCAGGAACATGCACATGATCAGTGGCACGGACGATCCCAGCCTGGCGCGCTGCTCTTTCCCGGCCTTTGAAAGATGCATCCCTTGAGGTCCTCCTTTCCAAGCTCAGGCACTCCACAGGGTCCTCCTGACAAGGACAGAACAATCCTGGTAGGGAACGGTGGATGATATTTGCAGCTCTTGAGGACTGGGTATAATGTATATCTTCATTTGGTATGCATGGTTTAGCTAGGGATATTTATTGCTGGGGCGACCATCTGATCCCAGCACGGAGCTCGTACGTTCACGGGGCAGCAGACGCGGCGCGTAGCGGGAGCACGAGGGCTGCTCGCTCTGCCCTTCACGGGGGCATCTTCATCCGCTCCCATTATTTCTTCCTCGGGTCTCCTCCGGCATCCCCAGCGCTGCTGAGGAGGAATCATGGCTCGCAAGAAATTACGAGGAAATCACTTTGTTCCCGTATAAATTATTAATTTTAATCACATGAAGAAATAATAGACTCCGCCACACACTAGCCTTCGCCCATCAGACAGAGTGTCCTTGCAGATGCAATGACTAGGTTCAGCCTCCTTGGAGATATTTGCAGTATTTTGCCGTGTTCTGGAGTAGGGAAGGAATTTCCACCCACTGCTGGATATGTCTAACTTTCTACCAAAAAAACTTTCTTGTGCTTGGAGTGAATTATTTCCCCTCGGTCTCTTCCTGCCAAAGCCCTGCCCTGAAAAAAACAGCCTTTAGCAGAAGATGCTGCTTGTGAGAAAGCCTTTGAGTTTTGCTTCGCTGTTTCAGGTTGGTGCACACGTGAGCTTTAGAGAGCAAACCACCGAGCAAAATCTCGATGGTCCCACTCCCGCCTGATCCGCAGGGGCTGCCTGCACGCCCTGTATTGCACTGGGGTGCCGTGCAACAATGCGCTCCGGGCGTGAGTTTGTGGATGAGCCGTCCTTGCACTGAAGTTCGTGGAAGCGGGATGCAAACCTGGCACGTTGATGAAGGCAGAGTGCCCTGTAGTGGTACGGCTCGCTCAGGTCAGTTCGTCGGATACCCCAAACTAAAATCAGGCGCCTAAAAGCACCCAGAGCCTGTAAAAAGCCTTCGCCACCCACATCCCCAGAGCCAGCTTGGATATCAGCTCACAATCTTCCCAGCTTGCTTTCAGCGAGAGGGCAATACGTATTTACGGCTTTAATCAAATCCGCGAGGTCAGCACGAGACGAGAGGCAGCTCTGTGCGTTGAGCGCCCGGAGTGCGGAAAGAAGGAGGAAGCATAAGCCTGCGCAGCGTGACTGGACCGAAAGCGAAATGCAGACGTTCTCTTCCGAGCTGTCCTGCCCCGCGGCCACGCTTCCCACCGCTGCTTCTCCCACAGGGACCCAGGGCCACCTTTCTCCCTCTCCTTTTGCACAGCCCCTTTAATTGCCAGGTCCTTTTACAGAACCATTTCAATCCGCTCTTCCGTTTATCCATACATCAATTTTTTTTTTTTTTGTTTCTCTGTGGTTTCACAGGGATGTATATGGGATTATGAATAAGGCATTGTGAGCTGAACTGAATGTGTTATTTAATGAACTGTATAAAATATTAAACCATGCCTGATATGAAGCATGGTGAATTCTGTAAGAAATAATATATTACACTTGGGGAGGACTGAAGATAAATATAATGAATGAATTTAGAATCAGGACACACAGAGCTTAGAGAAGTTAAGTTTTGTTCATTGTGAGCCTGAATTATATGTGACGACTGTTCAAGGCAGGTTCTTCCACCGCATGTTTTCTCCTGTTGTGAATGACATTATTGTATTTTTCCATTTAACATAAATCTATTTTTCGGAAGGCTGCTTCCACCCGAATGGCATCAGCAGATCCCATTAATCACGGTGCTCTCAATCACTCAGAATTATTTAGAGCCTCTTTTGTGTGTCTCTGGCTCTTTCCCCATTTCTGATTAATCTTAAACTGAACCAAACTAAATAAATAAAACTGCAAGGATCCAAAGAGCATCCCTGTGAAGATCTTATTTAAGTGAGACACATGTTGACAGCTTAGGAGCTGATCCCGTGCCGGTTGGGAAATTTCTGCTTCCGGCGGTTTCAGGAGGGGGAAAGAGGCTTTTTGGTCCAAAGCAGGAGGCTCCGCTTGGAAAGGAGCTGAAGTCTTGACCTCAGCGGGGCTCAGCCTTCTCCAATTTGGGATTTTTTTCTCTCGAGCACAGCCCATCCCATTTGGTCCTGAGCCTCTTCTACGCCTACAAGAGACGTCTGATGGGCCATGGTGGACATCTGCCGCAGGGTGGCTTGTGCCATCCACATGCCATGGCCAACTGCAAGGATGGGGCATGGAGATGGGTCTACTTTTGGGCTCTACTCTGGGTTTCCACGCCAGGGCCGGATGCCAAACTGAACCAACCTACTCGAGAAATGTGAGAGAATACCGCTGCTCCGGCGTTTCTATACCTCTCCGTTTCCCAGGTGACGATTGCTATAGCAATGCCACCCCCTGCCACCTGCGAGGAGCCAGCTACGCCCCAGCAAAGCCAGCCCTCCAGGTGCTTCTCCAGCAAAAACCCAGTAAATCTCCAGCCGGGCAGTTGCATTTGCAAAGGTGCTGCTGTTTCTACAGCTAGAGCAATGACGGTGAAAAGGTGATGGATTTTAAAGCCGGTAGTTTTAACACACCTACGGGCCACGCACCGAGCACACTGCAAGCACAGCCAAACTCCTACCAGATACCTCCTGGCAGCAACGTACCTGGAGAAGAGAACTGGAAAGAGTTGCTTAATTCCCAGGGTCGTGGCCAGGGTATGCTGCAGGAAGCAAGATGAATACAACGCTGGCATGTTAGAGAGTCTTTCCTTGATGGAAATCCCAGGATGCTTGATGAAGCACGCCAACGGTGTATATTCATATGTTAACCTGAGTCCTACATCTTCATATTAGTTAGTGATGTATTTTTATGGCTGATATTCACATCTATATTTGGGGCTTAGAAATATCATATAGGTGAGTCAGAGACACCTCAGCCATCAAGGCTTCCCTTCTGTTTGAGTTACACGGCACCCCTGTGCGCTGCCGTCTGCGGGGATGCTGCGTGCTCCTGCAGAGCTGTCCGAGGAGCTGGCTCAGCCTCGACAAACAGCAGAGGCTAAATCAGGTACTTGCCGGGTATTAGGGCTAAAACAAAGATACGGTGTCAGGCAAAACCACAAAGATTGCTTTAAACATGCATCGTGGGGCTGATCTCTGACGGAGGGTGGCTGCTCTGCCTCCTCTCTGAGGGTGCAACGTCCCTTTGCTGTTCGACTGGCTTTGGCTCTCGGTAATAAACTAATTGATTCAGCTTGGCTATCCGGAGTTCTGAGTAATTTCAATATTGAACCTCAGCTGTAATTAATTCAGTCAATCCAGTCGACACAAACCATAGGCAATGCAGGGACACCCGTGCTGTGCAGCTCGGGTCCCTCGTGTCCGGGCTGAGCACAGGGATGGGGACACTGCACCGCTCCCAGGAGGGACAAACGCCCCAGGAAAACTTGGCTGGGACACCAGGGACTCTTATCTGCCCAAAAAACATCCACAGGACCCCAAAGGATCCAGCACGGATCACCTTCTTCTGAGACACCCACACAGCCTAGGTTGAACAATGAAGCCCTGTTACATTTGGAGCAGTAATTTCAGAGGTTGAAGGCAAAATAATTTTAAATGCAAGGGCTTAATAGCCCTGAAATCGGGGCAAAAGGCGAGTGCTCTCGTGGGCATCCCGCCCAGCCATACCCCGATTGCTGTGCTTTCCCCCACCAGGCTCGGGGAAGTGTCCCAGGCTGCCTGGAGCTGGAGCACGAGGCCACCCCGGGCGTCCGGGAAGGCAGGAGAGGAGCTGAACGAGTGCCTGTCATGTCTGGAGGATAACTCCTGAGCCACGAGACGGGTTTCCTGAGCCTCGTGAAATCCTGGTGACAGCGGCTGTGGAGTGACAGCAGCGCACCTTGTTCGGAGCAGCCCGGCGAGGAAGCCGGAGAGAAGGAAGGACTTTTTTTGCCAGGAGACATAAAGGCTGCTAATAAATAATAGAGGGCAGTGTTATTACTTTTTTATCTTACGAAGTCAGACCAGCTTATGAAACCCAGACTGGAGCAGAATGCTAATGAGCGAGACTTGGCGAGATGAAGTTATCGCTCCTGACCCACACAAGAGTTAACTCGAGCCGAAAGGAGAGGAGCCTCCCTTCCCCGGCATTTTCTGTGCCCAGAGCCTATCTCTACAAACGACTGCTCCTACCCCGGAGCACGCCTGGCTGCCGGGCAGAGCCTCCTCCCTGTTCCTTCCCCAATTATTGCTCCTCTGATAAACACCAAGGACGCAAGGCAAGCCTTGAGATGCTGGGGCTGAGCACGGCACACATGCTAAGCGAGATGTGGTCCTTGTCCCGCAGCGTGAAACCTCCACTGGAATGGTCAGCAGCCAGCGGCTGGGAAGCCGTTTGTCCGTTATTTAGCCGCGATGCTTTATCCCTTTGCCCTCGTTATCAAACAGGACGGGTGGTTTCTTGAGGCCAAGGATGGTGCCCATCGTCACTGGAGGTGGTGACACCTGCCTGGGGAGCTGCACTTTCTGCATGCCCATGCTGGGGTGCCAGCTCCGGGAGATTCCCAAAATCTCTGGCAAGTGCAATGCGCTCCAGCATTAATGCTTCTTTAGCTTTCCTAGACCTAGAGGAGCAAACATGGCAAGAGAGGAAGCGCAAGAGAGCAGCCGTGACGAAAGGTAGCGCAGTTCAGCAGGAGGAGCAAGCAAGGCTGGGAAGCACACGACGAGCTGTTTGGGATGAGAATGTGTCAAAGTTTGATTTTCCAAAGGTAAAACATCAGCTCGCGTGCAAAAACCTCCCCATTACTTTGTCGATCACGTGCAAAGTGTGCAAAGCTGTGGGTTAGGGCCCGTTGCTGTGCCCGGCGCTGTAATGCCAGGGGCTTGGGGGTGTTTTGCTCAGCGTCTGGGTAGCAGAACAGCAAATGTGTTTTGATACAACGCTGCTGTTATTTTTCAGCTCTCAGACTCCCGTGCAGGATGTGGCCCTCCAGCTCACACGCCTTTCATTACACAGGCTGATTTCAGATAATTCCCTGAGACTTGTTTTTGATAACCTGCTATTTAAGTGTGTTATTTACAGATGGTAGAAGGCGCTATATTAGGAGTCTGCAGAAAGCCAAATATTCTGCTTATTTGCATAGGATGCAGATCCGATCCTCGGCAGTGTCACCTTTGCCGCTGTGCCAGCGCTGGCCACGGGGACGGCCTTTTCACGGCAGGACCATCCTCTACACGCTCGGAGACACGGCACCACCTATTTTCACAGCAGCATCTCCCCACCGGTGCAAACAGGAGCTGCGGGCGATTCTGGCAGAGGCGAGATCGCTTACGGGCTCGTAATGCCACCGCAGCTAGCCCAGGGGACGGGTACCCACGCCACAGCGCCGGCCTCGTGGTCCCGTCTATGGCAGCCCTATCTTCACACAAGTCCTTCCCTGGCCCGCACGTGCCCCAGGGATGCCCCAGGCTCCCGGCGCTGACGCTCTCCGCTCTCTCCCTGGAGACACAGACTGATGCCAGCTGCAGGGAGACTTGTCTGTCTGCCCAGAGAAATTACAGGGAGAGTATCGAAGCACTGTCATCCTCTGAGTGATTTTGCCTCCTTCCTTTGTAAGCACGGTACACACAAGCCGGCAGGACTATTTTTCTAATTATTAGATTTTACTGGAAATCAATAAGCAAATAAGATGATTTTTTGGTCCTAATACCTCCACAGCCCTTCTCGCAGGGCCCAGGTATTGCAAAACCCGCTCCGAGACTCTCACATCTTGTGATGGATCGCCCATGTCTGACTCTGCTCAGGATGTTTGCTGGCAAGCGGGGGTGGGTTAAGTCATGAGTACGAGATGGGGCTAATGTGAAGAGTAAGCCCAAGGTAGTTATCCACTGCAGGAATTTGGGGTACTGGATTCCCTGCAAGTCCCGCCACCTCCTCCTCAGGACTCGCATGCATCTCTCACTCTGGAAGCCGCCTGAATTGCCTCTTAATTTGAGCCCTGTCGACACAAGAGCTAAATGAAGAGCCATTTTCTGTTTGAAGGAGTGCTGTAAGAGAGAGTTAGGCCCTTCTCAGCGTGCAGCGCCAGGCAGCTCATTAGCGGGGCCAGCGCGCTTTGCAGCCAGTGCCGGGGAGCTGGTGCATCCCCGGGCTACGGCCCTGCACCGCCGGCACGTCCCGGCACCTCTCGGCACACAGCGGTGCCGAGCTGGGCAGAGGAGATGAAGGACCATTCCTACTCCTCCGGCAGGATTGTTTTTCTAAGTGTTAGATCTCCTGGAGATCGATAAGTATATAGCATAATTCTTCATCTTATGGTAAAGAATAGCTGTTCTCCAAAAATTCATGATATATCTTTGAAAAAAAAAAAATTAAAAATATCTAAATATGTTAATGCTGCAAGGGCGGCTGTTTCGAAAGTGTGGCTTATCTCTTCGCTGAAGCAGTAGAAGAAAACAGTGAAACAGAAGTAATTAGGGAAGGAGGCAAGTCATGAGCAGTGCTTAGCACAGCGAAACCCAGGCAAAGGCGCTCGCCCCACTGTTACAGTCCCCTGGAGCTTGCTCCCGCTCACCCCGGCTACCTGGGGAACGCCACGTCCTTGGATGAGGAACACAGTTTACAAAGAGACCTTGTGGGGGGAAAAAAGAAAAAAAAAAAAAAAGAAGAAAAAAGACTGGGCTGATTTAAACAAACCTGGAGTGAGTAAATTAGTGGGGGAGCGGAAACAAGAAGATGGAATTACACAGAAGCGTTACATGAAAGCAGCTGACGTCTGACTCCTGCGATTAATTCAAACTGGGCTGAGCCTGGGCTTTGGGGAGGAATAACTGGTGGGCAGCAGTGAAAGTGAAGAACAAGCAGTTGTGTAGCGAGCCGGAGGGTGGTGTGTAGCCGTGCTCCCTGTTAGGGCTGGCTTTAACGAACGGTCTCGCTCAGGAGCTGTAAGAACGCAGCAGTGAAACTGCCCAGGTGTAGGAGCAGCTGGGGGGGCTGGAGGAATAGAGAGAGGGGGCACAGGCAGAGCAGAGATGTGGAGAAGGAGGCATGCTCGCACCTCTTGCCGCCGCCTTGGCTCTTCTCTGTGTCCCCTAAGTCCAGAACAGGGACTGCCTGAGGCTCACCTCAGGATTTGGCTGGCAGGGGCACAGGGACCCGGGGCTGGAAGGGACCTCCTGGGTCACCAAGCCCACGCCCCGCTCTTGCAGCCCTGGCATCTCACAGGCATCATCTGTGTCAGGGGCTCAGATGCTCCTGGTGGAAAGCGGTCCAGCGAGCCATGGCTGTCCTGGCCAGCGCCATGCTCCCGGCTGCCAGCAACGCACATGGGGAACGGGGACACGGCAGCAGGGAGGTGACCCTCAACTGCATCTCCCATAACCTGGAAAAGGGGCCGGTGCAGTGATCACCTGCGAGAGGCTGTTACACATCGCAGCTCGGAGCCAAGCGCAGCGATAAAACCCACCTTGGGCAAAACACCAGCGAGCCCTCCTCAGCCTCCGAGCACTACCACCCACGACGGCACTGCTACTCATTATCTCTGGGGCTTAGGAAAGAGGCGCAAGGGCAGAGCAGTGTCCTCCCGCCAGCAAAAGCATCCCCTTGCATCTCAGGCACGCAGGGGTCCCCATCTCCGACAGCCCCTCGGGGTTTGCCAGCACGCTGCTGGGCTTCCCCCGGCGACCGCCTGTTCTTCTAAAGGCGCTTGATCCGTGCGCATGAGACAGCTCCCACCGATTAGCTCCTAACGCCACTAATCCTATTAGTTTATGTTCCACCTGCCTGAAGTGTCCTGTTTAATCCCCATCTGCAGTCCTTCAAGTGCTCTAACCTTTAGATGGCTTCTGCTCCACGTAGCACACCCGTGCGTGAAACCTGCCCATTCCTGTCAGCCGGAGATAGAAACAGGCACAAGATCAATCTGATGCCCGAGAAGCTTTGTGCAGGGACGGCTAAATTTGGGGTGAACCCAAAGCTTATGAGCAAGAGTCCCATGGACTCAGCCAGCCTTCGGGCCGGTGCTTCAGCCCAGCTCTGCATTCAGGACAGCGCTCCTGTGATCTAACACGTTGAAGCAATCTTCTGCAGTCTTTATATTTGATAATCTGAGATCTGTGGGAGTCTCTACTTCATAATCCATATATCTTGTGACCCTCTGGAAGCCTGACAACTATTTCATGCTCAGATGGCTCCTTGCTCATCTTTGTCCGTGCAAGAAAAGCGTGTCCTGACTGGCACAGGAGTAGCTCGTATTTCCATCACGCCGAGACAGTGATTAAATGCCTTCAGCTAAGCACAAGGCGACTTCAACTGGGTTTGTTCTTCGGGGACTGGGAGGACTGGGAATGAGGCCAGAGAAAGCCGCAGAAGACCCCGGCTGGGCAGAGGCTGGAAAACAATGCTTAGAGGTGGGTTTGGTACCTCCAGCAAATCTCACAGGAGTTTGTTGGAAAAATGAACTTGTCCGAAAACCGGGACTGCTCCCTGCTCTGGTGGGCAGCCCCGGGTGTCCCCGGGGTGCCCTGGGCTGGCGACGTGCCTCCTGGGTGGCCATGCCGGAGCACGGGGTGTCCGAGCCTCTCGCACCCCTCATCAACCTGCGATGCCCCCAAGGGGGGGGGAAGCAGGATGGGGAAACTGAGGCACGGCTGGACCCGGTTGCTCTCCCTGACCTGTTCTTGGTATGGCAGTGTGACATAAAGCTTCCCACGGCTCAGCCCCTGCTCCTGGCACTATAATTTGGCAGGACCCCAGCAGCAGCTCTCCCCAGCTTTGGTGCAGGGGCTTGGAGCGCTGCCCAGGCAGGATGGTTTAGGAGCAAAGATGGGTTTTTTTGCTCTGCGAGTACAAAGCTCCCGGCCACAAATAAAACCCACTAATAGAAAAACGGTACAAAGGGAGCCGGGCTCTCGGGGCCAGGCTGGAAGTGAGAGCAGTAAATTGGAGGATAAAATGGTTGCCGTAGCTCTTGGTCAGCCCATATTTCACCGTTTCAGGTTGCAGTAAAGAGGAAACATTTTTCTCACAGTTTAATGCGATCATCACTAAACCTTGCATATGTAAAGAGCGAGCGTCTCTTACGTCCTCGTGGGCTTTACAGTCAATTGAATGCTTTTAATACGCACCCCTCCCCGCTCTCCTTGCTCACGATGCTAATGTGCGCGCTTCCCTGCGCGCGGGAGTCGGGCACGTTGCCACCGAGATGTCTGCCTGGGCCTCCAACACCCATCAAATACAATGGAAATTAAGCATTTAACGTGAAATTATGGCTCTGGGTCCCTTTTTACTTGTGATTTCCTGATGTTAACCTGGGTATTTCTCCTTCAGGGACTGTTGCCATCCCAAGGAGCCTGTATCAAATGCATGGCCCAAGAGGAGAGACGGGCGTTTCGTCACGACGCCAGCCATGGGGCGCAGAGAAACCTCCGCGCATCATTTGGAAGCAGCCGGGAAGACTTTGGCTGCGCACAGCGCTCAGCAAACATGACCTGTGCAGTCAGCAGCGCAGGACCAGGAGATAAAAGCTAGACCATATTTCAGTATTTTCACAATTTTCAAGCCAGTCCCTTTAACGCCGGGGACAGACTCAGGGTTTCTGAACTCTGTCCCTCTCCCTCCTGCTCTTTGTAAACATTGCTAAGCCTCCCAGCGCTCCCCAGACAGACGTATTATCCCTTTTGTAGCTACTGCAGATTAAGACCCAGCGATAAGCGCTTTTCCAGGGGCTGTAACAAGGATGGTTGGCATAGCTGCCGTAAGAGGTCAGGATTTTCTACACGCCTCTCAACTCCACCTTCCTGCAGCGCCGCGCGGCTCTACCAGCGCAGCCAGACCCGGGGTCCCCGCCAGCTTAGCTGGGGGAGTTAAACAACAGGACGTGCTGCGGGAAGATCACAGCGACGCCCCAGCAGGAAAAATTCATTTTCCCAGCAGCGGCATACAGCGGCAATAGCCCACGCCTGGATTTGTAGGAGTAGTCATGAACACATCCCAAATTCTGCTGCCACAGTCCTGAACCCTGCGGCCGCCTGCACCGGCTCTGGATGCACTTGCAAAGGCGAAGGAAATCAAAGGAGGGGAACGCCAGTAATATACTCGTACAAGAATTAGAGGAGAGACCTGGCCACCAGCCATGCCGTAATATAGAGGATCTTGTCGTTACCTGTTTTTTTTTATTTCCCATGTCAAACCCCTGGCTAGCGGTGGCAGGCCTGATTAGCTCCAAAATGTCAGCAGCAAGCCCCTGTGAGCGTGCAGCCGCTCGCTGGCCTCCAGCCCTCGCTTTTCTGCTGCGAGGCTCTAATGAGGACATCAGCGACACTCTTTATTAAAACAAATGGTTGAAGGCAGCGTGCCGCTGCCCAGCCCATCCTGCACTTGCTGGCGAGCAAACGGTGACCCCGAGTCCCGGGGCGGTGGGTGCTCTAATGGGGGCTCTCCGTCTGACACCATCCTCGCGAAGACACGGGATTGCTCCGCGGATCGATCCCTCCCTCCTCTTTTGTCCCAGCTGCCAGCCCTGCTCTTAAATTCTGTTGACTTTGGTATTTCACCTAATTCCCTTGCTCTTATGAGGATAACATGGTGAAGTTTAGTCTGAGGTGCTCTCTGAGGGCTCCCACGCTCTTGGGTGTCTACAGACAGCTGGAATCTCTTCTTGTAGAGATACCTGACATTATCACGGTGCGGGAGATGGAGATGAGACTCCATAGTTTCTCCTTTCTCCATTCACCTCCTCCACCCAGACCTTCCCAACCTCCATCCAGACCTTCCCCACCTCCTTCCCCAGAGGCCAAAGTTTGTCCAGGGACTTTGGTGTTGACCTTTGGCCTCGGAGGAACTGTTTCCCCGGGAAAATGAAGCATCACGTTGGCTTCATACATATGTCTGGTAGAACTATGAAATATTATAAAAGATTTAGATCTATCAGTCTGGACAGATTGGCCTCTTTTGCTGTGCCTATAAAAGCTCTGAATGATGCCATCCATCAATGGGTGGACAGCATCGGCTCTGACTGAGGACCGGGCAATTTTGCATCGCTGGGGCCAAGTGCCAATTCCTTAAGTAATCCCAGGTTTCATTAAAGAGGCAGCCAGAGGAGGGCATGGCTTTGAATTTATTTTTTTTTTAAGTCAGCTGCAGGACACTTACAAATTACTGTGGAATTGATGGTGGGTGACTCGTTAAAATTAATTATGGCCATAATTAGGAATATTCAGGAAGAAAACCACAGGAAAAATGGTCCATGGAAGGATATTTTCTATAATCATATTTTAAAATGAAGCAAAAATTTGCAGCTGCTTTATTAATTTAAATAATAAGATATGGCTTTTTCTTGCATAGCTTCGGAGGGTTTCTAATGGAGGGGGGCTGCTAGATGAGGCATTTCAGAGGAAATCAAATAGCCTCATAAATAAATGAGTTTTCTTTTTTCAGGGCATAACTGTATTCATTCTTACAATATTCATTGAACATCACATTACAGGGGAAAAGAGTCTGGAGGAACCTCCAGGCTGCTCCTGCATCATAAGGACAAACTTCTCCAAGCTGCCGGCTCCTTTACACGAACCTATCCTGCCCGCGCTTGCAGCAGGGCAGCTCCGTGTAAAACTACGCCTTCCTTTAGTCCCTGGGTCTGTGCCCGCAGCCAGCGAGCAGGACAGGGACCTGTGGGTACCTCACCCTTCTGCAGCATCCCCACGTCCCGCTACCCTGAGCAGAGGCCTCCAGCGGCGCCATGTGCCCGCTCCAGTGGAAACTGGTGGGAAATCAATGGAGGGGCAAGGTGGAAAGCGGACCCCAGGTACCAGCATCCCCACCTGCAGGTTACCAGGGATTAGGAAAAACACATCACTACTGCGTCCCGCTCGCCCCGGTGATGGAGTGGCCACCATGGGTGGCAGATGTCACGGGGGTTGTGTAGGAACGGGCACAACACGTCCCCCAGTGCTTGCTGGCAGACCCAGCCCTGGCTGGACCGCTGCGAGCCAGCAGAGCCACGGTAGCCCGCTCCTTTGCAAACCCTCTTTGCTGGCCGCAGCCCCCACCAGCCAAACCCCTGCTGTCACCGTACATCCCGCCACGTGCCCCACTGCTCCGCGGGCTCGTAGGGGGCTGCACAGCCCGGCCTTCGGTTTAACGGCCGTGCTGATTGAGAGAGGGAGCACTGTGGCATCCGGGTCTGGGGAACGCTGCAGCCGCTTCAGCACGAGTTGCTCTGCTCTGACTTTGAAACGCTCTGGGGTGAGGAGTACCCGGGCAGTCCATTTCAACAGAAATGTTGTCCTTTATGTCCAGACACCAGCTGGTATCAAAGGCATCACGCCCGCTCCCAGCAGAGCACGGCGAGGTCGGCGCTCATGGCACCGACGGAGCAAAACAGGTGCAGACGGAGTCAGACACACGATTGCAGGGTCCACCTCAAATCCCTGCACCTGCTGATGACATCCCCAGCAGGGCAGGGGTCTGGATTCACCATTTGCTCAGTTATCTTCTGCACCAGGCTACGGAGATTATCTCAGGACTTGAAGTGGTTTATGGGTCCTTTGTAGCAGCGAGGTGCCACAAGCACCCACCCTGTGAGCACCGACACCGCAAAGCTGTCGCTGGGCAAGTGGCATCTCTCATGGCTATTTGCTGAGCACCCTGTCCCTGCTAAATTTGGACCGTGGAGACACAAGCAGGAAAATTAGACCTTTGAAGAGATTCAAAAGCACTAGAGCTACAATAAATACAAAAGGCGGCTCAGACTCCTGAGGAATCTTCCTTTAACCAACTACCATCTCAGTCCAAAGCACACAAAGCCCATACGATTCTTTCCAAACGTTCAGCAGGTTTGGGACCCCAACACCAAGAAGACACGTAATGTCGGCGGAACTTTTCTTCTGGCAAGACTGGGAGATTTACACACATAACAGAGGTAACCGCAGCACTATTACTGTTTCGTTTTGGGGGATGTACCTCATTGATGAGTCCTGGGAACCGTGCGAATCCCTGCAAGGCTGCTCTGAATTTCCTCCATTGGGACACCAATCTCTGGGGAAAAAAACAAAATTAAATCAGCACAGCAAATTAGAATGGAGGAAAAAAGGCGCACGCCCCAGCGTTTGTGCCCTTTCCAGATACCGGTCCAGCATCTGCGAGTGCTCCTCCCTGCCAGCCCCATGGGGGTGGTGTGCAGGGCAGAGGCTTCTGCCTACTGCTGACTGCAAACCACTGGAAAATTTATACCGAGAAATTACTCTCCAAAGTTTCCTTGGGGACATGTGGCTTTTTGGCAGCAAGCTGAGTGCTGCAGCGCAGTGCCCGGGAGCCGTGAGCCCTCGACTCAGGGATGCTGCTGCCCGGGTACGTGTGTATCACGGGTCTGTGAGCCCGGGAATAAAGGTCTTGGGGATGCCCCATGCGAAGCAAAGCCCAGGTTGTGCTTCTGCGCATCCCGGGATGGCTGTGGTTCCTGGATCCGACTTCTTCCACACCACTGAACTGAGCTGGGACAGGTCTCTGCCCCCACGCCCCACCGCTCCTCTGCAGAGCAGGGATGTGCCTGCTGCTGCCTTGAGCACCCAAGAAGAATTACAGGCACAAAAATGGCAAACTACAGCTTCCAGGGGATCCATGTCAAAAGGTTAAGGAATTTTAGCTTTATTTGGATTTTTTCACTGGTGGATTTTCGACAGCGAGCGCCTGCTTTTCTATTCCACACATTCCTCCAGTCAACAGCCCAATTTCCTCCTGACAAAGAAATTCATTAGGAAACTTTCAAGCCAATCCCAGCCATGGCAGCTACTTGAAATTGCTCAAATCCTCTCCAGAAAACCTTCTTACAGTACATCCATCTCCGGCTCCCTTTGCATCCCCCTGGTAACTGATTCGAACTCGTAATGACCTATGAGCCGCCTGCCCGCTTAGTCCAGCTCCGGCGCTCCCCATACCTGTCATTACACAAACATATTCTCACATATTTATTTCCAAGCAGTATTTCTGTACCAAGGTTGTTTCTGTCAGCCACCCTCTTTCATACAATAATTGTAGGAGAACTTGAAAAGCTGCAAAACCCTTTCCACATTGATGGCTCTTCCCATGCGGAGCAGGCAGGTGTAGGAAAGGAGGGATTCGAGCAGAGAGCATCTGCTGCTACGGGTGGTCGGGTGACGTGCCGGACCCATCAGGAGATGGAAAAGCAGCGGGAGATCCAGCATGGCCATGAGGATGAGGAGACGTAACCGGCCACGGTCAAACCATCGTCCCCAAAGGACTGCGTGGTGGCTCATTAGCCACAGAAGAAAGGGCTTATTTTAGATTTGGTGGCAATTAAAAAGCATTGTATTATCCTTCCTGTGCTAAAACAGGCTGTCAAAATCTTTGGGTAAAACAGCAACTAAATGAGGGGCTGACGGAGAGTTACAATAAGGAAAGACAATGGTATCATTATATTGGGATTTATCATCCCGAGACAGGATTGTCCTCATTATTCAGGAATGGTGTACCCAAAAGCCACTAATAAGGCTCCCTCCCAGGATGGAGATAAATCCCAAACCTTTCAAAGACTTTTGAATGTAAATGCTCTGCAGCATTCAAAGCGCCCTCCGATTTTGGAACACGCATCACTCATGCCAGCACCGCCAGTCCTGCCGGACGGACATTGGACGGACATTTGGATCAGCTCAGGAGGGAGGTGGGGAGTCCCACCCGCACCCGGATTGCCGTGGCTGGGGTGGCCGCGGCGAGGATGGAACGCCCGCAGGGAACCGGATCATCGTCTCTGTGTGATGTGGAGACTCTCGATTCGGGGTAGATCAAGCATTTGGCAAAACATCTGCTAAAGTGCAACGATGAAGAAAATTGGAGGAATCCAAGCAGGGAGAGAGAAGTTTGTAGGACGATGCCACACTGGCCGGTGTGTCCCCATCCTCCCCAGCGAGCCGAGAGGGGTGGGAGCCCAGGGATGGCAGCTCAGCTCTTCAATGCTTTGTAGCATAATTCAATCGCATCGACCAAAAAAACTCCTTCCCATTCATCATGCAGAAAAATCTATGCTTCAAAAATAAGTAGGACACTTCCTTATTTAATGTTATAAAATAACAGGGTAAGTATTATATTCAATCCATAGATGGGAGGTGCCGTGTTGTTTCAACCGCTATGTTTTCCACTTTCTCCTCAAAAAAAAAAAAAAAAAAGGAAAAGAAAAGAAAAAAATCCCAATAAAAGCCCTAGGTGTTGCTATAGATTTGGAAAGGCAAATCAGCTTGGCTGTCAGCAGCAACGTGGAAAACACGAGTTTTTCTTTCCACATTTAAAAGGGCTCAGGGGGGTGCAAGCAGCGTGGGGCTGGCTCCTGCCTCGCCAGCGCTGAAGCTGCCAGTGTTACCCACCCCAGCCCGCTTTTCTACGTGTTCAAACGCGCGGGGACACAACTCAGGAGCTCCTCCTAGCAGAAAAGATGCGGTGCCCACTGTCCGACCTCCTGGTGGAAACCCAATTCCTTCAATGGCACCAAAGGTGCCGAATCCCAGTGCCGAGGCGCAGCCCGTTTCACCCACGTATGTCTGCTGCCCGCCGGAGCTGCTGTCACAGGAAAGCTGGAGGAGGAGAGGAGCCCGTACGCGTCTTTTTTTAAGAGGTAGAGAAACCATGAAAGACTTGAACGCGAGGAGCAGAGAACTTGTAAGACGGGCACATCCTGCCCTGCCACCAGGAAGGCAAACCCAGACCGGACGCAGGGTGGGAAACCTCAGCTAGTCTCTCTCGTCTAGCTGGGGTTGGGGCAATTTTTAATAAGAAACAATATATTCACTGAGGGCTTCAAGACGACTACCATGAGGGATCCGCAGGAGGCGTGCGGGGCAAGGCAGGGGAGATGAATTAGAGGCTGCTGTTGATGAGGTGGTTTTCTCTGATGGAGCCTTTGTGGAGAGCAGCGCTGCCCGTACAGCCCGATGCTGATGAAAGAGTTTCTCCTGCAGTATCTGGACTTGGGGCATTTTTCTGGGCTTTGAGAGTCCAGAGTGCAGCAAATGTGATGATAACTCCTGCTAATCAGTATCCCTGTTTCTTCCTCCCATGGCAAACCATGCCCATCACGCTGCAGACACTGGGCGTCGGGTCCCCACGTCAGCTCAGGGAGATCTCACAGCTCCTCTGGGCTCAGCATCACCCAACACCGTATTCAGCTGCTAACAAAACCCTGTGGTTAATTTATCCGACTGCCTCGGGATCTTCCCCGCAGGAGCACGCAGCATCCAGACCCAGCTCCTGCATCCCGCTGCCCGGTCCCCTGAGCCACGTAACATGGTGCTCTCTCCTCCAGACTGTTTATCTTAAAACCATTTAATCTTTGACGGTTTCTATTTCACCATTCAGGAATTAAAACCTTTTAAATAAATATTTAATGACTCCTATTGGGTGCTGGGATGATAATGGGGCTGGTAGGCATGCGGAGCCACGTACCCGCAGATAAAACCTTTAGCAAAATGAGGTCTCTTGTTTTATTGTTCCCGATATTATAAAGATTGACTCTGCTATTAGAGCTTCCTGGAGGATTTCTCCGGGATAAAATCTCTGACTAGCAGAATTTAATCAGTTAGTGATGAAAAATAAATTTCAGGTGGCGGCAGTTTTTAAAGAAGTGTAACTTTTTTTTCTGAAAACACGGTATCTGCTCTGCTAATACCCTGCAGACACGACCTGCCCAAACCTGCGCTACACACGGCGAGCGTGGCATCCCCTGCTACCGGCCCAGAGGGGTTGCAAGCGCTTGGGTCCATCACTGCATTTCCTATGGACAAGCCAGAGCAGACCTCAGCAAAGCGGTCCAGCCCAGGGACAGCAGAGCAAATTAACAAGGAACTAATCAACAGTAGCCTGGCGCTATGCGGGCTGTAGGTATAGCATGCTTGGACAAGAGAAAAGCCTTATTTAAGGGTAAAACCTGCAGGGCTGATTTTGTTGGGGTGGGTTTGCTGCTTTCGCAGCTCTGGGATTTGGGGGGGCACAACCCCTCGCCTCCCCCCGCCGCCAGAGAGAGGTTTTGTGCTTGGTGCGATGCAAAAAGCACAACCCCAGAAAACAATATCGGGAAGGGAAGGGAAGGGAAGGGAAGGGAAGGAGGAGAGCTTAAACCACGCAGAGGAGCAGATTGAGGCTGGCGGAGCAAACAGCCCCGGCCGCGCCAGATGCTCCCACGGGCTGGGAAGCATTTTATCTGCTGGCCTGTGAACACAGCAGCTTTGAGCTAACGGCCCTGGCAGCCTCCCGCCAAGAGGAGAGGATCCATCTGCACCCGGGCCAGACCCAGGACCCCTGTGATGGCAGATGAGGCATGTGAGGGTGGGGGGCTCTGCCCGGGGGAGGCTGACCCAGCTGGGGGCTCCCCTCCTCCTGTCTTTCTCCACTCCATCCTTGGCTCAGCCAAGTGAAGTTCAGCTATTACACAGTGTCAGGAGATGAATTACATGAAATTATAATTACATTACCCTTGCCTGCTCTGGGCAAAATGCAAAAGGTCATCTTCCCTCCCCTTGCTGCCTGATCTTTAATATGTTAGGCCACTTATAGACACTGCCGTGACATTTACAATAGGTCCAGAGAGAGATGCCGCACAGGCACTTGCACGTTTTTCCTCTTCCGAGGGACTTGACTTGGCTGAGGACAGCCAGAGCCGCACCGAGCCCCTCTGCTTTCAGAGCCGGGGTTTGCTGGAGGATTGCGTGCTCAGCACCCCACTGGCACGGCACAGCCAGGTAGGTAAACTCTTTCCTAAACCAGAGGGACCACAGGGTCTTCTGAGGGCAGTCACCCCAGCACACAGCAGCTTTCTCAGGTCCGGGCTTGGAAACTTCTATGACTTTAGGTGGGTGTGAAGCACTGCCAGCGAGGCCAGCTTGCAGCACAGGAGAGCCCAGAGCCATACACAGAACATGCACCCCAGAGACTTCTGCAGAAGCTTTCACCACTCCTTCACCCTCCCGAGATATATCCCCCAGGATAACTGCACTGTTGACAGACTTTAGGCACCTTTCAAAGACACGTACGAGCTGACGCTAGGGTTGCTGACTTGTGCCTTGGTACGAGATGCGGCACCGAGCACACGCTGCTGCGTAGCCTCCAGCCAGCGTTGGAGGTTACTCCAGGCACGCCTGTGAGACCTGAACTCATAGCAACATGGACCAAGACAAGACGCCGACGCCGTGGGGTTGGGGGTAAAGGCCACCCCATGGTGCAGCACAGCGAGCGCAGGGCTGGGGTCCCTCGGGGGGAGGTGCAGCTCCCATCCGTGCAACCCGCTCCCTCTCTTGTAAGGTGAGAAGCCAATTTCCTGCTTTTCACAGCAATTTTCTTCAACTCCAATGGCTACAAGCTGCTCTGCTGATTGTAAATAAATACAATGGGAGCTTGGCCCAAAATAGAAACCAGAGAAACCTCCCTAGCTCAATAAACTGTAATAAGCACTTGCAGCTAGAGAAACTGTAATTTGCAGGGCCAGCTCTCCCCGCGGGATGCAGGCTCGGACTGGCTCTGGATGGTTTCCCTTCCTCGCGGTCCATCAGGGACGGGAAGAGGGGGGCCCGGCCCCAGAGCGGCTCTCCCGGGCTGTCCTGCTCCTCACCCCACTGATGCTGGGGGCTGGAGGCTGGTCCCTGCCCGGGGCCGTGCTGGAGGCAGGGCTGAGCCCAGCCACATCCCCCGGGATCTCCTCCGCCACACGTGTCCCTGCCCAAAGCCGAGGGCACATCTGATTTACGGCTCCCCACACTCGCTCGGAGCACAGCCCTTGCGGAGGGCTCAGTCATGGTTGTTTCTTTAGGCATCATAAAAAAATAAACAAATCTAGGCAAAATGAGTGCCTGCATGCACATCCCTTCTCCTTCCCCCCATCCTGCCGTGTCCTCCAAGGCCAGGGCTCCTCCTCCACCTCCTCCCTGTACCAGGAGCCCCCCCACTCCCTTCCCCTCAAAAAGGAGAGTCCCTCCCCGCCGGGATGCACTGCTGGGCGGGTCACGGTCCCCCCCTCCTGCCCTGGGGTGCCAGCGGTGCCGAGAGCGGCGGGGAGGGACAGCAGGACGCTGCCTGCACACTTTGTTTACCCCGCCAGCAATGCCGCACCAAGAGGGTTGGTGACATGGCTCCCGGCGCGGCGAGCGTCCCTGCGGCGGCTGTCACCCCGGGAAGGGCCCCGGCTTGCCGGGCACCAGGTCCTCTCTCCCTCCGGTGCCTAAAGCAGCTCTCGGGGGTGTGCGGCTTTCCATGCGTGGGGGCTCCTGCGGGAGGTTAAGGGTACAGGCAGGGATTTTCCAAACCAGCCGACAGATTTGCGTGACACACCGTTTTAAAAATGAATGAGACTGTGGGGGTGATTAGCCATGGGAATAAGTCACCGAGAGATGGTGGGATTCACCTTCTCCTTATTTTCCATCAAGTCCCAGTGCCCCTGTCAGCCGGGACCTACTTTAGCCAAGCACGTGTGAGCTACTGGTCCTTCCTGGATGAAATCTATGAATCTCTGAAAAAACAGCAGCAACCTGACCGCTGCCAAGCGTCTGGAAGGGTCTGCGGATCCGATTCCTGCTTTGTCACTGCCCTGCCTGTCTGCAAACAGCCGCTTCCCCTTCAAAATGAACGGGGCTCTTTTATGGGGCCTCTTAAAAAGCCTGGAAATCATAAAGGAGCCCTGCCAGCCCCGCGAACCTTTGCTAACAGCCCTCCAGCTGCTGAACGTGCAAGCTGCCATGCAGCAGGGGCCGGCTGGCTCCCACCAGCCCCCGGCGGTACCGCACCGAAGGTACGGTGCTCGAGTGGGGCTCACGGGGCTCTGCACGAACTGCCGGGCACAGAGGAGCTCCCCTTCCCAGGGCAGAGAGCTTAGCCAGGCCGGAGAGTGAGACCCCTCCGACAGGCGGCCTCACCTTTCCCCTCGCTGGGGCTGCGCCGTGCAGGGATGTGGGGGGCCGATGGGGTAGCCGTCTTGGGGGCTAAATCAAAATCTTTTGGTGGGGAGACACGTTCTCAGCTTGAGCATCGTTGGTCATGGCTTGTCACTTAAAGGGTGACGCAGATCGCACGGAAGGAGGTGTGCCCTGCTGCGCACGTGCCCTGCCTGCATAGACCGTTACTGTGCGGCTGCCCAAAGACCCAGAGAGCAAAGGCACGTGGCTCCCATGGACGAGGACAGCTGATCACCTCCAAAGATCCCTACCTAGAAAGCCCTTTTTTTGTGGATCAGAGATGCTTCCTAGCTCCAGGGCGCTGGGGGCTTGGAGTGGGCAATGCCACTCACCCAGCACTAACGGGCAGGTCCTGGGGAGCACGGGCAGCTGCCCGGGTGAGAGCTGGCACTCCGTGGCACACCCCGCCTTTGCAACGACCTCGTTCTTCAAGAAGGAGATGGTCCCCAAGGGACCCCTGTCCCTAGCAGACAGGAGGGAGGCCCAGTTCAGGCAGCACCGCCAGACCCATGGGGTGTCTCACAGGGCAGCCACCAGCTGGGAGGCACAGCAGAGTATCCCCATCGCAGGCTCTGGAGTGACAAACACAAGCCGGAAAGCCACTTGTCTCTCACAGGCAGCCTCAGGAGTGAACCACCGAGATGAATGTCCACCACAATGCTCCACACGCAGCTTCACAAGAGCACCTTGCCACCACGATGCTCCATGCAAGGCTTCACAAGAGCATCTTGCTGGCCTCTGCTGCTTTTGGTGCTCATCACATTCACGGGAAATAATATTCTTTTGTCTTCTGTGGCTCTCTGCAGTCCTGCCACGCTCCCAAGAGATTTTGTGGCCCAACCAGCTTGGGACCAGTGAGGCCACCTCCATCGCTGGCAGATCTGTGCTAGCCTAGCATCTTATTTTTAGCTGTTTGACTGTAGCAAGTTCCTTCGAAGCTTGTGGTTTGCTATTGTTGCTCTCCTTTAATAACCTGTAATAGGTTTTTCTCCTCTAAGATAAGACCTTAGTAGCAGCGGTTTGCCATCGTATCAACAGTATCAGGCATTCTCCTCTGCTGTAGGTACACTGAGATAAAGGTTTCAGACTCCTTTGAGCTATGATGTAGACCTTTCCACAATAGTAAACGGTGATATTTCCATTCAGTAATGTATTTATATCTTCCCAGTGAGGTCAATACCAGAGTATCCCTTGAGCTGGGAAAAATGATGAGTGATGCCTAGTAATTACAGAGACCATAAGGCAACAGTGAATCTAATTTTGACATTAAAAATCATGACAAGCACCTCCGTTGCCTGTTCTGTTTGCTGGTTTGGATGGTGAGGTCCACTGCCGTGCGAGGAATGGATGTCTGTACACAGGGCACGTTTTGGGGTTGTTGGAATCTAAAGCAATTAACTGCTTTTGCCTCTATCAGTTTCCTGGCATTGCGCCTGACCTTGCATACGATTCATCTTCCTCATTTGTGTTAGATGTTTGCAAGTCATCTTGCTTTGAGCAAAGTAGGCTGCAGTGGGGATTGAAATGTCTGATATTACCATCCTTCCCCTCTTCCTCACCGCTGAGCCAGCCGGAGCACTTTCAGAAAGCATGGTTTATAGCTGCACATTGCAAACAAGCAGTAAGAGTGTACTCTGAAGATGAATTGCACGAAACAACTCTCCAATGAGGTGCGTTTTGCATTTCAAACACCATCGCTCCAAATGCCCAGCTGTCTTTGCCAGAGGAGTCGATGGGAAAAAAAAATTTCATTCCTGTTGCATAGAAATACCCTCGTTCGTATCTCAGTTTTAGAAATCCAACGCCTTTCCACAGAGGTAAGACCTTTACCACCCGGGCTTTCCAAATGCAGGGTGGAGGAAGCCAGCAAGAGCTCCGGCAGATCTCCAGACAACAAGGCTTAAAAGCCAGGCTACTCGATTTCTGCCACTTGTCTGGAGAACTGGGTTAATATATTGAGATTTTGGTAACCAAAAGCACAAGGCTTTATTTCTAAAGTCATCACATATTTTCAGATTTTTGTGGTATTTTTCATACTTTTCCCTGAAAGTCATAGGAGATGCCACACTGCTTTTGGAATGATGCAGAATCACAGGAAACAGGGCTGGAACGGACCTCAAGCGTTGGCCCTGCTTCAATGTAGGGTTAGCTCTGGATTATTCCCGAGAGACATTTCGCCAAACTCTTCTTAAACACTTCTCATGATAGAAACTCCATAGCCTCCCCAGGCAAAACATCCCAGTGCTTAATTGTCCTTACTGTTACAAGATTAGAAATCTCCTTCTCTGCAATTGCAGCACTAATTCCCATCTTGAACCTCTGCAGACTGAACAGAGAATATTCCATCATTTAGATCGCTATGGAAAATACTGACTCCTGTTAGATCAAGGATGGATTCCTGCAGAAAGTCACTCAATCCATCCTTTCGTTTGACAGCAAATCATTAACTTCTCTTGTCTGGTTTCCAACCATGTTTTGCACCTCTCCCACAGTAGTTTTATGGAGACCTGCTTACCAACCTTGTTAAAAGGAATATCATATGAAACACAGCAAAATCCTAGCAAAGCCAAGACATCTGACATCTCTGGCTTCTTCTCAATCCAAAATATTTAGTCTCATCACATAGGGAAATCAGATTGGCTTGACACGTGTGTGTTTTTTCTTATTGGGGGGGTGGTGTTGGGGTTTTTTTGTATTTAGAAATTATATTTTTCTGAGAACTGAATTCAAACCAGTTAGATTACAATGCTAATAACAATTCTCCATGCCTCCTCCTTTTACCTCTCTGTAAATACAGATTTCGCCTTTGCCTCTGCCAATCTCCTGGAGCGTTGTAACAGCCCTGAGATGGTTTCTGCCTGTTCCTTGACTGAGGATAAAGTTCTGGCTTTGGTCAGTTTGAAAATACTTTACTTATCTGCAACTGATCCTTGTTATCGTTTATAGTCCCTGCTGATTGCACAGCATTTCTCACCCTGAGCTGTCTGGTTTCGTCCCTGCCTCCTCATGCCACCCAACATGCCGTCGGGAATGTGACCTGGCTTTTAGTCCTTGCAGTCTTTCCTCCTCTGCCAAAGGTCAGTGATGAGCTAGAGCTGAACTGAGACAGCCTCCTGCTGCATCTCCTGTCCTTCTGTTTCCTAAGGTTTGGATGGTTCTATTTGCCCACAAAAAGACTTGCTTCACCTTAAGACACATAGGTCAGTAGCCTCAAGATACATGACCATACTTACTAACTGCTCATGGTTTTTCGGTAGGTCTCACGTCCCCTTATTCTCTGGCACTTGCAGCAAGCGTGCACATCCCTAATACATAGAGCAAAACCATCTCCCTTTTCCTGTTTCTTCTTCCGAGACAAGTCGCTCCCTGTTCTGACACCATCCTGTGCACAAGAATTATTTGGCTTCAGTCACGGGCTACCCCACTGTGCTGTTAAAGAGCTTCCCTGGAGACCTCTGTGTCTGTATTTGTTTGGCTGCTCCTTCAAAGTCTTTACAGAAGTGGGTGAAAAGCTGAGCCACCGAGTGAAAAACTGATTAGCCAACTCCAAGAGCACAACCCCAGAGTTCTCATTTCCTTAGACTCACTGTCCTCGGGGGGTTAATGCCACCTCAGGACTGTTGAACAAGGCCCCAACACACGGATGTTGGTTGTAACCTCCTCCTTCACTCCTTACCAAGCAAGAAAACAGAAAAAGATGGAAAAGTGCGGTATGCATTTGCAGCTCAGTTGCTGTGGTCTTTCTTCCGCCAAGCCAGCCAAACCAACAAATCACTGTCAAATATATCTTCTTCCAGTGGCTGGTCACATTGACACATGCAGAAGATATTAATTCCAAGCAGCTCATCATCCATTTCAGTCAGGAGAGATCAAATATAGCGTTTGCTACAGGAGGTTCGTGGCTGTGACAGGCTTTTGCTGGATGAGTTAAGAATAGGTGCGAGCAGGATGGAGAGAGAAGGAAGAACAGCTGAAATCTGGGGGCTCTGCGCAGCTGCACACGAAATCCAGCACAAGCCAGTGCCGAAGCACACCGTACCAGGGGACGTAGACAGCTGGGATGTAGCACTAGGATCGTATATTACAGCTGGCAACATTACAAACAACTAAAGGACAATTGTCCTGACATTTTTTTATGGCACATATAGTTCTTTTTAATAAGCGTTTCTTTCATAATTGCATCTGTTCCCCAAAGGATTTACTGCGGATTAGGAATCCCATGCGAACATGAGGAAGCAAACTGTGATTAATTATGCTCAACTTGCTCAAGGTGTGCTGTGGGTAGACACACAGAGGCTAAAGATGAAAAAAAAAAAAAAAAGGAAAACAAAGTTACTGGGCTGTTTTTTTCCAGCAATGAAGCTCTGAGTAGGGAGAAATCCTTCACAACTGCCATCCTCCCAGGCAGGTCAGATACCTGGTGTGGCTTCCTACCCTACAGCACCCAGACACGTCTGGTTTGAATAGACCAGCCAAGTTCAGCAGGACTGCTGCCTGCCTGAAACCGAGCATTAGAGCGCTCTGCCAGAGCTGGGTTCAGACTGGGCGGGCATGGAAAGGAGAGACACGGGAACGCAGAGGGACTGACTGCCAAGAGGCAACCTGCAGAGATGGTCCTGCCACATGTTGGTGATTGTCACCGATAGTCCCTGGAGACCAGGCGGTGCCCTGCCTTGGGGACAGCGATCTGTCGCTGCTTAGCAAGCCCCAGAAGGGAGCCAGAGAGAGGAGCAGGATGAGGCTCCCCTAAGCTCCGCTGCACCCCATTCTCTATTTTGCAGGACCCATGGCCACAGGAGGAAGAGGCCACATTTGGCCAAGTCCCCTGTCTCTCCCCAGCAGCCCCTGCAGAGAGCAGCTGGCAGAACAAGCACAGTTCGTTAGTGGCACAATCCCCACGTGCACCTCTGCTAGGTAATCAATAAACCATTTTTCTACTCAACCGAGAGCCATTTGTCACCGACATGATGAAAAATACCCTGCTCATCAGGAGACAGTGCCCCCAGTCACCAACAAATGGTCAGAGCGGACCGAGATTTGAGGTCTCTAGCCCCGTCCATGGTGGCCTCATCATCCTCCTCCTCCTCCCAGGCAGCACGGACCTCTCTCCCTCTCCTTCCCACATTGCCAGAAATAGATGCTACAGGAATATTTTATCAGAAAACAGGGGGATCCCCTCCTCTCAAGGCCTCCTTACCTTCAAACTTAGCTGGGATGTGGCCCCTCCACAGGTGACTTGGTCTTAGGAGCTATGAACCGTTGCGCAATTATCACCACATTGAGAAGAAGCTATGAACCATTGTACGATTACCGCCACGTTGAGGTCCATAAAAGCTCAGAGATACCTTCGGCCCACCCAGCAAGAGTCCCCTTAGCTGGGCTGGGACACCCACCCATGTCCCTCAGCAGCCCAGGTGACCTCAGGGTGTCTGCGTGCAGATGGCAATACCCTAATTACAACTCGATGGTCATTAATTGAGGAGCATGGGCAGAAGATCTCTGTTCTTTGGGGAAAGGGGTGCTAGTCCCTGTGGCTTCCTGCTTGCGCAAAAATGGCACCTCTCGTTCTGAAGCTGCTCTGATTTTGTTTTCTGAGCACTGCCTCTGTCTGCTTCTCTGTCATCTGCTGAGGCTGCTCTCTGCGTTCCTGCGTGTCACCTTTTCTGCTGGAACACTCCAGCCCACACGGTGTGTGATCAAACAGCACATGCAAAGAAATGAAAGGGTTAAGCATGGAGTCAGAGTTTGAAAACTATTTGATCCAAGCAAGAACATTATTTTAGGATAGGGAATTTCTCCCTCTAATAAATATATATGGGAAGGAAAAACTGCTGCCAGTAGAATTACTCATAATGTTATAAATGAAAATGGATTTTGGGATGCTGAGTTTTTTTGCACAGCAAGAAAGACTTTTAGACCATTAAGCTAGGAGACATTTATTACTTTCTTTCCATACACACGCCACAAAACGAAGATTCTTAGATCTGAATGCCCAAGACAGCTACACAGTGGTTTGTTTGAACATTATGAAGGACACAGCTCTAAATTAAATGAAAAGCAAGAGAATGATGAAAATATATAGAGACTCTCACTCCCTGGCTGTGCTCAATTGGCGCACACTTGCAGGAGAGGCTGAACTGCTTCGCGGTCTCAGTGGACAGCTGGAAGCTGATGCCCATATTGTACCCAAGTAATAAAGAAGTACGATGAGCACAATTGCAATTAATGCTAATAAATAAGAATGACACTTAATGGCAACAAGATGCTGGTTGCGCCGCTGATTTTCAAGCATGGAGAACCAGTGCTCACCACTGCTAAGAAGCCAGAGACATCACCAGGCACTCGTGCAGGTAGAAAAGCCACAAAATATAAGTGAGAAACCAGGGGGAACATATTTACCCCCTGTAAAGGTGGCCCTGGTCTGGGCAGGGCTACCCGGCGTGCTGTGAGGCTGGAGGCAGCACTACGTGCGCTGCTGGAAGGATGGAGGACTGGATGCTGGTTGCAAGATCTGTCAGCTGGGCACTAAATTCCAGTAGAAAATAAAAAAAAAAGGAAATGAGAGCAAGGCAAACAGTTTAAATGAACCCAAGAGGCACATCCGAGTTACAGAGCAGGGAAGAGGACAGTCATTCTGGAGACCGTGCGCTGAAAACATTAAGCAATAAAAATAACTTAAATACTCCACCGTTTCCTTGTAGCATCGAGTATCTGCTCGCAGGGAGGAGCTGGTGCCACTGAGCCAAAATGTTCTGTACTGTGCTCCCATACAGTAATATTCACAGAGGGAAAAGTTGGTATTTTCTGCTGGCTTTATACTTAATGAAATGTGGGATCGGTCCGTGAGAGGGCAGAGATGCCATCCATCATTTGACAATGGAGGGATGGCTGGGGCAGCTCTGAGCAGAGGGGAGATGCCGCTGATAAGCACGGTAGCCTCCCAAAGCTCTCGCCCTGCCCAGAAGGGCCACCGTTCCCGGAGGCTTTGGCAACGAAGGGCATCGGCGAGGCAGGAGGGAGCTGGGCGAAGCACCGTGCCGGGGGCAGCTCTGCGGTGGGCTCAGCCTGCGCTGCTGCGGTGACTACAGTCACGAGTGGGGGGGGCGGGGTGAAGGAGCTGGCTGGGGCCACTCCGGGCCGCCCAAAAGCATCCCACAAGTCTCTGCCAGGTGGCCCGTGGCAGCCCCATGGACCGTGCAATTACATGATCAAGGCTGAGAAAGAGGAGATATGGAAAAGGGATGCAGGACTCATGGCTTCATAGGTGGGACCAGTCTGAACTCCTCTGAAGCGTTTCCCCTAATTAATGCTTTTTGAACATGACCACATCATTTAGAAAAGCATCCAATCTTAATTTTAAAATCATCAGTGAAGGAGAATCCATCATGAGCCTTGGCAAATTGTTCCAATTGCTGATCACCCGTCCTGTTACCCTGGATTTGTTTAGCTTCACCTTTCAACCATCAGATCTTTGCATGCTAAATTGAAAAGCCCTCTGTCAACAATTTGCATCCTTTAACCTTTCCCTGGAGAGCTGCAGTCACTGCAGCGTGAGGAGTTTGCTCTAACCTTGAAACTGCCTCTGAAATTACAGCACGAAGAAACTCAGTAAGAGAAGTTAAGAGGGGCAAGCAGGAGAATTGGGGTCTTAATGAAACGACAAATACTAAAAACTGATGTGGAAAAAGGCTTTCTGAAAGAAACCTTGCCTTGCACCGGACTGGTGGGCTCATGGGCACAAAGCCTGAGGTGTAGCGCGAGCACCGATAGCTCTCGGCCATGGTGCAGAGCAGTCCAGGTGCCTGATGGGGAAGATGTCCTTCCCTTCCACCCCAAAACCCCGTGGAAGGCATCAGGAAACCAGCAGGTTTCTGAAACGCTGAAAACAAGACACGGCACAAAAGCC
This sequence comes from Grus americana, assembly GCF_028858705.1. NCBI lineage: Eukaryota > Metazoa > Chordata > Aves > Gruiformes > Gruidae > Grus > Grus americana. The sequence continues at coordinate 19,205,624 of NC_072865.1, forward strand.
CTGATGGAGGTGGTGACCCTGCCCATGACACCCTGATGGGGACCCGCAGTCCCGGGCTGTGCTGCGGGAGAGGGTGTTACTGGTCCCCCTCCACTCGCCGACGGCACAAAGCGTCCCTTTACACTTGAAGGAGGTTTCATGGGCCTTTCCCTCCCAGAAACTGCGGCTGACCCGAAGAAGTTGTGTTTTGCACGCACCTTGCCCCACTACTGAGGCTTTAGGATTCATGGCCACATGGTTGGTGGCACAGCAGGCTCCTGGGGCTGGCCGGTGGCCACAGGGACACGCACCCAACTGCATCCCTGTACAGCGGCTCTGGGAACGAGACCTGCAGTACACAGCACAGCTGCTGCAGGGGAATCGCTTGCTGTTTTCTCACAGTGTGTCGCATCACCTGCAGCACATCTTGGCCAAAATTGGCTCTGGGTCCCATCTTCTGGACTCAGTGGGAAGGGATGAGGTAGCCTTCGGGCTGCACTGGTGGCTCCCCCAGCTGAGCCCAGGTGAGCTGTTGCGTGGCGAGGTGACACTGAGGCCGGGGCCGTGGTGGTCCCCATCCTTCCTCGCTTCTCCCTCAGCAGGACCAGAAATTTACTTGGAGGGAAGCTGCTGGGATGTTTTCTGGCTAGGTCCAGCGATCCCTCGAGCCATCTCCTCCCCGGTGGCCAGTCCTGCTGCACAGCCCTGCCTGGCAGGGTGCTCCTCGGGGATGGTTCCCGTTGTTTACTACTGGCTCCTTGTTTCCATGACGATGACAAACACAGTGCCTGACATCATGGAAAGGCCCCGCACGGTGACAGCATCTGCCAGCACGTTACAGGTGTTTCCCCTCTCTGTGTGAGCGAGATGCTCCTTTGGGGGCGAGCACCACCATGGCAGGGATGCAGTGGGTGCCATCCTGCATCCGTGGCGGAGCTGATCTTAAGAAGATGCCACACTACAGGAGTTTGGTACCTCTGCAGGCTTTACGGAAAGGTCCCAGAGCCAGCCCTCTGCCATCCAGGTGACACAGCTATCGTGACTATATTGCGATCATTAATGCAGCACCTTTCGGAGTACCCAGAACACAGAAAAGAGGCAGAGAGCACGGCAGGATGCAGCAGGCAAACCGACACATGCATTTATTGGACCAAGAGGGATTAAACATGACAGGAAAAGCAAAATGCTCCTTGTCCGGCCCCAGCTCAAGCTGTGGTTGGGGCAGCCCTTCCAGCACACACCCGGCACGCTTGCACCCAGGCAGCCCTGAGACCCGAAATACCTGCCCACGGAGCCGGAGGCTGCCCTTTTGGTACCCTTTTTTCAGTGGGGAATGAGATCTGACAGTCTGAACTTGAGGACTGAGAGCTCAGCTCCTGGCTGCGGTGATTTAGGCTGAAAGGAGTTAGATCTGGAGGCAGTCGCAGGTGTCACGAGCATCCTCGGTGCTCTGTGGCCTCCAGGGATGTCTGGAGGGTTCTGTAGAGAGCCAAGGGGACAAGTGAAAGGCTTGGCTGTGGATTGCAACCATCATCGCCCCCCATGCAGGGAACAGAGCTGGGATTAGCACTGCATGACAAAAGGGCCCGGGGGGATGCTTGGGGCCCAACACCTTCCTTTAGACTCCAATCACAAATTTCCAGGCCTCTCTTCTCCCTATTTTGCCGGCAGCACTTGATGAAATTGCTCACCCGGGCACGACCCCTGTGTCCTTGTGACCTCCCACCCTGCACGGAGCTCCCTGTGCCTGTACCCCACTCCCCACAGACCCCCCCATCTCCCCCTTGCCAGCAATTCTGGGATACACTCTCCGTGCACCTGCCAGGGCAGGTGTTGGCCTCAGGCAGCAATGTTTTAAAGATGGCAAAAGACTTGAGCCACCGATTTGGTGAAGCTGTGGTCAACTGTGAGCATCCGTCAGGGGGGCTTGCAGAGATGCTCTCCTCCAGGACACCTCGAACGCCTGTGTAACGCTTTCTGCCAAGGCTTACATCTCTGGAGAGCTTAGGGATATCCCTGAGGGAGGTGGGTTTGGGGACCAGCAGCACACGCCGTGCTTGAGGACATATTTCAGCTGCTGCTCTTGCTTGCCGGTGGCTGGGGGGCAGGATGCTGCTCGGGGGCAGGATGCTCAGGCACCCTAATGCAACGTGCCAGGGAGGTGGCACAGACTCACTGGGTCCAACGGAGGGGGAAACTGCATGTGATGGTCTGTCATCCACCTGGGGACCAGGGTGAAATCCAGACAGCGTGCTAGGAAGGAGGTTTTACGGTGTAAATCCTTTGGGGTTGCCACTGGAGGCACAGGCTGGTGAAGCCCGGCCGTGGGCTGAACTCCACAGTGAGCTGCTAGTTTAGCCGCTGCACTGGAAAGGGCCAATTTTGCTGTGGAAAACACCTTAATGAGATGCTGAGTGACGATGAGTGGCACTGAGGGGGACAAGGCTACCCGAGCAGCCCAGTGACAGGTCCTGCCGCAGCCCCGAGGCTCTGCCCGCATCCCGCATCCCCTCCTGCGAGGCAGGTGATGCTCTGCTCCAGGTATTTCCAGCTGCTTTACTCCAGCTTTTCCAAAGCTGCCTGCAGGCAAGGGGATGCCTGTGCGGGACAGCACTGAGCAAATCCCGCTCTCTGGGGGTGCAGGGCTCACTCCCGGGCTGGCACCCTCTGCAATTACCCTTCGGGGGACTTCTGCGATACTGTGGCTGCGGCTTATGCTACAGTGAGTCATTGCCAGCTCGGTCGTTAATTCGTATTAGGGCCGATGTGAACACTGGCGTGATATTTTCCGGGATGATTTCAGACTGTTTACCGCTGCCGTGTTACCATGACGATTAATGCAGTGCCGCTCGATGTGATAGTCCTATTAAACACCTACACGCGGGGCTGTTTCTACCAGGGACGACCTTCCCCAAGCCCTCAGGAGCCTTCACCCAGCTCGCCCTGCCCATGGCACAGATTGTCCCTGCACCTCGTGCTCGGCCGCATCCCCCCCTGCCCACCCCCTGCCCCCAGAGAGGACCGCAGTGACCGCTGGAGGGACTCCTTCTGTTTTGCCATGCAGCGACTTGACATCCTCAGGGGGTTTCCCAAAAATCCCTGGAGCACACAGAGGCCGGCGGGAGGACGAACGCAAGGGCAGAGCTGACCCTGCACGCCCATCCCCCCAGCTACAGGCTTGCACGGCGGGTGCAAGGAGGCGAGATGCCCACAAACCTCGGGCCAGCAGTGAGCATCGCTTTCAACCCGCACTTGAAAAATCCAGCCTGACGCCGTTAAACACCTTTCTATAACCTCAGAGTGGCCATGGCAGAGCGTGACCCACCTGCGCGCAGCCCTCGCTGCGGGGCTGCTCCCTGGTACAGGCAGCGCTCCCGCACCGGCTCCACGGCTCTGCCTCACTTGTACGACATGAAGTACCTCGCCACGTCATACACGCAACGTCTGGTAGGATCGCTTTCCTCCCAGCGGCCCTGATTTTGTATTTATGAGGCTAATGTCGCTGTTAGTCCCTGCCCCCGATGCTGGGTGTTTTCTGGGGGATGCGGAGGCAGGAAGGGACGCGCACGGGATCCCGAGCAGGATCGCCCCTGGTACAAGCCTGTGGGCATTTGTCAGCAAGAAACAACATGGTTTCTGTGCAACCCACAGGAGAAATAGCTGCCGAGCCCGGGGTAGCTCCTCGTCTCTCTTTCCCATCCCGAATACGTGGAGCCACTGGCCCCTGGGGCGAGCAGCTCCCAGGCATTGGCAGGAGCAGCCCGGGGGAGTTGTCACTGCGGGGGTCACCTGCCGCAGCGCGGTTTGAACACCTTGGGCAAACCGTGAGAGGAAAAGAGCCAGGAGAAAAACATAATTTTCCCAAGAAAAGCAGCCTCTCTGCAACCATTCACCAAGCAAGCACAGGGGGCATCGTCTCCCACTCCCTTCTTCACCCCACACCTCTCAGCGACTCCTCGCTTCAAGCAGAGCACCCCACAGCCCCGGCCACGCTCTGCAGAGGTGCCTGGTGCAGCAGAGGAGCTGCAGCAGATAATGTTTTGCCAACTCCTACAAGAGGTGACCCTACCTGGCTGGTGTAGGATGCTGGACCATGACTGTGGTCCACTACAGGCTACAGTGCCTTTTGGGAACACACCAAGGGAGCTGCTGATCTTTATTCCACAGCCTGGACTTGCTCCTACCTAGGCAAACTGTGAACATCCCAATCCACACGCCACAAAGAGCGGATTTTTACAGCAGACATGAAACCCAGCTGCACGGCACCCCGCTGACGTGGGATGGCCGAGCCCTGCCACCGTGGAGGGACAGCAAAGGCCATCTCCTCTGCCTGCCCCAGCCAAGCCCCAGCAAGGTGAAACCTTCATCAGAGGATGGACGAGCTCCTCCCTCCAGGCTGAGCCCTGGCGTGGGGCAGCAGGCACAGCCCACCCTGGGGGGGATGACCTCTGGCAAAGCCCTCAGCCTCGTGAATATTAATTTGCATCCCAAGGAGGCATCTATTTCATCTCCCACTATTGTGTTTTTCTGACATATTTATGAGTCCTCTGTCTCATTAATCTGGCAAGTATTCATAAGACTTTCCTTTCATGCTAGAATAGCTAAGGGCAAAAGCCTCTATTTATCTATTCGGTGCCAAGGAACCTTTCTCAAGAGTCAACTGGATAAAAGGTTTTCACCTTTTAAAATCCTTAATAGAGTTTTCCCAGCAATACGTCTTACATGTTTTAGGAAAAAGTCAACTTCCTCTTTATGGCATGCCTCAGGTTCATTTCTTTTATTACCTTGACAAGATAACGTTCACCTCCTCTCTCAACGCCTGCCTTTCTTTCCCAGCCCACATCACCCTCGCACAGCATTCTGGCTGAATAGTGATCTGTCATGGCAACAGCCTTATGGGAGAGTCTTTAAAATAAAAAAAAAAAAAAGGCAAAACAAAACACACCACAAAAAGGTTGCTTACGTGGCTTTGTGCTCAAATTGCCTTTGGTGGCATGAACCTGGATGCTCTGCCCTTACCGGGCACGTTCCTGACCCCCCACGGGCTGGGACCCATCGTGCTCTGCCAACGCCGAGGCTTTACCGGGTGGTTTGGGGCTCATTTGGGTGCAAACGCTGCTCCAGGCACACAGAGGAGTGGCACGGGCAGCCTTCCTGCAGGAACTGGATGTTGGGACAGAGCCAGACCCGGGATGGCGACCACCAGCAGGTCCCTGCCTGCAGGCGCTGGGCGAACGCCTGTTTTATTGATGGAAACAGCCTGCCCATCTATAACTCTTCATGCCAGGCTGGCCAAGTGCTCGTTTCCAGGGCTCTATAAATAATAATAACTGCTGAGGTCTGGGCTGATTCCCCACATGAGGCTCCTTTCCATTAGAGCACTCTCTAGTAATTGCTTTTCATTTACTTTTTTTCAGGGGTCGTCTTAGCATTGTATCTAAATCAATATTGTAATTAAAACAAAAATATTTCAGAAAAGCCACAGAGCAGTAAAAACAGGGAAGCAATTACAGGAAACCTTCAAGCGTTAGCACCGAAAAGGAAATAAAAGAATAAAAAGCTTTCAACCCCCTGTTTGAAACATTTACAAAAACATTTTGGTGCAACAAATGGCCTTTTTAAAGCATTCCCTTCTGGTTGGGCCATGGAGTTGGCATTTCATGCCACTTCAGCGTACGCTGGACTGAGGCACGCCAGGATTATTTCCCCCGGGGTTTCTGCCCTTGCTCTCTCTCTCCAAGCGCGTGTCCGTGCACATGTGTACCCACGCACAGAGATTCGGGCTCACACCTTCTTCCAGCAAAGATTCAAACCGAGCCCAACCGCTTCCCTCGCCCCTTGCATCGTTTGCCTAATTACCTCCCGCCCCAGCCCTCGGACCAAACCCAGGAGCCAACGCCAGCTGTCCCACCGCAGCTTTACTGCCACCAGCTACTTGCAGCGTGCTCGCGCTCTGGCTTCGCAGCCAGCCTCAATTAGAGCCACATCATCGTTATTTCCCCTCCTGACACGCTGCAACTGCCCAAATAAAGGAAAGTGCCACTCGGTGAAGCCCTACCCAATTATCTGATCAAGCAAAGAGAGAGGGAGCAAATGTGCAGGAAACAGATGGGGCCAGTGATGGCTTGAGAAGTCAATCTGTTTGTCTACTAATTATTTAATGTAGGAGACAATTTCAATACTTAACCCCCTTGATCCCGGGAGTTGCTTTGCTATTAAGTATGGGAGTCAGACAGCGCATTTCTCATTAGCATTTAGTACCGGGAGCTCCGGATTAGCCAGCATTGAAGTTTTGAATAAAAAATGAACAAGAGTCAGACAGCTTATTCATCATCCATGAGGAAGACGTCAAGTTTGGATATCCCAGCCATTATCATAATTGCCGGCGATATCCATCCATAAATGCACGTCCAGCAGCATCGGTCTCCTTTTGCCGCTGCCCGAGCGGTTGGCTCTGCCCACCTACCCTTCTCCTTGCGAAGGTCCCAGCGGTTTTGGGAAAGACGTGGTGCTGAGGTCCCACCTTGATGCACAGGTATTGCTGGCCACGGGGAGGACCCTGATGTCCCCTGCACCACGTGTGGCTGCTCACAGCCGACACGTGCACGGACAGGCGTGGATATAAAGAGACCACCTGCCCCACACGTGGTGTTATCCAGCACGTCTGATGACCCCCCTTGAAGCGGACAGACGTGTTAGATTAAGTAATAGAGCATGGTCTGAGATCAAGCGATAAGCAGGGAGTGCTAAAAATTAAAGCTGCTCTGTGTGAAGGACACAAGTGAGGTGTGATAGCTCCGGAGCAAAGCAGCTGTGATCGGAAAGGGTCTGTCCCCGCAGCCCGGCAGTTCTGCCCTGCAGGCAGCTGCCCTCGTCCTGCCTCCAGCTTTCAACGCTATCACCACCCCGGAGTAAGCGTTACACGGGCTCTAATGGCATCTGAAAGGCAGGAGCAGGACACGAGCCTTTGGAGATTCACAGGCCACTTCTTTCCCCAGCAGCGCTAAGAAGAAACACAAGGTTTAAATAAAACATGAAAAGAGGCTGGGAGTTGGCACGCTGGCTGACTCCCTCTGCAAGGTGCTAATAACGGCACAGACATTAATGACCCAGCCCTGGCTCAGGAGCGGAGCAGGATCGCGGGTGCCCCACCACCCCGGCTGCCTACACCCGGCTCGGCAGCACTGATGGTGTCTGGCCCAGCCCGCAGCTGCTCCGGGGCCAGGCTCTGCCATGGGAGCACTGGTCCCTGCAACCAGCTGCACCGCTCCCCTTGCCTTCAGCCCGGTGCCTACGCTGCTGCTTGAGCCATCCAGCCCCTTCCCCTGCCCCTCTCCTTGCCCCAGGGCTCTCTCCCCACCCACCACCCCCTCTGACAGGTAACGGTCTGGCCTCGCGGCCGGGATGGAGCAGCATCAGTCTCCGAGCGGATGTCAGCTCAAGCAGCATCCTTCCCCCGCCGGGAGCTCAGCAGCAGTGTGGAAGGGGCTGCTTTTACGATGCCCCATAATTTTTGAGTAGCCCAGCGCTAACTCTTCCCCTTAGCTTTATAGCTGCAGGGTCATGTAAATCTCCGGTACGTTATTTATCACCCCGCCTGCGTTTCGCTGCCTACGTGGAGCTTTGCAGGCGGGCACCTGCGACAGCAACAGGCTGTGCTGAATGCTGCGTTACAGGCAGCACAGGACCGGACTCCGACACCCTGTTTGCATCCAGGGGAGAGGCTGGAAATCACCAGCACTGCAAACGCAGCTTCCTGGGAGTCCAGGGCAGGCTCACAGACACCCTGGGGAATTCTTCCCCATTTGCTTGCCATCACTGAGCAGACCTGCCAGCAATCAAAAAGCATCTTGGGCTCTCAAATCCCAGGTGAAGGTCAAATTGCACCTTGCATTGAAACAAAAAATGTTTCTCCTGCATATACAGGTGTCTGCTGCTCAAACTGCCTGCCCAGTTCACATCCCCCCACATCCAGGTAACGTGTCTAAACCCAGCGTCACCCTCCTGCGCAAAGCACAGCCAGCTGCCAGCGTCCCCTCCTCCCGAGTGCCAAGAGGGGTCCCGGATCTCCCTGGGTTTGGAGGGACAGGTCAGGCTCCTACCAAACCATCACTTCCCTTCTCTGTTTTATTAAATTCAGCATGTGGGTTTTTATGAGAAAAGATAATTACAGAAGAGGTGACTGTAATCTTTGCTCTGTTGGTAGGGGTCACCCAAGCTGTTTATTGCATCGCATCTCGGCTGATCAAAACCCAGGCAGCTCGGGGACCGGCTCAGGGATGCCATGAGCACACAGAAAGCATTTGGGCTGTTCTTCACCAAACACTGCCTGGGACTCTGCTTGCACATTTCACAAGTATTTTATCCCTACAACTCCCAAACGCCACAGAGCAGCGTCCTGCCAGCCTGGGCATAGGGGTGCATTCGCTAACTGGAGGGGTGAGACCCTCCCAACCGCTCTTAGCCGGTGCTCACCAGCAGGCTGGCACAGAGAGATGCTGTAAAGATGCTTCTTGCTCATTTTGTTCTAACTTTAGCAGCAAAAGGAGAAAGAAAAGCTCATTTCTCTGATTTATGACTCCCGGACTCGGCAGGGTCCCCAGCAAGGCTTGCTGGGGAGGAAGGTTGGCGCAGGAGCACGGGGCCAGCCGGGGGCTCGGGAAGAGGCACCGGGTGCCTTGTTCTGCCGCGGGTTTGTCAGCGAGGGCTCCTGAGCTCGACGGCTCCAAGGCAGCGAAGAGACATAACGAACCCCCCCGCACAGAGAAGCCATCCGGCTTGTGCCAAGCCCTGGGTCTCGGCTGAAGCCCGTGGGGGTGGCACTGCTCCGGGTGAGCTCTGCCCCAGAGGCCGGGCAGGTTTAGTGGGGGCTGTCTGCCCACGCAGCGCACAGGTCTCCTGGCTCCACCACTGCTCTGCAACAACTTCTGCCCGCCAGCAGCACAGGAGCTGGCGAGTCCCTCCCTGCTGCCATGACCCCGTGTGCCAGCCCCACATCGACCCCGTGGCCACAGCCCTCCATCTCCCAGGGCAGCATTAGGGGAAGACCGTGCCCAGCACAACCTGGGAACGCTTTTGGGAGGTAAGCGCTCGTGCAACAAGGCAACCAGGGAACGCTGCAAGAGATAAGGAGCCCTCTGCATCACGCTGAGACAGCGGCCAGCGTCCAGGGGCAAAGCAGGGTACCACGCTCAGGGGGCGAAGGCAGAGATGCCAAGAGCCAGTCCTCATCCCAAGAGCACCCAAATCCCAAAGTGGGCTGCGAGCTCCCTCCCACTGTGCCTCCCTGCCTTCCCCCCGAGCTCCGGCCGGCCCTGCCCCACGTGCTGTGCCACAGCAGCAACCTTTGCTGATTTTTCCACAACAGGGTGGGTTTCTGCACAGGAGCAAGGCTGAGGATCTGGTACTGCTGCAGGGGGAAGGGGGGCAAAGGCTGCAGGGCTCCCCCAGTCCCGGCAGCACCTCTCGATCCCTGCTCACCCTCCCTCAACCACACGCTCTGTTCCAGTTGTCCCCAACATCATGGAGATGCTGCACTGCAGGGGGGGTGTCCTGCAGCCACCTCTGTGGGGCAATACCCTCGCTCGGTGGCATTTTTTGGGTCAGTTGTGGGCTGCTGGGGAGCACCAAGCAACCTCAGCCTCCGCCCACCAGCAAAACCCCTCCGGAGAGGGCACGCTGTGAGCGCCTTTCCTGTGGGATCTCGCCCTGATGTAATAAGTGATGCAGCAAGGAGCAGCTTGTTCTTTCCTGCCCATGCCTTCCTCTTGCTGCTCGGTGGCTGGGGATTCATGCCAGGACCTATCTTTCCTCTCCCCCTCCCTGGCTCCTGCTGTACCTCTCTCCTGCCACTCTGGAGAAGGCTGCAGCCAAATCCTGATGGCTGGTGGTGCAGGGGAGGGCTCTTTCCTCTCTCCCCCCCCACTCCCTTTTCTCCTCTGAACTGGCAGCACAGGCTTCAGGCAGGTGAAAATTGATTTGCAATGAACTGGTGCCCTGCCAACGCCTGACTCATCCATTCACTCCACACACATCCCCCCCCACCGCTCATAAACCATCGCGCTGCGGAGAGGAGAGGGAGTGCTGCGAGAGAGCACAGACATTCAGGAGTTTTAAAAGGGTTTGAGAAAACACTAACACAAACCCAAGCCACGCAGCGGGACTGATGAGGAGTCACTGCACGCAGAGAAAATATCAAGGATTTACACAGCAGAAGGCAGGCAGCAAAAGGTGAAAATTGGGAATCAAAACCCACCGAGCAAGAGGAGATGGTGAGAGCGTGGCTTGGGAGGGCAAGGTGCTCGACTGATCCACGCCAAGAAGCACGGTATACGGAAAGATGGAAAGCTACAGCCGTGGGAGCTCGCGCACTGCTCGCGCTCCGGCTGCGTCTCCCGGATAAGCCAGGATCATGGCCTGGGTGCTGTGCATGGCCGACACGCCGGTGGGCTGGGGACGGCGGGTCTGGAGGAGTCTAACTCACACGAGCCAGGCTCTGGCTCATGGAGGGGACACCGACCTGTCTCCCAGGGCAAGAGTGTCTGGGGCTGGGGCTACCGTCACTCAGCACCAGTCCTTGGACCCCCTCCTCCCACTGCTGGCTGTGATGGCTTATCATCCCCCCACGCCAGCTGCCTTTGCCTGCTCCCAGCGCGTGCGATGTAACAGCGCTGGTTTGCTGCCACGGATGGATGTGGGATTGCTGGGACTCTGAGCCTATCCCAGCACGTGCCCACCCGCCCGCTGGGACCCCGCGGGGTGGTGGGGAGCAGTCGTCCCCCGGAGCCACGCTCACCCACCTGCCCTGCCCCTCAAGGCTGACCTCCAGCTCGGCCGGGGACTCCCCAAACAGAGGAAATTGGGGTCAAAGCACCCTCAGAGCCAGCACAGGGGTGCAAGATCCACTGGGGGTTTACCCCAAGAGCATCCCTCCGCTAGCGAGGGTAGGAACTGGCTTGGGAGCAGCACAGAAGCTGGAGGGGCTGAGCCTCGGGGACGGGATGGACAATGAACGATGCTGCGGAGGGAGGCGAGAGATGGGAACCAAATAACCCATCACGGCACAGCTCCTCCAGCCCACTCGGAGGATGGAGCAGCACTCGTCCCCGCTCCCTGGCTCTCCAGCAGCGTTTCACACCAATCTTAGATAATTGAAGTCAAGCACAAAAATCCAACTCTGAATAGTTAATATACCCACACTGCTCTGCAAAAAAAAAAAAATACAGTCCCTCAACAGGCCTGCTCCAAATAATAATTCAAGTTCTTTAGAAAGCAGGTCAGCAGCACTGAGTAATAAGTTCATTATAATCTAATAAAGTTCATTAGTCCTTGAAAAGTCTAAAATGCAAAAGCAATATTACCGACAAAATCGCCCTCTGGCGGGATCATTTCTGGGTGGGAAAAAAAGGATTTGAGATAAAAGGAAATAAAAATAGGCAGCAAGAATTTGAAATAGGAGAAGACATTGCTGGGAGAATTGGAAACATCTAAAGTACATCCAAAGAGCTGCTTCTTGCCTGCAATAAAAGTGCTGGGCCTCACACATGAAAGAAAAGCAGCTATTAATAGCGGGGCAGTCGGGACGGCAGCTCGCTTGTATGCGGCTGCACAGCCACCGCTCTGTGGAGAACAGTCGGAAAAAGAAAAATCCCTGCACAAGTGATAATAAAAGCCCTTAATTCAATGTCAGCGGGGTCCAGGTTTGAAGAAAAAAAAAAAAGAAAGAGGCAATGCATGATTCAGCTCCCAGCCGCTCAGGGACATCTGTATTCAGGTCCCCCGCGCACACATATTGCTCCTATAAAGTCAACAAGAGAAATGAAGGAAAGCAAACAAATACCGGGGAGCTTCCCGGCGCTGCCGGCCCGGCCAGCCCCGCCGCCCGGCTTTGCGCATCGGAGCAGCAATAACCTTGTGCGTGTGTATCCGCTGGCACAGCGTACGTACGGAAAGTCATCGTACGCCTGCGCTTGCAGGATGGGACCCGCAGTTTTAAAAGCTTTGGGGAAGCATCTCTGCGGTGCGATAATAAAAGAGGAAAGCAGCAAACGCCGGCCCCAGCCGCAGGAGAGGTTGTGAGCACCGTGGGGTCGCACCTGAACGCAGCTACTGAAGAAGTGTTGCTTGCTGCCCTGCTTTTGCTGGATCAAATTAAGCAGGGAACAGGGGAATAAGCCGCAAATCTGATTTCTTACCCAGTCGGGAAGCTGCTCTGAGGCAGGTCCCTGGGAGGGCAGGGGTCCCGGGGACGGCACCCACAGCTGCCCGCCCCACTGGAAAGGGCAGGACGGCACAGCCTGCCCGCAGCATGGGCAAGTAACCCACCGAGCCGGCGGCAGGAATAAATCCCCGCTAATGAGAGCCGGAGACAGCGCAGACAAGGGCCAGCACACAAATAAGAGCCGGGAGGATGTGTCCTTTACTGCAGGTTTTGTGCTTGATCCACTGGGATTTTGTACTCTGCAGAAAAATTACTAGTTTGTCTGAATTTTGACGTTTCGGCAGAGGCATCGAATCAGAGGTGGTTTTGGCAGCCAAGTTGGGGAGCAATGCTGTTCCCCGCCCCGGGACGGACAGAGGACACCGAGGGCAGAGACCTGCACGAGGGGGGTGGGGTGGGCAGCCCCCCCTGCCCCCAGGGCTTTCTGTGCCCTCCTTCCCAAAACTCCCTCTGCACCTTCGCGGGGGGACGGAGCGCTGGGGGCAGAGCCCAGTGCTGCTGCCCCGCGGGAACGGGGTGCGGGAACGGGAACGGGGTCTGCAGGCAGCGAGGACGGGTCAGACCGGGCAGCCGCCACCGCTCCTTCCTTCGCTCTGGTCTTTGTCCTCGGGGAAACGGGATCAGACACCGAGAAGAACAGCAGCAATTTCTCCAGCACATATTGCCTAATTTTTTTCTCTTTCCGCCCCCAAAAAGACAGTTATTGCCATCCTTAAAGCCATCTAGACAGTGGCCAAACAAGGTTATAAAAGCTCACTTTGCTTAAAAGGAACAGAGATAAGGGGGTGGTGTTAAAATAAATACTTCGCTTGAGACTTCATGTTTCAAGTCTTTAAACTGATTTTCCTCCTTTTTCTGTATCTCCAGTGAAAGGCCAACACATTAAAAAAAAAAAATTAATCGTTTGTGGTTACACACAGTTTTTCACTGGATGCTTAACTTGACCCACAGACTCGTCCCTCACCTGCTCCCCAGCCCTGGGACAAACCAAAGGGCTGTAATAAAAAGCCGTGACTACAACAGCAAGCCTCAGTCCCGCAGCCCTGCCATCAGAAAATAAAAATATCACCCGTACAGCAGCAGCGTCACGACCCACAGCCACCTCCCGGGCAGGATGGAGCGCTGCGGGGTGAGGAGCAATGAGGTTCGCAGGAGTGGTAAAGGTACAGTTAAGTTTTGGGCCAAACCAGTTACTTTGAGCCTTTAGAAATAAAAATATCAATACATGACATCTGGAATTATTGAAGAGTTTGCCTGAATACAAACAGAGCCTCGTGCAGCGTTACTACCCACCGGGGATGCCAAGGCACGAAGAAAAGCTTCAGCTTTTACAGGTAGCACTCAGCATCGAGAGGTGATTTATAGCCAGCACGCAGGAGGGAAAATTCTCTCCGTATACAGCCCTGTTTGCTGCGCAGCTATAATTATATATTACGCTGAACTGCCCTTGCCACACACTGAAGGGCAGAGGAAATGAAAAGCCGTATCACATTTTTCTGACATTGCCCATTCCTTACATCGCACCGATGCCACGTCAGACCCACGTGCTGCGGCGTCCGCACCGCGTTGGGAAGCCCGAGAGCTCCTACAGATCAAATCGACCCATGACAGGCAACAGCCCCCGGTTTGCTTTGCCAACAGGGTCGCACCGCGCCAGTTAGCTAAACCACATTGTTGCACGGACACAGATATATCCGGCTTCTTGTGAGCAGAGAACGTGGTGAAGCAGGAGACAGCCCCGGCTCAGATCCTTGCTGAAGTCCTGGGTGCAAGAGGGCGGGCAGGGAGGGCCAGCACTTGCTTTTCGACTCACCATGGTGGCTTTTGCAGGAAAAGCTGCAGATTCCTGTGCAAACCCAGCTGCAGGTTTACCGGTGGTCCCTCCAAAGGATGGCCAGCAGCAGGACCCCAGTGCAGCGAGCCCCCATGGAGGGATGCTCTGCATGGCTTGGTGTTTCCTGGGCCCACCTTCAGGTTTCAACATCACAGCTGCAGAGATACCAACTCCCTTGTGGAGCCGCGATGAGAAATTCCACCATATTATTACCAAATGCCTTCAGCAAGCAATGCTTCAGAGGGCACGTCTTCGTCAGGGCCGCTTTGTGCTCGCTGGAGCCAGCACCGGTGATGTTCAGCGCTGAGGACGCAGCATCAGGCTTGTTCCTCGCCCCGGGGTAATTTGTCTCAATCAGCCACAGAGGAGAAAAATAAAGATCTGAAGGAAGAACACCACAATCTATCCAAACTACAGGAGAACATATTGGGAAAGAGCTTGAGGTAATGACCTTAAAGATTGATTCTCTTAACCAACGTTGTGATGGGCTGCAAATTAAAGCTAGAGGGATGGGGAAAAGGCTGCAATTATCAGAATATCGTGAAGCTGAGAGAAAATATGAAGTGGTAGAGAAAAACTTCATTATAATTAGAGACAGTGTTTCAGATTCTGATTTAAGTGACACTATGCAAATTCAAAAAGCATTCCAGAGGAACAAGCTGTATGTCCTCAGAGGTACCCCAGCATCCCTGCCTGGCTCACGGGTGTCTTCGGGACACAAGGGGGAAAGGAGAATACATTTCTTGGTTGTTTCCTAGAGTCTAGACACATCGCCAGTAGCCAGAAAAATTCAGAACTCAACAGTTTTCTGGTAGAAATTAGTGATTTGACAAAACTGGGAGGTTCCATGGAGATTTAGATCAAGTTCAGCTGGAAACCAGGCAGGGTTGGGACTGCCCTTGAAACAGATTCTCCAGGCTCTCATCCACAGGGCCAGGGCAGAACTTCATGCTTCTCTAGGGAGAGAAATACAGTGTTTTTCCAAGTCAGAACAGATCTAAAATCCAGGAAAAAAACCCCTGAGGGCACAGATGCCTTCAGACACATCTGCTTGCAGAGCAGCTCCCTATAGGAAGCGCATCTGACACAGCACCTACGCATGACACAGCCCTTTGACAAGTGATGCAAAACCCAGCTTAAAATTGCCCATCAAATGATGTTAGGGGGCAAACACAGCATATTCCAACCCAAATATAGCTCCAAACTGTACAAATCATCTAGAGTTGAAAGAGAAGGATATCTAAGGGTCCAGGAGCAGGATCTGAGGAGGAGGGGATGGGAGATGCAGGCTCAGTGTGAAATCCTCCTGCCTTTGAAGTCAACAGGAGTTCAGTCTCTGACTTCATTCAGCAGAGTGAGGATTTCACAGGTGTCTATAAACAGATCTGAAGCAGCTCTTCAGGGGAGCATGAGCAACACAGGCTGTATCCCAGTTTCACCCCAGGGAGCTGAGCGGTGGCATTTGAGGCCAGCAGGCAGGAGCTGGACCTGTGTCTGAGCTGGCCCAAGCAGCGCATATTTTTACACCCCAGTGCAGTGCCCGTGGTAACTGCCTACGACCCATTTGGGCTGCTTCTGGTGTTTTGCCACGACCAAGGATCTTGTTTAAGGTACAAGTTTTCCGTCTCCACGGAACAGCCAGGATCCCCTGGCCACGTTACACCTCCTGGCCCAGGGATGCGATGCAGGCAGCAAACCCACGTGGAGGGGGAACCATCCCTCAGAGATGCTCAGCGCTCTTTGCAGCACTGAACACGCTCAGCTATGAGATAAAGATGGACTAAGGTCAGAGCAGAGCTGGGGAACTAAATGCTTTCAGATTTGACCGCCGATGGGCAGCGCAACACCCCTAGGTCCATGAGTAGGTGGATGCATTGCTGCGGGGAGGCGATGCCTTGTACGGGCTGCCCAGCCATGCTTGGAGATGGTATTTCCAAGGCCAGGATGAGATGTGCTCCTACCACAGCCAGTCTGCAGGTGAAAAAGGTTTCTTTAAACTGGGTCTTGAGGAAGTATACGCTCCGATTTTGCACTGATCCTTCGAACTGGAGAGGTTTGGCCAAGTCCACATTAGGATCATTTACCGGTCCAGTAATAACAGGTATGCGTGCAGAAGCAGAGGGAGATTTCCATGTGACATTACGATACTGGCAGAAATCCTCAAGCATTTAGAGCAGCAAAAAGCACTTCCAGCTTATGTCTGAGAGAACTGGCATAAGCCCCGCAACAAAAGTACCTCCAGCTGGTGCGAGGTGAGTCTATGCCAGGAGGGCTTGCAGGTCTAGCACTGCCTTGTCTAGCACGGGCCATGCTCACACTGCGAGCAGGACAGATGTGGCACGTCACATCAGATTAGCGTGAAGCTAAAACGCTCGTAACACGCCTGCACGAGCAATGACTTGCAACGAGGCTGTGCGGAGGGCTCCCAGCAATGGGAGCTACCCTAGAAATGGTCCCGCTGCTGCCTGCTGGAAGGTTAGCACAGTGGCAGGATGCAACAGCGTTTAAATCGTGTGTCTGCAGGAGATACTGCTTTCCTGGAGCTGTTTTGTTCCCCAGAGCCGCAGCTGCATCTCCCAGCCCCTTGGCTGATACAATCTTTTCCCCAACACAGTTCCCAGGCTCTGTGCATACTTGCACTGGTATTTCTTCCTCCTAAACCTTGCCAATACCAAGGGAGTTAAAATTATATAATCTTTCCACGGCTCCACGATTCTGGATTATGGAAGAGCAGATATTTACTACTTGGATCAATAATTTGAGATGAAAGGAAAAAATCTCACAACCCCAGAATATGGGACTATATTCCAGTTTCTGCAGAGATCCTGTGCAGACAGTAAAAAGCATGGTCCAGCAGCAACAACGCCAGCTTTGGGCTTCCAAAATCTGGTTCTGCTGATGACTGTCTAGGATCAAGACTGCATTTCTCAGGTAGCATTTCCAACCTTGAGGAGCAACGCCTCATACCTCTGAGTAGAGCCACCAGGGAGGACACTGTTCTTTCCAGCGCCTCCAGGTCTGCATACTTAGTTTATTTACTGCTTAAAGCCAGTTTGAAGGTTGAAAGCAGCAGCTTTCCTAGCACGTTCGTTGCTGGGGTTGACCTTGCCTGTTGCTTTGCAGGAGTGACTCTGCTCAGATGTGGCGGCTGTGGACCAGGCAGGTAGTACAGGACTATCCTGGGCTACTATCAGAGCTCTGCTGAGGAATTCCAGGCAGGTGCCACTTGCCAAGTCTGAGCATGAAGGACAAACAGGAGGGAGAGAAGAGGTGATCCCAGCACAAGGCAGTTTGGGTGGGGACCCTGCCCCAGCCTTGCTCCCAGGACAACGGGCAAATCAAGGTCCTGGCTTGCAGCAAGATCAGGAGCATTTCTTGGGCAGCGAGCGTCTCCTCACACAGCGCTGTATAAAATAGTCCCTTGCTTTATAACCCCTGGCACACAGGCAGCACTTGGCCTCAGATCCCCTTTTAAATTCCTCACACTCTTCAATTTTCTGCTCTCCGTGTTCAGGGCCAAAATTGACTTCATGCATCGTAACCCTCTGGTTTATGCTACTGAGGAGCACCTTCCCCAGCTCACTGCTCTACCTGGCCGGATTTAAAATATTTCTTTTGATCTGGGTTTCTCCAAGAGGAATGCAAGTTTTTCAAATAGTAACACCAATTCAAGACCAACAGAGCAATATTCGTAGTAGACAGGCTGTTCTAGACATGGCTCTTGCAATTAAAAGCAGGGGTTTGCTGACACTGGGTAACCAGGCACCCAGTTGTTGGCACTCCAGTTGTCTACCCTCAGCGCAGGATCCCATTGCACATCACGACATCCCTCTGCACTGGTTCCACGGACAGTTTCATGGGGGTGCAGGGAGATGAACCAGCTGGTCAGAGGCTGCTGACAAGGTGGGGCTGAGGATGGGCACCCCGGTTTGCCATATGTCGTGCTGGCCACCAGATCCCACGGTTTGCATCACACCTCCGTCCCCAGCCTCGGTTTATCACCCTGTGCATCCTAGCTTGCACTCAGCATTTTACAGGGTTGAAAACAGTGAAGAAAAACAGCGAGCACAAAGTAGGAGAGAGTGTGGGAGTTTGATTTGAAGTCAGGAACGGTGTCAGCACTCACGACTGCTGTAATTGCAGAAAACATCGCCTCTCTGAAGGGCAAACACCAGCAGTGCTCCAGCCCCAATCCAGACACGCACTGCCCAAATGGTTTCTGTGCTTTGTGAGCCAGACCACAGAGCCCGCTGGGCTTTGCTGTGCTGGGGAGGCTTCCAGTCTGCACACATGGGGTGCCGATTTTCCGGGGGTGCAGAGCATCCCAGGGCCACAAGCACTGGCAGCTCCCTCACCCGGTGCAAGCTTTGCACGCCGACAAGCATCACATCAGTGGCTGACACCATCTCAGCAAACCGAGGAGCTAAAATCAGTCTGCTGGCATGAGTGATGCCCTACAAATAAATCACTTGTCTTTGCAAAGATCACCAGAATATGAGGCTGAGACAGCAAACCACCAGTCACAGCCCATGGGCTTCTCTGCAGTGGCTCCAGCTGTTCCTGAGCTGTTTCCCACACAGCCCAGGAGAGATTCACATCTCCATCGACCTGCAGAGCCTACATCTCAGCAGCACTCCCGTGTGGGACAGACGCTGGCTGCGAGGCTGCCTCGAGCAGCAGAGGAGGAACCACGCTGCTGGTCCAACAGTCCCTGTGCTGCGTGGGATGGAGGAAAGAGCATCCGTTTCTCAGCCAGCATCCCCGCTCCAAATCGCTTCCTGAACAAGCCAAAATCCAGGCTCCAGCCTGATATTTTGGCAGATGCTTATAGCTTCTGCATGGAGCCACTGGCTCCTTCCACTCCCTGCGTCTCTGCACCGCAGCCTGGAGAACCCCTCTCGCTTGCTGTAGGGAAGGTTCAACCCAGGCTTGACCTGCTCACGGCCATCCAGGGCAGCACCAAGATGGCTAGCATAGCTCAGGCCCCCAGCAGCCCTTGGGACCTTCAGAGCTACCCACAACACTTAGCTCTAACATGCACAGGTATGGCAGCCGCGTTGCTCAGGTCTGCATCTGAGGGACTAAAGCCCGGGCAGGCTGGAAGCACCGAAGGAGCACACTACATCGGCTGTGACTACCCAAAACCCTGGCCACCACATCCACGTGCCACTCAGAGGGGTGGTGTTGGGTTAGCCATGGCCGTGGCTTTGGAAGCAAGTCCTGGTGAAGCCATTCATGCCATGTGAGTGGGCACAGTGCAAGTGTCCACAGCACGGACACACACGGGCTCTGGCAGCAAGGTTTATTAACCACTCTGCTCTGGAGCTTCTTTCCCCAGTGGAAAATGCTATGTAGAAGTATATCGTCTTTCTTTAATCCCTACTAAACACAAGTGGACATTGAGTTTCCGCTGCACAGTACTAACAGGGTGCACACTGGAGGAACACCGTGCAGCTCCTCCTGGGGAGCGCAGGACACACAGACCTGGCCCCTGCGTGCAGCGGGGAAGGGTGCTCGAGCCGGCAGCGGACCAGTCCTGACAGAGCTGGTCCATAGCCTCCTGCTCCAGGTCACCCCATTGCCCTTCACTGGTGCAGAGAATGGGAGAATCATTGCGTTGCTATGAGAAAGGTGTTAAAGATAACACGGCTACTAGAAAGGGCAGGAAGGAGCATTTGGATGGATGCACAACAATCTGATTTGGTTTGTGCTCACCCCAGCACCTTCCCCTCTGCAGGACACCAACCCCACCACCTCGTGGATGAGCTTCCTATGCCACGTCCAACCCTTCACCCCACCTTCATCCCCTTGCAGAGTCCAGCCAGAGATCTTGTAATCTCCTAACGGATGGCTCAGCATAAACACTTCTGAAAACACCATAGGAAGCGGGAAGAGGCGGCAGATTCATATTCCACACCTGCGCCAACGTGATAACAACCACCCTGCAGCACGGTGACAGGGCTGCAGCTCCCACCCTGCCTCATCCTGGTAGCTGCTGCCTCGGCAAGCTGCGGGCTTGGGCTGCACGTGCTGGCGCACGAAGACAGAATTCATCAGCAACCAGGAGCTCAATTACCCCACTCCAATTAATACAAGATTTTGCAGATACCCCCTTTGCAGCTCTGACAAACAGAGCCAAGGTTGAGGGGATCCGGGGCAGCAGCGCTGGTGCTGGTTACACCCACCCCACCTTACTGAACCCTTTTGCACAGAGGGAGGGGGGGAAGGACCAGATCAGCAGCTGTGAATATACAGCGTGAACGCAACGAGCCTGCTCATGTCAAGCTCGGCACTTTGAGACAATATTAGAAGATAATCATTTCACTTGGCATTGTCTGGAGGCGAGCAGAGCCAGGCTTCTGCAGAGCCTGTGCGAATATATGCACTAGAGGCAGGACTTTCCAAAACACCTATGTGACATAGGGGCAAACCCCCCACAATTTTTCCAGACGCCCCTAAATGCTCTCCAGATCCCCAGCCCGTGATCTGCAGGTGCACGAGCAATCTCCTGGCGCGCAAAGCGACAGAAGTCCAGACCCCTGCTTGAGCAAGGGCTGCCCTTTCCCCACAGAGCCCTACCCCATCCCCAACCTCACCCTTCTTCGCCTCCACCTGGGCTCCGGGGCTGCCCCCAGACTTATTTTCTCTATACTATGCACCCTGCCCCACATTATTGAAATATATATGCCTGCCAACCTCAGGATGTGGCAGAGGACGCCGAGGCGGTGACATGCAGCGGGGATGCTGCCAGCCCGTCAATACAGAGCCCAGCTCGTTATTTATGTGCGCTCACTCCTGTGCCTCCTCAGACACCGCCTGAATCCTAATGCCACAGCCCTCCTCCGAGCGGCTTCGCCGCGTTGCAAAGACAAACTCCCTCAGATGACAGGGGAAGCAGGTTTGTTGCTAAATATGAGATTTTTATGACTGCAGCGTGCCAAGATAAGGAGCCAGGAACAGCCACGTGTGTAGGGGGAGCAGACCCAGAGAGCAAAAAAATCAGTGCCCGGTCCAGGGCACACGTACCAGCACGTAGCTCAGCTCTCCAACCCTTCACCTGCAAGACGTGCTGCCATGGCAAGGACAGAGAAACAGAGAAATAGCTGCTGGGCTCACTTGGGCAGAAGCACCCAGCAGTGCACTTATAGCTTCCTGGCCACCTTTCAGTATCACTTTGCTTCACTCTTTCTGATTTAAAAAGTGATTTGCAGCTTCAAGCAGGTATTTGAAGCAAGCTGAGTGCTGTTCTCAATAAAAAAAGAAATCCCAAAGCCTTCTCCTCTGAAAAAAGGACAGGCTTGCTTTTATTAGGTTGGAATCGCACTTTGGACTTGCTTCTATGTCATGTTTTATGTTTTCCAAGCACTGCATAGGATTAGCTAGTTAATTAATACTCAGTATTATCCTCACAGATGGAGAGAGCTTCTAAGAACTTAAGGTAAAATATTTTAGCAATACAGATTTCTGCCAACCTAAATTTATACTCCTAAGCATAATGAGATTAGTAACAGGAAAAAAACAAAATGAGAGTAATAAAATACAGATCCTTTTTATGCACGTACTGGTCTTTTTCCCTTTAGAAGTCCCATTCTCACCCTACACATAGCGAGAAGGTTTTAAACTCTTTCTTTCATTTTTAACCAAAGTAGAGATTACCAGCCAGGGCGCAAGGACCTCGTGGGAGCTGCAGAACGGCGAGTGGCGTTGCAAGGGACCGGTGCCCCGCTGCGATGCTCCGCAGAGGGGCAAGGCACAGCCAGCCCAAATCGCAGCGGCGGGGGTCTGCCTGCGCACCCCTCCTGCCGCCCAGCTCCCCGTCTGCCCCAGCCCATCGCTGCGTGGGTCCAGCTGGGGGGAGCTGAGCCCATGGTGATGCTCGTACCATCATCCAGCTACTGTGTCTGCTGCAGACCTGCAAAACGTACGGCCACTTGTGCCGCTGCCCAAGCCAGTCGCTGCCCTACGGCTGCGAAAGCATCCCATGTAGGAGTGCGAGATAGAACTGTCTCATCCATGGCTCATTCTCACCTCCAGACTTGAAGATTTTAGAATATTTTCCTGCTCTAAGTCAGGTAGAAAAAAAAATAAAATAAAAATTGCTAAAAGGAATCCAGACGAGGTCACTAAACATTTTATTTTGAAATACTTCTTTTCACACCAACCTGTTCAGCTACTTTCAATAGAAGTTTCAGTTAAATTGTTTTGACAGAGATTTTGAAGGTTGCTTCAAGACAAAAAAAAAAAAATCAGATTTTTAATGAAAAAAGTAAAAATAGGGTATAAATTCAAAGCTGGATCTAGCTCAGGTTGGCTTTGGTTTTTTGGGGAGGGGGAGGCAGAACAGATGATCTCCACAGCTCCTTCCAGCCTAAGCTTTTCCACGTTTCCATGCAAACTATTTTAAAACCCTTTCAAATATTTTGTCAGCAAGAACCTTCTCAAAAAATAGCCTTTTTGTCAATAGTTGAATCTTCGCAGTAAAGGAGTATTTCACTTGAAAAATGCCATTGGGCTCAGAGTGGGCTCCACAGCTTCATACGCCCCCAGCTCAAATCAAACCCAGCTGCAACTTGCTCCCAGTTTTGCTGCTCTTCCCCCAAAATTGCATGGCCCTGTGCTTGGGTCATTCAGGAAGAGCAAATCCTGTGCAATTAGGCAGGGCTGAATTTTCTCTTTTATGTTTCATGCGGAGCTTGCCTAGCCCAGGCTAGAAAACCAAACACAATGGGGATAGCATCACGCTAGCTTAGGGTCCGGCTGAGCCCTGGAGATGCTTTTTGGGTGAACACAGGCTGTTCTGGTATTTGGGGTATTTCCAGCATCTGGCACCCCTGTTTCCCAGCCTCCATCCGTGAGCACCCCACACCAAGATGCCTCTGAATCATGAGTCCCCCAGCCCCAAATCTCCCACCCCTGTGGAGCAGCTCGGAGCTCCCAACACAGAGCTCATCCCACTCAGCACACAGAGCATCACCATTTCCCAGCCACACAGGTACATGAGTCACCTCATCCTTTCGGGCTCTATTTCTGACTCCCAACACACAACAGGATCAATAGCTGAGGTGCCAACATCCCCTTTTATTTTTCCTTCCCCAGAGCAGCATCCCATCCATCCGGGGGCAAGGACATGGCCGCCATGTCAGTGCCATGGCTCGCTGCTTGCAGGCTCCGTGGACTGTTTGCTCCCCAAGCATTTCACTTACGGGCAGATGGGGCTGGTATGATTTAGGGGGTCAGGGCTAAAAGTTGGTGTGGGTGGAGGGAGAGCTGCACATCTTCCATTGCTTGGGCATGGCCAGCTCCAAGGACAACACGCCAGCGTCTCACCTGGAGTTAGGGCAGCTGAGTTTGCGTTGCTCCTGCTCCCTGATGTTATTATGGGAAGCAGCAATTGTTGGCAAGCTGGTAAGAGGAAAAAACCTAAATTCTCTGGGGCCTTAACCAGAGAATCAGGAATAACTAAACAAGGGCAACAAGAGGTCTCCTTGCTGGAACGCTGCTCTCCAGCCTGGGATGAGAGGGACCATGGAGCAGCCCATGCAAGGACTCCTCTCGCTAATCTTCTGCTCCTGTTACACAGGAGGACAAGAAGCATCCCCAGGGCATCCCCAGGTCCCAGTTTTTCCACAGGGAAAAGAGAGCAGATCCAGCCTCGGCCAGGGGAGAACAATGCTGCTCCCTGCTGAGGACAGCCTGGCCGGGTAGACATGGCCTTCCCCTGGGTGTTCCCAGCAAAGTCTAGCTGCTCCTTTGATTCTGGGCAAGGGAAGATGATCCTTTGAGCAGAAGCCTCCTGCAGCCTTCCCAGCTGTGCAGGATTATCATCTCAGTTACACCTTAAAATAGACCAGAGCATTTGCTTCATTCGCTTTGTGTGGAGACAGCGATAATTAGAACAAAGAGGAGCCTGAACTTTGCAGCAATGGGAACTTCAGTGGGGAGAGATCACATTGGCAGGAAAATCAATCTGCTGCAAAAAGGGAAAAGAAAAATCAAGCCACGAGGCTGGAGCTGCTTCAATAAGGCTAACAGCATGTTCAGCCAAATTAAGGGCCCCCAATTAGATGGCTCAGATTAAGAAAAGACTGGCAGAAGATCTGCCTGGAAAAAAAAAATCTGACCTAAATAAGGTATTTTCAAAGATGAGATCAGTGTCGAGAGCAGCTGTGGTCCAGAGCAACGCATCCATCTTGAGCTGGGTCTAGGTCCGAACCAAGAGGGTCCCGCTGGGCTCTCACTGGCCACAGCAGCACTGGTCCCCCCAGCAGCAGGAGGGCCAGGCTTGCAGGGGAGACATCCCAGAAGGAGTTAACACACCACACGCTGCAGGAATATTAATTCAGGCCTCTTGTTTGTAATCTTACGGATTTAATTTTAGAAATTACAGCTCATCAGGAATTACTCACTGAACCTGGAAACAACAGACCGAAAGGAAGAAGTACAGGCACTCCTGCCAGCCGCTTCTCAAAAACAGCGGGACACAGGAGCCAGCCTGGAGAGGGAGCAGAGCCACCGCCCCCAGGGCCACCCAATGCCCGGACCAGGACCAGCACTGCGGGACAGTCCGGAAAACTCTGGCAACATGAAGAGCACCGATGTGAAGCACTGAAGAGGCGATAGAGAGGGTCCCACCGGTGTGGGGTCACAGCTGTCAGCCCTGCTCACCCCACGGCTCAGGGGGTCTCTGCTGCAGAGTGCAGCACCCTACAGCAGCACCCAAGGGTCTGCCCTGCTCTCCTTCTCCAGCAGGGCAAAGGTTACCCCTGCCCAAACCACACAAGAGCCTGAGCATCCCCAAAACCCACGCAGTACGCTGAGCCCCTGCTACAGACACTGCTGGAAATCACTGCAGAACACTTTGGGGTTTGGGGTCCATGATGGGTCTTTTTCTGCTTCTGAGCACCACTCACCCCCACTGCGCGCACAGGGCTTGGGTGGCACGGCCGGATCTCCCTCTGAGCCCCAAATCCTTCTGCCAGCACGTGGGAGTCGGGAGCTCTGAGAAACCAGCAGCAGCGAGCAGCTAGCCGGGAAACGAGAGCACAGCGATGTAGGAGAAAGCCATGTAAGCGCCTCTCAGCCTCCTGGCGTACTGCAGTGCTCCGCCAGCTGCAGCACAGCCCTCCTCGGGTCCCAGACGTGCCAGCAATGCAGGCAGGGCCGGGAGCAGGGCCGGTGCAACCCAGCATCACCCTTGCTGTTTGCAGCAGGAGCCCAGCAAAGCCCCCGCACGGCGCAGTGCCGCTTGCCCAGCACTCACAAGCTGGGAGTGTGTGTGTCGAGCCGGGGGGGTTTCAGGGGTGCGGGGATGTGTTTAAGGTGCTCCTGCTCACGTCACAGGGGTGTGTTGCTGTACATCGCCCCACACCCTGCCCCAGGCTCCCGCTAGTCTCTGCCAGGGATGGAGACCCACCAGGTGCTGCCACCCCATATCCCGACGGTGGCCTTTGGGAGGAGAGGCTGGGTGGGCTCTTGGATCAGCAGCCCGGGGGGAGGGGACCAGGGCTAGGACAGGCAGCCGGGTCCCCAGGGACCCTGCCGTCACCCCCGGACCCGCTCCTGAGGCACACAGACTTCTAACATGCCTGGTGGGCCCAGGAATGGGAAGCTCCAAGGGCTATAGTTAGCCTCTTGGTTATAGAAACACATCGCTCGGTTTCCTAATGGATTCTGTAGGCTACTGAATTCACGTGTGGTGTTTGGAGGGGACAGAAGCCATGCCAGCCTCGGCAGCCCACCTCACCCCATGCCGGCACGCTGCTGCAGGGCTACGCGGCATCCCGCTCCTGGGCCACGCTCCCCCCTTGGTCACGCCTTCGGCGTCCTCAGGGAATCACACAGCTTTATTAAACAACCTCGCTCCGACGCAGCCGTCCAGTTCCAAGGCAGCAGTGGCCACACACACACCACCACTCCCTTTAACAAATAATTAGGCTTTCCTTCAATATTATCTCCACCCTTGCTGGGAGCCTGGATCCTGCCCCCGGCTCAGCCCCCCATCCCAAATGAGACCCACAATCCCCCCCCAGCACCACAGGCTGCAGCCCGCGCTCCCAATCTGAAATTCAATTAAAGCAAACATTATTTTGCTGTCACCCAGTCAGAAAGCATTACAACACGTTGCACATCGGATGCCGTTGGAGGCAAAACAATTCCCATGGAGAGGGAGGGTGTCCCTGGGCGCTCCCTAAACGTCACCCATTTACGATAGTTTTCGAGTTAGCTTTTAGGTTAAACCCAGAGCATTATTGAAATAATCGGCTAAATGGCACCGCTTAGGCTCTGAGGCCTCCAGAAGTTCACCAGAAGGTAAAGGCTCGTGAGTCAGATGAGCTGGTAGGAAGAGGAGACACGGGCAGTGGCTGGTACCAGCCCAGGACCACCCCGATGCTCAGCCCCCCACTCCCGGGAGCAGGGCAGAGCACGGGGGAACCCCACTGAAGCTGGGCCAGCACCCGCCTCCCCCTCCCTCGCCTCCAGCACGCAGCCCCGCTTTACACTCTAATTTCTGCAAAAACGATAAGTTTAATTTGAAAGGGCATAATTCTTAATTTATGTGTTGTCATGAACAAAGACAGCAAAAGTAGGTCATTTCATTATCTGCTGCCTGAGTATTTTGCCAAGGAGCCAAGACATAAAGCTAAACAAAATCATCACCCAAGGTTCAGGATTCGTTTGTGGGAAAAAAAAAATATTACGGTTATTTTTCTACTTGCTTGATTTGCACATCTTGGATTGCAGAGCATATTTAGTTTGGCTTTATAGCATGCATTTATTGTGACTGTCATATTCGATAATGCTGCCTATAGTCAAAGAGCAATCTTTCATGGATACAGTGTCTCAATTTATAATTCAATATCACAGCTTTGAGAACTTGTACAATAAGTCAGCCAACAACAAAAAAGCCTAAAATGTCTCTATGCAAATAAACATGTCAGTGCATGAATGAACACCTTCCAAGAAAGGGACTGCCAACTTCCCTCCTCGCTTCATACTGCCGCAGCCATCTGAAGGACACGAGGATGGAGAAGCCCAACCTGCGGGAGCTGTGCCCATGTCCCGCAGCCTCCCTTATGATTTTGGGAGATGCTGCAGGGCAGGGAGAACAGCTCGTGTGGGACAGCAACTGCACCATCTGCCTTGTGGCTCCACGAAGGAGCCCTCGCTTGCAGGCTCAACACAGAAGACCACCACAACAGCTGCCTCACCACCTCTGAGCAGCACCCAGGAGGACCTGGCCACCTCAGGACACCACCAAGGCTTGGCTTTTCCTCAACACCCAGAGGAAGGTGCCCCACTGCACACAGCCCTTGGGATGGGCTCAGCCATGCCTGGAAGAGCAGCAACAACTCCATGAGAGCCACCTGCACCCTGGGTGCCCCACCTGGCCCCCCCAGCCAGGAGCCCCATTGAAGCCCAAACACCCACCCCAGCTAAGACCATGCTGTTGTCCTACCTGTGTCCTGCCTACTCCTGTCCTGGCTTGTAGACAGGTCTCCTGGGGGACTGCAGACACACAATGCGGGTGGCTTTATCTCCAGCCCTACCTCCTGCACAGCTTCAGAGTGGTGGTGTAACCTTCCTTTCAAGTGCTCCTGGTGCTATTTCACCATGCTTGAGACTAGCGACAAACCTGCTGCCACCACCATGCTGCTCAGCCTCATAAGGTACTGCCTGTGGTGGTGGTGGGGACACTGCTAGGGCCACCTCTGCAGAGCAGCCCAGCCCCTGCTGCTCCCTGAGAGCTAGCTAGGGAAGAGTTGGAACAGGAAGAGCTAGAACAGAGTTTGTATAGAGCTGGGTCCCAGGTGGGGCTGGTCAGGGCAATTAAGACCAGTAACAAAAGCAGGGCCTGGCATGTCTCCCCTGGTCAGAGTGGTTCTCTTGCTGTGAGCAGAAACTATGCACCTCTGTGTGTACTGTTGGGCAGGGGCTAAGTGGTTGTTGGCTTTGGTTCTTGGGAGCTGGAGAGGCTTTGGTTGGAGCTACTGCTGTCACAGGTCCTGGTTCTAACGCTTCTTGGCCCATGTAAGGTAGGTGCAGCAGCCTAGCCCCATCTGGTAGGGTTGTGCCCCCACCAGAGCAGCCTTTCTCTGAGCCTTGAGGAGCATGGTGTTAAGGGGCAGGAGGGGCAGCAGGTCCAAGTGTAGCCTAGGCTGGGCTCAGGATATTCTGGGTGCTAGAGCTTGGAACCATGCCTAGCTCTGCCTGCTGACACGTAGCTCTGGGTGAGTTCCCTGAGCCTTTGCTTGCCAGCAGCATCTCACCTGCAAGGGGCATGCTCCTGTTTCCCACCATGCAGAAACTGTCCCCACCTGGAGCAGAGCTGCCAGTGGGCTCTGGAGCTAGGTGATGTGGGGACCGTGGCTGACCACAAAACTTGATGATATAGAACTTTTAAAAGCCTCAGATAAGCAGAAAGGCAAATAGCAGCTTCTGTATCCATCTTCAAGCCAAGCTTGTGACTATTTGGGGCTGTGCTCATGTACGTTGAGCTGACAACCTTTGTGTGCGTCCCCAGGGCACTGTGTCTTGGGACTGAGCATCTAGTGGGGATGGAGGAGCACACCCCAGGGCCCCCAAAACTGCAGGGGGTGAATTGTGAGTGACACCGCTGCCCTGAGAGCGCAGACCTGGTGTAGCTGCTGTGGGGGCAGACCCTCCTCATCCCTGTGCCAGCGTTAGAGCTCTGCTTTAAAGCAGCCCTGTACATAGGGGGAGCTAGGCCTCACCTTTAATTTTAGGAGGGGAGAAGCACATCCAGTCCCTGCGTGTGGTGCTGGAGGAGTGACAGGGCCCTGGCTAACCAGGGTTTCATGAGATGTTTGGCATCTACAGGTGCTGCTAAGGATTAGAAGCTCCTCTGCCTGGTCCAGTGCCCACCGTGGTGGCAGAGGAGAGCTCTCCCTCCTCCTCCACCTGCACAGGTTTGTGGCCAACAGCAGATGCACACATGGCAAACAGGGCTGTTGCATGGTGATGGCTCCTCAGGCTGCTAACAGGATCCTGGTGCTGCAGAGGTCACAGATCGGCTGACCCCACTGGAGCCTCTGCATGTGCAACTAATTCGCACCGGTGAGACAAGTGAAAATTAAACTCTGCACCCAGGCAATTGATCTGGGGGCTGCTCAGCCTCCAGCAAAGGGCTGCCCTGGGGAAATGCCTTGTAGGTGGAAGGTGGGTCACCACAAGATCCCCCACCTCAGAAACCATCAGCAGGTCCTTGAGAGCGAAGCTGCGCCATTGCCATGAGCATCCACTGCTAATTCTGCCTCTGGAGCATGGCATGCACAGCAGACCGGCACATTGTTTGCAATCAGTCAGCAAAGGGAGAGGGGAGCAACTTAACATACTGAGTCATTTCAGCTCCTAAGCACAACTGAGGAAATTACAAGTTCTAGGACAAGAGGCTCAATTCTTTGAGGATGATGTGAATTGCTGTTGCAGCCTGATGTTGCATGGCCATCTCCTTGCATTGCCAAGGGCCAATTTCTGCTGTACGTTGTGGTTTTTTCTTCTCTAGTACTTGTTGCTGCATCT
The DNA here is from genome assembly GCF_028858705.1 of Grus americana. NCBI lineage: Eukaryota > Metazoa > Chordata > Aves > Gruiformes > Gruidae > Grus > Grus americana. Next base: position 19,235,197 of record NC_072865.1, read on the forward strand.
GTTGTCCTTGGTGGAAAGGTCTCCGTTAACTCTGAAGCCCCAAGCCACTAGCACCTTGTTAATCCCTAGTTTTAGGAGCTCTCTGAGCAGGCTATGGCACTACTCAGCTCATGTGAAGCTTTTTCTTCTCATCTTTAACCTGGGCCCCAGGAGGCAGCAGATTTCCCTAAGAAGTGGGTCTGGTTGGCATATTGGACCTTCTGTTCCCTTCAGAAGGGAGTCTCCTATGACAATGACCCAGCTTTTTTTCTTTATGGAAGCAGTTTTGATGCAGGGCATGGGCTGACTTGACCTTGGTGACACCTCCAAGCTAGATGACCATTATTTGATTCTGTTTCCTCGTACCCATTATGCAAGGGGAGGTGGGGGAGTCGCAGGGCAGATGCATCTGCTTGGAACTTGTCACCATTGTCCCCTGCCCTCAAGATGTTCAGGCAGGAGAGGACAGGGAATCCTCCGTATACCATGCAGGGTGTGATCCCAGCAGTCTATCCTTCTCATGCTCCCTGATGCTCCTCAACCTACTTGCCTCCTCCTGGAGCTCTCTTACTAAGTGGAGGAGCTCCTCCACCTGGGTGCATCTCCCTCGGGTGTGCTCACTGCTGCTGTCCGTACTGGTGTAAGAGCAGGGCACAGCGGGCAGCCTGGCACGGGGGTGGCTGCGTGTTCCCACCGTGGTGGATGCAGAGCTTCGAGAGGCTGTGGCTTCCTGCCGGGTGGATACAATTGCTCCCTGTGAATGGAGCAATGAATGGCCCTGTGAATTATACATGTTTAGTATTCATGCACCTGGAGAAGAGGCAAACATAGTCATTTTCTGTGGAATGACCTTTACCAGCAGCCAATACACTTACATTAAACTTAGAATTACAATTATTAGGTCAACTTGGGAGCAAGTGGAACTTAGATTTATTGAGAAGAGAGAAAAATTTGGTGTTCCTGCCTTCATCCAGCAAAACACTGGTTTTCTCTTAAATAAACCACTTAAACATGATCTCTAGCAGGGAGCCAAGCAGTGTCCCAGTTGTATTTGACAGCATCGCTTGGTTTGGCTGGACAAAGTTTGGGAACTGTGAGTTTGATCCAGCGCCCATTGAAGTGCAGCATGGGCTTTGAGTATCGATCGAGGGGCTTCCATCGCCCGCTGAGGCACGTTGGGTGAAGCCAGAGGCAGGACCCTGTGACCGAGGGGCAGCATCTCCGTTTGGACACTGGGGTTGTAGCCTTGGCTCTGGACTGGCCTTCTGGAGCAAAGCATCTGCATCTCTGTCTTTAGGCAGCGATTTTGCTGGGGCCAGCACGGCTCCTGTGTGTGGTGGTAGCACTATGTGTGCTGAGGGGTTGGGTTTGGGGTTGTCACGGTTTAGAGGAGGTGGCCCCAGCTGGAGGGGGATTCAGTGGGACCAAGGGCATCATGCTGTCCCTGCCCAGCTTTTGCCATGCCCTTGGCAAACCTCTTCATTTGGCACAGGTCAGGGTGCTTCCCAAGGTCAATTCCCTGGGGGATGGGACCCTCCTCCGTTGGGAAATGCTGGCTTGCTTGGCTTCTCGGCTCTCCTTCTACCAAAAGGCAAGTGGTAAATCACCAACACATCACCCAGGGATGAACGAACGGGATTGAGTGGGGCTGAAGGGGAACGAGTTGTGTGCGTAAGCTGGGGGGAGGGTGGATTCTCTTCTGTCTGGTACGCAGCCTTGTTCATCCCTGTGTCCCAAACCCCCGCCCTCTTCCAGCAGCCTCGGGGCTCAGACCCCCCCAGTCGAGGTTGCGCAGGGTCAGGCAGGGCACCCTGCTCCTCCTCGCCCGCATCCCTGCTGCCAGCCTGGATGGGGTCCCTGGCACACCCCACCGCGGGCTGTGCAAGCCCTGTCCATCGGCTGAGAACGCAGCTCCTAACGTGCTAAGTCTGAGCCCTGGGGACCAAACCTTGATCAACACCACGCTGCGATGGGAGCAAGTGCCCAGGAGCAGATCCTGCGCCTGCTGCATGCCAGCACTGCAGAGTCCAGGAAGAAAGACCTCAGGGAAAACAGCGTACAGTCCTTACGCCGTGTCTGCCTGCCCTTTGCACAGGTGCCCCTTTTGCAAGCATCTTCTTTTCCAGCCCAGCTCTCATCCTCCCTTTTCTGCTAAACCCCTACAAAGGCCCTGGGAGATGCAGCAGGACCTGTCCCACCACGGCACAGGAGACTTCAGGCTGGATTAAATACTCTGTCCTGTACCGATCAGAGGGGGCGGACAGCACTAACCCGCAGCAGCGGTGCCCGTCGCAGAGCAAACACGAGGGGACACGAGTCACGGCCTCCAAGAGACCGAGCTGCAGCAGGCGATGCTGTTCCGGCGAGAGGGTGACATGGACAAACCGCCCCGGTTATTACCTGCAGCACAAAGATAATCGAGCAGGGAGCTGTGGAAAGAGCATCGCAGCCTGGCAGGGCGGTTCGGGGATGCAGGCAGAGACATCCAGCCTGGGTGAGTCCGCTCTGCTCGGGGAGAAGCCCTCAGGCCCCCACCCCCCCCATCTCTTTGCCACCCTTGTGCCCGTGGGCACAGCTTGTCCCGGGAAGTCCCTCACGGGCAGACCGCCAGCTCTGGGACAAGGCTGCTGTGCGTCGCCCACGCTCCGCAGGAGGCAGTGGGGTTCTGCGCTCAGCACAGATCAACCATCGGGGTCTTCCTGCCACCCCCCTCTCCCCAGTCACCCTTTCTGTGTGTCCAGCCAGGCTTGTCCCACTCCCAGCTACAGAGAGGTTCACCTGGGGTTTATTGGGGTAACCTCCCCAAAGGGCTCGGGGGTGCCTGTGATAATTTGAGCTCTGCATCTTGACTGGGTTATTGCAAGTGTTCCTGCCTGCACCGAGCTGTCACAGCTGGCGATGGTTTTTGGTGGCACAGGGGACCCCACGGGGTGTTTGGGGATGGTGGTGGCACCACCGTGCATCATGGCAGCCAGCTTCATGCACTGCAAAACTGAAGTCCTTAAGAGCGATGCTGGGGACGGTCAGCGCTCCCCGGCCGGCACGGGCATAGCGAGCTCCTGGGAGGAAAGGGGAGGTGCAGCTCTAGCAAAGGGGCGTACTGGACTGCAGGGAAAAGGAGCAAACAGCTACTCCAGGCATTAACGTGGCACCCCCCAACCCCAAATTAGCAGGCAGAAAGAATTACATTGCAGTTGATATTTAATTTGCACAGAGAAGGCGCAAAGCCCGTGCCTGCTGCAGCCCGGGAGCCTGGCAAGACAAAACGCCCCTGGCAGATTAGCAGCCCCCTCGCGCCGTAAACCTAAAGAATTGTCTCTTGTATTTATTTCTAAGCCCTGTAATGTGCCAGCAGAGTATGTCGCGCTGTAGCTCAATAATCACAAAGCTCTGCACGCATTAACAAGCAATTTCTCGTTAAAGTCCTCGTGTGTGCCATGGATGGGAGCACAGGAGCATCCCCTGGGCTCCTTCGCGTCCCTCGGCTCCGGGCTCCGGCTGCTCAGATGGCTGCTGCCGTGGCGCTTGGCTCCGCTCAGGCGTGTACCGGTGTTTAGGGGCTTTTCCGAGCTCTTTCACCTCCAGCTCAGCAGATGTTTGTGGAGCTCAACAGGCTGCAAGGAAGTATCCGGTTCCTGCAAGGCTGGAATTCAGCAGGGAAAGGGGGGCTGTCCCCAAAAGCCCAGTGCAGGCTTGTGAAAGCAGCATCTGTGCTCTGCTAGGTCCTCAGAGCCCCCAGATGTCCCACGGGATGGCAAGATCCCTGCTCTGGGATGGTGAGATGCCCTCTGGCATTGCTGCCACCCCTGTAGCCATGCAGCTGGCACGGGGGTACCCAGCCCCGCGGTTGGGCTGTGCACTGGCCACAGCCGGCTTCTGCCTTGTGGCCATCCCGCACAGGGGGGATGTCCCGTAATGTCCCCGCTCCCGGGAGGACCTTGTGCCTGCTGGGGTAGGGATGCCGTGGGTGTGATGTACGAGGGATGGGTATGACGAGGGTGGGGGTAAGAGGTCAGCCCCCCAAACCCCGTGATCCCAGGTGCTTGCCAAGAAACACGGTGATGACCCTGGCGAGAGAGCTGGCCACGGGGCAAGCTCAGGGTGGGCAGCAGGAGCGGGTACCGCAGGCGCGCCCCTGGAGCTGGAAGGGGTGGCAAGGGCCTCTAAGTCACATCATGGGCAACGATATGAGTTTTTCTATATATAGATTCTACAGAAATATAATCTTTCTTTTATATAGAAATACATATATAAAATAATTTATTTTCTAGTGAGTTTCTGAGCTGATCTGTCTTGGCCCTTCTTGCCATTTACAGGGGAGGACAACGGTGATTTCTTTTCTCCCCAAGCCCCTTTAGGGACACGCGGAGGGGCTCCGGGCAGCCCTGGAGAGGTGCCGAGGTGCCCACGGGGGTCTGAGCGCAGGTGCTGCCGCCACGGCTGAACACCGCTGTTTTACCTTGGCTGGACACCGCGGGGGGAGATAAAAATCTCCTGTATAAATTTCCCTGGGCACGAGCAGCACTTCACCCTTCCTGACATCGCCCATCCTCAGCGGTGCCTGTCGGGGCTGTGCCTGTGGTGGGGCATCGGTCCTCAGAGCACCCCGGCATCGCCACGGAGCGAGGGAGGGTCTCTGCTTACTGCAAGAAATTCCACCTCTCTGCCTTCCCACTAAAATCCCCTGTAATTGATTTGGGGGAAAACATAAGCTCCAGATGTTCCTCATTTGGGGAATCTCCCCTGATTCCCTTCAGCGGGTGCAGCGAAACCCTGGCCATTTGCTTGCCAGGATCTTCAAACGTATCCCTCGGGAGAGCGGCTGTGGGGGTGGGAATGGGCAGGGATGTAAGGATGCCTGCAGGCAGACAGGGACACTGAAGCTGTGGCAGGGACATCCCTGCCTGCCCTGCCTGCCTCTGGCTCCAGCTGCCTGCACCCCATGTCCCTCCCAGGTAGCTGCAGCCTTGCTGTGCCCTGCAGTCCCTGCAGCCCTTCAAACGGCAGAGTAAGGCTGAGATGGGAGAAAAGCATTTTGTGAATATATGTACATGTACACATGTGTATCTATAGATATAGATATGCCCACCAAGCGTGGGGAAGGAGCGGGGGGGGTAGGAGTGATGTGTTGGAGGCTGTGTTTTTGAGCTGTGCCCACGTGTCTGAGCCCGCCGGCGGCTCCTGACCAAGCCTTTAACAAGGAGTTTCCAACGAGGACTTGGGTGAGCATCTCATTTGGGAGAACGGCTTTTAAGGGCCAAATAAGCTATTTTTACAACTCCCTTGGCTCCCAGAGCAGCCTTGCACTGGGCACGCATCACCCCTCGGCACGTCCTTTGGGAGAGCGGCAAAGTCTCGGGTTCGTGGTCTCCTCTGCTAATTGGGAGGAGATGAAGGCAGGCCGGGATGCTCTGTCCCAGCTCGTTCTCCTTGGCGCTGTGCTTGCCAGACAGAGCCACCAGCACCATGTAGCGGTGCCTGGCTGTGCCGCTGAATGTCTGTGCTGGGATGTGTTGCCGGAGTGGGACGGCAGCTGCTCGGGCACTGGTGTGCGGGTGCAACGTGCCCTCCCGAGCCTGGCACGCCGCTGCTGGCCCTCCTCGCAGGAATGTTGAAGTGGTTCCTGAGGTCCTGGTGCATCTGCCCTTGCCCTTTTCCCAAGCATGGCCCACACAGAAGATGGAAGGCAGGAGGCATTGGCGCTGACATTCAGCAAAGCTGCTTATCCCCATCCCAATCCCTCGACGTGGCCGGTGGTGGCCATCCATCCATCGTCCCAATTAGCCAGTGTGTGGGGAGTGTGTGCAGGGAGTGTGCACTACTTGCACCGAGGGGCTGCGAGGCATCCTGCTGCTGGCCAGGGCTCCCCCGAGCGTCCCCGGAGCTCCCCCTGCACCCCCAGGCCAGGTCTCCACCACGATCCCATCCCACCCGGCGCCTTTCATCTCAGCTCCATTCCCGGCTCAGCGGGAGCAGCCAAACCTGCGCCGGAGCTAATTGAAAGCCGCATCAGAGCGAGGGACGGGGAGCTGAAAGCAGCACACCGCTATTTAATCATCCAGCCTCACAAAGACACGCTCGCTTAAATCCATTGCTGGAATTTTATTTTCAAGCCCGTCACGGGGCTGAAAACGTTATTGAAGCTGTTTGGACACAGTCCCACAAGGGAATTTAGCTGAAGAGCTACTTTCTCTAAGCCAGCACCTTCACCTCCCGGACTCTGCGATCAGATCAGCGCCACAGCTCAGATGAAGTTCGTTGTTGTGCCGCCGTATGCTGCCTTGCAGGATGGCCAAACCGAGCACTGGCAGCTCCGGTCCCCACGTAGGGCTCTCCTCCGTGGGTGGGATGGGTGGCTGTTCCCACCATGTGCAACCAGCTCCACCCAGGAATCCTCGGTGGCATCACTGAGGCAGGCTCTCGCCATCACACTAAACCTTGCTCTCATTTATACAGGCCAGAATTCAGAGCCCCATCGGATTTTGGCCCCGTGTTAAAAGCCGTAAGCATGGCTCTGAAACATTCACCCTCTGCGCGATGCTTGAGGAGATGATTTCTCCAAGCAGATGCCCGACAGCCTCCTGCAAAGCGCATCAAAGCTGGTTTCAGCGTATTGCTGGCCAACCCGCCCCATGCCTCCGTCACCCGTCGCTGCCCGGGCACAAGGCCATCGTTGGATGCAAAGCTCTCCTGCTGCAGAGAGCCGGTGGTTTCCACTAAAGTGCTCAAGAAAGGAATTGCCGTGAGTGTCTCGGGGACACGCTGCAGGAGGAGGGAGGTCTGAGCAAGGTACGAGGAGAGGAAATGCCAGCCTGGGGACCAGGGTCAGGCATCCGGGCTGGTGAGAGGCTCTTCTCCAGGTGAGAGGAGAGCAGGAGCACCTCTGTCTTATGAACAACCTCCCAATGTGTTTAAGAAATGGCAGAATATCACGTAATCCATAGACTGACCTAGATGTCGCAGGGCCCAAATGAAAAAGCTAATTATCACTTTGGCTGTCCAATAGTGCCGCTTCCTCCCCGGGGTGGAGGTACAGAGCTGGTAGGAAGCCATGAAGGGGTTTAAAAACCTCTTGCAGTGTTCATCACCGGCAGTGGGAAGAAGCCCGACGTCCACAAGCAGCTCTGGATCCAGCTGCAAGCGCAGGGACCTCTGAACAGCCGCTCAAAGGGCCGTCCCTCGCTGAAGTCCCACGCCAGCAGCCTGTGCCAGAGGTGGCCCCCACAGAGGGTGACACGCTGGTGGGTCTCTGCCTGGTAGGGAAAGTCCTCATTTCCCTGGGGGCAAACCATGGACGAGGATCTGGCAGCTCCTCTGCTGCTGTGCACCACGCAAGGCTCAAAGGAGCAAGCCCTCTGCCAGCACGTCCATCACCGGGTCCACCTTCAGCATCTTCTGGCCTTCTCCTCCCACCCAGCATGGGTCCTGCCAGCAGAACCCATCTCCTTCTCTGTGGCAGGGACTGAGACTGGCAGATAAATAGCACAGATCTATTTAAAAGCATTTAAAGCCCAAGCAAAGCCCCAAACTATCCATTTCCTTAAACAGGCTGGTTGGAAGAGCTCCAGCTGGGCCATTAGCTCAGGTAAGTTCTCCACCACCCAGCCATGTCGCCTTTCTGCCTCATAAAAAGAAATACATTAAAAATACGTATTTACTCCTGAAATTGGCTTCAGCAGTGCTGAGCATCCCTGGAGTGATGAGTTTCGCTCCACACACCTAGCTGCTTCCCGTGAAAAAAGCTTATTTTAAATTAAGAAAACAGACCGGGGGGGGGGGGGGGGGGCGGTTCGGCTGTGCCGTTAACCCTTGTGTACCACGGCGCGCCCGACGCTGGTGCCTGAGGAAATACCCTTGTGTGTATTAAATCCTGGCTTGGTGGCGGCGATACCCCCAAAGGGATCTTCAAGGGCTGTGCGCTCTCCTGCCTGGAAGGATTTCCTCAGGTTGCAGAGACGGGTGCAGCCGAGCCAAGAAATGCCAAGATGAGGGTGGCGTGGGGCAGGATCCTGCCCTTCACGCACGTTGCTCTGCCTGCACGCCGCAAGGACCGGCTGCGAAGGATGCGGGACAGCGAGCATCACTTTGGTACCCAGGTTTTGCACTGCTCAGCGGAGCCAAGGGTATTGATTTCTGCCCGGGCTGCCGCGGGCACTCGTTGTTAGTCTCTGAGCGCTTCTCAAACAACCCATCTATTTCCCCAGCTCCCTTGCCGTGTACCGAGCTATTTTCATCTCTATTTTGCAAGCGGGGCGTTGAGGCAGGGCGGTTCAGGGTGTAGCACTCCCGGCACTTCAGGTGTTCAGAGCGGAGCTCTGGGTGCAGCTGTACCTGCACGCCGGGCTCGTTTTCACCCCCTAGCACAGGCAGCGCCGCAGCTTTGCCAAAAACCATGGAGGGAAGATGCGACCCCGGGCGCCGGCGGTATCTCACTGAGCCAGCAAAATAAATCGCAGCTCCCAACTCACGCTGCCGGGGCTTGAACCAGCAACGCTCTCCCAGGGGTGGCATGGGGACGGCGGCTTCGCTGTGACCCCCCCGGGGCTGGAGGAGGTTTGCGGCCAGGGGGGATGAGCTCCTTGCTGCTCCTGCTGCATCCATCCCTCCTCCTCGGCGACTCCTGCTCCGGTCGCCCGTGAAGCAGGGCCGGTCGCCCTCACCCTGCTGAGGACCCGGGGCTTGGGGAGCAGCCCCCACAGCGTCTCCTCATCGCTCAGGGCACCAGGAGCATCATTCAGGGTGCGTCGTGAGTGAGAAAAACTAGAGTCCGGTGTGCAGAGCGTGTGTGTGTGTGTGCAGGTGTGTATGCACAAGCACGTGCGTGTGTGTGTGCACGTGGGGACCATGCACAGAGCAGCCCGGGCTGCAGGAGCAGCCTTGGCCTCTCCCGTTGCAATTGTTTTGACACCCCCCAAAGCTCTGCAAGGGCCCCGCATCACCCCGGATCGGGTTTTGCCCAGGACGGACGCCCCCGGGGCTGCAGCACGGTGGGTACGAGGCCTTTCGGTGCTGCTCGCTCCCGGTTGCGCACTGGGCTGGGGACGGGTCGCTCAGAGCTGCAGGGATTTCCAGAAGCGGCAGCTTTCCCAAGCCTGGCATCGTTTCAGCGCATTTGAAACAAGCAGCAGAGATCTTCTGGGAGCCCAGGAAGCGTAAGAGATGCTCGTTGGCTCAGCAAGACTGAGATCTGATAAAGGTGAGGGATCAGACTGATAAACCCCCAAGTTAACTAGCTAAAAAGATGACTGTGTGCAGGCAAAAAGCCCGGTGTAGAAAAGAAATAATCTGCTTACAATGCGAGTGCAACCACCATTCCAGGTTTCCTGAAAGCAGCTAGAGATTCAAAGGACAGTCACTCTGGCAGGGCTTATTTTGGCTTCGTGCCTCAGTTAAGAAGAGAGATGTCTTCTCCGGAGGGATGGCCGCAGAGCCCGGCCCAGGCGTCCCCTCCCGCCCTGCCCTGGCTCCTACCCTGCCGTGCCCCCGGCAGAGGAACGAGCAAGAGCCCATTCCCAACGAAATGACAAACCCGGGAGCAGCAGTGACTCACGTGCTGGGGATGACTCATGAAATCATACTAAGCCGCAGCTTTTTTTGGCTTGGGGACAGAGGCAAAGGCCACTTCTGGCCATGAAGGGGCTTGTGGCCGTTCCCAGTGCCGTGCCCGGGACAGCCTTTCCCAGTCTGTGCACTGGTTCAGCCGTCTCTCAGCAGGGATGCCCAAAATTCAGCTTTGCCTTGTGTTCCCAATTATGAGATGACCCTTTTTCAGGGAAAAATACTTTTTAAAGGGCGGAGGTAACGTGGCCAAACATGACTGGGATGACAAGCATGCGTGACGTCTCCTTGGCCATGGAAGCAGGCGGCTGGCTCAGAGCATCCCCTTTGCTCTGGCAGAGACGCTGGAAGGGGAAACAATTTAAGCGGAGGAAACGCGTGCGATGATTAAACGCCCCTCTCCTCTGGATTAAACGGAGGCGGCCACGGAGCAGACTTTGGCTGCCGGTGCAAATGAAAAGGAGACAGAGCGAGAGCGAATGTCCCAGACCCCTCGCGGCAGTGGGAATCCCAAGCGCCGCAGAGCTCAGCTCTGTCACCACGGGGGCTGTCCCCAGCCACACTGCGCGGTGACACAGCCAGAGCCACCCATGCCGGCTCAGAAGGACACGGGGTGAAAGGGACCCCCAGATTCAGCGCCACCCTCCGGTACGGCCCCTGCCTGTGCCACCAAAGCCATCGCTGGTGGCTGGCTGCCCCAGCCCGGATGGGCAGCGATGGAGATATGGGCGTTTTCTGAGTTTGCAGCGGATTTTTCCAACCCTTTCCCAGGAGAGACTGCACCGCCAATTCAAAAATATCATTTGCAACCGGGAAACTCTTCACCTTGCCTTTGGGCATGAATTTTGCCTCCTGCTTAGCTCAGCCCACCAAGCACCCAGGGTTATTTCACGGCATCTCTTGGTGGCACTGGGACTAATTTGCTTCCAAGGACGCGGTGCACTGCCACGACGAGGGCAGGCTTCACGTGGGCTTTTCCTCCTTTTCCCTTTGCGTGAAGGATCAGCTTCTTGATACGTGGAAACGAATGATGAATTCCTTGTGGGACACAGGGGTTAGTCTGGGGGGATGATGATGAAGCAGTTTAGGAGCTTCCTGGACAGAGGAAGCTGCAGCTGCACTGGAGAATAACGAGAGCATCCGCTTGTTTAGAAAAGGTATTGAAATCTTTTGCCCTGCGTTTAGTCTGATAGCTGCACAGTGGATTAAGCAAAGACATTTACACCTTTCGTTTAACGAGGGCATAACTGAGCATCTGCCTCGCCTTCATTATTAAATACCAACCTCCTGGTAGAAAATAAAAAAGGAAAAATATTTTTTTCTTTTGTTTTAGCATCTATTTTCTTTCTTCCTGGGTACAGCATCCTGCCCTGATATCAGGGGTTGCTGGAGGACACGTGGTGTGGGAGCATCTTCATCCACTGCCACCAAAGCACCGTAACGCAGGAGACCCCTCTTCTGCAAATGGCAAATTTCCAATTTTGCTACAAAATTCATCACAAAATTACCCATTTCCCACACAAGCCTGTGAAACCTTGCGAAAGGAAAGCCAAGCTTGTTCAGAAACGGCTCCCCTTGCCGGCGCCGTCCCTGGGGCAGGTCCCCGGGGGGTCCAGAGGGGTTTGCAGCCCCCAGCCAGCGAGGACGGCTCTCTTCCTCGACCCTCACCCCAAAACTGCACCAGTTGCTTTTCCTGGCTGCTCTCCCATTTGCATTTTGCTTTGAGCTCTTGGCTGGAAGTGGCTCCCGTCGGGACACCCGGAGCCGCAGCCCGACTTGGCGGGACACGGCCGGGCTGCTCAGCCAACGTCCCTGGCCACCCATGGGGGCTCGTGCCACCGTCCCCTCTTGTGCAGCAGCGTGAAAAGCGCTGGGCCAGCGTTGCTATTCAGCGCCGGCTATTTATATCCCGAGAGCGAGATGAGGACCAGCCGCGCAGCTGAGCCAGCCCGTGCGAGCGGGGGATATTTTTAAGCATGGGTTTTGAAAAGGTTGGTAATGAACCCACAGCTTCGCTCAGCAGCAGCAGCTGCGCCCGCTCCCCAGCCCGCTGCCCCCAGTCACTGCCCCTGCCCGGGGGGGGGGGGGGTAGGGACCCCCATCCTGGCCCGGGGGTGATGTGCATTTGTGTGCTGAGCTCTGAGCGGCGAGGTCAGGGCGCGGTGAGACGAGCTGGCACAGCGCCGGTGGCTGCAAACCTGCTGTCTGGCTCAGGACCGGGCTCTCCGTGCCGGCCAGCCCGGCTGTATCCTCCCGACAGCCTGAGCTAGTACAGTCAGCGCAATTACATCCCACTTTTAATTGGCTGCAAGTTAGCGGATGCCATTTGGGCAAATCAAGCGCGATGTCTGAGCCCTTTGGCCAGCAGGTCCAGCAGCTCTGCTGTGAAAAAGATCTGCCCTTGCAGCAGCCCTCAGCATCCAGCTGGTCCCACTGCCCGCTCGTGTCCTCGTGCGTGGCTGTGGTGGGATGGGTGCCCCATGCCCCTCCCGGCCGGGTCCCTGGGTTACACGGGTGACAGCCGAGCTGGGCCAGGCAGGATGAGCCCCACCTGCCCCCGGGCCCCGTGCTGGTGCTGACACCGTCCTGGCACACGGGGAACTCGCTGTGCGGGGGCTGCACCGTGCCCCCACCGCGGAGCACCGTCCTCCAGCCAGGCGGCTGGGGCTGCAGGCCTGGTGCTGCGGGGATGGAGGGGGGTTAACGCAGACACTGTGCTGGGTCTGGGCCCCTCGTCTGCCAGGGACAGGGTGATGCCGTGCTCAGCCCAGCTCTGCACCCCTCTCCCCATCATACATCCCGGCTGAAAGCTTCACCAAAGCCCCATTTGTGCTCCCTGGGCACAGCCGGGCTGTGGGTGGTGTCCCTGCAGGACCCTCGCCCAGGACCCCCCTGCAGCAGGCAGAAGGAGTCCCTGCCTCTCCCTGAGCCCGGCACCGTGACTGCCAGCATCGCCCCTTCCCTCTTGCTCCCCCGTACCCACTGCCGGGTGTCCCAGCAGGTCCCAGGTCTTGAATCCCCACGGCTGCGCACCGAGACTCATCCAGACCTTTTTCGGGGCTCCTGGGCAAGGGGGGATGACCCCCGAGCAGTTCAGGGAGGACCCCCTCCCCCAAAGGGCTCCCCAAAGCAGAAGGGAAGAGGTGGGGGTGCTGGGGGTGCTGGAGGTGCTGGGGGTGCTGGGGCACCTCTATGCCAGGGCTCCCCGAGCCGAGCCCGGGGATGCACCCAGCACCCCGCTGGGAGGGTCCCCGCAGCATCCTCGTGCTCAGGGATGCTGTGGGGGCTTTCTGGGGGATTTATGGGGAAATTTGAAATGTCCCCTCCCGTTCTCCTCCGCCCGCAGCCTGGCTGGCTGGAGCAGCCCTGGGAGGCAGCCCCAGCGTGGGGTGGCTGTGTCGGGGCCGGGGCAGAAGGAGGAGCCCCCCGGGCTGGCAGGGAGCTGGCGGGGTGCAGACGGGGTGCTTTCTGCCCTGTGGGGACACACGCAGCCATGCAAAGAGGCGGCAGCTCCGTGAGCAACACTTTGGGCATCAGCAAGTGGAAATCAATACAAACAACGGGAGCAATTTGGGGAGGAAAATACTGAGTCATTTTCAGCCGGAGTTTAGGGAAAAAAAGTTTCCCTGAATGCTAAACCAAATCAAATGTCCCAGGTTCCCCTTTTTCTTTTCCATTTTTCTCCTGAGAAAACAAAGTCCCCAGCTCAAATCTAAGCTTTTGCCTAATTTCATCAGAAATCAGCAGGACTATAAAGTAATTACAGCTGAGTTCCCAGGTTGAAGATGGGCCCTTGTCTGGAGCAGGGGGTGCAGGAGCCAGCCCTGGTTCCCGCTGGCCCCTTGAGCCTCTGCGCCAGGACAGCTTTGGGGACCACCATCACCCTCGGGGGACTGCCACCCCCCCTGGGGACAGCCCATGGCTGCGGCCATTCCGGCTGCTTCCCAAACAGCCCCCCGATGCCCCGGCTGAGGTTTCCTTGCCTGCGAAGGGGAGAGAAGGGGATGCTGAGTGCGAGCCTGACTCCGTCCCTTGTGCTTGGGGAACGCCCCAGACGAGAGGAATGGGGTGGGGAGCAGCACCCTAAACCCTCCAGACCTCGGCTGTTCCATCTCCCCATCCCTTTGCATGCCTGCAGTCAGGTTTTTATCCTCTCCGGGGCTAATCCAGCTGGCGCAGAGACCAAGTGAAAAACTCCTGCTGATCCCAGCCGGGCAGGTTGGGACCCCGGGCAGAGTGGTGGAGAGCAAGCCAGGAACGCTCTTTGGGGATGGACACCTTTACCCCCCACAATAAAACACGGGAGGTGCTGGCAGATCATGGTGGGGACCCACCAAAGCAGAACCTTCCTCCCCAGCCACATACTTTGCAATCTATGTGATTTATTGTCATTTTCCTGACTTTTTTCTCCAAAGCCAGGTGGGTTGGAGCCTCTGGGCCGGGGAAGACCCAGGGCTGGGGGCTGCCGCAGCTCTTCTCCTCCATTAGCTTTCTTATTGAGTTGTCTCTCGCACCGTTCATGGCAGCGAAATCCACTACAGGCATATTAAGGATTCTCCATGCAAAACTGATAAGCTGAAGGCTCATTATTATCCCGCAAAGTGATTATCTTTCCTTGATGAAGTCTCATATTTGCCCAATTTCAGATGGAAAACTTCCCCTTTTCAATTTGAGACTAATTCATTTCTTGACTCCTGGTTACAGTGCAAGATATCACAAACACTCCCGGCCTCTGCTGGCTCTGATTTATATCGTTAAGAATCATTTACTTGCAATTAAAATGAGCCTTCGGGGCTTTTGCAAACAAGCCGGATTAGCTAACAGTAAAACATTAGTTTTTCGTAAACAGCGACTCCAGGCTATGAAACCGGCTGGGAGGGGATGGAACCAGCCGGAGCCACCCCGGGGCTGCGGGCAGAGGAGAACGGGAAGGGACATTTCAAATTTCCCCATAAATCCCCCAGAAAGCCCCCACAGCATCCCTGAGCTGGGATGCATCCCCGGGCTCGGCTCGGGGAGCCCCGGCATAGAGGTGCCCCAGCACCCCCAGCACCTCCAGCACCCCCAGCACCCCCACCTCTTCCCTCCTGCTTTGGGGAGCCCTTTGGGCGATGGGGTTCTCCCTGCACCACTCAGGGCTCATCCCCCCTTGCCCGGGAGCCCCGAAAAGGGTCTGGATGAGTCTCGGTGCGCAGCCCTGGGGATTCAAGACCTGCATCCTGCAGCACAGGCCGCGGGTGGAGGTGTCACCTAGCAGCATAACTTTCATAATTAAGATAATTAACAACAGGATCGTGTAATTGTCAAACCCTCCTGCTCTTGGCTCCTCTTTTACAGCTGCTCCAGGCTCAGAGCAACAAGAGGACAAACCCACCCCGTACACATTAACAGAGCGTTCCAACAACCCCCTTAAAACATTAACTTGGCCCAATCCTGAGGATTTAAAATGCAAATGCCCCAAATCCCAGCAGGGAGACCCAGCACCCTGGGCTTTTCGGAGAAATAATGAGGACGAGCAGAGTCGGGGTAGGGGAGATGCCTGGCAGCCCCTGTGCCCCCCTGCAGCCGGGTACCCAAGGGGCTTGGCATCAGCTGGTGGAGGGACCTCGGAGCTCAACCACGTGGAGAGCGACCAAGAAGGGTCTTGAAGTCACCGGGTGTCAATATAGCACAAACCCAACGCCGGGCTCTTTGCAAAAACCTCCAGCCATGCTTAAAAGTGGAGATACGCTCTAGCAGGATGGTTTCGTGGAGTCGGCCCGTTCTGCTTTGGTAAAAGCCGGAGGGATTCTGTGGTGTGCCCAGCAGTGGGGGGGGCAGGGGGTCACGCCCGGGGCCAGCTTTCAGCCAGGACTCCTGCCGCACTTGGAAAGCACCTGCTTGGGTGGCTGGGTGCGATTCAGCAAGAAATGGGGGGGTTTAGAAAGAAATCATGATCGCTCTGGGCTGCTCCAGCCCCGGTGTAGGTGGGGGTATGCAGGCGGGGGGTACGTGGGCGCCGGCAGCAATAAACTAATGATAAACTCTGGAAGCGCCATTCCTGCCTGTCTTTGTACAGTGGCCGAGGGATTTAAATCGGGGGGTAGGATTTAAATGAGGGGGGATTGGGGAATTCTTTTGTTTGTTTTTAGGAAATGGAATGTACGTAAACCAAATGTAAAATTGGATTCAGTTTTAGGAAAGCAGTTGGCACGCTGGCGTTTCCCAGCCCATCGCCTGGCAGGGCGGACGGTCGTGGCGGGGGGGGGACGCACAGCTGCCGCCGGGGGGTCCCAGCATTACGTAGTGCCCCAAGCTCTGAAAAGAGCACTAACTTTGCAGATGAAGCAGCCTGCAGTTCTTTATGTTTTTAAGGTGAGCTTTCCCCATCTCGGGCATGGGAGAGGGCAGGGGAGGGCTGGGCTGGCTGCCCCCGGCGCTGCGAACCGCAGACCGCTCTCGCGGGGGTTTGTCAGCCCACCTGGGTTTGAGCTTCGAACGAGCGGTTTCTTCCAGGCCCGGCTGCGAGCCCCACGGGCCGCGGGTCAACGCCGTGCTCGGCAGGGCGGGTTTTGATGTGCAGAGAAATAAGCGGCTGTAAAGCAAAGCCTTGCTGTGAGCCCACCCCGCGCGGCAGAGCCGGGGCGCAGCCCACGGCAGCAAACGCTGCTGGCGGCGAGTGCAGAACAGACCTGTGCTTGTGTGCTTCTATCAAACGCCTCCAACGGCAGAAAGGGCAACTTCCCTTCGATACCAAAGTGCAAAACTCACACATGCCACGAGCAAATCATCTGTACATTTAATTTACAAAAGCAATTAAGTTTATTGTCTCTCTGGGTTGCTGAAGCCAGGACAAGTGATGGGGATTCTTCTACTGTTGCGCACCCACAAAAGCTTTGCCGCCTCTAACTGTGCTGTTTCCTTCTTTTATTTGTCAAAATAAACTGCTTTTGCACAGAGGTTGTAATCTCCAGGCTTTGCCAGGCAGATCAGCCCCTGGCCTCAGCCACGGGAGGGAACACAGCCCCTCGCCAGCCCTTCCGGAGCATCCCCGGCTGGCTGCCGGAGCCTGGCCGCGGTGCGGAGGTGCAGCAGGTGATGGGCGGCCGTATTCAGCTCCAGGGATGGACTCTGCCGGCTGGAAGAAACGTGTCTCCATGGGAAGCACAGAGACCTCCCCAGCCTGGAGCTGCTGGTCTGCCCACGGTGAGATAAATTCGGGATAACGTGTCTTTCTGAGCGGCTGCCCAGCAGCAGGTGGATGTTATCCCCAGGTGCCGCCTGCCCACGTCGCGTTTTAAGGGACCACAAGCAGCTGCCTCTTGCTGAGGTGGGGGGGATGAGGAATCATCTGCACATGCTCACCTACAAATGGCTTAGAGAGGGAGTAGCCAGGTGGTGGTAAAGACACAGAGTGAGGTGATTTATGCTCCCTGGCAAGGAGAACACTTACTTTGCTTGCCTGGCCCTAACCCCCTGCCTGCAGCCAGCAAAACTGTGCTGGACCAAGGGAGATGGTGGTGCAGGATGCTGCAGTTGTGCTCCTGCCTGTCCTCCCTCCGTGCTGGGGTGGGGATGGGCTGGGCTGGGTGCAAGGGGAGCTGAAAGAGCCCGTGGGGTTTGCATGGGCTGTGGCAAGGTGAGGCCATCAGCAAGCGCTGGCTCCGGTGGCTCCAGCTGAGCTATTAATTTTGCAGCCTGTTTGTTTGGTGCTTCGGTAACTGGACAGAAGCCTCACAACCTGTGTCAAAGGTGTTTATGTCTGCTCTAATTAAGAAGCCTGAGGATGCTGCAAAGCTGCTGTGAGCGTGTCGATGCTGTCTTCCCTCCAGAATGCCAGGCAGGAAGGAAACCCGGCAGAAAAAGGTTGGCATGGAGAAAAAATAAATCATCTCCCAGCCATCACCATGAGAATGACCCGGGTCAGTCTGCTGGCAAAGCAGCTCCTCTGCAGGGGAGGCGGCCGTGCCCCGGCTGCTCAGCCCTGCGGCAGTGCCAGGGGCCAGCAGGGTTGGGGCTGCTCGGGGGGGCGCGGGTTTGTGTGGGCTGAGATGCTCGGTGATGTGGGTTTCTGCATCTTTTTGCTGGGAGAGCTGACTGTCATGGCTTGTCATGGCATTGACTTGTGGCTTATCATACCGCTCAGGGTGCTGCTGACATAGCTTAGGAGCATCTTCCCAAAAACTTGGTTGGGGAGGAGGGGATGCAGTCCCCTGATCCATCACGACTCCCTAAGCAGTTGGTGATGGATATGGATGTGGAGCTGAGCACTGAGGCTGTGGTACCCAACGGAGATGGTCCTGCTGCCTGCCAGGCCACCTTCTGCATCCCTACCCTATGCCTGCCCCTCTGCCAGCAGAAACAGCTAAGTGCCAGTTTTGCAGCAGATTTATCTTTTTTTGTTAATAGTATGAAGTAAAAAAAATCATTGAAGAAAAAGTTCAGGGGAAAGCCCTGCCAGGCTGATGCAGAGGGCTCCTCCGGGTGTGCATCTGTGGTCGTGTCTGTCCTCTGTCTGCCAGGAGGAGAGGTAGGAGAGTCCCGGGGCTGGGGCAGGCAGCTGCCTGCACGGGCAATCACTTATGCCTTCTGGTCTGTGCCAGCACATCAGCCTTGGACAGGCAGTCATAAGCACTTGCAAGTTTTATGCAGTTTCTTTTTATCTAAATTTGGATGCAATTCCAATGTAAAGGATGTGGTGCTGGGCCAAAGCCCCCCAGCATGGCAGCCTGTCCTCGGCAGCTCCTGGGGGCTGACGGACAATTCAAGGGTCTCTGAGGGGCTGAAGGTTTCTGGAGCTGGGATGGTGCATGGAGCCCTGTTCTTGGTGAGCATTAATAAAGCTTTTTTTTCCCTGAATTTGCCTAATCCCTTCTCAGCCCTCTGATGGGTTTTGGCTTCCAGAGGTCTCATGGCCATGAAGTCCCCAATTCGGCATTGCTTGGAAATGCCCTTCCTTTGCTCACAGCCCCCTCCCTGATGGTTTGATTGCTTGAGCAGAAGGGGAAGGTTTTCCCCCCAAAGGGTCTGTCTCTCTCAGCCCACCCAGGCTGGTTCCCCTCCTTATGCTAAAAATCCCTCGGGCTTATCCGCCTGCCACAGCAGCTTCCCCAAAAGCTCTGCCAAAACCCTCTCTTGTAAACCGAGTGACGCCTGTGTTTCCTGCTCTTCTCATCAAAGCAAAACCAGAGAAACGGCTTTATCGCAGAAAGCGGAGCGAGAGGTGGCAGAAGCCAACCAAGCTGCTGGGATGCTGGGGGTCTCTGCCTCGCCAGGCGCAGGGTAAGCCTTCCCGCAAGCGCTGCGGCGGCTGTAGGTGAGCAGGGAGTTACACCCTGGCTCTGCCACACAGCTAAAGCTGCTGGTGCTTGTACAACGGAGAAGCGGTCAGAGCGCTGGGAAAATCACCACCCTGTCCTTTCCCGCTGTAAGGTACCTTCTTCGGGTGCTATTTTAAGGCTGCTCTGCTGATCTGGGTGATGGATGTGTTAGAGCAATCCCACCAGATTCTGACCTTCCCAGCTGTGCACGGTGTGGCAGAGTCCCGCTGAGCTGCTGGAGCGGCGTCCTGCTCCAACACCGTACGCTACAAGCATGAACTGGCCTGGGAAACCTTTCATTAACCGCAGGCTCCTAGAGAGGCAATTGGCTTTTATATTCTGGGTTAAAAGCTACTGGAACACTTTACAAGCCCAGATTAATTGCCTGATTCTTTCTTGGTATTAGAAAAAAACCCCAACCAACCACCCCACAAACTGGGATACTCGAAGAAATTTTCAAAGCATTAAAATGGCCAAGAAGGAGAAATGGCTGCGTAGAAAGAGAAGAGAAGAAGGACAGATCTCTGCTGGTGGGTGGTGGCTCTTGCCCTGATCACCTGGGAGGTGGCTCTCACCCATCCTGGGTCCACGTGGTCCCCTGTAAGGGAGCAGCCTGGGCTCTATAGACAGGCCAGCCTTAGGAGGAGGGTGTCCTCGATAGGAAGGTTAACGCGCTGTCGCTGAGAGCCGAGGTCACTGCTCAAAAGGCAGCCCTTGCCTCCTGAAGACCTCTGAGTGGGACACTAATTCCCTCTAGTTATCAGCCGTGGCTTCCTCTGATTAGATGCGGTATTTATTTGGTGACTGGATAATTTGAACCTATAGAGTTATTAATTATGACCTTAATCTGATCATTGCTTTGTTGCATTTTTAATTAGCTTAGTAAAACTGAAGTCATTTAACTTGGTAATATACTTGCTTAAGTGCACGTCTGATTGCATATCCTTTTTATATCCATCAGAAGCAGTTGGGACTGGCTTACTCCATCAAACTGCAACCTGGGGCATGAACTCTGAGCAAACCTCAAGTAATATTAAGTTTACAAGCAGGCTGCTCCGCTTCTAAGCGGCTGAGTGGTCCCCTGTACCTGTGTTATAGCTGGCAGCAGGAGCAGGGTGAGGATAAAATGCTCTGCTGCCAGGCGGTGGGGGAGAAAAGGGGGATTTGAACCCCAACGAGTGTGCAATCAAGAATCGGCTATTTTCTGATCGGCACGAGGAACCACTTCATCCAGACACAAGGTTTAGAAGAGCACAAACCCGAGTGTTTTAATGGGTATCGCACCGCCACTCTGAGCAGAGGGAGCTCAGCCTGTGCACGCTCTCATGGCTATCGCTCAGTGGAGACTTGCAAGCAGATGGATGGTTTGGAGTTATCTGCTCTCAACGATTTTAGTGATGCTCACAGGAAGCTTTTATCCTCGTCTCTTGGAAGGAAACCGATGCTGCTAGCAGAGGCCACGGAGCTGGGCAGTCTCGACTGCATCCCAGACCTGCCAGCATTAAAACACCCCAACCGCACAGGGCAGCGGGGCTCAGATTTTACAGCCTCTGATGCTGACATCTGACGACACGTTTATGGTTCAAGGGCTGAGATTTCCCTGATTTGGGATCTTGCTGCATTCCCAGCTCTCCTGGGTTACACGGGGCAAATCATTCCCTCGGTTTCCCCATCCGTAAGGAAGGGATAATGGTGCTGGTTACTGAGCCCTTCGAGAGCTGTGGATTCAAAGTGCATGCACTAGGAGGGGTTTATTATTGCTCTTCCCAACTTCTCTACTTTTAGATTTGTACGGAGTTTCAGATGGCTTCCGCAAATGTCAGGAGATACTGCGGGGCTCTGCCTGCCCTGAAAATACGTGCTGCTGCTCTGCACCACAAAGTATCTGCTGCACTAGCCCCCAGGGCCGCATCCATACCCAGTGGGAACTGCTAAGTTGACAGAGCAATGGAGGTTTGGAGGAGGTGCTGGAGGTGAGCATGTGGGATGGAATTTTTAAACCAAGTATTAGCACAAGAAAGTGGCGCTAGTTTAATAAAAAGCCATGTTTTGCCCTTTTTCTCCCCTCCTGATTGCATTGCTGGCCCTTGTGCCAGGCTTTGGCCAAGCCGCAGCGGAGCCAGGGAGGCAGAGGATTGCAGCACAGCTGCAGTAAGCCGAGACCAGAGCCTGCGCAGGTTTACCAAAACTGTGTTGCAATCACACCCTAAGTGGGCAGAGGCACTGGGATCGTTAGGCACAAGAGTGCTAATGAAACCAAACCACTTCCCTGCCATGTTTTCTACTTTCTCCCACTTTACTGCTTAATTCACAGCAGGGCAGTTCCACATCCATCCTCTCGGGACTGAATTTAAGCAGAGCTATATTTAATCATCTGTCTCATTAATCCCTAATATTCTGTGTGCAGGCCTTGCAAACGGAGTTGTGCAGGAAGGCAGCGCTGAGGTGGGAAGGAATTAAACAGCTTTACCCTAATAGAAAGCCAAACTACCAGTTCCTCAGCTGCCAAATGCTGCAACTCTACTGGTTTCACTGGAGGACATAGCCCAAAATCTCCTGCGTGCCCAAGCATCGTGTTGCAAAAGGAGGAGGATGCTGTGGAGCCGGAGCAGGGCGATGTTTGTCTCAGAGCTAGGCCAAAAGGGCTTCTTGATGGTGTCTGCACTGGGCAGGTCCTGTTACGGCACAGTTGTCCCTGACCCCTGGGAGCTGGTGGCACCTGGCTGGGTGACACAGGTGATGGTGACCACCTCCAAGTTATCCGGGGTGAGCGTTTCCTTCGGATTGTGCCTTTTTCCCTGGAAAATGCAGGTGGCAGGACCAGTCCCCACCTGCTACAGGGCAAGGGGTGGCCCCCATGTCTGCTGGCCGTGGGGCTGCAGCGGGGAAGGATGCGGCTGCAGAGGATTGCCATGGCTACGGGCACTTTCCTCATCATCCTTGGGGTTTTTCACCAGTGCTCAGGGAGATGCACCCCAAAGCAAAAGGCGCTGGGATTTCAGACCCCTCTCAACACCCATGTTCCCCAGGATGGGGAGGTTGGAGTCTGCTCCCCAGGAGGGAGTAGGGGACGCTGTTTGGTCATTCTACTGGCCTAAATTAGGCAAGTGAAGGTACTTCATTTTGGCTTCAAACCATCCTTCCACATGCTACTGCCTGTCTGAGCACCAGGCAAAAACAGTGGGGAACTCAGTAAGGGAGGGAGACTCTACACAGCCATAATTCTTAATTTATGTTCAGAAGCCATGCAAAATTATTCCAGTCCCTGTCCAGCAGTCATGCGATGCTTGCTGTCTTTCCATCCTCTGGTCTCTCATCTTTGCTCTCCCTTTCATCTCTTCTCGTTGCTCCTCATGACATGTGTCACCTCGGATTATGGTCCCTTCCTTCACTGGGCAGAGACCCATGATGCCCGCTCTCCACGCTGGACCCTCGGCAAGAGGCAGCTCTTCCAAAACACAGCGCGGGGAAAAAAAAGGCAAGTTTAGGCAGACAATACTCCTCTGGGGGAACTCCCACAGGTTCCCTCCTAAAAGCTGTTAAATCCCCAAAGCATCCCTTTGACACAACATCTGTGGGTCTACAAAACCTGTCCTTTCTCCCTGATCTGCCAGAAGAAGCCTGTACTTAAGGAACCACAGACCGCACCTAACTGGTGATAATTAACACCCAGGTATGAAAGCAACAGTCGGCACACCTCAGGGTTGTGATAATTTGGGTTTGACTGTGTCCCTGTGTGAACTGGCTCTTCTTTGGGGTGCTTGCACCCTGTTTTTGGGCACTACTCCTTCCTCCTTGTTCCTCGTTACCCCGTCCAGATCTTGTTACTCTTGGGCATTGTGCAAGCAGTGGGTGATGGGGACTGGCACGCTCTGTTCCGGCAGGACAAATGAGGTTGGTTTCTTTTCCCCAGCATTTCAGCTATAAATAATTGAGCATTTTAAAACTCCATTTCTGCCACAAGACTCTAGAGGAAAGGGTTTGGATCTAATATACAGATATATTTTTAAGCAGTGAGAGATTGATTTGCGCTGCTCCTGCCCAGCTGACACCCCATTCAGTCACCTCGGAAAGACTCAGCCTGCTCCTGCAAAGAGGAAAAGGTGCTGGCTCCTGAGCAGCCCCGCTGCAATACTTGTGCTCTGGGACACAGTGCTGTCCCAAGCCATCGCAGTGGCACCTGGGAGATCTGCCACTCTGGACAGGGCGCAGCATCAAGCAGAGGAAAGCAAATGCCGAGGGCAGCCAAAGCCAGGGCAGCCAGGGACCTGCCCATGGGAATGGGCCCACATCCCCTGGAGTGGGCACGGAGCAGACCTCCCCCATGGTTCAGTGTGTTTCTGTGTCTTAGGTGGCTGGTTTCCAGGGAGGAAAAACAGCTCAGAGCCTCAAGGTCTTTCAGTTGGCTCTTCCTGTTGTTGCTTTCTGAAAATAACAATAGTGGGAGGTTTATGTTCCTTCTCTCCTTTCTTAATTCGCTCTTTTCAGTGATGTTACAATTGCTTAAGTGGAGCTTTCCCTGACGTGATGTCAGGGTAAACTGTGTGGCAAAATTACAGCCAGCTGAATTAGCGCTGTTTGCTGCTGCTCTCAAGCACTTGAAACAATTACTGGTTTTCTAGTGCCTAGGTGGGTGGAGCGTGATCTCTCCACCAGCTCCCAAGTCTCCAGTTCTCTCCGTGCTTTGGATGGCAACAAGACCTGTCCAAAGTGCAGCGCAGGCTCCTGGGGTGATTTGGAGTGCCTGACATCGTGCCTGCAGCTCCCTCTTCACAGCAATGCCACCTGTGGATCCCGCCAACAAGCTGGTGAGCAGAAATAAGCTCAAGTTGCCAAAACTTTCCCAGAAAGATCCAGAAATAAGCAAGTACCAGGTATATACATTATTTCCCACCCACCCCCTTTTTTTTTGACCTAATACAGCTATATGCACGAGATGGGCGAGACCCTATATTTTCTGGGAAGTTGCACAGACAGCCCTTCAGCACCTCATGCCCTGTGAGCTGGGCTCAGGCGGGCTGGGGTGAGTCTATCTGTTCTGCCCACACTTTAAAGCTGTGTAACTAACCCAAGATAGCTCATCCTAAAACCAGATTTTCTCTGAATTTGCTTAAACTATTGGACAAAGTGGGTTGAGATAAGTAAGAAAAGGACAGGAGAAGAAACAAAGAAACATGAATGCTCCTGAAAGAGAAAGCCGAGGCAAGGATACTGCTCTTCTCATTGGCAACTGCACACAGGCTGGATGGATCCAGCGGGATAGGTGAGACTTGAGTTTGGCATTTCTGCCTGTGTCAAGTGTGCAGAAATATATCCTATGCAGTGACCAAGCTTCTGGAGAGCTGGGGGTGAGTGTTCAGAGGCATGGGAAAGCCCCAGACGTACCACGTAGGAGACATCATTGAATCCAGCAGGATGCTTCATCAGTCAGAGTTACCTTTTCCTCCCTCACATAAGAAAGAGCAGAGATCAGCAGAAAAAAATTGCTGGGTGTGATGCTCATCCTCTTGCTACAATACCACAGGAGGTGGGAAACCCTATTAATTTTTCTCCTGGTTAAAAAAGACCCTGGTAAAAGGATTTATTCAAGTCTTGTCAGAATATGCTGCCCTGTTCTTCCCTCACCCCAGGGAAAAGACATGCAGCATGGCCACTTGCCCATGCGGACAAGCTCAAAGATAGGGAGGAAATGTGATTTTTCCCTGATGACTTTCCTCCCAGTAATCTTAGCTGCTATTTGTAACGGCAGCAGATACCGCATCCTCAGACAAAATCTGCTTTTCAAGTGATGTCCCTTTTTATAATAAATGCTGCCAACTCCCAGAAGTGATAGCTCACAAACAATCAGTGAAAGGACAACGGGAATGCTCTTTGAGCTGCTGTGCAGAATAGATCATCCACTGTACAGCAACAAATCAAATTTAGGGAGAAAGAATTTGGAAACAAATTACCAGCCAGATATTTCAAGCTGACAGCAATTTGGAGCAACTTAGGCCTGTCTGGTAAGAACTGTATTCCTTTTATTTCCCTGTCAATAGCAGCTACCTTATAAGATTGGTTTCTCGTTGATAATTCTCTTGTCTGGAACAGAAACTCCTGAGTACACTTAAGTTGATAACTCTCTCTTTGATCACATTTCGGTAGCAATGCTTTTCACCTTGACAATAGGATTTCTCCCTGTGGATGAAGTTTTGGTGCCTAAAAAGCCACATGGCTGTGCGGTTTCCAGCCTCACAGCCTTCTGGTGCAGTGCAGGCAGCATGGTCCTCGGCTTGGACTCAGGGCTGGGAATGGCCAGGATACGGGATCTGCAGGGATACGAACGCTAACCTGCTCTGCCTCAGTTTCCCTGCTAGTACAACAGGATAAAAACTGCTTGTATGTATGTCTGTCTTCATGGGAGAGGGATAATTACTATCTGCTAGTAATATCTTCTCCTCAGAAATGCTGAAAGGATTAAGGGTGCTCTTCCACGCCAGCCTGCAGTGTTGACAGGTGAGGACATCACCTCTTCGTGTGCCTAGAGGAGCGATGTAGAGCTTCGTATGGCATGTGCAAGTTAGCAGGAGCTAACACAGGGAAGGAAATATCAGATATGGTGCAACCGCAGGCTTAATGTACGCACGCAGCCCTGCCCTCGCTCTGGGTTAACATAGCAGGTGGAGTTCAAGCGCGGTGTCGCCAAGAGAGACGCTTGGGTGGGGGTGGAAGTTGGGAACGGTCCCGCTCGGCATGCACGGGATGTGCATTTCTCCAGCATCCCCTTGACATAGCACTGAGGACTCATGCTAGATGTGTTAATTATGGAGGCAGGTCATTAATGTCAGTCAGTAAGCACAGAGAGGACGCGGCAGGGAGGAATGTGTTGGGGGTAGAAGGGAATGCAGCAGCGCTGACATGCCCCTAGCAGGAGAGACATAAAAAGAGTGCACTAGTCTGTAATTTGCCTGTAATTTCTCCTCGGGAAGCAATGAAAGTTTACAACTAGCCATGGCAATGCCCGTGTATCTCTTCCAGAAAGTGGCAGATAAAAATAGGTCAGAATTGCACTGAGAAAAAGAGATTTTTGACATTCCTTTGAAAACTCTTTGTGGCCAACTACTTAGTAAGAGGGATCCCAGCTGTGGCTGACAGTCGTTTCGGTTGCCCTCGATTTACCACAAGCCAGGCCCTGCTCATCGGCAGAAATAAGTCTCAGCAGAGGGAAGTCAGCCGAGCAGAGCTATTCAACTTTTGAAATAGAAACAAAGGGATTCATGTCAGTTTAGCAAAGCCCTAACTCCCCTCAGGGGTCATGTCAGCTTTGGGACAGGAGGACTGTTTCTGTGTTGTTTTCTCCATTGCCCCACTTGGTGCTTGGGACCAGCTGTTACTTTGCTGAAGCCTCATGCAATGCTGCTGAGCTTCCAGGGAGCATCAACAGAGTTTGGTGCTCCGAGTGTAGGGTCAGGTGCTTCCAGCATGGGATTTGTTTCCTCCACTGGCTTCTGCTTTGTGTGCAGCATTTGGGAATAACTTACTCATCAGAAGGGAGGAAAGCCTTGATTCAATGATGGTTTAAATTTGTAGCTTGAGTTGTGGTCTTTTAATAATACCCTAAACTAAAATCGCCCAGTACTTGTTTTGCACTGCATCCCCCTTGGATAAAGAAAGCAATCTATGATGCCTATTTATTCAAGCGGTGCCTTAGAAACTAAAACCTTATTGTCTATTCTCCGTGGATAGATACATCACAGTGATGTAACAGAGGATCCATTTAAAAGTAAGAATTTTTTTCCCCAGTGCCTTTGGCTAAGCTTTCCTTCCCTGCACAGTCCCACCTCTCTGGGAACTACGTTTCAATAGTGCTGTACGCCCTCAGTCTTCACAGCATTTTAGGATCTTTCCAGATGGAAAGTGCCATAGAAATGTAAAACCTTATTAATTAAAGGCTGAAATAGATGCAGTGTGTGGAGGTCAGTGACTCATGCAGTAGGATTCTCAGGCTTCTGCTATGCATTGCCTCAGGGCACTTTTTTGAATGTTCCCTTCTCTGGGGCTATGACAGTTTATTACACAAAGGCTGTGTGAACTGGAGGTGAATGCAAACTACTCCTGCTAGGCTGTTCCCTAGTTGCCAAAGTAGCAACCAGTGAACCCAGTTCATGCTGAGCCTTTTGGGAAAGCATGATTTCTCCTCATTATGGTTTCTGCCTGATTTTTTTCAGGATGCCTGTGCCATAGTGTGTGTGCGTGGGGGGATGCTGCTCGGCGCGGGCAGCCCCTGTGCTCGTGGTCATGCTGGCGTTATGGATTGCTTTGGGATTTCTCTTTCTAAAGGCTCCAGGAGCACTCGGCAATGGAGGAAGAGATAGTGTTTTGGTTAGGATCCAGTGGCTTCCCGAGTATGAACCTGGGCATGTTTCTAGTAGACAGTTTTTCTTGGAGGGGGTGGGCAGTGATGGTGAACAGAGCAGTCGTAAGCCTGGGGCAGCGAGCACCCATGGCTGCAGGTCTGGCTGGCACCTCGGAGGCGTTGCAGCACTGATCAGGGCAGCCAGGTCTGATCCCCGGGCAGCCAGCAGTGCCAGGAGCCCCAGTGCAGATGCATTGGTAAATCCATTCTCATCCTGACGGAGGTTTGTTTAATCGAGGTGGGTGCTTTAGTTATTCTGCTGCGATGTACAGCTTAGGTGGCGTAGCTGCAGTCCCACCAGAAGCACCGCATACATGTGTTTCCACCCTGCTAAGGCAGTCCTGAGGCATGCGTGGCCCCAGGACATTGGGATCTGCTTCCTGGCTGCGTGGATGTTGATTCCTAACTGGATTTTGGGAGATGATCTTACTTCTTGATGTATCTGAGCCCTGAAGAGGAATGGTGATGCCTCCCAGCTGCATGGGAATGCCGAGACTAAGCCCCCCGCGACTTGATACCATAGCATGCACGATCTGACTTTTGTTCCAGACCCTCAATTTTGTCACTTTGCTACGTTGGTGGCTTCATCAGAGCCACCAGTCCTCAGAGGACACTGCATTTTGGAGTAATCCCCATAGCAAAGCCCCCTCAGCTCCAAGGTCCATGCCTTGCTCCTAGCCCCCTCACTGGCAGACTGGGGACGGGCGTCTCCGCAGGGAGTGCAGAGGTGACAAAGCTGTACCATGTAACTGCTCCTCTGCAGTCAGCACAGCTGGTGGCACAGTGCGGCTGCCCTGGGGCTGTCTCGCTGCACAGCATGACATCAGCTTGCAGATAGCCTCAACCCTCTGGTATTTGGACCCTGAGATTATTTTATGGTATTTTTAGTTTTCTCTCTTTCTATTGGTTGACTGCTGCCCTTTCAGCCTCTACTGAAGTGACTTCTGCCCATCATTACGCTGCTCTACATTTTGTCCACTTTTCCTCATTCGTTTCATTTCCTTCCCTCTCTCATTCCCTTTTAATTTCCCCCCATTGCTATCTCCCACCCCTGTGGTCCTGTCTTCGCACCCCTCACTTCTGTTCCAACGCTCACTTCTCACTAATAACAAAAGTGAAATACTCTTCTTAAAAATCACAAAGATCAAACATATATTTTGAAACAGGCATGAACATATGCATGGAGCAACCACTTCATTTCAGCAATGTTGTCCCAGAAACAGAAAATCCAGTTCCAGCTGAAGCATATAATTTAGACCCCGTGTATGCTGGGACTAGCAGACAGCGTAGTTACACCAGGTGCTTCGTAAACAAACCCCTTTGGCACACAAACCTACCCCAGGATTTAACAGCGAAAGGGCAGCTTTCCTGCTGTGACTACGCCCACACGGGTGTCTTCAGGTGGCACTAGTCAGGGATTGCCCTTGTGCACACATCTGACTAATGCAGATACGCTGCCAGGAGCACGCAATCGCCAACCATGTTCTGCTCTTACGTGCTACGTCTCGAATTGCCCTAACAGAGGCAAGACTGAAAGCATTTGTTTATTTTATACACTTAACAACCTACCCGCAGTATCGCTGTGGTGGCCTCTCCTCCTGGCCTCTCCTCTCCCCTGGCCTACTTTGGTTTTCACCTAGCGAAAAGGGGCGAGAGAAACATTTAAAAAAAAAACAGAAAAAAACCCCAAAACCAGGAAAATGGGATTACAAAACCACAAACACTGTTAAAAGGGAGATACAGGGTCAAGCAGAAAACTTCTAACTCATTTCAGAAAATGGATTAGATTTCAAGCTGCCAGCACAGCCTGATGCTGTCTTAATGACATTTACTGGATGGGAAGTGTTAGCTATTGTTCCTGGGTGCCTGTCTAAACAACACCCTGCATTTTAGTCTCGTTGACAGAGCCTGCCACCATGTTCCAGAGCGAGCTGTTAATTAAGAGACAAAGTCCAATCTCAACCTAGCTGGCTCTATTTTTACATAATTTTATTTTTTGTTTGCTGAGTCTTTTAACTTGCTCTGCGAACCAACAGAGCTGCCAGCTGATCTACATTTTGCTTCGCTTTTCAGTGGTGCAGTGCAGAACATGTGATTCTCCACAACTCCAGGCCTTCTACCTTTGAGTTTGTAGTTTTAAAAGGGATTTTTTTTTTAAATCTGACATTTTGTCCTGAAAGGATGTGAGACGTGCAGAACTGCTGAATGTGGAAGCCACCACAGGAGGCCAAGACATGATATTAAAAGGACTAATGAAAGAAAGCAAGCTATTGAAGTGTAAACTCAATTTTACTGAGAGTATGCTACAGATCAGAAATGAGTAGTCTGAATCCCTGGTGCAACTGACACCAAAATATTAATGGTTTGGTACAAGCAGGAAATACAAAGAGCTTTAAAAAATCTGTTTTCTCTGTGTTTCCAGAGGAGAGCCTGTTTGTTAAGGTGCTGAAGACCCTATATTATTTTAATAACATGTATCTCTGTCAGTATCCTAATTACAGATCTCACTTTCTTTCGATTAACTTCACTCACCGACAAGGTTGGACTCTTGATCTCTATTTTCTTTCTGGATTGTAAAATAACAGTACTCCATTTATTTCCTTGTCTTGGATCCCTTTCTTGGATTAAACCTGAAGGAAGGAAAAATGCAATCTAAATCACTGCAGGACACCGTCTATCTTCCTGCAGGAAAGGCTTGTAGGAGTATGGCAAAAATAGGAAACGCGGCCTTGCTAACGCCATTGAACTGGGACCACGAGGGAAGTCCTGAACCGTGGCGTGCCTTTGCCATGACACTGACCTGGGAGGTGGCCCCCTCAGGAATCCTCACTGAGTGCCCATCTCCCTTGGCTAAATTACGTACCTTAAATTAACCTACCTCCCTGGTAGGTTGCCCAATCTCTCTCTATTTTGGTTAATATCAAAGGATGGAGTGAGTAGATACAGGTACCTCAGAAGTGCTGGCAAATGAGTCATGAATGGTATTAAATTTATTCAATTGGTTTCACAATCCAGTATGAGTTCTGTAGAGACATTTGTATTAAAACCCATCTCAAAACACACCACAAAAAATCCCAGAGTAATTTGTCGTATGATAAAAACGGTCCCTCTCAGACAAGAGGCTCACTGAGACTTTTCAGAGAAACCTTTTGAAACAAATTGCCACTTAAAGACAACTCTCCTCATCTGCACACTCTGTGGATTGAGGTTGGGTCCCTAAAACCTGCCTCTCTTCTGAGCGGGGCCCTGCTTCTACCTCTGGCATTTCTTCTCCCCTGTATTCTTGTTATTAGAGATGCACGAAAACTAGACTTTTCCTAAAAGCACCGATTCAAGAAGGTGAATATACTTTAGGTTTTCAAAACAAAGCACCGATTCACAAAACTCCAGAGAAACCCAGCTGTAATTTTTCCCTCCACCTCCTTCAAAACCCACTACCCGTCACCTCCCAGTTCTCCACAGACCTCTCACGTCCTGTGCTACCTCAGGGTAGGCGAAGCTGGGTTACGACCTAAAATTTTTTTTTATTTTACCTCACAAAATGACATCCACCCAAAGCTTAGAGAACCTGAACCTCTCTTTTCACTTGAGGGGCTGAAGCCTGACCATCACGACTCTGTGGAGAGGCTGGAGGCGGGCGGGAGGCCCGCGGGGTGCCCTGAGGACACCCCGCGGGCCTCCCGCCCGCCTCCAGCCCTCACCTGCCGGCGGGCGGTGCCGGGAAGGCCGCGGGGGCGGCGCGGCGGGCGGTACCGGGAAGAGCGGCCGGGCCGGGCCGGGGAACGCGGGGCGGGGAGGTGCCCGGAAGAGCCGATTTTCCTCAGCGGGACGGGAGCGGCGTCGGGAGAGAGGGAGAAACATACAGAGACAAAGCGGCCGAGGGTCGGATCGTAAGCGAGTTAAGCGGCGGTGAGGCGATCCTCCTGCTTCCCGGTAAAGTTGTGGGGTCCTCGGGTGCGGTTCCGCTGTCCCGTTTGTCTCACTTTGAAACTTTTGCGCCGTGAGGAGGGTTGGGCCCTGCCGGGCGCTCGTTCTCTGTGAGGGGCGGCGGGAGGCTGAGGAGGATGGCGGGGGAGTGGAGTGGAGTGGAGCGGAGCCCGGCCCGCTCCGCTCCCCTCCGCCGCACCGGGCCGCGCCGCCGCCGCCGCCTGTGGGGCGTGGGGCTGGGCCCGGGCCGGCTGCGCTCGGAGGCCGCGCTGGGCCAGGCCGGTGCGGGGGGGTGGTGGTGGGGGCTGGAGGCCGGCTTGTGGTGGGGCGGGAGCCGGCTGTGTTTGGGCTTGATGAGCGTTATTTTCCGGAGGAAAAGCGAGAGGCAAGCCCTGTTCCTGGAGAAGTTTCGGTGCAGCGGAGCTGTGGGGAGAGGCTCCTCCCCGCGCAGCCGGGCACAGCCCGGCGGGGCCGCCCCTGCGCCGCTCTCCGGCAGTGGGCCCGGGCAGGGCGGCTGTGGGCCGGGCTGTCTGCCCGGCTAGCGACACCGAGTTGGGCTTGGCCATCGTGTGCGTCTCCTTCTTTCTCCTTTCGGCCCCCCGAGTTCCTCTCGGTGCAGCCGAAGTGAGCATCCTCCCTCTCGCCCGAGTTGGTGTTTCTGTTTCGGTACACGAACCAGCCTCTCTGCACTGGGAACACCCCCCTCTCCTTAGCTTGGCTCTGCCACGTTTTTTGACACCCACCTCTAATCTGCTAGCATGCAGTAAGGCGAGAGCTGCTCCTTTGCTGACAAGAAGTTTCGTGCTACTTTTTACAGCCGAAAAGTAGGGAGAGCGTATCAACTCTCAGCCGCTGGCTTATGCACGGCCCTCGTCCCTGTGGTGGTGGGGTCACAGGGCTGTAGGTGTCAGCTGGCTTTTATTCATTACTCACAGTAGTTCAACGTGAAATTTTTCAGACTGAAAGCTTGCAGGAAGGCGTGTGGCACGCTTGTATTTGGTGAAGAATTGGATGTGGTCAAGGCACGCTTCCCTGCCTGCCTGCCCGTGGCTGGCCTGCCCTGCCCAGGAGGCCACGGGTGTCTTCTCACCAGGGTGATCTCACTCCCCCGGTCTGGGGTATGAGCCTCCATGGCCGTGTCCTCATTCCAGCTTTTGGAGTTATGACTCCAGGCATGTCTGGGTTATCTGTATTGAACTAGTCTGGGAGCTCTTTGCTGCTGCCCCCCCCCCCCCCCTTTTTTTTCCTTTGTCTTTTGTTTTTTGAGATGAGGGTTATGTGAAAGTATTGTCGGTGCTTGAGTTACTCGTTTCCTGCTTTTTTCCTGCCCTGTGAGCGGGGAAGCGGGGGAGGTGGGAGAGGCTCTGTTAGCTGTACTCTTGTGCTTCTGCACGTCCTCAGTCCTGCTGGCTACACCAGGCTTCCAGTACTTTCAAGCCCAGATAAAGGCCGTGGTTTGTTTTGGTTAGTTTTATTTTTCAGCTCCTGGGTTGGTTTGTAGGCAACTTTGGGTTTAAATGGAGGTGAAAGCCCGGCTTACTTTACAATATGCATGGGCTTTTAGGTACCCTTTGGTCTGTCTTGGGGTGCTAAGGGCAGGTTAAATGTTTAATAGGACTTGTTTCTCCCACTGAATTGAAACTTTATGTTAAAAAAGGGCATAATTATGTGTTGAGTCAGTTTTTTTTTATTGACAGAGAAACAGTTTTTAAAACATCAAGGAAATGTTTTTTGACTTTTCTCAGGAGAAACAGACAAAGGCTTTATTAGGTTTTGTATTAAAAAGGCTTTGCCCTAACCTTTTTCCATAATAAACAACATGCCTTCAGTCTTTGGGGTTTTTTTCAGTCAGCTCTAATAATAGGCCTCTGCATCAGAGATTAAAAGTTTACGCAAGGTGGCGGGGGGAGTGCAGCAGGCAGAGATTAGAAATCTTGCACCCAAACTGATGATTTAAAATACCAACCTAAATATTTGCCTCACAGTAAATTTTCAAGCTTTGTGAAACATCAGCATTTCTGTGCTGACATATGTAATGGCAGACATTAATGTGCAGCTTATTCATAGGGCTTCCATTGGTCTGATAAAGTTAGCTGGAAGATGTAGTAATAGAAAATTAATTTGTGTTTTTTCAGCAGCTTGAATATCTTCCTTCTGCAGCTGTAAGATTGAGAAACTGATCTTGCAAAGGAATCCACATTAGTAGAAATGTTTGAACTCCCACTTTAGTGGGACTTCAGCCCTGCCTTGAAATTATATCTACTGATACTATTTGATTTCTAAATTACCTTTCTTATGCGGAGAATTAGCGAAGCTCACAAAAATATTTAGCGGCAAAACCAGTCTACTCGTAGTTGGATAGCAAGGCTAGTCTATAGTGAGCACCTATGTGGCCATGATATTTCTGTTAAAGGACTTGCTGTATTCAGTTTTACTGGCATCTCTTGGCTTTGCTGGACACTAAAGGAAATATCACAGAATCATAGAATGGTTTGGGTTGGAAGGGACCTCAAAGATCATCTAGTTCCAACCCCCCCCTGCTGTGGGCAGGGACACCCTCCACTAGACCACGTTGCCCAAAGCCTCATCCAACCTGGCCTTGAACACTGCCAGGGACGGGGCCTCCACAGCCTCTCTGGGCAACCTGTGCCAGGGCCTCACCACTCTAACAGTAAAGAATTTCTTTCTAACATCTAATCTAAATCAACCCTCCTTCAGCATAAACCCATGACCCCTTGTCCTGTCACTATACTCCCTGATAAACAGTCCCTCACCATCTTTCCTGTAGGCCCCTTCAGGTACTGGTAAGCCGCAGTTAGATCTCCCTGGAGCCTTCTCTTCTCCAGGCTGAACAATCCCAACTCTCTCAGCCTGTCCTCATAGCAGAGGTGCTCCAGCCCTCTTATCATTTTTGTGGCCTCCTCTAGACTCGCTCCAACAGCTCCATGTCCTTCTTTTCCTGGGACCCCCAGAGCTGGATGCAGTACTCCAGGTGAGGTCTCACAAGAGCGGAGTAGAGGGGCAGGATCCCCTCCCTCGACCTGCTGGTCACACCTCTTTTGATGCAGCCCAAGACATGGTTGGCTTTCTGGGCTGCAGGCACATACTGTCGGCTCACATTGAGCTTCTCATCAATCAATACCCCCAAGTCCTCCTCGGGGCTGCTTTCAATCCATTCCTCGCTCAGGCTATAGTCGTGCTTGGGATTGCGCCGGCCCACGTGCAGGACCTTGCACTTGGCCTTGTTGAACTTCATGCGGTTTGCACGGGCCCACGTCTCCAGCCTGTCAAGGTCCCTCTGGATGGCATCCCTTCCCCCCAGCGTGTCGACCACAGCACACAGCTTGGTGTCATCGGCAAACTTGCTGAGGGTACGCTTGATCCCACTGTCCATGTCACCGACAAAGATGTTGAACAGTGCTGGTCCCAGTACCGACCCCTGAGGAACGCCACTCGTCACCGTTCTCCACTTGGACGTTGAGCCGTTGATCACAACTCTTTGAGTGCGACCATCGAGCCAATTCCTTATCCACCGAGTGGTCCATCCATCGAATCCATGTCTCTCGAATTTAGAGACAAGG
This sequence comes from Grus americana, assembly GCF_028858705.1. Classification (NCBI taxonomy): domain Eukaryota; kingdom Metazoa; phylum Chordata; class Aves; order Gruiformes; family Gruidae; genus Grus; species Grus americana. Next base: position 19,269,936 of record NC_072865.1, read on the forward strand.
ATGTCATGCGGGACAGTGTCAAATGCCTTGCACAAGTCCAGGTAGATGACGTCAGTTGCCCTTCCCTTATCCACTGATGCTGTAACCCCATCATAGAAGGCTACCAAGTTTGTCAGGCACGATTTGTCCCTAGTGAAGCCGTGTTGGCTGTCACCAATCACCTCCTTATTTTCCATGATGAAAAAGAAGACTGGATATTATTTTGTTAGGACAGTGCCATATTGAGACAGTTGTCCAACATGGTGACAAATGCCTGTTGTTGTTTTCTACTGTCGTGCCTTAACTGGAAATCACTCAAATTCTTGTGCTGTGGAACTTTAACGTATATAACCTTCAGGATTTGGATCCTTTACTACTCTGGGAATTCACCCTAATTTAGTTTTATAGCTAATCTGGAATAGCTCTATTCAGTGAGTTTATAGCTCATGCGTTGGTTAAACAGAGTTGCAGCTTTAGAGAAAGTGCAGATGTTTGATAATTACTACTTTTAACTCCGTACTATTTTAATCCAGTGTATGAGACTTAAAATAGAGCCTACCCACAAAATTGTGTACCAGCACCCTTACTGGAGGAGCCGTGTCGAAAAGATAAGTGTTGAGAGTGATCTGCTGTGCCGCAAAGCAGAACTTGGTGCAAACAGATTTATTGGGGTAAAGGAATCGCAGGAGGAATGCGGTCACTGCAAGTGGGATCTTTCTGTTAGCATAGACTCTTCTATTGGCAAATCTGATACTTAAATATGAATCATAATTCCTCCTTGACTTTTTTATTTAAAGAGCCAGCTACCTTTTCTCTAAACATGATTACATATTTTTGTTCGCTAATCCCAGATGTACTATGGAAAACATCTGCTAGTCCTTTGACATGTGTTTATAAATAGCTCGGGTGGAATCAGAGAGGAGTAACCTTTTTTTCCCTGCGCTTTACAAAGTGATAGAAATTATTAAATACGCAGATCTAAACTAACACAGTTTGCAAAGGGAAATTCTCGCCCAGCCTATTGACACTCCCTTCTGTTATAATTTCTCTAATTTACAAGACAGCTACTTGATTAATCATTTAGACTCGTGAGAATCCCTTTTGGAAGGCTTTAGGTTCAGACATCTATGGATTGGAAAAAGCATTTTTGAGGGCAGCTATAGCTAAAGGCGTAACAGTTACCAAGGCAGAGAGTGGAACAGTACTGAGAACAGGAAACCGAGCTGGATGCCAATCGGTTCCACAGCAGATCTGTTTTAATACGTTGAATGACACAAGGAGGGAGGAGTGTCGATGTACGTTACAATTTAAGAGTGAGTTAAACTCCTGTAGTGTTTGCAAGGCAGCGAGGGGGTTGAGAGCAAATAAGCTGAGGAACTAGCAGCAGTGTGGCTCATAAGATTTCGCTGTTGACAATATGAGATGCGACTTAAGCTCGTAGTGTGCCTTTTTGACAAACACCCAGTTTTCTAAGCTGTCTGTGCCCTGTTATGGAACAGGTACGTGTGTGACTGTATGTACTTCAGAAGAATTTCTTTGTGGAGCTGATGTCGGGGGGGCAAATGAGATGTTAGTGGAAGTTAGGGTAGAAGAGCCCATAAGCCAATTAGTGCACCTTACTCTGGAGTAGCCTTCAACAGCTACTTTAAGAAAGAGACTGAAACTATTGAGCTTGTGGATAGCTGATGAAGGATCAGGAGAAAAAGACTTTTTTCTTTTCCTGGAGATTAACTGAAGGAAATGAGGAGAGAGCGTAGGCCAGACACTTCTGTCCTTGTTGTTGTTCAGCACAAGATTGAGAAGGCATTTAGGTAAATACTAAATTTGCTTCTTTTCAGTTAATAAGGAGTCAGTAAGAATTAATGCTGTCAGGAACTTGTGGCCTTAATGGCATATGTGTTTTTTTCCCCCCCCTCCCCCTGCCTTTCCCTCTCCCGCAAGGGTTCAGAGAGCTTTCATTCACTGTTTTATGCTGGGTACTTTTATAAGTGATATCTATGTAGATCTAAGGCTCTGAGGGGGAGATTCTTCTTTCCCTATTTTTTTCTGGATGATACAAACTCAGCACAGAAGATCCACTTAAATGGTCTGCATGAGGGCTGCGCTAGCTATGTAGCTTTATGTAGCCAAAAGAGTCAGTTTAATTTTTCATGTAAACAAGGCTGAGCTGTATGCTATAAAATGCCGTTTAACCTGTGTAACACTGAGCGGGTCAGTATTCATCTTTGTAAAGTGCTCTTAAGATCTTCGGCTGAAGCTGTAGATGGGTAAATATTTATTTTTAATTGACTAGAATAACATTCAGAAACAGCATTGTTGAGCAGCAGAGGACAGAACTGGTGGTATGCTGAGAAGTAAGAAGGTGTAAGTGGGTGTTCCTTTCTGTAAACGCAACTAATCAAGATGTACAAGCTGCCTGGTCTTTACCCACTTTCTTGCAAGTATATCTTTGTCATGTATACTTGTAAAACTAATTTCCTTTAGCATAACTTAGGCCTGGTGAGTCTCATTGCTTGGTGTTGAAGAGTTGCCCAAGATCTTGGGTAATTCACGATGGACTGTGGACATGTACACAAGTGACAAGTCTCATATAAACCTCATGTACAACTTACCATAAAGTTCATTTCAACCAGTACCTGATGGCCAGGTGTTTCAACGTCTAAGCATCTGAAAACTTAAATTATTAATTTAAAGGATGACAAGTTGAACAACGAACTGGAAGTTGTGTATGGGGAACTTGGTGCAATCTGATTACTATAGCAGAGAGGTCCATCCAGCCTAGTGTCCTGTCTCCATGACCCCCATCAACTTTTTATTAGTCTAGCCCTTGTCTGAGGCCCTAAATCACAAGCCCTTTGCCTGGCCATGGCCAAGTTGGCTGTTAACAACACCAGGAGGGAATAAGACAGGAACTCCCGAGGTCGTTTCCATTCCCACTGCTTGTCACACTGTTGAGCAGTATCCTCTGGCTCCTTCAGTGGATGCTCTTGGGCAGTGTCTGGTGTCCCACTCTGGTTCCCTGATCATAATTTTTGACCCTTGCCGCTTTTCTTTTTATTGACCCCCACAATCATTTGGCTTCCCTGTATTTTCCTCCCACCTTTTTCTTGGGCGGTGGCCGTGTATAAAGCCATCCCTAAAAGGGAAAGCAACAGGCAAGCAATAAAACCAGCAATAAATGAGAAAAGGGCAGTTGAGTAGTATAGCTTCCCTAAGGTGCTGTGCCAGGCTCCTGCAGCGTAGGAGCCTCCTGAGCCAGGAGTGCAAGCCCGGGCTGACTTCTGTTCTGCAGATTTGTCCAGCGGCTGTCGTGGCCGGTGCCCAGCGCTGGCAGGAGTGCTGCTCAGCTTCTAACGCTGGCAGGCTCGTCTGCAGGTGCAGACCGTCTGTCCCGTCATTGAACCGAGCCTATTGCATACAATGACTTAATTTCTTTGAAATTTAGAAACCTGCTTTAGAGTTGAAAGGCTTCGTACAAGGTACAAGTAAAATGAAAGACACGACGTATTTTCTGAGAGAGTAAAAAGGAAGGATCTGGTTTGGCTCTGTGAAAAGCTCTGGAGCGGTTTAAATTTCAGTACAAAGTATGGCTTTGTAGTTACTGCCACTTCCATTTTTTGGAAGATGTGTTTAATTACAAACCAGTGTCGTTACAGCTGGAAATGCATTTCCTAATGAACATTAAACAATGCATCCTGAAAGCAGAGATGTGGTGAAAGCTTTTAGGAATGTGAGCATATCCTTCATTTGTTACTCTATGGCACTTCCACTGTTGGTGGAGTCCTCAATCAAAATACTCTTTATTTTGTACTGGTACAGTGAAAAGTGCAATACGATTGTGTGGGTGTTTTTTTCTACCTTCTAGCTGGGGTTAGGGAGAGAAAATGATGACATAAGATGCTATAAAACAGTAGGGGGAAAAAAAAAGCTGGAAGGTTTATTTGTAGCAAAACAGAATAATGCAAATTAGTTGTGCAAGGTTAAAAGCTTATAACCTCAAGAAAAAAGTTAATTTCTGGTCTGTATGCATCAGTACTTTAGCATCAGGTGTTTTAAGCTGTTTTACTTAGTTTGCAGGAATTGGTTAAGAGAGTTTGATTATGTTTACCAGACTATTATCATGGGCCTAGGGAAAAGTCAGTGGTTACTGGTGAAAGACGCACTGTTCAGCAGAACCAGAGGCAAAGCTGCTGGTGCAAAGCCAACTGAACAGGATTTCTTAGTTCATCTGTTTTTTGTTTGGTAGCTTTGTCTTGTTTCCTGTTCCTGGGGGTGAGGAGAAGGGGTGGAGAAAGAAAATGTGTCTTTAATCAGATATAAGTTGGTTTCCAATCTGTAAATGGCTAGGTTATTAGCTTAAAATCCCCCCTTTTTTTTTTCCAGCAAGACCAGCCAAGCGATGACTCTTTCCTGTCAAACCTTCCGGTTCCTTCCTGTTGCTCTTATGAAATGTGCGTGGGTCAGTGAGATTTGTGTGTGTGTTGTTTTGGGTTTTTGGTGTTTTTTTTTTTTTTTTAAAGAAAACCCAAAAGTTGCTTTAATTGGTCATCCATATGCTAAGGCAGTGACTCAAAAGGATTCCTGTCCAGGTGGATCATTGTTAGCTCTGATTCTCATGCACCACTGTGCGCCCTTAGCGAGTTTGCACTTGACAGAAGGTGGTTATGGCTTTGCAGGTAACTCTGGTAAGCATCCAAAAATTAATTGTGCCAGTGTGTTTTTATTATTACTTGCTTTGCTCTTCTGGAGAAGCTGCAAAGTTCTCATCAGTGTCCTCTGTGTTCTCCGTGTCTGCAGCCTTGGTGACAGTTCGTAGGCAGAGGAGACAGCGCGTGTTAGAGCATCCTACCTTACATGTTCCTCCAGGTAATTGCAGTCATTTAGAAGATGCTTAATTCATCCAAACAACGCTTGTGCGTTACATTCATGTTTGCTCTTCTTCCTGGGGTTTGTTTTTGTGTTGGTTTGGTGTTTTTTTTTTTCCTTCTTAACTCGCAGCATGTGTTGGTGGAGCTGCAAGTTGAGAGTTGTCTGGGGGCGTGCAGTGATGGTGCAATTCTTCTTCCTGTGAAACTAATTCATTGTTTATAGCTAAGAGATGTTGTTGAAGGTTGCCGTGAGCATAAAGTGAAATTCTTGGCCTTATCACTTGTGCGTTTTGTTATTTCTTTTTTCTTTAAAAAATAATTGCTTTGTAATTTTTAGAGAAGACTGACAGTGTTCCTGAATCAAAGTGAAAGACTGAAAAAGGAATTCTAAATGACTTTTTCTTGAAAAACTTGAGAAAACATTTTACCCTGAAGAATCTTTATGCTCATGTTCTCCTTTGCTTCAGTGGCTGCTCTTCTTTTAGAAGCTTTTGCAAATGGAGAAGACTATGGAATTTTCTTTTTTACTTTTGTAAGGCTATGAATTTTTGTTACATAGTCTTTAGTTGCTACTATGCTGGGCATGCAATTGAGAGGATATGGTATTTTGTCTCTGTTAATACAAGACTGTCCATTTCCTCCATATTTAAGCGAATTGTCTCTTATCAAACATCTGATTGTAGGAGTCTCATTTTTTCAAAACGTGTGTCAGCTCAAACATCTCCAGTATTTGTATGTTTCTGACTGTTTAAAAATTGTTAATGAAGGTCTAGATTTAGAAGATACGGTCAGCTAAAAGCACTGAAGGGTATGGTATAACAACCTATCAATTTAGGAATGAAAATACTGTTTGATGAGGTCAGATTCTGGTTATTTCTGACTCCATAGCTTAAATGGCACTTTTTATTGCAGACTGAGCACTGAAGAAGATCAGAACAAAAATACCCAGGTTTTCTTTTCCTTTTATTGCCAGCCATCAGTGGTTTTTTTTGCAAGCTAAGCAAGAATTAATGTTGCAGCACTGGCAAATTCTTGTGCCAACTGATAAAGCAGGCTAATTTATAACAAACTTTTTCTTATTTGAGGAATACTTGTGGCAAAAATTAATTTGTTAAAAAGTTGCCCCTTCTTGCATTCATTCATTGCTAACTTAAGGTTGGTAATTGGAACCTGTGCTGACGTAGTTTGGGGTTTGAAAAGCCGTGCTCTGTAGCCACAGCCTAGTTATTACATCTTCACTGCGTGTGTATCCCTAGGGTCTGAAATGCATCCTGTGGTTCTGAGAGTGGCAGTAAGCAGTTCTTCCATTCTTTCCTAATGATATTAGGGAAGCTTTACACTATTTTCTGGCTCAAGGGTGGGAAGAGACACTGTGAGGTTGGAAGGGCTCTCAGCAGCCAAATCAAAGTGGTCCAGCAGATGTACAAGTCTCACCTGGGCTCTACTATCCCTCTCTCCAGGGTGAGCCCCCTTGTTTTGTTTGAAAGTGCTATCCGTCCAGGCTTACATGTGAGAGACATGGCTGAGAGAGGGCTGAGGTTGGGAGTTTGAAGTTATTGCTGCAGGGATAAGTCAGTTGAAGTGTGTTGCTTTTTGCTCAAAATGCAAGTGTGTTGCCCTCCTGCATGGCCAAAGTGTTGCAGTCCTGATCCAAAGAGCAGACAGCTAAAATGCAGCAGTTAAAAACCTAGTGATTACTTGTTCTAATTTAGGAAGTTATCTTTTGTGGTGTTAGTATTGCTGGTATTCAGCATAAAATGCACCAACATTACTGTGAAGACAGAATGAGTGGATTTATTATTGATAGTTACAGCTCACTGCTAATGACACATCCTCTCCCTTTCCCAAATTTAATGTTTTGCATCTAGAATGTTAAAATTAATCTTAAATATATAGGAGATTCTCTATTTTTTGATTGTGGTGTGTTGTTTTTGTTTTGTTTTTTTAATAAAAAGTGCATTTGTCTTCTAAAGCGGTGTCTTGATACCCAGTCAGTTTTCTTTATGTAGTTGAGATCCTGCTTGAGTTTTGAAGACTGAAAACTGTGCAGAAATAAATTGGATGCTTGTTGGGACATACCAGGATATCCATCTGGAGAGTTAAATGGGTATGAGTTTGGTTCTTGCATCCTCTTAGGATGCGATTCATGAACTGGAGCCTTAGTGTGACATAAATAAGCCACTAATTGCCCATGTTTGGTGTGATTTGGCTTGCTGTGCACCTCCTTTCTAGCTCCTTTGAGGCAAAACAATCCTGGCAAAAATGAAACGATCAGAGCCTAACGCTTACATAACTGAAGGCAAGAGGCTGTTGTTAGCATTGGCATCTCCAAAAAATGGTTTATCTGTAGTTGTGAAATTGCTGCTGTGGTCCCAGGAACACCACAATGAAGCTGCTTGTGCAGAGCATGCCTTCCATCTTCTTAATGATAGCTAGACAAAAACGAAGGTGTGAAAACCTGTTGTTACTGAGTGTATTCCTGGTTTTGGAATGAAAACAAGTTACTTGAATCCATGGTGCTGTAGCAGTTGGGAAGCTGTTAGGACATGGCACATACTGCTCTGGAAAGTGTGTTGCATCTTAATCTGGTGATACGCCCCACGCCTGACTTTGCGTGGTGGTACATGGTATAAGGTGGGCTGTGCTTCCAGAGGGGAAGTGATGGGCTCTCTATGGCACGCTGCTGGCTTCGGTAACAAGGGAGCAGGGCAGGCCTTCTACCCATGCAGAAGAGAAGACAGAGTTATTAACGTCATTGATTTTTACAGGGACACCAGATTAGGGTGCATCTCTTAACTTAGTAGCAAGGTCTAAAGATTTGCTGAACAAATGGAAAAGTAGAGAAGCATTTGTTTGTAACTAGCTGTGCAAGGCTTTCTGATGTGAGCTGTTTCAGATGCCCCTCTCTAGGCCTTCTCCACAAGAGCAACAGAGAGAAAAACATATGAAAACAGGTTATGAGAGCTGGATCTGGAATGGTACTGGCGGGAAACTGGCTCTGCCGAGCTGGAATGTCTTCTTTTTACTTGGCTGGTTACCACAGTCTGTGAAAAAGTGTGTAGCAGAGTTGAATACACTCAAATGGCAGAAATGTTTTGATAATCAAAGAATATAGTCAATGCAACATCTGAGTTTGTATTCACATTTCAGATTGTGAAATTATAATAGTAAGGATTTCTAAGGAGGTAGTAGCTTCATTGCATTTATGGTGGAGGAGAAGATTTGGTAGCTGGGCAGATGAAATGTGAGGTTGAAGGCTGACGACTTTTTTTTTAGTCGTGTATGCTTGGTGTTAAATAAAACTGGCTTAAATCGATCCCATTTAAATCCTCTTTGAAAAGCATCATGTATACCAAACATCCTTGGTTAGCAGCTATTCAGCCACTGAGGGGAGTAGTGTTTTAAGTGGAATGGGGCAGGCAAATGCATTTGGAGGCTGTGAAGGGAAAGAATGAATCATTTTTTTCTGAATGCTTAATTATATGAAAAACAGTTGTGAACCGTCAGTGGGGCATGATGAAACCCATGCATGCTAGCTGGGTTTAATATGAAGTGTGCCTTAACCTTCTTCAAACCAAAAATGTTCAGAAGATTTATGTTAACAGTATATGTTAGATATGCAATTCCCACAGATCTTTATCTATTCTGTCTTGTCCTCCGCCTTCAATAGGCATAAAGGATCCCTGCTTGTTATCAGATGGGTTAGGTACTTGGGTAATAAACCAAACAAACCCAAAAGGATTCCCTTGGGAACAGGGAAGCTGCTTCACTTTCTGGCTGGAAAATGAAGCTGGGTCATCGTCATGAATCCTGCCATGTTCCATGCTCATGACTTGGGTGGTGGAATAAGGGATATTCTCATTACATTGCACAGAACATCCAAAGACAGTCTTCAAGCATGGTAGAAGACAAGATTATCATTCAAAATGACTGTGACTACTGAAAGACATATAAGAGAAAGAAATAAGCTGCAAAATAATGCAGTCAAGTACATATTGCCGTGCCTGGGCACAATCAGCTGCACAAAATGGGTAACAACTATGTGGGTAGCAGAAAGGGCATTAAAATAGAGAATGTCCTCCCAGGTATAAAATGTTCTTGTACTGTGTTCTTTTGGGTTTTGGTTTTTCTTTTTGGATAGTGTAATACTAGAGTTCAGCATGTGGTCTATTGTGCTTGGCCCAGGTTAGCCCCCCTGCTGTGGCAGTGAGACCACTGGTTGAATATGATTTTTCCTAAGAAAAACCGAAAGAGAACAGCGAATGTAGTTAAAAACTGTTACAAAGCAGCCTGTCAGGAGAGTTAATTTGAAGACTGATAGAATATGGCATGTAAAAAAAAAAAAGACTCTTCAGGTAGCACAGGGTGGTGGGACTTAAGTTGCAGCACAGGAGATGTGTAACCAAAAGAGATTGCCCTGGTCAGGAGGATGGGAGGCTGCAGGATCTCCCGGTACAGAGCAGGTTGAACGTCTTAGTTCAGTAGTGCCTGAGATACAGCCAGTGCTGCCCTCGGGTGCACGTGGGAGTGCAGCCTGGAAAAGCAGAACCATGAGCACTAGGCCTTTCTGTGATTCTGCTGGTGTGTGGAGCTCGCTATTGAAATAGTGCCCCTTCACCAGCTCTTTGAAAAGCCTTGGGTGCCTTCAGGACACTTCTGCAAAGAAGCCACAGAGCTATATTCCTATGCTTGTCGAAGTGTAGAAATTATTTGTATGCCAGTATTCTGGAAGTAGGTATCTGAAGTTACTCTTAAAACTTTGAATTACCAGTTTTTGAAAACACTACGACCTTTAGTTGGGGCTTTTGGAAAGAGTACTGTACACCTATCAGCTTCAGTGTGTTCCTGGCAGGCCAGCTCGTTCGATGTGGTATATAAATGCAGCCGCAGCAGTTTAATAGATCCTTCTGCTCAGGTCTGTGCCCTTGCTTCTCCCTGGGCAGGCTGGGACCTGCCCTGGGGTCCAGTTTGGGGGCAGAGCTCATCTCAGTGCTGCTGCAGCCCCGTCCTCTTCCCTGTGCAGCCCCATCTCCTCCATCAGGATGGTAACTTTATTATAGCTACTGGCTTACTCTGAGACCATTTTAGCTCCCTGAAGTGGCTCCAAATCAGATGTGTGCCTGTTTGAGGCAGGTTTGTGGCAGGGAAAGGAGTGGTAGGTCTGTGGCAGCGTTTGCTTAAATTAGCATAAAGTATAATGGAAACCTCTTCTCAAGCTTTAGCCGTTGCAGAAATCTTGATTGTGTAAAGCAAGGGGCAAGTTGTCCTGGCATGGCTTTGCTTGCAGAGTTGCTTGTTGGCTGGAAATTGTGACGTTTCAGGAGGCAGTGGGGAAATCTGGAAGTGGCTTCTTCTAAACTCCTATTCTTTCCCCACCCTCATGCTCTTGTGAGTGCACTAAACCCCAGCAGGTGATAATTGCGTTACTCTTGAACCATCTAAGGATAATGAGCACCACCACTAGTGTAACCTAGTGTAACCTGAAGGGTTTACAGTTAACGTGCTGGGCTGTGAGCATGGTTTAAGGTTGGGGCTGCATGTGTCTGAGCATTAGATGCGCTCCCTTAGCGGCTTGATGCTCTTTTTTCAGTGGTGCCTGGTTCAACACTGCTGCAACATCCAACTTTGCCCTGTGTTTCCACTTGAAGGGCTTTGCCAACGGTGCCAGCTGACGTAGCCATCTCCTCTCGCCTCACTGGTTCCGCTCGCAGCGGTATCTGTGGTGGCACAGTGAACCAGATGGGGATCTCAGCCCACCCTGCAAAAATGGATTCTTTTTTTCCCTCCAGCCAAATCAGTTCTTCCCCATCTGGTTAATCGCTCAGCCGTGGGGGAAGCTGTGCCAGTACAGAGGGGGTGTGACGTGAAGATGGGAATGAGTTCCTGGAGGGGTGTAGGAGGATGAATGTTGGTTTTTAAGCAGCTTTCCTGCTGCTTATGAAACCACAGGCTGGGCAACCGCAACTCCTTGTGCGGTGGTGTCTTTCTATATATTCCAACACTCCAGATTCAGCGTCGCTTGCTCTCTTCTGCTGTGTGGTCTGTGCTGCTTTGTCCTTGAAATTCCTGCTTTGAGTGCATGCACTGCTGCCTGTCCTGTGCATGGTAGGTATGTGGAGTGGAGAACCTATTTCCATATCAGCTAGGTCATCCCAACTGCCTGAAACCAGTGCTACGCTGGCCTGCAGTTGGGTCCATCTTCCAGAGGATGTCCTCTTTTCTTTATGATGTTGCAGTTATTGCAGGCATCGTGGGAATCGTGTGCACTTCAGGAGCCAACAATTAAGCACTCCGCTACAATATCCTCTGACTTGGTTTACTACCTGTTACCATATTTAAATTCAGTGAAGCAGGAGCTTGAATAGTCACAGGGACAGGACAGGTTCCAGAGAATTAGAATGGGCTCGTGGTGGGAGAGCAGCCCTGCTTTAACATGGCCCCAGCAGTTGTCCTTTTATCCCCTAAACCCACGCCCTTTACGTGTGTTTGTAAGCTATAGCCTGGTACTGTATTCTTCACAAGTATTTAACTGAATAAATATGTTTACTACACTGTACAAATGATCTTCAAGTCATTGCTACCAAGCAGTGTATTTGATACCAACCTATGCTTTTTAGATAAATTTCAATAAAGTTCATAAAAATAAAGTGCCTTTATAGACCATTACTTTTGGCCAATTGGTGAGCTATCATACTAACGTGTTTTCAGATGAATTGCCTTCATTATCCTACTAATACAATTAGTGTATCTTCTCACAGTTATCTCATCCTGCACTTTGTTTCTGCGAGAGGCATAACAGCATAAAACATACAGAAACAGCTTTTAGCTAGAAACCTAATGGGCTTTCCAGAGCCCTGGGTATGTTTCTCAGAAATCATAAAGGCTTTCAACATGGGATCGTTTTTGGGTTGTTTTCTTTTCTTTTTTTTTTTTATTTGCTTCTTGTGTAGGAAGCTGCTCAGGAGGGAATAAAACAGTGAAATTCCTTGCTGAGGATAGGATGTTACCTGGTGGGGGGTGAAGGAAATTGCACCACTTGTCCTGTGCCAGCATCTGGGCCGTGGCACAAGCCAGTGCAAAGCTGGACCAGCAAAAGAAAAAGGGGGTGCTCGGGAGGGAAGGATCATTACTGAGTTCGCAGGACTTAGTGATGAGTGTCAGAGGTAGGGCGAGGAAGAGGAGGTGGCCATTCTCCACCCCCCTGCAGTCAGCTCACTGGGGTCTCTGGAGCTGCAGCCTGGCATGCCTTCTGCTGTGGGAGCTGGGACCCTTCATCAGCACCTTCACACTTCTTGATTTAAAACCATCAGCAATGTTATATGTATGCTAGCATGAATCAGTCTCTTCCTATTCTCTTTTTTTTTTTTTTTTAAGCTTTCAGCTTTTTAAGTTTTCTTTCTTTCCAGCAGTGTAGGCACTTGGAGCGTAGGCGTAAGTGGAAAGCTGAATGCAGGTTAGGTGAATATTCCTGCTTTGCACCTTGCAAAGTTGTACTTCAGTGTATGACAGCGTGTAGGCTTTTCAGGGCAAAGATGTGTTTTCAGTAGTGTACGGTGTATTTGATCTATTAAACTGTGTCTGTGGTGTGAGAGTGCCTGTGTGATGTCTCGGGATCAGCCCTCCACGAAGGTGATGTTGACTGTAGCCTTAAGTGATGCTAAGCCCGGACTTTCCTACGCCCTCTCAGGCTCAGCTTCTCGAGTGTCCAAGAGATTTTTATTCTTCAATGGGAAACAAGCAGCCACGTCTGTGCTGTTTCTGCATGTGTAACTGTCAGTGTCGGTATAAAATGGTTGGTTGTTGGTATGTGTTGTAAACATCGTTGGTTACCAAAATTAGTGCCTTGCCTCCTGCTTCTTAAAAATAATGGGACGTTGTGCTCGTCTGGCAGCTCGGGGACATCTGGTGCTGTCAGAGCAATCTGTCTGCTGAGATGCTATGCAGACAATGCTCTGTCCAGAGTAAGATTTAAAAATATCAGCTAATAAGCTTGAAAACAACTTTAACAGTAGGTGCTCAGGAAAAGGGGTGGAAGGGAGACTTTGGAAATGTTTTTCTTCTGACATTTTTATAAATGTGGGTTTAGTCTAATCTTGAATTTTGAGGGCAACCCAAAGCAGGAAGAGCTGGAATCTAAGTCTGAAGTGGTATGAACTGGTTTTATGGACCTGTAAATACTTAGATCCCTTTTTTTACTGAAATTATGGTCCTGGTTATTGCTTTGTTGTGCTGTACAGCATCACAGCGTTAATCTAGTGGTCTGTTGTAGTTCATTTATTTTTATTTTTTTTAGACTACTGGTTTCAAAAGCAGAGCTATTTTAGTAGTTTCACTAAACTTTTCCCATAATCATATTTGCTGTTCCATTGGGATGTTGAAATAAAACTGTAATGGGAAGGAACAGTTCCGTGACAGCTCTTAACAGATCTTTTCATGCAAATCTGCTTTTCCCTCCTATGTAAATGTTACGGGGAAGTGTAGTAGATACGTAAGCTGTTGAACATGAACCAACTGGATTTTCTGGCTTTATAAGGCTTATGTTCACTATTTTACCTTTGTACATCCGAAAGGCAAATTGGATGAACGGATTGGTTGGATGAGTAGAGTTAGAACCTGGCTCCTTGTTTGACAAAGCATTTGGGGTAGTGACTCACGGTGGAGCTGAGAAAACTGGCAGCTTTCTGGTGCTGTTGAAGTTGAGGTGTTCCCTTCTGCTCCCCCAAGACCTCGGGCTGTGTCCCAGAGCCGGTCTGGGAGCATAGGACAGCCAGCCCTGGAGGGAGGCAGCAGAAATTGGGAAGGGTTTATTTGCTTTTCCTCCACCTTCCTGGGTAAAGTGCCTCCGTTACCTGGGAGGTTCTCTGTCAGTGCTTGGACCACTGATGAGTAGACCCAGCGTTGCCTGATAAAATATTGTGCTTTTGAATAGGTTCTGTTGTGGTTTTGTTTGGTTTTATTTTTACTTTCTAACCAAAACATACAGATAATGTCTCTATATTGTCATAACAAGCTATTTTTTTTTATACTATCACCAGTTGAACTAAACCTGATATTTCCAGAGACTATATAACCTTAATTTACACTGAGTAGATGTGTGTTTAATAGACTGCATTTTAATTTATTTTCAAAATACATTCCAACAGCATTAATAATAGTAAAAAAAATTGTATTCATATAGCTCTTTTCTTCTTCTAGAAATGACTGCTGTTACTGCAGGCAACGTTAACTTCAAATGGGACCCCAAAAGCTTGGAGATAAGAACACTGGCGGTTGAAAGGCTACTTGAGCCTCTTGTTACACAGGTAGGAAAAAAAAAAAACCTTCATAAGGATGATTACCTGTTTTGATGTATTATTTCAATTAAGCAACTTTCAAAGCTTAAATTTCAGAAGTAAAAACACTCCAAAACTTAAAGGTGGAAAAAAGTAATTTCTTTGTTCAGTTCTATTGTCACAGAATTATTGGGCACGAGTCTAGAAAGACCGTGCTTCTTCAGCACCTGAGAAAACACAGTATTTCAATTAGAAGTGCAGAATTGCATGTTAGTAATTAGTGTTCAGTTGCTGCTGTGCTGTTTCTCACCTGTATTTTGGGTGGTATGCTGCTTATTTGTTGAGTTTTCAAAAACCTGTGCTATGTAGCATTTAGAAACTGGTATTTGGGAATGACAAAAGTCCCTTGTAACGAAGTAGGATCTCATAAGTTTTCTTTGAGATTGCCTGTGTTTCCAGTTCCCTTTGGAAGGAGATTCAGGTAAATGGTGAAATGTGTGGTGGGGGATGTTTGCAACCCAGCTAGAACTGCCTTGTGTTTTAAACAGGTTGCTGACTCCTCCTAACTGAGTTCCACCTGAGAAATATGCTTGTATGGCATTTATTACTGTTTCAGTCTGTCTTTTACAAGATTTGCATGCTTTCTTTTAATTTCTGCCTATGCTTTATGCTGGATTTGTGGGTAAAAACTCATTTCTGCATGGTGTATATTGCCCAGTGAAATGCTCTGAAGAATATAGGAAAGCTAGAGTAGGTCTTGCATAGCTTACATTTACGTATTGGGCATTTTGAAGATTCTTGGAAGAGACTTTCTAGGAGGTCTGGAAGAGAAGGGGCAATGGAGACGCTTAACTTCTTTAGCATTGTTTTCTTGAATATGAAATTTTAAAAATGACAGTATGAACTGGACACAACTCCTGCTAACTCGAACTGCAACAATCAAGTTCTGTTTCCAGTATTAACATCCCTTTAATCACCAAGCTGCTGTCTGTACTTGCCACTTGCTCCCTCCAGATATTCAGATGGGCAGTTGGATGACCTACTACATAGCTTTTTAGCCAGAGTTACCGATGCAGTCTTTCCTTAAGAGAAATTGTCCTAATTTGGCAAACTTAACTGAGCAAACTTGTTTATAGGACCGTTTTGTCCAAGTTCAGTGTCTGTAACTTATTCCTCAAGTACCACAGTAGGCTGTACTGGCAATCCCAAATTTTGTGGATGATGTGACTGGCAAAATACAGAGAGGAAGGGAGGGTAAGTTGCCTTGTTGCAGCTTGTTCTTTATTTGCAGTACGTTATGAACTGAGACTACCCGATACAAATGCTCCCTGTTAACCGACAGCGGTATTCCCAACTGATGGCTTTCCCTCTCTGAATTACCCTACTGAGAAGATGAATTCAGCTCTGAGGACCTTTATGTCAGCAGTCCTTGGGCTTTCCAGACTAGTAATATTTTGTAGTGTTGTAATTTAATGTCCCTCTGAAGTAGCTTTGTATGCATTTTCCTCAACCTAACAAAAGAGGGCAGGCGGGGGGTGGGAGAGGGAAATGGAAAAGCGTGTGTGGATTTTGTGACATCTATCTGTGTGTGAAGGGGATGGATCCTGAGCTAACGGAGTGTCTTGTGGTCATCTGGTCACTGGTGACCAGCTTCTAGCAGGGTTTCAGTCTAAAACATAAAACTTGGAAATATTTGTTGATTGCAGGATTGTAAGAGTTTGGGTTTCGTTGTTTTAGGGAAATAATGAGCTCTAGGAATTCTGCAGTTAGTCCTTTGGCTGTAGAACCCTTCAGGACCAAAAAGGTCCGATGTTGCTAGATTTCTGTAAATAATGGCTGCAACCTTGCTTGGCGTCTTTTATGCCTGGAGAGCTATACCAAACTAATTATCCCCAACTTGGTTTCTTTTTATGTGGTGCCAAATAGCTTTGGCCTGTTACTGAGATTGCAGTTTATCAAAAATACAAATAGATCTCAATTCTTAAAATCAAAATTTCAGGTCTGCTGCTGCTAAGGAAAAATCTCTAAGCAGTTTAGCTGAATTTATAATGCCCATCTAAAGAATCAAGAAGCATGGTAATGTTTAAAGAGACGTGAAAACCACTTGTTTGTGAGTTTAACCTTTGGAGCTGGCAATAGTGCAGGTATTGGTGATGTGCTGTCTAGAAAAAAATACGTGCCCTTTGTTTCATGAAATTTGTTTTGGTTTTTGGTTTTTTTCCCCTCTGTCTACACCTTTAGGTAACAACACTGGTTAACACTAGCAACAAGGGCCCCTCTAATAAAAAGCGAGGGCGTTCTAAGAAGGCCCACGTTCTGGCTGCTTCAGTTGAACAAGCAACAGAGAATTTCCTGGACAAAGGAGACAAAATCGCGAAAGAGAGCCAGTTCCTTAAAGAGGAGCTGGTGGCGGCTGTGGATGATGTTCGTAAGCAAGGTAAGAGCTATATATCTGATACCTTGTAAAACTATGCTTTTTCAGAGTAAGTAGAAATGTTCCCGTTTCCCTTTTGCTGTTATTTCTAATGTCTCTGCGCCTCTCCAGTTGCGCAGATTCTCGGCTTGTCTTGCTGGCTTCCTTGAGGAATAATATAAACTTGGCAGGTCTGGAAATTGGATGTCCCAAGGAGAGACTGAGAAGAGAAGCAGAAGGGCTAAATCTTTGAAGAGCATTTCAAGCTCAGTTTAGGCTAAAAAGTAAACACGCCCCCCCCCGACTTTACCTCCTAGCCTGTAAATGTTATGGAGCTATGTCTCAAATATGTCAATAACTTCTTCAATATTTGAATGTATACAAAACGGCATTGTAGGAGGAAGAGCTGAGTGTTGACTTGACAAAGCTGAGTGTCTTGAATATGCAAAATGTAAATGGCAACAAACAGAATGTGAGGACCTTGCTTAAATATTCCAGGCTTCCTCCCCCACATCTAGTGTTGATTTTTATCATTTTCTTTTTTACTTTCTTGGAGAAGACCTGTGAGAAAAGCCTGTGGAGCTGGCTTACTCTAAAATACGCACTAGTAAATATTGTTGCTCATAAATCATTTATCCTTCTTCCAGTCATGAGCCTTTTCTATGCTTCAGTGAAACCCAGTCAACTGGTATTAATGGTGGCGGCTGCTGCTGCTGCTGCAAAAAAGGAAAACTCATTAGCATTAATTACTTGTTTGTAGCTGAAGTTGCACAGTGATGAAATATTAGTTGAAAATGGTTTTAAGTTCTGGATGAGCGTGGTTGACAGACCAAAGAAAGATCAACATAAGAAGGCGGCAATAGAAGGGGCTAATTGAGTTGGCTTAATTGAACAACAACAAACAAAAGCAAAAGACCCCTTTGTCTTGAAGCCTTTAATTCTTGGTGCTTGCTCGATTGCTGCTCAGAATTGAGAGTCAGAGCTCATCTGTGAGTACCTTCAAATGACTCTTAGTAATACTAGTGAATGAGGGAGCTGTACTCAATCCTTGGGACTGAGAAATTCCATTAGCTGAATTTGTCATTGCATGTTACAGTGAGAAGCTGGTAGGAAGGAGAGTGTGATATAAAACCCTTGAGGATGACCCTTTCACTTGCTTCTCGACCCCTGCTTGATTTTGAGACTACACACAGACTTGGTGCCAAACCTTCCCTGCTTTGTTGAACTTTGACAGAGGAGGTGGAGATCATAGCCGAGAGGTGCTGAGCGAAATAACTTCCCACCTTAATGTCATTTCCCTTCTTCCTCCCTTTTTACTGTTTGCAGCTTGCATGAAATCTGGTGCATAGCGAGGAGAGCTGTCTCTGTGTTCTGAAGCTGGGTGACTGGAATGAACACGACTGGTGCCCACCGCTGTTTGTGGGGATGCAGTCGCAGCAGAGCTGGGCTGCTGGGGCAGCGCGACCGGAGGAAAAGCCTGTGCCCCGTCATGGTACCAGTGTTCAGTCAGGTTTAGCAGAGCAGCTCTTCATAAGGAAATTAAAAAAACAAGCAAACCTTTGAGAAAATTATAAGCAAATGGTGAAAAATGAGATACAACAGAGGGAAGGCTTATTGCTGCCCACGCCCAGAGGAGGATGGCAGTTCTCAGTAGTGCTAGTGACAGCAAGGAGATAGAAACTCTCAACGTACATGTTTATATGCAGTACGTACGTGTTTATATACAGTCCGTGCACTGCAGAAGTGTTTCCACTCTTGTGGTAGACCAGTTGAATTCGTGGAGAAATGAGGAAAGTGTAATACAAAGCCTGTGCGCACGCTTAGCAAAACTTCAGGTGTTGATGCCTTTTATCTACCTTTTGCAATGGGGGCAAAAGTGGAGAGGAAAATCTGGGTGTCTTGGTCAGCAGCGAGGTGATCGTGAACCGACGGCATCTGCATGTCTGACAGCAGCAGTGGGATTATAGATGTGTAGCACCATTTATCTTGAGCAGAAGACAGGAAAATAGAATTAATAATGCCTCTATTTAGAGTAGGGAGCGGTTTAGTTACCATAATAAAAAAAGATGGATGAATGTAGACAGAGGTTATGAAGATGATTAGGACAATAGATAACTTGTCTCATCAGAGAAAATTAAAATTTTTTTCTTTTAGCCTAGCAAGAAGAAGATTGAGAGGCTACACGATTTTAGTGAGCACGCTTGTTCATAAAATCCCATTTGTTGGGGGTAAAAACAAAGAAGTGAAAAGAGCTATTTAGAATGAATGATAGTATGGCTACACACTAAATCAATATAAGTGGATCTTCAAAGTCGTCTTGATTTTTAAAATGGAAGAATAAATTACAACTTGCTTTAAATATTAAACAAGTTCATGAAATATCCTAAAGTAAGACTCCTGGCCCTTTAAAGCTTTGGACTTTTGACTACTCTTAAAGTAGTGAAACTTCTTAAAATCAAATTTTGGACAGAGTAGTGGAGACAAAGAACAAAAGTGTTTTGCAGAATAGATCCTGCTGTGGTTATAGAAAAGACCTAGTACTGGGAGAACATCTGATGTGAACGTCTCTGATTTCAGCAGCCTTACAGCGTTTGTTACGTTGATTTCTACCGTTGGAGTTTTGCTGGGTAATAGAAGGGGCAGTATTGGTCTTGTCCAGTCTTACTCTCCCTTGTAAGCCCTTTGTAGGGTTTTACCTTCTTAGGAAGCATTGAAGACTGATTGTATGTTGAAATGGTCAGCGCTCTGGTGCTGGTGGGAGGTGTTTTGGAACTGAACCAGTTTCTTACCCAGGTGCTTGGCACTGAGACAGGTTGCAAACTCCGGGGTCAAGAACAGAATTTCTTTTTGGTCAGGCTGACCAGGCTGTTCCTGTTCTGGCGTACTGATGACCACAGTTCACTGCCTCTGTATGTATCTGTACACTACTGTGAGGATCCAGGGCATTAGCTATGGTCTTACTGTTGTGTTTCTTCCTATGGTAATTTTACATAAAAGACCAAAAATTAAGGCTTCAAATTAAGAAGTTTAAGCCTGCGCATAGGGCTTGAGGTAAGAGAATGGATGAATGGTCTTGTGAATCCTGTGGACTTTGATCATGTTTCATGGTTGCAAATGCAGGAGAGTGACTGCACTGATTCAGCGTGGTGTCTTTCTGCCCTGTGTTTCTGAGCAAAGCTTTCTCCAAAACTGAACAGTGAGAGGCAAATTATGAAGGAGTAAAATGCTTTTTCAACTGTACTTCATACAAGATGTGTGGCTTCTGTTCCTTGGAAATCCTGAAGGAGGCCAGTCGTGGAATAACTTTAACTTAAGCACTGAATTCTTCTTGGAAAACTCAACTTTAAAATTCTATTGTGACCAATTAGCTTAATTTCTTGGAAGGGTGCAAAGAGTTCTCACTTGTTTTCCCACAAGAAAAACGTTTTGGGAGTGTACTGCTTGTATTAGAAGTAATCCTTCAGCCAAGAACTTTGAGAACTTTGAAAAGCCATAACCTAAGTAAAAAAGAAAGCCTGGAGGCAGACTTTGAACTGGAAGGTGCTGAAGGGTACAAGGTGAGGTGTGGGCACAGATTTCTAGCTTGGAAAAAAGCATCAGTGCCTGTGTGTGTCCTAGGTCTTCCCTGCCTTGCCTAACTTCTCTGCTGCTTTCCCGTTCCGTCAGTGTTTGTATAAAGAAAACCTTCTCTGTCATGGTCATCGTGTACCGTGCTGCTGAGGAGGATTAATAGTGCTGTCTGAAAGTGCTGTCAGAGCCCGTGGGCATGGTGGGAATGAGACTAGAAAATGGTAATTTTCTTTTGATGGACTAAAATCTTACTATTTCTGAAATGGGCTTTGTTCCATTAGATTTAATTGAATTCTTAGTGCTTTATTGACAAGATCATAGTATGGCTACCATTGCCTCATCTTTTCTATACTCTATTTTATTATCTTTCCCTTGTAATATCTAGTGAAAATCTAAGGTTATATTGGAAAAACAGATTACTCATATATGAGTTCATACCAGCTGTATAATCTGAGTCTCATAGTCTGACTCTTCTGCAGTGTGTTTCTTTTAACTCTTGAAATCCTGCTTTCAAACTTCCTGTATTGCCTTTGGTTCAAATTTGAAAATGAGAAGATTATGCTGGATCCAATTTGAACCGCTGATGCACACACATAATGCAGTAACTGCATACTTAGGCCACCGTAGAGTTCCCTCTTGCACTTTGAATCTAGCTAAAATAACTACCGTGTTGCTTTTCCTTTGTAAAAGAATTCTGAAAGCCAGCTTTCTTTAATTTGCAGAAAAATCTATATATATGCAACAACTTTAAATAAAATCTTCCTTTAATTCTGGGAAGCTGGTTATCTTTTGGCACCCTGACAAGCTGTTTGAAACTCACTAAATCTTTTCAAGTCTCTGGTTAAAATAAAAAGGAATAGCATTTTGTTTCAGGACTGGCTTGTACGGTTGCAATTTAAGAGATGGGTAGAAGGTAATTTTGGTTTTTAACGTTGTTTGCAATTTCTGAGATCCAGATGAAGTGAGCGGCCACCTCTCTAAGTTGTTTTAAGTAGGAAAAAATGAAAACAACGTTCCTGTCTTTTGGGAGTTGGAAATGTGGGAATTTTACATATAAGTAAATAAGGGAGGAAATATTTGTAGTGAATTTTGGTTCTGGCATATATCCTTAAATACCGAGATTGTTACTAGATTTCATACTTGTGGTGGTGACACTAATTGCACTATTATTAGCCTCTTCCAGAAGGAATAAAGAAAGGATCAGGTCAGCCATGTAGGGGTTTTATCATCTCAGGGCTGGTTGCAGTTTTTCAGCGTTGGAGATGCATCGTCTTTCACCCATCTGGAAATCTGAGGCTCTTAACACTTGTTAAAATAATGAGTTATGTTTCTCAAAAAGTTGGGTAAGGGATAGCTTTAGATTGATATTTATAGCTGGTCTGTACTTGGACAGAAGCTTTTTTCATATGTCACAGTACTGAAGTAGCATATTTTTTTTATCTTAAAATGTTGTATGCCACTCTTCTTCGTATTATTTAAGATGATGGAAGGGTGTTACACAGGAGGGAGCATCTGAACAAAATTGAGTATCTTGATGTAGTTGCTTGGACAGGCTGGCAGCTGTGTTTGGGCTGTATTTAGTTATGAAGGTGTAGAGTGCTTGGGTGCTAGAAACTCTTCTAAGGCAAGATACTAATTGTTTAATTGTGTAAGTGTGTGGATGGTTAACCCCAGGCTCACCAGTTATAGGTATTTTTGAGTAGTTAAAAAAAAAAAGGTCAATAAAAGTGAAACACTTCCCATAGTGGGGACACGCACCACCGATAGCCTAGCTGTAGGAGTGGGCAAGCCGCTGGCAGGGTGATGCCACTGCATCGTCTAGAGATTTTGGTGCAAATCTCACCCAGCCCCATTTGGTGGTGGACTCGATGGGAGTCACTGTCCGCTTTTACTTGTGAAGCACTATTGGAGGTTCTTTTCTTCTTATCTGAGACTTGCTATTTTTGTTTTGGCATTTGGCCATATGGGCACTTTTTCATACAGGTTTGGGAAGCCTCTGACACAGCAGTTAGTTATAACACAGTTTGCTTGCTTTCTGGTCACCTCCAGCTGCCTGCAAATCTTTGGCCTTGAGTACCTAGTGTTTCCTAAACTAAATCCTAGCTGTTGAGCAAATGCTTCTGAAATGCAAAGAGATCCAAGAATAATAATGCGGATTCCAAAACTTCCTGCTGTGTAGGAACTGTGGTACTGGAAGCAAAATGCTGCCCCAGAAAGCGGGGGGAGAAATCCAGAATTTACTTGTCTGACTATATGCAGACATTACTCTTATGCTTTCCGAATGCCTTCTGGAGGAATTTCTCTAGCTGTGTAAAGTGGCCTTTGCTTTTCATAGTTAACCAATTGCATTGTTACCATCTGAAACCCAAATTCTTTCCTCCTGCACCAGATGCAGACCCACAGGCTATGAAACGTTGAAGCGTTTTACTAAGCGGTGCCTTGCTTTGAATGCAAACCAGGGCATATCCAGCCAGGTCATCGCTCCGAGTTGTTTACAGTCCCATGAGCTGTGGCGTTTCCCTGTATGTTTACAGTACTTTCTGCTGCTTTCTGCTTAACTCCTACACGCACACAAATCAAAGCTTTTGCTTGAGCTTTGAAAGCATTGTAGTTTGTGAAATAACTGCAGTCCTGTGTGTAACAGCGAAGGCATGCTGAATTTGCCTCTCTAGAGGATTCTGGCATGTTAAAATACCAGTACAATTGGAAAAAAGGACCAAAGTGTTATTTCCCAGCCCTTCGTCCCTGCACGAGCCCCTCTACCCAGATACCATGCAGTAACCATACTTAGAGGTAGCCATGTGCAATCTTAATTGCTGGCTGTATTTAAGCAAATGTGTTTTGTTTTCAAAACTTGGATTGACTTGCTCAGTAACCCTTACAGCCCCTTGAGAAAAGCTGAGTGATGTTATAGTCAGCCCATCTTCTCCCCACGTGCAGGTGACTTGATGAAGAGCGCTTCGGGGGAGTTTGCAGATGACCCCTGCTCCTCTGTGAAACGAGGGAACATGGTCCGAGCGGCACGCGCCCTCCTCTCCGCTGTTACCCGACTGCTGATTTTGGCCGACATGGCAGACGTCTACAAGCTGCTTGTCCAGCTTAAAGTAGTAAGTATAGTTCTTTGCTGTGATTCACTCTGCCATGCCCGGCACGCCAGGCGTGCTCTGTCAAGTGGCTTTGTTTCGTGCATGTGTGCTGACCCTGGTGTGCGCTCTGTCAGCGCCTCGTTTCTGGAGCAGGGAGACTTTTAGGGATTTTCCTCTGAGCAAAACATGTGCAATGGATGTTTGTCACTTGGTTTTACACTGATTGTCATAGCTTTTGACATTGTTGCACTTTTTCCATACTAAAAGTTCAGAATACTAAATGAACTATGGTCTGCAACTGCAGGTGATAACCAGCTTTTTTTTCATCTGAAAGAAATAATTTGGCTTTCTTATAACCAGTGCTCCTCTGCAGCTGCCAGGGATGAGTAGCTTTGGTAGACTAAATAAAATGAATGTGGAATATTTGAGGAAGCCTTTTCTTCCCACAAGCTAGAGGGTGGGTGGTTGGTTTGTGCAGAATTTAAAATGAAAGGAGTTTCAATACCAGGCCCACTTTTGCAGCAGGGCTTTGAGGACTTTCCTCATGCCCTTCAGCCACTGCCGCAGCTCTGCCAGGGCCCTGGGCTCCTTTGTGTTCTTTCAAATGCGTGTCCTTGGCTGTCTCTGGTAGCTGGTGACTAAGAAGTAGTAGCTAAGCCTTGAGTACTATTAGCCTTTGAAGTATCTCCAAAAAATAAAAAGGGGCAGAGGAAGATTGCTTCTTCTGTCTGCTATAAAGTACATTCTCAATTATTTCCTGAACTGTGGACTGTATTTCCTGGAAAAATATGTGAATATATATTCTTTTAGGTGGAAGAAGGTATCTTGAAACTAAGAAATGCTGGCACAGAGCAGGATTTGGGTATCCAGTACAAAGCCCTCAAACCAGAAGTGGACAAGCTTAACATAATGGCAGCCAAAAGACAACAGGTAGAGTGATGGCGGCTCTTTCTTCTGTATATTACTTCTTCCTTTTCCAAAATAAGGCAGCCTTGCTGCTCTTGGACACAGTACCCTTTGCTGCTGATACTTTTTTTTTTTTTTTTTTTACTTTGTTACTGGGTACTTTGTGTTGCACTGTGCCATGTTGAGGCAATTTGAGCTTGCCTGGTAAGCAGAAAGTGTGCTCAGCTGTAGCGTACTGCTTCTGATGGAATTTGTTCTCGTAACATTTGTTTGTGTTAATGCTTTAGTACCTTAATGAAATGCTGCTTCCCAAGATTTGCACTTCCCATTTTGAAGCAGTGCGGGTGTGGGTAAGGAAAGAGAATCGAGATGTGACTCGGTGCCTGGTGCACTCACCGCTAGACCACACTGCCTTTGTGGTTCGCACTCATGGGCTGAATGTCCCCACTTAAAACAAAAAAGTCATGGCTGGGCACAGAATTACAACTCTTTCCAAGAAAGCGAGTGGTGATTCTGGCTGGTCTTGCACTGAAATGCACATTTGAGAAGGGGTTTAAAATCCTGTTTGTTATGTGTGTGTGTTCTGTGTTTGGATAGCTTGTGCTTAACCTCAAATTGCATGTAAAATTTGTTTTGTTCAACAGCGCTGTTGTGACTCACTCTTGTGTAGGTAAGCTTTCAAAAGAAAGCAGAGGTGTGGGCAGTCCCATTTATCAGAAATAGCATAATTCTTGTAGAGCATTTTTTGTTTGTTTGTTCTGCTGATATGTACAAACCAAAACTGCTTATGCACCTCTGACACTGCTTGGTTGGGGTTTTTTTTTTTGCACAGATTCATCTTTGAAAATAAACTGGGCACAGTCAGAAATGGATTGCCAGTTGGTTATGTATCTAAAATCTGATTGCAGTAAATGGGAGTAGGGTTGTGATGGCAATGCAATAAATGTTCTAAACTGCTTTGTGATGGATTGTTTCATGCTGTGGGAAGTGGTTGTACTAAATCTGTAAATCTGTAAGCCTGCTTGGAGTGCCCTCCCTGCTTAGTGTGCATCTTACAGAGGTCATGTGTTACCCATTCATTTTGAAGAGTCTGTCAGGTTTTTCTCCCTTTTCTCAGTAATGCAGTCTTCCTCTTCATTTTCATCACCTCTTTGTTAGATTTAAGAGGTAACTTTAAAATTATGGTACTGCTAATAACTGTATTTGTTCTTCTTTTTATAAACTTACTGCTCATGCTGGACTGAGAAGCTTTATCTAATCATAGTGCTTTTATTCCAAAACAGAGGTGATGGTGCTTTAGAGAATTGCAGCTGTGAGTGTTTGGGAAAAGACGTATGGACTTGCTCGCTAATCTTAAATTAGCGGCAGTTACAGTCATTGGATTAATTTTGTCTCATTGGAGATGAACAAGAAGTTGAATGAGATTATATACTTGTTGTTCTAAAATTAAGTACCTGAGTCTCTTGAGGAGAGTAAACTCAATCTTCTAGGTGTGATTGAAGAAAACATTCTGGTTGTGAGTCTTGGAGTTTAATTTAAAGATCTTACTTCTCGTGTGCAAGAGAAGATTGCAGGAGAAACCTCTTGTTTGATAGTTAAAAATAAGCTTGGTTCTTAAGTGATCTAAAAAAGTAGAATATTCTGTTTTGAGGATTTAGGTTTCTTTGCAGTTTTTTTAGATGCAATGCAAACTGGAAGGAGTGGGGAGAAAAATGTGTGCTTGCAACTTCTGCATGCTCCTGATTTACAGGTGTTACCAGCTTTCAAAATGCTGGTCCTCTGCTGTAGAGAGGACCAAAATCCAACCTCAGATTTTGAATTGTGGAGTTGTGAATTGCCCTACAGTACTTCTTTTGTTGTCTTTATGAAGCTGTTGTGTTTTCAAAATTAGTTGAGCCCTTAAGAATAGGGATACTAAGTCAGAAGATAGTTAGATTTGAGCATACTAGGCAAAGAACCCGCCTGTCTTTTGAAGATGTATGAATGTTAAATGTGTGGAATGTTCTCAAATGCTTTTTTTCTTTAATTTTCCTAATAGGAATTGAAAGATGTGGGTCACCGTGATCAAATGGCGGCAGCCAGAGGAATTCTGCAGAAGAATGTTCCCATTCTGTATACGGCATCCCAGGCCTGTCTGCAGCACCCTGATGTAGCTGCTTACAAAGCTAACAGGGACTTGATCTACAAGCAGCTTCAGCAGGCAGTCACAGGCATCTCAAACGCTGCTCAAGCAACTGCATCAGATGATGCTGCCCAGCAGCAGGGTGGAGGTGGAGAGCTGGCTTACGCTCTGAACAACTTTGATGTAAGTTTTGAACCCTTTATGGAGAAAAGGTGGTAACTCCAACTCTTGTGTTCGTTCACCTGATTTACTAGCAACAGCTTGCTCTTATTTATATTGCCTGAAAGATGATTTTCTACCAAAATACAGCAAGTCCCAGTAAAGTAGGCTTTTATTTTTAAGAAAGTCTTTTTCCAAACTAGGATTGATGGAATATAGAAAGTTATATATGTGGTTCTTGGTGATTGAAGGCTGTCAAGTTAAACTAGCTCTGAAATGGCAGTTAGCCTACTGCTACATTAGATGTAAGCCCTTGGTTTATTTGAAATTGATTATTTCATAATATATTTATGTAATATATTCTTGTAGGTGACAGAAAGACTTATTAAAAGTGAATAATGTATTTGGAATTGCCCAAACTACCTATTGAGAGGAACATGAAGTGGGAAGTTTAATATGATCTTTGGTTGGGAATGAAGTCGTTTCACACTGATGTGTTGTAGTGATCTGTCATATTCTTTATCTTGCATTCAGTAAGTTACTGAGGATAGCCATGCATTTTTACTGAGAACGCTTTCCTTTTGAAGGCAATATTCGCTGTCTACCACTGATTCAGCCTCTGAATTTTAAACACCTTGGCACTAACTCACCTCTAAAACTTTAATATTGCAAAGCTATCGCTCAAAAGGTGTTTAGTCATTTTGGTTTTGCCAGATTTTGCTCACCTTCACCTTTTTGCTCTTACCACTCTCGTTCCTCCCCTACATTACTTCCTCTGGCCGTGTGTCTTTTACCAGGATAAAGTACTGTTTGAGTTCTCCCTGTGCCTGATGTGAAGCCTTTCTGTGTGATCCCTTGGGTAATGAGAGGATGTCGTGGTTGTCTTGATCATTGTGACTATGATTTCAGTTCTAAGTCTGCTTTTCTTAAATTCCATCAGTTGCATGTTCAGCTACGTAAGTCTTAAGACTGTGTCTCAGTTTGGCAGCCAAGGGATCAGAGGTCTGAGCAGGTATCCGTGGGAGGGGAAGGCAGGTCCTGTGACAGCACACAGTGTTAAGGACTGACTCAGGTATGTAGAATTGAAGAAGCAATTCAGTTCAGGTTCATGGTTTGGCTAATCCAGCTCAAACTATTTAATGTGATTTCTGATATATGGACATATTTTACTATATGAACTCTCTAATATATGGCCAGAGACTTTGAGTGTTGCAGTTCACATGGAGCTTTGGAGCTTTTAGTTCCGCTTTGCGAGGCTCTCTAATTGCAGCAGGGCTTGTCCAGCAGGCCAGCTTCAACGCACGTTGTGTGTGATAGCTTTGTCGTCTCATTCCTGCCAAAGGAGAATGACAAAACAAATGTGTTCAGGTTCTTGGCAGATGTTATCCCTGCACTTCATTTCCTGCTAACGTTTGAGTATTATTGCGCTCTTGTAATAGAGGCTTTGCACACACACATCCCCAAATACTCCGGTGCTTTTACTGTGATGGTAAAATATTAAATGGCTACCAGAAGATAACAAGATAATCATTATCTCTGTTTTTGATGGTGCAGTTCTGGAGTTGTAGCATATTACTGTTGTATTATCCGCACCGCTAAAAGTTTCAGGAAAAATGGGAGCATGTTGGAGAACACGTGCCGTGTTCTAATCCTGCTGTGAAGGCTGTGTCGTTACACCGTAGGGAGACAAAATGTGCTGGCTGGCAGGAGAAGCAGTGGTTGTGATGTTGCTGTTGAAGTTATCTGGCATACAAACTGATTGTGAAAACTCCCATTTCAAAAAAAACTTAGGGGCTTCTTTTATAAAGAGTGAGCAACATCCTCCCCTCCTGCACCCACAGTGTGAAGAAATCCCACCCAAACCCTAAACAAACCACCAAATCTTGAAATGGCTGAAGAATTTTTCCTTAATGAATTGCAAACCTGTTTAAATAAGCCACCTGAAAGTAGTCACAAGGTGATAAATACAACACTGCTACTTCTGGTGAACTTCTGTGGGTGGTGGGATTGGCCCCTTGAAAAGCAGATAGATCAGTACTGCTGTTTCAGCCATACCTCCCTCAGTATGAGCTGCGCTTACAAAGACTTTGTCAAGATAAACCTGTGATAGTTTTCTGCCATGAAGAAATTAATTTCTGTGCTGTTTGAAACATTCACGTTGATGTTTCACTTTGAGAATACTGGTGTATTTACCTGCGTACTGGTGAAGAAAAGAAAGACTGGATAAACTAGGACAATAGAGCACTATATATAGGGCTAATTTTGGGCATTTGTTTTCATTGGGTTTTTTTGTTCATGATGGGATAATTATATCTGACAAGTTAACTAGTGAAGGCATGTCTGGATTGACATGTAGTTAAGAAGAGTTCTGTACTTTGAACCTTATTTGTGGTGGCACGTTTGATTTTTGCCATTCATATAACAAGGCTTCCTGTGGCCAAGTTTTGTTTAGCTGTCAGAGCAGCACAAGGAATGATGAGCAATGTAATCTGCTGGGGAACCTTTTAGTAATTTTACAAAACTACTCATGAAAATCTTCCTCGGTGCCAAAATAGTGTGGTGTTGGCCTTTTTCTGCTGATCAGGGGTTTCCTGTAAACAGTGGTTGTCTTTAACAGCAACTTACTGCTTGATCTGATTACTAATTTCTAAACCCTTTATTTTACTAGAAACAAATTATTGTGGATCCGTCGACCTTCAGTGAAGAACGTTTCAGGCCTTCCCTGGAAGAGCGCCTGGAGAGCATCATTAGCGGAGCAGCCCTGATGGCTGATTCATCCTGCACACGTGATGACCGACGGGAACGTATAGTTGCCGAGTGTAATGCAGTGCGACAGGCCTTGCAGGATCTACTTTCAGAATACATGGGGAATGTGAGTATCTTCTGTTCTGTTTGTTTAGTTTGTGTGGTTTTTAACTCCATGTGATTATCTAAAATGTGGAATCGAAGCTGTGTGTCTCGATGCTCGTTTGTTCTGTTCCCAAACAGAATTTGAACAGTAACCAGTAGTCCTGAAAGGTTTTTTGGGAGGCAGGATCAAGCATACTTAAATCATCAATGATGCTTATCTTAAAATTGATCTCTAGTCTTCCAAGCAATTATTATCATCATAAAGTGCTAACCCTTCGGCACTGTTTTTATTTTATGACTGTTAATATTGGCTTGTACACTAATTCTATTGAATTTCTCTGTGTTTCCGCCTCGGTTTACTTAAGGTAACTTGGCTTATGGAAAAAGTAGTACTACTTCTGTTGAAGCATGGAAAGTTTAACTGTGTCATCTTTTTAGCTGAAGGCATAGATTCTCAGAATCAAGTTAATTACTGCTGCTACTCAGTTTGAGGTGATGTACGAAGTTAAATATTTAGTAAGAAATCCTGAGAACAGTTTGGTACAAATACTGGACTCTGAGCGGTTTTTTCCAGTGTTTAGGCATTTAAAGTGCACACAGTATTTGAAGCCGGGGAGTGTTTCTGTGGTTGGAGTAAGTGTTAAAGTCATGCAGACGAGCTTCTGCGTTTGAGGGCATCATGATACAACATTGGACTTCCTGCCCCTCCATTGCCTGTTCTTATCCTGTTAGGTTTTAATCTGAACAGCTCTTGCTGTGTTGAGAGATGAGATTGGGATATCGTAAGATTTAAACTACGACTAGAGTTTAAACTTAAATACTGTTAAGGTTGATTTCAGAAAAAAAGTTGCAGAAATGGCAACAACTTAAGCAAACTACATGGCTTGTAGCACTGTGGCAAGTAAAATTGGCTGAAGAAATCCTAATGGGATGAGGCGAAGTCTTATTTATCCTTTTGAGCATGTTTGAGGTGAAACTTAGTTCAGAGATACCTTTTTCTTTTTTAGACAGTAAAATTTATTTAGGAACACTGCTGCGTTCTGCACCTTGCCTTCAAATCTTTTGGTGAGAACTACATCAGCATAGGGTAAAACTGGTCCAAAGGCTGCCATGTGCAGACTAGGGTGCTGTAATTTGGAGAACAGATGCAGTGTGTAGTAGAGAGAAAGTAAAACAAGGATTTCTGTTTACCAAAGACAAGGACAAAGTAATTGAACAAAACTGAAAGCCAAGTCTTATATAGCCTGCGGGTTGAGCTAGGTACTTCATGTAGTCTGTCTTAATTGCTTGTGAAAGTAGCTTGCGCTCAGCATTGACATTATATAGAACTTAAGACTGCAGCTGGGAAGCAAGCCGCCGAGTTGTGCCATTTAAAATTCCTTTCAGAGCAGGGTGTTTATTAGTATATGATGCATCTGTAATAATCCCTCAGACAAATGTGCTGCTGGATGGGTTGAAGCCCTGTCGACATGATTCAGAATAAAACATCCACCAAATGCTAATTAAAAGCATGGAAGAGGTAAATGCTCGGTATTGCACATAAGAGTTGGTGGCATTTCCCTCACTGGAAGTTGGTCAATACCTATGTAAGATTGCAGAGCTTTGACTTCCTTTTGCAGAAATGCCTATCCTCCTCCTCGGCTGTGTACTGTTGCCTCTGATATGCAAGTTAAAGTAATCACGCTGAGATGGAAAGAATGTATTCCCTGTGTTATCTCTTTTAACACATTGTGAAATTTGTGGAGCATACTGAATTTTTTAAAGTCACTGCTATGTTATGATTGTAGACAGCATAGTTGGGGAAATGAGATTAGAAATTCAGTGAAATGGAGTGGAAAAAGCAATTGATAAATTATGGTGAAAATGTGGGATGGTGTGTAAAAATCCATACTGAGGATAGAAAAAAACCCCTCAATGATTAAGCTGAAGAATGAATAATAGTTGGGAATCTAACCAGTGAAAAAGGCTTGATACCTCTACAGGAAGAGTGGAGATGTGCTGACTTACAGTAGTGGTAGAGGAAATGTCATATCATGTATATGTATGATATACCCACAGCTACAGTACCCAGCCATCTCCTGTTGTGCTTTTCTCCAGTCTCCCTTTGAAGGAGGAAATGAATCAGGCATTAAATCTGTTAATTGCACAGCACTTGCAGTGCATCATAAATCTTATCAGAGTGCTAGAATAGAGGTATTTATTGGCCAAGTGTAAAAATTCAGAGAGAAGATGGCATGAGGAATGCACGGGAAAGGCTGAAGCAGGGGAACGTCTTGAGGCTGATTCCCTTTTGATTTTAAATGCCTTCTGTTTTAGTGACTTCCTCTAGCTTTTGGGGTTTCTTTCAGATCTCTGGCAATAAAAAGGCTGTTTCCTAGATAGTTTATAACTCAAAGTTTAGTGTTTTGGACCCATAGTTTAATTGTCTCTGTGTTTCTGTCTCCAAGGATCTGTAAGTCTGCAAGCGTTGCAGGCTACATTACGATGTGCAGCAGAAGTTTCTATCTGAATAAGAGCTTTCAGTTAGAAACTGAATTGTAGGATCTCTTGACCCCTGCTTCATCTGCTGGCATGGTGATAATGCCTGTGATTGTGCCCCTAAAAGGAGGGCAAGGTTTGCTTGTTCAGTAGTTTGTTACAAAAGTTTGTATCCTCTTTTCTTAGCTTGGTGTGCTTTTTATTTCCTTTTCCATTTGGCGCACCTCTCCTGCCACTTTCAAGAGTAGCCCAACTTGGTCACACTAAATTTTGTGTATCAGGGCCAATATTCTGTCTCAACAGTGGTCAGTAGTGGATGCCTACAAGAAAGAGGACAGTAACAAGGGAGCTGTGTAGTTTTACTTGCCCGAAGTATTCCCCAAGTGCTAGCAGTCTGCAGCTCAGATACTTCCAGAGCTAGCACTGCTGACTGCATTTAATGGCTCTTGATGGACTTTTCTGCAGTGAATCTTGTCTAGTGTCTTTCTGAACCCTAATAAAATTACAGCATCCCTAATCTTCTTTAGCAAGGAGTTCTCCTGCTTAAATAGGTGATGCGTGAAGAAGCATCTCCTTTTGTTTTGAAGCAGAACGACCTTCTGCCTATTCTGTTGGATGTTTCCTCCATCTCGTCTTGAACAGACCCTGAGCAGTTAGTTACTCCTTGCTCATCCCTTCCTATACCACTTGTTTCACAGCCATATCATGTAGGAGACTTCTGTCTTGTCTTCCCCAGAACGAAGTGCCCTGGTTCTGTTAGGTGCTGGTCATAAGAGATATTTAACATTACCTCTCAGCTTTGGCTATGCCCTCATTATCATACAGCATGGTGGATTAGGGTGGGATTTGTAGAACGAGTTAGGACTTGATGCCCGCACTTAGCTGTGTTTCAAAGAAGTTTGCATCTGCCGGTTGTAGTCTAGCCCTGTGGACTGGGTGCCAGTTAGCATTTAGTGTGGTGGTGGCTGTCTCCCTATTTAGGTTCACTGAAAGGGGATCCAGCTTTTGTCACAGATCCTTCTTGGGCACAAGAACCACAGTATGCAAAGCAGCAGTGATCAGGAGATGGGTTTCAAAACTGCACTTCTGATCTGAGCCAAAATGCTGGTGTAGACACGTTCCTCAGTCTCCCCCCGTGCCTTGTGTGGGTCTCCAGATTCCCTTTGAGATTTGGGGACCAGAACTGCATCTGCCACTTAGGATTCAGGCATGCTGTGGACTTACACAGAGTAATGGTATTTTCTGGTTCAGTTCTGTAGTCCTGTACTAATAACACTGAACACTTGATTGGCTTCTGGACGGCTGCTGAGCACTGAGGTGGTATCTTGATGAAACTGCTACCATCCAGATTTAGCTTCTGAGTCATAGTGGTAGGAGGCTGTTTCTGTGGATGTTAAGTTAGAAGGTCTTTCCCTTGTGTATCACTTATGTCCACTGAACTTCATCTGCCACTTTATTACCCAGCCTCTTGGTTTATAAGCCACATTCCTTAAAATGCCAGCTGTTCATCCCTTAATTGTAGCAGCCAGTTCTTTAGCTTTTTCCCCTCATCTTGCACTTCGCCTAGGGAGAGCTGGTTTCCATTATGGCTTTTGCTCACTTCTCACAATTCCAACAGAAAATAGTTTTCCTTTTTAAACTTGTATTGCAGATCCCTCCTGGATTGAAATGGCAAACAAGAATGTCTATATGTGTGAGGGTTTTTTATTACTCGGAGTAAGCTTTATTCTTACTGCTAGTGCTGAATGGCAGAGCAAGAACGGGAAGGCCTAACAGAACTCATTATTGGTTCTGACTAGCATTGTAAAAGCAGAGTAGTACAAGGTCTTGGATCTGGGATCAACTGCCTGGAATGCAATAATCGACCACATCAGTCACAGCTAAGTTTGTAACAGAACTTGTTCATGGCAAGATTCAGATCTTTGTGTGATTCTGTGCTCAGGCATTCTTGGTGTGTATTTTATTAAATGAAAAAATTTCAAAGCATGTTTGAATTTAGTTGGATATCGATACCAGACTTTGGCAGAGGAAGAGGACAAAATTTGAATGATATTCAAGATTAATCGTACATCAGTGAAGAAGTTAGTAAGAAAGCTGAGGTCAGCAATATAACAAAATACAACAGAAACCGTCTCTTGTGTCTAACTCCATAATCTTGTGTAGGTAGATGTTGACTGGCTGCAGTTTGCTCCACATAAAAAGTATGAAGCAGAATATATTTTTAACACTACTACCAATTTATGCCAGTGTTGCCTTTCCACTGGCAGCTGGTGTGATACTTCCCCCGGTGTAGAAAGCAGGTACAATTCTTGTCAATGTCTCCAACTCTGCCTCAAATTTATACATGTAGTTTTCATTGCCATTACATTAGCTTAAACTGCTACTTAAACTGAATGTATAAAAAAGAACAGTGTCCTGATGGAGCTGAAATATTTCTGCATTTCCGAGAAGGCTGGTATGTAAAATGGAGAGGTAAGAAAATGTGTCTACAGACACAAAAAGCCACAAACTTAATTCGTGACAGGGTACGTGCTCTGTGCTGTAACTCTCCATGGGTGGTGTTAGCGCAGAACTTGGGCAGCTTGCTTTGGTTTTAGCTGCTGTGGTAAATATAGGAGACTGTGGGTTTTGAGGTTGGGGTTTTGAAGTTGGGGTTTAGCGGGTTAGAAAGTGCAGGACATCCGCTGGAAACTTCACCAGAAGTTTTCAGCCTACTCTCAGTTTGACTATGTTGAATCAGTTATCTGATTGACATGTAAGACCAGAAATAAAAACTTCCTTAAGCTTTTGACAGTTCATTTTTATTGCTTGCTGCCAGTGCCTTGAGGCATGGGGACAGTTTGACTTCTTTCCATAAGCACTGGTTTAGAGCCATTCAGCAGCAGCAAGCAGAAGTGTCCAGTTCAGTTTAGTATGCACAGAAATGTGCAGAGACTTCTTGCTTTAAGCCTGTTCTGTACCCCAACAATTTCTAATGCATATAGCTACCCTTTCATACACACACCAGTAACTCGGACATGTACTGGCATAAACTTTGTCAGAAATTCTAGTTTGGCTAGTGTGGAATGTGAACCCAGAGCCCCATTGTGTACAACATGCTCTTGTACAATAAAATCCCTTGTTACTACATTTGGAAACGATAAATCATGTTACATAAAGTAGCTTGACAGGTCTTATTTCAATGGGAATTTTAATGCTTTCATATTAACATTCTGACTGTGTCCTTGACTGTCTGGATTGCATTAGAGGTGCTTGGCAGCAAATGGAGAAAAACCATTTGGGGCCGGTTTCAGAGCAGGCATTCCAGGCACAGATTATTTCAACTGACTTTTTTTTTTCTTTTCTTTTCTCTTGTTTCCATCTTCTGTTTGGCTTCAAGTGGTTGAGTACCATAGCTGGGTGTGTTTGGGGCCGGAGGTTGTATTTCTTTTAATGTAAATCAGATTAAAATCTAACAATTGTATAGCACAGCTTGAAGGTAAGCAGAGTGGCGGAACCCCAGGTTCTTAGTAGGAATTCTTGCGTGCTGGGCAGCTTGACTTGGCTCTCAGAGTATCTGAAGTAGGTCTCAGCACTTATAGTTTTAGCCTTGGTGGTCTCATAACTTGCTAAATGCTTGTTTTGCACCCTGTTTCCCTGTTTAGTGTGCTTACAGAAGTGTACCTCTCTGAACAAGTACTGTTTTCTTAATCTTAATTGCACTATTTTGCTTTTCTTTCCAAAGTGTCCTTGAGATTTTTGATGCTTGAAAATGAATGGGCAAGAAAGCGCCTAGCTTATCTATTCAGTATCTTTTGGCAGAAATAATTTTGTCTTCAGAACTACCAGCAAAGAGTATTTCTACTCCTGACGCACTTGTGATTTACAGAATGGAGATGTATTTTCATTATGAATTTGCCTATTAATAATGTTGATCCACAGTTTTGTACTCCCATCAAAGATCCAAGCTTGGAAAGGAACATGTGTGAATTTTTCACATGACTAAAACTTACTTACAGCAAGTATCTATGTATTCGAAAGGGCTCTTGCATAGCCCTTTTAATGAAAGCAACTGTTTCTGTGGAAAGAGATGTGAATTAATATGGCAGACTGATCCATATTTATGATAAAGATGTTGATAAAAATTCTGCCTTGAGATAATCTGCACTTTCTTTTTTAATATTGTTTCTGTCAGTTTAAGATGCTTGAATGCTGACGTGATGGACGTGGTTTGAAAGCCTGGATAGATTTTCCTGTCATGGACTTTGCTGTTCAGTAGAGAGAGCTATGCTGTTATGCTGGGCACTAATTTCCATAGACATTATCAGTTTGACAAAGATGCTGCTTTTAAAAACAAAATATTTCTGAAGCGATAACAGTTTTTAAGTTTAATGCTTACAGGCTGACATAGACTAAATAATTCAGCATCCTTGGCGTGAAGCCCGATGAAGATGATGAGAATTTCACACTGCATCAGCTGGGTGTTTTGGCACAAAAACAAGTTTCCAGGTGCCTGGGACTTACATGGGGTACGTTTTTAGAAGGCATTCTGGGAACTTCTAAGGTAGTAATACAAGGGCCTATGGAAATAGGTGGAAGCCAGCTCATGCAAAGCTTTGTCAGCCTTGTGAGCTTTGGGTTTTAAAGCTCTTCAGAGCTCCCCTTCATCCCAACAGTTACTCTGAGCTTGTCCCAACACACACGTGGAATTGCTGGTTTAGAGATCCCACACAGCCTCTGTGATGAGGGCGCTCAGCCTCAGAGGGGAAAGAGGGCAGCACGTCTGGGCTTCAGTTCTTTGTCGTGGCTGGTGGTGAACGGCAGCGCAGCCAGCCAATTTGTTTGAGCAAGTGGCACAACTTTGAAAGTCCTGAATACTTTTTTAGGCCCAAGGCAGCCTTTGTGCTATGCAGCGAGAATGCATTTCTTAAAGAAGCATATGGCTGGCTTAATGCCTACTTAGAGAAACCCAACAAAGCCCAACTCACACCTGAAGTCTAGTTCCAGCATGAGCTTGGCAGTCTACTGAAATCTTAAATCATTGCTCTTCTCCATCCGCTAACTTCAGCCTTTGCTGCTTGTTTGGCACAAAATTGCTAGTAATAACTCTTCAATTGAATAGACTTGACAGTAGCTGGGACTTGGTCTAAATGGTCTTGTGCAGCAGGACTCAACCTTGTGGTCTTTCCATGCTTTTCAGCATTTTTGATGTAGACTCTTCATATATGTAAAAGAAGGAAGGTTGCTGCCCTCACTGCCAATCCTTACTCCATTCATGCGTGCAGCAGAAGCGAAGTCTAATGCTATCTCTAAACTTGAGAATTGAGCCCTGTAGATACCTTGTGTGGCAATGAAGGTTTCCATCCGACCTGATCCCTCCCTTCCTCCCCCACCCCTTAAGGCTGGTATTGATGCAACATCTCTTTTTCCTTTCTTGTCGGACATGTATCTATCTCCAATGTTACCACATATCTAATATCTTCTAATATTACACTATAAATCCAAACCTTTCTTAATCTAATGTTGTTCAAATAACATTTAACTGAAAAAACAAGCTGTGCACGCTTGATACGGTAGTTGGCATTTAGCAGCGTTTTACTTTTGAGCTGTAAACCATTTTACATAAATATGCTGTAGTGCTATGCACGGATTCTGCTTTAAAATTCTGTGTTTTGTGACTTAATTCATTTGAATCCTACAGTTTTTGTAAGAAAATATTTGAACTCTGTCTGCCTATGTAAGATTATATATTGTCACCCCTAATCAAACTCCCATTTGGTGATACTTGAGTATTCAAAGCCAAAATTGAGGAGTATAGACAGATCAGAGCATGTAAGTTTGCACAGTGACTACTGATCTGTGGATAAACTGTCTTTTAGCCCCCAGCAGGATCATGCTCTCAGTGTGCAGAAGTATTACACACACAACTGGGCTTTTGAATTGCTCTTGTTGGAGGAAAGGGATGATGGAATTATTACAAAGTTGGAATACTACAAATCTTGCATTACAACAGAATACTTGCATCTCAGGTTCTGGGCTTCCCGTTTTTTTCCTTAGCCTTGATCTAATACAAACTTTCGATTAAGTTCCTATCTTCCTACAAGATGAGATTCAGAAGATAAAGAAGGGAGAGAATGAGAACAGTCGCTGTCTGTGCACACATGGCTCTGTTACTGTCTGGTACTGCTAATATCCTCTCCGGTTCTCTGGGGATATGCAAAACCTGTTATGCTCTATTATTTTTTTTGCTTTCTAATATCTCTTCAACTTTTTTATAGATCCCAATGCAACCAGTGGAAATCTTTCTTGACAGGAATCCGGAGTTTCTATTCTAGGTGTGTTGTTTAACATCTAGACTGTGCTCTTTGCTTCATCTGTTTTATCCTGTGTAAGAAAGCTGATGTTCTGTAATGCTCGTAATGTGTCCTGGAGCTTTAGACCTACTTTGTCCCAGAAAGTCAACTGAATCTATACAGAATAATTAGCATTTGTGGCTTATCCAAGTAGTCCTCTTGAATGTAAAAAGAGACGGAAGAGTGACTTAATCCTTCTCATGTCTGAGGAAAGGATGAGGGTTAAGCTGTATCTTGGAAGGCTGTTGAAAAGAGAAAGAGAAAATTTGAGAAAATTTTGGCTTCCTCCTGGTCTGCCCAGAGACGTGTTTGTTCATCAGGAGAGACAGGAGTTACAGGCAAATAGGCAGAGGAGAACCAGAACAGAGACAGGGTTAGAAGTCTTCTGCTCAAAGCTATATGAAAAAACTTACTATATGACTTTGGAGACGACCGTATACTCAAAAATTATTCCTGCTAAATTGACACTCTTTTACAAGTAGTTTCTTTAGAGTAATGGCAACAAACCTATAGCCTCTCAGACTAAGAACTTCCTTGCAAAGTTGTGCTAAAAGATGCATTTTGCTTAGCACCAATTAAAAAAAGTTTTCCCTGGGCAACAGGCCATAAGGGGAAACCCAGGGCATTTGCAAAATTAGCAGTAGTCAGTGAAAAGGCAAAGCGGTGTGGTTCTGAGCTTGCCTTTCATAAGCTGAGTATATTTTTCTTTAATGTCTCTGTTTCAGATTGAATGCAAATGTTGCATGTTTGTGGATTATTGACTCATACTGCATATATGTTAACCTCTGACTGTCAAGAAAAAGGTTTTTGCCATTCGTTGGGTGCTCTACTGCTGCCATATGTGGCCAGGGAAAAAAAAAAAAATTGCTTCTCAGCTCAGAGTCTCTTCTGTATGCCTGAGGTGCTGTCATCTGTGGTTTACTGAATATGATAACTTGAATTGACATTATCAGTTACTTTATGAAACCTGCGGAAAGAACTTGGAAAATGAAGCCTGGTAGCTCTTGGGGGGGTGGGGGGAGGAGGATAGAAAGGCTTTGAAAACACAAGGTTCTTGGTTTAGAAACTGTTTAACTTTGTAGGTATGGTATCTTGAGAGCTAAGTATCTCTGTGGAGCAAAGGAAATGCAGGTGATGTGGGAGTGTGCAGTGAAACAACTGGAGAGAGATGAGGTGCAGTGCTGTGGATGCAAACAGATCGATCTGGTGGTTGCAGACGGAGTTTCCAGCTCTGTTGGGCTGGGGTGTTCAGGCAGCAGGCAGGTGTCCTGGGGGGGGAGTCTCTGGCCACCCAGCCCTTTCTGCTTTTTGCCTGCTCCAGATGTTCCTTCTAGCTTGCCTTTCATCCCCTGCATTTTAGCGAACATATTTTGGCCTGGTATTTAAAAGGACTCCTAAAAAAATCCCCAAACACACCACCACCACCCCCAAATACACAAACAAACAAAAAAAACCCCAAACAAAAAAACTTTATTTCCTTTGTGTTAAGTTGATAGAAGTTTGGACTAAGGTTCCCACCTACAAGTAATGCAGGCACCTTTTTTGGGGTTTTTTTGGTTGGTTTTTTTTTATAATGACAGATTAATCTTTGTCTGTGCAGTCTGAGGCTGCACATAGGGGCAAATTCGGGAAGTTGGGGCACTTACTGTCTTAAACTAATCGAGACTTCAGATAATTCTGATGCTGTTAAATTTTTTTTTATCTTGTCTTAATGTATGAATGTAGCTGCATAGCTTATCTCAAAAGAAATACACACAGAAGTATTAAGGAATGCTGGAGATCCTGAAGTATCTTCCTGTGACGTCTTCAAGACACCCCTCATTATGTGCTTGAGACTTGTCTATATTTTGAAGTTTCTCTTCTGTCCCGATATCAGCTTGTGACCATTTGTATTGACAGGTTTCAGGTTCATTCCAGGTGTTAGTTAGCAACATTGGTATATGATGCTTTTTAAAAAAACCCTGTTTCCAGACTAGGAGGATAACCCTGGGACTTGTTTGTAGCACACACAGTCTGTCCTGTACCTAGTGTTGGAAGGTCACAATGGATGTTTCTCCTTTTCGAGCTTCCCAGCATTACAGATGTGAATGTCAGTGGCAGCCCAAGTCATGTACCTCCATTTATGTGCTAGCCCCATGTATTTAATCGAATACTGTGCA
Organism: Grus americana; assembly: GCF_028858705.1. Lineage (NCBI taxonomy): Eukaryota > Metazoa > Chordata > Aves > Gruiformes > Gruidae > Grus > Grus americana. The sequence goes on from NC_072865.1 coordinate 19,310,130, forward strand.
TTGCTTTTAAGTATGCATTAATGTTATTCAAAACATCTTCGCTAAACCCTACCAAATAATTCTACTTGTGTTGAGGTTGAGCAACTGGCTATGTTAGATTGCCCAGGTGGCTTCTGTGGCTTCAGTTTAATGTCCTGTTTTTTGAAGGGTTCCTGTGTGTATCTTTGCCCACCTCACCAGTCAGCTTCTTGGACTGTGCGGGGAAAAATCTGCTATTTGGGGCTTGCTTGCTCTTGCCTTTGAACCCCTCCTTTGAGGACTCACTTTATTGAGTCACTTTGGGGGAAGAAGGTGACATGAGAGCTCTGATGTCAAGTACAAAATAAGACTGCAGCTGTATCATTTGATACTGTTCCCCTTAAATGCCAAATTGTGAATTTCCTCAGAGGCAGAATGAGTTTTTGGGCACCTCTCCAGGAGTCAAAGAATCCCAATTCTAGAGGTCACTGGACTGAAAAAAGCCAAGAAAATGAGAAGTTAATGCAGAAATAACTGGAATGTTTAAAAAAGAAAAAGTTGAAAGCCCTTCTGTCATGCACCTGAGCAGTTGACCCCATTGGAGCGAATGTTCTACAAGATGGTCGCATTTCTTCCTGTGGGATCTTTTAACTGAGGAAGGCAGGGTCTTCACAAACTTAAAACTTTATGTTCTTGTGCTGTGAGAGCTGGTCTGAAGCAGGTTGGCGCTCTCGTAGCTGCCGGTAAGATTGCTGCCCAGGCCTGCCTGGGTACAGTGGTCTTCTGCTCATCTCCCCCTTCTGTTGTCATACACAGCGTTTCTCACCCCAAAACGCTGCTCCTGGGTATGGAGGTGCTGTGGGACTCTATGGGAACTGCGACTACATTGAATAAGGAGATCCTAGGAGGAATGTGTGTGTAGAGAAAAAGGTAGTAATTAAGCAGCAAATCTTTGTGTCCTGATACTCCCCCATACGCTATCATGACGACTTATTAACTGAGAATGTAAAACTGGCTTTTTTGTGACAGGTGTTGAAATCTCTTAATCTCTAAACTTCCTCTCAATTTTTATCCTTGATCAGTTTTGTAGTGCTGTGGAAACATTTCCACCCCCCACCCCCCCCCACCCCCCAAAAAAAATATAAGTACTCTCAGCTGGAGTTTAGGAAATGTTTTTGGAAGAGCAGGACTGTTATCAGGTACCCAGGGAACTTGTATCCCCTGGGAGTATTCCTGGTGGTGTTTCCAGTAGATGGATTAATTTTATGCCTTTTGTAAACTTGCTCTGTGACTTTGGTTATATTACCCGCTTCTGGAGCAGTGCCTACGTAAAGGGAAGGGTGCTTTCAATACTAGACTGCAGTGAAGTCTGTGTTCAGTTAAAGCTTATTTCTTGGTGTAAAAACTGAATTTAACCAGCTGGGTTTTTTAGATCACTGTCAGCTTAAGTACATTAAATTTCCCTGTTTCTCTGTGCCAGATCGTACAGTTCTGTACATTAATTCTGTTTGTTTTGAATAGCTGCTGCTTTATCTAATGCTAATTTAAGTCATCTATCTAATGATTCCTTTACAAGTAGAAGCTGATACAATAAAAATGCGAAATACCTCTGCATCCCGTAGCGCTCTGCTTCGCTTTGCTTCCTTTTTCCGAATGCTTACCTTGGGTGATGCTACCTTCCTGCTCCATCTCAAATGTGCTTACTGCTCCTAAATAGTTTATTTCCTTTGACATTCGTTTTCTTTTGAAGAAGGGCAGCCACTTTGTATGTGTCAGGCTTGCACTGGAATTTTAAATACTTTAATGCATTCTCATTATCTGCAAGGGTGGCTGGCTAATTAGTCAGCTTAGTAAATAATGACTTGATAGTGTCTCTGTAAAAGATGACGTTATGCATGCCACGTTTTTAGTGCCTCTCTAATCCTGCACGGTTCCTTGGTGAGTCACTTGCTTTAGGTAAATGGAGGTGATGGGAATAAGGTTGCTGGTTTTCTTTAACTGCCATCGGTGGTGACAACTTGGCGGTCAGCGAGGACGGCCGTGTTTCAAGCAATTTTAACTTTGCTTGTCTCCACATAAGATATTAGAGATGCAGTGCGGGAAGGCGAGGAGATACTCCTGCTTTTTGGTGCTGGCAAGGCTAGAGGTGCTCAGTAGCTAGTCCCTCGCCAGTTCGGCAGCTTTTCATGCTATTTCCCCCTATTTTTTTTTTAATGCCTTTTGCTTCCTGTCGAAGGCAACTTCATATCTAGCTTTTTTGTTGCTATATTGCAGGTTAAGGCTGCTGAATCCCTTCCTACAGGAAATACTTAAAAATCTGTCACAAACCAAAGCTATTTATATTCCTAATAATGAATAAAGGATACATTAAATCTAGCTTTGAATGTCTTATGACTGTATTGGTAGGATTGTTTTATTATCTGTTTCTCTGAGCTGTCTTGCCAGGAGTTAGGTGGCTTTACTCCCAGATTTATAATGCGTTCTCTTCCTCTTGGAAAGGGCATATGCTGTCTTGGCTCACTCTATTTAATTTGAGTTTTGCAGGGGTCTGTGTTGTTCCAATTTTAGTTGTTCTATTTCTAAAGCCTTTCACATGCATGTAAAATATGATAAAAACTAAAATATTTCAAGGCTTTTACAATTACCGCGGGTGTAAACTTCAGCCTGCTTTTCATATTTCTGGATATATCTATTAGTTCATGTAATTTGCAAAGGAAAAACTTGAGATATTCTTTAGATAAGGTTACTAATTAACATAAAAATGAAAAATCAAGCCTGTAAAGGCGGCTTCGCAGTAGCGGATTACTCACCAGCCCCAGCAGCTGTCTCGTGGCTCCTGCAGAAGCGTTTTGTCCCTCTGATTTGGTATTCTGAGACGTTCCCCCATCCATCCTGCTACTCCCATCTACTCAGCCATACGGAAAGTGAGATGAATTGACCTGTAGCCAAACTTAACTAGTCGTCATTCAACAAAATAGCTTGTGAGGAAACAGCTGTAAGTATTGACAAAATATTGTGCTGCCCTCCTTGAGCTCCTGGGTTGTCATTCCCAAGCAGCCTGGATTAGGCTTCACCTGGTTGCACAGCAATCAGGGGTGATCCAGTGTCGTTTTCACCTGCGTGCTGCAAGAAAAAACACTGTAGGTTTAAAATAGAGCTTTTTATCAGCAAATCTGTAGGGTCTGTGTAGACCCACGTTGTAAGATTGTGGAGGCTGTTTGTTGCAGGATGGTGCAGACTCGGTGCTTTTCCATTGCGTGCTTTCTTCTGCTGGGTTGGTGGGAGCTGGGCCTTGGGGCTGTGGTCCAGGATGGCCCAGGAAAGAGACACCTGCCTGGTCCACCCCTGCGCTGCAGAGGAGCAGCCTGGACCTGGGTTGCTGGAGTCCTGAGCCCCAGCTCCAACATGAACCCTGCCTGCTCATGATGGGCAGGGAAGAGAAAAGGAATACGTGCTTGCTAACTCCTGAAGGAGTAGGATGCCAGACCCACTGCAAATAACCTCTCCACATTGGGAGTTGTGTAAAATAGAGCCTAGATGCTCTTCTGCCTCCCATCTGTTGACTAGGTATGATCTGCCATCTCATGGAGGGCTCTGGGGAGCAGTGTGCTGCTTGAAGGGTGGTGGGGACCTGGTAACTCAACCAGGTGCAAGTCAGAGCCCTTCAGCCTGGCTCTCGGACCTCAGCTAGAAAACTGTTTCAAGGTAACAAGAAACAAACCTCTTACATTTTTGCAAAAAGACACAGGTGTGCCTGCTTTGTTAATGCTGGGTCCAAGTCTGGCTTGTAGAGTCCTAACTTTGGCCCAGTATCATGATTTAATGGAAACTAGGAAAACTCAGCTTCAGCATATGATGTATGATAGCCAATTTCAGTTTTCTTTTGAGCTCTTAAGGAAAAGATGCACGTTGTTGCAGGATGATTTTCTTGGCACCCTGGCACTTTCCTACTGTTACTTATCTGTATGAATAGATAGTTTTGCCTCAGTGGTGGAAACGTAGTGTAAAGGTATAGAACCTGTGTGCTCTGTATCATAAAACTGATGCTGTTAACTTCTTTAAATGCAAGGATAAGCCTTAAGAGAACACCTGTAGCTCCATTACCTGGTAGTGGTACAAAAGTAGTACAAAATGTTTGAGAGAATCTTGTTTTCCAGACCAGACCTCTCTCTTCATACCTTTCCCTCCTCCCCCACATCACATGTGAAAAGAATAGTAAAAAAAAATTACTTTGTGCTGTTGCAATACCACTTTTTCCCCTCAAGAAACAGTACATTGATAGCACTAGTCAGTAATTTTAAAGGTTTGATTTCACCATTGCTTAAAAAAAAGACTTGCTCGGTTACTGTTGCCTGTGAAGGTATTTAAATGAAACTGCTCGTTACCCCTGCAGCTGGAGCACAAGGGGGTGGATGTATTTATGTATGTATAGACATACAAGTTAGTAACTGGGCTCCTGCATGGGCTGGGGATGAAATTTATCACTTCACGTCACTGAGATTCGATTGTCCTTAAGATGTGAACTGATTACAAACCAGCCCCACCATCTTCCGCTGCTCCCAGCATTGCCCTGAGTGGGAATTCTGGAGAAAGTTGTGGGGATTAGGAATGGTTTTTAGTCTGGAGCAGTCCTGAAGATTTTGGTCAGCTGCCATTAAAGTTAAAAGATGTTATGAAATATGGAAGAAGACTAACTTGTGTGTTCTCCTGATTTTCCTTTTTTTTTTTTTTTTTTTTTTTTAAGGAACAGACTCTGCAAATTATAGCTCTCATATGAGGAAGTAAGACTTTTGGAGGTTTTTTTAATGTTAATGAAGATACTGGAAATAAGTTACTAATTTGAAATATCTGTTTCAAAGGCAGTGGAATGCTTTTGGTAACATGCTGGTAAAATAGGCCTTTCCTGATGATAACTGCATTACATAAAAGAAATAACCAAACCACTTGTCAAAATAGAAATCAGGCTGTGTGATGGCCTTGGTAGAAGCTGTTCTAATATAAATCAAAAAGAAGCCCTTTTTTCTGCTCAGAATGGTGTGGGGTTTTTTCCTGGCTCAGATCACTGAAACCTGTTCTTGTTCTTTATCATGTTTTGCACCTTGTGTCTGTGAACAATCTGCATCAAGTATATGGACTTGTCATTTAGTCCTAATTCCTTCAGTAGTTTAAAATATTTGTCTTGCATAAGCAAATGTTGGAAACGGTATCTAGTAATTATTCAAAAAAAATCCCCTCAGGATTAAAAGTTAGTAATATTTTTGGCATAGTTTACCCATTTTAATCAGATTATGGCAACTGAGCAGTACTTAGACTAGCTAAAGGTTAGATGACCAGGAAATACCCGAAGTGCAAGACAGATGACCTGCAGCTGGTAACGGGTAAAAAGCTCAGAAAAAGGCAGTTGTCAAGTAGTAGGCACACAAACAGACATAGGTTTAGGGTAAGATGATATGGTCAGAGGTGATATACTTTTATATAGATAAAGATAACATTAAGTTATTGGTTAACATAATAACAGAGCAGTCTGGTACTAAGACTATATCCTTGAAACTGTCTCTGTGCAGAGATTCCCATCTGCAGAGGCACAAACCCTTCTTGAAACTGAATTTTTAGAAGTTTTCCTGCCCTCCATAGGTAAACTTCCCCATTAGTGGTTTTTGGTTTAGGTTTTTTGGTTTTGGTGGTGGGTTTTGGGTTTTTTTTTAAGATTTTAGTTTTGATTTTTTAAATATTGCTTTCAGTTAGTACCCCAGGATCACTGGTTGCATATATTTTAGGCAGACTTACTGTGTATAAGCTCTATTATATTTTTTATTGATTGCTTATGTGTGCATAATGAAAGTTGGGTTTTTTTGGGGGGGAGGGGGGATTTGGGTAGTTTTGTTATTTACGTAACCTCATCTTTTTTGGAGTGGTTTCCCTGTATTTTCCTGGTTCCCAGTGGGTGTCTGGTGGTCAGTGAGTATGGGCTGAATTTTGTTCTTGACTGTTAGGGCACAGGCTGAAGTCAGGAGTTGCAGTGAACAGAATGTGGTGCAACGTAGCTAGGTTTGCATAAACAATTGAAACTGTTTTTTGAAACTGGTGATCTCTTACTAATTTGCCTGATGAAGATTACTATTTTTGAATAAATGGAGAGTAAAAGTAAGTGTCGGAAAGTTCCTCTTTTAATGATGCAACTTTCCTGTGGTATATTCGAATGATCGAGTGCCCACTAAGAAGAAGAAAGCAGTCTGCAGTCTAGTAGCATCAGCTCATTTGAATGTAGTATAAAACTTTTTCATGTGTCTCTGGACACTCTCATTGACATGCTTTGTCAAGTTAATTGTTGTGCATAGACAGTTGTAGGTATGAAGGGGTAATATCCCTGAAATTTATCTGCACGGTGCGCTGGAGTCGTTCTCTGCTTTGTGGAGTGCTTTCATTTGGCCACCGTGTTTTACGGCGTGCTGTCAGACAGCTGTTAGTCACGGGAAGGTCCTGGAGTGCTCTTAAGCTGCGGTAGAGGAGGGTGCTGAGCACTTCCACGTGCCAGGTCTCCATGTAACGTTACTGCTTTTGTGCAAGTGTTTTTTGCACAACCACCTCGCTGTGTGTCAGGTGGCGTTGGCTGGCCTGGTCCCTGCTGGTAAGGGTGCATCTCTGCAGCGTGGGAGCAAGAGCTTCGAGTTCATTCCCTAAACGCTTCTCAGATTTGGAACAAAGTGGTGGTTTTCTCCAAGTTTGAGATCTGTCAGTAAATACCTGCATCGCTGACAAATCCAAAATGGAGCAGAAGAGGCACTGAAACTTGTTCAGCAGTTCCTAGCACAGAAGTTACTTTGAAGTTGCACGTGTGGTCTGTAAATAGCTGAAATGCCTTAGTCCTAATTTCATTGTTACATTGTGTTACACAGTGGACTATGTCGGTATTGAATTATTTTAACTATGGGCAGCAGATGTCCCTCAGCCAAAGGACTGACATATTTTAGCTGGTCTACAGACTTGGTCTCCACTCACAGGCAGAAAGTAATAACTGGCAAAAGTTCATTACATGTGGGACATTCAGCGTGCGACTTTTACTGAAAGGACAAGGATGTACAGACATCTCCTAAAAGTTAACTGTCACTATAGACTATAGGAACTTGTCGAAGGTATCTATTACTTTTGTTTTGCTCAGGAGTGTAGTGTCATGTTAGAGATGTAGTAGCTGCCAAAGCTTACTGTATTTTTTTCTGTAGCTCAGCCTAATCAAGTGTCTAACCTCAGCCTTTTTTGAAGTTTCTGGTGTCTTAGGACTGGATGCTAATTGCAGGCAAAAGGCATCTGTCATGTAGTCAAAGTGCTCTTATTTCCACAGCTGCCACGGTGCTAATATGTGTCCCAGAGTTGAACCGGTCATCCATAGAGAAGAATATAAACTAGAGATAGCTTTCTCTTCCTGCCTGCCCTGTGGCTGTTAAATTCTTGAAGCCCTGAACCCTAAAGATCTACACTTGATCCCTATAGACTTTCCAGCTGTCATTAGGAGTCACCAAACTTGGCTGCCTGTGCTCCTCTGTCTCTGCTTTGCAGTGGTCTGCTGCTCCCTCGGGTGCTGAGCTAGGTGTCTGTCCTACCTGGAAGCTATTTCCATTTTCAGGACTATCTGGAAAGACTGAGGAGGATTTTCTTAACCTTTAAATTATCCAACCAGAATTTGAAGCATGGAGTTAATCCTAGGTCTCTGTAGACCTTGGTACAGCAGATGTTGCTGTTCGTTTGGGGATGGCATGCTTCAGGGCTAGACTCGATCAATAAGTAGTTCTGCGTCTTTACTGAAGCATGTTGTCTTATCCTGAGGACAACATAGATGATGCTTTAATATCTCTTGCTCTTCAAATGAGAGGTATTTGGTTAGACCTGGGGGCTTGCAGAACGGCCTGCTGTGTGGTTTTCCCAACTTAGTAGTTTGTTCCTGGCTTGCATCCTTTAATAGGTACGTCCTGAGAATGTTCACTGTGTCACCCTTCTGGGTCAGGTGAGTCAGCTGGAGTAGCTAAAATTGGTCTTACTCAAAGCAGAGATTGTTAACAAAGCTTGTGGAAGTGCCTGCAGTGCAGGGGAATGGATATGTGTTTTCCCCTAGTTAACTGTGGTGTGGTGCCTTTAGAGATGGGAGCGCACTGGTAGTCTGTGTCCCTGTCCCCTTCCCCATGCTCTCGCTGCTAACAGGTTGTGTCATTACTAGCTTTATGAAGAGGTCTATTAATTTTACATTTTTTCTTCTCTGAAAGATTAAAAACTAAGGTGCTATCTGGGTTGAAGCAATCTAGTTGAGGGCAGAAGTTGATAGTCCCAGCTAAACAGCATGTGGCTTTTGAGGCAGAGGTTCTGGAATGCCATGGATTATTTAGGAGTTAGTTAAAGGGAAGAGAGCAAATGCATCCTAATAAGAATACTTGCTGTAGGGTTGAGCTGGATTCCACATTAACGCTCTTCTCAATATTTTTAGCTCTTTGCAAACACATGAGTAAAACTACTTTTTGCAATAAGCTTTTCTGCAGTGTTTTGTACACTTCATAAATGATATTTCAAGAATTTTTTGTAGCTATACGGTTGAGAAGTATCTTGGAAGGACCTTTCTGCTTGAAATGCATTTCCTGTATCTAGTGCTGTCTTTAATCTCATGCGGTCTCACAAAACCCGTTCTACCTATTAAATATGCAGTAAAGCTGTTCTGTTTGGTAGAAGATTGTATATGTAAACAGCAGAAGTCCTCATTGCTCCTGTATTTTAAGATTAAAAATTCAGCTGCAACACTACCTTCAGATTCAGAGCCATTAGAATGGATTTTTCAGATTTATTCTCCTGATTATAATACAGAAAATTAATTGCTTTTGACTGTAAAGAATTATGACCCATTCATTATTTAAGGACCTTCTTGATGGATGAATCTTTTCCACTTACTTCAAGACTTTTCCTGAAACAAGGCTGCTTTTTAAAACTGGTATAAAGCATAATGCACCTGTATCAAACCGTGGATGCACTGCATGCTCTTTAGGGGTAAGAATTGGTGGAAAAGAGAAACAGCACTTTGGCTAGTTTGAGTATTGAACCTACAAGTAGCAGAGCCTGCTGGGAGAAAATAGGGGTAAGTGACTTGAACAGCATTTAAAATAAATACTTTGGTTTTTAAAAGGAAGATTCATTAGTTTCTTAAAATATCCTGGTAGTAGAAAATCCCACTTCAGTTTTGTTTGTGTGTGTATTGGAAGTGTTTGTGGTGCACGCTGGGGAGAAGATCTTGTGTTTAACTCAAGGTATATTCTCTGGTCACTGCTCAGCCCCTAGCTGCTGTTTCTTATGCTGCCAGTTCAGAAGGTCTCAAATTATTTTTGTGTATATTTATTTGGTCTCGTCCATTTAGCAGACTAAGAAAGAAGGAAGAAAAAAAAAAAGTCAAATTTCTTGGACTTAGTTGTTCTGCTAGTTTTAATCAACAGAAATAATGTTTTGGTTCCCTCTCAGCCCAGAAATGTTTGCTGAATGCCCTTAGTAACCAAACCTCTTTAGTCATGTGTCACAGAAATAAACATGACATTTTGTAATGAGGCAACAGTAGTAATTTTTTAGTTGTTGTTTCATAGAATCACAGACTGGTTTGGGTTGGAAGGGACCTTTAAAGGCCGTCTGGTCCAACCCCCTGCAGTGAGCAGGGACATCTTCAACTAGATCAGGTTGCTCAGAGCCCCATCCAGCCTGACTTCCAATGTTTCCAGGGATGGGGCATCTGCCACCTCTCTGGGCAGCCTCTGCTAGTGCCTCACCACCCTCAGCATAAAGAATTTCTTCCAAAGTAACTCTCAGAGCACATGGTTCCTGACGTCAAATATGACTGATAGAGCTTTAATTCATTATAGTACAATTGTTTTCGTAGTATCTTCACAGTAATTAAATTGTTGATTAGGTAATGATGATTTCACAGAGCTTTTTTCCTTAAGAACAGATTACAGTAAATATTAACATTAGGGTTTTATGGTGGATGAACGCTGTCCTTAGCCTGTACACTCACCGGAGGAGGGAGCCGGTGCTTTCCTAGATGTGCCGCAATTTTTTGTTATTTTGTGCAGTCCTCAGCGGTCAGATTCTTGAGTCTCAATCTTTGGGTAGTTGTCCCAACACAGCCTACACTTAAAAGTAAGTTACTAGTGATGTTGGCATTTCCTTGTTACTTAATTGGATTTAAGGTTTTGCATAGTATATTCAGAATACTGTTTTTTTCTCTTATGTATCTTACCTTTGCTTGTGAAAACAACTAGTTTTGCATTTGAGAGATGCTTTTTATCTTAAAATTAGTCTCTTTGAGAGTTTAAGAAAATAGATTTATCATGTGCTGCTTTGAAGTATGAGAAGGATTTGAGAGGCAGTTAGCCAACTGACATTTAAAACCCTTGAGAACTTGTTCCAGCCAAACCTTTTGTAAAAAAGTAAATGCAGCTAAGGCTTAGTTACTAAAATGATTTTAGCTGGCAGTTCAGTGCATGTAATCATCTTGTAACATCCTGAAACTTGTTCTTTTGTTCAGCTGTTGTATCAAGGCTTTTGGGTTGTGTCTGTGAACTTGTCACTTCTCTAACTCAGAAATCTTTCTCGTGTTACTGAAGTACCGTGATTTTGAATGTTACGTTCATCGTGGTAGCCCATATAAAGAACACTTCTTGTACAGGGAACGTATTTCTGACACTTTCTAGATGGCTGTAGTTCAGAGCTGAAGTGATACCTTGCTATTTGACATCACTAAATGATACGGTTTGTTTGCCCTTGCTAAATTCTTGGCAAGGTGGTCCTGTTGGAAACGCCACGCTCCCGGCTGGCACCGCAACCAACCATTGTTCTAGCGGGTGACCCAAGGGGGACACCCGGGGTTAGGGCCAGGTGTCAGCAGCCCTGCAGGCAGCCTCTGCCGGGTGGTGCGGAGGCTCACGCCAGCACAGCGGAGAGGATGCTGCCGCCTGTGCTGGTTCTGATGCAGGTGCTCACAGGGGTGCAGCCTCAAGGGCTGAGGGTTTGGCTTTGGTTTGGTTTTTCACTCTTTCATCTTGCTTATACAAACAATTTTTGCTAGTCAAGAGACATCTTGTTTGAGAAGAACCCATGCAGACCAGCTCATTCATTGTAGTAAAGCAGAAAAGGCTATATTTGATATGATTGTGGCAAATGGACTGGCCCAAACCTGGCTGGTCTGCTTTGGATGGTGCTGATGTGCTCTTAAACTGCAGAGAATGTAGGCTGGTCTTCACGTGTTGTGAAAGAATGAGCTTATGACACCTCTGTTTGAAAAGGGAGGAAGAAAGAGGCAAATTCAGTTTTACAGTATACACAATTTTAATAACAAAATTTTTCTGTACACTGCACTTTGTTTTACTCCATTACTTACACCCCCTCCCACCAGAAAGTGGCTCCTTAAACATAATTTAAATACAATGCATCTAAGACTCCTTTTTAATCTCTGTTTGCTAAGCTGGTAGAATAGTTCACTCACTAATGTTTTCGTGATGGTAAACAGAAAAATGGAGTGAGGTGATTTTTTGGTGGTTTTTGTTTTGTGTGTTTGGTGTGGGGTTGTTTGGTTTTTTTTGTTTTGTGGTTTTGTTTTTGGTTTTTTTTTTTTTTTTTTTTTTTTTTTACAAAGGAGCAGTTGAAGGATAGTAGGTGCAGCTTTTCGTTGCTTACACCAGAGGTGCACAAGCTGCTCGGTGTTTTGCCCTGTCTGAGGCTTGGTGAGATCCATCAAAACTTCTGTTACCTTTCCCTAGATACCTCTCAAAAGGTTTTTATACAAGATGTGAAATGCTGAATTTCCAAATGACTCTGAAACTATCTTTAAGCATCCTGCTAGCGTGATGGCTTAAAAACCAAAGCCTGGCACCAGTTCCGGCGTACGGGATTCTTTGCAATGGAGAAAGGCGTGAGGAGGGAGGAGCTGCTGCTGTGCAACTGCCTTTGATTTTTGTTTCATTGCTTGTTCCTTTTTTTTTGAGGGAGGAGAAATCCTATATCCCTCTCTGAACTTTTCATTTTTATGGAAAACTTCATAAGAAAGATGAAATTCAGCTTCTGGGTAGATTTCATTGGTCTGAACAGATGGATTTTGATAGCTATGCAGATTACAAAATTAAATCAACTTTATTTTCATTAAAGTAGTACAGAAATTAACTTAGACACATTAAAAAATAAGTGTGTAGTGCAGATTTCCGGTTTAAAGCCACTGGATATTTCTGATTTTATGTGTTAGCAAGAGGTCACTGTCTTCTAAGGGGGGTAACAGTACATAAGCTCAGATGCTTAGATTTGCATGCAGGCTAGGCTTATCACTGAAAAATCAGATAATTTCTGCTTGGGGGGAAAAGCAAACAAAACCAAACATTGATACAGCGGCATTAATTATGCTTCCATCTGATAAGAAATGGGAACTCTGTGCAGAGGAACACTTCAGCCGGAGACTAAACGCTAACCCATTTTACTCTTTATCGAGTAATTTTTAGCTGTGTGCATTTAAATGATGATCTAATGCAGAGCGACTAACGAGAGGGGAACGGAAAGCATTAATTCAGACCTGTTCCAGTATGATGACTCAAAAATTGAACTTGTGCTGCTAGGTTTGCATTTCACTGACATGAGGGTGGGGAGGAAGAAAAGCTGGCTAGAGATCAGTGAGGCTGGAGGAGATCTTGGGATGGGACGAGGATCTCAAGAGCAGTAGAAAACATTTTCATTTCTGAAAGGCCCTGAACACTCGCATGAGGCTGTGCCTAGAGGTGGTGAAGCGCCTATAATGCCACTTAGTATCTGCAGAGACTGAGGCTGTGCAACAGAGAGGGTATTTGGGGGAGAGCGTGTTAACAACCTCTTGTCGTCAGCCAGTGCTCGTACTGAAATACCATGAATTTAAACCAAATCATCGTGGTTCTTGTTCCATAAACAGAATAAATAGGAGACTGCTGAGTAACGCAATTATTACAATACCCTCCTTGCCTGGAAGAGTCACAAGCAATTGAGAATGGAAGACAGTAGCTTTCTTTTTAATAAAAAAAAAACAAACCCACAACCAGAAATTAACAGCCTCTGGTTGTGTCCTTGTGTAGAGCGGTGGCTTTGCCTGCTGTTTGCTGTCCCTCCTAAGGGAATTCAAGTTGACTTCGCTGCTAGTGTTTGACATTCTGTGAGTTTTATGATACCTGTTACTCTAAATGTAATGTTTGCGGAATTGCTTTGCTTATGCCTGGAACCTGGCAACAAATGGTTTTGGAAATGGCAGACATAAACCACGGCATTTGGGAGATTGGCTGCGTATTAACGTGTAGTACAGAGAGTCAAAGTAAAATTGAACGATGCCGTGCTAAGCTGTGTCTGCTGGCCTCCTGCTTCACTGTCTGCAAGGCAAGGCAGCGTTGCAGGACCAGTGGGAACTGGGGATACTGGTGAGGGAGAGAAGTTGGCGCGTGGGTGTGTTTGCTGGAGAGACACTGGAACAGTGCTTTAATGCTTGGAAAATTGGTATGAGCGGCTGGGTTGGAGAAGAAGATGAAATCCAGCACTGCTGGAACATCTGTCTTTACTCTTCTTGGGCATAATTGTAAGTTAATAAAAGCGGAGCAGGCTTCTGCACAGAGCTGGGGTGTTGGGAAAGCACCTCCTCGGGAGGAACCTCAGCGCTTCGGTCAAGCGGCCGGTTCTCGTCACTGTGTGGAAGACTGACGTGGTACTTCTCAGCTGTCTTGCAGCAAGGGTTTCTGTTGGGCCTGGAGGAGAAAGGTGGAATTCCTTCTTGCAAATGCAGCTGAGGACACCAGAGTTCAGTATTGACATCTGATGGTTGATGAAAGTGCAGCAAGATTATTTGGCTGCCAGTATAATTAATGAGTTCAGTTGGAACTTTGTCTCTGCTGGTACCCTACAGCTGTACATGAAAATCATTCCCAAAAGTGTCTGCTTTCCAGTTCCCCACGGTGCGGACCATCGTGGTAGTTAACATGAGGTAAGGGAGGTGCACGGGCAGGGACGGGATGCTGCTGGGGCAGCCCGGAGCAAAGCAAAAGCCTGGATGTAAGGGAAAAGCTGCAAGTACTTACTCACGGTAAGGAATAAAGCAAGTCTTTCTACAAGCAGCTAAATACCCTCGGATACCAATACATTTTTGTATTTATCAGCTTAGGTCTGGCCTTCTGGCTCACCTGGGGTTTAATCATACAGAATATTTGCTCTCTGACCACCTGCCCTGCAGGATTTATTGTATTCAGTTAAAAGCAGTAATTGATTTCCTACAATAGGTGTAAATCGGCTCATCGCAGTATAAACGGTTACGAGGGTTCAAAGGGATCTCTATGGAAAACCATTAGACTTCACTGAATCTCTTCCATTAAAGTACAGAGTCCCAAGAAGTAAACAAAATACTTGTTTTATAATAAGGGCACTGTATGTAAAAGCAAAATGATGCAAATTAATATCTTCAAAACCAGTACTTGAAAAATCTTTATGTAAAATCTTAACAGAAGTCACACTTATCTTGCTATAATTGCCTTGGACGAATTCATTTCACAATAAAACATCAAACTGTTGTATAATTGCACCCTAAATACCTCACTAAGTGGTAATACAGATATATAAAAGCAGAGTGAAATAGCAAACAGATTTTTATGCAGTGATTTTTCTCTTTAAAAAGTTTGCAGAATAGTTTAGTACAACACAATTAGCATACTGTAATTACTGATTTGTTCAAGGTATGTCAACACTGTGAGGAATTTCTTTTCTTCATCGGTGTGTGCTGGTAATTGTTTAACACTGCAGCATTGGACACAACACGTTTTTTAGTTATACATACATGTATATATATATATAAATTTTTTTCCATCCCTCTGGTCCTTTTAGCTTTGGTTAGAATGTTTACAATATCTGAGCAGTTGACTTAAAAATAATGTAATCTTTTGCAGACCCCCCAGACCCCCCCTGCCCCCGTGGCACCCGGGTACCACCGTCGCTGCATAGATCTGCAAATATTTACATATAACTTCATAATATAGTATAAATAGCAATATGGTACTTTTGGCTAAAGAAACCAAATTACTCCTTAAGAATGAGGTGCGTGTGTATGCATATATATTTATATATGATTTTCTTTAAATGGCATACTAGTTTAGATTCTGCCCCATATCAAGTAAGAAATGAAACATTTTTCAGTGAACTATTCTATAAACTAATTATATTTTCCTAACTTATCAGAAGGTATGGTTTTGTTTGTTGGGGTGGGGGGGTTATTTTTAACTGGTAATTACCTTGAATTTTGGAAGAGGAGGACAAGTGAGAGCTTATATTACAGGGGCTAATTCTGTCTCCAGAGAAACCAGTGGAGTTAGTGCATGAAAATCGCTTCCAGGCAAGAGGAAGCCTCAGCTGGGGGGGCAGCGGGGGGACAAAGAGAGGCTTCTTCCTTCCTTCCTTCCTTCCTTTCCTCTTCTCCTTAACCTCGCCTTGATATTTACTTTTAATTAAGAAAAACTTGCATTAAGGGTATTTACACATGAAAAGGTGTTGAAATGCCGTTTGTTCATAGTCGTCAGTAATTAGCCTGAATTCATGAAAAGCAGCATCAAGTCAAACCAGAGAGCTGATAAGAATTGAATGCACTTAATATTTCGAATCGATCCCGTCGGACAGAGCTTTCCTAAATAAGCTACGCTGCCTACTTGGTAAGCGCCTGGAGAGTCCTGCTAATTTGTGACCGTCCTGCTAATTTGTGACCATGTGAACTGCTCCTTTCTGTATCTCTTAGGAGCTTTAGCAAGGTCCCTTTAAGCAAGCCAAACTATGAATGCAGATAGGAAAACTGTATTTCAAATAAACGTACCAGTCCCCGATGCATTTAAATCCCCACCTGGACTTTTGTTGCGTGCCCCCCCCCCTTTTTTTTTTGTTTCCCGTCCATCCGTCCCCCGTCCCCCCCCTTTTTTTTTTACTGGAGTAAAATTATCAGAGGAGGAAAATCTTCCTCCACGGCTGCCTTTAAAGTGAACAGAGCCAGCTGGAGTGTTTGGGATCCTACAGCTGCAGTGGAACAAATGGAGCGTATGTCCCCCCCGCAGATCTCTGTGCAGATATCCAGTATCCTTCCCCTCGGACTGTTTTCATTAGAAAAAGTAGAGTATGGAGCCTTGGGTATAAATGTTTACACACAGTCATATAATTACATAACATGAAACATTTTACATAGTTTGAGGTGAGCATCTCTTTAGACTTTTAAACATTAGGAGTGCAAGTTTAATGTAATCATTGCTTCTTTAACACTGAAAATATTATGGATTTATTTTTTAAAAAACTTAAAAATAAAAAATACTGCACCACTCCATAAACAATGTTTCCATTAAGTAGCTTGGAAAATTAGGCTTTATGTCAACATTTGTAAAAATTAGAATCTGATGTAGGTCCCCTACAATTTTAAAATAGGTTACTTATCTGATTTAATTTTTGATGGCATGTAGGCATTATACTTCACATTCTTTATACGGCAGCTGCTGACACTTGCACTGTCCGTAGCCATTAATGATGATGAAGGGTCCTTCGTGGGTGGGTTCATATTCGTTATAGGGTCCTTGGTCTGACATATTTGCCATATGCAGCCGTGTTTGGGATCGGAGCTGCCTGTGGTTTTGAATCATTGAGCACTGCCTAATTCTTCTTAATGTGGGAGGGCAGCACTTCCTGGAGATGAACACTATAAAAATGATAAAAAAGAAAGAAAACAATAAAGCCATTGTTCCTGTAATTACCCTCTGAGTGAAGATGGCATTGTTTGGCTCGGGGAAATGTTCTTCGGTGGTAACGACCATGCCTGCCGTAGTTGGAATCTCTTTGTCTCCCATATGGAAATGAGAAGAGCTTATTCTTTTCGTGTGCTCGGTAGTCGGAACTGCGTACGTCGTAGCCACGGGCGTAACAACAGTTGATAAATTCCAGCAAAGCTGAAAACCATAGACTGCATCCAGAATATCCTCTCCCTGGGTGTGGTCGGGGCTGTGGCAGAGGATGGAGTGCTCCCACCGACCTTGGAAGCCACTCAGCCATGTGGCCAAGGCGCAGATCTTTGGGCTGCATTCCCACAGATTGCCGGAGAGGCCCACGGTGGTGAGGGATGTCAGCGAACTTAGGATCTTGGAATCCAGAACGGTGAGCTTGTTGTTATCCATTAGGAGGGTTTTAAGGTTAGGCATAGTTTCAAAGACGGTGAGGTCGATGGCTTTGATTTCGTTTCCAGTCAAATCGAGCTTTTCTAAGGTGCCCCAGGTCCACTCCATCCCACATGTCAAGTTGCTAATTTTGTTCCACTGCAAGAAGAGCGTGTGCAGGCTGCTCAGCCGGAGGAAGTGAGCAAAATTAATCTTTGTCAGCTGGTTGTGCTCTAGGTGAAGCTCCCTCAGCTTGATTAATCCCGCAAATCCGTTGCGAGCCAAACTTCGCAAGCGGTTTGTGCTCAAATCCAGGAACTCCAGGCTACGACAGTCCCAGAACAGGCGGACCGGGATGGTCCGCAGGGAGTTGGAACGCAAGTGCAAGGTCTGTAGCTTGCGAAGGCCGTAGAAGAGCTCGGGGTGCAGAGAGGATAACTGATTAAAAGAGAGGTCCAAATTCTGCAGGTTAAGCAGCTGGCTAAAAGTTGTGTTTGGCAAATGAAAGATTTTGTTGGAACTTAAGACTAATTCCTTAAGTTTATACAGTCCTTGAAAAGAATCTTCTCTGACTGTTGCAATTTGATTATGATCTAAGTGAAGCCAAGTAAGTTGACTGAAGCTTGCAAATTGATCCCTTTCAAGTTCAGAAATATAATTGTGCCTCAGTGACAAACCTAGCGAGCCCTTTTCAGTGGTGTTTGGCACTGAGTGAAACCCCTGAGAGTCACAGTAAAAGAGCAGCTTCTCACAGCGACATTTTGGTGGACAAGCCATGCCCAAGGCAGGCAGCATTTTTAAAACCATACTCATTGCATATAGTGCTGCCAGCATACGAGCCCCTAATGGCCACTTGAAATGTAAGCCTGCAGAATATAATTTAGGAAAACAACAAGATAGGATAGCCTTATCAGTACACTTTGAACATCACGATGGAAGATTTCACTGCAGATAACATTGCCATGCATTTCCGACAAGCTAATTCTAAATGCAAGAAACAACTTACTACGAAACACACAATACTTGGATATTACACTTAGGATGAGTCTTTATCTCTATTACGGAGAATTACAGGGTCACAATCAGAAAACATTTCTTTTTTTTTTTTTTATAAGGTTCAGTGCAGAAAAATTTGCTTTAGCACCTAACTGCTCCTTTAAAGCACAGCCGGTCATTCATTATACAAGGTATATAGAAATGCAGGAACTTACCCATTCTTTTGAGTACATTGGAGGTTGCATTCAGTCGTAGTTTTAGACTCAACGCGGTGAGTCTGTAAAAGGCTCTAACGTAAGATAGCCTTTGAATAATTTACTGGGTTTAGTGTCCTTTGATATTAGTGCAAAATTGAATCCACGATGCTCTCTTGGAATATTCCTTTTGAAATCACTGGCTTGATCTCCTCTGACAGGTCTGCAATTTTTAAATCAATGCTTAATACAAGTTTTCATCCTCTGTGGCTGCTCAGCTGTTTAATTGAAGCTCACGTTTTCTTTTTCCGCAGCTGTGGCTTCCTTTAGTCCTAACTTGTTGATGGCAGATGGGTGGCTTATTGCTGAGAGAAGCTCCTGTAGTAGCATGAGTGCATTTACTGAAAAGCTTTTCAGGGAAGCGGTACAAGAATGGATTTGCTTATGCGCTGCGACCACACAGGGCTGTATATAGGCTGACGTCACCTGGTGACGTTCCTTTTGTTTGGGTTTTCCAGAAGCTTTGCTGTTTTAAAGCATTGTGGTGCATACTGTGATCATGTTAAAGACCACTGATAGAGAGCGGAGGAAAAAAAAAAATCAACGGTAGGAGTCCTTCGTCCCCACGATAGAAGGAATAGGAAAGACTTGCACCACTCCGCTCCCCCCCTCCTACATCTGTGCTGGCTGTATTCAGCTGGCGTTAAAAGCAGCGCAGAGCTGCGGTTGGAAGTGCCTTAGTGCTAGCTGCTGCCTGGTTTCTGTTAAATATCGCTGCATAAAAGGAACTTTTAGATGCAAAGTACGCGCAGTTTGAACAGAGGATGCTGGTTAGCACCAGCTTTTCGCAGAGGTGAGAGGGTTTTGGCAGCTTAAAGCTACACGTAACAACTGTGTGCGACTGTGGTCCCTGTAAAAGTGGTAACGGGAGAGAACAGTCGTTTAGATGAAGCAGTGTGTCAGAAAGTACAGCACGCAGCGCGGGAGCAAAGGACAGGAGCTAACGTTTCAAGCCATGAGAAATTTCTGGAAAAAGCAAAGCTTGCGTTAGGGCACAGGGAAAATTTAATTGGAATCCAGCTTGACAGCATGCAGTTACGAAACTAGAAAATCTATTTTTTCCCCCCAAACGGTGGCTTTTGTGCTTGCTTTTTCCTGGGAACTGGAGTGCAGGGGAAGAAGTCGTGACGTTGGCATTCACCGTCGGGGCTCAAGGCAGTTTGAGGGCTCCCTTGCAGTCACCGATTACATTCTGGTGTCATAAGCCCCCCCGTGAAAGGGGGGACATTACTCCCATTAGCATCTCGCTATGGGGTAGGTCCGTTTATCTCGTGTGTTTTAGAGTTTCAGAAATTTGCATTTGCAGAAACGGTGACCCTGCAAAGCCGTCTGTGCTGTCACAGCCGAGCCGGTCTCTGGCCAGAGCGTGCCCGCACAGCGTGGAGGTGGCAAATGTGCTGTCATGGCTGCTTGTTTTAAAAGTTCATTGCCCTTTCAACTGGAGCAAACTCTCCTCCAGGACAGCTGGTGCTGAAAGGTAAATGAACAGACTTGATTTATGTTTTTTATGGTTTTAGGATTTTTGCGTGCATGTGCAGGAAAGCCTTTGGAGCAACTGCTCTGGCCTTGACTCGATGTGGATGAGCCAGAGGAGTGTTAGCTTCCCACTCTGAGGAACTTGAATAAGCTTTTTTATTTTCACCTTGAGAGATAAAGCAATAATGTAGTAGAAGGCACTTGAAAATGTTTGCTCTGTAGCAGCGAGGTATCACAACCTCAAGATATGGGATGAGCTGGGAATAACAAACTTCCCGTGCTGATGGAGGAAGATGATGAATTGTGTCAAAAGAAGATTCTAAAAGAAAGTATCTTTGTTGTGAAGCTTTGGTTCCTTACAGGTACTTATTTAAACTAAGACTTGCTGTTTTCTGCCTGCTTCTCCGTTCTCTGCCCTGTGTCATGACTGTAACACTGACTGCGGTGGTACCTTTCTGTGGTGGGCTGTCCTATCCAGAGCAGACTGAAGGGACGTGCTAAGTAAAGGGATGGAGAAGGTGAACTCTTTAAAAACAAACAAAAAAAAGAAACCCTCAAACCCATCCAAAACCCAAAGCAAAACAAAAAAACCCACCCCCAACCCATCAGGACAGTAACTAATGATAACGCAAATCAGGAAATGCTAGGTACATTTCTTAAATTGCTCAGCCTCAATAAATATCTCCACATTTGCTCTAGAGTGAAATAAATACATGCAAATAAATGCCATAAACCTATTTAAAGAGTTTCTTCACATTTAATGTTCACTGTAGAAGGAGAGAAGCTGAAATCCAGCCCTAGCTGTCAGTTGCCAGCTGTCTGGTGGAGCTGAAGTACCTGTGCTCGTGCTTCCCATCGCAGCTCCTCTGGTGCAAAATCCTGATTTGAAGGGTTGATTTGAATTTAAATAACATTCAAATTCGATAACACAACATTTACAAACAACATTCCAAAGGCTGTAATTAATAAAATGACAACAGCTGTAAGGTCAAATGTTACTCCTCTCCTGTGCTACCTCTTTCTGCTATTACCAGGTGGCTGAATTTAGGTGTCTTTTGGAAACGTTTTCCTTTTTTGCATCAGTATCTGTTGGTAGGTTCCTCTCACATTAAGATTGTGTAATTTGGCAGAGTTAAGAGTTAATGTTCAAACACGGTAAGTTGCTTCCTTTCTAAAACTCTCCGTTCTTTGGCCCGTAACCAAACAAGGGCTATTTAGCACCTTGCCAGCGAGTTTCCTGTTTGGGAAACTGTTAATGCGAACTTTATGGGCGCTTTTCTTAGCGAAACGTGGTTTTGTGTGCACTTGTCATGAAATAACAAATAATACAGAAAGCGTGCATCTGATTCTCTTTATATTCACATTGTTCCTTGGGAGCTGCCTGGGGTGTCGAGGTGGAATAGGCTGGGAATAAACTCCAGCTGCCCGCAAAACTCACGCGATTGCATTTCTCCCGAGACTGAAAGCTTGCTTGCATGCTGAGGAAAACCACGTACGAGTGCCATCTGGGAACTTCTGCCAGAAAGGGCGCTTCCGAGTAATGGCCTAAATCATCACGTCCAACATGGAGAGGGAAGATGGCATGTCTGCCTCGGGAATAAGCTTGCTAGGACCAAATGACCCTCTCAGGGGCGTCTCCCTTACCGCGCTCCTCCAGCAGCAAAAGAACTGGTTTTCCCGCTAAACGCGCGCGCTGGAAAAGTAGAATTGCACCCTGAGGCTAGCGTTGTCATTTAGTTAGGCTGACATCTTGTGGAAGCCTTCCTAGTGGATTAAGAACAACAAGCAAGCTAATTTTACTTGATGTAGATGTGGGCTGCGTGACTTTTTGGTGCTGTGGGCTTGGAGGACGGCAAGCCCCAGAGCTGCAGGTGAGGCTGGGGCACCCGGGTTTTGAATCCATGCGCGTGACACCATGCGAACAGACAGCTCACCTTTCTGCCTAAAGAGACGATTGCGTTAATTTTTGCCGGATGTTAGCACGTTGGGGGTCACAGGACTATTTGCTGCTTTTTTGCTGAGCGCGCGCCTTTGTGCTGTGCGAGTAAGGCTGTGAGGTGAAGGAGACGAGCACAGACGTGTGGCTGTGGCGTCACCATGCACGTACTGTCACTTGGATGTGCTACTGTGGCGCTGGGTTAGCGGTGAGCCCCAAGAAGTGGACAGAGGAAAAAAAGGTGATGCATCGTCAATGGACGTGCCCAGCTCCTCAGCCTAGCCCCAGAACTCCTTTGGGCAAGGGTGATGGGAGGGGTGAGACAGGGCACCATGGGTTGGGTGTCACTGTCCTCCTGGGAGCAAAGGACACACGTCTGCTGTGGCTAGGCGTGGTGACTGTCCCCTCCCTGTCTGGCGGCTCTCTGCACCAGGCACTGGTTGCACATTTTGATCGCTCTTTGCCCTTGCACGACTGCGGGAGCCGGGCTTCCCCTCTGCATGGGGGGGCCACCGTGGCTGCAGCCTGGCACTGGGGAGGGACATTGGGGTGGTAGCGGCACGGCAGGCTGCGTGGGAGGGGGAGCCCAGGCGTCTTTGTTCTGATTCAGGTTCTTGCTGACTCCTAGTCGATGCCGTGCAGCCCCCGTGCTTTGGTGAGCTGTGGGCTCACCGTGGGAGACTTCTTCCTGCAAGAAAACGGTGTATAGTCCTGCTTCCTCAACAGCAGACCTCGGATATGAGAACACTGCTGAAATTCATGTGTGTCATACTTTGCTGCTTGCCCTTCCTGGTCTTGAATCAGCACTATTATATCTGGAACTTGTTTGCAGCCCTAATATGGTAATGGAGGGATATGGATGGTTATCCTTCGTAGGCATGCAATTAGGCTAGGTGTCAAGGCAAAAATGAAGCATGTGACAAACTGAATCTGAGCACTAAATCTCCTGCCTCCCCATGAAGCACGGCTCAGCAGTGGCACGCTGACGCACAACTTCCTCTGTCACTGCCTGCCCAGAGGAAGGTATGCCAAACGCTCCTTTTTCACTTATTAAATTACCATCATTAGCCACGATGCTGCCTGTTGTACAAACAGCTCAGAAGACAATTCACAGATTACCTGAAACAGAAACCTCTCTGCAAACCATCTGTTTGGGGTTTTTTTAGGTAATTGTGTGCTGGGTGGCAGGCAGGGCAGCAGTAGCTCTTGGTTGCACAGTGCTGGCACAGCTGGCTCACATCTGGGTGCTGATCTGGGGAGGAGGGGTGCTGGGCTCTGCTGGAGTGGGTGCGCTGCGCAGGAGGCACATTTCTCTCAGCAGCTCTGTGGTCTTAGCTTAACCTAAACTGATGATGAACCATTGAGATTGAATGAAAGGTTTTGATATTTAGCTATAAAAAGATGGTTTTCTGAGTACCTCATTGTAATACCATCCTGGTGGCTTTAAGACAGCATTCATGCACCCCCACCACTGTGCTCTGTTACCCTTATAAATCAGTTGGGGTTAGATTTTAACACCAGTAGCTGTAGGAAAAACTTGATTCACTTTGGTTTTTTTTCTTTAATTCAGGTGGCAGGCCCACAAAGGGAATGCTTTGTGACAGAGATGGTGATTCCACTTGCCCCCCTGTATACAAATCCCCTTTCTTTGCTTTAAGCGATTAAAACCAAACCCTGGTGGGGATAGCTGTGTGAGCTGGAACAGCAAGGATGCGACAGTGACTGCTTGTATTGCTTTCCAAGCAGGGTAGCAAAGATGATGGAAGAGCAGAGATTACGGAGAGTGGGGGAAACGAGCAATTTTTAACACCAATTCTAGCCTCTTTGATAAAGATCTGATTTAATTTAAAGCAAATTTGCACTGTGGCTAAACTTATTATCCGTGATACTGGACAGAGCTGTGGTATCATACTGTAAAATGACTGACATGGTCAACATGACCCTATTAAATCTACTGAATCTATTAGCTGCTTACTGACTGCAGAGCTTGTGATTCCCTCAGCAGAGTTTTATGTTGAGTATCTAAAAATCCTATTAGGACTCTGAATATTCAGGTTTCACTATTGTGAGACCTTCTAATCCTATGCATAAGAGAAGCTGATAGCTGGGATCTCTTGTGCTGCCAGGTCATTATTTGGCTCCTCAGTGAAAGTTTGGACTCTAAACAAGGACCAATTTTTTTTTCTTTTTTTTTTTTTTTTTTTATAGTAAGGGTAGTTGGTTACTGGAACAAATTAACCAGAGGTGGTTAAACTGTCACTTGGAGCCTTTAAAACACAATTTATTACTTGAGAGAGAGACACTAACTCGAACAGGACTTGTTGAGCTGTAGGGTGGAACCAGTGGGTAAAATTCACGGGGCTTAGATGTGTGGGGGCCTGGACAAAGTGACTGTTGTGCTCAGGGATGATCTTCGGTGTTTTTACATGCCCTGGAGGGTTCGTGCAGCTGCTGGCTGTACAGCTCTTCATATGCTCCAGCAGACACTGTCCCACTACCTGCCTCCACTTGGACCTAATGGGGTGCAATTGGTCCCACGGTTAGTGGTTTAAATTTAATTTCATGCAAAAAAGGTCAAGAAACTTCAGATGGGCAAAACTTGTCATCCTTTTCTCTGGGCCAGGACCTCTGGGGTAGAGTTGGCTGTGATGATTTAAGATGTTAATGACAACAGGGTTTCTGTAGCCACGTCCGTCGATGGGCATCCATCGTGTTTGTCCTGTTCTGCCCTGCTGCACCAGCCCGAACGAAGAAGCCGGGTTAGTAGCTATATGTGATAAACTGCTAAATTACCGCAGCTAAATTAGCAGGGTGTTTTATGTTGCAACCTTCAGAAGGAAATTCTGGTAATACTTTTGACGAGCTTCTGTGCTAAAAATTCTGAATGCCAACAAGGTGGAAATAAACTGGAGCTGCCTTGCTAAAATCTAATGGGTTTAGATTATACAGCTCTTTGTGCAAGTACGTGGTGCGGCTTAATAGGAGCGGATCAGCAGTACGAAATTGGTGCCGCTTAGGCTCTAATGTATGCATTGCCTGCTTTTCAGGGCATTTTACATAGGACTGGCTGTGGTCTGATCTCATGAACCGAATGTCCATTAGTGGAAACCATCTCTTGGCTTCCCTCTCATCTGAAAGGCATCTGGTCCTTGTGCGCCAAGGCTGTTCTGGGCTGTGAAGCCAGGGATGGCAAAGTGGAAGCGATGGGTGGACTCGTTTCAAAAGCGTGCTCCTGCTTTGCGTTAAAATGGTAATGTAGGGGCACCCAGGGAGAAGTAAAATGGCACTTCTCGGAACAGCTGAATGTTTGGCTTTCTACAAAATAGATGAATATATATCTTAGATCTAAAGATATTCCTGGAAAAAACAGCCCATGTGTACAAGGGGGTGCCGTGGGTTCGGCAAAATGGTCACATTGCAATAGGTAAAATGGTGTGAAAGCAGCAGAAAGCATGAGCGCTGCAATGGCAGGTTTATGTCTCAAAGCAGACTTTTAGTTTGTGCACTGCCTGTTTTTGGGTGAATCGCGCGCTGCCCTTCTTGGGGTGCAGGCAGCACCCACCGCTGCCAGCGTGCCTGGAGCTGCGGCTTGGGACAGAGCGATCGTGTCTGAGCGGGGACTTTAGCCTAACTGTGTTTTGGTTTTCGTGTCTGCCAAGCGTGGGAACAGTAAACTATTCAATAAATACATCGCATTAATCTTCACTTTATTTAGAGATTTCAGCTTTGATACTTGAATGTGGAGTGAAGAATGGGCCAATGCTGGGTCTGCTGAAGGCTGTGGCATAGTCAGACAAGCTCCTCGTTTTAATTTCAGTCACTTTTCAGTTACCTTTTCTGATGAGAATCAAATTACTTGATCAGGGAGGTGACAAATCTTCAATAATTCATTAAACTATAATGACTTTACAACATCCTAATTTTTCCCCCCCGATTTTGTTTAATTTTTATTTCTGCTGTAGAGTGGACTCCGTGTTTTAGATTCAAGGCTGCCCATCCAGGTATTTCAAACCAGCCTGTCATCTGGAGAATTGATAACTGGCATACCCTCGCTTTAGTGATGCTAAATGGTTTTTCTTCTCAACAGGATAATTATATTGATCGTGGCTTAGAACTTCAGAAATTGGATTGCAGTTGCATAAAGTGTGTTTTAAAACTCTAATAAAAACTATATTATACAGAGAAAACTCTCAGCAAAACCAGAATGCCACTGTTGTTTTTTCTAACACTCCTAATTTGTATCAAATTGGGGTATTTTTGACCCAGCGTCTGCTTAAAAAGCCAGAAGGTGCCACTGCTTCGTGGCCCCTTGCCCTCCCCTTAACAACGGGGCTACTGCAAATCTCGCTGTGTCGAACCTTGGTGAAATCCAGCTCTCGGCGGGTGGGCCTGGATACTCACTTGAAATGTTGGATTTCATCCCCGACAAAAGTTTTCGAAGGATTTTACCTTTTAAGATAATTGATTTTTGGCTTTCGACTGACTGCTCAAGGGCAGTCTTCTGTGATAGCTGGGTACGAGGGTGCGCAGGGGAGCACCGTTGTATTGGATGCGCGGCCCCGTGGACCGCTCGCACGGTGCTCGTACCTGCGGGTTGAACGGCGTGCGAGATGTTTGTGTGCGGTCCCCTGGCCTTGGGCGATCTCAACAGCCGAGGCTGTGGAAGCTTGAGGCTTGAAGCGGGGCTGGTCTGGGCTCGATGCAGTGCCAGCTGTGGGGTGGTTGAGCTGGAGGAAAAGGGAAATCAAAAACTCTGAGATTGAATATGGTCTCTGGCTGATGAGGAGCAAAAAGGCGTCTAGATTTATGAAACCGTCCTTTTCTGAAAGAAAGCTGGAGTGTTAATGGTAAAATCTTGAGATGTCAGATGTTCCTGTACTGCTCATACCAGCCAGGAGGAGAGCGCTTTATTGGGGAGGTGGAGACCTTACTGCTAGTGTGCATAATCACCTACCAAAAAAAAGTAAAGAAGCTGACAGTATACTTGAAATGAGTAATGCTGGTTCTACTTTGAGACCCTGAATACCCGTTTACCTCTGTCTCTTGTTTTTCAGGCTGGACGCAAAGAAAGAAGTGATGCACTGAACTCTGCAATTGATAAAATGACCAAAAAGACCAGAGACTTGCGCAGACAGGTAATTAATATACAAAGTTGATACTTGTTCAGACAAACAAGTGCATTCCTGCATGTTTGCCCTCTTGGAAATAGGTTATCTGTTGATTTGTTTCCAGTGGGCTTGCCTGCTTGTATTTAGTGAATTAAAAGCTCGAAGCTTCCAGTGCCCGGTTCACAGGGAAGTGTGGTGTGGAAATGTAATCCTCTGTTAACTGTGTAACAAAGGTGTTGGATTCTTAATCATCCTTGTGGCAACAAAGATTTAACACACACTAAAAGCAAGCAAGCAAACCAACCCCCTGAAAACCAACTCAAATTTTATGGATTTTGAACATAATCAGGTATGTTTTATAATTCTGCTGGTATTCATCTCAGAGAGCTTATTTTCTTTGAGGACTGCATTTATGTAACATCAGTCCTTTGTCTGTTTGGCTTTTAAAGCAATATATTCCCCTTTTTAAGTAAATGTGAATATGGATCAAGTTTGAAAAATATTTTTATTCTAGTAGAAAAATAAAAAAGTTAAATCAGCATGTTGTTTAATCAGCTGAGGGAAAGCAGCAAATTTACTCAGACAAAACCAATATGAGCTGCTAAATCAATATTTGTGGCCAAACTGGTGACTTGCACTTATATAACTAATCCATTTTTTTTAAGGAGATTTAATTTAAATTGAAGCAAAAAGTGTATAGACAAGACTTAGTGCAGGGAAAGCCTTGGTCGCACAAAGGAAAAAGGATCAACGGCAAAAGTACTTAAGCTTTACGTATTCATACAGTAAAAGGAAAACAGCAGTGGAACACTACTGAAAAATAACTCATTCTTTTATTTTTATTTTAGCTCCGCAAAGCTGTTATGGACCATGTATCAGACTCTTTTCTGGAAACAAATGTTCCGCTTTTAGTATTGATTGAAGCTGCCAAGAATGGGAATGAAAAAGAAGTTAAAGAATATGCCCAGGTTTTCCGTGAACATGCCAACAAATTGATTGAGGTAAGATGGTACAAATTAAAATTAAATTATCGCTAGCGAAATTAAGGCAAGACTAGGCAAAACACATTTTTCAATCCTGTTGAACAAATGGCAAATTCTGTAATAAATCTGCTTTTTAATTTTATTTTAATGAATTTAAACACAATTTAATATTTAAATAATTAAAAATGTAAGCTTATCAAATGGGAGCAGCTGCTCTTACATAGCCCGTGCAGTTTTAGATACTATACAATGTGAGCATATTGTGCTGTTACCTTTACTTGCTTTGTTAATTGGAGATGGCGATACAGAGTAAGGGAGACTGTGGCATGACTGTCGGGCTGCACAATTTGACCCATTGCTTGAAGTCTGTAGGCTTTTTTCAGTAAAATACCAGTGAATATAAACAGACCTTTCATGTGAAGACTTTTAGAATGAAAACCTGCTTGCGTGCATGTAAAGAGCAAACAACAGACAAACAAAAAACAATAATGACAAACCTGATCCCTGCCACCTTTTTCTAATAAAACCCCAAAGGCGCTCAGACTGGTGTTACTCAAGACTAAAGCTAATCTGTGGGAAGATCATCTTAAATGGGACTGACCCGTCTTAACGAAAATGCATTAAATGTCATTAGTTTTCCAACAGGTAGTGCATTTGCAAAGAGCAACATCAGTTCATCCCCTGGGAACCTTGTCCTCTTGCCGTTGTTTTCGCATGAGAGTTTTGTGCCTGTCGATGCTAAATGGCAAGGAGCAGACATCTATGGGTATTGTTCAAGAAACGTGCCACCAGGAATAAACTTCAAAAACTCCTCCTGTGCGCTTGGGCGTGCGCTGAGGCATCAGCTGGCGCGTGTGCTGAACTCAGCAGCTGCCCAGGAACAGTCAGATCCTGGCTCGTGTGTTTCTGCTCTCTCAGTATCACAGTGTTTGATAATTGAGTGCACGTGGCTCCTAGGCTCCTCGGGAATACTTTCACGCAACTTGACAGATGTAAATTACTCAAGAATAAGACTTATCGACCATCAGTAGAACTAGTTTCTGACTCTTGCTCAATATATTTTTTTTCTCACTTTTTTTAAAGCCTTACGGGCTCTGAATGCGGTGAGCAACTGCCCCATAGTCTGGGGTGCGTCAAGCTAGTCCAGCTCTTCAGAGTTGCTGTCTCAGCAACGCAAATCTTTAATTTTTCAAAGGTATCCATTCTTCGCTTTTGGCCTGCTGCATTTCAGTGTAAATGCCATCTTCATATAACTTCCAGGTTATTTTATTCTGAATTTTAAGTAACTAACATTGTTTGACAGAACAGCAGGCGGAAGATGGTGCTGCTGTGCCCTGCCCTGGGAGCAGGATACGGCTGTTCCGTGTGCAGTAGTGGGACTACTTTGAAGCAGGTCTTGTCTAAAACCTCCCTTCTTCATGTTGCAAGCCTAATTTATCTAGAAAATTATTTTTAGAACTTGTTTACAGAAGTTGACTGGCATAACACTAGCAGCGCCTATTCTGCCATATCTCTGCCACCTCTTCAGTGGACATGTGGTGTCCACGCACCAGGTTTATCGGCATAATTACAAAGGAGTAATCGCGCTGCTCTGGCCACAAGCTTCCCTCCTGCTGTTGCTGGGTGAGCCCTTACTCCCCACTCCTTCAGAATCCATGGGCTGTCTGAAAAGCAATGGGTGGCTGTCTTCACTGGCATGTGAGAGCGGTTTTTACTGACCTTACCTTGTGTGAAAATGCCAAGCTGCAAATGAGTTTTACAGAACCTCTAGTCAGCCAAACAGTCTGTCTTTCAAGAAAGACTATTCCCCTGAAAGTATGTATTAAACAATATTTCTGACTGGCATCAAAAGGTTCTGCTGAAATGATACGCTGCTGCAACAACTTTTTTGAAGGCTTGTTTATTGCTTTTGCTGTCTAAAATGTAACTATAACTATGGAGTAGCATGATCTAGATGGCTTATAAACCTCTTCTGTGAATGTAGATGGATTAATCTATATGCTTAGCTTCAACAGAAGGGGAATAACTCCTGCAGAGCCCTTGTCTCAAGGGGATAGAGAGCCACTGCAGACTCTTATGCGATGTCAAATTTACTGTGAAGGAAGGCAGGTCGGAGCGGGTTGCACTTGCAATGTCTCGGTGTGTCTCTGCCAGAATGGAGAAGGATGTTTGCAAGTTCCCGTATGATTCTGCTCTCAGGCAGAAAACTTGACTGCAGGTACCCAGAGAAACAATAAAAGATTGTGTAAGAGCTGAGCAGAAGATGTTCCACTTGGTGAGATGAGAAGTGATTGCTTCTACCTCTTTTCAGTGGAAGATAAGTGTGCCAGGGAGTTTGTCGTAACTACCCTCAGAAATGCCGCTGAGTGACTCAAGACATCAAACGTGACAAAACAGCTGCAGTGCAGAATGGAGCTGTGTTGTGTATCATGCCGTGATTGACAGGCTCCTGTGTTTGAGATGGAGATGAGAATGTGTCCTTTCCTTTCATGCTAAGGATGGGAAGAAACGCACATTGAGACCTGCTCTGCACGAGGTAACTCAGCAGATCCCCCTCTGAATTAGTGAGGAGTTTTACACCTTGGATTTAGTACCCCTTTGTCCTGTGACCTGGAAGAGTCAGTGCTGCTCTCCTGGTCAACCAGCCACTAGAGGGGACTGTGATATATATGTATTTTTGACACTAAACTGCTGCAGGTTTTGGCTAGACAGGAGGAGTGGCAGTGCTGGTTCTGCCCTGGCTTAGCATGGGGAGTTCTTGCTCCTGCAGCACGGAGCTGTTTGTGGGCCCTCCGAGTTGCTGTAAAGAGATGCAAGCATGTGATTTGGGTAATTTGAGTTTGAAATATTCCCTTCTTGGCAGCAGCGCATTGTCTGCTTTGTGGTTCCTGAAGTCCAGGCAGCCAAATTTGACCAAAAGGTGCAATAACCACAAAAATCAGATTTGCCTACTGGCTCTGTATCTTCTAGAGAAACCATACCAAAGCTGTGTCCCAAAGGGCTTCCTTCTCATTTTTCTCACATAGTGAAATACTGACCCCCTTATCCTGCCTTTTGAAAACTGAGTAACAGTAAAATAATAAAATGAGACTTGTCTCAGTTGAATAATAGGTTTCAAAGATAGCTTTCAAAATTGCTCTGTACTAACAGTCCATTAACTAGCTAGCACTCTGCCTGAATCTTGTTAAAGGAGTTTAATTCAGGAATTGAGAAGCCAATTTAAATGCAGCGCACAAGAAGAAGAGAAGAGACGGCATTTTGGGAACCAGTGTAAGAAAAAGTTAAATTCATCTGTGAACTATGAAAGTCTTCCTAATTTACAGATTGTAAATACTTAACGTTTACGATGCTGGGCAAAGTAGCCTTGGCTCTCTGACCTCTAACTTTGCTCTTGAGGAAAGGCAGCTTGGCATTGGCATCCTTAGATTTAATGCTCCTCCCTGGAAGAAACTAGGCTGTCCTGCAACTTGGGGCTCATTTTTAATGATGTCACTTAGCACCACGCTGACTTTTTGTTCATCCCAGACTTTGAAGTGTGCTTATGCACAAGTTGCCTTTGTACCGCTCCCCATAGTCACTGCAGTGGCAGTTCTGGCTATTCTCTGAA
The DNA here is from genome assembly GCF_028858705.1 of Grus americana. Taxonomy (NCBI): domain Eukaryota; kingdom Metazoa; phylum Chordata; class Aves; order Gruiformes; family Gruidae; genus Grus; species Grus americana. The sequence continues at coordinate 19,341,628 of NC_072865.1, forward strand.
AAGTGAAAAAGCCATAAATGTTAAGAAGAAACTTTTGCTATGCTATTGAGTGCTTTAGAAAAATAAAAAATTAGGTTGTCTGTCACAGTTTTGTACTGCGTAGTTTTAACGGAAAAGTTTTTCAGACCTTTAAGAAATTAGGTTGTTAAAAGGTGGATGAGGACAGAGTCTGGGTTAAAAGCTTGCAGTAGCTGTTTGCTTGCTGAAGAATATTTTGGAAAGGGAGAGTTTGTAATTTCTTAAAAACAGTGAATAATCTTATTCTGGAACCCAGTACCCCTGTGTCAAATGTTTTTTCTCAACTTAAATTTTATTTTTATGTCTCTTCGTCAGAGAAACTTTGGTAAGACCTAGGAGGCAAAAGCTCTCAATGATGTTTCATAAGCATCAATATTTTTCCAGTTGCTTTAATTTATCTGAAAAGACTGCTCTGTGCCTTTTTTTAATGCACTGGGTTGTATCTTGCATATGGAGAGATGATTTTCTCATCTTCAGTGAAAACCCATGAACAGATGCAGACTGCAAATTTATTTGCTTGGAAAGAATCACATTTGGGCACTTGCAACTCCATAAGCTATCCGTAGCCTCTCGCACTGACATTTTCCCCTTCTGTTGCCCTAACTGTCTAGCCTGATGTCCTAGAGCAATTCTTCAGACCTCCGTCTAAAAACACCACTCTCCAAAAGCCCAAAGCCTTGCACGCTGCAAGATTTTTATTGCAATTTATCCTGATTTGCCCGTACTTGTAGCCTATATATTCTTCAGAGAGCTTAACAGCTGCAGGTTTTTTACATGTGAAAAGCTTTTTAAAAAAAATCTAAAGTGAGTAAAACACAGCTTGGGTTTAAAATAATAACTAGCTTTTAGATTTCAGACACAGCAAAGGTTTTGAAAAACTGAGACTTGCTTATCTTCTGCTCAGGAGATGTAACTAACCTGGGCAGAGCTAGTTCCCTGTCTGATCGAGGTATGTGCTTAGTGGTTTGTGCACATTATACGTTTATTAAAAACGAAGCATGGAATGGAAGTATCCAGCAGATCCAGAAATAAATCTGGTCTCACAAGATTATTCCTTGTGTGTCTATTAGCTACCTGATTTCCAAAGTTTATAAAACGATCATCTTTGGAGGGGAGTGGACGAGCTTTGCTCCTTCTTTAAATACTCTTTTTTTTCATGTTTGCCACCAGAGGTATGTATCAGTACTGGAAGACAGAGATGATGTATCTTTCGTAAAAAGTGCAAACAAGCAGAGCTCTTGACACCCAAATCAAATATTGACTTGAAAAGCTTTTCTGAATCTTTGCATATATTAATCTCTCAAAGCACAGCATTTTCCAAGCTAGGGTCATTATCAGTGATCACTGTGGTATCTGAGCACCTATCTTTCCTGTTCAGTAAGCTAATTTACAGGGAGAAAAATCTGCAAACTCAAGTTTGTTTCTTACTTGCTTTTATTTTGAAGGTAACTCTGTATTACAAGAGAAATGTCCAGAGAAGTGAGGCAGAGTGTTAGTCCAACTTGAGAATAATTTCCCATTTTAAAATGGAGAGCAAAATGTCTCAAGACCAAGCACATTTTCCATAATTTGTCTATAGATAACCTTGGCAGCAATTTAAAACAAATGTCTTCAGTAGATGACCAGTATAACTCTAATGTGCACTCCAAAGTCTGATACTTTTTAAGAATTGATGCACGTTCCTTGTAAGTTCATTTTATTAGTCAACTAATTCATAAATAAATCAAATTCTACTTGTAGAACATGCTTTCCTTACATTCATAATCAGTAAAGTAGGAAAGCCTCAGCAGAAAAAAGTTCTTCCATTTTCCAACAAAACTGGATATACAAATTTAATGGATCATGCATAAATAAAGGCAAGTGACCTTTTAATAGGATAACTTTTGTTCTTGTAAGGTTTTTTTTGAGGCTAATCTTCTAATGCTACACCAAATTATGTATGAAAGGGTTCATAGAATGCTAGTACAGATTAAAAGGCATGTTGGAAGAGGAATAAGAGACTTCAGAATAATCTTTCTATCCAGATTTCATTGTAAGTGCCCATGGGAGAAGCAAGGTTATCAGTAATCTGACGGTGAAACTGATGGGAGAGGGGAAGCGATTGAAGATGAATTTGAACCCTCACATATCTGGACAGCAATTGGGGTGTTTGGAGACATTCTTCTATTTGAAAATCATCCCGGTTAGCTGCTGCTACATGGAGGAGAGGGGTTTCTGCCATACCTTTTCCATAGGGGCAGTCACTGAGAGTGTGGGGCTTGGTCTTCAAACAGTTGGGCCAAGGGAGATGTGAAGGGTGTTGAAGTGGGAAGTGAGTGAGGTTAGGGTTTGGACAACTGTGTTAATGTCCTTTTACCCCAATAGAAACAGCCCTGTACTTACTTGGTTCCTTTTTCCTTTGGAAGCAGAAGCATTTGGGGAAGGGGAAATCTGTAAAAGAGGTCAGGAGGTACAAGCACAGTTGAGCAGAGATGCTGTTGCCATGATGGCTTCAGAGGCAGGTGAAAAGCTATAGAGTCCTGGCCTCTTTTATTTTCCAGATATTTGAGTGTTAATTCCAACAGCATTTTTAAGTAGTTTTTTGGGTACAGTTTTTATAGATGTAGCATAAATGTTATAATTCTTGATATATAACTAAAAGCCTCGATGCATGTCTGGATTTTCATCATCTTAGTCAGTAGCAATATTGGAATACTAGTCATGTAGTGTCATCAAGGAGTTGCCCAAAGTCTGTGTAAGGCTCATTCCTCTTACTATTTTGTTGCCTTCTTAAGAGCATAATGTACTTATTACCATTAAACTTGCCATGAACAGTTTTCTGAATTGCCAAAAACTGGTTTAAACAGCCGATAACAGGCACCAAGTTGGAAGCCTTTAGTAAGATCACAATGCAGCACGCTCTGAGCGATAAGCAAAATGAGATAGGAAAGAATTATGATTTCTACTTTGATAAACATAGAGGCTTTTTTGGATAATTATTCAGGTACTATCCAACTATTACTACTGGAAACACTTGTATTTTAAAGAAAATAATTTGTGTTGCTAAGAAGCATCTAAGATGAGGATTCGCTTTGAAAGTTTTAGCTTAAGATCAGATCTACATTACGTACCAGCAGTGTGATTTCTGTCATGGTAGCTCAGATCGACTTGTGTAACTAATGTGTTTTGTGCTTATAACAACATTTTATCACTTTAGCTTGTTTGTCTGAGGAAGGAATGGTTCCCGTGCCAATAGTTACATCTGCTGCTACAGCTGCGCCTCCGAGGGGCACGGTGCCCACGTAGCACACTGGTATTTCTTTACCAGCTCTGCTCTCTAAAGTCAGGTCTATAGAAAGGATAATCTCCCAGTCTGGGAATGACGGTATTCCTGTACTGCTAGCACTTTACTACATGACTGTGTTTTATGCTATAAATGTATTAGTTCCCTTCAAACACCTCTTCCCCCTCTTTGATTGAGAAATCTTTCTGTTGGCAAGAGAGAGAAGTGCTCTCCCTTGCTGCTCAGTTAATGGAGCCCAGTTCGGGTTGCCGTGATGCACAAGCTCTGGTTTTGCCCAACTGTGTGGAAAATTTCCCTTCTTGAGAAACCTTGACAACACGTGGGGTTGTACTCTGTTGGAAAAAGACGTTTCCTCTGGGTATGGAGGGAGCTCACCAGCAGCGAACAGAGCTTTCATGGGCAGCTGTACCTAGAACGGCACCAGGTAGCTGGAGACAGCTTGTTTGGGTTGAGAGCCAAACACAAAGCTGTAGTCTTTAACTGGATTTTTAGACACGCAAACACAACTTGTAAGGTGCAAGTTTTGAGAATCGATCCCAAAAGGAAGGTGGTTACCCATGAAAATATGAAGCAATTGCCTCAGTATTATAGGGAGCAGAAATACTGTCTCTGATCCCCTTCATCTTTCAATCAGTTGCCAGCCTGTTGAAATAAAAAAACCCCTATTTCTCATTGTCTAAAAATTTAGAATCAAAAAAGAAAACATTTTGCTTGCCAGTGTCGTTCCATCTAGCTGAAAGTTTCCCTCCATGTGTTTATAACTAGACTTGAAATTAAAATTGCTCTCATCTTCTGCGTGAGGTTGCAGAGCTCTGGAAATAGCAGTTATCTCAATTTTCGTCCATTATTCCCCTTGGTGCTTTACCTCCGGAGTTTTTCTGCATGTGGCTTCTTTTATTTAAAGACTTCCACTATTTTAAATTAATACATTGGGATTCTGTTGCCCACAACAAGCTCTTGCAAGGTACCGTCTGCGGAGCTGCAGCCACTTGCAACTACTGAAGTCATATAAAATCACAGAGTAGTTACAACATGACTCCCAGTGACTTGCTCCGGAGTCCCTACGGACTTGAACCAAAGTCCTCCTGCCATCCCGCCACGCATTAAAGAAGTGAAACTGTTTTGCATAATTCATAATTAGCTGTGCTTCTGCAAAACTAGTGAGTTTATAGGATTACAGCTGTAATGCAGACTTCTCCCTCATGCAGTACCTAGTAGGATGGACATTAAAATGCTCACATTCATCTTAAATATTGTAGTGTATGAGTGAATAAATAAATGTATGGACTTATTGAATAATAAAAAAAAAAGGCTTTTAAGGGGCATGGAAATTACATAATTGCCACATCTCTTCTGAGAGTCCTTAGTTGCCACTTAGTTTTGCCAGAACAATTGTTTCTGTCGATAAATTAATTTCATGGGCTTTAACCGTCATGAAGTGAATCTGGACTGTTTTCTTAATATGGGGAAGGAAGAAATTAGATGTGCTGTATCTGAGTTTTGTGAGAATATCAGATACGCTTTTCTTTAGCAGGTCCTCAAGCGGAAAATGTTGAATGGCTGGCTGTCCACTCTTTTTTTTTTTTTTTTTTTACTTTTAAAATGAGTGATTTTAAGCTACTTAAAAGTGGGAATTTGCATTCCCAGAGAAATTGTAAATGAAAAGCAAAAAACAGAACAACAAGAAGCTGAAGTTTTGAAGTTTAATCAGAAGTTAAAATGCCAGGAACACCTTTGAAAAGCTTTCTTTCTGTGTTGAAAGTCCGAAAGTGTCTGTGTATAAATGAGTAGGTTTTGTTATTTTTGCATAAGGGTTTGTGAGCATCAGTTATGAGAGGCTACCAGTTAATGTTAAATTGAAAAAGTTAAGTTTTTTCAATGGTAAGACCATCTGAAAACTCTTACTTCTGTGATGCTATTTTTACAACTGCAGTTTCAAATGAGAGGAGTCAGACTCTTAGAATTCAATTAGTGTGTGTTTGTCTCCTGCATAGCAATGTATCATCCTTATTTAAAACAATGCTGTGTGGCAGAGGCAGCTCTGACAATTTTAAATTATGCAGCAAGAAACACATCACAACCCTTCTTTGGATGCCACCACTGCTGGATGGTTGCATCCAGCACCCACGCAGGAGGGCTTTGTGGATTTTGACTTTCGGAAGAAGCTGGCCTAAAAACATGACCTGTCAACGAGGAGGAAAAACTTGGTGTTGCTTCTCTGAAGTCAATCCAGGGTGCACGAAGCAAAGACTTTAATACAAACTTTCATTGTCAGCCTTTGAAATCCTTGAAAAAGACGATTCAATGTCTTAGAGATTATAGTTCTGTGTTTCTCTTGGATTTTTTTGTCTCTTATTAAAAAAACAATTTGTCAATCCTTTAATAAACAGTTCTATGTAGAGTAACCCCTCTACCTAAGCTAGGATGTCAATGCAAAGAGAAAGTTTAACAAGTACAGAGCTGTAGCAATATTTCTTGATTATTTTCAACAGTGTAATTTAAGAAGCTTAGTGATGACCCCAGGCTCGTGTAGTTGAGGCTACTATAGTCTTTGAATTGCTGGAAGACATGGCTCCTTAGTCATTATCTGAACAAATTTCAAGTTAAAAAAAAAAATGTATTTCGGGTGAAAAAGGTACAAACTGCCTTTTGTCAGAGAAGGCAGTTGTCTGCAACAGCTGACAACACAAACATAGGCTGACAAATTGTCACTAATGGAGGAAAAAACACTTTAGAAATGTCAAGATTTTTCCTGATTTAAAATTAGTAAATTCTGAAGAATCAAAATAACTAGAATTTGTGATGGAATCACTCTGTGACAGATGGCACAACTTATTTTTTTTATATTGGAATTATACCTTCCTGTTAATAACATTAGCCCTGATTGACCCTTTGCACTGAGATGTTGCCTACCTCTAGAAGGAACCAGGTGAGTAATGCCTCCTCCAAAGGCATCATCTCATCTTGCAGTACTCTGATGTCATTGTTAACACAAATAGATTTGAGTTTCAAAAACTGATCTGTGCTTGAAACCCACTTCCCAGCTCAGTTCGTCCGGCTTTGAGCTTTACTTGGCACCGGTTCATTAGTTCAGTTTGTAGAAGTGGCTGCATCTCTGTGCTTCTCGTGAGTGCTCGGTGCCTTTGTCACGGGGGTAAATTTAAGCTCGTTCATCGAAATATCAGCAGCTGCTTTGGGTCCGTCGTGCCTTTTAGGATACATGAAGACGTCTCTGGGACGTGGTTGTATGTGCTCTGAACTGAGAGCGCCTTGGTATTGCAGCAAAAATATGCTTTTAAATTGGTCTGTCAGTGCTGCAAGAGGTATCTCTGAACTGCGTCAGTCTGGCTCCTCTAGTCTGTCTTCATTCCCTAGGTATTTTTAATTTTTTTCAAGAGATTGCTCATTATGGCCGATTACATTATTTGCGATTATTTTTTTTTGTCTCCTTTGCCTGTGCCAGCGGTGCTTGATGATACTGAATGGTAAGAATGAACAAATGCAGCGGGAATTCAGTTGCTATTTTGCTCTCGAGCACAAGTGTTCTTTCTAAATCAAGTCTGACCACTTACTATGTCAGTCAGCTACATTGTTGGAGACACAGAGAAACTATTTCATTTACATTTGATTAAGGGGAATTTTTGTTTGCTTGAGGTGCTCTATTTTACTTTAGAAATGTATGATTTCCAAGCGCTCTGCGTGCTTTAAAACAAATTTGGCTGCAGTTGATCTTCATCTTGGCCGCAAAATCCTATGTATTATGCGTGCCTGTCAAATCACTGGCCAGCAGTACCCTGTGCTCCCTACAGACAGGGCGTGTGAAGCTATTTGTCAAATATCTCACAGGAGTTATTGATGATGGGCTCTTTCAGACACCTTTAAATTAAATTTCTTAATCATACAACCATCCGCCTCAGCTAGTACATGCAGCTTTAGAATTCATACTATAGAGCACCTGGTAATTAATTTAATGACAATTTAAAATACCTTATTGTAATGTCATTTACAGCTGGTGAATTAGTTGACATAGCACTTCTTAAATTTTGAATTCAAAGAGGTTTGTGGGTGTTTTCCAATAGTTTGAAGGAGTCTGCCCGTGGGTGCAGCAATTGCTGTGAATTTAGGACCATGTCCGCAGCATTTTGAAGTTGTCTCCGCTGCCGCCACATCCCTGCTTCTCTCTCATGTTCAGCAAATAGTTTGCTGGGAATTTTGTGTGTTAATCTGGCAAAGAAACTAATCCGCCAAAGCGAATAGCTTTCTTTTGGACGAGCATGCTGAAATGAAGTGTTGAGATTTGGAGACGCAGCAGTAGGATGGGATGTGGCAGCCAACAGTCGGATTGTCTTAAACTGCCAAAGACCCTCAGTCAGGGAAGCACACACGCTTCTTTCATAAAGGTTGGCAGTCCCAGTCGGGCGATTTGTAAAGAAGAATTGCCATCAGTGAGGTATTCAGAAGAAAAATGACTGCTCAAAAATGACTGTGCAAAAAAGCAAAATTTCATCGTACCATGGCGGGGACACTCAATTATAAACTTCTTTGCCTCTCTGTATTCAGACAGAGCGGGGTTTCTGTGTGCTTGATTCATCACACTTGGCTTGAGAGAGAGCACAACATCTCCAGATATCGGAGAGGCTGATTTTGTAGTGCTTCAATGTCGCTTTTATTCAGCCCCTACTCAATAGAGCTTTGTGTTCTTCTAGCTCCTAGAGATTGTAACTGCTGCCGCGGAGGCAGAAATGACATGAAAATATGGACCATAAAAAATATTGGCAAACTGGTGTGTATCAAAAATATGACCTGTGCTTAAAACAACAGCAAAATCTTTATTTGACTTTTAAATCATGACATCTTACTGTCTCTTGATTATTTTTTTTTTTGAGCCTCTAAACAAAAGCATAATATACTACAGCTCACTGTGAACTAGGGATTTAAGACATGGCAAATATACAGGAGACAAAAGAAAAAAAGCTATGCTCAAAATAAAATCGAGAGTAGAGCTGTTTGGTGGTGGTGTGTGGAGAGGAACTGAGCTGGAGACTGCAGCAAATGTGGTAACAGAAAGGAGGGAGGGAAGAGCCTTGGGAAGCTAGGTGCAAACTGCATGACCTTGCAATGATCGAAGACTTAACTGCTACTCCACCTCTTGGTATGTAGGTCTTGTCTACAAAGACTAGTGGAAAAGAAAGTTGTGGAGAAGGACACGAATATTCCTGAAAGCTGGCAGAGCTTTCTATGTCTTGTTGATGCTGCGTAGTCTCTCTCGACTTCAGTTTGTTTTCATCCAAATGTATGCTGTTGCATCTATTTACTTGGGCGTTCGGTGTTGGAAATGTACCTCTCTTCTTGACAGCGCACTGCTTTTTATCCTTTGTAACTTGACTTGGAGCTGGAGGGAGGAAGAGGCTGTGTGCTTTGCAACGGGAACGTGCTTTTTGGTCCCAAAATTAATAATGGGATTGATGAAAAACACTGTTCAAATACATTGGCATGTGGTTGATGGTTTGTGGGACAGTAATGTATTCTGTGTGGGAACATCTGTCATAAGGGAATGGTTTGGGGAGAGGGAAAGCTGCAGATACGACTTCAGAATGACTTGTGTACGAATGTGCAGGATAGTTTAATTAAAGGGAGAATGGAACTTCCCCAGCTTATAGAGAAAAGTAGATGGAGAAATCTGATTCACTGGTGTTACTGAGCATCTGCTGGCTTGTGAGGATGCTTTTACAGCATGCTTACCGAGGGGTTTTGCAGGTTGCTCTGTCTCTGAACGGACAGTACTTGGTGTTCATCTCAGTTCACTTTGTGCTATTTTTACAGCTTTCTGTGTTCAAATGGCTCAGAATAACATGCTTGTCATTCACCTGTCAACTAAGAAATGTAACTTACTTCAGACTTCCTTCCCCTGAGAGTAGCTCCGATATGAGGAGTATCTTCAATTACCAAAAACTTCTGTGCTGTCCCCTTCCCCTGTGCTCTTAAAAGGCCGGTGTTTACAAAAGGTCCTCTGTTTCAAGATGACCTAGTTAAAGATGCTGCTGTGCAACAGGTCAAGGTTTTGGAGTAAAGTTTTTAGCATCACAAGATGATACTCAAATTTCAGAGAATTTTGGATGGATTTTCAAGATCACCTGTACCAGCAAATGGTTTTATTTGATGAATCGTGGCATAAATGGAGGGCTGGAGGAACGCCTGCCTGATGCTGCAGCCTTTGACTAGATAAAGCAGTGCATCGAGTAGTTTAAGCCAATGCATTCAAATACCTGTATCCTGTCGCAGAGGTGCGCTCCGTGCAACACCAGCAAAACAGCTCGAGCTTTGCAACACCACTGCGCCGCTTGCATAGGTGAATTGCTTGATGAGCCTCCAGGTGGTTTTGGGTCGACACACAGTAGGATATAGAAATTTTTCAAGAAAAAGGGAGCATCCCTACGCTTATGGACATCGGAATACGTAATTCTCAGATGCATGGGAGCTGGATTGTTTTTTTTAATTGTGGTTGCTGCTGTCTCACTCGAGTGGGAACAGGCTTTTTAACTGTAACTTCAAGTGCTGCCAGTGATGCTCTTGTATGTTTTGCTGGTGAGAAGTTAACTGAATCAGTGGTAACAATGATCTGTCTGTCCTGTTTGAGTGACTGGTTTTATGATCTGTTGTGTTACGATTTAACAGCTAGAGAAGGAACAGATGTTGATTAATGGTTTCAAACTCAGAACTGAACGAATGCGGATGCTTTGTATTTCATGATGGGTTACTGGTCACTGGTAAAAGGTTTCCTACAGAGGGAACAAAACCTAGTTCTAACAGTTGTGCTTTGTTTTCTCCCACCTCTGACACAGGTTGCCAACTTGGCCTGTTCCATCTCGAACAACGAAGAAGGTGTGAAATTGGTTCGCATGTCAGCCAGCCAGCTTGAAGCCCTATGTCCCCAGGTAATGAAGAGCGTAAGAACATAAGATGAACCTGCGTAAGATGGGCAACTGGTCCTGCTTAGGACGTGTCCTGCCCTCTTGGTGGCTGTGTACGGACTTACTGCAGAACTTGACTTTTTCCTTAATATATGTAGAGAATGAAATGCAGTATAGACATCGAGACTTAGAAACTTTAAAATACGTGACAAAGTAATTAGTGATACGAATGGGTGTTTTTTTACGTAACAGCTCTAATTTCATTTGGCCAGGGGATTCTAGTAACCTGCAAGACAGTAAAGTGGTGAAGCTTCAGTGGTTTGCTGTGCACAGTCATGTTGCGGGAAGATGTCTTGTGAAGATACTACCACTGCTCTTCTGCATGCTGTAGGATGAGTTATAGATATATTATTTTTTTGCCTGAGTAGAATATAAATATGCCAAAAAAAAAAAAATCATCTCAATAGAGTAGGATCAGAGGAAGCTGGCTATATGTGAAGAGTTTGAACCTGGCTGAGACTACCTTTTAATTAATAACTTCTTAATGGAAAGAAGGAAATTAAGTTTACATAAGCACTAGACTATCCTCTTCCATTTTGACAGCCCTGACGTTTTAAATGTCAACAACTAGATACTTGGATGAACCCCTGAAGACTACAGTGCTCTGTCAATTCTTGTAATTTACATTTTTTAAAGCAACGGGAAATTCAGATCTAAAACATACAGATAAGCTGCTGTTGGTAATGAGGAGCTAATGGAAAATACATACTCAAAAAAATAGGTCAAATGGCATTTTATGAAAATAAGAAATATTGTTTCAGGATTATATGGAATTTGTTCAGGTTTTTCCACACATATTGGTCTTTTTAAAACCAGTCGAAAGGAAGAGAGAGATGTTCACCTGTACCCGCCTCAGCAGGAGGGGAATTTTCAGGCAATAGGTGGAGATAGGCACCCGAACATAAAACATTAAATATCATCTAGGAGGCCTTTTGTCATCCTGGGGTGGTTCCCACTCCTGCATCAGCTGCCTTCTTTGCCTCCCACATCTGGGGCAAGTGGTGTGTGTGGCTTCTTAAAACCAAAGGTCAATTTTTACAGTTGGAACCAAGCATGTGGAAGAACAGGCTTTTAAAAATACATCTAATCTGGTGTAAGGGCTTGCTCTTTCCTAAAGTAACCAATTGGCTGGATGTAAATTTTTTTTTTGTGTTATCTCCAAGAATATGGATGTCTAGTGCATGTTGTTTCAGACAAATGCTGATGCTTTTGAAAATAATCATCTTAAAGTTAGGTTTTCTTTGAATCTAAATGTATCTGGTAGTTGTCCAACCCTGTGGGCCTCCCCACTGCTGAAATGGTGCGTATTTCGCACTCTTCTCTCTTTGTTTTTCCAACAGCTGCTGATTTAAATAAACCTGCTCCTTTATAAAATAAACATCATGATAGTCATCATAAAATAATTAACAAACTATAGTCAATAGTCACATCTACTGAAGTGCAGTTGTTAACCTTTGACTTCAGGGATTATGGATAATATCTTTAACACCCATTGGAACCTTTGATTATCTATAAATGGACAAGGTCTGTAACTGGTGGGTTTGGCCTTTACAGAGGTCACATATCTGAACTTCCAAGCCTGCAGTTTAGATGCTCTGCTGCACAGTCTTGCCTTAATTTCAGGGTTGTCACCAAGAGATTAGTAAATAACACTATAGATGTTCATAGCACTTGAAAGAGTGCTTTTATATTACATTACGCGTTCTCTGGTTGATTCTTTAATGCTCTAAGAGTATTTAAACATGTTGTGAATCCTGAGAGATAATTAGGGGCACTTGTCTAAACTGTTTTACAAGTGGCATCTGTGTTTTCTCCTAACAATCCAGAAGTTTGTCTCGTGCCAGTCTAAGCGAGGCAGCACACTCTCGTCCTCCTCGACTGCGTTACTGAACGGTCCCCAAACTTTGATTATTCCCTATAATCTTGAAATGCTTCTAGATATAAAGAACAGCATAGTGGGATTTTGTTTCTTTTTTTAGACCATTATCTGTTTATTTTGCAGTTTATTCGTGATGAGATTCACAGCTGCTTCTTGAATCCTTTCAGGTGGCTGTGCTGAACAAACGTGTGAATTAGGCACAAAATACAGATTTAATCCAACATTATCTGCTTTTTTTTTTTTTTTTTTGCTTAGATGGTATTTTTCCAGGAAGCTGCTGGATTCAGAATGAGTCAAGTCAATCAGTAATTACAATACTCTCTGAAACTCAAGTGAATATATCATTATCACACAGAAAGATGATGTATGAAATTTAATTCAAGGTATTGCTGCAGTTGAAAGGATGAAACTGAAATTTAATGCACTTGAGTCCAAGGTAACCTCTTCAATAGCTTAGCCGAGTAGCAGCCATTCTGGGAGTAGGGAACTCCTGGTTAAAGAATGATTTCTGCAGAAATCAATCTGTAGAGTTAATTATAAAAGCTGTATCTCAAATAGAACAGTTATTCGGTCCCTTGCCATAACTAGCTGTTTTGAGCCAGCAGCGGGAGTAAGAACATGTAACACTTCAAACTGGTTAGGGAAAACTTGGAAGTTTTGTCAGTACGAACAAGAAGTCGTTCATTGCCAGTGTCACCTAAGGGTTCAGACATTCTCAGGTTTGAAGTTTAATTCTTTGAGGGGGAAAAAAAGATGCAGAAGATTTCTCATCTGAAAAGTCTCTACAAAAGCAAGCAGTTCAATTTGTTTAGTGTGGCTATGTTACTGGAAATCAGCTCGTCCTCAAAAGTAACATCATCCTTCCTCTTTGTGAGTCCCCAGCCAGTTAACGCCGAAATTAATGCGAAGTTGACGACGTAATGTGGTATTTAGAGCTCCCTGTTGATGGTGCAGGAGGAGGTGTTAGGAAGAACTGTGCGTGCTCTGTCGTAGCCAGCCAGCTGGGTGACTTGTGCTAGGTCGGGTTTACAGGGGAGGAACGAGGCAGCATTAGGGGGTCACTGCTGGTTTTCTTCATGAAGCTTTGACTTACAAGCCTGCTTGAATTCTTTTCTTTTGAGGTCACATCTTGCTGAAAGTCTGTATGTCAGTGAAACAAACAACTTTGTCCAGCATCTCGTAGGAGTTCCCTGCAGTCCTGCAGCTTCATGCCTTGCTCGATGGTGGGGGAAACACACCTGCCTATGGTGGGTTAAGATGAAGGAGCAAAAGGCCTCCATCACTACAGTTAAATGTGTTTTTAAAAATGCTTAAGATGTCTTTCATAATGGAAGTGGAAAAGTACTGCTGTGAAATGCTTGGAATAGTTGCCTGTGCTTCCATTTGCCTAGCAGAGTGCCAGGGGAAGTTTTTCTTTGCTTTCTTGCTAAACACAGAGCTTGCCAATGGTAAATTAGTGAAAGATTTTGTTTATCTCGACTCAAAAACCTGGATCCTCGCTCGTAACTCTGGCTTCTGAGTTCGGTTTCCAAGAAGTACTTGCTTTGGGAGCCTGCAAAAGCTGTTTTGTAACAGCATTTGAATTAAAGATGTCTGAGAAGAGAGCTTAACCATGGGAGTGTTTCTGCTTGTACAAGCTGTAGGTGTTTAGAAAGCAACAGTGAAAATGCCCCAGTACAGCTCTTGAAAGGAAAGAGTATTGCTCCAGCCTTTTGATGTGACAGTCTGCTGTCACTTGCAGCTGCTTCTCCCAGCTATATGTTGACTTTCTCATTCTTTTAAGCCTCTGTGAAGTTCATCTGTAGGCTTCTAACCAAATTGCAGTCAGGCTGGGAGTTTCAGAACATAATTATGGATTGGAATTTCCATCAGTTTGGGTGTTTGCTTCCGCTAGCAAAAGCTGGAGCCCATTGCCCTTGAGACTGGGATCATCTTCTGGGAAGCAGACTGCAGGAGCAGGGTAGACCCGCACCTCCCTGGTGCGGGCACAGAGGACCTGTTCTTCCATCTGTAAGGGAGGGCTCGCTCTGAGCCACTGCCAGCTGCCTTTTTCCTCTGCTGCCCAAGTAGCTCATCCTCTTTAGAAGCCTTGGGAGGGCATTGGGCAGCGTCTCTGCCTGTCCTTTCCCTGCTGTCTACCTTAGCACAGACGGCATGTTTAGTGTAGCTCGCCGTCCCCTGCACAGTCAAGTGAGTGTTGCCCATTAAACGGAGCTCAGATAATTCTTGGATTAAATTACATTTTTAATAAAAATAAATTGGCTCTTCTCATATTAACATCTTGTTTTAATAATTGCTGTTCCACATCCTTACATTCCAGTTTTGAACTGCTTGAAGAGCAATTTGTTGCTTATGGATTTCTGATGAGGCAGATGGTTACATATGCTGATCACACCTACTGACACACAGACAAAATACCAAAGCATGAGGAAACCCATGTAGAGGTTCCAAATAGCACGAAAACTTTTGTTTAAAAGTTGCAGCATTTCAGAGAAACAAAAAAAACCCCTCAAGTCCACCCCCTCAACTCAACCAAAGCCAAACGCGACCTGCAGGCTTTCTCTCCTCGAGTCCCCAATTACTGCCAGTTCCCTGGTGGCTGTTAGAGAAGGAGATAACTTCATTTTTCTTGCGGTAAAGACTTTATATCGAACAATTGTCCCCTTTTTTCTTCTCTTTGAAAGACTGTCAGATTTTTTGAATGTACTAACTAGCAGATCTGTCTCCAGACTGTTTAATTACAGGTGCTTGAAGCATTTTATTGGCATTGAGTAGGAATACTTCTATAAAAAATTCTTAACACTTGGGTTGCAGTTTTGTATTGTGCAGCCTTGCTGTGAAGAAGAGTCAGCACAGGACAGGAGTGGCCATCAAAGAAACAATATTAGAAACTCGAGCAGTTCCTGATGCATAAAAAGAAGCGAAGATAGGAGAAAGGGGTTCAATTCTGTAGAAGGAGGTATGATAGCATGTAAGGACCCTGTGTGTTCATCGCAGGCACGGTATGAGCTGTGGAGCGCAGTAGCGGAACAGCTTCCAGAAGAGTCCCTAAAACCCCTAAAGCTTCAGTGCTTGAAGTCTGTGAAATGCAAAATGAAGCAATGCAAACGGACACCAAAACAAATGGCACCAAAATTCTTGCAGCTTCTACATTGACTGGTACTGTAATATCAGTCCTCAGCTACAAATGAAAATACTTTTTCTATGTATGGGGAAGTTGGTAAGATAATTATCTATACACAGTATGCAAATAGTAAATACTTTGACAGTAGTATATGCTAAACTGGAAAAGGTCATGTTATTCTAGTAAAAGGGCATATCTGTGGGTCATTATAGCACTGTAACAACAAGAATAAATATCTCTGCAGAGATGCCTGCAGTCACTCTGTGCAGGAAAGTGCTCAAAGTACCTTTTATACATCGGAACAAAGTATTGGAAATCAAAGCAAACTTTTCCTTCTTTTGGTGTATCAGCCTTCGTACACTTGCTGGTCACTGCCATTATAGCTGGAGAAAGTGCAAAACAATCTTCTGTATGTTTTGCTTCCAGGCATTTCGGCTCATCGGAGTCTGCAGAGTGCTTTTTGCTGTATTGAAGTATGTAGAGGGTTAGCACGCGTAGATGTGTGGATGCAAACCTGGGGTTGGATGTAACTGGAAGCGACTTAAATGTCCTGCTTACGAACCGTTTTTTTCCACTCAGAGCAAAATGCAATTAGGAGCAGGGAAGGAGACATGAATAGGGTGAACACTGGAGGTAACTTTGGCATCTGGCAAATGTAAAATTAGATTACGAGCAGCTTCTTACAAATTGCCAGTAAGCAAGCTATGCTTTCTTTAATACAGAAAAATATTGGCATTAAAATCCACCTGGGCAAGGGGAGAGTCCTGGCTGGGCTCAGCTGGTGTGGCAGCTTTGGGGGTAAGGTCATGGATCCATTTGTTGACCATTTGGAAAGCTGTGATCTGAGAATCATGTTTTTACTTTCTACCTTATAACTCACCCTCCATATCACAGGAGCACTCTGAGGCAGCAATAAAATAGAGCAAATGAGGGGCACTGCCTGGTGCAATTACTGGTTTTGGCAGGTTGAGTAGGAGACTGCTTCCACTCAACCTTGTGCTGAGGTTGTTCCAAAAAGCAAAGCTGAGATCGCTGCTTCTGCCCTTGCTCACTCTCGGATCTTCTTCCTAAAGCAAACTCGATCCTGTGCTGTGCTTGATCAGCTCCCTTTCATGTACTCCAGAATAAAACTGATTTTCACATCCGAGCTAGGGCTTGGTTTGTGCATGTCACTTTTTCTTCTACCCCTGAGATAATAGCTGATGGATGCTTCTTTTATTAGCTTTTTTTTTTTTTTTACACAAATGTAAAGTATCCTGGATTTGAAGGCCACAGAGCTACTGCCCAACTCATACCTAAATGCCATAAGAAAGCTGGGAAATAAAGATGATTATTGAAAAACAAAAAAGTGAGTTATTTGGGAACTGCAGATGTTTTGGTTGTAAAGGAAAGGTGTGTAGTGAGGAGAGGGGAGAGGACTGGGTGTTTGGTTTTGAAACTGAGAAACTCATCCTTGTTGTGGCACTGTAGCATCCTAAAACCAATGCTAGAGGAAACAGGGCAAAGTTAAACCAGCTGCAGAAAGAACAAAAAGTTCCTATGAGAAAGACTGAGGCAAAAAATAAAAAGTGCTTACAGTTATATTGGTTACAGACAGCCTGCACCCTGAGACCCTATTAAGATACAACAGGCAGGGATTGCAAAGCACAATAAATAGGTGACGCTTCTCTTCTCCCAAGTGATATTTCTTCCTTTGGTCATGCCAATTCTTTGTAGGAACACTACCATGTACAGGAGCTGTCTTTTAGTCTTTCAGATGGGGTGCTCTAAAGCTGAGGCTGGAAAAAAAGCCTAAAAAATCTAATTCTGGGTGACCTGGTGGCTTTAATTTACCCACAAGTATATCTCAGGTTAAGGCGTTTTCTGTCCTGGTAATAGCTGTGCTGTTTAGAGAGCCTCTGGGCAAAGCGGCTGCAGTCTTGTAACCCAGGCAGAAGTCACTCTTCAGGGAACCTGGGAGAGTCCTGCCCTGCAAAGGTATAAATATATAAATTCAGTCTGACATCTGTGGTTTCAATAGGGAAAATAATAATAAATAAAAAAAAGCAGCAAGTTTTTCCCATGAACAACATGAGAAGAGGATTTGAGGTACAGAATGAGACCTCACTTGGAAGTCTTTTGACTCCTAAGCCTGCCTGATCTCAGGCGCGCGTTGCCAAGTCCTGGCTGCTGCCGCGGGAAGCTGCGAGGCGGAGGAGAGCGACTCCAAGTAACTCGCTGGAACCACGTTATCGAGCATTGGGCTGTCTGACTTGAACATTGCAATTGCTACATGAAACAAAGCACCGATAAAAATAGTGTGTTTTCTTGCCATGCTTCATTTCCTTCTGGATAGTCTCAAAATGTCCCTGTTTGATTCTTTTCTTTGTACAAATTCAGTGAGTCATTGTGATCACAGTGCTCTGGCAGCATTTTGAAAAGCTCTGAAATACAGAATATTTCCCTGAAATTGCCAAATGTTTTACATGGAAGCGGCTACATTTCAGGTAGTCTGGCCATATTCTTCCTATTTTTTGAACTATATATATATATATCTCCTTCCTGTAAGAGTTACTCATATTTTAAAGTAATTGCCCAATGCTTCATGGTTTTTGGAGAAGCAATAGTGTATAATCAGTCCCTTCCCCCTCCCCCCAAGTGTTCATTTTTAGATAATAAATGAATCATGATCCTGCTACATATACAGACTATTTAAGATCCAGCATCCCTGTCCTTTTCCCATGTTTTTCTAAGCATCTGTTGGAAAAGTCACTCTGTGCTGGATACCAGGCATCCTGGTAGATTTACTCGAATATACAATGTGCAGGGGTTTGTCAGTAAGCCCTGGGACGTTACCCCAAGCAGACACGTAAGACGCATCCAGGATGACTTGCCCACGTAAATGCTAAGCCGTACATATTTGGCAGAGTGAAGGGTCTTACCAACCCAGCTAGAACTCAACGTTGGAACCACTTTGTGCGTGGAGATAGAGCGTGTGCTACAGAAAAGGACTCTTGAGCTGCATCTGCTGTCTTGAATTTCTTCCTGAGCACGCATGTAGTGTATGGGTTTCCTAAGCTGTAGTCTTGTCTTTAGCTCCACAGTGACACTTGATAGCCTTTGATTTCCCCACCAGGTTGTCCTCATCTCTAGCACTGCTGGCTGCTTTCCAAATGCAAGACATGTCTGCTTGTAGGGGAGATCTTACATGCTAGTTTTGCTTGGCCGTTTTTTTCCAAATACATTTGCCTTGGCCATACATTTTTGCTGTTGTACAAAACAATTTCCTTCTTTCAGCTGGACAGCCTGTCTGTTGGGAGGACGATGGTGCCTCCTGCATTTGGATTTGGTGGTGACGCCCTGTTTGAGTTTCTTGAGCACTTGCAGAGCCTTCTATCAATGACAGCTCTTCCATTACGTGCAAAGAGTTGCTTAAGTGGGCATCTGGGGTTGGACGTGTGCTGTTGACAAAGATGAATTGTTCGGACAGATGCTGCTGCCCAGACATACATCACACAGGTACACAGGCTATGTGTTCCTTGGGCATTAATGCTGACCTTAGTGCTTAAAGGATGTTTTCATATCTGATATTAGCCAGGGCAGCTAGAAGAGAGCAGGAGAAAATGTCCTGACCCTTGGTATCGCCATCTTCTCTGTCTCTGCAGTTACGGTTACTAGCAGGATAAAAGCTGAGAGCAGATTTCTGGAGCATTGTCTGGTTTACCCTTTTTGTTTCCAGGATGCTTGTTATTTGGATTCATCTTCATAAAACTTGGATATCTAGATTTTGATTGACAGGTGGATAATTCATCACATCGATCAGACTGGGGCAAGAAATGGCAGTGGCTAGACTTAAGAAGCAGGGCTCTTGAGTGGAGAATAGGTTTCCCTTTTGAAAACCTCTATTTCTGTTTGATTTTAAATTTTTAAACATCACTTTCTTGGGTGTTGCAAGGCTTTTTTCAGGGCTTTCGGGACTTGAGAACTGTGCTATTAAGAGGCAACATGAGTGAGGGTAGCAGAGCAGCATGGACCATGGCTGGCAGCAGGTCTCTCTCCGAAGGGACACCCTGATCCCCGGAGCTGCCTACACAGAAGATGTGACTTCAGTGGCTGGTTTGAGGAAGGGGAAGCAGCAGAGGACCCCACGTTCTCTGTGAAGGATGGGGGCGCTGTTGTTATTGCCGGGGTTCAAAGGCTTGTTTTATCCCCACAGGTCTCCTGAACAGATTGCCGCTCATGCCAAATTGTTTCTCGCATTTGTCTGTGTTATCAGACCCGTCAAGCTCGTTTTGATTAGTGACCCAGACTTGCAGCCTCCATCTCCAGAGGCAGGATGGTAGCGTGGAGAACAATACAGCTTTTCTGTGGATTTTCTCAGTCACTGCTAATTTCTAGTGTCCGTCAGGTCAATCAGCCTCCTTCTCCTGCCCGATTCATTCAGTGCCATTGTGATATGTTTGACATCACCATCGTTTCCATGTTTAGTGAGTTATATATTTTTTTAAATGCTTTGTGACACTTTTAAATGAAGCAGGTAGAGAAAGTAGATTTTGGAACACTAGAAACATCTGGCGCTTGCATGTTTTGTTTGGCAACTTTGTGAAATTAATACAGTCCTAAAGCAGAGAAGAAAAATTACCCACTGAACTTATAAGTTAATTAGCTCTAAGTCTCAGGTGCTTAAAAATGAGGTTAGGATTGTCACGTCAGTCTGGCTGCGGATGGTTTCTCACGCCTGGCATGTTTCCAGGTCATTCTGCTGGAGCATAGTGCAGCAAGAACAGGAGCAGGCTTTTGAGATTGCTTTCTTCCCACACCTAGAGAGGCTTTTTTGGTCATTTAACTGACCAATTAGTTGGCACAGCATAAACTTTGTTACCCAGCAGTATGTGTGGCATTTGTTCTGCTTAGAAAAACAAGGATCTGGAGTAAATTACAGTTGTAGGGTTGGAAGAAAATTAGAAGGGGGCTGTTCAGGAGGAGCATCAAATACTATTCTCTCCTCCTGTTCCCTGGCTAATCTGGCTTTTCCACAGCCGTAACAGAAATCTTAAGGTTTTATATAACAATTATGGGCACGATAGAGAGTAAAGCCTTAAGGAAAAGAAGAGAAATACAAAATTTATCTTAAATTTTGCATTTGCATATTGTTTCGACTTCAGAATGTGTAAGATTAATCATTTTTTGACCTTTTTTCTCAGGTTCTGGCGAGTAGCTTAGGAAATGCAGCCTCCGGTGTACCAAATGTCATCCTGTCTAAAATATTTAACAACACAACCTGCACTCAGAAAGCAACACCTTTTTAACATGAGCTGTTAAAGAAAGGTGAAGCTAGCTCTCGTGAATACTTGCCAAGTGTTTTGCTTGCAATAACTAACCATAATAAATGTGGAAGCAGGTATGAGTTGGATGCGAGAGCAAGAGAATAAACACTTTGGCGTTTTGTTCCTGAAAACTTATTAAGCTGGCTTTGTTTGCTGTTGACTTCATTGGATAAACATAGGAAAACGAATTGTTTTGTTAAGGATATGTTTTAAAAATCCAGAGGTGTGTTACAGGTCATTAACGCTGCACTGGCTCTGGCTGCTAAGCCCCAAAGCAAGCTGGCTCAGGAAAACATGGATCTCTTCAAAGAGCAGTGGGAGAAGCAAGTCCGTGTGCTGACGGATGCTGTTGATGACATCACTTCCATCGATGACTTCCTGGCTGTATCAGGTAATCAGGGGTTGGATCTCAGAAATAATCATTCTCAAAACTGAGCTTATTCCTGGAAACGGGTGGTTTCTGCACGTATTCTGGAGTCTTCTTGGGTTTTTGGAGGGGATGGTGTTGGTACACTTCACCTGGCAAGCATCATCTTCTGCTGAGTGAGGTGTGAAAATAGAGCAGGAGATCTTGGCGTGAGGAAGAGAGGTATTTTTATAGTGTGAAAACAGTGATAGTTTTGTTCAGCAGGTACTGTAGAAACCTGTCATTGCACTTACAGCGTGTGCGTGCAGAAATGTATATATTTACATGTCAGTAGACAGATCAGCTTAAACGTAGTGAAAGACACTTTATGTCTCAAGATTTTGATTTGCTAGCTGAGCTACCGATGAATTACCATCTAGCTACTGTAGACAAACCTCACCGGTAACATCAAAGGAAATAGAATATGTTTATGTTCAAGTTATGAATGAGAAAAAAGACAATCCCTCACTTCACCTTAGACATAAAAATGAATATCAAGCCATGGGTGTACAAGTTAATTATAATAAAACTGTTCCTTTAGAAAATGTTCTGTGAATATTTTTAACTATGTCAGCTTTAGTAAAGTTTTTCAACTTTTTAAAAAAGATTAGATAATTATAATAGATTAATAATTCCATTTGGCAGAGTACTTGCCAAGATAATCTGTTTTATCAGCATCATTGATAAAGACCCACAATTAGCTGCTGTGACCTAGAAATAAGGGGGGCGTTTTTATTTCCACATCGTCTAACTCTGCTCTAGTCAGAAGACATGGTGATACAACCACACAAATTGTGTCTGCAATAGCGTCGGCAAATTACCTCTACAAACTGAGGGTCTCATTTTCCTGGTGCAAGCAGACTTGGGCATCTCGAGTGACCTAAAAACTCCAGCTGTAAAGAGAGATTTGACACAGGAAAATGTGTGGAGTCAGAAGTACCAGGTGAACATAGCTAGAAAATATAGATGAAAAATTAAGATCCTGAATTAAAAGACCATCCTTTATTTTATAGTTTAAAAAAAAAGAAGGAAAAGAACCCAAGTAGTGTTTCTACAATGAATCACCTGTATTATCATACATGTTGTATTGTGGTTCCCTGGGTTCTGAATACAATTTTTCTTTGCAATGAGTTAGCATAAACTTATTAGGCAATTGAATGTCCCAGTTCTTTGTCTGCGTGCTCGTTGTTGCAGCAGTAGTTGAAATTGCACAGCTGCAAGGAGCCTATTTCTGGGGAAATATATTTAGAGAGAATTGTGTGCTGAAGTTCACGGCTCCACTTGGAGTTTGCCTACAAGTGTACAAAACATTTTAAAGACAAAGAGCTGTCAGTCCGTGAAAACGCAGCCCGTATAAAGCTGCCTTACTGTATTTCACTTCCAGGTGTGGCTCAGAATGGATCCAGCCACTGGAACCGAGTGGTCTGTGTCCTTGTGTAGGTCATTCGAGGTGATGGGTGCTCTGCTTTTGAGGGGAGAGGTTACGGTGTTGGCCCATTGCTGAGCTGCTCTGAAGAGTCTCAAGGGCTTGGCAATAAGCAGGGAACGCTGCTTCTCACGGGCTGACTCGGGAGAGAGTTCACTCCGAGCGTATGCTCGGCACCCAAAATGATGCCGTGGAAATGCTCTAGTTTGAGACTACTTCAGATGCTCGAGTGCATTCAGCAATTATTTGTATGCGCTGCGTTATCAGAGAGATGTTAGAAAAATACTAAAGCAATAAATATTGTTTTAAATATTATTTGTTTGAACTTTGATAAATGTTTCCCATATAAATGCCACAACTCCAATTCGTCTGCTGAATATCTCTTTGGATGAAATCGTGACGGGTATGATTTATACCAGGTTCCGTTTGGGCTTATTAGGATGTTTGTGTCAGTTTGTATCAGTTACTAACTGGGACGTAAGCAGAATTTAAAAGAGTTCTTGTGAGTCTATATGTGTGTGTGTATTTATATAAAAAACCACCCCCACATTCCTACGAAGTGTTGCGCTGTCCGTCAGGAAGTATATGCTCCATTGTTCAGCTTATGCTACGGAATTGTAACAATTATCCGCAAGTAAAGGCTTGATGCAAGAGATGTTGGGTTTAGATCATAGCAGAGTATCACAGAAGAAGGATACTTAAATGCGCAGAGTTGCAGATAAGCTTTATGAAGGGCGTAGTGCGAGAAGGGCCCTGTTGAGTTAGGACAACGCTCTGGCGGTGGCTAGTTGGCAGGGCACAGGCGATGAATAGCAGAGGAGTCCTGTAGCCTAAAGGTCTTTCCTATGCACTCCCAGCCACGAGTGATTTGCAGCTCAGGGAGCTCCAGCATCAGCGGTGCTATCCACTGAACAGTCCTTGACAGATTTTTCTCATTTAAGCTTGTGTTGCTCTTTGGTTGACCATTATAAACCGCTGGCATCTCCATCATCCTGTGCAAAATTCACAGCTTAACTGTGCTCTGTGTGAAGAACCTCCTCGTTTTTACAGTGTCGCCAATTTGCTTCATTTGATGCCCCTAGTTGTAGTAGAAGGTGGTGAAGAGGTTTTTTTCCCCTACTCGCTTTTTTCATGCTGTTTGTAAATGTGCAGACTTCTGTCGTACGCTTAGTCAGTCATCGCTTTCTTGACTGCAGAGTCTTTGCCTGTTTCATTATTCCTGATTTCAAAGCTCTTCTGTACCTTCTGTAATTCTTATCCCTCTTGTCAGTGCCTTCCCTAAGCACTCGGGGTGTGTTTGTGCGCCCACTGTCTCCGCTCTTTAGAGTGGTTGCTGATAGCACCATGTAATTGTCAAATTCAATGTTCTGAAATTACCTGGATCTCCTTTGAAACCCTCTAAAAAAAATCATTCCATTTGCTGCCTTCTGTTCCTCTGCCGCTGACAGAGGTTTACGCAAGAGACTGCCCATCACAGCGGAGCTGTTTTGTCTTAAGAGCCTCCAGATGAATATCGGCTGGGCCCGATGATTGTCCTTCTTCATTACAAGATGAATACTGTATTTACAAGTGTGTGAACACTCAAGTATTTGGTCCATATCCACGTCTACTGACACTGCCGCTTGACCTGGTTCCTCCAGCGTCCCTTGTCAAGAGAGGGTCCAGCATGGAAATTGTTCTAAGACCTTCCACAGGGCACACAGCGGAGAAGCAGAGTTACATTTATGTATCTGTGGCTTTATCTCCCGACTGTTGCTCTTAGGTTTTGATCTCCTTTAGCCCCCAGACTCCCTCGCAGGCTTCTTGGGATGTTTGGAAAAGGATTTCTGAGTCCTTTTAATGAGGAGGTGGGTGGAGGTGGAAGGTGTTTGGTGGGGGTGGATTGAGGATTGACAGTTGTGGGGGACTTTTAATTCTGTTAGCTTTTCACAGTTTTTCATATTTCTTTGTTTGCTCTAAAAATCAGTTTTATTGGAAAAATGTTGCCTTTCCTCTTACCTTCTTGGCAAACCACACCATTTTTTCCCTACAGGGAAAAAGGACAAGATCCCTTTGCCATTGCCTGAGTTATATTCTGTGTTATATTCTATTGCTGTGAGATTTTTCTCCAGCTCAGCAGCAGGAAGGCCGTTAGCTTGGATGCAGGATGGCGTTATCACGTCCCCGAAGGTACTGGAGGTGAACCCGTGCGTCAGCATTTCTTGGGTTCTGCCACCCCACTCTCAGCAGGTGGCATTTTGTGCCAGACACTTGTGGTCCATGTGCCTGTAGGACAGGTGGCAGTGTGTGTATATGCAAGCACACGGAACAGTGTCAAATGTGATTTGTTACCATCCACCTGGAGAGTGTAACCGCAGTGGATGCACCTGACAGTCCCGTACTGCCCCGGGACCCCTTGCAGACCGGCCTGTGAGGGATTATTTTTCCATAGAAGTGTCTTTCTGGCAACTTTGCACCTGCAAAAGACATTAAATGATCAGCAGGCATTTAAATATTCATCCTCGTTTTGTCCATGCCTTTTATTAAAATTAATATAATCCAAAGAAGCTCTTAAATAGTCTGTGGCTTAATTTATTCGTTAAGGAAGTCAAGCAATAAACAGTCTGTGTTTTGGCCTGACGCCGATGCTTTTTCTTTTTACTGTTCCAGCTTGCAGGGATGTCTGTCTCTTGCTTTAAATACTGAAACTCTGTGTGCTCCTTGCTGCAGCTCTTGTACCTTGGCTGCCTGCTCACTGACTTGTCAAATCACTAATGAACCTGCGCTTCTCTCTTAGGGCCGCATTCTGCCCTCAGCTGAACTTGTTCAGGCTGAGTTGCTTCAGAGGTATTTCACAAGCGTTTTTTTTGTCCAGGTTGCTTACAGAAGTCTCGCAACATTGCACCCGGCTCTGTTAATTTTATGTAAATTAAGCGTAACGCTTCCAGCAGCAATCCTTTCAACCAGTTTATACATATCCTCTATCAGTCAACTCTATGTGCTTCTCGGCTCTACAAACTCTTGCAAAATGGCTCTTTTACTACCTGCGTAGGGAATAAAAGCCACTTCAGTGGCACGGATTGGCAGTGTAGCATGATTAAGTCAATGGTAAGTAACGCTGGAAACTATTTTAAGTGACAGAGCAGAAATGTTTCCAAGTTGGTTTCATACCAAGCAGCCCAAATGCTGATGTTGGGTGGCACCGTCAAAGCGTTGGTACTGGTAGATTAAAGAGGTCTCTAAGATTTTGGAAGACCTTTTGGGTGGGTTTCCCCCAGTGAGGATCCCAACCTCTTTAGGCATCTTCAGAGATCTCTTAGGGGTTTATACTCATTTTGAGCTTCTCGGACTTGATAAATGGGGGAAAATATCTCCGTATAAAAAAGAAAATATATATTCTAAAAGTAAATTACAGAGGTCTTGGCTTTATTTTTTTGTTTTCTTAAGAAGCAATGAGTACTCTGTCGCTGGAACGCTTTCTGCATAAATCACCGCATATGTTACATGTCTTAAATTTGAATGGAGGACTAACAGTTTAATATTCTCTGATGGTATGTGTGTGGTTGTAGGAAAACACTATGTAGGAAGCTAGAAACGTGCAACAAGTGCCCCAGTCTATTAGAGCATTGAGTGGATGAGGTGTGGTGCTGGGGAGGGTGCCTCATCGTCCCACACACGTGGAATGACAGGGAGTGGCTTGCAAATATTTGGAGTAAGGGCTTTGGCAGTCCGGGGGAGGAATATGGAAAGAAACACGTTAGGGGAGAATGCAGCTGAACGTGGCTTTTCTGTTGGTAAAATCGAGTACAAATGGGGGCAAGAAGTGTGGATGCCAGTAGGTGAATGGACCGATGGGTTTTTTTGACACTTGGTTGGGAAGGTCAGCTGTTTGCTGGTCATAGCAAGCTTAAAAATTAATGCTTTACAGCGTCTCACTGGAGGTTTTATAGACCAGGTCACAAACTGAGAAATTGCAATGCTGATGGCTGCAACAGAAAAGAAGATATTACTGTCTAAATCCTCCTTCTTTTACCACCAGAGAATCATATTTTAGAAGATGTAAACAAATGTGTCATTGCTCTCCAAGAAAAAGATGTTGATGGTTTAGACCGCACAGCTGGTGCAATTCGAGGACGTGCTGCTAGAGTCATTCATGTTGTCACTTCTGAAATGGATAACTACGAACCTGGAGTCTACACGGAGAAGGTGTTGGAAGCAACAAAGTTACTGTCCAACACAGGTAAGAGTCGGTTACTCCCAAGATCCCTGAATTCATCTTGCTTATGAGCGCACGGGCAACCGGATACTAATGTACCTGTGAAATCTGTTGAAGACTCCATTTCCATACTATAATGAAAATTAGTGGGAGTTATTTGCAGAGCTCTTGCAAAATGAGAAATGTAATTTTGCTGTGTTGACTGGCTTAAAACTCAGCAGTGCACAAGGTCTCCGTGACCGTGCTTGCTGTCATTGACTGAGCTGCAGAACGCTAAAACACTGGGGAACAAGTCCCAAACAGCGAGTCGGGGCTTGAAAGTTATGCTGATCATCTTGCAGTATGGTACCGGGCTCTGTCAGTGTTCAGGATCCAGACAGAAGATTTCTGCCGCCTTGGCCGAGTAGAATAAATTTTGGGTAGTCATTAAGGGTAAATTTTGTAAAATATCTTTACAAATGTTAAAGGAACACCCAAACCAATAAATTAGGGTGTTTTCCTGTGAACTAGCCAGTAACATCCATATAGGGTAAGGAATGACTCTCATGGCTTCAGTGAGTGCTGTGCCAACTAGTAGTTGTTGGTTTTGCTTTAATTACAACTTTGATGAAGAATCAAGGGTGCCACTGAAGAAGCGAACAGACTGTAAATGGTTCTGTGATGTTCTTCCTGGGGTGCAGTGAGTCACCGATGTATGGCAGTGCAACCTGCCCTCTTCCAGTGCCGCCTTAAACTTCAGCTTTGTGGTGGTAATATTGGGGGGTTTCCCCCCCAAAAATATGTACATCTGTAGGGAATATTAAATGCTTAAGATTTTATCCCATAATTTCTAGCTGCTTCCCCAGGTGTTTTCTCCTTGTCCATGAGAAGGGCGTGATAAACTTTTCACTGTCTAAGGGGAAAAAAACAAATAGCAGAAGAGTAAACAGAAATTCAAGTGGACGTAAGACTGGAGCTACAGTATTGGTGTCCTTCTATAACAAAGGTTTTGAATTTCAGGGGAGGCACTGCAGTTTCCAGTGATAGTTAACAACGAAGCACATGTGTCTTTTACGGGAGTGTGTAGCAGAAGATGGCAGCGGGGGGGACACTGACTGTTATTTTGTGTTCTTAATTCAGTTATGCCGCGGTTTACTGAGCAAGTAGAAGCTGCTGTGGAAGCACTGAGTTCAGACCCTGCTCAGCCAATGGATGAAAACGAATTTATTGATGCTTCGCGACTGGTGTACGACGGAATAAGAGATATCAGGAAAGCCGTACTGATGATCCGGGTGAGTGTAACTTGAACAGCTCTCTGTTTTTCCACTCGCTTTCCCCCACCTTTATTGAACTGACATGCATCAGTTTCGTTGAGAGCAGACAGCGTAAGATTTTCGTTTAGCTCATATTAACATTCTGTGTCTTAAAAACTGCTAATCACTCTGTGGAATACTTCAGAAGTATGTTTTGATTCAAATTCATTAAACAGATCTGAGCATCGATGATAGCCAGAGTTGTGATGCTAAATACCCTTCACGCATCTTTTTGTAACATCGTGTTAATGCCTTGCTTGACGTGTTAAAATCAGTGACCTTTGGTTTAACAACAGCAAGTGGATTCTTAACTATGGGTACTTTTTGATGCTTTGAGAGCTTAGAAATAAAACCTGATGGCTCTTTATTGAGTAAATTTTGAGAATTAATTCTAGTTAGTCAAAAAGTGGTTTAGATGAGTTCAGTCTGCAGTTCCTAGAGCATGTAATTTGTTAATTGGCTCACCTCAGTAAAGAGGGACCAGGCTTTGTCTCTACTGTGCTTGCGTGTTTCAGGTGCAGCGAGTGTGACTTGGAAGTCCTAATTTCTGGCAGGTCAGGCAGCATTAGTCTGGAAGGAGGTGTGCGGGGAAGACGCAGAAGGGATTCTGCAGTTGATTGAAGGATTGCAGAAAAGAAGGTTCTGGTTGAGGCTGAGCTACAGGCATATTTCTTGAATCTTAGCGTGGTAAAAATGGGCAGGAGCCAGACACAGCAAAAAACAACTGTAAGGGGTTTATTCTTTTTTTTCTTTTTTCCTTGTACCCCTCTGACTCAAACGTAAATGCCTTGCGGAGAAACTGTATTCATCTTTCAGAATGGTAACCATGGCAGATGCATTTTGGTGATAAGTAAATTAGGGACATACAGCCCCAGAATATATGTGATTATAGTAACCGTTGCAATAGTATCTTCCATGTTTGCTGCTTAAAGCAAAGAATCAGATGGAAAACCAGCAGAAAAGCCGACAAGCACATATGTGCTCTCCATACAATTTTTTTTTCAAACTTAAGCTTAGGATTTACAGACAACCAATGGTAGATGAAGATATCAGTGCTTTCCTGCTATACAGGCCAACTAATTTGATTCACCCCCGACTAAAGTCCTTGTTGTTATTCAGGACATGAAAGCATGACTGCCAATTCCACGTCGTCAGTAATTAGCCGAGTTAGCGATGCCAGGAATCGTGACGTTTCCCCTTGTGCCGCGTCTCTGATGTCAGGGTGCCACGGCTTTATTGCAGCTGCCAGTAGCTAACGGCACCTCACTGGTGACACATCAGTGACCTATTAAAATGTTAGTATTTGTTGTCCAAAGGGCTGTAAGGTCTAGAATGCATTTAGGAGAAGAGAGCCATCCAAATGGAGATGCCAGGCCACCACTTCTCCGGGGCTTTGTCTCAAACCGGACCGCAGGAGTAACCACGCTCACAGGGGGATGCAGCTGAGCGCAGCGGGGCAAACAGGCTGATTCACTGGCAGCTTCGTCCAGCGGCACTTGTTCTTTCCAGGAACCAGAAGGAAAAGTCACTTACACACCTAACTTTTGTGTTTATGCAGTGTATTTTCAGAACTAAAATCTTATTATCTCTGTAGGTTATTGAAGTAAAGCTCTTTTCTTCCTGATCCCCAGGCAATCTCTCATCACCCCCAGAGGAGTTTTTGCCCTTGCTGACAGACCGAAAGGCAGAATTACACTTTGTATACTCCAGGTTGTTTGGGCATTAGGATGAGAAGGGGCCTTGAGAATCAGAAACAGTTTCTAAAGATACAGCAGAACTGTTTTCTTTATTTTTTTTTTAATTTTTTAAATATTGATACACTGAGCTACTTATTAGTGTATGTCCTTAGGCTGATTTTGGGGATATACTCTGTTCTTCAAGGCATGGAGAGGAGATGGTGGCTGAAATACCCTAGGTCTTGATTGCCAGCATAGTCACTGTTGCTTTTTGGCAACTATTTTGCATCTCCATCTCTGGATCACAAGATGTCTGTATTGGAAAACAAGTTTGTAAAATACAAATCATGGGAAAGAAATCTGAAGAACAGGGAGTTTATTTGCATCTTATCTGTTAATCGCAATTTATTGCATTTATCAGTTAAGTTCTTTGTTGATCCAGCTCTGCAAAATTGTCATGAAGTGCCACTCTAGGCAAAGATGTAGTATTTTGACAAACATGCTGTTTAAACTTGATAAGCTTTATAAAAAGTTTGCCAGCTATAGACTGGCAGTAGCAAAAATAAATCCTAGGCAAGCAGGAACTAGGTCAGATGTGTTTAGCCTACAGCATAAAAGCTGGCCCTTACCAGCTCAAAATTTTCTGCTTTTCCTGGGGGATAAGAATAAATTTCGATATATTTTATCTGTTGTTAATTTCGTCGATGCTTTGATTCATAATTGTGCTAAAGACGACGTCTGTGGTTTTGAACCAGGCCTTAAAGCTGTATGTAATTTTAGCTTCAGAATCTCAAGCGAAGCTTTTACATTTAACCAAGTTGCAAAAATACTGTTCGTTTTGCAAAAAACTTTTTTTCTGTCTTTCAAATGCTGAGTGCATTAGTGTCCTGACAAATCTCAGATGTTTAGTTACTGGTATGTAATTTTGGGGATCCCTTTGGTGTTTAACCCGAGCAGTCAAGCATATATAATCGCACACGTTCACAAGCTGAGTACAATCCCTGTATTTACCTTTTTGTTGAAAACATGGAATAATTTTTACCTTCACTTATTTCCATTCTCTCTGCTTGAAAAACAATATTATTGTTGATATTTAGAGCCATGAAATCTACTGTTTGACTCTGACTGAATTACTCTTTTCTCAGACTCCTGAAGAGTTGGATGATTCTGACTTTGAGACTGAGGATTTTGATGTCCGAAGCAGAACAAGTATTCAGACCGAAGATGATCAGCTTATTGCTGGACAAAGTGCGAGGGTAAGGAAGAAATCTGAGCATTATAAAACTATGACCTGCCTTCAAGAAACAGTTCAACATGCTTTGAAAATCCAGGTTAAATTTTTTGGGGGTGGTGGTGAAAATGTTGGATCAGAAAACTGGCATCCTTTTGTTTCCAGTTTCCTTCTGAAAAAGAGGTTAAGTGGAATGCAGCATGTGTTGGTCTGATGGGTGTCAGAAACATCTGTGTTTTATTTTGGATGTTCTGAAAGATCAAAATCCATTTAATACTGATGAACGTCTTTATACTTTGACACTGCAGACGTCATAGACACTGCCACTTAATTAGGTGAGCGCCTGCAGGGAGATATGGGGCAAATCATTCCCTTGGACCAACGTTATTTTCAACAGGCAAATACTAAGTTTGTGGGCAAGAAATAGGTAACTCTGCAGTTCAGGCATTTTTACAAAATGCCTTTTCACGCACGTGTTGATGTGTATTTGGCCACTGAGCATTTAATCAAGGCAATGTTGAGAGGAGCTCAAAAATGAAATCATTTAAACTAACTGCATTTCCTATGACTGTTAAAAATGAAAGCATTGCTAGGCAATATATAATCATTAATAGGTGAAAACTTAAAATCAGTACATTGAAGGAAAAACAGGCCTCACCTATTGTTTTTATTTGACATGTCCCCTTCTGGATCAATAACAATTTACACTCTTGGGAAAGTGCCACGAAAGATTTTTTTGTGAAGGTTCTTCTAGCCTGCAACCAGGCAAGAAGTAGCTAGGCCTTATTTATCAAACTTCTGCCACATTGGCTTTGGAATTATACTAACTGAGAGTAGTTTTTATGTTCTCCTTCCTTGCACAGGCACTCTCTATTCCTGTATCCCCCTCTCCCCTTTTATTTAAATGCAGACATTTCTAATTTACCTTTTAGCATGGCTGCTGCCAGAGGCTTATTTTGTACTGAAGACTCCTTTTCACCTGCTCCTGGAGGCATGAGTGCTCCTAGTATTTATGAAGGCAAGGGCATTGAGTCTCATACAGGCTGTAAACCTACTCTAATAGATTTTATTCAGGGGTAGGCACATACTCTTTATTTTTGCTTACTCTTTTCCTCAGTATGCATGTTTCAAAACAGTACCTCTAGCTTTTTGCAGGAGAGAGACTCGTAATATTTCTTCCGTGCGTTGCAACACCGAAAGATAGCCAAGTGGAACATCCTTTTAAAACGCTTTAAAATTTGTAGAAAAGGCGAGTCCCTCCTCTTCATGCAGTTTTTCTTTGGTGGATGGTAATATCTGGCCAACTTGTTCAGAGTAACAATTTCCTCATGCAAATGCCCGTGTTTCAGATGTCAGCCTGTCTTTCTGGGCACTCTTTCTTAAGAAAGAGCAGAAGCTTTGGTTCAAAACAGAAGGAAATGGTTCTGTAGAGACTCCAGGTGGAGGAGTGCTCTTCAAGTTTTATCCCCCATCTACATGACTTAAATTGGTTATTAGTGAAATGTTCCAAAAAGCCTTCCACAAGTGGTGGCATGAGGCGATGTAAGAAAGCTCTCTCTTTCAGGCTATCATGGCTCAGCTCCCTCAAGAACAAAAAGCTAAGATTGCTGAGCAAGTCGCAAGCTTCCAGGAGGAAAAGAGTAAATTGGATGCTGAAGTATCAAAATGGGATGACAGCGGTAATGATATAATTGTTCTGGCAAAACAAATGTGTATGATTATGATGGAAATGACAGACTTCACCAGGTGAGTCTTTTTAATTTGTGCACACAACACCTTCTCTCAGAACTGGCTGGGATGCTGATCTTTCAATGAACTATTTTGCAAGTACTCTTAAGAGAGTCTGTCTTCTTATAATTTCCTTTAAATGTTACCCTATTAAAGCCTGCTTATTAACTTGGGAGATGCATTACTATGCAGTGACTGGGTGGTAATAACTGTTTAAATTATCTATAGATACACAGCAGTTATTGCCTGTCTTTCTTTCTTAAGGGTGATTTTTGTCCCAAGGAAAAAAAAAAAAATATATATATATATATATGCACACACTTGCTCAGTTCCTTACAACATTAAATTCTATGGGTTTCTTGATATTGCTATACTGCAGAAATAGTTCCTAGTACAGTTATTTGCAAAAGAAAGAGAGGGGTTTTGATGCTTTTCGAAATTCATTTACCAGATTTTATACAACACTATTTTTTACACTTGATGTTGCATTCCATGAAAATTGCAAATCTGTCTTCTAAAATGTTATCTCTTATCATCATTAGGTTGCTTAAAACAGTAAAATTTAAGATGGTTTTATTCCTAGATTTAATCTAAATATGGTGAGGGTTTTAAAGAGGGAAACTGTCTTGAAAATGAAGGTGCTGTAATGGTTACACCTGCCTATTTCTGTGCAACCTTATTCATGTAGTTTGGGTGAGGAATCACTTCCAGTTCTGTATGGAACAGGATGAGTAAAGCAATATGTAGTTCGCTCTTCCAGTTTTCTGGTGCTAAAAGGTAGATTCTGTTCTGCAGAGGTAAAGGTCCACTGAAAAATACGTCAGATGTGATTAGTGCAGCCAAGAAGATTGCAGAGGCTGGGTCAAGGATGGACAAGCTGGGACGGACTATTGCTGACCACGTAAGTCACAATTCATTTTCATAAGCCTCCAGCACAAATGAGCAATAGGAGATCTTTTAGTACTGCAGAGCTGATGAACAGAAGAAAATGTGTTTAGTTTTGAGGTTTTGGGGGGTTTTAAATTGATTGTCCAGATTTGCTGCTGGAAAATTCTAGCCTTTTCTTTCTCGCTGCTCTCCTGCCACCCTAAACAGTGTAGGCAGCTAAATATGTCCAGCAGTAACTCCAGCAGCTCCTTGGCTTAAATCAAGCACCTACCTGTTTAAGGTAGCGATATGCCAACACTGCTTCATGTCACACGGTATCTAGGCCAGTTTCTCTAACTGAACAGGACTGAAACTGAATTCATGTCACTTCCGTCATGCTCAGAATGTGCCCAGTACTTTCCAAAGCAATGACGAGACTGCACAGGCAAAGCCATAATTATTGCATGTGGCTTATTGCATAACTTCTAATATTATTTTTGAGGCAGCTTTTTAATATTAACAATTTTCAGATGCCCATAGACTGAACGATGAGATTGTCAGAACTCTGGTAATTTTTTTGTTGTTTAGTCAGAGTTGATCAGGACTTTGAGCAAGGCACGTAGCGACCCGAGCATTTTCGATGCTGTCCCAGACTGTTGTGCGTGTTGTTGAGCTATATGTACAAAGATATTTGAAAAGGATTCTATAGGATTGAATGAGCATGGGCCAGCTTGGGGTTTTATGCAATGCATCTGCCTGTCCTGAGCCACTTCAGAAACTGGGTTGGGCCAAACAAAAGCACCTTTGGTCTCGGTCCACGCCCAAATTGCAGAGAAACGTCAGCATTAGTAATAATATTCTGCCTTCAAGAGACCCTGAAATGCAGGTAGGTTAAGTCTGAGATCATGGACTAAACTTTATTTTGTACAGCTGTCGCTCGCTTTGCAGTCCTCCTCTGAATTTAAATTCGTAATGCAAGGTTTTAAATAAAACCATGTCACTTTGGAAGTAAATCTTTGTAATGCAGATCTCTCTTTAAATGTTGCATCCAGAGGATGTTGTCTTCACCCTAATTTATTAATGATGCAGTGAGAAATGTTCAATGGGGAGCTAAAGTTGAAAAGTGCTTTTTAAAACGAGTCTCCTTGCTGTAGCGTTTTGACAACCATATTTCTGGAAGGAGCAGGTATGCTGCTGCTGTAGGTAAATGAAGCAAGGAGCCGTTTGTGTTATAGATCTCGGGGGATCTTGGGCTGAAGGTTTACAATGCTTTTTTTTCCTTTAATTCGCATGTTTTATGCAAACTTGGGATACAATTTTCTGTGCTGAGCCATTTCAAAATATAGAAGAAAACTAAATGGCTCCTTTTAGTAGAAGTAAGGTCCTTAAAAATGTAAAAGATTAAGCACATGTTTGAAGATAAATATGAGCAGGACTGTACAGTTAGTCATTTTGACAAGAATATAGCTTTTTTTTCCGACTCTGTACTCTACTAATACTTTCAGCTTGCATATTTCATTAGATATGCTTACATACTCTGTAGAAACTTGTAGTGATCTGTTAATGTAGAACTATCTGACAGTTACAGAGGACGTACAATGCAACCGTTTCAGCGGAGCACTAATGCCTTCCCATGCCTAATACGGGCTTTTAACAAATGGATGGGTTTTTATGTCCTGTTCACCATGTGACACCGGGTGAATCATGACCCCTCGTGCTAGTGTGTCAGGAACTCCTAACTCCTGCCGTCAGGCAGTTTTACAGCACATTTCCTTTGAAACCATAAAAGCTATTATCCAAGGTATTTCACGTCTGTTGAAAAGTGTCTAGCCATCAGCCGGCAGATTTTCCCAAAGGTGTTCCATCTTTCACTCAAAGCAGCAGTCTGCTTGTTTTGAATGGGGGAATATGAAGAAGTTATGAGTACTACACAAATGAAAATGATTTGCAGCAAGACAATGATTCTCCGTGTTATTTTTATTCAGTGCTGAATTACTTACAAAGAAACAGAAGAAATTCTGTTGCTTTTTCTCATCGATGGTGGTGGGAGGTTGTATCAGTATCGGATCATTAAATTGAAAGGAGCTGGGGGGAAGCGTAGGGATTGTCCCACTTCCCAGAAAAACACTCCAGCAGGGTTTTGCTGTGGAGACTGGTCCGTGCCTGCGGATGCTGGTCCGGAGAGGTGCTCCGCGCGCAGGCTGACGGCTGACCTGGGTGACAGCTGCTGGCACACATTGCCACGTGCCTCTCCTGCCACGGTAACTGCCTCCCCTAAATGCCTGCTTTCAGCCTCTCTAACCAAACGGTGCCAAGCCCAGCTGTTACAGAGGGCTGGCGGGGGCATTTTATTGTGAATTGTTGTTACCCTAAGCTGGGGATACAGTGGGAGGAAGAAAAGTCTCTGCGGTTGCTGGCTTACACCTACCAGACACGTGGGGATGGGGGTTGTGTGCTTGTCTTAATCAGCACACACTGTGGGAGGGCTTTTCTGTCTTCTCTTCCCCTTTTCTTTTCGCAAAGGGAGAAAAAAAAAAGTGATTCTGCTTCTCTGCAGGCTCAGCTGTGGTGGTAGGAAGCGAATGTGCCTGCGTGTTTGCTCTGTCCGGCATGGATCCTGGATTTGACCTGGAGCAGCCGGCTTAGCTTTTGCCAGCAACCACCACTGAGTCTGTGGCAGCATCTCATCTTGGGGGTTTGGGGAGGTGGGGGGTCCCCCAACACACATCTGTTTCTGTCTACGATGCGGCTATCTGCTGTGACCATGCTGTGGGCATCCTCCCAAGCTAGCTCTGCACACGGGTTTCTTTGTGTCTGTGGCTGTTGCAGGTTAATACAATAATGTAATCTTTCATAATCAGTGTTGAAATTGTTGCCTTTTGGGTTTTTTGGGTTTTATCTGAATGTTCCTGCGTAGGAAAGGACAGGGCTCATGCAGGCAGCCGCAGTGCCTTTTCTTGATGTTCTTTTTTATCTTGTGTTACATCTCTATTCAAACATCATCTGTCTTTGAACTGAATTTGCTATTCTGCTCGTAGAAATAGCACACACAGTATAGGATGTGGTTTTCCAGCTCACGTCATATTGATATATACAACCAAATAATATTTCCTATTCCACTGCTTCCCCCACTGATGTTTTGCTGCCTCCTTCAGCCATTGGTAAACATGCGGCAGCCTCTTTCCTTGAGAGTGTCTTTCCTTAAATGGTTTCCATAAACTCACAACCCATAAAGTACCTTGAATTGTTTAGCGGTCCTTCTGACGTGCCGTATTGTGCATTTGTCAACATTCAATTCAATCTGCCGCCGTGCTGCTCGTTCACTTTGTTAGATGAGCTGTTTGGGAGATGGAGAGTATTTTCCAAAATGGTAATTTCAGCTTTTCATTAGCTCTTTGGCCGACGCTATTTGTGGACTTTCTTTAAAACATCTTGTACTGCTGACTAATATTGATTAGCTTAAAAAATTAACCTGCAAGCTTTGCTGCTTTGTTATTCACGGTTTTCACTTCGCCGATGGAAGCAACGTACCTATGTAAGAGTTGCAGGATACTTCGGGTGTTTTCATGAGCTTTCCTTGGGAACATGAAGGTGATTTCTGTTAGTTTATGGACGCACAGGGTCAAATGCCGGTAAAGCCATCCAGATCTCTGTAGCCTGCGTTACACAGCCTGATCTGCTTGTCCCAGCTTGCCAGAAATCCTGTTGTAGCGCATTGCGTGCTGCCCTGGATCCCAGCTCAGCAGCCTGCCCTACAGAGGCACCTCTATGTGCAGCGTATGGTACAGCTGTGTTCTCTCTGCTGTGCTGAAACACCACATCGCCTTCAAAACTTCACTTCTTCTGGCGCTGGAAAAAACAAACGGCTTCATTAGCTGCGCTCACCTTCCTCTCAGACTGAAGTGGCTGTTGTGGCAGATCAGTAACTGTTGTGGGAAGCAAATGCTCCGCGTGCATGTTGCTTGTGCAACATGATGATCTGTTCTGGTGCGGTCTCCTTTTGTGCCTTTTGTGTTCAGGGAGACTTTGGTTCCTGCTTCCATCTTGTACGGCTCGAGCTGTAGCTAAGGAGAGACGGTCTGCAATGGGAATTAGGGCTCAGACCCCACTGCACACACCCAGGAAGGGATTTTTACCTGGCTCTGGAAGGAGAGGAGAGGCTGTCTGGCCGTAAGCAATAAACCTGAGCTTGAGTGAAGCATTAAGTAGTAAATTGGTGCCACGTTGAAGGTTACTCCTCCAAGCATACCATGTCCATTATGAATCTACATTTGACGGTCCGTTGTACAGGATCAGGGTAGTAGATGAAATGGGGTTTTGCTGTGAACAGGGGTGAGTGGAGAAGAGCTCTCGCAGCCTGCGCAGATCTGTGAATCTCAGCAGGGTCTGGTTGGTGAGAAGAGCAAGCAGGTGCTGGGTGAAGAGAAGCAAATGCTGCTCAGGGCAACGCTCTTCTCTCCTTGTCACATCTACCACTGGTAAATCACTGCGGCTGCTCGTGGTTTCTGTGGGGATTTTGGTGCTTGTCTGGAGGCAGCCGGTGCCCGCCTTCTCCGGGATGAGCAGCTGCCTGGAGGGGAGAAGTGGAGGGCGGTGTGCCCTGCTTGCCGTCAAGCTCAGCTGTGGGGCCCGGGAAAAGCATTTGGATGTTGCCTGTGAGCGTGTGCATGTAGGGGGTGCTGGAAAGCCTGAGTTCAGTGACCGGGAACTGCGTGCCTCGACCCTGGATGCTGGAGATTGATGAGTTTCTGTGCAGTTATGTAGGAAGGATGGAGATCGCTGCAGGGTCTGCCTTTAGTCCTGTCCCTGGTTAATGCCAGTTCAATTCCTAATCTGCTGGTGCGGTGCTAGAGGTGAAATAAAGCTGGATTGCCTGCCTTAGAGCAGAAAACTTAAGAATCGTTGTGAGTCTCGTACTGGTTTTGTCCAGGAGACCTGTGAATGCTCGGTGGGAAGATGAGAAGAGGATGTGCAAAGCGGCCGTTTCAGAGGAGGAAATGGCACGGGAGCTTGCAGTGCAGTACAACTACTCGTACTTGCTCTGGGATTCAGATCGGGGTTTAAGCAACGGTGTTTTTGACACAATGTGATGTAAAACATGTGGACGTCGAAGCTATAAGCATTCTGTAGATGCACGTAACACCCAACTCTAAACTTCCTGCCTTGGTCAGAAATGTACGTGCTGTCGGCATGGGCTCCTCACCAGGAGGCACCAGAACGTGACCTGTTGGACCCTAACGTCCCCTGCGTCCCTATCGCAATAGCCTCTGCCATCACCAGTATATCCAGACTGGTTTAAAAATCTGCTGTCTTGGGTGCTGCTTGCAGCGCAGGCAGTGATGGGGTGCAGGCGGCCGTAGGTGCCCCGCTAGCGCTTCGTGTGCAGGGCAGGAGCGTGGCACGCGTGCCCTTGGGTTTGTTCAGCAGCAGCAGCACTGGAGCCTGGTGGGCAAAGGGTTTGTGGAGTTCAGTGCGTGCCAGCTGCTTTACTCACTAGTCCTCACACAGCCAGCGCGTGCCAGTAGATCTGAGATGGCCCGTTATTCTTTGGGACCATGCTCGCTGCCGTTTTTAAAGCTACTGCAGGACTGGCGTGGGTAGTAAAAGGCTTCCCGTAGCCTTTTTGTCTTATGCTTGCAGATCCCGTTTTGGACTGTGGCTGCCCCTCAGCAGGGCTGCTCTTGTTTTGAAATCCAGCGTGAGACTGGCTCATTAATCATCTCGCCACTCGGCTCTGCAAAGCAAGGGATGGCCCTGCGTTTCTGCCCGAGAAAACAGCTTTCTGAACTGTGCTGCAGTCTCCGTTACCTACGTAGTCTTTCAATTGCAAAGCTGAAAAAGTTACTTTTATCTTACGGATGAGTGCTCCAGCAAGCACTTTAAAAATTTTATTTCATGCCTGGTGAGGAATCTAGTTTCCACACTGCTAAGAAATGGGAGCAGAAGTCAGGAAAAGATCTACTTTGCTGGATGTAATTGAGTAACTGTTGGGTTTATCGTTTCCTAGCTTAAAATACTTAAGATAGGAAATTGAGGCTGGATTTGGTAATATCTGCTAGTTGCAACTTGAGATCTTGGATGTCAAATCACTGCTGCTGTGTCTGGTGCACAGGAAACACCTTTCGTAGTTAACAAACCTGCTCTGGAAAGATTAGGTAGCCCTCCTGCTCCTCCTCCTCCCCCCAGGGAGCTCAAGGGCAGCCGTGCAGCTGAACTGGCAGTTTTGTCCAGCGGCTGCGCCTGTGTTATCTGATAGCCCGTGTTTATCGCATCTGGTTTTTTATATGTATTTAGCGATGCCCGTCTATTGCTCAGTTGTCTTTTGAAAACCAGAGCTCAACAGAAAGGTGAATGATCTCTGGAGCACATTCGCTGTTACAGAACGGAGTTGTCTTTTTTTCTCCCTAAATTTCTGTTCCAGTTGTCGTGATTGCAAACTTCACCTTTGTTTTTCCAGTGTCCCGATTCTGCGTGCAAGCAGGACCTCCTGGCCTACCTGCAGCGCATCGCACTCTATTGCCATCAGCTGAATATCTGTAGCAAAGTGAAGGCTGAAGTTCAGAACCTCGGAGGGGAGCTGGTTGTGTCCGGGGTATGTATGAACTATGACGTGTCCGGTTCATGCGGTTTCTTCTTCCAGGGGTAACAATTATTCCAAGCTAAGCTTTTATGCTAAACATTATAGAATATAGACAACAGATTTTGGAGCATTCAGCCAAAGTTTTAATGCCTGCAAAGTTTATAACACTGCCTGCGCTGCCTCATTGTTCTTGGAGAAAATACTGTTTGAAAGGGGGTAGAATACAGACTTCACTTTTCCTTACTCAGCCGTGTTTGTAGACAGATTCACCTTACCTTTGTGTAATCTCTGTGTTTTTCCAGACCGTTTTTCACTCTTAGTGAGGTTAAATCACTTTAATCAGCATAGCTAAACCTACCCCATGTCTCTGCACAGCCTTGGAACATGCTGGGGTCCTGCAATGCTCCAGAGATGTTAATATTTCAAAATTGCTGTGCCTGGAAGAGCGCAGGGATTTTTAGTGGCTGCTCTGTTTTATGACGGCTGAACGCTGCCGTAGGCCAGCCTGCTTCCTTATTCCAGCCATTACTTAGCAAGTCATTTTTTCACTGTAGTTCATGAAATGCTTCCTCCTAAGAGGAATCTGTATGACGGATATGTGGGGGGAGGGAAGTAGAGCTAAATTCTTCATTTCTTCCAGCGTATTCTTCCTTGCCCTAGGTGCGTACATTTGATCGCTGGTGCTTTGCCCATCCATGCCGTGACTGGGGTAGGAGGTTTGAAGAAGGGACAGAAATGGCTGATAGTCCAATATTGCTATCTGAATCCTTACAAGAAAACGGGAAAAAAACTTACCACCTTCTGCCATTTAGATATTTCAAATGCTTAAACTTATTAGCACATCTCTTTTTTCCCCGCAAACAAGCTGGGATTGTAGAATGCGTGCCTCGGGACGGCAGCAGCTGAGGGAGCTCTGCAGCAACCCGCTGCCGAAGCAGCGGTGGCCGTGGGCCGCACTTGCAGAAGTTTAGCACCTTGGTAGGGGAGACGGCTTCTCTGCTGCGCCTCCCGCTGCTGCCAGTCCCGCACGCTCGGATTTCCAGCACAGCGGAGCCGAGTGACGAGATGTAATGAAACATGTGTTGCTGCGCGGCTCTGTTGCATGCCTGATGTCCTATTAGCTGGAAGGCTGAAGGCATCATGCTGTCAAAGAAGTAGATGTGTCATTATGCAATAATAACGTACTCCAGGGTTTTAGTGCAGTTATTCAGTGTCTTCAGAATTTACATACCCTTCTGCCATAAATTAGTTATATGAACAGGCTGGCATCTGTGGTCTAATCTCCTGGTTTTATCTGTTCTCCACAAGTCTGTCCACTGGGGCTAAATATTGCCAGTAGTAGTGTTCAGCTTCTATCAGATTATCAGGGGAAGACCTCTGCCAGTCTGGGGACTTCACCTGTCTGAAAGTAAAATTCCCTTCAACGTTAACATCCTCCCCCATCTATATACCGCAGAAATTTTGTGAAAGCAGAGCTATAACCACGGCAGTAAGAGCTTGCACCCTAAGCGATCTGAAAATTCATTTAGAGAAGTACCTTCTTGCTTTCATTGCATTTAATATGATTCTTCCTGCTGTGAAGATTCATGGAAATAGTCAAATGCAATGAAAGTGTTTTCCAGCATGACGAGTGGGGCGAGGAACGCAGACGACACTGGTTTGCTGGAGGGCGCAGATCAGTTCTGCTGCTGTGGTACTCAAAACACGGCGTGATGGAAAGGAAGGCACCACCACCGTAAGAAAAGCAACCAACCTCCCGCTCAATTTATTTTGCCGTGAGATGAGCAATGGCTTCAAGGCCTTTCC
Source organism: Grus americana (assembly GCF_028858705.1). Classification (NCBI taxonomy): domain Eukaryota; kingdom Metazoa; phylum Chordata; class Aves; order Gruiformes; family Gruidae; genus Grus; species Grus americana. The sequence goes on from NC_072865.1 coordinate 19,383,416, forward strand.
CCAAACCTTCCTTAGATGTCTGCAACGCTGGAATTTAATGTGTAGAGGCAGCTGAGCTCTAGTGTAAGCTGAGCAGAGGTGCAGAAACCCTGCCCAGGGCCGAAACCCTGCCCAGACCGTGGGGCGTTCGCAGCCGGAGGTGCCACCCTGAGCAGAGCACTGGCACCTGCACCCCAACCGAGGTCGCCCCGCTGCTCCTCCCCTCTCTCTTCCCCCCTGCCCCATTTTCGGCTCTTCATCTCTGCCACGCGCTAAAGCTTCGGCAAATGGTTTGTCTTTCCCCCTCATTTTAATGCTCTTGTAAGTCGGGAAGCACCTGGGAAAGGGCTCCGGGCCTGGCTGAAGATGCAGTTGCGTTCCTTCCTTTCCCATACAACTTAATATTCTAGCGTGATTTAAATATTTATTATCAATGATTAAGATATTACTACAGCTTTATTAATTTCATTAGAGAATAAGCTACTGTTAAAGCTTAGTCACAAAAGCAAACAGCAGCATACAAATCCTTTTGATTGCCATTAATATGGAGAAGACACAGATCGTGGGCAAACCTTGCGCTTTTTTTAACCGCTTAGTGTCACCGCCTTGAGTTTGGAACCTCAGACTTCAAAAGAAACCTCAGAAAAATCAGGTTTCGAGTGCTTTTACACCCCAGGACCATCGTGTTTTCTGGAATACTGTATTTGTGGGGGGTTTACGGCGCGTAACGCTCGTGTGTTACCGTTTGCAGGTGGACAGTGCCATGTCTCTTATCCAAGCAGCCAAGAACTTGATGAACGCGGTGGTGCAAACCGTGAAGGCTTCCTACGTGGCATCGACCAAGTACCAGAAGTCCCAGGGCATGGCTTCGCTCAATCTTCCTGCCGTCTCTTGGAAGATGAAGGCTCCGGAGAAGAAACCCCTGGTCAAGAGGGAGAAACAAGACGAAACCCAAACTAAAATCAAGAGAGCGTCCCAGAAGAAACACGTGAACCCGGTGCAGGCTCTCAGTGAATTCAAAGCGATGGAGAGTATTTAAAGAGAGGTCTCTGTCTTGATTAATTTTTTTTCTCTAGCCCACTACTGCTACTTCCAGAACTCTACTTTTAATATCCTAAGGATTTTTTCAGAAGTTTACTATTCCTCAAAATGTATTTACTTAATATAATTTTGATAACTTTGTTTAGATTACGTGGGGAAATACTCAGATTTATAAGTCCTATCAGTATAGCTTCGGCCTGCGGAAGTGTGTTAATTTAGATTGCTTTTAGATGTCAGGGGTGTATTTCTAGCGGAAAATTATTTTGTATAATCTTGCTTTAAATAAAATATTCTATAACCAAAGAGGATTTTACAGTAACACTAGCGGTTAACACTAATAGATGAATCATGCTACTCTGAGACTGCAGTTTTTCATTGTGATCAAGAGGGGAAAATTAGATCTTTTCACTCTAAAAAAAAAAATTAATTAAAGTATTGTATGTATTAGTGTATTCCTGCTGTTGGGGTGGAGAGGGAACAAGCTTTGTACGCTCCGAGGAGTACGAAAATACAGCAAGCGCTACCTGTGCTGCTGCAAGAGTGGGACCACAACTGGAAAACATCTGGACAATCTATAGACCCTGGGCCGGGCTTTGCTGGGGGGTCGCGGCGGCTCGGTGGTGCCCGGTTACGTGATGCGCCTTTTCCGGGGCTGCCGTAGAGCCGTTTGCCCGTTTCCAGGGGTTCCCGGCGAACGGGGCACCCCGGGGTTCCGCTGCGACGGCCTTCCGGAGGGGTTCTCACACGCGTCTCTGCTGGGGGAGCACCCCGAGCAAATCCCGTAACACATACAATCACGGAGGCGGCTGATTACTTCTGTATGACACCGGACGGGAATTTCAATGCCTGGTTACAAATTACTAATGTATTTTGCTGCGGGACACTAATAAAGTTGCTTTTACCAGCCGGCGTATTGTGGTGCTGTGAATGGAGCGGGCGCCCAGCCCGCCCCTGCTCCCCCTCCCCAGCATTCAGATGCAAATCGGCTTTGTACTCATTTCTCATAATTGCTCCGCATCCCGCCTCGGGCTTCCAAAGGCACCCAGCAAATACTGTTTGCTCAGGCTGCAATTTAGACTATACATTATTTGTGATAACTATAGCTACAAGGTATAATTTCACTGTCTTATTTAAATTTTATGAATTTCAGTGTGGTTTACACGTACCAATAAAGTCCAGTGTTGGAGAAGAAGCGCTTGCGCGGGTCAAAGTCGCGTTTGCTGTTTCTGTAAAGCATCCATTCAAATGGAAAGGAGCCTGTTCTGTAGTTAATGTTTTAAACTGCATCTACGTTTTAGAGCCGATCCTTGGCAGCGTTATAATTTTATTTATCTTGATCAGCTTATAAATTACTATATCGAGGTTATTGCTGTCATGTTACCAAAATGCTGATCAGAATTAAGCTAAATAGTTCTTGGGGTATTTTTGCCAAATTTATGATGTTTTCAAGCATTTTAGTCCTGTGAGTACAGATGATAAACAGCTGATTTATGGACTAGTTTTCATACGCCTTTAACATCTCGACAGGCATCTGCTGGGAGGGTGAGCTCGTTCCACTGGCATCTAAGAGTTAACGAGACAGATAAACTGTGGATCTTGTTGGCTTTATATATAATTATTAACTGCTTTTATACAAGAGGATATTTTTCTCTCCTGGTATTAATATAATTGTCTTAAAGGCTACGTTCCCTGGGCTGTTCAGTGCCTCTTATTCCCCCCAAAATGCAATTTAATTAATTTATTAGCTTTAAAAAACAACCATATATTAAGATGTACAGACAAATTTATGCATATTTAGCTTTTAAATACATGTTTATTTTACAAACTTGAAGCACCAAATCGGCCACGAATTGAAACTCGGTCCCACCCGAGGGAAGCTCGCGAGGCGGCGCCGGGGGACGCGAGGCCACGAGCCCCAGCCCAGCAGTCTCATTTTTATCCGGGAATTGCTGCTCCTCTGGGAATTGCCTGGGGTTTGTAGAGGAGGTCAGTCCTTAATGGCTGTGACTTATTTAATTGCTCTGTTGTTTAGGAATGGGTTGGCAGGGGCTGGGGGAAAGGAGAACCCAGTCTGCCCAAAGCGGAGGGAGGGTTTAGTGCCATTAAATCCGATTTTCGATCTCTCTGCCGCAGTATAAATAGCACGAGGTTATCGGCACTTGGCTCTCGTGCGGCTGTTGCTCACCGGGACGAGCCTTGGCTGCGCGTGGGTGCTGCGGACGGTGGCTTAGCAAAGCTCAGCTCTTAAACCCAGCCCCGTCAGCCAAGCGAGTGAACTTGGCGACATGGATGGAGTGGCCTCTGCGAGGAAGCTCCGATGGCGTACGTGTACATCAGGGGGTGGACGGGGCTTTGGAAATGCCTGCGACTCGTGCACGCAGCCGAAAGCCTGGTCTGGCAGGCCTGGAGGAGCCCGGTGCGCGGCAATTCCTCGTTTCAGAGCAACCCCGGAGCTCGGGAGGAGCCCAGCGTGGGGGCAGTTCCAGCTCTTACTCCTGTGGCCCCAAGCGAAGCAGCAAGGGGGCCACTCCGGCTTGTCCAGCGCCAGACCCGAGGTGCTGCGAGCGGGTGGCTGGAGGTTTGAAACAAAGGTAAATGCGCCGATCCGATGTGTCAGATAATACCAGTCTTAATCAAAACTTGCCGTGTGAAAGCGGCAGCGGTGCTGCGCTGCACAGCGGGGGGGGGGTCTGGACACAGCGAAGCTGTAACTTTATTAGAGAGCCAATTGAAAAGAATTACAGTAATTACTGCTTGATGTAATTAAGCGCTGGGGAAGGGCGCGTGCAGTTGGTCTCCGCTGTGGCTGCTGGAGGGGAACGCTCTCCTCTACCAGGAGGGAGCGAGCGCGACCGTGTCAGGTTGTAAAAGCTGTGCAGGTACGAGGTGGGAAAGCTGCTCAGCCGCGTTGCCCGATGGTGTGCGGCCAGCGGAGCCTCCCCATCCCTGAACCTCCCCGTCCCTTCCCCTCCTGCTCGGCATCGCTCTCCGTTCACAGAAGAATTCACGGGGCTCCAGGGGCTGGGGACAGAGGGGACCCACCGCAGCTTTGGGCAGGGAAGGGCTCTGGGAGCCGGGCACGGCTGCTCCCCCATCACCACTTGAAACACGCCAAAATATTTATTTGTTTAACAGGAAGGATTTGGGGCTTTTTTTTTTTTTTTTTTGTGCTGCTGTGGGACAGCAGCGCCTGGTGAGGCCGTGCCTGAGCCCACCAGCCCGGCAGCCCTCTTGCCTGCCCCGGGAGCGGGGCCTGGCTGCACAGGGATGCTCAGGAAGACAAACCTGCATTATCCTCTACAGTGTATTAGTGAAACCACATTAAATCCCCAGGAGATAGTCTGATTCCAAATTTCAAGTGCTCCTAATTCAATTCAGTGGTGAATCAAGCCACGTTGAATTTATGCCGCTTTAATTACGTGTGAAGGCTTCACAATGAGGTTTAATGCCATTTAACAAATGCCTTTGCCATTCAGCTCTCCCTTGGCTACTGCCTGGCTCAGAGACCAGCCCGGGGCAGGGCGGCCGGGGGCTCTCCTGGCTGGCGGGGGGGGGGGGAAGTCTGGGTGAGCAGGGCAGGATGGGTGCGGGGAGGGGAGCAAAGCACCCTCCCGAAGCTGCATTTTTTTTCGTAATGGTAGGATGGGTGGCAGGTTCCAAACAAGCTGAGGTGGCCAAACCTCACAGTGGGTGGTGAGGGGCATGTGGGTTCCAACCCCCCAACAAATGGTGGGGAATAAAAAAAAAAAAAAATCCATTAAGGGGCAGCAGATGCTCCAATGCTGAAGGCTCAGGATTTTCCTGTGCTGTGGATTTTGGAGGCTGGCGAGCATCCCAGGCTGATGGCCTCTGCTCTGAGCCCCCTCCCTGCAATTTGGGTTTGGGGCTGAGCCAGCACAACCATCCTGAAGCTCTTGTGGGTGCGAAGGGAAACTGCTGCTGCTGGTCTGGGCACATGCACGATGCCAGTGTGGAGCGACTGCTACTTAATGCCTTACCCCACCTCGGGTGGGTGGGGAGCAGGAGGGACCTGTTATCTGCAAAAATCAAGGGTGAAGGGAAGTCCCTATCCCAGCTCCTCTCCCCTGGGCCCACAGAGGTGCCTGGGCTGGCGAGCCCTGCCTGGGGTCTCCATCTGCCCCGGGACCCCTCCAGTCCCTGCCCGTGCCGTGCTGGGGTCATGCTGGGGATGTGGTCCCTGTGCGGACGAGCCACAGCCCGGCATCCCGGCAGCAGGCAGAGATGCCGTGCAGCCCCACAGGAGGCTGCGGGAATCCCGGTCAGTGGATGTGAGTCACGGCAGTGGCACCCGCCCATGACGCCCCGTCTCTGCTCCAGCATGGGCCTGTCCCTGTCCCCACCCGTGTCCTCCCACAGCCGCCAAGGGAGAGGCAGGCAGCAGCCCTGTCATTACCCCGGGGTTCAGACCAGCCACGCTGTTTTTGGGAACAAACCTGTCATTTAGCGGGGACACCAGCCAGGGCTGGCATTGATAGATGGGGAAGTCAGGCCAGTGCTCGCCTGTGCTTCTCCACCACCCTCTTGGGACAGGCAGGGCCGTGCACACTGGGCAGGGTGGCGGGTTACTGCTGTTTCAGGCTGCAGCCCCCAAGGCTGAACCCTGCTTGTGGCTGCCCTACGGCACGGCCCTTGGTGTCCCCTGAGACGCCCCACGGCTGCCACCACCTCCCCCCTGCCACTGCCCTGGCAGCACTCCCATTGCTCCCTGCAGGGACAGAGCTGGGCAGCCTGGACGTGGTGGCCCCGAGACCTGCACCAGCCTGGGGGGGACCCCTGTGGCCACCCCCTGCATGGAGAGGGCCACGCACAGTGCCCGTCCCCTCCAGGGCCACTGCTCCTCCTACATCGTGCCCATCCCCGTGGCATCCAGGCACCTGTGGGAGGACTGTCCTGCAGTGGGGGGCTTTGGGAAGGGGGGGGGGGGGGGGGGGCTGCCATGCTGCAGGTGGGCCTGAGGCACGTGCCAGCCCCTGCACCGGGACACTCCTGCACCCAACGTGAGCACGGCCCGGCACAGGACCTGGTGTTTGTCAGAGCACCCTGACGTGTCCCTGCTTCCCAGTGACATCATGGGGCGGCTGAGCAGCATTTCGGGGCCCCCTTGCCACTCTATCCTGCCAGTGACCTGCAAGCAGCGGGTCAGCCCTGAGAGGGAGAGCGTCCAGCTGCCTGCACCACAGCGGGGGGGGGGGGCACATCCTGAAACGTGGGGTGCCAGCAGACAAACATGTGAGATGTGATGTCTGCACATTGGGGCTGCTTGCCAGTGATGGCGGGGCGGGGGGGGGGGGGGATGCACAGGGCCCCAGGGCTGACGTCAGGGCAGGGGCCGTGCTGGCAGGAAGGGGGTCCTGGGGGTGGGGGGGGGGGGCAGAGGTGCCATCTCCCCATGGTGCTGGTTCCTAGTGGCTTCACATGATTGTGCATGGTCCTGCCAGAGCTAAACCACCTGGGTAATCGGCTGTGTTTTACCTAACGCACTCAGTGATCAGTATTTCCAGGTGATTTAATTTGTTGTATTCGAGCACCAAAGGGCATTGCACAGCCCTGGGCAGCGCCCTGCAGCTGGGGCCAGCAGGAAAACTGCTGAAGCTGCCCCAGCCAGTGGCCAGCACCTGGCTGCTGCCGCTGAATTCCAGAGCTGTGTCCACGTGCTGCTGTAGGAAAACCACCACGGTGGGGAGCGATGCGACCCCCTGCCCCCAAACCACTGTGCAGTTTGCTCCATTTCTGCAGACCCCAAATCCCAGGGGGGTGCCCTCTGCCCCAAGGCCACAAGGGTGGCCCCCCACCCCCCCCCCCCCCGCCCCCGGTAGAGGAACGGGCCTGCCCCACAGCTGGGGATGGTCCCCACGCAGGCACCAGTCACTCGGCCGCGTGGGCCAGAAGAGGAAAGCATGGTGTGAAAGGGCCCCCCCCCCCCCCCCCCCCCCCCCGTGCACATGGCGCCAGGCAGGACAGCAGGACAGAGCTCTGCTCTTCCTCGTCCTCCTCTCCGCGCCGTGGCCACCACCCAGCCGTTAGTGCCCTTTTCCCCCAGCCCCAGGCACGGGGCAGCACCACGGAGGTCGCCGGGCTCACCGCAGCCCCCACCCTGCACGTTTCTCTCAGGGGGACACGGGAGAAATGGAATTGATCTCTATTAAAAAAACTCCAGCCCTCCCCAAAAAGGGTTCAGAACAAGGAGGGGTTTGGACTGAAATTAAACAGATGAAATAATAAATGTAATCGTCTTTGGGCATGGTGGGGAGGTGGGAGACATCTCCCGGCCTCGGGCAAGTCCTGGGTTTCTTCCTCGCCTGAGGAAGGCCGATGGGGGCAGATGGACTCAGCCCTGCAAGGACAGAGCAGAACATCGTCCCCACCGGACCATCCACGTGAGGAGCACGGCAGAGGGGGACTGGGGGGGGAACGGGACCTGAGCCGGGAGGAAAAAGGAGAAGCTGCACCTGGGAGAGGGGTGTGAAGGGAGAGGCCCAGCCCGGCACAGGAAGGAGAGCGGCCTCCACATCACGGCTGAAAACCCCTTGGCTGGCCAGCCTCAGGCCTGGAGATCGTCATCTTGGCAGCATCGCCAAGGGCGAGAAGAACGCAAGCGGAAAGACTCGGTGGTTTGCTGAGGGGCAAAGCGTGCTCCGCCAGCGCGCTGTCCCCCGCGACGGAAGGAGCAGTTCCGCGGCTGCAGTGCACCAGGGCTAAGCCAGACGCTTTGACTCCCAGATGGCTGGGACTGGGCTCCCAGGGGAGAGGGGCGGCCGGGGAGCTGCCGCGGCGGAGCTGCGTGGTGACACAGCTTGGGGGGGGAGCTGGGCGTCCTGGCGCTGCTCTCGGCCACGCTGACTGGCCCGAGGGGCAGCGCCGCTCCGAGCGACAGCTGGACTCGAGGCCTCCGGAGAGCCCCTCCAACCAGCCTTGCCAGGAAACACCACCGAGCCCCCTGCACAAGCACAAACCGATCCCCAGGCAAACGGTGCTGTGCGAGGGCCGAGATCATCACACCAAGCAAATAAAAGATCACGGACACGGCGGGTCATCGCCAGGCAAGAGCAAAGGCAGATCAGAGCTGCGGGAACAAATGCTTCCCTTTGCGCGGCAGAGCTGCGTAACAAGGACAGCCCCACGTCCCTCGGTCCTTCCCACCCCAAATCGCCCCGCCGACGGACGGAGAACGCTCAGCCACGTGCTTCAAGTATCACGGGAGGAGGGTGACAGGCGGCGTAGGCTGAGCCTCCACCGCCTTCCCTCTAAGGTCCACACCTCTGGTTTTCCAGCAGCACCCCACGCCAAAGAAACGTGCCCCCAGACATGTGCGTGTTGTAATAACGAAGCCGTCGGCACACTCGCCCAGTGGTGGGATCTCACTTAGTCCAGCAGTTTATTCAAAAGTGCACTTACATTGGTGACATCAAAACTCACGCTGTTGCCCTGAATTATCTGGAATGGAACCGAATCTACAGCTGTTTTCATCTTAATTCCTGAATGATGGTATTTACGGAGCCAAGGAGTTCCTTGAAGTAGCCGTCTTTGTCACCTTCCCTCTGCTCCTCGGCCGCCAGCTCCTCGTACTCGCTGCGCAGGAGGCTGAGGGTGGTGCTGAGGGCCTGGTCCCCCCGGAAGCGCTCCTTGCAGAACGCCATCAGCACCCCCACCGTCTTGAGGACCTTCTCCCGAGTGTCGTGCTCCGGCATGGCCAGGAGGTTGGAAACGACCACGCACCAGTCCTGCTCCACCACCGCCGGGACCAGCTTGACTTGCCGGTACTGCTGGATTTTCTCTTCCGTTTGGTCTCCGTGCTGCGAGTCCTCAAGCAGCATCTGTGGGAAGCGGTGGAACATGGATTAATATCCCCATTGGAGAGCAGCTGCTCCCAGGAGGTGACGGAGTAGGGGGAGTAGGATGTGCGTCCCATAACACCTCCTGTGGAAGGTGACTCGCAAGGGAAAACTGAGACGAGGTTGTGTCCTGGTTCACCGCTGCCTGTGGATGAAGTTGGCCACAGGGGCTGGTTGCCCACCCTGGGAAACTCTTGGTGGCAGGGAGTTTCAGTATCACCCAGCCCTGAACGGGGACTCGGGGAGGGGAGGAAGTTCAGCAGAAGACCTGTAAACCTCTGGCTCTGCTGCTTTGGGCTCCCTCAGCACCCAGCAGACATCACTGCTTACCTTCGTGCTGCTCTATGGAAGAGATGGAGATCTTGGTCTCCTCCAGCCACGGCCAGACCTTCCCCTCCCAGCCTGGCCCAGAAAACCCTGAATAGTGAAATTCCGCAGGGAGGGAGCAGAAAGGTGCCCGCAGGTGCCCGCGGGACCGGGGCAGGCAGGGCTGCCTGCTCCCTTCCCTGCCAGAGACCGGCCCGAGCAGCGCCAGGCCAGGGGGAGGAACAGAAACCTCCCACCGCCCCGACACCCTTTGGGGATCGGGTGGTGGAGCGGCTGTCGACAGCGTGAAATTCCGCAAACAGGCTCCATGCCCCAAATGGATCCCCCCCAGCCTGGCTGGTGGCCCCCTGTGATAATTACAATGTCTGCCCTTCACTAATTAGTTCTGCATAACGCAGGGCTGGCTTGCCTCGGACTGCTGAAGGCAGACGAGGGCTTCTGCGAGGCTGCTGAGCAGAAATCCAGCCCTGGGGAAGGGAGAGGGCACCCAGCGTGCCCAGGAGCTGCCATGAGGAGCCATCGGACGACCCCGTCCCCAGGGGCCGCTTGGGTCCCCACGGGCGCCCGTGACATTTTCTCTGACCTCTTCATCAGCTTGGCAATGGCGGCCCGCCGTTCCCGGGGGGCTGCTGTGGGGAGCTCGGTCGTGCTGGTTTATCCCACGGATTTACGGGACACGGCAAGGGACAAGGAGGGACAACGCCAAGGAGACCTCTCCGGTCCCCCGAGGGGGCTGCCCGCTAAACCCCCGCTGACCCTGCAAGATTTGGGGTGAAAAGGAACAAAGGCGGCAGAAAAAGCCGTCAAAAGTCCCAGCAATTTGTGCTTCAGCGCAGAGAGCTGCTGATGGTGGTTTACGATTTTCAAACCAACTGATCTGTCACCCAGCCCACCCCAAATGTGCCACCCCCGCTCAGACCAGCCCTGCTCCCTGCCGGGCACCGAGGGCTCTGCCATCTCCTCCGTGAAGGGGCTGGGATTGATACGCGGCGTTCCCAGTCCGAAGGGCAGCGAAAAAAAATCATTGTTTTAACATAAACCCGAGAATCTGCGGGGCCTGCGGACCGCCCCCAGCCACAGCGGAGCTGGGAACAGATGGGGCGGCCGTAAAACGTGCAGCAGGAGCGAGCGGGAACGGTTGGGGCCAAATGCTCCCTTGCCACGCGAGCAGACAGACAGGATCGCTGCGCCTTAGAGCCAGCACCTGATAAGATTTCAGACCCGCTAAAATAATTCGCACCTTTACAAAGTCTCCTGGAAAACAACTGTTTTAAACCGCAGACGTTGCTCTGCGGTGCCTGAAACCCCAGTATTACAGCAGTAATGATCTGCAGGGCAAATTGGCTATAAACTGAGCGAAAGTGGATTTAATTTCCATTCTCTGGAGTAAGAGAAACGCACAGACTAAACAACAAGCGATGGCAAGGAAAGACGGGTTTTCAACTGACATTTACAACAGTAATCCAAGGTATTTGAAAATAAAACACTGGACGCTGTGGGCTCGGCTCCAGCGAGGGCCTCTCCAGCAGCAGGGGCACAGCAGCGGCGGCAGGTCCCCCGGCCCTCGGCCGGCAGCCGGACACCGCAGCCGAGCTCGCCACAGCCCGGCGCCTACGTACCCCGCTCGCGTCCTCGCCGTTTTGTTATTTAAACACCCTCAGGTGGAAATGGTGGCAGCGGTTTAATGAAAAATAAAGGGTTAAGCTGGCTCTGGGCTCTGCCAGGCCCTCATGCCCTGCAGCGGTGGCCCGTGGGCTGGAGGGAACTCATCCCAACGGCAGGGACCAGCACCGATGCTGGATCGGCCCCTCCTCACCCCCGTCCTGCAAGGATGCTCCAGGGCCCCTTTGGCTCGGCGAGGGTGTCAGGGTGGGGAGCGCCTGGCTGGTCCCGTTCCCTCCCTCCCGGCTCCTCACCTTCTCCACGATGAGGTCGTAGAGGAGTGTCACCACACGGACATGGAGGGTCTCCATCCCCTTCTGCCTGAAGAGGCTCCTGAGCACCTGGAGGCCGCCCAGCTTGAGGAACTGCTGCTGGGCGTAGGGGAAGTGTCTCAGCATGGAGGAGAGCGCAAAGAGGGCCTGGTGAGGAGAGAGGTCCATCAGTGTGGTGGCCACGGCCACCGCTTCTCTTTGTGGCTTCCCACAGGGACAGGAGAAACACGCTCCAACCGGCACCCGAACAGACCCGATGCCATCGCTGCTCGCAGTTCACACCCGCCGGTCCTCGGTACGGCTCCTAGCTATGGGCTAAGGACAGGGCAAAGGGGGGGGTCCAGCACCGCTCAGCAGAGCCCGATCCCCTCGAGATGATTTGGACGCCTGGGGAACATCCTCTCCCTTGCACCCACGCGGCCGAAGGGCAAGACCACGCTGTTTCCCAGGACACGGCCCCAAAACAAGGTCTACCACGGCAGCGCATCAGATGCCACCAGCTAGAGACACCAGCACACCCGCACTTGCCTCCTGGGCCTTGAGCAGCGCAGGGTTAACGCTGAGGAGGCAATTAGGGGCCAACCGCTGCGTTTTACACCGCTCTGCTTCTGATGGCCGCAGTTCAAAGAGGGGACAGGCTGATTCCGCCCGGGGCAGGGCTGCTGCCCGAGCAGGGACTGGGATGCACCAAGGGGGACCACGCATCCCTCGCTCTCCGTGGACAGATCCGAGCTGACAGCCGTGTCTTCCCCAGTCCCATTTGTTTCTATTTTCCATCTTCCGAGTTGCCGCTGGTGACTCGGAGGATCTTTCTCCTTTTTTAACCATAGGCCAAAGGACAGGGAAGGCAAGAAATGCACTTTTGGCCTCGCTGTCAGAAAACCCACCTGAGCAGGAGCCGTGGGCTGCTGCCCCGCGTGGGAAGGGGCTGGGGCACCAACCTGCTCTTGGGATCCTGTCCCGGAGAGACGAGAGACTGTACACAGCATGGGAACTGGAAATGAAAAGCCTCTGTCCTCCTGGAGGACCTTGACCCTCGGAGGCTCTTGTAAGACCACGTGTAAATGTAACAACACTGAGCTCATCCCTCTCGCTCTTCTCCAGGGGCTGCCAGCGGGAAGCGTTCAGGCTCACTGGAAAGAAACGTCCTGCACCCACCCCCCAGGGGTTCAGGTGATGCCGGCGAGGGCCTCTGCACGCCCAGCCGTCCCGTCCCACCCAAACACGAGCTGCACATGGAGCCACGGGCACTCCTGGGAGGAGTCTCTGAGCACAGAGCATCCTGTGGTGCAGCTCTCCAGCCGGGACCTCGTCCCACCTGCGGCCAAAAGCGAAGGGGTTCCCCAGCCTCTCCCACGCCTTTCACTCGCTGGAGGACTCTCACCATGGACTAAAGGGGAATGTGTTTGTGGGAGCTTGTTAAAACACCGGCAGCACAGCACACCGCTGTTTGCATAACAGCAGGTGCATTAGAGATGAACGAAAGAGCCGGTGGATCCCTCGCCCCGCCAAACCCCCTCTCGCAGGAGGTCACCGTGTTAAACGGTGAGGCTGAGTTTTCAGGAGCAGCCAGATAATTTTACGGCCCGTAAACAGAGGCGGCATCGCACGCTAAAGCGAGGGTAATGAGATCTCATGCTCCAGGGAGTACGGTGAGCAGGGAGAGAGGGAAGCGGCGAGGAAGCCCCCACCCCGACGGACAGCGCTGCACATTTGGCTGGGGGCTCTCGGCGCTGCTCGGCTGGCTCCAAAGCCACCGCCAAAGGCGGGACGCGGGGCTGGCTCCAGCAATTAGCTCCTTCCAAACGTCGGTTCCCATGTTTGTTAGCCTCTGATGGTTACGCCTGCCACAGGAACCCCAGAGGAGCCGCAGCACCGAGCCCCGTCCCCTGCGGGGCTGGCAGGGCTGCCGTGCGTGCCACTGTCGGCAGCGGGGGCGAGACCCACAGCACTGGGGGGGCACGGCTGCTGGGGGGTGGTCCAGCACCCTGGGGTGCGATGGAGCCCACCCAGCATGGGGAGCAGCGCAGGGTCCCACACTCTCACGGTGTCGGCCATGTCCCGAGGAGCGCTTACATCGAGTTGGGCACAAAACCAGCTTTACCCAGAGGCGCATCCCTGGCCGCTCACCTTCTTCTTGACAGGCAGGGGTTGTTCCGTAGCCAGAATAACCAGGAGCTTCTGCAGCGCGCCCCCCTCGATTGCTTCTATCTGGACTTTGGGGTTGCTGCAGGGACAGAAGTAAAAGGCAGGTCACCAACAGAGTGGGGCAGGGCAGGGTGGGACAGGCCACCCTCTGTCTGGGGCAGCACCCCTGCCGCGGACACGAACGAGGGTCGATCCAGCCTGACCCCAGAGAAAACCCCCCCAGCTCCCACTGGCTGTGGCTCATGGTTATGGAGAAGCTGTGAAGCCCTGCGGGCCACCCCAAACACAGCCCATGACCGATGAAACCTGAAGCAAAGGCGACGGGGCTGGAGTAGGGCACACCGGGCCACCCGCACCACCCCACCACGTCCTACCCCTCTTCCCCTGGTAAGGAGCCCTCCCCTGTGCTTCCCTCGCAGCTATGAATCCTCTCACTTCGCATGGCATCTGTTCCTTAACAGCCTTTTATATTTCGGTTCTTACTTTCCCCCTCTCGCCCGCTCCTCACTTGCTGTTAACCTGCTGATTTACTGAATCGCTGCAGCACCGGCCCTCCAGCTCACCTGGAGGAAGGTCCTGCTCGTCCCCAGTGCTTCTGAAACACAAATTACGCCTGGTCTCACCACGCACACCCCTCTTGCGAGTGCTTTTCTCCAAGGACTACAAATGGCTAAATCCACCCTTCTGTCTGCAAGAACCAGGCTACAGTTTCGGGTGTGGACGTGAAGAGCTGCCCCCGGTGCAGGCAGATGAAGACAAGTCTTGCCCGCCGTCCGCACTGCCCCCAGGTAGCGGCTGCCTGGGCAGGGGCACCTCGGCCACGCAGACACTTTGCAAACCCACTTCTAGTACATCTTTGAAGGTGGCGGAGAGGTCAGACGCTACAGGCTCCCTCTTTGGCAGGGCTTTCACAGTCGGAGCACAACGTACTGGCTGTCTACATCCCTGATCCCGGGTCTCCTGTGCTCTGAGGAAGAGCTCCAGCACTTCAGCCTTTGCTCGACTTTGAAGCAGTAATTGCACTGCGGCCAGACAAAGGTCACACGTCCCTGCTACAGCAAAACACCCACAGCTCTTACTGCTACCAGAAAGCTGATAGAGCAGCCAGTGCCAAGCATCATCCAAGAAATAAGAGAGACAGAGGCAGACAGGGTCATAAAAAATAAAAACCAGAAGACAAATGGACTTGGGCAGGGAGCAGCTTTGAATTAAACCCATGGCTCCCAGAAATACAGCAACACCCTGAGCTCATCTCTGTCAACCAAGGTGCCGAGCAACGTCCCCAACCCTCCCCGCTCCGTCCAGGCTTTGCTTCTCGCACCATTAGGAGTCATCCACGGCTCAGAGGTGGCAGATCTGGTGTGCGGGCTCCTGGCTCCAACTCCCAGGCTGACCTCAAGGCAGGACAATGGGGGTTCCTGAAAGCCACCTTTGATTTCTCCTTCCTCACCTACTTGCTGTGGCAGGCACCCAGGCAGAGTCACGGTGCAGGCACCCTGCTGAGGATGACGACATTGTGACCTGCCCAGACAGTGCAGGAAGGAGAAAGAACAAACCCAGGAACTTCAGGATCCTCCTGCAGAAGAGATTTTCGCAGCGTGGTCCACAAGTGCACCTGCAGACCCCCGTGTGTCAGCACAGCGGCAGCCCGGCGGCCCTGGGAGCAAACCAGCTTCTGGTAGTGCCTGGGTCCAGGTGGGACCTGATGCACATACCAAGATGTGTTTATCCCCCATCCTCACCACGTCAAGAGGTGCAGCGGAGTCTCCTGCACCAAAAGTTATTTTCCACCTCACTGTGGTGGGAAGTGACCCATGTGGCCAACCCCCTCTTCCTGCTGAGCAGTGATGGCATCTCTGACGGCCTAGGCTCTGATTTTGGAGAGTCAGGAGTCAATGCAGCAAACAGCATTGGCCCCAAAACCTTCAGCTGTCCCCAGGCAACCCCTGGACACCAGGCAATCTCCCCCCAGATGACAACCGCTATCTCATCTCCAGCCACACCTGCAGCCACATGGACAGCCAGGGCCCCTCCAGCACAGGGACAGTGCTGCAGCCCCGCAGCATCACGGCGCCCTGTCCAGCCTCAGCAACTTCTCCCAGGGCAAGGACGGGAAGAGGCGTAGAATGGTGGGATGGAGGACAGACAAACAGCTCCCAGAGCACCCAGGGTTTGGCTGAAGACCCCTCTAATGTACCCCAGCAGGCGGAAAGGCGCTAAGTGTGACGCTCACCTCAAAAGAGCCAGAGATAAGTAATATCCATCCTAGAGAAGTGAATGAATCCTGCATCTCCTTTCAGTCCAGAAGGATTTTTATAAGCCAGTCTTGTGAGTAGACCCCTTTAGGAGTCCAGAGACACAAGACCCAT
Organism: Grus americana; assembly: GCF_028858705.1. Lineage (NCBI taxonomy): Eukaryota > Metazoa > Chordata > Aves > Gruiformes > Gruidae > Grus > Grus americana. The sequence goes on from NC_072865.1 coordinate 19,399,067, forward strand.
TGATGGGAAGGAGATGCAGCAGCGGGAAGCCATCCATGTCCCAAAGTCACTGAAGGTGCCCTCGGCAGCAAGGTGGGCGCAGCCAGAGCTTGCGCTGGGATGGCTGAGCACGGCCGTGCTCACCACAACCGCAGGAAACCTCCTGCAGAGGCTGGGCAACACGAGCGCAGCCGCCAAGGCCGTGACCAGAGCCCTGAGCATCTCCGAAACCCACCCAGCCGCTACAGGAGATGCTCAGACACAGCCCTCCTGCTGTGACAAGCTCTGCTGCAAACCAAGCAGGAGGGGCACAAAGAGTTTTTTCCAGCTCTGTTTTTCCAGCGATGCCAGCTTTGCTCTCTGCCTTCCTCTGTGTACAGTTGGGTCGTGCTTGTTTCTGCTTCGAGCTTTTCTAGGGGAAGGCACGGCGTGGAGGTTCGGCTCTGCCTGGCACGTCATCAGCCACGCTGTCAGGCACGTTTGCAATGCTGGGGCTCCGTGACTGGTGCGAACGAGAGGCAGAGAAACCACAGCTGCATCTCTGGCCCCCAAGGAGGAGCTGGCAACTCCAACACACAGAAAATACAACCTCTGATCTGAGAACTCGACCAAATTTCATGTGCAAGTCACTCTGGGCAAGGGAGACCAGAGTAAGTGCAGAACAAGCTTGCAGGCAGGCACTTTTCTGAGTATAACTGCGCTGAGAGGAGACTCTCCTACACCAGAGACCTCTTAGTGCCATTCCAGGAAAACATTAAGTGCGGGACATCCAAGTTCTTTTGTCACATCTATCTAAAATAAATAATAAAAACTCTACAGCAAGGGACCCAACTGAAAAATTGGTATGCCTTTTAGTGCTTGGTTAGTCACCTGGAGGATTAGATCTAATTAAAATCTTTGAACCATGGAGTTTTTGCCAAAGAGCACCTCCCGAGGTTAGGAAGCCTTCCTGGATGCTCACTTCTCAATGTTTCTGTTGTTTAATGTCTCTACTATCAATAGTCTGGGCTTCACACTAACAAAAAAGCTCGTTTGAGGGTTTAGAAAACTCAGCACAGATCTGTACAAATTACGCTGTCAAGCCCAGGGAAAAGCAGCCTGAACAAAATAAATACAATGAGACAGACTGTGGAGTGCTCGCATGGGAAATTCAACCTGTGCTAATCTGCTAACGGATAAGGGGATGGTGGCACCAGCAAGGAAATTCACTGAAATGAAACTCTGAGGCTGGGACAGAGACTGAATACAGCCTGTGATGACATCGCTGATGCTACAATGATGGCAGAGATTTGAGAGTGCTCTGCGCATGAGATCAACCAGCCTCAAACCTGGGTGAGGAACAGGCACAGCGCTATAGGGACTCGACACAAGCGCCCGGCTTGGGTTCAAGCAGCTTCCCAGGAGACACCCTCGTGTGTTAAACAGCCCCAGTTTGCCCTGGGAGGACCCACCCTGACTGTGGGGTCACACCACATCCCCTCCAGATGTGGCCCTCACTGCATGTCTGAGGTCTTTGTGCCTCCCAGTCCCGTGGCCCATGTCCATCAGATCCATCTCTCTCTCATTCTGTACCTGAAGAGCAGAAAAGAAGCCTGGGGACAGGCTCATTGGGACTGATCCATGCAAGAAACCGCCTGGGCACTGGGATGCGCTGGGGTTAACGGGCACGCTGCTGGTGTTCCTGCTGGTCAAGATGCATTGAGCAGGGGTGAAGAGCTCGGGGAGAACGGCAGGAATCTCTACTGCTCACAAGTACCCATGCCATCATCTCTGAGCAGCTCCTGAGAAATCTCTGTCCCTCACAAGGCGGGCTTTGTCCTTGGGCAGAAGATTCTGAACTTCTTGAGACAGTCATCCATCCCAGATTGTGCCACTGAACAGCTCTGGACATGGGCCACCAGACCCCCTTGATATGGATCCTGGAGACAATACCCTCTTTCCTATGGTGTAAGACTATGGTCTACTCTCTGTGCTTTCAAATCCCAAACCAGGCTGATCCTCCACCCAACTCGAGATGTCCCTGCTCCCTGCAGACCTCCCTGCTCCTCCCCATCTCTCCCAGGGACCACCGCAACCCCAAAGACGCATCACTTTGACCCCAAGACAAACAACGTTTCCATTTTCCACTGCTGCCTCCTTCCAAAGCTCCTGGAGTTGTGACTTTGCCGAGCACAAATTTAATGTGCCATTTCATCAGCCCAGCACATTTCCCTCTCGGTGACTGGAGGAGGGTGACCGTGCCCTTCGGCAGAGAGGGCAAAAACAAAAGCGGGGGAGGGAAAGCCAACAGAAAACCTCCATCTGAGCCTGCCTGCTGCAGCTCGCAATGGCAGAAGGAAACACTCCATTTTCTGCCAGTTTGTATTTCACTGCGTTGGAGTTACAACTTCCCACGAGGGGCCAGAAATTATTACAGTCAAGGCTTGTTTGCCAGAACACCGCGAGCCTCAACAGTGCGCGGAGAGGGGAGCGAAAGCAATAAAAACAAGGGCTGACGCGCTGTGATCAGCGCTATCAGAGCAAAACTGAAATGAAGTTGCCGTAGCGCCCGTGACCGGTGGCAGTTCCTGCCTTGGGCGGGTGGTGAAGGCGGAGATGGGACCCAGCATCTTCCACTAGCTGCCAGGTCGAGATGTTTGCTCCCTCCTTCCTTTTTTTCTTCCGTTAAAGCTCTCTGTGGAAGCAGCAAGACCTTTAGGACGGGGATGACCGGCCAGAGGACCCACCAGCACAATGGAGGCTTCCTGGAGGAGATGCGGTCTCTCAAGCTGGGATCAGAGCCCTCCAAACTGCCTCTCCACGCGCTGTAGCTTGTAACCCCCACGTGCTGTGGGTCCCCTGCACCTTGCCGTCGGGCTGTTAGGGACCTGCTCGTGGGACGGCTGCTGTTTCTCCCTGGACACATTTTGGGAGGATCAGCGGCTGTTGTTCCTGCAAATCCAGCTGCTCCTTTGCCATTTTCACTGGCAAACTCATTGCACGGAAGCAGCTCCTGTTTTGCTGAAGAAGGGATTTTTTTTTTTTTAAGAGCTCCATGAAGAGATATCCTAGGAGCAATAGGGTAACGGTGACCCCAAGTACACGTACACAAATTTAGAAGAGACTTTTTAAAGCTTTTTTCCAGACCACACATGCGAGGGGCGTGGGAAGACTGAAAAGCAGCAACACAGCCCTGAGGCAACAGCGGCTCTCGAGTTAAGTGGGAACTTGCAATACAGCAGCAAAATTAGATTTAGATTAAAAAAAAAAAAAAAAAAAAAAAGGAAAGCCGAGCGGCACGGAGGGACCTGGGGACTCGGAAGCACAGAGCAGGGCAGGCAGGTAAATGGCTTCGTCGCTCCTGCTCCGGCAAGGACACACACAGAACATTTATTTCTTGGCCTGCTTGTTGTCCAAACCACACGAGAGCCTAGGAAAAAAAGGGTCACCTCCTTACTGCTCTGCTGAAGCCAGGTAGAGAAGGACCAAAAAGAGGTGCCAATGGGGGCATGCAATGAGCACGGCACTTCTCCTGTCCTGGCTGGAGCGTGTCCCGCTGCGGTGGTGGCCGCGCACCCGCTCTCGTGGCCACCGGCTGCTGAGTTACACCAGCATCTTCCCCAGGGCGCAGGGAGGTAAGTCTGGAGATCGGGCTTTGATGAAAGCCCGGCGTGATGGTGAAAAGGCATGATAATCACCGGGCTAGACAGGACTTAATGGGTCTCTTCTCTCGTCAGAACCAGCGGTCTGCAATGCCGCGTGGGAAATCAAAGCCGGGGATCAAAGTCTGTAAGTCTGTGAAACAGCCTAAAAAATTTAGCACAGTCTATTTAGCTTGTGCTATAACCTGAGGATCAGAAAGAGGCAGCAAGGCAGCATGGCTTACCTTCCCTCCCCCTCCCTTCAGCCCCCCTCCTCAGCTTTCACTCCAAAAATCCGTTAACGAAGAAAATGAGAGCGCACTGACGCTTTGCTCGCAGGAGAGTGAAGCGGCTCGAGCCCAAAATGTGCCTGTGACGGCATTATCCTGAAACACGGCTCCAAGCCTTGCCCGGCTTCTTGTGCCTCTCAAACCTTCACACCTGGGTAAGAATTTGAAAGGCAACGGAAAAGGTCATTTTTGTGAGTCCTGGACACGAAAAGCAACACAAGCAGGGTCACACATGAAAAGGCCAACAACTTTTTCAGAGGCCTCTGTATTTGGAGGACTTCTGACAGCTCTTGTAAGTATATTCACGTTAAAATTATCTGACAAATAATAGGAAGATAAAACTGATCATTACAATGTCAATGCTTAAAGGTTTGCCTGGAATTCGGTAATTCCAGCCTGAGCAATAGCTGTAAATCTGAGACTCTGAATAAGGGCAGAAAAAAGAGGCAGGATGATCAGCAGCCCATTAATACTTGCACAATTGAATTTTACATTGCAGGTTTAAGAATAAAAAACCAACCAACCAACATTAAAACAGTCCACGTGAGAAGTGACACACGCGGAGAACATGGTTTCCCGCTGCGTTCAAAGCGCTGGCTGCCGCATGAACCGTCCCCATCAGAAACGGCTGCAGTGCAGCCGCAGCGAGCCCAGCTGGCTCTGAACCCAGGTACGCACCGGTGGGCTACATCTCTTCCCAAACTTTGGGCTTGAGAAGGGGACAACTGGGACAACTCAATGTGAACAATTCCCAGCCCCCGCCAGTCCTCCGAAACAGCCGTCCTGGCTCTGCTGTGGGATGCCAGCAAATGATGCTTAAGTGCAGAGTTGGTGAATCTCTTACGAAAATCTATGTTTAACACAGAGGTTTTCCATTCTTGCAGTCTCACACTATCGAAAAGGAGATGGGACATCTGCACCCGCAATATGAGACGTACAGGGTAATAATAAAGTAACCCCAACCCAAAGAAGCTGCCTGCGACTATTTGGAGTTAGGAGGAGGAGGGGTGAAGCACAGATAACCCCAAAGCCCCCGCTGAGGTCCGCACGCAGCAGAGCTGGCCTAGAAAGCCTCTTCTCTGAGCATCAGCTCAAACCTGAGTTTATCACAGACAAAGGCCTTCAGAGCTACGACTTAAGGATATTAAAAACCACCCAGAAAAATGGAGCCCTAAGTAGTTATGCCGATCAAAATACAACGAAGAAGAAAGTGGGGGTAAGAGGGGAAAACCTGACAAAAGGAAAACTAGGTTTCAATAGGCAACACAATACAACAATTTCGTATGAAAGATGTGAAGCATAAAAGAGATGTTAGATGTTCAAAAGCACAGAATATAGGAGAGACACAAAAAAAAAAAAACCCCGAGAAGATGAAAATCTCCACTTCAATGCGATGCTGCCTTCTCACTTTCTACCAAGCCAGGCGCTCATCACAGTAGCGGGGGAGCGGCAGCATCCCTGTGAGAGCGACACATCTCAACGTGACATAATGGATTACATAGATGCAAGTGTGGTTTTTAATGAGCAATTAGGTTATTGACTATTTGTCGCTAAGAAGAGAATAGAACTGCAGAGAATAAGTTGGAGCTGAGTATGTGATTCTGTGATTTTGATGGGCTAATGTGATACTTAAACCGAGGGAGCGTGAGTCACCCCAGAGCGGCAGAAATAGCGTGGAAGACTGCCTGGCAAAGCTGGGGGAACCTGGGCTCGCTCTCGACCATGTATCTGCGTCCCACGCGCCACCAAGAGATAGTTGAGCTTCTTACGAGCTCTGCAATGTCCCTGCTGAAAGCAGGATGGCTACAACGTCCCGTTACGGACGAGCCCTGAGCTCCCTGGGGACACAGTGACATCGGGTTTAACCAGGGCAAACTCTGCTCTTGGATATGCGATGTAGCGGAATTACCTACCCCGGGTTTTCTGGCCCTTTGCAGTCACAACGATTCTGAGCTGGAAGCGTAGAGCAGAGCTACTTCTCACGGTGCGGCCACGGTCAAGAGCCATCGAGAGCCCTGCGGGGAGGGGACCCGGCTCGCTGAAGCCCAGAGAGGGCAAGGCTAACGCGGTTAATATTTTGGAACAGGAAAAAAAATCAGACGAGCTGCAGTGCTGTAATGTAGCATAACAGATGGATAATTAGATTTATATGAAGAGCTGTAAAAGTAAGTAATTAAATAAAAATACAGAACAGCAAATCTGCCGCAGCGAGACACCTCGCAGGGGCGCAAAAAAGCCCCCGCAGCCGGGACCCAGCGTCCTGGCCGCAAGAGAGCGGCCAGCGGAGCCGGGGTATTCGTTTGGGTCAACCGAAACGAGTTGTCAGCCAAAGCACAACTGCTTTGGAGAGGAGCGATGTGAGCAGAGGGACCGAGTTGAAGCGAAACCCCTCTTCCTCCTCACCTCTCTGCGGAGCGGAGTAGAAGAGCGAATACCAGCTCTGGACAATAAAACCTTAGGTGCCATAACAAAATCAACCACGCCAGATTGTTCTGCTGAACGCACACAAACAACAAACCGACAGGCTGTATTTATATCATAGAAAAAAAGGTACCATGAAAACGGGCTGGAGATCGCACATGGTAACAAAGCGAGCCCAGGCAGGAATCCCACTGTCCTGGTACGCGTGAGGCTCCCGAGGACACCCCAGAGCCCCTCTCTTCTCCTGACCCTCGGCTTCGCCAGCTCCGAGTTTTATTCTGGTGCCAGCAGGTACCCCCCAGCTATGTGAACGTCAGTGCTGACGGCCGGGTGACTCGCTGGTCTGCTTTGGAGGGTGGTGGTGTGCACCTGAAGCTCCCACCGACGCCAGGGCAAGCGGAGGGGTGCAGCTCTCAAGGGCCTTAGACCCCAGCTCAGCTTCTATGAGTTTCACCAAAGACCCACAACCCATTTTAGGATTAAAAAGCAAAGGGTTTTGGATTCTTGGGGCTACCACCGTCACCCCGTCAGCACGGAACCGGAGGAGCCTGTGAAGGAAAAGGTATGAAACAGCCTTGTCAAGGCTAGCTCATCTTCTCCGTTCTGACGGTGAAGGATGGGCCCATGCAGTCCACTCTGGAGGGTCTGTCAGCCCGCCGTGATTTAAGGGCTGGACGGGGTGACTCATGCTCCATCCGCAACGATCAAGGGAACTGCACGAGCTCTCTTCCAGCACAACGTGTTGAATGACTGATCCTTCCAGGTAGGTATGAGCAAGCGCTCCACGGTGCATGGAAAAGGACATCACAGGAACTCCCCCCAGCACTCAATCACCCAAACCGATGCTTTATTGCGAGGCGTAAATCAACCTTAAGGCTATATGTGCCACGCTTACGAAACACTCCCTGTGCATTTCTGAAAGCCTGTTATTTTACCGTAGGTCAAATGCATATCGGTGCCTAAGGATGGGGTCTGTTTCATCAGAAGCTGCGTTAATAAAAAGCAAGCGATTCTCTACGAGTACAGGCAGAACTCATTTATTTCCATGCCATTTTAGCCATAGCCCACAAAAACTGTGTTGATTTCTTTTCAAAAATCACAACACAGCAAGGAAGAAGAACAATATTGCAGGATTAATGCCGCGTCCTTGAGCTCATCCAGTGTTTTCCATCACACAGACTTCAAAGCACCCCCTGATTTATAGATGGGGAAACTGCAGAGCTCCCAAGAGCATCGGCAGCCGCACCAAGGCGCAAGCGTGAGTGCTGGGCTCCTGCCTCCCCGCTCCTCCCCTTCTTCACACTCCTTTTCTCAGCACGCCTCCAGCCTCCTGGCTCCAAAACTCAACTGGCCGAGGATGGTGGCAAACGCAGGAACACCCAGGGCCCTGCCTAACTCTTTGCTGCTGCTGGTGCAGGACCCCTGAACAAGACCCTTCTGCGACAGGAACTCACAGAGGGGCAGCTTTGCACGGAAGCATCCCCGCGAGGTCTGCCGTAACACACCGAGCATAATTCAAGGCATGCAAAGTTACTCAGATATTCAAAAAAACCCCCGACAACCTATTCACATGCCTTAGGTAACATGAACACACTGCAAAAAGCTGTCTGAAAGCACTGCAAGAAGAAAGCCTTCGTGCTAACCGCCGGGCTCCTAACACTTTGGTTTATATTCTCCAGCGGCAGCGCGTGCCTATCTAACGCATCCCACTAATAATCTTGAGAGACATTAAAAGGTGGCCTCAGGCCAAGACCTTCGATTGTTATTCACTTTATTTGTTTGCTTGCTCATTTGAGCTGATTTTTCTTTAAGACAAGTGCTAACAATATAAAAAAAAAGCAAAAAAAAAAAAAAAAAGCCTTTGCCTGGCGCGTCCCTGTTGGGAATGCCAGCGGAGCGCAGGCACTCTCCAGCTCTTCCACGAGACACAAAGCGAAGTGTGAGAACAGGCACTTCACTCCTCTCCCTTCCAGCAGCATCTCCGTGATGCTCCGTCCTATTTTAACCCTGCCATCTGTTTCGCAAGTCTCTGCGTTCCTCCCGTAACCGAGCAAGGCAGCGCATTACATCAAGCAAATCTTTCTACCATCTCCCACCCATTTTGCTTACGGACGTGCCCTGGAGCACCCCTGGGTGCCACGACGGAAGGTATTGCTCTTAACCATCCGATGTGCTCATCGCTTACGAGCCTCATCCCAATCCACCCCACTCCTCTAACAGGGAAGGGAAGATGCTGGATCACAGGGAGAATCACACCCACTGCAATGTCATCTTTTAAACTCTGGCTGTTCCTAGTCCCACCGGGTTTAACAGTGCTATTAGAATCATTTTAGACTAGAAAAGTAGATTTGTTTCACTGAGTCATGATTCAAAAATGAGACTTTGCTCCATTTACAAAAGCAAATCACCATCTCGCAAATGCCAAGCACAGATTGCAGCTCTAAAAGCGAAGCCTGGGGAACGCTTCCAGCCGGAGAGAGAATGGAAAAGCTGCATCTGCAAAAGCTGGGAAACCTTTTTTTTTTTTATTTATCCGGTTTTCATCAACAGAAAGCATGACCTGCGGAACACCAGCTCCTGGAGAAATCTAACGAACTCATTCTGCATCAAGCGACTTAATCATGCATTAATAGAGGAGAAAGCAACAGCAGGAGTGCCGCCACAGGACCAGGGACTGTGATGCCGCAACACAACCCACAGACGATTCAAGCCAGTTCCTGGGTGGGAAGCCCTCAAGGAAAACTTGGGAGCCACAGAAAGCACCAGCAATTCTTTCTGCTTTCTGATTCATCCCTACTCAAACACCCACGTGCCACGGCAGAGGAGGCTGGAACCGCTACATTTAGTATGACATTTAAAAATCAAGGTTGTGCTGCTGATGGTCATTAAAAATCCAATAGCATTTTTCAGAAACAAGTGGGTACTCGCATCGGCATCCCTGCCAAATATCAGCACAGCAGTAATTTTTCTAGCAGCTTCAGTTAAAAGATAAAGGCAAATTGCACTCACCTGTAATTAATGTTATTACTGTTGTTGTTTTTTAAACATTCGCTATATACCTTTATATTTTCTAAATACAAAATAAGATGGAAACATTTCCCCAAACCTTTTTAAGCGTCAGATTCATCTCACTTAACATTAGACACCTAAAACTAAGACATCTAGCTCAGACGGGCTGCCTGGGCTCCCTCGGTGACGTGTTCCAACCTGTGGTCTGCACATCCCTGAAGACCCAACCACCGTTTCTGTATTTCCACGGGACTTGCCCAGGCTAATCCAGAAAGGCAAGTCAACGGTTCAAGGCTTTAGATTCGCTCTAATGAGGCTGCATCTATTTTGAAAAGTGCCTGAGGAGTTCACGGTCACCAGCAGCAAGCAGAAATGATGATTTGCTCCATGGGTGATGGGAGATGTCTTTGATTCTTGTCTTACAATGGGATGATTTGTCTTTTGGAGGCTCGCTCTGTCTCTTTGGAGGTCTTTTTGTCTCTCTTGCTTGGTTGGAGATGGAGCCTGGATAGTTAGCTCAGGTCGACACTCGTGAAGGAAGACTGAAGCTAGGTGATGTGGATCCCATCTTCAGAAAGAGGGTGAATGAAACACCTACAAATGCCTGAATCAAGCTGTCAAGGAGCTAAAATGACCAAGCTAGCTAATAAAATACAGCAATAATGCAATGAATTTATGTGCATACGTAAGAAACAAAGCCATGGCAGGTACCACAACCAAACTGGATGCTCGAAAGGGCTGGAGCAAGGAGAGGAAGCACATTCAGACGGGAACATTCGGCATAAAAGATGCAGTGGAATAAGGTAATTACGCAAGAAGAAGGGAATTTCAGCAGTCTCCCTTACATCACTGACGGATGGAGAGAACGGATACAGCCAACATGCCAATTAAGTTTTAATGACCGTAAAGGCAAAGAGAAAAAGCCCTCATCTGCAACGGTGGAGGAGGGAGCCAACAGATGGATTTAGCCTGGCAATGAAATGGTTAGGAAAAGCCAGAAAGATCTTGAGATGAACACCGTTTCTGTAATGGAGAGCAGTGATACGGCATCAGAGGTAGGTTCTGCGAGGCAGGAGATAAAGGCTTAATCACCAGGGCAGAAGAAAGCTCCGAGAGCTGAGAGTGGTTCTGGAAGCTGAGATGCCTGGATTTGGAAACAGCTTGAATGTGAAGGGTGAAGGAGGAAGCGGGGTTCAATTTATTCAACGCTCTGGAACTGTGGAAAGACATACGCTACGCAAATGTTAGTTGTGATGATCACTTCCCACTGCTAGACTTCGTTAAGAGAGGACGGGAAGGTGACACAACCAGAAGTTCACACATGTGCTGCGAAGGTGCAGGAAGAGAGAAGACTCGCCAGTAATTGCTGGTACGTAAAACCTCAGTCGATCACAGCCTAGTAAACAAATCTGGGTCGGCGTTCCCATCTGCTCGTACTGAGGAGAGGGGGAAGCCGCTGCCCAGTGGGTCTGCTGAGGGCATGGTGCACGCTGCCGGGCGGTCTGCCTGCCCCGGGGGTGTCCGGGTGCTGCGTCTGCCTTTGGAAGCTGTAGATGTTTAAGGACATCACTTCAGAAACCAACGGTCCTAAACCGATGCTTCCTGCCTGGACGGACACTTGTGAACCCAGCTGGGAGCACTCTGCGCTGAGCCGGGGTAGAGCGTCTCCTTGCCAACGTCCATCGGCTCAGCACACAGTCAGACTGATTTCGGGCCACTTACACAAAGGAGGTTGCCACAACCTCCCGCTGAGTACACAAACCCTACCTACACAAAAAGAAGAGAAACCTTAGCCTGCTCTGCGCTAATGACTAACGACACGAGTGCATCATCCTCCCTTGGCCATCCCCTGGAGCGTGAAACACTGGCCTCTTTCCCAAGCGGAGCCACTATTACCTCCCGCAGACAATATCCACTACCGATTTGTGACGATGAGATCAGCGTCCACAAACATCCTGCCTTCTTCTGTCCTTACTCACATCCTTCCCTCCCTGCTCCCCGCAGCAGCAAGGACACCAGCTTCCCACCAGTCCAAGGAGGATCAGTACAGCGTTCCATCCTCCCCCACCGCATGGGCTGGCTCTTCACCTTACCCCAGAGCTGATGGTATCGAGCGGTACCAGCACAGCAAGGTGAGACATTTCCCCAGGCTGGGCAATGCAGAGTCCAGGTCAACAGGTATCGTGGCTGACGTGACCTGTCTGGAAACCATCACCCCACGGAGAATCACTCACCACACTGACCTATCTCCTTCCCACCCTTCTTCTGCCTATTGTGCAAAAGCAAGTAAACATTCTCAGTTTGACCTCAATCGATCAATTTGAAATTCAGTAATGGATGTCATCTACTCTTCTTCCCCAGGAGGGCTCACTGGACAGTAAGAGCTGAACACAAACCAGTTACCACGTTGGGAAATAGGACTTGGACAGACTTTGTTTAGAACCATTCTGCCATTCTGTTCAAATCCTCTCCCTTTAGCGTGCATTCTCTGCGAATTCCCCAAACGCAGCAGGACTCTTCTAGCGTGCTTGCTACGGGGTGAATCTGGGCAAGATCCCTGTCCTCAAACGCTCATCCGTGTTTTATGTCCTTCACGCTGCGCTGTGACAGCACGTGTCGCATAATGCCTGGGACAATCTGGGTCCACATATTTATGGCAACGGACCTCTGTGTTTCACAGCACAAATCTGGGGACCTACAGCTGACTGTGGACACATTACTCGTTCCTGAAATGTAGGCCACAAAGCTACTTTAGATCTGCTTTTGCTTGTAAATCAGGGGCTTACATATGTAATTGGCCTAACCGTAAGAGCAAACAACAGTGGTAGCACAGTGCCAGCAATTATTCATGCCTATAATAAACGCCTGTAAAATTGAAAGCCAGACTTTAGAAATCTGGCTCCTCACTGCGCAAATGAAAAAACAAAAACTCATTTGCAGGGCTTGGCCAGCGAGGTTTTTCCTTTTGTGGGGTGGGGGGGGAGGTTGAGGGGGGCAAGGATTTTTTTTTTTTTTTCTTTTTTCATTCTATAAAAACACCACTCATGCCTACGTTTAGGTCACGGATTATTTTGGCTACGTTTCAGCGTTTTGGAATAAACCCAGTGACAGGCACGGAGGACAGTATTCAGAGAGCAGGTCTCTGGGAACAAGCACAGCTGATCCCCATCCCTCGGCGTACGGGAAACAGAGTGAATTGTTTACAGACAGCCCTTCCTCCCTGCCTCTGCGCTGAGCCAGCAGCGAGCCTGCAGATGAGCTGTCACCCCTGGAGATGACATACAACCACTGGCCCTACCGCTCCTGGGCAACCGACCACGCGGTGCTATTCTGCGCGAGAGCAGAGATGCTGACCCAGTGTTTGGGACAGGTCCTACCAGTTAACGATAGCATCCTCGCCAATAAATCACACCTTCGGGTTGAGCCGCAAACAGCACGCTGCCTCTCTTTGCCCTCTTCAACCAACCATGGCTACGTCTCACTGCAGCGGGGCGATGCAGCCGCTCTAGGACTTGCAGGATGAAAGCTGTGATGAGATCATTCTTTCTGCTATGCACGTTTCTCACCCACGACACCAGAGCAACCCCTAGAAAACTCTTCTAGCACATTGCTGAAAATCAACATTGTCTTCCTTGACGGCAAAGACCCCGCTGGCAACAGAAGTCCACCCGCTGGGTGGTCCTCACAAACCCAGACAACACCCTGCTGAGATATTATCAATCTTAGTCCTTGAACTAACAATGAGCAAGGTTGAAAGGTGTGTTAACACAGTGAGCAAACGGCGTGAGGATGGAGCGATGGTCGGGCAGCAGACCCACAGCCTGATGTGCTGGAAGGCACCACGCAGGTGTGGGTGACTACCAGCACCCCTTCACACGGCCACCGGGCATGTCACCGCACCACTGGCACAGCACTCACCCCAGGGCCCTAAAAATCGATGCATCAAGTCTTCTCCTTGGTCCCTGCTGAGTGAAACAGACGGTCGCCTATCACAAGGTCCTACAGATGCCCTTCCACGCACACCTCCTCATACACCCACTGGCCAAGAGCTCCAGGGTCCGTGGTCCAGCAGCTGTGCTGGCCTCACGTTCCTCCAGCATCACGTCAGCCCTTTGCTTCCTCAACGCTCACCAGCTAGCAGCTGATTTCTCCCATTCCAGCAGCAACTTGGAGCGTGACAGTAGCAGGGACCTTCGACACGCTTCGGACCTCCAAGGTTAGAAGGTCTGAGGTACTGACAGACTTCCTTAACCACAAATCAACCATTTTGTATTCTCCTTTGGCATTTCTGGTTGTTCTTCTCTGCTTTAAGGGGTGGCTGAGCATGAATGGGAAGAGCTCTGTAAGGACTGCTGTCCCTCTCTTCGCTATGTAAAGCTTCCCTCTTCAGAAATTTGCTCTAAGTACCACGTTTTAGTATTTTCTGAAGGAAACCGCATTCATTGCGGTTCAGAAGGGACCTTTTGGCCTAATCCCCACTAGAAAAACTGCCAAGTCGATCCTCCCAACTCACAATTAACAGTGACAGAGACTTCGCCATACTGGGCAATGTGGTGCTGCTATGACAACAGGAACGGGAGACTTGTTAAGGGTCTCATCGAGAGGGATAACGAGCAATCACAGCTCACAGAGAAGGCAGAAATCAGTGAGAGCTGTTGATATCGCAACATTTTGCCGGATCGGGCCGGGTATTCGGTGAGCTTTGAAAGGTTGACTCGCATTGTTACGGCACGGTCGCCGTGAGTACAACTTCTGAGGACAGGCAGATTCCTGGGGAGTAGAGATGAATATTCATGAAGGAACTCAGTTTGGGAGAGGAAATGAATCAAGTGTGACAAATGCCGCCTATTAGGAAAAGAGGGTGGCGTCTATTTTTAGTGGAGTTAAGCAAACATTAAAGCTCACTCTCTAAGAACTCCAAATAATACCACTCTCTGGCTCTGCCTCTCCATCGCCAGATAAGAATTTAGCAGCACGTTGCCACCAGCCAAAACCCGCTCGCCTGAACAGAAGTTTTCCGATTTAGCCCCCGTATGTGTTTTATAAAAATAAAAGTTTTAATCTCTAATCTGCATAGGAAGATGTGACGGTTTCCACCAGGATTTATTTTTTTTCCCCCCTCTCCAGAATCATAAGGCTTGAAGGAACCTTTTTAAGACGGAAGAAAACGCTGCATTCAAATCTCCTAAAAGAGCACTCACGCGGAGCTGTAATCACTTCAGATGCACAGAATTATCAGGAGGAGAAAATTCATCTCACTTAGAATCAAGACCCAATTTGAAGCAGAAAGGAAGAGGCTTGGTTTGCTGCCGTGCCAAGCACTCAGACTTTTCACTGAAGTCAAAGAAGCTACAGCTGCTCCGAGCCATTGAAAATCATGCCCAGAATCTCTAGCAAAACTTGTTTGCAGAGATGGCAGCAGGCTGATAAGGATGTTGACTATTCCAAATAGGCCCACGTTATTTTATATTTTTAGAGATACTTAGACTGCCTATTATTATTATTAAGCAGAGGTGGAGTATTTACTGCCTCCTTCTCGGAAATCTGTAAAAATGCTGTCTTTCAGTAGGGTCCTCTCTTCTTCTAGTGAACATTACAGAGTTTCCTTCTCTTACTTTTCAGGCTTATAAAATGTCCAATTCAATAGGACAACAGAGTGAGAACATTGCCTGATAAAAATAACACGATCTCCACAAAGCTACTTGAGAGGCCTTGATCTCATAACCTAAGATGCTCCCAACCTAAGATTTAGAGCAGAGCATTCGGAGAGGTCTTTCAAGGGTTGTCCTAACATTGAGCCCTCAGAAGAACCCTGGGCAAGGGGAGAGCGTGAGCCAGGGATGAAGGACCCTCGCAGCAAACTCTCTCCAGGCTCAGCCCAGGTGCCGCTGGCTCAGCTGGTTCCTGCACTCTCCCCTGCCACGCACTGAGGGCCAACTCTTCAAGTCAAAACGCCCCATTTCCTACCAGCTCCTCCACCTGCAACACCCCGTGGCTTCTGTCACCTCTCCTGTAGAGCTTCAAACGTGGTCTTACAAAGAAGAAGCTCTGAAATTAGACATGTCAAGTATTTACTATCGATACCTGTCTGTGACACCAATGAAGTTGGGTGAAGACCCAACAGCAGAAAGACGCAGTCTTTCCCCGAGCAGCCAAACCCTGGGAAATCATCTGTGACTTCGGGATCAGAGGTGGTGTCTCCCCTTGAGGTTCCCTCCCTGGCCTTTTCCTCCCGATCAAGTGTTCCCATGATTCCCACTTGGCTTTCAGGTTACGAGCTCCCCAACATCTAGAGGGGAAGACAACCACCATTAATGAAGCACGACTCGTTACGGGGTGCACCAGGGCGACCTGTATCCCCAGCACAGCACCGGATGCCCACCAGGACAACAGCCAGCATGCGGACCTCACCGTACATCCCCTCCTTGGTGCTTTACAGCATCATTTGTTAGTAAAGTTGGGCCCGTTGTCCTTTAGAGAGCACATCTCCATCCCTTGTTGCGGCGGCCCTCAGCAACTGTTGCCATGGTTATTACATTTGAGTGCTTTTCATCAAGAAGATGCTGCAACTGCTGAATTGTCTCTCGCAAGAGTTATTTAGGAATAACTAGTTAGTAAGTAGGAATAACGGGTTCAGACTGCCCACAGAAGCCAGCGATCCCAATTATTTCTGCTTTGATCCTGCCTTCTTTCTGGTCTCTGCCAGGTTCAGGTTTAAAGTGGGGGTTAGAGATAAGCAGAAGAGAAGGAACGTTTCCTGAAGGGAAACGCACTTGGCTCTGCCAGGAGATTAAAGGTCTCTCTTCATACAAAGCCTCTGCTTTTCAATCAATCGTAAATAGGCTATAACAAGGCACAGCAATCAACCAGGAAACATATATCCTCACCTGTCGGGTTCAGGAGAAGAAATGAGATGTATTTTCCAGTTCCATCATGTTAATTGTTAATCAAGATGTTATGGGCACAGCCCAGAATCCCTTCATCAGTCAGGGGGAGTAACTGATGTCCCAGCACTCTCCTCCTGCACGGCGCGGGCTGTGCCCGGCCCGGCGGGCGAGAGCGGCTCTCACGGCAGGCGCCGGCCCACGGCTCTGCTGGAGGTGCCGGTGGTTCACGTCGAGAGGCGGTCGCATTTCAGACCCACTTTCAGCATCACAAAGTGAATGAACAAAACCTGCTCCGGAAAGCCAAGGCCGTTTTGTTTCGCTCTCATTTAAAGCTCTGAAGAGTGACTGGGTAATGATGGAGCTGGTTTCCCCCTGCAGATCAGGTCCCACAGCGCAGTCCGTTAGGCTTTTAACGACATAAATGCCTTTTTCTGCTCTGTGTTATCCCTGGCACAGGTTTTGGGTACGGAGGTGCGTACCACAAGACCTGAAGAACAGTGCAGCTGAAGGAGAGGCACGTGGAGCCCGCTGCATCCACCAGCACCAGTGTTTCCCAAATCCCAGCCCGTTACAGTGGAGGGGGTTGCCCAAGGCATCGGGACCCTCCCCACAGAGGGATCCAAAAGAAGGTGGAAGACCTCAACTTCATTCACAGAAACAAGCCGAAGGGCAAGAAAACTGTATTAGATGTCATCAGCCAAGCAGATCTCATGCCTGGAGCTGAGCAAACATGCGGTGCCATGCCATGGGGAGACTCAGCAGAGCCACGGCACTGGGTTTTAAAAGGGCGCCTGCCCAGTAGCAGCTGGTAGGGACGCCTGAGTCCCTACCAGGGGACTCGGGCACCGAGACCGGAGCTCCCCTGGGGTTGAGTTCACCTCCTTATACTGGCAAGGCGATACGTGGCTGGTGGAGAGCTGCAGCCCCCCCCACAGTGCTCCGACGAGCACGCCATCGCACCCCTCGGAGACCACCTACGACGGATGAGCTCTTTCTTGCAAATAAGACCGTACTTTCGTTAACAGCCACACACTAAAGACAAAGAACTGAATTTGGATGATGTGACGCCCAGAGAGATCGCGATTCAGCCTTTCCCAAGTTACCAAAAGAGACAGAAGATGACTTCACTTACTCTAACTGAAGTAGCTGGATTTAAAGAAATTAAATTTGTCAGTTCATTAGTGTGTAACATAAGAATGAAAAATGCATTTCTAATTCCTGATCCGCTAATCCACAATCCGCTGATCTGCAATCCCCAGAGTCCCCAGGGAAAGAAAAGAAAATCCACAGCAGCCTTATAGTATTTCTCTAAGATTTCCTGGCCAGGTCCTGCAGCAAGAGCTCACGCTACGGAGCCTTCCTCCCTTTACAAAATACACTTTGGCAGATTTGCTGCCATGCTAGGGGTTATCAGGGATAATAAAAATCAAATTGCACATGTCAGAATAAGTGAGCAATGGAAGTTTTGTGAGGTGCGGGGCGTGACGCTTCACGTGTTTGCTCAGCTCCCCGTTGATCTGCAGTATCAGCTCACTGGCAGCAGCCCTCCTGCTCCTCAGGACAATTAGCAAGGGCTGAGTCACGTTCTCAGCCCAGAAGTGCTGCTACCGCAGGGCAGGAAGGGGTGCTGGCGCCTGCGAAAAGACTGTCCTAGCTGGACCTAGGAGATGTGTCCATCTGTAGCCTCTTCCCAGCTGATGTGCACCCGTGGACGCTGCTCCTCATCCATTTTGCCCCAGGAAGATGGCTTCAACGTACCCCTCCTCTCAGGGTATGGCAAGGGTGCCGGGAGTGCAGATCTGCCAAGCACAGACATGGGCCCCTTGGCCACTCTGCATACCTTAAACCACGATCTCCATAGGCAACATCAACTTTCTACATCAAATCCTTCTTTAAATTATTTTAGACCCCTCTGCCTCTTTCTCTAAGGTGGGAGAACCCACAACACTCTCTTTGGCAAGCATGCCCCATGTCAGCACAATCCCCTGCACAGAGGGAAGATCAGCTGCGAGCAGAGCCATGGGGTAGGTAATTGGACCATCTCCTGGGGCTGCCACCACTGCGCTTAACCATGCCCTTCGTAGCCTCTCCGGCCAGATGTGCTGACGTAACCCCGTAACTGACTTGGTTTTGCCTTTGCAAAGTAGCTTTGCCTTCACTCGCTGATTCTTCCCAACTCCGTAGCTGCTCAGAACTTGCTGACCATGCAAGCGTGGTCTGAGCTGTAAAGCCAGTTTGCACAAGGAGGAATTGCTCCCAAAACACGATGGAGACATCTTCTCTTTCTCCTTTCCAGCAGGTATGTTAGAAATGCTGTAAGGTCTGTGGCTACAGACTCCAGAAACATCCAGTCATGCCAAAGCCAGTGCAGATAACACCACCTGGTATTTCTCCACTACCCACTTTCAAGGGGCAGGTCCACTTTCCACAAGGGTGGCAAGGATGTGAAACCACAGACCCGAGGAAATTGCTCAGGTCGCATATGGAGCAGGAGGCCAGAGCAGAGCCAGAACTTGCTGCCCCCCCATGCCACTTCCACACCTCCACTTTCCCCTTCCTGAGGTTTTTGGAGCATGCCTCAAAATACTTCCCCCCTCCCAGCTCTGCTCTCCATCGCGGCAGTCACACAAGAGCCATCATGCACAGCTGTGGGAAGCTCGAGGCCAGAAATAGCAGCTCATTACTAAAGCACGTCATCACACGCCAAGGACCCCGGTACGCCCTTCGATCCCCTACCCACCACCCTGACCTGCACACCGCTGTCACCGCTCCGCCAGCCGGTCCTCCTCGTGCCCTCCTCCAGCAACAGGTCCCACCTGGAAGGGGACAACCCAGGGCTGGCTGTACCGGGTGACATCCATATTTCTCCTGCTGAGCCCGTCAGCCTGTGCTCGTGGAGATTCACGCTGGCTGAATTGATCTCCAGACACTGATCGGGTAGGACCAAGCCCTGACTCCATTCCACTCTTGAAGGTTTCAATTAATCATAAAGCCAATTCCATTTTGGGCTCCATCTGTCTTTATTCCTTCAGGGACTAATAATGCCTCACCGTGTGTTTTCACACACTAGCTAAACTGAAATTAAGACAGATTTCAATATGAAGTGCTCAAGAAGAAAATGCATTTTTTTAAAAAGAAAATTTCAGTGTCCTTACCATTCTCAGCTTGGAAAAAGATCTTGTTAAGTAAAAGCAGCGGGGTATTAATTTGGAAAACAACTCAGGTGAATTCCCGCTCGTTGCAAGACATGCAAACACACTAAAATCATATTTATGGGCTTTTATGACAGAGTATGTATGGAAACGTAACACAATCTGCATGCAAAGGGAGGTGAGGAACATGCAGAGGGAGATCAGAAACGCTCACGTGTGCAGCCACCGACCAAAGGGATTCTGGCAGCAGACACCCTGCTGCACCAGGCATGGACCAGAATCCAGAAACCCTTTTCAAGCCTCTCCGTTACGCTCACAGAAATAGATAAAAACCCAAGAACCCTTGTGGTTCATCACGTATGGCAGGTTTTAGCTGCTTAAGGCTTAGGGAAACCTCATTTGAATGTTACTGTACCGCTACCACCCCAGGTTTTTTGTTCCTACCTCTGCAAAATTCAGCCACGGGAGCTTTCCGACCAGCCAGGCCTGCATGTCCACTTTAATAAGGCAATTCCTATGTTGATCTGGTGGTTTATACAAAACAACAGCCCTAATTATTGATCTTGGCAGAAGAGCTAAGGATTAACGACCTGTCCCTCGAAACAGCCGCTGCGGAGCTGTGCCCGCTCTCTCCTGACTGTCAGTCCAGCAGCACCGGCACATTCACTCACTCCTCACCCAGGCAAAGATGCGGTCCCGCTTGGGCAACAGCCGAGACTGACGCAGGCAGGGATGCTCAAAGCGCAGGCCAGCTCCAGGATGATTAACAGAAGGGAACGGGTACAGCTGGGCCACAGGACAGAATAGCTGAGAACGAGTCGTGAACGTGGAGAGTAGCAGCGTGACAGGACACTTACCATGACTCACATATCACCTGGGCTCCGGCTAATACCATCTGACTGTATAAAGAGTCTTTTCTCTTTCCCAGCCCCTATTTTCAGGGCATTATTAAAAAAAAAAAAAAAAAAAGGCAAGACTGTCTGGAAAGGATGGTTGCAAGAAATTATACGACGCACTCCACGTTAAATTCATAAGAGACAAAAACAGAATCTGTGAGAACTGAAGTGCGCCGGAGGGACAAGCTAGACACTTCTGATGGAAGCGAAGACGCAACCCTTTGATGGTTGCCTTCTGGAACTGGCTGCAGTACCTTGGAAACTCATTAAATGCTGCAGAAAGGACAAGTGACGTACATCTATTGATGCTCTGAGCAGCAAATTAGTTTTCAAATCTATTCAGGTCTCATGCAGTGGCGTCAAGGGGCTAAGACTCGGTGGGAAGCGGCTGCGATAGCGTTTCTCCAACTTGTGTGATGACTCCAAGCCACCCTGCAGGGAGGGGACTGCCCACTGGTCCAGGTCCCTGGAGACGTCTTCTGGCCACAGACTGCTGCCCTGGCTGGCAGGGCTCAGAGGTCTGCGGCTTCTTAGACAGCCAAGCCAGTGAGTCATCCCCTTCCGAAACATGCCAGGCAGCTCCAAGGGTCTCCGATGGACATCTCCTTTTAAGCAGAAATAGGATCATCTAAAATAGAGATCAAAATCCAGCTCACGAGAAGACACAGAATATCAGCACCTGAGGGAAGAGCAAGTAGCCAACAGTGAGGATGAGTTTCTTCAGCAAGAGATTATTTCCAGTAAGCTGCTGTTTTCTCTCTCCACAGAACATCACTGCGTTCAAACACTTGGAGAGCCTTGAAGGGGCTGAGGTTGGCAGCAATCTGGTGGAAGACCTGAGGAACTGTCTTCACGGATGAATAAGCAACTCCTTCAATGAATATTAAAGCACATAAATAGACAGATGAGGAAAAATTTAGCAAAACACTGTACCAGGAGAACAGGTAGGCCAGAAGATGCCAACCTGGGAACAAGGTCACTTGCTGGGACATGATCTGTCTTCAGTCAGGACTGGCAAGGGCCAGTCTGCTGGCTTGTGTTATCTTGCCTCGTACGCAAGCTGGGGGTCCAGCAGCTCTCGCCTTCCTCTCCTTGGCACAAGGGGAAGAGTAGGGGAAGAACAGAGGGCCAGTGAGTAAATATGGCTAAATCCAGAAGAGAGCCGATGAGAGCTAAGGGCAGCCCCCCAAGACACCTCCAAAATCCTGATTCTGCCACCACCACTCCCCCGCACCCCTGGCTGGATCTGCCTTTGCATGCTCAGTGCGTACAGCCTGCCAGCAATTAAATCCAACAAAAGCCGCAATCAGGAAAGGGGTAGGAGGGTGCACACAGCAGGACCTACAGAGGAAGAGATGGGATCTGGATCCTCCTATACCAGCTCAGACAATAGCCGTAATGGGTCGGTTCTGTCCACCCCAAACCCTGCTGGGAGCAGGTACGTAATTGAGGCTAGATCCTGCATTTCCTGCTCTCATTGTTCGTCTTCCTCCCATTCTTCGCTGCTTTGTTCTATTCAATGCACTTTTTCAACCTTCCTTCTGAAACACATTAACAACGGGCTGCTACAGCCTCCTGTACACTGTGATTAAAGAGCAGACGCAGATGCTTCTTCTTTGTGGAGCATTTTGCACCTATTACTCGGAGGGAATGCGGAGAACACGCGACATGAGAAAGTCACAGCAGGTCAGGAAAATAACGTAGGTGTTAGGTAAGAAAATCTTTGAAGCTTGTGAAGCCATTAGCTGAGTGCACAGGCTGTAGTCAAAAGGATAAACAGAGAACATGGATGATGAATAAATAGTGGCCGAAGAGACAGAGGAATACGCGTTGCGTCCAGCAATGAAACCAGGTCCGCACTGAGAAACAGCAAGTCTGGGCTGTTCTTTTTCGCAGAAAGTGATTAGGTAACCAGTCCAAATACATATTTTACATGGAAACCACCACAATAACTCAAATGCTTTAGCAGAGAGCATTTACTAAATGAGAAGAGACAGAAACAATGTGTTTTATATAATGCATGAACTGGCTACGATGAGTTTTTCCTGCAGGTTGTGTCACCAAGCTCCCTGCTAAAGAGAGGGTGCTGCCGAGCACCACCGGAGCGGCTTCCTGGCGTTCCCAACCCCTGCCACAGCCCTTCTGCAGGGCCGTGTTTTCAGGGCAGGCCACCTCACGCAGGTCTTAGAACAGCGAGCGGCAGGAGACTGGCAAGACCCCGCTCGCCTCTGGGAGCACTCACCTCCGTGTGAAGGGCACGCGAGGAAGAGACCAGATGCATCGTCGAGGCTGAGCCCCGTGATAACCGATAAAATGTAACGGTACTCACTGCTGGGAGGGAATCGTGTGGGTTTGCTCACTGCTGAAGTGTGATGTGAGGCCAAACGCTCTCATTTCAGCAATCTGCATCTTCACTGCTTAACACCTTCATTCTCCCCTCTCGCACTGCCAGACCAACCCAGACCCCCTGGGTGGGCTAACTCACTCCAGAATTCCCACGCTTTACAGAGGTGACAACATCCTCAGCCTAAAACCAGTCCCACAGGGTTAGGCTAAGCCGTCCATCCCACCCTGCCAACTCTCCAGGGGTTGCAGGCACCTGGGGAAAACATACCTGGCACAGGACGAGCACCCTCCCCTCGGCCACTGCACCCTGCCAGCTCCCAGAAACCACCATTTCCCCAGCATTTAAATTACCAAAGCATTTATGAAAACAAACCCAGGAGCAAACCTTGGATTCTAGATTTTTCTCACGGGGTCTGCTCTCTTGTCTTCCTGAGAGCACAAGGATGGCGGTTTACTATTTAATTGTTACTTACACTTTGTTAGATTTCAGATGCTGAAAAATGTTTAGGGATTTATTCTTCTGTGTAATTAACCATAATAATGAAACACAGTTTTATACCGCACTGCAGTTTTTGTTAAGGTTATTCATAATGGGGAAAGGCTAAATAGGTTGAGTTCATTATCGTTACAGAAAAAAATTGAGGTGACCCAATCAAATTAATTTGAAATTAAGTGCAGTGAGGCTGATAACTCCACACAAGTCAGGAGTTCAAATAAAAATAGAAGAGACATTCTACAAAGCAAGAAATTACAAGAGGGTGGGGAGTTGATCTGGAATTACTGCGTCTGGGAGGTGGCAAACACACGACAAACAGGTGGCAAACAGGGCCACTGAGAAAACCAGTGAAAATGGATAAAGAGGCAAAGACTGTAAGACGTAAAAGGAGAAGCCGAAGGAGGAAGGGACGAACATGAAGATGGATTTGAAATAAATGGGTAGGGACAGTGCTTATTAAGCTAACTAGATTTATTCCTCTGCCCAGAAATTCTTATGTCCTTACAAGACAGCACTGAAGCAAGGTCTTTAATTTTACTTTTCCTGGGTTTATTGCTTGGGCCTTAACGTTATTTAACAGCAGCGAGCGTCAACCAGTTTCACTGTGAAGCTGGACTTAACGCAGAATCGTTTCATCTGGTGGAGGCTTTCTCCTCTTGACAAAGACATCCTGAAGAAGCTGGTGCTTCCGACAAAACACGGAAGTTGCGAATCTTAGGAGAATGGACACTGCCAAAATACCGATGGATAGAGCAGGGATGGGGAGACAGCATTCCCCCATGAAGAATGGTGATGGGATGTTCGTGATGCACACTGTCATAGTTTAAGGGTTTAATCTCATAGGAAATGGTTAAGATAAGCAATACCCCGATGCGAGCCATCTCTAGGAAACTGTTGAGTGCTGCTGCGAGATGATGCTCCAGTTATTAGCTGCGACAAGTTTACTCCCGAGTCTTTACCAAGTTCTGTACCATTTGTTTTCTCCCTCAGGGCCAAAGCAAGGAACAGCGAGATCCCAGCAGCACCAGGCTCGATGGAAGAGGCTGTGCTGGGGACTGCCAGGTAGGACACACAGCGAATGCAAGCTGGGACCACCAGTTTGAGATCCTGTCCCCAGCTACCCAGTTTGAACTGTGCATGGGTTTTTAAAGGACTGGCCAAAATGCCACAAATCTCTCAATGCAGCTGCACAAGTGACTTTTCTCCTGGCTCCCCACTTTGGCCATGCCAAAATCCCACCTTTTGAGCTTTCTGCCCTCTCCTCATGAAATGCAAACTGCTTCACTTCACCTTGAAGGTCCCATGGCTTAGGTTCTCTCCATCCTCACCTCCAATTCACCCCTAAGCGTACAGGGAGCATTTGGGATAAAACTTCAAGAGTGCATTCGATATAAATTATTATGCCCCTTCTAAACGGATTAAGAAAATCCTTTTATTACAAAATATTAAAATGTTCAAATTATTGGTGTGGAAAAACGTTTCCTGGAGGTAAAGTTTTTAAAAATTGAGGTTTTAATCACAAGCATAATCCTTTCTGGCTAATGTTTCCAGTCTTGTGAAACATCTAGATACAAATTGCGCAGAGGCCTGGCTGTGCTATGAACAAAGGAAGATGCTGCCTGTAAATAGCTTAGAGGACATCAGAAGACACTTCTCTCATCAGCAATCTTTTTTAGCTTAATATAGCTCCTCTTTGCATAAAACATTGACATTTTTGCAATGTTTGGACCCAATCGTGCGAAAGCTGATTGTCATCCGAAGATACTAGAGTGTACCTTCAAAAATATGCAAGAACATTTTACAGACAGTAGTTTTACTTGCCTCCAAAATGCTGTATCTTAATATTTCATACTTATATATATTTAAATGTTAGTACCACTGGATAAATGCTAACATGCTTTTATGCTAATGCAATCACTGAAAATCCAGATAATGTTGTGTATTGGCATATAGTGTTAGTGAATTATGGATACCTAAATGTACAATCCCACATGCCTAGCAATTATTTTTGTTAGTGCATTTAACTTTTATTTGCAATCAGAGCACTTGAGGATTGTTCAAATGAAGTTTACTTTTGCAAACTGCTGAATGGAAAACATTTTGTTAAAGGTTTAAAAACAGTAAGACTGTGATGAGGTTGCAGAGTTGCAATAAGGGCACCGCTCCGAAAACTCGACCAGATGGAACGATGTTTGATTTGGTCACAGACTCAGCGATTAAAAGCCAAATGCCTAAAATGAAGGACATCTAAGAGAGACAAGAGATGAAATCTTGATTTCTTCCGTATCAGGTCACCCTCTTGCATGGCAGAGGCTCACAGACAGAGCCAGATGGATGCCGGGAGGAGAGCATCCATCCAGGCAGCACCCTGGCACCCTTTGCCTTGAGGACCAAACTCTCCTGTGCTAAGGCCGCTTTTCAAGTCCGGTTTAAGCCTGATACATAGAAGTGATATCAGGAGGGAGAAATCCACTGAATTGCCTTCTCCTGCCTTCACTAAGCCAATGTCTTGGCCAGCCCGTTGGCTCAATTTGCTGATCCACTTGAAAACCCATTTATCCCACACTGGTTTTCAAGCACAGCTCAGCTCTCTGAGCCAGGTCCCAGCCGGACTGCATGCAGGCAAGACCTGGGTGAGGCAGCTGGTTGCTCCATCCCTTACCTGCCTCACTACCTGATCAGAGTTAAAGACAACGCAGATCCAGAGAAGACCTGGGTATTTTTAAGAGTTGAACAGTTCTGGATGTGACCCAAGCACGTCTGAGATTGCTCAGTGTCCAGTGGCTTTCTCCTGCATAAACCAACTTGCCTACAGACAATGCCAAACTCCCTCTTCCAGGTTCAGCCATGCCAGGAGTTAACGACCTCGTGGGCTGGGCTGAGGAGCTGCTGTCATCACGCCTTGATTTTCCTTTGGTAAGGTCCGCCTGGCTTGAAACCGCTGGCCTGAGCCAACCTGGCTGAAGAGACCTGGGAGGTGGCCACAGGCCCATTGGTGAGCAGCAGAGCATCGCCTCCTGCCCCGGGCACAAGAGTACAGATCAGATCACATCCCTACAGCTCAGCGGGCCGTGGCACCTCTGGGCATTTACTGGAAAGTCCTACCACTTGAGACCCCTAGGAACAACCGTGAGTGAAGGAAATAAAGAACAACCCCTCAGAAAAACATAAGACATCAGAAAACGCTTAGCGTGAAGTACTTGAAATGCCCCCGGCAGTTTAAATGGAGCACGGAGTAAGCTGAGAAAATGTATGAACAAACAAATTAAGCAGATAGCACAAAGCAGACGAGTTGGCACGTAGGTGCCTATTGAGAAAGCTTAAGCACAGCAAGGGGAAAAAAGCAGACCCAAAAACCAGGCATAATATTCCTCACATTTTGGAACTGAGCTCTCTGACAATACATCATCCAAGCCACTCAAAATTACCATCTGTCAGAATGTCCTTTAAAGAAAAAAGGTCTAAAAGTTTCCAAAACGGTGTTTTAATATCATCATATTAGAAAAGAGATTGCTTCTGTCCAAAGAAAGGCATTTGCAATTAAGTGAGGAATACTACACAAAAGCATTAGTTTCGTGGCCGCTGCTACATGCTCGTATCATTAGACAATGAATTTCTTGAGTCTTGATCATGTCACATTAGCCAAATCAGGAAAGAAGTGACTTAATAGCCCCCATCATTTCACAAGTTACCTGCAAATGTTTCCAGAGCCTCTGCATGATTTTCTGTTTATGAAACATAAAATTAAGAGTCTACATGCTATTAAAGAACCTAAGGAAACAATTACAGTGTGTTTCATACATTAAGATACACCAGAATATGAAAAGCGGGTCTGTGTTTCTGATGTGAAAGACTGTATTTATCGTGGTAAGTCAAGCTCTGTTTCGGACTATAAGCTGAATATTTTCCTGGTGTAAATCTGGATACCTGCTGCCGTCCATGAGGCCACATTACTTCACACATGCTGAGGACCAACTGCATCGTATACAAGATTGCAAAAGAAATGCAGATTTGTAGACTACATATTAGACTAAGTGATAAATAATTTATAATGGAGGAGAAGGTGACCGTATAGAAATATGCAGATGTAATAGTCCTGACTTTCAATCTTCACTCTGCACTTCTGACCTTGAAGTTTGGGTTCATCCAACGCATTTCTAAAGCCTCTGCACCCGTGCATGCACAACACGCACACCACAAAGCCCCCAAACCCATAAAACAAAAAAGGCGCCAATAAACCCCGCTGAGCCCACAGGGTACCACGTGCAGCACGACGCGCTATCTGCCCTAGCATGAGGGCGACTGGGCTCCTTCGGGCAACAGCCGCCTTCCAGTCAACCACAAACAATCTTCACACCAGTCTCTTCTTGATTCAGCCTGTTGACCCTGTTCCTAACCCTGTGTCTAATCGACACCCCTTTGGTGTCAGAGACACATCTCTGTCAGGCTAAAAACCTGCCACCAAAGACCACAGGAGTTGCTGTATTTCTGAATTCAGTATCTCGCTATCCTAAAGCGGCCTAGGAGGCAGGAATCGGAGGCAGAAAGGTGCTCCCTGAGGTGTTTATAACCACACTGTCCTCCAGATCTTGCCCCGGAGAGGGCTGCCAAGGGGAGAGGTGGGGAGGCAGAATTATTCCCCTCAGGCTCTGCAAAAACAAGGAGCCCGGGGAAATCCAGAAACAATCGTAGCTTCCACACTGAATTACTTCTGGCTAAGTCTAACGAGCAGGGTGAGGACACACTGACAAGACAGCCAGGGTCAAGTGGTGCTGCAAGAAAAGGGCTAGGCAGGGGAGAAGACAATTTGGTGTGTTGCAGGATGAGAGCAGCTTTCAGCTCCCGCTATTAGAAATAAATCAAGAGAGCTGAAAGGAAGCACAGAGCCCGTCTGGTCTCCCAAGGTTTTCACCCTCCCAGGCTGGGAGGGAAAGAGCTCACCTGGACAGCGCGGATCCCAGGACGAAGGCAGCGTGCTCCTTCAGCGCGGCCTCGGTGCTGTTCAGCCCGTCGATCACAAGCTGGAGTCCACCCATGGAGAGGAAGTCCTTCGCGTTGTCCACCTGGGAGAGAGAAGGTCCCCATCAGTACAAACCCCCCAGCCAGATTCCACTCAACAACTCTCTGAGAACGCCTTGCTTCAGAAAGCACAGCCATCTCTTCCCTCCCAGTCTAACCAGCGCTGAGTTTTAAAAGCAATTAAAAATTAAGAAGGAGCGACTGTGGCTTGAATTTCGTACAACACTGTCTGTGAGCAGAGGATGTCATGGTTGCAGAAGCACAGTTTACTGACGGGTGGCTATTATCACACACAGAAGGCATCGCTGAAAACTCAAATATTTGATTAGCTCCCAAAACTATTCTTGACATGTATTTTGGTAATTCAGGTGATGTCAAAAATTCAGTAAATTCGATGATGTCAAAAAACCCCCAGTTCTTTGCTCTCTCACCTCAGCAGGCTATTACTGGGAAGCCAGGGAACTGTATGTTTTGCAAATGCAACTAATTAATTGATGCTCTAATTGTAGCACCAGGAGTTAGGGACGTTTAAGAGCCTGTCAACAGCAATGGTACATGGGCAGCATCACCTCTGCTCGAAGCGAGGATAATGGGCAGGTCTGGGCGTTTTTCATGAGTTACCTTCAACAACTTCATGCAGACGTGAAAAGAAAAAGCCAGCCCCTGCCTGGAAGGGTCAGCCAGGAGCCTTCCCTCGGAACGACCTGAACAAAGATTTTTCTAAAACAGACAATATTGCACTAACTGCCGGTAGGGAAAAGTTTAAACATTAGTGGGGATTCATCAGTGTTTGACTTTAACCAGACCTGGGGCTAACCAGGCACAAATCACAGTGGGCATCTGTTCTCCGAGCCGAGATTAGAAAAGGGCTCTGAGTGGCTGGCAAACAAAATATAGAGAAACAGCACAAAGTGCTTCAAGTACAAAATTCAGTCCAAAGTCAAATCGATGCATTTTGGTTTTCAAGGATTTTTTTTTTGCAGTTTAAAAGGGTATCTGATGAATGTTCAGAATTGCGTGCGCAAAAAATGGAGTTTAGAATTTCAACATTTCTCCTCCCTGAAAGAGAAGGAGACAACAGCTTATGGTGGCGGATGGAAATAGAACATAAAAACAAGTTATTAACCCTGCAAACCGACCTCCCCGGCTTCAGCGAGCTGACCCCACTGATGGGGTGGGACGGGGCAAACACTGCAAGGCACCGCGCTCCAGCTTGAACGCTCTTTTAGTTGACAGTGACTTCATGCTTAGTGTTATATTTATCTCAACCGTGTACCTTCACCAAAAGTGGCCACAAGACGGATATTTTAGGTACCCAAGAGAATGAAGGAGCTATTTAACTTTATGTCCTGCAGGTATGCCTTTACCAAAGCAGGACCTGGGGAGCTACAGCTCATCTATTCTCCGCTGTGGGACAATACCCACCACTTGCTGGCCCTCTGCAAAGCTGGCAACAGAAAGCAGATCTCTGCAGGTCTGCTGGGGCTGATTCAGGATCTGCAGCAGCTTTTGTATCCTTTCAGATCCTATTCTTTTAGCTGTCCCTATAAACTGGACCTGCCAGACCTCTTACTTTTCTGCAGGCTCATCTTTGTCTACAAAGAAATCTATGCAGCAACCCAATTTCGGGTACCAGTGGGTCCTTTTATTGCTCAGCCTCTGTAAAAAACTCTGAGGCTGTTTTAACACTGGCATTAAACCTCGACTTCTGCTCAAGAGGGAATGCATGGACAGGCAGAAGTTTGCATCCAGCATCAGCTGTGGTAAAACCAACCGTCACTGTACCCTCATCAGCACTGGAGTCCTTCAGGCCAGCCCCAGCATCAGTGAGACACCTCAACCACAGTATATAAGTTGTGCTGTAAAGCTTATTTTGAACGTTGGTTTTGGTTTGCTTTTTTCTCAACTGGAGTCTGTTGTGAGAGCTCCTTCCCTCACTCACCATTTTAAAACCAACAAACCCCCCCAAACTCCACAACTTGAAGCTATTAACCTCTCTGGGGAGCGGAGGACGCTGTGAGGCAGCAGCTCGTGCATCGCTTCAGTCCACTGAAATCGGCACAGAAGAAAGCCAAAGATCAAAAGAGCTCTTGAGTAAAGTACACATGCGAAGTGGGTGAGGAGAGGGATGGGAGAAGAGCAACTATGACAGTAGTTATTCAGGAAGCGGCTTTGAATCAGAGGAGAAAGAAAACGGGGAGGGAAGGCAAGAGAGAAAATGTTAGAAAAGGAGAGGAAAGAAAAGCAGGATGTCAACCGTATTCAACGGAGAGGAAATTAGCAGTGAGAAATGGTGTAGCATGTCAGAGGAGGGGAGAGAGAACGATAAGGAGAGTAAATAATTGAGAGAAAGAGCCTGCAAAGCATGAGAACGGGTCTTGGCTCCGCACGTTGCTGTGCAAGCACCATGAATTCTGTTTATAAATGAGTTATGCTCTGGCCTCTTCACATTTGCATTTGGTTTTTATGCATTACAGATAACCTAGCAAGCCAAACCTTCCTGCTCTTTCTCCAGGATGGGCTCCCAAACACGCCAAGTTGAATCCTGACTGATGAGAAGCAAAGCAGAGCTGGCAACCAAAAGCTGAGCAAACACAGAGCCCTTGGGCTGACCCTCCAAGAGCAGGGAAGAGCATCTCTCCACCGGCTCGGCACCGGCCACAGCTTCCCCTCCTCTCCCTCGCAGCGAGCTCGGAGGCATGCTCTGCTTCACATCCCAGTGCTCCAGGACGCTTGTGACCATGCCACGGAGCAGAGAGCATCCTTTGCTTGCAAAACCCGCAAGGCACAGCATTTTCCACTCGACAGGGCATTTTGTGCCCCGGAGCCAGCAGCAGGACGGCCGGGAGCTGAACAATTATCAAAAGCCATGGCACGTTACCACTCAGATGGATGCTGGGGGAAAAGGGAGCAGCAGAGCCATCACTGGTCCCACACGTGGGTGCACGCTGCTCTGGGCCACCCACACCTGCAAGGATCTCCATCCTCCAGCCATGGCTGTGGCTCGCTGCAGAGGACTCCTGACAAGTTCAGCCCTTCCAGGGTTATGCGGCACAAGCGTATTTGGCTGCTATTCAGTAATTACATTAAGCCAGTGCTGCTAAAGTCAGTACCAAGCAGAGATAATACTCTGGACGCATTCAACTGGCTGGAAGAAGAAAAAGGAGGAAAAGCCATGCTGGCTTAGAGACAAGTCATATTTCTTATCAGCTTCCTGCCTGATGAGAAGGTGCTGCCCAGCCATCTGCCCCGACAGCGCGGGCACAGAGCAACGTTGTGATGGATGCACAAAGGAGCCCTCTGTGCTCCCTGCCAGCCTCCCTGCCGTTTCCCCCTTTCTGACCCCTTTGATGCTGGATGTGGCTCCCTTTGATGCTCCAGTCCCCACACAGGGAGCGGGGACCGCTTCCCTGCTCCTCTCGCCTTTCTGAAATTGTTTGCCCCATCCCGTGCTGCAAGCAGGCGGGATTTTATACTGGAATAGTCCAGACTGTTATGCTGGAATCCAAAGCATCCCAGGGCGTTTGGGGGTTGCTTTTTAGCATGCTAGCCTGATGCCAGAGCACCCTTAGCCAGACAGAATTAGCCCTGAGTATAAATATGAAGCTCTTTGGGTGCCCATTGTTCACACTTATTCTCTGAGTCAGACAGATGCCGTCAGTGAAACAAAAGCATCGAGAACAAACAGCAAGGAAGCCTCTGCATGCGCACGACAGAGGTTTAATGTGGAAATTCAAGACAAAGAGCCCTGGAAATAACACTTCTATTAGCTGGCGCATGGACTCCTTCTCTCAGCAGCACATCCCTTCAGCTACCTTCCCCCAAAACACCACGTTTGGTTTTAAGAAGTGCCATTCCAGCAAAAGGTCTTGCACTGGCATCTCCCAAGAGTTGTCCCATTCACTCTCTGAAATGATAAAGTCACTGAGAGCGACACCAGAAACTCCCAGTCCGCTCCAGACTCTCCCAGTCGCTGGGGAGGGAGAAGTTCAGTCCCCTCTCATGAGGCAGAACACAGTCTCGAGGCCCAGATGCCCACCCGAGCTGCTGCGGCAGCGTGGGAAGGCACCGAGCATAAGGGAGGAGAGCAGTGTGCCCAGAGCCCGCAACCAACAGGAGGTAACAACATGTGAGCTGAAAGCAGAGCAAGAGAGACCAGAGGGAGGGGGGAAAAAGTGTGAGCGTAAACCTGAGGAAGTGAGATTTCAGGAAATATATTCTATCTCACACCGAGCCGATTAACACGGCTCAGCTGGTGCTCAGCAACTTGCCACTTGCCCGAGCCTTCAGTCACTGTCGCCACCGGCCCAGCCATGACAGAGGCTCTACGTGTCACCTCTGACTCACACCGAGACAAAATACAGGCTTTTGGGTGGCTGTCATCTTCCCTGGTACAAAGACATTCTCTGCGAACTGATGTAAGGGCACCTACCTGCAACCACAGAGGCTTTCCATGGAAGGAGTGAGAAAACAATTGCTTTCTTAGCAGCCACCACTCTATTTACCCAAAAACGGCAGATAAACCCCCATTTCGTGGTATTAAGCATATAAAAGAAGAAAAAGAGAGGGCAAGAAAAAAAAGCCTGAGAACAGACAACAAATCAGGCAACACTAACCCCTAGGAAACTGCTCACTACTGGCACGAGCAATGATTTATTCAATCTTGGATATAAAATAAGCCTGCAATAGCCTGCTGTCTGTTATTGTCCCAGGATTATGCTAATTAAGCAATTTGTATTACCTGATACCGATAAGAAAAATAAAACCAGGTTTATGACACCGTATCCCCTGGATTTTACATGGTAGTTACTAATGCATTTTTGTTACCTGGTGAACATAATATTCAAGATCATAAAGCGCCGCTACTTTTTCATCCAGCGTGGAGGCAGAGCTGTTGAATTTGCTGATTAATTTAACCATAATTTCATAATCTGTTTCCATCTTCACGTTCAACTTTTCAAACTCCTCCTTCAGCTGCTCTATGGGCCGGAACTTCTTCCTCACCTCTTCCTCGTGGGCCTTGAAAGCAGGAGGAGGAAACCAGATATGAAGGCAGGAGATAAAGAAAGCCAAGAAAGATGCAGAAGAAACCCCAGCCCAAATTTACAAGGGCAACCTGGCTGCCTACGCAAACGGATTTACTGCTGTGCATCAGAGATGCAGAGGCAGTGTTGGAGGGTCCTTCTGAGAACCGCAGGAACCCAGTTATCTGTGAGATACTTGCCTTGGGTACCAGCGAGCACTTCCCAAGCCTGTACTTAGAGCTTTGTACACCATTTCTACATCCTACACACCTTCCAAAACAACGTGAAGCCCAGAGGCAGGCAGCCCTGCTGTTCTCTGTTGGCCTGCAAGTGGATGTTCTCAAGACCTGACTGCAAAAAGCCCTGAGCAACCTCCCCGATCTCACAGCTGACCCTGCTTGGAGCTGGAGACAGGGCTGGAGACCTCCGGAGGTCCCATCCAGCCTCAACCGTTCAGTGACACTGTGCCAGTGACATCACGGAGATCTCCTTGGGTGTGCACGAAGAAGCTTTCATCATCCCAATCGCTTAACGTGTTTCAGGATGGCTTTATTTCTCAGGGAAACGTACGCACTCGCTGCTGGGGACAGAAGCTGTCAGGAAGGAAGGCAGGAGGAACAGCTGTGAGATGGGGGCAGCTGAAGCACCATGCCATGGGGCTCGGCCAGGAGATAGCTCGTCCTGCAGCACGGCTCACCTCCCTCGTGCAAACACAACCCCAAGGGCCGCGACGAACCAAGAGAGCTGCGGAAAGGTGTGCGGTGAGAAGGAAAGGGCTCCGCCAGAGATCTGAGTGAGCCCCAGAACTGGCAGGAACCGATTCTCCAGCATCGGCACTGGTGGCACTGGGACAGGCGGGGACAGAGCCTGCTGCTGCAGGGGACAGAGGAAGCAGAGAGGTGAGACAGAAGATGGGCTGCCCCAAGAGCAGGAGAAAGCAAGAAAGTCCCTTTTGAAAGGGATTCTGTCACAAACACAAATACCAAAAGATGTTTTTACACAGGAGTGACCCCCAGCTAGAGGGTTTGCACGTGCCGTGCTCCCCTCTGTGAGCACTGCCCCGCTCCCCCGCATGCGAACAGAAGCCGAGGGCTGGAGCCATCAGAGAAAAGAAAAAGGAAAAAAAAAAAAGTGATGGAAGTGAAAGCACTGTCAATCTAATGGCAGCCATACAATTGGCGCTAATGACTACTGGCCTAATTACTATAGATACCATGGGTAACACATCCCCACCCCAACCGCACAGAACTGCTTTTGCAAGAGCATAGATGGGAACACGCTTGGTGTAACTCAATTTACTTTGACACAGTTACTTCAAGGATTAATTTGCTCCCTGCAGGAGCGATTTTAAATGGAGTACTTTAGGTCCATTAGAGGTAACTGGTTTTAGCCCAGTTGCTGGGACAATAGCTATTCTAACAGGGTTTTTTAAAATATGGCTTATTTTCACATAATAGAGTATCACTAATTTTTGCATTCAAATGACACTCATTTCAAGAAGTCCTGCTATCAGTAATGCTGGCTGCTACATAAATAATCTTATAGAAAACGAAATAATGCCCTCGTGCCAGATAGAGGGAAAAAAAAGATTTTTTGCGACTTCAAGACTTCAGAGGCTTGACTCCTACTTCAGTTTTCCTTCAACTGAGACAACATCAAGGCAGCAGGAGGAGGCACGGCCCGAGGAAATACGGTTGAGTAGAGAGGGGAAAATATCACCCCGCTGGTGTCGTGCCAGCGGCTGGGGACCAGCTCCATGCCTGGAGAGAGCTGAAAGCAGCACTTAAATTCTATTTTACTTTGGATTGTGGACTCTTTGTAACTAAATGGGAAACTTACAGTTTATATAAGGAAACTTTAGCCTAGGCTTCACCACACCCATTTGGTTTTTACTACTCAGGGCATGAGATTAGAAACTCAAACCATGAGATCACTTCTGGATCCAGCTGTGCCAGTGGCAGGGGATGTTATCTCCAGCGGTTTGTCACCATCACCAAAGCCAGAACAGAAGCACCTCAGCTGCCCAACACTTTTTGTACTTCCTCACGCCCAGGAGGATGGCGAACAGCAAAGTAACTGCTTTTACAAATACCGTCACCCTGCAAACCATTCCACTTTGGGGGTCTGCAGACATTTTCATGAACCAAGTGGCAGCTGAACAAATAAATCAAAACAATGGATAAAAATACCACCCAAACAGAGGAAAGAAAATCAGCCCATGGGTTCACACAAGTGTTTGCAAGTTGCAAGTGTCACACATGTTTTTTACATTATAAATTCAGGTCTAATCAGATTGGTATCTCAAAAATTAGGAGAGCAGCCTCACACCAGAGAGCTTACTGACCATACCGGCTTTGGGCTCGGGAAAGATCCCATAGCTTCACTCGAGCATTGGTACACCAAGAATGGTGGTAAGAAATTCGGTGTTTGGATGGGTGCCGAGGACAGTTAAGTGGATACCGTGTACCTGGTTTGCTGGTTCAGACCCCACGCCAGTAAAGACCAGAAAGCAGCAGCATCTGAGGGCTGATCCACCGCTAACCTGCTGACCCCAGCCCACTCCATCACCGCAGCCCCTCTCCCCAGACAGCCCGCAGGATAATTACTACCGAGAAACACCCTGAACTGTGAGAATATACGTAAGTACTTATAAGCAGCTTGCAACACAAGGCTTTTAAGTTTGAAATGAATAAAATGGACCTGAACAAAAGTTTTCCATTTTTACAGAAAACTCAGGATTAGTACAGAAAGGGGTGAGAGTTTCCCAGGGAACTATATTGCTAACAGGCCAGCAAAGGTATTTTAGGTCCATATTCACCAGAAGATTAATCGGCACAGTATTTTCTCAAGCAATTACTTTAACCAGTGTGTTTCTGAGACGTGTAAGGTAGTGTGTTCACATCTGTGTACGGTGCAATGGTTTAGAAACAGGGAACTCACCTTCCTTTCTGCCTTCTCGGTTTCCTTCATCTTAGCCAACGCTTTTTTGAGCTCCTGGGATGTGAACGAATTTGAGTCGACATCCACCTTGC
Organism: Grus americana; assembly: GCF_028858705.1. NCBI lineage: Eukaryota > Metazoa > Chordata > Aves > Gruiformes > Gruidae > Grus > Grus americana. The sequence goes on from NC_072865.1 coordinate 19,435,238, forward strand.
CCAGCCTTGTGGGGGAAACAAAACATAACGTGTTATGATTGAACAACTGTATCTATAATATTTTCAATGTGATATACTAGCAATGGATAATATCAGGAGGAAAGGAACTAAGAGCACTAGGTTTTCATGCATCTCACTTAAAACACACAAAAAACCTCTACGTTCAAGAAAAGATTAGTCCAAGTGCTACATTTTGCACGTGCTTTGCAGATACCTCAGCCTGACAATCATAAAAGGCTCCATAATCTGCATGTCGACTCAAAATCTCAAGTCCTAACACAACAAAAGTAGCTGATTAACTTATGCCTCTGAATTTCTTGTAGCAGTACAGAAAAGCAGGAAACGTTTCAGAGAAGCAACAAAAAAGCACCGCTGTGCCGCCAAATCACTGACCAGGACTTGCAAGCTTTAACATGGAGATCTAGAGCTGAAGCGCTGATGATCATCATACACAAAGTTAGGGCAAGTCCAAGCAGAAATTACACAGAAATGCTAAAAAGCACATTGTGTTGCTCTTTATGACAATCTCATTGGTTCAGAGGGTGTTTATCTGGGCCACAAACACTCCTGCACAGAAGGGAAAGCCAGCTCTTGAGGCATCATGAAGCTGAAGAGCCTCTCCACGCTCTGAACAGGAGGAACTGGGGGAGCGAGGGAAGCAGTGGTAAATCCCACATGCCTTAGGAAAGAAAGTTTCCCCTAATAACTAAATCTGTCTTTGTTAGGAGGGTGCCAAGCGGAAAAGCAGCAGTGCAACTTTTAAAACACATTTAAAAATGTGGGTACAGGGAAAGCGGTGTGATCGAAGGAGAACGTCGGCAATAACTGATGCGTAAATGAATGCTGCACCCAGTTAAAAACAACGTTATCTGGCTCAGGTCAACACAAAGCCCCTCACGACTGCTCTGATGGTTTAAGCTCTGAATGTAGTTTCAGACAGATTGCTGCAGATGTTTCCAAGGACTAAATGCCATTCAAAGAAGCCACACTGCAAAGTTAGTTTTGGTGTCATGGCATGAGAAGCCATGAAGGCGTCTCTGAATATGCACTCAGGGCACTTCTACTGCCATCCTGAAGGGATCACGAAGGACAAGACTCCGTTTTCTGACTGCTGAACTCTTAAACCAGCAATTAAGTCTGGGGAAGAGGCAGCGATTAAGTGCACCAGGGAACCCAGCCTCTAATAAAAGACATGAATCCTGCAGCCCACCCACTCCTGATGCTTTGCATCACTGTACCTTTGTCTTCTTCTCTCTTCTCTCATGTCACTTCTTCCATTCTCGCTGTCTGGGAGCTTGGCTTCTCTGTCTCCCGTCTGCAGATTTAATCGTACGTGTGACCCTGCAGGAACAGCTTGACCTACAAACAAAGGTCAGATCATTTTAGAGCACGTGCATTATTTCAGCTTTGAGCAAGACGGATGAGCTGAAGGCGCACACTCCTACCCGAAAGATAGGAAAGCCTTGTCCCGCATGGTGAACACGAGCAGGCTCTCTGCCGCCCACTACTCTCCCCTCCAGCAATGCCCCTTTGATCCAAGGGCCATTTTAACCTCACAGAGATGCCACCCTGACCCACCGACCGCGTCCCCATGCAGCCGGGCTGGCTCTGTGCCGCAGGGGAGCAGGGACCTCAGCCCAGCAGAGCACCAGCTCCCTTCTCTCTCCCACGCCAGTTCCTAAGAGGGCACTAAAACTCCGCATCAGGAGCGGATCTGGAGATTGCTGGAGAAAGGGGAATTGGTTGCTGATTGGGGGAGACAGCATAAAATACAGCTGCCAAAGTGAAATCAAAGCCCACTGCAGAGTGCAGCCAGGTACACTGAATATCAAGCATACCAAGGCGAGGCTGTGTTGGTTTGGAAATACTGTATTAAAAGGAATATATGATCACTACTATCTGCCAACAAAAAAAATACAGAATACATTAAGCTTTGGTTTTAAATGCAGGAAAAATGGAAAACGCAAGGCGTTTCTTTCTTGGTCACGATTCACCACAAACACATCACAGTGGCCTGTTGTTGCACTGGGATGGAGGTGGCAACATTTAGTTGCTTCTTCTTGATGTTGTTGCTGCTGCTTCTTTTAAAGCAAGAACTGTGCCTGCTTAAGAGAGCGAGGTTGCAGCTGAATGAATACAGAGGTCTGCACACAGATGGGCAGACACACAGCTGCTCACGTTCCTCTCTCAATGAGGTTTCCCTATTCAGCCTTTCCTTTATCTGTTTCCTTTTACCTAACAAGACGCCTAGGATAAAATAACACAGCATGCAGGAGACAGGTAGCATCTCCTACCAAAAGGAAGAGAAGACATGGATAATTATTTCGTACAATAAATACATGTACTCAAAGACAAAATGCTCTAGTCTAGGGAACGACCGGATTGATCTCTCCCTCTTCAAGACCAAAGAGACATTTCATTGATCAAAGGACCCGGTGCTTCCTACATAAGACTGGGATGTTTGTCACAATTCAGACAAAAACATTTCAAAGCCTAAAGCCATCCAGCAGGTATAAATGCATTTAGAAAAAACAGGAAAATGCATTTTGGAGGATTTCCTATTAGAACAGCTCCTCTTTCTCTCTACCATACCCCGTCCATAGGAAGTTGAGTTGGTCGGATATGCGAGGGGACAGATGTGATTATCTTCCCAGCTTCAACTATGCAAACACAGACTAGATATGCCTCCTCCGCACTTGGCACACTTTCCACCAACAGACCCAAACCTCCTCCTGCTCCTTTACTTGTGATACGCGGGAGCTTTAATCTGTAGGTCTATCTAGAGGAGCATCTTCCCACTTGGAAAAGCTGAGCCTTGCAGAAATTCACTGCGATAGTCGAGCTGTCCCCCTCGCAGGCAACACAGCCGGGACATGCTGGTTGAAAAGGAGATTGTAAGATCTCCACGAAAAGGACAACACCGGGTTTCCTCTCTCTGTTTCAGGAGACACCGAGGCAGGGGGCTGCCAGCAACGGAAAAAAATAATAATTATAAAATGGCATTGTGTGTGGAACATACAGATGCACGAGGACTCTTCCGCCTCCATAAGAGGAAAGCGAGGGGTGAGCTGGATCCTTCCCCTCCCCAAGCCAGCGGCTTTCCTTGCTGGGTCACAAGTGCTGGGACAGCCCAGGTTACAACCACAGCACTCACTGAAGCAGCTCCTGAATTGTCAGATGCAGGCAGAAAAAAATGTCCTCGTTACAAGAGTACAGACCTCCGTGCGACCAGTCCTCCCAGCTTCTATTTTCAGCGAGCGGTAAATAAAAGAAAACATGAACCCTGGCGTTCACAAGCTCACAAACTGAGCACGACCACATTAAGGAGGTTGCTATTGGAGAAGACACAAACCTTTCCTGCTTCTTCGCACTTTCCTAAACGAGATTTGAGCGAGACCATCCAAACCCCAGAGCAGAAATCTCAGTCCTGATGTATTTAAGCAGCTTTCATTGCTACAGGGATTTCTTCTCGCCACTGTGCACAGCAGCGCAGGTTCATGCCACAGCAGGACAAACATACTGCTTTATTAAATAAACCAAGACAGACGTCTCTGTTTTCAGCAAAAAGATTGGTGGAGTCACTTAAAATAGTCCAGATGTTCGAGACAGGATGAGGTCTTCAGTCTTGTTTAGTTTGGGGTATTCTGAAGCATTGTTTATAAAGTGTGTTTGAGGGTGGCTAAAATTGCTGATTTAAATGAGCAAGCTGGAAATCCTGAATTTTAAACATGCTTCGATATGTAGCTTCTAGACACTTCCCTTGAAAATAGTTAATACTCTTTGATTTCTATAATTTGATACTATTCAACAACTGGGAGCACGCACCAAAGCGATACACATGTAAGCAATTACACAGCTTCACGTGCTGTTGATACAGAATCATACTCTTAATAGCTTTTTTTCCTAGAGGAATTAATTTTTTACTTATTGCTTGTATTAAATTGTATTTGAGAAATGAAACTCAATTAAAAAAATATAAAAACAAGTTTACATTTAAGCAATTTTCTGACCTTTTTTTCTCCTTGACACCTTAGAAAAATAAATGATGTCTATCCAAATAGGTATGTGCTGTATGTCAGCGTTACTGAATGACTCTCACTCTCCAGAGATCAAATCCTACAGCCGCTAGATCTCACCCTGTCCTACTCCCTCGCTCCTTAGAAAGGGAAAGAAGAATTTCCATTCTAATTCATATCCCAGCTCCGAATCATCTACTGAGGGAATAGAAATAGGTGCGAAACCCCCTTCCTGAACCTGCAGAAAAGGCTATAGCCCTTGGAGGAGGGAGCCAGCAAACTCCTTCCGCCACAACTGGTTCGTATTCTTCACCACCTAGAAAACATCTCCTGCTTGGAATTTTTTAAACCGCAATTGAATTGATTTTAGTACACGTTACTGCATCAACTGGGATTGATGGATCCAAGAGGAAGCCACGGGGTTTAAGCAGGTCGCCCAGCATCCCTGACGGGGGATGCCGCCCACCAGCCATATAGTCCTTTGCCGTGCAGCCAGAAAGATAGTGTCCAACAGGTAAATACTTCCAGGGGATAACAAACCCTTTGCCACCACGCGTATGACAAGGTATTAGCAGGAATAAACGTCAAAGCAGAGCGACAGCATTTATTTTCCAAGCTGATCCTGTGGCAATGTGCTGCTATGGCGATGTTATTCCTGTTCTCGATTTAATCCCTTTATCGGCGCCCGCTGCAGCTGCAGAAGCGTCGGGATGGGCTTTGCTCTCCTGCATGAGCTGGAGCACGACCGCTTTCTGACTTAGACCGCTCTCCGGACAAACCGTCACCGTGCCTGGGTGCTGCCACACATCCAAGCATCCGCAGCCTACAAACACGTGGTCTTTTGGAGGTCTTGCCGGTGCATTAGCATTCGTCTTATTTGGATGTGTTCAGTCTGTCCTGAAAGTTGCTTAAAGTGATGCTGAGGAAAAATTTAATTTATAGCCCTATTCTTTTAATCTTGGTCAGCCAGATTTTTTCAGACATCCGTTTATTTCTTCTTGTAATATATTAGACGGAGTAACAGCACCAGAGTCAGCTTCAAGGCAGCAACTCACTTGCAGGGGTTCTGCTGACGTTTATAAACTGATCCTATTTCTTTCTTGTGTTTTATGTTATCAGCTAAACCTGTCGACTTAAATTATTGCCTTGTAACCAAATCACAGTTATCTGTTATTCTGTTATGCGTACGTTTCTAAAGCTCTATACCTATATCAAGCTTCACAGAGGTTGAAAACAAGACGATAAATAAATAAACAAATGGAAAACAGACCACACTTCCACCACACTCACAATTAAGGCAAGAATCAAGCGTGTTATATACAGGATACCTAAAAGCTGCTGTGCTGAATATGCATCATGTAGTAATATACAAGTAACCGCCTCTCTCCTCCTTTTCTAGCCCAACCAAATGACCAGCCATGTTTCCTCACTAAATGAGAAAGGTCTCATCCTGCTCAGCCCCGTTCCAGTACATTATTCCAGTTAGTACTGGCCACAAGGGGGTTTGCATCTCTGTACAGGGACAAGGCTGAGCCCCAGCTCACTACTCAGCAACAGGCAGGCATTAAAAATAACCAGGGAAGTTTTACATCATACATAGACATGCAAATCTCATACGAAGATCAGACAACAACTCACTGCTCCTGGCTGCTGCTTCCCCATCCCCTAGCCACCCCTCCGACACCCGAGCTGCCACCCATCACCCTGCCCAGCAAGAGAAGCCCAGGAGGGACATGAGACTCTCCCCCTGCAGAAACACCTCCTGGCACCACTTTGTCCCCGATGGCAGAGAAGTCTTCCCCCAGGAAGGCTTCTGCAAACAGAAAAAAGGGTGATCCAGAACCCCTGGTTTCTCCCTGAGTGTCCTCGTTTGCCATTGAGAAAAAAAATAAAAAAAAGCTATTAACGGTGTGAACACAAACCCCAGATAGGAGTCAGTAACCAGCTTTGCAGTTCTCAGAAGTCACCTTGGTATCCGAGCAAGCGTCAGATAGCATCCACCTTCCTTTACTCTTTGTTTCTCTCGGCACAGGGAGTGAGGGGAAAGGGACTTTCTTTCTAACACAGCCAACAAAAGAATCTGCGAATCGATACGTGAATGTTCCCAGCAAAACAAACCGGCAATGCTGCAATATTAAAAATAATAAGGCTGCACAAAACTGACAGAGCATCCACAAAAAGTTATCTGATGGCACCATACCTACTCCTCTAATAAAATAATGATTAAAAAAAAAAACAACACGAGGAGACAAATCCCAGGAGACAGCAGAGCTCCCCTCTGCCACATCACTGGCACCACTGACTCTAGGAGCCACCAGTGCCCCGGGTGGGTAAATGGGAGACGCTGGGGCGTCACGTGCTGGGCGTGCACAGGGGGACACAACTGCCCTGGCACTCACCCAGGCTGCCGGCTCCTGCCGCAGGCTCTGCCTGGGGAGAGGATGGGATTTCACATGAGCATGGCGCTCTGGCTGCACAAAGATGCCGCCTGTTTCTCACGCCAAATGCTGGGCTTGGAGGAAAAGAGAGGAACCAGCCGTGCTCTGACTCTGGACTCTCTGGTTAGCGCTGTTGAGCAAGGAAGCAGCAAAGCCTGGCTTCTTTTTTGCTTTTTTTTTTTCCCCCTATAAGGGTGAGTCATACCACTCCTTGGATTGCTTGTTATTTCAAAACAGAACATTTTTACATACAAAAGGAAGAGAAGATGCATAGAAGACACAGGTCAAGAAGAGATGGATTACTGATGGGAAGAGGAAGCCCAGAGCCTGAATCTCATTTTGCTACTTCCTGCCCCTTTTTCACTCATCTACAGTCTTTTGCCAGTCTTTCTGGCACTCACTGCTCCTCCCAATTAAGTGCCACCAGAAAAGGTCATTAATATGCTATATACCACCTCTTCAGACAGCTGGTGGAGAGGTTTAACAGCATCAGGCCTGGAAGCTCCCCCGCAAAGCTGCTCCAGCATCCCCCGGTGTTTCCCACCGTACCTCGCCCGCAGTGCAGGTGGTGAGGAAGCTCAGACCCCTGTGTCCACATTTCAAGTAGAAACTCCTAGGAGCCTGATGAAATGCTTTACAAAGCCACTTTGTGTGCATCTCCAACTGCCATTAGTTCTGTTTCATCTCTGACTTCTGCTGGGAAACCACAGCTGCCTGTCGAGCGCAGCACATCCTTGGAGAAGCACCGTCCTGGTCACTGCCCAGTGCTCCTGGATTTCGCAGGTCCACACCATCAGCCACAGCAGGAGCTCTAATTACCTACTGTAATTAATTATAGAGAAAACTCTTCTATAATCACTGCACGGTTGCCATGTACAGGAACTGTTCCTTAAGCATGTGCTCGCAGTGTCTGTAGGGGATAAGAAGCTGGATGAACCCCTGATGTGACCCACCGCGGCCAGTCCCATCGTGCCACCTCTCCCAGTTGCTGCCTGCCTCGGGGCTGAAGGCAGCCACACTGCTTCTGCCTGCAAATGGAAAGTCCTGCTTGGTGTCAGGCTGGTTTTATCACTGTTATTTTGTCTTATCATTGCCCCTCCATATGGACAAAGATCCTACCAACAAGGATAAAGAGACGTCCTTCCCTTCCTGGGATTACAGAGGAAACCACAAGAGAGAAGTTTTGTCCTTACAGCACAGACAAACACTCAAACTGCCGTTTTCTTCTGCCCGCCCGAGCACGCAGACAAATACTGAGCAGGAAGGGCCTGATCCCTAGATATTCAGCTCTGAGCAGCAGCTCACACCACTGTCTTCAAGAAACGCCCAAATGTGATGAATTGTCAAGAGACGGAATGAACAGTTAAAAAAACCCCTCAAAGTCAAGGATGTTTCACGTAAGACACTTTAGTTGGTTAGTTTATCTGACAAATCTTTTATATAATACTCCACGCTATGCCAATAAATATCCTGCAATTTGACCTGTCAAAATGGTGATGTCTAAATGACATCTTCTCCCACACCGATTTTGCTCCACGCTGCGGCAGAGCAGGGACAGAAGCCACCCGAAACGCTTTCAAGCTCGCCAAGAGCCAATCTGTGCTCAGTTCCACACCCAGCGCTGCTGCTGGCAGCAAAGCCATCCCCGGGAAAACCCCCAAATCACCGCACTGATACATCCCCCCACACAGTGCCACCATCTCTGCTCCCGCCCAGGCTCCTCCTGTGTCCCAAAGAAGCAGCACTGCTTTCTGCTGGACTTCAACCCTACTCGAACGGGGTGCAGAGAAAGGGCCATTTCCATTCCAGTTCCTTATTTAGCAAGAGAGAAGTGACTTACCAGTGCTTGCTGGGCTACGGTTTTCCTACGGCCAATGCCACAGAGATCATTGCGTGGACTCAGGGCGCTAAGGGCTCCTCACAACCAGGATTACAGGGAGACACATGCCCGCAGGAGACCTTGGGAGACCTTTCTTTCTTGCATCCTATGATTTTTAATGCCAACTGCTTGCTTGCTGCAGTGATAACAATGTCTTTAAACACCATCCATCAGGCCTACAGCTCAAACATTTGTTTATCTGAAAAGGGTTTCAGAGCCACTCTTTTGTCCTAGTGCTGAGAGGTCTTCTCTGTAATTTGTTTCCCTCGGCAGATATAATGAAAACGTTGCTTAAATTACTCCAGAATCAAATCCCTCCTTCCGTGATTTGATCTGCAGCTAGCGGAGAACAAAGCGTCGCAAGGAAGGGGCTTTCCACTAAGTAATACTTGGTTAGACATGCAAAAGCATCGGTTAAATTTGGACACTCGGTTGGACAACCCCTTACAAATGCCAATTGAAACCAATCCAGCGCTCTCCCACAGCACCGGTATTTATGCTCTCTCGATTGATCAGCAAGCGCCGGGGGCCGCCAGCCCAGTTATTCAAACCGGCGGCACCCCGTGAGGACCACAGCTCCTAACGCCTCTTGCCAAACCCACCTGCTGCCTGTGCTTGGCTTCGCCTCCGGCAGAGGCAGGCGAACCCGGCGGTGACAGGCGACGGACCCTGGTTGACGCTGTCGGAACAGATCCGTTTAACTCACACCTACCACCGCAAGCGGCCAGATTGTTCTGCACGTAGCCCAGCCTCGTGCAGGGGCACGCACAGAGCTGAGCTAGCTGCCTGCCTAAAAACCCACCCAACCTCGACTCCCTCGTGGTAACGCAACCACCGAGGACAAGAGAGCCGGCTGTCACGCGCAGGGCAGAGCACATACCCCCTGCGAAGTGTCTGCCACCTTCCGGGGTGCTCTGAGATAGTAAGCAATGGAAGCGAAGGTGGATGCTAGCGAGGTGCCTGGGGAGGAAGACTCTTAGGGAAGGCTCAGGAGAGGACATATGGTGCCTCTCTGACGGGAGTCGCTGCTGTAGCATCTGTTGATATATCTTCTGCTGCTGCCAATATAGAAAAGCTTCATATGGTGAAGAGCTCCTTGCAACAAGTGCTTCTGCCCTTCCACCTCCCTCTCTGCGAAGGCTTCTCTCTCACTTGCGCTGCAACAGCAGAAAATACACCAGGAAAAAAAATAATAGTGTGGAATGAGGAGGAAGGGTTACCCTTTTGTAAAATTGGCAAAAACACATGTTTTCACTTTATAAGCAAAGCTTTATCTCCAGCTTTGAGCCAGTCATTTCTTATGCATTACCACAGACCGTTGTTTGCAGCATGATGCATGTGCTTAGTGATTCAATACGAAGCACTTAATTTATTTCCTCCTCTGATATTGGGCTCGATTCTGTGAACTGTAGCAGTTTAGAGAGTTTAATCCCACAAAGGTCTGGGCAGCAGAAGAAAAGTGGAGATCGAAGGTGCCCAGCCACACTCGGATTATTTCAGCTATCAAACGGCATGCTGGGCTGCAGGGACACCGCAGTGACCTTTGTCTCACCATGTCGTCAAGTCAAGATCCAAGAGAAACGTTATTTACAAAAGCGAGTTTTAATCCCTCTCTGGCTCACTAAGTTATTTATCCCCAACCCTACAGTAGTTCATAATGTCACTATTAAATAATTGTCATCCCACAGGTGTATTTGTTACACTAGAAAGCCCATCTGGGACGCTGAAGGCTTATCTACGTTCAGAGAAGATCAATGCAGAACATAGGCAGAGAAGGACGAGGGGAACAACCAGGAGAATTTAGAACCTGACAAAAGGAACTGAGGATGACATTTATCCTGCCAAATTTTAGGCATCTAATACCTTTTTGAGCCAGGCACCATTGGCTTCTTTACTATGACAGAGATTAACCTCCAGAACATCATCAACCACAGGTGCCTTCCACATCTGTTGCCCTCAAAGAGCCTCTCTTCCTCTCTCCAGTGACTGTTGAGACGACCACCACAGATGAAACTAAGGGCAGAGAAAAGCACCCCCAAAGAACTCAGCAACACGGAGACATGGAAAGGACGCAACTGCTCCCTAGGGAGGGATAATCCGTCAGGACCAACACCAGCGTGAAAACCAGGAGGTGTAAGCCGGCCATGGTTAATCTGTGGTTGGAAATGAGGAGCTGAAGCCTAAGACCATGCAATAGGACAAAAAAGGGGCAAAAAAAGAAACTATTATCAAGGGGAGGGCTGGGAAGCTCAAGAAGGGGACTTCACAACCAGGTCTCAGTGATCTCTGTTCCTGTCCTCAGCTTCTGTGTTTAGAACTCGATCAAGGCTGGAACTGGAAAGATAAGACATGTACAACAGAGGAAACCCAAACTCCCTTCTCCCAGCTCAGGCTATCACCAGGAGTGTTTTGGGACATGCTGTACTGGTGGCAAGGCGTGCATTATTGACTCGGATCGCATCTCTACTCGATGTGTGTCCAGCTGGCTCCTTGCACACTTTCACACCAGCAGCCACAGTAACATCCCGGCACCAATGTTTCCCAAGCCCAGAGCACCCACCAGAGCCAGGAGAGCCCAGGTCTGCAGACGGTTGGACAACACTTCTGCAGTGCAAAGCTGAAAGGTGCCTGATCCGAACCGCCTGGCTGCGAGACAGCAGAACGTTTTGGAGAAACCTGTCTGCTAGCTACCCTGCCAAGCTATAGCAAGAACGAATTTGAATAATAAAAGCTGGAACACGAAGACGCCTCGGAGAGAGCGTTGGTATAGTGCTTTCCTAAGCTTCAATTTAAAGCCTCGTTTCTATAGCTAATGCAGCCGTAAGGGACATTAGCCTAATTTTTGTCAAGAGAACTTGTCAACACTGCAGTATTTAAGACAGATGCTAAGGACTTGTTTTATCTTGCAGATAGATCACTGAGAAAGAAAGTAGTTGTGCCACACTCGGTTCACAGGAAAATAAATCGACATTCTCCCTGGGCCTAATCAGGGGACGCTGTTTTATAACACCATGCGTGCGACAGCCTCACATTTTATCAGTGCACATACTGCAGCTGAGATCGGATCCAAATCCACCGTGGGGTTAGATAAGGGAACCCACGGGGAGGTGCTTTAGATGGGCCATCGCTGCAGATGGGTGCCTAGGGACACAGAGCTTGTCATTTCCCTTCCACAGATGTGCAGAAAAAGATTTGGGCCAAATCCTGAAGGGTTGGGTCTTTCTACTCACGGTGCTCACCAGCTGAGCCACAACCAGTGGACTACAATTTCACAGCTAAGGGGAGAAAACTGGCGGTGGAGGTAGAGAATTGGCTTTGACTCCTCAGAGGTTTAGGTAGGACATCGAAATTGCCTGGCCCAATTTTGAGAGATGCTCCATGGGTGAGTCAGCAGAAAGTGAAGAAAAGAGAGGCTGTACCCTGCGTCTTTAGAAAAAAAACTGTTTGCATGATCCTGCCCCCATCATAACTCACTTTAAAGAATTAAAACGTTCCCAGGAGCCTGGGTGTGTTAATGCTGGCACGACTTCACGCTTCCCACATGCCAGCCTCAGAGTTGCAACAAGTCCAAGATAGTAACGCTGGTGCCGTGGCATAAAAGTGAGTCCAAGACTTGCAGCTTCCTCACTGCAAAGTTGAAAATGCTCTTTTATTTGCAGTTGTCACTCAGAAGTAACAGCACTATAACCTTGGCTTTGGAACAGAAATCGGCTTGCAGAGGAAGCCTGCGGGAGCGTGACCCTGGGCTGCGGACTCGTGGGCAGGAGGGTGGCTCTGCTCTGCTACGGATTCTGCACTCACAGAGGAACTAAATCATTACAACGGCCAGAAATGTCCCTCGGGAAGGAAATCCTCTCAAAGATAAATCAATAACTCGCTGTCATTTTAGCATGCAGACAGGAGAATTTACATTGCCAGGAAGGCTGAGAGCTCTGCCACGGAGACAGAGCCACAGCAGCATCAAACGGCCCTGCAGCGATCCTCTGCGCAAGAGCTCAGGCTCTGGGTATTTATTGCAACGCCAGGAGCCTGGGCTCTGCCGTGCCGGGACCTCTACAGACCCAGAACGAACCGCAGCAGCAGGGATGTGGTAGGGCAAGGCTCCCTCGCGATGAACCTACCTTTCCCCAGCTGCGTCCCAGCTGCCCTCCTCCACAGCGGCGTGGCTGCTCTCTGCAGTCGTGGCAGAGCTGGCAAACGCTCCTGGATCTCACAAGACGTGCAAATATGAAGCGTGAGCTAAAACGAGCACAGGAGTACAGGGGGGAGTGCTACAGCCACAGCCTTCACCCCCTGGCCAGGGTTACAGGGGTTCCCACCAGCCAAACCAGCTGCAAAATAAGGCGAGACAGTGATCCGCCGCATCACGCTGTGATTAATGAGACTGCAATTTACGTGATTATATTAATGCAAAGTACACTTGGACCAATAAGTTCAAGGAAACTAATGACACTTTACAGCGCAGTTCAATGCTAAGCAGTAACTCTGGCAAAGAGGGGAAAAAAAAAAAAAAGGACCCTAATTATTCAGTAGTTGTTCTCCTCCCAGATTCTCAGGGTCAGCTTGGAGGAGAAGGTGGCCTGAATTATATTTTCGTTTCCAGAACATCAACAGAATTACTAACTAAGTTCCAGCGGCAAGGTCAAAGCCTGCCCATAGTTATGCATGCCATCGCCTTCCCGACTGCCGGCTCCAGCAAGCAGCGGCACCGCTGGACCCAGGAATATCTCAGGCTGCCCGTGTCCTCTGCAAGCGTGTGCAGAGCACCTGTACTCTGTGCTGCTCCTCCTGAGACACAGTACCAGTGCTTCTGTCACCTCTTTGCTCTGGTCCCCAGCATGGATGGATAAACTACAACAACTAAACCCTTAGAAGCTAAAACTGACCTCCCTGAAGCACAGCATGTTTTATGTGTCTAGGAGTTGAACCTTACTGCAGATAAGCCCGAAATGCAACACCCCAATTCAGCTGGCAGCAATTTACTGCATACCCAGACCACCCTCACACCGCTTCTTGTTGCGACCAAAGCCCTCAGCAGACGGGGAGCCTGCGCTGCCAATGCACAGCAGGCTTGGAAGCAGCGCGCCTGCAAGCAGGTCAAGCAACAAGCATGTCCGTACCTGCCCATAGATCCATGGAGTGGGACTGCTCACCACCCTGCTTCACAAGAGCTTGAGGCACGTGCAAACCCTCCTCACACAGAAAACTTCTGTTGCTGCTCTTTCTCCTTCGTGCTTTTAGGACTTGCCATGTGCGTGCACACACACACACGGTTCTCTGTCCTCTTCAGTATCCTCTTCCCCTGCTGCACCCACCTGGAGTAACGGATGCACTTTGGAGTGCCTGTGCTGGGCACTCCTCACGCCTTCCTTTGGTCCCAAGCAGCTCTCAAATAGATGTGCCCATGCTCCATCAACGCTGACGTGCTCTGAGCGCCTATATCTGCAAATCCAACTTTACAGCACTTACTGGTGTTTCCAGACTATTTCAAGTTGGGGCTCTGGGCAACCTGGCCTAATGGAGGGTGTCCCTGCCCATGACAGGGGGGTGGAACTAGATGATCTTTGAGGTCCCTTCCAACCCAAACCAGTCTACAATTCTATGAGACTTGGACTTTGCACCTGATCTGTTGACAAAGCCGACCCAAGGGGCAACGTCGGAGCTCATGTCAACGCTGATCCAAAGAGCTGAAGATGCATTATGACCACTCCAAACAAAACCAGGACAACCCACTACACTTCTACAATACAGAACACAAAGCTGCCCAAGAAGCTGTGGCAGAACAACTTTGCGAAGGCAACACAAAAGAGAAGACCTCACAAGTGTGCCGCCGTGTCCGATATAAAAGCAAAATCAAAACCGTAATTAAATGAATGGTCACAAGTTCGGTGTCTTAAGATTGTACTACTCACAGGCTACAAGCCAGCAAAGCCCTCGTGGTACCTCCCAGGCTCAGCAGCGGCATCCTGCAAGACGGAACGTGCGAAAAAGCCAGCTCGGCGATGATCAGGAAGACATATCCAAAGTAATCCGTCACATGGCAATCTGCGTGCACCCAAATGTCCCGTGACACAATTAGAAATCAATAGCAAGACGCAGAAACCCTCAACCACACAGTAAAATATAAAGACCACTTGTAATATTGATTTTAAAAGTGCCTCAGAGAAGACAGTTGCGAAGGAGCCTGAGAAAGCAAAGCGAAATGCCTGAATTGAAGCCTTTTTTTCCTCAAAAAGACATTAATAATGGATTTTCAATGCAAGAAGAAAAACTGAAACCCACACCAGATTTTCCTGGTAATAACAGCTTTCTGCAAAGCCCAACTATTAATGTAACAGGGACGTCCGTCAATCAAGCACACAGAAAGTACTTTGAGAGCTAAAAAAGGAGCAAGCAAACATCTGCTTTTGGCAACTTAAATTTTGCCCTTAAGCACAAGGAACATAATAAATTATTGGAAGGTTTGGCTTGAACTTATTTTCTTCCATCCTGGAGAGCTAAATGCTGAGGACTGGGGTAAAGGTACACAAACACGCTGCTGCCGTGATTTGTGCTTGACAAAAAAATGGGACGAACGGACACAATTGCATTTGTAGACTGAGGAACTCTTGAAAAATGTCGGTGCCGCTCTCAGCACCAACAAGGCAACGAGGTCCCGACAGCAAACAAGTGGCAACACCCACAGAGAAGCGACAGTGAACTATTCTTTGAGCCCGCAGCTTCAGCAACCACCTTTTTTGTTATTAAGGAAAGTCTTGTGAATCCTTCTCCACCTTCAGCCATCCTCAGCAGGTACCGGGTTGGGGTGACAAGGCATGCAAACTTGCTCCGAGATGACAGCCGCATCCCTCCTCGTTACGGCTCTTCTTTTCCCCTTGCCGCACACTGCCCGCAGGAGGCTGCGGTGATTAAGGCAGGTCATCAGTGCCTGCGTTTCTCAGTGCTCTCATCAAGCAATGCTTCGCATTTCGGGTCCATCCACCCAGATGAGCACTGACTGGGGTGTTAGCAGCAAACCTGAGGAAAGCTGGATTTACACCAAAAAACCCAGGTGCCAAAGAAAGTAATTGGGGTGCCCCCATGCCTCCAATATTTCCTTTTTTTTAAAAACACAGTAGGTCAAAACAAGTGCTGGAGATAATGAACAGAATCTACTGATTCAACCAGAAGCTGCAGGCATTGCTGCAACTAAGTCTTAATAAATTCTGAAGAGTGACACTATAAAATGACATTATGGAAGTGTGTATTTATTGTCTCCCCATGCTTTCTGTATCCAAGGTACAGCATTACACTTAATAACAGTTTTTCTCCCCAGCTGCCAGTGTTGCAAATCCTGCCTGACACCTGACAAGCTAACGGTTGGGGTTCACCCCCCCCAAATACACACATCTCCACCCGATATAAAGCTTTGGTGGCATGAACAGGGATAAATGATTAAACCAACGCCACCGAGGCGATGCACAGAAGAGGGCACGGTGTCTTCCTCGTCTCTCAGGTGTGCAGCTCCACAGGGCTCACTGCGATGCAGCAGGAGGGTGTTTTTGTCACTCCTCTGCCAACAGAAGCGATGCAGACAAGGAGCAGCCGCTGCAGGAAGGAACCTTCACACACAGCCATGTTTCAGAGCAGAAACACGGCAAGAACAGCCGAGTATCGCTGCCACAGTCCGCCGGAGTGCTGCACCACAGCCTGTGCTGGCAGAGCAGCCCCGCAGCGAGCTCCTGCCCGGTGCTGCAGCAAGCTCTGGGCAAATCCTTGTGGAGAACCAGGTTGAACCAGAGGTCCTCTGGTTCCACATGCCAGAACTGTGGGAAATCTCCCCTTCCAGGGTTCCCAGCTCAGCTACCACTGCGATGTGCACTCCAGTGATCCCATAGCCCCTGGATACAATCTTTCTCAAGCGTGGTCTTCATAGAGTGTCTTGTTTTACCTGTTTGTGTAGTATTCCTAAGTCTGCAAGAAAATCACCTTGGCACTCATGCTGTCCACGGGCAGTGCCTTGCGTTGCGGATAGATACTTGACAGGGATAAAGATGCTATTGTCCCACCCCGGTCTGCATCACCTGCACTGCAGGGGGGACAAAAGAAATCACATGAACCATCTCTAGTCCACTTCAAGGGGAAAAAAACCAAAACAAAACCTCACACACAGAGATCAGTTTATCAAGTATAGCAGAGAGCAAAGAGTAAAAATAGTCAGTGTAGGTGGTTTCACCCAGCCTGAGGATCTTTGTTGGAGTGGATAAAGGAGAGCACATACATTTCCTCCTCATAAAGCGGTTGCATTAACACCTCTGACTGACACAGCCCTTCCTCCTCTCCTGCTTGCCAGCAAGACTGGGCTTTCCCCACAGACGGCAGGGTGAGGTACAAGCTCTCCTCTGCTCCTCCTTCAGGACATGTCTTTTCCACTTCAGGATACAATCCAAAGGTTTGGAGAGCATCTGAAGAGATCAAAGTGGGTGGAAAGCTGATAAAACAGGGTTCAAGTGAAAAGCCTCTTGGCTTATCTTCCAGCAAAGGCTCTGGTCCTGCAGGGCACCTTCACTCCAGCCCTGCTGGACACACAACTCCCCAGTAGCTGGTCTCAGTCATCACTTTCTGCTGCCTCTCTTCAAAGAAGTCTCCAGCAACTCTTCCCATGTTTGCTCCATTCAGGTTTCAGCTGATGTTAGCAAAGGGGGAACAGTCAGCATCACCACCAAGGTCTGCAGCTCCCTGGGGAGCCCACCACGAGATCCTCTGTCTTAACAAAGGTACTGCCATACAGTGTCACAGACTGGTTGAGGGTGGAAGATGCCTCTGGAGATCATCCCATCCAACCCTTGCTCAAGCAAGGTCACCTTGAGCAGGTTGCCCAAGACTCTGTGCAGCTGGGTTTTGAATATCTCCTAGGATGGAGGCTCTACCACCTCTCTGGTGGAGTTGACCTCCAGCATTCAAGCACCCTATAGTAAACCAGTTTTTTCTATGTTTAAGTAGAGTTTCTTCTATTTTAGCTTTCACTGTCAAGGTCCCTTTGAACAGCAGCCACTCCTCCCAGGTTTGTGTCATACAGTCTGTAAATACTAAGCCTTCGCAATTTGCCACCTCGTTACAGCTCTAGTTAATTGAGATACAGAGAGGTCTAGTCATTTCTGTATGTTATCAAGTGCAGAACAGTGAGATAACTGTAATTAGGAGCAACCTGGATAACAGGTTAAATGATAGTATAATTAATGAAGAACAGTTGGGCTTTGTTTCAAATAAGAAAAGCAGCAGATAATATCAAAATGTAAATGCATCTTAAAATAGTCTCAGTGATAACTTAAAGGTGCTTTTAGAAACACCGCCAGACAGAAATGGAAAGGTTTCGCTTGGGCTGAATGACAAATCCTAAAAATAAAACCTGGTCTGGGGTTAAAATGTAAATTGTTGATTAGATCTATTTATTCACACCCTGCAGTGACGGGAGAGACATACAGCCTAACGTTCGGGGTTTTTTTTCTTTTACTTTGCAGGAGCATAGGCACAATCCTGTTATTGCCGCTTGCAAGGTCTTTGCAACCCTGGGAGATCTCCAGCAGAAGAACAGAAGAAATACCAAGTGACAGACTGCATACATTAATTCAGTATTCAAATAACATCCTGTTGCAAGTGAATGACCCAAGCAAAACTTCCTGCAGTCTTAAGGAGCAGGCAGAAAATCAGGAGAGAGGAAAAAAGAATCTCTGGACTGAAGAAAGATCTTTTGAATCAGAAATGTTATCCTTAATTAGAATTTCCAACACCACCGCGCCTACTCCTTCCAAAATGTAAACACGTAATAAAAAATTAAACTTGAATATAGTGTTGTAAGAGTTCTTGCAATAAATGGGAATTAGTTCCACTGAACATCAAGACAGACCCAAGGAGATTACATTTCTTTCCCAAGCTTATGCTGGTAAAGCAGAGCTGAAAAAACAGAGATATATTTATTTTTTAACTCAGAAGCTTCCTTGAGATGCTAAAGGAAGCTGTTTCAGTAAAGTGGAGACATTTGCTTCAGTGTGCGTTCCAGTAAGAAAGAATGCAAAACAAGCTTCTAGACCTCAAGAAACATCAAACAGCTTTTTTACTTTATGTCCCCAAATCATTGCAGATTCTAAAACGAATGGAGGGCAGAGATCAGAGACAATGTCTCACTAAATCAGGACAGCATGATGGATATTTAGAGTTTGCCTCAGAAGAACAAGGTGCTTTTAAGCCAGAATGGAGGAGGCAGAGCACATGGCTCTGAAAAGGGGTTGTGGAAAAAGATCTGTTGCTAGTGTGACCCTATAAATATATGGAAAAATTAAAAAACAAACAAAAAAGCTGCAGCCCCATCAGAGTAAGAGCACTAACTTGCAGGCATGAACTGTGAAATAGTCCTCACAGGAGCCATTTGACTGCACACTGGCAGCCTGAAAAAAAAAAAAAAAGAAAAAAATATCCCACTTTGTGCTCACCCACCTAAAATCAGTTTTGTAGAAATATTAGTAAGCACGTCTTAGCTAAGACTGCAGGAAGGAATGGCCAGAGCAAGACCATGGGGAAAAATACTTTCTTCCTAATTATGAACAAGATAACACTGTGAAACTGTGTCTTAGTGATGTACACGATCTAGACTGAACTCCAGAGAAAAGGAGGGTTTAGCTCCCAGAGCCATGCGTTTTGTAACAGCTGTCAATACACACCAGGGACCAAACACACAAGCTCTCAGAGCGTACGGCCGCATGTGTGTCTTGGGAAAAGGGTTCGGAAATGGTCATTCTGGCCCCAGGCTGTACGGCACTGTTGTTCTGTGTGGGCTAAACAGCACTTCTGCTCCCAGAAACTTTCAAAGAAAGCAGGCAGTCTGGATGCAGAGCCAGTGATGCTAAAGGGATGGATGTGGAAGGAACTGGAAAGACGGTGCATCAGCAAATGAGATAAAATACAGGAGAGCGGTCTGAAAACACAAGGTCTGCATTACATCAATAGGTCAGGGATTAATTTATGAAATTACATAATAAAATTGCAAATGTAGAAAAGCATGAACTCTGCAGAAGGCCTGACCTCTAGAGCTAACTGCCAACCTCTCCATGAGCGTGTGGTCAAACACGTGCCGCAGCCCCACGCCCTAGGAGCAGCGCTGCTCTGCCGTCACACCACGGCCAGGGAAAATAATTCCCAATCCGGCAAAATAACTGCTCTGGGAGCCTTCTGTCACCAAAGGAGAGAGAAGGACCACTTTCCAAAGGTGATGAGGAGGCCCTGAGCTCTGCTGGCACAAGGAAGCTTCCCCCACAGCTCAGAGCTCACGGTGTGCAGCAGCAACCTTTCCACTGAATGGCTGCAGCAGGCGCTGGATGATTTGCCTGATGCCCAGCATCCATGATGGTGTTCTGGGGGAAATTCAGCGCCTTCCTGGCCATGGAAGCAACCTCCAGAGTTTCATGGGGATGGAGATCTGACCCGCAGCTAAGCAAGCCCACATTGCAATGCCCACAAAACAAGATCATGTGTTTGAAGTGTGAGGGAGTCGCTCTGATTATATTTGGTCAAACCTCCAGAACTATTTAAGTGATTCTGGAACCCAAGGCACACTTTTTGAAAAACACTTTCCCGTAACAACTGGTAAAAATGCTGGAGCCAAGGTCCTGGTATGGCTTGCTTGCTCTGGAGGGAAGAGGGAAGATATTCAGACTGGAAATTCAAGATAACCAAGGCTATATACACTTCCCCAAAATGTTTTCCAGGAGGGAAGACATTTTTCTTCCAAAGCACTGTTACAAGCTTGAAATAAATGCACAGACTGTTAGATAAAGACAGAGATTAAAATAGGCCTGTTATTAAATACCTCTTCTTTAATGAGGTTCATCCTTCTAAACAGTCACATGAAAGTTATTAACGTTATTGCAGAAAATAGAGCATGCTTGCACATAAAAACCATAGCAAGATATTCCTCATCACCCAGCACACATTTAAGCATCTCTCAGCAGCATCCCTGGCTTGGCAGGAAGAAGATAAAGGAGAGGAATGAGAGATGTCTCTGGAAAACCGTCTCTCTTCTTTCAAAGCACTTTTTCCCCTCCGAACAGTGTAAATTTAACCATATGAATGATTCCCACTGCTTACGACTACTGCAATACAGCTGATACGCTTACTCTCTTCGCTAATGCTACATTTAACGTTATACCACCACCGGAGCATCATTAAAGCCACGTTTGAAAATATTTTGAAAATGCAGCCTAACTTCCTCCTGTTGCACAAAAAATCCCCTTGACTCTCAAACACCTCCCTCACCCGGTTTATAACCACTTGTAACACACCGCGGAGCACGGAGTCATATGCACAGCGAGCAGGAGTCACAGCTTGTCTCATGTGAAAATACAGCATTACACCCTTGTTTCGGTTATGCCCAACATCCAAGCCCACGGCTACGTGTTAGCAAAGCTGCAAACTTTTCTCTCGGCTGCTCAGAAGCATAATTAGGTTTTGACAGTATGTACCTCACCGCAGAAGACTTTTATAACCAGTTTGTTTAATGAAACCAGTAACACCACAGCCAGTAAGGGACAGCATTCATCATGTGTCACTGAAAACCCATCTCAGCCCCACTGTGCTCCTAAACCTGAGCAATCCAAGTAGTAAATTTAGAGTTTTTCTCACCAACACTGCTGCTGCCAGGATACCGGCAGTACTTGAAGTGACAGAAGACAACACAAGTTTTCTCTGGGTTTGGGAAAAAAGAAAAAAAACAACTGGCTCCCAGTTCATTTCACAAATGCTCAGTGTGACGTTGTCACGGACATGCTGGAAAAATGATGACTGCAAAACTTCCCAGGTCACGAAGAAGCAGAGAGGAAACATCGGGAACACACTCAGTCGGACCGGTGCCTGGCCAAGCTGAACACGTCCCACTAAGCACCAACCCCTGCAATTCTGCTTCATTAAAACCTGCAAATTAAGTGTACTGACACACAACAATCCATTTCTGCCCAGTTCCCAAGAATGATTTAGTACCAGGAACTATACAGTTCTGAGGTCTCACATTATTAAAATTTAAAAATATATATAACTGCATTTACAACACTCTACGAAATATATAATCAAAACTGCATTACTACACTTGTCAAATTAGAGGAGAGTGTTTTTTACAATGTGGGAGTATTTTTTTTTTTTAACATGCATGTTCAGTTACTGGCCTATAAATTTCTGTTATTTGCTACAGTTTCCCATTTCTTAGGGTGAATGACAAAGACTCTGCAGGTCTCTCCTTTCCTGGAAAAGGTCAGGTTTGTGTCCAAGGGCTCACTAACATTCACGACTCTTTCACGAGTGTTTCGACCATACGGCTCCGAGCCTACCATGCTCCCAGCATCACTTACACTGGCATCTCGTTGGGATGCTGGCAGCAGCTCCGTCCTGCTCACCGTGCAGCGCTGCAGCGCCCTTGTCTGCACAGCGAAGAGACAATTTGACAAGGACCAGGTGTGCATCCCCGGCGGGCGCCCTCTGACTTCCCAGCTCAGGGAAAATCCAAACGGATAACGCAGAGCAAGGCTGGAGACAGTTAACAGCACTGCCCTCATCTGCACAGCTGAGCCAGAGGGAAAGATGCTGTACAGACAGTATCTCCACATCCAAAAGCTGAATCCTTCAAACGCTCCCCACTCAAACAGAGGTTTGAGATACCTCCTGTCTGCACGCTCTCCGAGCATCTCCCGAGCAGGCTCAGTCCTGCCTCTTACCAAGAACAGGCAGGGAAACACCGTTATCCCTCTTACACGCATCAGGAGTACAGCACAGAGAATTTCCTTTGTTTTACATGTCTGCCATCCCACACCAGAGCCAGAAGCAGCACATGAAGCTTCAGCCCTGGCACTTTTGCCAGAGAAGACTTTCAGTGTAAGGAGGAATTAAGCACCAGCCAGTGTCAGGGAGACCACGCATCCTGCAATGCGAAGGTGAGAAGGCAAGGGAAGCCCACGGGGATGGGGAAGCTGAGAGAGGAGGGCGTGAAGACACACGGTAATAAACAGGAGGACAGGCACAAGGTACGTTTCAGATATTAAAAGCCTCATATGTGAGAGGTCAGGTGGAAAACAAGCAGAAGGAGAGCTACTAGTGGCCATAACTCTACCTCCAAGCACTGAACGTTTGCAATTGCTCTCGAGACGGCCTGGGCCTTCCTACCTGCTGTAATCACCCTGCAGCTCTCCCTGTTGCTGGCCAGAGAAGATTATAATAATTCTACAGCTGAGATTTTTCCCCTCTGCACATCACTAACAAGTAATTTTATAAAAAAAAACTGGACAAGAAGCATTTCATCTGGTATAAACGAGGTTTGTAAAATCCCATTTGCCTTCCTTCTTCATGCAAATCTGTGCTGATCTGATGAGGCTCCTATTTCCTGGATTACACACGTCAAGCCTTGCAAAAATGAGCATACCCTGGTGGTTTAACGCCGTATTTCACAGCCCTCTGTTGCCTGTGCTGACATAAATATTTCGGAGACCTGCTCACAACCGTTTGAGTTAGGTCTAGGTCACTCAGAAGTCAATGGTCTGGACTGATCATTAATTCAGCAATTAGCAGGAGTCAGCGCGGCTCAGGACATGCCGGTGAACGGCAGGAGAACGATACCCACCGACAAGGTGTAAGGAAATCCTCGCTGGCCACCACATCACCCACACGGGCTGTGGGACAGGCCCCAGCACAGGACTCCTGACCTAAGGGGTTCCTCCTGCCATTACCTTCTCCTCCCAGCTTTAAAACCCTCTTCTGGGCTTAGAGTAGCGCTGCCTCATTCAGCCGCTCAAGTCTCCTGAAAGACAAAGACTGGCAACGAAACTGGACCGAGTTAATCCCCATCCTGAGGCCTGTTCTTTCCAAAACCACAGCAGGTCCTTCAAAGCAGCTTCTGAAATTACCTCCCCAACGTGAATGCTTTATGAACTGTGTTTCATATCTGTAAAACCTTGTTTGTGCAGCAAACGAGACAGAGGAAGACCTGAGACAAGGATGAACAGCAAAGATAGCTACCGACAGAGAAAGCAGCCCGAGGACCCTTGGAAGCTGCAGCCCTGGATATTGAAATGCTAAGCAATGTATCATCAGCTCCCTGCTGAACATAAGATGGTTTCATCTTTGCAGAGGCAGCAACAACAGCATGCTCACATCAACTTCGCTCTGGCAGTTTGATCAACAGCGGCAGTCATGGCTTCTTATTTTTTAACTGCAATATAATTAGGCACTTATGAAAATGACTCTGAACAGCACAAATGCTATAGAGTAACGGCAGGTATCAGCACAGCGCTCTGCAAGCCAGAAGCTTAACCACAGCTAAAGGTACAGGCCAGTCAGGCTCCTGTAATGCACGCTCTGCCCAGCTAGATACTGAGACATGCTATCCAAATCTGAGAGAGATCCAATGCTGCAACATTTCCATCACCAATGCAAGATTTTGCTCCATTTCTCTGGCCTGCAAGGAGCTGCTCTGCACCAAGGAAGCCTTTCTGTGCCCCACTGTTGGTTCCTCTCAAACGGAAAGCATGCAGAGCAAATAGTAAATATTTTCATATTTCAGGGAGATGAGGTTCTCACTTGCTTCATCCAGATTTGGAAACTGGACACGTTAATTCCCAGCTTCAACCTGTCAGCTGAGAAACCTGCCAGCAAGTTTCTGCTACATCAGGGAGCAGGAAAGTGCTGCTGCCACGGGGGTGGACAGAGCCT
This sequence comes from Grus americana, assembly GCF_028858705.1. Classification (NCBI taxonomy): domain Eukaryota; kingdom Metazoa; phylum Chordata; class Aves; order Gruiformes; family Gruidae; genus Grus; species Grus americana. The sequence continues at coordinate 19,459,294 of NC_072865.1, forward strand.
GTCTGCAGATGCACTGCACAGCCTGGGCTCCCCGCAGTGCTGGTCGCTGCCGAGGAGGTGATTAACCCTCTTTTTCTTTCCCAGTTAAACCCTTGCCTCTCAGATCCTTTTTCTTAATCTTCACAGCGATGTCTTCTCAGAGGAGCCACTTCTGACCCTAATGTCGAGTGGAAAATGTGCTGGTCAGTGATGTGATTAAATGGTCAGAGCAATCCAACTTTCGATCATCATCATGAATGCTAAATGAACAGAGGGAAACAAGGTGCCCAAATAACAAAAGGAGGTAATTCCTGGGAAATGAAGCATTCATGTGCTCTAGGATGTTGCGTGGCAGATTTGAGGTCACCTACAGACGTGGAAAAAATGCTTTTATATGCAGAACCCCGAAGAAAACCGTCAATTTGACAGAGAAGACCATCAATGCCGTCCAATCCTTCTATTCATCTCTGTCATCCCGAAGACTCAGGAATCAGTATTTGGTTGCCATAACCAAGAGGCAAAGATCACCTTGAAAAGCGGTGGGATGTTTCTGTGTGCTGACAGACTCACCTCCATGCGCTTGCAAGAGCTTAACGTAAGCAGTAACAAAAGCAAGTCACCTCTGCTATCTTTCTCCAGAGAACTTCCAACTCACAAGGGTGCTATCACCTGGTAAAAGTGCATTCAAAAAGGAAAAAAAACATCAGAGGAAGCACAACTTCAAAAAAATTTCTGCATCTGTGGAGGAACAGATACGTGACCATGGGCATAAACAGCCATTTCGTGCAATCCCACTCGTTAAAACCCAAGTAGCCTGGAAGTTCCTATGGATGCCAACCAAGAACAGAGCAAAAAGCCCTGCAGATGTCTTCATCATTTCCTCAAATGATACAAAAAAAAGTAAAATAATGGAGCGCTGAGAGGACTTTCCAAGTAACGTATATCCTTTCTAACCGAGCCATGCCTGGTGCATTATTTAGTGCTGAATGAGAAACTAGTGAATGCCTAACAAAGTGTTAAAGGACTTTGTGAAGTTTCATCAACCTGGCAGAGGAGACAACTGATCTCCTTGCTTCCAGATTACAGGCGGCAGAGCTCTTAGGGTAACCGTCTCTCTCTGTTTGCATCCAGCTACCTCCAGCAGCTTGAAGTGTGCTCAAAGTGCAAGGAAGCACTTGATCAAAATCCAGCTCACATTGTAGACAGCGAGAGAACAGCCACACAAAGCTGCCTTACATATACAATAACAATTGGATTTGGTGGAGGGATTTGACAGGGTACAGGTTGATGACACTGCTGCAGTCTCGGCAGAAACACGGTTTGATGCAATTAGCAACAGGGAACTAGAAAAAACAGCAGAATAAAATTGGAAATACACGTATAAAAGATGAGCAACCACGGGACTGGACAGAAGCATAAAAATCCTGTGTTGAGGTCAGCAGAGAAACAAGATGAAACAGGAGTGTGACGGGGGGAAACGCAACTCTGAGCTCCCTTCCGCTATTCAGAATTGAAGATCTTGATTTCAAATCAAAACATTTGCTTCCCCAGGAGAGACTGGCCCCGTTTGCTGCAGGCATACAACATAAGACGGCATGGCAGCATCCCCGAGAGGCAGGCAGCAGAAAGCAAACTTTGGAGCACTGCGATGCGGTTCACTTTGGCCTCTGCTGGACACACGCCAGCCAGGACTCTGCTCGGCTATGAGCGAGTGAAATCACATCAGAAGACATGGGAAGATGCAGCACCACCGGATTAGACACGCTGCCAACGCCTGTTAAAGGACAGAAAGGCACGTCCCTCACGCAGCCACGCTGGCTGTTTCCTTGTCCTGTGGGTGAACAGCCTCCCCAGCATGGACCTGTGCTAGCAAGGGAAAACTGTCCAGGTCAGAGGCTGCAGGGATGGGCTCGTGGAGGCGGCGGGTTCCCCAGCCTTGCTTCGGGTAATACACACACTAAAAGTGCGAGTCACGGTCCACGCACAGGATTTCGCTTCAGAGAAACCCACAGGAGACAAAACCTCAGGCTGCCAGGGGGACAGTAAGGAAGACTCATCTTTCTGACATGTTTCCACCCAAATCTGCACACGCACCTGGAATGGGGATCTGCAGTGACCAGACAATGAGACAGGCCACCATTTAAGCCTTTAAAAGTATGAGTAACTGAAATTCTTCTCCTACAGCACGCTGTGAATGCTGAAAAGCTCCCCACTTCCACAAGCCCTTCCCTGTACACGCCCAACGTGGAATCGCTACAAAAATAAAGCGGAACAAGACACTCGAGCAATGGAGAAGGTGATTCCGAATAAAACCAGCAACGACGCTTATAATGACTGCAAGTATATACATATTCTGCATCAACAAGGGTGGTGGGGATCTGCCAGTCTGAATACTAAGCAGGGACACCACACGCCTTCCATACATAATGGTACAAAAATGGAATATAAGTATATACTGCAGCTTTCTGAAATTTAGGGGCTTTTGCTAGACTTTTATGTTATACAAAGATTTACATTTGGAAAAGTCATTCTGCTATATCTGGCAGAAATTTCAAGACAAATGGATCCCGTATTTATTCATTTAATGATAATACTGAGCAGAGGATAAAGCTCTTTTAAATTCAGAGCACTTTATAAAAATTAATTACTACTTAGTTCACCCTTCTGAGGTGGGAAGGTATAACACCTACATATACATGAGGACACCAAAGCACGAGTGGATTAAATACCTCGTCCAAGACCCCAGAGGCAGGCTTACTGATCATCCTAATTGCTGAAATATGTGTGCACACATGCATCTGTGTGTGTTTAAATGGGCTTATCCTCTCCAGAGCCTTTCCCAGTGCACGGGTTTTTGCAGCAGAGCCAGCCTGCTCAGCTGGTGTTTTCTTACCATATGTGTCCCATACACATCTAATGAAAGATACCAACCCAAAAAAAAGGGAAGAGATGTTTTTGTGGGATGTACTGATAGGGATAAAAGCTGCATTTCAAAGGAACATTGTTAAAAAGCTGTGTAGCGTTACATTGACAATCCTTAATCAGGTTGCCACCGAGCAGCATTTCACCAGCCCACACTGGAGCACAGCAGACCTGGGATGCCACGTGCCAACAAATGTTATAAAATCTGTCCCTTGACAAGCATACAAAGAGAGAAAGGGCTTCCGAGCTAGTGACAGAGGCACATCACCACCCGCAGCATGACTGGCAGCCCGCTCGACCTGCTCCAGTGAACTCAAAGCACTTTAGCAACCGTTCCCATTGCCAGCTGGTTTGGCGACGGTCTCCTGTCCCTGTACTGGGTCACTGGGTCCGTACCTCTGTCTGAACACCAGCAAAAGAACACATTGTCATGGGACAAACAGGTATTTGGAGTTCCTACAAGGCTTATGTCAGTGCTGTCAGGTGGGCTTTCAGAGGGATGCTATAATTAGTCATCAGCATGTTACCTGGACGGACGGTTTGCCACTGATGTGTGGGGTAAAACACTTCCAGGTCTTCAGGATCAGCATCATCTTCTGTTATCGGCTCTTTCCCACTGTCATCTTTTATGTCACTCTCTTCTATTTTTGTAAGGGCGAACTCCTTTCGGATAGAAGAGATTCAGCTCATTAGCAATTGCATCTGGGTAATTTAGTGCCGGCTGAGAATACAAAATTTTTCCCGTCGCCAGCAGATTTTTTTTTTTTTGACATCCGAGATTCTTTCCACATGGTTAAATTTAGATTTAAAGTATATTAAAGGTTAAACATGCATAACTACCATGACATTTGTGCTGAACAAAGCAATGCAGCTTATTTCCTATTCCAGTGCAGGCTGCAGGTTTAAAACAAGCTTTCACAGAGCCTCACCTATATTACGCTCAGAGCCAGGAGCTCTCACTATTATTAGGATTGTGTAACATTGTAAGACCCTGTTTTCCCTTGCCTAAAAATATGTCAAACTTTAAACTTTTTCAGCTGAAATTTTCCACACGAGTGGAACGCCTCAAGCGTTGGTTGTTGGTTTGTTGGGTTTTTTTTTTTTTTTCTTCTCTTAAATGCACTTATTTCAGGCTTGGAGAAGATTTCAGCTAAAATAGTTCAGCTATTTCCAAAATAGGACATGGGGAAAACACATCGAATTGCCCACATGATAAAAACATGAGCATCCTTTTCTTTACCCGTTCCTGGTGTCCTCCAAGTCTTTTAAAACAATGAGGCAGCGATTTAATCACCACCTACGTTGCAAGTGCAGCACGCGAATGGAAGAGGTGTGGTAGATCAGCGAGCACGAGCCGTATGACATTACACAAAGGAAAAAATGAGGATGAAAAGCAGGAAAAAAAAAAATCCTTGCTGCAAGGGAAACCTCGCTGTTCACTGGAATGTCTCCCTAGGGAGCTGGTGGGAGGCATGTAAAACTGCAACGGATAAAATTATTGAGAGGGCATAGTAAGTAACGACCTTGTACTATCTCACACCAGGCTATTAACTGCTTGGGAAGCAGGTCTTTGTTTGCTATTCTGGTTTTCACAGGAAACAGGTAAGCTGGTCCAGGCTAACCGTCCAGACAGCTCACTTTCTGTGGCAGGGAGTATTATCAGTTTTTGATATCGCCAAGAACGTCACTGCCGAATAATTTCAAATACCAGCCTATAGGGAAAGATTATTCCTAATTGTTGGCAATTAGAATAAGAGTTACAGCTCAGTTCATGAAGTGTTTTGATATTCATCCTTAGAACGTTTTCACGGGGGAAAAAAAAAAGATGACAATTAAGAGGTTAACTGGAAATTTTAGGCCATGTTCTGTCTTCACTTCTTCCACTTCTTGGAAAAAAAAAGCGTGCATATTTTCTGGCAGAATCTGGGTGCTTTGCATATAAATATCCATTATCCAGCAGAGGAGAGAGTTTCTGAGCGAGAGAAACGTCAGCCTGAGCAAAACACGTACAGTTACCAACAACAGTGGTAACACATGAAGATGGTTGACAAACCTATAGAATGTTTTTATTTTATCTGTCAAAAGGGATTGAAATTTCAGAAACGCATGGAAAAACAGAGCTTAACTCCTGCTTTCACTTAGTGCATCAGAAGCTTGAAATTTTTAAAATTATGACAAATGGTTAAAGCTCAGTAACAATCATAAACATAAAAAGCCAGGTTCTGCAGATGAAAATCAATGTTAGCATTTTCTGAGCCAAGACCCAACAGGACTAAAATAAATGAGTCAGAGCAGTTATTACTAAGCTTATTTACGCTGCTATATTATTATCCAAGAGGGACTTAACGATACAGGCCATTGTAAATTTACCAACAGCCCTCTGAGCGTTGTATCTGTTGAAACACATAATGGAGATGGCTGATGTTTACTGGCTCTACTCAAGAGAAGTGTCGTGGTCTGAATGTTCGGTAAGGGTAAAAGGATGTAACTCGGTTCATTTAAACGTTACTGCCACTGCTTGGCCCGCAATTGTTTTGCCATACCCCATTTTCATTAACATTTCTGGCAAAAATGGGCATTCTTCGTTCACATAGAAATTAGGTAGGATCCTTTTTGGTTTGTTTTCGTAATTAAAATAGTAGAAAGAGAGATGTTTTCTAAAGAACAATGGAAATTTCCTTACAGGCAAAAAGCCTCCTTGCTTTATGAGTCTGAAATAAACTGCTCTAAGCTGGAAAGCCTCAGTGGGGAGGGTGTGAGACAATCTGCAGTCTGTTTGCAATAAAGAAGGGACGTGGCCACCATGGAGCTGCTGTAGGAGGAGTGCAGGAAAAGGTGATGGGAGAGCTAACCGCCCATTGCACGAATCCTGTCTGAACCTCGGTGTCAGGCTGCCTGCCAGTTTGGGCACCGGGTGGCTGTCCCAGTGCTCGTTCTCCAGCTGACTATGCTTTATCTCCAGCCTCCTCCTCTCCCTCCCTGAAATAAAGACAAATTATCTCTTCTTTAAGTGACTCTGGGTGGGCCCAAGGCACTGTCTTACAATGCTTAGACTGTAATCTGTCCCTTGGATCTGCACCAGGTAACAGCACAGCCCCCAAACAGCTGCATCACACAACCAACAGACCAGCAAGTTGTGACGCAAAGGCAGGAGCGAGTGTCCAGGGACATGGGGTCCAGTGATCCCCTCGTGCCAGTGTTGCTGGGAGCCCCCCTCTTTTAAGCCACAGCGTTAATTACACTAATTACTTGCTACTGCTTGAACTTCCTGAAGGAAGCTTTCCAGATCTGTTAATCTAGCAGGGCCTGGCACCTGGGGCTCAGCAGCAGAATCCAAACTTTCAAAATAACCCTGCAAGTAGCAAAATCTACACACGTGGGACACAAAGGCCTGAGAGGATGCTCTTCTAAGCCTGACTCACTTGCAGTGACTCAACAGAGGCACAGCTAAGAACCTAATCAAGGCCACCTCTTCCCCATTTCTTGCCACTAGACCACATAATTAGCTTTGCCTCTTGCCATGGGGGGAATGTGTGGCAACTCTAAATAGAAAAAGTGATATCTAGCAAACAAGAGAGCTGCCCAAGTCGCACTCTTCCTGTTGCAAACCCTCTGGATTGAGCATATTCTGGATTTTCTGGGGTGAGGTAAGCCGTCTTAAGAAAGAAGCCCCTCTGAAATGTTGTTATTGAAGACCCACTGTTGAGGAGGGGTGATTCACCAACCACTGCAACACCCTGCTCAGCCCTACAGGGGCTGTCACCCCACTGGAAACTCCAGTGGCTGGACAGCCCTCTGCGAGCGCAGCTCTCAGCCAGAGTGGCCAACACTTACAGGAACTCTGTCGCTTAGGCTTGACTGGGAAAACACTGCAGAAACCACCAAGACCAGCAGGTTGACTTTGGCAGCAGTGGAGAGGAGACCGACCCAGTGAGACATTGCCACCAGCCTGAAATGCAAAGGAAAACAAAACCAACAGTATTTTAGTCCACATTTTCACAGGTTTCAGCATCCTTTATGTGACATTTTGCAACGCAGCATGGGTTCAGGGGTGTGACACCACAAGACACAGAACACCTCTAGGTGTTAGCACATGGGTCTCATCGGGGGCAGCTGACAGCAAGGGGTGTCGATTTTACTGCTAATGGAGTTTATGGCAGGTAAGGACAAAGTAGCTTATATTGACCCCACAAGGGCTTATATCTCTCCCAGAAAACATGAAGAGACCTGTAAGTCTTGTTTAAAATCATTGTGTTAGTGCCGTGGATGACAACAACAGGGAAAACTAAAAATCAGTCCAATCCTGGGAAGGCTTTTTATGCCTGTGCCTCATTTTAAGCACAGAAGTAGCTGCATTAAGTCAATTTAAACAAAAGCAGCCGTCAAAGGATCAGGAGTTTATCTAAATCCATACCTAGGCTTTGCTTGAGGAAGACAACATTTTGCAGAGGTGAACAAGGTTTACGTGGCGGTTCCTACAGAGTGAGGCTTTCCCTGCTGCTCAGACCCAGCTCCTCCAGACCATGAGCCGGCTCTGCCCATGCTTGCAGCAGCCCATAAAGCAGTCCCGTGGCACACAGCCGCCCTGACCAACCACAGACCATCTACTGAACTAAAGAGGGGGGAAATAAGAAGGGTCTTGCTCTTGTGGCTGCCAGTCACCCTGGTATGGAGCTCGTATCCTCACCGCTACGTGCGTAACCACGCTCACGCACGTGCATGCCCCCACTGCCTCGCAACGCAAGGCTTTAAATCCACCTACAGTGTTCAGCTCGCTGCTTCTCACGCTGGGGTAGGGAACGGAGCAGCCTGCCAGCACACAGGCTGGAGAAGTATTTCCTTTGATTGGCTCTAAATTTACATGCTGCTAAATTAAACTAAATGAGGTCTTTTGAAAGAAGTTGGGACTGATTAGTTCCGTTTAAACACTCCTTCATTACTCATCCCTCCATCAAGTCTGCTCCTACTCCTATCCAGGTTTTAAAGAATTTCCTCCCATACACACAGTCCTAAATATCTTTCTTTCTGCCTTTGTTGTCCATCAGGATAGCACATCGCAGATTTTCTCCTTCTTTGAAGCAACCATCTTCTATTCCACAAAGCAGAAAATACGTTCACAGGCACACCTAGTGCCAACTCCTGCCATCTCTGTCCCCAAAAGACTTTGGGGACACGGAAGGAGTGGAGTCCTCTCCTTCCACCCCTTTACTGCTACCTTGTCTCCCCACTCCGTTGTGTTACTTCTTCCTCTTCCTGCTTTAGCCAAAAAAAAAAAAAACAAAACCACCAAACAAAAAAAAAACCACATCACACTGGCCAGTGGTCAACATCTAGGAAAAAGCAGCAGAGCAGGGAGCACAAACAGTAATACATCTGATGCACTTCTGCATCTTCCAAAAACTCCTCACCCAGGGTCTTCCTGAACAGCAGCCTCTACCTTTGAGCTCAAATCCAGATCAACTGGATTTTTCTTTTTCCCATTAATTGCTTTTGGAGTAGATGTGGACTTCTGACACCCACAGCATCCCTCAGCAATGAGTACCCCCTGCTTAATTCACACTCTGCCTGAAAGCATCACCTTGCATTTCTGAGCTGGTGCTTGATATCCTCCTTCCACGTCTCCTCTTTTCTAAAGGGTCAAAGAACCACCTCAAGGACCCACAAAACCCTTACTAAACTACAACCGGAGTAGAAGAAAAGCTCTCTATTTTCAGAAGACAGGCAAAGACACCCTGTGGCCAAAGCCTCTCTCTTGGGGCGTTGCCAAGTACAACCAGGCTACAACCAACACCCAGGATCCTGATCTGGAAAACCCAGAGCAGAATTTACGGGCTCAAATCCCATCTGCTCCCAGAAGATCTACGTGCCCTTCTGGCCAATGCCATGGTCAGGACCTCAGCTCGACCATGACTTACAGTTCCCCCTCATCTCAGAACAAACTGCTCTTTTTACATAGGAAATAGGGGGTTTGTTTTTTTTTTTTTTTATTAGTTATAAAACAAGCAGCAAAACTGGGATAATGAAAAATAGATGTATCCCTAAAACTTTACCTGCAAGCCTGGAAATAAAAAGAAAAAAAGAAGAAAAAGAAATTCAACAAAGCAGCGGCTGAAAGAAAACGCGCGCTCCCATAAAAATAGAGCTCACGTGTACCGAGAAGGCTGGTAGCAAATGACAGTACAGCCTCTTTAAAGCCTACAACCTCATGCCTGCCTGGAAGATGACATCTGCACAACAATTAGCAGTTTGCTTAGGTCCCAGGTAGGCAGGAGGAGCCAACATGTGAAACACGGGGGTTTGAAGCTCCTGGAGAGAAGCCTGTGCAGCCTGACATCTCGTTACAAGACAGACGTACACAGAGGGTGTGAGAGGATTTCCAAACCAAATGTTACGTGGATACAAGGGATTTTTAGAAACGACCCTTGCAGCTTGTGAAGTGGAAAGGGTGATAGCTGTGACCCCACCTGCATGGGGAGCATTTGCTCTGATTTAAGGACATCATTTTGGGATCCAGCAGCACCCACATACAGCTGCAGCTGGTCAGCACCAGAACTGCTATGGGAGGACCACAAATTCCCCTTGTGCAGAGTGGGCTGGGTTTTTTTTCCCCCCAATAATCATCTTTTGTCAAAGAAAATCATGTACTAGGGAAAGAGCAAAGGGTCAGACTCAAAGAAGCCTCCGTTCCTGGCAGCAGTCCTCCCGTCCGAGCAGGCGATGTTCTGGGCTTTGCAGTGCTGGGAGGTTCTGTTCCGTGGCTCCAGAAAACCCCGTCTGCGCTGGCAGCCACAGAAACAATAGCATTGCCCTTACGTTCACTAACAGCCAGGACATTTTCACCGATTTTACTAGCTGTGCATCAATAAGTGCTGCACAGCCCGGTGAATGCAGTTGCCGTAGTCATAGGTGACAGTTCAAAGCAAGTCAGTACGAAGAACATATTTCATTAATGCCTTCTGCTGCTGGGAACGCACCACTCTTTCATGTCTTAACTCAAAGCCCACGCTGCGTATACTGTGCCACTCCAATAAATCCATCTGAAGCCTCATCTGAATTCTGATCTGCTGCTCCGGGAGAGCACACGCACATCCTGGAGAGCTCCCCAGCCCCCTTGCCAGGTACTGGTTTTACAGCCAACTGGAAGCAATAACAATAAGCTAATCCTTGTTCTCATCTAAGGATCGAGGGAGCAGTACAGGAATTACAAGTCTTGCAAAATTGTGTGCGAATTTACTGGTTCAGGCAGGGTATCTGTCCAGTCACCCTTCGTCGAGATGGCCGGTGCTAATGAAAGTGCCAACAGCACGTTGTGCGTCTACGAGCACAAATAATTCACAGAGCTCCCCTTGCTGAGTGTAGGGCACCACTGGAGAACAACCAAACAATGAAAGACATTGAGAAACACAGCCCAAGCACCCTTCAGCTGAACTGGTGACACAAAGACCTCCAAGCACTTACAGCCTCTCAGGCAGAAGCCAAAGTTTGATGGGCAATAACAGTTAAGGAAATTGTTTTAAAGATAGACGTGTAAATTGGGCTGTCTGATTGAAGAGATGCACTCAGGACACATACCGCAATCAGTGTCAAGATCCCAGTTCGAACACAATGTCATTTTAATGACGCTCACATCTAAGGCCGAGACCAGCATGACGTGCTAAGTGATGTGCAACACAACAGAGAAAGAGAAGGAAATTTAGTTGATCTGACCTGAAATTTTCTTCCTCTGTGCAACAGAGTCCCCAGGTCTATAATGAGCACTCTTTTTTGCTGACTTGCTACTGAAGAGCAGTGCAGCGTCAGTCAGATGCCTTGGGAACATCCCACGGCCGGCAGTCCGTCCTCCTCCGATGACTGTACAGCTACACCGACAGGAGAAAGGGGAGGTTTGAATCTGAAATTCAGCCTGTGCATAAGAGAGGAAACAGCTGGTGGACAAACGGAGGATTACTAGGAGGCCACAGGACACTCTGCCCTTCCCTGTTCATCGCAGTCAGGTCTGCACAACCCCGAGCACGACCAACCTGCAAATACGATCATCTTCTCTTCTACCCAGAGGCACAGAGACTCAAAGGCTCCTGTTAAGTACAAACCAAGCTAAGAAAAGCCAGCCTGGAAATACTCATGTTCTGGTGGACACAGGCCTAGATGACCACGTGTCTGCTTAGCAGGTCTCGATCCTGAAGACCCACGTCAGGTCTCCATGCCCTGACAGCACTCGGATGTTGCACCATGGCTTCTGGCATGAAGCGCAGGATTTCTTGGATTTCCTCTGGAAATTTGAGCCATGAGAAAACAACTTGTCCATATTAAAACCCAACAGCTCTCCTAAGACAGCACGCAGGCCCTGTCCTTCCAAACATGTCTACCTGGAGATGGTTACCTGCAGCATGTTTTAATGTGGAAGATCCAGCAGGAAGATGCGAACCAACAGGCAAGATGCTGCAAGAACCACACCAAGCTACCAAATCTTGCACAACGTGAGCATGCCCTACTGCCTTCACTAAGAGCAGGACTTGTGAGTCTCTGATCCCACTTCCCCACCCCCACCCCCCTTAAAAACCATCTACATCTTCTTTTCAGGCTTTTTCTTCCCCAAGACAAGGCTTAGAAATTAATCACACTTGCCCTAAGCGTGGTGCCCAGGTGAGCCGCTGTGGCTCTACATGGCTGGTCAACAGACACCCAGGAAGCACCCAGGACCTCCTGCTCCATGTATCTGAGCTCCCTGCTGCCACGGACAGGTCCTGACCAGCGACATTTCCAAAAGGAGGCAGGAGTGAAATTTCCTCTTCATTAAAGCTGATATTAAAACTACAAAGATCCTGGAAGAGAACTGAATACACTTGACTGATCAAAGAACTGGATCCGAATAAAAATTAATAATAAAAACAGAATAAAATAATAATAACCAACCTAACACCTTATGTAAAGCAGGAGAAGAGCCCTGAATGGCAAAACCAATATAATGAGGAGCTTCCTTCAGGGACACATGCAATGTTCCCCATGGAGCCCCAATTTGTTTGGCCTCGATTCTCCCAGGACAAACCAGGCACGAACAGACTTCTCCAGGTTCAGACCCACCTCACTGGGCTGGCACAGGCTCTGTGCAGCTTCGCTCAAGGATTCCCCAGTTCCATGCAGGAGCCTACTGTACTGAGAGCCCCCAACCCCAGCCAGAGAGTCCCACCTGGGCACAAAGCCCCCCACACACATGGGTGAAGGACAGGACAGTGAGCACCACATGTCTGCAAACACCCTCACACTACTAAGATTTCAGCGGAGAGGGCGCAGCTACAATACAGACCGTCCTGTTGATGCCACTTAGGAAATTGCTTAAAAAAAGTTTATTCTTCTTGCTTGCTCCTCATCATTTACTCCTACCAGGAGTCTGCTCTGGCACGTTAAAAACACTCCTACACAAGGGAAAAGTTGTGGGAACACCTTCCCGTATTTGGCTGCCTACGGAGAACCCACGCAGCAAAGAGGCCACACTTCTAGGTTTACAGGAATAAATCACGGTTCGAGCTCTGCTGGGTAGGCACAGCCTGTCCCCAAGCAGCAGGTCCTGCTCCGATCTGCAGCAGAAGCACCACTCTGAACTGGGACCAGTGCACAGGGAGAAATTTTGACATGGGGCAGTGGGGATGGGGCAGGACGAGAAGGATAACCACGGCAGAAATGTGCTTACAGAGCCTGGTATCTACCATGTAATCATGCAACTTTTATAACCATCACTAACAAATAATAACAATAAATATTAATAACCCCTACAGGCTACCTGCTCAGGCATCAGCTAACATCAGCCCCTCTAACAGCAGCTCAGCTACGATACCACCTAACGTTGGCCTTTCCTACGAGCGCTGCCAGGTGCCGACGCAAGTGAGAGCAGAGCGTGGATGTATCCGGTGACAGGAGGCAGCACAGCAGCGCACGGCAATGGCAGCTCTCGGCACCCGGTGGCTTCACCAGCATTGGCCACGGCTCCACGCAGGGGCAGAGCAGTGGGTTGTTGCGGGTCATTTACGGACAAAGCCCCTTCTACCCAAACACAGCAATTCCAACCCTGTTGTTTATACAAACAACCTGGTGCAGTTTAACATTAAACATCATTTAGTCTATCAATTAAGTTTACTTAATTAATTCCTTCAGAAAGCAGCATTCACAGAAAACACTGCTCTCCAGAGGGCAAGAGCAGAGCTTTATACTTCGGTGGTTTGAAGTCTGAGCAAGGCTGCCGTCATCCTCTCCACCTGCTCATCAGCGGCGATGGCAGAGGGGCCAGCCTCTGCCGTGGCTCAGCAAGATCCCCAATTCCAGGGGCTGCAGTTCTCAGACCCTCCACGCCAGAGAGCCCTGGGTCCAGGATAGGGGGACCTTCTGCTCCACTCAGGATGGAGCATGCAAAAGCAGAGCATGCCTCAGAGATCAGAGGACTGAATTTATCATTTATTATTTATAAAAGATGCATCTATCTGAGTTTCTGGCAGCCGCTCTTACAGGGCTCTGCGACCGCCTGCACACACACGACACCCTCGCTCTGCAGAGGGTGCTTGCAAGCACGTTCAAGTCTGTATCAGAGGGCAGGGGCTGATTTGCACCAATTTAGGACTTGCCTGGAGATGAGAGATGCGCAGAGACCTTCAGGACAAACATCTTTCTGAAAGCTGCCACGCTGCCTGACCTCAACCACAGAAACTGCTTTCCCCTTCCCCATTGCCCCATACCCCAGTGGAAAACAGCTCTCCTCCTGCCCGCACCTATTCGCGTACAACTGAGTGATATTTTTCCCCCCACGTGTGTCTATCATTTCCAGCAGCCCCTATTTGCAAGGTGACCCCTTGGCTTGGACTAACCTGGAAGTCTGCCAGCGTTCAGTGTATTTTTTTTACCCCCTCTGCTTTCCCAGGCTTGGAGAACCTAACAGGAAAGAAAGCGCACACCACACTAGCCAGGGCACGGGGCACCCTGACTTCCCACTGCAGTTGGGCCCACAAAGAGCCAAAGATTTAATTGGCACACTCCCAGACTCTCTGGAAACAGCTTTTTGTATTTTCCAAGTTCCTGCTGCTCACTTGTGGCTCTCACATCGAATAACAACATCCTTCCCCTGTCAGGTGCCGGTTTCCCTATAAAGAGGCTCAATTAAGAGGTTAAAAAAACAGGCAAAATTTGGGCTCAGTATTACAGAAATCCGACGCTGATCTATCAGGCGCACAACTCCCACAGCAGCATCCACACCACACGGCCTGCCCCGGTACAAGCATCTATCCCCCATGTCTATATCTCAGCCTGCCCCCACCACGACCCTCGCTGCCGGCTCCGGCTCAGCGCCAAGGCTTCCCATCAGGATTGCCATCCCTCCCAAGCCGAGGGCACCCACTGCTGCAGCCCAGCAGAGCGCCCAGCACAGAGGTGCCCCGACGGCAGGCAAGCCAAGGGCCTCTCCAGCACTTCTATCGATCCGCCAGAAATGCTGAGCTGTTAAGTTTATGAAAAATGCATCTCCTCACCTCTCTACCGTGCACCGGCTGGCAGTGACAGCTCTTATCTGGCGTGACAACCCACGGGCACAGGTCACAGCAGGGAACAGCAAATGTGTGGCTTGCCCGCTGCATGCTCCAGCTACGTGGCCAGGATTAACGTGGCATCACAACCCATGGGATTAATTGCACAGGATGCCCAGCTCAGTGCCTCCCTTCCAAGAGAGCTGGGCTCACCCACGCTTCCAGTTTTGTGGCAAGTTCCCAGTTGAAAAGCCACTGGGATCCGCCTCATAGGCCAAACCCACCCAGGAGCTGCCAGATCAGCTGCTGACTGCAAAAACCCAGAATAAAGCCCCAACCAGACAATTTCAAACCCTCTCTGAAGGAGAATAAGGAACTCTCTGGGGATGAACGTAACTTATTGCAAACAGGTTCCCTCGGGACTGCTCCTGGCTTTGCCCCAACTCTCTGCAGGAACCCAGGGAAGTCGTTCCCCACGCCGGGGCTCAGTTGCCCCACTCCTAACACAGACATCACGGTTATAACCAAGGGAATCGCGGGGCTCCTTCCACTAAGGTCTGCAGCAATATCTTGACGTGCATGGATGAGAGGCATTATTCGAGTTTGCTCATTTTTTTCACTGCATCAGTACTTTTAAAGTGGTCTCAGAGGATGCTTTTCATAAGCAATTAAAAAAGCCCTGGGACAGAAATGAGTATGAAGAGAGAAAGGAGAGACTACCAGTACAATCATTTAGGAGCAACTCTCACCATGATTTCCATTCTTCTACCCAGGCATTTCCCACTAAGATTAAAAAGCGAGTCTTGTTCCTCAAGCACAAGGGCCTCCCCAGACAGAAGCCAAAGCAGAACAGCCAGCAGCAGGCAGCATTTGTTCAGCAGTGGTTTTACTCAAGGAAATTTAAAATAGCAAAGAACTCCAAGGGCTGCAAATGCAGAAGTAAATGCACAGATACAGGAAGCTGAAAGAGAACGTAATTCCTTCCCTCTCGTCCTTCATGACCTGCCACCTCTACTTTGGGAAGTGTTTTTTTGCCTTTCTGCCTGTGAGATGGTTACAGACTGACATGTGCTCACACTGCACCTAGAATCAAGATGCTCCAGTCTTCGTTGGTCCTTGGGCACTGGTTTAAGCTTAATAAAAATCAGGGAAGAAGGAAACTGCCTGCACACAAAGCACCATCAAATGCAAGGAGTGCACAGCTGAAAAATACATTTCTTCTCTCATCTCTTGTCAGATAGGGAGAGCTATTTTAGATGTTACTTGTAGCAACATACAGAAAAAATAGTTGAAAATGTGACAGCATAGCATCCTTTTAGTTAAACAATCTCTCAGCCACTGCAGAATGTCTCCGGCCAAGCGCAGGCACTGGACACTGCACCGTCCACTTCCTCGGGGGTAGATGCAGGCCTGAGTCCTCCAGCAGAGAAGGTTTCACTGACCCCTCTGGAACCCCAAACTGCTCTTATCAGATGGCCCCAGTCATCTGCATGGGCTGGGACCTTCCTGTTGCCATCCTGCCTTTTCCCTCATCAGCCTCCGCTAAGCAGAGCTTTGATCCCCCAAGTGACTCCTGGTTCAGAGACCTTTTTTCCTTTTGCCTCCTAGATATGAAGGACGCCAAGCTGGAGTTCCTGAGCATCTCAGCTTCAGACGGGCAGACTTTGATGTTGCACAGAACACCCGTCTCTGCAATTCGTCTGGTCTCTTCAAACAGCGGCAGAGCCACCGCTTTTGATCTGTGCAAAAGAGCGTTTTCCTTGGGGAAGAAAAGTCATGCTGGCGCTCATTTCCATCTTGTCATGGCAGAACAGGCTGTATTGGTGCTTCAAAGAGCTCCTCAACCTTAAATTCTTATGACACGGTGACAAATCAGGGAACCTGCCTCTGTATGTCTCACGAATCCCAGCAGAGGTTATGAACACCATTTCTGCAAATGCTGTAGCCACCACGGGAGCCTGCGTGTGCCATCACAGTCACACTGGCCACCGCACTTGAGGGCTGCAAGGTCTGCACAGCTCCTCTCCGCAGGAAAGGCTCAAGCAAACGCTTCACTACAGACGTTTGAACTGCGAGTCTGGGCCCTATAGGTGCGTACAATGAAGGGTCATGGAGAGAGACTGCAAGTAGTAGTAAACCTTACGAGCAGTAGGACTGCTCTCAGCCCACAGGTCCCTTCTGAGTTCTGTGACTGTGCTCATTGCTCTTCAGAGCTGTGGGGTTCAATGAGGAGCAGTACCTTAGCTCCATCCCACAGCAAAGGCAGGCTCCAGCAGCCCAAAAACTAGACTGGGGAAGGAGAACAGAGATGTGACCAGAAGTAAGCAGTTTTCCTCTGTGATTTTTCTCTTCCAAGGGACAACAACTGTGTTTGTAACCTTAGCACCTTTCAGTCCAGAAAGAGAAGATCCACTGTTTCTCATCTTGAGCTTGGACCAAGGGCAGGAGACCCAGCCATTTAAAAGGAACATCCATTTGTTAAAGCAGACCCTAAAAAGAGCCATTTTGTGGACTGGCACATCTCAGTAGCTGAGCAGCACCAGTCCACGAAGGGTCCTTTCTTTGGCAGTCCTGGCTGTCACTGCATCTGCTGCCTCTGCAAACACCGCACAACGCAGCCAAGCAGTGGGAAGCAGTAGGCAAAGAATACAGTGACTTTCTCTCTCCGTTTCTTGGCCTTTGCTGTACGACTCTTTGCGAAGTCAAGGAGGACTCTCGAAATCTCCCTGCCTGCTGCGAGAGCTAACAGCAGGCTGCTACCCACTCACCCTCTTTAGGCTCTGATGAAAGATGCATCTGCAGCACCTTTCTCTCTGCTCAGACAGCAGAGCATCCTGAACAGCTTCCTCTGCATCCTGGTGGTGCCACTGCCTCCTCTTGCCACATCAGGTGGGGAGATGGCAAGTCCATCACAGGGCTGCCAGGTCCCATTTGCACAGTGGGGGCTTCTCCCATGAAGACCACAGACTTAGCCGTCCCCTCCTGCAAGCAGAATTTATCACAATGACCAAACTATGCTGCAGAGCTTCTCCATCAGCTGCCATCTAAATACAGCTGCCAGGCGAATCAAGGCTGTTTCAATGACAGCCTCCACAGTGACTTCCAGGGACCGCAGACGTCACACGGCAAGACAAGTTTTGGCACCAACCCTAATCCAGGGAGTGAGAAATCTCAGGGCACCCAGCACCAGGCAGGGACAGTTACTCACATGTAGAAGGGTTTGCAGCATCAGGGCCAGGCCGCATATTTTTTCCGAGGCAAGGACCCTGTCATTTATGCATTAAATGGCACATTTATTCTGCTATTCAGGAAGAAATAATAATTACAGTGGCCTCCAGTCTCCAGCTCTTTCAGTCTGTACTTAAAGAGCAAAAAAGGACCAAACCAAACAGCGCTTCCACAAAAATCTCTGAACTGGCTTTTAGCTGCTGGACAAAAGAGGGCCAGCTGATGAACCGCTTCCTTTATTGTCCTGTTTCATTTCTATTTCATAACAGCAGCCAGGCACTGCAGGCAAAGCACTTCAGGAAGCAAAGCACCGCTTGGGTGGTTGAGCAGACCTGACCTTCAGCCTCCTGCTTCCTCACAGTGGTCCAGGTGTGCCACGACTGCCCATGAATGTGCTGTCTGCGGTGCTTTCTTCTTTAATTGTAGGGTAAGGAGTGCCAAGCCAGCCTGGGCATCTGGCAGGCTCTGCGTGGCTAAGTGCTCCTCCTAAGCTGGAGGAGCCAGCGCACACCGGTGGGTCCATCCACGTGCATGGCTACAAGATGCTCTCTCACAAACATCATTTCTAGCACGCATAACTCTCCTTCTAATCAAGCAGTCAGTCCTGTTTCAGTGGAGATTTACAGAGAGGTTTTTTCCTCTCAGAAGCAATAATAGATGGACAGCAGGAAAGAGAAGAAATTAATGGACATAGTAATTATTCCCAAAGTTGCAAATAGGAGTAATTCCTCACCCTCAGACAACTCTGGAAAAAAAAGATTAAAATGCTTAGGGGACATATTCTTGAAACTGCAGGTAATAGAACAGATAAAATGTATTTACAATATCTCACAGGGGACGTGTACTTTTTATTCTGCTGAGGAATGTAATATTCCACTCCTCATTACAGAGTTAAAAGGGTGTCCTAAAAAAAGCAACTTAACAAAGCATCTTTAATGGCAACCGGGTCCGGTTCCAGAAACGCAAGCTCTCCTCTCCTGCCCCGCACACCAAAGTGCAACGAGAAACACAACGAGCATCTGCAGAA
Source organism: Grus americana (assembly GCF_028858705.1). NCBI lineage: Eukaryota > Metazoa > Chordata > Aves > Gruiformes > Gruidae > Grus > Grus americana. The sequence goes on from NC_072865.1 coordinate 19,477,954, forward strand.
ACACCTAGCACATAAGCAACATTAATAATCTATGCAAATAGCACAATTTAACAACCGGCAAGAAGGAGGCTGGAATGGGAGGTGGGCTAAAACAACGCTCCCTCCGCTCACACTTTCCAAGAGGAGGAGGAGGGCAGGCTTGCCTTCCCCAACTTCCTTGGTGCCCGCAAAGCCACGGCTGCCAGCTAATAGACTGTGCCTGAAGTACCCGCCAGCAGAAACAATTTGTCATGTGTCAGATCAAATAAACTCTTATGAGACCACTGTACTCCCTGAAGCAGACGGCTGCCAAACTCCAAAGGAGAAATCCAAGAAGCCTAGCTGGCCGGTGTCAGACCCAAGTGCTTACAAAGATCAGCACACTTTTCATTTTTAAAACACATCAGTACAACGCAATCTGTTCCTGTGCAGCACTCCCATGCGAGGCAGCCATCAACAATATCCATTATTAAAAAGAATTCAGTGTTTAAATTATCACTCTGGGCTGAAGCTACTCATAGTCCAGAAACTTCACGCTCCTCATCCAGTGGTGCAGCATCTCGCTCATCCTAGGGAAGCATTAAGGCTAATATTTGTCAAAGAGCCTTGGTGCCGTAACGTGCTGCCATGGATTATCATTCATCTGAGCAAGCGCTCCTCTCCTTCCAGCCAGCGTCGCGCTCTCTCACTAGAAATGAAGTCCCCAAAAATTGAATTACAGATTATGTTTTTCTTTTTAAATAGTCCTAAAGCTTTTTTTTTTTTTGGTTCATTCCCAAATGCTATCACAGCTTCCCATGCCCTGGGCTTGTGTCATTCCAGACCTCGTGTCAAGGCACCTCGCAGGTCCTCCGTTGGCTGCATGGTCCTGCAAGAACCATTAAAGCACAGACCTGGGACTCTCCAGCGCTGGCTCTGCTGCAGGGCACATCATTCTCTCTCTGTTACCCTGCAGGGTAGGAGAACAAGCCCCTAAACCTGCTCTGCACACACCTACAAGGTTCAGTCATGCCAGCTAGTACCGTGGGGAACCTAAAGCACTCACCTGCTCCTGCAAAGACCAGGCTTAAGTGCTTACTAGTCTGCACAGGGGGCAAATCCCGCAACCCAGGGCTCAGCCGCCAGCTCCAGATGTTCCAGAGGCCGGTGTGCTTCATCTGGGGTCAGCCAGCTGAGCCCCACCATGGTCAGGAAAATTCCATCTACTCCATCTTCCACAGAAGATCAATAATGGTCCCAGAAAACTTTGTCTGCTCGAGGTTCCTGGATGGGAAGCTCGACCAGCCCACAAAGAAGGTTAGCTTACCACAAAGGGAGAGCGAATGGGAGAAGGGCAGGAAATCCAAAGAAAGGATGAGAGAAGTAGAAGATACTGCCTCAAGTCACCAAAAAGCAACTGCCTGCCCCAAAACTCAGCAACAAAGCCTCAGGTGACACTGCATATCAACAAAAAGTGAGAAAAGGCAAAACCTGGCAGCCTAAAGCATGGAACAAGGGCAGAACAAGGTGGCAGGCAAAGGGCATTCCCCTTGGTATTGGCAGTACCAGCACAAAACTCAGCTGCGTGGGTTTTCTTCCAGAATTTATTTAAAGAGCATCTGATGCCTCATGACAAGTTATATTTAGACACCATTTTATCTGTATCAGGACTCCTCTCCAGCCACAGGGACTGGCATCAAGCACAGGACACCGTCTTGCCAGCCTTACTTGGACAGGATTGTTGTTTCCTACGAGCATCTCATGCAGCACAGAAAACACCATCAGCCAGTACGTGCACCAGGAGAGCTGTAAAGTACTCGTGGCGCTGCTTTCCAGCAAGGAGCAAAACACAGGCTGTTACTGTAACGCAGGAAGTGTTAAACCGAGATCTCATGGAGGAGGAGGTTAGCAGACACAAGTCTGTCATTTACAGCAATGCTTTTCAGGCGTTTACAGCTGCAGAGATGCCTGTTGACAGCCAGGTTCCCACAGCCTCTCCCAGGTTTTACATGCTCCAATTTTCACCCAACAGCCCTTTGGACGGTGACCCACACCAGGTCAGCTGGCGGTGAGCAGAGCCAGCACCAGGCACAGCCAGCCCTCGCCCCCAGCAACCCGGGATCCATTTGCAGACAGAGCTTTAGGCATCAATTCAGGACATGGCTTCAACTCACGTCTCTGGACAAGGGGCTCCTCCTCTGAAAAAATTACCTTTTGTCTTCAGCTCTCTGACTTGGAGAGATTTCACAGAGAAATCAAAGGGCTGTAGTGCTGCAGGAGTCCAGGGCACACACACTGACTTCTTCAGAAGATTCTGGTTATGTTTCTAAACAATGGAAAATTTCCCAAATGCTAAGAGAGAACAAAACCCACGTTAGCCACCAGAAACCAGCCAGAACTCAACGATGCTCCAGCCAACAATCTCACTCTGCTCCTCAAGTGACACTCCGCACAAACCCAAACAAAGGAGTCCATTTACATCATCACCAATGAATTTCTTTACCCCTAGAAAACTTGTACAAGTGCCACACTTGCGAGTGCCATTATGATTTCCAACAGCCTCCTGCTGACGTTGAACAGACTTTCCAAGCTTCTCTGCATACATTTTGTACTTTATCACCCCACGCTTGCTGGAAGAAAAGGAATGAAATGCACTCGAGAGCCACCTGCCTATTCCTGATTTGGGTACAACAATGTCGAATGCAACAACATCATTTTTACCTGCTGGTAACCTCCCTGCGCCAGCGCTGGCACACACCACATCCAGCCACCGGAGACAGGCATTTCCCACTGAAGGAACGAGAACCTCATACCCAGTCCTTCAGTTTTGGAACCCTCGCAAGGACCATCTCTATAAGCCATAATGCATTAAACAACACAATATTCAAAATTAAGTCCAGAGCTTGCAGCAGAACCTAGCTTACCCAAGGCTCCTGCTGGAAATTTGCCATAATGTAATAGTTTGTCTTGTGGGCAGGAAGAGATCAAGAAAATTAAGTCGGTGTAAGATGACAAAACTCCCCCTAAAGTAAGTGCACTAAAGCAGCAGTCATGAGCAGGCCAAGTACATTTTATGGGCTATACATTTTCACTTCCACAGTCTTGGAAAAGAAAATGGAGTGACTTTGTTCTGTGTGTATATTGTCACCATTTGTTACTGTCTGTCTATTGATGCTTACTTGAAAAACAAAATTTAATTAAACCCCACAGTACTGCATAGCCTGCCTTTGAAATATGCCTGCATTAGTGGATCATTACAGTAAATGAAATACAGCTTCATATCGTATTTTTCAAATAACATCCTAAAACATTTACAAATTAAATAATACTCTTACAGAGAGAAATTAAGAGACACAGTGTTTAGCAAGGGCAAAGAGATGTTTACAGATGAAGTCTGAAATGAGACATGGAGGCAATGAGGCAGAGGTGCTGGAGGGCTCTTCTAGACCTTGCTGAGACGGTTCTCTGTGTACCAGAAACTAGATGAAAAAAGAGTGCGCCAGTGCCAGGCGAGCAGAAAGGGCAGCATCCCCAAGCCCCCAAGGAGGTTTCAGCATGAGCTCGTTCAGGGTCTGGGGTGCTCTGGCACAGTCTGCCAAGCCAGGGAGGTGCCTGCGCTCCTCTGCATGCAGGAGAGCCCAATGCCCCTACGCATTTGTCCATCTGTCCTTTGGAAACCCGGCCAGAGCTGTACTGGTCACGGGGAAGCAAACCCTTACAACCGACTCACAGCAGTGAAAACCCAGACTCTCAACAGGCTGAGGAAAGGGATGCAGAAAGGTGTTCTTGTGGCAGGATGAGAAATACACTGCTGATATTTACCAGGAGCAGAAAACAAAGGGAGCTTTGGTTTCTCAGGGTAAGTAAAAGCACAAACAGGTTAGTGAGTCAGTGTTGGTCATAGCAACATGCCTGATGTTGAGCAAAGCAAAGCAGCATGTTAAAAAGCAAGTGAATATTACATGAGCCTTACAGCTCAGGCTTGAAGAGATCCAAGATTTGTCTTTTGCTTAATAGCATCTGGGGCGATGCCAAGCGTTCTTTGACAAATTATTTACCCCGAGAAATCACTTTCCCTAAACAAGCGTAACCCGTTACTGCATCCTTCTTTACGTGAGCCTGGAAAAGGCTGCACCCTATGGGTCCTGCGGCCTCATCTCCACGGCAATGCACCAACGGACTGGAGGTACCGACTGGAGCAAGAAGGCAAACGTCCCCAAAGAAAAGGCTGAAGACGGCAGAGCTCACACCAGCGTGAGCCTGGAGAAAGGCGGGCTGCGTGCGTCAAGCATGCGCGGTGCTGGCAGGCAGGGCTTTCGCGAGAAGCGCAGCATGCTGGCCTATGGCAGGCTGGAAAGGAAGAAGACATCCTTGCAAGGGCACCTCTGGATCCGTTTTATGGGAAGACAGTAAAAGATTCACAGCTGCTGCCCATGCCAGGGATCAGCAACTGACAGCCAAATTCCCATAGGTCCCGCTGAGTTCTCGTCAGCATGTGAATCTATTATTTAGAGGAAAAACGTTCGGCCTGGCATATAATCATTGAAAGCTGTCAACTTCCAGCCTATGCGGGGCTTCCTCTGTGGAAAGGATCCTTCTCTGTGAATCAAGGACTCATCACCAACTTCATGTCACAAAATTAAAATGAACAGCTGCGGCAAGGGGCGATCCATTATGCATCGTCTTATCGGCCCTACAACAATAATGAGCACTGGGACCTCAAGACACTACACTGCACACAGCAAGGTTGGGCAAAAACCACCGGAATATAGAAAATGCAGCCCAGGATCCTTCCTGAAGGAAAAATAGGGTGGTAGAGAGGCACTGGGAGTGACACAAGAGAGCTGGCACACAGAGCATGCTTCCTGCACTGGGGATGGAGACTTCAACAAGGCTGCGCGGGTCCAAACAGTCTAAGACAAAGCAAGCGCAGCACTCGTGCACCAGCACGGCGGCTGGCTCCTACCTGCTGCCACGCCTTCCTTACCTCTCACACCAAAGCCTCCATCGGGATCAACACCTCCCGTCCGCTCGCCTGCACATCCCCACACCTGCTCTCCCATCAGCGGACAGTGTGAAAGCTGCCGGGCAGCACTCAGATTCAGGCTGGCTTTGTGCTTTCCAGGCTGTGGCAAAACCTCCCTGACACTTAAAAGCACAACCAGCTTGCATAAGAGATGAAGATTGCCGAGCCTCCCGCAGCCTTCCTGAGGTGAGAGCAATCTGTGCGCGCTGTCATCACCAGGTAGCGGGAGTGCGCTGAAACCGGGGCGCCTAGACTGCAGTGCGAGGTTAAAAATGATCGGGCTTCACATTCACAGGTATTTCAAGAAACGCGCTCGTCTACAGCTCGTCAGCACTCTTTTCCACCTCTGTACATACCAAGAATGAGGTCTGAACATTTAAAACAGACCGGACTGTTACTCCTGGTTTGCTGGAGCAAATAAAGGGAATGGGATGTCCAACAGGGAAGAAGGGGTACAGCCAAACACCCCTGAAAGTGCCCTACTTCTGCAGTTCAAGGTTAAACATCCCATTTGCACTAATTTCTGAGTCTGCCTCTCTCAAAAGCTGCACCAGGTAATTAGAATCATTATAACTATTATTAGACCATAATATTATTATAGCATTTTTGCTACACTTGACATCTGTTGGCTGATAGATTTAACTGGTACATAAGAAATAATTGCGCATAGATTTCTTGCAAATGAGCACCAACACGGAAGACATTAAAGAGCCTTCTGCGTTCAAAAAGTTAATTTTATGGAAGCATGCTTGAAATAAAAATTCTAAAATTAACAGTTAAACCTTTAAAAACTCTCATTAAAGAAATTATTTGGGTTTAAAGTAGGCAGCCATTAAAAATACCCTGACTTTTCTTTAGATGCTTAAAGGTATATACCTGGCTTGGTATCTCCTTCAGATCAACATATGCGTGTTCTTCCCACCTATTCCAGTGACCCAGAGGTTTCTAAATCATCCTCCCATCTTCCGTTGCCTCTCTCTGCAGCAGACTTATGCATTATTTGGGCAAAGAGTCTGACTGCGCAGAGAACCAGTATAATCAGGACTCTTACAGCCTGCTCACTGAAAATCCTACAGAATTATCAGCAAACACACATCTAGAATAAAATACAGCTTCTTGCATCCCACGAAGCCCAAAGGGCTTTGCAAACTGGACTTGGGATGCAATTTATTCACCTCTGAGATTCAACCATAATCCAGAGTGGAACACAACCTTTCTATCAGTATTTAACTATAGCATGCAGCACCTCTGGAGAGATATAAGGAAGAATCCAAAGGAAACCACAGGAATGCTTTAGGGAGGCTGAATTTTCTCCCCTGGAACTGAAATTTGGTCAGGGCACCCACCATTAGCCATGGACCAATAAAGGAGAATAATCAGGGAACAGCTGCTTCATCCCGTTGATGACGTCCTTGAGGCACAGCCTGAGCCTCAAGTTACCAGCCTTGAGAGGTGCAAGAGATAAAAAACAGAGGAAGCCTCTGTGGTCCTTGAATTCAGCAGGGCCCAAATTTCACCCCACAGTTACACCGATGTGCAAAGAAAGGTGGCATAGTAGGTGGAAGTGCACTTCAGAAAAGGAACAACCTCTTAACATTCAAAAAGCTGAACACAGCAGCTCAGTACTTACAGAACTCGGGGGCACTTAGAGCTGGTCCTGTTTGGACAGTGATGTTTTCTCCAGTTAAATGTATTTCAGTTGAGGTAACTCCTCTTCCTTAAGCTTAGCTCGTACTGAGAAGGTGACCGGCAGAGCCCTGGTGGAATGAGGTATCCTGCAACTGCTCCCACAGTGACACACTATTCAGGGATAAAAATGAGTGTAATTAATTTTTCCAGAGCAAGTAATTTTTTTTTCCAGAGCAGAGCAACCACACAAGGAATTTTGAATTGCTTGAGGAGAAAAATGTATTTTTACTACCTTAGTCACATACAAAGAAGCCTAACTCTCCCTGAGGACAGACCTACGGAGAAACAAAGGGGAGCAGGACACTACAAACACAAATTACCCCCATGCATACCCCTCTGCTACCAAAGCAGAGACACCCGGGGAGCTCCCGGTAGAAAGCAGGGCTGAGCAACTGGACGATTGCCTCTGAGTGATGCTACTCCAGAGAGAAGGCCCAGTTAAATAAGGTTCATGAAAGCTCTTGAAAAATCACCCGAGTCTTCAGAAATGGGACAGAAATTCCCCTCTACAAATATCTGTCCATCACAATGGTGTTAAAGTAGGCTTTTTACTCTATCCATCCAACACTCTCAGGCAAACCAGAGGAACTTGGACTAGGCGAGCTCACCTTAACAAGCCACAGTGCTCATTACTAACTAACAAAAAAAAACCAACAAAGCAACTCCCCTGCACACACACTTTAGGGGTAGCTATCAACGATCCCCTGTCACAACGGGAGAAAACCTCACGCGTGGGCACTGGGAGCTCAGTCCAGGTCTGCTTCTATTCATCCTTTTCATTAATGGCCTGAACAATGAAAGAGAAAGTACTGTTATAAAACCTGAAAGGTTGCCCAGCAGTTAAGAGCTGTAAGCACTCTGGAGGTCATGATCAGAATTGATAAACTGAAGCAAAGTTAAAGAAACACCCACAAATCAATAAAAAGAAAAGCAAGGAAAACAATGCTAAGAACTGCACTTGGAAACAGCAAAAGCAGAGATCAAGCACACAAATACAGCATGAGGGAAAGCTCTCTGGGCAGAAGTAACACTGAAAAAAATCGGGGACTGGACTAAAAATGCGATGTGTGTCAGCGTTAGAACACCACAGCTCCAGCTGCAAAGAACTACACATCATTCTGGGATTTAGTAACGTAAAATTCCTAATTCCAGGCTGGAAGGCTGCGCTCAGTGCTAGGTATCACTCCCAAGAAAGTCGCAGACTGGGACTGGAATATAAGTGGAGCAGTTGGCAGTGTAAAACGCACAGCCCCTTAGCAGCTGTTGAAGAGTTTCTCCATCCCTGCTCCCCTCCGGGGTCATTATCTGCTCTTGGTTGGCATTTAACAGCTGTTTACAAGGAGGACAACCATCTGCTGGGCCCACCGTCCTCCGAAGGCAAGAGACACAGCGGCCCGCTTAATTTGCTGCGCAGGCGAGTTAGATGATGTATCAGGTGCTCTGAGACCGGGATTTCATCACGTCCCAGAGGGAACTTGTCCCCTGTCCAAATCTGCACTAACGTCCACCACTGTTCAGTCTGGAGCCATCTCACTCAGCCTCAGGACAGAGGCATGGACAAGGAGGCTTTTCCGGCCCTGCATTTCATTTTAGCATCCTCCATCTGGCCACTCCTACACCACTACAGCGGTGACATCTTAGAGCTAAATTAACAGCCTTCTCCTCCCCAAAATACAATAGAGCTCCTCATCCTGCCGAAAGGGCACCCACACAGCAACGCAGAACAAGTGCAGCCGTAACCGTTTCAATTCACGTCTTCATTACCCTTCATAAATGAAGCTCTTCAGCTCAATTTGCCACCAAGCTACTGTGGTGGTGAAGACGGCCTTCCCACACGCTGCAGGGTGAGAGATACTGACCTGGGCTGCCCGTAGGGAAGGACAAGGCTTCCCTCCTCCCCTCTTACCCCCAAACAGCCCCACCGACCCGTGCGACAAGCTGTAGCCCCTAAGGGCTACCACCCAGCTGAGCAGGCAAGCCCCTCCTACCCCAGACAGAATTATGTGAGGCAATGATTGCTGAAAGCAATTAAAATCATTGAAACAAGGTGTTTCAAAGTGGGTGAGATGCCATATGCACACAGCTGCACCAAACCCCGACCCAAGCCTCTGCGAGAAATCCAGCAAGGGGGCAAGATCAACAAATCTTATGTAAAAGCGGGGCTTAACTTCCAGGAACATTTAACATTTCCCAGTGAGTTGAGAGGATTTTGGGTTTCTTTGAGTCAGAGCTTTAAGAGCAAGCTGCCTCACGAACCGCAGCCAGAAGAGATTTGACAAAGCCTTCGTTAGCACGCACCGTCTCCTTTCACAGGCCTCTTTCCCAGAAGATCCCCAGTGTTGTGTCATTTTTCACTTCAGGTGCTAAGAATATCTGTGTGTTCATAAAAAATAATAACTAGCTTTATAGGGAACTTATCAACAAAGCACTCAACAAATCTTAATTAAAGCTGATTCACTTACTTCACGAGTGCAAGTTAAACGTTATTTCTCAGAGGGGAAAGCTGAGAGGTAAGAGAGCTGAGGTGGGTTATAAAAGCCACAGAGGGAGTCAGTAGCAGAGGATTAGCACATAGAAAGGCTGACTATTATCCCTAAATCTATCCCAATAATCCACTGCCTTGCAAAGTCTCAGGGTGTAGTTGACATGCTTTCAACCACACCTGCCCTGCTTGACCACATCTGTATTTAGTCTTCCATTTCCTTGCCAGGTAAGGGCAGACAGAAAGAGGGTTTGGGGGTGCTGGAGAGTTTTTCAGGTGGTTTATTGCTCAGGCTAAAGAAATTCTCAACTGTAGAAAAAGAAGGTGGCAGCGGTAGCACCAGAGCTGGTCTTCCACTGCTTTAGGGGACGGTGGTGTGGGTTCAAGGGAAGGGCTGTTCTGACAACTTATCGGGAATTGCCAGTTTCCAGCTTATTTCTTTAAAAGGAATATATTTGTATCACTTCAAACCTAGTAAATATGTGGTCACACAGATGGCAGACCCCAGGAACTTGAAGACACTGCTCTCACCTCCATTAACTGCACTTCTACATTAAAGTTTCTGGGGCAAGATTTTGGATGCTTTCACCATAGAAACACCTTAAAGGCTGCCAAAAAATACCAACACCATTCAGGCTGGTCATTTTAAGGCAGAGTCTGGGGAAAGAAAGGGAGAAAGAAAGAAGTCCATCCCTTAATAGCGCTAATCCCAGAGCACAAATGAATTCAAAAGGACTACACAGAGCAGAAACACTGTGGTAGCATGTTTGGTAAACAACAGGGTGTGTCATTGGCTTCTAACGCCTTAGAGACTTATCTGCACTTAAAAAGGTTTCCTACCACAGCTGTACACTGGAGCAGCCTCCTTGTGCAGACAGCTCTACCAACAGAAACGCCTGTGCAGATTATACTCCTTTGGCAAGGAAATTAAACAGCATCACTGGAGTCATACTTTCTGCCTCTAAGCCATATTTGTACTAGGTTAGTTCTATCAGCAAAACACTGTAAAATAAATAACTTGCCCCTAAGAAACTGTGTCTACAGAACTTCTTAGTGTAAACCTAGGCCATCTTGAGAGGCGGGTAGTGTTGATTATTTGTCAAAGATTACTTCTAATGCGAGTGTTAGTCAACCACTGAAGTTAAACATTTTAAGGCAACATTCCAAATAGTGTTTATATACAAAATCCCATTTGCTCAGTTTTCACTCTCTGGCTTTGTGCAACATGTAATTTCACTAGTTCTCTGGCAAGAGAGCCATATGCAAGCTTGTACCAAAATAATTAAACAGTTTTAAAATTCAGGCCTCATGTTACCGAGTGCATACCCTGAAGAAAAATCCACTTTAACGGCCCAGAGCTACACCAAAGATACCAGGACACTTCTATTCCACAACAGCCCAGACACAAAGGGGGCCCAAGGTCACCCAGGCCACCCTCGTGCTCAAGGCAGCATCCAAACTGCTCCTGTTTTGTTGAATTTGTATTTGAAACCCTTCAGGGATCCCTGCCTGCCCAGGCATCCTGCCCCGCTCTTTGTGGGTTACGTGCCCGCCACAGGGCCCTGATTTTCGGTCACTTCTAGACCACAGCAGCCCAGGCACCTGCCTTTACTTCCCAGCCTGCCCAAGGCAGGCCGCCACCCCCCGGGCTTAGGGCAAACGCCGCTACCCCCCCCCCCCCCGCCAGCAGCAGCTCTCCGGGCCCTGCGCCCTCACAGCCTCACAGGGCCCCCTCTGTGGGAAAGCAATGCGGCGGGCAGCGCCCCCGCCGCGGCAAGGCCTCACCACCGGCTCCCCTCGAACGAGGGCACCGGCAGGACACGCTCCGGCGCGGGAGGCGGCTGCCCGGCTCCGCAGGGCCCGTGTGCCGCCCGGTGCCCCGGCCCCGAGCAGCGGCCCAGACTGGGGCCTGTCACAGCACCAGCCTCCCGCCTCGGCCCCGGCCGCCCCCCCACTCACCGCTCCGCACTGCGCACGCTCCGCTCGGCCCCCGCCGCCGGCCAATCCGCGCTGGCCGATGCCACGGCTCCGCCCCGCCTTGGGCCCCGCCCGCGCTCCCCGTCAGGCGGCTCCGCCACGGTCGCAGCGGTCGGGGCTGCGTTTGGCCCGGGCTGGGGGCTGCGGGAGCGGCCTGAGCGGGGCCTCACCGGGCGCTCAAGAGCCGGCCTAGCTGTGGGCAAACGGCCTGTCCCGGACAGCGGACACCGGCCCCGCCGAGGCAGTGCCAAGCCCTGAGGAAAGCCGGTCACGCTGAGGGAGGGAGCTGGGGTAGCGACAGGAGGGGCACGGGGACAGCCCCGAGTCCCCACACAGCCGCCGTGCAGCCAGGGAAGGGGCCCTGGGTCCGCGGGCCGAGCTCTGCTTGTGCCCTGTGCCACATGGGTGTGGGGAAAAAGGAGGTGACCTTTGCGAGGTTCCTGAGGTGTGGTTGGCCTGAGCCATCTCCTCTTCCCTGCCGCTGGCTGCTTCGGCACCCCCCCCCCCTTATTTTTCACACCTTTTGAGGGAGGTAGTGAAGTTTCAGGTAAATACAAGGGTGTTAATTCACAGCCTTGGCACCTGACGTCCCCTGGACTGTGCTGAAGAAGATGTGAGAAAGTCGGACTGGAAGGCACAGGGCCAGCCGGGCTGCTTGGGGGTTCCGTCTGCCTCATTAGCTCGCAGCACGGTGCTGATTAAAATCGGGTGCCAAAGCATCTGCCACCCCTCTCCCAGCCAGTGAGTGAGTGATGGCTTTGCAGAAAGGACAGAAAAGCCCCAGCCACAAGCTATGCAACCCTCCTCCCCGGTGAGGGCTGGGCTGCGGCTGAGGAGCAGCTGATGCACAAGGATGCCCGTGGGCTCCACCACGCACCAGCCAAAACCGCTCTGCCAGCCCCAAAAGTAAACCTGCAATGCTTAATTATCCAGCGAAGAATGCTCAAGGACAGCAAGCAGCACGGTGTAAGGGGACTGCGTGCCCACTCTGTCCCCTGGGCCGGTGTCCCCACGGCTCTGCTCTTTCACCGAGCTTTGCTTCCACTGTGCTTTGCTACTGGCACCCACAAAGATCCTGGAGGCAGGAGACTGATTGTAAGCAAATGCTAGCTTTCATTTCCAGTAAATGAAATGTTTTCAGTCTTTCCAGGTTGGTTATAACCTCAAAATCGGAATCCAGAAGCAAAACCCACAAAGCCCACCAGCAGCCCTCCACAGATTTATTGGGGTTTAATGGCCTGATTTTTCAGGCAGCTACATGATTTCTGGCAAGTCGTAACTCCTGGCCTTCGGATGCGTGAAAGCCCTGCTATACTCCAGCCTTTTCCTTCTCCTCCTTTTGGGGTTCTGGGCCCTCTCGGAGCAGCATTGACACCAGCTCGGGATGGGGCTCATCCATCCGTATCTGTCCAAACCCCACCATGGTCTCTCCGATGGGGCAGGTGGGCTGGATCTAGCTCTTCCCCTTGTTTCTGCCGGGTGGAACAGCACTAACAGGATGATCAGCCATCCCTCTGAAGCCATGGTGAACCCTCTCTTTCAAGCACAGGAGGAGCAATAAAACCCCTCCGTGCAGCCAAACCCAAGGCTGGCAGTGGGGCAGGGCTGGCCTCTCCTCTGCTTGCAGCCCAAGAGCCAAACTTCAGCTAGGGCACAGGGAAAAGGAGCTTCTTCTCGGTTGCAGCCTCACGGCCCCACGACGGCCCCAGGTGGTTTGGGAAGTCTTGCTGAGATGCTTTGTCGTCGAGGAGAGGAGCGCTGCCGCATCCTCGGGCGATACCAGCCTAATCCCGCCGTCTGAAACCGCTCGCACATCAAAGAGATGAGAAAACACGCTCTGCATGTATTATCTTTTGCATTTTGAGTTCTTCTGTTTGATCTGATGGAATGGAGGGTTTTTTCCAAAGGTATTGGAGAAGATGGGTGTGAGAGAGTAATTTAGGGCTGGGAGTAATTTTTCATCAATGTACTTAAAGACAATCGCAGCACTAGGAGGGAGGCCTAATTGTGGAGTTGTGTAATTAGTTTTTATGTCGCTGCAATTATTCTGTTGGCTACATATAAAGAACATGGCAAAATGCAGCACTTAATTTTAAATCAAGACTTGATTCTCTTTTAGTAGGTAATTGATGTTGATCACATCACTTAGCAGCGACTATAAAATGTGCTATTTAGATTGTAAAAGGATGAAGAAAAGGACTAAGCAGATAGGTAATTGATGGATCACGGGCTGCATTGGTGGGAGGCAGCATTAATCCATCAGACTTCAGTTGTCTTTGTTTCCAGCCACTTGTGGGCATCGTTAGTGGCCCAGAGCATTAATGAGCGCAGAGCCGCTGATCCCTGCAGCATCGTGCTCCGCAGTAAACGGCCGCTCTGCCCCTGGACAGCAGCGTCAGCAGATGAATTTGCATTTAATGCAATTGATTCCTTGTGTCTAAATACCTTCTTTTAAGGGCAGGCTTTGCTCAAAGCGGCTCGGCTTTGAGCTCAGGGTGGGATTCGGGGCTGATCCCCCTGGGCAGAGCATCCTGCCCGCTCCCCTCTCCCACGCAGAGACCCCTAGGCACCGCTGCCCAGCTCCCATGGGCTGCCTGCAAGTTCAGAGCCGCTGGCATCCCCAAAAACCTGCAATGGGGACCTCGGTCTTCCCTTATCAGTAGCACTCAGCTGTTTGAAAGAAGAAATCAGAAAGCTGAGGATGCAGAAATGGGTTATTCCCTGCAAAACGGTACTGATGTCTTCTTGGCCAACAGCTTTGCAAGTTTAACAGTGAACTAGGCTGAGGGGCTGGAACAGTTGGGCCAGTCCTACACCTAAGCAGCAGCAAAGCAGGATGATAGAAAACTTGCCCTTGCTCAGCACAAGCTCAGATCAATAGCTTGACACCACACTGTCATGATAAAGTCGATTAAACTTTTCCTTGCCTTTGTGACTGGCCCTAATTACTTGATTTTGAGGAATATTTGCTGCTTCCCGGGCAGGAGCTGGAGGTGAGATGGTGCCGTCACTGCGGGGATGGTTCTGAGGTGACTCTTTGGCCATCAGAAATTCAGATTTTCCCCAGGGAAAGGTGTGTGGGTTTGTGCCTGGGACTGCCGCCTGCTCGGCTGCAGCCACCTCCCCTGCTCGGGACCGTTCGGCTTCTCCAGCAGCTCAGCCGTGGCAACGTGTGCAACTGCGCCAGGTTGTTGTCACCAGGAGGGTTTGATCCGCCTTTTCCCCCTGAGATCTCTTGCATCCAGGGGAGCTTTTTCCTGGGCCAGGGCAGGCTGGGGAGGACGATGAGGAGGGATGAAGAGTGTCGTTTGCCCAGATAATAAACTCCACAGGCTGCAGGACACTCATTAGGTCGAGTTTCCAGGTGGCAGGTCTGGGCTTTGCACTCCACACTCACACCAAAACAGATGGAGTTGTGGCCAGAGAATCACTGGGAAGAGGACTGTTGCCTGAAATACCTTTCCCCTCTGGCCTTTCCTCCCTTCCTTCCACTCAGCCTTTTGTGTCATGCTGTAGCTCCAAAAAATTAAATGAAATCCAGGCTCCAGTGGGTGTAATTGTTTAACGACCTGCAGCTCCGGCGCCGTGCTGCATCGCCTCCCAGCCTGCCCCGGCCGGCCTCGCTGCTGCCAGAGAGCTGGCGGCAGCCGCTTTCCACGCTGAGATGATGAAACACATCTTCACAACTCAAGCAGCAAGTCACGACCCAGTCTGAGTTCAGAGCAGACAATTTTTGCACTGCAGATGCATCTGGAGAGGGCAGAGGTGAACCCCAGGCTTGAGATGGGGTGGAATCACAGCTGCAGAGTTACCCCGCTTGCTTTTAAAAATGCTTTTTCTCACCCATTTTGGATGCTGGGACGCAGGGGCTTTTGCAGGACCAGTTCTGCCATGGCAGCGTCAGCCTCTCCGAATTGCCGTAACAATCAGATGGGTCCCACTTGCAGCTTTTCATCACCACCAGCCCAAATACTATTTCATTTGCTGTCAAAAAAAGAAAAAAAGACTCATTCCGAGGGCTTTTGCCATCAATCCCTCGGAGGCTCCAGAGCAGTAAATGGATGTGATGAGCCGAGGGGCTGTCCCTGCTCACGGGAGGCTCTGCCAGCGGGGCCGGCGCTGAAGCACAAGGGTTTCCGGGTAGGCTGCTGCCGGCACGGTGGCACAGCTCAGGGTCAGGATCCCGGCAGGTATCAGTCTGCGACAACTCTTCTCCCTCCGGAACACATCCGCAGGACGGCTCGGCCCTCGTGGGAGCCTGGCGGCTTCAGCTGGGGGAGTGAGGGCAGGCTCTGCCTTGTTTTGAGAGCCCGGCAATGCCAGATGACTCCAGCATTTCATTACAGGTTATTAACGACGCCTTTCATCACAGCCAAGTGCTTTGCCACACGCAGGCTTCCCACCGGGCTTCCCTCACTCCCGTTTGATATCGGGTTTGGATTAAATTAGATAAGGTGGCAACGGTGATCAATTCAAAGCTGCTTTCCTAGGAAGCCATGCGCAAATGGTTTAGAAAAGAGACTAAAGCCCGTAGCAAGGGCAGAGGGACCTGGCTGCATCCCACACTGCCACCTCCTCTTCGCTGCGTTTGAAGCATCCCCACACTGCAGCACGCGCGGCTTCGGGAGCAAGTGCAGGGACAATTAATAAAACACTTCTCATCAGGTGGAAACGAGACCATAAATCTCAGCGGTGTTGCACACTTAAAGGAGAGGGGACGGTTATGAGCCGTTATTCCCTGCAAAAATGGGCTTTAAATCCTCAATCGCCAACGCCCAGCGCTGGATGCTCTGAAGTTGTCCTTTGCGGCTCCGTTCTGCCATGGTGCCAGTGAGTGACCCTGACACTCGTTACCTGCAGATATTTATCACATTCTGCTGCTGCTTGGGGCACCTACTGACATCCGGAAAGAACACAGACCTGTAAAACATCAACAAAACCAAACGTGATTTGGGTTTTGGTGGTTTTTTAGGGTCTCAGCTCTGTATCCCCATAACAACCAGGCTGCAGGGTTTGGGAAAACAGCTGGGATCACACGACAGCAGGGCACAGGGTGCTGTGCAGCGAGGACCCGCTGGCCCATCCATCCCAGCAGCACAGCTGGGGAAATGAAGATGTTATCGAGCAGCAGCGCGGCATGGTAATTGAAAGCCTTTTTGCTGCTGGAAACCCTCGAGGCTGCCAGTCTCTTGGCTGAGCTGCCGCTTACCGACACTTTTTCATTTCCTCTCTGTTTCGCCTAAACTTTCCATCGGATTCCTCATCCATCTGAACTGCGATGATAAATATGGAAATAAAGAGGCATTTACAGCCCCTCTCCTGGGTTGGTTTTGTGTATAAATAAATCGTGTTCACAGCACCCTCCTCTCTGTAGCTGCTGGCCCAGGAGCGGCAGGGTCTGAAGGTGAAGCTTTTGGGAAACTGGGTAGCAAAGAGCAGTAGGTGCTGCCAGCCATGTCTCCAGGTCACTGTGGGGAGAAAACATCGGCAAAAGGGATGGGGCAAGCAAGGCCCACGGGGATTTCTGTGCAGAAGCAGAAGGGAAAAATCAACAGCTGAAGAGCTGAAGGTGTGAAGTATGAAGAAAGGCTTTAATTTTCACAAAATCTCGTAATTGATTAATCACAGGGAGACTTCTATATGGAAACATCCCTCTCAATACCATCTCAAGATCATCCAAGATGGTAATAACTGTTTGGCAGGGGAGTAGGAGGAGCAAGGTGGGACAGGCTGGAGCTGTGGGCTTGTCTCCAGGGAGAAGAGATCAGCCCGTAGCAGCAAGGAGCCAACGCAGCGATGAGCAGCGATGAAGAGCTCTGGACCCGGCAGTGGGAGAGCCGCACTGGGCACCAGGGATGCTGGTTTCGGCAAAGGATGATGCCCCAGTGTCTGCTGGCTCTCTGGAGGCTGCAAAGGCTGGGCAGACCTGCCTGCGTGTCTGAAACACGGGTTTTAGGGGGTTTAAGAGCAGACTGTAATAATTTCCCTTCCCCTTCCTCGCCCTTCACACTGCTGCGGTGTTCCTTCCCTTGCCCCCTGCCGTGGTTTAACCCGGCTGGCAGCTAAAACAACCACACAGCCCCCACACAGTGGGATGGGGAGAGATTCGGGGGGAAAAGTAAAACTCGTGAGTTGAGATAAAGACAGTTTAAAATGACAGATAAGGGAGAGAACAATAATAATAATAAAAGAATGTACAAAACAAGTGATGCACAGCACAATTGCTCATCCCTGATGACCGATGCCCAGCCAGTTTCTGAGCCACAGTCACACCCCCGGCCAACTCCCCCCAGTTATATACTGAGCATGACATCATACGGTATGGAAGATCCCTATGGTATGGAAGATCCCTATGGTATGGAACACCCCTTTGGCCAGCTGGGGCCAGCTGTCCTGGTCATGCCCCTTCCCAGTTTCTTGTGCACGAGCCTGGCAGGGCAGTATGAGAAGCTAAAAATCTTTACTTTGGTGTAAACATCGCCTAGCAACAACTAAAATATTAGTGTGTTATCAACATTATTCTCACCCTAAATCCAAACCACAGCACTATCCCTGTTACTAGGTAGAAAATTAACTCTATCCCAGCTGAAACCAGGACACCCCCAAAGAGCTGGGGCTTCTGAAAATCATCCTGGATGCAGAGGGAAGCACTGCCAGGACAGCAGCTGAGCCCCCAGCCCTGCACCATGGGGTAGAAGGCCCTGGACACCTTTGGGATGCCATCTGAGAAGGCTTTAACCTGGGCTCTGGCCCCAAAACGCCATTGGGATTCTCTTCAGCACCTTTCTGCTGGGCACTGGGGCCCCCCAGGGTGGTCACGAGCCTGGGAACCCTCCAGTTAATGGATGGGGCTTGCTGCAGAGACAAGCAGGCACAGCAGCTTGGGCCAGCAGATTCATAGAAGCGCTTGCCTGGGGGTCCTGAGCAGGTGCCAACATCACGCATCACCCTGTGCGTGACAAGCAGGGGCTCCCCTCTGCCTGACGGGGGGTCTGGTTTAAGGAGGACGCCCTGCTAGTCCTGACCGTGGCCTGATCCATCCCCTGATCCTCACCTAATGTTCTTCTCAGGCTTCACCCATTCTGCTTTAATCCTGTCTCCTTCCCTTTACCAGCAACGCTACCTTCATCCCCAGCCGAGGTCTCCTTCTTTCCCGTGACAGTCCCACAGACCTCACATTCTCCTCTCATCTGGAGAGCGAACATAATATCTACAAACCCGGCTGCCTTCCTGAAGCTGTTACCTGCTTTCCTCATGGGAGGAAAATAGGAAAAATTAGTATGCGGCTTCTTCCTCGAGAAATCAATGTGATCTCAACTCACTGTGAAGTTCCCTGACTGTTAGAGATGCTGCACTAGTAAAAACTAATCCTCTAAGGAGAAATAGTGGAGGAAAAAAGAAAAATAGATTCCAGTGACTAGATGAGGTTAAAATGGTGCAGAGGGCTAAATTCCTGCTAGTGCCAGAGCTTGTTTGGAAGTCCCAGAGCAGAGAGGGCTGCGGAGTGGATTCAGTCCAGCTGTTTATCACCCAGCTAAGAATCAGCTGTAATTGTTAATTCTAATTAAAGCTGTTGAGGAAAAAAAAAATGTAATCAAGAGTTTCCTTTCAAAAAAAAAAAAAAAAGACATTTCAGCTAAATTAAAAATTTTGAGTTTGGGAAAAAGGGGGGTAAAATGTTGAAAATTTTGAAACAACCCATTTCAGCATTTTTGGGATGAAAAGGGATATATTTTTGTTGTGAAATGCATCATCAATTCAAATGTGTTTTATCTTACAGTCTGAAGAGCAAAAATAGTTTTCAAATCAAAGCAAAAATGATATTTTTAGGCTTTCTCTTTAAAAAAGCCTATCTGGGGGTTTCTGTCCTAATTAAGAATGAATTTTTCCTTCTTTATTTCTTTTTTTTTTAATGGACTAAGCTGTTTCTAGTTAGTTGTACTCTGAAATGCTGGGCTGGTGCTTTTCTTGGTGTGTCCACTCACGTCTACCCGACCCCAGGATACCTGGGCCATGCTTACACCACCCTGCTCCCCGTGCCAGCACCCCCTGAAATCCCCTGGGGCTCAAGTCAGGCTTTACAAAACCTCACAGAATTAAACCAGCACCAGCAAAATGGCACTCAGAGTAATTGGGGTTTATTATCATAGTATGATTTAGAGTAATTAGAGATCCAGAACAGCCCACTTACGTGCTCAGGTCGGTGCCATGCAAGCCCACCTCCAGGTCTCCTCCACGTAATTAATCCCAAACCCAGCTGCTTGTCCCACAGAGCTTCTTCCTTGCTGAGAAGGGACCTGGCGGGCAGTGAAAGGAAGATGATCTGCTTTTGTTAGTCTCCCTGCACGTGTAAATTCCTAAAATGAAGATGATCTGGGGGAGCGGAGCAGGTTGTGATGCCCGTGCTCGGGGACAAGGCAGCGACCTCACCACTTGTACATTCGCAACCGAGACAGACCCTGCGGCTTGATGCCATGAGATCTGCTGCAGATCCCAGAGGCGGCTTGTGTCCCGGGGGATCCCCCTCCAGAGGATTAGCAGATCACGTTGATCACGTGGAGAAAGTGACTTAGGATCTGTTAGGGGAAAGGCACTGAGTAACAGAGATTGCAGTTTGCAATCTGTTTTCTGGATGGGAGCACTGAAGGAGGGAGAGAAGCAAGAAAATGGAGGTTGAAGAGGAGCTGAAGGGGACACCAGGGAAAGAGTCTTGGCCCCGGGGCGCCTGGAGGGACGGCAGCTGGGGAGCTGGAGGGCAGGCAGGGCATGCTCCTGCCCAGCCAGGCGCGGACCAGCACTGCACTTGGTGCTGGGGCGGCTGATTTTGGTTTGTATAACCTTTTTCGATTGCTCTTTCCTCTGGGCCAAGGGAGGTTGCTCTCTAGCTCCACAGTGAAGGGAACAGCCTGAGCGGCATTTCCCTGCGCTGCCCAGAGGGATGTGTCCAGCTACAGCCTCAGAGACAGCTCAGCAGCAGATCTCGTCCCGCTGCCATCCCCGGGGAGAGCTGTCACCCCAGGAGACAGCACAGCCACTGGTCTATCAAGACAGACAAATACCAAGCCACGGTGGGAGGCTGCAGGGCCCTTGGCCAGGAAAGGAGACGCAGTTAGATCACTGCTGCTTCTTGCAGGGAGCAACTAGTGGATGAAGCCTGGAGCTCCCACTCATACGCGGGAACAGCAAGCCTCACATTAACCCAGCCCTGCATCTTCATCTCACCGTGCAGCCACTGAATCCCATAGCAGGACAGCTCCCTCCCACTGTGGCCCAGGAAGGTCCACAGAGGAGCAGGGTTTTGTACTCACAACAAGATGACGGGCCCAGCAGGGAGCAGGAAGGTCTGAGCACAGCCAGGTGCTGCTTACAGGGTCCACCGGCAGTCCCAGGTCCAGCTTGTGATGACCCAGGTCCAGAGCCCACCCAGGAGCAAAGGGAGATGAGCCAAGGACAAGGCTGGAGGCATAGCTACAACACAGGTCCAACGTTCGTCTAGAAAATAGAGCCAGAGACACAGCTACAACGTACATCTGAGGGTCCTTCCAGGAGCAGGGCCAGGGGAGGGCTGGAGCCAGGCTCTCCTGCAGCATCACTCATGAGCGAAGCTCTAGGGTTGAGATTAAGTGGGGCTCCTCTCCTGGGGATGTAGGGGTCAGGAGAGGCTGGTCGGGGCTGTTAAGGGCTGTTGGTCTCTTGGGGATGATCCAAGCTGCATTATAACCCTCAGCAAACAGAAACTACCCAGCAAATGAGCTCAGCTATGGCAGCCTGACCTGAGCGAAGCGTTGCCTGCTTTGGTGGCAGCAGCAAGGGCTGAAGGGGAGCACAGTTCCATAGGAGCCAAGGCCATTGCTGATGTCCTCTCCCGAGATCACAGAATCACAGACTGGTTTGGGTTGGAAGGGACCTCAAAGCCCATCCAGTCCCACCCCTGCCACGGGCAGGGACACCCTCCACTAGCCCAGGTTGCCCAAAGCCCCATCCAGCCTGGCCTTGAACACTGCCAGGGAGCCAGGGGCAGCCACAGCTTCTCTGGGCAACCTGTGCCAGGGCCTCAGCACCCTCACAAGGGAAGAACTTCTTTCTAACATCTAAGCTAAATCTCCCCTTTTTTAGTTTAAACCCATTACCCCTTGTCCTGTCACTACACTCCCTGATAAACAGTCCCTCTCCAGCTTTCCTGCAGCCCCTTCAGGTACTGGAAGGGGCTCTAAGGTCTCCCTGGAGCCGCCTTTTCTCCAGGCTGAACAACCCCAACTCTCTCAGCCTGTCTCTATAGCAGAGCTGCTCCAGCCCTCCGATCAGCTTCATGGCCTCCTCTGGACTCTCTCCAACAGCTCCATGTCTCTCCTGTCCTGGGGCCCCCAGAGCTGGATGCAGTACTCCAGGTGGGGTCTCACCAGAGCAGAGCAGAGGGCCAGGATCCCCTCCCTCGACCTGCTGGTCACGCCTCTTTTGATGCAGCCCAGGACATGGTTGGCTTTCTGGGCTGCAAGTGCACATTGCTGGCTCATGTTGAGTTTCTCATCAATCAATACCCCCAAGTCCTTCTCCTCAGGGCTGCTTTCAATCCATTCCTCGCCCAGCCTGTAGTGGTTCTTGGGATTGTGTGATGATGAGGCAGCATATGGGGCTGGAGCTTCCTCCCCAGTGGGGCCGAGCTGAGCTGTGGATGTCAGCTGTGGGTCACGCCATGGGTGGGCAGGTTGCATCCCCTTGAGGGCAGAGGTAGTAGGAGGGATGCAGAGGGGATAGCGCACTGCACTAGGGCTTTACACACCAAACTCAAAATAAACTCTATTAAAAAAAAAATAATAACAAAGAAGAGTGATTTTTCTCTTTTCATTATTATTTTAAAGCTGCAAATTATTGAAAGACTTATCATCACTCTCCCAAACCACTCTAAGGCAAGACAGTTCTAAATTTGGCAGCGCTTTGCAACAAAACGAATTGGGTGCGTTTCGCTCATAATTTGCCCCTGGCTCCCTTTAGCCATGTCTTAAACTACTTCACGGCTCGGTCTGATTAGCAGTGTCTCCTCGGGGGCAGAGGAGGCCCTGGAAGAGCCGGAGGTGTTGCAGGTCAAGATTAAAGCGCTCTGCATGCCATTAACTGTCAAAACTATAACTAGCTTAAATCGGTGCAATTAGATGGCTCACAGGTTACAGGAGTAACGGCTGCAGCTTTTCATACCGCATGCCGTGTGCTTAAAGCACAGCCTTGACATTAAAGGGATGTGATTAAAAGCAAGCGTTGGGGGCTGAGACCTGGCAGAGGAGCTCAGCAGGCAGGGTTAAGTCCACAGCTTCTTCTGGGGTTGGACACCCCAGGGTCTGGAGAAGAGCTCTGAGCATTAGCAGAGCCAACTCAGCTTTTAGGTCTGTGATGCCACCTTGTGATGATAGCTGGGAAGTGGAAATTGCAGGGTCCCCTCTGGAGTCAGATGAAATGCATGGCTCTAAGCACCCCAGTTTAACAACTCAGGAGCTAAGAAAAAATTAGATTTTGATAGAAAAGTCCCTGTTCTTGCTTTGAGAGAGGGAAAATGATCCATTCCATTCATATTTCTCTCTCTAGTTCAATTATCTGGCTGAGAAATCAATTTCTTTCAGGCTGAGGAATCCGACTTGTGTCTCTCCTTGGGTGCTGAGGGCTAATTTTCCTTCTCAGCATGCAAGAACACAGTGCCGCCTGTGTGATGAGCTGCGGTGGAAGGACCTCTGGTTCAAAGTGCCATATGCAAGCAGTAAAAGTACTTTTCTTCCCAGATTGAAGCTGGAGAGTTGATCAAAATCAATTTTGCTGTAAGCATCCACACCGACCTCAATGCTGAGATGCATGTGTAGGGGCGTGAAGAACCAGCGCAGGAAACACAGGATCTGTGACGCTGGAAAAAATGAAATCAAGCGCCAGCTAATGGGAACCAGAGCACAGGTGAGCTGGCTCTCTGCTCACCCCAATGCTGCGCTTCAGACACACAAGGAAGGAAGAGCCAGCTCAGAAACGGCTGTGGGCTGCCAACAGCAAAAACCCTGCCCCGAAACAAGCAGACTAAAGGCGTAGTCCTACCAAATCCCTCGCTGGGAGAGACGCAGCTACACCTTCCCCAGCCTCCACCGGATGCCGTAACACCGGCTCAGTGCTCCGTGTGTCCATGGCCAGGGCAGTGTAGGTATAACCTCTCTCACTTGGACCTGTTCAAAGGAAGTTTTTCATCAGGACTGTGTGGTCCAGTGAGACATTTCAAATGCCTCTGGGGAAAGGCTGGGATCCCTCCCCCAAGCTCCTCCTGTAGCTTAGGCTCTCAGAGCTTGGGGATGCCATGGAGACTCAGCTGGAGCTGTCTCTTGCCTCAGGCAATCATCTGTTCCCATCCCTGTCTTCTTCGAATGCTTCTTAGTCTTTTTTTTTTTTTGGCCCAAAGTGGGCAGCTATTCTTCCTGGTTGCAGGGCTGATCGTGCAGGCAATGATGTGTGGGGTGCTCCTCCCTGACGCAGCCTGTCCTTGCCTCGTCCCAGGTCCCAGGAAATGTCGGGCTTGTTCTGCCCAGGACAGTGTGAGGGGACAGAGGCTGGTGCTGAGCGGTGGAAAGCGTTAGGTGCTTTCCCACCTAGTGATAAAGCTACTGAAGGACAGCAGTTTCCTGGGTACGCTCCAGTGCAGAAGATCCAAGGCTGATGAAAAGCTACGATGGTGGAGGGACAGGTAATAGCAAACACAGAGGGCTCTTCGTGATTTTGTTCTGGAGGTCTTACTGCCTGTGGCTGAGGGCACATGCTCGCAGACGGGGACGGATGATGAGCTCTGCCGATACTCGGAGCAGGCTGCCTACGCCATGGCTCCAGTTCAGAAGCTGTATAACTCATTAGCGCAGCATGGGGCCCAAATTAATATGCCTTGCCTTTTATAATAAGACTTTTTTCAGCAGAACCAGGGAGATACTTCAAAAGCTTTCTGAATGCCAAATACCAGAACTCAGCGACTCACAATGCCAGGACCAGCCTCTCACTTCACAGCGTAGATTCCCTGTGTTCCTGCATGTCTTTCTCCTCTAGTGACTGCGCTTGGAGCATCAGTTTAGCTCACGCGGCGAGGGGAGCTCAGAGAAATGTTTGCACGTTATTTGTGAACTTTGGATAAAAGGTGTTGCACCAGGTGAAACAACGGCTCTGCCCTGGGTATCAAGTAAAGCCCTCTTCTGCTGCAGCTTCCCGGCAAACGTGCTTGCTACGTCGGCTGCATCCCTCCGAGGGGATGAGAAAAGGCTTCTGAAGCTGGCTGAGCCCAGCGATGCCGTGCTGGGAGTCCATGCTGCAGCAGCCTGGCCAGCCACCAGCCTGCAGAGCTGAGCACAACCACACCGTGACTGGAAACAGCACCTGGCTGGGCAATGGGTCCTCCTGCCTGACCTCCTGCCTGCTCCCAGGCCTGGGGACGGGAGATACAGGCAGCTGCCTGAAGCAGCACCCCAGCAGTGTCCACAGCACTGGCTTGACTATCCTAGAGTTGGTTTCATGGCAGTTCCATCTGCTTAGGCATGATGGCCTTCCCCCTCTCCCAGGCCATAGCTGATGGCAGCAAACATCACGTTGTTCTCTGATACCAAGGTCTCTGCTTGGCCTGTTGTTCATCTTAGCTCGGTGGAAGCTAAGTACCTCCTCCTTTTTGCCTGCAAGTGCTGTCTTGGGGACTGAAGGGACTGAAA
The DNA here is from genome assembly GCF_028858705.1 of Grus americana. Classification (NCBI taxonomy): domain Eukaryota; kingdom Metazoa; phylum Chordata; class Aves; order Gruiformes; family Gruidae; genus Grus; species Grus americana. The sequence goes on from NC_072865.1 coordinate 19,502,792, forward strand.
TGCTTTGTTTCAAGCCAGATTAGAGACAATAAGTTACCACAAAACACAAGCACAGCTCTTCAGAAGAGTCCTCTGGTCTAGACACAGCCTCCCCTGAACTCTCTGTGTCCCAGTGCAGCCCTGCAGTTTGTGTTCAAAGCAACACAACAGGCTCCAGAAGCCTGTTTAACCCCTGTCGAGTAAATAAATGCTCAGTTACAGAGTAAAGGAGGGATGGCATCTGAGAGATTTAGCTCCCATAAATTAGCAAGATGGGTTAAATCAGGACATGAACCGCTCTCTGCCTGCACAACTCATCTGCTCGAGGGACTTGCAGTAACATGGAGCTGTAACGCTTCAAAAATATGTGTGCTACCAGCCTAGGATGGGACAGACCGATGTCTGGAGCTCCTGCAACAGCAAGAGCAATGCTTTACTGTAATCCTCAGCTCCTAAACTGCCTGTGCCTGGAGACTTGCTCCCTGCCCCGGGTCGCCGGCTCTTCTCCAGCTCTGGCACTGCAGGCTCCATGCTGTGATTCTTCAGCACGTATCGGACCGTGGCTCAACACCAGCTGTGCTGTATAGATAGTCCCCGGCGCAAAAGAAAGAGCAATGCTGTGGGAGAGGGAAGAAAATTCAGTGTATAGCTGCAAGAGCAGTCCTGCAAACGTGCTGTGGCGGCCAGTCCCATTTCCCTTGGCCATTACGGCCCCCATGCACTGTGGCCGTGATGTCCAGCCCGGGTGCAGAGCAGCTCTGGGGCATGAGCTGGGCTCTGCTGAAAAGCACTTTTATAACCTTAATTGTCTGTCACAGCTGGGGACCAGAGATGGTACCACACTGCATTTATTCCTACAAGCCCTGCATGATAAGATACAAGCTAATTCTCCACACCGGCATGTGTTCTGGCCCCGAACAGAGGAGATACAGACCCACGCCGCTTAAGCTGCCTGTTTTCTTTCACGAGACTATCGAGTTTATGTTCATCCAGCCTGCCCACAGGAAGGCTGCCCGCGCCTGCCGGGCCCCGCCACCGCCCCCGAGCCCCGCCGGGCCGGGCCCGCCCCGAGGGGAGCGGCCGAGGCGGCGCCTGCGGAACCACCCCGGCGGCGCGGCGGGGCCCGACCTCTCTCTGTTCCTGGCGCCGTGGGGGCCTGCATCGGCGCTGGGTGGGGTCGGCCGCCATGAGGTGAGGTGAAGTGAATGCGCCGGGCCGCCTCCCCACCCTGCCGCCATGAGGTGAAGGCGCCGGGCCGCTTCCTCTCCCCCCCCTGCAGCCGTGAGGTGAGGTGAAGACGCCGGGCCGCTTTCCTCCGCCATCCCCCCCCGCCATGAGGTGAAGGCGCCGGGCCACCTCCTTTCCCCCCTGCCGCCATGAGGTGAGGTGAAGACGCCGGGCCGCTTTCCTCCCCTACCCACCCGCCATGAGGTGAAGGCGCCGGGACTCCGCTGCCGTGAGGTGAGGAGCACTTGGGGTGCCTCACTCCTACCCAGGGCTCTGGAAATGGAAAACGCCACGTGCAATATTGCTCCCTTTTGTTTTTTTAATTGTTATTAATGGCCGAAGGGCGGTCCTGCTCTGCTGCCCGCGCTGGCTGATAACATCTGAGGCCATGGGACCAGAGGGTAATTTGTTCAGGCTGTGCCGTTTAGAAGTAATTTCTCAGCCTATTATTCGGTTTGATCCCCCCCCCCCCCCTTCTGTAAGCCAGATCCCAGCTGTTTGACTCTATTAATACAGATTTAATTAATTGAATATTTGAAGTGATGTTTCTCTTGTGCTCTCTTCAGGGCTTCCAGCTGATATGCAGCTTAAGTGTGAGTGAAGAGATGGCTGTAACTCGGAAGGCTTAGGTGGCAAAGAGCTGTCTGGAAGACACATCCTTCAGGTAACGGGTCCTCACTGGTGGCCTTTGTCCATGAAAACCCCCAAGTTTTGCAGTGTATGAAGCAGCCATGCCATGCATGAGGCATCTTCTGGAGGAGACCGCCGCTCCGGGAGCACTTCCCGTAGATGCGAAGGAATAACCTGTGCATGAGGCACGGGGAGAGCTCAGGATCCTTTCGAGCTATGTGGGTGAGCTCTGTGAGCCCAGGGGAGATGGGCAAAGAGACTGCTCCTGCTGCCATGCTGCATATGCTGGCTTGTGAACAGGCTGCTGTGCCGGCCTCTGGGTGAAAATAATAATAACCTGGTTTCTCTAGCGAAGCAGGCAGCGTTTCCCGGGAGCCCTGAGGAGAGGAGGTGTTAAAGCAAGGCCCGCATCACCAGAGCCATGTACTTTTGGGCCTCTACTTCCTTCTGTCCTTTAAAATCTCAATTTTGAGTTCTGTTTCATCCAGCGGTAGTCAGCTAGCCATTGCTGCTCAGTGCCTGTGATAGTGTTATGCTGCTGGGAGAGAAATGTGCTGCCGAGTCGCTCCTGGCACTGCCAGTGCTGTTCTGGCATTAGGTGGTGCCAGGGTTTGGCAGCACTCTGCATGCTTGAGAGTGGAGTAACTCCTTCTCCGTGGAGTTAATCCTGGATTGGATGCAGACAATGCACAGTCAGAAAATATATATTAAAAAAAAAAACCCAACTGTTGCAGATTTTTTAATGTTGCATTTTTTGTACAAAAATGAAGGTCAGCCAATTAACTGGTCAGTGTTAAGGGTTGAATTTGGGGTCTTTAGCGATATTCCTGTTAACTGTCTTTGTATGTTTTTTAATTACAGGCAAGTGGTTTGCATGTTTCCCTGCGGGTGGGGGTTCACTGAGGCAGCAGTTGACAAAAGAAAAGAAAGAAGCTGTTGGTGCTGCATTGAAGAGCCCCATCTGAAGGAGACTGAGAAGATGGAAGCTTCCACAATTTAAATGGGGCTACTGGAGGAGTACTTGTTTTCAGGATCTGGATGTAGTAACTTGAAACATCAAAGGGGGTTGGGGCAAGGTATTAACAAGAATTACATATACACTTTGTTAATTGTTAATCCCCTCCTGCTGTTTAAACCAATATTTTTTCTGTGACCTCTATTTATTAAACTTATTTAAACTTGCAAACTTATTTATATTTAAACTTTTCGTTTTGGTTTTCATTCTGTTGTAAGGCTGTGGGTGCAGCAGGGTTTGAAAGTCAGGTTGAATTCTTGTCTGTGGGAGACTGGGGAGGCCAGAATGCGGTGCTGAGCGCCTGGTGCCCCTCCTGAGGCCACGCACACACGCTGTGCTCCGTAGCTTCTGCTGCAAGGGCTGGTTTTTAACAAGGTTTCCTTTTCTCCTGCACTTTGAAGGAGATCAGATGTTTACAGACAGATGTTTATGTTTCCATAAAGGAAATAAAAGTCTGGAATTCCTATTTCTGCTATGAGTTCATAAGATACCCTTCCCATGCTTCAGTTCCTCACTTGAGAGAACTTTGGCATTATCTCCCTTCCCTGGGTGAGTTGGAAAGGTGCCGATTACGTAAAATACATTGAAACTGGTGGGGAGGGGACAGGCGATAAAAATGCCATTGAAACTCAAAAATGAGCACAGTTGTCAGAGCAGAGGAGGGTGTTGCTCTCGCCAAGATGCCTGACCCATCTGGATTCAGTGCAGTCTTCTGGAGAACCCCGTGCTTGTGAAATAATCCAGACTTAGGAGGTGTTTCAGGCTAAAACGTCTGTTTTCAGCTTTTAAAAAATGGTTCAAAAGTCACATTACGTTACAATTAGCCAACTGTAGATGCTGCTGTAGTTACAGTGCCATCTATGTACAAACTGACCTGAGAGGCAGGACAGGGGACTGCTGCTGCACCCCGTGCTGCAGTGCAGGGGTGTAACGGGTATTCACAGTGTTAGAGCTGGGGCTTGTAACTGTGGGGCTTCTGGTAAGAAGGCAGCAGGCAACAGGTTAGTTCCTGAGTTACGGATGGTTTAAGTCAAACAGGAGCTGCTGTCATGCAGTTAGTAGAAATTAATTACAGTGTGGAATTTTTTTCAGGGCTCTCCTAATTTTGAAACATCCCCTGTGCTGCTCACTTCCCTGTTAGCCCTTCTGCCATCTGGTAGTGCTGACCTCTGACTACGCATTTGTTACGCTCCGTGTGGAAATATCTGTCAAAGTATTCAACATTATTAGAAAAAAGTATTTTCTTAGTTGAAGTTTATGACATACATGAATAATTTTACTGGTTCTATATGAACGAGTTCTACCTGCAAAACTAATGACCAGGCTTCCTATGGATTTATGTTGTAATCTTCCTCTTTGCCAGTACTTGCCCAGGAGGAGAGCGATGGGTGCTCTGCGGCTGGCTGCCCGCTGCCCTCAGGGTGGCTGTGGGTTGCTGACTGCCAAGAACCAAGCTCGCTGCGTTAGGGGTCTCTTGTTTCTGTGTTTCTGAAATTGGCAGAAAATGAGGAATATATACTGTGAACCATGTAAATACATGCTATATGGACAATAAATACAGGCTGACTGGCTTATTTCCTTGAAAAACTGTTCTACATTCATTTTGGGGCTGAACTCAAGACTTGTAGGCCTGGCTGTGCTGTGTCAGAAAAGGCAGCAGAGGAGGACGGAGGAAGGCTGCTGGGGTAACCTCACAGCACACCAGCAGCGGCACTTATCCCATCAGAGCGCTTGGGAACGGCTGCAGGGCTCTGTTCAGTGCCCGCCTTATGCACTGTGAGAGCTCTTCTGAGGCCTCACAACTCTCCAGACAGCTGGTTGGTAGCGCTTTTTCCCCCCAAATCCACCGGGCTTTGTGCATGTACTGGAAAAAAACCAAAAACATAGGAACGTCATTGGTTTGGGTTTGCATGGCAAGGTTTTGGTATTGGGGCGGCTACACAGGTGGCTTCTGCGAGAAGCTGTTAGAAGCTTCCCCCATGTCTGACAGAGCCAATGCCAGCCGGCTCCAAGATGGACCTGCCACTGGCCAAGGCTGAGCCCATCAGTGACGGTGGTAACGCCTCTGGGATAACGTATTTAAGAAGGGGAAAAAAAAAAAAGAGTGGCAGCTTTTGCAGCCAGGGAGAGGAGTGCGATGTAAGAAACTCTGCAGACACAAGGCTGGTGAAGGAGGAGGGGGAGGAGGTGCTCCAGGCGCTGGAGCAGAGATTCCCCTGCAGCCTGTGGAGAAGACCATGGTGAGGCAGGCTGTCCCTATGCAGCCTGTGGAGGATGGTGGGGAGCAGAGATTCCACCTGCAGCCTGTGGAGGACCCCACGCCGTATCAGGTGGAGACACCTGAAGGAGGCGGTGACCCCATGGGAAGCCCACGCCAGAGCAGGTTTGCTGGCAGGACTTGTGACCCCGTGGGGGACCCATGCTGGAGCAGTTTGCTCCTGAAGGTCTGCACCCCGTGGAAGGCACCCACGCTGGAGCAGTTGGTGAAGAACTGCAGCCCCAGGAGTTGTATGAAGTCCATGGAGGACTGTCTCACGTGGGAGAGACCCCAGGCTGGAGCAGGGCAGAGTGAGAGGAGTCCTCCCCTGAGGAGGAAGGAGTGGCAGAGACACCGTGTGATGAACTGACCACAACCCCCATTCCCCGTCCCCCTGTGCCGCTGGCGGGGAGGAGGGAGAGAAATGGGGGGTGAAGTTGGGCCTGGGAAGAAGGGAGGGGCAAGGGGAGGAGTTTTAGGATTTGGGTTTATTTCTCCTTACTCTACTCTGTTTTCCTGGTAATAAATGAGATGAATTTTTTTAAGTTGAGTCTGCTTTGCCCGTGACGGTAATTAGTGAACAATCTCTCCCTGTCCTTATCTTGACCCACAAGCCTCTTGTTGTATCTTCTCTCCCCTGCTCACTTGAGAAGGGGGAGTGAGAGAGCAGCTTTGGGGGGCACCTGGCCTCAACCCAGTGGGCTGGGCTCAACCCAGTGCAGTCATAAACGTTCTCCAGTGATCAGGACGAGTACAGGTTTAGGGAGCTGGAGCTCTGTGTCTTAGCACAGCAGCTGTGTTAGCAGGGTAGTGATGGTCAGCGCTGTGTGGCTCCTTCAGCAGTGCAAACGCAGTCAATAAAGGTCAAAATGATTCACCTCGCTGCCGGTTTGGTGCCTTGACCAAAGGACAACAAAGGAAATGGAGAGAGAACCCGTGTGGGCTCAGAGGAACAAAATGCTAGCGTTGAAATAAAGCCAGGGAAACAGAGCAAGACCTGCTTTTGTACTCGGGAAATGCTAACGTGATTTATGATTCTGTTTATTAGCACCGTATGTTTTGCAATCTATATATGACTTTTACTGGGCAAAAGTGGCTGGATTGCTTTACATTTCATCACAGTGCTTTGCTCTGCTTTTGCTGCTCTGCAGTACTGGAGCACAGAAGTATTGTTAACTTAGATTTATGTGTTTGCTTTTGAGCACTTAATTGTTTTTTATGCTGAGTTTAAGCAAGCTGCATTTCTTGTGATTGTTCTCTGAGCACTTCCATGTTATTTCAACACATATTTTGTACCAACCCTGGTTTTTTCCCAACACCTCCTGCATTATTGTTTCATTGTGCTCTCCAGCCACATATAGAGAAGAAAAATCAGCCTGTGATGAATTCAAAATGCAGATTTTTCCTTTCCCTTGGAGACTGAATTCAGCTACACCCCCTCACAGCAGCTTCCAAGGTGATGGAGAGACTGGTTCTTTAGCCACAAAATCAAATTTGGAACAAATACATTGACTACGAAAGAATTCAAATCATAGTCTTTGCCCGATTGTACGAGTACTGCTTTGGTCATAAAATCAACCAATTTAAGGAAAGCACATGAAAAGTGAACTTTCCTCATACCAGCGCAAGGTGGCAATGTTGGCTTAGACGAACAGGCAAGCCTTGCACATAAGCGGTCGGGCTTTTTTTTTTTTTTGCCAGAATCTTCTAACGAACCAAACAGTCATCGAGAACCCATTGTCTTAAATATCTTAGAGATGGTAACATCTTCCTTCTGCTGAGGAGAGCAGGCCTTGGGCTGACAGAGCATGGCCGCACTGCCTGCCCGGAGCCCGGCCTAGGGAGCTGCAGGGACTATGAGTGCCTGCCCTATTGCAAAGGTAACAATGCTTCGAGGGTGAGAAGAGCCAAGCGCCGGCGATGAATCCTTATTATCTTGGGAAAATACGTGCTAAAGCGCTTGGCTAGCGTTACCCGTTCCTCCGTTTCCAGTCATGGAATGCGGGAGAGGTGGTGGCCGGCGCAGGCCCTGAGGGGAGCTCTGGCTCTGTCGGAGGAGGGTTTGCCTCTGCAGGGGCTGGGGACGCGTTTCTTCCTGGGGGAGCCCCGGGACTGTCCCTCCGGCTGTCACCCCTGCGGTAGCGGCGCTGAGGGCGGCCGCGAACCCGCGGTACCCGGACCCCCCCCCCCTCCCCCCGACCCTCCAGCCTTCCCTCAGCCGGCCCGGGGGGCGGGGACAGGCGGGCGGTGCTAAGCCCCGCCCCCGAGTGCCTTCCCATCCGCCCCCGCGGGAGCGCGCGGACAATGAGCGGGAGGCGGGCGGCGGGCCGGCGCGGCGCTGCGCGACAAGGTTCTCGCGAGAGCAGGGTAAGCGGCTCCCACTTCTCGCGAGACCTGGGCCGGCGGCGCCTCCTCCCTCACCCCCCCCCCCGGCCACGGCCACATCCACACACAGCGGGCGGGGCGGGGCGCCGTCGCCAGCGAGCGGAGCGGCGCGGAGGCGAACGGCACGGCACGGAGCGGGGCGGCCGCCGCTGGGCACGTGAGCGGGCGGGCGACGGGCGGGCGTGCTCTCGCGAGCGCGACGAGACGTGCGCGGGGCTCGCGCAGCCGCCTCGCTCCTTCCCTCCCTCCCTCAGTCCCTCCGTCCCTCCCCTCCCCCGCCGCTGGTGCGACAGCGAACGGGAGGCGCCGCCGCGCTCCCTTTCCGCCGCCCGCGGCCCGCAGGTAGGAGCGGCGCTGCGGCCGCCCTCGGCCCGCCGCCATGTTAGGAACCGGCGACGGCGGCCGCCGCTCCGCGGGAGGGGGTGTGTGTGGGGGAGCGTCCGTTAGGAACGGCCGCGGGGGGTGGGGTGGGGGTGGGGAGGGACCAGGCCTGGCGCGCGGTGGCGGCGGCACCGCGCATGCGGGAGCGGCGGGCCCGGCCCGGCCGGTGCCGCGGCCCCGCCGGCTGCCCCACGGGCCGCCCGCAGCGCCCGCCGGCGCCCCCGCCCGCCGCCTGGCGGTACTGCGGCCGGGCCGAGCCGCGCGGCCTCCGGCGGGCCCGAACAAAGCCCGGCCCGGCGGCCGACCGCTCGCCGGGAGGGGTCGGCTGCGGTGCGCGGCCTGCCCGGCCTGCGCCGTGTCGTCCTCCCCGTGCTGCGGGGCAGCGGCAGGCCGGGGGCCCCCTCCCCTGGCCCCGCCGTGGGCAGTGCCCAGCGCTTGCTGAGCGCAGGGAGAGGGGTTTCTTCTCGGCTGCTCGGCGTTTCGGCACGTAAAACGTGTTTTCAGGGGTGACCCCAGCTAAAAGCACGCTTTTCCCGCCGACTGAAACTTTACCGGAGTGCCCTGCTAGCGCTTCTGGTTCCTGCTGAGGCTTCAGAGTCGGCATCTTTCCTCCCCAGCCCCCCAGAACGTCCCCTCCGAAGCTAAACAGCATGCCAGTAACGTGCCTGCCTTCGTAGCGTCTCTGAAGGCCGTTAGTCTCAAAAAGTGCTGGTTTTGGTGTTTATCTGGCATTAAGAATTAATGAATTGAGCATTACAAATACTGACAGTGGAAGCATCCATTTGACTTCTCTTTCTACTCAGTTTCACTTTCATATAATTTAGGCTGTGGTTACGAGTCATGTTGCAGGGATTTTTTTTTCCTCCTATGGTGGATTAATAACATTCTATCGTTTGTGGGTTGGTTTTTTTTTTTTTTTTTCAAACGTCCATATTTTGTTTCCAGAGTCAATGAGATCTAAAGTTCACCTATGCTGAAAATAAGCTAAAAAGAAGTTTCTGGGAACCTGAAGAACTACTTTGTTCTGATAAATGAAGCATTTATACTGTAGAAAGAAAGCTGAAAAATCCCTCTTTTAAATGTGCATCTTTTTACCTTTCCATGAAGCATACCTTTGGGAAAAAAAGTATTTGATACTGTTTTAAACAATTGAATAGTCCTTGTTCTTTTTACTCAGCCTTAAATTCTTCAGGTTTTTTGAAGTAGGGTTGGAGTTAGGTGGTCCTGACTTTCTAGAATAAGATAAGTAGGGAGCAACTCTTGTTGAAAACGTAACTCTTAAAACAGTCTGTGTAGTTTTTGTGCCTCAGAACAGGAAAAAAGGAGAATTTTCTGATACTTCCTTATAAAGAATCTGGTGATCCAGTGGTTTAATCTTCCTGAATTTTGAAAACTTTAATATGTTTCTCTACATTTTGAAAAAATATGACTTTAATATATTAACATTTTTAATGTATTACTGAGAAATTAGTGAGCTTCTGTCCTGAATTTTATCAAAAAACACACAAAAGATTCATTATTTAATTACATGGAATAATTAAATTTGAGTGAGGATACTGGCACTTGAGCCTTGTACGTGTGTTCGTTCAGTGGTAACCCAATATCCGTACCTTCACGTTGTGCACTGGGTAAGGAGATGAAATCTGAACAACAAATTCAAGAATTTTGATTGCTTCTTACTGATTCTGGTGAGGCTTGCAATGTCACGAGCTTTTTTTTGTGTGTTTGCGTTAGAGAAGCTATCTGAAGTTACTGTGTAGAAAACTTCACCTTTAAGTGTTTTTCACGTATGTAGGTGTTACATACATCCCAGCACTAAATGTTGGGAAGAATAACCATGAGAAATTCTGAATGCATCCTTAAAATGTGTATATCCATGTTCCTAAAGGTAAAAACTAAAAAACAATTATGGAGGAGGGAAGATTCAGTCTTTGAGGCTCCAAACTAAATTAAGGATCAGTGGTATAATGAGCCATAAAACTGAAATATGATTGCCACCTGGTTTATTCAGGACAATGCTTAAATAAAAATGTTCATTAATTTGGTGGGCAATAAGTAAATATTGTCTACTGCCTTTCTCTGTGCCTTGCACGCGTCTCTGCTGAGAGTTTTGGTGAACGTGAAGATATTTTGTAATCTAATACTTGTCAGTGTTCTGGGTAGCTCAGCAAATCTGGGGGAGAAGCTGTTGAAGTGAAGCTGCAAAGTTATTCCATTCAGTTTATTTGTTAATTTATGAGTGTATTTTTGTAGCCTCTATGCTGCTTGCATTCTTCCTCAGTGCTCTAAGTCAACAAGTCTTGAAAACAAAAGTAAATACCTCACAATATTTCTGAACTAGTTTAGTTTGCAAGTGTTTAAGTACCATATTGTGTAGTCATAACTTCAACAACAGAGTTTTTATTTTGAGGACTAAAACAGTCATACAGTCCCTTGATTCTTCTCTGCAGCTAGAATATATCTCAACAACCTCATGCAAGATTTCAGCTGGGAAAGAATGTGATTTTATCCCAGCTCTGGAAATGCCTGGAGGCAGACTTACATTCACTGATTAGTCAGAAGGCTTTTTAATCACTTACCAGATCAGAATACAGAAGTGTTCTGGTTTGGGTTTGATTTGGGTTTTTTTTAAATAGTGAAATTGTTTCTCTGTTACGCTGATTAACTCCCTGGTTTGGTCTGTCTTTGGATCGTTTTATGTATGACCTGTTTATTTCTTAATAATAATAATTATGGTATGTTCTGGGATTTTTGTCAAAGATTTGGTGCCTGTGAGGCTGTTCATCTCCAAAACTGATGTGGATGAATAGTGATTGTCTCCTCGCTTTGCCAAGTGCGTGAACATGCGGTTATTATTACCAGAGCATCCAGGCTAAGATCCTGCATCATTCTGCAATGACTGTTTTTGGCAGACCCCTTCTGTTGAACCGAGTCTTAATGGCTTCATGGAGCTTTTTGTAGGTGCTGGAACCTGTGTGCATCCATCTTGTTGTAGAGTTGGAGCTCTGAAGGTAGTTGCAAAGAGTGGACTTAGAAGTTGTAGGGAGGAGTGCATGGAAGCTGTAGAGGTAATCGTGTTTATGGAGTGGTCAGTGCACGTAATGGCAGTTACTCTATATGTTCCTGGCTGTTTCTGTTTTCCCTTTGTAAAAATAAACATTTTTTGCCTCTTCTAGTCTTTCTGTACTGTTTCTTGCAGCCTTTTTTCACTTCTGTTGTTTCTGTAAAGGAATAAATGCACTTTTTTCCATGCACTTCTTACAAAAAGAAGGATGCTTGAATTTATTAAATTATATAATGAGCAGAAATAGGAAATCACGGTCTTTTACGGTGCTCTTTTCAGCATTCAAATGTTGAAAACTCTAAGTTCTTCTAAGATTCTTAATTGCTAAACTAGTCATTTTAGTTCCCCGTTTATAAATAAGTCTTTTTCATATGTAATACTTCTCTGTTCTGAAGCAATCCTCTGTTACAGTAACTTAAGATCTCAGATTATTACATGCTCTTCTGATCAAGCAAGTCACTGAGATGAAGCTGAATGTAATCCTAAGACATGAAACTCTCCCAGTTCTGCCAGGCCCAAAACAGATTGTCTAATCCGCGCACAAAAAAAGCGCATGCATCCAGTGGGCCAGGTGCTGCTTAAATTTTTGAGGTCGTAACTTTTGAAGATCAGTTGAACAAGATGAGCTGTTTTCTTGCATGTGAAACAGCAATATTAAGTAACCAGTACCTGAAATGGGTGGTAATCTGCAGTTTCTTTATCTAAGGCTGCTAGACAATTCCTCCTTTCCCTTTGGGAAGACAGTGGCCTTTTCTGTATTGTATTAAAGTAATCCCGTAGACTTCAAATCCATTACACTTGGTCATTCAGCGGCTAGATAACATCTGCTTCTAATTTCCTTGCAAGTTCGTGTTTTTACTACCGTTATTTCTCAGAGCGACATGGGGAGCTGTCTGTCTAAATTTGTCACTTGGACTTCCAGGATCTCTTCCATCGATAACCTTTTTTTGCTATGATGTGTTGGAGACAGTTTTGCCAAGAAGCACGTTAATTCTTCCACAGCAGAATGGATTGCTGCACTGAGTGTAATGCATAAGGGAGGAGAAGAAAAATCTGTAGATTTTTATCCCAAAAGCAGGGGCTGTGGGTGTGAAACTTCTTTGAGACTTTTTTTTTCCCAGGGGTGTGCTGTCTTCAAAAGTCTTGTGTTGTTACAAACTGAGGGTGTGTTTTTCAGCTTGCAGATTATTTTGTGTTTCTACTGTAACTGAGTTTATTTAATTCAGTCTGTTTTGAGAAATTTTGGGTTTGAAGTGAAAGTGAAACTGACTAGAAAGTAAAACTGACTAGAAAGTAAAACTAGTCATTTTTGAGACTTTTCTATAAATAGAAGAAGAGGAATGGGTAAAAGACGAATTGTTCTAAGAACAAGATTAATACTAAAGCTATAATACGTATACACAGGTTAAACCTGAGAGTGGTAGAAGGAATAGGGAGCTAAATTATTTTCAGCCTACTGATGGTCCATAAAAGGTGGTAATCTAAGGTGATCATGTTCAGCACAATCAATGTATCCCTAGAATTCACTGAATTAAACTGTTTTCAGGTACAAAATTAATATTTGTGTGGAATAAGAGTTCTGTAAGTTTTATTGAAAAGAGTTTATAATCAACTTTACACAAAAAGAAAATCCTTCTACGGTGTTTGAAAATCAGCCGTGTTTTGGCCTTTATTTAGTAGCAGTGTATTCTCTAGTATTCAAATTTCTTATTTTTGTTGTCAGCCTTTACAGAAAACTCTTTTGCAACTTGTAGATACGAAGTGTTTTTTCATTGTCCACATTTGTCTGGAAATCTAGTAACATTTTGACTTTCAACTTCAAGGTTGCTTTATATTATATATTTTCAAATCTTAATATGGCCAAATTTCTGTCCACAGATCTTAAAAATGTATATCTGAAAGCCTGTCTGTTCCCAGTATAGCTGAAATTACATGAAGAACAATTAGCATAACACTTTCAACTCAACTAAATCATGTCTGGATCTTTAGACAGCTTTGTTCAGTCATACTCATCTTGTTGCTGTGACTCAGTTGATGGCACACTCGCTTAAAAGGGGGCACTGGTCCGTGGGAACCTGTCTCTATCAGATACTGACATGAAATCTTTCAGAAGTGATCAATGCAAGAAATGCAATCTTAAAATCACACATTAGACCTGACCATGTGGAAGTTAAACATCCTTTGGCATGATTTTTTAGAAAAGCTCTTCCCCCACCTTGGTTTGTTGTTGTCTTCATCTGATCTTAAAGAATGGGGATGGTTAGTAGAGTACAACAACAATTGTGAGATGACACTGATGTGATAAATAGCTATTTTTGAGGATAACTTGGAAACTCAGTTTTTGTAAGTAGTCCACTGGAATACCTAATTAGGTGCAGGGCGGTTTGCTGCCTAGCACATCAACTGCCAATGTTATATTCTGTCTTCATCGTACAAATGTCTTACTGTCCCACTTCATGCTTTTTCATAAGATTGTCCCTCTGTGTTTCTTTGTTTCGTTTTCCCCCCCATCTTTCCTGTTTTTATTTTTCCCTTTGCTTCTTTCTTCTGTGGGTGTTTGCAGCAGCAGCACAGTATGGTTATGTAAAACCTCCATGTGTATCTGGGGTCAAAGCATGGCATGTAATCAGGTTCTCTGCAGCCCAGGTCCGTGCCAGACTGGAATATGATGGGTTTTGTTCTCTGCTAATCCCTCCAGAGCAGCGGACAATGAACAGCCAATTGAAAATTGTGACAAGAGGATTAGTGAGCATCTGGTCAAAGAGAAAGGGTATTTTTGAAGAGTGGAGAACTTTCCTGATTTAGTGAAAACTTGAATAGTGCAGGTCCTTGCATTAACAGCAGGATGCACTGTGCCTTTCCCGACCATGTGGCTGTCTGCTGAATCACTGTCAGGGTCAGGTCTGTAAAGCCTTCTGGAATATCGGGTTTTATGAAGAACCTAGTAAGTTCAGTTTTCAAACTGTTCTGTAAGTGTGTGAATGAACTAGAAGGAAATTGGTACGTAAAAATAGAAGGAGTAAGGATTGACTTGTAAAATTGTCATAAAGTACTTTGAAGATTAAGTAAATGTATGTAAGATAAAACATGGTAGCCAGGTGAATATTAAGTGTTTCTCTTGTTTGAACTCAAAAGGGTCTTGATTTTTACAATACATGCTTTCTGTTCAGGTGTTCTTTAGTGTGGTCAGCTTATGCTGGATATCTCACTTAGAATTTGCCTCGTCTGCTCTCCCTGTATTCTTGTTTTACTGTTTTCTTCTGAAGCTTTCTGCGGTGCTTTTCTGTCTTCTGCCTCAGATACTTTTAAACTTGTTTCCATCCCCATGTTTCTCAATTTCTTATTCTTAACCGAATGTTACACAATTAAGCTTACTTTAAGTGACTCCAGTGTATGTGGATCTTAAAAGCATAGCTGAAATACAAGTTTAGATGTGCTGATAACAGAATATGTAGTAAACTGTATAAAGCAGTTGCTTTTCAAATATGGAGTTGTGTGGGGTTTGTGTATTTTGTGTATCTCTCATAGAATCCATTATTTTTCTACAGAAACACGTAATTTTGTAACATGCTGCTAGCGAGAAAGAAAACCCAAGTGCTTTCCAATGTAACTCAGAAAAAACTTTTGCGCTATTGAAAAAGGGCTCTGGATTGAGTAGGTGGTTGGGATAGAGACGTGCTTATAACCTTGACCTTTTTTCTTCTGTTTCCAGTACAAGAGAAACTGCTTTCTGCAGAACTGATCCCTTCAAGGAAAAATCCTTGCTTTCATTTTGTCCTTTCCATTCCTCCCCAAACGTACCTGTTCTCTTAGAAGCTGATTTCATTTGGAGCTATGCAATTTGTGCCTGTTTCTTTTTCAAGTGATTATGTGTTTTATGTGCATCTGAGTGGCAGTGCTGGAGAAGCAAAACTGCTCTGCAGAGATTTGAAAGGACTTTACCACATCGGGAACCCAAGAACAACCTATTCTTGGTGGAATGTTGTCATGTGTGTTGAATTGCTTTAAATTTTGTGCATCTGTCCCAAGGCTGAAAGAGTATGAGGAGAAGTATTACAGTTTATTTCTGCTCTGCGCTAAAAAAAAAAGAACATTTTTTAAATATATGCATTGCACCATAAAATATACTATGGATATCGATACACTGTTTACTTCAGGTAAATGCAGTTGAATCAAATATTTAAATACCAGGTTAGTATTTTAGTGGGCCATGGGACAGATATCTATCTCCCAGAAGTATTGGTTTAGGATCTTTAACTACCACATGTGGTCATGGTATCAAAAGTGTCGGGCCTGAGCCAAGGAAGCAGTGTGCTCGTAAGAGACGGACACAGCTGTCCTGCAGGGCTGGCAGGGGCACAGTGCCATCTCCTGACTCGCTGAGGGTCTCTTTCTGCAGGGCTAGGGTTTTCCTTGGGTCTCCTATCCCAGTACCAAGCCTGACCTTGTTTAGCTTGAGGTCTGAGAGTACGGGCTGATGTCACAGCTGCAATATAACAGAGTAAAGAATCACTTCCGAAGTACTGTTACCACTATAACTGCAATTTGAGCAAGAGGTCTTGTTTACTTCCTGCAAAATTTAAAACTTATTTTCCTTGTTCACATCTGTCTTCACATCAGTAATTTGAATTTTACTGCATAAAGATTGAATGTTATGTTTGGTCTTATTTACCAGATCTTACAGCAGAAACTTTTTGCCCAAACTTCAGTTACTTTTAACTTCCTTTCGTCCTGTTCTGTGGTGGTATAGGTTTCGTTTTCAAAAATGTATTATATGCCAAAGTCATCTTGGATTCTATGGGCTTAAGGTTTTTTTGTGGTCTTCTCATAGACACAGTAATGTAGGGTATAAACAAAAGCATTAACCAGAGATCAAAGCTTATATGCTAGTAAACTTTAGATGCTTTCAGACATCCCA
Organism: Grus americana; assembly: GCF_028858705.1. NCBI lineage: Eukaryota > Metazoa > Chordata > Aves > Gruiformes > Gruidae > Grus > Grus americana. The sequence goes on from NC_072865.1 coordinate 19,518,648, forward strand.
AACTTCTGAAATTCACTTGTCTTCGGTATGATAGTAGCTTTTTGTAGAAGAGCAGCAGTACGTATAGGAGACACTACTGTATTTTTATCTGAAATAATATATGTAGGTTCTGGGTGCCTCTTGAATCTGTTAACTTATGTAATAAAAGCCTGGTAAGATTGAGATCTCTAATGTTTTTTAGATCAACATGATGCATAAGTTTAAAACTGCATCTGTTTAAAGGGATTTATGACTAAAACTGCTTGTTTTTCTACAGAATTGTCTGGTGTTTCTCAGCTTGAAGAAGATCTGCAGTCATTATTGATCCTCTTTCTTGGCGTTACCATTTTTGAAGTGAAGTTTGCCTAGCTTTCTAGTGTGAGCTCTCTTTTCAGCCATCTTAAAAAAAAAAAAAAGGAATTTTTTTTTGATCCATACAGTAGACAAGCTCTAGTTCTACAATGTCCAAGTCATTCCAGCAGTCATCTCTGAGTAGGGATTCACAAGGTCATGGGCGTGACCTCTCTGCAGGAATAGGCCTTCTTGCTGCTGCTACCCAGTCTTTAAATATGCCAGCATCTCTTGGAAGGATGAACCAGGGTACTGCACGCCTTGCTAGCTTAATGAATCTTGGAATGAGTTCTTCATTGAACCAACAAGGATCTCATAGTGCACTGTCTTCTGGTAGTACCTCTTCCCATAATTTGCAGTCTATATTTAACATTGGAAGTAGAGGTCCGCTCCCTTTGTCTTCTCAGCACCGTGGAGATGCAGACCAGGCCACTAACATTTTGGCCAGCTTTGGTCTGTCTGCTAGAGACTTAGATGAACTGAGTCGCTATCCCGAGGACAAGATCACTCCTGAAAACTTGCCTCAGATCCTTCTACAACTTAAAAGGAGGAGAGCTGAAGAAGGTTATGGTAGAGATGGCAGATCATCCACACGGGAACCACCGTACAGAGTACCTAGGGATGATTGGGAAGAAAAAAGGCATTTTAGAAGAGATAGCTTTGATGATCGTGGTCCTAGTCTCAACCCAGTGGTTGACTATGACCATGGAAGTCGTTCTCAAGAATCTGGTTATTATGACAGAATGGATTATGAAGATGACAGATTAAGAGATGGAGAAAGGTGTAGGGATGAATCTTTTTATGGTGAGACTTCGCATAACTATCATAAATTTGACAGTGAGTATGACAGAATGGGTCGTGGTCCTGGTCCTGAGAGATCTCTCTTTGAGAAAAAGAGAGGTGCTCCTCCAAATAGCAATATTGAAGACTTCCATGGATTCTTACCGAAGGGTTATCCCCATCTGTGCTCTATATGTGATATGCCAGTTCATTCTAATAAGGTGAGTTATGCACCAGATACTTCTATTTTCCTTTACGTTGTAGTATCTGTTCTGTTTTTATCTATTTCTTTAATTATTTCTGTAGCCTGGTTGCTTTTGAAATGATCTGAAAGTTGGTTTGAGAGTGAAAAAGGCACTTGGTTTATTTACAAGGTAATTGTTAACAAACATTGTAAACCAGGGCTTTACATTAATGTATTTTGTTTGCCCAGATTGCTTAACTTCAAGTCAAACAGCTATCATCTACTGGGATATCTTATTTATATTTTACATCTACATGTTCTCTTAACCACAAACATCTGGCATTCAAGCAGTTTTGGGGTGGGTTTTTTATTTTTTTGTTGGTTTGGGGGGGTTTTGCAGTGTATCTACTGTGCTATTCAGGAAGCTAGTTTCAGCTCTCCTCCACATCTGTCTTGATTGCTGATTTATATGTAGTTAAGATGCGTTCTTGCACAGTTCTGCTTTTTCCCTGTCCAAAGGGAAAGAGTTAATGTAGAGCCCTGGAACTTATTTGCAAAAGTAAAAACCACGTTTTAGATTAGCTCATTCTTGCCTTTTTAATTTCACTTTAACACTCTATCTCATACTATGGCTGAAATTTGTCGTCATTTTTCTCCTTTTTCACAACTTTCTTAGACACTTCAGACTCACTTTTTATTGTCACATGTTGCATCTATCCCTGTAGACTCTCCGAGCAATCGGTCTGCTGTTGCAGTATCCTGCTCTGTGTTCCTAGTAGTGTTCTTTACTTGGCTCGCAAGTAGAGTGGATCTTCGGGTATATTCGGTTATGCTGAGACTTCCCTCTTAGTTTATTCATGAGTAGTTCAACTCTCTGCCAAGGTAGCAGGTTACTCAAAATGGCCTGTGTATTCAGATGATATTTTCAGAGCCTTCTCACTTTCAGCTTTTCCAATTTTACTCATCTTGCTGATTTTCAGTATACTAGGCAATTTAATTGGCTAATTGGCTAATACAGTGCCCCTCTTGTCACAATTAGTGGCTAATTAGCTTGAAGGCCTTCAATTGAAAATATAATACATGCTATTACTGTAAAATTGATACAATGTGGAATTGCTGTTACTAACCATTTCTTTACAGTTACCTCTCAAAAAGTGCTGCTTCTGTACATCTAATCTTTTTGAAACACGAGAATTATTCTACCCTGCAAGGAAATGATCAAACCAGTTTTAGAGCACGTGTTGTATGACTCCAGCTGATCTGACAGTTTATGAACTCGTGTTGCTTTAATTACTTTTTATATAAAATAATCACAGTAATCCGGGTTTCTTGTCTCCTATATTTGACATTTATTTTCATAAAAGGTTTTAAGCATTAACAGTTTAGATGCCATGCTCAGTTCTGTAAAAGGACTTCATTTGGTTAGATTGAAAAGATAAACTTCTGAGGCCCTTGAAGATGGCAACCAGTAATCCTGTAAGTAGGGTTCTTTTTGGCACTTTATTTTAAAGCCTCGTGGTTCTTAGTTTGCTTTGGTGTGCAGATCTATTGAAAGGATATCCAATGTGAAATATCTTTCCAGGTATGAGAAATACCAAATTCTTTTGACAGCATAATTTAAGTGGCTGACTTCTTCTGCAACATGTAAAACCATCCTTTTTTTTTTTTTTTTTTTTTTTTTTAGGAATAAGCTTTGTCTTAAACTGCTAGTACACCATGAAATAATTGAGATTGGATCATCTGTTTCTTATGACCCAAGTTTGGGCTTTGTTTCTAATTGCAGAAATCATGGCACTGCAAGAATTTTTCTCTTTCTCTCCTTTTTTCCTCCGCTTTGCATACCTAACAGTTACGAAATTTCTTATTTTGTGTCTCCCACAAAATTGAATCAAGTAGAACTTTTAAAGTAATCTGATCTGAACCAAAATTTATGGAAAGCAGAAAGGGAATGCTTTTCTTAGCTGGGACAATGTAAACTTGTTACTGCAGTATCAAAATCTCCTTTTCCCCACCTCCAAACAGAAGATTATTTTTTAAGCATGTGATAAAGCAATGTGTTTTTTATGCCCGAGCAAGGGGTTAAACACCCTTAGCGTAACTTAACCTGACAGGCTAGTCCTCTGTTTTTTCTTTTTTAGTGATGTTCTTAATTGCTTCTTTAATTTGATGTGAATATATTTTAAGACCCAGTTTGTTTTTTGTCTAATTGTGAAGTAAATTGTGCCCCAGGTTTTTTAGGCATTTTGTCAATCCTGATCCCTTTATGAAGGAATGAGGTGTTAGACGTGGAGGGATTGTTTTCCCTGCCAAAGAACAAGGCCGATGCAACACAAGCAGATGAATTTGGAGGTTAAACACTTGAAATGGTGATATGTCTCAAAGGAAAATCATGGCCATGTCCCTAATAGAGGGCTATCTAAAATTAGGTGCTTAAGTTTGGCCTAATTTCTGAAGAACACTGCGTCCTCTTGCTTGCATCAATTGAGGCAAAAGGTAGCCTGAGTTTTAAGAAACTCAGTTCAGATTTTGTCTAGCTTAACTTTGGGTGTTGATATTAATTAGCGTCTGTAAGTACCTAGTGCCCTGAAACCTCTGAGGAGTGACACTTCAGACTGGGTAGAGACAAGGAGTAAAGGGAAGTCCAGGTTAAGGACTGTATTTAATAAATGTAGATGAACCATTGTTCTGAAAACTTTCCCTGGGTAAAAAAAAAAAAAGTTATATGTCAGATCTGTCTTTTTTTTGCCAATTTTAAAAGCATTTGAAGTATAATGAGAATTAGATTTCCTAAACTTTGGCTCTAGTTTGCAGATAATTTCTATTTCAGTTTATAATAATGTTAAATTACATGTTAAGACAGCTTCAAAGCATGGTATATCTAGGAGAATCGGACACCGAGGCTTTACAGATTGTGCACCCAAATTTACAGGGCTTTCTAGTATTTAAAGGACTGTTTTCTGTAGTGTAGTTCTAAAACTTGTTAGCAAGTTTTAAACTGAAGCAGCTTTGGGTTTAAGTATCGAATGTTTCATAGATAGGTGGGTTTGCTTGGGGGTTTTGGTGGTGGTTTTTTTCATCCTAATTGCCAGCATATTTGTTAATGTATAGTTGCAGAGCCTACATCTTGTGCAGTTAACAAGAAAAAGTGGTGCTCTCATTTTCTATCTTCTTGATAAAATGAACGAAGGTTTCATTTTGCTCCACGTTATACTCTGTGTATTGTGGAGTAATATTGTAGTGTAGGTACTTTATGGGAGACTTTAAATCCAGGTTTTTCTCCTTTGTGGAAAGTGCAAGTTAGGCATTTAGCATATGGAAACACCACAGTAAGCCTCAGGAGTGTGTCTAGAAGTGTGGCAGAAACTAAAACTCAGGAAAGATTAGGGATTAAGAAAAAATCATTTGCGGGTGCTGAGCGGAAATAGATGTTAAAGAAGAGACGTATAAAAGTTGGCCAATGCGTTACGCATGTTCACAGTTGAAAATGTGGCTGAAAAGAGAAAGCCTTCAGTTAAACTGTAATTACTTTCCCCTTCATTTCTCTGTGAACCCAAAGCTAACTTGCCTCGTGTCTCTGCTGATCCCTTCGCTTATTGAAGAGCAGTGGAGTGAGAATTAGACTATGGCTCACAGATGCGCAGCAGTGAAACTTCAGAACTTTTGACACTTTACAAATGCGAATATAGCACAAACTAGTGCTGTTACTTGTAAGGATAGGGAGATCAGGCACTCTAATCAAAATAGCCTGCAGAGAAAAAGTAGAAAGCCCTCATTCCTTTCTAGTTCTAAAGCCAGAACAAGAAGGAGTTTTACCTGGCTGATTTGGTTTAATTCCATTATTCCTCCTTTGTACCATCTTAATTTAGATCTCCTTTTTTTTCTTGATTATTCCCCTCAAGTGGTCATATATTTTTATATGTCACCTGTATACTTGTAGTTTGTCCTAGCTATGCGCTTTCATTTCTTTTAGTCTTTCCTTTCTGAATTCCTTGCAATTTCTTGGCTTCTTTATGGTTCTAAAAACTTGACTGTGTAGTTCACATTAATCTTTAAAAGTCTGAGGAATGAAGCAGAGAGAGTGGAGGAAATTCTAAAATTACTGAAGACAAAAAAAGTAAATCTCAGCATCCGGTTCTAAAAGTTGAAATCACAATGATAAGCATGTTTGCTGTAGCAGTTATCCCCTGGTAAGCTTTGCACCTCTGAGGCAGGATCAAGCCCATAGATTACAAGACATTTTTCATCAGACACCTTTTCACCCAGGTTAGGAGTGAAGAGGTAGGTCCAATTTCAGTGTCTCTAAAGCACTACAAAAAGAGATTTCATTATCTGTGTAGCTTCAATACTTCACCTTAGAAGAGAATATACTGCGCTATACAACGTTATTTTGTTAAAAATGGCTTGCCTTATCTAGCTGTTAATTTTTAATTATTTACTTTGCTGCAGGAGTGGAACCATCATATCAATGGAGCGACTCACAGCCGACGTTGTCAGCTGCTGCTTGAAATGTATGAATTTGAACTACAGTAAACATTCTTGTAGCATGAGGGCATGTACAACTAAATAATGGTCAATTATGTTGTACAGAGCAGGTTTAGAAAACACGCTGTGCCTTGTAGGGAATAAAAACAACTTAAAAGAGCATCTTCGGGACAAAAAAGGGATCTCAGTTTATAACTTTTGAATCCTATTGATCTATATATAATGTTTTAATGAGTAGGATCTTAACCATTGAGAATCTATTGTAATTTTTTACTAGTCACTTATATCAACTTCTAAATTTTTGTTGTAAAATAAACTGCAATTTGTAGTATAAATTGGCAGACACGTTAGATATAGCGTAAGAAATTTCTCATGAAGAATAGCACTTCTGTCAATGGATACTGCTAATGTCTCTTGTAGTGGGCAGCATTACCCAGAAATGTGTTCTATCTGTGTTAACATGTAAAGGTGTCACTGCTAGCATGAAAATTATTACGTGGGTAGAGGAGATGGTATTTTTCTTAACTCTTTTTTTTTGTTTCCTTTAAGATATCCAGAATGGAATCCTGACAGTGATTCAGGACATGGAATGTAAGTAGTAATGAATTTTAAAGTATTTGTAATTTTTATTTGAGGCAGAGGATGTTCTTAGCATTTGATGTGAAACAACACACCTCCTTTTCTTCAAATTAGTACCTCCCTTTGTTTTCTACTAGCTGAAGAGCAGCAGTAAAAGTAGCTAAAGTTGACTTTTCCTTAGATGCTCTGCAGAAATTAGGTGGTTTTGAGAGTGAAAGCTTCACAGGTTTTTTTTTGTTTAAAATTAAGGTGTGTTTTCTCTCTTTCTAGGGGTGATCCCTTTATGTTGCAGCAATCCACAAACCCTGCACCAGGAATTCTGGGACCACCACCACCTCCATTTCACCTTGGAGGACCTCCTGTTGGGCCAAGAGGTAACAGCAACAGGCACCTACTTTTACAGGACTTAAGTTCTTGTTTGTGTTTTTCTTATTCTTCTTTTAATTTGTTTTGTTGTTCTGGAACACTGGTAACAAAACACTTTTCTGAGCAAGTGGAACTGAAATACTTGAATCTCTCCCTGGCCACAGACTGGTACTCAGATCCCACACTCTCACGTTTCTACTATCTGCTAACTACCAGTCACATTATTATGGCTGGTTTTTTCACTGTGTTTGATTGATCCACGCTTTTTGGACTTCTGTTTTTTTCTGTCTAGGAGTTTTTTGTATCAGTCTCCTGATTAGCTGCATGTTGATGCGGGGGTTTTTTTGTGAAACTTGAAAGAATTCAATGTCCTGAGTGGTTTTCCCCCTTCATTTCAAATTAATTTGACAAATACATTTGAATAGCAGCTGAGAAATGGGAAGATAGATGATGCAAGCCTCTTCTTCACAGGAAGGCAGGCTAAGAATCAGGTTCTTGCCTGAAGTTGTTACTTCCTACCTTTTAAATAGTTCAAGTAACTCAGCCAAACTAATTTACCTAGGTATTCTGACAGAGTACAAGTATTTCAGACACTTTAAAGGGATTTTTAGATGATGGATGCATTCATGCTTAATTTCATTAAAATAATACTGTTAATTTTTAAAAAATCTCAAACTTGACTTTGAGCCAAACTATCTGAAAGGCTTTTTTCAGGTGTTTCCTAGTAAAATGGGCATTATGATAGAATTGGTGGTGTTTTAGAACCAAAACTAGGAGTCTTTGTCTACACCTAAAACCTCAATTATAAAAAGTGTATCTTGGTTCAAGAGATCTTATCCTTTGCGTACAGAGACGTTTTGCTATGGCAAATCTTACTCTAAAACAGGAGAGATTTTTTTAATGGGCTTTATTTATTCTGCTATTTCTGCACATCAGTAAATGCAGCTCTTTTTCTAGTGTTAAACTGAACAGAAAGGAGCACCTCAAGTTACATAAAAATATGTAACTGAAATAAAACAATTAGCAGCTTTTTAAAACTTGATGTCGTTCTGGTTTAGTATTAGAAGTGACTTCTCTCCTAAGAACTTGTGAAGAGACATGTTAATGCCAGTCTTACAGGTTGAACTAAGATTGCTTATTCTTTTAATTTCTTAAAGGAGCTGGAAATGGAAATATGCAAGGACCGAGACACATGCAGAAGGGCAGAGTGGTTAGTATTGAAAATTTGAGGGTTTTTTATTTAAAACCTACAATTTTGTTACTTACTACTTGTTTGCTTTCATAAATTTTTTTTTAATGGATTGTCTTTAAAAGTGAGATTTTAGAATTTATTTGTGTGGAAATAGTGAAGCTGTGGAATAAGACTGGGCTTTCGTTTTGCTGAGTACTCAACAAAATATTTGTTTCAAAACTATACAGACCTTATTTAAACATTCTCTTATGATGAAGCTGTGGGACATGAACATACAGAAGGGCAACTTTGGCACGGTAGGCATCCTCCTCCGTGGAAATCCGTGGAGGTTGTGTGCCTTTTCTATAGGCAGCTTGTTTTGGTTACTACTGAAGATTTAAAAAATAAAAAAAAAAAAGATACAAGTAGAGCAGAGCCTTGACGGACTTTCTTTTTAGGTTAGCTGAGACATGTTTTCTTTTCATGTCGCGTATGTATGCTTTGTCTTCAGGAGACAAGCAGAGTTGTTCACATCATGGATTTCCAGAGGGGAAAGAACTTGAGATATCAGCTGCTTCAGCTTGTTGAACCATTTGGAATAATAACAAATCACCTGATTCTAAACAAAATCAATGAGGTAAGCTGAGGCCCTGTAGTGCTGCTTTTGGCTCTGCTTGGCATTGTTAGCGTGCTTACTGTCTGAGCTGAATTTTTGTAAAAGGACTTACGCGGCTACCAAGCAAGGTGACACGCGTGTTGCCACGGTCATGTGTGTGAAAGGAAGAGTGACTAGTGTGTTTCTTTACAGAAATGCTGTAGTACTGCATTTTAACTTAAATATTGTTAAAAAATCCTTCTTGTTGATTGTTCATAGCTTTCTCAAAAATACACTCTGCATGCAAATGCTGTTCTTGTTCCAGTATTCTCCGAAAACTTACTTGGCCCTAGTTTGTATTATACAGTGTCATATTTTGAAGTGTGGAAAAAGCCAGTATCGTAGAAGAGAAAAAGCAGGAAGCAATTGAATGTTCTGAATCCAAATCTAGGCGGAATGTAAACAAACCGAATAGTTCTGTTTGTGCACCTAAATAAAGTATCTGAAATTCATGCCAAGTTCTGCAGGTCAGTTAATGTAACCACAAGGCAGTTTTCACTTTTGATGCAGCTATTTTTACAGGGAAGCAAGGAAGAGCTTGAGATTTGTAAACAAAAAGACTAATTCTTGAAGGAGTAGCACTTAATTTGTTTTGTATGTGATTCCAGGCATTTATCGAAATGTCAACCACCGAAGATGCCCAGGCTGCAGTAGAATACTATTCAACAACACCTGCGCTGGTATTTGGTAAACCAGTCAGAGTCCACTTGTCACAGAAATACAAAAGAATAAAGGTAAAACACTTTTGCTTTTTTAACATTGCCTTATTTTAATTCAGGGCAGTCAGTGTTAGGAGGCTGTGGCATTTAAGTTATTCCTAATTCATGTACTTCTCAGCTGTATCACCTTAATCAAGAGACAGTCACCCATGTGTATTTTATATAGTTGTACTTTAAAAAAATTAATTCTCTCTTAATTTTAGAAACCTGAGGGTAAACCTGACCAAAAAACCGAGCCGCCAAAACCAGAACTTGGTCGCGTGATTCACCTCAGCAATTTACCTCATTCGGGATACTCTGACAATGCAGTGCTCAAACTGGCTGAACCGTATGGCAAAATTAAGAACTACATACTCATGAGAATGAAAAGCCAGGTAACTGACCATAGGAATGTGGGTGAAGAGTTGAAACTAAGGGGTTTAACTGTGAAGGAATGACGTGCCTCTAATGGGTGCATGTGTAGACTTTCTGCTCTAGCATGGATATGTAAGTTATTAGAGGTCTGTGTGGGTGGTGTGTTGCTATCTAGCTTACTGCAAGAAGTTACTGTAATGTGAGCTGCTTTAACAAAAAAAGAACAGGCATCAGCTGTGAAGAAGGTATATTTAGCACTGAGGCTTAATTTTTTTGTTATGCAGATTTCTTAGGAGTCTTGGAACTTTTTTTAAGGCTGAAAAAAAAAAACATTACTGATGAAACATGAACAAATATATTCCACTATTACACACTTCTTTCATTTACCCTTTATTTTTCATTCTTTAAACAAAAGCAGTCCTGCTGTGGTGTCCTAACTTTAAAAAAACACGTTTGAAGATAGTGCATTGCGTGTGTGTAGTAAAATGCTTTGGATGTGTATGTACATGATTTCTATAAATACACAGGAGTTTAAAGTATTTAGTTTTTTGGGGTTGTTTTTTTCAGCTTTGCTGTCCCAGTTTGTTACTCCCTTGAGTTCAATAGGAAATTCCAGTGCTTTTTCAAAGAGATGAGTGCCTGAATCCCCTAATGCCTCACTTGTGGAGTGAAAAATTCCTAGAATCTATTGTATGACCCCTAGGAAGTCCTCCCTGACCTTCTTTTCACTAGAAAAATAAAATCCCTTGCTGTTTAAGTTGGATGCAGAAACAGCTTTCTTCTGTCTGTCAATGATACTCTAGCCCAGATGCGTTGTGAAAAGCTTATACAGCAACTTTGTGTGTCACAGGCTTGTTTCTCGGAGGAACACCTCACAAAGCAGGGCTTATGGACGAGCAGTTGCTGTCTTTCTGTTCCGGGCTTCTTTCAAAAAATAAAATCTGGGGTAGTGTGTCAGCTACCCTGGAATGCCCAGATACTTAAGCACCAAATAAATGAGTTTCACTGTCCAGATGTTTTTTATTTGGAATTGTGTTTTACTTGATGGTGCCTTTTTTCCCCCAGATTATTTAAATGCCTGTTGCTTAATTTCAGAATTTTCTATGGGTCAGATATTACTGAATTGAAAAGCTGGGGAATATAGAGCACTCTGGTAAACTTTAAATTGTACAGCTAGTTTGGAGAGGAGATAGCTGAATCTCATAATTTTGTTTCAGCATTTGGAAACACTATGTTTTATGTTAAATAGCTTTGCCCGCAAAACTGTTGTGTATTTCATAGTTGGTTTTAATGTGTGTTTTGATCTTTTCAGGCTTTCATTGAGATGGAGACCAGAGAAGATGCTTTAGCGATGGTTGAGCATTGTGCCAACAAAGCGCTTTGGTTCCAAGGCAGATGTGTGAAAGTGGATTTATCTGAAAAATACAAGAAACTAGTGTTAAGGGTAAGTAGTGTTTTTAGTTGTAGTTGAAGATGTGATTTGAGGTAGAAGACAGCTATCACTTACTGAGAATTCAGTGCTGCTTGTACAATGAAGGATTTGCTTTAGTATTTTCTGGCTACGTAAGTGCAGTTACTTAGCATGAGTGTGGTGTTATGAGGCCTAGAACAAAGGAAAAAGCTTTTCCTTTCAGATGAAACAAAACCCAAACAACTACTAGAATTCAGGTTTTTTAGAGTAATTGGTGTAGGTTTTAATTAAAATTTCTCTATTGAGAATGTTCTGTAATGTGTGGGTTCTTTTTTTTTCTCACCCTCCTCTGAAAATGATCAGTGAGTAAAATGAAGTTGAGTGGCCGAACTATGTACTTGCATGTTGTCTGTTTTGTTGTACGCATACTCTTGTGTTCAGAAAAAAGACAACATGTTATTAGGGACTCCTTTTTAAACTATGAAATATTACAACAGAATGTGTTTCCTGTGTTGAATGCCATCCAAAACCTTTTTTCTTTCGCACCAGGAAGCTTTTTGATCCCTGTTGTGGACACTGACCCCAACTACCTAGATAGATAGTCTTATGATCTAATTTTTAAGAATCAGCTTTGTCAAAACTTAGAACATACCTGCACATTTGCATGTGAAGCTCATATCAAGGAGGGAATGGTTGGCTGATAACTTTTTTGTTTTGGGGTTGGTTTGGGGGTTTTTTTGACATAACACCAGGCTAATACTCTTGCAATTACAAGACTTGCTCCGTCAGACTAGGACGCTAGGTAGAAAAGCAGGAGAAATCTGAACTGTCTCATAAACATAAGCTTTCTGTTGTGGAGTATGAAGAAATCTTACTATTGCACATGATCACGCACTAAAAATGAATGCTTTGTGGCAAATCCGAATACTTGACCAATGCATTGAATAGTTTGCCATGTTACTGCTATACAAGTGGAATTTCCTAGTCAGTAACACCTAAGTGAAGCGGTGCGAGTCTGCTAAAGCTTTCCATGTAGCACACTACTAATGTTAGGGAGAAGAGTATAGACGAAGACTCGCTTGTGTCATTGCCTGCACCGCCCTGTATTGGTTCATAAACAAAAGAGGAATTGTACGTGATTTCCCTGGAGGAGGAGATCCCCTTTGTTTTGTATTGAATAACTGGTGATTACTGTGAATAAAGACGTGAGATTTCTAGCTTGGTAAGGTTCTGCCTAACATAATAGCAGTTTCTTAATTGGTTGGTAGGTGGGCATGGTAAAAGAGTACCTCTGGATTAACATAACTGGAAGCGCTTGGCTAGATCGTGCTGTCTGGTCTGAATTAATGCTGCAACAGTTGTATAAGTAATACTCTACTGTGACTTACAATTTTTTTAAAATTTTATTTTAGATTCCAAACAAAGGAGTTGAACTGCTGAAAAAGGATAAAACTAGGTAATTTCCTATTGCTAAATCATAATGTTATTTAAAAGAAATATGAAAATACTTTATGTATAGAAATCATACAAAAGAAGTCAGGTGAGCTCTGAGATCAAATTGTTTGTTGTGCCCTGAGATGAACTGCTTCTAATATGCCTGTTCTTGTAAATGATGGAGATTTCACAGCCTCTTCAGGCTCCTCAGGAAACCTTTTCCAGTCCTTAGTTAGCCTTGCCTTCCTGCAGTTTTAGCCCTCAAGTGGTTGTCCTGTCTGTAAGAACAGTTCTTCTTGCAGCAACCTTTTGCATATTTGAAGAATGATATCCTTCAAGGTTTCCCTCAACTTTTCCCTTTTTCTGAACTAAACCAGTCTTTTTCAAGCTTGTCTAGAAAAATATAACCTACCTTTTTTTTTCTTTAGTCATTTATGGGCCCTCTTCAGGTTTACAAGCAAGTATTCTTTGTTCTTTACAGAAAGAGAACATATTCTCCAGACAGCAAAGATTCTCCAAGTGATAAGAAGTCTAAAACAGATGCTACACCTAAACCTGAAAGTGGCAGTGTAGAAGATAAAGTGAAAGAGGAGAAACAAGATGATGCTGCTGAGCCATCGGGTGCTAAAAGCAGTGAACAGGCAGACCCAGATGAGCCTAGTTTACTCCTTGAATCTGAAGATGAGCTGCTAGTGGATGAGGAGGAAGCAGCTGCACTGCTGGAAAGCGGCAGCTCAGCAGGAGATGATGCAGATGTTGCCAATTTAGCTGATGTGACTACTGAAGAAAAAAAGGACACAGCTGATGATGTGACTGTAAAACCTGAAGGGAATATTGTGGCCAATCCAGCAACAAAGAAAAAGCTTAAAAAGGTAATTGTATAGCAAGGTACCTGGGTGTGGAAAACACTGTCTAACTTAAATAGTGCATCGTAATATTCTGTTGTGTATCTTTTTCTGTGGGTCTCTCAAACACACATGTGGCACACCTGGCTGAAGAGGAACAGGTGTTAAAACTCCTGTGAAGAAAATGGAAGATCCCACTGGATGCAACTTGCAAATGAAATTAGTTCTAAATTGCTCTTTCTGTTTTGAGAGAACTCTTTAACTTGTGGGCTTCTACCGTTGTCGCTTCCTGGGGTTTTCTTGCCTTTCTCTTTACTCCTTTTAATACTAAGCAGCCAGGAACTGTGTTCTCCCTATAGCAGTTTCTTGTTAGACTGGCTGTAGTTATTCTTTTAAGCACAGAACAGTGACATTAAAAAAAATGATTTATTTGAGACTTGAGGCGGATTTGGACAAAATTGTTTGCACATCTGCTCTTTATGCTTAGCCAGAAAGGTAGGCAAGGCCACTGGGGGTTAGTCAAGGCCCATTTCCAACTGGGGGGAAAAAAAAATTACTTCCAGTCATAGGCAACTTGCTGTGAACTACTTTTTTTTTCCTCACCAGATGATCCCACACTCGTGGTTCTTTATATCCTACCATCTGCTTTTTTCCTGTTTAAATCATACTCAGTTATGTGGAGTAGCATGCAAAGTTTTAGTCACATTATTGACTTGGAATGTTGCTTTGCAAAAAAGTAAGGCACGGTCCTTGCTCTTAATGAAGTGTGTGTGGTTTTCAGTTTGGGGGGGATCGTTCTGTGGGCGGCTAGTTATGTGGTGTTGGGATAATTTCTGCCAGTGCACATGGCAGTGATTATTTCTTACTGTGTGGGTATCCATTGTTACAAACTGCCCGAACCCCCAAACTTGCTTCCTTGAAGACCTACGTTCTTAGAGCACAGTGCTGCTCACGATAGCTGTTAAGCATGTGGAATACTTGGTTCTCCGTTATCAGCAGGAATGTTTCAAAACAAATCAGAATTCAGACAGATTAGCTGTCTTTCAGTGAAGCTGGATTTCGAGACATCCAGAGTTTTGGTGGTTGGTAATTTTGGGGTGGTTTTTTTGTTTGTTTAATGCAGAAGCTCCAAACTTCCCACTGGTTGAAAGAGAGCTCTAAATTTCTTTTTTCTTAATGAACTTTCACACTGTTACTGGGCACAGAAGTGTTCTGGTAAGGTTTTACCTTTTATGCAGGCATGAATTTGAGGATCTTTTGGAACGGTCTCAAATCGAAGCCAAACTTGTGCATTCCAAAATGACTTCCACTTAAAATTAAAATGCTAGAAGGATTTTCAAAGTAAGGATAGAACAAAAAAAATCCTGAAATTCTCAAGTTGAAGATCACATGTTGATATGATAAAACAGTGGACCCTCATGATGCAAGAAAAAAATTATTCTGAAATGGAACACTGGATTCTGGGACAGCAGAGTACACTTAAAAAGAATTTGTTACACTTCCATATGCTTGAGTAACATTTTGAACGAGTGAGGTAGGTCTCAAAGGAACAAATTGAGCATTTTTCCAGGGAATTTGGAGAAGAGATTTCTTTTCTGAAAATTAAGACAGTTTGAGGGAAACATTTAAGAATAAGCTGACCTAAGGAAAACATTTTCTCAACAGCGATACGTGGGTGGCTTTCCGCGGAGCATGGAAGGGTTTGTCACTCTAGATGAGGTCGGTGATGAAGAAGACTCGGATCATCAAAAGCTCCGCAAGTCAGGTTTGGCAGTAAAATCTGCTGGCAAAAACGATGATAGTTTGGCAGAAATCAAGGTAGACAAGATTGAGGAGCCAGAGCAGGAAAACGAAACGTTAGAAAATGGAACCAAACCTGAAGATAATTCGAAGGCTGAAACAGTTGAAGCTTCTGATACCACAACAGCACAGGATACCGAGAAAAATGCCCATGAAAACACAGACACCCAGGATGAACAGGAAACAAAGAATATCCAAGAGAAATCTCTTGTTCCAGATGAATTTCGGATTGGGCCGTACCAGCCAAACATTCCTGTTGGTAAGGCTGTTTCCATTTCCTTTCAAATATGACTCTGTGCATTGCAGTAGCATTTCTCATTTCATTTAACTTTTATTTCTGGCGATGCATTGCCTCTGAGCCTTTCATTTTAGGGCTTCCCACTCTTCTCCCCTTCTTCACTCCTCCCCTAACCCTAGTATTTTCTTTCTTTTTTTTGCTTATTTTCATACAGTTCTCCATAACACTTTCCTTAGGCAGAAATGAAATTGGAAGAGGTGTATTTTAGCAACCCAAATTCAATTAATAGCACAAATCACAATAGTGGTATTAGTTTAGATTCATACTAAATAACTCAGAATACAGAAACTTATCACAGAACGTTGTTAGTTCTTTTGAAGGAACCAATAAAATGGACCCTTAATCTGAAAGGTTGATTTTAAATTTAAAAAGAAAAAAGAAAAGCCTGCACATATTTAGTTATTACTAGGCCCCGGCTTGACTAAACTAAAACAAGGACTTTTAAAGATAAAGCAGCTTTTAATGTAAAGTGAATTATGGTTTTAAGATTTAGCTGAAATGACATATGACATTAAAAGAAATGATGTAGAGTAGATCTCTTAGTTTATTTTGTGGTGTTTACTTCTCTAGGTGTGAATTATGTGGTACCCAAAACAGGGTTTTATTGCAAATTGTGTTCCCTGTTCTACACAAATGAAGATGTTGCAAAAAAGACCCATTGCAGCAGCCTTCCTCATTATCAAAAGTTGAAGGTAAGGCAAAAACTTGTTCATTTTAAATGGCGTGATTCTTTCCTGGGGAATAGATCTGAACGAGACTGGACTGAGGAAGAAAAAAAAAGCTTTCAGGCAGTGGAAATTGGCTTATTCTATAACTTTTAACTCAAGCTAGACCTCTCCAAAACTTCATCTTGTGATAATAATATGCAGGATACACATTTTAAAGATGGGCTCTCACATTTCTTTTGTAAATTTGGATTAAAGAGGGCATTCGGATTGGAGCAGAGACCAGGCTTAGAACTAGTGGTGCAGAGTAAATACAGATGACTCAAATCCCTTCCAGTTGTGCCTTTGAGAGTATTTTTAACCAGCAAACAGAGCTTAAGCTGTTTTTAATATATTTTTAAAAACAGTATCCATATTTGCAACTTCTCATTTTGTGAGCATGTTGTACAATTTCTAATTGGCTTAGGTATCACATGATTGCATGGCATGAGTGGTAGTGCTGCTGCTCTATCTTTGTGTACTGTGAGCTGCTTTTAAATATCACCTCCGAGGAAGGGAAATCCTAAATGAAATTCTAATAATAATGCAGTGTTCACATAAATCGATTTCATACCAGTTGATTACTGAGCTGAAAGCAGACCCCGAGGGTTCCATAGAAAAGAAGGTGGAACCTCAGTCTCAGAACGTTTGCTTTCTCCCTTGGAATAATAGGGAACCCTAAACATATATAGGGCCCTGGAAAGCAGGTGGCACAAATAAATGTCACAAAGCAAACAACATTATCAAGGAGTAGATCAGAAAATCAATTACCATGCAGAATCCTGTAGTAAGAAAACCCCACCTCATCCATCACCCATAGCTTTTTTATTTTATTTTATTTTTCATTGAGGTACCTGATTATGGGACTTTAAAGACTTGATGTAAAAGGGGAAGTGGGGGAAATAACCCAAATTTATTAACTCTGTCTCGTACTTAAATGAAACATGATTTGATTTGCTTTTGCCATGGCACAAGTGACTAGCAAGCAGCTCTTGAATGACTTCGTAACGTTGGTGCAGTTTTAGAATTGGGGAAGGAAGGTGGGAAATACAGCTCTTGTTTCACAGTGGCAAGGCACTTCTCCAGCTGGGAGTCTCGTTCACTTTGAGAGCAATAAAAGTAAATAAATAGATTGATATTGCTACCAAATAACATCAAAGTGATAGCAAATTCCTCAAACTTCCCAAATAACCCTTCTTTAGGGAGGGGAGATCTTTTGTCCCTGGCTTTATTGGTGGCAAATCCCACCCAGGTAAGTGGCACAACAGCTGTCACAAGTCCATGACAAAACGGAAGGTAATTCTTGTGGCTTGCCAGCCTGTTGGGGAGGCGTTAAGGGTAGGGCCAGGTAAACGCCTGCAGAGGCTGTCATTTGTGTGTTGGGTAATGTAACAATGATGTGGTGCTTTGGAGGAGCTCCACGTTGGTACATGGAGAAGTGCTAGGCTCATCAGTTAGGACCTTTGCAGTTAATATTCACAGATTTTACAACTTGTAAGTCGAGTTCGTGTTTCTATTGGTGATGTTGTGACCATGAGAAACTCTTTAAATATATCCATAATATGATTGCTTTCTTTTAACAGAAAATTCTGGATAAAATGGCAGAAGACCACAGGCAAAAGAAAGAAGCTTAAAAGGAAGGATGGATGTAAGGCAAACAGTGGCTTTGTTTTTAATGTTAATCTTTTTTTAAAAGCAGTACAAGTAGTAGATGGAAATACTGTATTCTTTTTTTGTTTTAGTGAAATACAGTAGGCATTATAGGTCTGTTCATGTGTTAAATGTTGTAGCAAAAAGCAGATGCAGTTAAGTTAATGAGAAAAAATTGTTCTTAATGTGAGAATGGCAACAAGTTTTCGTTTTGACACTTCAAGCTATTAAAGAAAAAATCTTGCACCCTTGTGGAAAGCTCATCTATGGGAACTTCATTTAAGTGAAATTTACTACTTTCAAGCTTCAGAAATTGTCTTTCAATTCCATTCTCAATAAAAAATAAAAAGTAACACTGTATTTTTATTTTATCTAGAACATTCCGTATTTCAGTCTGAGCCTAGCAAGTATTTAATTTCGAGTGTAAGGCTGTCATTGCATTTCACTTTTGAAGAGTCTTTAAATGTAGGTTGCATTTTTAAATGTTGAATTGCAGTTTCTTTTAATGTCATTGCTGTTATATAGCAAATAGGAAAATTAGTGATTAGTCAGCTTTACAACTTTGTGATTTTTTTTCCCTAAGCTCTCGATAGACTTTCCTATTCAGCTATTCCGTGTATTTTTAGTGAAAAGTAAATGCCCATTCTCCTCTAAGCAGTATTATTTCCTTGAGCTCTTCCTGCTTTTACTTGAATCTTGTAGCTGTCGTACATCTCTAGTATATTCGAAAGCAGCGTTTGAGTCCTGAAATGTAAAAAGGTATCTTTATATTCTTCACATGTAATTTTTTCATACCTGCATTTTAAAACTGTTTTTGTTAAAATCTGGTTTCGTCAGGAATCTTTAGAACTGTGCTCTTAATGTACCTGCACATGTGAGATGTGAACAGGAATTTGCATGTGTAACCTGTGTTTCTCTGTAGTTTTTGTTATTTACTGCTTATTTGTGAATTCAGGTTACTAAAGTGATTTACCAATAAACAAAGCTAGGCAACAGTAATTTGTTATAGATGTTTGGCATGTTAACCAATGTGTCTACTGAACTCCTGTGTTCATGATACCACACTCAAACTCTAGCTCTCTTTTTAAAATGTGCATGTTTTAACACCTGTGATTTAGCAGCAGCTTACTGCGTTACTTTGCTTTCTCTTTCCTAAAACCTCTTTCGTTTCCAAACAAATTAAAAGATCACTTGTTAAAACACTGGTAGGTATATTCTGCTGACAGTTTTATTTCTTGAGTTTTATGGTATTTTCATCAAAGCCTCATCACATTCACGTGGATAAAAATGACAAGGGGTAATTCTTTTAGCCGGAGGGACGCTTCAGTGCTAAGAAGGGCTTTCAAATGTAGGAGGCTGAATCCTGATGAAGTTAATTTACTTCAGCAAATACACCTAGCAGACACAAGATGGTGTGTTTTGTGGAAGGAAAGTCTTGATAACTTGTCTTTCCAGTTGTAACTTTCTGCTGTTGCAGCCTCACAAAAAGGGGAGGTATGCAATCCCTTTTGTGCGAGAATGAAATGTAACTTCAAACTTTGCTGCTGCGCTGGTAGTTTCTCTGGGGACTCTCAGTGGAGAGTGGGGAAATGCTAATAAGCAGCTTATGGCGCAGATTTTGTTTAGCATATCCACATTATCAAATCTTACTGTGCAGTGACTCATTCTTGCACTTTTACAAAGACAAGTTACTGCTTTGTACACAGCACTCATTAGCATGCAAAATTTTGATTGTGTTTGTATGAAATCGATGAAACTTAATGCAGTGATATAGTCTTAAAAACTGCTCTACAGCTTTTCTAGGCCCCTAAAAGCGTAAGCAGCAGCAAAGTTTTGACTAAGTCCTGCTTGCTTATGATGGTGTTTGTCATGTCTCCAAGCAGAGGACCTGGCTTCCAAGCAGTCACTTGGTGTTTGGCAGTCATCCCCCTTCTCTCTAAAGCTGGTAGATAAAAATGTATTCTGAAGGTCTCCACCTCCCCTGAGCATTTTAACAGTTCCCTTAGAACACATGATAAGACTAATGTATTAAAATACTACAGTTCTGTGTGTTTTATTTTGAAAGTAGCCTCTCCTTAGCTCTTACTGCTGTGCAGCTCAGTATTCTTGCACCACTGTCCTCAGCCTGTTGTAAATGCTAACCTGGGTAATTACTGGGGATTAAACTGTAGGAGGATGTTACATCATGTTTAGTGTCTGAACATAAAGAATTCCCAGGTGTAAAGTAATTGTGGCAGAGTCCAACTTCAGAGTCCAAAAAATCCCTTGTTCCCATCCTCAGTTGATCTTAGATGCCCAACGCATGTCCCTCCAAAGCCCTGTATGTGTGCAACATGATGCTTTTATACATCAGAAAATAAGTCAGACTTTGTTTCCATAAAATGTCTTCTGTTTACGTGCAAGGATGGGGAGAGAATGGGTGCCTTACACTGATTTCTGATAAGGAGAAGGCATCAGAATAACTTGATATTGAGGACAGATGCCAAGAACACACTTTGAGGGCAGACTGATATGCGGTCTTGCCATGGGGAGATCCAAAATTATTTCTTGTTCTTGGAAATAATTGTATCTATGCTGTAAAGGTGTGAGAGGAAATCACAGGCTTTGCAGTTATATGCCAGCTTTCACACATGATTTTTGGCTCAGAAGAGTAACCCTTGTGGCCTCTCTACCTCATGTGGAGTTCCTCAGAGGTGCACCAAGGCCCTGGGCTAGCTGTGGGACAGAAGTAGAAAGAGAAGCCTCTATTATAGATGAGAAAGCCACGTGTCATCCTGGATTTCTTAAAATGGAGTTGGAAATAGGTGTGGAAATAAGAGTAGTAAGAGAAGAGTAGTTTTGGTGTTGTGTGGTTTTTTTTTTTTTTTTTAAGGTATGATCCTTGCAGGGGTAATTTAAGGTAGTACTTGGCTACAGGTAAGCAGTTAGAATATGACAGGCCCTAGAGAAAGAAGTTAGTAGTGGTCCCCAGAAAATCTGCGAAAACTCAGACTTTTGTAGAGTTGGTTATCCCTTAATAAAATTTAGGAGGGAGGAAGGGTCTGAGCAGAGAAATGTTAATGAGATAGTTATCCTCAGCTAGCCCGTCCTGCTTACAAGGCAGCCTACGCATGTTTTGGAAGCAGAGGAGACTTTCCAGCCTAGCAGGTGGCAAAGAGCTAAGCTGAGCAAGTTGGGCTGTGTGTTGCTAGCTCACAAACTGTTCTTGAGCCTGAAAAAACCTGTCTGCAAATGGAAGCACTCTAACCGCTAATGGCTTTCAGGGGTGTGGAAGGTGCAACTTAGCCCTCGGTAACAGACGCTTCTGGGTTTTGCAGTTGCACATAGAAATATTTTTCTGCCGTACCTTTCCTGACTTGCTGTTAGGGCAGATTTTCAGCTTTTTGTGGGGGTTAGCTTGTGTGGCCATCGTGCCCAGGCGGTTGGTGGGTAGAGGGGTTTAGGGCCAGGGCCAGTCGGGTTGTGTTCATCAGAGGCTTGGATGGGAACAAAGGGGTTTGAACTCTGTCAGCATCTAGTTTCTTTGCTTTTTTAAGAGATTGTGAAGATGAGAGGACTGGAAAAGCCCATACCTAGGCAGAGTAGTTGGGAGGATTGCTCTGACTGCACACTAGTTTTAGCAGGTAGTGTCTGAAGGAAAGCATTGGTTCCACCTTACCTTTAAGAAAAAGGGGGGGAGAATCAAAGGAGAGAGTACAAAATTGCTTTTTCAACCCATTTTGTAAATAGGGTTGAAGTCTGGGGACTTAACATAGGTCCCAGTAAGAGTGTTTGTTATGTGCTGGTTCCTAACATAGAGCCTTCAAAACGCACGAGTCTAGTGCAGAAGCATTTGTGTGGTAAACAGGCGTGTATTTCAGAAAGTATTAAAATTCATTCTCCCTGCTGCAGCCCAGGCCGGCTGGCGTCCTCAGCGGGAGGCCGGAAAAGGCTGGGACTCCTTGAGGCGCAGCACACCAGGTTTCCTTCCTCACGGCCTTCTCCCTCCCCGCCCGAGTCCCGCTGCAAGCGGGGCAGGTTTGCCCTGGAAGCGGGCGGCCGTTTGGGGACTACCTCCTCCTCAGCACGGCGGGCCTCTCCCCGGCGGGCCCCGCGCCGTCTGTGTCCCGGCCGGCGCCACAAGATGGAGGCTCGCCCTGCCCCGGCGGGACTACGCTTCCCGGCATGCCCCGCGCCGCCACGGCCGCGCGAAATGGCCGCCAGCCGAACTACAACTCCCGGCATGCGCCGCGCTGCCTCCCCGCCACGGCTGCCGGCCGCGCCGTGCCTGCCGCCGCCGCTGCTTCCGGGGGGCAAGGGGCGGTGCCTATAAGGTCACGCAGGTAACGGAAGTGATTTCACGTCCGGCGGGCTGCGGCGCTGGGAGGGGAGCGGGGCGGCGGGCGCGGAGCGGAGCCGGGAGCGAGCGGGGCAGGAGGCGGCGGAGCAGCTCGGAGCCGGCGTGCGCACCCGCGGCCCTTCCCTCTGCGCGCAGGTGAGGCGGCGCGGGTGGGGGCGCGCAGCCCCGGGCCGCTGCCGACGACAACGCGGGGGGGGCGGGGGAGAGACGCCCCCTCCCCTGAGGCGGCGCCGGCCTCCTCCTCCTCCGCCTCCTCCTCCTTCCCCCCCTCCCCGCGGCGGCGGGGCCGCCCCGTGGCGCCGTCTTTATTGTCTCCAGCTCCATCCGGGTCCTGGGGAGGGGGGGCGCTCCGGCGGCGCGGGGCCTGCCGGGACGGAACGGAACCCCCGCCGCGGGGGCGGCCCTTGTGGGCGAACAAAGCGGGCGGCGGGGGGGGCGGCCCCGGCGGCGCCACGGAGGCCGCAGCGGCCTGTTGGGCCCGGGAGCGGATCCACCCGCGCCGGGAGCTGGTCCGCCGTTCCAGCGTGCTTATCGGCAAGGCGAGTACGCGGCCGCCGCCGGGAGGGGTCGAGCCCGCCCCGCCTCCGTAACCGCGATGGTATCGGCGGAGCGGAGCGTCACCCGCGCGGCCCGGCAGGTTCGCCCGGTTCCTGCTGAAGCGAAGCGGCTCCGCGGGCGTCGGCGCTCGCTGTTACCCGAAAACTTCGGCACCGAGCGAGGTGTTTTGGGGAGCGAACCCCGCTCCCGCCGAGGGGTTTCGGTGCCCGCCCGGCTCCCGGCGGAGCTGCTGGTCTGCGCGCCTTATAACCGGCTGCTTTTATGAAGCCTCAGCGCTGGCTCGCTGTGTAAATGTAACGCAGTCGGCTGTTTTCAAGTAAACTGGAGTGCTTTGAAGTGTTTCCATCAGATAGCATTGGCATTCCTCATTAATTTCATTAAGAAATCTGTTTATTATAGGGAGTATAATCACTTGACTTGATAACTGCCACTTGCTAATCTAATTAGATAAGAAACTGGGCCGCCGCTCCTGACTCAAGAGTAATCGCTAGTTAATAAACAAATAACACCGTTTTCTGCACAAGTTCAGAGCACTCACTGCTGCACCAAACCAGGTTTGCTTAAACTTCAGCTTAGGCTAAAATCCTCCCGTGCTGTTTGCTGGGATGCTCGAAGCAAATATTTTAATTTTTTTTCCTTTTTTTTTTTTTTAATCCAGGGTAAGGACGTGGGTTTTGTCATTAGGCCCATTGGCCTTCTCTTTCGAAGTAGGCGTTAGATAATCTTCTTTTGTGATTGGTGTTTAAGTGCAAAATCTTGAATTGGAAAGCTTTGAATTTTAGCTGTGGTCAGTCTAGGGCTCTTCACTGCTTTAAATGCAGCAAAACTCAGACAGGTAAATTAATGGACCTTAGCAATGTTCTGCAGTAACAAGTTCCACACTTCATACAGAAAATATTCTGGGTTCATAGAATCCTAGAATGGTTTGGGTTGGAAGGGACCTTAAAGATCATCTAGTTGTTGACTGAAAGTCCTGTTGTTACGGGATTTTTAATTGCTGACTTCACTCCCAAGATAAAAATCCCATTTTTTTTAGTGTCTTTCCTTATGCACTTACACTGTTTTTCCTGCATCACCCCCACCAAAATCCCAGAATAATTTGGGGCTGGATCTCCAGTCATATCGCTATGCAGAATTCTCTATATTTTCTGTTCCTTCACACTACTAATGTTGTATTTCCTGTTCTAGTGTAAGGAGCTTTGAGATCCTCTGTTTTCCACCTACTCCCAGACGGAAAATGCATTATTTTTATTCACCACAGTAGTGTAGCCTGTTACTGTGGCTCGTTTTCTGCAGTGGCCTCCCTAGATTGTGACTTTTTGCAAGACTTAAGTGGCATTTGGCTCTCCTCCTCAGAATTGCCTGTGGCTCATGACTACAAAGCCTGTAGCCGATACCGGTGAGACGAGACTAATCCTGTCCTTGCAAATGAGTGCAGAAAGCCAACTGGTTTGTTTCTTGAAACGGTGAAATGGAAAGCTCCCCGTAGAGTGTATTTTATTACAAGTTGCAGAAAACCAAATTACAAGGAGTTGCTGTGAGTAAGGCACTGGCCTGGGGCTCCCTAACTGTTCTTGTAGGGTGTTTGTTGATATTTTTTCCTGTGGGAAAACTTTAGCGGGCTGAGGGCTTCATCAGATAAACTTCAGATATTCAGGTTGAGCCTCGGATCTTTCTTGACGATAATCAGCCACGTCGTCCTTGGGCAGCGATGGAAAAAGTTGTTTCAGTCCAAACGTGAAACATTTCCCTCCCTCCTAAAGTAAATAGCTTGCGTTCTGTGGGAACATTTAAGAAATTGGAAAACTAGCCCATGATTCAGCAAATTAACCTTTCAAGCTTTTACATGAACAAGTAGAGGTGTTTTGGTTATTATTGTTACCTTCATGGACTTGTCTGGGTACAGTTGTCTTTGTACAGAAGTTGCCTGGAATTTGGCCTGAGGACCTTACACTGCTAATGCAGAGTTATTCACCTGTAGTGTAAATTGTTGGTGTGCAGAAAGCCCGGTGGAATATTAATAGCAAGATTCACTCCACAAAAAAAAAGGTGAAAACAAACAAACAAAAGTTAAAAAATATCAATAAATAGGTTTTTTAGACTCTGAGGACTCATTTCTTTTAGTCCATCCTGTTTGTGAGCTTGTGAACACCTGAAGTTGCTTAAAGCAATTTCAAGCTTGAATCGGGGTGTTAAATGCAATGTCTTTTCCTGTTTTATGTTAAATGCTGCCAGTAATCCTTTGCAAGTTTGTTTTGAAAGAACATCAAAAAGAACCTGTTTTCTCTTGCTAGAATACCCGGGTTCTGCTCCCATTTGTTGTACTTCCTAGGGAGCTAAAGTGTCTTCCGTACTTGGGTTTGCCTTTGATTTAAAAACATTGAATAGAGCAAACCAGGCAAGTTCCTTTTTCTTTGTGCTTTTCTTAATTAGTCATTTGGCTGTGGCAAGTCTTTGACCTGCTATTACCAAGGTTGGCACCAAAACTTGCATTAATTCCGTAGATAATAGGACCAACTGAAATATGAAGGGAAAATACGAACTTCTACGTGATAAGCCCTTGTACTCTGATACCAATGGAGGCTATGTTTTGATATCCACTTCTCCAAATCAGTCATTTTTTTGATACGCAGACAATGAGCTAAAACATTGATTTGAGAATAAAATAAAAATAGTTCCAGTCACTGCTGCTTCATTTCCTTGCAAATATTTAGCACTAGAAGATCACTCGAGTTGGATTGGTTTTTTTGAGCTCATTGCCTCATGTGCTTTTCATACTGTTAAAAACAAACAAACACTGCCAGTATTAGTATCTAAAAATACTCAGCTTTTCCAGTATTGATATCAGTTAGAACCTAGGTCGTGAGTAGACCTGAGTCTCTGAACTCAGAGTTACGAGCTTCACGCGGGCTGACGAGCCTGACAGAAAGGCTGCAATACCAATTTTAGGACAAGGATTCATCCCAAATGTGGCTGGTTGTGGCTAGGTGGAACAAAGCACACTTGCCAACTGTACCTTCGTTCCTTGAGTTCAGGGCGTTGCGATATCACGTATCGCAGACATGTTGCGCGCTCTCCAGGCATGACCCAATCCGTAGTAATGAGGTGGGATGAGAGGCAAGCACATACTGTCTTCCAGTGCCTTGTCGTGTCATCTTTACCTGAAGCTTCCCAATCACTGGGCTTTTGCTAATGAAGTACCTGGGAGAACTGTTGTGCTAACTTGGCTCTGTGAGGAATCTGTGCGTAATGGTTTCTGCCTCGCTCGCAAGATGTCCCACGGTGAAACGGCCGTGCAAGTTGGTTCATGCGATCGCATAGAGCATCCCGTAACTGAATTTGGGGAGGCTAAAAGTCACACTGAAGTTTCCCCTGCTGTGGATATCCCTGCAAATTGTTGAAACTCATGTGGGAGCTTTAAAAGTATTTTGGAAAACAAATTTTCCTGTTTTTTCTTGAATGTTGCCTTAAATTTATTTTCCTACTGGCAAATACGCATGCTTTCTGGTTTTTTTTCTATCGCTTTTCATTGGTCTTGGTGCTTGGCGTTTGGTGAGGTGTAATTTGGGAAATTAATTTGTCACTTGCATCTGCATATAATGGAACCTGTGTTTCTGATACTCTTGTTGTGATTAGCAGAGCTCCTCTGCCACAGTCACGCCAAGGCTACCTGGAGCCCTCGAATAGAGGTGCAGCCTGCCCTTGGGCTGGACTTACGCAGAAGCAGGGTGATGAGTGAATCTGCACATCTTTAATGACTGCATTTCTTAATTGCAGACTTCAAATTGAAGACGCAGCCATGAAAGATCCGAGTCGCAGCAGTACTAGCCCAAGCATCATCAGCGAAGATGTGATTATAAATGGTCATTCTCATGAAGATGACAATCCCTTTGCGGAGTACATGTGGATGGAGAACGAAGAGGAGTTTAACAGGCAGGCAAGTCATTTCCCTCTGTAATGGTGTGATGTGCTTTACCATTTTCTAGCTGAAGGGATCGGTGCTGTGGCTTAGCAACTGGGGTACAAGACTGGGAATCCTTCAGAGACAGGGTTTTTAGATAGAATTGCTAGAACGATCCTGGGGAACAGACAGATCTTAGTTTCTCTGGCAATAAATAATTATTTGCTGTAATCTTGGTGGAAAATACGGGAAGTACAGCATGTTCTAATGCATCCATTAATTCCCTACTTCTGCAGGAGGGAGGGGGGAAAAAAACCCCAAACAGTTGACAGGCTTTATGTGGCACTTTGGAAGGGACAGGTCTTGCTGGGCTACTGAGCTGCGGCGGGTTTACGTGTGCAAACGTGCCGGCTGTGGTAGTTGTGAACTAGATGTGTCCAGGTCTGCACCTGCCTCATCAGCAGGGCTGTTCCTAAGGGAGTTGGTGGACGTGGCCGTCCCGTTCATTGCTTAATACCTGTGTGTTACAGCTGGCCTTCGCAGTCAGGTTGGAAGGAAGCCTTAACTTCATCTTCACCTTGTATCTGGACGCAATTTTCTTTCCTGTGGAGGCTGGGAACAGCCCACCTCTTTCCACTGCCCCTTTTTTTTAATCAAAACTCAATCTTTGTACTCAAAGAACTGTTTGCTCTGCTCTCTGGCACAGCATGGCCCTGTTGAAGGCTCAGAAGTCTGAGCTTCTGAAACAGGATAGGTCTGCTGCACTCTCTTTAGGGTGCCAGCAGGGCACAAAGCTAATCTGAAATTCAGGTTGCTTGCAAAACTTAAATTCTCTCGTGTGTACGCCAGGATGATCTCGATGTTGTTTCCTGTTTGGTGGGTTTTTCCTCCTGGGGACTGTTACCGTAGTTAGCATATGGGGTGTGTAGTTCTTGGGGAAGGAGCTGAGAGTTGTGCTGTGAATAAACTATTTTTCAGGTACGGATTCAGTTTTCAGAGAAGAGGAAAGATGGGAGAATGGTCTTATTCAGACAGGCAAACACTTTGCGGCAGCCTGGTTGCCTGCCACTGCAGGCACATCTCTCTGTGGGAACCTGAACGAGTTTAAACTCAGGCTGGAAAACACAAGCAGGCAATATTAATTTCAAGACATTGGGGGAATTAAACGTAATTTAGTACTTCTGGAGCTGCCATTGGAGGCACCTGTAGGTGTACACCCATGTAACAAAATACCTGGAGCCAGGCAACCCCTGCTGTAATCCTAGCTGGTGGCTGCCTGCCCACGGCTGCTGTTTACCCGCCCACAGGACAGAGACGGTGCCTCACAAGAAGGATTGATTGGAGAGCGCCGTCCTTGCTGGAGTGCTTTACTGGGGAAATTACTAAATTGGGGGTTTGTGCAGGGTTTGAATTGTCTGGACAGTGGCTTAGAGCATGTGGTGATGAGTCCCTGTTCCCCAAAAGCTGTGCAGCTTGAGCCCCAAGTGAGCTGGTGAGTGGGTTTGCCCTGAGCACGGAGGACCTAGATTTTACAGGAATCCTGAACTCTGGCATTAATTTTTTTGATTTGGTATTTGTGGTGTGTAACTGAATTTCCACTTTAGGATCGAGGATTGTGTTTGATTTCAGAGCAAGGGATAGATAGGAAAACTTGTTTGAGCTTCCACTGAGTGAACTTTTAAATCTGTCCTGAATCATTTTTCCACTCCCTTATGTCTGGCAAGTCATTCACACCAGCTTCTATTTCCCGGCTTTCCACTCTGAAGTACTGCGGTGCAGGACATGGAAAATTTGTCAGGACGAACTGCCTCCAAAGCTTGTTTACTGAACAACCAAGCAAAACTTTCCTTTAATCCCTGCAATGCGTGTCAGTTCTGCATCAGTTGATTTGTCCTGCTTATAGTACAGCAGGTCAGCATTCTTAACGACTGCTGAGATCGTGTGGAGCTCTTAAGAGAGCTGCATAACCTACAGCTGAGGAGATGCGTGTTCCAAGTGATGGGCAGTGGTTATTTTTTTCCCCAAGACTCTTGCGGGATGCTTTCTTAGGGAGTGTGCCTGGCTGCATGTCTTGTCCCTGGTTCCCTTCCTCCTACTTGTGGTGAATTCAATCTAGACTAGTTGGTACAACTGAAATTTTCACTTGGAACTAACATTTTTCCTTCTCCTTGAGCTCATAACAAGCTGCAAACAAAGCAGCCAGGGCTGAGGGGTTGTCCTGCCATTCCTTTTTAACTGCAGCCCAAGTTCCTGGGACGAAACACTTTTCTAGATTAAAAAATCGAAGCCGCTTGCTTTCCTGCAGCACAAGCGTGGTGTTCTGCTAGGAGTCCTGTCGCATGGCTAGAAAGAAGGTCAGCTGGGTGCGCGCACCTTGGAATGAAGACACAAGCTCTCGATAAGTTTGTTGATGAAATGGTTTCTTGTCGTTGTATAGATCGAAGAGGAGTTGTGGGAGGAAGAATTTATCGAGCGCTGTTTCCAGGAGATGCTGGAAGAAGAGGAGGAGCACGAATGGTTTATTCCAGCCCGTGATCTCCCACAAACAATGGATCAAATCCAGGACCAGTTCAATGACCTTGTTATCAGTGACAGCTCATCACTGGAGGATCTGGTGGTAAATTTGG
This sequence comes from Grus americana, assembly GCF_028858705.1. Lineage (NCBI taxonomy): Eukaryota > Metazoa > Chordata > Aves > Gruiformes > Gruidae > Grus > Grus americana. Next base: position 19,547,835 of record NC_072865.1, read on the forward strand.
TTTTTCATTGTATTTCTAAAACTTGACATCTCTCATCCAAGGTTGATTGTTGTTGTTGATAATGGCAAGAGAAAATCCTTTACTCTTAGCTCAGAGACCCTTAAACCTTGCCTAGCTGTGGTGGAGGGGGAAATGTGGAATGGTTGCGTAAGGGATGTTTCCTTGAGTGACGGGACCTATTCAGTGGTTTTCTTCATAACTACATGGTGCCTTTCCTAGCCCATGTCATAAATTCAAGTGGCTTTGGGTGTGCATACCATGTTATGAAAGAAAGGCACTGAGTGAGGCACGCTGACCACGTGAAGTGCCGTTCGGTGGCAGGACTGCAAACGTTTAATTTGGCATCTGCCAACACGTACGTGTTGGGTAGGTACGAGCCGTGTCGTCAGGTCTGGTTTGGAGCCTGTAAACTGTAGCAGGTCTCTTTGTAGAAATCCTAAGGACAAGGAAAGCAGTTAAACTATGATTATTCCCCATTTCTTGCCGTATGACTTCTGTCCAGAGCTTAACTAAAAGGAAAGGGCAGTGTGTGCATATTTTCCCTAACAAAATATGAAATTACTGATAGAGAGCACAAAACCCACATAGTCGTGTCACAGAACTGCTGTGAAATTCAGATGCAAACCCCTACTTTTCTAAGCTTAAGCAGCTGCAGGTGACAGTTTTGGACTCAGTTAAGAACACAAAAAGCCTAATCCTCCATTTTGTTATGATAAAGAGCTTGTTTTGGGGGTGCTGGCTGCCCACCTAGAACTGTCGGACCTTGTAGAGCAGCAGCTTGCCAAGCGGGAGGGCAGGGCAGTCACAGACGTAGACATATAAAAAAATCAATACAGTGCTCATATACGTTAAATTCCCAGAAGTGGCTTCGGTTCCTGGAACAAGTCTCCCCTTGCTTAAACAAGCAAGATCCTAAAAACCTCCTGGCACATTTTACCAGCTCAAGCTTCAGAAAAAGCTATTTCAGCCTTAATCAAAGTCGCTGTATTTGCTGCATGCCTGAGGTTTTCTTGTTTCTTATTCCCCGAGCCCTCATCTGACTGAAATGCCCAGGTGGTGGATGGATAATTCAGAGACTAGCACAGAGGAGCAGGCTTTTCTAGTGATTATAGAGACTTTGGGTATGTGCAGAAACCCTACGATACGCCTGTCTGTCACTCTAAATCCGTAAACTCTTCCTAACGCCGTCGGCCTAGCGTTGTATTCAGCTTAAAAATGAAAGATGAAATTCAACTAGACTTCTGTTTTTTCTCTTCCTCAGGTGAAGAGTAATCTGAATCCAAACGCAAAGGAGTTTGTTCCTGGGGTGAAGTACTTAAATATTTGAGTAGACTGGGCCCTCTCTTGGTGGATGTAGCACAATTTCCACACTGTGAAGCCAGTATTAGAAGATTTAATTGTAAAAGCTCTCTCTTCTTGTCACTGTGTTACACTTATGCATTGCCAAAGTTTTGTTAGTCTTGCATGCTCAATAAAAGTGCTGAGACTGTTATTAAGTAAATCTGTCAAAAGTTTAATGGAAACATAATTGGGCCCTGGCTCTCTGCAAAGGAGGCAGCGAGTGAGGTAAGAAGCACCAGTCAAGTTGAGACAAAGTACCACGTTCATAAAACCTTCTGCAGACTCTGTCTTTTTAAATAGGTATCGGAATTTGCTACAGATGGTCTGTTTTTAACTAAAGATGTGTTAACTGGTGCCAGTTTGCACCTGATAATGCCTTAACTTAAAAATGAAAGTGAGGAGATCTGATTGTTATGCAAAATTAGCTAACTTTCCTTTGAAATATCAGTATTGTTACTAATGTTAATTTTTTTCCCCATAAAAAAACCTTCGTGCTCCTTTTAAGCAGCATGAGCTTTAACAGAAATTTTACAGACCTGTACAGAGTCGTAGATCTCAGCTACTGAACTAACATCCAAGCGATCGGAAGGAAGGAATTCCCTGTACTTTGCAGTATGTTATCAGGTTAGAAACGTTTCACTTCCTAATTATGTTAAAGGATCTGTGAGTTTCATCACAATTTCTTCCAAGAACCCAGATGCGTACATAGCGCTGCCTATGTAACTTTTAGCATACAACTTTATTCTAGCTGGATTTAACCAAGGAAACCCTAGCATTAGTGATTTGAGTGGTGCTTTTCCCTTGCTTTCTTTAATCATCACTACACAATAGTCTACAGCACAACGACTTTTTTTTTTTTTTTCTTTTAATAAAGCTAGAACAGTTTTGGCTTCTTAAACTTCATATTCGGGTAGGTTAAGCTGCCATACGTGTTCAGTGTGAATAGTGTTTAAGTTGAAAATATTGTAAAAAAATTATATTTTTTCAAAAATATTTAAAAAAATAAATAATAGTAGAACTGATGTGGTGGCTGTCTCATGAATGTGCATCTCGCATGGAAACTCATTTGGCAGCGTGCAGAGGAAAGGGCTGACGTTATGGATTTGGTGTGTCTTCATCCGAGGCTGGACCTTGCTCTTTTATTTATTCTCTCCCGCTTTTTGCGTTTCCCTGCCCGTATTTTCCTTCCTCCTCACTGCCACTAATCCCGGTTGAGCTGCGCTGCTGCGGCACGGGCAGTCCTGGTTTAACAGCTGATGCACTATAAATCCCGCTGTCCGAGCTGGGGTGCTCCGGGTCCGTAAGCCTGAGCGCTGCGGGACGTGGGTGGTGGGTGCAGCGACGGCCTCCAGCAGCCTTCGGGCACGAGTCGGATCCGCTCGTGCTTTGTAAATTGTCCAGCCTTGCTGCTTATCTTTTATTTTTTCAAGCTCTGCGTAAATCAAAGGGAAACACTTCAGAAATTACGCCGTGCCGCAGAGCAGGAAGAGTGAGATGACGCCTTTACGCAGGTGTTAGCCTGCGGCATAGCCGCATCGCTGCGTCGGTCTTGGTGGAAGAACCCCTCGGAGCAATTCAGTCACACTGACTCGTTTGGCCGTTGCTTTGCAAAATGTTAATTGCAATTAGCCCAGGCTCCTTCCCGAGCGTTACCTTCCCCCCCGGGTCCTGCAGCCTTGCTAAAGCAGCAGAACTCTTCTTGGTGTTTCCACTGACGGAGGTAGTTCAGACTCGAGCGCCTAAAGACAGAAGGTCAGGAAATAAAACGCTACCGTGCCCCAGCTTATTTTTAGCCGGAGTGGGAGTTTCTCCAGAGAAGCCCGGTGTGGCTGGCAGCGCTGGCTCGTCGCTGAGCTTCCTCCCGGGGTCTCAGCCCGGCCCGTCGTAGCACGTGGCTGTAAGGGACGCCGGTGTTCTGGCTGTTGCCGATTGGCATGGTGACGGGGCGCTCTTTCTCTTGCTCCAGCCGCAGGAAGAAGCGGGAAGAGGACAGAGCTGACCCAAAGGGTGTTGGACACCGTGTGACATCGTGCTCGGCAACAAAACTGGGGCAGCAGCAGAAGGGGTGGGGGGGAGCGCGGCTGGGCATCGCTGTGTTTGTAGGAGGTGACGAGTGTTTGCATTTGCATCGCTTGGGGGGGTTTTGGTGGTTACTTTTTTCCTCTCTTCACTTACTAAACTCTTTGTCTCGACCCGTGGGGGTTTTTTTCGCTTCTGCTCTTCCTGCTCGGGCTGGGGAGCGAGTATGTGGCCGTGCCACCGCGCCAGTGCCGACGGGCCGTGGCAGGGTCGCGCAACGCTGGCGTCAGCTTTGGCGTTTCGCTGCTAAATCCAAGCCCTGAAACAGGCTTCGCTGTCGGCAGTGGGGCCACCGGCTGCGCGAGGCAGCGCTTCACCGCGGTGGCCGGGATGGGGCCGGCTGCCCCGTGCTCCCCGCGGCAGGGGTGAGATCTAGTGTGTGTCCGTGTTGGGCAGCCCGGGAGGTGGCATGGAAAGCTGCCGGAGCCCTCGAAACGCAGGAGGGACGAAGGAGCGGTGCAGGACGCAGCAAAGACACCGGTAGGGCAAGTGGGCTTGGATTTTTTTATTTTTTTTTCTTTTTAATTGTATGATCTTCAAATAGGCATCCTAGCGCTGGTCTGGATACTGTGCCCTGCGCAGAGCCCGCTTCACCGGGAAGCCCTGCCGAGGCCAAGGGTGAAAATTCGTGGCCCAGGGTGGGAGTTCGTGGCCCAGGGTGGCTCACGAGCTTCGGCGAGCGCTGAACGAGTCTCAACCAGCCACAGCCTGCGGCGGAGCGATGGCACGGGGGGGTGGGTCCCCAGGCCGGTGCCCCGGGAGCTCGGGGTGTCCCCCAAAGGCACCTTTGAGTTTCGCCAGCCCTGCGTTCCAGAGGAGCACCAGAAGCCTTGGCTTTGGACTTGGTGGGTGCTAACGAACTCGGACAGCACCCATGGGAGCTCGGCTCGGCTTCTCCAGCGCCGGGGCGCGAGCCCTCCCCTGGCTCAGACCTTCGTGCACACGGAGAGCCTGTCTGCGGTATCCTGCGCGTCTGCAGCCGCCGCCGCGCCGCTGCCCCTCGCCCGGGCCTTAAACCCCGTGAACACCGGGCAGATGGGCACGTGCTTCAGCCACCGGCTCCTCCGCACCGCGCTCATCCCGAAGGGGAAGTCGTAGCTCCTCAGGCTGGCTCTCGCTGCGCTGTCCGAGTGCGCGCCCGCCTTCCACTGCACCAGCCCTCGCTCCTCCTGCGTCCCTGCGGCAGCCGGTACCGCGTCGGCCAAGACCCCGGCCCCTGCCCGCCCGCAGCCGGGGTGCCCAGCTTCCCCCCCCGACCCGCAATCCCCCCGTGCAGCTCTGAGCCAAAAGGAATCTGTCTCCAACCCTCCCCGCTTCCTCCCGCTGGCTCCACGTGCTTTCATTACCCGGGATGGTGTTGTCCAGGATGAAGGCGATGGTTCCCCCGACGAACATCTCCGTCGTTAGCAGCACCGTCAGTATCTGGTCCAGCTCGGGGACACCTGTGAGAGCACGGGGACTGAGCCGGGGCGTGCTGCGATAAGCAGGATTTGCTTAATTAATCATTTCTTACCCAGGGCGGGCAAGCGCCTGTGAGATCCTCCCTCCCGAAACTGGGGCTTTTTGTGGCGGGCAGGTACCTGTGCTAATGGCCTTGGGGTGGGAATCCAGATAGTTTGGCAGCGTCAGCCCGAAAAACATGGCGAAGCCCAGCACGAAGAGGTTGCGGGAGGAGTTCATGTCGACGAACTGCAGGTTGGAGAGGCCGACGGCCGTGATCATGCCTGCCAGCAGAGATGGCGGCCGGGTTGCAGGCAGGCAGGGATGTCCACGCTGCCGGCTGGGAGCGGGGCGTCGGAGCGGGATGCCCCCAAAAGCAGTGAAGGGCGTCAAACCCAGCCCCACACCCTGGAAACCCACCCTGCATCCCTTGGGCTGCCAGACCCCCAGTCCCTGGGAAAACGGCCCCGGCCTGATGATAACAGCGCCCAGGTTTGACGTGCCGAGGTTACCGAATAAGGTGCAGAACATCCCGCCGAGGATGGGGTCGGGCAGGGAGGCGAACAGCGCCGTGAACTTGCCGATGGTCCCCAACATGAGCATGATGCCGGCCCCGTACTGTATCACCCTCCTGCTCCCCACCTGCACGGAGAGACCGGCAGCGGGTGATGGCACCCGGCCCCCCGACCGAGTCGGGGCCCCTCCCCGGCCCCTGTACCTTGGTGATGCCCAGGACGCCGATGTTGGGGCTGGAGGAGGTGGAGCCGTTGCCGGTTCCCAGCAGCCCTGCGATGATGCAGGAGATGCCTTCGGTGAAAATGCCCCTGGGGAACAACGCGAACGGGCTGGTCCCCGCCACGGCGCTCCTGCGGCGGCCCTGCCTGCTGCTGCCCAGGGATGCCGTGGCGTGGGCAGGGAACCGGCTGGCCGTACCTGTTAATGGCGTGCACAGGGGGAGGGGGGGCTCCCGCCAGCCGGGCGCAGGAGTAGTAGTCCCCGATGGACTCGATGATGCCTGCCAGCGTGGCGCTGAACATGCCCAGCACGGCCGCCGAGGTCACGGTGGGCAGACCCCACTGGCCTGGCAAGGGGCGGAGCAGGGTGTCAGGGCGGGGGGGCACCCTGGGACCCGGCCCACGGGTGCTTTGGGGCCTCCCCGGGTGCTCCCCAGCCCCGGTGATGCTGTGCCAGGTCCCTGCATCCCCTGAGGCGAAGGGGTACCGGGGGGGCCTGCGTGTTGTGGGGCTGCCTGGCACTCACAGGGGTAGGGCACCCGAAACCAGGGTGCCACGGACAGGATCTCCCCCCGGGCGTCCGTCCTGGCCTTGTAGCCGTACACCTCGGGCTGGCTGGGGAAGACGCCGGTGCGCGTCAGCACGTAGCAGAGCAGCCACACCACCATGATGGCCAGGATGATCTGTGGGGGCAGAGTCCGGGGACGCACCCTGCATCGTTTGCAAATCCGTGCTTGGAAAAGGAGGGGGTTTTTGGGACACCCCCCCCCCCGCCCCCCCCCCCCCAGGACCCGTCAGCTCTCGGCCAGGCCCTACTGGGAACATCTTGAAGATCTGGACGCGGAGCAGGACGAAGCCTCTGCCCCGCCGGTAGCCGGGCAGGCAGACGGTGATGTGCCGCAGGTACTGGGCGAACAGGACGATCAGGAAGATGGTCCTGGGGGGGTGGGGGGGTGGGAGAGTGAGATGTGGTCCCTCACACCCCCAGCAAGCTCCTGGCTCTGCAGGGGACACCCCTACCCCCGGTCCACCTGTCCCTGTGCCATACAGTGCGGCGATGCCCCAGTGGGAGCCGGCCCGCTCGCCGGCCGCCTGGAAGACGGAGAGCCCGATGAGGGAGACAGTGGGGGTGACGGTCAGCGGCCCGATGTAGCTGAGCAGCGCCCCGGGGAGCCCCAGCAGCCCGATGGCCACCTCCACCAGGCTGGACACCACGATGGCCCCCTGGATCTGCAGGGCATGGGGGGGGGGGGGGGAGTAAGTGGCCCACTGGGGATTTTGGGGTCCCGCGGGGCCGGCGGCAGGGGCGTACGTACCTCCCGCATGCGGGGCTGCCAGATGTGGGAGGTGTTGAGCGGCAGCGCCCAGTTGCCGTAGATCTGCTCTGGGGATGGAGGGGGGTGAGGTGGTCCCTGGGGTGGGGGGGCAGAGGCTGGGGACCCCCTCCCCGTGCACCCCCTCTGCCCTCACCTTCGGGCGGGCATCGCCACTTCTCCAGGGCCAGGATGGACTTGGCGGGGACGAGGAAGGCCAGCGCACTCGCCTGGAAGAGGGGCAGCCTGGGGCGGGGACGAGAGGGGATGCCTGCGCCCGCGCCCTGGGGACAGGCGGGGGGTCTCCGCCGGGGCCGCGGCTCTACCTGATGCCCACGGTGGTCTGGATGAGGGTGGTGATGCCGACGCAGGTGAAGATGGTGCCGATGAGGTAGCTGACGGTGAGCTGGTCCTTGCCCACACACAGGCTCTCGGCCAGCAGGAAGGGGACGGCGATGGTGCCACTGAAGCAGGTCAGGTAGTGCTGGGGGGCGAGGGGGGGCTCAGCAGGGTTAGGGTGCTGTGGGGTGCCCCACGCCATGGGGAGCAAGGGCTCAGGCTCTGCCGATGAAGGGTACCCCCCTTCCAGGCCGTACCTGGAAGCCGAGCAGGATGCAGAGGTACCAGGGGGGCACGTCCTCAATCCTGTAGAGCATGTCCATCTCTGGCCGGGGGGGCCCGGCACCCGCCCCGGGGTCCTGGCATGCAGGGGGCACAGCTCAGCCCCAGCTCACCCCAGGGGGCTGGGGACTGGGGAGACACCCCACACTGACCCCACGGGGGGCACAGACTGCCCCATGGGACCTCCTGCAGCCAGGGGGTGGGGAGGGGTCCCAGCTCCGTCCAACGGTGCATCACAGAAGGAATTTGGGGGGGGGGTGTGGGGGTGTGCTGTGTGTGCCCCATACTCACCCTGCCCACTGCAGGCAGCTCCTTCCCGGGGGGACGCGGGGGGCCGGCGGGGGTGAGAGCCGAGTTCCCGTTCTGGCAGCAAGGGTGAGGCGGGAGCCGGGTCAGTGCTGTCCCGGGTGTCCCATGGGAACGGGGACGGGCTCTGCCCCGGGGACACGGCTGGGCGCGCACGGCTGGTCAGCATCACCCGGCACCCGCTCTGCTCCCTGAGATGGGTCTGGGCTCCGAAACCCGCTGTCCCTACGTGATGGCTTGTCCCCAGGGGAGGGTGGAGGGGGGGGAGTCCCCGCTGGCCCTGGGGTGCCCGGACCATCCAGCAGGAAGGATGGCACAGCCCGTCCCAGCTGCAGCAACCCAGCATGTCCCCTTGGTCCCGGGCTTCACTGCAGCCCTCCTGCTCGTCTCATCCTGGCCATCATGGGGGGGGGTCCACACCCCCGGCCACCCGCCTTCCTCCCCACGCCCCGGGATATGGCCGAGGACGGGATGGGGACGGGGACAGGGACGGAGGCTGCGTTCACCTGGGGCTGAGCCAGGTCTCCCGAGCGGGTCCCCATCCTCCAGCGATGCGGCCCCGGCGGCGATGGCACCGTGCGGGGGGTTTTATGGCCGTGGGAAGGACTTTAGCCACCACCCGGGCCGGGCCGCGGCACAGGGCGGCAGGCTGGGAGGCGGCCATTGGCTGCGGGTTGTGAAACCGGGGAGCGCTGCCTTGGGGACAGATCAGCTATTAACTCCTTTAATTACAGCTGGCACCACCGGCGGGGCCAGGGCGCTGCCGCCACGAGCACCACGTTGGTAAAACATTAGAGCCGGTGGGTTACAGAGTAATTCCCGGCTCCCGGGGGGTCCGGTGGCACGGGGCACCGGTTGTCACCAAACCCTCCCGGCATGGCACAGCCGGGCATCGAGGGACGGTCGCGATGGCGGGCGACACCGGGAAGGTGCCCACCTCCCGGCACGTGTCAGTTCTTGCTGGGGACGAAGTCGGCTCCGAAGGTCGCCGGGGCATTAAGCATTAACCGCATTGGGGCTACAGCTCGTTCTGCATCGCCTTGGGGGGGGCTGGCCCCCCGGCCTTGCCGCCGGCGCAGGCCCCCTTCTCCCCATGGCAGAGCAGCTCCCGCAGGGCGGCCGGGCCCCGCCGATGCGCCCCGTAGATCTGGGTCTCCCCCTGCTCGCCCACGTAGCCGTGGCACATCTTGGACAGCCTGCGAGGAGCCAGAGATGGTTACGCCACGTCCCGCTGCCACGGCGGCAAAAGTGCCCCGCACACCCTGCCCCCCCCCCCCCCCCCCCAGTGCCAATTCCCCTGGACTTACCTGCTCGGCCAGGGTCCCCCCGTCACCATCACGGTCATGGGCTCCTGTCTCATCAGCCCCGGCCCCGCCAGCCGCTTCTCCCCGTCCAGCTCCTGCACGCCATAGCTGCATGGAGAGGTAGGGGTTGGGGACACCCTGGTCCCTGGGGACACCCCCCCATCCCCAGAGATGCCCCGCTCACCTCTCCCAGCCCTGCGAGCAGCTCCTCTCCAGCACCTCCACGTAGTCAGACTCGCTCAGCGCCTTCCTGCCCACCTTGCCCTCTGCCCTGCGCAGCTGCTCCTCAATCTGGGGTGAAAAAGGGCAGAATCCAGCCAGTGAGGGTGGCAGCCTCCCCAGGACCCTGTTCCCAAGCAGGGATGGGGGCTGCACCCCGTTCCATGTGGCCCTGGCACCTGAGGCACTTTTGCACAGGGTGGTGGGTCCATGAGTAGCTGCCAGGGCGCTTGCTGGCCCCAAAGGACTTTTTGGGGTGCTGGCAGGGGCCAGCGGGGTGCCCCAGGGGAGCCGGCAGCATCTCCCCAGGCCGGACTATCTCCACGAGGGCTCTCAGCCCCGGTTTTGGGGTGCCATCTCCCCGATCCCCACCTGGAAGGCGATGGCGTGGCAGGCGTCGCAGCGCAGGGACTCAGGCATGTGGGGCGAGAGCTGCTCCTCGGGGCTGAGCTGGGGCGCAGGGATGGAGCGGGACGAGGTGGCGGGGTGGCCCCCACACATCTCCTCAGCCCCTGTCCCCGCCAGCAGGCTCAGGGCCAACCACGCCACCAGCGCCGGCTGCATCCTGCCACGATGCTGAAAGTGCCGGGGCAGAGGCGCGGGGTGGCTATAAACCCCCCAGGGCCGGCAAGCGGGCGCTGATGCGTTGCCGACGCACCTGCATCCGGCTGACGTGGCCCCGTCCATCTCCGGGGCGTCGGGGCGGGGTGTGCGTGTGTACGTGGGGTGTCCCCGACTAACTGTCCCCTCTCCGGAAGGATTTTTTTGGTGTAATTCAGGCCTGTAACGCCTGACCCCTCCTCCTCCACCCAAATCCTCCCCAGGGTAGTGTGGACCCTCCGGGGCTGGGGCAGAGGTCTGGGGGTCAGGGCTGGAGTTTGGGGTTCAGGCACAACCACAGAGTCTTCTCCTGCCCCAGGGACTCATCCAGTGGCTGCTCCAGGACAGACAGATGGGCTGCGGGGTCCAGGCGCCTCAGCTCCCCTGCGGGGGACCATGGGAGCCCCTCGCACCACCCCCCCCCCTTCAGTCCACACAGACACAGGATGAATACGCAGGATTTAACGCTGTCTCAGCGATTTTATTACTATTTTAGGGAGTCTGTGCTGCAGCCGTGGCTGCGGGGGCTGGCGGTGGCCGGGCCATCGTCCCCCCATGCGAACCAGCCCGGGTTGCCCTTGGGACAGGATGGATGTGGGGGGAAGTGGGGGGGCTGTGCATCTGGTCCCTTTGCTGTCGGGGCCCATGACTTCAGGCCTCCCCGGGGCTGCCAGGTGCTCACATTGGGAAATGCCCTTTTTCTCCCCATTCCCATGAGGAGCCGGTGAGGTCCAGCCGTTGCCTGTTATCCCTTGGCGCTTTGCCAGCTCAGCCGCAGGCAGGGGGTATATCTCCCGTGCTGGGGGGTGATGCTGATTTTGGGGTTAAAGCCTGGCCGTTTGGGAAGGGACGTGCCACAAGGGTCCGTCCCCAGCCGAGGACCATCACATCTGGAGCAGCGGTCCCTTCTCGGGCCTGGCAGGGCTGGCACGGGCAGGGGGCTGGCTGGGGCCAGGGCTGGCCCGCATCCCCGTGGGGATGTAGTACAGGCTCTCCAGGTACCCGCAGTCAGGACCCCCAGCAGCGGGTGGCCCCTCACCCTTGGGAGCAGGGCTGAAGGTCCTGGAGAAGCTGGGGTTTTCGGCAGCCGGCAGGTCAGGGTGCACCGGGGAGGGGGCAGCGGGCGGTGGGGGTGCTGGGAGCCCTGGGAAGCTGCTGTAGGGCATGTAGGGTGGAGCATAAACCCCTGGGGCCATGACCAGGGGGTTGAAAGGAGCCTGGTAGAGCCCGGCATGCGATGCCACTGGTGGGATGAGCACCTCCAGGTATTGCCCTGTCTCAGGGTCATAGAGTGTTTTCAGCTGGGGCTGCCGCGGCGGCTCCATGTAGTAGCATTTCCCACTGTCGGGATCGACGAGCATCCTCCGGTGCGTGGGCAGGTGGGGGGCGAAGGGCTTGGTGGGGCTGGGCGTACTCTTACTGCTCAGAGAGGTGCCCTCAGTCTTCCTTAGGAAATGGGGAGCATCCTCGAGGCGAGGTTGGGGCTGGGCTGGGGGCAGCGACACCGGGTGCTCCCCAGCTGCCAGGCCCTCGGGGGGCTGGGGCAGGGGGGGCTCGGGGGTGGGTTTGCTCCAGGGCGCTTCCCCACTGGCCAGTGGAGCGCTGGCTGGGTTGGGGGCCAAAAGGGAACCAAAGGATGAGCTGGCCACGTTGGAGACTGATGGGTGCCCAAGGGAAGCGGGGACTGGGTTGGGGACCAAGGGGGACCCAAGTGATGAGTTGGCCACATTAGGGACTGAGGGGGTCCCAAAGGATGCACGGGATGGACTGGGGACCAAGGGGGTCCCAAAGGTTACACTGGATGGATTAGGGACCAAGGGGGTCCCAAAGGATGCATTGGCTGAGTTAGGGAGCAAGGGGGTACCAAAGGCTGCGCCACACAGGTTGGGGACCAAGGGGGTCCCAAAGGATGCACTGGCTGGGTAGGGGATCAAGGGGGTCCCAAAAGACTTGTTGGTGGGGTTGGAGACCAAGGGAGCCCCAAATGATGTGCTGGCCAGGCTGGAGGCTGCTGGGTAGCCAAAAGATGAGTTGGTCATGTTGGGAACCATGGGGGTCCCAAAGGATGTGCTGGCTGGCTTGGGGACTGAGGGGGTCCCAAAAGATATGCTGGCCAGGTTGGGGACCAAGGGGGTCCCAAAGGATGCGCTGGTTGGGTTGGGGACCAAGGGGGTCCCAAAAGATGTGCTAGCTGGATTGGGGACTAATGGGGTCCCAAAGGATGTGCTGACTGGCTTGGGGACCACAGGGGTCCCACAGGACACGCTGGCTGGGCTGGGGACCGAGGACAGCTTTGGCATCAGAGAGGATTTGGGGGCTTTCACAGGAATTGCTAAGTAATTGGAGTTCTCTGCCGGGGAAGCAGGAAGGTACGGCTCAGTGGCTGCCGGCCACTTTGGTAAATGCTCCCAGGCCTCCCTCTGCTCCGGCAGCTGGCCAGAGGCACCTTTGCCGGCCTCCCCGGCTCGAAACGGGGCGGTGGGGCCAGTGCTGCCCGCAGAGCCGCTGCTCCCTGCCGACACTTGCTCGCTTGTGGGTGGCTTCGGTGCGCTTCTCTCCGATGGTTCCCCAGGCTGTGGGTGCACGCCGCTGCCAGCTGGAGGTCTGGCTCGGTGGTCCCCACTGTCGTTGCCACCATGCCGCTGCTCTGTTGACTCAGGCCCCTCGGCGGCGTGGAGCCCTCTGGTGCCACTGTGGCCCCGTCCATCCTGTCCCTCCGTGGGACTCGACGGCGGTGGTGGGAGGAGAACGGTCTTCTCTGTCCGCAGCATGGCATTGCTCTGAGCCGGGGAGCCCTCCCCGGCCAACGCCGGGGACCGCCGGCCCACCAAGACATGGAGGTGGGTCTCCAGGTGTGGCACCCCCTCCACCGCTGGCACCCGCGGCGGCAGCCTGAGCTCGCTCCGCTCCCGGCGTGGGGGGGATGCCGCCGGTCCCTCCACTGCGGCCACCCCCCTCCGCGTGGCCTGGACCCTGGTGATGTGGACGGGGGAGCCCCGGGCGGGTGAAGGCTGGTCACTGGCAAGCTTTGTGGGGCCCTCGGTGTGTGCCGGGGCTGGCTCGTGGCTGGCAGCTGCCAGCACTTCCCCATCCCCTGGCTCGGTTGCCGTCTCCCGTCGGCAGACAGAGGTGCAGTGGATGACAAGTGGGGTGGCCGACGGCGCCTCCCCACCGCTCGCCGGTGCCGTGGTGCCATGGGATGCGCTGACAGTCCCGAAGCAGAGGCTGTAGCTGCTCTTCACCAGCTTGCGCACGTCCCGGGGCTGGGGGATGCACCCCTTCGTCTTATCTTCCATCCTGGGGGGAATGGCCAGCGGGGACCCCCGGGGCGGGGTGCTGGGGCTGGGTGGCTGGCGGGGCGCTGCTGGTGGCTTCTCCTCCCGCTGGCTCTGCGGCACCAGCCTCACCTCCTGCGCTCGGGAGGTGAAGAGGCGTCGGGGCGGCGCGGCGGGGAGCGCCAGGCTGTTGGCCTCAAAGGGGAGGGTTTGGGGGTGGCTGGGGCGGATGGCTCGCTGCTTCAAGCTGGGCCACGGCTTCGGCACTCTCTCAAATCTGGGGGCAACATCCAGCGCCTTCCCCACCTCGGGCTGCGCTTCGAACAAGGCGCGTGCTCGCCGGTAGCGGATCCTCTCCGATGTTGGTTCTTCGGTGGCATTGGGCAGCCAGTGGCCCCCCAGCACCTCCTGGTACTTCATCCTCTCGTTGAGTTCGTTGAAGGTTGTCTTCAGCTTGCAGACGCTCTCCCTCGTCGCCTCGCTCAGCACCACCCCCTTGGCGGGACGGGTGGTGGTGGTGTCCCCCCCGGCCACCGGCATCCCGCCGCCCCGCAGGTCCTCGGCTGAGAAGCTGCAGTCTGAACGGGACAGCGAGCTGGACTTGCCCTCCAGGCCGTCCCCCAGCAGGTCGGTGCCAGCAGAGGATGGCCCGGAGGAGGTCGAGCTGCCCCGCAGCCCCTTCTGCTCCATCCTGATCCTCTGCTCGTACTGCATTTTCTTGGTGAGGACGTTTTTCACCAGGCAAGAGGCCGCCCTGGTCTTGCCGGTGTCAGCATCCAGGGACGCTGTCTTCATGAACTGCTTGTAGTTGAGCCTGAAGTCCTCTCCGATGGCCCTGCCCTTGCTGGGGGGGTCCTTCCTGGCAGGGGGTGGGGGTTGGGGGGCTGGGCCGTCACCCCAGGGGCCAAAACCCGTCTCCTTCCTCTCCTTCCTCTTCAGCAGGATCTGGCGCTTGGGAACGGTTCTCTTTTTGCCATGGCCCTTCCTGGCCTCCCCGCTCTCCAGCTCCACGTCCACGCACTCGAACTGCTCCTTCCCCAGCAAGCCCAGCAGCTCCCCGTCCACGCCGGCGGGGAAGGGCCAGCCCACCCTGCTGTGGAGGGCTGCCGCTGTGCCCCGGGACTCGCCGCCGGCCGCTGGCCACCACCGTGGCCGCCCGTTGTCCTCTGACAGCGAGTTGGAGAGGCTGGAGGAGGTGTGGGAGCTGCACATGTCGAGGCGGGCACCGGGAGGACCCGAGAGGCTGTGGAAAGCCCTGGCTGTCAGTGCCCGCACCTCGCCGTCCGCCTCGTCCGAATCGCTGGGTGCCCCGCCGAGCATCCCCCCGGGCTGCCGGGGCAGAGCCAGCTCCCCGCCGGTGGCGGCAGGCTGCCGGTCCCTGCCGAGGGGACCCATCCTGCCCCCCTGCCCCGGCGCCGGGCTATTCTTAGCCGCGATGGACAGCTGAGCCTGCCGCAGGCGGGTGAGGGGGCCGGGCGGCGGGGGGATGGCGGGGGCCCCCGCCGGAGCCCAGCGCCCCAGGGCAGCCCCCTCGGCACAGCCACCCTGCCGCCCCGCTTCCCGGGGGGGCGTCCCCTCCTCATCCAGAAACTCCAGGCAGTCCTTGAAGGTCTCTGTCCCCTCCGAGCACAGGGCAGAGTGGTAAGAGGAGACGGAGGAGCCCGACATGCTCTTGGCGAGGTCGTCGCGGGGGAGGCCGGGGAGGTGGCCCTCCTCCTCCGATGCAGACCGCCGGCCGTCCCCACCGCTGCGGGGACCCTCGCCGTTGGTGCTGGGTGGCTCGGCGTGGGAGAGCAGGATGGGGTCCCTCTTCCCACAGGGCATCATGGCAGGGACGACCCCGGGGACTGCCAGCCGGTGCCAGGGGACCCTCCTCGGTGCCGGGGACGCTCTGCCTGGGATGTCGGCTCGACCTTCTGGCTCGCTCACCGTCAGGGCGGCTGGACCCAGCGGTGGGACGGAGCAGCCCCTCGATCACATGGACAGCAGCGAGCGCCAGCCCGGGGGAAGCGATGCCAAGCGCATTGCAGGGATGCCACTGCCACCCCCGGCCTTGGGGGCTGCCGGGGGGCTGCCAGCACTATTCCCTGCCCCCCTCACCCCACACTGCTGCTCCCCAAACCCGCAGGAGAGGTGCCCCATGCCTCACGGGGGTACCTGGGCCATGCCCCCCAGCACAGTGGGCTGGGCTGCCCCAGGCCTGGGGGACACGCAGACCCCTCCGGAGGTGTCCCCTCCCCGGAGCAGAGGGCACGGCTGGGCCCCAGGCTGCTGCTGTGTCCTCGCCATGGATCCTTCCCCAGCGCCTCGCCAGAGGGACGGTGCATCCGCATCCTGGGGGCTTCCCCAAAAACCACCCTGCCCCAAGCAGCAGCTCCCCCAAAACGAATCGCAAGCAGCCAGGAGCAAACTCAAGGCTTGAAATCAAACCGGGCACCGAGCGCCTCTGGGACTCACAAGAGCCGAACGATGGACGGCTACTGTTTGCCTTTTTCAGGGGGACCCAAAGCAAGTGGCTGGGGTGCCCGGCGTGGCACAAGGGTCTCTGCAGCTTGCCGGCCCTGACCGCTGCCGGTGGAGCTCAGCCCCAGCTTTCGGGGGGATTTGTGCAGTGAAGCAGCGGTAGCAGGTGCTCCCCAGCACTGCCAGCCCCGGAGCAACCTGATGCCCAAGTCGTCTGAGTTCACGCAGGGACTAAATTTAAACCTTGGCAAGGAAAAGGAGGAGAGGAAAGCTTCCCTGATAGCTGGCCTGGCACTTAACCCTTCGCTGCTGAGTAGGGCCATGCTTGCAGGTGGCATTTGTACCCACGGGGAGCGGAGGAGACCTGCCACGGGCAGCACTCGCCGGTGTGTTGGCTTTATGCAAGAGGGTGTGGAGGGGGGGTGCTCCTGGCCAGCCCCAGGCTGGGGGAGGGGGGGGATTCAAATCCCCAAATCCCTACAGCCCGACGTTGTAGGGAGCCGGTGGGACGCAGCTATCCTCAGAGGAGCTCCCCGTGCTGCCTGGATGGCTTGTGGCACCCCAAAACCTTGAGCTGCCACTTGGGTGCCACAACCACCCTACGGTCCCCATGTGAGGAGGTCCGGCTCCCAGCCTGGGGCTGGCCAGGAGCACCCCCGAGCCCCCCGGGCCCAGCTCCCCGCAGCGTGGGCTTGCGGCACAGCAGCCCAGCAGGCGCCTGCTGAGTCACTGCTGGCTCCGTCCCCAGCGCAGCGCAGCCGGGAGCACCTCGGGGACATGCACGCAGCCCCCACCTGCTGCCGGATTTGCAGTGCCGGGCGAATGTACAGACCCACATTGGGGGGGCGATGCAGTTCCCCTTGGGCTGAGCGGGCCCCTCAGTCCCCAGCCAGTCCAGATCCCAGGGAAATGCTGTTTCATCCCGCTGCCGCCGCCGAGGGTCGTACCCAGTGTCCCAGGGCCACTGGTAGTTGGTGGGAAAGAGAGGTTGGTCTGGCCCGGGGTCACCGCTGTCCTGCTGAGCCTCCCCAAGCTGCCCTGACGATGCCTTTGGTGCGTCCAGGGTACCGCTACTGGGGGAGAGGAGGAAGGGCAGAGAAGGCACAAGGGGAACACGGGCTGCAGGAGCTTGTGAAGCTCTGGATAAGGTAAAATAATCAATCCGGTGGAAGGATCACCGCAGCTGTCCCTGGGCATGAAGGGAAAGGTCCTTGCACTACTGCCTACAGCTTCTGCTGTCCTGGCAGCGGGTGCGAGGCAGATTTAGGGCAACGACTCCTATAACTGCTTTAAACCTTTCCTCTGCCTCTTTTCCAGCACTCGCACTCAGCACAGCTCTTGCTGCTGCTGCATCTTTCACTCTGACACCCAGGTCCTGCCAAAACTGAAACGGTCAGAGCATCAACAGCTGCGACAAGCAGCATGGCAACACCGGAGGTTGCAAGGGTGGCTGGAAAGTACCGCTGTGGGCCCAGCCGATCACCCGCTTCCCCGGCACCTACTCTCAGTGCTGCAGGAGACGGGATGGCCCTGTGCACCCCCTGCTCCATAGGGCCAGCTGTATGGAAAAGCGCGGCCGGGTTGCAGCAAGGACTGCCGGCTCGGCTGGTTTCTTCTAACATCCCCGGGCTGCCGTGAACAGCCTGTCTGGGTGTGCTGCTGAAGCACAGAGGGAACTGGCTGGACGGTCCCGTCTCACCGCCCTGGCTGCAGTCCCAGGCTGCCATCAACGCGCCGGGCAAGACCCTGCACCTCCTCCTCCGGGTCCTCGAGGCATCGGGATTCCTGCCCAGGAGATCCCTGGGGTCCTCCTACCGACCGAACCACCACCGTTCTGGGTGAAGAGGCTGCAGACCCACCTTTCAGCACCCAAAGCACAGCTCAGGGTGTGGGGAGAGCCGCCTGTTACGCACAAGCACGTTACAGAACAACGGGCGGACCCAGGCTGAGCCAGACTTGCTAATTAAACACTGATTTACTTTTATGTTTAAGGCAGCATGATACTGCCTGTAGACCTACCATTGCATTTGCTTATTAATTTGTTTTTTGTGCCAGCTCTGTGCGTGCTTGCCTCTCAACACCGGCAGGCCTGAGAGGGAGGCAGTGAGGAGGAAGAGGACGGCTGCTGGAGGCTGTCGAAGGCAGGACGTGCCTCTCCCACGCTGCAGCGACTTTTCGCAACTCCAGAGGAGCGGGAAGCGCCGGCCCAGCTTGGCAGAGGCTTTCGAAGCTGCCACTGGGGTTGGAAAGGGAACCAGGCATCCGAAACACGCCGGCAGCTCTCACAAACCTCAGGCGCTTCGGTACCCCAGGGCGGGATGCGCCAGCCTGGGACGGACACAAACAGCTTGGCTGGCCCAAGCCTGCAAACTGACCGACCTCCGAGGCTGTGCAAGGGCGCCGCGCCGCCGCCTTCCCCTCCGCCGCACCGACCGCCTTGCGCGGCCACGGCGCAGGGGGTGACGGCCGGGCAGGCGCCCCGGGGCTGCACCGCCGGAAGGGCCCTGGCACCCCCGGTAGGCCAAAATCGCCGTGTCGAGCGCCAGCTCCTCGAGTGGGCGCAGGCTCGGCACAAGGCGGAGCACCAGGGATGCAGGGGGCCGGGCCCTGTCCCACCGCTCCGCCCGGGCAGCCCCGAGCCCACCGCCGTCTGCGGGACGCCCTGCGCAGGCCCCGCCCCCTGTGCGAAACACCCCTCCTCAGACGGGAAGGGAGATAGCCGCCGCCCCCCCCCGCCGGTCCCGGCCCCGGCCCCGGTCCCACCGCTCGCTGTGGGCCGCCTACACCTCGGCGAGGAGCCGCGCCTGGCGGCAGCCCAAGGCCTCAGCGCCCGCCGCCATCTCCCGCACCCCCGCGGCAAATGGCGGCCGTCGGCGCCGGGCCTTCCCCGTCTCCTAGCAACGTGCGCGCCTGCCTCCCCCCCCTCGCCTTAAAGGGGCCGCCGAAGGGATCCCCCGGCGGGGCCGCGGCCGCGCAGCCCCCCGCCAGCCCCGGGGAATGCCCAGGGCTCTCCCGGGCCGGGGCCGCGGGGACTGCGATTAGCTCAGGGCCCAGCCCGGCGGGTGCTGCCGCACGCCATTTGGCGTGGAACCAACTCCCAGACGGCACCATGATCTCGTGTTTCAAAGTCAGGCTTGTTACCATGGTACAGACAGGCACAGACATGTCAAGTCTTCCATTAAAAAAAGAAAAAAAAATATATATATAAACCCCATTTGCAAGCCCCTGGTATTCCCCAAGACCCGAGCGCATCCCACCCTGCCCGCCCCAAGCGCACCAGGCCTGCTCAGAGAACAACTCTTTTTCCTTTTAGAGATCCAAGAAATAATTCATTTTTCCCCCCTTACTGAGTAGCGTACCAGCACTTTACACAAAGAAGTACTCGTGTTTATCACCGAGGATGTTTCAGAGCCAAACGCCCTCATTCATGGCACACAAAGTCATCCCTAACACCCTTGGCTGCGATGACACAGAACATCTTATTGCTTTTTGAAATATTTTTACCTTTCAAGTCTCATCTTCCGCTTCATCCTGGCCTCTTTCCTAGTCACAGAGAAGACTTCAAATTATTGTGCTTCGCACAGGTGGTCTTCCACCTCCGCAGTCTTTGGTTGAAAGGTGCAAGCTATTTTAAGTGCAAAATACTAGGTATGAATTCCAGGTCCATACAGGACGTGACAGGTCCGATAAAGTCGCCGCGTTTGATCTCCCCACCCGCATCGCATCACAGCCACGGAGTCAAACAGGAATGACAGGGAAGATACCAAACCTGGAACAGTCTCCAACCACTTTGAGATATTCCAGATATATTCTACAAACTACTTAAGATATAAAAAGCAACATTAAAGGAACTTTGCTTTTTATACACACTCATATTATGAGCTCAGTACTGGGAAATTACTACAAGAATTAAGGCTGCCTGTCCTACTGCCAGCCACATCACCAATCCAGAATAACCAAACCAAACATTTTTGCCCTTACAGACTCTCACACCAAGTGCGTTTCACAACCACCCCTTCCAAAAGTCTTTTTCACTCTTCCCGTCCTGAGTGGCTGACAGACACTGCTCAACTTCCCCAAGCGCACCTACAAAGTTGCCCAATGGGGAACAAATGTGAACACAAACCCGCTATTTTAAGAAGTCACTATATTGTTTAATTTTTTTTTTTTTAACACACCGTTATTTCCCAGCAGCAATATTGCTGTAGTTGCCGTGGTCTAATCACATAGGGGACGCGTACGTCTCATCTGCAGAAGCATCAAGCCTCAAAACCCAAGACAAACCTGCACCCACATCAGGGAGGGAGGGCAGAAGCCTGCACATGGATTGCTCAGAGATTTCCTTTGTAAGAATAGTTATTCCATGTGTGCTACTCGCTGGCGGCACCCTGGAGAAACTGCCTCAGGAGGTTACTGATGCTCACCTGGAGTAACACTGTTCCCTGCTCTGACGAGTATAACCCATCCTCAACCTGCCCTTAAATGCCTGGTTTTGTAGAGGATCAAGGAAAAAAAAACAGGACACTACTACATGGATCTTTTTCTTTGCAATACTAATCTCTACAGTGAAACATTCATAACTGCTCAACAGAGTAAAAATATGCTACATCAAAACTGTACCAGAAAAAGCAGGACCCCTGTAACAGCTGTAGAAGAGTCTGCAGATAAAAATAAGAATTAAACAGCCAGCTTAAAAATATGCCACTGAAAACGTAAAAAAGAAATAAATACAGCTGTCCTTTCTCTACAGTTTGGCAGACACTGGTGCAATTCAGAGCCTCTCATCTTCTTGTTCCACGTTGCAGTTGTCCCACCAAGGAAGAGAAGGGGGAAGTCCCTTTGACAGTGCGGAGAGCTGGGAGCCTGCTCGAGCGCTTACCTGAAGCGGGTACTTGCCTCTTCTGAATTAAGCACTGTGTATCACACTCCAACAGGAAACATGTCACCTTCCATCTAAATTCTCATTACAATCCACTGAAGAAGCAAGGACATCTGCTCAGTATCAATATGAGAAGGTGAGCGCGCTCAATACCGAGAACTATGCCGTTCGTATGATGGAGTGAATTGCGGGTCCATATAAAATACAGAAAGCGAAGACATTTGTCTGCTCTCCTGGGAAGTATATACTGTTCAGATGGCAGACAAACTACCGATGAAGACAGGCTCCAAACTAATAGCGTTTCCCAGGGAATTAATTTACAAAGTGCCACTGGTCCTTGGAACCAAATGTAGTGTACAGTATATATTACAGCAAACACTAGCTCTATAGCTTGTGTCGGCCCATCTCTGCACTATAGGCAGAAGGAATCAAATATTCAGACTCTTTACAATAGACTCCTTCCCTTTTTATACAAAGGAAAATAAAAACCATAAGTTAAAACAGCAATAAATAAAACTACAGAATGTGTGTGTCCTGGTCAGCCCCCTTTGTGCATTCCAATCAGACTGGAGAGCTTCTCACAGTGTTCAAGTTTCAGTGATTCTGCTTTCTGTTTTAACCGCTCATCTCTGTATAGCTTGGCCAAATTTGACAAATCAGACTCTGAAAGATGAAAAAAAATATATATTAGGATGAAGTTGTGAGCCTACTTTAAATAACTGTTTCTCAGTACTTTGTTATCCTTGTGGCATGGTTTGTTTGGTTTTTTTTAATTCACCTTGTGTCAGTGAAACCAGGCATGTTAACAATTTTCTTTAAAGAGAGGCCCTCAGGTTAAACCAGGCTAGCTACTCAAGAAAACAGTATTTTTGTAATTGCTTGAAAACTCAGTTATAATAACTCACCCTACTAGTGCCCTAGTAGGACAATAACCAAACAAAAATAAGATTGATTACAGTCTACAAAGAAAACACAAACTCTAAAAATACAGAGGTCATGGAGGATTTAAAATTATGTTAATGATCTAAAGAATAGGTGGTTGCTTTAAAATAGTTGTATACATTTAAAGTACTGGCATCAAGAGAGGCTAGTAGGATACCATTTGATCTGCTACACAACACCTGTCTTAGGCAAAACCACTATTTCCCTTTGAACTACATCTGATCTCAGCATGCATCGATCCTTGCTGACGTCCTGCCAGGCACAGACTGGCAGAGGGGGGTTACTCTGCACCCACCAGCGGTATTTAAGTGACAAGCCAGAGGGGACGAGAACCTCATGACTACTTTTTCCTATCACTTCCTTCAGGCTGTGTCAGCTGTCTGCAGCCTCGTAAGCTAAGCATGAATTCCAAGATGTACATCCCTGCCCACGTAACTGAGAAACGTAAGTCCTTTGGCAGATCCATCCTGCAAGGGCCCAGAGCACCCATCCAAATATATACTTTAATGTACAGATAATTAGGTTTTTTTGATCTTGCACTTCTCAGAATTCAAACTGTGTCTGGCAAGAGGTTCGCCCAGAAGGCATTATAAATTCCTTTTTTTTTTTTGATTACAGAAAGGTGAACAGCTAGCTGAGGGACTTGTCTGAAAGGCCTCCGCGCCCATTCATTAACAATAAAATCTTGAATGTACTTTGCTTATTTTTTCCCCTTCTTCTCAAAACTGAAATAACCCCATTGTTTAAATTATTTCCCCCCAGTAATTCAGAGAAGTTTCTTTTGCTGATTAGCTAAGGAAGTCTTAACATAACTTTCTCCCTGAAGAATACTTCAGATCCAGGATTAGATGCACCTAAGAGAATAGCAGTAATTTGTTTCTGAAAAGGTCAAAATTTCCCTAAGCACAGGCTACCTGATGACACTCAATTTTTCAAAGAGCTTTTATACACCTTACAAGTCCCTCCTTTTACAGAATCATTCAGAATGGAAAGAACTTCAATAGGTCCTTTCATGCCTCATGTCCTCCGTCCCACTGAAATTTAAAGCCATTTGACCCTCCACCTATTTATTGCAAAGCTTTACAAACTGACAGGCACGAACATTTTATTTTAGATCAGGAATCAATTTTCAGGTATTATAACTAAAATGCCACTCAAGGAATGGCGGGCACATAGCCGTGACAAGCCTAGACTAGACTGAGGTAATTGTCTCCGAGTCCAGAGTCCCTGGAGTTCTGCAGTGAAAAACCTTAGTTTACACTTACCCAATTGGGCAAAATTATTCCCTGCAAACGCTTGCACTTTTGACAGCATTCATTCTGTCACGTCTGTTTCTTGCGGTTTTTATCTTTTACACAGAATCATTCCTTTGAACTTTTTCTCCTAAAGGAAGTCCTAAAATACTGCATTCCAACTACACATCCTTATTCTCTCTCTTTTCAATTGCCTCTTTGTAATTTTCTACAACTCGGAGCTCTTTGCAGTCTTACTTTATAACTGTGCTATCACAGCTGAACAATCTCCAGTAAAAACCAGGGACGTGCTTTTTGAACTTAACTGTATCAAAGCTTTTGGAAGACCAAAAAACACAGCGTACACAACTTTTACACACAATTCTGCTGTGAAGGGAGGAACACTCTGTATGCAGCAGTATAAAAGCGACAGGCTGAACAAGATACTGATCTATCAACATACTTTTGAAGTTTTCATTAAGGACACTAGGTAACGCTTTTAAAGTCCTTGATTTTATGACTTGAAAAATCAAACTGTTCCTGTGTAACTAGGTCCATTTTGCCAAAGAGAAATGCACCCTCAGCAAAGAAAACAAACCTGCTATTAATAGACATTCAACTGACAAAAAAAAGTTGGCCACATGAAGTTAAACACTTAAACAAGAATTAATGGACCAAAGTTATGAAACAATGGCTGACTAAGAACTGTCTCAACATATCCAGAGAACTTTTCCCCAGCACTCCATCTTGTATTCGGGGTTTTTTTTACAAGCTTGGCTGTACTCAAGTTAGCACCGTCTCAGCTGCACTCATTACCTACTCACTGGCCTAGATGGTAATCATTCTGAAAATTATTATTTTTTTTAATTACAGTGGTCTCCTCAGGCTACTGCTACTTGTGGACCTTGTAAATATATTTGCAGATGTGTGACTAATCAAGCCTCCAAGTGTAAAAAGCTCCAGCGGAGCACTGTTTCGCAGGCATTATTTGGCATTCAAAGCTGGACCATCTCCCCCTCTCTGACTACCAGTCTCTCTCAGACTTTCAAACCCCGTTTCCCATTTTGGGGCACGGCACTCCTTAGCTCAAGGTCTACGTGAAAGAGACAACGTGGCAATTTGCAGTTGCACAAGGTCAATTAAAAGGATTTTTCTGTAAGAAATAAATTCTATCCCTATAGCAAGCCTACGCACGAAGCCTACATTTATGGTTATTAACAGCCACATTACACCTAGAAGCTGCTACTGCCAGCCACGGACATCACAAGTCAAGCACACCAAAAACTAAGGGATTGTTTGGGTTTTTTATGGTCTTATATTATGGATCTCTTCCTTTTCTAACTTCAGAACCTCCACCTGTATATTTCTCTTTAAAAGTAAGATTGGTAACTTTCATGTAAAATAAACCAAAACAACCTTTCCCATCAAAAACTTGTAAATAGTTTGGAGTCAGCAACACTATTGTTACCTCTAGCACAGGATTAAATGAGTCTTGTTTAGACAAAGAGTATGCTTCCACAATGATGCAATTGGTAAAGAAACTGTAAAGAAGTGCAAAGTCAGTTTTTAGTAGTGTGCTGAGGCCTGTTTTATGTTTAGAAATTTACAATTTAGAAAGCCCTACTAGTGTGTGAAAACAGCTTACTATTAAACATTTACACAGAAATAACAACTTCCAGTTTCCTTTATCACAGCAGTAGTTTGTGTTTACTCATTTGAAGGTGATGAGTTCTTTAGCTGAAAAAAATTAGTCACAACATCCCAACTTCAGCTAGTCCTGGTAATTTGATTTCTGTTACTTTGTACAGTTACATTAAAAAAAAAAGCAGGGATTTGCTTTATTTTAAATGAACTAGAAGGGTAGTAATTAACAAATAATACAATATGGGGTTAAAATACATGCCTTTATACGTGCCACTGATTGACTTAAGATTGACGTGAGAATAACGATTTTGAATGCTTGCATTTTTGTGTGTGTTCTCCCTTTCTGCATTCAATTCTTGTTTTTAAGAGACAATCTTGACTATGGTGAAAAACATGCTCTCAAACTCATCTAAAGATAGAAAATGCAAATAAGCGCACAAACCAAGCATAGAGGCACACTCTTTGAAAAACGGTACCAGTAACACAGGCCACTACAAGATTACCAAAGGCACCGGGCTCTCCTGATGAAGTTTTGAAGAAAAAGTTAAATAATCTTCTTGTGGAGCCAGCTGAAGCAAAAATGATTCTGCTATAGCAAAGGAAACGTGAAATAAGTGATGTCTTAAGATCTTTTCTAGCCCTAACAATCTGTCAGAGCTAGGTAATGTGGTGGATTATACGTTTAAAACATCATCAACAAGAGTTATTCAAGCATAGAAATGGAGTGGAAAAAAATGTCTCAAATAGTGAAGTCTACTTTCCACTTGTCTCTCAGAATCACCTAAAATGAATTTTGACAGACCCTCAAGAATAGCAAATTCATTGTAAGGGCAGATGTGAGAAATACCAGTGCAAGGTTTGAGATGTTAGAAGCATCAGAAAATGAGGCTAAAAATGGCAGTGCTTTGTGAAGCACAGCCATCATACAACTACTGATGGGCTGTAGGCACACACTTGCAACAAAAATAACTTACTTTGCTGTTTTTCCTTCCAGCAGCTGGTCTGAATGTAGTCTATGTAATCTTTTTCAACGGTTTTCTCTAGCTCTTGAAGTTCTGCTCCTTGATAATTCTTTTCAAAGTTTTTATCAACATAGTAAGGCACCTGCAAGTTCTCTGTTTCTCTACTAATAACATGGCCTATGGACCTGTGAAAACATCACGGAGAAAACAGATTTTTTAGCAGTTCAAATATAAAGAAATCAAGAGATGTTTCTCCATATTAGCATTTCCAGAGGACAGTATTTACAACTTCTTTACAGTTAACTTTGTGCAAGACTACAGCTCCCTCAACCATCCAGTAAGAAAATCACACGCCTCAGGCACAGCAAGCTGTGCACAACAAACAGAATTCACCCCCTATGCTAAAAACCACAGGAAAATATCTAATATTTGGAGATATCTACCAAGAACTGACTCAGAGCTGACACTGTTCCTTCCAAATTCTGTGTTTGTTCTCAACAGCTCAGTCAAGACACTTCCAAAACATAAGAGCAAATTTTATCTGTGAACAGAAGCTCCACACACTTTCTTCTGTTTGCTGTAATTTCTGGCAAGCTAGGTCCAGAAATCCACGGGAATTGATGACAAATACAGAGATTACAGGAAAGGCATACGGCCGTAGCATCGCTTAGGGCATAATGCAATTGGGTCGGGACTTTTCTGGTTTCTGGATCCTCTAGTAAAAATAACAATTATGAGGGGAAATTGTAGTTACACTTTCTTTTAGGGTTTTATAATCATCAGTAAGCAAAGCAGGGCAAGAAATATCCCAAAGCATATCCTGGAGGTAGAATTAGCCACTCTGACACAGCCACTGGATTAAACTATACTCTTATACTGAATTTCCTTATTTGAGCAAAGATACCCTGGCATTTTTTCAAATCGGTGCCCAGAGAAAAAGAGGCAGGCAGCCAAAACACAAAGGTTACATTCTACTCAATGGAATCCAGTTTGCCCCTTCTATTTCCTGGACTCCTCTTTTCCTTCTATGTCACAGAGATATATGCTTTCTTTATACAAACAAGTGCCTTTAGGGCTGTTAGTGTTTTGGTTTTTTTAAGGATATGATTTAGAGAACCAGCACAATAGTCAGGCCTGAGCCTGGTATACAATCTCAAATCAACAAGAGAAGGGGAGGAAGTGAAGAAAAGCAGGAGAGATTAGCTGCTCTGGGGGCAGTGTGGGAGGTTTCACATGGGACTGGCAGATAGCAAAAACACATTCTGAAAAAAAAACCCCACCAAAAAAAAAATCAACGGAAACAAAAAAAAACAACCACTCGTTTGTTCTTCTACTAGGTCTACACACTGACACCTTGTGGTAAAAAACGATAAAGGCTGTGGGCAGAGAGGAAATGGGCCTAAGCGTAAGTAGTTTTACTCCTAGAACGGGGCAAGGGGAGTGTTTGGACCGTGTCTGAACCCTGCTGAGTCCCACTCCGATCTCCCTAAGAGCTAGTGAAGGTGACTGGACTGGTCTGCTCTTTCCCACTAGAGAGCTTCCCTCCTCCCAGCACTGGATGTTGAGAGGAGCAAGTGGGTTTTCCTCTGCCCCACAAACTCAGATCACAGCGGGTCTGGCAGCGTTCCTTCTGCTTCCAGAGCTGCCCGGTTCAGTTTGCCCTTTGCAACCCTGGGTTCCTACTTCTTTACAGATGTTAAACCAGGGCATTTCAAGGCTTTAATGATTTGCAGAGCTTGACGATTCTTCTAATGGAATTCAGGCTCCAGAGCAGATTTGGACAGCAGGCTTCGGTTCTTAATTGCTTTCCATGGGAATCTGGGTGGTGGTACAGAGATCCCTGGGGCTGGGCAGGCCAGAGGCACCGTGGGTGAGCTATACCCACGTTCCTGCTACTGTATCACTGTGCGAAAACATTTCACACCAGTTGAGAAAGGTTTCTGGCTCAGCGCCTCTATTTGTTCAGCACACAGTACAATAAGGCACGCCATAGTTACTTCATCGCGAAATGCTTAGGAGAACCCGTCAATAGAGACTGTTGGTATTTCCTTATTTACAAAACGATAATACTTTCTAGAAAGAACAGAACGCTAACGTGCATTTTGCTATCAAGTCCAACTTCTGTCTACCTCCTTATCGCAAACACTGAAGACCAGAAAAATGTAATTTGAATGACTTACGATTTGTAGAATAGACTGTAGGGTGGGTTTGTGGCCATCAGTTGAGTTATAACTGACACTATTATTATTATGAAAACTGGCATCAACTGAATAAATGCAGAATATGAATTCTGAAAAGAAAAAACAATAATCAGTTTTCAAGAAAAGATATAGATGGAAAAGGATGCATCTGTTCACAGAAACCAGGCTATCATAGAGCAACAATGTACTAAATGTAAACTAAAAAGGAAAAAAAGAGGAAGTACTTTTGAATTTTGAGGGATGCCATTTTAATTTCAAAATAACCTTTATTAATAATCTCAAAAAGCTCTTTAAAGCTCTTTTCTTTCAATTCAATTTCAACTTCCAGGACATTTCTTTCATCTACAGCTTCCTTCACAAGGTGATAGATGCCCACAGCATTGTACCTATCAGTGACAATCCAAACTGAAGGAACACACTGCAATTCCATTTGTGCCTACGGCTTTTCTGTACATCTTCTGAAGTCTGCTACAAGCATTCTAAAAACCTCAATCTCTGTTCAAACACTGGGTAAAAAGGCTGAGAAGTAAAGGGTTAAGAGACCATATGTAGTGTAACTTGGGATACAAGCACTTGGGTTTTTTTGTTTGAATTAACTTAGTACAACAGAAGAGCGGAAAAAAAATATCAAAGGGCCAAAGAGTTTCAGTTGGTAGAAAAGTATCCCAGACCCAACCTGTCCCAGGCTGGACAAGGCCTGTGCAGCAGTCATGCAGAAACTGTATGCTAATTTTCAGAAGGATTAAGTACACCATTTAATACAAGCCAGTACCTCCATATCCGTTATCAGTCCATATTTGGACTAATTGTTGTTGGATTACCAAACCACTAGAGCTTGCAAAAAGTAAGCACCAACAAAACACTTGGTGACAGAAACTCCAGGGCCTGCAGTCCTATCAACTCTATGTATTTTTAAAGTAATGATTAATAAAAACCAATCTAGTTACTTTTTAAAACCTCCATTTTGGCTGCAGCATTGGAGGATAAACACTGAGCATTCAAGCATGGGAAAGTTTGTCCTGGCTTCAGATGCGTAAGTGGACCCCTCACTCTGGTGAAATATTTACCCCTCCTGGGTACCTGTGGCCTGTTTTCTTCCTCCTCTTGCTCTTGCGTCCATGCTCTTTCATTTCGGTGCCTTCGTGGATAATAGTGTGCATCTCTGGCTACATTTGAGAACATATGGATATTTCCTGGTAAGAGAAACCAAGAGAGAGTCATGATTTTCATCCAGTTGCTGGTACTCACCTGTATTTCTCAGAGTTTCTCATTGATTATCCAGGCTTATACTATGCATCCTGAATTACAGTTGTGAGACTCAGATTAAAAAGCGCAAAACACACCTCAGATTTAATGTCAAAATAATACGTCGTTCCAAAAAGCATACTAGAGAAATTCTAAAGTTTGCCCCAAGTCCATCTTAATTTAAATCAAACTGCAGAGACATGCTATAGTTTTTTTATTATTGCATCTCATACTTTAGTATTGTTTTTGTCACATTCACTTGCAAAGCTGTAGCTTGTGTTGCATCCCCAGGCTCTAAGCAGGAAAATTAATTTGCTTCAACAGACTCAGGCCATGAATTATGGCTTCCCATAATAACCAAATGTCATCTTTTACAGTCATTTCTAGTTCCTCTTCCTTCAAGCTACGAATAGTTTCACTTAATGATTTTATAATAAGGAAAGAGATTTTTAAAATAGCTTTTTGAGTAAAAAAAAAAGAAAAAAAAAGAATACAAGTCAGAATTTCCTTTCTTGCACACTGAATGTAGTTGATTTATTTTAAAAAATTCTAAAATGAGAAAAGAATTGCATATGCTGTTTCAAGCTGAAGCTTGAACTCTGATTTTATCACCATATGAATGTCTTAATAATAGCTGCGCTCTCCTCTGTCGAAATTCAGAATGTCTTTGTATTAGAGAATTGAAATTTATGGCCTTATGACAATAGAAATGCAAATCTATTTTTAAGCCCTGGGAAAGATGTCACATTATTTTACACTCTTATACTGTCCTTTCTCTGAATTTCCCAAAGAATTCTGCAAGGAACCTGGGCGGCAGGGACCTCTGCTATTGTGTCAAAACATCCGTTTCATTGCTTGTTCACAGATTTTTCCAAGGGTCTAGGCACCTTTGCAGCCACAGCTCCAACAGAGAGCCAAACAAGGCTGGCTTGAAGAAGGGAAGTTTCTTTCTTGAAAAAGAAAGTTTGTTTCTATCATTCAACATTGTTCAGACAATATTTTATCAAGCTGTGAAAAAACAGAAGCAAGTGTGGGAAGAGAAGAATGGTTTTTGCAGGGTGCCTAGAGAAAAGTTTTCCCAAATTCTAAGTTTCTCAAAGGATTTCTGCCAGCAGTTTCTTTCCCTCCATGTGCACTTATTTTTTATGAGAAGGAAGTCCAACTTGTAGCCTCTACCCGTTATAACTGCAACACTATGCCACATGGAGACTCTCCTTCTAGACTTACAACATTTAACATTTTAACTTTAAATATTTTTCAAGTGAATAGCCACAGGGCAAAAATGCACAATAAAAACAAAGCCATAAACTTGCCCATAAAAGCTACACAAATGATTTTACCCTAACACCAACGTTTCTCGTTCAGATTTCCAGAAAGCCTGGTGATAGCAAGGTGTCACAAAACAAAATCCAGCACAATACTGCAGCTTAGCACCAACTTCAGCTCATGCGCACAAGTCCTACTTAACATTATAATAGTTTAAAAAATGTTCTCTTTATATCAACTATTGGGATAGCCTTTTATTAGCAATTCTCTCGCTAAATAGAAACTGTGTGGACTTTGCCTGTTTGGAAAACTACTGAATGGACGATTTTTCATGATTTAAAACTCACTTTTAGATTAGAAGAATGCATACATAAATTCAGTCCTAAACATATTTTTGGCAAGGAAACTATTGTTTACTACTGACACCTATTACTATGAAATTATCTTTTCATTTTCTTATTCTTTGCCACTTTGATAAAAATTCCCATTTACTTCTTCATGCCGCTCTACCTGTTAAACCTGCCATGCCCACTACCCAAATTCCTCCCGCAGCTCCACAATTTCTTGTCCTCAACTCTAAGCATCCCTGTCACCCACAGCTACACAGCAGCTGTTCCTGAGGGCAACGTTTCACCGGTGGCTGAGGCGAAAGGCACCTGCAGGTGCCATTTCTTGCAAAGTCAGAAATGGAAAACTTGCAAACTCAGTGTGGAATTATGCCACTCTGAGTTCAGCTTGCTTTGCACATCTACCAATCAAATTTTGAAAGCAATTTGAGGTCCGCTTAGTTGCAAGATGCTACCACACAGACTAAGGTTATGGGGAACTTGTAAGTCATTACCTCTGTGGCTTTAGGCTGTAGTAATGGGTGTGTATGTTGCTTTATATCATGCCTTGGAGGTGAGAAAGTTTACAAGAGTGCTAAAGTGATTCGTTAGATACTGCCAGGAAGACCCTTGAGCTCACCGTATCTTTCAATGCGTTCCATTGATCTTGCAGTATCTATTTTTACGACAAATCCAGAAGCCAAGGCTGGACTGAGATGTGCACGGAGCTGCTACAGGTACAGACCTGGAGACTGAACAGCCAGCCTCTCCTGGCAGGCATTGCTTTCTACGCTACGAAGTTTTAATTTCTTTACAGTACTCAAGCTGCTGCAAGCCAAATGAACTCCCGTTTTCCCAGTTATTTCGGCACCGGAACCACAATGCCAGGAGCTGCTGCCATGCTGTACTGGAACACAGTAAGGCATCTCAAATACATCACCATCAGCAAAGATGCCTCTGATCCCTTCCCATTCGCACCTTATTTCAACTCTCACACCATTGCTGGCTCCAGACAACGAAGGGAATAAAAGAAACAACTAAAAGAAGGGTCTTCAGCTACAGCTGGTATTAAAACGTTGCCTACCCAAGAATCAAACAGCCTAACTCCTCGCCAGACTAAAATGTTCCTACCCCTAACTAGCACTGTCAGAAATCTTCAAGAGAAGCTGGGAGGTTAGGAACTTGCCCCAGCAGCAACAGCCTTTACCCCACTGACAGTGCACTCTCCTAGGAGCACTCCTGGAAAGCAAGGCTGGGCTTTCCACTTGTTTAGGGAATGGAGTTGCTAAAATCGGAAGTTTAAACTGTGTATTAAGGGAACTGTTCCAGGCATAAAAAGCTAGGAAGGGAGAAAAGAGTAAATCCAAAAAGGTTTTTTTCTCTTTTCGTATGTACACTCAACTCCCTGAGCAGTATCAAGAGAAGCTGAACTTCCTTTATGGTCTAGCATCAGTTTGTTGCATTTCAAAAACACTGCAGA
The DNA here is from genome assembly GCF_028858705.1 of Grus americana. Classification (NCBI taxonomy): domain Eukaryota; kingdom Metazoa; phylum Chordata; class Aves; order Gruiformes; family Gruidae; genus Grus; species Grus americana. The sequence goes on from NC_072865.1 coordinate 19,579,707, forward strand.
CAGATACTAACCTGTAGGAAAGTGCCCACCAAAAAACACATTGAATATTTCTTCTGGTGTAATGTCTGCTTCAAATTCTGTGTAGTAATTATAGTGCCTGGCCTGGCCAGTGCTGACATGCTCTTGGTCACTTCCGAATTCATCATATCGTAATCGTTTCTCAGGGTTGCTCAGAACTGCAAAAGCATTGCCTATTGCTGGAGAGTGAATTAAAAGAAGAGTTACATGGACGTATCATGCAGTATTTCCAGATCTCGGGCTTTTATAAGCAGAGTAGCAAAAAAGCCCAAACAGACACAGAAAATTTGTGTTTGACCAAAGATTGAATTACTTTTGAAAGAACTGCCTTTGTAAAAGAAGTGTCACAACACTGTCATTACCTGTGATGGAACCTGTTTCCTGCTATCACGGATACCAGGAGAAAGACGAACGTGTTAAAAGTATATGGAGAGGGTTGAAATATTTGTAAAACTGAGGTGAGAGATTCCACTTCAGTCACAAGATCGAGAACTCAACATTTTATCAGATCAAACGAAGCACTGATATAGAAGCCCACCTCCATATACAGTCAATACAAAGTTAATAACTGCAGAGAGCAAGTAAAACGCAGACCCGTATTCCAAGTTTTTCTGTCAGCAGAGATGCTTGTGAAGCTGTACAGCATATCAATTTCACACTTTACATCAAACCACCCAGAAGTATTTGTTTGGTTCATCTTCTTCCTTATGTTTGACAGAACACGGCTGTAAAAAAGTTCATAGAGAAATACAACCCTAACACAAAAAAATAAAGAAAAAGCCCTTGAAAACCTCCTTATTCTAATAGACTACGAATGTTGTACTTTCCTTGCGCTGCCTTACAGTGCTGTTGTAGACAGCTGCAACACAGCACGGAAAAGGTGAGTTTAGATGCTAACGTTATTGATACAGGTTTAGACTGCAGCATTACTGAAACGTCCAGATACAGAATACTGGACTCAAATTTCATATGGTTGTATATAGATACATGTAAAATTTTATTTATGACACAGAGCAGTTACTGGTTACACAACGCCACGCTCCTGCATGGCCAGTATCATCTCCAAGCATCGCTCTGAACCTTTGGCAGTATCTAGGAATGAGATTTGGGATCCGTTTCCCTTTGCTTTTAATGGAAATCTGTATTTTGAAGATTAAATGGCAAATCTTGCCGAGCAGCGGCGGGATTTTGCGGAGATGCGTGTATTTGTCTATAAGCACAGAGAAGCTATATGGGCCCGTATGATGCCCTTATATAAGGCGCAGAACTGTAAGTCTGAGGCAGCCTGTCCTCATTTTCATCTTCCTTTACGACTTGCAGCACCGGGCCAGCCCCCACCTCACCTTTAAAAGCTTCCGTTGCTCCGGGAGCGCGGTTCTTGTCAGGGTGAAATTTCAGGGCCAGTTTGCGGTAGGCTTTCTTCAGGTCCTCCTCGCTGGCGTCCCTCTCCACCCCCAGAATTTCATAGTAGTTCCGACACCGCTTTATTCTGGAAGCGCGCACAAGGTTATCCTCACCGGCCCGTCCCCCCACACACCCCATCGCCCCCCGCCGCTCCCTCAGCCAGCTCCTCTCCTCAGGCAGCTCCTCTCCCCCGGCCCCCGCCCGCCGGAGCCCCCCGCTCCGTCGCTCACCGCCGCACACCGTCCAGCTGCTCCGCCGTGTAGGTCATGGCGGCCGCGGCGGGCCCCGGGGCAGCCCGCCCGCCCCTCACAGCCCACCGCCCCGGCCCGCCCGCGCCGCCATGTTGTGCGCGGAGGCGGTGGCCGCGCGGGGGCTTCTGGGTACGGGAGTCCCCAGCCCCCCGCCCCGCCGGCGGCGCGCGGACTACAGTACCCAGCGGGCACCGCGCGGGGGCGGGGCTTAAAGGGACTGTGCGGATGACGTGTAGCGAGGCTTGGGGACGTCATAGGCAGTTTACGGAGAGGAGCTGGTGGCTGTGGAGGCAGCGGGAGCGCCGCGGGTTGAGCTCAGGGCTGCGGTGGGGGTTTGTGTGGGCTGAGCCTCAGCCGCTCGCCTCCCTACTGCAGCGTGTCCCTGGGTGTGAGGTCAGTGCTGTGAGTCGGATGGTAGCTTCAGGGAATGACGTCACTATCTCGGAGCTGAAGGTGCCTTCCTGGCGCAGCACTGCTGTGTTGGTAGGGCCGTGGGAGACAGTCTTGATCCATTGTGTTGAGGCTGGAAGGAGCCTGGAGAAGTGCCTGCCACGTCTTCTGGCCAAGCTTTGGTTGGAAGCCCCTCAAGGGCTCGTCCCGCAGCTCCTTCCCGCTGCGTTCGTGCATTGCTGCTGCTTGTTTCCTCTCATCCCATGTATCAAAGTGAAGCTAATGAGCTGAGGGAGTGGAGTCAAGGTGTGACGGAGTTGGTGTCTTCTACCACCCGTGGCCTTTGTAGGAGCACAGCAGCTTGGAGAAGGTCTCTCCTTTCACGTGAGCAGCAGCAAATGGAAGTTTGGGGTTACATCACTTTTATTGTTTATTTTTTTTTATTCATTCTTTCTTTTGAACAAGGTCAAAGTTGGAATTTTGCTTTTGGATGTGGATCAGTTTTAGGGTGGAGCAGGTTCAGGTTATTTGTCAAGAGCCTTAAGAGTCTGTGGGAAGGAGGAGCACGAAGGAAAATAAAGCATGGGACTGTCTTTCAGAGGTCGTTGTGGAGGGGAGGTTAGTTAAAGCTTGACAATTACTGGAGTGTCTGACATCACAGGTGCTTACCAGCTGCCTTTGTGGTGTCTTCCTGGGACTAAAACCTGCTTGTGAGGCACCACGCACTGAGTCACAGGTCTCTGAGATCTGGAGCTATCTGGATCCACCTGCCTAGGAATCACCAGGGATCTTGTGCTTAAGCAAACTCACCAGTGTGGTGGAGGCTGGGTGAGTGGCATGATGTCCTTTTACTTTTCAGGAGTTTTACCAGAAAAGCTTCATTTAATTAAAAAATACCTTATCAAAATACCTGGTGCACATGTTAAAGACAGAAAGTGTGTTGGATGTTAGCGGGAGTTGCGAAAACGTTGCATTTATTTTGCTGAACGCTTCATTGCCAGCTGCAAAGCACAGCTACCTCTCGCACTGCACGTTCCAGTAAACATCTCTTACCCATCCTAAAAAATTAAATCAAGCTAAATTACTGTGTTTCGTCGAACTGTGTAAGGAAATGGGTGCAGAGATACCTATTTGGAGCACTTGGCTAGATCTTTTTTTCCTTAACTTCAGGGTCAATGGATGTTGATGCTCATGTTAGGAGAAGGCAGTATCTCAGCGTACCACCGCTGTGTAGACGAGGTTCTCTGGAGGCCTCTTTTGACTCGAGCTGGTGAAGCTTGCAAGCAGGAGCCATGGTGAAGATGGGCAGAGGCAAAGGCAGCCGCAGAGTTAGTGCTTTAGCGTGTTATGCTGCTGAATAAAGCAGCTGAGACCTCCAGAAATACCCAACAACGCATCATTTCTCTTGCAGTCATGTGGAGGCTGTCTCCATCATCCTTGTAAGGATGTATTTTGCCGTAGGTGGTAAAAGTGACTGGCAGTGGGTCTGAGCCGGCTTGGGTTGTGAACCAGCTAGCTCCAAATGCGAGCCATTGCACCGTGGAGGCTAATGAAGGATTGTTCTCGTTATCGTGGTGACTTGGGGGTGGACTGGTGGTTTTGGTGCTGTGGTAAGGTGAGTGCTCCGGCTGATCTGTGGAAGGGGATGCTGCTTTTCTGGTCTATCAGGAAGCTCTGGGAGAGTGGCGGTACAGAAGATGGAAGCTCTCCCAGCAAACTTGGGCTACCAGACTTCAGGAGCTCGAGTAGCTCAGCATTTTGCTTGTGGCCGCTCCTTTTTACACTCCGATAAAACCCTGTCTGTGCAGAGACCTTGTTGTATACGCTGAAGATGAGTCTTCTCTGAGCATGTTGGACCTGTGGGAAGATAGCGATCTGCCTGCCTGAAGCTCAGTTATTAATAATAAAGCATTTAAGAATGCAATTTGCATTTCAGCAGCACCTTTAATTCACGGCTCTCCAAATGCTTTACAGACATTGATTAACATAGCCTCACAACAACCCTGTGAGGTAGGTGGACATGATCATCCCCACCGCTGCGGGGATAATGAAGGCACCAAGGGGTAAGGGGCTTGGAGCAATGACGCTGGGATTTGACCTAGCACTTGGCCGTTTACATCTCATTAGTCCTTCGGCCTCAGAGCGTGCTTTTCTAACGGGCGGGTTTGACTCAATGTGGGGCTATACTGATTTAACGAGCCTGTGACTGGCTGGCACAGGCTCTAAAGGCCATTAATCTAAGGCAGCAGTTTATTAGCAAAGCAGATGGTTCCTTGGTGCTTCTTGCTGCTGCAATAATCTGAGGATTTGAAGGCATATCAAAAATAGAGATCAACCATCGAGCATGGCACGCTGTCACTGGAGAAAGCCCTTAGACCCCAGGTGAGGAAGCTACGTGGGATGCTACTGTAAATGTATTGATCAGAAAGGACATAATAATTTATATATAAAGTCCACCCTTGCTCTTTCCCCAAAGAAAAACAAACCAAACCAAAAAGAACCTAGAAAGTCACTGCTGGTTGCCACAAGTCCGCTTCAAGCTTAGGGCCCTTGGCTTCATAGCACCTGCAAAAAGAACAAACCATGGTGCATCAGCAGCCTGTTTGGGCTGGCAAAAGAAGTTAAGAAGTGTGTTCCCTCAAGCGCAGCCCCAGTGCTAGTTTAGCTTTAAACCAACTTAAAATTACGTGAATTACTCACATGGAATGGATCTGAGAGTACTGATGGGCATGTGCTCCAACATCTGTGGAGCAGGAGTGTGGTAAGCTCGGACTAGAGGGTGAGACCTTGACTTCACTAAGGCTAGCTTATTTACCTCTTCATTTAATGACAAACCACTCTAGCTCTGATGGCTGGTCCTAGGTGATGGCACCTATATGCATGAGGTATACTTGACACCTTGAATTCAGGCAGCTTGGATAGATCTGAGATGGGCACCCAAACTTTCACCAGGCTCACCGGAACCAGTTTGGACCTTTAGGAGTGTGATGGCAGCTGGGGTTTTTTTTTTTTTTTTTTTTTTTTTTAATTACTTTTCTGAAGGAATAAGAGAGCAAAGAAATACCTCAAAGGCATGCTCTTATCCAGCAAGAGAAATAATCCCCAGCTAACTCTCTAAAAAGCTTAAAGGGGAAACCTTTTCTGATGGCGGGTAACTCATGCTGTTGTTCATGTTGATGTTCTTCATGGAGATCAGAGTGATGCTGTTATCCTTTTGGCTTGTGCCTGCCGAGCAGCTGTCAAGAAGAGAAGGTGGCATTAACTACTCTGGAAGATGAGAGAGGGAAGTTTCTTTGCACACAACTGGAGGTGAGCAGGCAGGACTGCGGCTGGCTGGTACACGGGACCAGGGTTGCCTTGCGCTGCCCTTCAAGGTGCTGTTCTGATTCAGGCCCATCCCTTTTCTGTCCTATGCCCTTGTTTGTCATACAAAGGGAGCCTTGGATATTTCTACATCCGATGCTGCTGCTGATGTATTGCCAGCGTCTCTCCTGAGAGTGAGAGTTACAAGCGTTAGGAAGGTGGAATTCCCCTTTCTCCCCACCCTGAGAGCTGGGATATGGACTTAGTGCCAGCAGAGACTGGATGACTTTGGGGATTAGGGGCACAGTCCTCTGCTCTGATAGTCCTGCCTCAGTGGCTGCAGATCATGTAGATCATGGTCATTAAGGGTATTTGGGAACCATTGATGTTGATACAGATTTGGTGCCTAAATATGTAGGGACTTTGCTTCCTGTGTCCCTTGCCTCTTTCCAAAGCGGGGTTTATTACTTTGGTAGGAAACTATAAGATGGAAAAGTAAGAGCAACATGTTTTGGTCCCTTCCAGCTCTTGTTTCCTGCTGCTTTCCCATGTGCAGCCTCCCCTCTTGGGTAGCAGTGATGGACCATGGGGTTCAGATGGACCATCCTCTGCTTGGTGCTTCTCTTCCAAAGGTCCCTTGCCCTGCTTTTGCTAGAAGAAGACCTGATCTCATGTCACTGAGGCTGCTTTGAGATCCAGAAACCCAAGTTTAGACCTCAAGTCTGTACCTAGGCAAGGACAGTCAAGCAAGCTGCTCTTGGAAGGTGATGAGTCTTCACGGATACCAGTGCAGCTTTGAAACGAGGCTCCTAAATATTGAACTTTCTACCTTTCACTCTATCAGGCAGAGGATGAGGTGCTGTCAACACTCATTTTGGTTTTTTACCAGTCTCAAAGATGTCTTGAAATGCTTCATCCTGAAATAACCAAAGCAGCCTCTTTTCCTTGCTAAAATTAGTTCTGGAATAAAACTGGTAATTTCAACAGGATGTGAATAGTGTGAGCAGCCTTACCTCTCTGATACCATGGAGGTCCCTGGTTTCTGTTTGTCTGGAGGGAGAAAGGCAGTTGGTGATGCACAGGTGAGAAAACATCACAGCCAAGCACTAAAATAAGTCAGCTATATTCAGAATTATGTTGTACAGGGTAACAAATGAAATCCAAATGAGGTTAAAGACACCACGGAGGATCCTTGAGAGTTGATTAGAGAAAAATTTTCAACTAATGTGACATACAGGCAGGACTGAATTCTTTGCCCTAGCATCCTTTGATCATTTGGCCGTCACTGCCTTGCTGTTGAGCAGCCTTGCCCTCTAGTGGGCACGGCTTAGTGGGAAATGGGATTCCTAGGGAAAAGGAGTGTCAAACTCCATGATTTTTGCTGGAAGAGCTGTCCACCCCTGGCAATCTGCACATTTAACTGCAGCAAACTTGAGACTTTCCTTGTGCAGATGGGTCTGGGCTGGGTCTCTGAAGAGCGTGGTCACGCTACATCCCTAACTGCTGAATCTGTGTTCCAGTTTGGCTTCAAAACCTCCATACTGCGTAAGCTTTTTTAAAAAAAACATCTTTTAGGAATTTCCAGATCCATGTAGATGACTTTTTGATTAGGGAAAGACAGATCACCCCAGGCAAATACCTTCTGAGTCCTTTGAGCGGTTACACTTGAACCTCAGGCTGACCACGCTGACCAGAATGATCACAACCACTATCAGGATGACTATGAAGCTGATGACACCTGGGGATGGAGGAGAGAACTGTCTGCGATTGATACAACAACGTGCCTGTCCTTGGCTTCTGGGGTAGCAGAGAGACTTTGTCATCAAAACTTGGTAGGAAATCAGTATTTTCATTAAAATGAGCACGGTACGTAATGGGCAGAGAAGTAAGTAGTCACTAGAGCGAATGGGTTTATCCTCTTGTGTTTTAGCCTCAAAGGGCTTCTGATGAATACTTAATTGGTAAGGCAGTGCCAGGAGGGCAGAAGTCAGCTGATTACACAGGGGATTGATTGAAGCCAGTATGCCCCTACTACAGTTGGTAAATCTTATCATAAAGGTGTATAAAGTCAGATAAATATGTAATATAATGGGCAGAGACAAGCTAAAGACTGTGAAGGGTATTATCTGTCTCATAAACCAGTGGCCAAGTGCAGATTTGATTTTGACATATGGCCTCAATAAATCAAACTATTTTTTGCATGGGAATCTTGTCCTGTTAGACTGCTTCAGGACTTCTCGTGGCTTCCCTGTGAGGACATAAGCAAATGATACTTATGAAGTTAACATTTGACTTTTAAAAATGCTTCTGAAATAACACTTTTTTTCCTACAGTATGATAGAAATGAGCAAATTGTTTTTTCTGCTTGTCATCATAAATGCCCTGTGCCTGTCTTCAAATCTATTGCCAGGTTAAGGTATGGCATCTCTTGCTCCGTCCTTCCACAGTCTGAAGGATGTGGAGGACTTGGCTGCGTCCTGCCAAGCAGGGTGCAACTGTGCAGGGGACGGCAGTAAGGCAGAGTGGGAATGAAGTCCCAACAGGTTTGCAGGGAAAAAAATAAATTGCCTAAGCTTCCAGGTGAGTAGCGTATTTATTCTAGATGCTCTCAGGGAAAGCAAGGCATGGCATGGGATCGTTTGTGCCCAGGTCTTGTCCTAACGTGGAGCTGGGGCAAACACTGGTGCTGGGAGCAAGATCCCAAGCTCAGGTGTAGTCATGATGGACTTTCAAACTGTCTGTCCCTTGTGTACTGGGCACGGCTGGGAGTATGTGTGAGGTGCTTTATAGCCTGCTGGTGACAAGTGTTTTTTCTCAAGGGTTTTCCCTTGCACTCTGAAAACTCCAGGATCAGGCATGCTGAAGAAGAAAACTGTGGAGCCATCATCTCCAGGGAAGCATCTTTGAAACTGGGTGTCCAAAATAATGTGGCCTGGCAAAACAGATCCCCCTCACCTCCCCAGGTAGCACAAGACCTTACCAAAAGCTGCCACCGTCAGTGGGGATTTATCATCTGTCGGAGTGGGCACAGGCAGGTAGCCAGAGGAATTCGGTGTTGGGGTGACTGGCCTTAAGGTGCCTACAAGAGGAGAAAAAAGGTAGCTTTATATAAAAGTATTTTTTCCAAGGTTGGGAAGAGGATTCCTGGCAATGTGAGAGGCCCAAACTTGCACTTGTACTTTATTGAAGAGAAGACCGTTGGATCCTGGCCCGGCCCCATCAATGTTTATGGCAAAGTGACCAAGACCTATGTGGGAATTGGATTGCCTTGGTGTGGCCCCTTTTATTGACAGTCTGAGAACACCCGCAGGGTTTTCTGCTGGGGCCCTAGTGACGAAGCTGAGCGTGGCAGGTGAAGGACGGATCTGGCACTGTGTTTGAGGGGGAGGCTTCTCCCATCTCGCTCGTTTTACAACCTTTCACCGTAATGGCACCTTTCCTGCTCTGACTCACAACCGCTGTTCCCAGTCTTGACAGGTTGCCCCAAAGTGCTGTGTCAGGGTTTTCAAGGGCTAGATGGCATGGCCAGCATCCCTCAGGTACTTGTTAGCCCTTCACCATGCTGCCTTGAAGATAGCAGTGTGATGGCCTTGCTGTTGGCTGTGAAAAGGGCTATAAAATATCTAGCGGTAATCATCTCTCTGTGACAGAAAGGAGAAAGCACCTTGCGTTGCTGATGTTGTGGTACTCTCGCTTGTCTTGGGCTCTTGACCTGCATAGAGAAATGCAGAATGTGAGTCTTATCCTTGGGTGTCAGCTAATAACCAAAAGAATTAATGGGCATGCTAGAGAGGAGAATGGATTCACAGTAATGCTGGTGATACCTGGGAAAACATGGAATTCATACTTGAGCTAAAACCTTCCCACCAAACATACTTTGTACTATTTTCCATGTCCAAATAGAACCAAAATTCAAATACCCTTGTATAAACTCTTCCGCTTCTGCAGTCCCAGATGCAATTTTTGGGCAGATACAGCAATGGAATACTGGAAGAGCAAACTGGGAAGGTTATAGATTTGCTATTGCTCATAAACATTGAGACTTCAAAAAAAAATCCGCTTAGAGGAAGAAATTCTGCAGAATATGAGTGTGGATTGTCCTTGGACTTGGTGGATATGCTGTCCTGGGTTATCTAGAAGTAATTAAGCTAGTTTGAGTTGGGCTAACTTGTACGCCATATGTAGTCTAGCTGTGGCAGCATAGAGGTTTGTTTGAGCAAGGACTCCAGTTCTCAGTGGGATGAACTGGCTTATATGAAGCTGCTTGGTTTGTGACAGCTGCTTTCAGTGCCTGTGCAAGCAAATTCCAAGCTATCCTGTGTGTTTTGCTTGTACAGGGGAAAAAAAAAAATCCTTTGCTGCCTCCTGGGTGTGTGTCGAACGGCCAGATTATCTGCATTGACCTTAATGAACAGCTACAGGCTCTGTCAGGAGACTAAAAATGATACTTTAGAGGTTCAGAAGATCATCTGTAGGTCAGCTAAGATCTTCTTTCCTCCTCTTCCATCCCTACCTTCCCAAAACCAGCATTGACCAAAAGTACTCTGCACTGGGGCGCAGGGCGTGCAGCTGAAACTGGGGGTCCTGTCTTGCAGAAAACATAATTGTTTCAGAATGTAATTTTGCCAAAAGTCAGAAGAAAAAGGGGAAAAGGTATGAAATAACAAATCTATCTGGTTCAGTAACCACATCGAGCAGAACAGTCCTGAGAAGCAGGGACTCCCACTGTACAATTTTTTCACCAGTCATCAAACCCTTTGTTTCATGATGAAATTGTTCTTCTAGCCGCAGGCGGTGGGCAGAAGCTGTGGTTTGCTGAGCCTGGCATGGATACCCCATCCCTGGGAAATGTTGGGTCTTACACAACAGGAGACCTCGCTTTTGGAAGCATCAGCAGCATTTCTATAGTCAAAGATGTACGGAGCTTTTCAGATATAAAGCAGGGTTATAATTAATAGCAACCTGCTCTGATGCAAAGGGCTCTTGGCTTAGCTGGGCACCGTCATGCTGGTTAGACATCTGTGCAGGCAGAGCTGACCACGGGTTTTTAACCTTGCTTGTGTTAGAGAAGATCTGAGAGGTACTTGGAGAGGCAGAGCAGTTTCTGTCTTGACCATTGCGGATTTTTGAAGCTGAATCTTTTTAATGGGGAATCAGCTCAGTTGTCAGATTTCAATCTTCCCACTCACTTGGATTCTGCCCTTATTCTGAGAAAACTCTTACTGAAGTCTCTAATTTTTGCTCACAAGTTGGGTTAAGCAACTGTCAAAAGCAAAACATTTTTTTTTTTAAAGGATGTTAAAAGGGCTCCCTTCTCCTAAACATAGATCAGTCTTTCAACTGTTGAGGTTCATCCCAGGCAGACGATGTGAAGTGCATTTGGTCTTGTGTTTTTTCACCGCTTGTAGGTATACCAGGCATGATTTTGGGTGTTACTGGTGGCTCAACCCCAAGATAAAGACTTAGATAACCTGCACCATGTGAGCCAAGTAAGCTAATTGCCATGAAATTATCTAAACTTATCTTTACTCTATAAAAGGACAAAAAGTACCTTGAGGTGGTGAAGCTGCTGTGCTTCTGCTTGCACTAGGTATTTCATCTGGATAAAGAAAAACATGGGAAAGGAGAATTAACTCTAGAAGCTACTACTAGTTCTGCTATGGAAAGCTCTTGGTTTCCATGGGGGGGGGGGGAAGCTTTGTTTTCATGAGACTTCCCCTCCAAACAAACATCAGGATGTCCAGCTAGCGATCTCGGCAGTCAAGTGGGAGAGTGTACACGAGAGGTCTGCTGGGGAGGCTGGGGTGCCTGTAGCCCCTCCACAAAACATTACCTGGTAGCGCCTGATCTGGCTTTTGTGATACGGGCTTGCTGTGCACCTGCTGTGTCTGGGTCATGGTTGCATCCAGCCCTGTGCTTTTGGGGAGCTGGAATGAGCTGGTCTTTTAGCAAAGACTCAAAGAGATTCAAAAGTTGATGCTACTGAATAAGTAGCACGGTGTGGACTAGCCCAGTCTTTCTGATGCCCCCAGTTTTGCTTGGATAAGGAGGCATGCATAAACAGGTCCTGCCTGAGCAAAAATTTGAGTTTTCCATACTTACCTTGCGCAGTCAACGTTAGCAGTGTCGTAGCAACGGGAGAGGATCTGGCTGCAGTAGTTTGACCCACAGAGGTGAGATTCAAGTCGGTCAGTGGTGTCGACTTCACTGGAGGCTCTGTGGAGGAAGCACAGTGTTACTTCAAAGAGCTCTGCTCACCACAGGCTCTGTTCGGAAACAGCTTGGAGGAAGGCATGGCTATTGCAAAGAGTCCTCAAACTCATTGGGAATTATGGATAATCTGCTAGGGAAAACATGGGCATGAGCAGACGAGGAAATAGCCTTTGTCCTGTTTGGAGTCAGGGAGCTCTTGTACTTCGGCATTAGCTTTTGCTTTTTTTAGTGTGGAGGTGCTGAGCTGGCAGAGCTCGGGAGAAACATGGAGAAGGTCTTGCTTTTTGCCACCGCTTTCTCCCTGCTTTGAAAATGAAGGTATTTTTATCACTGGACACTTTAACAGGCTAGAGCTGCCTGGCACCCACATGTTTGCTTGTTATCTGAAATGGGAACTTTTATGTTTCATTTCACGCAGAGTCTCTAGGCACAAATAATTCAGTTCTTGCCGTGGTCTGGAGGCTCTGTCATCTTCCTCAACCTGCTACTCAGAGCTGCAGAGCAAGAACATGATCCAAATTAAGATGTGGGGGGAAAAAAGCTTTCAATAAGCACTCTGCAAGGAAGAGTGGATCACCAGCTTGGAATTTATAGGCAAGTTCCTTGTCTAGACTTCTCCTGGCTTTCCAATAAAAATGAGAAAAGAGTGAAAATGGTTTTAAGGTTCAGTTGGGTTTTTTTTAACCTTTTATCCAAATGCTGCAGCAAAATATTTGAATTTAGGAATAAGTTTCTTTTTTTCTGCAAGACATGGAAGCAGAATCTGAGATCTTTTCCTTTATATTTTTGGGGTACCTTTGGAGGGGTAGCTATGCTTAGAAAGATCCCCCCCCCCCGAGATAGCAGGAAGAGATCTGTCTCCAGAGATCCGAGTGGGCTAACAGATGTGGATCTGGACTCGGAGAGATCCCTTCTTGTGTATATGGGGTTTTTTTGTGTGTATATTCAGACTGAAACATGTAATTTTCTGCTAACGCCTCCCTGTACCCACTTCCAGGGCTTCTCCGTGACCACGTACATGTGCTGGTGTCCCGAAGCCGGTTTCAGCACGGGAGGAAGACAGAAAAAAAGAGAACAAAGTAAGGGAACTCCTCAGAGGTTCATACTTTTAAATATTTTTCTGTCCTTATGAGTGATTGCTGTTTCCATGAAGGTAGATAACAAAGTAAAACCCCCGACATGAAGAACTGAATTAGAGCTAAGGCAGCGTTCAGTCCGTGTGCTGACACAAACGTTGTGCAGTGAAGGACAAGCCTCTCCACGCTTCCCCTTTTCCTCTTGGACAAATGGGGAATGTGTTGACCTGTTGTATGGGAGGTGCTCAGGGTGTGCAAAACACTGGAAGCCTTTAGTTAAAAAAACCCAGATAAACCACGGTCAGGCTTAAGAGAGCAGTACTGAAGAGTAAATGTGACGCAGGGAAGCTCTTACAACGATGACTTCATTGCTGTTACTTCTGTCACGACACCAGGAGCCAAGGGCAGACCTGGCGTGCGAGGCGCTGTGCTTGCACGTACTGCACACACCCAGGGGTCCTCGCGCGGAAGAGCTGCCAAGCGAAGCAGGTGATGCCAGGTAGGAGGATGCCGCAACGTGGACACTGCCCAGCCTGGCTGCGTGCCTGGGCTCCGGGCAGTCGCATCCTTTGTGCGCACAAGGTACAAAGCCCGGGGTTTTCCCTGGGTGGTGACCTGCTGACTCTCCTTCTCCCTATTCAAGTTAGTGATTTTTCTTTTTTTTCTTCCCCACCACTGTTCTCATCTAACCTGCCACTGCACGACCCCATTTATTGCTGGATGGCCCAGCTGGACCGAAGGTCACAACAGTTGCAAGCCAAGATGCCCCTGAGATGCACTCTTAAGCCTCCAGATGAGCATTACCTGAGGTATGGTTCTTTACTTCAGGGCTGTGCATTGTTGATTGGGATTGACCTGTAACACAAGCGGAGAGACATGGAGGTGACGTCTCCTACACGTGCTCCTTGTTGGCAGGATCCCTACAGGGAGGGGTGAAGGATGGGTCGGAAAGGGGTCATTATAGCCAGTAAGAGCTGAAAGGGTGATGGGGGCAAGAGATGCTAAGGAGATGTATAAAGCAGATCACAACCCAGGAGGTACCTGCTACAGCGTGCACAGAGGACTCTGTGGAGGCCGTAGTACCTGAAATGAGAGAAGAAGGGTATTAGCGGTGCTGATCTATGGCTGTCACTAACGCACTGGTGTTCCGGCTGGTTGCGTGGTCTGGGTTTTCCTCATCTTCTGTAGGAATGACTTTGAAATATGTGATTTCCCCAAAAGCATTAGCAAAGAAGTAGCTGCAAACACTGAGTGCAAAGCTATCAGGTTCTAAGTAAATTAGTCCTGGAGTTTATTCAGCCAGGACAAATGCCCTTCTCCCCACATGGAGCCGAACCCTTCAGGGAGCCATCTTCCTCTCTCACAGGGAAAATACAAGGTGTGTAAATCAGTGAGGTCGTTCCCTGCCCATGAGCCGTTTGCCTCCAGCTCAGTCTTGGTGGGGAAGGCTGTTTGACCTGTATTCTGGAGCTGTTTAAGGAGTTAAAACACACATTTAAACACTTTGTTCCCTTGAGACCTTAATGAGTGGATGGATGAGGTTTGTAAAGGCTTCCAGGAGCTGATGGGACTGTTTTTCCTTCCTGTCTCCTACCTCTGATCCTTCCGTCCCATGCGTTTGCATCCTGGGAAGCTGGCTGAAGCCTGGTGGCCATCTAAGTCTGGACAGAGCAGGGGGCTGCAGCCTGGGGACTGACCTGGAGCTGCCTTCCCTGGTAGTGGTGGGTGGTCCTGTAGGTCCATGCAGGGCTTTGCTCTGCCAGGGTTGTAGATGTTCCACTGAGTCCCTAATTTCTCAACTGAAAGGTGTTTTTTGGGGTTTTTTTTTTGGTTTTTTGTTTTGGATTTATGAGAAAGCATCCCTGTACCAATCCCCCATGTTGCCTGCTCTCAGGATCCCTGGTGTTCTTCTTTAAGCACCAGCTCCTACAGTCCTGTGATTAGATGAGATGTCAATTAAAAATGCTGCCATTTAATAATGGAGAAAAGACATGCCCAGTTCCCATACTTGGGGGCAAGAACTGGAAAATGTAGATACACTTTAAACACTCAAATCAAACCCAACTGGTTTAACTTTGAAAAGGTGACTTTGAGTCTTGTTTTGGAAATGTGTGTCCTAACTGGTATTTTTAAATGGTTGTTTCTGGTAATCCTGGTGCTGCCTGTAGTAAGATTAATGAAAGAAACTACATTACAGCTACAGAAAACAGCTGGATCTGATCCCACCGGTGATCCATCTCACCAGAGTCCCACCAGAGCCAACAGCTCCTAAGAGTTTCAGTCTGCGAGGGCCAGCAATAAAGGTTGAATCCTTCCAGCTCACTGTCCCCTTGCAATGCCGCCCAGCTCCATTGCAGCAGTGCTCTGTGATGAGGGGCAGAGCCTTTGCAGGATGCTGCACCTCGTCGTGGGGTGGCAGGAGGGGAGATCCAGCAAAGGAGCCAGAGCAGAGCAGTGCTTGTGCACCCATTTACAATCCTGTTTCTTACCAGGAGCCGTAGAGGTGATGTAGGCGATGACTTTCATGGTAGGAACCTAGGCTGTAGGTGTCTGAAAGAGGTCAGGTGAAGGCCCTGATAGTGGTGTGCATCTGGATTGAGATCTTTAGCATCCGGTGTATGTGGGTTACGGGGGCTTGGCTCAGAGCCCACCCCTTGGGACCGTCTGGGTGTAGCGAGCTCCTGACTGATCTCATTTTTCTCATGTAATTGCGTTGGAGCTGTAATTGTTGGGGGTTTTTTTTGGTTTTGTTTTTGTGGGGTTTTTTGTTTGTTTTTTGTCTGAGGCTTTATGACAATGATCCCAGCCAAACAGGAACCAAAACAATGTATAAACCACGGTGAATACATAATAAAACATGGCCTCTTTCCAGATAGGATTTGGCTGTGAAAATCAGACCTGACTTTTCAGAGCTTTTCCATGCTTTTCTCTTCTAGCTTACTGGGCAGCAGGCTGGCAAAACTGTCCTGTTTGGTCCGTGAAAGAGGAGACATGATCAGATCATTAATTACTTAGAGAGGAAGGGACTAATTTGTTTTCTAAATCCATTGGGAACAGGACCAGAAGACAAGGACTTTTAACTGCAGCAAGGAAGAGGGGAGGCTGGGCAACAGAAAACTGCCTTAACGTAAGGATAGTGAGTTGCTAGGGGTGATTGCGTAGGAGAATTATAGGATATCCTTCTCTGAGGGTTTTGAAGAGCAGGTTAAATGAGCATCAGTCTAGTAACGTAGACAGGATCGTGGACAGATGTAACATCACTTACCAAATCAACTAATATAATAGAAAAACAGCCACGTGCCCAAAAGAACTATTTACAACACAGTTTCTGGACGTTCGTTTGCAAATGCCTTAAGATACTCTGTACATTCAGCACAAAAAATAATGTGCTGAGATCATCATGGGGGCCGATATCCTCTAGCAGCTGCTAAACTCAAACAGCTCCTCTTTCTCCAAAATTCCCTTGCAGAAGCCATTGTCTTGTTTTCCCGTGGGGAGAAGTAGCTGCTTGTAACACATTTTCTTCCTGGAATTATCACAGGTGCTTTTTAGCCTACATGGCACCTGAAAGCATCAAGAATCGCTGAAGAGCGAGCTGTTGCCTACACTTAGTCTTTGTCAAGGAAAAGGGGGATAAAGGTGCTGAGCTGGCAGTTTGTTCCAGCATTTTTGGTGCAGCTGAGGAGAAATCTGAGAGCTTGAATGGAGCCTCTAGGGATGGATAAAAGCTGAGAGCAAGGGAGAAGACATTGCCCTGTACTGCCCTCCCTGATGGGACCCTCCGTGGGCTAGCTCCAGCATCCCCGGCGCTGGGACAAGAGGAAGAGGATCGTACTCAATGCTGTCTTCCACCACAGTTCAGCCCTTTGCTGAAGGTTGCACCCAGAGCACTGGCTTGTATGGAGTTCTCCGTTTGCAAAACTAAACCGTGGGGTTATTGTAAATAAGATGAATAAGCAGGGTTTTTTTTTTTCTTCAGTGCTCAGTCCCTGGAGTTCATCTGGCCAAGTAGATGCTTGCCCCGGTCTGCTGCGTTTGAGCTTTGCTGCGGAGAAGTGACCAAGGGATGGAGGTCCCCTTTTGGCACTTTGCTCGGGAATAAATGGCCCTGGCTTCTCTAAACACGACCGCACATCACTTCAAAGTGGAGCAGGTCTGGCTTGGACTTTTGGCCACCGCCGCTTGTTATGCCTTCTCTGCCAACTTAAATAATCAAAAGTCCTGTTATATTAGGTGTTTTCTTTTGGTGAAGGTGCTTAGCATCCCACTGGAATTACAGCGGAGAAGGACGGACGTGTGCAAGGCAGGAAGAGACCCGAGTCATGCCGCGGGGCTGGGCAGCAGGATGGGTACGAACAAAAAAGCGCCACGCGTCGCGGCTCCTTGCAGACGTCCCCGGGGGACTCTCGTGCAAACGGTGCTGGAGACTGCTTCCTCCCGGTGCCTCTGCCAGCACGGCCCTGCTCCCCTCCACGGAGGGCCCCGGCTATATAAACAGCTCACGATAGTAATCAGGACTCAGCCAGCGCAGCTGTAATTGCAATAAACATCAAAGCCATTCAAACGGCTCGCCATTGAGCGTAAGCTCTGCCAAGATCTTTGTTGTGTGTTTGGGTGCAAGGGATTTATAGCCGGATTGTGCAGTTCTAGGTGGAGACGGGTAGCTTGCCGAGGGATTTATGATGGGAAATATGGCTTTCTGCTCTCGCTGTAATGGGAAATTCCCGATTACCCACCAGAGCCAGAGGAGCGCATTGGAACTGCAGGTGCATTTCAGCTCTGACTCAGCGTTAGCTGCTTTTTGGTTAATTTTTCCAGAGGGTGAGCAAGGGAATTTTGGATTTCTGTTATTTGCAATAGTTCTTCTAGGTTAGGTGTGAGTGTTGGACGGAGAGCAGAGGGGTCTTTCCATGGAGCCTTCTCTCACGGCAGCCGAGATGTTCCTAGAGCCAGCAGCTCACCCTGCTCACTCCTCGGCACAAAAAGAGAATGATGTAAAATGAACAAAAAAAAAAAAAAGAGGTGAATTTCAGGTACTTCTGCTTTGGTGTTATTTTTGGCAATCGTAGACATGTAAAGAGTGGTTTCTCCAGCTGCTGACCAAAGAGAGACACTGACATTTAAAGAACCCCAGACTTTACATCAGAGCCTCCGTGCAGCAGCTCTGCTGTAGCAGAGACCTGGGCCAGCTGTTGGAATCTCTTTGGCAGGGCTTAGACGAGACCCAAGAAGGGCTCATGCCATCCAGTCTGTGTTCACAGGGGGATGGAGTCACGGGGGAGGATCTCCGGCACCAGTATGAAGGCACTGGGACTGGTCCTGTCCACTCGGAACTGGAGGTGGAGAGGGACTGCGTATCCCCAGTGCCGTGTAACCGTGGACTCGCTGGACTTTTCTCCTTCCCTGGCAGTTTTGGGGGAAGATGTGGTGATGCCCTACCTGTCCCCAGGTCGTGCGTTGCACGGCATGGAGCCGCAGAGCCTGTGGCATTGCGCAGCCTTGCTGTACCAACCTCCGCGTCACTGTCTGCTTGCAGGTTGTGTAAACAAATGCTTTCAGAAAAGAGATCTAGCCACCTAAAATTAGACTTTTCAATTCATGTATTGGCACTTCTGTCAAATGACCCGTGACAAAAATATACTGACCGCTTAACACAAGTGCAGCTGCTTCCTAGGTGAAGCACAGCAGCTGTTGAAGCAGCAGGGAGCAACAACTCCCAATTCTTAGGACTTTCGCATGGGGGAAAAAAAAAAAGCCGTATTAAGAAACTCGGAAAGCAGAGAGCTCTGCAAAAGCCTAGGTCCTATTTTATTAAGCACTTAAAAAAGGTGCCTCTGCTTTAAGTGTCTCGCAGCAGAACGGGTAAGGTGGAAATTGGGCAGGAGAGAGAGGAAAAGTGTTGTTATGCAGGCTGGATAACTGACAGCCTAAATCAGGTCCCAGATCACAGAGGTATTTAAGCATCTAATTCCCAAATGACACGGGGGGGTTGGCAGCGAGCTGCCAAGTGGTTCTGAATTGTAATGACTCGGCCAAAGTGTTACGGAAAGTTGAGAGAGCCAGGAATTAAACCCGGATCTCGTCAGCAATTAAAATTAATCTTAGCCTTCCTCTGCCCCTCCTCAAGGGCTGCACCCAGCTCTGGGCATCCTCTCTGAGCATCGCGCTGTGCTCCCCTCCGGTGAGCTGTTCTGGAAGCAGGTCTTAGCAGAAGTCAATTAAAACCCGCTTGAACGTAGAAAACAAGCCAGGAGACAAACAATGTGGGGAAACCACATGCACGGAGCGGGCTCCGCCACATCACCGTGTGTGCTGAGGTCTGGTTTTCCCACGAAAAGTGGTTGCTCCTGGTCTGCTCCATCAGGCTGCTGCGCCGTCACCCTCCCAGCTGCTTACTGGTTCCATTTTCCTCCGTGACCTGCTTGTTGTGGAGCTCTGCGTGTGCTCCTGGTTCTTGTAGTGCTGGTGCTGTGGGTCCTGCCCTTCTGACTCTGCTGCTCCTACGGTTTGACCTGGGTCTGGGGGTTTGGAGGAGGAAATCACCCCGTGCCCAGTTCAAATGAAAGATGGGGGGACCAGCCATCCAGGCTTGATGGGAGCTGGAAGCAAGTGTGTGCTTTTTGTCAACCTACTTTTTTTTTAAAAAAAATAAATATTATTCATCAGCAGATCTCAAAGCGCTTTACAGAGGCGAGGGGTAGTGTTAGCTCTGCTTTGTTTTCTGTAGGTGGGGAAGCTGAGGTGCAGAAAAAGCATCCCGAGTTGCAGGCAGGTTCTGCAGTGCTGCTTCCTCTCCTGGATGAGGCCACCAGCCAAGGTCCTGCTGTTGTACAGGCCACAGTCCTCGTCAATTTGTATGATTTTGCTCCAAACGTCGTGTCCTCCAGCTGCTGGAGGAGATCTGGAAAGGTGTCCGCAGAGCCCTGTGACAGCACACGTGTTCCATCCCCTGCAGCAGCACAGCCGACGTGGTGGATCAGTGGTAGGTGCCTACCAGACACGTCTTGCTTCCCCCAAGTTCATGGAGGCTCTTTGCTACCGTTTCCAAGTTTATTCACAAATTTATTGTTCTTTCCAGTAATTCCAAGATTCCCCAGGTTTATTTGGGCGTTGCTAGTAGCAGCCAGGCCATGTGGTGTTCATGAACCACCATGCAGGACCTGCTGGGATCCGTTCAGCTCCACCCTTGTGATTCAGGTGCGTAAGGGTCTGGTGGCACAGGGGTTTCTCATAATTCCTGTTATTTCCACTTTTCTTAAGTCTCCTGGCTTGAACCCCGGGGGAGCGGCTGAAGGACGTCCCTGCCTGGGCGCAGCCAAGTGCTGAGTCTTGCAGGAGCGGCAGCTGAAGAGCAGGTAAAGCATCGTGGCCTGACAAGCTTCATTTGAGTCCAGGTTTTAGGTGAGTGACGCTGGTGTTATCACCTAGGTTCTATTCCCAGATTCCAAAGCACTTTACGGAAGAGGTTATCTTATTATCCCTATTTCATATCTAGGGAAGACCAAGGCACGGGAGTGTTACGTGGCTGTGGTAAGTGGCAGACACAAAGCCTGCGTCCCGTGTCTCCATCCGGTGCAGTCAGCTGTGACACGTTTCTCCCTCATTTCTAATCACACTAATTTCAGTGTGATGCCAAGATCTTTAGCAACTCCAGAGTCACTCCTAGCTAACGTACGAGAGGAGCTCATTGAATCGTATGACTGGAGCTGCTCGCCCAGAGCTGTGCTGCCCTCGGGAGCGTGCAGAGTCTGCAGTTGTGCCTGGTGATGGTGGGAAAGGTAGGGGAGACCCACCTTGCATCCCCTCTCTTGCCCAGAACCAGTGATGGCTGTCCCCAGTGCCTCCTCTTTACATAGGGTGGCAAGCCCAAGGCACTACCTTTTCTTCTGTTCTATGATGTCCCTGTCCCATCCCTGTGTCCCAGACCAGCAAAACCTTGATCTTGGGGAACTGGGTCCCAAGCCAGTGGTTCCTCACCAGTGAGGGGTAAGAAGATTCTCCTTAACCTGTGAAATCCAACTGCTGGTAAGGCATTTAACTGCATCCCCCGTGTTTCACCAGGTTTGTAGGAAGTTTCACCAGCTACCGGCATTAGGGGCAAAGTCTCCTTGAAAGTTTTATATCTCCAAACACCAGAGCAGCCAGAGATCCTAGAGAAGACTTTGCTCCTTTCTGCTGTGCTGGGATGATTCAGCTGAAAGGTAAGACCAGCTCCCCCAGCCCATAAGTCTACAAAAAAGACCAAATGGGAGGTTCCTCCTCGTTGGGGTTGTTGGGCCATGCTGAACGGGCTCCTCTGGGCGGGGGAGTAACGAGACCTCCAAGCCAGGGCTTGGCAGTGGTGCCTTTTGCTGGTGCTACGCAAGACACAGATCTCCCTTTTCCATCCTTAGGCTTAAGCCCACGTCTTGGCTTTGCCAGCAGCAGCGTTCCCGGTGTTGGGTTACCAGCACCGTCCCCTCCAAGGACACCTGTTGTTGACTCACCTATTGTACATGGGACATAATTCCTGGAAACTGTCTCGGGCCACTTTGGTCAGATTTGCAGAGTCATCTGCGGGGTTTCATGTTACTAGAAGGGAGCAGTTTGTTTTGTGAACAAACATTTCTCCTAACCACCTCCTGCTTTCTCTTCCTTCTTCACCAGGTCAGGGTTGTGCTGACCTCTCTGTTGGCCAAGGAATCAGTTTTAGGATGCGCTGGATGCCCTGGTTTAAGGATGCAAGAACTGTGTCTGGAAGGTCTCCTGGTAGCTCAATGTCTGTCCTCTAGCTGCACCCCGTGTTTTTGATTATATCAAACATATATATCGACATATTTATATGTTTTCAAGCTACTGTGCTTCTCGTGGCGTTATCCATCCACTGGCTGTGGCGCAGATAAGGAGACCGGTGGATGGAGCGACAGTGGGAAAATCCTGCTGGGTTCTCATCAGCTTCGAGGAGGAATTTTTGAGTGGAAATCTTTTGTCTGGAAAATGCCTGCCCATTGTAATGGAAACGGCTCATAGGAAGAGGTTTGTTTGGACAAATTTTCTGTTAAGTGTTTCTGGGGTAGGAAAAACAGGCTGGAAATATTCCAAACCTTCCTGCTTTAGCAATTTCAAAATAACAGTATTTGAACCTTCCTTTAGAAATAACTGTGAGAGCTTAGAAGTTTAAATTAAGAAATAATAAATTCATTAATAAATTAATGAACTTTCATAAAGTAAAAGAAAATCATTTAAAAAAAAAAATAAATCCTGTGTGGAAACAAGCAGGTATGAGTTTCCAGCCAAAGCAAATTCCATTTCTCCTGCAAGGTTGTTTCCTCCTCCTTGGGTGCAGGGAGACCTCTGAGCTCTTCTGTCTCACTCAGAAGCTTCCCCCCCCCGGCCAAGTACTACACCACCTCAGTGACTTCGCTATAAAATTAAAAAAGCCATTTCAGAACTGTCGGATCAATGCAAAAACAGTGAGCCAGAGTACATGACAGCGGTTAAGGCTGGTTGTTTAGATCGCAGCCGGAGAGGTGGAACCACCGCACGAGCTGATGTGCGGCGAGCACCAGCAATGCCGTTACCGCCATCCGTAGGCATCGGCCCCGCCGGGGTCCAGCGCGAGCTGCCCGGCACGCATCTAGCGAGAACGGGCCCTGCCCCGCGATTTTAATAAGCAGACTGCGGAGGACAAAGCGATGCGCTCGGGACCGGAGGGCGGCAGGTAGATCATCATCTCTGGGGCAGAGCAGCCGGTGGTCCCGCGCCAGGCAGGGGGCTGGATGTGGGCGATGCAGCCGAGCCAGAGAAGGTGGCTGACAGCCTCTGCGGCGTTCCTGTCCCGTGCAAACCATACCGAGTAGTTTTAAGAGAAAAACAGCGTTCTGGGCAGGCATTAGGGAGCGTCGCGGGATGGGCAAGGGGCCTGAAAGCCCTTTGTCTGATAGCAGGCACCAGGTCACCCCTCTGCTGAAGCCAGCAGCATCACCCCTAACGAAGAGAGAACTTTTCCAATCCACGTGTTCTTATTTCTCAGAATTACGCAGCTACTAACTGAATTGGTTTCTATATTCTCTGCCTTTTAAAAATCCCATTATTACCAGCACAGTGTCTGTAACCCGTAGGCAACTTCTGTGGTTTAATGATAAAAACTTTGGATTAGAGACACGTTATTTTTAGGTGGTGGTCTATTAGAATCAGCAATGATGTTGCAGTCTCTATTCCCTTTCAGCTCCTAGCTACTAACTACAGCTGTCAGCAATGCAAAAGGTGCCTGACGATGCAGGAAAAAAACAACCTGTCACCCTTCAGAGCAGGAAACTGGTTCCTTCATCCCATGCCGCGACTCACGTGGGAGAGAGAAGTTAAAGCAGAATTATCACAGAGGAACAGAATTATTACAGTAAGGACGAGGCATGTTCTGCATGAGTCTCACACGTGGTCTTTGTATTTATATCGACAAGAGGAAAAATTAGTCAGCCAAGGAAAAAATACCTTTGAGCAAAATAATATACTGTACATTTAAATGTTCTACCTTTACGCTTATTTGACAAGTCACTTACTACAAAACGCCTCAGCATCGCAACCCTCAGTGGAAACACTCCTTTTATTATCCAGGAAACAGGTTCTTTTATTCCAGCACTGTCCAATAAACCCCCTAAACCTGGTACAACCGCATTTTTCCCAGCAACCTGCCTCCTGCCACCCCTGGATTTAAAGGCTGAGCCTTCCGATGGCAGCTACTACGTGTTTGAACGTCTGGCCGGTTCCCTTTGGTGCCGGGCTCCCCAAATCCCCCCCGCCCGGCACCGCTTCCCCCTCCCTGGGGCGTGAGCGGAGCATCTTACCTCGGAACAGGACGCAGCCGAACAGCCAGAGGAGCGGACGGACGGACGGAGCCAGCATCTTCTCTGTGGCTTGTGGCTCTGCAGCCCCGCTAAGGCTCTGTCCATCCCGGGAGGGACGAGAGGGTGAGGAGCGATTTGCCTGCCTGGGCTGACTCTCACAGAGCTTCCTGTTGAAGAATAGAAGGAAATGGGCTGAATCCACAGGGGAACTGTGTTTTTTAGCCCATTATGGTTGGAGAGGATGTGAGACATCGCTTACCGACGGCAAAGGAAACCTTGCCATCAGTTTGTTGGAGGATTCGGCTCTCGTAGACGGGGAGAGAGGTGGCACGGAGGGCCTGCCCTGCTTTGGGCCTCAGTGGCTGCTTTATGGTGCTTGGGTTTTTTGGGTGATGCTATGTTTGTGGCAAGGGTGTTCACCCTGGGTCCAAACCTGCTCTGCATCAGCTGTG
Source organism: Grus americana (assembly GCF_028858705.1). NCBI lineage: Eukaryota > Metazoa > Chordata > Aves > Gruiformes > Gruidae > Grus > Grus americana. The sequence goes on from NC_072865.1 coordinate 19,603,637, forward strand.
AGGGCTGCAGGCTGCATTGGTCCATCCTGGGCGAGGGGCTGGTCCTCCCCTCCCAGCTGAGAGGGGATTTCTTACCATCTCCAGGAGGGATTTGGAAATATCAGCTCCTGGTGGGGCCAGGGTAACTCAGCAGCTGGTGCTGCCCCGTGCCTCCCCATGCAGCTCCAGCGAGTCTGGGCACCGGGACATGCTGGGTTTGGGATGCTGGTTTTCAGGTAGCAGCAGCATCCTTCCCCGCAGGACATAGAGCACATGGCAGGCTTTGACTTACCCTAACCCCAGTTCCTTGACAAGGGGAGGAACTGGAAAATGGGGCTGATCCTGTCCCCCATCCAGTCCAAGGGGTTTGGTGTGTTCGGTTTCTTGTCCCCAACTTATCATAGAAGGGTTTGGGTTGGAAGTGACCTCAAAGATCATCCAGTTCCAACCCCCCTGCTGCAGGCAGGGACACCCTCCACTAGACCAGGTTGCCCAAAGCCCCATCCAACCTGGCCCTGAACACTTCCAGGGATGGGGCATCCACAACCCCTCTGGGCAACCTGTGCCAGTGCCTCACCACTCTAACAGTAAAGAATTTCTTTCTAACATCTAATCTAAATCAACCCTCCTTCAGCTTAAACCCATTACCCCTTGTCCTGTCACTACACTCCCTCATAAACAGTCCCTCACCAGCTTTCCTGTAGGCCCCTTCAGGTACTGGAAGGCCGCAGTTAGATCTCCCTGGAGCCTTCTCTTCTCCAGGCTGAACAACCCCAACTCTCTCAGCCTGTCCTCACAGGAGAGGTGCTCCAGCCCTCTGATCAGCTTCGTGGCCCTCCTCTGGACTCATTTCAACAGCTCAATGTCTCTCCTGTACTGGGGCCCCCAGAGCTGGACGCAGTACTCCAGGTGGGGTCTTCATGATGCACTTTGTTTGAACGTCAGGGTAATAAGTTGCCCCACGTGAGATGTGAATGGGTGTTTGGGAAGGTGGAAGGAAGGGTCTCGGTGTCCCCACGTGGCAAAGGCTCCCGTGTCTGCCTGTCTCGGAGGGTCCGTGCAGGCATTCAGGATGCAAATCCACAGTATTGTGTCACCGTCACAATCCCGTCTCTGGGAGCCTCGCCTGATCCATGTGCCGGATGCTGAGCCGGGGACACCGTAACACCGTGCTGCAGGGGTGTGCACCGGCGGGAGCTCACCGGGGCCCCAAAGGAAAGCGTGTGGTCCAGCCCAGGCTCTTGGCACAGCCCCTTCCCTCTCTCCTGGCTCGAGGGGCTGGTCCAGCCCTCTCCCACAGACCCCCCGAAAGCTGCAGAGCCTCGGCTGAGGGCAATGGAGCAAGGTCCCTGCTTTCTGCGGCCAGGAGACCGCAGCAGGAACGGAGGGAGAGATCTCCCGTGCGCTGCACAGCTCCTTGAGTTTCAGCGAGTGTCTTCAAATGCCTCCAAAACCCCAAGCAAACCATCAGGCCGAAAGCAGCCAGCATCAAACAGCAGCCTCTGCTTTTACAAAACCTCTGTTAGCAGCCTCCCCCTTCATTTTTTCTCTCTTGCACAGATGTGATGCTCAGAGATTATGCTGTAGATTAAGGTTTTACTGAATCCCGAAATGAGTGCAAACTCCCAGCAGCTCTAACGTGCGGCCAAATCTGCTGGACGCTCGGCTGGATGGGGGAAGAGACATTTCCTGTCCTGTCCTCCCCATGTGCAGGAACAACGGAGCCCAAATATTCACCCCAGCTTGTCCGCTGAGAGCCTCCAGGTAAGAGCAGTGTTGTTTTGGGAAGGAAAGATGGGGAGACATGTTTCGTCATGGCTAAAGCTCCGGAGGATCCATTTTTTCTGCTCTGAGATGGTCACCCCAGGTGGCAGAGGGTCTGACTGCATGGCATCCCCGGACTTGGGGGATGGCACCCGCCTGCGTGCGGGGGTGAACGCTGCCGGACTCGAGGGCATCGCTGCAGCCTTGCTTGCGCGGTCACCGTGCGAGGGGAGAGGTGTGCGAGCACCGACCTGGCGCTGGCTCCTGCCTGTGACCCTGAGCGTGTCCCAGGGTCTGGAGCTGCGCCGTGGCTGTAGCAGTGCTGACGATGGTCTTCCCGCAGCAGCGCGACCCCCGGCAGAGAAAATCAACCCTGGGGCTGCATCATCTGTTGGGGAGAGGGACTTTCCAGCCCAGACCATCGTGTGGATAGACTTTGCTGGGTTGGGCAAAGACCTCACTTGCAGAAGGGTGATTTTTTTAACACCGATTTCTTAACCGCATTAGATTTTAACACCCAGTCGGTGGAAGGAGGGACGTTTCCTGCAGTTAGGCGGCTGGGGGTTGCGTGCGTGCAGCCGAAGGGAGGTAGGTGCTTTCTCCCCGAACAAAAGGGCGCTTGTCTTGCAGCGGGCGAGAGGAGGGTTTTTTTCCGGCGAGGGTGTGTGACAGCGAGGGAGGGGGCGGCGGCGCTGATGTGGCACCGGGTTAGGTAAGGGTGCACCTCTCCTGCCTGGGATGAGCAGGCGCTTCCTCCTCTGCCCCGGGGAATCCCGGGGGGTGTGGGGCCGAGGCGTGACGTGGGGCCGAGGTGTGACGTGGCAGCCTCCGAGGTGAGTCTGGCTGCACCCACACTGGAAAACCATCCCGGAGGTTTTTCTGCTGGTCCTTCAGCTTCTCAGCCTCACCGCCGGAGATGATGATTCCCATGCAGCAGGGACGCCGAGGTACCCTGTGGGGCTGGGGAGGGCTCTGCCTCCCCCCCGCCGCCCCCTGCTCCCACCCGTGCTGGCTCCCACAGGGGTTTGCGGCTGTGGTGAGGGATGCCTCGCGGTGTGTGCTGGAGGGGTTGGGTCTCCCAGGGAGGTCCCCGTGGGGTTTGGATTAGCACTGTGGGGCTGGGGGCGAAGAGGGGAGGGTGGAGGGCTCCCCTCCAGGGAGCAAGGTGCGGCGGGGAGGGAAGACCCCCACGCCGAAAGTGTCCAGGACAAGGGGCAGGGCATCACCTCCCCAGCTGAACGCATCCTGGCACCGTCCCTACAACCCCAACTGTAACCACCAAAATTCATCATGTCCCACGAGCCCGAGGGAGGGTCCCGTTCCCCAGCAGCTGCAGTGCAGGCAGGAGCTGCCGGCTCGAGGGCAGGAGATGAGGTCCCCTGCTCAGTAGTCACCCCTTTCCACCCTGTGTTCCTCTGTCCCAGGTCAGCCTGCTCAGCCATGAACACCTCCATGCCCGGCAGCCAGCTGAGACAGCCCGAGCCCCCGGACGTGGCCGCCTTCACTCCCGTCTCCATTGTCAGGAGCGTGACAAAGAAATCCGATGCCCTGCCCATGATCTCCGTGATTGTCGTCATCTTCGTCCTCTTGGCCGTCTTTATCATCATCGTGGTGCACTACGGCCCTCACCTCCGCACCGTCCAGATCACCCTTTACCACGAGCCCATGCCACAGGACCTGGACGATGGGGTGCACCTCACGGACTGGAAGAAGCTGGGCTCCCAGAAGAAACCACCTGCCCAGCCCTACCAGCGGGAGCCGGGCGGCGTAGATGCAGCCGGCGTGAGCTGCCAGTGTTCCTGCAAGCATCACCTTCCCTGCGGGAGTGCTGAGCCCAACGTCATCGAGATCACGTACCTGTGACAAGACTGTGGGCCACCTGGGCAGGACTCAAGGGACCATGTCCCGCTGGAGAAATAGCAACTGGGATGTTAGCTTAGCCCGAGACTCACCGGTTCCCGCATGCGGAGGTTTTAGCTCCCCAGGATTGTGTTTCTCCCCAGGTAGGCTCAGATAGAAAGTTGTGTCACTGCAGTGACCCATCATCAGCCCCCAGAAGTCCAGCCCAGGGACACCACTGTCCCCAGGAAGAGCTGGGTCCCCAGCTCAGGCTCCGGGGCTGGGTCAGCCTACGTGGGACAGCATTAGCATCTCTTCTGGTTTTTCTCGCCCTGGTTTTACCTGTCCCATGATGTCTGGGAGTGCCCAGGAGAGCTGTCTTGGTCCTTGCCCCAGCCAGGGAGCTCTGGGCTTATGCTGAGCCCCTTGGCAGAAGCTGGAAGTTACATCATCTGGAATTGCCTTCCAGATTAAAGATGTTTCCATATGCACAGTGTCCTCATTATGCTGTTTACATGGCACAGAAAAGCCTCCAGCCCCTCTTTTCCTCTATGCCACAGCCCCTTCTCCTCCATCAGAGGGCTGAAACACCGTCCTCCCTCCTGCCAGCCCCAGCAGCGGGCTCAGCCCATCGTGGCAGATGGCCAGAGGAGAGGAGGCAGCACCCAAACTCATGTTGGCGTTCCAGCAGTGGAGCCAGTGGCAGAGGACAATGTGTCTGGTCCCCCAGCCAAGGGGTTGAGAGAAGAGAGGTGACATGGCAGAGGCAGGAGAGGTGATAATGGCACATCCCCTTGCAGTTGGCTGAACATCTCATGGTGTTGGCACCGGTGGAGAAACGTGCACCTCTGGGCAGAGCCTGCAGCATCTCTGTGCACGATGGCAGGGATGGGGAGACCTGAGGTCCTCTTTGTTCTGGTCATTGTCGTTGTCCCCATCGCTCTCTGCTGTCCCTGTGCCAAGGGATGCTCTGCTCGGGGACCTGGGCGCTTGCGTGGTTTCAGGGTTGGCAGCAGCAGGGCACGTCCGAGCTGAGGAGGGAGCGATGGTGGGGTTGGCGTAGGCAGCAATGTTGGCATGGATGCTGATGTGGCTTGGTCACCCTGGGCAGAAGCTTGTTGAGGTGGCACAGAGGGAGCAGATGGAGGGGTGAAACTTCATCCTTAGCCTCGTAAGGTTCCTGGTGGTAGCACACCATGGCAACCTGCTCAGCCCTGGGAGTCTTTCTGCTGCTGAAGGTGCCCAGCATTGCTTTGGACAAGAAATCGGTCTCAGTTTCTCCTCACTTGGTGGAAGCTGGACATCAAAGCCTGTCTTCAGTGCGTGGGCTGGGAGGACAGTCCCTGGGGAGGGAGCGCAGCCTCTGGGATCACCCTCAAGAATTTATAGTCCCAGGAGTGGAAATATGGCTCCTGCCTCTCCCCTCCCAGAACAGAAAAGCCAGATCCGTGTCCGTCCTAAGCCACATCCCCGGCACAGATCCCTCTGTGCACTGTCAGACAAGAAACAGGTCCTGTTCCTCTGGGCGCTGGAGGTATTTCTGACATGGCAGATGCTCCAGCATCCTGCCTCTCACTTATTTCCAGCTTCTTTTCTCACTTAAACTTTGGTCTTTACAATAAACACAATTTATATTACTTATTTTGCGGGGCTGTTTCCTGTTTTGATGTTTTCCCTTTTGTTTTCCAGATATGATAGTGCATTATCAGCTTTCCCACACCTGTGTTAGGAGATAAGGTCTATCATTTCAACTGAAAATCACTGAGAGTCCCACCTCCCTTTGCGTGTCAACACAGGGCTTGTTTTTTTCAATTTATACATCTCTCATTAGCAAGCACCACCTGAAGAGCTAACCACCTTCCAGGGACATCTCTTTAGAGGACGGCTGTAGGTTGTGATAATCCAGGTGTTCACCCAAGGGTGAGGGCTCAGTCTCAGAGCTTAAGAACCCCCCCTACAACCATCACAAGATCTCCATTGACTGGCTACGCCGTGTCTCGGGGACACCGGCTGTGCGCTGAGATGGTGTCACCCATCCAGGGTGACTCGGAGGAGTCGTCACCTGGCTTTTGCGGTTGTGTCGTTTCGGATCGGGGAGCAGCTTGGTTCAAGACAAAAGTCTTTAATCGGAGAAACAGGAGCTTTCGTGGCAGCTCCCACTGAAGGACAACCGCAGCAGGGAAACATCGTGTTTGCAAAGAAAAGATTAAAAACATCTAAATATTAATAAAGAGAAAGATAAAATGGGTAATTATTACTAGAACTCATTGATTTGCAGCCGCTGGGGACTCGTGAAGGTCTGATTTATGTTACAGCGTGCTGTGGCCTAGATCTATCACTTACACCGTGGAGGAGCTGGGGAAACCCCACTGTTGCAAAGCGCTTTGCCATTGTTCAGGCATTTCAGGTTGTCAAACGAAAAGCAAATAAACCCGGCGGTGAACGGTGGTGCCGATGGGGCTCCAGATTCCCCGGTATTTGTCCTGTGCTCTGATCCTTGCGGCCCAGGAGCCGTCAGTGGCCCCTTCTACGTGACCTTCTCAGGAAAGATCTAGTGTTGAAGCTCTGGTCTTCAGAATTATTTCCATGCATTTCATTTGCAAACAGATATTTAGATATAACCTTTTGAAATACAGGGAAAAAAATACTGTACTAGATCTTATAGCGAACTAGATCTGATAAGCAAGTGACAATTTTTTTGCCAGCTTTCTCCTCCAGAAGAACACCATGGGTTACATCTCAACTCTGCTTCTCACTGCTTTCTCCTACACAATAAAATGTCATTTTTTACAGATTCTCCTCTTTCCTATTTGGCCAGCTCTACCACTATCCGCTTATAGGATTTCTCTTTGTAGTGCAAGACTTTATAAAACACATTAGGGTTCTCGAGTGGCAGAGGCTGTGTATGCAAATTATCATAACATTATTACTCTCTATTCAAACACTGAGCTTGTTCCAATTTATTTCACTTATAACTTTCTTCCCCTCCTTAACAATAATCTTTTTATGAATGCAGAGCAACAATAACCCTCCTTATCATACCCTCTACCACAGGGGAGCTCCTGGAGCACAGCAGGCAGGAGCTGGCAGAGGCTTTGCAGTGAAAAGCTTTCCCCAAAGCCACATTGCTGCCTTAGGAAGCTTTTCAAAAGCTTCTGCACCACCTATTAACTCCATCTTGATTAGGGATCGCTCGCATCTCCTTTAATTTCCCTCCTAATTAGGGTGTTCACCTGCTGCAGTGGGGAGCACCTATCTAACCCTTGCACAGGCACATAGCTCCCAGGAGCGTTTAGCAGGGGTTTTACAGCTGGGGTTGCAGGAAGCTCTGCTTGTGATGCTGCAGAGTTGCCTAAAATTGTGCAAAATTTGAGGGAGGCATCCAGAGCATGAGCTGAGGACGGAGGTGGGGGGGGCTGCAGCATCTCCCAGTGCTTCCCTGCAGGGCTGGGAGCCAGCTGAGCCTAACCGGGGGTCTCTGCATTGGGGTGAGGGTGGTCAGAGCCCTTCTCGTTGGAGGTTTGCTGCTTGCCGGGAGCTCGGTGGGGCTCTGCACCTCGCTGCCCATCGGTCCGGGTGCTGGGGAGAGCCCGGGGACCGTGGCGGAGCGGAGTGCAGAGCAGCAGTGGGCTCTTGTGGTGGAGGCAGCCAACTGCACGCTGTGCAGGCAGGGGTGCAGGCAGCGAGCTGGGGTGGTGATTCCTCCTGCCTCTCTCCAGCATCGGTGAGAGCGCAGCTGGGGTAGGCTTGTGTTTGGAGGGATGTCTTGGGCTCCCTGGTGTAAGGCAAGCATTGCTGGAGGAGGTTGCAAGGAGAAATGGTGAAGTCGTCAGTGTGATGAAGGATGAGGTCCTGAGCAACTTGGCCCAAAGGGACCTGACTGGGGTGGGAGGCTGGACCAGGTGGCATGGGGAGGTCACTTTCAGCCAGTGTCACCTTCTGATTTTATGGAGAAGATGAGCACTGGGAGAGTCAGGGTCCCCTGAGAGAAGGTCCATCCACCACTTGCAGATTTGTGTACTTGCTGTTTGGTGTGAGAGGGTGAATCATTTCCTTCCTCCTGAGAAAGGTCCCCAAGAGCCTCCCCAGTCCCTGCAGGCAGCTGAGGATGGGGCAGGTCCTGGGCCACCTTGTGCATCTGCACCCGGCTCCTAAAACATCTAATGCACAGAGATGGATTAAGAAAACACATTTTTATTTCTGCTGAAAAGGGAGTGATGCTTCTAGAGAAGCAAAGCCTGTCTTTGAAGGGCTGAAAATCAGGACAGTTAAGGGGGGGGAAAGCATGATCCCTGGTGTAAGGGCAGCAGTTGGTGAGAAGCAGCTGTGCTTTTACTTGCTCCAGCTAGATTTGCCTGAGGATGGTGCGCTGAGGTACGGAGCTGAGGCTGGAAGAGAGTGTCCCACCTCAGGGTGCATCCTGTTGTTGATGGCCTCCGTGTCCTGACCCTCAGACACCATTTCCCACGCCATGAAGCAGCTGTAGAGCAGAGATGAGACCAAGTCCTTCTTCCCTGAATGGTCCCCAGGACATGGTAAGCCCTGAGCACCCAAATGAGGCCAAATGTTGGCGCATCTTTAGTTGTGCTCATTTTAAACAACTTCAAAAGGAGAAGAGTTTTTCATTATTAAATTTTGAAAAAAATTTATCTTCCCTTCTTATTTTTGTGCTGCCCTGTGCACCCTGCCAGTGACGTACAGCACGGCTCGTGGTTCCCAGCTAACACCGAGCCATCCCGAAGTGACAAACAGAATTTGAAAACCTCCAGCTGTGCAGTGGAGCTCAAAATAACGTGGTCGGGCTGCTCTGCGCCATGCGATGGATGCGATTGTGTGGTGCCTCGAGTCGGGCTCTGCAGCCCTGGGAGGTTGGGGTGTCCCCTGTGTCTGTGTCTTGCTCTGGAGCCTGGAGAGCAGCTGAGCTTCAGAGGAGCCAGATTTTCACACCACGTAAATGGCATTTACATCTGCTTTGGGCATTAACAGCATCACACAGAAGCTGATGAATACTACTGCAATAATTGAATGTAACTGATGTTATTTCTGAGCTTTAAATGAAAGGGTTTAGATGCAGCCAGCCTCCTAGGGGAGAAGTCTTATGTTCATAGAGACAACGTTGTCTATGAAGGTCTCGGAGCACCTGCACATTGGAAACCTGCCTGTGTGCGAACAGGAAGCAGGAGGAGATGTGTTTTGTTTTTAGCATCAAATCTAATTTTACTATCGGTGCTTTTGGCAAGTCTCAGCTCAAGCCCAGTTTTCTTTTCTAGTTTCTTTGTTAGCATTACTTTGCCCATCTGCCACCAGGATGCAGCCGGCGTGGTTTGCAGCTCAGCAACGCTTTTGCAGCGTCCTGCAGCCATCCTCCCTGCACACTGCTAATGTCCTGATGGCTCAGGGTCACAGGTCTTGTCTACAGGGATTTATTCCTGAAGCATCGTAATAATTAATGCATTAGGTCTTCCAGTTCCTTTTCTCCTGGGCAGTCCAGATCTGTCACCAGTGCCGGTATCTGTACAGCCGAACTGGGTACAGCCCAGCTGGTGGGGGGACAGTGCTCAGGAGGGGGTCACAGCACTTGTCTTGGTGACAGTGACTTCTCCTCCCAGCACCGGGATTGTCACATCAGCTTTTCCTTCAGGTGGCTGAGCAAGTTGGTGCTCCAAATCCCATCTGCCTCCCTGCCTTTGGGGAGAAAAGGGAGCGGTTTGGGGCTGCAGCAGCCTAAAGGGGCGTCCTCCCTCCGGCTGGTGGGACGGGGGCTGCACAAAGCGGAGTCCAGCACAGGTGGGTGCTGGTGTTGGGGGGAATACACCTCCTGAGAGAGCAGTGGTGGGTTAAACACGGGGCATTTGGTGAGGTCGGCTCGTTCTGCAGATGGCTTGGGAGGTGATGGGAAGAAGGATATGTCTTGCAGGGCTTTTGAGGAACCCCTACAGTTCTCGGGCACAATACCACCAAGGAAAGGAAATAAGTATTTTGGTGCAGTGGTTCTGTTCCTCTCCATCCCTGAAAAAGAAAGGCATAAAAAAAGGGAGGTGGAAAGATGAGATTCCCCCCAGAAGGAAGCAGTCTTCCCACCCACCCACCCAAAAGCAGAGTACGGGCTGGGAGACATCCACTTCTCCAGCCGCGGCTCCACGGGCAGCCGGCAAGCAGGAGAGCATCCCTCCGGGAGAGCCCCTGTGCTGGCTTCGCTCAGCCGAGGAGGAAGCGAGAGCACAAAGCAGGGAAATGACTTGGCAAAGGTCACCTGGAGCTGGGGTCGAGCCCAGGAATAGCACTGGGTCTCCTGCCACCCCCCGCCACGGCCGAGCTGCACTGGCTCCTCCTCCCGGTGTGCTGAGCGGTGGCACTAACCCCCCTGGGACAAAACGGCTGGTCGGCACTGGGGTGGTTTTGCTTTTGCTGTTCACTGTGGCGCTAAAATTTACCATAACAGAAGACAAGCGATGAGAGCAGGGAACTGGGAGAGGAGGCAGGCAACGGGGAGCCTCAACTGGGAAAATCGGAGCTGTGAGAGGAGGGATGGGAACAGGATGGAGGTATGGGGGTGCCCAGCAACGCTGGAAAAGCAGGAGAGGGGTGAGGTGAGCACAGGACACCGATGGCAGCCACAGGGCTGCTGGAGGCTACCTGTTAGATGTGGGGGCCACGATGAAGATGATGTGGCTGGTGAGTCTCAAACCACGCCACAAGGACGATCTGCTTTCTGTAACAGCCAAGGAAACTTCTGCAGCAACCTTCCCTGTCCCGAATGCCTTCAGTCACCTCGAGACCCAAAGTACAGCCCAGCTTGGGGTAACTGGGCTCTGCAGGCAGCCAGCTGCCTGCTCCCCTGCCTGCTTAGGAGGAATACACGAAACATCTTTAGGCTGTGCTACCCACGCGTGCCCAGCTGGCCGGCGAGCGGATGGTATGGCTCTGCAGCATCACGCCGGCCGCTCGAAGGTGGGGGCTCGGGGTAAGATGCTGAAATAAGTCAAAGCAGGGATTTGGTGGTGCAAAATCAGCGCTGGGTGAGGAGCGACACTGGGGAAATCAAAGCTGAGTTGGAGACAGAGCACGTGACAAGATGGGGGGAGCTGGCCAGGACAGATGGACGTAGGGGATGGGGAGAGGCTTGACAGGACACAGCTGGCATCTGCCAGAGCCTCCTTTCTTCCCTTGTGCCCACCTGCCTGTGTTCGACATGGCAACTCTCCCAGTGATTCATTAACTCATTTTGGTGTGTCCAGATGAAAATGAAGCTGTGACATAATCAAAAGCCGTGTGCTGGAAAAGGTGACGTGGGTGCGTTGCCCTCCAAACAGACAGCAAAAGGCAGAACAGGGACTGGGGATTACACACTGGATTTAGACAAAATGAAAATAAAGCAGAGTATATCAGAAATCTAGCAGCGTGGGGAACAAGCCTTTGGGGTAATGCTAGAGCAGAAGTCCATCATCATCGCTGGTCCTTCCAGATATCTTCCAGAAGCACAGGCGAGGCTTTGCAGATGGGTTAGGGACTGTCTGCAGGAATCGCACCCTCTGTAAAATGCATTTTGTGGGTGGCAGCAGTGATGGCCCCTGCAGGTTGGAAACCAAGGGCACTTCCACACCACTCTCCCAGCTGGGAAGCGTTCATCCCCATCGGCCCCCACCCCGCCCAGGCATTGTACCAGCCCGGTCCTCCCTTTTCCTGTAGGTGGGGTTTCCATAGGAAACACGGCTGGTCCACCTCCTGGCCCCGGCCCGGCCGGACACTGCTCCCCGGTGAAGCTGCGGTGGTGGCAGTCCCCTCCGCTCCGGGCTGAGCGTTTCAGCCCGGGGATCAGCTGGCTCTCCTGGCCATCCCCCAGTGATGGCGGGGTGGGGGACAACTGCTGGACTCACTCGTGATTTCTCCTCCTTTCCAACCGGTGGCTGGCGCCTATGGGACTTGGAGATGGGAGAGGATGCTGAGGACTTGCGATCGCCGTAAGGACCGGTTGGGTATGCGGCGGCAGGCGAGCAAGCCCGGGGCTGCGTGCCGGGGCGGCGCAGCGGTGGGGTTTGCCAGCAGCATGCTGCTGCTGAGCCGCTCTGCTCTCCATCTCCCAGCCTTGTGGTGGTACCTCTTCCTCTCCACTGATGCCCAGGAGGTGGCCACGTTCACGGTGCAGTACCGGGTGTTCGAAGAAGTGCCGCCGGGAACAGTGATAGGGACACTGGCCGAGCACTTTGAGGGGGGCGAGAGCGGTGAAACAGCGGATACCTTCCAGCTGATGGAGACCCCCGGGAGGTTCCCACTGCACGTGGGGAGCGGGGACGGGGTGCTCAGCACGGCCGGGCGGGTGGACAGGGAGCAGCTGTGCCGGCACAGCGATCCCTGCTGGGTCTCGTTCGACGTGCTGGCTGCCCGAAACCTGGCTCTCATTCATGTGGAGGTTCAAGTGCTGGATGTCAATGACAACGCACCGCGGTTCCCCACGCCCGAGCTGGAGCTGGAGATGTCGGAGAGTGCGTCCCTGCGGACGCGGATCCCGCTGGACCGAGCCCTGGATGCCGACGCCGGCCCCAACGCCTGCTGCTCCTACGCCCTCTCCCGCAGCGAGCACTTTGCTCTGGAGGTTGTCTCCAGCTCTGACGGGACGAGGCATGCGGAGCTCGTCGTGGTTAAAGAAGTGGACCGGGAGCTCCACTCTTCCTTCGACCTCGTGCTGACGGCCACTGATCATGGGGAGCCACCAAAATCAGGTACTGCTTTAATCAAAGTCATTGTCCTTGACTCCAATGATAACAGCCCCATCTTTGCAGAGAGCTCTTTGACAGTAGAGGTTCGGGAGGATGCTCTGCCCGGGACCCTCCTTGTGACGGTCACAGCCACCGACCCCGACCAGGGGCCCAATGGGGAGATCGAGTACAGCCTGAGCAAGCATGCACCCCTGGAGGTGCTGAGCGCTTTTGGCATCGATGCCCGCACAGGCAGCATCATCCTGAAGCACCCACTGGACTATGAGGAAACCCACGCCTACGAGCTGGATGTGCAAGCCCGGGACCTGGGCGCCAACCCCATCCCAGCGCACTGCAAGATCCTGGTCAAAGTCCTGGATGTCAATGACAATGCTCCTGATGTCCACGTCACCTGGGCCACACGGGCACCCGTGCTCTCCGAAGCCCTCCCCAAAGACAGCTTCGTGGCTCTGGTGACGGCCAGCGACCCCGATTCAGGAAGCAACGGGCAAGTGCATTGCTCCCTCAGTCAAGGGTACGAGCACTTCAGGCTGAAGAGGACCAACAGCCACAGCTACGTGCTGATGACCAACGCCACGCTGGACAGGGAGCTGCGTGCCGAGTACAACCTGACGCTGGTGGTGCGGGACCATGGAGACTTCTCCTTGGCTGTGCTGAAGCACCTCACTATCTGCATCAGCGACATCAACGACAACGCCCCCTCCTTCGAGAAAGCCACCTACGAGGTTGCTGTTGCTGAGAACAGCGAAGCACCTGCCTTCTTGCTTACCGTCCGTGCCACCGACCCTGACCTGGGTTTCAATGGGAAAATCACCTACAGCATCCCAGACTCCTCTGCTTCGGGTCTCGTCTCGATCGACCCCACCACTGGGGATGTTTTTGCCCTCCAAGCTTTTGATTATGAGCAGGTGAGGAGCCTGGAGTTCCTGGTGACCGCAGAGGATGGTGGTCACCCCAAGCTGGCATCCAACATCTCCATCAGGCTGGCTGTGCTTGACCGGAATGACAACGCACCCGTCATCACCACTCCGGCACTGGTGGGAGGCGCAGCCATGCTCTCCATCCTGGTCAATGCGGAGACGGGGTGCTTCTGGGTGGCACCTGGGAACGGGAGCACCCAAGGGACTGCAGCGGTGAGCAATGCAACACTCATGTCGTGTGCTGGCACTCCTTTCCTCTTCACCATCGTGGCCAGGGATGTGGACTCTGGCATCAATGGGGCTCTTCGGTATGATCTGGTGGGTGGGGATGACACCGGGCTCTTCATCCTGGACCCTCTCCTGGGGCAGGTCTTCCTCAATGCCAGCAATGCCAGCAGCCTCGCCGGCAGTGAGCGGGAGCTGGTGGTCCGGGTAAGCGATGGGGGGGACATCCCCCTGCACACCTTGGCCCGGGTCCGCTTAGTTTTCCGGCATCATGGGGCATTCTCCAAAATCTCAGCTCAGGATCCTGGGTGGCTGAGCCCATCAGTGGTGGTCGTTATCTGCCTGGCTGCTCTCCTGGGTGGGTGTCTTCTCCTTTTGGCTTTAACCCTGTCTTTGCGTAAGAAGGAGAAGAAGGATGGCATGGCCTACAACTGCAGGGAGGCAGAGGATGCCCGCAGGCAACAGCAGCTCAAGAAGCCGCATAGGCAGATCCAGAAGACAGACATCCACCTCGTCCCGCTGCTCCGGGGCCGGCCCCGGGAGGCTGAGCCCCCCCATCCCTGCCAGGAGGATCTGCCTGGCACAGCCGCCCCTGCGCCGGGGGGGTCCCCACAGGCCCCCCTCCACCTCACCCCCACTCTCTACAGGACCCTAAGAAACCAGAGGACCCAAAAAGACTCAGATGAGCAGCAGGGGACCTTCAACCTGCCCATCCTGCAGCGCCGGCCCTGCCAGCCCCACAGACCAAAAAATCCATCAAAAGAGGCTGTGAGCCCCCCGGATGCACCACTGCACTGCAAGAGCTTGGTGAAGCCACTGCAGGGGCCCGTGGAAGACACCCCACTGCCACCCGTGGGTGCTGGGGGACCTGGGCAGCCCCAGCCCCACCAGCACATCCTCAGGAGCCTGGTCCGGCTGTCGCTGGTGGCACTGGCAGAGCAGAGCCCCACTGGGGAGTTCGCGATGGAGTCGCCCCCGGTGCAGGTAGGAGCCACCCCGGGTGTTGCCAGTGGTGTGGACCCTCCCCAAATTCTTCCTCACCCAGGTCTTGCACACACTGGGGTGGTGGGAACGTGCAACCTGATGGTCTTTACTTGGTCTCCTCTCCCAGCCCTGGGCAGAGATGCCTCAGGAGTACGGGCTGGGTAGGATGAACGGCCACCCCCCCCATGGGCAGGGTCTCCCCATGCCCACCAGGATGCCGTGGGAGCCGGGGTGGAGGATGGCTGTCACACAGGGAAGGAGACAACCCCACGCTCACTTCCCCAGGGGAGCGTGCGGGCAGGGAAAGACAGGCAGAGATGGCGCAGGGGAAGCGCTGGGGCCAGGTGGGCTGCCCAGCCGCTTGGCTTTCCCTCCGCGTGGGGATGCTGAACCATCTGCAGGAGGAGGAAACGCTATAAAAAGGCCGGGGGGAGCATTCGGAGGGGACGTCCTGGCAGGAAGCAGCTTGAGTGGCGATCGCCGGGGCTCAACAGGCTTTTCCTGCCTTACAGCAAATCTCCCAGCTGCTCTCCCTGCTGCACCAGGGCCAGTTCCAGCCCAAAACAAACCACAGGGGAAACAAGTACACGGCCAAGAATGGCAGCAGGTAAGGCTGGCTCGCAGCCCTTCCCTTCCCCGTGCCCCGTTCCCCTGCATCTCTGCTGCCTCTGCTTCAGCCCCACTGTCCCCGAGGGCAGGAGACACCGGGGCAGCAGACACACAAGGCAAAACCTCATCCCTGGTTTTGCTGACCTGAGACTGAGGACGCAGGTCCTCCCTTCAGGGGATGGCTGTGCTCCTCTGGTCCTGTCTCCCCGTTGGTATCCAGCACCCTCCCAGGGCTGCTCTTTGCCTCCTTCCATGCCCACCTGAGCTCTGCCCATCCTTGCTGGGGGAACACTGATGTGTTCAAGTGCGACGGAAAGGTGCACTCACGAGCACAGAAGGTTCCAGCTTTGGAGGCAGCAGCACAAGGACGAGCTTTCTCATGGCTCTAGGTACTTTCTTAGAAACGCTGTTGACATGAGTTCAGGGCATCTGTCCCTGGGCCAGGAGGCTAGCGAGGGAGAGACCCTGCTGGCAGGGATGGGACGACAGACACATCCCAGCTGTGTGCTGAAAGTGTTCCCAGAAACAAACTTTATGGCATTCCCATTAAATTACTGTGTTGACATCTCTGGGTGAATGCTCCCAAGGATGCCAGGGCTTCATCGCTCCTTTGCCATGTTCCCCCTGTCCTGCTCAGGCCATGGACAGACACAACTTTCTCCACCTTTCTCATTACCATCTCCATCTGCTGAGGATGGGGAGGGAGGGAGGGAGAGCTGCTCCAGAGCAGGGCTCTGCTGCCTTGCTCCTCGCCTGGTCCTGCACATGGGCAGCTCCTCTGAATACGCAGGGAAGAGCCAGCAGCTCCCTGTTTGCTCAGGATCTCCCTGAAGAAGGATAAAACCCCCCTCAGGCAAGAAACGTGGCGCAGCCCCACGCGTAGCCCAGCACCCAGCTAGGGCCCAGTTTTCCGAGGGTCCATGGCACTCCTGATCCCAGTGCTTTTGTTCATGTGGGGTTTTTTTAAAAACAAAAAAACCCCACCCCCAAAACAACAAACCCAAAACTCATTAATTGGAGGGGACTAAAATGATTATGCCTTCGGTACTGTGAACAATGCACTGAGGATGCCCCCACCTCACCTCTGGGTCATTTTATGGGGGATGAAGCAATCGGCGGGGCAGGGTCGTGTTGAGGGTTGAAGTGTGATTTGAGTGTTTTGGCCCCCTCGCAGGGCTGCGGGGCTGGATGCTGACTGCCTGAGCACGAAGGACAGCGGGCACGGCGAGAGCGAGGCGGAGGACCGCGATTCGGAGAGCGGGTTTGAGCTCTCCGTGCAGCAGCTGGTGGGAGAAGAGCTGGAGACTCTGCTGGAGCCACAGGCAGGTAAGGTGGCCTCGCTACTGGGAGCACACTGGCGCTGGTGGGGGGCTCCAGCAGCGGGCTCTCCTTAAATAACACACTAACCTCATTCAGAAGATGAAACTGGCTGGTCTGCAGCAAGCTAGGGGACATCTCATTGTCTAGGGTGGCTCAGACAGTGGCTGCTTGGGACAGCGTGCATGGACCATCCTATGCTGTTGGTACCAGGTGGTTTAAAGCAAAGGGACTTGCTGAGCTTCACATTGGATTTTTTTTCATGTTTAATCACTCTTGGTAGATCTTTCCTCCCATGGACGTATCTGCTGTTGTTTCGCTGATTTGCGAGGTTGACCTCTGTTGTTGCATAGGGGTGAAGCCCAGTTTAACTATGCACCATGTGAACTGCTTCCCACGCTGACCTGAGCCCCTTCGTGCAGAGTAAGGTGAAGAGCTGTCCTTGTCAAGCCCCTCAAGATGTTATATACCCTTTGAGCCCCATCAGGCTCCTACCACGCTGAACCAGTCCAGTCTCACCTCCTGTGACCAACCTGTTACTAATTTTAGTGTGTCTCTATTGAGACGCGGTGACCAGAATTGCGCGCAGTGTTTAGGATATATCTACGCTGGTGGTATAAGGAGGTCTTCTGGTTTGTTCTTCATTCCTGTCCTGCCCAAGCTCCATGCTGTTACCTAACTGTTCATGGTGACTCCCAAATCCCTCCTCTGCGTGGTAGGGGAGTCATCAATACATGACGTGTTGTTCCCTGTGACAATTATCCAACAGTTGGTGACACAGAAACCCACCAGCCACTTTTTGCTCATGGCACTCGGTATTTTTAGGTCCTTCAGCAACCCTCTGTTTTTATGTTGTTGGGTGTTTTAATGGAGTCAACACCAACGCCATCCGCTTCTCCAAGTCATTTATTCCTATGTTGAACAGATGCTCTGGGACTTCACTAATGACCTCCCTTTGTGGGGAAGGTTATTTATTCCTACCCTCGCTTCCCACCTTTTAACACATATTAGTCCCTGACAGAACCCGGCCGTTAATTCAGGGACAGCTCAGGTCCCCTGCGTGCCTGGCTGGTGCTCTTCTGCAAGCTCAGGTGTCCTCTCTAAACCAGGACTCTTCATCCAGCTCTTCCAAAGACACCAACAAATTTGCAAAATGCAATTCCCCGCCTTGCAAATGTCACATCAGCTCTTGTCCAAATAGCAGGTACTCGACTGCCTGCTGAGTCTCGCATATAATGATTTCTGTGAATCTACCTGCACTAGATTCATCTTCATGCGCTTAAAAACTCATGTCACAATTTCTACCTTCCCTTCCTCTGATTCCGTATTCATTTGAAGCAGTAGTTAACGAACAGCAGTTAATAAACCAGGCAATTTCATATCTGAGTTCCTCTAGCACTCCGGGGTGAATACCATCTGGGCCTGACATTTTCTACATGTTCCCTTTATTGATTTGTTCTAAAAAATCTCTTCTACTGGCATTTCAATTTGAAAGAGTTGGGCTGACTCACGTCCTGTAGCAGAAATTTCATTGTGGAGTCTCTGCTCTCTTCCATAGCAAGAGGAACTCATTGAGGTTTGCTGCTGTGGTCGCTTTAATTCCAGGGCTGGGTGTTTTTTGTGCTCTTGCTTAGAGGGAGAGCCACGCTGCTTCTCTCCGTGTGCCTTCCTGCCCTTTTAGGCTAGGTGAAACAAAAGCTGCAACCTTACTCAGATTTAAAGGTCCTGCAGCCAAGAGCAGGGAGCAAACAGGCTGCCCAGCTCCATCCCATGGGTGTACTGACATGCACTGGTCCTAGTAAACAGACTGGTGGACCTGCTCAGTGGATCTGTCCAGATCCAGTCCTGCCCAGACAGGCAGCATCCTAGAAAATCTGTGCTATGGCAAGGCATGTCCATGAAGTGCCATCTCCCATGCTTGAATTTGATAGAAAAAACCCCTGGAATTTCAGAGTGAACACCAGTGGTGCATGCTGAGGCTATGCTGGTGTGGCTTCCTGCCCGCGCAGTAGTAGCAGAAGAGTCTGCCCTGTTTCAGTGGTGAAAAACAACCTTAACCATGAGCCTCAGACCTTCCCAAAAAGGCGACGGAGCTGCTGGATTCCTTCCTCTTCTCCCAAACACAAACAGAGAAGTGGACTTGCATCCTGAGAGAGGGAGGAAGGAAGCATTGCTTGTGCTCAGGAGTATCGTAACAGCTGGCTGAGGCTGTCTGGGCCTTTGTGCTATTCGCAGCGGGGGGAACCGCGCGAGTAATCTGTCCCAGCCAGCTATCGGGTTGTTTACGCTGTAAGCATCGAGCTGCGGGCTGAACTCTCGGCACTCAGCACCGTCTATTATCACCTATCCCCCACCAGCGAAGCAGAGTGCTCGCAGCAGCAGATGAGAGATATAACTTTATTGATTATAAAAACAAAAAACCCCCAAAACACCATTAAAATAAGGCAGTAAAGAGTTATTGGTCAAATTACACGTACCTAATTATAAGGTTTCATGGTCACAAGACCATCAGCCTACAGAGTCTCTGCTCTCCCCACAGCGAGCAGACTACTGTTGTGCTCTGCTCCAGAGCTGAGGCATCAAAATATTCGGGGAATGCAGTGGCTTCTTGCAGACCGAAGAGGAGAGAACTGTGGATATTTCAGAGCAAAAATGTGAGACTTCAGCATGCTTGGGAGAGCTTTTAAGGAACAGTCACTGTGACTGAAAGAAAATACTGAGATTGCAGAAAAAATCCTGAAAGTTAAGCAGCACAAACCAACTTTGGGTCTTCAGGTGAAACAAAAATCTAAGTGATGTGTCTGCCTTTCTCTCCTGACCAGGTTTTGAATCCCAGCCCTCACCCCCATCCTACCGACCCTGGGAGACTGTTGTTTTTCAGAGAAAAAGGATTAATTATGTAGTGGCTGAGGAAGGAGACTTGTCTCAGTGCTTGACTAGCCACCAACTGAGGACCACGTGTCCCAGGCTGTGGTAGGGTATCGATTATGCTTCTGGAAGCAGCATAACTGCACAAGTATGGTGACCCTCCTCTCAGAGGTCACTTTGTGTCAGAGCTGCATAGTTGTAATAATGAGACCAGCTCTTGCCATCTGATGGGGACTATTGTGGTACTTGGTGTTTTATGGCCAGACACCAGTTATTTGCTTTGCTGCTCTCTGACTCAAGTGTTTCACAAACCCGGTGGTCGCTTTGAACCTCGCAGTGGTTCTAGGTTACGCTTTGGAAATGACGCCATGCGGGGCTGGAAGGCAGCATCTGTGCACCACATCACGGAGTCTTGTTTACCAACTGCAAAGCTCTACCTTGAAAACAAGAGCCCCCGTTTCCTTTCCTGCCGTCTGATGAGGAAGCTATTCCAGGCTCACCCTGCTACGGGGTCCTTCCTTTAATTTCCAGTGTATGTTTATTCATGGACAGTTACAATCACTTCTTCTTTTGCCAACACTATTTTAAGCATAAAGATTTCCTTTGTCGGTGCTTATTTCATCAAAATAACAACAGGTTGCAGTCAGATCCCTGGTGAGCGTTTGTTTCCTTAGGCTAAGCAACCCCTACCTCTTGGGGTCTCCATCATGTAAGCCTGGACTCATTCCTGTTTTCCTCTCAGTAGTTTCCCCTGCACTTCTGTCATTTCAGATCCTCTTATCTATGGATGGATAATCAGATTTGCATGTAATACTCCTAATCAGGTCTCGCCAGACCTAGTAACAATATCACGGACATGTCTCTTCATGCCAACAGGGAATACCTTGACCAACACATTGTATGATTTCGTTTGCCCATTTTGGGGCAGAATCGCATTACTGGTACGCTAACAAGCCTGCAGCCAGCACCCACGCCAGGCTCCCACTGCTCCTCATCTGCTTCCAGTTGATGAACAACTACTTTATAGCTCAATTTTTTGTTACTAGTTTTCAACCATCCAGCTGTGTGTTTTATAATCCAAAATTTCATTCTACTCCTGTTGTTATTGTTCTCACAATAATCCATTTCTTTTTGGTCTCAATATGACGGCTTAGCAGCAAATTCCCACCCTAGAGTGACCCTTAAGAGAAGTCCACTAGTGACCTTCTTTTTGTCTGATACTTCCCCCTTGAAAGCTTTCCATTGTCATCTCCCCTTTAGCCAGTCCTAAACCCTCACTTTCTCAGCTTTGCTAAGGATTTAGTGAAGTGCCACTTGAGGCTGCAACAAATGAGAAATCAAAAGTTATCCTAATGGTTACTACATTAAAAAAAACCCAACAACAACAAAAACCCAGTAGTTTTAAACCAGTTCTAGTTTGTTTGGTTTTTTTAAGCTGCTGGTAACTTATGTCTACACCTGTTTACAATCAAACGTCTCACAGCTGATTTCTGGAAGTCTCCTCATTTCTCAATATGTATTTTTTTTTTTTCCCCTCTTCACTCCTGTGAGTCTCTCCTCTACTCTACTACACATCTCACCAACAGTTCTTGTTTTCACTCCCTCCAGAGCTGGCCCTCAAGAGGCTGACGGCTGCTGACCCAGCATGGGTGGCTCGACTCTCCTTGCCGCTCACTGGTAATTACAAGGACAACGTCTTCTCCCCCGACTCTCTGCATTCACCTCAGGATGAGGAAGCTGCAAGGCAGGAGAAACCAAGGACCTTTGAGACCTTTGGCAAAGGTGCTGGGGCTGACTCGAATGCTGCTGGGACAAGACTTGCCAGCACTTTCCTTTCAGAAATGAGCACCCTCTTTGAAATGATTTTGTCCCAGAAGGTCCAAGTTCACAACGAAACAGGCTCAGGGCTTCTGCGGCAGCTGTCGGCACATGGGAAGAGCCTCGGACTGGAAGACAGTGCTCCTGTTCTGTAGGCAGCTTGCTGGCTGTGATAAGGAGATAAGAATCAGACAGAGCTTCTTTCTGCATTTGGGGTGCACACGTGTGCTTTAACAGGGTCATTGTACCGTCCATGTCTAGACTGATCACGACAGGCATATTTCTTCCTTTGCCTCAAACTTCTCCATGACTGATTTCACCTTGTTTAGTTCCCTTCTACCTGCCTGTTCTTGCCTTCCTAGCTCTCCTCCTCTTCCACCCTCATCTTTCACCTTACCATCACACTCAAGTCACAGGACAGCAGGAGGGCCCTTTCCTCCCAGGGCAGGCCAACTGAGGGGACGGGGGTTGTCAGATTAACCACAAACACACCACAGTCAGCCACATCCACGTGATCACTGACTGTGCCCCACGGACGATATCACCATCATGGACTTTGCAACGTGCAGAGTTGGGCTCCAGAATCTCAGTTCTTATTTAAATAAAATTGTCTTTTTTCTAACACTACCATCTCTGGAACAAGGTGCAGGATAGCTGACATGTATCTGCGGAAAGCCTGAAATGGCAATTCAGAAAGGGGAGATCGACCTGTTGTCTCCCACTGATACTTTCAGCTTTTGTGGTTCTACCGCTGTGAATTTGGCATTTTGTAAGATGCCCCAATCAGCACTGGCATCTCTCCTCTGGCTGCACTAGGTGACCACAATTTCTTTCTCCATGTTCTGTTTTGAGGCCATTGGATTTTGGAGCGTAGTCCTTGCCCAGAAGCAGACAACAGATGGCTGGAGTCTGCCAAAGGTAACCTGGGAAAAGGGAAGTGTGAAAACACTGTTTTGAAATATTCAGTTCAGCTTCCACCATATTACAGGTTTTCACTTTGATCTGTATGTGAGTTATAAGACAGTTTTAGGATAATAGCATGTGTAGGAAAACTAAGACACAGGTATTAGTAACAATGGAAGAAGCACACAGGTGGTGTTAACCATGGGGATTTGCACTCGCAGAGAATGGAAAGACAACAGTGGCGTAAGCATCTGGAGTGCATCTGTAGGCTTACACAGCGGTGCCCGGATGGCAGGTAAATGCTTCTGGATCGTGCACACGTAGGACTCTCTTCCGTACCACAGTTTGTGCCTTCCAACTACGATACAAAACACCAGAACAAATTTGGGGCATGCTGGCAAAGAGTCAAGCTAGGGGAATGAGGGTAAGCCATCACCCCCACTGCTGGCGATGCACAATGTCATCGCTTGCTGAGTGACTACAACAGCGAGGCTGAGAAGAGACTGCCAGCCTCCCCTCCATCACAGTGCAGGGCCAGCGGCGCTTTACACACATTGTTTGCTTTCCTTCACCATCTTTACATTAAAAGTACTGCACTGACTTCTCCACAGATACCGCAGTTCACAGCACAGGTTTCTCCAAAGCTAATTTGCTCATGGTGGGGCTGTTGCATCAGGTGTCTTTGGGTGATATTTTTTGCTTTCATTTTACTATTAAATTGAAAAAGAACAGGCAGCACGACCCAGCAGACATGATCCTGGAGCATCTCAGGAGTGTCCTACCCATGTTCCTTTTCCACGCACCTGGCAGTGACAGTGCCCTGCTTTTAGTGTGTGCACACACAAGCCACAGCAGCAGACAATCATACAGATAATTTAAAGCAGAGTAAATGAGAAAGTTATCCCCTTCTGTTGCTCTCGGGACCAAATGACAGAAGCAACAGAGTAAGATTTCCCCAGGCAGACTCTTTAATATCCAAAATATCCACTGCTGTATTTGGAGTCTCCAAAGTGCGTTACAGATGACCCCATCTCTGGCAATAAACTACGCTGATGGGTTTGCCCCAGCCTGCTTATACTGCCATGCTGCTATGAGAAATATCTTGCTGTTTTGTTTCACAAACAAAAACAGGCTCTTGCACCAAAACAGTGACAGTGAGCCAAACTCTAACTGAGATGCAGCTGTGCAAACCACGAGGGAGGCATATCTGTTACTGTGAGGAGATGCAGCCCTACGGGATTCCTCTGCATCTTGGGAACACAGACAGAGGACAAACACACGGCACAACCTCACATCTTCCTCTGGAAAGTTACTTTGATGTGCCTGTCAAAGGACAAATCTTTACACAAAAATACACTATAATAAGCAGATTTAAAAAGGAGGTAAATTCCTCTCTCTCGGTTCAGTTTCCTGATTCTGCAAACTGCTTTCAACCCCCCCAACCCTTACCCCCGTCCTGTCCTGACCAATGCGTAAGCATGCTGGGGATTATCACAGAATAGGAAATCCACCCGAGGAATTTCCTGCTAATTGTATCCTGCTTGATAAAGGAAATGGTCTAAGAAAGTTTGGTCTGAGCAGAAAGAGAGACCAGACTAGAGGAACAATCAGATGTGTTGAGCTCTGGCTGTGCCCCTCCCTTGCTGAATGGAGACCACAGCAAGTTCAGGATGGGGCCATTGCCTTTGTTTTTCAGAACCTGATCTACACAAAGCACCAGAGCACCGTGGCCACAGGAAGCTGGACAGTTTGTACAGATGCCCTTGAACCAGTTTAAACTGGTGTGGACAAATGTCTTTTTCCGGATTCAGCTGCCCCAGTGGAAGAAATTATCATACCAGCTGCTTGCCGCTGTCTGCCTCACAGTGGTTGCTGCCCGCTGGGAGCATTCCTTATCCACTTCAGTGGAAACGAGCCGGTGTGCTTAGCAAACATGTACAATATACATTTTGAAGCAAACCTCGCTCATCATTACTCAAAGGGGTGTACTCATGGGAACAGCTCACTGCCAGAGCTGAAGGAATAATAACTGGGGATCAAGGGGCACTGACAATGGTGCAGGATGGCCGAGGACAGCCCTTACTTTCACCAGTTCAGGTGGATCCACAAAAACCTGTGCCCTAATAATCAGAATTCACTCTCTTGCTTGCACAGGTTTCAAAGCAGATTAAGCTCCCACAATGGCAATGTAGAGACAAGCCCAGATTGTGCTGGTAGCAGAGCCACTGTGGGAACAGGTAGCCTTGAAGTGAGATCAGATTGCCTCAGAGGGTGCAGGCCAGGCCCATCACAGAGTTAGGTGCCAACATCACCATATGGTGGCTTGTAAACCTCACTGGGGGACCATGTGCAAGATGTGCAGGGCTACTGGAATTACAGCCCCAAATCATATCACCGTGGCATGGTGGGAGTACAGGAGCATACAAAACGTTCTTGTATTGGAAGGTAGAGGGCCAGATGACATGGCGGTGTAGGAGATATCACAAGGTTTATTCTCAAAACCCTGGTATTTAAAAATGGCTCCTGTTCCGTTAACAGAAAGCTTTCTCTTTCCACTCACTGCTAGCCTGTTCCAGCTCCACACAGACTAAGAAGGACTGCCTTCCCCTCTGCCTGCTTGTTTCACTTACCCACTGTTCTAAGAACAGCAGTGGTGGGGCTCCAAGCACTGCAGTTCCAGTGGCGTTGCCCTGTTTCCGAGGGCATGGCTCCATCCTGCGCTGCCGAGCATCATCACGTGGAGTTCATCTGCGCTCCTAGAGTGGGGCAGGGTGAGGGCAGATTGTCGTGGCTGGGTGGTGTGGAGGCCTGCAGGCACACGTTCAATAGCCCAGAAACAGGGACTAGAGGAAGAGGCTCTTATTCCAGAAGGGAATGGATGCTTTGCTTGCACATCTGAAAGTACATTAAAACAAGGTATTAATGATGCATCATACTATGGGAACGGCTTCTCCACTTCAGCTTGACTAGAAATAGCTGGTAAGAAAATAAGCTGGAAAGAACTGAGAGAGAAAAGTGCTCCCTTTGGTAAAAAGGACTACTTCTTGTCATGGCTACTTTTCCTCTGGCAATATGGGCCCCGCTTTGATGGGGTCACTACCCCATGCAGTCCTGCACACCCTCTTCCCCCGCTGCCCGTGGTACCTTCCACCTCCTCTTCTAACACTCGCAGTCTCTGCTGAGCATTCCTGTTCCCCGCAGCAGCTGACTGTCGGTAGTGCCTCATCGCTTCTGCCAGGTTCTGCTGCACTCCAAGGCCCTTCTCATAGCAAACACCCACGTGATACCTGCTTTGGGCATCCTAGCCACAGGAGAAAGCACAGCAATGAGCCTCACACGATGGAGAAGTGACGACAGCACTCAAAAAGAGAACAGAGAGTCTTTAACACCTTCTTTAAAGTTTACTGCACTATCTTTGGTCACCTTCTTTAAAGTTTACTCCTTTATCTTTGGTCCCTCAGACCGTATCTTCAGTAATTTAGCCCCTTCTCCAAGCCCAGAGTGAAGCAGAATTTCTTACCAGCTACCTCCAACTCCGCTCCTTCATATCCCTTTCCAATTAAATTCACTGATTTCCCTTCAACATCCAGGTCTGCGTCACGGGAACAAGGGAACTGCTGTCTCTGCAGAGCACCCCCATTGTCTCAGGGGTCAGAGCTAAGAGGACTTGGGCAGCCTTGACTGCACCCACATCCTGATCACACCCAAACTCTGAGCACGCCCTTTGGACTGCCCTACTACAGTTCACGCAGAAGTCTTGTAAAAATGTAACAAATGCCACAGAGCTTGGAAGATTCCCCTTGGCAGCATCAGGCCTCCAACACAACAGTGCACCACTCTCCTGCTCAGCCCCACCTAATTATATTCCAGAAGAAATCTCAAGCAGCAGAAATCAAGTGAAGCAAATAAGTGCCAGAGAAAAAGCACCTAAACTACTCAGACGTACATAACTGCTGAGAATGAACTAGAAAGTAGAGGATGTCACTGCAGATGGGTCAGTGAAGCCAAATCCAAACCCCTGATATGTTTATATCGGCTGTGCACTTTATCTTTGAGATCCAACAGGAGGAAAAGATAGCAAGAAGGCAAGATGACAGTCCTGAAGACATTGAAAAGACCACATGGGCTAGTGGTCACACAGACCTTTTCCAGCAAAAAAGCCAGCAACATGACTTGAAGAGTATGACTGCCAGAGACATGGTCTAAAAAAGGCTTTGCAAAGAAAAAAAAAAAAAAAGGAAGTAAGTAGCAAGTTTTAATAAAGCCATGAGAAAAGAACATATTGCAAGTGTTGCTGTCTGGGATGTAGCTGGTAGAGGAAAGCAAAGAATTCAATGAGTGGGTGCTTTGCAAAATGTTGCAAGTCTCAGTTTATGACAGCAATAAACTTCTTTAGAGATGAGATAAACATGTTGAAGGATTGGCACTTCAGATGTGACAAGAGACAGGGTTAAGTAAGTATGAAGTATTCCACTAGCCGTCTCTTATATGACGAACACCTCAAAGACAAGACCACAAGGAGAAGAGATCCCCAAATTAGCATGGCATAAGTGACTGTGATATACTTTGAAATCCGAAGGTCAGACTCAGTTCTCCAACAACACTCTTTAATATGGGTTTTATATTCTATGGTTGCATGCATAAAATAAGGGAGGATAAAAAGTGGTAACCAAAGTAAAACACAGTTCTCTGAACTGTCGTTGCATTTGGAAGAACACTTGGGAGAGTTCCCCCCTCGGCTCTAGCACAGAAACACTGAACCCATGACTTTTTGTGCCTGTTTTCCCTTTTTTGGATTTGCAGCTAAATGGTGCCATCCTTGCTTCACCCATATCCAGCAGTCTTTTAATCAACTAAACATAAATTTATACTCCGAGGTAATGGGAAAAGAACTTCCTCACGGAGCCCTTCTCCCAGCAGAACGCATAGGGTTACACCCCAGGGAGCCAAGGCACGAGCCTGCCACCACAGATGAGGCCGTGGTACATCCACAGCCAGCATCCACTGGGAAGCAGAGATGGGGAAAGATGATCGGGTTCTGAGAACTGTCACAGCGCCGACCAAAACATGCAAAACACTGATATACTGGGGGGTACCCCTGGGACCTGCAGTTACCTGCTAGATTTTCTGTTGTTAAGGGCTTGCTAGGCATTCAGTAAATGACAATCATCTATTTAATGAGATAATTCATTGTTATATTGTGCAGCATACGCATCTGACATCAGGCTGGAAGAAGGGAGTCAACGATGCAGCTTATGAGAGATCTTTAGCAGATTTGGAATTAAATACTGTATCAATCATCATGAACATGATGTCTGAGCTGCTGGGGCCAGTCAGGTCTAGTCTCACCAGTGATCTGACAGTGTCTGCATTCTTAAAAGTGGGTGAAAACTGAAGTGGTAAAGTTTGCAGGTGGTGTAGTGTCATTCGGAGTGATCAAATTTACTGTAATGAATTAATTAGAGGTGATCTTGCAGGACTAACAGCGGGCAACCCAATCACAGAGGAAACTTAGTGTTGACAAATGCATAGTAGTGCTTATAGAAAGAAATTTGAGTCACTGTGATAGTTCCCTGAAACCATCAAGTCACTGCTCAGTGGCAGGCAGAAGAGCAAACAATATTGATATTATTGGAAGGGAATACAGTACAAAGTAGAGGATCTCATTATGTCAGATCCCTGGCATGCCTCCATCCTGAGTCCAGTTTTAGTCCAAGCACCTTAAAATGGTCAAAGGAGAATTAGAAAAACAGAGAGAAGACTGACAAGCAAAATGGAAAAGCTTAACTACATGGAGAGACAAACTAAACTAGCGCTCTGCAGCCTGCAAAAGAAATGACTCAGAGCGGACATAGTAAAGGGCGACAGAATCAGAAGTATTAGCCAAAAGAAGAGGGAATAGCTATTCATTATCTTCCATTACACAAAAGGTATGGGAATTGAAGTTAAAATGGACAAGTTCTTCAGAAAAAAACTAGCTATTACAATGCAGTGCAAGCTAAAAACGAGTGAACAATGCCAGTGCTGTAAAGAAACAGAACTGTCGGATGCAGAAACCTGGCTGCAAGACATGGGATGTCATACTTTGACTCCTCTAAGTGCTGGTAAGGGTTCAGGAGCAGTACTATGCCCAAATTGTGGCACTGCCCTTCAAAAAAAAAAAAAAAAGCCTATGTCACTTAGAAAAAGTTCAACAGCAGGCAAGAAAATTGTTGGGGATCTAGACAACATGACATGTGAAGAGAAACTGCAACAACGGGGGAAGGCTGAATGGAGATTCAAGTAGTTAAGTACGTTAAAGGTCCCTGCAAAGAAACAGAAATAGTCTTTTCATCCTCTCTATAGAGGGCAAGAAATAATGGGCCAATTTTGAAGAACAGATTCGAGACAGACACAACAAAGTTCTGAAAATGATATAGTTGTGAAAGAGTTTGACTGAAGAGGGTGTAGATGCTCCATAATAGGA
Organism: Grus americana; assembly: GCF_028858705.1. NCBI lineage: Eukaryota > Metazoa > Chordata > Aves > Gruiformes > Gruidae > Grus > Grus americana. The sequence continues at coordinate 19,632,046 of NC_072865.1, forward strand.
AACCTGTAAAATTATGCTAGATGAATACAGGTGCTGTAAGAACTACTCCAACCCAGCACGGCTGTTTCTACATTCTTGTTTTGTAGGGTTTGTGCCCCAGGGCCTGTTTCCTCTCCAAGATGCACCAACACTCCACTCTGTCCTTTCAGACTGCGCGGTAAAATCCTGACATTCACTCCCATTTCCAAGAAGCCCTGAAATCTTCCACCTGTAACCTGCAGTGATCCCAAACTGAGAACAATCATAGCTTGCAAAGGGATTACTTACGCCATTCTTTGCTGCCAGCAGCAGGTACTTCAGACCTCTCTTTTCCTGAGGTTGCAGCCCTTTCATGTAGAAAACTCCAAGATAAGCCTGTGCCTGCAACAAAACCATATCATACAAATCAGCCAGGATTCTCCTCATTAATTGCTCCAGTTCTTTTACTGATTCTGCAAGTTGTTCAAAAGTTACTGGTGCAATATGGGTGTGCAAAGCACCTCACTTGCTGCGGAGCCTGTTGAGAGAAGAGGGGCTGTCCTAGAAAAAAAAATCAGTCTGACATGCTAAATATGCAAAATCCCATTTGATCTATAGAACTCCACTATATGTACAGTAACATCACCATACTAATAGCATAAGACCCAGAATATCGTTTTTGAACTGCACTGTGGAACACAGAGCCAGAGAATGGCTCCTACTCGTGAGCTGTCCGTAAGATACAGCAGATGCACTTCCTGGAACAGTGTGCTACATGAGATACAGTCACTGCCAGAACGACCGGCGTTTGCAACACAAGATGGCACATGCCTAAATGCATCTCCTGAAGAGTGGGAAAGGAGGGCAGGGTACACAGATCCATGTGGTGAATCATCTTGAAAAGTCACAGATACAAAATGAGAATCTGTTCTTCCTTCAAGCATCTCATGGAAGTTCCTCCACCAAAGCAAGCTGTACTCTCGGAACTGAGAGGAGATGAAACGCAGAGCTACATTTTCAACTGCAGGTCAGTTTTCCTAAGCCAATGTCTGGTTTAGGCGTCTAATCTAAGAGCAACATCAAAAAGCCCAACAGCAAAACAGACACCAACACTGTAGACACAGTGGGTACCTAGCTGCCACCCATATGCAGGCAGGGCTGTCTCACATACACTGACATGAGTATAAATATGTAGGAAGAATTTTTCTTCTGGTCCCACAGATGCTGCTTTCCAGGATGTCTTGTGGTTCAAATCCATTGTCAGGGTTCTCTGCTGGCTCTCTCCTAAGAAATCCCATGCTGCAGACACTAACCTCTGTAATCCCGGCCATTGCTGCTTGCTCCAGGAAAGTCACTGCCTTCTGATGCCTGTCCCACTCATTTTCAGGTCTGTGGCATAAGAGGTACCTAGCGTAGTGGTACTGTGCCATGGGGTGACAGCTGCTAGCTGCGTGGTAGTAATAAAATGCTGCCTGGAAAAAGAGAAACACACTTGCGTGATTCAGGTAACACGTGCCCTCAAACATGACATGACTCCCCTCTGGCCAGGACAAGCTTAACCTCTCTGTCTAGATCTATCATAAGCTGCACACGCTTACTCCAGCAGCTCTCCCACATCTCCCCGCTGAAGAACATGAGATTGTTTAAGCGAGACAGTGGACTGCGACTATACGAGAGCCCTCGAACCACCCTGCCTTCTCTAGTCAAAACTCCCTGCGTTGAAGGGGGTGGCACTGGGCCAACAATACCAAAGCTTACTCTGTGCCAACGGGGATCTGCACAACTACTCGAAACAAGCCGCCTTTGCGGATCTTTCCAGCTACAGAAGATGCTGACTACGGCCAGCACGCACTAGATGGCAGGCTGTAGTTAAGGTAACCAAACTGGATGGCTCAAGATGTAAAGAGGCCCTCGGATGTGCAGCGGTGTTTTAAATACAGTAACATGACAGGTTTCTCCTTGGTACTCTCCTGGGTGCTACTGGCACAGCCTGTGTACCTACGAGAAGACCTCAGAAGCTATGAGAAAGAGGATTTCAGGGGCACATATCTGAGAGGATCTATGACACTGAACTGCAAACCTGGTTTTTATTATTTCCAGCATTTTCTAACAAGATTTCAGAGGCTATCACACCCATGCAAAAGGAGAAAAGCGCCTGTGCACCCAACAAAGACCACTCTCCTGGTCCGTGCTGCACATATAAAACCCTACAAGCCGTGGATACCTTTTCCAAGTCTTTTTCCGTGCCTCTGCCATGCTCATAACACAGACCCACGTTGAACTGGGCTTTGCTGTAGCCTCGATCTGCTGCCAGTTTGAAGCAGGTATAGGCTATCCTGTAATGGCCCGCTCTCATACTTTCAATCCCTGAGAACACAATATAAAAACAGGGGAAAAGAGAATAGGCAGAATGCAGCCTCAAATGCAGCAACCTCCCCCACAGTTTCCACAGGAAAAATGGAAACGCTGCGTTTTAGGAATTTTTCTAGTTTCATTGCAAAGGAGGATGACGGGCTAACACAACGTATGGTTCGTGCACAAGCGGCTCACTTTCTTAGCGCTGCAACTAGTGGTGTATATAGGGCAAGGATTTTTTTCTTAGATCATTGCATCTTCCTTCAGCTCTTCTTAGAGTTGCAATTCTGCAATTGCTTTTTCAGCTTGCCAGGAAGACTGAGATCTCAGACAATGAAAAAGCATATGAGGATATGACAGCCTGTGTTGCAAAAAAGACAGAGATGGCTTAATTTCCAACTACAGATGTCAGGACAACAGTGCAGGCTTCAACCAAGTCTGGATTTAAATATGCTGATATAAATCAGGTGGCAGGATGGGACAAAGGGCAATAAATCTCTCAAAGCACAGCTGAAATTGCTGAAAGGAGGCTTCAGTTTGGGTACATGCCATCTCTGCCTTCACACAAGACCTGCAACAATTTGGAGGTCCTTCAAAAAGAGAAATGTGTGGTTTAAGGACAAAACAAACCCAAGTCCACATTACCGAGGATATTCAACGCAATGGAAATGTCAATCCGGAAAATCTGCTGCAACTGGAAAGCAGCTTCCTCTAAACGCCCTCGCTGAGCTGGGTCACCCTGCCGAGTTAAAGAAGAAAGCTATTAAGACAGCAAAACCGTACAAAACCTATAAGAGATTCTTTCTTGGAAACTGAGTGGTGAGACGCATTTGCACTGTACTATAGTTATCAAGAGGGTGATGTAATCTGGTGTCATGTGTCCACAGAAAAATCTCCCCGTGCTACAAAGCCATCTAGTTAGGGAAGCTGTACAGACATTGCTCGCCTCCCCTCTAGCCAGGGAGCTTGGTGTAGCCTCTCAGACATCATCAGACCTTTCAGAATTTAGCAAATACCTGATACCACTCATAACTCCCCCCTTCAAAAGTAACGTTAGCCCTTGTTCACCCTCCCACATCATGTTAACAGCACTGTCTCTGCCAAACATGCACTGACATATTTGTATCAGCTTTACACAATTCAAGCTGAGCCCACACCGTCAGTTTACAGAACACGGCATGCTCCTAATAAAATTCTGCACAGCGGAGACAACGTCTTTCCTTCCTCAGTAATGAACAGTATTTTTTACTTCACCACAGCTCTGGGAGGTGGGAGGCGGATTTAGCCTGCCCTGCAGCTTTAGCTTCCCAGCCTGCGTACAAATTTAGTGCCATCGAGTGGCAGCAGTGCACACTGCACACGAGCCGAGATGCCTCCCCGCTCAGGGAAGTCATGCAGCAAAAACGCCCCTTGCCACCCAACAGCTTTACTGCTTAGCCAGCACTCAGAGCTGCTCACAAGAGGACGAGCCATGGACCGACTCGTTTCCTCTCCTGAGAGCCTCCTGAGACCTGCCCCACCACCTCCAAACGAGCTAGGGACTCTTCCTACGGGCTCTGCAGAAAGTGGCACCTCCCAGGATGGGGAGCTCAATGCTCATCCCCTTGGCAGATCAAGCTGGTGGGGGAGCAGAGGTCACTTCCATGTCACAGAGAGGATCCCACTCTGTTAAATACTGAATTTACCTCCACTCTGTTCACAGTGCCCTTGAGGAATTGCTCAGCTGACTGATTTTTAAAATGAGGAATTGTCTGCACCTACGACTGTGAATTGCAAGGAATTAGCAGGTTTAATCACAACGAGAACAATAATATAATTTACGGCCTTGTGACTCTCATGCTGATGCACCCTCTTCAAGCCCAAAGTGTCTTCCTCTCTATAACAGACAAGAGCCAGTCCTGATTTGCAGCTTTAGGAGGAGTGATACCACCTTCTCCAGTCATGGGTTGTCTGGGAAAAACCAAAATAGCAACAGCACGTAATCACCTAGTGAAAGATTGCATCAAAATGCAAACACACAAGAAAGACTAGGGCTACTGGATAGGTTTTTTTGTTTGTTTTGAGGGGTTTTTTTGTGTTTTTCTGCCAGTGCTTCTCTACTAGCACCCTTGTTACACGGAACACCTTAAAGGACGGGTGGTTTGTAGTTTCTGGAACTTTGCCCTGGCTAAAGCAGAGGGGAGCATTTTGCATTTCTTTTTCTCCTGCCTTCCAGCTGTGCAGGGCAGAAAATGGTTTTGGGTGCGAGTGGATCGCTCAGGCTGTGCTTGGGGTCACACCGAGATGTCTTCCTGCAGGGAAGAGGCCTCAGGTGCAGAGGGAGAGTGTGAAAAATGAAAGCATACCTTTGCACTGTGGAGAACTGGCCCCAAGCTGGAGCTCTCAGGGATTTGGAACTCCCCTATATTTAAAAAAAAAAAAAAAAAGCAAGGTTAAGCAATGCTGTATATTTGCCTCTTCCTCCTCTACTCATCTTCTCTACTCCACAACTCTTTCCTAGAGGACTAATCGCCCACCCAGTCAGGGACATTAAGAACAGAAGGAACCCCGACCAACCCAACCTTTGTGTCAAAAGCAACCAAGAGCCACAAGAATACAGTCCTGTAATCCGCAGCTGGCTAACACACCTCCTCCAGAAAGGCCCCCAGTCCTGATCTGAAGACACCAAAAGCTAGAGAATCTCCCGCTTCTTCTCAAAGTTTGTTCCAGCAACTTGTTATCGACACTTTAAATCTCTGTGCTTCATTTCAAATTAAAATACATCTAATTTCTGTTCTCAGGCACTGGCTCTTTCAGGCTTTTTTCCTCTTTACTAAAAAGCCCATTCTCCTTTCGAAAGTCCTGATACGACTAATCAACCCCTCTTGATTCTTGTCTGTGATTCTAAACAGACCGCGCTGTTCATGTCTTTCAACTGAAGTACTTTTCTGCCCGAGTTGATTAATTTTATGACTTTTTGCCACTATTCCTGAATTTTCAACATTGTTATTGAAGTGCAGACCCTCTCACCACTGTCACAGGAAGGGTAAAATTACCTCTTTATTCGAATTCATAACTGCCTAGTTTGCATGTATCAGAACTGTGCTCCAATTCCCATTGCCCAGGGCATCACACTGAGATCTCACGCTTAGCTCCTTTTTGCAGATAATTTCTTTCCAGGGTACGGTTCTGCTTCTGCAAGGGGATGATCAGACGTGCTATTCTGGCTGCATCAGATGCAGGCTTAGGTTATCACCCCAGAGTACCCCACTTACTCATCGCTGCTGCTATCCGACCAGTTTCAATCAGAATTATCTAACAAAAACATCTACAGCAAAAGCTAAGCCACCTTGCTCTTAACAGAATTGTGCTGGAAGTGATTACATAGGCATTTACGCCAGCTACTCTAAGAGGACGGTGACCTCCGGCAAAGAGGATGAACAAGAGAGGGCTGACTGAGGCCAATTATTTTTAACCTGAATTGCCACAAGCAGCTGGATCCCACCGGGCACCTAACACCGGGCACTGAAGCCTGGATGACTTCAAGCCAGTGCTGCTGATACAAGAAGTAGCCGTGCCCTCCCTGTGTGTCCCTGTCCCCCTCTCCTAGCTGTGTGGTTGCAGAGCAGGGAGCTAATCTGAGTGAAAATTTTGGGAGGCAAATTCCTTGATTCTGGGCACTATGTGGCTACACAAGTGGCAGAAATGAGTGTGCAACAGGCAGGATTGCTTCTCGCAGTGCCTGCACCGTCTTACATTGCACATGAAGCCGTGGCCTGTGTTCCAGCTGCAGCCTCATTATTCCCAGGTAAACAATTCCCCTCTGGCTGTATTAAAATGTATTTTATCTGAACAAGCCCCACTCACCCAACAAGCAAGATCGCTATGGCAAACACAATTTCTATTCATTATTCCATCAAAAGTAATATAATCTGTGAATTTATTAGTTGTGCTTTACATTTATTTTCAGATCAGGCATAAAATTATCTGATCTTTCTCACCGTAAGACTCTATCTCTTGCTCAGGTATCTCCCTCATGATGTAATTTTTTTTTTTTGCCATACATACAACAGCAATTCTCATGAAAAAAAAATTGCCTGCATTAAAATTTCTCCCAACTATTTGTTTAAACAACATTTGTTTTGTAATTTGGACAAACGATTACCCCATGAAAAATAAACAGAAACTAATTCTGAATTTTATCAGCTTGCAAAACTGTCTCATGCCCCTCTCCCCCTGGAAATCCCTCCTCACCCAAATCCCAGTAATCTCCCTGGATTAGAGTTACCACTCCCGGAGAACATAAGGTGATTCAGAGGAGAACACACGGACCGACCGATCCTGACACCCACTCCTGTCTCCTGAAGGACTAGATTAATGAATTCTCTCGGAACTCACCTTTGAGGCTGGGCAAGCCTCAAATCAAAATTCTTCAGGGATATCGTAATCTTTAAGACTCACCTGTTTCAGAGCAGCTGCCTCAATACCAGGCACACAATCTAAACACAATGCTTAGGCTGAAGCATAGGAGAAATAAAAGCAGCCCCTGTCAGCAAAGAGTCCCATCCCACTTCAGCAGAATGAAATGACCAGCTTAGATTAACCTTCAACCTGACGTTAGTTAAATCAAGTTCACCCCAACTGTTTGTTTCTTATTTCCCAAAGAATGGTCAAGCTTCAGCAGAACTTCACAGGAACTGGACTTTGAACAAATTCATTCTATACTGCACACACAGAACCATGTTAAATTATTCTTAAGGTTGTACGTTCAAAGCACGTGAAAGCTGGGAATACCACAGTTGGAATTTTCTGTGCAACTTTATTTCTACTTCTTCAAACATGTGCTATGATGTAACATGACTATGCATCCTTTTTTCCATGCAATCTTGCAGCTTTCAGCGTACTGGATGCCCAACACTCACATATTCAGCAGCTAATAAATATTTTGTATTTCCCTGTTGTTCATCCTGTACTAATCAAATGTTGCTCAAAGTCAGCTCCAAATGAAGAATTAATAATCTTCTCCTAGACAGCCTAGATTGCTCATCCCAAAACATCCAAACGCTTCACAAGAATGAAGTCACAACAAGAGCTGGACAAAATCCAGGATTTCTGCCTCATGGAAAATTTTACTGTTTCCAATTGGTTTCATTGTGCTTTGAAATGAAAACACACTTTTGAAATGTCTGTAATCTCAGAATTGAAATAACGAATTTTACAGTTCTGCCAGGGGTAAAATACAACTCCCCAGGGCAGCATTCAGCTGCTCTAACACTGAGACTGGCTGTAATCACCTGCTTGTATGTGCCTGTAACTTCCAGCAAAAAAGCTTTGAGTGAGGCACGAACTGCATGAAAAAAATAGGATGTAATCATGCCGCTGAGGACTTTGCTGATAGTAATATGCAGAATGCCATTTATAGCAACTTTTAAATTAATTTCCTAAAGTTTTCTTTTTAAACACACTAAAAGTAATAGATTCTATCATATTGTGTTATGTTAAAACTGGAATGGCTCATCTGCAAAGCTGGGATGTTTGGATCCACCACAAAAATCTTTGCCACTCGAGGTAATGAAGTAGCTGACGGCAATAGCAGGCTGTCACTGTACACGTAGCCCAGCATGAGCAAGTCTGGAAATTAACTGAAACACTGAAAGAAAGGGCGAGGACGTGGAATTCTCCTTTGCCATTGCTGGCAACAGCAAACTGGAGAAGTGAAGGTACATTCTGCTCTGCTCCAGGTTCTGGAGGTCTGTTCTCTAATGGCAAGGCTCTGCTACCAGCTTCCCCTGCATCATCTGCCAGGCATCTGTCCTTCCCTTCCTTCTGCTCTCCCCAGCTTCTTGCTGCATTCTGATTTAGCCAGCCTCATTCTCTTTCGGCAGCTAAACACCAGAAAAAAATAAATCCTAAACCTTAGGCAACTTTTCCTGTAGAAAGCAAAACACGCTTTGAGAGAAAGGCATCACCAAGCATCACTTTAAAACTTCCCATGGAAAGATTTACAGGACTTCTCCTCACATTACAAAACTATGCATTTTTTTCAGCTCTCCAGTGAAAATTACTGAATCTCTTCACCCTGACTTTCCTCAATGAATTCCCACAAAATGGATGCACAGCATAATGTGAGAATGTAACCTGAGGACTTACGTATTGAGGAAAATCAAATTATTTCTGACATATATTATCTCTGACAACTGACAGTTGTAGATGCCTGGGCAGAAAGTGTAAGGAATAGGGATTATAAAGTCATGCTTCTCCTGGCAGAACTTTCCAGCAATCAGTTGTTCTGTGATCTTCTGAGCAGGAGGTTTCGGCTGGACCAATTAAGTTTAATTTGAATGTGTAATTTTACCTAATCACTTCTTGGAACCCATTTATACTTCTGGCCTGTAGCAATGAGTTCCACAATTTACCTGTGCCCTGACCAAACATGTACTCCCTTTTGCTTTTTTTCAAACTTGCTACCTGAGCATTTCTGTACTGCCTATTAATATGTGTATCATGAAAAATATTGTCCCTATTCACCTTCCCTCAACACTTTAAGTTTCACAGAGCACTAGCACACCCTCTGCCACTCCTTTTTTAAGCTGAAGAGTCAGTCGCTGTTTGCATGTAATTGCCTCCTTGTCATCCTTTTCTGTGCCATTTTTGTTACTGTTTTTAAGGCAGAGTGTCTTTTCCTTAAGCGTTCGAGATGTGGCTGCATCACAGACTTACACAAATCTACGATACTGTCTTGTCCTCAGTTCCTTCCTTTACAATAATTAACATTTAATTGGCCTCACTGCTGCTGAGCACTGACTTAACCTTATCAAAAACATATCCGTGGTGACTTTAAATGTTCCCTCTGCAACATAATTATTAATTTGACACTCCTCATTCTGTATGTGTATTTACAGCTATGTTCCCCTGCGTATACTAATTTAACCTACCTTGGGATTACCCTGGTTTTAGTTCTTGTGCAATCTTTTGCTGTGACTTTCACAGCTGACTGTCCTGAATAATTTTGTACCATTTGCTGCTTCTGTCACCTCACTTGTCTCCTCTTTTTTCCAAATCACTGCTGACTCTGCTGAACAGAACAGGTTTCAACAAACAACTTAGGGGAATCCACCAGTAGCAGCTCCTCATTCTGAAAACTATTTCTTGTATTTTAAGGAGTTACTAGCCCAAGAGTAGCCCCTCCATCTTCCTTCACATCAGCTTTATTTCTCCAGATAGTTTTGGTTTAGGTCCTGGCTGCAAGATTTTCAGAAAGTTACAAGCTGGATAATCTTGCTCCACATGCCTGTTGACTTCTCCAAAGAACTCTTAATAGATTTACAGCTCTCATAAGTCTCTGCAATGGAGCGAGCTGGCCTGAGAAACAGCTTCCTAAATCCTTCCAAGACCTTTGATTCTTTGATATAGCGCACTCATCCAGGTATCTAACATCTCTATTCTGTAACACAGTTTCTATCAACTTACAATTACATTTTTTTGCAGTTCTGCGGCTCAAACAACCCCACTCCCCTATTTAAAAGCCAGTGTCCAATTTGTCAGTGTTCATTCTTCTGGTCATACAGCAGATTTAAGCACTGGATTACATATCATCATCAGAGGCTCAACGATTTCATAGCTTCTGAAGAACATCCAAACAAAGAGCATGTGGCCTTAGTGACTTGTCACTGTTCAATTTATCAGTTTGCCTAAAAGCTCTTCCTATTGACTCTCAGTAGGAAACTATTTGTCAGACACAGATACACGTTCACTCCTGAATGTTCAGCTGTGCCAACTGAAGGCATCACTGTCTCCACTTATTCCCCACCACATCTCCCAGAGGTCCATGTCCAGTAATCTGCCAGCAAGGCAGTGTGTTTGAGTGCTTCTTAACACGCTCCAGGCAAAAGCAGATGGGTTAAACAGTCTAATTGGCAGTTTAGGTAAATTAACCTGGCTGTTTTCCTGGAGCTAATTAGGAGACATGGAAACAAAATGCTCCATTTGCCAACTGATGGGAATGGTAACCTCTGGCAGGAGATGGGTTCGATAAGCAGTGATGGGCAGTAGCTTAAATCAGCACAGAAGAAAGCCAAAAATCTGGAAAGAAGCAAAGAATGGGGCACCCCTCTGACCTTTTCTGCAACACCTCATACCACCTAGTCAGCACCTGTGGGATGGCTTTTTTATGTGCCTCTTCTACACCATGATCATGTTGTCCTCCTTTCTACCTGCTCCAGGCTTCTTGAACAATTTTCCTAAAGCCATTATTAGTGTTTATACATCTAGTGAGTAGCCCTATTGTAGGCCTCCTCTGATTGTCCTTGATATGACTTTAAATTTAACATGTTAAGACATGCTTTCCTGGATGAGACTTCAATTTTTTGAAGTATATCTTCCTATTTTTATAAAACTCATTTTAGTAAGAATATCTTTGATACCTCCTTTCACTGTCTTATCTACAGCGTAAGCGCTTGGAAATACATCCTCATCTTCCAGAAAGAATTCCTTTAGTTTCACACCATGTACACAAGTCTCCCAGATCAATGGCGCACTATTCGCCTGAATGCTTCTGACTGCAAACAGCTGTCCACAATAAAAGAACAGAAACGGGATGCTGCAATGAAGTCGCTAAGGCAGACCAGTATTGGTAAAGCTGATGTCACCTGCATGGTTACAGCGCAGGCTCCTCCCTGCCTTCGAGAGCTTTTTTCCTCCTGTCTCTGGACTCCTGATTCATCACTGAAGTTCTGTCTTTCTACTCTAACCTGTCTCCTCAAGTGTCAATAAATTGCTATACACTTCTTGGCTCCTAGCTTTGTCTTGGGGAAACTCAGAGACTCACAAGTCCTTCTGCCACAAGTATTCCACCCCGCAGCACATTGCACATACCCACTTCTGCCCAGGGCTGGCTCTCTCCTTGCCCCGAGGGGATGCTTGAGGATGAATTCTCTGGTGCAACCTCTGGATTTCCTTTCTGCAGGAAGCAGGACCCCAGCTGTGCACTGGGACAGCTGGCTGAGGCTTCGGTCACCACTGAAACACAGAGTGCGAAACACTTCCCGTTAGCTGTGCAGGGTCTGCTTTACGAGACAACACTGAACTGTGTATCTACCCAGACTCCTTCTCTGCCCTGACTACAAAGCCAAGCAGGAGGAAAGTTCATGGAGCAGAGTCCAGAACAGAAAACAAAGGTAAGGGCATGCGGGACGCAAAGTGGGATTGCACCAAATTGTTAAGAAACGGCAAGATTCCCCTGACAGATCCCAGCCCTTGCTCTCCCCAGAGAGCTCAAAAGCTGGTAGTCAGCTTCTCACAACAGCTCTATTTCAGTCTTAGTTAACATACCACGAGGCAGAAATCCTGTCCGACAGCTGGGCCCTCTCACAGCCCCTTCTCACAAGCCAAAGCCGCTAACCTGTCTGCTGAGAGGGCAACGAAGAAAGCCAGAGAGACCTGTGCTCTCTCCTGGTGTCCGGCAGCGATCTCAGCCACGAGATCTGTCTGACCAACTGCAGAAGAAGCGCACCGAGTGCTCCCTGAAGAAAAGCAGACACAAGTCAAGGAAAACAGCCCTACTCCCTCTTTTTGTCCCATTTCCATTCGGCAGCTTGGCCACAGCTCCGTTTTGGGGGGGGGGGGGGGAGCCCTCCCACCACGGCCCCCTCCCTGGGGGGCCTCCCACAGCTCCCATCCCCTTTCACACCCCCAAGTCCTTCTGGCGACATCCCTCCCGGGCAGGGGCACCCGGTCCTGCCTGCTGCCTCTCACCCAGGTGACTGCCTCCAGCACGGAGTAGCGGGGCACCAGGCCGGGCAGGGGCTGCTGCCTTCCTCCTCTCTCCCGGCCATCCCGGGGCCGTCCATCCTGACAGCCGGGTGCTCTAAAACAACCAGAAAACACCAACAACCGTGAAGCCAGAAATCAGCCCTCACACGCCCCCACACCGCCCCCCGCCCAGCAGCGCCCTGAGGGCAGGGGGACACCCTTCTCTCTCTGCAGCCCAGCACCACGACCCGGCGGGTCTGGCCCCGGGCCGGGCCGCACTCACCGCTCGGGGCTGGGGCCGCGGCCGTCGGGCGGCTCGGCGGCGGGGCCTGCGGCGCAGGCGGGGCGGGCGGGGGGCGGCCAGCAGCGGCCCAGGCCGCGGCCCAGCAGCAGCCGCCACATCCCGCCCGCGGGACCATAGAGAGGGCGCGTTGCCGAGCGACGGCGGCCTGGGCCATAGAGAAGGCAGAGCGGATGAGGAGATCGGCTAATCCCGGCGGGCCTCCCGCGGGGTGGCGGCGGCCCCTACACCGGGTTACGGGGGAGAGGGCAACCCGTACGGGCAAAGCGCCGAGGAGCGTTTTCAGGCGGCCTGAGCCCACCAGGCGTGTAGGGATAGAGCGGCGCTATACCACAGAGAGGAACTAGAGCGGCGCCCGGCCCGCCTCCCGGCGGAGCGCGGGAACGGCGCGGCGGCCTCTGCGCCCGGGGCCGGGCTGGGCCGTGCGGCCGGGGCGGGCCGGGCCGGGGCTGAGGGGGCCGGGCCGCCCTCGGGGTCCCCTTGTAGGTGCAGCGGGTTCCCTGAAGGCTCGGGAGGGGGTCCCTTGTAGGTGTGGGTGTCCGGGGGAGGATGCCCTGTAGCTGGAGGGGATAAATCCCCCTTGGAAAGCAGGAGGGGCAGCCGGTCGTGCTGCAGGTCTGTGAGGAGTCCCTGAGCCCAGCCCTGGAGGCGAGGACCCACAGTGTAGGAACAAATCGGTAGTGGGAAGTGCTAAAGTGTACCCGAGCCTGGGATTGCCTAATAAATGGTGCCTTTGCCTGGCCCCGAATGGCGTGTGACAGCAGGGAGATGGATGCGTGGTTGCGTTGCAATTGGGTTACACAAGAAATTGCATATTGCAAAGTACCTTTCTTAGAGCAAAAATGTAATTTCAGGTGTGGTCAGAAACTTGGTTAATCTTCCTGTAATCAGTGGTGTGATGAACTATATTTGGGAAATGGGTATAAATGCGAAGCATTTGTGAATGGAAACATGTAAAAACTGCACTAAGGTGCAGTTATGGTTTGGGTTGTGTGTCAACCTGCATCCACGTTTTGTCAGCAGCGAGCCTGATTTTGTGATGGATAGTGCTCACAGAGGCCTTCCCGGGCTCATATCTGCTGTACCTCCGTGTTTGTTTCACTGGCGTTGCAACAGGAGATGGCAGAGTTCCCAACCGAGAGTGCGGCATGCCGGTGTGAGGAAAAGATACGCTTTATATTCTCCTTACCCGAGTGGTTTCCTTCAGAAGTATGAATATTGTCGCCCCTGTGCTCGTTCCAGCTGAACAGCGTACTTTCTTGTTTACTTCTTCGTTCCATAGGCACAGAAATTCTTGGTCATTCTGGCAGTTTGTCTCTCTCTTTCCAGAATATGGTGTTCTCTTTGCTGGTAATTCCTGTTATGAACTCGTAGTTCTTGTTCGGTATTATCTGTGTTTTATGCTCAGCTGGCTGCAAGTTTAGCTCCAAGTGTGGCTTTCCAGGAGATACGTAATTGCTCTCTTTCATCAGCCTCAATGCTTGCTTTAAACTACCAAATTTCTTTTGGTTTTCTATAGCTTTTTTTTTTTTTTTTGTACTGTCATATGGGACACAAATCCTTTATCCTTTTCACCTCAGATTTGGCTTAATACCTTAATTACAAAGTCATTTAGTTGTCTGTTTTAGCAAATGTGTCTGTAATTGTCTCATGTTAGTAGACTGATATTTCCTAAGCTACTACAGTTTGTTTGGGGATGAAAATTACATGCAAAATAGAAATATCAGCATCTCCACTCTATAATCTTGCCTTAATTTTCTCGCTCATCAAGTTGATATCAGTAATTAATGCTCCAAAAACTTAAACTGCATTTGTTGCTATTGGTTCATCCAGGATCTTCTCAGCTAATCACTGTATTTTTCATGCCTTTGGTTCTAGTTTCCTTTCAAGTCCCCAGCCGTTTGGTGTGCGATACAGTCTGTCTTTTCTGCAAGTGGCAAGTCAATAGCAGAGCTAATCTGGTTTGATTCATATCGTGAGGATGCCACAGGAGTTGGAAAACATCCATTGTGCAGTTGCTGTGCGTTTGTGTCTTTTACTCTGGAGAGGGAAAATAGCTGAATGAAGATGAGATGAGAGGGAGGTTCTGAGAGGTGGGGAAGGGGACTGTCCAGAGCAAGAACAAAGTTGATGTAGCAAAGATCAGAGACGTGGATGAAGGAGTAAATGTTGTAGAGAGAAATGACTCGAGCTATGCGGGCAGGAGGACAGCACGTTCTGCGCCAGGGCTGCTTCTTGTGTCTGTCCAGCTCAGCTAGTTTGTGTCCTTGCAGCTTGCAGTCAGAGCGTGGAAAGGACATTGAGAAGGAAGAGGCGAGAAGCCATAAGGAATTGCTGCACGTGCAGAGCGTCTTGCTTCAGCTTTTCTGAGTGTCGGTGGTGATACTTGGGTTCTGTGCACCCAAGGGTGCTGAGGGAAGTGGCCGATGTCATTGCAGGGACACTTTGAAAGGTCACAGTAATCCGGAGCAGATTCTGGTAACTGAAAAAGGGCAAGCATCATACACTCGTTCAAGAAGGGCAGGAAGAAGGATTGGGCAATTCTAAACCACTCTACTTTGCCTGGGTCTCTGGGAGGTGATGGCACACCTTCTCCTGGAAACTTTTAAGCATGTGGAGGACAAGAAGGTGATTGAGAACAGCCAGTGTGGATATGACAAGGGCAATCAACCTGATTGCCTTCTGCGGTGAGACTGGCTCAGAGAACAAGGGGAGAGCAGTGGGTGTTGTTTACCTTGACTTTAGCAAGGCCTTTGACGTGGTCTCCTGTAGTGTCATCTCACCAAACTGGTGAGGTATGGATTGGGTACTATAAATTGGATGGAAAATTGCCTGGATTGTTGGGCTCAGATGATGGTGATCAGTGGGCTAGCACACAGAGCGTAAAAGAGGAGGCTGAGAAAACTGTATTTGTTATCACACAATAATGTTAGGAAAATAAACACTTTGCTCCTCAGGGAAATAAATACTGTGCTCCTGAAAAAACATGTTTATTTTGGTGGAAAGAGGAAACCAAACTGTTTGTAGAAAGCAAGTTAAAAACAAACATTGAAGTTCTAGGAGGTTATACGCATTCTGAGGTCTTTTAAAAACCTTGTAATTGAAAGCACTCTTTTATTCACTGGTTTAAGTGCTCATTAATGCCAGTCTCCCCTTAAAGTCCAGACAAAATCAATGTATCTCCAAGTTCTTGATTACTTCTTTGAGGGTCATTTGCCACTGGAACTTCATTCCTTGGGTGCTGGAGCTGTTTCCTCTTGTCTCATAGTGGTCTTCTGGTAACTTAGGTTTTCACCTTTGTTTTTCTTTTTCTGCATCTTGAGCAAAGTAACTTGGTGGAATGTAGAAGCTTTTACACACAACAGGGTTTTTTCTAAACCCAGGAATTTATGGCTAAAACCCCACCTTAGGATTTTGACCAAGTGTACTTGAAACATTGTAATTACAGATGATCTAGTTTCACAGCTCACAGACAAAGAAAATGTGTTGGTTTTACTTTATTAGATTTCTTATAATATGTTCATACAAAACCAAATGTGCATGTACATACTCTGTCAATACTGCCAATGGTATTTATTTTTATAAATTTTTTCCACTAAGTCACTGTGTTGTTAGACATTGGATGCAGGATCAATGCTAAAGATGGGAAGGCTAAATTTCAAAGGAAAGCAATCTCATCTTTATCTTAATAAGGGGCATTTTTGAGGAAGTCTTAATTAATCATAGGCCTAAAATCTCTCTTAATGCAGTCATATTTTTCTAACAAGAAAATAGGAAAGGGAAGGTATTTGGGCATAAGCTGTAGCTCGCGCTGCCATTTCACTCTTCCCTGACTGCTGCAAAGCCCCTCAGTCAGTCATTGTAATCCAGAGCTGGAACTGGGAGCGCGTTTTGGGGACATATCGTGTTGCTTTGCGATGAACTTGGAGGCCCTGGGAGAATCTCTTGGTGTTGACAGCCCCTGACAGTAAATGTCACATGGATTCGGAGGGAGCTCAGAGCCTTCTGGTGACTGCTATGAGAAGAGACACGGTGACAGAAAACCTGATTGATGAGCCATGCCACAAGTAGAGGGAGCGCTGTGTGGTGATTGCCTGTAATTGAATGGTCCACACAAGTTATTTCTGGGTTTCCTATGAACAGTGACATAAAATCCCGAAGTGTTTTCACAGGGGAGGCCTGCAGATTTTAACCCTGGTACTCGGCAACTCCCTGTTAACGCAGCGTTAACAGACTTTAAAACTTAACGGGCTGTTTTAGCTTCATGCCCGGCATAATAATTAAACAAACGTCAACAACCGGAGATGGTCAGTCTTACAATTATCTTTAGAAACGTTCCTCTGTCAGCTTCTGCCTCCTCTTTTTAGTGCTTTCCACTCGTGGCTCGGCTCTGTGATCTGACAAAGCGGAGACCTTGATTATCAAGGTTCTTCCCGATTCTGAGGATGCGCTCCTCTGACATGGGCTTGTCGCAGCCATGTTAAGCGCAGCGGTGATGCTCCTGGCATTAGATGGGAATGTGAGACGTTATAGCCCACTCACCCAGCAAAGCATCTGCTCACACTGACCAATTAAATTGGCTTCTCTCTCATTAAAACCCTTGTGCAGACTCTGGTATGTCACAGATCTTTAAAATCTCCATTATGAATTCCACTTTCTTCTGGGTATTTTTAGCTTATACTTGAAGAAATGATTATTGTCTCTTGCACTTAAACATATCAATTTCAGCTCCACAGACATCTCCTCTGGGCCATATTCAAAGACCTGAGCTGACTTGAACTGCTGAATCCGTAGGGAGGATTTCAACACAGCTCTAAGCGCTCGGACATTGGAAGAGGGAGAGAAATTCGAGCCCTCCCCCCTTCCCTTTGGTAAGCCAGGAGCACATCCCTTACAGATTTACTTGGTTGTGCCAATTTAATGTGATTTCTTCTGAGGGCCAGGAACCACTCAAGGAAGGCTGACAGGTTTTATCAACAGAATGGAAACTGAAGTGATAAGGTGAGAGTTATTGACCTGATAACTAACAAACAGAAAACTTCAGTGTCCCTCAAGCTAAATATTGCACTCAGCAGGTAAGTAAAAGATGGCAACAGCTGTGGTCTTGTCACTGAGTGAGAGTGTGTTTTAGTGTAGAGGAGCAGGAGGTGAACTGTGAAAACAAACACATTCGGTTTGCTACAGACTATTTCCCTCTATTACTTTTAATGAGAGCTAAACTCCAAAATGCACAATGGGACAATAATATTTTAGATAGAAGGAACTCTTTGTACAGCTCCTAAATTCTAGACACCCGGTTGCAATTAAAATGATCGCTTGCATATTATTAATAGCTCGCCAGTAGCTTGAGGCTGTTACCAGGTACGGCACCAATTGATACTAGCCCCTGCACAACTGAATGAGGAGTAGTGCTGTCCTTGAAGGAGCTGAGTTAACAACCTGAACCCACAATGCTCAAAGGAGTTTGAAAAATGAGAGAAATGTAAAAACGTGAGAGGAGCTGTGTTAAAATGTATCACTCGAGAGGCTGGCGAGCAACACGGCTGGATTGCCATAGTCAGATGTTAGTAAACGCTGCCTAAGTGGTTTTTTATGTATTTTAATTCTGAAATTGTAGTGTGGGGAGGGCAGATGGGAAAGGAAGCGAAGACCTCTAATGAATTATGATTTAGAAGTAATGGGCACAAAACGTACTGCAGGTACACCAGTCTTTTGTTCCTTCTTTTTCCCCTTACATTTTTTCCTGAAAACATGCTGGAATTGTGTATGAAACCTAGCTGCCACAATCCTCACACACCCCTTGAAATTCCTGTCTGACAGAATATGAAGGCTTCAGCAGCTGAACAAGAAGGCACGCGACAGAGCTCTTGTTCGATGTCTGTCTCCCCTTTCTGGCACCTGGCCTGCTCAGTACAATTGGGAAAGACAAATGGCAAGTGATCACTTCCTATTCAACTTCTGCACGCTAACTTTGTTTTTCAGGTGGAAGCAGTTTTGTACTTCTTACTGTGTTTGTCATTCTGCTATGTGTCTTTTACCTGTTACAGTTTGGTTTTGGGTTTTTTTTTTTTTGAGGTGAGGGTACCAGAACTGCACTTGGTACTTGAGAACCATATGTGCCGTGAATTCATACAGTGGAAAAGTCATACTTTTCTCTCCTAAGAATTCTGAACTTTTGATTTTTTTTTTTGACTGCTATTGAGCAATGAGGTGATATATTCATAGAACAAGCTATTATAACGTCAAGATGCATTTCCTAAATCGTGCAAACTAGTTCAGAGCCCATCACTCTGTGTAAAGTTAGTGTTGCTTTTCGTGGATAGCCAGATTATAGTTGTCAGGGCTGAAATTTATCTTCCACTTTATCATGAGGCTGCTCATGAGTGTCGGGAGAGCTTTAGGTTTTTGTAGTAAATATTATCCTAATTCATTTAGTTTTTATCAGAAATCTTCTTCACTATTTCACCTACTTTCCAGATCACTTCTGAACACATTGAAGACCATGGACCTTAATCCCCATGGGACTCCACTGCTGATCCTCTTCCACTGTGAAAACTCATCCTTTAGTCTTATCTTCTTTTTCCAATATTATACTATTATTTAACTCTGTGAGGTCCTTACCTGCAGTCCTTAGCTGTTTAGTTTATTTAAGAGTCTTTGATGAGGCCTTCTATGTCTGAGGTTTCTGGAAGCTTGGGGGTGAGTTGGAAACACAGGGAAAATTTCTCAGCTGGATCTCTGTTATTTACATGCTTCTGACTCCTTCAAAGAATTCCAGCAGATTTAGGAGGCTCAGATTCCTTTTACAAAAGTCATGTTTACTTTTCCTTAATTTGTTATTTTATTCATGTATTCACTAATTCTCTTCTTTACTAGAGCTTCAGCCAATATGACCAATATGGACATTAGACTTAGTGATCTGTGGTTTCTTGAATCACCACTGGATTTATTTCTAAAAACTTATTAGTTACCTTCCAGTCCTTTGATAATCACAGCAATTTTCAGCAAAAGGTTATGTACTAAGGGTATTAGCTCAAATGATTCATATTTAACATTCTGTAAAAATCTTTTATGAATATCATCTGCACCCAGTGATACCTTGTTACTCATTTTGTCTGGTTTGTAATCTACTCTTAACAACCTTAAATTAAGACAAGCCTTTTGTGAATGCCTTATAAACAAGATGCTGGTGTCAGAGTTTCTCTGAGATTCTCCAAGTGAATAGAGATTTTAAAAAAAACAGTTTGGGATTTTTTGCGATGGCATTATCTTTTCTGAGCGCTTCTTTTGTACCTGTATAGCTCACTGGCTCTTGCAAGCTTCTTGCTCTTGATGTGTTCGAGAAGGATTTATTACTTTTTTTTTTTATTTCTTTAGCAAACTGCTTCTAAACTCTTTCTTCAGTCTATAATATTGTGCTTTTACATTTAGTCTGCCAGAATTTATGTTCTTTTTAGTTTTCCTTTTTCAGACACAACTTCAGCTTTTTGCAGGATACCTTTTAACTTCAACAGCCTCCCTGATCCTGCTGTTTTATGATGCTAGCTTTTTGTTTTTCTCTCAAGTCTTTTTTGACAGGTTATATGCATTTGCTTTGAGCCTCCAATATAGAATCCTAAAATAGTCTACCTGCCATCTGAAAACATTTTACCTTTCTGACTGCCACTCTGAGCGGGTTTTTTTTGGGTTTTTTGTTTGTTTGTTTGTTTTAATAAAAATTTCCTCATTTTTTAATTCCCTTTCTCTGGAATCAAGTGCAACCACTGCATTTGCCAACAGTTCTTCATTTCAGAGTATGCAATTATGAATCAGGTAAAAGAATGAAGAGTTTTGGCCTAGCCCAGTCTCTAGGAAGCCTGGAAATATCAGCCATTAACGTTTCACTAGTGTTAATTTCACTGATTTCATTAACTGAAAACCAGGGAAGGAAGTGGCTTGCCAGTGCTGGAGATGGTGGGAATTCCTGCCCTAGAACATGAGCTTCTCTCTGCAACCTACAACAGACAAAATGACAGGTAATAGGAAAAGAAAAGCAATCTGGGCTGATTGGTCGCCACATCATTGAAGTTTGACACTAACTAGGTTGAGTGTTTTTGGGCAGAGCCCATCTACGCTGTGCTGGTGGGAACCAGAGTGAGATAGCAGAGTCACGATGACAATGTTCTCGCATTAGCAGACACAAGAATGATCCAGTATACCGAGATGTCTGGAAGCACAGTGTGTGAATGCCAGTAGTTCTTCACTGTGGTAATGCTAGAGAATGAAGAGCTTAGACTATTTCATGACTTCAGTCTGCATATAACAAAATCTTGGATGAGGTCTGACCACAAAAGGACTGAAACTGCAGATAGTAGAGGCTGGTTTACTAGCTGATTCTTTTCAGGTCTCTCCAATTCCAGACTGCTCCTTGCAGTAAGGAGTAGCTGCTTACTAACAGCTCCAAAGCTGCTCTGAAACTGGTGGGGATAAGCAGTCTTTGCCAAGCAGGTGTTGCACTTCAACATGTGACTAAAGCTTGCTTACCAGTGAAAAGCGTTTGCTCTGAGGTTGAAAGGCACTGCCACTCAGCAACTGCAAAACACGCTTAAAGCCGGGGTGAACCCACAACGCCGGTTACAGTGCGACTGCTGACTAGCATTGACTGCTTAGCAACAGCGAGAGTGATATGGATACAGATGAATTGACTGTTTTCTGAGCAAGCTGGGTAGGAACAGAAGTAATTAGCTGCAAGCTGATGAAAAGGCATGCTTAATTATTAGTATAATTATAGATATAATAGACCAGGAATTATTCAGTAAAAGTAAGAAAGCCAATATGTTACAAAGAAGGTAATCAGAATGGAAGAGAAAATGACAGCAGTGTGAATTCTTGAGAAGAAATGTAAAGAATTAAGATGATAAATCTAGAATCTTTTGGGTTCCTGCTCTCTGACATATCAACTCAATTTAACAATGGTGGCAAGGTATACAAGAGCTAACAAGGTCTGTGGCTTGTATTGTTTCTGGGTTTATGTAATGTTGATTTAACTGATTGTATGCCAGTGAAGTCGAGCTGCATTTTCATAAATCTCAGAACCTGCACAACTTCACGAGGATCTTTGTTCTCCTTCCAGCAGTACTACAGAACAACCATTTAATTTGATGGATCCTGTGGGAAGCTGAGCTATAGCTGGTTCTGATCAATATTGGTAATTGATAATAATTCTTTGATAAGGCAGCACTGCTTTCCCTTGGCACCCTGAGTAAATAATTGTGACTAAAAAGCAGTCTTGTCTATTAGTTGCCCTGCCAGTCCACTGCATCTTAAACTGTTTTCCATGCCCACTGGGGACATGGCTGGAGGTAACAGGCTGAACTGCACTAACAGTGACATTAGGAAGACGTTATTAATATAGGATGTATAATCAGTGAAATGAGTAATCTGGGGAAGATTTTAAGTACATCTCTTCCGATGTCAGAATGGACATAGGTAGTGCTGATCCTGCTTTTGTGCCAGGGATTGGACCAGATGCTAACGGCAGCAGCGGTGATCTGGTGTCTTGTATAAGAATCTGGAACTGAGAGGCCCAAGATGTATATAATTTTTTATAAAATTGTAGCAGTTTCTAAAATTATGGCAGTCAAGTGGGAGACTCTGGCACCAGCAGCTCTGATCTAGATTCTTTGAGACTGAGAGTAGTGGTGCCAGATGATTACAAATCCTTTTCCCCATTCCACTGGTTAGAAGGGAAAATCAAGATACAAAGATTTTATTGAATTACTGTTTGAGGACTAATTATTAAAATGGCTTTTGATTAATGAGTCGCAAGTCAAGCTGGTTGGGCAAATAGCATTTTGATAAGGTATTTGTAAGACAGATAGTCTTAAGATGATAAGATGGACGTATAACGCTGTAACCTTAATGATGATGTTAATGCAGAAATGATGTAAATGTGTGTGAGCAATTACTGTATGAAGTCACTGGGGTACATCAGGACAAATTGAGTACAAACTCTAATCAGCATCAGCTGAGCACAGGCATTGAACTGTAAGAAATCTCAGTTGATCACTTAGTCCATATCCTTCTTCCACAACCAAATCAGATCTGCCTAGGACGTTATTGGCATTTGCGAAACAGTTGTTTCACTTCCATTTCATAGCAGACTTTTATCTGCTACAGGACTGTTACTGCACTGATCCTGACTCTGTCAGGACTGTTACTACATCTCTCCATGGTTGTGTCTCTTTTGAGCACCTCCTGTTCTCAGTCTCTTGATTCAGGTCATGTTTTCCAGACCTCTAACCATTATTGTTATTCTTGCTGCTTAGCCTGTCAACCTTTCTTGAGGAGCAGTACCCAAAACTGGATGTGCCTCTGCACTGAGGTGTTACTGAGTACAGCAAAAGGACCTGCAAGATGTCTTGCAAGTAATTCTTCTGTTAATATATCTCTGTAGTGTTTTCTCTTTGCTCAGGGCGATAACCCCTGTTCAGCTTGTGATCTATCAGAACCTTCAGATCTTTTTACTTTTTTTCGGACTGCTTTCTGCCCAGCTGATGTCTATCCTGTATTTGTGCACTTTACTTCTGCCTAAGTAAAAACACTACGCTTTTTACAATTGAGATGACTCCTATATTTATAGACAACTTGTCCAAGTTGTCAAAAGTTTTTAATACTGCTATCCCCCATGACTTTGTAGCCACTCTTTGCAGATTTAATCTTGGCAGATTTAATAAACACACAGTCCATTCCCTCATCCAGGCTATCAATAAAATATTGAACGGGACTTATGAACAGCTGAGTAACCATTCAATTTGTCCTTTACATTTCACAGTGAACCATTGGAAACTACTCTCAGAGTGCGGATTTCAACCAGATTTATATCACGACTTCAGCCAGGATACTCCTGCAGTCGTGAATGTCGCATGGGACAATGTCAGGAGCCTTGGTGACATTCAGGTATGTGGTAACTGCTGCTTTTTCCTTATCCACAACGTCTCATCCGTCAGAGAGTGAAATTAGATTGAGTCAGCTCATTTTGCTCATGAGGAATTCATGTTGACAAGCACTCATCTACTTATTAGTTTCTATGTGCTTAGAAATCATTCAGGTTATTCTGGTGTTTTTCTTTTCCTGGGTGTTAAATCTTTTGGTATCTTATTTATTCTGTTTGACTTGTAGAAGATGACTGAGAAGGCAACAGATACAAACCTCTCACCTGGAGAAACCCTGTGCCAAATGTGAACTTCCTGTGATAAAGCACAGAGACACAAAAGGGTCTCAAGAGAGCGGTGGAAGGAACGTTTTAACAAAAAGAAATTATTTTATTTCAGTCTGAGAGATTATGATGCAAATCAGCTTAATTCAAAAAAGAGATTTCAGGCTAGCTTGAGAGAATAGTGAACAGTTTGAACTACAAGTCTGAAGAGTCGTGTAGAAATATGCTCAGGGTCATGTAAAAGAAGTTGGGAAACCTTAATTTTGGGCTGCACTGACTTCTTTGCCTATAATAGATTGGTAGTGAACATCTACGAAAATAGAAATAGAGATTAGACTAAATTTCATAACCTTTTAACCCAGAAAGCCTGGATCTCCTCAGCAAAGTGTTTTCTGAACTCTAATATATGCTCACTGTTGACATGGGCTTATTCATGGAACAGAATGACCTTTGCACAGCTCAATGAGAAGTGCGTGTGTGATAAGTTTTAGTATCTCCCGTTCAATGCGCCCGCCTGACTGTAAGTTTGATCTTACCAAAACGAGGTATTATACTTTGTCTTGTAGCACTTCTGCTGGAGTGTTTGATACTGCGTGTATAGGAAGTGTATGTATATTTATATGAACACTCCAGTATATGAGTCAAGGAAGAAAGAATATGCATTGCATTAGTATGAACGATTTGCTGTTTCTCAGAAACCTTGATTTTGCCTAAATTCAGTATTCTAAAGGACAAAAAAGTACCACCCAACAAACTCTTGTCTATGCTGTACGTTAACAAGCCTTTGGGTCTGTACCATTTCCGCCGTGCATTTTGTTATATAGAATTATCATCGTGGCCATGCCTTGAACTGTTTGGAAGATGGAAATCCCAAAATAGACACAGATGTATTCCATGTTGGCTGCAGGAATTTTGAAGTGTGAGCAGGGGCCCTATTATGACTCTTTCATCCCTTTTATTCACCATCTTCTGCGATATAGATCTCCTTCTACTTCCTGGTCCTTTAAGCTTAAGGAGCTGTAGAACTACTTGAGAAGTCATCTGTGTGTGGAAAAGTGTTCTTGCTTTCTGTTATCCTTTGGTTTTGCATGTACCCTCTGCAGGCGGGTACTCACCGCAGGGTCAGAAATGTTCTTGGTGATGAAGCGCAGACAGATGTGAATGTACTGAGGACAGGGGTGCAAAGCAACGCAGTATAGATTTTATAATGCAGAGGTGAGTCGTTTCTTAATAGTGAGGACTTTTGAGTATTACCTCTAGGTGACTTCCACTAAAAGGCAGCTGTTAACATATTACTATGAATTGGTTTGGAAAAAAAAATAATTAAAATTGTATAAGTAGATAAATTTTAAAGAGACAGAAATAATAATGACATTAAAATTGGGTGAAAGAACTGAGCTACAGTAACAATGGAACATTTTAAAAATAAATGGGTAGCTAGGAAAGGGTGTAGGGAGACATGCTGCTTGGAGATCACAGAGGCACCTCAGCTTGACAGTTTCTATGACTGCATGAAACAGAGAAACATAACCAAGCCCCCGCTCTCTCCCAGCATATTATACTGCACAGCAATCAGGTTTAGTAACACATTGCTGAGAAAAACTCCCACTATTTAGTATTCATTATAGATGGCATTTTTCAGATTGCAGCGCAGCAGTGCAAACAAGCCACACTGGAGAAAGAGTGGAGAACAGCATTTCTCCAAGCTCTGATTTATTTCTTGTTGATATTCACAAACTCCTCAAACCTATGGTAGCACCAATTTTAGGAAGGGAACGTAACTCTCAAACCACCACCATTTTCCAGCGTTCTTGCAGGAAGCCAACACAACAGGAGGCAAAACACAATTTCTGCAGTAGGACAGGCGTGTGGCTCCCTTGTGAGGCTGAAACATCTGGTAGATTTGTTTTTGAGTCGCTGTGGATCTGCAGGCCTGCCTGGGTTCTGCCAGCTGCCTGCTTTCTATTCCATTTACATTGCATTTTGTAAACCTTGTCTGCGCGAGGAGGGAGCCTGTGCCCACGGACAGGGTGCTGCTGCGCTGGGACACCCACATCTGTGAGCAAAAAGCTGCCTGGACAGACCAGTATCCTAAGCGGGACCAGTATCCTAAGTACCCTGAGGTTGACCAGCCGCTGTCACATCCAAGTGTGGGATGACACCAGCCAGTGACAGCACTCAGAGAGCTGTCCTGCCCGATGCTTGCCCTTGCAGAGCTGCATGGCCCATGCTGCATCCCATGGGAGCTGGCCCCTCTTTTTTTTGGTGTGAGACCATTTCTTCCAGGTGAGCTGGATGCCAGCCACCCAGAAAAGCAACACAGCTTTTCCATCATCCATGAATCATTAAGTCCTGTAAGCCACAAGGGTACTGAGCACTGCAGGAGAGGTGGGAGCCATGGTGTAGGGAAATGCACACGGGCTTTCACCCCAAGTTCCCCACAGCCTCCCCAGAGAGATCTGGCATGAAGAAAGGCCACGTATGACAGCTCTGCTCCATACACACTGCCTGCGTGAGTGTAGAGAGCCTGTAATAACAGAAGATCTTTCCAGTTCCCCTCCCTGAACGAGTGAGTTCTCATCATTCTGCTGACACAAGTGCATTCCTGCTTTTGAATGTGAATCCTCCTTTGGGAGTTGCTTCTCCACATTCCCTACCTGTCTTTTTCCTGGTTCTGATACAGCCTCCTTGAAGAGCCTTTTGGAAGCTTGGTGTTAGAGGTTCCTCTGCACGCCTCACCCAGCATCCAGGTCCCTGCTCCCTGCACTGCAATGGCAGAGTCCTCCCCATCCTTCCCCATCCAGCTGGAGGTCTTAGATGTCTCCTCCAAAGCCCCTCTTCTTTGAAAACACCTTGGTGGATACCTTTTCTTTTTTTTTCTCAGATGGATTCATGACAGAGTATCTTAGGAGTATTTGATTTTCCCCCACAACTACCTCACAGTAATACCTAACTTAAAAATGGGACTACTCAAAAGTGCGGGAGCTTCTTAGAAGGAAATTAAAAGCAGCTGCTATAAGGATGCAGAAGATGAGAAACTAGATAAAAACACGCTATGCGAAGCTCAGAGCAATATATCACTAAGTGAAATAATTCTACAAGGGACCAAAAAGGCAATATTCTAACAGCAGAGTGGAAGAGAATATTCAAAATCTGGGATTTTTGAGCAAATAAAGAAACTATTTAAAAAAAAAAAAAAAAAAAGGCATTAACTGAGAAGCTAAATCTGTAGGGCAGGCAAGGGAAAATTTTAAGGTGCAAACTCACTAAAGGAATAAAATACTAGTAAAAATATTTTCAAAATTGACAGAATCAGGTACTTTTCCAGAGATTTGGTCCACAGATGACCAGTCTCTAAAAAGATTACTGTAAGAGAGGAAAACTATTGTTGAAAGTTAAACTGAAGCTTTGTGTTTGCTCACTGTGGTTGAGGTAGGTTACTCTCCCGTGGGAGCGAAACTTATGAGGACAACTGTAAGGAACTGTCTCAAATTCAATGACATTAAAATACATTTTAGGACTAATTGATAAGATGAAGAGTCAGAAATTGCCAAGACCATATGGTAATCACTCCAGAGCTCTGGAGGAAAACAAATATGCGATTATGGAGCTACCATAGTGTGTAACCCGTCACTTAAATCAGTCTCCCTGCAGGACGGATGGAAGATGGTAAATGTGACAACAATCCCTGAGAAAGTCCCCAGGAGCGAAGCAAAGAACTGCAGACTGTCGCACTGGAGTCTGTACTGAGCGAGTGAGTAGAAATTACAAGAATAAAATTATTAAATGGATAAACCCCAAGGTATTAGGGAAAGTATTTTACTAGTGAGAAACCACATTTCACAAATTGTTAGAGCTCTTGAAAGGTCCTGAAGATGCGACTAGGATGACCTAGTCATAACAATGTAAGAAATGCTCTAGTGGGTCAGACCAGTGGTCCGTCTGCCTGCACTGTCCACCTGTTGTTGCTGTGACCATGAGTTTGTAAGTCTCACTCATATTCCCCTCGTTGCCTTCTCTCCAAACTGAGAAGCCCCTTTAGTGTCTCTTCCAAAGAAACAACTAGAAATCAATTTAATCTGTTTGATGGTTCTTTACAAAACTTGTAATTAAGCTGTAAAATCCCTTGCCATGGGATATTGTGGATGCTCAAAGTTTACTTGTGCTCCCGAGGTAACAGGAAAAGTTAATGGAGAGAAGTTAAAGCATAACCTGTTAAATAGTAAAACCAAGGATTGTGGCTCAAAAAGTCCCAAGACACATATTGTTGGAAAACAGAAGAATATTCCAAGGAAGCACTGCTGCCTGCCTGGTATGCTCTTAAACTCCTTCCCCAGGCGTCTGTACTGAAAACCAGATGCTGCAGTAGAGGAACTTTTGATCTGACCCAGTGCAGCCTTGTGCTTTGTTATGTTCTGTCAAAAGAAAATGAAACATAGATATGAACGTAAACACTTCTGATGGTAATGGTGAACACTGAATGCTGAACTCATCTCCCCACTATACAAGCAAACAATGAATTTTTATTTGAATGCTAATGAAGATCTCGCCACGGTGCTGCTAGGTCTCATCTAGCAATATAAAGAGAAAAGCTACATAGTGGAAATAAAGAAAGGATCTTTATAAAGGGATGAAAATGTATTGCAAATATTGATGTCATTAACCACTCACAGGTCAAAAATATACTTGAAGCTATTGATGTAACTTGAAGTAGGTAAACAAGTATGAAGAAGAACGTTTTCTTACAATTAGTGCATCTGTTACGATCTGAAAAGGAGAAATTTGTTTTTCTTGTATCCCTTTAACTCCAGGGTTTGTAATCAAAAAGCAGATCTTTTTACAGCCGTCTAATCTATTCTAGATCTCTTTTGGTTTTTGGATCAGAGCTGAGGCAAGCTTCTTTTACAAATCTGTGCTGCAGTCTACTAAAAGAGTTGTTCCTTGCCAGGAGAATATTACATACATTTCTGAGAAAAATGAACAAAGTCAGCTTGTTTGAGAGCTAACTGATGCTTACTCACAACACTGATAAGCCTGACGTTTATTGAGAAGTGCTACAATTCTCAGTCCAATGAAAAACCCCAAGAGGATGTGTTTGTGGTTTGGTTTTTTTTCTTTTTTTCAGTGATGCTTTGCATTCTATTGACTCCGGATAAGTTGGACTCTTCTAAAGTATTTTATTTAAAAAAATAATAATAATGTGGAGCCCAAATCCTCCGCTTGAGTTACATACAGATGTACTAGCCTTCCTTAGCGCGTTTGTTAGCAATTGTGGTATGCTTAATGATGCTCTACGAGTTGTCAGTGCCTTACGTGTCATTTTTCATTCCTGTAGTGTATTAAAAGCACTTACGCAAGAGTTCTTGGTGCCTTGATTGCAATTACAAAAATTAACTTGGAATAATGCCGCTTAGCACCTCCATGTAAAAGCCAAAGCTTGTAGTGAAATACCTGTTCGTCATATTAGGCAGCATTCTGGCTCTTAGCGTAGTCTTCACATGTTGGTCTGTGCTTCAGCTTTCTGTAGCATCCACAATATCTGGCCATGCAGGATTCTTCTGGAATAGGCCCTGCCTCAAATAGACTGTCAGAAGGCTTTTGAATGTTCAAGTAGATTATGTCAAGCAGTTCCCTTTTGATCATTATTATAAAGATATGTTCAAATAATTCTAAAATATTAGTGATGCAAAATTTTCATTACAGACACTGTGATAATAAGCTCCTACCATATCGTGCTCCTTATCTAGGAATCCATTATTCTGCTTTTAATTATCATTTTGACCAACTTTCAGTGTACAAAGCTGTTTCTCTGGCATTCTAAAATAGACAAGTAATCCAAATAGTGGCTAAGAATTTTCTGACAAAATTGTTTTTCAGGGAAAAAAAATTCTTATTTATCAAAACTTGAACTTTTCACAGGAACATATGTTCCAGATGTCAAGAGTTGCAAAATCCATCACTTCAGGTGGTAGTTTGTTCCCAAATCTAATCATCACTGCTGTTAAAAAATGTGTGTTTCATTTCTGGTTTGAATCACTTTCATTTTTCAGCCCTTAGTCTTTCTTCTGTCTGCTAGATTAAAAAGTGTTGGTTGATATTTTCCCCTTGTGAAAGTATTTATCGAATCGCCCCACAATTGAGCTGTTTAAGTTTGCCAGTTACCTGTTCTTCTCTACTCATATACTTTTTATGGCTCTTTTCTGCCCCCAATCTAATCTTTCAACAGCTTTAACTGTGAACACCAGAATTAGATATACTGGTGGTTTCAATGATGCTGTACCCAGAGGTTGAACGGATTCCTTATTTCTAATCACTTCTCCCTTTTTATCACGCTTTTACCTTGAGCGTTTGTGGTGAGCGCCTTGCCCATTAAGACCTCCAAAGTCATAACCATTGCACTCTGAGATAGTTTTCTGTTCTGTAGGAGCAGCCCATATTCTGTCTTGGTTCATTGACTGCCTCTTCTTGAACTTACTCCTCTTGTACCTTGCATAATATTAAGTAGAGAGCAGCCTCTCTTCTTGGGTATTCAGGATCTAATACTTCTGAAAAGCAGTCACACTGCCTTTCTATAAATTGGTGCTCTAACCTTTTTTTGCCTTTGTGCCATTAGATCGATTTATTTATGAATAATAGAGGTCCCCATGTTCAGTATTTCACCTCTCAACCTCAAGCACTCAGTCTGCTTTCTCTGGTGACTGATGGGATAACTCTGCTCATATATTTACATTCACTGCCAGACAATTTCAGTGTATAGTCTTTTCCAGTAAGAATTTTAGTCTGACTAGATTCCTTAAAACATTTTCTTTGATATATAAAAAAAAATCTTTCACTTTTATGACTTATACTCTCTTTTCTGTAGTTTATGGCCACATACTATGGTATACCATTGGTTTTGTCTCTGGGATTTACTATTTTCTGCTGTGTGAAGATCTGATTATATTACCTGGGTTTTATTTCATCTAGCTTTTCTTTTTTTTTTAAAGTTTTTACTTTATATACATGCATTTATAGTTCTTAATTTGGGGGCACCTTTGTTTAGCTTCTTAGTCCAATGTCATCTTGATGTAATACAATTTCACTTATGAACTGTTCCCATCCCTGTGGTAAGCTTTTTCTCTGAACTAGCTGGATACACAGAGTATTTGTGTTTTACCAACTCTTAGGAATCTGTTTGCCTTAGCTCATGACAGATTTCCCCCAGCTCCTACTTAATTAAACACATCATATATGTTTTCCTTGTGAAAAGTCTGATTTCACTTTTGACTTTTGATGGAGACCGTCACCTCCGGATAGTGTCTTTTTCCCCTCTGCCTAATTGGAGTTGTGTGTATAACTGGAAGGATTTCAGAGAAACTGTCAACAGTACCCTGGGGCTAAATCTTCTAGCCAGCAGTCTGACTTTGCCTTCCAAGATCCTTTGCTTGCATTTCCCTTTAAAATTTGTGACATGCAGTAGGACCTCATGCTCCTCCCCAGCACTTTCTAGCACCCACCTAGGCATCTCATAAAAGACCCCTTCGTATTCTGCCTGCAAGTCAGCAAATCTCTGTTATCACATGCACGGCTGCTGGTGTGCTCCTGGTATTTAAATTCCCATCAGCACAGTAGACCAGAAGTTCTCAATTGAAAATGTATTTTCAGCTATAGCCTTCCTGGAGTTGTCAGCTTGCTTTTCCTCAGCTGGAAGGCAGCTTCCTGCCACGTTAATACTACGCTGTGCTATGCTGCGCTAAACTATCCACTGTGAGAGGAGGCTGAACCTCCTCGAAGGCAAGAGGAGAGCAAGCAGTCTGAGTTTGGCCTAGTCCCTCATGCCCTTTTACCCTGTTTTTGTGCTTTATATTTGTTCTCTCTTTGTTCCTCCAGATTAGAAGCTCTGGCCTCAAACTGTTCTGAGTATGTGCTGAGCGAGCCGTGTGGGCAATGAAGGCAGTAGCTGAAGCAATTACTGAAGCATTAGTGACTACCCTGGAAGCTCTTGGAAGGCAGGTGAGATCACTGAGCACTATAGAAAGGCAAACACAGCTTACTTTTTTTTTTTTTTGAAAAAGAGAAATCAGGGAATTAGAGACCACTCTTCCCAGAAATAAGTCTGAAAAAAATTACATGATCAATTTAAAGCAAATAGAAGATTTAAAAAAAAAAAAAAGATAGATTTACCAAGAATAAATCATGCGATCTTACTCTAATTTCCTTCTTTGAGAAAATAATGTCTAGTAGATGAAGAGGAGGCAGCAGATGGGACATATTTTGCTTTAGGAAAGCTTTTGAAACTGTTCCACATGATTCTCTCAGAAGCAGACTAAAGAAATATGGTCTGTATCAGTGTGCCCAGTATTTCTGGCTGGGTGAGACACTTACCTTGTTTCTGTATAAGGGAGAGACCATATGTTGCAGCCCTTCCTCTAATGCATAACTGTATTGTGCAAGCGTAGAAAAGCCAGTGCTTCCTGGGGCAATGAGATTTATTGCATATGGGCAGACAGATTCCCATACTGCCATGATCAGAGGCACTAAGTGGGCTCCCAGCAAAGGTGCCCTGCAGTACACTCGAAATAGTCCATCCAGCGGGCAGCCCTCCTCCCTGTGGGCTCTAGTCTGGATCCAGAAAGGACTGAGGGAGACCACAGCCAAATTCATTGTCCTGGCAGAGCTGTGTAGTTCACGGCTCGAGGCTCATCATTGAGAAGCTACAGGATACTACTGTAATGTGGGTGCAATTGTGCACTGTCAGACTCGGGGGTTATTTTGACTGGAGTCCTGCTGGCGTATGTCCTGGGCCCGGTTCTATTTGTTTTTCTTTTTAATTAATGATCTATATGATTTAACAAAGAAGTCATAAAATTTGTGGATAAACCAAGGTGCACTTTAAAGGTCAGGATTAGACTTCTAATGATCTTGAGAAACTGGAGAAAGTGGTCCAGAAATCAACAGTGTGAAATAAAAAGAAACAAGTGCTGTGCGCCACATTTATGAAAGAGGAAACAAATACCTTCTTTTTTTATATATATATATTTTTGGTATAACTGATTGCCTGAAGCACGCCAGGGAAAGATATGGGAATTAGAGAAGATAAAAAATTAAACATTAATGAGCAATCACGAAAGTCTCATACTGGGAGGTGTTAATGAAACTTATTATTAAAACATGGGAGGAAGTCTCATTTTCTGCAGCACTGTTGAGGCCTTTGCTGGACTTTTGTGTCCATGCTGAGCACTAGAGAGAACTGGCGTTGTGAATGTTTGTGGGTACTGACGACAGAGGAATGAATAGGAAAGAAATTTTGAAAGTGGAATCACAGTGTTATAAATTGTCACAGTACCAGACAAGCAGATTCTCAGTCTCACCTCAGTTGGCGAGGTAGCTTTTACAAGAGAGATAAGCCATATAAATCAATGTGAAACTAGATTGCAAGGTTTTAACATTCAAAAGCAATGAGGTATTTTTATAGTTGACAGTTGTGGAAACTCACCAAATAAGCAATAGCATGCGCATGGTTCAAGATTGCGACTCCTCTTCAAGAGAAATAAGAAAATTCTTGTAATTTAGAGAAATGGAAGGAACTGAAATCAATAACATTGAGGAAGGAAATAGCAAAGAATGGTCTCAGCAATTAAAGTCCCAGCTAAGCAGGCCCCATGAAAAATTGGCAACTAGATCAATAAAAAATGTAGAAATATATCTATACAAATGCTGCAACTCTGAAGCTGAAAAGAGGTGAACTAGAATGTCTGATTTTAAAGGAAATTATTGACATAATAAATGCCTCAGAAACTTGGCAGAAAGGTAGGAAACGGTAATAATAGGGAACAAATTATAGAGTATGGCTGGAAAGGGGTACATTAGTGGTGAGGCAGTGGAGAGTATGAGGAATTGTCCCTAAATGAAGTTTCAGCAGAGGACATTTTGGAACAAATCAATAAAATGAACAGTAAGAAAGCACCAAGATAAGATGATACTCAATCAAGAGTTCTGAAAGACCTCAAACGCTAGATTAAGAGAAAGCTAAATGTAGCATGAAAAGTGTCATTTAAGTTGACCACACTGCAAGAAGGATGGAAGGTGGCAAATGTGTCTTCAGCCTTGAGAAAAAGGACTCCAGGACAAATGTGGAAAACCACAGATCAGTTAATCTCACTTCCAAACTGAATAAGTGGGTAAAAACTACAGTAATAAAGAAGAGAACCAGTAGACAATTTCATAAATGTGATTTATTTGGAAAAAGTCATTACGGTTCTTGCAGAAGGAGACCATGTCTCATAAATCTATTTGAACTCTTTGAAGATGTCAACAAGCCTGTAGGTAAGGCTGATCTTGTTGATAAAGTGTGTACGCACTTCCAAACAAATGTCAATAAGTCTTTCTGCAAAGACTCTTAAAGTAGTTAAGCTGAGATAATAAGATGTCCTCTTGTAAGTAAATAAGACGGAGACAAAATGGGACAAAAAGTGGGAGAAAAGATCAGTTTTCCTGGTGAAAGGAGTTCTACAGCTTAGTCCTGCAACTGTTTGATTTAGGGCCTGTGCTTTTCAATATCTGTATAAATGATTTGGAAAGGGGGGGGAATATTGCAGTGACGAGGTTTGTGGATGACACAAAATTAGCTGAGAGAGTCAAATCTGACTCTGAGAACAGAGGCAGATGGTTCTCATGGCAGTGAGGGACTGTGTCAGAAATGGCCAGTGAAAGTCAATGCTATTAAATGCAAAGTCGTTTGTCTGGGAATATACATATTCAATTATATATTAGACTTATTCAATTACAGATTGAACATTACGTTTTTATCACTCAGAAAAAGAGTTGCTGTAGGATAACTCTACAAAAACATTGATGCAGTGACAACAGCAATAAAAAATTCAAACTGAATGAGAGAAATTTTTAGAAAAGGAAAGAAGGAAAAGAAAAACATGATTATGTGATTATGTCACTGTATAAATGTTTGGCAAACCCACGTATTGATTAATATGTGCAGTTCTGTTCATCCTGTCTCATAAAGAATAAAATAGAACTAAAAAGGATGGGTGGGAGTTATTTAGCTCAGAGATTTAGACACCTAAATTTAGTTTTCTACCTGTAGGTGTCAATCTAAGAGGTAGATCTCTAAACTCCAACACTAAATCAAAGCTTTTAAATCTGAATTCCACCCACAGAAAGTGGATGAGGACAGAATGGTTTCCATATCAGGACAGAGAAAATAGTCAGGCATGGGACAGAGATCTTGAGATCTCCTAGCCATCCCCTCCTTCATTGTTTCCTAGCTAGCTATTTTTAAGAATAGGAGAAGTTAAGGATACCCCATGAAATTATTGGGCATCAAGTCTAAATCAGAAAGTCATACATTCTCATATAACATATTATTAAATTGTAGGACTTATTGCCAGAGTATGTTGTGTAGGTCAAATGTATAAATGAATTAAGAATTTCTGGAAGGCTAATGGGAAGCCAGTGTCCTGCCAGACAGGATTACGAAGGCTCATTCAGCTGTCAAAAGCCAGGTAGAGGTACATGGGAAGGACTCTGATGCAGCTAAGTAGGACAACAAAGGCAATTTCTAGGCCAGAACAGAGACCGTGAGTGAGAAACCAATGTGCACCCCACCAAGAGCTCTTCTCATGGTCAGTGGGACACCATGAAGAGAGAACCACAATCGAGATCTCAGGAGTAGAAGTTGTGGTATGCTCCAATGTAGACTTTGGGGGAAGAAGAGGGAAAGGGAGGGACAGAAATCCTGTGCAGAGATTTTAGAAAATGAAGGATGCTGATGATAGCCATTAGCATAGGTAATGTCCAGATCATGGAAACAAGAAGCAGCGTTCGTAGCTCGTGATCTTTAGCACCTCAGAGTTGACTGAATGAAGAAAATCCTGGAAGCCACCAGGAGTACAGCTGTTCCCAGGGCTTGCGGCTAGTTACGCTCCTGCCTGGGGCTTGAAATGTAGGTACTAGAAATCACTTGCTAAATCTAGTCTTTACTAGAACAATGCTCCAGTGGTTTTTGAAGATGTAAACTAACAATCACGTTCAGCCTAGCTTATGTCGCTCTGTCCAAACTCCTGGGTTTCACTGGCCAGTGGTATTTCAGTCATTACTGAAGTTGCAGATGTGATCCTGAATGCAATCAGTAATGACCCAGACGTGGTCAGTTTGGATAGATTGTCTTGGAGGAATAGCTAACAAGACATGCAGGGCTGTGGAGAGTAAGGCTGGAGAATATCTCCAGCTCTATGATATGGGGGAGAACTGAATTGTGCTACCACTGTAGATAGGTTTAGTTTGGTATAAAGGTGTGTCTAGTGGTCCCAAACTTTCTTCTTTCAATCCTGCTTTCATTTTCCATTTTGTTTGGATATATTTTCATCATTCATTTTGTGCTTTAGAAAAATATATCTTTCTGTTTTGAGTTACTCCACTGGCTGTCCCCAGGGTATTTCCACCTGGCTCTTAAATGATTGCAAGTATTTTCTGTGTGCTTAGGCAGCCATGAATTTGGCTCCACAGACCTCAGAAGGACTCGGAGTACTCTGGAAAGCAATATTGCTCATCTGCAGGGTGCAAACTCAGAGAATGATGATTTAATTAGATTGGTAGCACTACTTAAAAGCAAAATTGGACTCTAATGCAGCTGTCTTTAAAATACACTTCAGTATTACATAAGAAGCCCATAATAACATCAGAAGTGGAAACCTTTAAGTGAGGGTAAATTTGATGGCAGCTCTAATATCCTTTATTGTAAAGCATGCCGAGCTGCAACATGGTAAAATCCATTAGTACTTTGGGGATTTTTTTTTTTTTTTTTTTTAAAGTCGGGAAGTATTCATTAGCTCAAAGTGAAACTTACTGTAAGAGTGTGCAAGTTCTGGTGGGAGTTGCTGTTGCTGATCGAGCGAGTACCATCCTCTTGCAGAACAACCCAAGGGCCAGAGCCTCATATCCATGAGCCTGGTAGAAAAACCCTGGAGCTTCCTGCTCCTCCATGAAATTCTTGCTTTTTTTAAGCACCTCAACCAAAGACCATGATTACAACTGCATTTCTTCCAGTGCCAGTATGAGACTTAAGCATTTCGCATCCCCTTCTGTCCCCAATCCCTTTTGATCACGATGAGGCTGCCCAGGAACCTGGGACAAGAGAATGGGGCTGCCTAAAAAATACTTTTCCCAAACCAGGGTTATTCTTACCTGGGATCCACCTTGACCCACCTTTTTATGTAGCCCCAACACAGTTGTACTGTCACAACCATGGGGCTGTCATGGGAGCTTCTTAGACTAGCACAGCCTCTGAAAGAAAGATTTGTAATTACACGCAAAAAATAGAGTGCTCCGAGTAATCTCAGAGCTTTGGTATGCATATGTATGTTCTTCAGTCTCTGGGTAGGGATGATCTGCTTTACGTGAGTACTTGTCACCATAGCAGGACTTTGAGCTTACTGCCTGATGCACCCTTTGAATTCTGTGACCGCGGGACTGTTCCTAGCATTTCTTGCCTTTTCTGACCTAGAAAATATTTATTTATATTTTATAAATCAGAACTGCTATCCCTGGAAAAATTTAATAAGGTATTTTGGTGCTTGTCAGGGAGTTGCCAATGGAAGTCAGGGTCAAAACGTTAGCATGGTTCTGGACTTAATTAGATAGGCTGCTTTTTTGGGGGAGAAGTTA
Source organism: Grus americana (assembly GCF_028858705.1). NCBI lineage: Eukaryota > Metazoa > Chordata > Aves > Gruiformes > Gruidae > Grus > Grus americana. Next base: position 19,669,245 of record NC_072865.1, read on the forward strand.
TTTTAAAGAGTTGGACACTGGGGAATTTTCTGCATTGAGTTAAGAAGAAAACAGCTTTAAAATTTGCTTCTCCATTTCCTAGAAAATGAGTTTTCTACACGGTTTTGGATTGTTCAGCCAAATGTCTCTGTTTTTTCATGATATGTTTCACAACATATTTGTTACGTCCAGACATAGAATGTTAGAATTAATCAAAACTGAAATATTTATGGAGAAAGCCATTTCACGTCCATCTCTGTCATGAGACTGGCTGCTCTGATAGGGATTAGAGGTTGTTACACTAATGACTTAGACTTTTGTCTCATTGCCAGAACAGTTTCCCAATTTAGAACCTTTTCTTCTGATTAATATTTGTATTCCTCCCACAATTCCCCTTCTTATAGGAACTCGTACTGGGAATTATTCCAGACCTACATAATGTCTCTGAAATCTTTTTATCCTTCTGTTTGCTGATCAGTGGAAAGGATTTTAATGCCAGGTTAGGTAATCGAGATAAATCCTAACTTCATCTAACTTTATCCCTCGACCATGTCTTGGATATTCTAGAAACATTTTTTGTGATCCATAAATAAATTCACATAGGATTTTGATTAATCTTTTTTTTCAGTCTTCTTTTTTCAGTGAAGCCTCATTACATTAAATGGGAGATCAAACAGAGTGTATTACAACTTCCACTATGCACTAGCTTGTTTTGTGCAACACTTTTTTGGGGGTTGAAAACATCAGTAAGTTCCAAAGACAAAGTTTTGTGCCCAGCTGGGCACATGTAATGTATTTTGGTACTATCCTGAAGCAGTAATGGCTTCTAGTAGCCAGTAATGCATTCTAGGCCCATTCAGTTGTTTGAATTAGCTTACATGGTGTGCAAAGTATACACTGATTTAATTCACTCCCCTTCTAACTGCAACTTGTTACAAAGAACAGGGAGTCAGAGGGAGCCATGCTTGTTTGAAGTAGGTCTCTTGCTGGCAGTGGAAGGCAGCAAAGGCATGGGTGCCTGTGCGGTTTGGGAGAGGTAGGGCTTCTGGCTCAGAGAGCTGCATCATGGTGCTGCACTCCTGAGTGCTACTCCCTGAGCTTCTGTGGGCCCATTTGGGGCATTTCCTGGCCACAAGCCAGCTGCTTCTCATGCACAGTCACTGAGAGAAGTACACACCTAAGGAGAAGCCTCACAAGAAACTACATCCTGGTTAGAAAACTATCTGACCTTGCATGTGGGCAATAACTGGGAGCAAGGCTTGAGCCTATATCTCTTTATCCTTTTTCATTTGGCTCTCTTAACTCCAGCATAAGGTTTCAAGCTAACCCAGAAGCCCAAGTTTTCTTACTAAGAAGAAAACTTTGGTCTGAGTGACTGTTGAGTGACAAGAGCCTTTAGGTTAAGTGAGCCTGGGAAAGATGGTGGCCCCAGTTTGTTAGGAGAACTGGATTGCATGTTACCCTTGACTGTCCTAACGATAGATAGGATGGAAAAAAAACCTCCCCTGCTTTGACCCAGAGTTGCTCTTTCCTCTGATGGTTCATTGATTCCCTTTGCTTCCCTTCACATTTAATAGATTTTTATAAGTTGGGCATTTACAGATCTGCTGCTATTAACATTCAACGTTAAAGGACCCGAGAGCTTCTCTGCCAACTACGCTGGAGCTTCTGAGCCTGCTGATTTAAAAATGTTCATTGCTGATAGGTTCTAACATCTCTCTCAGTTACTAATAGACTGGAAAGTATTTCATCATCTTCAAGCAATGAAAGCAAATCATCCTTCTTTCCAAATACCGAATAAAAGTCTGTTTGAACACTTCTGCATTTTCTGCATAATCCTCCACAATTCTCCTGTCTGCACTGAGCAGTGACCCCGTACTGTTGCTAGGATTTCTTTTGCAAACACAACTTTCTTGTGCTAAGCTCTGTCAGCCATGGATTTTATTCTGAGGTTTCTTTGTTTCGTGCTTCTGTTCATGTAGGTCAGGAGTTTTCCTGGCTATTGATTTACAGCTAGTTATATGCAGTACTAGTGTTTGACATTTCTGTCTTTGTTTTTCTTTGCTGATATCACTACCAAACTTTAACCACACGAGGCAATTGTTTTAAGATTTCGTGTTGAGTGTCTGACTCAGTCTGATATTTTTCACATTTTTAAAGTGTCATGTAAAATGGCAAAAGGATTACGAAGAAGATACCATTTTCCAATGTTTAAAATACATACATATATCTTTGTAATGTATGTTTAACATTGGAAAAAAAAAATCCCCAATAGCAATGCCATATAGCCTACTTTTGACAAGCTAGAGTCTTAATATTTGAATTAAGGGATTGAAATTTAGGAAAGGAAGAACCCCGGTGAAAGATGTGCATTTTGTATTTTCCTTTGAAATCTGACATGTCCTGAGTCTCTCACCACTGTGGATGTTCAGCTGAGACTTGCCAGCGTTCAGCTATGTATGCCCGAGAGACAAGCACCACTCCTGGCTTCAGGCATGAGCAAGATTTTACCTGCGGTGCACAGCAGAGGAGCTGGTACGTGCCAGCAGACCTCAGAAGCAAGGCAGGTGGGAGGACTTAGAAGGTAAACAGATGTAAGGTAGGAAGAGAAGCAAAAATAGCTGGACAGGCCAGGGAAAGTCTACAGGATAGAGGTGGAAAGATCGTTCAAGTGTGTTGCCTGTTAAGAATGTGGAACGGAGCCCAGCACCACGCGGTGCGTCCTGTGCGGGTCTGGTGGCAAGCACGTGAAACCACCAGCACAGCATGCGCGTTCAGACTCAGTCTACTTAAGGTCTTTACAAAGGATGACAACATCATTCTGTTGTCAGTAACCTCATTGTTTGTAGATACCAGGCCACAGAAGGGGATGAGGACACCAGAAAGCTGTTTTCTGCAGCAGCAGTGTCTGGGGAAGAGCTCTGTCCAGGCAGGGCTGCCTGTGCTCCCTCCATCTGGAGAGGCATCCTGATACAACATCAGCAGGGCTGGAGGTAAGGCAAGCAGTAAAAGAGGGCTTAAAGATTATGGCGTGATCACTGAGGTTCCAGTGCCAAACCTGCCTTCTCTTTCAAAAGCTATTCGTGCTCCCCAGGCTCTCGTATACCTTGTGCTTCATCACCGTGTATCGGAGACCCTCGTTCCTTTATCAAAGCTGTTCTCTCTTGTTCATGCCACTGTGCTGTCCCTGGATAGAGTACATGGGCAGGTAGACATGCAGAATACACATGTGTAGAGATACAGGCACGCAGCTACTCTTACATGGACTAACAAAGCCCTGCCAAAGTACCGTGTCTTCTCCCTCTGTTCACTTGTGTTTGCTTTGGACTGTAAATTTCAGTGACCACAGGCTATTAACTGACAATCCAGAAAATTATTCGGGAAAAGAATGTTTTTATCTTACACTGTAAGGTTTTTCCATAGCACCCACTACGGGTCACAGGATGTGAGCAGAGAGAGTCCGTGGCCCTTTGATTTGTCTGAGTAGGATGGTTTTTGTGTTCTTTGTACCTTAAAGCCCAGTGGCTTTCTTTTCTCATAACTACAGTTACAGCACTTTCAATCTGAAGGGTTTTTCCTTAGTGAACCTTTCTCTTGTACTCGCACCACTGTATCTCTTCATTTTCATTATTAGCAGATGGAGCATGAGTCCCAGTTCTTTCCTTCCATCATTCCTGCCAAGAGATCTCTGGTGCCTAGGCATATTTTGTGGATACTTAATCTTGCGCTACTTTTCTTCCAGTGATTTTGATTAATTTTATCCATGTACATAAAATTATTTTGTGAGTGACACTTTCCATTAAAAAAATTAGGTTGAAAATTAGGTTTACTAACCTGATTCCGCTGAAAACATTTCATGCTCCCATTTTTTCATATTTGAACTTCATTATTATTTTTCTGTAATCCACTTTTAATTGTAAGTACCCATCATTCTGCTAGTTCACGTGGCACCAAATGACACAAGGTTGCTCTGGAGTGCTCCAGTGCGTATCTTCTGGGGAATATTGAAATTCCATGGAAACAACATGAGAACCATTATCTGAAACAGCCTCTTCAGGCAAACCATATGGGGTGAAATATTCTGCGCTGCTTCGATAATCCGAGCACAGATATGTTCACTGGTAACTCTGCAGTAAGCATCAGTCATTTGCTTTGTCTGCGCGGTATTAATGAGCCATTTCAATAGACAGCAGGTTTTGACTATATTTGCTGCATATTCATGTTGCTTCCTTCGAGTTGTTTCAAAACTCTTTCCACTAGATTAACTAGAAAGTCTTGGTTATTCTGTCAAGTGCTGGGGTACCAAAGACATGGACCATCCTGTCCTTTCCAGTCTTGGCTAGTATTTGGAAGAGGGATGGTGTAATAGGAACACTGCCTTTGCTGAGCCTTCCTCCAGCAGGTAGGCTTTGCTGCCGCTTCCAGTGCTGTTTGCTGGGGCTACTTCTTTCTGTGCACGTAAAACCTCCTTACTGCTTTCTGGTTCGTCTGTCAGACAGGGGTTGTGGTTGTTAGCAGGCAATGGAGCCTTAAGATGCTTTTTGCAGATGGGCACACATTATTATGGTGGAGTAAGAATATGCAAAACCCAGCGTAGGGAGCACAGAGGGAAGAGTTGTACGTCATCTTCCATGGGGCAGAAAAATTCAAAAAAATTAAGGCACAAGGTTTGAAAACTATAATGCACACGGAAGCCTCTGGGGGGGCACTGAAAGCCAAACGGGAGGCTTCAGGGGGCACCAAATGTCACTTGAAATTTAAGAAATGCTTTCAATTCCTCCCTTTTCTCTTTGTGAGCATTCAGAAACACAGTCCTTCCTTAATCTTAGTGCCTGGCTCTGATAGCTACATGGGGCTTAACCTGGACAGCAGCTTAAGAAAAATTATAAATAGATTAGTAAGGTTACTTACAGGTCTTTCTACAGAAGGACACTCATACCACAAATCTTGAACTAACCACTTCCCAAGCAACTTCCACTCACATATTTAAACAGAACCGCAAGGGTAATTAAAAGAGACTGGAGGTTGCCAGCACTAAACTAGATTAGCTGTGGTGCTGGTAGATGTGGAGGGGGGAAAAAGAGGTTTTTTTAATTTCAGCTCTTTTTTTCATGCTACATCTGCTTAACCAAAAAAGAGTAGAAAGCGAGCACATGATCTATCCAGCAGGACGGAGCCAGCGGTGCTGTGGTTGAGGGGAGGCGAAGGACGGCAGCTGAGTTTGTTGCTGCGATTGTGCCAGGGCTGCTGGGGGAAGAGCCGGGCTGGCTGCGTGCTGCTGTGCCTCTGGAGCTGGTGGAAGGGCTACAAGTGAGGAGAGTTTTTCCTTCTTTTTTTGGGAACAATCTTCTGAAGGGAAAAAGCACAGACTAATGAATAGTGCAGATGTCTGTAAGGCTGTCCTGTACCCTTTCAAGTCCTTGTATTTCTTTTTATATGTTGTTAGAAGCAAGTTTTATTGCGTTGCCTTTTCCTTCTCTGTTAGAAATGAACTGATAACGTTGCCCGGTCTCACCTCCAAGGCCTTGCTGGCTGGCCTCTTGTCTCACATCAGCTGAGTCCCTACCCTGAGTTCCCACTGCCCCTCTGGAGCAGGTACAACATCAGGTGGACGCGCTGGTCCTTTTCTTTCTGTCTCTGGAGACTGCAATAATTTTAAGTATCTCCCCTCGGAGCTGGAGCAGCTTCTTTATTCCCAGGGGAAGACATCCCTCTGCCTTGGCACAGGCTCTTCCCCAGGGCTGCCAGGATGGAGGGCAGCCGCAAGGACTTTTGCATCCTGTGCTGTGGTGTTGGGTACACTCTCCCTGGCTGAGGCTTTTTGGCCCCCTCACCTTTTTCTCCAGGCTTTGTCTTCAGGTGCTGCGGAGGTGCCTGGTCTCTGCAGCATGCTTCAAATGTGCTGGTGCAGAGTGTGGGGGCTGTAGTGCCAGCGTTTGTTTTGGGGGGCTGCGAAGAGATTGACGGTGTGTTACTCTTCCAACTTGATGCAGCAGATGGGGAGTCTCTTTCCTCTGTGTGTGATTGCTTGGTTCCCTGTTAGGGTCTGTGGGCATTTTTGGATTGCAGGGGTATGTGGCAGAGAGGAGGGTGGATGAGCAGACGTGGGGCATGCCTGTGTCACCGGGAGTGCTCGCACAAGGAGCCTCTGCCCCAAAAAGGGCTGTGGGTCTGGTTCCTGAGACGGGAATGGGGCCACCACCGGCATTATTGCACTGGAGTGGGAGAGCTCCCGGTCTCTGGGGCTGAGCCTGCAGCACCTGGGGCCCATCTGCCACACTAGTGCGTGGAGACCCCACAGAGGGTGGCTGGAAGCGGGGAGCCTGTGGGCACAAGGGTGCTGATAGCTGGGGAGGATGCCTGTGCAAGGGCTGAGATGTGCTGCTGTTGGCCCCTGCACGAAAATCCCTCCCCTGAGCATGGCTTCTGGAAGAAAAGGAGAGATAAAGTGCATGCCTGTTCCTGTCCTGGTGTGGGGTTGATTGGTCGCTGCACATATCCACCATGGGTCTGTGGGGCAGGGTGCATGGTGGGCCTGCAGCCCTGCACACGGTATGAGAGATGTGCTGCATGCTGTTCCCAGTCAGGCAGGGCAGCGTTTTGGGAAGCTGCTGGGATTTTGGGCTCTTCTCCAGCAGCGAACCAGTTCCCAAACAGCATTTGTGAGGTAGTTTGCAGGGCAGGGAACTGACCTGAGACCTGGGGTGTTGGAGAGACTCGTGTTGGTCTGATCGTACCCTCATTTACTCACAAGGAGTTTTTCTTTCAGCAGAGACGATACTGTTTTGCCGCAGTGAAGCGTCAGAAGTCCCTGGTGAGGAGCACAGCCCTGATGATATGGGGAGCAAGGGAGGATGTGGGCATGGGTGGAGATGTCAGATAAGTGCCCCGAAGTGGTGAGTAACCAAAGCTAAACCCCAAGGAGGCTTTGGAGGCCTGTGTACCCTATTCCTGGTGGGTTGGTTGTGCCCGAAGGTCCAGGCAGGGGGACCTGAAGGGGATCCCTTGCGGCTAGACAGACATCGTGATCCCGGGCGATTCTGCAAGGCCCCCCACGACTGAGGTGGTGAGTGGGGGGCTGTTTTCTAGGCTCTGCAGCAAAAGCACAGTGCTGCACTGCAGAGGCAGGAGCTGGACCGTGCTCTTCCCATGGGAAAGGCTGATGGGGGTCAAACAAGCAGGAGCACAGTTAAATCTGAGCTGAAGAGTTTGTTTCCCAGTCTCTGTTTGAGGGGAACACCCAGAGGGCCTGGTGCCTCCCTCGCAGGGGTGCAAGGGCTGCAGGAGGGCTGCCCTCTGGGGGGTCAGCTGCTGAGCTGAGGCTGTTTGGAGCGGGTAGTAGTTGGATTCTGGACTGAGATAGTCTTCGTGGTGCTGGGGTTGCCTGTGGGCACGTCTCGGAGGGCTGGCTGGGACTAAAGGTAGCAGCTGGCTCAGCCTTCCCTTGTCAGATGCTCTTCGTTGTAGATAAAAGCTTTTTCTGATCATTCTAGTTCCCATGGCTGGCAAGGGTTTTATAAATGGCAAAGGCTGCCACTGTGGGTCAGCCCTTTGGGAAGTCTTCCTCATCCGCCTACCCCAGGAGCGGGTTGGCAAACCATCTTCCTTTCCTAAATGTGCTGGCAAGGACAAGCATCTCTGTGCTTGAACTACAACCTGCTCGAGGTGGCAGTTGTGTTCCTGTGGCTGCCCTGTGCTTTTAAATGAGCTTTGGGAGAGCTTTTGCCTTGCCCAGCAGTGGCTGAAGCTCTAACGCCTGCTGTGGGTGGAGAGGTGGAGCCCTGGGCTCGGCTGGGGGCTGCTGGAGCAAAGGGCGCACAAATCCAGTGTGCACATGTGCACGCCTGCCCCTGCTTGGGTGAAAACAGGAGTTCGAGTCCTTTTTGTAAAGGAAAAGCATCTGGATGTTCTATTCCTGCTATTTCTCTGTTTTCCTAGGTGCTCATTGCTAAGAATAACTGCTATTTCACTTCTTGCCCACCCTCCACCAGCTGCTTGGGGCCACCATTTTAGACTTGCAGCTTGAGCTGCAAAGAGTAAGTGACCTTGTTTTCCAGAGACCCTGTTTTTAGGAGCAGGAACTGGATTTTGCCTTCATTTACCCCTTAAGGAGCTGCCACAGGAGGAAAGGGCCTGTATTTGCCAGCTCCCTGCAGCCCTCGCTGGGGAGCCGCGCCACAGGAAGTGCTGAGCAGGAATCCAGCATTATAGCACCATGCTGGGTTGGTTTTGCTCCTGGAAATAAAAAGTAGAGCAAGCCACAACTGAGACAAGGTGACTTGCAGTTTATTCAATGCATTGTTTACTTAATGCCCGGTAACATCTCTGGAGCAGACCTTGCCCTGCTCCTCATCCTCAGTTTCTCCCACAGCTCCTGCATCAAAAAGAGCTTGTTGCTGTGTTGGTGGAGCTAAAAGGGGGCAGCTAACAGCTGTGGCTGTCTTGCTGCAGCAGCTCTTTTTTTCTTGCAGTGGGTAAGTGCCAGAGAGGGCTGTTTCTCTGCCTTCCCAGATGTTCCCTTCAGCCAAGCTTGCTCTGTACTCCATTTCAGCAAGGGCCCAGCAAGCAGCTCTAGCTGCTGAAGTTCTTGTTCCAGTATGCTTCATAAATGTTTTCATTAAATAGAGGGTAGAAAGTATTTATACATGGGGAGGATAGTAGGGCACCTGGAAAGACAAGGGCATAATTGGAAGTTGAACAGTGATTATTGTAGAGACGGAGCTGTGTGGGGGCAGAAACCCCCAAGTGGCTTTTTTGTGCCCACACTTATTCACATAGGCTGGGGAGCAAAGTCTGGCAGTGTTGGCCGCTCCAGCTGGGCCTTGCCCACCTCTGCACTTAAGTCTCATCTTGTTAGTCTTTAAGAGAAGTCTCTAAAAAGATTTCCTTTAGAGAGTAAGTGCAGGGGTGGGTGGGGGGCAGGCCCTACCAGAGAAGTTGCAAGGCTGAAGCACGCGGTGACGGTGGCTGCAAGACCTCACTCTGCAGCCCAAATGGGTTTGTGTGAGGATAAAAATGCCGCTCAGGGTTTCTGCCTCCACATAACCCCATCTCTGCAGTGATCACTGTTTTTAAGAGCCCTGGGTACAAGAGCGGGGTGCGTTAACAGACCAAACCTATTTCCCAAAAGGGAATCCCCCTGCAGTTTTTGGGGTTGTTTGCAGTTGGTACAGAAAAAAGCTAATTGTAGCATGACTCACGGGCAGGACGTTGCTCTGCTTGGGGAGCTGGTGTCAGGGCAAGACCACCAAGGCTGTGTCCCTCCGGGATGCTGCTACCAACTAATGCAGCTGAGGTCAAAACTTGTCTCTTCCTACTCAATAAGTCTGTTCAGGCTGAATCACCACTTTGCTCTTGGGAAGAGCTCAAATATAAAACTACAGGAACTTACTTGTGTCTCCTACTACCTAATCTCCCAAAGAGGCAGCTGCTGCTTTACCTGCCTCCTCAGGGACAGGCAGCCAGAGCCTGCTGGGAATGCCAGCCAGGCAAGACCACAGAAGCTTCTTCCCCATGTAGGGGCACTGGAGAGGGGGCTGTGTGCATGTTCAGGCTGTCTGGATGGGTTTCTGCTATTGTTTGCCCAGTGCAGGATGTGCTATAAAGAAAAGAAAATGGCTTAATTGCCCCCATCCTGCCTCTCTTCCTCAGGCACCCAGCCCTTGCTCCAGGCTGCTCTTGGGACTGAAGCAAGGAGTGTGTCTCCTCTGCCCATTGCCCAGGCTCTGCTGGGAAAATGAGATTTGAGGGGCATCAGCTTCTTCCCAGCAGCCCTTCCCTGCTAATAACTGCAGGGAGACCAAAGTAATACAAATAACCTGGCTTTGGCTGCTAAAACCCACGTAAAGCAAAGAAGTGAAAAGCTGTGATGGAGGTTTGGGGGAGCCTTCCCCTCCTCCTTTGCTCTTGCACATAAACAGGGGCTGCCCTGGGCTCCGATCCTGCAAGGAACCTGCCCTGGCTGGGGGAAGCAGCCCCAGAAAATAGCATAAGGGATCAGTTTTAGGGAGTTTTATTTGTTCTTTGCTTATCACTTTCTCTGACCTCCAGTGCTGGGCTCTGCAGTGAAAGCGAGACCTGTACCAGGCAGGATGTAGGCTCCAGGGGGTCATGGCAGAGAAGGCCACATCCACGGGAGATGCCCGGAGCCACCGGCCATGCAGCACTGACATCTGAGATGATTTTTAACACGACTTTAAACTGTGTGATTCACTTTGCCGACACTGCCTTCCTTTGCTGCAGAGCAAAACCCTTCACACCAGAGCAGCCTCCTGTGCCATCCCTGGGGTGAGTCCTGGTTCCCCTCCCCTGGAGCAGGACCAGCTCTCATCCAGCCCTTCTGCTTCACACCAACTCATTAGCAAATGGCTTTAAAAGATATGTGTGTGTGTGTGCGTGTGTGTGTCCCTCCCTCATGCAGATGGCTGCAAGACCGTGGGTCCTGCCTTTGCCTCACTGCTGCATGATGGGACTGAAAGATCTGAGGGCCCACAGAGTTCCTGGGGGCACCAAAGCACACAGGTATCCAGGGACAAGGGGCACCAAAATGCAGATTAAAAGCTCTGAGGCACCCTGAAAGGCACACCAAGGCCCTTGAGGGCACTGGAAAAGAAACAGAGGGGCTCCAGGGGTACCCAAAACCACCCCAAGGGCACTGTTGGAGCAGAAGGACAGAGCGGCGCTGGTTTCCCTCTCGCTTCTCCAGCTAGCTAGGGAACCACAAAAGCAAACCAAGAGGTTGAGCAAACCAGAGGGGAGACAGAGGAATTCGGGGCACTGGTGGCACCAGAAACCATATGCAGGAATGTGGTAGGGCACCGTAAAAGAAGAGAAGCCTCTGGGGACACTGGAGGGGCACCAAAACCAAATTAATAGCATGTGCAAGAGACAAGAGACCTGGTTCTTTTTTTTTTTTTTTTAATCAGAAGGAGTCCTATATCTGTCCTTTTGCCTCCATGTGCTGGCATCCAAGTTTCAGATGAATTTCACGGTGTGTAGGCATCCCAAGAGAATTTCCTTCTTGTTCGTGCTACGGAAGAGAAACGCTTCCATTTCCACTCGGATCTTACAATAGCTTGTCAGTGACAAAACATTCCCAAATCCTCTCATTTATCAAATGGCCAATCCTGTTAACAGCTTAAGAAACATAATTACCTGCAATCTCTTCTGCTATTCATTTTATGCCTACACTTCCCTCTCTCTGGCAGCTTACCAGCAGGCAAGTCAAGAGCTGAAGCACGGCTGCAGCCGCAGAGCGCTTCAGCAATGCAATTTCCTCTAATCACCTGCACAATGATCAGAGGAGTTTTCCCTCCCTGTTTGTAGCAGCAAGAAGCAGGTGAGTGCAGAAGGCACACGGCCAAAAGCATCGGCTAACACGCCACCAGTTGTGCATAGGTTTCCAAGCATAGCTACATTAAGTGCTGTTCTGTCCGTATGGCAGGAACATCATTGATCAGGATCTGCTTTTGGCGCACAAGAAATCACAGCCAGGTTTACGTGTCTGGGAGAGACGTGTGAGCAGGTGAGCTGTAAGAGAAGCAGCGGGAGAGGCTGGTGCAGGCCTTGGTGCTGGAAATGGCTGGGAGTTTCATCAGTGAGGAAGCAGGGCCTGAAACATCAGCGAGCTGGTGAACTCATGGGGGGATTGGAATCGGCTGGAGACAGTGTGAGCTCCTGATTATTGCATTGCTAAGACAGGCTGATTTTATCTTACTTCAGAGTGCAGCTACAACTTGTGAGAGACTTCACATTGGCTCCTTTGGATCAAATCTCGGGGAGGATTTAGAAGAGCAATGTTTGCAGGCTGGAGATCTACTGGCTTCCTAAATGCTGGTTACATATGGAACAGCTTGAGCTGAAGAGAACCCCCAAGGATCTCCATCACTTCTCCTACAGCTTGGGGACTAGAAAATTCCCAGGTCTGTCCTACCCATGCTGGCTGCTGAGGAAGCTGCCTTTTGTGCCTTAAAATCTTGTACTAGCCTGACATTATCATCGTACATTTAACCGGCCAAGACATGCTTCTCTCTACACTCTCTGTTTAGACATGCCTTCAGTTCTGAAGGATTTTTCTTATGCCTACTCTACTCCTCTTTTCAAGCCCATCAGCTATTTCAGATCCTTAGTGTTTTGGATAAATGATACACATTTCTTCTGACACTTTCATATGTTATTTTTAAGTAGTTTTTTGTGCTGCTTGCCAACATTTTATCCTTACAGTTCTTTGAATTTTGTATTAAAAAGCCCTATGAACAAACTGTATACAAATCAGAAGATCTTTTTTTAAAATCAGACGTCATCTTAGGGGATTTGGGGCTTTTTGATCCTGCTACGATACTGAATTTTGCATAGTGTATTTTGGTCACTATTATAGAATAACCCTTTCTTAGTAGCAGTTTGAACCTCAGGTGCCGAATTTGGCCAGAACTGCCTAAAGAACCATTTTTTCCCATTGAAAACAGTTTAATTCACTTCTCACAATTCAGTCACAAAGTGACTGAATTTCGGTACAGCCCAAATGACACCCAGACTCAGGCGCCAAAGAGCTCGAGTGACTCTGGGCTACCTGCCCGGAGCCATGTGCTGCTTGGGAACAGCAAGAAGTTGGATAAGAAACTATCCAAGGCTTGAGGAGGGACTGAAGCAAGCTCACTTCTTGTGTTTAACAAAATATAATATATACGTAGGGAAATTAAGAACTGCAAATGAATAAACTGTACCTAAAGAAAGTGAAAACTGCCCCAATAATAAAAAAAAAAAAATAGGACAGCTGTGCTTTTATTCCAGGACTTGCTATTTCTTTTATTTTATTTCTTCTAAATGTCTTTTATGACATTTATTTCAAATCATGCAAGCCCTTCAGAGCAGCTCTAATGCCCGGTGGAGTTCTCCAACCTAAATGTCTCATCATCAGTGTGAGAAACAAAGATAATGTAATTTGAATGCTGGATGCAACAACGTAGGCTGCTCTTGAGGCTGATTCTCCCTGCTCCAAAAGGGAAGAATGGCTTGAAACAGACTCACCAGAACAGACTGAAAAGCAGACGTCTCATTTGTGAGGAAATGGCCAATATCTCAGCTTTTCCCCCCCATTTGTTTCTTCCTGAAAAGAAAAAAAACAAACCACAAAACAGTTGCGTAGAGATGCTGCTATTTCAAAGCAAATTTTAAAACATTTCTGATTTGCAAATGGCATTTCAGCATTTTCATGAGAATAAAATGCTACTATGATGCTGTGTTTAAATATTTCATTCCAGCTCCCTGAACAAACTTAAAATCTTATTATAAGTCGTTTTGACATAAAAGCGTGCTTCTCTGTGGTGCCCGTAGCTTAGACATCTCCAGCTTCAAGCGCAGCTGCAGGAGCCCTCCCTGCTCGTGGCTGATCAAAGGCAAACCACGCTGCCACCCGCGAGCCGCTGCTCGTCCCCAGCACCCGGCCCAGGAGAAAAAAAAAACCCCAGATCCTGAACCTCCCGAGTGCTTCTTCCCTAGGGGTGACGCTGTCTAGAAAAAAAAAACCACGTTGCTGTTGTAACCCTACTGTGAAAAGGTTGAGTGAGTTTAGGAAGCAAAAATACTTTGCCTTGGTTCAAATTGTGCTGAAACAAAACATCAGCCAGCGCCGGCTGCTCAATTAAACGGTTTGTCGTGCAGCCTTTGGAGAGGAAAATGCTGAAAAAAGGATTTTGGGGAACATGCATATTGCGCAGAGAAAACGTTTCATGAGAAATCTTCCAAACCTCCCTGCAATTCCCATGCACTGCCATTCCCTGGCAAGCACCACGTGCATTGCCCTCAAATTCGGAGGACAGCTTATGGATGCGTGCAACCGTGCTGTGACAAATACCAGGACGTACGTGGGGCTGCAGCAGGGGGGGATAGGTTTTAGTTAATTCCATGTGTAGTCCTGATGTGGGAGCAAGGAGCTATTGTTCCCCTCCTGGAGGACTGAGCACACCTTTTTTTGGGAGATGTTGGCTCTCCTCTTCCTCAGTGTGGGCATTTAACCCCAAAATACCCATTGCCACCCTGCTGACAGGAGCAGTGCTGCTTTAGGTGTCACCGCCAGCGCCCCGCTGTGGGAACCGGTCCATCGCGTCCCACTGTTGCAACTGAAATAGCAATGCTGGGTGTGCACCAGCACTCCCCACTTCTCATATTTATTCCCTTGCTCCTTGTAGTTACGTGCCACACTACTTTCACTGGGGCTGAGATCCACGGTGCCACTGTGGTGGTCCCCGAGGACCTGTTTTGGGACTCTGAGCATCCTGACTCCCACCGTGTGAGCCCACACCTCTGCTTGATGAGATGCTTGGCTATTTCTTGTGGTGTCTCTGCCCTTGATAACACCCTGATCCATGGAGTGGGCGTGGGGCTGAACCTGCAGAAGCCTAAGTCGTGGCTGCGGGCGTCCCGGAGCAGGACACGTTGTAGGGGAGGACAGGGTTACTTGCTGTCTCACCATACAGCTCCACCCAGCCACTAAACAGCCTTGCAGAGGCTCGTGTAAGCATTAGCGTGTTTTGCGTTTCCATCCTTCTCAGCTCTGACGGCTCGTGATGCAGGCAGGTGAGGTCCCATCCAGCACTCAGGGAGGGGACAAGCAAGTGGAAGTCAGGGCTTATGTTTGCCACTGATAAATGTATTAGTCTTTAAAGCAGAATTTAAACTACAACCCTTGTTCAGGAACCTCAGCGCTCCATTATTTTGCAGACCTTGTAAGGGAATGTGATTTTGCCTTTTAACTAGAGTGTATCTTATGCTAAGCAGTGAGATTAAGCGTAGGGATCCAAAAGAAGTTGCTGAATGGCAGAATTGCCTTTATAAATAACATTAATAATTTATCCGATCCAGGGTTTTTTTGGGTAAATGAAATACCTGCCTCTGTATAAAGCCCACTGAATAGGAACACATCTCCGCTTTTATGAGGCTTGGATTAATGAAGGGAAATGCTAAGGGGCTTATCTTCGCTTCAATTTGCAGCCCTTCCGGCTAATGGCAAACTCATTTAAGAAGCTCCTGTGTTTGTGCCAACTCTGCCTTTATTCTCGATGCCGGAGCTTGGCTGCATTTCTCACCACGGCACTGGAGAGAGCGGAGAGGAAGCAGTTTGTTTTCTTGACCTCAGATTACCAGACAAAAGCTAGCGAGAATAATTTTCCTTGGAGTCCTCCCTATTACGCGTTGCTTGAAGCGTCTGCACGGCGGCTGCAGAGAAGCTAGCAGTCGGGGGACCCCACGCATGAAAGAGGACAGGGCTGGTGGCTGATCGGGGATGAGTCGAAAGAGCATCTGTCATCTTTCTTCTGGGACGCCTGCATCCTCCTGCATGGACAGTTGTGAAATGGCAAAATTCATCCTCCGCAAAGCCTGCGAGCTGTCACTTCTCAGCTCTTCTTTTATGCCGGTAAAAATCAATTGCTTCAAAGTTCACTGAAGGTGAAGGCAACATTTGCTTTCCATTCAGAGCTAAGCGGGCCATCTTCGAGAGCAAATGCTCTCAAAAGGGAAAATAGCAAAAATCAGCAGAAAAATTCTCTGAATAATTTGGACCAAGAAAGGAAAAAGCAATTTGCTCCCAGTTATTCCACAGACAAAAGTATGACTAAAAAAAATCATGAGCTATTTACCCTGCCTGGACTGTTTGCATGAGTTTTATGCTGTTCTGGTTTTGCTTCACCAACCCCCAAAGACTTTATCACTGGATTCTTAAGGCACTTAAAGAAAGCATGCTTCTTTTTTTTTTTTTATTTATTTTTTTTTTTATTTGCATGCTGGATCAGCAGGGACCAAAAGCAGAGAAAACAAAAGGGGTCTTACATCTGAACCACGCTGATGCTTGTGTGTGCATTGACCTGGATCAGAGACCTAAACTCTGTCCAGCCAACTCTATCGGCACAGAAATTTTGTCCAAAATAGTATTACAAGCTTGGGTGCTTTGCATTCAGATAGCGAGGCTGTGGCGAAAGCACGGTGGGTATTTACAATCTGCTTTAGAAAAACCTGATACACGTTAGCTGTTCTGTTGTAAAGGCAGTTTATGTTACCCACATCTGCTGCTTTAGGTGGCCCAGCCAGACGGCTGGTACTGCTCAAAATGCCAAAGACCGGGCTGCTGCAATGAGAGGAGAAAGAAAAGAGGATGAAGACCTTGTAAGCTTTATCAAAAACCACCAAAAAGTCAGGAGATTTGGGGATTACGTTGTGTAATTACATTACCTGAAGAAAAAAGTTTACTGAAAATTTCCTGGTTTGTGTTGCCAGCGCTTTTCAGCCATTAGTAACACATAACTTCGCATTGTCTTTTCCCGAGGCGCAGATGGGCTAATTTTCAGCTACCTGATAATTACACATTGTTTGAAACTGTATCAAAAGCTTCTGTTCTTGCATTCCTCCAGCAGCCGCTCTTACAGCTCACAAAGTCCCTTGATTGGGGCTTGCCAGGGTCCCCATCCATCGGTCCGTCCATCCATCCGGAGGTCCGAGAGCGGAGCGGCAAAGCCTCCACGCTCACACGCAGGCTGCTTGTACAGATTTGCACCATTTCCAAACTGGGTGGAATGACTGAAGCTCCACCAAAAGCATCTTCTCAGCTCGGTGCTGGTATGTGGGGTTAATATGGGGTAATGCTGCATCAAAATGTTTCTACTTAAATGCGCATGGGGATGCTGATGTCATGGAGACATTAAGGATAAACCAACACGAGATGCTAGAAATCAGCATAACAAAGATTTTCAGTTTTCCTTGGGCAGAGCTGTGGACTGCCCAATTGGTGGCCCATTGGCTGTACGGAGAGGAAGGTTGACAGCCTCTCTTCTAGACCCATAGTGGAGGCTGGAGAAACTGAGAAACCTCCTTCTCCCTTGTCCTCCTCTTTGGGAGTCGTTACTCTGCCAGTTGAGCTCTGATTGTTTTTTAGAGGGTGTTTTCTCAGCTTGTTCATGGCTGTCCCGTGGGAAAATGCAAAAGGCCTCACTCATGCGTTCTCTGCTTCCCCATCATTGGGTATGCCTGTTGCCTTATCAAAGAAAGAAATTAAATTGGGTTGACATGACTGGTTCTTGAAAACCCATGTTCTTTGATTTTATTCATCATTTCACATCTTACAAGTTGCTCATTTAATAGTTTCTTCCAGCCTCTTTCAGGCAATTGAGATTTCGATGATTGAGATGATGATTTATTTTTTTTATTTTTTAAAGTATCCTCTTTAAAGATATGTGCTTCTCTCATCTCCAGCGACATCTACGCCTTCATAAATTTTGAAGACAACCACCAAAGGTTCAACGTTCTGGGGTGCATTTCATCAGATCCTCTCATTTTGAATACATTTGACATATCCAAATGTCTTTAAACTTCTTTCCTTATGCTGGCCTTCTCCACAGTTCTCTTCGAAGCCTGTTTCATTAAGTTTCATTCACAATTAACCTTTTTATAAAGACTGAAACAAGGGAGATGGGGCAAACTCCTGCTTCGAACGCTCAGTCCGTTCTCCTTCCCCAGACACTTGTGCCCCTACACATCTTGCTGTTCTCATTTTACACCTAATCTATTTGCAGACCCGTGCTGGTTGCCTCCGAAACCTTGTGCGTGCAGACTTAGCCGCTCTCACGCTGTGAACCTGTATTACTCCTCTGTTCTCCCCTCCAGGCACGTGCTCATTTTGACTTTCCATACGATTTCTTTCCAGCTTCCAGACCCTGCTGCCGCCGTAATGCCATCTAATTATGCTTCTTATCTGCTTTCACAGGGGAGCAGTTTGCTGTTGTGCACCCTCTTCTGGGAACTGCCAGTTCTCATACGTTTCCTTACCGCGCATTTCCATCCAAGAGAGCTTCTCCACCGCTTCCCTGATCTCTGTCAGATGCTCATTATTTTGTTATTTCTATTCTTCCGTCTTTCTGTGCTGGTGGGAAGAGACACTCAGGTTATACATAGCTTCTCCTACTCCCAAATCTCTCGGGATGCCAGTTAAGGACTAGCCTGATAAGGCTGCAAAACTGAGGAGGGGGAATAACTGAAAGCTCCTAAAATCCTCCTCGCAGTGGTCCCAGGTGGCATCACGGCAGAGAAGGGGGTGCTTAAGATCCAGAATTGGCCAGTCAGTCCATGTTGGACAGTACGTGAGAAGCGGGGCTCTGCAGCAAGACCCCCCCCCAGACCCTGGCATCTCCTGGAGTCATTTCTGATGTTCTCCATGCACATAGGGATGGGATGATAAAAAATAAAACGAACCAGCTCTGCTCATGCCTTGACTCTTCAGGCAACGTTTGTATCCTCGTCTCAAGAGGACCAAAGCGTTACCCACCTCCGTAGCCCTGTTTCTGGGCACGTTTGGCTGGAGCCTCTGTGCAGCGGCATCGCTCGCACGCCTGACATTTACTGTGCTGGCCTGAATGTCTTCTTGGTTCTCCCGTGGCCGCTTGGATTCAAGTGCCACTGGAAACACGGCTCCTGCAGGGAGGAATTTCAGGCGCCCTTGGGGGCGTTTCGCGTTCAGATCCTAGACGTTTCTGAGTGCAATTTTGTTTCGGGTTTTACAAATGCTCTTCCGCTCGCTTGCTTGCCTCGAGTAATGAAGCAGTGAGATAAAAGACAGGGCCACAGAAGGTTGTTAAAAAATTACTTGCAAATTAATGTGAGGACAAGGTGTATGAGTTAATATCATATAAAGACCCTTGAAATTGGCATACATGCGTGCACCCTCCGAGCACTGACATTCGCAAGCAGAACTACACTGGTAAACTGAGCCCAAGGGGCTTGATTAACAGGAAATTTTCAGAATGCCAATTAGAGCAAAGTTTACCGAACAAATTGTTTGCACTTGTACCCTAGAACCATCATGAATTTTAATTCAGCATGGATTTATGTGGCTGAAACAATAATTAAAGATACATGAACGCCTCACGTTCAGGAGACTTCCCCCACGGCCACGCTGTAGTTTTGGATGGGGAAGGGGGTGCGGAGCCCGTTTGGGCAGGCTCTGCTCTTGCTTGGGAGGACTTGGGGTGCAGGAGACTTTTCCCCATGGAGATATAAGCAGCATCCCAAGTACTGAGCTCACCAATTTGTGCAGCGTTTCATCTTCAATTTCATTTTTCCTCTTTCTTTTTTTCTTCTTCTTCTTCTTCATTTGTGTCATCTGACAAAGAATGATCCATGGGGTGTTTTCTCAATAAATGCTGGCTTGTCTTTTCGTGCCTTCCACTTTTGGTGGCTGCAAGGCGTTAAATCAGCTCCTTGGGTTCCCCAAGACTGGAGCCTTGCCCTGTGCCACTCTCCCTGCAGCCCAGGAGGGGACACGGGGATCCCCTCTCCCCTTATCCCTCCTCCTCCTCGGCCGGTCCCAGATTTGAGCATGGGGGTGCGTTCCACCGTAACGCAAGGAGCGGCTTGGCTGGAGGAGAAAGCGGTGCTACCTTGCGGCATCAGCGAAAAGTCACAATCGAGCAGCGCGATGTATATGCATGCCTTCATTGGAATTCTTCTCTCCCTCTCCTCGTGCTGGTAAATAAGTTACACATATTTTTAGAAGAAGTTATTTTCTGTCACTGCACTTTTAAATGTCAAGTTCCTGGAGAGGAGTCTTCAAGATAGTTTAAGGTCAGTCAGGCTTTAAGGAAGAAATAGGTGGGGAAGAAAAGTGGCTGTCGGGCTGTGGTCCAGCCTAAACCCTGGCTGTGGTCTAAATGGTGGGCACGCACGAGCATCCCGTGAGGGGGTGGCACCCAGGGGGCCTTACTCTCCCTGTACTTCAGCAATTGCCCTCAGTTATGGAATAACTAAAGACTTTGACAAAAAAAATCCCAACCCAGTGGCTGAAAATTATCTGGCCCGTTAGTTCAGGAGTACTGATGAATAATGTATACATCCAAAGGTCGGTTTACAAATGATTAATTGACCTTAAGAGAGGTTATCCTCATTGGCAACATCCGTCGTCCTAAACAGCTTAATCATGTCTGCACAGAATAGTGGATTTGAAACACAATTATTTGAGAAAAGTATTGAGGAATCACGGAGCAAGCGCTGGACACCTGCACCGCTCACCGCAGAGACGGGCAAAGACGTGCACGGTGTAAGACAGACTCGAGCGTGGGCTTGCTGGAGCCCGGTGCCTGCTCACGTGCGTGCTGGGTATGGCTGGGAAGGTGCAGAAATTGCACCTTTGTTTTGGTAAACAGTTCAGGCATTTGTTTTCCTGCTTTGAGGTAAGAGCATGGCTCTCCTGCCAGGGAGAGCTGCTCCCAGTGCCTCCTGCTGCGACTAATGACTGCTGCACTCAGTGGGGATATTGCCTGGGCAAACAGGCCTTTAGTCCAAGGGCTTTTTGCATTTGTTATCAGCGATTTGTTATCTGTGTCTATTAATAGAGTGTTCCTAAAAAGCAGTTCCACTGTCTGGAGTAATTTCTGGCAGATACCTGGATGCCTCCAGTGAGGAGCATCTCTGCTAGAACTTGCTCATCTTCAGTAGGGACCTGAGCAGCGGCTGCTGCTGGGGGACCTAGGGTGGTCCCCTGCTTGGGGGTGTTTAACCCCTCTGCCCCCTGATTCAGGCTTCAAGAGAGACCCCGACTCCAGGCAGGATCACTCATGATGATCATTTTTTTTAGTTTTAAAATAAATGGGTTGGTTTTATTTTTTTGTGTTTGGCTGAAGGCTGGCCCCTCATCAATACCTCTCAAGATAAATGTCAGTGCGTGGAAACCTCGTCTGCATCAGGAGAAGGTTGCTTTTCCTCCAGCTCCTCCTTCCTCCTACGCACTCCTTCCCCTCCAAAACCAAGCAGGGGACAGAGCTCACCAGGGTCTTGTACAAAGAACAATTTGCCCCTCTCCCCTGACAAAGCTCCTACATTGGGTGCAGCTGAGTTGGTTTCTTACCTTTTTCTAATCCATAAAGTAGCAAAAGCATCATGTGTTCACAGCCAAGTACCCCAGGTCCTGAAATGTGTGAGGTCTCTGAAGTGTTTCAGCTCAACTTCAGTGTTCCCAAGAGCAGAAGGATCACTCTCAGTGGAGAAAGACAGAATCTGGAGGGAAAAACCAAAAATATGGCTCCTAAGCAGTTCGGTTTTGCTTTGTCTAGCAGGACCAAACGCCAGAAGGGCAGAGGGGTGTCTGAAGTACAACTTTGGTGGGGCGTGAAGCCCTAGACTGAGTTCAGTGACCCATACAAACCTGCTGGCCTGGGTGCCTTGAGGGGACAGGATGCTGAGGGTCCCCATGCTGTTCAACCCGGATATGGTGTGCAGCCCATGCAAAGCTTGGTGCCACCACTAAGTTGGTGGACCACCAAGTTTTTCTCACCTGTTGTCCCATCTCCCATGTCTCCTGGCTGCCACATCCATGCAAAATCACTCCTGACCTGCTGGAAATGGGAGCAGTGGGGTGATGGAGACCATCCAAGTGACGGCAGAGGAACAGCACCCACCATATCTGCTCTGCCTGCTGCTTCTGCAGCTCTGGCATCTCCTGGGGCTACCGCTTTAATACACACATTTATGCATTTTTATGGAGTTCTTAGAAGCATGAAAATGATTTACAACATTTCATATTACATTTTTTAAATCCTTTAAAATTAAAACAAATCTTTTCCCCGCTTTGCCCAATTTTAAGCCATCTCTTTTGTTTAGCTCTTGCAGAAAAATGTGGATGGAAGAAACTCCTAAAATCCCCAACCACTGGAAACAAAATTGGTATTTTTCCAAGTTAAGTACTATAACAGAGCAAACATACATGTTTAATTTGAAAATGTTGATTCCAAATGGATTTTTCTTTTAAAAAAAACTTCCCCCAAGCAAGTCAATATTTGTAATCAAATTGAAATTTCCTCTGGGAATTATTTATTTTCATGAGGTCTAATTTTTGCAAGGGAAAATTTTACGCAGGAAGGCTTTAAGTCTCTTTAAACCAGCTTTAGGAATCTGGGCGATGGGAGGGGGCTGGGGAGTCCCACTCAGACTGCAGCCCACTTGCCTTTGATGAGGGTGATCTGATGAAAGAGAGTTTAAACTGAGTCTTTCCTCTTTGAAGAGGGTGAAGAGTGAGCAGAAACGAAGGGGAGAAATTGGAAAAGAGGACGCATTCAACACCAGTTCACCTCCTTTATATTTCTTGAAAACACGGCAGCATGGCACAGGATTTACCTCTGGCAACGTTAGACATCAAAGTGAGACATCTGAGCTGGCTGTCTTTGGCTTCCTACGCAGCCAGAGGGGACACAGAGCACTTTGGGGTGGTGCGTAGTTCACCTACCCTCATCTGACACCTGCTGCAGGATGAGATGAGTTGTGCCATTGACTTCACCCGCCTGGAACAGACGAGGAGCCGATGGTGACAGGTCCACATCCACCGTAGCCCGATGAATCCCGTCTGCGCTGCCTGACCTGCTGTTGATGGAGCAGGAGCATGCCTGGGGGTACTGCAGCCCACGCAACGCAGTCCCAGAGGAGGAACAGCCACCTTGTACTGCTGTTAGTGCATTAACAGGGCTCCGAGCCAGCTCTCCAAACCTCATGAGAAGAGGACGCATGGGTCTTCCAGCACCTACAGGGAAGCCCTTCAGAGAAAAATTGTCATGGCTCAACCTAAAGATGATTTTCCTGCAGAATTTGTGTCCGTTTTAGAGCAACAGTTGGGGTTAATGATGTGCATAATTTACATTATTATGCCTTTTATTTTTGTATTATGATAAATCACCTACCTTCATGTTTCTTTTTATTATGATGCGCTGGGAACACAATATAGTGGTAGGAAAACAACAACACAGTGCTGCACTGTCAGTCTCAAACACAGAACCAGCACACCCATGCTACAAACATTCACAGATGCACAGCACCGTGTCAGATTATTAGCTCCAAGGCAACTGCCAACATGCAGTTTTATTGGAAATGAAAACAAGGTAATTCAAGATTTATTTTCTCTCTAAGAAAGTGCCAGGAGGCAGGAGCCATCCCGCAGCATCTCCCGTAAAACACTTGACACATGGTAAACTTGCTGCTCCTCAGCCTGCGCCCGTGGACTGGGGATTTTTGAGCCACCTCTTTGAAAGGAGGAGAATTTTCCCGCTTGTGCCCATACTGTACCCAAAGGGAGCGATGGTTTCACTGCACCCAGAGGGAGATAAGCGCACCCCACGCTGCGTGGCTCCAGGCACGGCTCCCGGGGCATCTCAGGTGGCTCCTAATTGCACATCCTCAAACCTTCAGAAACATACCCTGATTATTTTCCAGCTCAAAGTATTCATTGCCTGCAGAATATTGCTGTCCTTAGCCCCTTTTGTAATGGATTAGGGTGAACTGATCACCAAACAAAACCCCTTATTAACAGTTATCTACCATGCCCCGATTTTGCTGCTCTGCGGAAAGGCAATCCATGCCTGGGCAGTGATACAGGCACATACCATGGCCAGAGAATGGCTGAAAACATTTAGGAAGTGGAAGGAAAATTATCAGGATAATTGGAGTGATTAGAGTTGTTGAAGACCATTTAAAAGTATGCCCTAAATGTGTTCAAAAAAGCCACGCTGATTAAAAAAGCAACAAAAAAAAAATGCACCTTGATTAGATGAAAGGTGAAAGAAGCAATAAAACCAAATAAAACAACCTATATAATAAATGGGATAAGAGCAAGCTGACAGCAACAGTCATCGGTCAGAAAGCAAGAGATGCAGACGGTGCTTGACAATAACCTGCGTTAGGAAAGGAGCCTTAATGGAGATGGAGAGGCGGTTCCCCAGTCCAGGTGTTTGGGGTTGCAGTTATGTTGGCAGCTCTGCAAAGAGGGAGCATGGCAGGGCTGCCCTGGAGCGGTCTCTGTCGGAAATTTTAAATAGAGGCTTGCTGTCATGTTTTGGACAATGCTGAAACGTTTATGAAATATGCCTGCCTCCCCACAGTTACATTTTTTATTTAAATCTGAAAACCAAAGCTTGGAAACCTGACTCTTCAGAAGAAAAATACAAAGCCGCTTCCATTCTTAGCTTCCGATCAATCTTTTTTAGCTCTGCTGTCACTCTTAAGGACACAGAAAGAAGATCTTGTAGGTTTTTTGTGTCTTCCAGAGGACTGACATCACTAGCAGGACCCAAAACCCGATGTGTTCAGCATGCTCAGGTTGGACTTACTGCCCATGGACAGTTGGTTTGGAACAAGTCTGGCACTTCCTGGGGCAGGAGACACGGGCCGTGCATGTGCAAGACCATCACTGGTGCTGGAAGGCATCCACGCACCGATGCTGAAAGCTCCTCACCCCGATCCCTCCTCCAGCACCCAGGAGCTTTGGCCACCGCATGTGCACAGATCAGCCAGGTGCCACGGATGGCAGTGGAAGGACAGATTGCTGCTGTGAGCAGAGAAGTTCTGCGCACAAAATGGGGTTTTCCTGCTGGGTTGGAATAGTCTTTGCTCCATCTGAGGCTTGGATCCAGGTACTCCAGCCTGGGAGCCAGAGGTGCTGGAAGAGGCTCGATGGCAGACCTCAGAAGTGGGGCTCAGGATCTTTTCTGGTCCCCAGCCTCGGGGCAGAGGGGTGGCAGAGATCCTTCCCCCCCCCACACCCACCCGGGAAGCCTTTGGCTGCTGCTGGCATTGGCACAGAAACCAAGAAAACATTTACTTCCAGGAGCAGATGCAAACACAGGGATCTGCCAATTGGCCAAAATCAAATAAAACATGACCTCTGATGAACTGGAGCCTTAATACTTTCAAACAACCCTGCACTCAATATTGGCAATGTAATAGTTTACCTTTGAGACATGAGGGCTGAAGGAGAAACAAAACCTGAAGCTCCCGGAGATGTTTCATTACCATCGTTTCTATTATTGATAACAAGCCAGCAAAACCCCGCGAGGTCCCTGGGCCGGGCTCTAGGAGAGCCTGCCTGCACCTTTTCCCCAAGGAAAAGCACAAAACCCAAGAGCTGGGTTTTATTAGAGCACCTGAACCTCTTCAATTACAGAAAACAGAATGAGACAGAAAAGAAATATTCTCCCCTGGCAGGTAGGTCCTTTCTTTCAGGTTTGTTTTCAATCCTGCAACCCCCCCCGCCCCCGGCCACCCCCTGAGCAACCACATGCCTACGCAGGCTTGCTGGCCCCCAGAAAAAGCCTCTTTTTTTTTCCTTTGAAGCAGGGCAGATACCCCCAGGGAACAAACTCCAAGTTAGAAATAATGGGAACCCTTTGGGGAAAAAAAAAACCAGCAACAAAAAACAACCGAGTTTGATTATAACCACAAGGAAAGAAGTGGAAGCTTATCTACAATACACTCCCCCTCCCAATCAAATGAATACCCCAGACCAAAGTGCTGTCCAGAAGCAGTATAAATATCTCAGCAACTTATTACCTTGTTACCTGGATCACTCCAAGCTTTTTGGACCCAGTTGGAAGCACAGGCAAATCCATTAAAAAAATTGATTTCTTTAATTTCTCTGTAGCTGTCTCTAACTTTAGTCCCTTTTCTGTTAAACAGTAAATTCACCCTTTGCCTTTCTTTTTCCCCATCAAGGTGTTTCCCACATTTTTAAGATATGTCCCTCTTATTGCCCTCGAGTGTCCTGGACTCACCAAGGTGGAAGACCCAGCTGCATGCAGGTCTATAAACCTCTTTCTGCCCACGACAAAACAGGCTGCTGCCAGCAGTTACAGACAGGTCCCTTCTCCCTGGCTACACCTGCACCCACGCCCACGGTCCCTGGGGCGCTGCAGGTTACACTGGACTAAAGCTCCTTCTGCCAAAATCTGAGCCTCTGGGGACAGCTCGTCTTGCCACGAGGGTTATCCAGAGCTGCTGCAGAAGCTGAGGTTCCCTATCCTGAGGGGTCCCTCATTTGGGTGCTTCAAAAACCAGCACGGTCACCCAAATGGGAAGCACAGCTGGAGGCAGTTGGGGCTGTACTGTGCACTTTTCATTTCCCAAAAATTTGAAGGCAGGGGAACCAACAGTCTATGAAAATCACCGCTGCCATACCCCTTACTAACCTTTCAGTAACTCACTTTTCAAGGCATTTAGACATTTGTAACCTGCTGCTTAAGAGGAATGTGCGTGCCATATGAGATTCGACATGTCAGTAGCATACGTGGAGCCATATACCCTACCAGGAGAGGAGCATACAGCTAATAGCAGAGGGGCTGACCCTGGGCAGGTATGTCTCGGGTCATGGCCAAGGTTGCCAGAGATGTGGGTCCTGCTCCCACTGCTGCAAACCACAGCTCAGCACCACCCTTCTCATCCCTGAGTGCCAGCAATGTCCTTACTCCTTGGTGGAAGGAGGTGAAATTTATGCACAGCTCATCCATTGTGCATAGCATACCCCAAATTTTATTCCAGCTATATGGGAGGACCAGTCTTCTCCTTGCCCCATAAAAAAAAATAAAATTAAATTAAGAAATCATCACTTCGCACCCTTGTGGCAGCAGCACTGCTGCACCAGCACTGGCACACAGGGCACCTGCCCCAGGCATCCACAAACTGCCACGATGTCCCCAAAACATATAGCCAGGGCCAGGTGAAAATGCATGTCCCTGCTGTGATTTGACTCCCTGACTGTGATAAAACCATTTAATGGCCAAAAATCAGTTTCTGCATGGTATATCAGTCAGTAAAGTTGTCAAATAGGAGGTGGTTTAGGATGTAGCAGCACAATACCTTTCTTTCCCAGCCACTAAGGGGGAAGTCCTTCACCCCCTTCACTGCTTCCCCAGCAGCACGTGCCTATGTCTGTGCTGTGAGCTGCAAACCGCATCACTGGCACAGCGGGGGTTAACGTTGACTTCTGAAAGCAGGAAGAAGGATTTTGTTCATATATATACACATATTAAAAATGTATATTTTTAAACCCAGGAAATTCCTATTGCCTCCCTGGGGCTCAGCTCCCTGCTGCTGCTGTGGCCCAGCTGGGTGGGTTGCAGGATGCGGTGCAAGGACAGGGGCTGGGAAAGCAGCAGCGCTGGGGCTCACAGCCAAGGGAAACGCTCTCCGCAGCAGCGCCCTGCGCACCGAGCGATCCATAGGGACGGGGTTTTGCTACCCTTGGGCTCCTTGTATCCACATCCAGCCTGCAGGTCACCCCCACAGCACAGCAGGGATAAGCCCCTTGTGCAGATAACTGGTCCCTCATAGCCAGCCCTCCTGCAGGCAACAGCCACCGTGATGCTCAGCCCGGGGGTCTCGGTCTGGGGACCCTCGCATGAGTCCAGCACCGTGCAGCTGCTCAAGCCCTGCCCCGGTGTGGCTGCTCAGCAATACAGCAGCTGAGTGCTGCCATCCCGAAGGGAGCCCGTAATGCCCCCCTGCCCAGAGATGCCTTTTCTCCGGGGTGTGGGGGACTACACAGGTGCTTGCTTGCTTTTTTGTGCTGTTTTCAGCTGAGGAGCTGAAAGAACCCAGCCAGGAAGACATATAGCAGGACTTGAAGCACCCCATAGCTGGAGGGGTGCACGGTCTGCACCCACCTCTTCCTGCTTACCTTAGCATGCCGCTGTCCCCAGCGAGCTGAGTACTTCTCCAGTGCCTGGAGAAGGGAAACAACTGATGGCATCTCCCCAAAACCTGGCATCACCCCTCCCTGTGCCCAGCACGAGGGCAGCACCACCACAGGCTGGGGCAGCACGGCTCCTCCAGCTGCCTCTCGCCAACAATTCCTGGCTCCTGCAGCCCCCTCAGATCCAGATGCGTGGAAAAAACCTGCAAGACGACAGAGAGCTCTCTTATTCCTGCCGTAATTAATCCCTTTGGAATTCAATTAAAAGCTCCCCACTGCAGCTATCAAGCCATCATCAGTTAGGCAAACAGGCATAGAAGCCAGGCCAGGTCCCTGTGAGTACAATATAAACATTTCAGCATGTCCAAGGGGAGCCTGTCCTTCCACACCCTCCACAACTTACTTTAAAGTGTTGCCCCGCTGGTGGGAATTTAAGGTCTCTGCTGATGACCAGGAGCACCTGTGCCCCCCCGCCCACCTGGAGAGCATCTACCCTGCCCAAGCAGTGCCAGGGAGGAGCATCATCCCCAGTACAACCCCAGTCTGGCAGGGCTGGTGCTGTGCAAGGTGTGAATAAGCTGTCAGCTCTGCTCTCCCGGTGTGCTAGCGTGGTGCTAGGCACGTAGGCAGGCATCGAGCGTGATCCGAGTGGTGTTGCCTTGCCCATCTCCGGGGCGTGTGATTGGGCTGAGATACGCACCGATGATGCTGAGTAACAATCATTGCTGCAGGGGCTAGATAACTTCTTATTTTTGTGGTTTTCTGGATTTTTCTACATGCTTGGCCAGGCTGGAAATGGAGAAGGTGATGTTTTCTGAACTGTTCTCCTGAGCTTCTGGAGGTGGGGAGATGAGACCTCAAGTCAGTCCATTTATTTTCAAATACCAGTGGAGCAGGGTTTGAAGTAAGGCTTTAGTGTGGAGAAGACTTAATACGCATCTCCCTCCAGGGGCGAGTTTGGGGCTGGCAAATTGGGTGCTCAATACCTGGAGGGATGCTAAGCACAACCTTGCCTGCGCCTGCTCGAAAAGCGTTGGGACGTGACACTCTGTGCTGCAGCGTTCTTACAAACACCAAAGATTGTCCTGGGAGATCAGTTTCACCAGCGCCTGTCCCAGCCGGTACGCTCCTCGGGGACCAGACGAGAGCACGCAGCGCTGTGCAGCTCCTTATCAACCACCCCGCCGGTGCCATCTCAGTGACTCCCCAGCCAGGCGTGCTTTCAGAGCAGCGGTCCCTCCTCCCTGATCCATCCCCTCCAGCCGCGGGGACCCGGCAGCCCTGCCTGCGCACGGGGGTGAGCCGACGGTGCAGCTGCAGTTCGAGTTCGGGGCTTCGACCCAGGGTGCGGGTGAAAAAATACACCCTCTCCTGGCTTCTGCGTAGGAAAATGCATTCGCCTGCTATGAAAGGTATTGCAGCTCAGCAAACTATTCAAAATGAAACCCATTATGGCAAAGAAAGAAAAAAATCTCTAATGTTTATACTGCATCGAAGTGAATGATGTCACGTGTCCAGGCTACCTTGGAAAGCACTGAATTACCAAAAAACGGTGAATGTCTTCAATATTAAGTGAGAGGGACCAGAAGGAAGATGTTAAAACCTAGAGAAACTTTCCAGCTAATGCTTCTGTTGATGCGTTTTTCTTTGAGGAGCACATTCTGCTTTGATTTAAAGGTGCCCTTATAACACTGTGGACCTCATAACGGTGCTGGTGGCCCCTTGAGATCCATGCGTGGACATTACCATCCCATCCGCGCTTCGGGCAGGTCTTCCCCTGGCCCAGCAGCGTGTGCCAAAGCTTTTGCCTTCAGCATCTGTGTCCTTGCTCCGATCTCTCCATCTCTCCCCCGGGATGACCTTTCAGCTGTGCATGGGCTCGGGCTCACCTACAACCTCAGTGCAGATGTAGCCAAGAGCCTGCTGGCTCTGAATAACCTGAATTAGCGAATCTCACACAGTTCCTGGGGGCAGCGGGAGAGGAGCACGCTGTGTTCCCAGCTTAAAGCTCCATGTGGTGCCCTTGCACAGCGGTGGCTTCGTCCTGGGGGCTGTTTGATGTCCCTCCAGCTATTCCCACCGTTGCACGGTGTTAGGAGCCAGGACACCGCTGTGCAAGGACCTGCTGAAATACGGGACGACCGGCCGTGCCAAAAGCCACCGGTTCCAGGGTACGGATGCCAGCGTACCCCAGCGGGTGTTAATTCCTTCTGTAACAGCACAGGGGCCCTTCCAGGCCAGTTCACTGTCCAATTAGGCTGAGATTAGACAAAGCTTAAATCACATGTGCTAGTTTTGGTAGTTCGACTCCAACTAGTCACATTGGAAGTTGTCACGGGAAGGTCAGGGCTCGCTCGGGCAGAAGCGAAGCAGCAGCAAAATGCTCCTTCCCATCCAAATCACCGCCCTTACAAAGCAAAGTCCTGCCAGAAATTTATCATCCCTTTCCTATAGCAGAGCCTCCCCAGCCTGCCCAAACGAGAGAAGCGGTGTGCTAGAAGGAAGGACGAGCTCGAGAAAGGCTCGAGGGAGTTGGTTTTTTTTTTTATAAGGTGCTCTTTTGGAACCCAAATCACCTTGTTTTCATTTTCATTTGCTCGTGTTTCGCAGTAGAGGTGGAATGCATCATTTCCCAGGTTAAACATCAGTTCACTTGTATTGCTCTCTAGATTTCTCATAAAATTAGGGTCACAGTGACCCTGCAACTATTTTACTGATATTCTGCTTGAGTTGTGGTGGTTTAACTGAGAGCAAAACCCTGAATGTCTAAAATAACCCTTAATCCCACAAATCACGAGTCAAACCGTCCATGTCACCTTATACCAGCTGTGACCCAACGAAATAAAAAGTCTCAAAACTTTTTCCGGAATAACAAGGACAATAAACTTCTGCGTCACAGGCAAACCCCAGGCTCGCAAGCTGCTTTTGGAAACGTGTTGTTTTCCTAGCTTATAAAAAATATTGCATGTTTGATGCTGAGGGGAAAATAAAGGAGGGTAGTTTATAGCGTAGACCCAGCCTTAGCATATAGGGGAGTACGGAGTGGGGGTGGGAGAAGCCTTAGGGGGACAGTGTCACACCCGAGCTGGTGTCGCGGGGGTTGATGATGTGCCATAGCCCCGTTTTTCACTTTCCTCTCAATACCACTGTGAAACCATCTTTATTCTGTTATTCTTTTAAAATATTTAGTGATTTTCTGCACAAATTCAGAAGCAAATTGGCTGATCTTGCAGATGAAAGCTAGTTTAAAAAAATAATTGCAAGCTTTTAAAAATTAATAATTATTTCTGTTAATTAAGGTTGCAGCTAAACATTTTTTAAACTGTTAACAATTTGGTAGCTGCTACCCAGTTGCCGTTGGAACAGAAAATGATGGGGACCGAGAGCTGGAAATATGTCATCTTCATCATTTCACAGAGCAGGTTTTGGGCCCTTCTGCGTCGTCTGCATTATTACTGACGGCATTACTGCACCTATCAAAAAATGGATCTATAACATCGTAATTTTGCTAGAATTTCTTTTGTTCCAGATAATTTAAAATCCTGTCTTGTTGTCCATAACACATTTGGATATGGATTTTTTTTTTTAATGGATACTTTTACTTCTCATATCCATTGTTCTTTATTTCATAGCATCTGATTTTTAATCACAACCATTATCTTCCTCCCTTCCCTGATTTGTTACTTATTATTTGTAGCTCGGCTCGCTCTTCTTGCTTCTTTATTTTTGCCAGGATTTGTTGTGATCTTTTCTTTGTGATCATCACAAATAAGCCTGTCAAGAAGGAACTGAAACAAAAGGCATTTATTTCTCTGAGAATTTGAGAAATTTCTGTTTTCCAGTGAATCAGTGCAGAGAGCTATAAGAAAGTGCTGCGTGTGTGAGAACTGGCCAGCAGATTTTGCTACGGGCTTCTGCCTAGTTACGGCATCCGAATGGGATGGTTAGTTCCTGGGGCCCCTCTTGCAGATGCAGAGCCCATCAGCAGGAGCTGCTGTGCACCCTGGCCTGGTCTCAGCACCAAAAAAATCACCTTAGTTTCCTAGATTGTGATCTACAGCGGTTATAAATTCATAAATATGAATATATGTTATCCTGCAAAGGTGGATGCAGAAGAAGCTGACCTCGCGTCTCCCTGCCCAGAGCATCCCACGCAGCAGACCACAGCTGAAGTGCTGGGGGGGGTGCAGGAGAAGACGGGGGGGTAAAATTAGAGGGTGCATTTCTTAATGTCCCAGGGACCAGAAGGTCACACCAGAAACTTTGCCCCGGTGCTGTGTGAGCCCGGCTGCCGCGGTCCATATCTGCTCCTCCACTCCAGCAGCCCATCCTTGGCATCGCTGGCTGCAGCATGCACCGAGGCTGCTCCCCGTGCTGGAGGGCTGCTCTCGTCTGCCATTTGATTTGTTTACATTGATTTTAGAATAATGACTTTTCATGAAATAAATTTCGATTGAGAAAATAAATTATTTTCTCATTTGGGCTCAGGCAGGCAGCCGCTGCGCCGGATGCACGCTCCCCAACCCTGTCGGCGTTGATTCCCCATTACAAGCACATCATCGGCGGGACTCGGGCGAGGCAAGAATTTCCATT
The DNA here is from genome assembly GCF_028858705.1 of Grus americana. NCBI lineage: Eukaryota > Metazoa > Chordata > Aves > Gruiformes > Gruidae > Grus > Grus americana. The sequence continues at coordinate 19,701,301 of NC_072865.1, forward strand.
CAAACGCGAAGTATACAAAACTTTATGTATTTCACTTTTCATGCAGAAAATCTGCCTATTTCTACTCAGCACAAGGGGAACTTTTGTTGAGTTGTTTAACCTTGAACAAACCATAGTTTAACCATTTTCAGGACAGTAGAATGAAAAATTACATCGCCGCCGTTACGCACCGCTGCTCCATGGCCGATGGTTTAAACCCGGACGTGGCAGAACTGCAGTCCGTAAGCAAAATATATATATATATATTTTTTTTTTTCCCAGTGCTGCAGTGGAAATCTGCTTTGAGTCCTGCTTTGTTTTACAAACGCTCTTTGAAGCCCCATTGTTTTCTTTTTTCCTGCCTGTGTTTGATGACCTGCCAGCCTTTAGCTGGCACCGAGCACAATTCCGCAAAGGATCAGATGGGAAGCCGTCGCGTGGCCTTCATCCCAGAGACGCTGCCTTCCTCCGTGGGTGCAGTTACGCCGATGCTCGTCCGCTCGCAGGGCTGGAGCTTCCCTGGAGCATGAGATGAATTTTAAAAATAGTCTTCCTCAAAGGCTGTTCAAGAAATTAAACGATCATCATGATTCTCTCTTTACAGTATGGAAGGTGAGCATGATCTGTGATGGGGAACCCCCTTACAGAAGCGGCTGGATGTCCACTATGATACGGAAGATCCTGTGTTTCAACGTAGCAGCCCATGTCCTGTATTAAAGGCAAACTCTCAGTTTCCAGTCTGGACTGGATATGCAGAGATGTGTGCATGTCGACCCCCCCTCATCCTCCTCTGAGCTCAGCCCAGGTCACCGTTTCAGGAGTTTCCTGATGGATTCCTACATGAAGCTTAAAAACCAGAAATAATAAATTAAGAAAAGCAAACCATCCCCCTGGAGAGGGGCTGTAAGGCCAATGGGGCCCAAACCAACTCGCTGTATCTCGCAGCAGATGCTCTCCCTTAAGTTGTTCAGTTATCCCGCAGCCCATCCAAACCTTACAACAACACCCCGTGGTGCAGAAGTTTAGTCATGCAAAATATAAGGGGGGGGAAAGAAAAAGGAAAAAAAAAAACAACAAAAAAAAGGCACTTTCCTTCTGCCTGTTCCCAATGTCCTGATCTGTGGTTTGATACCCCCAGTTCTTGTGCTGCGGAGAACCATGAATAATCTCTCCCGTGCCGCCCCTCACTGCGCAGCCCATCACTCGTGCTTCTTCCAGGATGAAGAGTCTCAGTCCGTGTAATCTCTCCACCCGCCGAGCCATTCCCCAAACTCTTATCTTTTCCATCTTCCTCTGCAGCTTTTGTAGTTTCTAGGGTTTTTTTTTCCTGTCTCTTTTTTTTACCTCTAGTGGAGGGAACAGATTTGCAAACAGTATTTAAGCAGCAGGTGAATTATTGATCTGCACAATGACAAATTGATCTCTTCTGTTTTGTTTAACACTTTTTCCCTAAAAATTTCCACACTCAATTTATTTTTTAGGCTATCAGAGATCACTGAGGCGATGTTTTCGTAACACTACCTGCAGCACGGGCATGCAAGCACTAAGTTATCTTTCCTGAGCAGTAATAGCTCGTTTAAGGCTTATGACTGGTGCAAGCACAAGTGGACTGTTTCACCCCACACATCATTTTGCACCTCTTCCTACTGAATTTCACTCTTGTTTTACTGTCCAGGAGCTCAGTATTGAGAGGTCCTGCCTGAAAAGCTTTTAAGCATCAGCTCTGAATATTGAAATATTGTCAGCAACTTCATGCCCTAACTGTTCTCATTTCCTTGTCCAAGTCATCTCCTGATCTGGAGATGATGCTCCACCACAGGTCCCTGGGTGCATCTCTTGGTGCCTTTCTTACACTGGAAAATCAGCTGATTTATTCTTAGCTTGCATTTCATATCCTTATGCAGTTATTAAAAGAGGACTTTCTCTGGTTTACCTTCTTTAAGGGCCTCCGACAAAGACAATTTTTCAAAGCATTGGTCGAATGCACCTCCTGCTCTGCAAGCTCGCTGGCTCTCCAAGGGCTCGTGTGCAGGCCTTTCTTCTGCAAAACCTGCACCGACTCTTCCCAACTATTTCATATTTATCCTTGAGCCTACTGACATCTTTGTTATATTTTTTCTGACTGTTTGCCCAGCGCAGAGATCGGCTGGGCGACCCCCTGCATCGCTGCTGGGGCCAATTTAAATATTATCGAATTTACTACCTTCAGCTCCTCTGGTATCACGGTTACTTTAAACAGCCCCTTGCGCATCAGCGCTGAACGGCTGTTTCCTATGAGACTTCCTTCAGGCCTGGGGTGAACGCCATCTGCTCCTTTTGATACTCTTAATTTCCCCAGTTTGCTCCCCAACCTCTTCCAACAACGACTGATTTCAGGATGGGTCCTCCGTGGTGGGAAGAGCCCCGGGCGGCTCCGCAGCTGCTGAGAGGTTTGAGAAAAAGGGCCTATAATTGGATTTTCACACCTTAGAAAGCGGCTCATCAAAAAACGGGTTCACCTCCTTTGTCATAGTTTTACGCTTAATTTGTCCTCTTGTGCTCTTTTTTTTTATTTTCCTCATTTGGATGTGACTTCTAATTTTTGAAGGATCCTATTTTACCTCTGACAAGCTCCTTTAGTCGGTTCTTTAACGAGAACAGCTAATTTTTTGCCCTTTTAAAGTCTCTTTTGATAATTGTATAGATTTGCTCTCATCATCTAATAGATCTTTAAACAATGTCTATGTCCCGTGGAAAAATTTTACCCTTTTGGCGGCTGCTTTTAATTTCTTTTTAACAAGCCTCTCCACTTTTATGTGGATAGCCTTTTTGAAATGAAGTCGCAATGAACTTTTTCGTTTTTATTTTTAAATTCCTACAATGTTACTGAGTTTAAGTACGTTGTGGGCACTTTTACAAAGGGACTCTTCAATAATAACATTTTAAATTAGCCCTGTGGCTTGCTCAGGATTAAATCTAACATCGCTTCTCCTAACTGTCCTGAGAAGGAGTTATCCTCTGTGTTGTCTCCAGATATCTCTCCATTTCTGTCTGGGAGAATTTGAACTCCCCCCAGTACCAGGCTGGTTTCCACCCCCTCAGCCTCCGCCCCATCTTCCCGATGGCTGGTATGGTTAAGAGTCCTCCGGCTGGGTGGGTGATGGTGTAGCCTCAACCTTTTACATTGCCGTTGAATTTAAACCCACAGGAGGTCTGTCATTTTCTAACATTTATTGTTCATTGTCTTATTCTGCACTAATTAATGTCCAGCCCACTCCTCTACTTGCCTCACTGGTGCCCATGCTTTCTGTCCCGATCTGACGTCCCTGTTACGCCAACTGCTCTCACAGTTCGGGGTCTGTGGGCACCGTGAAGGTCACCCAGTCCCTCTACTTTTCACAGAACACCTAGGGGCCGGGATAAAACCTCAGGAGTGTCCCACACCGACCTTCTTAGCTGGACAAAAGGGACATCTGGAATATCCCTCTCCCACAACAAGGGTCTGGGAGAGTTGCTCATTTGAGTTGGAACTGTTGCTCCTAAAGACTGACGTGTCCATGATCCCACACCTTTACCTGGATTCGTATGAGATGCCAAATAAATCTAAACAATACAAAATAATATAAGTTTCACTCTAGTGATGGAAAGCTTGTATTACTGATTAAAAAAAATTCAAAAGAGGGCTACCAAGCTCCAAAAAAACCCCACAGGTCTTCTTAATGAAGAAGGCTACTTCTGTGGCGTTTCACTTCAACTACTGAAGACGTGCCCCAATCCTGAGGACTGGGGAATCCCTCAGTTGGCGTGTGTTGAAGACCTCCTCCCCAGCATGCCCTGGACCACGGCTTGGTTATCTAGCCCTCCTGTCTGATCCCAAATGGTAGGACATGTACCTGGCTGCGTCCTGGACAGCTTTCTCCCCAAGGCTTATACCTGGGCAAGACTGAGGCAATCTCCCACGCTCGTTCAGCCGACCTCATCACTTTCTTTCCAAGCCAAGTCTCTGCATCCCCACAGCTGAGTACCCACCCACCCTGGTCCTGTCCCACCATCCCTCCTCCCATCACAGACTGGTCACCCAGGTACGAAGGTCCTCCTGACCACCACCTCTGTCCCTTACTGATCCTTGCGTAGCCTGGGAGCTCTTAGGGCTCAACACACATTGATCCCTCTGCTCCTGCTACATCCAGCGTGCAAAAAACCCCCAAGCGTGTTCAGACCTGCCTGTTTTTCCAACTCTTCCCCCAGCATTTCCAAGAGGATTCTCTCCCTCCCCTAGTTTGCAGTGGGATGGGAGCTGGGAAAGGTGGCAGGGAGCTGGTTAAGCCATCTGGTGCTTTCCCTCCACCTGCGGTGGGTACCAAGCCCCCCACCTCAATATTAACGGTGCAGTGAAGCTTCCCATCGGTACAAGAACCAGCCTCTTGTTCAATTACACCCCAGCTCTCCAGGCAGCAGCGCTGCAAAGGGCAGCGTGACAATCGATGGATCCCTGCGCAACTTTGCCTTCAGGCTGGGTTTTGGAGGTGATGTGGGGTGTCGGGGTCAGACGTGGTTCCTGCTGCCAGCCCCGCTGGTCCTGGCAGCCAGCAGAACCCCAACGGTGAGCTGAGCTGTTGGAAACCAGCCCAGATGCACAGACGTGGATCCAGAGAGCAGCTCCCGTGGGTGAACCCTGCAGAGCTGTCTCCCAGGGACACCATCCTGCCGTGCAGAGAGCGGCAGCAGGGAGCAGAGGGAGTTGGGGATGACCAGCCACTACCCCAACCTCTCCTGAAACAGCAGCTGTGGGCCACTGAAATGTTCTGAGGAGGGCTCACCTCTCTTTAGGACGTCCATTAAGTTGTCCTGGTGGGGGCCCAGGTCTCTCCTCTCCTCCAGCCACCTCCTCAGAAGGGTCCTGGGCTGGGACCTCTTTTGTGGCAGCTTGAACTTGTGCCGATACCCGCGCGCTGCTCCCCTCCGGTGTGCCGGGGGGCCGGCCGAGCGGCGCCACATCCTCTTGGGTCTCCTGCGTCAGCCGAGAGCTGGGGCTGTGGCCGAGCACCGCGGAGGAGGGATGCGTCCCAGCCCGTGGATTTTGCTGGGACCCAGCTCCAGGGACTCATCCCACCACACTGGGCGGCTCGAGAGCCCAAGCCTCTCACTAGACCGACTGTGTATTTTTTGTTTAAATAACTGTTATTCCAGATAAATGAGACAACGTTAAAAAGCAATTAAAAGCCTCAGGTTGTGCCTGAATAGAGAAAGTAATTTAAAATTGTCCAAACATGTTTTTGACATTTTCTAAATTAAAAAAACAAACCCCTCCTCCCCACCTCTCAGTTCATAAAATTTAAACCAGGGCTGCCTTGTTGAGGGCATATTTTAAAATAACCAAAATGCAACTTTTTAAATGATGTTAAGTGTTTCTTCACGTTTCTTTTTGAATTGCAACTCGCCATCATACTCCGTGACCAGAAACATTGTCTGCGAAGGCTGCTACAGCCCCTGATATCCCACCCGCCGCAGAGGAGCCGGGACCGCGTGACGACGGGAGGGAGGGTTGCGAAAATCCTTCAAGTGCCTTTCCCTCTCCTGCATTTTAGGCTGAAAGCAGGATTATTTCCAGGTCTCGTCATTTCCTCTGAGCTTTTTATCACAGCTGAAAACTGCCAGGAACATTCAACAAGGGAGGAAGCCCAGCAGCAGAAACCGGGTAGCTCAGGCAGCAGGCGCTTCTCTGAGGACAGCCGGCAGGATCTGCCGTCTACCCTGGCTAGCTCTGCCTGAAAACATTTGTAAAGCAAGTCTGCTCGACGTTAAGACAGTGAGGAAAGCCTTGTTCATGCCAAAAAAATTTGTCCCGGCAAGGCCTGAAGTCGATGCACTTAACTTAAAACTGAAAAGCGTCGCTGGCAGGGTTGACTTTGCTTATATTGCGGGAGCGGTGCAGCTGGCACCGTGGGGAGCCGAGGGGCTGCACAGGCTCCGCTGGTTTTTCACGTTTTCTATTTTTTTGTGTGATCTCTTAGCAAATCTGTAGGAAGCCATGCTGCCCCATTTCTAAAAAAAAAAAAACAAACCCAAACCCAAACCTCTGCAAATCCTCAACACCACCCCTAAATAAATCCAGGCTCACCAGAACTGGCAAGGTTCCCTCCAGGTGAGTGGGGACAACATTTCCCGGGCTTTTCAATTCTCCCTTTTAAAATACACAACCTGCTTATTCGTTCACAGCTGTCACAGTTTCATTTCTTCCCCGTTTATGCCTTGAGCATCGCTTCTTTTCCTCTGCATCCAGAGCCTTAAATGCCGCCAAACGCGGCTCCCGTTGGACGGCATACCTGGTTGTTGCTGTGCAGTGACGTGTTTGTCTTGTTGTAGGGCTACAGCCGCGTGTTTGCGTGTCTCTGTGCAATCTCCTCCCAGGGGCTCCGCAGGATTCTGTTTGCACTGCACAGGCTCAGACCCTGGGCTTTAGGGATAAGCCAGATTTTCTTCTGATTAAAGACTTCTGAAAGAATAAAGATACGCACCCAGGGCCCAAGTCAAAGCTGCAAAGCAAAGATCATTCTGCAACTTTTCAGTTTGCAATTTGATTTTTTTTTTTTTCAGTCAGTTGTTCTGCATTTTTAAACACTTAAACTGGAAGAGACAGTCATCTACTACAGAGCATCACAGTGCCCCCGGTCAAGAGCAGGACTGAAAACAGAGCCAGAGTCTGGTCAGTCCCTATTCCTAAGGGTTTTCCTCCCATCCCAGTGTTTTGGCACAGCCAGTCCAGCTCTGCTGGATGAGTCTCCCACCTCTACACAGCCCCAGGCTCCTGCTTCGCTCTGGCTTTGTTCTGACCTGCGCTACTTTCTCTTTTCCTCCCATTCCCGCTACGTGTCTCCATCCCACACGTACAAACCTCCCCATCCTCCTCCATGTCCTCTTCCTCATCCTGGATGACAGCAAAGGTCCCTCCACCTCCCCAGAAAAGAGATTTTCCCCCGAAGCCACGGACAAAACACGCTCTTCTCATGCACCAGGGGTAGTTACACAGCTGGGCTGGTTGGACAAACAGGCCGAGGGCAGGGCACACACCCACCATCTCCAAAGCAGCGTGTGTAGTGGAGGACCATGGAGCGGTACCTGTGGGAGCCGGGGACATCTCTCCAGCGCAGCCTCCCAGTTCCAGGGATGAAAGCCTTGCACGTGAGCACCCCCCAGGGCACCTATCTGAACCAGACCGAGCAAACTCTGCCTCTTCTCCCCTGCTCACTTGTGCCCACTGAGCACGGGACCATTTGGTAGCACCTCTGCAGAGCATGGCCTGTGTCATCATCCCCAAAGGGCATTCTTCAACAACAAAAAATAAAAATGTGCCCAGTAAAACTTTTTGTAGTGCTTATTTCTGTTTCTCTCACCGAACACCCCCATCAAGCCACCTTGGCACCAAGCAGATGTCCTCTGTGCTACCGGAGCCCCTATGTGATCCTTACGTGGGATAATCTAAGCATCCTCCCCTGCTTGCTCTGTGTTACTGTACGGTGTTGCTTGAATAGCCAGGAGCCATCTGAGCAACGTCAGCCTGTCCCGAGCTGTAAAAGGACGAGCACGGAGCAGTCCAGGCAGGCATCCAGCTCTGTCCCAGCACATGCTTTGGGACCTGAGTGCAGGGGAGGTACCGCGGGAGCTGCTGATGGCATTGTGTGGCCATGGATGGTCCTGCCCTGCTGCCACCACGCTCATCAGTTGGTCCCAAGGAGTGAGCAGGTGCCTACAACCCTGAGAAAAATCTACCTGATTTCCTCTGCGTAGAGAGCATCCCCAAAAGGCTTTTAGAGCAAAAAAGGACGGTTTTGTTTGACAATATATTAGGATACTTTCTTTTCTTCTGAAATGAAATGAAGATAGCTCCAAGCGACCAAGTCAAACAGAGTAGAAATAAAAAGGGTTATGAACAGCTTCGCCACCCACCATGTCCTTGCTGGCTGGTCCTTCCTCCCAGACCCGGTTCCAGCCGACAATAACTCAGAGCTGCAGCAGCCGAGGCATCAGCCCCACTGGGCTGTTTGTCCTTCCATCACCCCATGCTCCCCTCCAGAGCTGCTGGGCATGGGCTGCAGCCTCCCAGCTCCCTGCTTTGGCTTTTCCTCACCTCCTCCTCCTGCACCCGGGAGGCTGGCCCAGGTCTGGGCTGCCTTCTCCCGAGGAAAGGAGCAAGGTGTGCTGGCTCCCTTCAGAGGCATCTCCCGACTCCGACGCTTTTATTAGAGAAACCTGACACACGCACACGCAGAGAGCGCACGCAGATCAAACAGATGCTGCCTGTCACAGAGCTTAAAGCCTAATTACAGAAGATTACAGAAACTATTTATAAATATTTATATCCATTTAAATATATTTATAAACGCATCAGGATTGGATAAAAGTGTATATTGTTATTTTAGCTTAAGACATAACCAAGTATCATTTATACAATGCTCATACAGTAATCGTATACTTGTATTAAGCTTCTTTTTGATTAACATGGACAGCAGCTGTTAACATTTGAGTTGCTGTTAATACAAAGTAGGTTGGCACCAACGAGCTAAGGAGAATCTGTGGGTAGATGCCGAGAAGTCTGGAGGCAACAGAGCAAGTACACTACAGGGTAGAAAACTCTTCCCCTTCTTCAGCAGAAATCCTCCTGATTCACCAAGAAGGATACTGGAAATGCACAGCTAGGTTATGTGTCTTCTTGCATCGTTAATCTGCTGATTTATTGTGGCAGCACACTGCCTGCCTTGCCCCATCATTCACTCGCATCATGCCCACGGGCACCTGGGGCAGCAGCCACCTCCCACGGCACAGGTCCCCGGTGCTGCTCATCTCGCTTGGGTCCTCTACCTGTGCGGCAAACGCTCAGCAACTGTAACGCTTAAATCACGATTTCATGTCACCCAGAGTTTGGGCAACCTCACAACTCACTGCTTTTGCAGCTCACTTTGGACACTACGGAGCAACGCTCTCCCCTGGGCACCTCCTGATACACGGCAGAGTTGTACTTTTCACTGTACAGCAGCTTCATTCCTTCGTCCAAAGCTTGGGAAAGGCTCCAGCAAACTCACCTGTGATTTCTTCCTTTCTTTTAGTTTGGCTTTCTAAAAGAAACAACTCGTGTGCTATTCGGTGGTCTGCCAGGCATTTTGAGCTGATGGGGCAGCCAAAGACACAGCTGAGAGGGGCAGAGGTCCCCAGATAACGCTCCCAGGAGCTGCGCGAAAGTCAGAAAACACAACAGGAGATGAACCGCTATTTGCGTTCTCCTTGGAAGCACAGCGAGGAAGACTCAAGCCGTATCTGTGGCATTCAGCAGGAGCTCACTACCCAGGAGGACAAGGGCTAATGGGCCAACAACCTGCACGCCATCCGGCTCTGGTGGATGTGGGCATACTGGAGGGCACTGGGGGTAAGGGGTGGAGGTGTGGGGGAGGCACTGGGCAGTGGCAGCAGACAGGGTAAACTTGGGAACTGCTGGAGGAAAGGCGCCTTGGAGCAAGAGCTGGGAGCAGCAGCGGGGAGCCCAGGGAAGATGCTCCCATGGCTGGACCTCGGCGTTCCCACAGCCAGTCCCTGTCCAGAGGAAGGTTCGCGTGGGCTGTGCCAGGCACTGAGCAGAGGAGATGCTGCCTGCCCGTCCCTGCCCTTGGCCCTCATCGCAGCCGTGGTGTGGGCAAGCTAACCCAACCCTGCCTCCTTCCAAGCACTTTTTTTTTTCCCCTCCCCTTGGGAAAAGACAAAGCAGGAAACTCTCTCCGTGCTCCCGGCAGGGTGGTTTTGAGCAGGACAATCCCTTTGGTCAGGCATCAAATACCAGCATGTGAGCCATCTGCTTCGTTGACTAAAACACCCAGAGAAAAGCTGCTGGATTGGAAAAAGGATATTAATCTGAAAAGCACACAACAAAGCAACTGCAGGGTGTTTCCCCCCCCAGCCAGAGCGAGCGAGGGAAAGCTGATTACCATGACACACAGGAGCCCTGATCTAATATTCCACTTCAAGATTTGCAAATAATGTGCCCATTAACATTCATTAGCTCTTTAAATAATACCTGCCAGACCTTCCAGGCAAGGAGGAAAGGCCCCTGCGCCCAGAAATCAATCACATAACAGCCTCTAATTGTGCATTTTCCACATCTACGCAAAGTTTCAATAAAAACAAGCCAGGACAGAATAGCGAAGCCGAAGCTGTCATTGCTGTGCACAGAGACACCCTTTCTGCTCCTGGCTGCAGCACGAGGATCTTTGCTAATTAGTGGGCTTCTCTCCGACAGCTCACCTGAGTTCAGCAGGTGCTGGGGAAGGATCTCTGCAGGAATGTGTCAAGCCAGCCTTTCACCACCCAAAATAGCTTCTGTCCTCTAGCTCGTCAGGGCAGCCTGCAGAGATAAGCCCATGCAAAGAAAGAGGCTGGTGTTGTGCCCGTCATGCCCCGGGAGACAAGAGTCGCTTGAGCTTTGGGAATCCCACGTTAATACCCAGATGTGGAAGGGCTTGAGGGGGCCTCCTGTGGTCCCAGCTGAAGTAATGCCCTAAGAGAGGTGGAAAACTAAAGGTCTGAGGTCAAGGCACGGCTGTCGAGCTGTGATGCTACCTACAAACCTCATTGCTCTCTATCACCCAGATTTTCTGTCCTCCCTCTCCCCTGCCTCCTCCCCCTTCAGAAAGGGCAGCTCCTCTGCTGATGGGGCATCAGGGACCACACCACTCTGGTCATATCGGTCTCGGATGCCCAAATGGGCTAGCACCTTCCTGACGTCCTTGATAAATCGAGTTTCCTAGCTGTTAACTGCAAAACTGCTGCACTAAAAATTGACCCGCCAAGAGTATTGTGTTTAGACTCTGCCAGGGGGACCCTGTTGTCCTGTCACCACTGTGATCGCATCCTGGACAAAGACCTGAGGGATGAGAGTTAGAGGGTCCACCAGTGTGAACACAGAGGTCAAGGGCACTGGTAAAACCACCCTGCTACTTTTCATCTTGGGCTGTCCCTGTGTTGTGCAGTGGACTCCCAAACCAGGAGCATGGGGACTGGTTTTTCCTCACTGAATTATGAACTGAAGATCCCTTGAGGTCACGAAGCACGTCAACCAAGGTTTGCCGTTGGAAGAAGGCTTTATGCCAAGGCTGCTAGGTATAGAGAAGCAATGCCACTATCACCTTCTCTTCAGGTGATTTATACTGATGGACAATTGTGTCACCCAGCCGACTACCAGCATGATCTGGTTCCCTCTTCTCTACAGCTCCAGCATTGGTCTGAGACAGTGCTGAGTTGTTTGGACACACTAAGTCTAGAAGAAATCAACCTGCCAAGAAGTGAATAGCTTCTCAGCAAGATAAAAGTTACGGTCTAACCCCTGTGTGTGGCAGTTCTGATCAAAACAGTGAGCAGGGTCAGCGCTGCAGTAGGCACGGTGGCTTTCTGCGTTAGTCATCATTGTCACCCAACTTCAGCACACTGAATCACACTGCTAGCACTCTGTAAGCAACTGTTAGGCACTATAAACCTCAAATTAGCTGTCCATATAACCACACTCTGGACCACGTCTGGTGTATTTCAGTGCTTTAGAAAAAGGAGCTACAAGAGCAGATCAGCAAGTCCCCTTGCACTAGGTCACAAGCGAGCCTAGAGGCATCAGGGTGTCTGTGGGACATCTTCACGTTCCTTAGAAAATGGCTCTATGTTTGTCACAGATGTTACAGTCAAAGCAAAAACACTATTTGGGAAAGGCACACTTTCCTTGAGAGGAACCGTGCAGGAGACAGCTGTTTATAGTTGCATTTAATCAGCCCAAAATGAGTTTGAGTAGTTGATAGTCAACCTAATTAGAGTGACTCGTCTGGTCCAACAAGCCAGGCCAAGCGTGGGCAGGAAAAGCAAAGTGATAGGTACTGCAAAAGGTCTGGACATCTGCAGGGTTAGTGAGAACTTGTGTTCCCCAAACAAGAATATTCTTGGGCGACGCAAGGACTGAAGAAATTCCTTCAAAGTGTGAAGGTGAAATACAAAGAGAAATGGGGAAAAACACTTTTTTAAGTGCAATGGAGAAGCACACAGGAAAAATAGTTTTGTGTAAGTACCTCTCTCTGTAGATATTGCAAAGAAATGCAAGAGCAAAATGAGTTTATGAGCGTACTTAAAGGGCAGTGATCTGATGAAGAAGAGAAATACAGAATTAATGTTCACTCCTGGATTTCTTCACAAATTTACCATGCAAGATTTTGCCAGATTGTTCCACATCCCTGGAAAAAAGTAAAGCAAAAAGGAATTTCCAGTTGCAGAGTGGAGCAGCGGATGTTACCATCACACTATGATGTGCAAAACAAACGGTGACCACCACCGCTCGTGTAGAAAAGGGAGATCATCTTTAGACTAGTCCTGCCCCAACCCTAGCCTCAGCTCTTCTCCCATTGACCCTAGGTCCCCCCAACTTACTGGGTAACATTTCTCACCTCAGACCTGCTCTACATTATTGCTGAAACTGCCCACTAATCCTCCCTGCTATCTCTCACCAGCTCCTATCTAATTTATCCTACCCGCTACCACAAACTTATTTAATCTAAAGCTCCTGTAAAACAGATTTAGTTTTTGCTTTTTATGCTATGTACTCTCCATTCCCTCATCCAAGACCTGTGTGAACATGGATAAAATCACTATTTAATAGTGCTGGTCAAGCCCTGCTGCTTGCTCAGAAACCTTGCTTCCAGCTTGTTTGGATCAGCTATTAAAAGTTTTTATAAAACTTGTGAACATGTTCTTGTAGTACGTAAGGTAAGGATTAAAGTGTCTGGCACGCAGGAACAGCCTGAGAGCAGTCTGCATCAATCTTACACCCAAGGATTGAGTGCTGCACGTGAGAAAATATGGAGATGGGCATTCACCCAACCAGATATGGGGGCCTCCATCAGAGGAGCCTCCTGTTATACTTGATGGAGCGGAAGCCAAAGGCGCTGGGGAGGTAACCCAGATCTTTCTAAAGCAGGTGGGGATCCCTGGGTGCGCCCACCTCTTTCAGCTGCCAAGGAGACCTGGACAACGTCATCGCGAGGTGAGGTGAGGTGCTCCCCAAGGGGCTTGCTCATCCTGCAGGCGCTTCCCAGATGCAGGAGCACGCGGTGGGACCGGGGCGAGGAGAGTCGTGGAGAACAGATACTGCCTTAGGACAGCCCTATGGTTCCTCTCCAGAGGTGGGAAAAGCTCAGCCTGGATAAATTTCAGGAAGGTTAAATTTATCCTAGAACAAGTACTTGAGTAGTTTCCAGCCCTTTGTTTGCCCCCACTGGTTTTTTGTTTGTTTTCTATTCCTTTTGCAGTACCTTGAATCACCAGCCTCTAATTATTGCCTGCAGTTACAAACATGCACTTCTCCCTGGAATAAGTCCGTTATTTTTTACCTAAAATTGAGGGCAGTTAGCAGATGCTTGGGTAGTGTGAACGCTTGCAATATATTATTAAAACAAGCTCTCACCCCTCTGCTTCAAAATAGCTGCTAACACTGCTGCCTGTAACACTTCGCAGGCTTTTTAAATTTTTTTTTTTTGAAAGTTTTTGTAATCCCAAGCAGATAGCAACACCAGACTATGTAATTTAAAGGGCCTTTCTAGCACTAAAATCAGGGAGTCAGTGAAAATTTCTGTGCAGTGCATAGCCATCGCTACACTCTCTTGCAGCCGTTTAAAGCGGGAGTGGAAGAGCAGAGACGTAAGGGAGCCCTTTCAGATTTCACAATTACCTCGTATCAATTGAGCTTGGTCCCCAAGGAACATCTAGCAATGCTGGAAACTCAAGGCCTGAAGGCAGAAGAACTTCAGACAAAAGCCAGTTCCCATGGTGTCCCTACACCTTTAAAAATCTCAGTACCTATCGCATTTAAAAGCTAGAACAAGGACTGGATTAAGCCATCTGCAACAAATCATCCTGACATAATTTCAGTATTAAAAATCTTTGTGTTACAGTTCTCCATAAATAAAAAGTTGTTGTAAAAAAAAGTTATTTCAGAACCAAAACTGTCATCATGTTTTATTCCTTGATTAAATCCTTATAGCACCTAAAGAGTCCTACTCCAGTTTAAAGCTTCACTTTTGACAAAACAGCATTTTGATAGAAAAAAATCTTTTAAAAAGCTACCTGGCTGTAATATTTGGTAAGTCATAGAAGTGCAGGAAGATATAATGTTTATATTAATTCCTCTAATATACATAACCGATTACATATAGGCAAGACAATGTTAAACTGAACTAAAATTAATATTATAATATAATATTGTTAACATGAGGAACACAGTATCAAAAGCAGCACTGGATGTTAATGGAACAGTAACAGGGGTTGTTTACGCATTGAGTTTCCCATTAACTATCACTAATACTGTTGCTACTGAAATGGCCAAAAGCAGGTTTTTTTGCAATGTGATTTTCACTCTGCAGAGCCCAGGAACGTCTGCTGCCTTTGCGCTTGAAGAACAAGGTGATGGGACTTGCTGGGCATGCCATGGTCCATGAGGTGGTTTTAGCTGGTTTTGGCTGCAATCGCCATTGATTAGCGGCTGTCGCCTAATTGTTTCATCTTAGCTCTGCAAACGCTACATGAGCCTCCGTGGTAATTGCACGATGAACAATCCTTTACATTGAGGCAAGGGGGGGCTTTTGTGCAACTTGCAAGCTTTAGCAGTGAAAAGGAAGCAGGCTGCATTGAGAGAAGGTGTAAAAGTAACACCAAGAACCCTGGGGAAGGGGCCCTTGCAGCTGCCCTGAGCTCGTCCTGGTGATGGGCTTGAGATGCCAACGACCCACCGTGACACCCAGACCCGTTTTCTGCTCCAGGAGGACCAGTGCCTCCAGGCTTAGGAACAGCAGAAGGGTGAGCATAACCCGAGACAGATACCAGCGGAGTTTTTATGACTGCATTATTAATGATGCTTTTCCGTTTTAATTCAGAGCGTTAGCATTATTGTAACTGGAATAATAACTGTTTGTTATATTTTGATTAGACTGTTAAGACTGTAATTAGACTAACAGTAAATCCGTAGCTCCGCAGAAGAGGTGTTCCCATTTTATCCGTAATGACACTTTGGGTCTAGCAGGCAGGTGAGGCAGGGCGAAGGGGCAACGGGGCAGAGGCGGCTCCCGGCCCCCTGCCATCAGTGACATCCCTGCAGGCAGGCAGAGAATTGTCGGGGGACCTTGTTATGGCTTTGAAATGGAGATCTCCAGCCGGTACCAATGTCTGAACACGCTGGAGAAGGATGGCTGAGGACAGCTCGGGATGGCCTCCCAGTTAAGCAGGTCATTGAGCTGCACCTTGCGCAAATCATTATTGGCCGGTGCTTCAATTAACAGACATCCCAGGATAACTTGTAGCCGTACAGTTAAATCAGAGGTCAGAAATGGCTGGAGCTGTCTTACCCAAACTGGTAGGACACATTCTCTTATATTCCCAGAAACACAGAGCAGCCCAAATACAGAATATGCTTTGTTCCCTTCCTGGGAAGTGTCAAGAGAGGACACGCTCCAGGTGGGCAGCTCCTAATTTTTACCCATAGACCTAATCACTTTCTGATTAGCTAGTGCCAGCTTTGCCAAGAGGAGGAACACAACAGGCATTGCCCCTGAGAGACTGAATGAAGCACGCGTGCTTTGTTCAACGCTCCTCTCCCTGGAGCACAAAGCATCCCGATGAAAGCTGAGGGAGGGGTGAGCAGCGAGGGGTAGTGGCCATCAATCCATCTGGTAATGCCTCAAATTGCATCCAAGACGAGCATCCCATTAACTTTGTTTCTCTGAAATCCTATTTAGGGAACCGGCTCGTAAGATGCGGAGTAACAACAATGTGACTTTCATATCACTTTGAGAGAAAAGTACTTGAATGCACTCTGAGTTTATCTTGAGAAACCAGTCATTGCAACTGTGAGCCGGAGCTGGAGAACTCACTTTCATGCTGGTTCCAATTGATAAGCCCCAAACCGAGCCTGATAGTTGCGTCTTGTTTACCCAAGTGACAAGACAACTCTTTGTGTCCAAATACTTCTCTAAAAGCACATACCTTAGTTAAAACCTTGCGAGGGACTTCAGTTTTTAATGCTCTCCTCGTGAATCAAGGAGAGGAGCTGCTGCTGTGCGGGAACAGCGCCGATGTAAGGAGCAACCTGCAAACACGAAGCCTGGCAGCAATCACATCCTCAGTTTGCCTGGTTTTATCTGTTAATAGTTGTTGCCTGCTCAGCAAACATGGTGTTCTCAGTGGCAAAAGCCTGCTTTCGTGGAAAGCCGCTGCCTGTCTCGACACGGCAGTCACGCTGTGAACAAGCTGAACCACTACGACGTGGCCAAGAGGGCAGGACCTGGTCCCTGCTGGGTTGTCCCCAAAGGACCTCGAGCCAGGAGGAAAGCCCTGGAGAGAAGCAACCCTCTTCAGTCCCGTCCATCCTGATTTTAGGTGCTTTATTAAGCACTGCTTGCAAGCCTGCTGCTAAATAAGTCATCCAGGGAATAACAAACTGCCTGGAGGCAGAGGATGTGTTTGTGCCCTCAGACAAGGATGGGATTTGCCCTGTGCCCCAAATGAGTGCTCCAATAACAGGGTTACTTCAGAAACCACAGAGGGAAGAGATGAGGAAGATTCTCCAGCCGTAGTTGGAGAGCACATGGCAGCTGCTGGGTCTTGTACAGAGTGTTCTCTCATGTGTGTTTTGCAAGACTTGCAGATTAGGTCCCTTTGGGGAGAAACCGTGGCTTTAAAGGCCCTTTGGTACAAGCCCAGAGTCCCATCAGTGCTGGTCACCACTTCCAGTGCAAGTCTGATGTGGGACAGGGCATGCGGGATGGTCTCCTGCAGACAACAGTAAGCCCATGGGGTGCTGGTGAGGGCTCTGCACTCTTCCAGAAGTCACCTGCCCCACAGCAGACTGCAGATAGAGCTTACTCTGTTAACACAGCTGTAGGACAACTTGGATTGACTGACTTAATTCATGATGCTTCATCTGTTTTAGCAGCTAGAGTTAAGTTATCATTTTACATGTTGCAAGCATGATCAGGTGGCCTGCATTCTGTTCACTGTAACTTCTTATTTTCTTTGTTAATTCTATTTTGTCTAATAAAGTGCTTTAATTTACTCTAATTTCCATATTGTACTGTAGCTAAAGAACAGAGATAAAGGGAGCTACAAGAAACTTTGAATAGATAATTGGTTAATTAAAACAACTTAACTGGTATGTGGTTTATAACATATTGTTCTCGCAGAAGCAACAATATGGTGAACTGCTCCGGATAGGTAATTCCAAGTTCCAGCTGCCTTTTATGAGTGTATACTATAAAAGGGCTGGTAATTATTAAATTCCTCAGATAATTAGGCTCCCTTTCTCAAAAAGATCTGAACCATTATTATTAAATCCTCATCCAGTTCGGTCTCCCTATCTGCTAAAGACAATTTATAGTTGTCATGGGAATTTACCCAACTGCACACCCACCCACCCTCTGCTATCACCAGGACCTGTATGAAGCAGCTTGGGTGGGGAAGACACATTCACGGGCGTCTCCCCTTCCTGAAAGAAGTTTGGATCAGATGGGATGCCTTGGAGGGAGGGCAAATTGCTGCGGAGCCTGCTCCAGGCAGAAGGTGCCGGAGGGGACAGGATGGGTGGCATCAGGTTTGGGCTGGTGGAGCTGGGAACCTGCAAGCCAGGCAGTGACAAAGAGCCCACGGTGAGGGACAGGGATCAAACAGCCAGGCCTGGGAGAAAGTGGAAAGGGAAGATCTCCTGGGATGAGAAGTGGCTGTGCAGAGTTTGCTGCAACCCTGAAATCAGTGAATCAGTCGCCCAAACCAAGCCTGGAAGCAAAGATCTGCCTGCAAAGACATCCCCGAGCAGGGGGAGAGCTATTGATAAGCCTTTTAAATGTTCTCATCTATCTGATCATCTTGCTTTCAATCACTTTCAGTGTATTTTCTGTCTAATGTTGGGTCTTCTTTGGGCCCTAGCAATAAGGTGGAGGTCTGGGCAAATCCACCTGAAAGCTCTGGGAAACTCAGGGTCTGTGACATCAGTCTGTGGGCAGAGGTGCTCCTGTCTATATTGCAGTGCCTTTGGGTCACTCTGCTAATCCTCCAGCTGCGAGCTCCCAAAAGAGCTGGTCTGGCAGGTACCAAGGAACACATCCCTCCTTCACTTGGTTTCAGCAGGAGAAATACAGCCCACGTAGGGAGGTTGTGTGTGAGCTGGAGGTCAAGGCACTGAAATTTAGCTTTCTGATGTGTCTGTGCGCCCTGTGAATCCTACTGCGGTCATTGTAACAGCAGTTCAGATGTCTAGCTCTCACGTAGATACCTGCAGTCAGATGTCCTAAATTTAAATTGAAGCCCACCTGCAGTGGAAGAGTGGGTGGGATTGCACATCTCCACCCAGGTGGAGAGACTAGACCTTAGACAAGGGCTCTCTGGAGGAAGCAAAAACGGGACCAAAAGCTCTACTCAAAACAAATAGAAAGAAGAAATAACAGGGAACTCTGGTTTAGTTCCCAGTTCCAGGTGATTTAAGTAATTGGAAAATCATAGCTGTGAAACAACTCTTTGCAGAGCATCACAATCAGCCACGCAACTCAGCAGGACCTAAGTGCAGCAGAGTGGCTCTAAAGATCCCTTGAAGGATGTGCTTTTCTGGGGGAGACGTGTCATTTTGAGATGGCATCTCTAGGAACAGCAGTTCCCTCAGAAAAATATAAAGTCTTCAGGACCGCAAGGATGCAGTGATTCATGTAATACTTGAGGCATTAGCCAGCTTGCTGACAGACGCTGTCATTCCAAGGTCTAGCTGCTGCAAGAATACAAACTGTAAATAACGTGCAACTTTTTCACAGAGCAAAGAAAACTCCGAGCATGTGGAAGATCATCACCTCCAGTCTGGGAGACCTGATTTAGGAAAGCACTGTGAACTTCGAGAAGAGAGATGACTGCTCACACAACTAAAGCCAAGTGCGCGCTTGCACACCACGCAACCGACACCTACGTAAGGGCTGTGTCTTCCCAAGTGATGTATTCAGATCACGCGTACCCCCCTCCACGTTATTAAATTTGACTCAGTGCTTTGAAATCTGCTCTGAGCAATCCATACTCTCCAACCAAATAATCATAAAGGCCCTGCTGGCCTTAAAACATATGTCTCTGACAATAGCAATAAACCTATTTATTACTATTGTGACCACTGAAGAAAAGATCATGCAATGTGAGCATCCCATCATCCAGATTTACTTGCAAAGCAAGCCATACCCAGCATTTACTAAATGGATGAGATAAAAATATTATTCTTAAGATGTACTGATCATGTATGTGGGCATTTAAATATCGGAGACAGTTACTGCTATAAAGACTGAGAGAGGAAAAAAGACATAAAATGAGATTAAGACAGAAGGATATAAGCTACCATAAAAGTAACTCAATAAACAAGGCACTGAGCTCAAGTCCGTACATCCACAAGCATCCCACCACTGTAAACCCGGGGATATATTAGGATCAGGTCAAAAAGCCCAAGGAAGGGAAAAGCGTTTCTTACGTTAATACAGGTTTTACCGAAATGCCCCAGACAGTGTAATATGGACCAGGGCACCTATTTCAAAGCTTTAGGACTAGCAAGCGTCTGCTATCTCTGGTGCTCGCTAGAGCAAAGCGACTACTGCCCCAGAGGTTCTGAAGCAATAAATGTATTGACGGAATAATGATAACATGTTTGCAGTAGAAAATTGCCTATATTCAGGCAGTGTCATGCTATAACTCTGCAACAATAACAGGCAGTCTGAGAAATAGGAAGAGAAACAGATTTGGAGAGATTTTCAGCTTTTAAAGAGAATTAAACAAAATGGAAATCACTAGCAATACATGCACTAAAACAGAATTGCACAAAAAATAGAGGAACAATATGGTCTCCACTGGGGTATTTTTACATATTTAAGAACACAAATGTCTACAGGACCAAACAAGCTTTATGACCTTAGCTTCTCTCCACTGATACATAAAAATCAAGGGACTTGCAGAAATAAGGTTAATTCACCATTGCATATGCAGAGAGAATAGCTATAATAAAAATGAATGTGCTCCTTGGCTAGTATTTATTTTTCAAATGTTCCCACTAAAATCCTGGGTACAACAGTAGCAGAAGTGCAAGAGGACATTTCAGACTTTTATGAGTAAAAAAAAGTAAATCATAGGAGAGGGAGAGTGGAAGAAATGAAAGAGATGGCATTCCCTTATGTAAAAAATATATGATCAAGGCTAGACTAAGAAAGATTTTCTTGTGTTACAGATTATAACGCCAGTTTTAGGAGCTTTTCCCCCTTCTACACAGATTATCTTTGGAGCTCGTAATATGTCTGCAGCTGGAATAGGCTCTTGTGGATGCTCTCAGAGCGGTGGATGTCAGTGAGTATTAGTTGACTGGGAGTACTCAAATCCCATTTTTCCCCTCAACCGACTGTCTCTCACTTCATGGGGAAGATAAACACACTGACATACAAAAATATTTTGAATCCTAAAATCGGGGATAGTTCTGACAAACAGAATAACTCTATACTTAAAAATATCTATTTATGGGCTAGCACATAGCCTTTACTATACATATACAATTTCATTTGCTCACTCCCTTCCATAAAAAAGTTTATTCTGCCTAAAATACTTCCTGAGTTTATCAAGGGTAATAATATCGACGTGATATGATATGAGTGGGTCTAACACGCTTCAGGCCCTACCTATTGCCACCAGTGGCAGAGGGAGGCAGCTGAGATCTTAAAAGGAAGAGATGGGGAGCCTCTGGCACCAGCAGAAACGGAGCACCGAAGGGAGGGTACGACCACGTTTACAACAGTGTATTTGGGATGTTAAGAGTGACTCCTCAGCATCAAAGCTGTCCTACTTCCAGAGTCTTATCATATTTGCCAAAGCACAATTCAAGGAAAAGGACTTCAGCACAAATCACATTCCACTGGAAGACTTGGTAATAAATAAATTACATCCTACTTCTAGAAACAATTTCCCATGATCAATAATGAATAAAAAAAAAAAGTCGGGTCCACAGAAGTGTTGTAACAGCATGACACGAAGTGAGTGACAGTAAGGATATTGCTTCGGTAGCAAAATCAGTGCCTGATAAAACATCGCATTTCCCCAGGACTCGAAAGGTACTGCAAAACAGGAAGAAAAGCCCAACTCCCCCAACAAGGGCCCTGCAGCACAGCCCAAATTCAGATTAGGTTTTGAGTAAAAAGCTCTCTCCTGGGCTCAGACTTGCTACACTGCACAAAGCATTGCATTAGCACATGGGTGCAAGGACGGGTGGAGCAAATTGCTTGCACTGAGGACCAGGCTAGCTTCACTGTTGCCCAAAGGCTGCTGACATAAGCATGACATGCTTTTTTGTGCAACTTTGTGAACGCGCTCCCTAGTCATCACGTATGTCTCTGGCAGCAGCCTCAGCTGAGCGTTAGCAAAATGTGGGACTACTGATCATCAGGTACAGCACTTGAGGTTGAAACCAGAGATGGGATCTCTGCTGCAGAACAGCAGCAGATGTCCTACTACCCAGGTCCTTCACCATCTCAACCACCTTCTGATGTGCAACCCATTCCGCTGTCAGCATTTTGAGGACATGCCAAGATTTGTCAATTGCTAAAGGCATTTTCAACTTGCAGCTTATGTACAGCTAAATTTCAACTCTTCCACCTGTCTTTAGACATCCCGATACAGCAACCGATAACATTTATTCCCTGAAAGAGCAAAGGAGAATAGGTGTGATAAGAAACAGCAGTCCAAAAAGCTTCTGTGAAGCACTCAAACCGGATGAAAATTTGTATCATGGGGAAGAACTGCTCCAATTCACACCTGAACAGCCTGTACATAAACTATTAGGAGGTCCACAAAGATCCCTGTGCCTGTCTGGAGACTTTAAGCCAGAGCTATCCTGCTGGGGCTGAACTGCTTCTTCTTCTAGAAAAAGCCCTTTGATTTTGGGAGGATAATCTTGGGTCTTGCTTAGACCTATCAAACCTCATTTTGACCAGGAGGAACATGGAGCTCAGTTGCTGGACCAGCCACATTCGTGAGCCAAGACCTTGCTGTCCTGCTTGTCTCCGAGCACACTCATGCTGCCAGGGCTCAAGGAACCGCAGGATTCATAAAGTTACTATGGGCTGTCACTTAACATAAAGAATGCCATGTCCAACTCTAGAAATTGTCTTCACAGATAGAAACAAAATCACAGAAACAATTTTTCTGTGTGCATGACCACGGTTTAGTTTCAATGACTCAGCTACAAGCAGAGGAATAAAGTGCAAATCCATCCAGCTGAGTATTTTCTTAAAAGCCTTGTAAGAAGGCATTTCACATAACTGAGAACACTTGCGCACCAACTATCTGAGAAAAACAACAATTTTTTTAAAAAGGCCAAACACAAAGAAAAGGAATATAATTAGGAAGTGTCTCAGAAATAGTTGACATGATGCCAAAACCCCACAATCCCACAACTTACAAAGGAGCTGTGCTGCTTTAACAGCATTCCTGATGACTCCTGCAGCAGAGCTGGCTCAGCGCGCCGAGGACCTGGGAGGAGGGCACGTGCCCATCAGCTGTCACCCCCAGCTGGCACCCACGGGCCAGCTTCAGCTGCTAGCCTTCCTGATTGAAACCTGAAAATGAAGCTTCCCGAGTTCACAGCGAGCTTCCCTTTCCCGCTCAGAAGCGGTGAGTCAGACAGCTTTGCAGAGCAGCACTGCGCTGGAGATCAAGAAGGAAAAGAAAATGGAATGATGAACAGGCAGCCACCAGCTGCTCCCCTCCCAAAATGGAGCAATAAGCTTTTCAAGTCTCTCTAGTTTCTTGGTAAAACCAACCATGACACCAGCTGAGTCATCCTGCCTCCCTCAAAGGACTCCACCGTGACTGCAGGTTGGGGCTGTCAGACATCAGCACGGCGCCCACCAGCGTGAGCTGCGCCAGGCTCCCCTTCGGTGGTCGCTCCCACCTTCCCGGCACTTCTGCAGGACAGGCAGCACCCAAACCCACACCACCACCTCATCCCAGACACCTCTGTACATCCTACACCAGCCCTCCTCCTCCTCCAGAGGAGAGATGGTGAGGTGCCGCCACTTGTGATATGAGAGGTTGGGTGTAGAGTTTCTTGGTGTATCTAAATAGGGAGATGCAAGGAGATTTATTTATATTATGCTTAGGCTACATATAATCCTGTGGTCCTGGGAATCAGGAATAATTACTGTTTCTGCCACTTGATGTGTAACTTGGGGTTTGGGTTTGTTTTTTCCTCTTCTAAAGCATCAACAAGCAGCCACAGGTAAAGGTGGATTTGGCATGGGAAGATGCATCGTGCTCCCATGCCCAGGATTAACCTGATCACCAGGTCTGGGATCAAGAAGGAGGTCTTCCCTAAGTCAAAGACCATAGGGATGCCTTTACGTGTTTCACCTGCTTCTGTAAGATGGCATTAGACTATCAAAGGACACCTGGACATTTTTATTGGGCAAATACCCTGTTGCTGCAGGAACGCACGGCACTGACAACATTCACAGTCTGTCCTGCTTTCTACCTCTGACACATTGCTTTTTGTAGCATTTGGTATTTTAGACTTGGAGTTAAGTACATTAAAGTATGTTGGAGGATTATCTGTGACTTTTGAAGCTCCAGGATGTTCCTCTCAACCCCTGGATTTAATTTCTATTTCAGAGTAGCCTGAGCTCACAGTGGCCCCATGCAGTCCTCCGTCCTCCTGTTCCACCAGCTATGCAATGCTGCACACGATGGAGAGGTGCCCAGGAACATCACTCCAGTGGTTATCCTTACTGATTTACAACCATTTACCAGAGACGCTCAGAAAAGCCTGCTGAGTGGCCGTAATATACTATTATAATAATGTCATAGTCTCAATTCGTTATTAGCTAGATCTTTTACCAGCTATCCTGCTATTTTATGTAGGATCAGTGTTCAGCAAAATAACTTTTGCAATTTCATTCTGTTCTTCGTTTTGGCCCAGCGTTCCCTTCTCCCCATCCTCTGAAGCTTTCTCGGTATTTCACATTATCACAGTACATATTATTAAACCACAAGTTCCTCAGGAGTTTCTCCAAAACACTTGGAAGCCCATTGCACAGCATCTCTAATTTAAATGCATTTGACTCAATAATATAATTTAATAACCACCACAGTTACAGTTTAGAATGAAAAATATCTCATTAAGTCTGTAAACTTGCAATATGCTGTCTGGGGTTTTTTTTTGTTTGGTTGGTTTTTTTTAATTTCCAAGCAGAAATATTTTTGCAACATCTTTGACTTTTCAGTAACACTACCATCAATTTTATCATGCCCACTCGGTAGCGGGCCTTATACCAGAATTAGATTCCTTTTAATTCCTAATATCAGGTTTCTTTAAGTCCTAACACATTTTTATTTTCTTCTTTTGTTCCTTACTTCTCTAACCACATACTTCCCAATAATTTAATAGCTCAGCTTAAAAGGTAAAACCCAGATAATTGGTATTGTATTAATTATTTGCTCTTCCCTTCTTTATGCATGCATGTGTGCGCACTAACAGCCACTACCTGTCACCTACACTTAAAGAAACATCTTTAGCCATAACACATAACAATATTATGTATGTACATATATCATTCATATACATTTACTGTCAAGACACTGGCAGCCATCCAGCTGCCAACCTTATCAATATAAACAGAGAAATTGGAGAGGGGGCAGCCAGTGATTTCAGTGTAGACATTGACTCACAGACCAAGTTATTACTCCTTTTTGACAGGACAGGGATTGGGTTTTTGTGTTACTCCAACATGCAAGCCAATTTGTGCTTGTTTATTTATTTATTTTGCACAGCAGAGTCATGGGTCTTTGATATCTAACTGAACACACAAGAAAAACCTCTCTGGGAATGAGCAAGTTCCTCTATGTTTTCCTTCACCACCATTTTTGCTCAGCACTAATGCTGTGATGAGAAAGCAATACAGCATCTCCCCACCCCGCTCCCCCTTCTCCTCCCAGATGATGCCCGCTCCTCCCCCAGCAAAAATGAGGAGAACCACTTGTGTCGCCTGTGGCAACAGGGGGTCCGGTTCAACACCAGGCTGGTCCCCACATCATCCTCTCACTGGTGTTTCCCTGGCACATCCCTCCCAACCATGCCCCCAAGGAGGGGGTCACCTTACCAGGAGAGGACACACTGTGACCAGGGATTACTCTCCACCAGAGCTAGAAAAAGGGATGTTTTTAGACCAAGCAGCTCTTGGCGAGGACAGCTTTTAAAGGCTGCAGATGTGTCACAGCTGAGGGCACTCAAACTATCAGCCTCGTCAGCTCCTCCCCAGAATCTGGGCTCAGCCAGCAGCCACCTGGTTCAGCACAGCATCCGCGGCATTTGCTCTGCCCCAAGCCACCCTGTGGCAGTCCTGGCATGCAGAGGGACGGCAGGACTCATCCGCAGGGGAAGGTAGGGGCTGCTGCTGCCTTGCGGGAGAAGCCAGGTTGGAGTGGAGCAGGTGGATTTGCACAGAGAAGCTGTGCCAGCAGGCTTCGGAAAAGCAAGAGCATCTTCTAGGGTGCGTGAGGGCTTCTCTGCATTCACCCAAGCACGCTGAGGCATTGATTTCACAAGTGCTGACTCTATTTGGATGAGCTCCCCCATGATGCTCTCCATCCTGCCCAGCTGCATCGCCCTCCCGTGCCTGAGTCCCACAGTGGGGACGGAGGAGCTCAGCGCAGGAGCTGTGCTGCCGGTCGCAGGGGGATGGAGGCACGAGCAGAGATGCTTGTAGAAAGACCCGGCGGTAGCCTGGCAGGCTGCGTGCCCGGGCGGGCTGCGAGACCCGTGCTGGAGGCTCGGCCAGACCGAGAGCTGCTGCTCTCCCCCTCCCCAGTGCCTCCCCCCACCTCTCTCTCTGCACTCCCTTCCCTGCCCTCCGGTTCTATGGCTATAATCAAATCATAACTTTTATTAAATTTGAGATTACTTTTTAATGGAATCAATTTCTTGCGTGGTGCTTTTCCCTTCTGCCCCGCGGCTCAGCCGCGCTCTGCACTTTTGTGGTTTTACTCTGGCTTTTATCTCTGCTGGTGCCCTAATGACGAATGCCGACTGCGTAGGTGAGCAGCGACGACCCTGTGCTGCCTGACGGACAAGATGCATCGTTTGCTGTGGGGACAGCACTCGTCCCTTTGACCAGTGTCACCAGTGCAGACATCCCTGCTGAGGAGCACTGCAGGGACAGCAGGATTTGTCCCTCCCTGCAGCGTGGGTGGCATTAGCACCTCTGGGTTCAAGAAATTTCCCCCCAGAGGGAAGGGACCCCTCACTTTTCCGCTTAGCTTTGTTGCTGCATTAGCAACCCTAAGCTAGATCCACTTGTTCTGAAGCTCCTGGAGCTGGGGCAGGCTGAAGGCACCTGACAGGGGCTCCCATCCTCTTCATCATACCCTGCTGGAAGTCAGAAATTCAACCCAACCTGCTCACGGTGCACGGCCAGGCTCTGTGAGGACGCCTGCTGCGGGACAGCCCCACGGGCAGGCTCTCTCCATGTTACCAAGCAAACCACGTAGATGCCACCACACACAGCTCAGCCTTCCCGGCCTTCCTGGTTTTTCAGTTTCTTAATAACCATATTGCCCAAAATGGCTTCAACTTTGCAGTTTTATGTAACTTTCCACTTGTCTTCCCCACCTCCCCTTCTGCTTATTCTTTTCTCTTTCTTCCTACAACACCTACAGATCGTATTATATCCTCTGATGCAAAAAGGCCCATTCTGCTTTCACTTGAAACCGTATAATGACAATAAGAAAAATAAAAGTGACAGTTTTTATTTGGTCCTCCTCCTGCTGATGTTCTTGAAAAGGAATTTAAGATCCTAACTTTGACTCTCACATACGAATGTTCTGGGTCTCACAGCTTTCTTGGTTAGAAACTGTATTTTCTAAATCCTTATTTAGGAACAACGGGTCAGGCTGACTCCCGGTTGTTTCAAGACCTGGCTCCAGTCCAGGTGTGTTTCTCACAAAAACTGTCCCCTAGTTTGTAATACCTGAGTTTTGAAAAGATGGATTTTGTTCTGGTCTGAAGGCAAGTGGAGCTTGGGCTCATGGGATTTGTGCTGTCTATTATGTAGTTTCATTCAATTTCTTAGGGATTTTAACTTTAATTCCTCCAAAACAAATAAAGATGCATTATCTGAAGTGATTTTTTTCAGAGGAAGCAGGTAGGTACTGAGCACAGTGATGTGCAGAAGCCCCCTGAGGCCATCTCAGCCCCAGCGTTTCCCAACCTGCACCCAACATGTAGCAGTCAAGGCGTATCATGGGGTACAGACCACACCAGTGATCAATTATTCAAGACAACCACCAAAAAATTCCCTAACCCGACCTTTTGCTTCCATCAGCCTGTTGATGTCACACCATGAGCATCCTAAATATTTGTCCCAAACACAATGCCTGCCGCTACATTCATACCACCATGAACCTGTTCTTCTGGAGAAACAAAGCTGAGATCTACTGTTTGATTTGATCAGTTAGAAGCAATATCAGCTTCTTCCTCCAAGTCTGGCGCTCTCTTTAAGAAAGAGCATAAGAGTCCACGTATTGATTCGGTTTTGGTGTGTCCGCTCTCGCTGTCTCCCTTAATGCACTAAAATATCTTCCATGGCTGAGCATCCATGCAGCCAGAAGCGGGTACTCCATAATTAACGCATCTCTATAAGTGTTCAGAGCATTTAACTACTTCCAAAACAGTATCAAATGCCTCTTTTAATTCAGAGTTTAAAGGAGATTTCATATTGTTCTTTGCATCCTTCCTAAGATGGAAATCCACAGCTCTTTCTCCAAACCAGAGATGTATCTCATGCTGTGACAACAAGATGAGAAGCTCTAAGTCTGTAGCTATTCAGGTAACTTTCTTCTTTCTCTTTCTTTCAAAGTCTTATTTAATTTTTCAGCCAAGTCCATTCTGTGTGTATCTGTGAACAAAAGGATGTTATTCTTTGAGATTTGTTTGAAATGCTCTTCCATGGTCATTTATGACAGCATAAAAATAGATTCAGTCTTGAAGCATGAGACACATCACCAAAAGCTATAAATATATATGAATAGATATTTGTGTATGTTTGTGTGCGTGTGTGTCTGTGTGTGTGTAGTCTTTTAAGGACTACACTCCCTTTTTTGGCTATGCACATTGGGTTTATTCCTGCAGAGGTCGGAGTTTTTTCCTGTCTCACACAAATCACCAGGACCAAGGGAACTGCAGTTCTGCCGTAACTCTGCCTGTAATTAATAAATCATCTAAAGAGCAGAGAGTAACGGGTCCACTTTGAGGTCCAACGGGAGACTTCCAAGTATAGAAGCCTTTAAGTTTTTCTTTTTTAAAGTCCATTCTGGTGTCTGCTATCCGTTCCTATATTTCTGTTGCTAGAACCTATGAGGAAGCTCAAGTTTTGTAAATATGAGCCCTGCTGCAGGTTTAGCAGGTAAGAGTGGGAGCTGGGTATGGCTCCAGTGTCACTGAGCTCAGGGATGGGCACGTCCCCGTTCCCGAGCACGGGGAAGGATGGGTGTGGTGGTATCGCCACAGCTTTTTCCATGCTCCGTCGGAGCAGCCTGGCCAGTGAAAGCAGCATTTCAAATACCGGCTTTCTGGCTGTTTTTTAAGCCTCAGGTTGCAATAAGTAATTAGTTCTCTTTGTTACATTCCTCAATCAAGCACATAAATGCTGGCTGCTTCTATCCAGTTTTATTAAGTAAAATTCGATCAGAAGATCATTTCCCACAAAACCCACATTGTCGTCATATGGATGGCCATCACATGGTGACCTGTGCAACCTTTTCAGCTGCCCTAGTCTCTTCCTGACACCTCGCGCCTGCCTCCCTGCCTACCAATACCCAGCTGGCAAATAACTTTCCTGCCCTGCACCCAGGCTTGTTCGGAAATACACGTTTCATTATGCAAGGCATAGGAGCTATTAGTCCCCAGTTAGTCCTTCCAGACTGGGACGTGCTTAGGAAGGTGGTGGGCATCCTTCTGCATCCTCGCTGCTGTCCTAAGGCATGCGGTGACCTGGTGAATGTCTCACCGAGCAGCCTCTGGGCTGCTTATATCCCACCAAATGAAGAATACAAATGCTGTCCCTTAGTCTCTGAGGGAAGCACATTTTTCAGTGACACTTTCAAGAGGACAGCCTGTCCTTCCTCTAAAGCTATCATAGCGTAACACCCCAATCTGCAGACAAACATTATGCAAATGTCTCTTTTACAGCCATAGTCAGAAATGTGTCTTTTCTTGTGCTTCATTAGGACATTGGCAAAAAACGTCATTGCAGCCTCTGAGATTCGCATCTTTTCCATCAGAGAGACAAGATTGTTTTCCAGTTTATGGCTGTTTTCATTTCTGTAGTTTTTAAAAGCCTGGTCTTGCTCCTTACTGCTCAGAAGACCCCATCAGTCACCCAGATCTCAACATCCAAGGATTTTCCAGGCTGCTCTGTCTCCTTCCCCAATAGTCCATAAGCCATCCACACCTCCAGTGATGCTGCATCTGGAAGAGAAGAGAGGAAAAATAATTGTGAAAACTGAATGGCGTTAACCCCAGGCTGGTCCTGGGTATCATGCCACCTTCGGGCCCTTACTTTTGTCCCCATGGTGGTCCCAGCTCACTTCTCCTTAGCTGGTCTGGGCTCTGCTCACAGGTTGCTCCAGGACTCGAAGGTGTAGGCATGAGAATGATGTTCCCAACATCTGTTGGTCTGCTCAGGAGAGACCACAGCCCCTGGGAAAGTGTTCATCTATTTCAAACAATAAACACACATAGTGCACTCCATGTAGCAATAAAAATCTAAAGTTTACTTAAAAATGAAGCTGCCCTGCCAAAAGTCCTTGACTTTTGGGCTAACGACCCTTGTATCCTGCTGTGTATTGCTATTTTCCAGGATGTGGAACAGGATGCGGATTTTGATGTGGCTTTCCCAGTTGTTCATTGCTCACAGACGTGCTGTTACGCGGTGTTTCTGCATGTGTCCTGTGGCCACTGCCATTCTCTGTGTGGATTCCCTAGAGCTCTGCTCCAGCCCTGCCTACTGTTGAGCTAATCCTCCCAGTCTGCCCAGTCCAGACCAGTCACAGCGGTATCCCCGTACTGCTCCGCTCTTTACTGGTCACCCCTGTCATGATTTAACACATCTGGCAGCTAAACCAACCACACAGCTGTTAGCTCACATACACACACCCCCACTGTGGGAAGGCAGAGAGTCAAAAAGAAAAAAAGGTAAAATTCATGGATTGAGATAAAGACAGTTTAATAGGACAGAAAAGGAAGATAATGACGATGACGATAATAATAATAATAATAGACTATACAAAACAAGTGATGTACAGCACAATTTCTCACCACCCAAAGCTGATGCTCAGCTAGTTCCTGACCTTCCGACCAACTCCCCTGTTATATACTGAGCATGATGTCATATGGTATGGAATATCCCTTTGGCCAGTTTGGGTCAGCTGTCCTGGCCATGTCCCCTCCCAGCTTCTTGAGCAGCCCCACCTTCTTGTTGGCAGGGCAGTGTGAGAAGCTGAGAAGTCCTTGACGGCTTGGCAACAACTAAAAACATCAGTGTGTTATCAACAGTATTCTCACCCTAAATCCAAAACACAGCACTATACCAGCTGCTAGGAAGAAAATTAACTCTCTCTCTGCAAAAACCAGGACAACCGTCTAGCTTCAGCTCATGGGATCTCTTCCCTAAACCTTCGTCCAAGCCGTTTGCACCCCGAACCCATCACCGAGCAGAAGGGTGAGGACTTTCAGCACTGTCTGGCATGGAAGGTTTCACTTGGAGGGAGCATCGTACCTCTCATCCTATTTTACTCTCTTTGTGAGTAATTTCCTCCCTTTCCAGCACAGGGAAGAAGAATAGCAACAACAACAAATTGACTTTTCCGTGGTTTGTAAGAAGAACTTGCCAATTCCTCTTCCCATGCCTGAAAACCTCTCCTCTCCGCTCACTGTGTGAATATTTTATTATGTTAAGGTAGGGAAGCTGACTCAAACACCTATGCTGTCCCTAGCACAGCTGTGCCCAGCTGTGTGCCTGAGTTGCTCAGACCAAAGGACCATGCTTGGGCAGGAGAGCCTCCCCGTGTGCTCCCAGGATGACAGGAACCAGCATCGCAGAGCAGATCTGATCATGGGTTGACTTGCACGTTCTGGATAACGCTTCTCCATCCCCTGGTGTAATGTACCTGTAACATCATTTCCTTGAAATATGAAAAGCAGAGGAAATACATAAGTAAATATAATGCCTATATAGTAACATATAAGTAAATACGGTGCTTACGTGGAAGAAAGCACTGGAGGAATACTGGAAGTGAGTTGTTTGGTTTGACAGAGCACAATGCGCACCTGACTTCATTACTCTGTTGGAATATATACTGCTCGAAGGCATTTTGATAATTGTGTCATTTATTTATTTATTTATTCTCATTTTAAACAAGACCAGGTGTGCTACATATTTTGTAGAGAGATACTTACAATATGGTATTTGTGTAGGAAGCTGCAATGGTTTTCTAATTGTTTGTGAAATGAAAATAGTCATAAGAACCCGGTCTTTTTTTAATCCTGAAAATGAACATTGGTAATCACTGTTCTACTGAGAAGGATCTTAACACATTCCTGAAAACTCTGCTGAAAAGAAACACAGGAAATTTCACCCTCAAAAATATTTTGCAAAAAATAATGAATGAACTTGAACACACTAAATCAATTTTTTTGCATCCTTGGCAGCAAGTGCCTTACTCAAATTTCTATTAAGCTCTGGAAAGGCTGTTTTGTGTCAAGAAAGAAAAAGTCAGCCCCTTGGATTTTCTTTAACAGATGCTAGCCTTCTAATGAAATAGTAACAAGCCCTCACTAAAGGTTTTCGAAAGGTCTCTTTCTGTAGAAATTTGGTAATTAAAAATTTTTTTGGGGGGGAAAAAAAAAAAAAACCAACCCCAAAACCTAAAAAAAGATGTGGGCCAAAAATGTAGTTGAAAATGAGCAATCTCCCCAGTCCATGAGTGTTTAATAGCCAGCTTGCCAGGAGGTCTCTGAGCCATGTCCCTGCAGTGATTTCTGTGTAGACAGTGCGAGCCCAGCACATGGGGAGCGCTTCCCCATGGCTCCGGCTTGCAAAGCAATTTCCAGTGTGGGGTGTAAGAGGTTGTAGGATGGCTATGGAAATTAGCAGTATTGGCTCAGGATCCTACAGATCCTGGATCAGCAGAGGAATCATAGAATCATAGAATCATAGACTGGTTTGGGTTGGAAGGGACCTCAAAGATCATCTAGTTCCAACCGCCCTGCTGCGGGCAGGGACACCCTCCACTAGACCACGTTGCCCAAAGCCTCATCCAACCTGGTCTTAAACACTTCCAGGGATGGGGCATCCACAACCTCTCTGGGCAACCTGTTCCAGTGCCTCACCACTCTAACAGTAAAGAATTTCTTTCTAACATCTAATCTAAATTGACCCTCCTTCAGCTTAAACCCATTACCCCTTGCAGGGAATTAGGGCTAATACAGGGTGTGTTTGTGTGTGCGCATGTGTGTGCGCGTGCTGAGAAAGCACCAAAAGCCTTTGATACTCAGGTCCATCATGGGTAACACATCCACAGCAGGACAGGAACCTGGTGTGGTTCAAGCTCAAAGCTCCCAAAGCCTACGGGAGGCTGCAGATGGGTCCCCCTGGGACCCGCGGGTGCACCGTCCGCAGCAGCCAGTCTCAGACCATCCCTCATGGCTGGGGTACCACTGCTGGGGTAGCAGCACCCCCAGACTTAGTGCTCCCACTACCTTGAGTTTTTCACTGGGGGAGGCCAGGCGGTGAGAGCCCTCCCCTCCATCAGCACCCACGCACATCCAGGCTGGTGCACCAAGGGGTGGCAGGGTCCATGCCGGCGCAGTGGCAGCAGGTCTGGCTCCTCCGGCTGTGCTGCTCCGGGGCTCGAGGGCATGCTGGTATTGCCTGTCAGGGAGATTGGTGGGATCTGAGCTGCCAAACTTCCCAAGTCATTTACAAAGCGCTGTTTGCCCACCCCTGCTCGGCGGTGATGAATGGAGTTATTATATCTGCACAATCTTATCCTGCCCCCCAGCAAAACTCGGTGGTGAATTGAATGTTGCTGGGGAAGGCTAGTGAAGCATACGGAGCAGTGATCACATTTGTCTTGCAGGGAGAGGGAGAATTGAGGGCTGCAATAAGCAGCATTAAATAGCCAAGCGTACTGGATTACAGCTTGGCAGCTCCCCGCCTGCTGTGGTCTTCCAGTGGGTTTCCATCGCCTTCCCATCGGTGTGGGCATCCCGGCGACGGGGAGCAGTCGCTGAAGCTCTCCTCCCATCTTCTCTCACACTTCTGCCTCTCAGGTGGGAAAATTGGCTTGGGTGTTCCTGATCTGCAATGGAGTCGCCTTATCTCGCAGGAAGGACTCCCTCCTGGTTGGGTTGACTGGTGGACACTACTCACAGGCTCTTTTCCCTCCAGCACTTCCCTGCTTGGGGAAAGTGAAGGGGGTACAGGCACCTGGTGGAAATGACCTTTCCTGCATGCATACTATAGCACACAGCCACACGCTGGCCAGATGGGGCTAATTAATGAGCATGAATTAGTTAATACTACTAAAGCACTCAGAAACTATGAATCATCACTTGCTGAACCATTACACCCAGTATTCCCTCTGCACCTGTAGTCAGGATGGACATTTCTGGGGCAGAGGAGTCACCTCCAGTTAGCATGAGGGTGCAAGTCTGGAGAAGGGCTTGCAGAAACTGGTCTGGCTCCCCAAATGATGGTGCATGAGCTCCAGTGCTCCTCCAGCATCTGTATGGATGGACTGCACTGTGGACGGAGGTTGTGTGTTTATGGACGGAGGAATGTTAATCAGGGTGTGATTTGTTTGCCAGAGGAGCGATCTGCCAGAGGCACTGATCCCCTTATAGGTGTGAGCATGGTGTGCATCAGTGTGCAATGCTGAGGATGCTGACTACTGGTGCACGCTGGTGTCGAGATGACAATAAAGTGGGTGGGCAGAGTTCCATCGGCATGGGACTGTTTTGGGGAGGATGAGTGCTAGAGGCTATATTGAACAGGAATGCGGATGCTCTCGCTGGAAAGCCCACGTGCTCTGCACGCATCTAACCCCACAGACACCCGGAGAGAGCCACAGTGTTGGCGCAGGGGTACGGCCGCTAGCACAGCATCCGCAATTGGGACACGCACCCGTGCCGGGGCCGGCGGAGAGCGGCAGCAGGGGGCTGTTGTGATTTGTGGCTCCCAGGGGCTGCGTTTGGGGGGCTGCGCCTCCCCCTCCCTGGCACGGGCTGTGGGAACCGCTGGCCTCCCCATCCGTCCATGGGGGCAGCGAGCAGCAGCAGCCTGGGCCCCGCGCGCGGGGTCGCGGGTCGGTGCGATGCTCCACGGAGCAACGCTCGGGCCTCTGTCGAATCCCGACGGAGGGTGAGTGTGGGAAGAACTGCTGGGAAAGTCACAACCGCATCCCTCTGGAGCCGGGAGCAGAGCGGCAGCTAAAGCACGAGCCCCTTGGGAATACCAGTGCGAGGTTTAACTCCGTGCATGCTGCACGAGGCTGGGATCAGCAGTGCAGGACATGCTTCTGTGCCTGCCCCGACCCATGCACGGGGCACGGTTGTCACCCCTGCCCGCAGGAGCATCCTCGCAGCGAGACAGCCAGCATCGGCTTTGTCTGCTCATTAAAACCTTCGAGCGACCGCACAGCAAGTCCCAGAGAGGGGTGGAAGAGGCCCTCGCTATCGCGTTGAGGTGGGATCAGAGGCTGGAAAATGAACAAGGCAGTTTCTCATCATGTAAAACCACCACAGGCCCCTGTTCCTCTCCCGGCGGTGCAGAGGCGGTGCAGACTGAAAGCCCTGCCAAGGCACTGTCACAGATTTCCTATGCAGTATTAGAGGAGCGAGGAGAGATCTCAGAGAATTTGCATTAAAAATGGTCACGTTGGCATTTGCTTCTTGCTGAACATTTCTTCTCTTCAAAGAACCACATATTTTCACAAGAAAAAGGAGAGTAAGGAGCAGACTGTCCCAGGTATCAGGACGATGCTTTTGTCCCGAGCAATTTTCATCTTAAGAATAAAAGAACTGCATAAATGAAAATACTGCTGAGCACACTTGGTTTGCAATTTTCCAGCCTTTAAAGGCTGGTCCCATCACTCTCCTCCCAGCGCGGCTTGTTCTCTGGCCCCTGAGGACACTGTTTCCTTGCCAGATACTAATTTTCAAACCTCAGCTCTTTCAGCCCGTTCCAATAAACATCACAAGAATGTTTCTAAATAGGGAAAGTGCATTTTTTTTGTTCTCCTTAAGCCTTAAGAAGGAGAGAAAGATTTTGTTAAATGTTAAAGAAGGATTATAGGGCAATGAGGCACCGTTTGTCGAAGCAGTGGAAGTTTGGAGAGGTAATGAAGGCTTAAACCTATTCAGGCTGTGTAGGTGACCCTGGCCGAGGCTGTAAAGTCAAGGATTGCTGCCCTGGTGGTGGGGGTGAAATTAGAGGGCTGCCTGCTTGTGGGCGGGCATGGGACATGGGTCCTGTGCCCCTCTGTAGGCACTTCGGACGGCTCCTTGCAAGGATGGACGCGTGATGGGATGCTGAAGCTCGGCTCTGAAAATGAGCGTTACGGTCAGGTTGCTTCAGGCTGGTATCAGGCAGCCTGAGGTCGTGTCTCTTGTTTGTCCTTTCCTGCATCCCAGCATCCCTGGTAAATCATGACTGAGCCAAGGAAATGGCTTTAGACACTGGGAGCAGGCGATCCTCTGCGACGGCGGGAAGAATACAGGCTGCTTCTGCTAAGCTGCCAGGCTTATTAGTGATTATTTTAATTAAGTGGAAGCTTATAAATGGCTCTGTAAACAAAGAAACTAGTGGAAAGATCACTGCCTCCCAGCTGTACCGTGCTGGGCACTTTTGGGTTCAGTTTTGGGTCTGTGGCATCACCTGCCGTGTCCGCGATGGCTGGGGGAAGCCCAGCTTCATCGGCCACATCTCGGCAGCTGGCCCGCCGGCAAGCTGGGGAGCAGCGCGGATGCTATGGCAGCTCCGCGGGTGAGAAAACTGCCAAAAAGATCCACTAAATAGTTCAGTGTGTGACCCAAAAAAGAAAACAGAAACAAAAAAGCCTTGAGCAGAAGATGCTACAAGAGCATAGACCTTTACCTTCTCAACGAGGAGACTGAGAGGCGAGTTGATTGCACTGTGTAAATGTCCTGATGTCTGCAAGTCAAAGACAGACAAATGAATTGCAGAAGATTGATGCTTTTCTGGGTGATGTGCTTTAGCCAGGTATAAATTACCAGCTTGTTTCCAGGATGTGGAAATTCAGGTTTTGCTATCTGATCTGATGAGATTTCCTGGCTTGAAGTCTGTCCTCTGAATCCCTAGAAATGATGGGAAGGGAGAAGTGCTAATCTACAGATAACACCTGCATGGAGAGTTACGATACCTGCCAAATTTTGTGCAATGCCATGTGTAACACAGCGAATGATTTAATGTGCTCGCATATTTAATGAACATGCAGGTACCCATAGGCTGTCTTAATAAAATAATACGAATTTAATGCAAAAAATGAAGAAGAGAGACATGGACTTTTTGATCATTAATATATCTGCCCGTTCCAGCAGATTCCAGAGCGTGGAAAACGTTTCTGCTCCTAATTTCCCCTTCAAAATGTTGAACCTCATTTAACTTACTCAAGGTTTTCTTTTTATTTTCCTGGTGATCCTCTCTTTGCCATTTTAGTCAGCCAGCGCTTGCCACGCATAGAGACATCCCTTTAACTCCCTTTCCGGGATGTAATTTCTTAGAATTTTTGTGAAATCCATCTGCATGGATCCCAGCGCATACAAATCCAATGACACTATTATAATCAGGCTTAAATGTTGCAGCAGCCTGCTACCATTTAAGCTAATAGCTCCCAGCAGGCAAAGGTTGTTATCCTTTATGGACCAGCCCTCTGGGGAGTCGCATGGAACAGCTTGTAACTACGGGTTATGCATTTGGAAGTTGCCAAACTTTACTTACTGCCTCACAGGGCCCTGGGATTTGGTGATTTTTTTTTTTTTTTAATTTTTTTTTCTTCTCTAGTTGCACAGCAAAGGTTTTTGAGCCTTGGTGTGCTTGTGTAATATGGACCTTTCACTTAGTAATTGCTTTCTAAAATTCCCTGGATTATTGGTAGTCACCTGTGTGTGCATCTGGAAGTGCGTGCGCTGAAAAAAAAAAAAGATCTTTAATTTTTTTTCAGGCAACAAGCAGAGGAGTGAACCTGGGGGACCTCCAGCTCCTCCCCAGGTCTGAAAAATTCCAAGTCCTGGGGATAAACACGTGGGCCTCCAGGCAGGGAGGTTTGAGGCAAAATCATTGGGAAATGCCAAAGGTTTGCTAACACGTTTGCAAATGGAGATGCTTTTGTTTAAAAGAGTTGATATTTATTAGGCATGCCAGTAGAATAAAAACAAGCACAGATGGAGAATAAATCTTCCTGAACAGCTAGTGCAGTACTCCTTGATCATTCAATAAACATCATATTTTAGCACCTTTAGTCCTTCCCAGGCAGCTCTGTACCTGTTACAAGAGGGGCTCACTGAAGATAAGATTAGTTGCCAGCTCCGGTTCAGCCACTGCCTTTTCCATTTGCTTTTAATTTTTTCAGGCTGCCTCTCTGACACAGAGATTTTTCCACATCAGTCTCTGCTAAAAGGGCAAGCTTGTAACTAGTAGAGGTATTCTGAATGAAATGAAAATATTTCTTTATATCATCAGAAGTCTTGTCCATGAATACCTTGGAGACTGTCAGAAACGGATATTTCAGGTGGCATTTATTGCATATAAGACGCCAAATGCAAAAGCTGATTGGTGCAGCAACGGGTGCACGTTTAAAACTAACAGATTCAAACGTGGGCGGTATATTGGTTGCTCATTTGTGGAGCCCTGAGCATATCTGGGCACATCACTGGAACAGCTTGGGTGGAGATGTCTTTCCACGGTGCCTTGTACGTCCTGGGAACCCAGAGACTGCACTTTGACTACCTCTGATTGAAGAAAAGCTCTGGTAGCTACATCTGGAAGCCCAAAGAGTTTATGCTGTCTGCACAGGATTTGAAATCTGGCTGTGGCTCAGTATATAAGCCCAGCTGTTGAAGGCTACATTTAACCCAGCTCTTTCCAGAGCTGAGGGGAAAAAGGAAAGAAAATGGGATATTTTTAACCAAAATCCTTCCTGACTACAGACTAATGCAGGATGGAGGAGAAGAAATCTAAGCATTTCACCTCTAAAACCAAGATTCAATGCCATGGATTTTGTTGGCGTCCGGTTTTACTGTTGAGAGCATACAAGGAGCTGTGCACAACAACCAAGCTCCCTCAGGAGCCAGGAGAAGCATCAGAAAACCTGTCCCCTTCACCAGACGAACTTGTCCTCTTTCAAACCCCCCCTCCTGCTCTGCATTTGTGTTGGAAAGCAAGCGCTGACCGTGCAGCAGATGCTCCTGTCACCCACCTGGATGCTCAAAGGGTCCCCTTCTCAAGGACCTCAATGCCTTGCTAGGAGCAGAAGGCTCCGGGCTCATCTTCTCACAATTGCTGGAGGACCGCTACAGTGATGAGCTGCCTGGGTGCCTGAGATGGACACGTTCAAAACATTTGGGTCCACGGGGGTAAAAGGCAGAACGCCTCGTAGTCAGCTGGCAGCATCCACCCTTGCTCAAGCAGAGATTTGTGTGTTTGAGGAGGGATGCATCTCCAAGCTCATGCATTCTTCATGAGCTCAGACACTTAAGTGGCCTCCAGATGCAGCCTTGGTAAGAAGAAGCTACACTAAACTCGCTTCGGAGGACAAAGGTGGGTGATAACAGAGAAATCTCTGAGCACTGGAAGCGAATTGCTTTGGAGGCATTGGCGTGCAGCTGCGCTCGCCCCCACCATGGCTCTGTGCTGTCTCAGCTCTTCCAGGAACAGCTGATCTCCAGCGAGGATGGCTGGTCCCCACGAGCTTGTTCCTCTGCTCCCTCGTGAGCGGCTGCTGCTTAATGAGGATTAGAGCTCTTGAAGTTATTACACAGAAAAACACAGCATTTAAAAAACCCACAACAATATGTAGGTTGCAAATCGATCACCAGCAAGGTGGGACAGATCCCAGTTAGGGTGTTCTGCAAAGCTTTAACTCGGCCCCTGCGTACGTGCACCACGCCGTGGCCGCCGCTCACAAACACGTACTGCTTCTGTAAGGCACAGCCTGACCCCGTGCTGGCATGCATGGCATACACTTAAACCATTTCTCAATATCTCGCTTTTTATTGTTTGGGATGGTCCCTTGTCTTATACGCTGCTCGCTATACAAATCTTCTTCTGGGGACAGAATTATTCGTCTCCTTGGCCTAGATAACATTAATGGGATGCAAACTAATGGACTGATTTTTCACAACACTCTCTGAGATGAATGGACTTCTTAATCCTCGTTTTATCAGTGAAGAGTTGAAGCATAGAGCATTTAAGGTCCAAAGATTCCTCTATATATGGTTGTGCAATCTGAGACTCCGAGGACCTGCTTTAGGTGGCGCTTAGTATTTGATGAACAGATTACTTAGCATTAGATGAGCTAATTCCCCCACTTGCAGTAGCAGCTGCAGGATGCGAGATCTGCAGCCAGAGCACCTCAGAAGCCCACAGGTAGTGCCAGCAGTTCCTCTGTCAGCTCTGGACATCCCTGCCACCTTCCCCACCACGGGCCAGGAGAGAGCTCACCTCTGAGATCACAAGAGGATGGAAGAGCGGAATACTCCCTAATTATGGATTGCAATTGGTACTGGTTGATTGTTGCGTCCCTCTGCCCCAGGATCCATGTACATGGGCTGCTCCAACCTCAGCAACGGATCTCAGTGAAGGAGATCTAGCTGTGGAGCTGTGTTTGTCACAGAAATGGGAAAATACTCATCGTAGGAAGAGGAGGGCAGTGCTGGTAGCTTCTTACACCATGGCATGGTTTTTTTGCACAATGATAAGGTGCCTGAAAGGACCAAGCAGGCGCCTTACCACTGTGCAAAAAAAGATGTAGATATACAAATGTTACCATGTTCCTGGGTGGTGTTTAACAGTCAGTGTATGAATTTCCCACAGGGATCAGTGAGGTTTTGGCATGTGATGGGGTTATACAGCTGGCTGTTCACTGTGTGCCCCAGCAGATCTTCTTCCAGAAAAACAATGGTGATCTACAGGATGCTGGACCTGGACCTGCTGAACCAGAGCGTCTGTCCTGCACAATCGGCTCTGTTTGCTCCTCTGCTTATCTGGAGATCCCTGGGGCAGTGAACACTTTCCCCCTAAAAGCCACTCACCGAGTTACTGCTATTCACCTGGTCCTAGTGCCTCTTCTACGCCTGACCCAAAGCATTGGTCACCTGCACTTTGCCATCTGCCTGCCCCAAGGTTGGCCCTTTTTGCCCCCAAATGTCTACTCAGTAAGCCCTGGCTCCAAACCTCCACTGGCATTAGTTTTCTAAGGCCAGAGGCTCTTCTTCTGCATATGCACACATGCTTTCTCTTTCTATCCCATCCAGTTCTGGATTTCAATCTCCTAAACCACGGGTGAACTTCCCTTTTGCCATCAGCTGCTTCTCCCAACAGCTGCAGTCACAGGCAAGTAGCGTCAGAGACTCCAGGGGATGCATTAAAACAGGATGAAATGTTCGTCTCCTCATTTTACATCACAGCTCCCCAAATTAGCCTGGGAGGCAGGGATGTATTCTCAAAAGAGCCAACACTTCAGTCCTGCTTCAGCTCTTCTCAAAACACATGGTTTGCCCTCTTCTCTGCAACCAATCTGTACACACACGGACCTATTTCTTCATCGGTGCCTTGTCGCATCATGCTCTGCAAACCAACTGTGTTTGCTTCTGTGCCCACTTAAACTCTGTTTCTTTATATTCACCAAATGCCCTTTGTTCTTGGATGCTCTGGAAAGGGAAATAATGCATAGTGTTTATATGTGTAACCCCATGCTTTGCATATCATCCTTCTTCCCCTTGTTCCTAACATCTCCCCTTTTGTGACTAGCCTGCGAGCTGACCTCCTGCCTCCTCTGAAGTGTCTTACAGGATCCTGGAAGGTTTTTTCCTCCCCTCCTGGGAGATTAACTAATTCAGTGCCCATCCATGCATGCAAAAATTTAAATAATAAATCATCTCTCCCTGCCAGCAAACACCCATGCACACGAATGCAAAGCCCCACTTCTTTCTGGCAAAGTGGGGCTCTGTCTCAGTCTGAGACAGCCTTGCCATTGTTTTTGTGACATTACTGGGAATTGTGAGGCTGTGGGTGCTTCCCACCTGCCTGCACACCCCCCGCCCCCATCCCTGCCTGTTCTGGCTTTGCTCGGAAGGAAACGATTGCTTTGGGATGGTCAAAATGACAGGGAGAGGGAGAAGGGAAGCACAGAGGAGCCAATACGGGGTGAAGGCTGAAGGGAAGACGCCGTGAAGAAATGGGACTAGAGAACAAAATGTGGGGTGCAGGAAGCTAAAAGAGTTGGTGTGTCACCCACGTGCACAGAACCAGTGTGCTAAATTCTCTTCTACAGCAACGTAAAAGGTTTTTATCCTTTAACTAACACAGTGGTGAGAGGTTTATTCAAGTAGAAAATTTTTAATTGCATTCTCTTGTAGTCAAATATTAATGGAAGGACCTTGTACAAATAAAAGTGAATAATGCAACAGCTTAGCTGACAACATTGTTTCACATTCATTGCAGATTGTGAACCTTCATTAAAATGGATTATTTTTGCTTTGGAGATTTAACCAGCAACATGACATTCCCCTCTCACTGGCCCTGTTATGCCTGAGCCCACAGAGAGCTCGGTCCAAGGAGGAGCTTGCAAAATTAATTCCGAAATAAGAGGCTGAAACTTCCAGGACGTGAATTCTTCTCATCCCCTCGGCTCAGAGGAGAGCTCAATGTGGAAATCATTAGGCAGCGAGTTTAAGCAGACCCTTACGGCGGAGGAGGGCTCGGAGGAGATGGGCATGGCAATGTGCTTGGAAGGCGCAGGCAAGAATATAGGCAGTGACCTGCTGTGAAGAAAGCTGAGCTTATCCCAACACCATGGGGTCCGAAGGGTGGCCTTGGCTTTAGGTCAACGGCTCTACCAGTTGGGTGGATCAACTGGTTGTGTAAACGGCCATCCCTGAGCTGATCAGGAAGGTGTGACCGTCTTCCTGATCCAGCCAGACCAGCATGGGTATATCGTCTGCGTGGCTCAGCCCAGCACAGAGCGATCAGCAGAATGAACTTTGAAGGGAGCAATGGGCTGGAGCTGGCTTCAAGCCACGTGCCCCTTCCTGGTGAGTGGGGACGGTGAGCCCAGGGAGATCAGTGATGGACACGGGGTCAGTGATGGGTTTGCCTCCAGAGACCACCCGAGCTCGTCTCAGGACCCTGAGCAGGGTCACACGGGGACATGCTGATGCTCTCTGGCAGATGTTCTGTCCCCAGCCCCAACATGCTCTCTGCCACCCTCTGCCTGGCTTGCAGGTATCTGAAAGCATCCTCAGGGCAGGATTGCCAGCCTGTCGTGGTTTAACCTGGCAGGCAGCTAAAACAACCACACAGCCATTCGCTCGCTGCCCCCACCACAGTGGGATGGGGGAGGGAATTGAAAAGAAAAAGGTAAAATTTGTGGGTTGAGATAAAGACAATTTAATAGCTCAGGAAAGGAAAATACTACTACTACTATTACTACTACAAAACAAGTGATGTACAGCACAATTTCTCACCACCCAAAGCTGATGCTCAGCTAGTTCCTCCCGGCCAACCCCCAGTTATATATGGAGCATGACATCGTATGGTATGTAATAGCTCTTTGGCCAGTTTGGGTCAGCTGTCCTGGCCATGTCCCCTCCCAGCTTCTTGAGCAGCCCCACCTTCTTGTTGGCAGGGCAGTGTGAGAAGCTGAGAAGTCCTTGACGGCTTGGCAACAACTAAAAACATCAGTGTGTTATCAACATTATTCTCATCCTAAATCCAAAACACAGCATATACCAGCTGCGAGGAGGAAAATTAACTCTGTCTCTGCCGAAACCAGGACTCAGCCCCATGCCCTGTTCCCACACCACGCCATGCCTCACATGGGAAGGACGTGGCAGGAGCAGGAATGCAGCTCCGATGCCCCAAAACATCACTTTTCTACCAAGAAATGCACAGGCTAAGCAAGAGGGATGCAACAGTTGCTCAGGTGGCCGTGTGGTTAGGATCACAATGTTTCGGTGTTTGTGGTCATAAATGAGCTCAAACTAATTTTCAAAAAAATTTCTCATCACTATTTGCATGTTTCTTGGATGGAAAGTTAAAGCTGTTTCAGAGCGTTCACTGCAAATCTCTCCAGCTGCACGTTTTCGTTCTGCCTAACCCAGGATTAATTGGGTTTGTAGTTGCGGCTGTGGGAAAGCTCTGATGTACTCCGCTACAGTTTTACTCTTGAGTTTCTTTGCAACTCTTAATTCCTTGCTTACATTTTGAACAGCAATTCCTTGTTATTTTTAGCCATAAAACATTACAAACATATGGGAAACAAGACACCTACAGAAGTTGCCCCTGTGCAAAATTATGAATGATTCAAAAGTGCTGTCGCAATTGCCAGCCTCTCTTTTCCTAAAAAGCTTTGTAATATTAACAGTATGGCGCTGGTTTGCTCCCGAGCTGTGCAAAACACCTGAGATGATAAATTATTTGTTAGGCCCTGAATTTACCCCCAGTGAAACGTATAGAAAAGCACTGGGAATGGGGTATGATAAAGGAAACCCACCCTATACTCCGTGCTCTGCTTCCAAAGGGCCATCCTGTGCTCCTGCCTCAGTTTCCCCCACAGCATTGCTCTGGGGCTTGGGAACGCAGAAATGGTTGCACCAAGGGAGCTCTGTGTCATCCGATGCTCAGCTTAGCAGCTTTAAAGGGTTGGATCAATTAATTTGCTGCTGGTGGCTGATAATACAGGTGTTCGGCTTCCCGTGTGCATCTAAGTGAGTGCGAGGACGCTCGCTGTAGCTGTTGCACGGAGGAGCCGCTGAAGAGCTATTCGGTGACTGGGGGATTTATATTTGCACAATGGCCTCACTGTAGAGTTAGACGAGCTACTGACATGGCAGTACTTATAGTCTATAAAACAGCAATTATGCTTGTTATTAGATCATCCCATTTACAGCCTGAATCCTTTGCCTATGGTGCATGCAAAGCAACCCAGTGACTCTCCGAATGCTGGGCTAATCTGTACTAATCCATTATGTAAATCACCAGGACAATAACCAGAGACAAATGTTAAATGTCTTAGAAGCACCCGGCCTTCCTTAACGAAATTTGACCCACAAAAATTACGGTTTGGTCTGCAGATTGCTGGCAGGACTGTGTGTGGGAAGAACATCTGCACTTTACAATTTGTAACATGGTTTGAACCCCTGGGGCACCCCCTAATCTCAGCCTTTTCACGGGGCTGCTGCTGAATTGGTCCCTGTACAGACAACGAAGTGCCTGGACTCTTTGAAACAGGACCCCTGTCCCCAGACAAGGTCGTTTTGAAGCAGCTGTGGTTGCCTGGGGGCCACGCTCTACACATTGAGCCCTTCCAAAATGTGGTCTTTGTGACCAAGACCTTAGGGAAATCTCAGGGAGAATAAGACTTGACTAGTACTGTTGTAGGTCACGAGAAAGTGCGTGCATTTTTCTTACTTAAAGCCACTCATGACATCCCTGGGTAGCAGCAGCAAGCGGAGGCAGTGAGAGA
Source organism: Grus americana (assembly GCF_028858705.1). Classification (NCBI taxonomy): domain Eukaryota; kingdom Metazoa; phylum Chordata; class Aves; order Gruiformes; family Gruidae; genus Grus; species Grus americana. The sequence continues at coordinate 19,746,130 of NC_072865.1, forward strand.
GATGCCAAAAGGCAAGCAGAGCATGCAGGGGATCGGAGCAAGCCACCCGCCTGCAGGAAGAGAGGGTCTGATGGTCCGTGCTGGAGGGTCACGCCTATACATCCATCCTGCCCCTGGACACAGCACATCTGGCTGAGATGTCTCTGAAGGTGCCCAGGTGACGCTGAGCGTGTCACTGAAGGGGTCTACACACACTGCCTGGCTATTGCTCCTTGCTGTGGCTCTTAATAGGAACATGGATATTCCTCAAGGAATCCCTCATTATGGATTCCTCATTATCCTTTATCCCAGATGTTACAGATATTGAAGAGATAACTACTGGGGGACACCCTCTTCTCTGCCATGAGGTCTGGCTATGATCCATGAAGATCTGGGGTGTCCTTTGGTTTTACGACTTGTTCTCCCATTGCAGCAGGGAGAAGCAGAGCCACAAGGGGATGCCAGATAGATTCTTGTCTCTGCCTGGATTTCTGCTCCTCGGGAGAGAATCTGGGCTGTGGCGATGAATATTTTAAAATGTGGGGCTTAGGAATCTCAATGGCAACATGTTTTAGCAGCGTGCTTCAAAGCAAATAGAGGTATGGCTGTGTGTCTGTGCTCTTAACTGTCTATCGGCATTTCCAAGCTCTGCTAGCAGAGCTGCTAGACTTTGCATGATCTGCAAGATATAGATGGGCTCTTCCTCCCCCCCACCATCTTTTTATTCAAATAAACCTTAGGATAATTACATGCAAAAATCCTGTGCCGCTGCAATGTTGATATTGCACATTTAGAAATCATTGCAGAGGGGATGCATGTAGGCAGAGCCATAAGGATGGTGGCAGCTGGCTGCCAGGCTGGCACGTAGCGATTCGCCGCCAGTCACAGTGGAGCCTCAACGGGTCCAGACGCTTCCCACAGTCTCACACTTTGCTTGAACACCAAATTTTCCTCTGTGCTTGAGGTACCCGCATATGCTTAGCCCCTCCACGCGTCTCAGAGGAGAGGCATCCGTGAGCGGCTCGGTGGCAGCGCTGGTAGTTATTTTAAGCAACCCGTTTGACTTTGCTCTGGAGCAGATGAGAGTTGCTCAGGCAGCCAGCGGCAGGGGCTGGGATGCTGTTCAGGACTAAGCCACCCGCACCGTGCGGTCCAGCCATAGGTGTCTGGGTGGGCTGGCAGCCTCCGAGCCCTGCCGCAGGGCTGGACAGCCCATTTCTGCTGCCAGGTGGGCTGTCCCCTGACTTTGCAGGTTGGCATTGCTGAGATGGAGGGGTCTAGAGCCTGATAAAAAAGCCCCTGGCACCTGTGATGTTTGCATGGAGGCAGACAAACAAGAGGCCATGGCTCCCGAAGCTGTAGCTGGACATCAGAAGGTGCCCCAGGGCATATCCAACAGCTCCAAAACCAGCTGTGAAAGCACTTGTGTGCAGCCCTGGACCAGCACCAACCATGAGGAGAGCGCAGACCCCCAGCTCACAGCAGGGACACCTACATTTAGGTGCCTGTCAGCACCCATCACAGGTTGGGAACCAAAAGTGGTAAGGACACCTTTCCTAAGCTGCATCAGTGGCCCGTGTCCACTCCTCCTCACCCTCGTGCCACCAGCACACACATCCCTCTGCAGCCCAGAGCACCCGTGGCTGAGCGGACACTTTTATTTATGCTCTGTGGGTGGGATGTGGAAGGAGGCAGGTGTGCAAGCTCATCTGCAGCCCCACATTCAGCTCCATGCAGGGTGGTTTGAGAAAAATCCAACCAGGCTGAACTTTTGTGGGGGGAAAGCAGGAGAAGGATGCGATGGATTCAAGAGAAGATCACCGAGGAGTAGGCTGGGGGAGGCAGGAGAGCAAAAACACAGGACATTTTCATAGGGAAAAGTGGCTCCGCTATTTGTGTCACTCATCAAAAACAAACGGAGACGTAGGAAACCTGCTGTGCCATAGAAGCGGTAATGGGCCAGCCTCCAGCCCCTACCTTCAGCTCTCCCGCTGGGCTGAGGCTGCTTCCCTTCTGCACAGCCAAGGGTATGTCGCTGTCATCATATCTGGGTTTGATTTTGCCAGTAAAAGTAACTTTCATGCCAGATAGGGCTTCTGTCATTTTTTTTTTTTCCACCTTGGCCAAATTTTCAAATAGTTCTTTAAAAATAAAAAATAAAAAAGAAGGGAACGAACATGAAGACCTCTTAGAAATAATGCTGGAGGCTTTGTAGTTTTGCACAAAACAGGTTTTCTTCAAAAAAACACACAAAACAAACAAGCAACCTAGTAAAATCTGTACATGGTTTCTTGCAGAACCCTGCAATTTTGTGCCCAAATTATACCTTTTTAAAAATAAAACACATAACTTTTTTTTTCCCCCTCATAAAAGAAATAAAAGATCCAAAGGAAATTGTGGCAAATTATCCCCTAAAATTCCTGGAAATAAGCATTTGCCATTTGCTGAGCGGTTCTGTAGTATCTTCCACCAGGAAACAGGCACATTTTCCTAGGACATCTGCATGGACCCAGCTCCACGCAGCTTGCAGCATCCAGGTTGTGCTGTCTGTGGGTGATGAAATCATTAGGAAGCCCCTAAAATTGGCATTCGGACTGGGACAGTTGCTCTGTGCAGCTGCGCTGACATCACCTCGACTCCCCCTTGTTGGGATTTTTTTCCTGCCATACCAGCTCTGTTTTCTTGCTTGTGTCTTAATCAAAAGCATGTGAAATTACTTTCAAAAAAAGAGAACCAAACCAAACCCACAACCAAACCCAAAACCAAAACCAAACCCAACAGTGTTTTAGGGAGTGTTTTAATAGAAAAATGAATGCGGGTGTGATTTTTTGGGTACCTTGAAGACTTCTTTCCTCTGCAAATAACCCACAGGTAGGGGATGGAAGGAGGAATAGCCGGCAGGTGAGACAGGCTGTGGCGCACACCGTTCCCACTGCAATAACTGGAGCTGGAAGGTGCCTGTAGTCTTGTCCTAGCCCATTTCCCTAACCCCAGCCCCTGCGGGGCAGGAATTTGCACTGTTTGCACCATTATTTCGGTGACCACAGCATGACTGCCGGGTGCGGGCTGGCAACCCAGCAGTGCCATCGTGCCCATCCCCATGGCTCCCGGCCCTTCTCTGCATCCCGCCCTCAACAGCTCTTCCCAGAGGCTGGATAGCATCTTACAGTCCTTGGTCTGTATTAATCTCTCAGCTTTTAGCGCAGCTATACGGACAGAGGGGTCGCGCTGCAAAGGTGCGCTTGGAAGGCAAGTTATAGATTTGGGGGGATCGTACAGTTGTGGGAGGAAGAGGTGGGACACACATGGGGGAAACCGAGAAAGGGGATGGGGGGGGGGGGGGGTGGATTTTCCAAGCATGGGGTCAGCGTGACAGTCAGCCAGGAGCTCATGGCTGATGCTCAAGGGTCTTGCAAACAGCCTCTGGGGATCTCTGCTCCATGCACAGAGCAAGGTCCGCGGCGGGAGCCCAGGCTGTGGACATTCGCTGTCTTAATGCCTTTAGATAACATCTCCCGATGCTGAACAACTGAATATGGGTTTGGGAATTTGGTGGCTTGCACTCTGATTGATACTTTAAAAAGTGTGTGTGTGCACACATACATAATTATTATGATCACTTTGCAGCTATTCTGGGATGATATTAAGAGTTTTGTTGTACGTGCTTGTGACTTTCTTAAAGTCCTGAGTGTGGTTTTATATTTGTTGCTGTTCAATTAGCTATAAGGAGATAAGACAGGTATCACTAACATTTAAACTGAGTAGAAGAAAACAGCAATTTGCATAAATTAATTAATAGACTGACCTCGTTCCCCAGTACTCCTCAGAGAGCAGGCGAAAAAAACCCAGTTTATTAAGTCAATACTTAGTTTGACACCTGAATCAAGCTTTACCCAAATCAAATGACAAAATTAATCCACAGCAAAATGCACCATAAGTCCCTTCACTTCAGTCATTTATTTTTTAGCTATCCCAGCAATTTATTTTTAAACATATCAGTACGTTATGTTCCATGACATTTCACATCCACAAAAACACCATATGTATTGGCAAGCGATTACTCATTGAAAGTGCCATATCATGGATGCAAGTGTATCTGGCAGCCTGGGTTTTCCCCACCTCTTTTGGGCCTGTGCCCTTATTGTTTCATGGGCACTTTCTTATCGGGCGAATTGTCTGAGCGTCTATTTTATCCCATGCTAAAGATATATTTGAATTTCCAGTGGACATTGTGAGACCACACCTTCGTTCTGCGAGCCGTGGAGGGTGGTGGGCATGGTCTGCTATGATGCAGAGCTGCTGGAGAAGTGACTGGAAGGCGATGCCATCCCACCTGGCCCCGACATGCAAACAGCAGGTCCTCTCCAACCTGTGCCGTACCCCCGACGTACTTTCCGTAGCGGCATTACAGCTGCTCCACCGAGCACAGCTTCGCTGCATCGATGGCTTTAGTGCGGCTGGAAGACATTATTCACTGTAACTTAGCGATTACTTCAGAGCCATCCCTCGATGCTCACAACCCACAGGCAGTAACTTTAATAACAGAGCTGCAAACCTCCACCACGAGCTGTCTCATGGCTGAGTTGACAAGAGCAAATTGGTCTGAAATATCCAGGTTGTAGGGAGACAGAAAGCAAGCGGCTTTGTTACTAGTGGGGGCCGGCTAGCTGCGTGCAGGATTATCGGAGCTAGGTTTCTTCTACACCGATATCTCCTTCCTCTTTGGGAAGCTGCTGCGATCCATTTTCTCTCTGAAAATCATGGATCCAAGTAAGTCCCTAGGCAAATTATTCCAAAGATGAATCTGGAAATGGTCATGGAATTGGCCCCCACATCGGGAAGTGCCTGAGCAAGAAATATCCTCACATATTGCACACCTTTGACACCTTCCCATTTATATTGCTGGCCCAGCTGTTGAAAAGGAATAGCAGAAAACAGAAGTAAGGCACTGTTTAGCAGATCGTCATGAATAATAGACAGTATGAAAAAATGAATCCAGGTGCTTGAAGACAGACTATAAACCATAATTAAAACCTACCAGTGCTGCTATGACAGATGGTACAATACATACCCTGAAAATTGTCCATGAACATTTATTTAATATCTGAGAACACTAACTGTTAGCAGGCTGTGGTGCTATTGCTGGATCACCACTTTATCGGTGACACCCAGGAAGAAATTCTCTGGATTTCCTCATGATTCTCATAAAACCCACAGACCATCGTGTAACCTGATGCAAGGAAGGCCGAGTTCATCACGGATATACTGACGTGGATGCAAACAGAATACCCAAGGCGATATACTTTGCAAGGATATTAAAAGTTCGCATGCAAATGTGTCTGGAAAAATCACAACAAGGTGTTTTGTTTTGTTGCAGGAACACATTCTGGTATTTTGAAGTGGGATTTGCAGTCCTGGAGTGGGACAGCGTGTTCTGCAGCACTGACATGAAAAGGTTGCTTAACCTGTTCCTTGTTCCAGCTTTAAAAAAGCAGCACAAGAATAACTTGTGCACGTCCATCATTCTGCCTTTGTGCAGGCTACAGCAGGAACCGAATTCTTCTGCTTTCCCGCTAATATTGCTTCTGCTTTCAGAATTCATTTTCTGTCGCGTATTTCTCCCCGGTCCATTTATGCCACCCTGCTTACACCTTTTATGTTATTTTTCCTGGCTTTGGTGAGTCAGAGCAGCTCTGTAGCTTGTGGGTAGCGATGCTGAGAGTCGGACCATCCCTGGGGAGCACCTGGGCTCCGCTTCGACGGCAGACGGAGAAGCTTCTTGCGCGGGGCCAGCTCTGCAGAGCAGTGCTCTGCAAATGTTCCTGCTATTTGTAATCAGCCGAAGTTGTCACACTTTGATATTTATTCTTTATAAGCACTCCTGCAGAGCTTGCCAACAGGAATGTTTTCTACACAAAGATGCAGCAGCATGTGTTTCAGACATGAATTTTGAACTTATGAGTATTCACGCTGGAAACCTGAGGAGTCTGATGTGATTAAGAAGCAGATCCACATCACACGGCTTGTTTGCAGTCAAAACAGTTCCAATTCTGAATTATGAAAATCATTAAAGCCCAAGTGTGGTCGGCCAGCAACTCCTGGCAGAGGTGCATGTCCCCATACCCAAATTCACCTCGGCATTAATCTATTCACCAAACAGGCCCAGCCGAGTAGGCAGCGCGATGCACGGAGCAGAAAGTTATTCAGCACAGTGAGGCGAGGTTAATAAAACCCCAGACTGAGGAGAGGAAAGCTTTAAAGTCTCTGCCTGCAGAAGAGATGATCACAGCACTGTGGGATGCTGTGCCTGGAGGAAATGCTGGGAAAGGCTCAATGAGGTGGTGATGGTTGCCCATAATCATGCCTGGGTTTACAAGTAGGATGGAGATTTCTTGTCATAGCCCATCCTTGCAGCAATTATCTAAGCTTCCTGGCTGGCCCTGGACCCCAGGGTGACCTTCCTCAGAGCTTTTCTCAGCTATGCTACAGCAAAGGCACCATTATCTCTGAACATCTGGGTGTGGAAGCCCTCGAAGCAGAAGAAACGACACCATGCTGTGAATAAATGGTGGAGAGAAAGAGAAGCAATGTTCAGTAGCACAGTGCTGGTTGTGCCAACATGGAAACGACCCCGCCGTGCCAGTACTGTTCAGGTAGGAAAAGAAATGTGGTCCCTCTCTTGGTCGCTTTGATCAGCTGGCAACATCTAGGCATTTCGGTAAAGAAAGGTGTCCTTGCAAAGAATACAGTATGCAGTTAGTACCTGGAAGAAGGATCAACCAGGAGGAATAAGGAACTCCTACATGCCTGGTACCCTTCGCCAAGCAGCACACGCAGCCACGCAACCTGCCGTGATGCCTCTGCAGGGATTTGCTCTGTGGTTTTTCCAGGGAGCTCTGCCAGGAGGACACGTGGTGGTTCTTACACATACTGCTGAAAATGATCCATGTGAAATAGTGATTGGGGAGATCAGGCCAATACTTTTGTGTCTGTCACTTAAGATGGGGAAACTAACCATTGCAGAACCCTGATGTCAGCTAAAGCCATTGGAGGTGCCTGGCAAGGCTGCAGTCAGCGAGGCTGGGGTGTGCTCCACATCCCCCAACCGACCCAGGTTACAGCCGGGTGGTAGTTCCCGTGACTCTGCACCTTTCTGGCGCCATGGGCCAGAGCCAGGGTAGGATCCCTGGATGCTTCAGCAATGCTAACACACGTTCCAGTGCCGAAATCTGGGCAGGTTGAATTGTCCCAGGTGCCGTTTTCTCTGGCTGTCCCCTGCATTCAGGTGTCTGCAGGGTGTGTGTACTGTCTGCTACTGTGCAGTGCTTGCAGCTCAGTGACAACTCTGGCGCAGGATGCTTTGGAGCAGGAGCAAGGGTGATGGATTGCCAGGGGAAGCGTGCCGGCGTTCAGCCTCTGTTCCCCTTGCATGGATGCGCGGGGACAGGAGCAAGGAATTAATCTGGACTCCTACCAGTGAGCAGCAGTTTAGGAAGCTGCTCCATTTTGCTTGTCGCAGACCACAGCTCCCAGCTGACACAGCTGCTGTACAGGTGCTGCTTCTCTGCCCCGTTTCACTGCAGGGCAGTGGTGGAACAGGGTGCAGTAAAGGGCTCTTTCACAGCCAGATCCCCGGCACGGCTCGGTGCTGACACTTAGTAGCTGCAGCAATGGTTTCTGAGGACCTGCTGCCTCCCAGCTGCACATCCCTGGCACCGAGCAGAGGGGTCCTAGCTTGGCCATGATATCTGGCCACCCTTAGCACCTGCCGAGCCTGCAGCCACATGGGAGACATCACCAGTAACATGGCGCTTGTTACGGAGTCAGGACATGGGATCCTGGGGCCATCTTCATAGTTTTCTGTCGCATTATTCTTACGATGGCCACAATGAACAATGGGCACTTTAGACCCTGCCTATGAGTCCTTAAGTCCTCTCCAGCCCCAGACAGACCACAGAGACAGCTCAGAGCATCCCAGCCTTGTAAGGGCTGCTGCAGTTGGTGAGCTGGCTGCACCTTGGCCAACACAAACCAGCCACCTCTTCATGCACATCCCCGCTTCACATCCGTCTGCTGCTCGCTCATGAGCTTTAGAACCACTGAGATGGACACAGAGGACAAATCATGGGCCGTCATGTAGTTACTTCTCTTCTCTTGACTGCTCAACAAATGCTGCCTTCTGCTGTCTACCACCCATGCAGGACCAGTGAAGCTCCAGAGACCCAAGCAGCAGCACTCATCTCATCTGCTTAGCTACGGTAGCTAGAAGACAGGTTGACTGTAAGCAGAGCTGTGGGGATAGACTCTTGGAAAAGGCATCACAGACTCTCAGCCAGCTTAATTCTACATCTCAGCCCCTGGAAATACCTGTCGGAAGGGAAATGTGTGGGAAAATATGACAGAGTTGCTGTGTTTGGTTGCTGGCACATGCTTCTAATTAATTTCTTCACTGCTCTTACCAAAGCAAAGCTCCTGTCCAGGATCAGCGCTGCTTTCTGCTGAAACTGCTTGGATCTGGGATGCATGCCATGCTTTTGCTTGGTCTGAGGACCCCAGCGACTCCTGCGTCACTGACCTGGAGCTCCCAGCGGGGATCTGAAGGCATGCCTTGCTCTGCACCGGCATTGGCCAAGCCTGTGTGCTGCTTTCTGGGCCAGAGGATCGGGGAGCAAGCAGCACACAAGCAAAAGCTGTAGGACAGCCTGGCCCCTCGCAGGCAAGAGCAGAGCCAGCTGCGGGCTGATGGTCCAGCTCAGATGCCAGCCCCTGCAGGAGTCATCTGAGGTAGGACCGGACATCGCACATCTTTCGCACTGATGATCAGTCCAAAAGTAAGGGGGTCAGTGCTCTCCCTGATGGCAAATGAACAGGCAGGGCTGTGAGAGGGGGTGGCAGGACAGCTTGTGACAGTCTGTTTTCCCCAGCTTGGAGGTGAAGTGGTAGCTGGCTGTTAGGAAACCCACTTGTCGAAGAACAAGCTGATTGCAGAACAGCTTGCTTGACCCAAACTCACAGAGAAGTTTACTGACTTGCTGAGGTTTTGTGGCTCCCCTACAGACACTGCATTAGGAAAGCAGGGACAGCCTGGCATCTTTTCTGTGCAGAGGGAGCAGGCAGAAGACCTTTCCTTCAGTTCAAATGTGGCCCCTGCCATTCTGACTTCTGCATGCCCAGATATGACAGAGGAAGCCACCCAGACCACAGTGGAGCTGCATGAAGCACATCTCAGCATCATCATGAGCAAAAGCCTCATCCTACTCCAGGAACAGTCGCAGTCTCTGTGTAGGAGGTACCAGTTGCTGAGAAACCACCTCCTCACCATGTAGTCTGCAAACGAGAGTTATTCTGAGATACTTTACCTAATGGTCTTCATTGTGCAAGTGAATACCTACTAGAAAAAATGACTGTACTGGATACAAAGCTTCTGGCTACCCCGACTGTTATTTCTTTTCCTGGTAGAGGAACTCCACGGCTGACACTCCACAATCAAAACCAAGTTTCCTTCTCCATCTTGCTTTTCTTGCTTCTTCAAATTAGTGGAGTGGCTGTGTGCTTTCAATGGAGTTGCCCAGAGAAAAAGGCAACCCGTTTTTCCCCGTTAGCTTTGCGGCGCATAGGAGCCAGCCCTGGAGTGAGGTATCACCTCGGCTTCCCCCCAGCTAGGACTATGGGAATGTATGGAGAGGATAAAGCTGAAGTTTTTGTTCTCCACACACTAATACTTCATTTTGCATGCTCCTTCACGAAGGCAACAGGGCAAAGCAAATGAGCTTTGATAGCCTTACCCAAATGAGATATCATCTTGGCAGTTTATCCCCCGTTCCCCTTCATGGGTAGCTGCTTTCCTCAGAGGGAGGGATGAGAAGTCTTGATTCATGCAGGCAGGCAACACTAGATGAAACATCAGATCATGGTGACACAGACAAGACTCTCCTGGCCTTCTGTCCCACAACGTCCCACAGCCATGACTTGCTCCATGAGGGAAGACTGCTTGGAGGCCGTGCCAAGACACCCATTTAGTCGCAGCACTGAAGTGGATCTGCCCAGACATTTTCCGTTCCCTAAAGAGAGGTAAAAGGACATTTAAACCACTAAACCTGGCTTCTGGAGAACTACAATAATTAGCTGTTTCAGTGGAAAGGATTCAAAATGACTGGGCCAGACAGAATAGAAATTAAATAGGATTTGCACTTAACCACCCCCTGCCCATAGATGGGTAATTGCTCCAGCTAACACTGCCCAGTCCCTTCCCTGTGCCCGGTGTTCACAGACCAGAAATGGGACTCTGTTCTGATCCAAATTCTTTCCAGCTGTGCTCCCCGCTCTCGCAGCATCCTGACACAGGCTGTATCCTGCAAATATCTTTCCCTGAGCAAGACCTGCTCCCTCCCAGGGACAGGCGTGCTCTGCCCTCCTCCCTGCACACTCAGCCGGACGATCTGTCTCGAAGAGCACGGCACGTGGGATGCACAGGCAGACCCTGCCCGTTATCCGTGTCTTAACGGCACGAGGGAGCTGCTGCCGGTGCAAAGCCTCCGGTTTGCATCCTACACAGGCTGGCCCCGTTCAGATATGATTGGAGCTGAAGGGAAGGTTGGAAGCATTGCAGAAAGATTAAGCAGCTAAATCTGGTTAGCTGGTTACACAGTGAGGGCTGGCAATACTGTAACGCTGCCAGGATCGTGGCAGAAGCTTTAGGGTAATAAAAGAAAGGGGGTCTGAGCAGCATATTGCTTCTCAGTGTGCATTTTGTATGGGCTGCTCCTGTCCTCCTTATGGTGGGAGAGAGGGTGAGTCTCTCCTGCCTTAAATTTAGGACTCTACCCAGCAAACTCTTTGGGTTTGGTACCCACACCTCGGACACACCAGCTTTGCAGTCTCAGCCTAGGACTGGGTATGCTGGCAAAGTCAGAGCGCTGGTGTGCTGCTGCCCCGTGCCCACGGGGTGTCCGTGTGTCGGGCACCGGTGGGAGTGGGCTGCCTCTCAGCAGGAAGATGAGCATGGGAGCACCGAGCAGCGCATCCTGCTGTGCAGGCAGAGGGGCCAAGGAGGGGGGGTAGCCTGGCGATTTCCCTGCAGCCTGGAAAAACCTCCAAAAGCACAAGCAGTAACAGAGCTGTATGGGTCCTGGGGGCTATGAAACACTTCTGACTCCAACACAGAGTGAGTCCTGAGATAAAAACCTGAACCTGGATTGAAAAATCTGAATTGAAGCCTGTCTTTGCAGCTGACCGGGCTTTGTAGATACCAATGCCTAAGTTATAACATACATCCATCTTGCCCCGCAACCTTTCTCCTGTTTCTCCTCTCTTGCTCTTTCCCTCTATGTGTTTTCCTCCTCTCCTCCCCTCTCCGTGTTTCCCTTCCCCAGCCTGGGCTGCAGCAGTAGCAGCAGAAGTGAGGTGGAATCAGCCGCCCGAATCGCGGAGCAGCAGGGAGCTGACACATCAATCACAGCTCTGCTGTTGGAATTAATGAGAGCGCCACAGGTTCGGGCTGTCACTCACTACCCTCACTTTGCTGCTTCCATATGGCTGCCAGCCGACAGCCTCACGCTTCCCAATCTCTGCCAATTACAGCCTCAGCACTCCCAACCTCCTCCTATTAGGCTCACAGCTTCATTATTCTAATTAAGCCAAACAAGCTGAGCCCTCCCTTTTTCACTCTCGATGCATGTCCCTTGCATGCATCAGAGCTACACTACAGCAAACCCCCTCATCGGGGCACCTTTGGAGGAAAAAAGCAGCTAGACAGCATGGGAGCATCGGGACGTCTTCTTCCCCGACCGTATCTCTGGTCCTCACTCCCTTAGCTGGGCAGTGGGGGGAAATGCCCCCGTTTGGCAGCAAGTCTCAAAGGGGTCCTTTCTTGTCAGAGTAATTGCAGGCAAGGCCAGCTGAAATCAGCCAGCCTGGCCTCCAAAACTAATTAGTCAGGGGATGCTTCAAAGCTAGATTGCATTTTTCACTTTTTTTTTTTTTTTTTAATCTGCCTTCTGCCCCAAAGAGATGGGAAGTGGCACCGTGTGGGCAGGAGCCCATTGGGAAGGAAGGGAAGTCACCTCTCTCCCGTCCTGGCCTGCTGAAGGAAGCCGTGGTTAGGAGGGGTTTGCACTCCCCTGGGGCACAGCCGTGCTGCTGTATCTCCAGGTAAACCCCGATTTTGCTCTGCCTCCCATGGCCCTCTTGCTGGCTGGTACTGGCTTGATGATCCGGGCAACAAGTGGTCACGAATCCAAAGGAGGGTTTGAGCAGAAACCTCAGCCATTGATGGGGAGGTGGAGCAGAGGATGTCGTGCTGGTAACTAATGCATTTTATAACAGCTGGGGGTTTCTCTGCCCTTCAGTTGTGTTGCTTGACACAGAATGATGTGTGTTAATATGTGCCTCGCTGCTGGCAGAGATGATGGGCTGCAGGGAGCACAGGCAGCCCCCCTGGGAGCAGGGTGGGGACACAGGTCCTTGCACTATGGCACAGGACCCCACACCTTCACCAGCATCTTCCTCCTCCATGTCTGGGCTGCACTGGCACACATGGAGTTTCCCAGGATTGTCTGAGTCAAAAATGGGGGACAGTTGGGTCTGCTGGAAAGGATGATGTAGAGGATGCGTTACTCAAGCCCATGGGTGTAATTGGCCATACGCAATCCCAGATCGCTGACCTGGCCAAACTGGGGCAGCAACAGGACTTCATAGGTTTAACTCCACCTGAGCTGGGTCTCTTGCTACTGCAGAGATGTTGCTAGACCCAGCCCTGGATGCAGCCCCCCACCTAGCCCAGGGATGCCTTGGGTTTTAAACACACATAGTGACAATGAGCTGGTCCTTGCTGAAAGGGGAAGGGTTCCTCTGCGGACGTCTCGCCGGTGCCGCAGCCCCGTTCTCCTGCAGCTGGTGCTTAGGATTTGCTGACCTTTGAATCCCTTAAATCGGTTGCTCTCAGCGTTACTCCGACCAACGCAGCCAAGAGATGCAGCTGCTGGGTGGGTGCCAGAGCGGAGCCTGGGCTCCAGCCGAGGGAGGGAAATGCCTCTTGCCGCTCGTGCTCAGGGGTGGAGGAACAGCACTGATACTTCTCCATCTCTCCTCCCTCTCTGTGCTGTGACACCAAGCAGCATTCAGAAAAGCCTTTGTAAACAAGGCGATGATGTCTGCCTTAAGATGGGGTTTACTTTTTTCCCCCTAAAATTCTTCAGAAAGCTTGATCCCTAATTTAATTTTCCATTTTCTAAACAACCCTGATTTTTTGGTAACTTCCCCAGTGTCTCTCCTCCGGCCACAGCCAGAAGTAGCAGCAGAAGGCTTCCTAGGCAAACTGGGAATGGTTCGTGTCACTAAAATTCAGAATAGTTGAAAAAATTTTTTTACAAATTGCCCAAATTACTTTCTGTGAAGTTCTCTCGCATGCCCCTACTGACTGCTCTGAGCTCAGTCCCACCTGCCCTGACTCCCCAGCACCCCCCAGCCCAGCTCACGCCCGTCCCCTGCCGTGTGTCACCACTACGGGCTCCCCCCGCACGCCTCCCGTCCCTGCCACCAGCTCCTCTCACAGCTGCACCCACAGTCTCGCAGGCCACCCGGGACCCACGTCCCCGACCCGGCACGGGGCAGCGGGGGGCTGCAGAGGGGACCTGGTAGCTGCACGCATGGCAGAGCCGATGACCCCGCGGTGGTCCTGCTGCCTCTGCCGGGCCGGCAGGTAGAGGGGGATGTAAGCAGCAGAGACATGTTGGCTATGACACTGTTAGCATTTTCCCAATGAGTTATTACCAGGTTAAAGGGTTGTGATAGTGCCAATATCCAAAGCTGGGTTATTGTGTTATTAATGTGCGGCTGTCGCTGGCTATTAGCACCGTGATCAATCCCCGGTGACAAGGGCTGCTTAGCCTGTCACACTTTGTTTTATCTTCCATTCTTAGACTTTTACTAACTCACAAATTGCTAATCCAATCTCCTATAACCCAGTTAGGGGAGGACATTGTCTCTGTGTCGCTCAGACGCAGGAGCCCTGGGAGAGGACGTGCTGGTGGCAGGGCAGGCACACGTTTCTCAGGGGTGAGAGAAGTCTGTGTTGGCTGCCACAAATATAAACATGCCACTGTCCCCATCTCTTCGAGGAAACTCTCCCTAAAGTGTTGGCTAAGCCAGTTACATGAAGCTAACTTGATGGTCTTCTTCAGGAGAACATCTTTCCTGAGCCTTTGGTACTGACTCACCTCTAGGTCATGTCCATGTCCTTGTTGCCCCATGCCGACCTGGGGGTGTCATCTCCATCTCCACACGGCCCACCCCAGTGCCATGAGGACAGCATTGCAATCTGTCCAAATGCCTCCGCCAGGCATCTCAGAAACCTCAAGAACTTTGGCATCTCCACTCTGGCGCCTTCAATGGGCAGAAATGACCTTAAAACTTCATTCCCAGGGAGGAATCTGCACTTTGGAGCAACCCATTAGAAAGAGTTGGCAGGTTCTCTTTGACCTCAAGCTTGTTTCATTGCCCATTTATTGGAAATGTTGCATTTCTCTGAGTCACTCTGTTTCTGATCACTGACTACTGCAATATCTTCTTGTAGGAGATCTCAGGGCAAGCTGAGAAGGAGGGTTGTTGCATTTCTGCTCCAACCATCAAACATAGAGACCATGCTACCTTAATATCGGGGCCACGAACTGTCCGGAAAAACCTGCTCAAAATGCACCACAGCACTTCTCTTGAGGCAGAGACTTGAGGAATTTGGATTATAAAAAGAGTTTCTCTCATTCTGCCCATGGCAGTAGTTGAGGGTAAAAAGAAGACTGACAAAGCTGGTGGAGATGTGCCCTTAGGGACACTTGGGGTTGTGTGGGGAGCGTGGGATAGGACTGGTGTGGCTGGCCTGGGGATAAATGCACAGGGTAAGTGTGGGTGGGCTGGGCTGGGGTGTCCAGGAGTTGGGGATGGGGTCGATGGGGTTGGAATAATGCTGTTGGAATAATCCTCTGCACGGTGCACCCTGTGTGGAGAGGAGCCCGGGGTGTTTCCCAGGAGCCCTGCTCCCGGCCCCGGGAACGTGTGTTGTTCCTGCACACACTGTTCAGGCTGGTGAGCCAGTAATTTTGCTGCAGTTGCTACGCAGACACTGAGAAATTGCTTTTTGCTTCCTGGCCAAGACAGTTTTGTAACATCTCTGCATGCAGCAACTGCTTCTCTGCGATGGGTGAACTGAATTCGTGTGTGCACAGCCTGAAAGTCTGCAATAGTGCCCTGAGGCTTGCAAAAGGCATCCTATCAATAAATGATTATGATTCCTGAGTGAGAAAGCCAACTAGCAAGTTCACGAGTCCCAGATGCTGCCAGCACATGAGGGGGAGCTCCCTGAGGACACCAGGGAAAGGATCCATCCGTGCTGAGCGTCAGGGCTCTGGTGCTGGGCTCAGGGTCTGGCAGCTGGAGTCTCGGTGGGCAGGAAAGTAATGGGGGGCGGAGGGGGGGGGAATTTCCTACGGGGCATGACCTCGCTCTGTGAAAACAGAGGTGTTTGACGTGAGCACTGAGTTCTGCCAGAAGTGGTGAGGTCTAATCCGTGGGGAGCTTGTCAGCAGGACCAGGGACACTCGTGGCCTTTTCTCTGGTACCTTCAGGCCCCTCCACAGATCATGAGTCCTATTTTTAGATTTCCATATCTCAGCAAGACCCTATGAAATAGCTTTAGATGTTACCAGAGGTGGGCCTGGACTTCCAGCCCATTGCAAGAACTGGGTAAGTACACGGATGCTGGGACGCATTCCCAGAGCCCTGCAGCATTTCACAACCTTTGAATTGTTCTCAGTAGCGACGACCCCTCCGTGTGTTTGTGTGTCAACACGTGATGTGCAAGCACCATACCGTGGTGCTGCTGAATATATTCCAGCCAGCTATTAGGAAATGGGTAACGCCACAAAAGCAGTAGAAGACCATTCAGGCCAGTTAGAACCAGCAGGAGGAACAGGACTGCACGGGTCTTGGTATAACATGCATTAGGAAAACAAAGTAACAGGCGTGTTCAATTTAAACTCCCCGGGTGATAAACATGTCAACAAGGTTATAAATTGTGCACTTGTGTGTTGTAAAAGTCGCACATGGAGAAAAAGGGGCAAATTCCTTTGCAACTCGTACAGTCTCTACTATCAGCATCCACATACAGGAATTCGAATGTTAAATATTCCAGAGAGCAAAAATTACAACACAAGGTCAGTTTCCAGAGTCTTCCATGGGTGCTTGGTGCAGCTGGGCAGGTAATGCTTCATTTCATTTTTTTTCTGAATATCGTGATGATAGGAAAACTGAGAATTGGATGTGGAAGACCAAAGTCATCACCAACGTGTCTCTTATCAAATGAGTTCATCCCCTAGGCAATGCTTCCACTGACCCTAACATAATTTGTACTCTGGGCACCACATTTACCTGTTTTCTTATATCTGGACAGGCTTTCCAGCCAGACTTCAGGCACATTGGAGAATTACCTCTTTTTCCCAAGCCAATGCATATATTGCACAAGTCCTTGGCTGCATTCACGGGTGCTAAAAAAGAAAAAAAACCAAACACCAAAACCAAACCAAACCAAAGAAATTGGAAAAATAAAGTTTAGTGAAAAAAAAACCAAAACCAAACTTTGGGCTTTCTCCGTGGGAATGGGAAAAAATGTCCCTGTTGGGGAAGAGATTCACAGGACTGGGGTGACTCGATGGTGAACAAAGTATTGGTTTAGATGTGGCTTCATCCTGCTGAGGGATGGAGCATTGTCCTCTGTCCTCATAGCTGGAGATTCCAGCAGTTACTTATTTTAGAGAAAGATGATAACCAACATTCACTCCTGCTGGGCTGTACAAGAAAGCACCATTAATAATCCAACTAGTGAGTACCTTTCCCTGCAAAACTCTGATTGCAAAGACTAACAGTGTCTGAAAAAAAAGAAAAAGTGACAATTGCCACCACGCTGTGCAGCACCAGTGCCCTCTCCAGCTGAGGACATCGTGCCTGGAGACCTTCCTCTCCCTGGGGAGCCGGTGCCGCTTGTGGTGCTCAGGGGAAGGATAAGCACACCTGGAGCTCTGCCTGGTGCTGGGAAGGCATAAAAAGTCTTTTTTCTCCCCCAGGCTCTGCGAGGTCGGTTTAGGAAAACAGCTTATATGTCAGCCCCAGTGTCACGTTGGGTGTGAGACGGCCAGCGCCGCGCTTCAGTCAACAAACAGGGCTAAGCATAGTTCAAGCACTCTGTGTTCCTGCGAGCTTTTAGATCAGCTTAAACTGTTTAAGCAGCTGCACTGCAGTTTAAGATTAAGCTGGTCTTTTGAGCAATCTAAGCAGTTTAAAATACTCTAAAGGCTTAACATTATAGCCAGTTTAAGTTGCTGTAGGGGCTTAAAGCAGTGATGTGCAGCCAGTATCTTAACAGGGTTTTCCACAAAATGTGTCTTTATAGCCTGTGATAAGCCCCATGGATCAGGGTACGTGTGTTTGCATAGGGCACGTTCATCTGCCTGCCTCGCAGGCGTGTCGTTCTGACCTTGCACATCGATGCTCAGATGCGTGTTCCTGCCTCTTCGCTTGGACCGCTCTGTCTGTGCCAGTTGGAGAACCCTCTTGCTTTATCTTGCAGCATCCTCTTCCAGACACAGACGGACTTGCTTCTTCAAGCCCACACCCAAGGAAAGGGGAAAAACCAGCTGGGTTTCACAAGCTCCAGAAGCCCTGGCCCTTTGTCTTAATGAGGCATCCAAACCTGGTAAAGGAAGAAGAGACCTCCTGCATGCACACAGCCTGATGCAGCCAGGGTCAAACGGGAGCCTTCAGAGCAGCCTAGCAGAAGGGACAGCTCTCTGAAAGCCTGGTTTTGTGGGGCCTTTAAGATAGGAGCCCTTGGGATGCCGTAAGACTGCCCTTCAAGGACCACAGAAGCTAAAGGAGGCTTATGTTGCTTTAACTCTGTCTTATGACATGCTACAGTCTTAAGGCATTTAAGTCCTTATGTGACACTAAGGGTTTAAGGTCTTACGCAGCTTTAAAAGTGGCTTAAATGCTCTCTCACCTTTCACATGGGACACAGCACTCCTGGCACAAGTCAGAGGGACGGCAGTGCATTGCTCGCATGGCGGGGGCTTTGCTCCAGCAGTGCCACCCGGGAGGGTCCCTGCAGGTGCAACCTTTGGGGTCTCACTCGTGTGACCGTACCGTTCCCATCTTGGCTGCCAGCAAGCAGCCTTGCAGGTAGCAGCAGTGTGGGAGCAAAATGGCACCTCCAGCTCCTCCAAGCCTTTTACCTAAAGGCAACATCATGAAGTGCCTGTAAGAGATGAAGAGGGTGGTCTCCCCCTGGGGTACCCATACCTCACTGCCACCGAAGTTTTCCAGATCCAACACATCCCCAGGGGTTCCTCTATCCCATCCCTGGCGGGATAGGTGCTGGGCTACCCCCATGTTGCTGACAATAACCTGTCTCTAATGCTTTTCAGGTGGTAGGATGCTTCCCCACAGAGATGTCTACTGTGCAGGTGCAGGTTTGGTTTATGCGATGTGGTGCCTGACACTGTCCATTCTCAGACAGGAGGGGAATAATGCTCAGAAAGTTTTTACCAAGGATTACCAACTTCTGGTGGGATGGATGCATCCCACCTACGGGGAAGGGGACGCAGAGCTCAGGAGCTCACCATCATGTACTTTGCATCCTCCCACCTGAGGCTGGTACTGCTGGCTGCGGAAAAGCTGTTGCTCAAGGCTTGGTGGGTGGTGTTGGTGTGACCTGCTTGTCACCATACAGCAGCTAACCCCCTGGCTGTATGGGGTCCCATAATCATCCCAGGAGACAGACGGGTGTTTCCAGAGCGCTTTCCCTACACTGCAGTTGAGGTGTCAAAGGCAAGCCTGGAGAAATCACTCTCTGGAGTCCTCTAAATCTCACCTTCAATCATGGAGACAGCCCAGATGAGCATGGACATCTGTGCTTATTTGGCTACTGAGCAGACACTCAGGTGAATTGGGTTTCCCTCATTCTGTCCCACCTTGGTCCTCAAATGGAGATTCCAACCAAGAGTTAATGCCCCCTCCTGGGATTGCACCTAAACAGCGTTGCTCTCTATCCTTCTCTTTGGAAAACCAAATCACACTTTGAAAGCAACCAGTGGTGGCTTTAGAAACCCAGTGTTGGGGGAGGTTTTACCCACCAGCCAGTCCCAGTTCAGGTCACGACAGGAGCAGGTGCTGGCTCCATCAGTGGGGATGCATGGGCAGAGCAAGCTCCAAGGCCAAGCTGGGAGCCGATGCCAGTGTCATGCTCAGGGCTCTGCACTGTCTCACTGGACATTGGAGGTGACAGGTGTCAGCTTCGATACAGCAGCCGGTGAGCTGATTCCTGGCTGTGTGAGCTCGGGAGGACGCGCATCTCCTGGGCCAGGCCACGAGTGAGGGTGTCAGCGGCCAGGCTGGCTGATCCACATGCAGCTCAGGGACTTCTTGCACTCTGTGACGTCTGCAGCAATTTTTCTTTCATTGATGTACAACCCTCTCCAGATCCTCCTAAGGGGCTGCATTAATGCTTGGGAGGGCACTTCAGGATGCAGCATCTTTAAGGATGAATTAATGCAACCGATAACATTGCACACACTAAGATCTCTAAGCTTGGACATCTTCAAGTAGCATGAGGAGCAGTGGGACCCGAAAAGTTCCTTTTGTTTAGGCAACAATATTGGTTCCCATGCACTGCTGAGGCTGCTTGGCACAAGGATTACTCACTGGTTTTGTTCCTCCTCTCTTAAAAAGTCAGATGAGAAGTTCAGGCTAAGATGCAAATTGACCGCTTGATGAGTCTGGGTCCAAAGCTTGGTGGTATCCATCAGAGAGCCTCACAGTTTCCACCTCACATCCCTCCAGTGGAGCACACTAAGTGGCAAGTCTGTTGTATTTAGTATAACCCAGTCAAGCCTGTAGCTGTCATGTGCTTGGCCCTAGTTCACTGGTGTCTTGCACAGATTACACCCATGCCAGTTTGGCAAGCTCAGATGAATGGCTGCCAGCGCTCCCGCATGCCACTGTGTCCTTGCGGCAATCATGCCTTGCTCCCCTTGTCTGAACCATGCACCCCCAGGACTCATGCATGAGCTGCTTTTACGTTACAACAGACAGGGCAGTTACTGCTGCTCCGCTCTCTCAGACTTTGTGGGCAGAAGCTGATGCCTGTCCCACGCTGACAGCGCAGTGGGGGCCCGGAGGAGTGACCACGTGCTGGGACACCATCAGACATCCTCTGTCTGTTTTGTGGCCTTCCCAGAGCATCCGTGTCTACCCTTGGCATGTCCACCCAATGCTTTCGGACAGTTAATGACATTCGCATACCCACCTGCCAGTCACCGTAGGGAGCATCCGGGTTTGCAAGTGGAGAGAGCTCCCTGCATTGTAGTGCTGGGCTCGAAGGACTGCAGTCACTGCAGCCAGCTGCCTGGGATGTGGGCATGGGACACTGCAGCCTGGACTGCCCTTGGGTGGAAACTTCGCTGGCAAAAATGCCCGTGCATCTCTCCACTGCCTGTCTGAGTGTGGGTTAGCCATTGCACAGGTTGGATGTTGCTTCCCTTCATTTTTCCACTGTTCTGAACGCTGCAGAGGGTGCAACATTTTTATGAATTTGAGAGGCCTGCTAATCTTCCTGTTTTCCCAAAGGCAGTGGGTGAGTTTGTTAATTTTGCACTCCCGTGTCCTTCCTACCAAAAGAGAAATGACCAAGGTATAAAAACAGAGCAGCTGTAAAACAAAATTGCTTAAAATGCATTCCCAAGCTCGCCTTTTTTAGATGAGATCACAGAAACTGGGGCTTGCAAATTCGCACCTGGCAAGAGCGCTGTTTGCTATTACAGCAGGTGAGGCGAGTGGACACCTCTGGCAAACGCCACGTCGTACTTTTTTCTACATGTCTATTTATCCTGCGTATGGAATTTGAGCACGGAGCTCTTGACCCAGGCAGCCCAGCTGTGCTATCACAGTCCTGAGAGGGATAGCTGAGTCAGGTCCAGATTGGTTAGAGCTGGCTTTAAATTAATTGAACTCTGAGGTGCATACCCATGATACATGGAGGACCTCATGCTCATATATACTCACTTACATATTTTGCATTTTTCATGCTGGGATTCTGCTGTTGATGTCACTATCCAAACAGCTACACTTGGAAGCACCCATAATATAAAAAATTCTTTGTTATCTAAATAAAAGGCTGCATTTCAGGTAAAAAGCTGTGTCTAATAACCACTCTGAAAATTTGGCCACTTGAAATGAGCAGCTTCTCTGCCTTGAGCAGCAGCAGAAGCTGCACGGGAACAGTAGGAGCCCCTGGCTCGCTCGAAATTCCTGCAAACCAGATTGCTCGTTCAGGTGCCTCAGCCTGGATGGGGTTTGGGCTCCTGTGATTCTGATTCTTGTACCTTTAGTGGGTCTCGCTGCACCCAGTGGATTTTCAGGACAGGAGAGTGTTTTCCATGATATTTCTCAGCAGGATCTGTCCGCCTGTGTACCATTTGCACCTCTGAAAACTCCCTTGGTGGGGCAGCGGGGTGTCTCTGACACCGTGGTGGCAAACCCTGCTTAACAAAGAGACTTTATTTGTATTTGAATTCTTTAAAACATCTCTTCTCTTCTGTTGCGTTAACACCAATTTAAACCAAATCCTTGAGAAATACTTGGAAAAAACAATGTATATGTTAAAGACTTTGCACCAACTGCTATCAGCAGTGGGCAGAGAAAGCTCGTTATCCACTCCCTAATGAGCCACGCTGCAAGACAGGGGAACCTGAGACTAAGAAGATACCAAAACTGAGCAGAATGAAACACTCCAGTTTTCAAAGAGGAAAAATTTGGAAGGACTCAACAGAACAAACACAGAAGGGCTTCATGTGATCAGCTCTACAAAACTTTCCCCTGCTTTCCAGGCATCTAGCTGTACATCGCGTCACACGGAGAGCTCCCACGAGCCCAGCTTCTCCCTCTCTTGCCAAGCAGGAGACGTGGACCTGGAGGTCTGCGATAGGAGTAGGGGGTAGATTAGATGATGTGGCTTCCCGAGGTACTTCCAGCCTGGTTTATGTCATTTCTATGATGTAACTGCCAGAGATGAGCTTGCTGGGACCCAAATCTGCTGCACAGAGGTGCTCTGAGACCGGCTGTCCCTGGGCTCTTGTTGGGGAGCAGAGAAAGATGGGTGATGCTGCATGGGGGTCCCCAATAAGTCACAATGATCGCGGTGAGATGCTTTTCCAGGTGCCTGTGTTTTTCCATAGGTATTTCACTCCAGACACTGCTTGCTGCACAGAGGTGCCTTTAGGGACCAACTGGAGCTTGAGGGACCTACAGGAAGGTTCAGCCCCGGGACATCTCTGGGGTTTGCCTCGCAGGCACAGCACCATGCTGGAGACTTTGCTGGATCTTGCTCCCACTCTGGTCTGCTCCATATCCTTCCTGATGCCTCCAGCCCCCTATTTCACACCCGTCACCCAGCCCCGCTCCTCTTTCCCCTCTCGTGAACCCCAGCCGGCACCAGGGACCTGCTCTGTGTGCAGGATTCACCGAGATGAGTTCCCCTAACCGGAGAGGTTTACCTCTGCAATTGTAAAGGCAGAAATACATACAGGCACATGTGTAAACACAGAATTTGTGTGTCTCTGTGGGAGATCCCATCATGCAGTGTCTGCCTCCGGACCAGAGGCACATCACCAGCTCCCATATCCTCTTCCTCAGAGATGATTCGCACAAACGTGCTACAACATTTTTCAGGTGAAAGCTGCACATTACTCTCTTCGCCGCTACACTTGCTGCTGGCTGTAAACAGATAAAGTGCAGCAGTCAGCTGCGGGAAGCTCTGCTGTCTTCCTGCTTACAAGAAGATTTGCCCCCAAAACTTTTCACTTTCTTGCACGTCTACCCAACCATCACCCTTGCGTGTATGGTCACAGGCTTCCCGTGACCCTGCGTTCTGGACAAGAGAGACCTTGTCGGAGGGGGAGGATGCTGCTTGGATGTACAGCCACTCTAACGATGCCTTAGCCACCGACTGTGGTTCGGCCTCACCTTCAGCAGAGGAGGACCCCATGCAGCTGTACGTCACCTCCCGGGTGCTCTCTGACCCAGTGGGAGGTGATTTTCTGGGTTCCCAACCTACTCACTGCACAACCTCCCTTCATTCAGCATTCACCCTGAGGACGGGCAGGGCCAAGAGCTGTAAAATGCTGGTTTAACCCATCCCTACTTGTTTTGTGGTGCTGAGGCTATAGGCTGAGCCTGCCTGCAGAGCTGAAAATTATGCTGAGGAGTGCAGGGGTGCAGGATGTGACCGGGCAGCTGCAGCTTGTGCATGCAGTCGAATGCAGCGCAGACCCTCCTGGGTGGATGCCTCGTACGATGGGGAGCTGATGATCGCAAAGCAGCTATTGTGGGAAAGACACAGATAAAGAAAGGGGCTTTCAGAAGGAGGGAGCTGCCTTGGTTAGGTGGGTATTGAACATGCATCGGGGTACCCCCAGCAGGCAGGGTTCCCTCACATTGCCGCTTCCCCCCAGCCAGATGACACTGGGATTCATCCCTTTGGAAACCCAAGGACAGGGAGAGCTGATGCATCCCAGCATGTTGGTCCATTGTGGGGATGAGATATAGCCAGGATGAACACCTTGGACCGCAGATGTCCCCCCTGACCCATGACACCTGGTCCAGCCATATCCCACCAGCAAGAAGCAGCTTTACGTGTTTAGCTCTGCCAAACTGAGGAGGGTGGATGGGGGATGCTGCCACTTTGTATGCTTCGGCTTGCCAAAAGACACCTGGACAGACATTTTCATACCCCGGCTGCAGGCGTGAGGCTCCTCCATATCACTGCAGGTGCTGGCACCCACCGCCCCGCTCGCAGACACAGGTCAGTGTCCAGCTAGAAAATGCAGAAATGATGAAGCGTGAAAAAGCCGAGTGCAAGCCTGTCCCCTGTGATGATGCCCTGCACTATGCTTGCTGTATTGGCAGCCTTTCCACACTGGCAATGAAAGGAATATCTATTACTTTTTTTTCAACACAGGTGCTTGAGCACCTGCTGGCTAGACAGAGCAGAGGCATGACTGCCACACCCCTGACCTCCCCACAGACGTATGTAAATGTACAGCCACGCACCCTGCAGGGCACGCTGAAGTGTGGGAGTGCACACACATGGAGATTCATGCCCAGCTGTGCCCCTGCACGCACAGGTATGAGCACACACATGCGTGTGCCCACATCCACGCCTGCACCCACACAGGTGCATACGCACACACACGATGCACACATACACAAACATGCACACGCACACACAAATACACGCACATGTGCACACGCATACATGCACGTACACACACGTGCACATGTATACGTGCACACGCATGCACACACGCACATGTGCACACACACACACAGGCTCTCCCATTTCCTCTGGGAGGAAATCCACCTCCCTCTGCCCAGCACCAGTCTGCTGGGTCTCCTTTCCCACACTGGCCATGACGGCAGGCCCCGCCGCAAGCCCAGCCTGTGAAAGATTTGGCCCAAGCCGAGCTTTTCCGGGCTGCCGGCCTGGCACCTGGTTTTCTCA
The DNA here is from genome assembly GCF_028858705.1 of Grus americana. NCBI lineage: Eukaryota > Metazoa > Chordata > Aves > Gruiformes > Gruidae > Grus > Grus americana. Next base: position 19,770,707 of record NC_072865.1, read on the forward strand.
CCATCTCTGCTGCCCCAGCGGATGCGGTTGCCATGGCAATGTGTGAGCCGAGGGCCTGGACCACCTGGCGGCTGCCCTGTGGAGGATAACGCTCCCTGGCTCCTTCCACACCTGTGATGGGCAACTCTGCGCATCTCTGCCTGAAGAAGAAGAGTGTAGGGTTTTGCACTGCTGCAACATCTTGCACTTTTGTCTCTCGGCTATTTCACATGTTCAGACTCTGGCTTGCTGCAAATTAGGCTGCAAATCTACGACTGCAAAGCAAAAGTGCTGGGTGAACTAAGGGTGGTCATTTTTGCTTCCCAGAAATGTTATTGAGATATTATCTGACAACACTGCAAAAAAAACCCCAACCAAACCCGTGCAAGTTGTGCATTGAAAGTGTTTCTGAACCCATTATATAATTGCTCTCCGTCATTAAGTAGGATCAAAGTTAGCCTGAACCATTTGAAAATGTGTCTGGAGACACAGTCCATAAGCTCTGTCTCATAACAGGCATTTAATAGTTAGGTGATTAATATGAAAGTGCTTCTTCCTTCAAATATCAATATTAACGTGAACTTTGCCTTAAGTAAGCTTGAGCCTATATTTGAAAAAGTATATTGGTTAATGTGTTAAATAAAAATCAGTCATTTCATACTGTAATCTTTCTGCTATAATCTTTTCCTTTGACTCCTTTTCATTTCGGTCCCTCAAGTAATGATTCAAGACCATTTTCCTGCACATGAATATACGAAGGAAACTGTAAGTCACCCGCAGCCTGTGAAGCTGAATTTCCAATTCTTGAGGCAACAGAGCAAACAGGGGGCTAAGAACACATAGGCTGCGGTAGTTTGACACGAATGATTAACAGAGCTGGTTCATCAACAAATACATGTGGATCAAAATGAAGACTGCAAATATTTCATAAGAAGAAGGGCTAAATGAATCGAATAAAGTGTTTGCTGTGATTTGCTTGGCTGCCTGTAACTGGAAGGGTGCATTTCTGCGGCCCAATGTGCCTTTTTTGTTTCCTTTCCCTTTCAGCAAAACCGCCAACATCCCGAGGATGCTAGCTGTGTGTTGCTGATTGCTTGGTGTGATATTTTTCTCTGTATCAGTGGGCTGTTATTAATGAACTGCCAAACCTGGGAAAAAAAAAAAATGGAGCTGAGTGTATCTGCATAGCTAAATAGCTTCTTTTAATTTGCCATAGGTCTATGGGTTACTCGGTTTATTTGTGAGAACAAACTTCAAGACCCTTGCTCTCCAACACGAGCCATGGCCAAGAAAAAGCGATGTTGCAGCAGAGAATCAGGGTGAAATATAGCAAATGGAGATTTTTAAAAAAAAAAAGTTTTGCCCATTTCAAGCGTATTATTGAAGTGGGTAAAATTAATGCCTTCTGCATCTGCCCTGGCTCCGGAGGGATGGCTGCGGGGCTGGTTCGGGTCTCGGTGGCTGCAGTGTGCGTTTGCAGAGAGGAGGCTAGGCAGGTTTCTGCAGGAGGGAGGAACGGCAGCCGAAGCGAAGGGCTGGCACCTCGCAGGGCTCGTGGCACCCCGAGGGGCCGGGGCAGCTCGACAGCGGTTTGCAGGAGAACACGCGTTGCATTTCCAGAATAAATGCTGCAGGAGATAAACACCGCAGCCCCTGTTCCTGGGGAGCCCCCGCTGATGGAGAAGGACAGGATGGGTCACGCAGGCTCTCAGGAGTGTTTTAGGAGATTATCCAGGCTGCCAAATTTTACATCAGCTTAATTCGAGAAGGAAATGGTGTGCTCCGCTTTAGTGATCTGAGTGGAAAGAAGAAGAGAATGTTATTCCACTTCCCTGGATGCTTCCACAGCAAAACAAGGAGTAGTGCAGCTGGGGAAGGGACACCCCTGAGCATCCCCCCGCTGCTGCACCTGGGGGTCCTGATCTCAGCAGGGAGGGGAAGGTCAGCCCCATTCTACCCCACTTGATACAGGGCAACAGATCAACGTTCTCGCTCCAAATGTCCTCCAATTCAGTACATGGGCTACTGAGATGGGTGGAAGTGTTTGCTCAAGTGCAGGGTAGCTGGAAAAGCTTTTCTCCCTACAGGGGCCTGGGCGAGGGCAGTCCAGATGACACCTTGCCGGGGCCATGCTTTGCCCAAGGGGTTGTCACAGAGCACTCAGAAGCCCAGAATCCCCAAATCCCAGAACAGCTGAGGTTGGAAGACACCTCTGGAGATCATCAGGTCCAACCCCTGCACAAGCAAGGTCACTCAGAGCAGGTTGCCCAGGGCCACATTTGGGTGCATTTTGAATACCTCCAAGGATGGAGACAACACAACCTCTTGGGGCAACCTATGAACTCCAAGTGTTCAACCACCCTCACAGTAAAAAAATATCTTCTTACATTCAGACAAAATTTCCTGTATTTCAGTTTGTGCCTGTTGCCTCTTGTCCCATCACTGGGCACCACTGTGAACATTTACTGAACTCCACAAGGCCCCATCAGCCCATTTCTCCAGCCTGTGGAAGTCCCAGAAGAGCAGCACACCCATCAGGTGTATCAACCACTCCTCTCAGTTTTGTGTCATCTGCAAATTTGTTGAAGGTGCATCTCTCCCATCTTCCAGGTGGATGAAGTTGGTCCCACCATCCAGCTCCAACACTCCTGACTTTGAGTGGGCAGCAGGATCCCCACAGTGATAGGGAGAGCTGAGACTCTAATTCTTCTGGGGTGGCAGTCAAAGCACCTCACTGTCTGAGCTGGACCAGGCAGAAGGAGGTGAGAAATGGTTTCCTGACTATGAGAGGAAAGATGCTGCCTCATTTCCACAGAGCACACACTAGAGATGGGGAACAGGCAGCTTCTGCTCACACCCACTGCACCTATTCTTCCTAGCCATGAATGCAACAGTTCACATACTAAGGAGACAGTGACCATGGAGATGTTTTCTGCCTGCACAGCTACAGCATGGCTTCAAATGGTGGGTGCCGATGGTGTGATCACTTTCAAAGGTGGCATGATGTTTATGCAGGTTTACTACTTTAAAGAATACAAGGAGCTGCCTCAGCATGAAGCTGCTGAGCATTGGGCAGCCTGGCATGTGCAAGGGCTGTGATTCCAACAGGTCCAGGGCATTTTGGGACAAAACCAGAGAGGCTGGTTATAAACCAGTCTGGTGACAACCTTACTGGGCATGTGGGATCCCCAGAGCATGAGAAATCACACGGCTGAAATGCAAAGGCAGAAGATGCAAATCCATTGCCAGAGGAGCACGAGATGGGAGTCAAATGAATGACTCCCATGCCTGGAGAAGAAACACAGCAGGTCTGGGTACATCTCCTTAAGCAGGGCTCAGCACACATAATGGCTGGGTTGAGCCCTCGTATCTCTCATGGGGTCCAACGTGGGCAGAGCTGGTCCTGGGAGACAACCTGACCTTGTCATGCAAATGGTCCTGGATGAACCCAGGAGGGTACAGGAGTCTGGAGAGATTCCCCAGAGAGGGACTTCTGCACCCAGGATGTGTCAAGACATGCCAGATGAATCCTCCCAGCCTGGCCCGGAGTCCAGCCGTTGAGTCTATGGGGACACAAAAGACTGGAGGAAGAGAGGAATGTGCCCTGGGTGCTGTTTGTCTGGCACATTGCTACTGCGAGTGCAGTAATTGAACCGTGTCAATAATATACCAACAGAGCATTTCCACCAGAAAATGGCATTTAAATGGCATTTTGTTGTAATAAAGAATTTCCATGGGAATACATTGATTTCAAGGAAATTTAATTTTGAAAAAAAGAGAAGACATTTTGTAAGCTTTGAAAGCTCAAGCACCTCTATTGCAGTAAATACATCATTTGTTACTCTACAATTGACTTTATTTCTCAGCTTATTCAACATCATGTAGTTATGTAATTTGATTGAAGTAGTTAGCTAATATTCAGACTTGACTTTTGGCAGCTATTTCCAATATGGAGGGAACTTGCATGACAGCCAGGTATTTCTGGTGGAATTCATTTTATATGCAAAAAGACTGCTGTAAATGACACTTTCCTTGAGGAAAGGAGATACCAATGCCACCAGACTTCCCAAGCCAACATGGTGCCCACAATCTTGGTCTTTGCTTTCTCTGAGCATAAGGCTGCAAAGTGTTGCTTTGGCCACCCTTGGCTTTCCGATGATTGCTTCTGATATTTCTGTGGTGCCTCCGCACCCTCAGACAGGCAGGCCCATAGACCTCTCTAACAAAGCAACATCCATTTAGCTCTTTCATGCATAGAGCTCAGCTCTTAATTAGTCTTACACACGGCTGGTGCTTTGGGCAATAGCTCCTGTTGGTTGCACAAGAGAAATTAATTCTTTCCCTGCTCGCTCTGACTGAAGGATGGCAGCAATGCCCAGCTTTTGCAGTGCTCTCCCTGACCGCTTATGGAGCAAGAGGGTCCTCGTGTCTCTGCATGCTCCAGTCTGCAGCCTCCAACCTGCTCCCAGATGCGTGGGTCCGGCCGCTTGCAGGGATGGATCAAGCCTTTCTCCTCCTTCAGCAAAATTCTCCTGACACAAGCACAGCTGGAAGAACAAAGTGCACAACCACCGTCCTCCTGGGTGCTCACCTGAGTGTTTCAGGAGGGTATGAATAAGCCACTGCCACGCATAAATACATTAGCAAGGTGTTTGGTCCACCCAAGGTGAAGACAGGCCAGCGCAATTCTGAAAGTCTCATCTGAGGAAAGCAAAGACTCCAGCTTTTAAACTGCCTGAGTCCCGCTAGACCATGAGAAAGGGCAGCCAACATATCTTGGTCATCAGGATTAGAATAAGGGGATTACCGCACCTGCTAAAGTCTCTCTGAACTTCAAAGGCTCATGGCACATCATATTTTTAAACGTGTCCCAGAGTAATTAAGCAAAGCAATTTTAAAAGAAAGGCATTTTGTCAGTCTGAGGAGCTCCCTTGGGGGCCTCCTTGCTGTGAAGAAGGTTAGCCTGATTATGGCAGGAAGACAGGCATTTTACAAGATCCCTGCCGCAGCCATATCCTAGCTGCGATGCCATCTGCCAGGGCCAGGCTCCGGGTCCTGGAAAAGCCCCCGCAGCAGCCGATGAACCCACCATCCTTGACAGAAGAAGTAGGCTCCTGCAGCAGCTTGGTGCTTCCTCCTGCAAAGGACCTTACCGCAGCTCTCCATCCACCACAGCAGCATGGGGGCAAGGAAGGGGGCCAGGATTCATGCAGGGCTCTCAGGTTGATGGACGGATGCTGCTGGAGCCCAGCCCTGCTAAGTCTTGCGTACATCCGCAGTGTGCCTCTGCATGGAGCGAACGGCAACGTGCAGCATTGCTCTGCTGAAGGGGGCAGGAGTGGTCACTTGCGATGGACACACATCTCAAGCACGTTTCAAAAACCCTGGGGATCAGGATGGGCTCCCCATCACTTGTGATCCCTTCCCTGCTGCTGGTGCTGGGCCAGGAAGGGTGGCATCGTCAGGACCTCTGAGACCTGCTGCCCAGCAAGACTCCTCAGGCCTCTCCAGTCTAGCACTGAGATTCAGTCCTGGGCTGAGAAAACAGCTTTTGTGGATGATTTCTGATTTTGAGCCTGGCTTCAGCACTGCATCAGGTACAAGCAGCATCCTGCTGAGCTTTCTGTGACTCACTGTGCCACCCACTTCTCGAGGAAAGGGAATGTTAGGTCTTTAACAAGCGAGCCGAGCACTGGAAATTACTTGTGGAGTATTGATTGGTGTCCAGACTGCAGGGAGAAGGGATTTTCAGTCATTATCTGGAAGATGTCAGGGCCGTGAGACTGATCTTAAAACGGAACAAAAATAGAAATTATTCCTCTTGTTTTGTTTGGGTTTTTTATTTCCTTTGCATTGAATTCTTGGTTAACATTTACAGGAGTCAAACCTGGATGCTGCTGCAGAGAGGGAGGTATAAAAAATCAGGGCAGCAGCACTACACCAAGAGCATGTGGCCAGAGAAAGGGTTGGGGAGCAGAAAGACCAGTACTTTTTTTTTTTTTTTTAATCCCATGTGGTCCGAATGACATGTGTGGGTGCAATGAGATAAGGGGTTTCTTCTTCTGACTCTAGACCCAGTAAGAGCAGACTGGTGCAAACTGGTACCCCAGGGAGCAGGCAATTCTTCCCTTCATCCCTCAGGAATGAGTCACAGAGAGCTCATGTCCAGCTCCCCAGCCTCTCGCAGCTCCTACCCGACTGCTGGGCTCGCTCCAATTAGGCAAGAAAAACGTGTGGAAATGAAAGAAGCCATGTGCAATTTCCAGCAGCTGTTAACTTCTTTGCTCTGCTCCCAGGATGGTTGAATTTGAATCGATCTGGCTGTGGAGCCCACGCTAAAGTCTGCACATCTTCACTTAATGCTTTACACAACATTTTGGCTAAACCCCAAAGGCCAAGGACCACTGCCCATGCGAGCGATGGGGGGACTGTCAGGGTTGGAGGAGGGAGGTGGGGACTCAGCGGTGGCAGTTCCTGGACAAGTGTCCCAGGAGGAAACATATCCAGCTCCTGTTGGCAGAGGTCAGCATTTCCAACCAAGCATTTCCACCTCTGGCCAGTCATTTTGCTTGAAACATACCACCTTTTCAAAATACGTTTCTGATTTTCACCAGAAGCCTGCTCGGATATTGACTGGTGGCCGGCATTTTGTCCCAGGGGTTATGTTTTGTGTGACTAAGCGGGGAAACACAGGGACGCAGAGCCTTGTCAGAGGTCCCTGGTCTTCAGGAGAGACCCAAACCAGCCACGAATAACAGGAAATTTCCAATCCCATAGCCAGCAGCATTTGAGATCCCAGCATTTCCTTATAACCTGAATTAGGAAGCTTAGGCAGAGCCAGACAGCCTTCCCCTGCCTCCAACCCTCTCCCCCCACAGCCATCCTGCAGGGTTTCAGGTCCCTTCAGAGCTCCCCAGCTCTGTGGCTGCTGCCTGGGACACCTGGATCAGCTCGAACACACCACAGGGGCAGTTACCAGTGATGGGTTGCATGCACCCCTGGGACCCAGAGCAGCCGTGCTGCTGCAGTTCCCATTTCTTCAGAGCATCCTCAGGACGCCTGAGCTCTCTGAAGCTCCTCGAGTCCTGGCCTGCAGGTCCCACACCTCAGCTAGTGTTGCTCAATGCTTCTCTCCAAATATCCAGTTCACCATCCTGCAGGAGTGGCTCGGGGTGGCTGACCCTCATGGCTCTTCACACATCTCCCTGAGCCTCTGTCTAAATGTGCCATTTCCCAAAAGCATCACGGGTTGTTCCGGGAGGCAATGTGATTTCTATTTCTCAGCGCTGCCGTGCAGATTTGGTGCTCACGCCTTGGGGCAGGTGGATTTCAAGCCTCGCCTGCGCTGCAGTTCACAGAGCCCTGCCTGCACGGAGGAAACGCAGCCTTGATGGTCCTGGCATTTCTGCAGCACCCAAGCTCTCTTCCCGAGGGGCAGCCAGGCGTTTCGGCTCCCCACCAGCCGGGAGATGCTCCCTTGCATGAATGGAGAGATGGGGAACCTGCCCGAGGAAGGCTGTGCATACTCCCTCCTCCCCGAGACACGCTGCTCATCACCCTGCCAGGGTAGCCTTCAGTGTAATATCAATAACTCTTTGCTATCAAAAAATATATACCATATAAATGTACTAATTCCTCCCCTGCACGTGCATACACACCAACTCACACTCACCCACACGATCGATCTCTGTTTAATTAAATACTGGCAATGACTGTCACGTGGGGGTAATTCTGCTGACTCCGGCACTTTGGGATTTTTATGCATCTATTTCTGCTTTGCTTTTCCATTAACTTATTTTTCCCTTTGTAATAAGGGGTTGTCAGTGTAATTTATACAGCAGTACAGGAGGCACGGGCAGCCCGGGGAGCCATTCACAGCTTGCCAGGGATAAACACAATTACACATTTTTAAATGTCAGACTTCAGGAGAAGAAATGAAAAAGGTAAACTATATAAATCTCAGAGAGAGCAAGCTGCTTTCTCTTTGAAGAAGAAGCTTCCCAGACAAGCTACCATGCTCCCACATCCATGGCACAGGCATGTCCTTCTGCATCTCTGGAACGTAGAGGCATAAAGGAAAGGCCATGAGAAATACATAGAAAGTGACAGTAGTACTTATGTTTCCCATATTGCTATTGAGTATTTTAAAAAAAACCCAACCAAACCTGAAAAAGCATGATGCCCCGGCATGTGTTCCCACAACCCGTCCCCTCCTCACCCACTGCAGGTCAGCTTGCACAGGGGAGAGCCTGTGCTGCTCCCTACTCATTTCACAGTCAGCTGCTTTGATCTCATATGTGATTAAAAGAGGATAGTTCAGATGGATTAAATGAGAGCCACTTACATAATCTGTTTAAAATTCCAGTAACACATATTCAGAGGAGCAGAGAACAGCCACCAACTCCCACTTGTTTTGCGAGCTAGGTGGGAGCTTCACTGCTGCTTCCCTGCTCCTGGTGGGCTTGGGGTAGTGTAGGAACCCACCCACGGGTGACAGCAACCTTGCCACCTTGAACCATAATGAGTACCTGCTAGGAAGAGAGGGGAGGCTTATAATGCCCAGGCCCTACTAATGAGCAGCTGTTTGAGCTCCATAAAAGCTGATGGTACGATGGGGGTCTGGTGTTTTGGGGGAGGCTGTTATTGTTATTACAGTCTAGGGTGCTTCCAAGTAGTTGCTGGCTTGGGGGTATGTCTCTTGCCCTAAGTCTAGGGCAGGAGGTAAACATTGGGTGGGAGGAGGTAGTGGGGTTATCAGGGTCTTCTCCTCTTAGGCTGGTAGCCTTGAGGAAGGAATGGGGATCAGGAAGGACCTAAAAGCAAAAGAATGGGGCTGGAAGTCTTTGGAGAGTGCTTGCAGGGGGAGGAGAGAAACTGGAGTTTCTTGTTACTTGTATGCCAGATGAAGGGAGCCTGTCCCACCATGATGGCTTAGGCTGTGGAGGAAGGCAGTACAGCTAGTGGGCTTGTAGGGCCTCAGAAAGATTTTTTTGCTGGACTGGGAGAATCCTGCAGCAAAACAAGGTAAGGAGATGGAAAGGGAGCATCTCTTGATGCAGGAAGAGGGAGAGAACCTTGAGAACACAGTGAGTTGGATGGCTCACATCAAATCTTGGATGGCACTGGTAATGGAAAGCCACCAAAACAGGCACAGCTACTGTTGAAAGATTGGTGGGTGGTTATGGAAGTTGGGGCTATTTCAATGGACTGGATGGGGGGTTGGAGGGATGGGTGAAGGTAGGAGATCAGATTTGGCAGTGATAACTGGTAAAGCTAATGCATACTGGACCTGGAGCAGACAGGGATCAGTGCAAGGAGGAGGAGCTCAGCCCCTGCAGGAGTGTGTTACTGACCTTGGACCCCATGGACAGACACTGACTGATATGGCAAGCATAGAGTGGCTGTTTGGCCAGTGGCCGTAAGATGGGGGTGTGGGTAGGGAGTGCTGGGGATGGGTAATAGTACAGAGAGATGGGATCCAAGGTCCCTTCTATAAGGCCACTGCAGGAAACTAGGTGCAGTCCTTTGCAGAAGGGAGGAGAAGCCTTGCAGTGGGCTTGGAGGCATGGTGCTGTACAGAAGCGTTTGCAGTGGAAAGCTGGTCTGGAGAATAGAGTACATAGCAAATTAGTAGGTGAGGTGGCTTTTTGGCCTTTCTAGAGGGTGTGAAACCTTTTTATAGGAATGCTGCTAGGAGTATCAAAAAGGATGAACTTGTATCTATTTGAACTTGAAGGACACTGATGTGTTAGACTGTGTTGACCTCAGAAGCATGAAGGCCTGATCTCTAACCTGGCTTTGGAAAATGGGATGCCAAGGGCATTTCAACTGCTGCTGTTACATCCCTATAATAATAATCTAGGTTGTAATTTCCAGAGCAGTGTTTCTCCACTAAGGCCAATGCTAATGAGTTGCTCAGAGCCTGTGTGGCACCCAAGTGTTTCAAAGTGTAAGGGCCATGAAGGAATAAACAGGGCATCTCCCACCAGCTGGCTGTAACCCATTAGTTTGATGGCTTTGCGCAAGGGCAGGAAGATGAAATAGGATTGCAGCGACACTACAGAGCGAACTCAACTTTAGTAAGTGATAAAGGGTTTAACATAGCTTCTGATGTAGTCAAACTTCAATCTAAATGCTAGTTATGCATCGAACAGCTCATGCTTAGGCAAAGGCAGCTGTGAACGATACCCAGCCCATTACAGGTACTAATGAGAAACTGCACCGAGGGCGAGAGAACATTGTCTTCATTGAGGGTAACAACAGGGCTCTCCAGGGAGTGGAAGAGTCTTTCTGAGCTGCCAGGGAACGTGAGGCAAGACCTGGAGGGATGGGACTTCTTGCAGAAGAATTGTAATGAGTTTTCCTGTAACAGAGGCTGGTATGATAACTGGTGTAGATTTTAAAAAGTCTCCAAAGGTGTTTAAGGTGGCATGGAAAGTCTAGCTGTTCCTGTTCCAGGTGGACCATTTACAAGCCTTGATAATGACCTAGCAGATGTTTATCTTCCTTTCAGGATAGCAGCAGGTTTAAGGTGTTGCTTGCAGAGCAATGGGAATTTGGCTGGGGATGAGGCTGATGAAAATGAGAGGTCTACTATCAGACAGCACATAAATCCTCCCTAGAGGGGCCTTGAGGTTCAAGAGCAGGGAGGGCTGGTGGAGACAATTTTTCCCACACTGTCTAAAGACTGTTGGCTGGGGGATGAGTGGCATCCATGGCTGCATTGAGCTGACAGTGATCACTGCTTGGTGAGATCTGACTGGCTTTCAAAGCATGAAAGCTAGATCACATCTGCTAGGATAGCATCTACATCTGATGCCCTTTACCAGTGGTGGTTGAGTGCAGGTGAAAGTGGAGTTCCTCTCTGCTTGGTAGCTTCAGGGAAGACACAGTAATGTTGATAGTGTTTTTGATTTCTTTAGGGCATTCTGATGTAGTTGATGCTAGAACTGAGAGGCATTCACAGAAGGAGCCCACTGTGGGCACATGTGCAAGGAAAACAGTCTGGTGATGGGTGAAATGAAAGGTGTCATGGAGCCCAGTGCAGTGTCTTGGCTACTCTTGGCACTGATGGTGGCATGATCCTCTGCCCATGCTAATGGGGTACCACGCTCTCAGCTCTGGGACTGAGCCCAGGAAAGGGTAGCCACCCCTCTGAAGCAAGGGAAGCTGGTGGGTTTTATCCACAATTAGATCTAGGCAGCAGAAAATGAGTGAGGGGGAGTACTGGTTGCTGTTGAAGGATTATACATGGAAAGCAAGGGTTCTTCTGGAAGGGATGCTGCCCATTAATCAGAGGTGTCTGGGGGAGGTTGTGGAGGAGGACTCAGCATGGAGGCTGGTGTGTCTCCATGGGATGACTCAACTACATATCCCTAATGGAGAGCCTCCGGTGGTAGGTCAGACCAGCTTTCAGAGATGAAGGATGTAAACAGGGGGAGACTGGATTCACAGAGCTCACAGACCACGGGGGGGTATTTGAATGAGGTTGGGGGACACCTGGGCTCCCTGAAAACTAAACTGAGGAGCCACAGGCTGGAGTGAACTGCTCTAGGTGCTTCCCACTCTCTTGCTGTTGCAGATGCTCTTTGCCTCTAACATCGCCTGATGGTGTCCCTTGAGCCTAGATGCCAAGAAGCTAAAACCACTGAACATACAAGATTAGCATTAGATTTTTTTTAAGCAGTGTTGAGAGAACTGGTATAAGGAGTGCAAGCTGGGCCAGTGGCTCTTAGAGGAAATACTGAGTTGGCCATCATGGAGAGTAAAAAAATAAATGATTTATCTGGCCATTCAGTGTTGCCTGAACAGCCAGCTATGCACTCCTGAATGCCTTTCCAGGTACAAGCGCCTCTTGAGCTGGATGCTTTTCATGAGCCTGCTGTTCACCCTGTGAACATGAGTCTTCTGTTAGCCTTCAGAGGAAACTCCTCAGTCATTAAGTTTAGGACCCTGCTAGCAAAGAAAAGGATGTAGGATCACAGCAAAGAGCAGAGTGTCATTAATGAACAAACAAAGCAGCAACTACGACCAGAGAAAACAAAATGCTGGTCCCAGACAGCTGAGGTTTCTAGACAAAGAGTTTACTCAAGTAGGAAACAAGGAGTGTGTTTACAGAGCTAATGCAAGGATGAAAGGGAGAAAATGAAACTAGAGCCTTTTATGGTATTGCTTGAGGAAAAAGACAAGGAAACAATGCTGGCAGAAATAGTTTGAAACACAAACAGCTGGTACTACAGTCATCATAGCTGGACATAAAGCAAATGAGACTGCGGAGATGTTTGGAATTGGGTTTTCTGTTTGAGAACTCTGGCATCTACGTAAACACAGAAGGTTTCGCAGTCTCTTGGTCTATCAGTCGGACTTGACTCTAGCTACAATAAACAAAGCCACAGCTAGTCTGAGAAAATTCTCTGAAAAGCAAGATCAGCTGAGCTATCCAGGGAAGGATTGAAAACACCGGTTCACCAAGGCCAAGCAAGTGCATGCACCCCGGGAGGTGGGTTGGGAACGCAGATATTATCTACTGGGTGCAGGGGAAGGAGGGAGCTCACAAAGCAGACAAATACACAGCTTGTGTGGTGGAACAGAGTGACCTTGGGAGAGGAAACCTCAAGTCCTGCTACCTCTGCAGCCCTAGGGAGTGGCGGGGCTGTGGTGAAGCTTCCTGAAAAGCTGCAGGGTGCTGCGCCTGACTTTCTGAAGGTCATCCACTGGACTTCACACGGGCTGAACCTCAGGACTGTTGATTCCCTTTGAGGGTGCTGTTGATTTGGGCTTGCCAGATGGTTTCACTGGATGGAGTTGCTTTATCTTTCTCTTACCAGTAGCATGGCAAAAAGCAATCTTGCTCAAGTGACTGGCCATTGGCTTGGGCTGACAGTAAGCAAAACTAGTCTGGCACCTCCTTTAGACATAATGAAACCATCAGTTACTCCAAGAAAGATATTCCTCCATTTAGCTCCTCTGCAGCTGTCAAACACATTTAACTTTCTGTACTCTTTGTCATCTGGAATCCCAAGAAAACCTGAATCGTATCCTGGTTGTTGGATGCTGTCTCTTCTAGCTCCTGTGCTTCAGTTAAAATGACAGAAGATATAGTTCTGTGTAAAAGGTGCTTGTTGTTCCGTGACTGATGTGACTCCAGAATCATGAGCAGCGATATTAGACTGAGGAAAGTAATCAATAGTTGAGATCATACCAAAATACATCCTGAATTCAACAGGCAAGCGCAGCCTGTCCTTTCAGATCCTTAGAGATTTCACTGCTTATTCCTACCAGGAGAAGTGCAGAATAACTTTTTCTAAAAAATCATTCTGAGAGCAACTTGGACCTCACTACCTAAAAACAATAAATGCCTCTGGTTTGATCAGGGAAGGTCTTTGTGTGCTTAAACATGCCGCAGCTCCGAAGAGAGGCAAAGGAGTTGTCTGGAGACTCCCTTCAGGTCTTTTATCAAAATGTTACATGTACGTAAGACTGATCTCTGCCCCAGAGGCCTTTGGATGTCCTCTAGAAGCTGTGCCTGCTTGTGTACCTGCCAGGATGATTGACTTCTCAGGGCAAGCACTCCATCCTCAAGTCCTAGTGCTCCTCTCTACAATGTGTGCTGCACTTGCTTGGCTGCTTCCTCGTGGTGCTTTCCAAGGGTTTATGGCAGCTTCACCTCTGAACCCAAAGTTAATGTGCATGGCTCTGCAGCTCCAGCTGTTTCTTGGCATGCTGAGTCCCTCTGTCTCAATGCTCTTTTGTATTCTTTCAAATGCCTGGTCCTGGATTTGAACATTTTCACTGTCTCAAGAGCTGGCAGACTTAGGAACTGCCTCAAGCTGATTAGCTTTCCCTGTCTGTTTCTTGCACGTCCTTTTTCCTTTATGGTTCTCAAGGTCTGCTGGAAGTCAACAGATGTTTGCTGAAATGGACTTCAGATCCCACTTGTACTGCCTTTATTCAGCATTTGCTTAGGAGCTAGTGTAACCTAATACTCTGCAAGCACAGTAGAGAATCTTTCATTTATCCCATTGGATAGTGTCATTCTAATAAAAAAATAATCCTTTTCAGACTTATTCTGGGCTCTAATCCTGTCCTCCAATATGTATGCAGCTCCTCCTGGCCTTCTTACCAGCCAGTTTAATAAGCATCCTCTACAGGGCAGCATCCAGGTCACTAATGAAAAATAGAATCATATTAGACAGATGTGCTTTGGAAAAGCCTCCTTGATGTCTTTCATTCTGACAATGAGTCATTCATGGCTCCTCTGCAAACCCAAGTTTCCAGCAAGTTTTGTGCTGGTGTTGTGCTAAATTCTTCCCAAATGTTTCTTTCACATGTGTATATTTGCTTGCCAGAGTTTATTGAAAGACGGAAGAAAACCACATTAAAATCGGTATACAAGGTATCATCTGCTGGTACTGCTTACCTTGCTGCTTTTAACAGCTGTGGTAATCAGTAAAAATGAGATACAAAGACTTAAATGTGGAAAAAGTCCATAGTAGACTCTTTTGCCTGAACAGCATCTGCACCAAACTGTTAAAAAAATGAGTATAACTTTGAAAAGAGATAATTCCTACAGAATACCTCATTTTATTTGACCAAGAAATCTCAAGAGACCTCTCCTAAGAAGACTTCAAATGTCTGTACTGGACATTTACTAGTTATACATAGTCTCAGCTCTCACACCAAAGTAATTTTCTTTTCTCCAAATTTCATCTTAATGGTGGTTTATAGCATATGTTCACAGCGTTATTCATTAGCTCTGGGTAAATAAACCTAAAAATGAGGAAAAAACCTACAATAAATATGAACAGCAAAAGACTGGCTCAAGAAAGATTCAAAGAGAAGTGAAGCAGGAGATTTTTTTTTTCTACTTTAGCCATTAGTGTGTTGCTTGGAAATCACTCAGCCATTCTTGTTTACTTTTACTGACAGGAATTATGTGATTACAGCACATTACTATCCCAATTTGTGGCAGAAAGGCTAGCTAGAGGACACTTAGGTGGGGATTACGATCAGAAAGCTGACTGTACTTTTGAAAGATAAGATGATGTTTGAGCATGGTGCACTGCAGCAAGAGGGTCCTCACACGTGTGTCCTTTTTCTTCGGGTGCCCACGCAACAACGGGGTGGATCGTCTGTGGGTATGGTGGAGCAGGAAAGGGCCAGGAATCCAAAATCATTGTATGTGGGCAAGTGAATCCCAACCCAGCATCAAGCGGACAGTGCAAAGGTAGCAGTCAAAGCTGTAACTGGATTTGATGTGGTCCGGTATCCTGCTGTGGTGGAGATGATCTGAAGACCGCTCTGGAGCACTTCAGAGCTGACAAAATGAGGTAGACTGCATCAAGCCCAGAGCCTTGTGACTCTCCCAAGCATTGGCACAAGGAGTTCAAAATGTGGTGCAGTTAATACAAAAGGTGAACATAGTACCAGGTGGAAAATAAAGGAGGCAACAGATAGGAAGGTGTCCTTCCATCCTTATGTTATTGCTTCTGATAAGGAGACTGCGAGGGTTTCAGGGGAGGACTTCTGAAAGCAAGAAACAGGGGACCTTGATTTCGAAAATTTCTCAAGTAAAGCTGGGAGCGTGCACTTGCAAAGGCTGTACGCCAAGCACTGCAGGAGGAGCAGGGAGGGAAGAACTTGGACAGAACTGAGTTTCCTGGTGCGAAAAGGCCTGACTGCAGTTTATTTTGGAGATATGATTAAGCTTTAAGAATGAAATGAAGCATAAATGTACATGGAGAGGAGAGGGGCAGCAGCAGTAACAGTACAAAGCAAGAGCTGCCGCAGTGGGAATCTTCTGTTGTCTTTCAGCAATGCCCTTCTCAGGAGGTGGTCATGATTTGCACCCCATTTTTGGAGCATGAGGGAGAAAAAGGACTTGCTTGGATCCTCTTCTAAGGATAAACATTTAAAACATAGCAGCACCTTGGACTGACCTGTGCTCGTGTGCGCATACTGCCTGAATTTTCTCCCGTGTGCCGCAAAGGGCCGTGAATTTTCCCTGTAATGCAGCCTAGCCTCTCAAACTGGGACACTGACCTCTGTCCTCCTGAGACTGTTAGCCCAGATCTTCAGTCTGTGTGGCTATAAATGGGGCTTGGCCTTGACCCTCCATGATAGCATTTCCTAATTGTGCATTGTTCTCAGAAATAACCTCTTCTGTTCACTTTTTCACATGTGGGGACTCAAATTACCCTCAAAGAACTTCGCCAATATTCTTATCCTCCAGAGTTTCCCATGGCCAGGATCAGCACAGGCAATGAGTGAAATTACTTGCAAATAGCTCGTTTCTCAATAATTAAACCTATTGTTCTGTAACAATGCTGTAGATTTTTCTAAGACATTATTATTTTTAAATGATTACTTGCAAACATATAATTTGATCTCTCCTATTTAAAAGCACATCAGGAGATCCTGTCAGTGATTTATTGTGGAAGAAAGAGTGGGAGAGGTGGGTTATTGCTGGAATATCTTCTGTCTCAACATAATCAATCTGTAGAAAGATGCAAAGTTAGAACATTAATTTGCAGTATTTATTCCCAGAGGTCAAAACGTCACTGCAAAGAGTAGCCGCAAGGTGGGATTTCAGAAAGCGTTCAGGCTTGGACACCTGCAGCAGCAAACCCACTCGTGTCTTGCAAAGCCATGGGGTGGGTTATTCTACTCGTGCCATGAAATCCCCCAAGGAGGGTCTTGAAGGCATTTCTTTTTTCTAATTACATTTTATTTTTGATGCCCATATGGTGAAGACAATCCACCTTTTTCTGATCCCAGTGTAATGAGTGGCTCTTAGCCATGAGAACGAAGACACAGAAATGGGAACTTGAAGGTATGAAAGAGGAAAGAGTGGGGGTCTGATGGCCTTGTAGCCAGTGTTGTAACCATTAGGATGGGGTATTGTGTTTCAGCCAAGAAATAAGAAAGTAAGGTTTTGTAAGCAATAACTTGAATTTAATCTCCCCTGGGTTGTAAGGCTTTTTTTCCTTAGTTAACTTACTTCAGAATGCAAGCAGGTGGTAAAATCTCGTGTATCTGTGGGCATATGATTTGTGACAAAAGAAATTGTTGATACTTGAAGAAAGTTTTATAATGAGATTAGGAAGCTGATAGGTGTTCTGATTATCTCCCTGGGCTAATACTGAAAGAAAACTTTATTCACAGAATGAAACGACACCATATTTCTGTGGCTAGATAAGGAGCTAACAAAAGTCTAGAAGTAAAATTCACATTTCTGGCACAGTAAATCAGTGGAGTAACTTAGGTTGGGAAGAATGGTAATTCTTTTATTTGCCTCTAATTTGAGATTAATGCCTTTCTAAAATGTCTACCACTCTCCTGCAACCAGCAGCTCTTGTGATAAGGGGTTCATAGGGCTCAGGTTTGACAATGAATTGGATCATCAAAATTATCTTCAACACTTCTGAATGTATGCTACCTTTTTGAAAAACCTCAGAATTTTAGACTTTGAATAGTTGTGGAGCTGTTGGTGAGAAGTCTCTGGTCAAACTGACTGCTTGGAGCAGGACTACTGCTCATGCCAGATCAAGTCATAGTGTTGTCCAGCCAAGTCTTGGAAACCTCTGGAGGGAGTTCCCACTGCCCCTCTGAGGAGCCTGCTCTGGAGCCCATCACCTTCCCAGGGACTGGGCTTGTCTAAGGTCCAACTTGAGCCTCCAATGCAGCTATGTGTGGCTGTTGCAATATCACCTGACACCACTGAGAAGAGCGTCTCTGTCTTCCTGCCTGTCCTTCAAGCAGGTGAAGGCTACAATTAGATAACCCCTGAGCCTACTCTTGGCCAGACTAGACTGGCTTGTCTCCCCCAGCCTTTCCTCAGAGCCCATAAGCCACAGACCCCCATCATCTTGCTAGCCTCTGCTGGCTCATCTCTGCTTTTCCCATGTTACCCTTGAACTTGGGGGCCCAAAATTGCACGTGGCCTCCCCAGCACTGAGCAGTGAGGGTGGTAACTTCTTGCAGTCTGCTGGCCTTGTTCATCATGGTGCAGCCCAGGATAAGGTTTGCATTATTCAGAGTGAGTGTGTGCTGGAGGCTCGTTTGCCCTGGCAGCTCGTCAGTTCCCAGCCTGGACTGATGCCAGGCGCGATGACGACCCACATGCATAATTCTGCACTTCTTGTTGGACTCCATGGAGTTTCTGTTGGCCCCATCCTCAAGTTTCTCAAGGTCCCTCTGGACTGGAGTTCTACTGTTTGCTGTGTCAATCATCCTCTCTAATTTAGTACTGTCCACAAATTTGCTGAGGGTGCGCTCTGTCTCATCACCCAGGTAGCTGATGAAGATATTGAACAATATCAGCCCCAGTATTGACCCCTGAGGCACTTTGCTTATTACTGGCTGCCAACCAGATGTTGAGCCATTGATTACCACGCTTTGAGCCTAGCGGCCCAGCCAATTTTCAAGCCATCTAATAGTCCTTTCATCCAGCCCGTACTTCCTCAGCTTCCAAATGAGAATGCTGAGGGAGACAGCGTCAAAAGCTTGATCAACCTGGCTCTGTTGAATTAAGGCCAAGTCTGAGGTTATTAACTGAAACAGCAGACATGCCTACACAACCAAATGAAGGAGTGATTGCAGTGTCTGCTGCTGTAACCATGCTGGCTCTAGGGCACAGTAACAATAGCATTAACATGGGTATTAGCTCCTGCTAACAAGCAGAGTAAAAGCTCCTGAGGAATTGCACTTACGAGTGCTGCTTTCTAGCAGAAACTGAAGTCCACGCTCCTATTGCCTCTGCCAGTTTGGCGGAGCGAGGATGGGCAGGCCAGCACATGCACCAACAGTATTTGCTTTTGCTGTGTAATCACACCTAATAATTTTGTGCTGACGGAGCTGACTTCTCAGGGGCACAAAGAAGCAATTAAAAACTGTATTTGAAATCATTATATGAAGGCAAGCCTTGCACCTAACGCTGCTGCGAGGCCCTTGGATGGGTGAGCAAATAACTGGGGAGATGAAGAATTCAGATGGGAAAGTGAGGCCTTTTGGTATTTATCCACTTGTTTGTGATTTGCAAGTTCACATACATTATGGATGCTGTGTCCTCCTATTCAGATGGACTAATGCTGCCAGATATATTATAAAGACTTATGGTGATAAACAAAGAAGAAAACATTTAATTGACCCAAAATGACTGTTGCTATTCGTGTCAAATACACGAGAACAAAGCTGGTCATCTTGAATCACAAATCCTCAGCTGGTAGAGACATTTTAGTAAAGACCCGAGACAGCTGCGCAGTGCAATTTCTCTCACTAATGATTCTTAAATTAAGAAATTAACCCCCTTCCACAAGCATTTGAATTGTGCTGGAGTGGGAGACAGTAACAAAAATTGGACTGGAATCCATGGTAATAGCAACCATGGATGCTGCCAACAATATTTATAATTCTTTTGCCCCGGTGCTTGCAGAAATGAGGCACTCTAGATTGCCAGATATGGCCCTTGCAAGGGGGGGGACAGTCCCCAAAGGCATTGGTGAGCCCTATAGCACTTGTGTGCTGCAACACGGTCACCAGGTATGCCAGTCTTGTCCAGAGGTTATGCCTTGTATTAGCATTGAGCTTAAAGCAACACTCTTTTCAATAGTCTCTGACCATCTTCTGTCATCAAGTCAGACCAAATCTCTGCATTGCTGGAACACCTCAGTGTGCAAATTTCAGCTGGATCAGCTGATGGAGCCAGCAGACATAGCAACTTATACCAGCTTCAGGATTTTTTGCTGGCTTTATGGCATCCGTGTCCAGCATGGAGTGTCTCAGCCAGAGGAGACCTGACCAGCCTGTAACCTGTCAGTATTCTTTTTGTCAAGCCATCAAAAACTCGTGAATGAATTTGGGCTGGTAGAGTGACTTCATGTCGAATCAGTTGTCTGTATCATATAGCCGCAGTGTTTTTCAGCTGGTATGAGGAGCCCTAATGCTGTGTTTGCTATATTGTCAACCGGTGACCTTGCCAAGCTGTTTGCAAAGTGCAGACTGCTGCAAATGAACGAAGCTTCTGTAAGCATCAAAGCAGCAGCAGGGCTTGGATGCAATTGCTTAGCAAATGAAGGGCCCTGTGCAGCTGTGAATCAATTCCCCTCCATGAGAAAAATCCGTGCTGCACGCTGGGAGGTGTGGTAGGCGTGAAGGGATTTCCCTAGCCGTCCCCTGAGTGCGTCCATTCCTCGTGGCTTCACGGGCTAAGCTGAACTGAGCTTTGGGCAGACTTGATCACTGAACCCTGTGATTCAAGTAATTGCTGCTAGTCATGTCATGGTCTCGTTGAGTGTTGTCGTTGCCTTTGATTTGACTACCTTTGAATGTGAGCTTGAGATCAGTGAGGTCAAGATGTTGCAATATGACAGAAAACTTCAAAGCTCTTGGAGAATCTGTAAATGCTGATGGGTCTTGGACTGTGTCCTTAGACTGCCTGTAAAAATGCTTGTTTTTTACCATTTCATCTTCATGTTCTTTCTAAAGACTTTGTGAAATGGTTGATGCCTGGAGATATTTTCTTTAGCTTTTGCTAGATGTTCATCCCCCATCAACAAGAAATGTCTGATGTATTTTTGTGCGTGTGATCTTCCAATAGGTTGCTTTTACCCCTTTGAAGGAAAAGTCATTGACTTTCCTAAGAGTTCACGCTCCTTACTCCCATCCTCCTGCAAGGTCTTTGTTTCTATCTTTTGCAGTGATCTGCAGATTGGCTTAATTTCTTTCCTTCGTGCCTTTTCCAAGAACTCTCACTTATTCACCAGTTTTAACAGTTCTGTAGTACTTTGAGAGATTCAGAAAGAGCAAAAGTTCCCTAAACACAAAACCTTTGATATTTCCAGCCATTTCCTCATTTCTATCTAGGTCAACACCTGTTTGGGGCATAATGCTCAGTGCATGGTGAGATGCCTTTCTGGTCACCCCATGCAACCATTTCAGTTCTCCTGGACTCCAGCGTATTATCTGCTGCGTCAGATGTGACTGAGATGCCAAAATGTATTAATTACTTTAAAAAAAAAAGCTTACACAGAGCTTTGATTTCCTAAATGTACAGATTTTCTTGTTTTCTGTGATTTCTTTTTTAGCATCATAGTGGTTACAGTGTCTTGTGCTAAGATAAGGTTTGAGTTATCTTTGGAGTCTTGGATCCATCCTTCACAGTAGTACTAAAATTGAACTGTTCCCACTGAATAATGCTCACAGAGGCACCTTTCTATAATCCATATTGCACGCAGGTATCATTTGAAACACTGAAAGGTGCTGACTATTTTACTCTCATTTTCACTAGGGACTACTGGCTCATTGCCTCTCCCTGCAAACATGCCTCTGCTCCACATATGTGAGCTTTCGTCAAGTTAATGATAAAGTCAAGCTCATTAGTTCTCTGAGAGTGGCTAATGAAAATATTGGAGGATGGGGTGCTTCAGGGATGCCTGGCAAATGGTAATAGTGGCTCACCTATGTACTCAGAGACTTGTTTTCCACATCATCCTGATAAACTTATCAGTGAGGCTGTTTGGTGCTTCGCATCCTCATGGCTTTTCACGTCTGGGAGCCCAGGATGGATCTGATGTTCCCTTTGTAGTCTGCTGAAACCAGTAGTCTCAAGTGTTTTCTTAGACTTGGAAAAATTCTTACACTGCTTCCCCACTAGCAGTTTTTCGGGAGAGTGATTCTTGCTGCACCTGTGTTCTGGCAGGAGATGGTCCTACATAGCTCTCGGGTTTCCCTGTGTCTACAAGACCTGCCACCGGACACACCTGCATCACCCGTGCAGCAATTCCCTCGGAAGCCTTTTGGCTTTCTGCCCCTTTCCTAAGGGTCATTCCACCTGTTGCTGGAGTTATGCTTAGATTTTCCTGTTCCTGAAACTTTTTCATAATCTTTCAGGCTATACGTCGCTATTGTTGAGCTAGACTGTGCAACCACAGGCTTTTCTTCAAAACTTCTCTTTTCAGTCTGGAGAGGTGAGCCCGTTTTGATTGACTGAGGCTTCTCTTGACGTAGCTCCCTTCAGTCAGTGATGAACAGTCTGCTTTGCCTGCCTACATTTTATCTTTTTTATTCTGGATAGAAATGATATGTTGTCTTAAATCCTTGCTGGCTGCTTAAAATTCTCCCACATCTTTGGAGTGTTTAATTATTCCCCTTCAGGAATGGGTTTAAATTGACTGACTTCCTTTAAGGCTGTGATTTCACATGTAATGGCAGTACTGCTTAAATTATTATAGGCTGGCTCCCTCCCTCATGCAGCTGACCTGGGAAAAGCAATGCTTCAAAACCAACCTTTTCTCCTCCAGCTGGGTTTAATCCGATGGGCTCCCTTGCCCTGGTCGCTCCCCATCCACACGGATGCAGCAGGGCAGGGGCACGGAGCATCCTCCAGCAACGGAGGTGCCAGTTTACGGTGGTATAAAGCGTGGGTGGTATTTTGGTCTTAGTTTTGTCTCAAGCTCCCTTCACCAGGGGGATTGCTGATGTTCATTAGCAGCTAATTGGTGCTGGCGAGCTGTGACTTTTACCCCACAGTTTCACAGCTACTCTGGCGGCAGCTGCTGATGCTTAATTGCTAAGTCTGAGTGAAGCCGTGGGTTCACAGAGATTGCCCGAGTTCTGTTATCTGCCTTTGCTTGACAATTACATGTAGTTTTGATTAGTAAAATTTTGATGGGTTTTACTGTTCTGTTTCTTTGATGTTCTGAGAAAGCTTTAGCTGCGCTGCTGAGCTGCTCCTGTAAAGCATGCCAGAGCATTATTTAGGCACTGGAAAATGGAAACTGTATCTGGACCGATGCTGCTTGGAGAGGCTGTTTGCAAACCAGATTTTTGTTCCCAGTGGTCGCCATCTGAGGCAGAAATTATGGCTGACATATTTTGCCCAAGAACTAGTTTGAATTTGTTGGTTTGCCTGATTGAATTAAATTTGACTGTAAAATGGTACGCTTTTGACTTCCCAATCTATTTGCATGTGCATCTTTGGGGGTAAATGTGGAAAATAGAGTGAGGTCATTGCTGTCTGCCTGCTAGTTAGCGTAGCTCAAATGGGAGAGGCAGACTCATGTTTTTTCATAGTCGATTTTGACCCTGTACCTCTCCCTGTCCCAGTGCCTGCGATGCTATTCAGCCAGTTTAAGAGACCCAAAACTGCTGTACAAGGATCCAGAAACTTGAATCCAGGAGCTCTGGTCATGTGAGAATATATATTTTTTTTTTTTGGACATTGAGATTGGCTGTTGGTAGGCGGAAAGCTCAACTCCCTGCATGCATTGCTTTCCCCTTGATATTTCTGGTTATGATGTCTTATTTCTCTAGATTTACAACGTTTGTGCAGAAGCTCTGTCTTTCTTCTCTGCATCCTGTTCAAAGAAGGCTAAGTCTATTTTGCCTTTTCCCTATAACTATTGTCACCTTCTGTCCTATCCTCTAGGTGATGATGCCAAGGTCCTGTGACTTCATCTTGCTCTTCCACACCTCCTGGCTTTTTCTCCCACTATCTTTTCAAGTGCCACTTGCTGTGGCTTGTCTTGATTTGGGTGAAATAAGTCTCCCAGCTTCTGAATCACCTGTCCTCCAGATAACTGGTACTGTAGACCCCTGGCACTAAGCTCTTCTTGTGATGTGGGGCAGATGTCTGCTCTGCCAGCTCCTCTGCAGGGCTGGACATTTTGCTGGATGCCCTGGCTGATGCTCGTGGCTTGATGCCCATGCTCCATGATGCTGGGCTTGCCTGCAGCACCTGGGGCTGGGTGACTTCCCTGGCCAAGCAAACATGGATGGGATGGCAGGAGCCATTGGCCTCAGAGCCTGCAGCTATGTAGAGGTTGGATTTTTGTGCTTGTTTCATTTTTAATAAGGAATTCTCTTGTTGCTACCTTATAGGAAACTTCATGGGTTTTTTTTCCTGCTCTCCCAGCACCTTTGTGCAAGGCTAGGACTTGCACATGCAGCTTCAGCTCTACCAACTTTCATAACATAAGCCTTGAGACTAGCTTAACCCAGCTTCTTATATCTAAAGCTTTGCTTTATTTCATGTTGAATTTGTGAACTCCAACTGCCAGGCACTAAACTTCTTGAACTAGAGAAGGGATTTTTTGATAATCGTGATTTTGCAAGTTCTGTAAGCTTCTTGCTACACCGTTTATGGCCAAAAGCATTACAAAACTGGCTGAGCTAAGACCTGGGAGAAGTCCGATTTCTCTTGAGCAAATGCTGCTTGAGATTAGCAAAGTTCAAAGGATCCAGCTTGAAAGTGTCCTACAAGATGCAGTTGCACTACAAGTAAAGATAGACTATGACATTTTAGAGAACAACAATAAATGAGTTGGAAGGCTTTCTTATCTGCAGCTCTGGCTGTAGCCAGATGTCTGCTTCCCTTGCTGCGCTCCCCACCAGTGCTCCCCTTGCTTGGGAAAGCAGCTCTGACCTGCTCTTCATTTTATGCCCATGGCTGCCCTGTTTTACAGAAACCTGTGTCTGATTCCTCCCTGTGCTCCTGCTATCCCATAATGTGTTTCTGAAGATGTGCTTGCCCAGGGGACTTCATGTACACTAAATAACTGGGGAGAAAATGGGGAGAGGCCAGTCTATGTCCATGCCGCTCTCCAAATCCAGGTCAGGTGCAGAGCTGGGATTCAGCTGCATGTGCTACAGGGTGCCAGAAGGATGTGAAGAACCAAAGTGGGGGTCAGGACAGGTCCTCAGGCAAGGGTTGAGGAAAGCAATTTTTAAAAGAAAAAACCAAAAACCCCTCAACATTTTCTTAACCTTGATTTTTGTCCTTGAAGATACTGCCTGTGATACTTGGATGCCGAAAATTGTCCTGGTCCCAGAGCAGGTGTGCTCACCCAGACCTTTGGAGAGGAATCTGGTACTTAATGCAGAGGGACATGTGCCCCCTCAGAGCAGCTCCTCCACCTTCCTCAGGCCTGGACCAGACCTGCAAGGAGGAAACTCAGCAAGTTGCGAAAGGAAGAAAAGTATTGCTGAGTCAGGTCTGGTTCCCCTATCCTTCTGGGGCAGAGGGGATTATTTGCAGGATACATTAATAAAACCTTTCCCCGGTGCCAGCAACTTCCGCTGGCAACCACTTTGCTTAAGGGCTAACCTGGCAGAAGATCCCAAAAATGTGAATGCTCATGAGTACTGGTAAGAGCTTCACCCTGAGGAAATAACGTGTTTCCTTTCCGGCTGAGATGGAGGAATCTAATTGCACTGTTCTTCCTAATTGAAATGAAAAATGCTGCCATATCAACCTATTGAAAATATTGCAAGCTATTTTCTTATTAATTTACTGTGGGAGCTGTACCCTGAAATGTGAATAAAATTCTGAATAAGATTGTTTGAGGTAATTCACAGGTTTTGATTTGAAATATCCTACCTTTTTGTTTAAATTTGTTATTGCTGGGCAGGATGACAGTTTGAAGATGATACCTCATTTTAGATTTTACAGATCCTGTAAGTGTGAAAATGAATGAAACCTAAGAGTGTAATGTTGCATATTATTCAATTATTATCTTTCAGCCGGGTCCAGAGAGCTTCTCTAACACCAAATCTGGGATGGAGAAGCAGGAGGTAGCACGGACACTCAGAGGAACCACAGAGCGAAACTCTAGCAAGGAATCTACTGACCCTGCAAAGGATAGAGTTTCTCAAGCATTAAAAGGTGTAAGCCCCAGGGCCCAATGGAGGGTTTGCAAAGTAAAAGCAGTTTGCATTGATTTCAGTGTGTGTTTGGCCCTCGGGCTTGCTGCTGAGGAAGAGCATGGTGGATTCGTGCGCATTTTTCTCCATACGTAGCTAAGTAGCCGCCTGTTCAACTCATCCGAAGAAGGCTTTGCTTTCCGTCAGGGTAGGAAACGTGTGGAGTCAGCCTCCAAACCTGTCAGTGCTGGATGCATGCGAATGCCCCTGGTCATTGCCAGGGAGACATTGTCAGAAGGGAGATGGGTTTGTGGCTTCATACGTCAAGATGCAAACTTTCACTTCGATATCAGCTCATGTCATCCTCTCGGTGTTTCTCCCGGGGCTGGTGAGCATGTTTATTGGTGCTGGGTGCACCTCCCTTGCCTGCAGAGCAGCTCCTTCCCCTGGTCCTGTGCCCATCACAGCCCACCTCTGGTGCTGGAGGGACCCTCTCCAGGTAGATGTGGGGCCTCAGAAACACCAGCTCCAGCACTGGCTGGGGAAGGGAGCAGCGCATGTGCAGAGTGGTGCGGTTTAAGTTTCAGGGGATGGAGGGGTGGATGGTTTTTTAATTCTCCCCCCGTCCAAGTGCTACTCTATTTTTTGTCCAAAATCATACTTTGCCTTAAGGAGGCTGTTTGTCACCGGGTATCCATGATGCTGCTCCCCGAGGAACCAGAACTGCAGGCAGTGGAGATGAATCAGGTCTGCCAGGATAATTGTGCCAGATTAAGAGGGAATTGAGGCCTCCAGCCCGGTCAGAGAGACAAGACTGCTGAGGAGAAAGAGGCTACCCGATGGTGCTGGGAGATGCGGCGTGCAGCCAGCCTGGAGAGCAAGAACCAGCAAGCCCAGCCTGACTCAGGGAGGCTCTTTCCATACGCCAGCCACGCACGCTCCTCAGCTGACAGCACTGGCTTTCCAATAACAGGACAGAGAGGAAGAAAATGAGAGCTGGCTGGAACATGGACTCCATAGTGAGAACTCAGAAACAGCATGAAAACCATCAGGAACGTGAGAGGGGAGGAAAAAATATTACCTGTAGCTCTCAGTGTGACTGAGCGGGTCTTTGTGCCTCTAATAGTTTATCCATCAATCTGCCAGAGCTGTGCTTTGCTGCACAGAGCTGTCTCAGCCAGGTGGCTATTGCTGGGTCACCTTTTGCAAAGGATTTGTGTCAATGTAAGATGTGGTTATAGGGTCACGGTGGAAGTGCAGAAAGCAGCAGTACGTTGCTGGGTTTTTTTCTTTTCCCAGCATTTGTTGCCAGATACAGATTGCCATGCCATCACTGCAGTGATGCTGTCTCGTAGGCCAGTTAGCGTGGTAAAAACTTCACAAATGCTGTGGATCTGCTTCTTTTTGTCTGGGCTAAGGGGAAGGATGTGCTGCTGTTGTCTTTTGCATACCAGGCAGGGGCTGCCGCAGGTTTTGGTCTCAGGCAACTCCTTTTGCTGCTTTGTAGCCTGGCATAGCAGCCCATTTGTATTAATTGGTAAATTATGATTATTTGCTTCAAAATGGCCTCCTTGATGCCCAGCAGGTACCAGGCTCTGCGTACAGACCCTCTCAAGCAGGGAGCAGGGGCGTGCACCCCATCCCCTGCCCTTCCCCAACTAGAAGTGTCTCTGTGTCACTCTGCACGTGCTTCACGCTGTGTCTTCATGTCTCTGCCTTCATGGCTGGCTGGCGTTATGGCAGCACGGTTTGATGCAGCCCATGGCTCCATCTGCGCTCCCCACCAGACAACCCTGCCTAACTGCTCTGGCTCCTGAAAGCACTGGCACCCGCTGAGCACCCTTGGGTGCAGTGCTGTGCACCCAAGTGTTACCGCTGCAGCAGCTGCCGTGTGGCAGGGGGAGGTGGAGAGGGCTGGCTCCTGCTGCGGGTGGAGGTGTTCTGCAGCAGCACCCTGCTCTCTTGCCTTACCCTCTCCTCTCCGTGGGCAGGAGAGGCGGAAGGACTGGAAGGTAGCTCAAAGAGGAGATGAGTGACCTGAGGGTTAAGCAAAGATCATGCACTCACAAAAAGAAAAGGAAGTATTAGGGAAGGTCTAGCGCTGTTTCGTTTCGTCTTTCACCTAGATACAAATTGTCATCATGCATTAAGAGGGAGATGCAGTAAAGGTGTTCTGTAGATTTCCTCCTCAAAGGCTGACTTGCAGCCCCTTCTCTGGTGATGCTTTCTAATGCAAAGGTTTCCCCAGAGCAAAGTTCTGCTTGGGCATGAAGTACAAACCCAGAAAACGTGAACTGCAAGCCTGAGGCAGCAGGAGGAGGAGGGGGCAGCTGGGTGAAGTGCTGTGCTGCTGTGCGAGGTCCTGGGATGCAGGTGATCCCATCGGCTGAGGATGGAGGGAGTGGGGGATGCAGGGGGACAGTCAGCAGCCTGACTGGGGCGGACCAGGTGCCTGGAAGAAGGGGTGGGGGGGGATGTGATGTGGATGTGGGGCAGAGGCAGAAGTACTGGCAGCTGGAGAGGCTTCCCAGCAGGAATACTGAATTTTGCAGCATGCTCAGCTATTTCCTGGTGCCCTTCTGTGCTCTTGCCACCTGGCTCTGATACACAGCATCTGTGGTACAACCCCTTTACAGCTGTTTGCCTAAGACCTGCTCATCACTGCTGTGCTCCTCTCCCTGCCCCTGCCCCTTTGCCACTGCAAAATAGCTCTCTCGGTGGTGATGTGTGCCCATCTCCTCAGCCGCGTGGATTTGCTCATAGCTGCTGATGATTTCAGGCAAGAAAAACTGCTCTGAGGAAGCCTGGCTCTGCTGCTGGTGCCTTGCTGTTGCTTTGGATGATGAACGATGGGGCCTGGTGATGGCGTGATGCAAGGCAGAAAATGTTAATCCCAGGGTGAGCATCCAAGACAAAGTCATCGTGCACAGGCCCACTGCAAAGATGGGGGGAAAAAAACCCAAAACCCTGAGACCCAGCAAGCATCCAAGGAGCAAGCCCAAGCACAGGGTGCTCAGCCATCGTCCAGGGGACGATGGAGACATCAAGCATGGCATAGCCAGCGGGCAAGAACAGGCAAGTGGAGAAGCTTATGAGATAACTGGGAGATTAAAGAGCACTCTGGTGTGGACACAGTGCTTGGCCCAGCATGCAGTTAACCCATCCACGTCTTTAAAGCAAATTTAAACCAGCAGTGTGTTTCTACTCTGCGTAAGCAATTAGCATCACATGGCCATGGTGATTTTCATCTGGCACCTGCATCCTGAAGCCAATTTAGCATGAAAATGCTCAGTGTGTAAACACAACGAGAATAGCCTCGTAGCTCCTGGGCCCTCTGTCCTTGATGTGACATTCAGTATTTACAAAGGTTGGGTTTGGTTTTTTTACACCGCAGCAGGGAACCACGCAGATTTCTCTGAAGTCAAAGCATGATTACTATTTTGATGCCCAAAATGACCACTTCTGCTCTGCTAATATTGGACAAATATTGACTCGTGGCTACTACGAGTCCATTCCTTCACTGATGAATGCTCAAGGCTACTTGGATAAACAAATGATTTCTCATGAATATTCTTATTTTAACACATCCCTAGAATAATAATAAGTCCTGTATATATTCTCATTATGCTTTTTCTTTCGTTGGCAGTTTGAGGTGACATTGTGTGGCACTTTGTTAGCACAGAAAAGGAGTGTCCCGTTGCGGAGGGTCACTCGACCAGGGCAGAGTTCAGCTGTACAATTCTTGGTCTCTGCTTGACCCTGAGCAATAGGAAAAAAAAAAATAAACCATAATTATTACTCTTGCATGAGGGAGGGGACGAGTGTCCAGCACAGTCCTGTCTGTGCATTGTTTACTCTGACTGCTAGATCGTTAATCTAATGCCTGATAACTGGTGGCCACAGCCCAGATGCTGCAGGTGATTAGCACCTGGACTGCTCCCAAAAATACACTTTTCCATTAGTGAGGATGGCTGCTTGCTGCTCAGCCTGTGACATCTCCCGCAGCTCCAGGAGCCCTGCCACTGCTTGCTGCCTGCACAACCCTTGCCAAGGACCAAGGAGCAACTGTCACACGCCACCACAGTGTGGCAGTCCCACTTTTCCCGCTGAAGTGGGACACGCCAGGAGCTCCCTAGCAGGAGAGGTGGCAGGGGAGAAGATGGGGAAAACAGCGTCCTGGTTTCCAAACATTGCTCCTTCAGCTGCAACACTAAAATGGTCTTGGCGTACTCACACCTTGGGTTAAGATAGACCTTACTGGTTTCATTCCCTAATCCTGGCAGCAAAGCTTCCTGATGCCCATTTCTTCTTCCCGCTGTTGCAACATCGATGCAGCTCATGGCTGGTCAGCTTTGGAGCAAATGGCTCGCCTTCACGTGAAGTCACTAAGCACCTGGGGACATCTCCTGCTCCTCCTGATGACAGCAGAACCATTACCTTCATTTTCCTGTAATCAGTTACTCCGCTTCAAAGTGGCTGGAAACATCAGCATCCTGCGTTGGCATTGCTTTACAGGCACTTTGCATTAATATGAATGGCTCCACAATGGTGAACTGATATGCAGGTGAGGCTGTTAAAATTATTTAGTGTAAGCTAGTAAGCAGAGCTACCGGAGAATGAAGTCTTCCAGAATAGCTCCTCGCGTGAACATTCAGGCCCAGAATAAAGAGCTGCTTAATTCTGGAATAATTATTCTAATTATTTTCAACGACTCCTTTCTCAAATTTCGTGAAGTGTCTAAAAATTGTGCGTGTCCCTGTCACCCCGATGAGATCACACTGTTTCACAAAATTCAGAGTAGATGAAGTTACTGACTCCCCCAGGCAGCCTGCTTATTTTTTAATCCATTTACAGTGTTTTGATTCCATGGTGATAAGGACTTTATAAATGCTAATTGATAAATGAGATAGAGTTTAGATTGGCTCATACAGGGCAGAAATAGTCAAATGCATACAAAATTGCTATTATTTAAAAACTCGACAAGGCTTTCCATTCCGAAGTCAACGCAGTGAGTAAACTTGGGGAAAATATGTCCTTTGACGTGTCACCAGTGAATGCTGTGAGCATCTGGGTTCGCAGGCTCACGCCAGCCTGGTGAGGGTGGGCGGCCAGGGGAAACCACCCAGGAATCAAGAAACAGCTGTCAGATGCCTCGTAGTGAGTATGGACAGCATCACACGCTTTAATCTTTCCTTCTTTCTTTCCTCCCTCCCCCTGCGAGGATCAGGCCAGCCCAGCAGCTATCCGGGCACTTTTGCAAGGGGAAAAACTCTGGTGCAACTCACCGTATGGACAAGCTGCCTTCAAAGGAGGTCTCTGGGGCTTTGGCTTCAGTCACTTAAAGGTGCTTCGTTTAGTGCAGTAAGACAAACATAATTCTGGGAGTTTTAAACTATCTCAATTCTCTGTTTTTTTGTTGCTTTTGGTTTTGGTTTTTTTCTTAAATGCATTGTCTGCTTTAACTCCTGCTAAGTTCATAGGCGCCTGCCCACGAGAGATGTGCACTGCTCCTGAAGGAAATGGCTGGCTCACCAGAAGCCATGTTTATACTCAGAAAAAGATGCAAAATTTGTACAAACTACTGAAGGCTTGCTCAGTGCTTTAGCACAAGAGCCTGCAAAGTTTATGAAACAAACTTGCAAAATGAAAAAAACATCATCTCTGTCATACCCGGTGGCTCTGGCTCCATGTTTTACAGGTTTTGATGGTCTCTTCTCCAAATCTCTCCATCCAGCAGCACCGACCAGAGATTGCAATCACCTGATCCTTGCTCAGCGAGGAGTGTGATCGCTGTGACCTGGGATGGGTGGCATTGCAGAGCCCCAGCATTGCACAGATGCTCCCAGCACCAGAGCCCCCAGTCCCTGGGAAGCACCGGCATCGGTGCCGCAGGGAGCCTGGGAGGCAAGCAGCATGCAGAGCCTTTATAAGGCTTCCTTCCTTTTTCCTTTTATTGTCTAGCCAAGCCTAGCTGTCTCTTAAGCCCATGTGAACAAAGACTCTCTGATGCTGGAGCGTGTCAGCAGAAGTATACATCAGTCCATTTTTTCCTATCTGTGGGGAATGCAGTGCTCTCTGCCTTGTTTTCTCTCTCGTTCTGGTCCTGCACCAGGCGACAGACATAGGTAATTAATTGCCTTGGTCGCTTTTTAGCTGCAGTCTCTTGCCGGAGCCACAGCATAAAAAAATAGAAGTTAAATTCATGTCTTAGTCCCGCCATACAATTCCCTTTCTCTGCAAGATACGGTCTGAGCACAACGTGCGTAGCAGCCTCCAGACGTCGGGCTGGGGAGCCAGAATGGCGCTGCTGCTATTTTTGCCAAATGCTGACATTAGTCACACTAAAAAGGAAAATCTACCTCTCACCTCAGTGTAAAATCTAGCAGGATGCTCAGCACCCGGAGCTGACCCAGCACCCCCAGGCTGGAGGTAGGAGGGGTCTGAGCACAGCGCAGACAACACCAACCAGTGTGTCCATTGTAAAAAAAAAAATGCCACTTTCCTGCTCAGCAGATGGGGGGCTGCGCTTCTCGATGCTCCACTTGCACCGCTGGAAAAAAGGGAGTGATGGCAGCCCCACGGCGAGGGCACAGCATCACCTACGGGGCCGTGCGGAGCAGCAGCGTGGGAATGGCACACGGAGGGTCAACGCCGAGACCAACCCACAGGCAGATGGACGAATGACCTTATGTTTCCAAAAATTAAGGGTGAAACTTGGTTTCACCTCCCCGTGAGTCCCTGAAGATTTAGTCTATGGTGAAGCGTGTGCGGACATTTTATACGTAACTGTAAGCGCGGTAATAAAGCATGTTATATGAGTTACAAGACATAGTAATAAACAACCTCTGGTGATCTATCAGTCTAAAAGACCCCATCAGGATTTATTAAAACTTCCGTTAATCATTTATACTTGCCTTTCTGTACCTAAAAGCCTGTGAGCAGGAAGCTTCGAGCAAAAGGCACGTTGGGAAGACAGTTTATTACAAGCCCTGTAGTCACTAGCAGCAAAGAAACACGTGCATGTTAGTGGGCACGCGTTTGCTGCAAAGAGTTTTCAGCAGCGTCCATGTCAGTCAGGAGGGATAAGCAGCCATGGTCGGTGTGCAGGAAGGGTATTGACACACACACACACTGCAAATGCAGCCCACCTGCAGATGGGAGGTCCCCGGGCACCTGCTGATGCTCCAGTGGCTGCATCAGAAGCAGCAGAACTGGTCATCATCACCTTGTTTGTTTATAGAAATTGCTAAAATTACTGCTGTTGATAGGATCTGGGGAAGAGCCACATGCAGCAATTATCCAGGCTTACTGCAATTGACAGAAGTTGTCCAAAAATCACTAAGACAAAGAAAATCTCCCCCTGCCATTAATCCTCTTGTAGTCTAGACGAGATCTCACAAAGTATATTCCCATGCCTGTGTGTCTCTGCACTGTCACTCAAAGACTGAATAATTGTAAACAGTCCATCAAATTCCAGATTATATCCCCTCTGCCATTTTCAGAGATCCTTATGCTGTTTACATTGCTGTAAGTAGAGAGACGCCAGGAGAAAAAAGTCAGCTGGGAGCAGACGTTGGTCTGGAGTCCTTCTGGCACCTGAAAGGTGTGGTTTGAAGTCTCCACGCCAGCACTGCTTCTTGCGTAAAGCTACGCACTTCGCTACCTGCAGACTGAGCAGATCAGTGGGCACTTGCTCACCCAAAATGCAGTGAGACACCAACAACAGAACTAGCAGAATTGCACTAGCAGCTGTGTACGAAAACATATTTGATCAAGAGTTATTCTTTGGCCAGGTCTCTACACAGATACCGAGCTGGGAGTGGGAGACTGATGCAGCTACCAAGAAACTTCTTCACGGCATCTGCTGAAATGAGTTGCCGAAGTCTGGCAAAGACTGCTCGGACCAAGAAAATGCCCTTTCTCAGCAGAAAGTACCAGCCCATATGTTTTGCCTGGAAAGTAGGCATCGAGTAGATGCATGGTCAATCTGGTACAAGAGCACTCTTCAGCAAAGAAACATTGAAACTCAAGTTGAAGACAGTGATAAAACAAAGCCTTATACTTTTGCAAGGCCTGAAAATACAGTGAAATATTTCTTAAGAAATAAGTGTTAGCCTGGCAAAGGAAATACCAAATGCTCTTTCTGGCAGGCATTTTGGTCACGATATAACTGAAGATCTCCCAGAAACCTCAAATTATGAAATATTTGTTTTGAGGAACAGATGACATCCAAAGCAATATTAGAGGAAAATCAGACCCTTTGCTGATTTCGTCTCTTGCCATCCCAGGTGGAGAGCAGCAGGCATTGCCAATATTGATTTAGCAGGAGGGACCTCAGATGTACTTGAGGGTTTGCTTGGCAAAGATTTTCTTCCTCTGATTTTGACATAATATACACTCAAGTACAAGCAATCTGTGTTAGGTAGAGGTCTAGCAGCTTCCCTCTGCTTCTACACTGGCGAAAGCTGATTTTTGCAAGTATCTGCTGGTAACCAGAGCTGATGGCTTGTAGGTGAGAACAGATGCTGTTCTGCAATACCCACAGGATCCGCCTCTGCCCATGGCGTTGCACAAAGGCTAAATCCCATCACAAATGCCACATAAAGTTTCCTTCTTCCCCAGGGATGCTGGGTACGGGAGTTCATTGAATGAGCTGCTGCACCCCACTGCACAGTGGGTGGTGCGTCCTTTGTGGTCATGGTGAGTCCCACCAGCATGTGAGGGACTGCAAGAACATATGTGCTATTGTTTATATAGGTCTTGCTCTAAACAGGGGGCCCTCACTCCGTGACTCACCCCAGGGCTCACACTGTGAACAGGGGCGCGTTGATGGGGCTGAATCCAGCAAGGTGCCCCATGGCACGAGGAGTGAGGAGACCTCCTGCAGCCACTGCAGACCAGGAAGAGCTGGATGCAGGGATGGTGACGTCCCTCCTTGGTTCAGCCTGCATGGAGGTGCCAGCCATGCTGGAGAGAGCGTGCTGCTTCTTACAGGGAGTGCAGCCAGTGCCTCCTTGGGATGAAGGACCCTGTGTCTTCCCAAGTGCCCAGGTGTCCCCATCACCATTGGAGCAGATAAAGGATGGAGAGGACCACATTTGCACCCAAAGCCACTTGGAAATCCAACCTTTGAGCTCTCAAGATCCTTATCCCAAACAACTTTGCAATAGCTACTGCCCTGTCTTAGGAAACTCATCACCTCTATTTGTGAGAACTTGCTTTTCTCTTCCCTTCCCCACAGGAACCGCCTTCTTCCCTGGGGTGAGTGGGCTGCAGCAGCTGGCCAGATGTGCAGGGTTGTGCTGTTTCTCTGCAGTTCATGCCTGCCCCTGTAAATCCCAGAGTTTTCTTGGCGTGGCGCTGCATTGCAAATCTGCATTAGGAGAATGGCATTAGCGCTGCAGCTCTGTGGGAAATGTGAGTGCTCCAATTCCCCCAGCGATTAGTGGGTGACAGTTCTGATAAATCAACTGTTTTATCATAAACATGTGCACTCAGCATTAACTCTGCGTGTGCCTGGCTCTGGGTGAAGAGATTATTATTCACCAGGAAAGAGAGAGCCCACAACAGAGAGATCCTGAACAAATCCCTCTCAGGAGCTGCCACATCACTGCCCTGGCTCATGCACGTGCACACACGCATGTGCCCGGCCATATGATGACACCAACATGTACATACAGCATAACTTGCATGTGTCTGCGCACACCTGCATACACACAAGAGACAGACACGCACCCACGTGGGCTCCGTGTATGGCCAGGCACCCCACGCATCCCTGCAGCTACACACAGAGATGCCTGGGCAAGGGACTAATCGCAGCTCTTCCCTGCTGCATTTCCAATTGCGTGGTGCTTAGTGCCAGACCCCCGAGCAGCTGACTGAGAGGGCAGCAAGCGCTCAGCAGCCTCAGCACAGATCCATGTGCGTGTTTGTGCTTGGTGCCTTCTTCATGCCACCATCCCTGTGAGTGGTGGACATGATTTTCTTCTGCAAGGCAGGGCAGCCAGTGTTCATAGTCCTTCTTGGTTTGCACCCAGCTTGTAGGATTGACTGTCAACCAGCTTTTTTTCAGAGTCACAGCTGCACGCTGAGCCTTCCAAAATGGGAAAACCCAATGCCTTGCAGCTGGGAGCAAAGCTGAGGACAGGGAGCAAGCACTGGCCTTTACCTGCTCTGCTTCTCTATGTCAGGACATGATGATTTGGGACACACGCTCATGCAGAGCAAGAGGGCTCTCAGTGGGCAAATGCTGAAGCGAGCTTTGGCAATCCCAAAGCTGTGCTCACCCTGAGCTGCCATCGCTGATGGGGACACTTTCACGCGTCACCGCCGGGTTTGCAGGGCAGAGCTTTACTGTTTGGGATACTCAAGCCAGGCTTGGGCCAGGAACAAAAAGCAATGGAGAAAGGGGCACCAAAGGCACTGGGATGCAGCAGAGCCTGCTGCCAAGCAGGAGCTTCAGATAATGGATGTAGTGGTACCCAGGTACCCAGGTACCAGTTACCTGGGAGTCTGCCTCAAGGCTGAGGGCCACCACGGGCATCTCCCCTGACCTCCCTGCGCACAGCCTCCCATGTCTGGGGCAGGGGACCACTGCCACACCATGGAGGGAACCAAGGTGGCAGCCCAGGGGGCCCATAAATCACCACATCTCTCTGTGCATTGCGGCAAGTCCTCATTTAGTGTATGTATGTATTTGTGTATTCCTTCTGACATTTTTATTATTATAAGATAGTTCCCCTGAAGGGGGATGAATAATGAAAATGCAGCCTTTGGTTGTAGGAAAGTAGGAAGGCAGAGAGTAACTGCTCTGCCTAAAGACACCTCGCTGCAGTGCACGTCCCCTTCCCACACACCGCTGTCCCCAGCGCCGGCTCCTGACACCTCCCTGCCCAGAGCCAGCACCGCGTCCACTCTCCCCTCCTTCCACAAAACACCAGTGCATCACGTCTGCCCTTCCCTTGCCATCCCTCCAGTGAGCTCTGGTGTCTCTTCTCCTGCCTCCAGACACTGCTACCAGCATCTCTTCCAGAAAGGTGCTCACGGGCATTCGGTCTCCTCTGCTGACCCTCCTGCCCCGAGCACCTGACGTTGCATAGAGGACATGGAGTGGGGCAAGGGACTGCTTTTCAGGCTGCCGGAGGTGATGTTTGCCAAGGAGGTGTGTGTGAGAGTGAGGAGTGGAGGTGTGATGTGACATCCCACCAAGGTATCCTGTGTGGATTGCTAGGAAGCCTTGGAAAGCTGCAAGCATGTGAGAGCACCGTGGCTGTGCTCACACTCGGGGCTAGGGTGGGCTCTGCTCTGGGCAGACGTGGGGCTGCAGGGTGAGCGGCGGGGAGTAACTGCCTCCCATCGGCTGCTGTCAGGGGAATCTCCCCTGGGCACTGTGGATGGCAGCACTGATGCTATGGGCTGGGTTTGGAGATCGGAAAAAAAAAATCAACATTATCGGTTTCCGTGGCAACCCTGCCATGAGCTGGAAGCGAGCGCCATGGCCCCCATCACTGCAGACATGTGGGAAGGCCTGGGTGATGGAGTCTAAACAAAATTATGTCCCCATGATTGCATGGCACTGGGTGAGAGCCTAGAGACCTTTGGGCTGGAGCCAGCTCTGCAGAGGAGGGGACGTGGGGCTGGAGCCACCCAGCCCAGCCCAGCCCAGCCTATCCCAGCCCAGCCCAGCCTATCCTATCCCATCCCATCC
The DNA here is from genome assembly GCF_028858705.1 of Grus americana. Classification (NCBI taxonomy): domain Eukaryota; kingdom Metazoa; phylum Chordata; class Aves; order Gruiformes; family Gruidae; genus Grus; species Grus americana. The sequence continues at coordinate 19,808,031 of NC_072865.1, forward strand.
CATCCCATCATCTGCCAAACCCACAGCCCACACTCTCCCACAGAGTAGGATGCTGCTCTTTTTTACTGGAGCTCCGCACCAGGCACCCCAGGGGCAAACAACTTGCAGGGAGATTCAAAGCCCATGGATCTCCCTGGGGTAGCTTCCTGGGATGGATGGCGGGGTGCGCTGTGAAATCCTGTGGCCACAGAGATCAATAGCACAACATAAAGCCATTTATATCACTATAAAGGGAGCATACAGACTAGAATTAGTTACACTAAAATGTCTGTATCGGAGTATTAATTGGGTTACTAAATATGTCACTGCGAATGTATTTTATAGGCAGCATAAATTTCTGTATTAATAAGGAGCATTTCTGGTCCTCTCTGAGGCTGCCCATCACGGCGTGAGCTCTGCCGGCACAGGGCTCCCCGAGCCCGGCATGCACAGGGCGCTTGGCAGGCAATGCTGCTGGGCTCCTTGGGTGCCACATCCCTGGCAAGCCTGCCCTGTCCTGGTGAAAACACCCTCTGTCCTCCCACGGGGAGCAGAAGCACAGCTCAGCTCCAGGGCCGGGAACAGTGGCAGGTCAGAATCCGGCCCCCTTCCTCATTGGGATGGGGGAAGAAGGTCTCGGGGTGATAAGCCAGGTCCCCTTCACAGGGGAAAGCGAGGATGCACAAGATATCTGGAGGGGCTTTGGGGTTTCCCCACGGGACTCTGCTGCTGCGCAGTGGGGTGCACAGCCCAGGATGCTGTGCACAGTCTGCAGGTGCGGGGTACACCAGTACAATGGGACTGGGCAGGGGTTGTGGTCCCCAAACACCTTGTTTGGGCTCTGGGCTGCTGGGCTGAGCCCTTCGGGGACAGTGGCTGGAGGTTAAAGTACCACCAAAGGTGCAGCCATCCTTTAGATGCAGATACACAAGCACGGGCTGTAGTTCTGGACCTGACGCGGTTGCTTTGCCCTGTTTGTCCCATTTCAGCGCTGTTCCCCCTTTCCTTGTACGTCTGCTGCTATCAAATGCTTCTTTAAACAGAGAAATTCAGCTTTCTGGTTGCTTCAGATTATTTTTGGTTCTTGCAGTGAAAAAGTTTTAAAAAAAAAAAAAAAGATGTAAGCCTTCCCAGAAATGTGAGCTCCTGCCTCCGTGCTGCCCAAGGGGCTCCTGCCGGCACTCGCACCGGCAGTTGGAGAGTTGAATCTCATCTGTAAGTCACCCTGCCCCTGGCTGTTGTGGGGTGGTCACAGAAGGGAAGCAATCCTGGTTTTACATGAAATATTTAACTGTATCTAAGTTACAGCTGGCACACATCCACTGCAAACAAACATCCGTGGAAGATCTGAACTGTCAGTAAATGCCTATGAAATGCCTATGAAAAGAAGGGAGAAAAACACAGCTTTCAACATTAAAAATATCACTGCAACTTGTTCGTTTTTAGTTTAAAGAGTCTCTAAGGGCAAGTCTTTGACCCTGCAGCCCTGTTGCTTGGAGCCATTTTGGACAAGCTCATATTGAAAGGGCAGTTATTGAATTAGTGACGCTTGATTTTGATTTTTGGTTTTTTTTTTTTTTGTGAGGCAAACGAAGACAGAAGCAAATAGACATGAGGAAAGAAAAGGGCACTGAGAAAAAGGTAAAAATATCGTTTCCCGTATACTTTGGCTTAGTTGCTGAAAAATGTCAAGCCTACAACCTGCTCTTGTTTCAGATTTGAGAGGAAAGCTTTGGCAGAGGGCTGGCAGCAGCCAGCGAATTTACCGTGGGATCCAAGCCAGACACTTCTTAGGGAGGCAAATGAGATGACGGGAGGAAGCACAGGGGATAATCTGGGGATGAAGAGGTGCACACAGCGTGGGGCTGGCAGCAGGGACTCCAGGTTCCCAATGTTTACCTTGTGCCAAGTCGGTCACCCCAGCGAAGGAGGGGATGTCACTGGGACACCAGTCTTGACCCAGGGGCTGGACTGTTCCCTGTTCAGAAGTCCCTGCTCCCGAGCCATGTGCATGTCTATATAGAGGATTCCTCCTCCTTTTGCTTCAATGCTAGTGACTCACACAGAGCTTGAGAAGAAAAAAAAAAAATGTATTCCTAAACATTGTTATTTTGGGTTCATGAAAAACAGATTGTTCACTAGGTAACAAGAGAACAACTTGCCAGACACATGTAGAGGTCACGACGGCTGTGATTCATCTTACTAATCTAGCAGGTATCTGGAGCCATTTTAAATGTCTTTATGCTTGGCAGTGATTCACATCAACTGCTCCCAAGCACTTTTCCAAAATTGCGAGATTTCTTCCCTCCTCTGTGATTGTAAGAGTTGTTCACACAACGTAAGGAGAAAGCAGTCAAGCACTTGCCAGATAACCATGTGCCTCACCTGAAGACAAGAGGATTCAAACAGATCTGCATTTAATATCTGCACTCAGATAGCAAAATATGAACACATTGCCTCCATGTACATGTCCATGCCGCAGAGCTCCATGATGGATCTCCTATTTGCTTCTCAGTGACTACCTGCCAGCTTCAACATCTCTGCAGCCTTTATGCATAGCTGGACCAGAAGCATCTCCAGGAGGCTTCTCCGGGAGGCATCTCGGAATGAAACTCCAGGAGAGCAGCAAAGCTTCACATGCGCTGACCACATACATGCAGGTCTTCATCTCGAGGTTGGTGGCAGGACATTGGGAGAAAGCAAGAGAGATGTTCAGGGAGTCTGTGGGAGCCTGAAACTGATGACCATAGGATAAAACGAGATCCTCTAGAGAGGGACTGGTGTGCAGGTTAAATCTGGGAACTTCGGATTTAGAGCACAGTCAGTGGGAGTGGGTGGATGGGGCATGGGTGGGAGAGCATGGGCTACAGAGCAGGGAGAAAGTGAAGGAGGACAGGTGAGATTATGTAGGCTGCTTGGAGAGGGGGAGAAAAGACCATCGTATTCCCTTCCACATCACATGTGGTGCTTGGAGGAGCGGAGGAACAGGAGAAGGCTGCCCAGAAACCACCAGCTTCCTTGGCATCACCAACATGTCCCAGTTACAGGTTATTGCCTCAGCATAGAAACAGTGAAGTGCCTGTGGGACCATCTTCAGGACCATACACTCCCACCACTTCCCCTGGTGTGTACGTGAGGTCGAAGGGTGCAGGGTAATGTCATCATTCCCTTCTTCACACAGGTAGAGGGGGCCTGGCCTCCTTCCATCCTCCCCTCTCCAGCAGATGATAAAGAGATCCTTCCAAGAGAAGGTCCACCGGCAGATCAGATGCTAAAAATAGAGGTCGGATGGGGTCTTGATAGGTGGGGTGACAGTTGTGTGCAAGAGCAGGGAAAGGGAGATGGTTGGCAGGATTAAATGTACTGCTCTGTGCCTGCCCAGGGAGCGTGTTTCAGCAGAAAGGCGTGTAGGTATCCTTGTGCAGCCTTGGAGAGCTGCACTGTGCCAGCCAAGCCTATGCCACCTCAGTAGGCTGGGATTTAGTCATCTGCATTGTCAAGACAGCATTTGGGACAGATCTGACCTAAATAGGGACATCTCATTTTAGTCAGAGAAATTACACCCTATCTGCTAATTTATTATTAAGGAAACCAATACAGGTTAAATGCATAGAAAAAAAATGAACCAGTCCTTTCAAACTGTCTTTATCTGGGAAAGCATGGGTCCCATTTCCATTTATATTCCAGGGAAGAGATCTTCAGCCTGAGCTTTAATGTCAACACATTGAATTAAAGGGTTCTTCATTAGTTACAAGGAAGGTGAAAATCATCTTCTGCTGAAATGTGATTTGCAGCAGTAAGCTGCAGGGAGATGATTGTGCCGTCTTACGCAACAGGTTTCTGCTCTTCCTCCACGAGTGTAAACAGGCAGGTCGTGGCAGAGGAGACAGAGAGCTCAGAGCCAGGGCTTGCTTGAGCAGATGTAGAAGGTGGGAGAGCTTTCAGGTCTCCATCATCGCCAGTCTCTGTCCCCACCAAAAATGGAGCATGAGAGTGCTCCATGTTCTTGGGTTCGGACGTTGGCTGTGTCTTGAGACTGGGGACCAGATGTTTTAACATGACTTTGGAGATGGGAAGCAGCTGGATAGCATCCCAGGGGCAGGACCCAGGGGCTAGCTGGGTCCAGGATATGTTTCTCATCATGTATCCCACACCATCCACAGTCAAAGGGTTGAGAAGAGGAGATGCACAACCAGAAGAATCATAGAATCATAGAATGGTTTGGGTTGGAGGGACCTCAAAGCCCATCTAGTTCCACCCCTGCCATGGGCAGGGACACCCTCCACTAGCCCAGGTTGCCCAAAGCCCCATCCAACCTGGCCTTGAACACTGCCAGGGAGCCAGGGGCAGCCACAGCTTCTCTGGGCACCCTGTGCCAGGGCCTCAGCACCCTCACAGGGGAGGATTTCTGCCTCACATCCCATCTCCATCTCCCCTCCTGCAGCTTCAGGCCATTCCCCTTGGCCTGTCACTCCCTGCCCTTGTCACCAGTCCCTCTCCAGCTTTCCTGGAGCCCCTTTAGGGACTGGAAGGGGCTCTAAGGTCTCCCCGGAGCCTTCTCTTCTCCAGGCTGAACAACCCCAACTCTCTCAGCCTGTCTCTATAGCAGAGGTGCTCCAGCCCTCAGATCATCTCCATGGCCTCCTCTGGACTCGCTCCAACAGCTCCATGTCCTTCTTGTCCTGGGGACCCCAGAGCTGGACGCAGTACTGCAGGGGGGTCTCACGAGGGCAGAGTAGAGGGGCAGGATCCCCTCCCTCGACCTGCTGGCCATGCTGCTGGGCATGCAGCCCAGGACACGGTTGGCTTTCTGAGCTGCAAGCACACATTTCAAGTTGCTTTTTAGAGTTTTTGGAGTGGACGTGTCTTTGGACCTGTCTTTAGATTCAGCCAGTCAAAGTGGATTTAGGTGATCGGGGTCAGCCAGGATGGAGCTGAGGTTCAAGGACCAGCGTGTAGCTGTTTTTCTTCCCCTGCTGCAGCAGAGGTAGGGCTCTTTGCAGCACTGAAACTGGGAGGAAGCACAACGTGGGCTGAGGGATGCAGGGATGTGTGCATGCATTCATTCAGCAAGCAAAAACATGTATATGCAGCTGCATACACTCTATTTACACAATTTTACTAGGGTGTTTTTATTTTTTATTGCACTATAAAACAAGAATAAGTGATCAGAAACAAAAGAATTTAGTTATCAGCTGCCAAAAACAAGACAGAGAGAGAAGCATCGCAATAAATTGCACAGTCCATAAAAAATCCCAGCGTATTAACAAAAGTGCTGCAGAGCAGACAACAGGTAATGATAAAGCTGAACATAATTACTAAACAAAAAAATTATTTTAAAATACTGGGATATTCTCAGTTGAGAAACATTGCTGATCTACAGTTTAGTTGGCCGGATGAAATAACAACCGCATTAAAGTGAGGAAAAGCAGAAACAAGCCTGAATTTGGCAACAAATCCTGTCTAGGTCATCTTTAGGAAGCAGGAGTACCAAGGCCTTTCTTTTCCATCAGATCGCTCCGCATTTTTACCATACCCTCTGAATACGCGGCTGACACCTCGTCCGGCCCAATTAAAGTGACACACTAAATCTCTGCAAATGGGCTGCTGGCTGCAGCCCTTCTCCACAGTCCCAGCGTACCAACTAATAAGTTCCGTCTGGTTTTTTTTTCTGACACAGGCTATGAACCCGTAACTATACGCCGGAGACACAAATTCTCAAAGCCTAAATGCGAAACTCTATGGGCTGCTCGGCTTAGCGCTTTGTTAACAAAACCGAGATGAAAACTCTCTCAGATTGTCCCTTTTATCAATTTTCCCAGCCGATACGAGACGCGGAGGCTGACATCGAAACAATGTGCTAGTTAGAGGATTCAGAGCGCATTGACCAAGTCATTTTAGTTAATCAATTACCCATTCCATGGTCCTAATAGCTCTTTAGATCTCATTTCGCTTAGCGAAACTGCGAACTCAAGTGCTCGACTATACAATTTATTAACGAAAATTCACTTTATAGTAATTTTAGAAATTATGGAATGGAAAATAAAGATGATTAACAGTGCCTGCAAAGATTCAACAAATGTATATAAGGTTTTAGAACTTCGTTGTGAATCGGTAAATCTAATCGATGAATAAATGTTATATCAGAATTAATATTAGCATGGTGGTAACTTATTCTAATTATTGCATAACCTATTTTGGAGGGGTAATTTTTCTATCAGCATGAGCTGTTGGTCTTTAATCTTTCATTAATTTCATTCATAGCCTTTTATTAATTTGCCAGTCAAGCTTTATATTTGAATTAAAAGCTCTGGGACTTGGACGTGTCAAGTCAACCAAACGATTTCAAAATCAGGATTTAGGAATTTAGACAGTTATTTAATGACTGCAAACACTAAGTTGATTCACAACTGCCTTCTCCTCATCATGATACTCATGGTCACACCCTTCTCCTCATCAGTTTTGCTCCTTCTGCAGCCTTCATTTTCTCCAAGAATAGGTGCACCAGAAAAAAAGGTCTTGTAGGAAAAAAAAAAAAAAAAGAGAATATGGAATGTGAAATAAAGGACTGGTTTGTATTGCATGTGTTCTGCAAGTTACATCAAATTTGTAGCACAGCTCTAATTGATGCAGTTCTTAATTATCAAGGTTTACCTTTCAGACAGAGGGACAGGCGGATCCTCTCATGGCACGGCTGCGAAGCGCTGCTGAGCTGTCTCGCGTTTGCTGTTTCCTCTGTCGTCGTCCATCACCAGCACTTGTGCACCTTCCCTGGTGCACAGCCGCCCGGCACGCACGTGGCAGCACACGGCTCACGGGTGCCATCCGCTGCAGCACTGCTGCCTTTCTGCACCCAGGACCCCTCCTCTGCACGCCAACCCAGACACAGCCGTATTTGCCATATTTATAAGTACAAGACAGCGTTAAGGGTCTGTGTGGGACAAGGAAGAGGAAGATAGAATTATCACACCAGGCAGGGATGCATATGGGCATAGCTGGGTCACTCCTATCTGCATTCGGGGGTTTCAAGCCCATGCATCTTTGTAATGTGCTACTTGTAACGCTACTATCTAGTGACCTTAATGCCCAGCTGCTGCCTTGTGGATACGAATATCATGAATATCAAAGTTACTGCGGTGTTTACATTGAGTTAGAAAATTGATCCCATCCCACCCACAGGCACTAGCTTGTTTTCCAAGGTACATATCCTTGTTATTAGTAATTTATAGGCAGCATTTGATATTGCAGACAGAGTGGGGCAAGGAGCAGTGGCAGGAATTGCTGTCAGCATGGTAAGATGCGTCTGTAACTGGGGGAACTTAGGATGCTGTTACCTGGTCAACTCATACCGTGTAAGACCGAAATGCTACCTTTCCACTTGCTTGCAGCCTTATCTTTCTTGTATTGGCCATAGCAACTCTGCAGACTCAAAACAACCTGCTGCACAAGCTGCGAACTAACATCACCAAGAAACCATTTCATTTTCCGTTGAAGGCCAGCTGTGAAATGGCACCCTTAGATCCAGGCAACCTGCTGCCTCAAATGGCTTTCTCACTTGTAGATGAGAGAGCAAATGGCTTCTTTAAAATAGAAGACATCTCAAGCAGGAGTGAGGGGCACTGACACAACAGAATTGGAGGCATAGGAGTCCAACAGTGAACAAATCTTGTTGAGACTCTGCCCATCCGCTGCAGGTTGCCGTGTAGCTCAGGTACAACCATGCAGTTCAACCCCACACCATCCAGCAAGGGAAACAGTTAACCAAAGCCAAAGCCACTCAGCATAAACCCAAGTCCTTCAGTGCTTCGTAAAGAGGCAGGGAGCCCAGGAAAGGGTCAGGGATTTGGGGTGGAGAGGAGTAGGCACTGAGATGGGGCTGAAAGGGATTGAGCAGCATCAAATTTTCATCCGTAAATGATGAGTTCAACATTGCACCCTGAGAAGCCCATGTACTTTCCCTGTCCAGGGTCTGCTGAGCACCAGCTGGGACCCGAGTTCAGACAGGCTTCATCCTCCATCTAAACCCCATCACTCCCTTATCCTCCAAGGTGGGAGCTCTAAGGAGAAGCAGCAGTGGGAGATATTCCTCTGGAGTCACACTGACATTTTAGCATCCCTGTGTGCCTGTGATGAGCTTCCGACCTGAGTCAAGACAAATTGAAGCTTCAAAAGTCCCCTTCTTTTGTAAAACACAGCTGGAGGGGTGAGAGGAGCTGGTGGCTCCCAGCCAGCCCCATGCGATGGAGGTGTGGGCATGCCCAGTTTGCAGGTGCCTCTGCTCTGCATATGTGGAGCCAGTGCCGTGGCACTCTCCTGCTTTCATCTTTGGGGTGTAAACTTTGCAGTTCTGGCAGTAGCCTGAGGGCAAATTTTTCTGGAAAGTTTGAGCAAGGCAGGTTCAACTGCTTCAAAGTATGAAGTGGATGACAAAAATACATAATTGCCTTCTTAAGAAAATAAAAAGCAACTTCTTTTTTTTTTTGGATTGGCAAGTATACACTTCCTACGCACTTTCCCTTCTACCCAAAACACGATTCCAGTCTCATTTTTATTTCAGGAACTGTGAATTATGAAAGGGCTCTCCCCTCCCTCTTCCTCTGCCTTTTTCCTCTCTCCCTCCAACTCTTTCCTAACCAGTATTATGTTAGTTCCTCCACATTCCTAACCCGTATTCTGTTAGTTTATAACTTTCACATGCAGATTGTCATGGTTTAACCCCAGCCAGCAGCTCAGCCCCACGCAGCCGCTCGCTCACTTTCCCCCCGATGGGATGGGGGAGAGAATCGGAAGAGTAAAAATGAGAAAACTCGTGGGTTGAGATAAAGACAGTTTAATAGGTAAAGCAAAAGCCACGCACACAAGCAAAGCACAAATTTTTTTCAGCACAAATCCAAAGCACAGCCCCGTACTAGGTACTATGAAGAAAAGTAACTCTATCCCAGACAAAACCAGCACACAGACCTTGCTCTAATTTACTTTATACACACGTTGCAGGGCCCGCAGGACAAGGATTGGTTTGCTGCTGCTGTGGCTTTATGAATAAATCCTTTTACAAAACAAAATCCCCCTGCAGTGCCACAGCTGAGTGATATGTTTCACTAAATCCCAGTGCCCCTTGTCCCACACTTTTGCAGGTGCAAGGTGCTTGTGCAGGCAGCAGCATCGCTGCTCTCTCCTTGACCAGCCTCGGTCCTCGCAGACTGACTGCTGTGAAGGGCAGCCCAAGGAGCTCTAAAGCCATGGGGAGAAACCCCCTCTCCGCAGGGGCAATGCCTGGGGGTACGCCTCAAACCACAGGGCAGGGGAGGGAGACAGGATGGTTTTGTGGGGGTTTGCAGAGAGTCCATCCCTTGGAGGAAGAGCTGTGGGAGAGAGATGCAAAACCACATGTGGAGCAACGTGCAGGTAAAGGTTGATCCCGACACACTTCACTCCTTGGCTGCATCTGCTACGGTTTATGCCAATGCACTGGCAAGGCTGAGAGCCAGCACAAAGGACCTGGACGGTGGAGATAAGTGTCCCTTGGAACTTCTGGCTTCAGGGGAGGCGAGAACAAAAGGGTTGGGCAGTGTCCATCATGCAAAAGGCACTTGACCCCACAACCCTCCTCCATTAAGGGCCCCACACATGACTCTGATGCTGTGAAGCCCCAGCTTGACTGGCTCAAAAGTGAGTTGAGAGCTGCAGGCAGAGCGTGGAAAGTGCTGAGAGCTTCCCACAGGTCTCCTTTGGGATCCTGGCTCTGGGCAGGAGGCACTGCCTAAACACCAAGCATGGGGACTAGTAATGCACCTGGGCACGATGGGTGAAATGCCATGGGAACATCAGCCACACATCCCCACCTCCAGGCATGCTGAGGAGTGCTTCTGTCCTGCATGTCCCCTCTGGACTTCTTGCAATGTGAAGACTAATGCATCTTTCCTGCCATGCCCAAGAAGAGATCAAATTGGCCCAAACCAAATCCTTCTAGAACAAGTAATGTAAGCAGGAAAATAGCTGTCCATTTAACTATTCCTTGCAGGAGGGAGACAGGCAGGGGACTAATTTTTAATCTTCCTTATGTCTGTCCCATCACTCATCTGTGGTGGAGGCTCTCTCGCTCGGCTGTCGTCCCCTTTGGCCACCCTCAGGCATCTCACACTATTGAGATACAGGGACCCCTGCTCCAAAAAGCTAGTGACAGCATCTGCTGAGCGTGTCAGCCCATGCCAGGTAGCATGCTGGCTCTCGTCTCGCCTCGCCAGCCGCCCATCGGGCACTGGGCAGCGGCTGCCATCAGAGGGCACGGTCCTGTGCTGCGGGGGGTTCAGGACAGGGAGCCCAGCTATGCCAAAAGCTGTGACAGCTGCTGCTGGTCCCAGATGACAAGAGAATTTATGGAGCTTGTAATAGGTGACCTGCAGACAGTAAGATGGGATGCAGCTCTGAAGGAGCCTATGGAGAAGCAGCATGAGTGCGACCAGCCCTACCACCCCCAGGGTCTTCTCCTCCTGCCTGAGCTGGGCAGCAATTTCCAGCACTCTGGTGCAGAGCACACGGCTCCTAATGCTGTGTTGAACTCCTGCCTGCAGCCCTTGCCCTGGAGCTGTTTCCACCTCTGCTACCACCAGCACTATGCTGTGACTGTCACAGTATCTGTCTCTGTAGTATCTCATCCCTGGCTCCAGCCCCTCAAGTCATCTGTGGTTTTGGCAGAAAGAAAAGTCATGGGAGACCATGCATGGTCCCTGTGACTCCCCAGGTGGTGAGAGGGTCCCAAGCCTGGGCTCTGGCAGAGGAAGTCATGGTGCTGGCATCCAGCATGGAGCATTTTGGAGACAGGGGACCCACCTTCCCTGGGGTGGTCCCTCACTGGTGGTCAGAGTCTTCCCAGGCTTCCCATCCCTACATCACAGCTGTGTGTGCATTTATCATCGACAAGGATCCAAGGAGCAGGGATGGGACTGCAGGTGGTTGTGCTCCTTGTTTAGTCCCCTCCAGAAGCAGGTTCCTGCTAATTGCTCTCCCTCCAGTGGGACAAGACAGAAATACCTCCCTGTGCAGAACTGGGCTGCCGCTTGGAGGATAAACTCCCTTCCTAAAATCTGAGCCTGGCCACGTGCACCGAACCCACCTCCCCCAAGCTCTCGGCGCAGAGCAAGCTTCCCAGGCCCACAACCCATCCATCTCCTGGCACGCTCATCTCCGCAGTGCCTCTGGCAGAGCGGTAAGCTCCTGAATATTTTATGTGGTTATTAGTCGACAACATAATCTATCTGAGGGGAAGTCAGAACTGCTGACCGAGGCGTATGGCACAGCGGCGGGGAATGCTGACTCCTGCAGCACCCTGCCCCGTCCTCGTAGCATCACCCGGTGCGGTGCAGGCACTACCCGCTGCTGCGGGCTGGTGGTTTGCCCTCACATGTGTTGCACGCCCAGGGCCAAGTGCGGGCACATGCTGCACTTACAGGCAGCCAGATTGAATGCCTCCTCGTTCGAAGGGCTCGTGTATATATCCCTTCCCCCCCACTAATTTGTCACATATGGTGCAGGCATGGTGTGTCCATGTGTCTTGGCGCAGGGACATATGCTCTGTACACAGCAATACAGTGATTAGTAACACATTAGCCGCAAATATGGCGGTGATGCACACAAGTACAATGCCTATACCAGTACGTACAAACACAAATGTGAGCATGCACAAACTATGTACCCAGGCCTCTCCTTCACATGCAACCCGTCCAAGTTCTGTGAGCCTGCAGCCATCTGCACCCTGGCTGCAGGCAAGCATTCACATGCACAGTGGAGGATTGCTGGCCTGTATTTTGCAGGGTGTAAAACTCAATACTCACTGCACCTGAAGAAATGTCTTTGGATGCAAAAGATTGCAGAGCTCAGGAATGCATCAGGGCAGTGCTGTGCAGACACTTGCTGCGCAAGCAGCCTGGGAAAGTAGAGCCTAGACTGGCGGGATGGCTGGCAGAGAGAAAGCTGAGCCATCTCTTCGGTGCGCCTGCTATCCAAGGGAGGTGGTTTCCAGTGCAAACAGGTAGCAGTTGTGGAAAATCTAAGACTGTGATGAAAGTCTGGCCACAAATATAACATGGGGGAGGCTGAGAGGAAAATACCTGAGGAACTCTGCCCTTTTCAAATCTTGGTTCCCAGCGAGTGACTTGAAATGGACTCTCAGCTCATGGTATAAGCCAGACTGCTGCTGAACTCCTTGTTCCCACTCCCTCCCCTGTGTTGGCACTGGTGTTCATGCGGGGACCTGAGTCGTGGTTTTTTGCTTTTTTGTTTCCAGCCAGAAGAGCTTCCCAGACTGGTTTCTTGCATGGCCACAAATTTGCCTGCTGCAGACAGAGGGCCCTGCTGGGGATGGAGATGGGTGGCAGCAGCACCCAGTAGCTCATCACAGCCAGGAGCTGGGCTGAGGCGGGAGAGGTGGGATAGGTTAGCAGCCTGGAGGGCTGCAGCAATCCCTCCTGGTGGGCTGCAAGTGCTAGTAGAGGCAGACAGAGCTGCTGGAGTGGGGCACAGCTCTTGCTTGCCTGTCAGGAAGCAGAGGCACCTGGCAGTGCTGCCAGCCCTGGGATGCTGCAGAGCATCCCGGCTGAGTCCCAGCCTGTGCTGCGGCTGAGCCACCCGGCACTGCCGAGGAAGACTGTGCCGAGCGGGTTCATCTTTATGTAAATCACATTCACTTCAGCTGGCTTCCAGGATAATCAGTATTAAAGGGAAACTATTTTCTAGTTCATTAGAGGAAAGCTGCGTCCCCGCGGCTGCTGCTGTCGGCACCTCCTTCTCCTTCCAGGAGAAATGATCTTCGTGAGCACCAAACACGGAGACATTCACACTCTAAATGTCAAGTGGGGGAAGGGGGAGAAGAAAGGTCTGTGGCTCCAAGGACAGCCCTTCCTCCTCCACCTCCACCCTCCAGGAGGGTTTGAGTGAACTGTTGTCCTTCCCCTTGGGCTGCTCCCCACCGATACTCACCCCCATATGGGCTCTGCCAGCTTCCCCAGACCCACCTGCCATGGCCCTGGGGTCTTTCCCTCCATCCCTTGCTACAGGACCCCCCTGGTCCTGATGAGCCCTCATGCTCATCTTCTCCCTGGGCTCTCAGATGTTTGTTAGCAGCCCCAAGAGCCCAGGTCCCCCTGTGTACACTGATGGTTGTGCCAGGGCCCCTTCCTCTCAGCAGGATGCTCTGAAGTTACTGCAGGGCTGGGACTGTTCTTCCCATCTCCTAGACAAAAAGCAGGTCCTTCTTGTATGGATTATGCCTTCACTGATCCCCTGTGGTGCACTGACCTCTCCAGTGGTTTCTTTACCCAATTTCTTCCTTGGGTTTTCCTTGGTCACAACATCCCTGTGCTCATCTCACAGCTTCTTTCTTTCTCACTCTCTCCCCATTTATTCTCAGTGGTTTAGTCCCATCTCCATTTTATCTGGGTAAAGATGCTGCTTTCCCATCCCACCAGACCAGCCATGTGCTCATGGTGGGAGGTACCAGCACAGACTCGGCAGGCAGTGGTTTTTTGAGGTTTGTAGAGGATGTCCCCTTGCTGATAGACCTTGGTCTTGAGATCTTCCCACTGCTCCAGAATAAGGCTCTGTGTTTGCCTGAAACCATGGGCTGTCAGACTCATAAAGCTCACTATTAACCTGGCTCCCAAGAAACACCAAGACCATGCTAGAAGAAGTGATGCCAGCCTGTCAATCCAAGGAACGAAGCTTTTTACTTGCCAGGTCTCTGGGAAGCTGTCTTCAGCCCTGCCTAGGCAGGTGTCCCCCCAGACAGTGGGTGCTGCTAGTGCTTGGGCTCTCTGCTGGGCTCCTTGCTTTGGAAATAATTCACGCTGGCTCCTGGAAAGCCTTCCCTGTGCAGAAAAATGAGATGGCATGGGAGGGCCTCAGCATTGCCCATGTCCTTTGGAATTTCAGAAAGAGACAGCGTATCTTTCCACTTACCCACGATGACTGGGAGTGACTCATAGAGTGGACTGCCAGTGAGCCCCAGACATTTTCACCCTGGAGGTGGTGAGACAGGTTGATTTGGGGCTAAAAATGGATCATAGAGGCCATCCAGATCAAGTTCCAGCAGAGGATGGTAAAAGAACTTCATTCAAGTAAGCCTTCAGGTCGGCATCTTCATGGCAAATAGCTCTCCCATCCACCATGGGGAGAGGCCAAGACGACCCCCAAGATGCGTGGAGAATCTCAATGCAAGAGGATATCCAGCTCCCTCTACCTTCGAGTGACCCCAGAACTGGGATTGCCATGGAGAGGGACAACATGCATAGTTGCTCCTGGCAGGGCAGGGAGGCTGAGTTGGGATCCTTTCTGTAAAGGTTTTGCTGGGTTGGGGTGCTGGGGATTCCATGAGGAGAGGGCAGGCTGTGCTTTCACTGGGTGGCAGATGGGGATGGGCTTTTCATGCACAGGGAGGAGTGCAGGGGGGTGACAGTACTGCACATCTACCTCCAAGGTGATGATGCTGAGCTTTGCCCACTGTCCCTCCTGCCTGCAGAGTCTGGGAAGCAGCCGCGGTGCAACACACACCTCTGTCTGTCCATCAGACATCCTGCAGTGGGTCCTTCTCCCTCCCAGCTTGTGCCTCCTCTCCTCGCCAGCCCCTCATCCTGGATGAAGCCACACCTGGGTGACTCAGACACCATGCTGGCATACATCAGCATCCAAGCAGACAGGGCAGTGACAGGAGGACGCTAATGCAGAATTATTAGTGACCTCTACGAGAATGTTTTCAATGCATACCCATTAGGAGCAGCAGCCCTGACGGTGGCTTCTGCCTGATGCAGGGGAAGGGCAGAGAGACACTAAAGGCCCTGAGGGGTTTGGTGTCCCTCTCGTGGGGTCATGGAGAGGCAAGAAGGAGCCTTTGCTGGGGCATGGAGCAGAGGAGCAAGCTGGATGTGAGTGGTGTGCACTCATTAGACAGTAATGACTGCATGCACCAGGCACAGTTTTTCCTACCTTGCTCTGCAGGAAGGGATCCTGGAGCTGTTGTCCCCAGGAAGGTGGAGCTCCAGCAGGATAATGGTAAAAGTGAGATTGAAAAGAAATGGAATGAGTTTCCTGGCAGGAAAGAAGACAATTTTGTGGAAAGAAGTGCCAAGAACCCCCACCATTTGTAGCTCCTTCCTGGTAGCTCCAAGCATGCAAATGCACTGGCCAGTCCCTCACATGGAGCCAGAGAGCCAATGTGAACTCTCCAGTCTTGCAGAGGGATGCCAAGTCTTGGCCTTTCAGAGCTGTTCTGTTTTCTGGCTCATAGCTGCGGATGGGGGATTGCTTCGAGGAGAGGCCAAGACTGACAGATGATCCCCTAATCAGCTGTATAAGCAGAGCCCAAAGTCCCTGTTCCCACCTCCGCCAGCTAATTGCTTTTGTTACCAGCCCAATGGGGCAGAACCGTTTTTTGTGCTCCGGTGCCCTTTTTAAGCATTCACACTGTGTTTCCCAGCTAGGCTGTGCAGATGTTGATGAGCTCTGATGAGCTGTTTACCCATCCTCCCAGGCACCGGGCCTGATGTATCTGCACACAGCAGAAGGCAGCTTGGAGAACGCTCCTGTGTAAGGCGGCGAGTCTGTTTGAGCTTATATCCTTTGTTCACCCTCTCATGAAGAAAACTCTACTGTCAATCAAGAATAAAGGGGTTTTTTAGGCTGCTCCCATCCTCAGACAAAGCCCAAAGGTGTTTTGGGACCTGTGATCTCAGGCAGGGGTGGGGTGTGTGTGTAAAAACGGGACAAACCCGCTGCAGTCTGAGCCCACGGATGAAGTTGGTATGACACTGCCGATGCTGGCAGCGTGGCTATCACCTGCAGACTAGTTGTCTAGACAGTCTGTGAATGAGTGGGGAGATGTAATCCCACCTCTGTGCTACTGCAGCCCATGTGGGATGCTCAGCCAATGCCTGGCTTGTGGGCTTCAATGTTCCTCAACAAAAAGGGACTGAGGTCTGCTTCAGGGAAACACTCACAGCATTGCATCTCCTGTGCTCCCCACCTTCATCCCTCAGCAGCAGCAGCCAACAGTTGCTTTGGTGACATGCAGCACGGTCCAGGTATGAGAAAGCTTCTTTGCAGTCTGCTGCAGCTGCATCTCCTGCCTTGAGTGATGGAGGAACAGAACGGAACAGAGGTACAGGTGAGTCTGGTGGCAACCTGGCCTGAAGGAGCAGATCTGGCTTTGCAAATAAGGCCAGCATAAATTCAAAATTCCCTCTGTATGGACCCTCAAATGGCTCCAAAGTAAAGAGGAACTTGGAAGATGGGAAGAAGGAGCAGTCTGAAGCCCCCTCAGCAGTCAGAGCTGAAAGAAATCCCCTGGAAATATGATAAACAGCTGGAGAAGATAAAAAACAGATGTCGGCCAAAAGAAACTAAAAAGTAGCCTCCACACTGACAATAGTGGGGCTTGAAGTGCTTGGTGGCTTAACACTCTTCAGTTAACTCAGGAAGAGGAGAATAATTTTGAAGTCCTATTGAAGAAATCTGAGGAGTGCTACACTCGACATGAAAATGATGCATATGAGCGAGAGCTTCTTAACTGGAGCGTAGGAAACAAGGTGAAACCATAAAGGAATTTGCAGCTCATCAAGGTCTGAAGAGCCCATTTTGCAATTATGGGTGCTGAAGCTTCAGTAAGAGACTGAAATCTGATTGTGACCTGGAACAAAAATTTTAGAGAGAGATGTCAGGAAGACCCTAAGTTAACCCTCTGCAAAGCAATTAGAGCTTGCTAAACCAAGAAAACCAGTCAGTCTTGTCTGAAGGTTATAGAGGACTGGCATGGTTTTGGCATGGTGGGCATGGCAAAGAATCCAAAATGGCACAAGAGAAGCTGCGAAACAGAAACGCATGCAGAGCCAGCGCTGGAGACCAGCGGAAACACCATGCAGTGATGCACAAACCAGCGCTGTGCCTGGAATACAGAAAAGGTACAAGACCTCAGCACATCTCCTCGCTTGGCAAATGTTTGTTTGCCCAGGAGACAGTGCCTAGCCCCGTCAGCCTAGAGAGAAGAGGTGACAGAAGTACATGAATTCACAGTAATTTGTAGGAGCGAAGGACAGTGCTGCTGCGGATGATGAGACCATCCATCTGAAAGCACAGAGGAAAATAAATAAGTGTAAGCTGGATGCTGATGCTCGAACGAGGATGGTGCCAAGGTTAAGGTTATCTGTAAGCAATAGGCAGCTCTCCAGCCCACCCAAACCTTTGTCTGGTGGCACACAGCAGCACACATCTACTTTCTCCATCCACGACTATCCTTCTGGATCAGCCAAATTCATGCCCTCTGCTACGAGGGAGGCTGCTGCACAACCCTCTGCTCTGCCCTTGAGTGACGGCTGCCCAGCAATCTCCAATATAGCTTAATTTGATAATAACCCTGAGCTAGTTTAAATACTTCAATCATGCCACCTCTTAATCATCTTCTCTCAGAACAAAATAATCCCACTTTGGTTAATCTCTTCTCCTGTGGAAATCCTGTCACTCCTTTATTGTCTAAATGACTTTACACTGCGCTCTCTCCAACACAAAAATATCTCCCTTCACATAAATTGACAAAAACAGGACATTACTCCCAGTGTGGTCTAAGTAGCTTCATGGCACTGTGTTTGTAACTCCACTGAGCATCTTCTGAAGGGTCGACACCTCTACTGCATCCAGGAAAGCACGTATGTGCCAGGAAATATTATTTTATCCAGTTGTCTGCATCAATGTCTTCACTGATGCCACTGAACCCTGGACCAGTGTGAGACCATCTCCCAGCTCACCTGCATCCTCGGTGTCTGAGGCATATGGGCAGGCTGTGGCATGGGGGGGAGCCGGCTGGGATGTGGATGGTTGAAAATAATTTAGGAAGCTGTTTTTGGTTTTTTGTTTTTTGTTTTTTTTTTTTTTCTGGAGGTGCTGGACGTGCATGGACATGTGGGATTTGACCAGCTGAAGACAGGAGACCAGCAATGTCTGTGTTAGAGGAGAGGACATCGCAGGTGTGAAGAGGGAGAAGAATTCAAAGGGCAGTGCAGGCTGCAGTAAAATCACATGCTGCAGGGCAAGTTCCCCATAAGGGACCAGCAAGTCCTGGTTCTTCCCTCTCTGACCCATGAAATGCTCTGTATAGCCAATACTGTCACCTGGAGAGCTGCTGTCAGGAGAAATCAAGACAGAAGATTTCAAATCAAGGCACCTGCAGATTATCAGAATATCCTGGCTGCACTTAAAAAAAAAATTCCTGCAGCTGTAACAGCCAGAAATGTAATTACAAATTTAAAAAAAAAAAATCAAGATGAGATTTTTATACATTCACTTTGTCACCAGAATGTAGGGTTTGAAGAAGAGCAGCAAATGTCTCACCAAAAATTCGTGAAAGCTGATGTAAGTGGTGTTTCGTCAAAATCTGGAAAAGGTTTTTGCCTGAAGAAGGGATACAGGTGAGTCAACCCATAGGAAATCTGTTACCATTAAGTCTGTACCAACTTTTCGGATCTAAAATATTCCCCCAAAATCTTTGGGTTTTAGGAAATTTTGTAAGGTGGTAAGAATAGCGTTAGCTGTTTTACTCCCACACAAGCAAGAAACAGAGAAAGGAGTTTTTCTCTCCAGCTCCCGCTTGTTTGTTGCATTTTGTGCCACAACTCCTTTTGCCTAAAATGAAACAAATACAAAGTGTCTGCATTTAACGCAATTTGTGGAGGCACTAAAGAAAAAGATGCTGGTATTTAGGTGTGAAATATTGTCTCCAGAAGCATGAGGTTGTGATTGAGAAGCAGTCAGGTGCCGGGACCTGCAGTGCGGCTGATGTGTCCCATCATAACACCCCGCGCAGGGTGGACAATTCTTTTCCCCAGCCACTATCTTGTAGTTATCATTATCAGACAAGTTTTTGTTCTGCTGGTGCAATGAGGCCAAGCTTGAGCTCAAATAATGAATAGGTACCTTTTAGTTGAGTTCATTGATTTGGGAGAGACAGCATTTCATAGCACTGATTGATCTCTTGAATAACCATAGGCACTGCAAGCTGGGCAGAGATGCTTTGATTCTGTGTCTGCTTTGAGATTTATTTTCCCGACACACTGAAGTGTGACTGAATTGTGTACACTGGCTCAGATCACATCACAGGCGCCTCAGCTGACTTCGTACAGACTCTCAAGAGTCATGAAGTAGAAACCACCCGTTTAGCACGTTAAATACGTGACCTCAGCAAGGTGGATGTACAGCTGGGTTTTTCTGGTGATGAGTCTCCCTGGGTACCATCACCACGAGCGATGTATTCCCACTCTTCTGGCCCAGGGGTTCTCCAGCAAGTATGCATTCTAAATGAGTGGAGTGCAATTAAAATATCACACGAGCCTGATCCTAAAGGTGATGGAGCTGTCAGACCTGGGCCGCTCCACATTTGCAAAGCTTGGAGGACTCAGGGAGGGAGCGGTGATGGGGGGTGGGTCGGGCACAGGGCAGGGGCTGTGTGGCAGGCTGTGGGGAGGCAGGAGGAGTATTTCTCCTCTCTGCAGAGGGCTGGTGGCTCCTGGTGGTGTCCTGCTGGGCCACCAGTGCCGCTGGCCACACCGGCTGAGTGTGCTTCCCCAGCCAGTGCCCAGCAAAGGGATTGACGTGAGGGCAGAATGTCCTCCACTGGTGTTCTCATCTATTTATTTCTCTGCTTTAAAATAAATATTTGATAACTTTTCTGGGATTAAGCCCTCTGATCGGGGCCCTGATGATTTATTTATGCTATGCGCTTATTCTGCTGTGGCACTCTGCCGCAGGAGATGGAGACATCCTGATGGCCGAGGCACCAGCACAGTCATGGATGTCTCATCTGGGGGCACTGGTGTGACAGCCAGCAACTCCAATGCCACCCCTGCACCACTAAGTTACCTCTGCTCTTACGCCTGCAGCTCTTGAGGAGACAAGAAAAGGAACTGGGCAAGGGGTGATGGGCCAATTGCTGCTCTGATGCCTGAGGAGAAGCATCTTGCTGGAGCCCTTGGTCTCCGAATCTCCTCTTTCAGTAGCAAGGAGTGAAAGGAAACCCGGAAAGAGAAATTGTTTAAAAAAGGAGCAGAAGGTAGAAGGAGGAAAATGATGATAATTTGCTAAGGAGATAGGACACACTGAAGACAGATACTTCAAGTGCGATGTGCTCACAGAGGGTGACCTGCACTTTTGCCTCCTGCAATCCAGATGACCGACAGACACCGGTTTTGAAAAGCTGCCTTGTCAGCCTGGCTGGGATTCATTGCCAGGTATCTGACTGTGGGATGCCTTGAAAGGATGACTCCTCGTTCGGAGTTGATTTAGGTCGCTGTGCTACGCTGGGGAAATGAACACAGCTGTGGCCCTCTCTTCTGAGTCAAAGGAGACTCATCCGTATGCACAGGCCACTCAAGGACTCCTAGGCAAGATTATAAAGGCAGGTACCGGAGCCCTGACAAATGTTAAGGTTGTCGGGATCAGACGTGGAGAGAAGTCCTCTGATTGCAGCCGAGGCAGAGCCACACAAAAGGCTGTGCCAACGATGAAGATTAGGAAGGGCAAACAAATTTTCATGAAGTGCAGAATTACCTATTGGAAAGAGCCATTTCGAGAAATGTCAGGTTCCCATACATGTGAAGATTGTAAATTAGGACTGTACTGAATCTGAAAAAAGCCCTGTGCTAGCTGACCCGTGAGACATGGGCTGGATGCAAAGTGCTTTGGTTAAGCTGCCTGGCCCATGCCCCGCAGGCAGGCAGGTGGGAGGAAAACAGTGATCCTCTGCCCTCGGCATCTCTGAACTGATGAAAAACTACAGCATGGTGCTTGCTAATGCCTCTTTGCTCAGCGGTGGTTATGCGTGGACATAATGGCCATGCCTCTCCACCGGACCCTCCGCTTCCCAGGCTCCCAGGCGGAGCTGCTGCCGGAGAGCCGGGTCAGGGGTTTGATGGGGCAGCACCCAGGGGTTCCTGTTCCCCACCTCAGGAAGATGACAGGGATGTTTCTGCCCAGCCCAGGGCACCATCCAGCCCTTGAACCCCCCCTGGCAGAGCCCCATGTGCAGCAGCATGGGGCCAAGCTGTTTTATCTGGCTGGTTCACCCCCGGTGTCCCATCGCGGGGGCTGCCAGCTCGTTGGTGCTCGCACTGGAGCAGCAGACGGTGCCTGCTCTTGCACACCTTGCCCCGCTCCCTTCCCTCCTGGCTGACGTGAGAGCACTCACTGGGGGCCTGTGTTCATTTATTCTTCTCATTTGCGATTCAGCCTCTGTGCAAGAGCATGGGGAAGCTTTACCGACGCTCTGAGCCGAGTAACGAGCTCTCGGTGTTTTGTTCGGCGCTGGCACGTAGATGGCAGGGCCTTGGAGGGTGCTTGCAAAGAGCAGCACCCTGGGTGCAGCGAGGCTTTGTAGCATCTCTGTTGGGCTTTTGGGTTCAAACGAAGCAATTTTCACTCTCTCGCATCAGCACAGACAGGAGAGCAGCTCTGCAAATCCTGGGGATGGGCAGGAATACTCATCCTCCTGCAGCTGCTGAGCTCCTGCTCTGGCCTGGAGGATGCTTCACCCCCCAACCTGGGTCCAAGGCAGCATTTTTATCTGATGGTTTTGGGGACCGCGGGGAAGGCTGGATGTAAAAACAGAGCACCAGAATGCATTGAAAGAGAGCATCAGCATGAGCAAATATTTTTCCTGAGATGAGGAAAGGTAAGTGGCCATGCAGGAGCATCTCTGCAGAGGTGGGTGCCACCTGGACAAGCAGTGTCTGTCGGAGAAGGAAGGAGCAGCCCTCCGGGACAGACAGACAGCTGCTGGCTATCAGCAGCCGAGCCCTCGAGCACAGCAAGCAGGAGAGAAAAGGTAGATTGAGGGCGGCTCTGATCACGTGCCCTCAAGGGAACTAATTTATCCTGAATTTCCACCTTTTGTTCGATTTGTGAATACACCCTGATTTCTTTGGTGTATGAATGTGTTTGCCTGATACTTTGGATGAACACATTTCAGCCTCCCCTCCGCGTTCGCTGCCTGCTCCCTTCCAGCGCACGCTATTTGCTATTCATGCCCTCTCATCGGGCGCCTTTCACAGTGATTTCGAGAGGGGAAGGATGACTAATGCATGCCAAGCAGTAGGTAACACATTTGGAGCCCAGTTTCTGACCTATAATCCTTGATGATAAAGCAGATGAAATACTCCGGATGACAAACCTCTTCATGCAAACCTTGTATTTCTCTGGCTCCTGCAATTCTCAGTCAAAAATCCAAGGTGGTCTCACAAACAGCAGCTAAGAATACTGGTCTTCAGGTCCACTTTGGGGCTTTTTTTTGGTTCGGGAAGGACTTTTTAGAGGCAGACAGTCTCATAATGGGTTAATGGCATGGCCGTAATGGAAAATACTGCCGTATGCTAGAGTATGTACGAGGGACACATCTGACTCTTTAGAACTAATGATAAAAAAAAAAATAATACGAGTGAAATAGCCCTTGCCTCTGTGCCAGATTGCCTTTGTGTTGTACATAGCGGCTGCAGAAAGTGGCTACATAACAGCGTAATTGCCCTGTTGTAACTTTTAGCCTCTTATTACTTTAGTTGTGTGATCACGTGGGGTTTTGTCACGGCGATGTCTGAAAGGATATATAGGGAGGCTCTTTCTGCAGCTCTGGGCAGCAGCAAATTTCTATTGTCCTCAATTGGACACATAACCGTGAAGAATAGATTTCATCCTACCCAAACGTACACCACTGACTTTTTGAATACAGAACAGGCTTCTGACCTTGTACAATAAAAGTGGCTTATGATTAATGTTAGTTAATGGCACATCCACTAACAAACCTAGCATTATATATGGGTTATTTCATGTGTCTCGTGCCCTCACGGGAGAATAATACAGATGCTTCAAAGTTCTTGTAATAAAAACTCTCTAAAATCAGGCTTAAATTTAAGTCAGAAATGAAATAACATAAGTAATGGTAATGAAATAAAATAAGTAATGGTCATTTTCTTTGGCTGGTCCTCATTACTGAACATTTTTTCTTCATCTGAAACCAAGGCATCTGTTTCTATTGGGCCACATCCATAAAGAGCTGCCCTTTCCGAAAAGGACTGAAGTTGATGTTATTAAGGGGACTGAAGTCACGGACTGTTGTAAGTAAAGCGTCTTGTCAAAATGGTCTGCTCAACAGGTCCAGGAAAAGCTGTGGAGCCAGGAGAGCTCCCACAGTTTCATGTGCTGGGGTGGGCTTGCAGAGGGTCTTGCGTAGGTGTGTTGGGTTTGCGTGGCAGGGTTTTAGTAGCGGGGGGGCTACAGGGGTGGCTTCTGTGAGAAGCTGCTAGAAGCTCCCCCTGTGTCTGACAGAGCCAATGCCAGCCGGCTCTAAGACGGGCCCGCCGCTGGCCAAGGCCAAGCCAATCAGCACCTCTGTGATAACATATTTAAGAAGAAGAAAAACACTTAGAGACAGAGCTTTTGCAGCCGGAGAGAGGAGTGAGAAGATGTAAGAAACTCTGCAGACACCAAGGTCAGTGCAGATGGAGGGGGAGGAGGAGCTCCAGGCGCCGGAGCAGAGATCCCCCTGCAGCCCGTGGTGAAGGCCATGGTGAAGCAGGCTGTCCCCCTGCAGCCCATGGAGGAAGGATGAGGGGGTGTAGAGATTCCACCTGCAGCCCGTGGAGGACCCCACACCGGAGCAGGTGGAGGCACCTGAAGGAGGCTGCGGCTCGTGGGAAGCCCACGCTGGAGCAAGTTCCTGGCAGGACCTGTGGACCCGTGAAGAGGGGAGCCCACGCCAGAGCAGGTTTGCTGGCAGGACTTGTGACCCCGTGGGGGACCCCACGCTGGAGCAGTTTGCTCCTGAAGGTCTGCACCCCGTGAGAGGGACTCCATGCTGGAGCAGGGGAACGATGAGAGGAGTCCTCCCCCTGAGGATGAAGAAGCGGCAGAAACACCGTGAGATGAACTGACCGTAACCCCCACTCCCCGTCCCCCTGTGCCGCTGAGGGGGGGAAGGTTGAAGCCGGGAGTGAAGTCGAGCCCGGGAAGATGGGAGGGGTGGGGGGAAGTGTTTTAAGAGTTGATTTTATTTTCTCATTCCTCTACTCTGTTTTGCCTAGTAATAAATTAGATTAATTCCCTCTCTAAGTTCAGTCTGTTTTGCTCGTGATGGTAATTAGTGAGTGATCTCTCCCTGTCCTTATCTCGACCCACAAGCATTTCGTTATGCCTTTTCTCCCCTGTTTAGTGAATGAGGGGAGTGAGAGAGCGGCTCTGGTGGGCACCTGGCCTCCAGCCAGGGTCAACCCACCACAGTAGGGAAGACAAATGATTTGAAACGGTGAGGTCTTGCATTCACTGCCGTATACTGCCCTGCTCTTGGGAAGGTCTACAAACCCAGTATCTCCTGGGGCTGCCTGGGAGGCTTTGGCCAGCCAGCTCTTGCTGCTGGAAGGGCAAAGTATCACCACAAGCAAAAAAATCTCAAAAGAGCTGGCACATCTGTTAAAACAATTGTATCCTAATCCGAAACCAGAGAATAAATAATCAATTAATTACATTTCAATTGAATTTTATAATTGATTATTGCATGGTATGGCTGCAATTTGTGACTGTCTGGGTAACAACAACATACATCCTTAATATTTTTAATTTAAATTATTACTGAAATGCACTCTCAGATCTGACTGTACTTCAACAGGTTTCTATATCATATTTCTTTTTTCCTCGGAGAAACAGTTATCATAATCATCAGTGCCATCATCATTTTTGCAATTGGAAACTCTTTTAGACAGGGAAGATAATTTTCCAGAGGAGTGGGTGCCCCGCAGGAATAAGCCAGGACAGTACATATCCGCTACTTCTGTGTACATAATGATAACTAGAATACATTCACAAAACATTTGGGAGACATTTCAATTTAGGTTAAAAAAACCTGTAAGAATTATTTTGTTATGTCTTATTGTTATCATCATTATTACAAATAGACAGAAAATTCAAAACATCTGGAATCTAAAGTATCTCTGCTGCAACATCATAGCAACAAAGCTCTGCTAATGTCGTGAAGCTCAGCGGAAGTCCATATAGGAGATGAAGGTTTTATTTTAAAATGAAACTGATTTCTCTCACATGCATTCTCTCATGCCCACATATTCACGAGTTCCAGGACACGTGTATCCATGTAATCTGTCCACAGTACCTGCTGTGACACAAGAGACGTTAGAGATGCTGACTGTGACATCCCCTTCCTGCCTTCCGGCTTCTTGTTAGGATGGGACAAGTGCTGGTTTTCAGGTGAGCCTCTGGTACCCTTCATGTGCTAACACGTGATGTTGATCTCTTTGGCGTCCATCCTGTGCCACCTCTGTGAGTCACGGGACATCAGTGCTGATTTATTCCTTGCTTTGTGCCTGCCTGCCTGAGCATCTTATGGCTCCGGTCCTTGTCTTTATTTTCCTGCTCTTGCTTCTTCAGTGGCTTCTGCCTGGCCCTTGTTTTAGTCTGGCTCTTGTCTACGGCTGGCCCTTTTCTCCAGTGAAGTGCATGGAGATGTGCACCTTGATGACCTGCTCATATGGGGGCCATCGCCTCTGCCATCCCCGTGTCCCTCTTCTGCCATTCCCTCTGGTCCTTCCACACCCCAGCACTCCCACTCAAACGCCACACGTGCCAGTCTCCACATTTCCTGCTAAAGTCTTTACATCTTCGTACATGCTTCTGGTGGGATGCCCATCAGTCCCACGGGCTTTCCCAGGTCTTTATCATTAGCTGACAGGACAGAATAGGGAACAGTCACAAGGGACTGATGCACCTGATAATCTTGGTCATCCAAGTGATCCAGAACTTTGTTTTGTTTTGTTTTGTTTTGTTTTTCTGCTACATTTCAGGAAATGGCTGCCATGCTAAATCTCATTTCTGCAGGCAGGCACAGCTGGTTGGCTGGCTGACCTGCCACGTACACAGGTTATTATTGTTACAATAAAAAGAAGTGGCATCTAAAGTCATCTGTGAGGGCTTGGGGTAGACACAGTGATAATGGCTTCTGAATGCCAGAGAAGAGGCAGAGTGGTTATAAATTGAAGGAGATTACATTTAGGGAGTAGGAAGGTTTGGAAGTGGGTCACCGAGATGCACAGACCGAGCATACTTTCTGGCATCCCTGTTGGGAATCCATCTAATGACGTGTTCCTGTTAATTCTTCAGTTGTGCATCCTCACAGCCCGGCTCATCCTCAGGCACTCCAGCCCAGATGGACCTGCCACAGCTGCCTCTTGCTCCTGGATCCCCAGGACACCTGGAGCCAGAGCGTACATGTGTGTGGCGTGACAGGTCCAAAGGCAGCACCACTAATTGCCTTCCACAAAGCTGCCGTCTCCTCTGCATTGGGTTGGACCAGCAACGGTGGCCCTTGGAAAGGAGACGGAAGAAGTGATTTCATGCACTGGTTGTGTGTCCTAGATAGCGGCTTGCTGGGAGGGGAGCTGAGGAGAAAGCAAGCAGCTGGAAAAGTCTTGAAAACTGCTTGTTTTCCTTTTAATTTTTTGTTAGTGTTTAGGGCTGCAGTGCAAGGTTGCATGAGTTTGTGCTGGGACCACAGGCATGGCCGTAGTCATGCCCTCTCATTTAACCGGGGCTGAATCACACTGCTGGGATAAACAAATTAACAACTGCAGCATTTCCCAGTGAAGGGTACCTCCATCAGCAGTTGGCAAGCCCGTAGTGCTGCTGGCTCTGCTTTCATGTTGCATTTCCACACGTAAGTCACAAACTTACTGGGGCCGAGGAGGAGATGGCACTGACGCTGAGGACCAACTCAGGGCAGTAGGAGAGTTTTTAATCCACAATTTGTATCTGCATCCAGATGTGAAGCAGTAACAGTGGGAGAAAAATCACTGCTTACACAAATTAAGTTGTGAACTAGTTTGTTAAGTGGGATACAAACAAGCCATGTGGCTTTTAGGAATGCAGGACACAGTGCTGTAGTTCTTACAACAAAGAATATGATCTGTATGCGGAGTTTTGGGAGTGTTTCAGCAAAACCAGTGGCTCAGAAGGGGGCTTAGGAAGCCAGATAAGCAGGACGCCAGTCCAATTTATAATTAATGTGGATGCATGTGACAGTTATATATTTTGAGGGGTTATTAGGCAGGATGGAAAAGTGATATAAAATGCAGGGAGAGCATTACTGAATATTGTATCAAATTCTGGCATCCACACTTTTATCATGGATTAAAAAAAATTAGAGAGAGAGCTCAGAGAAGAGCTGCAAGAATGAGAAAAGGTCTGAAAAACCTGCTGTGTGATGATAGGCTTAAGGACTTCAATCTATTTAGCTCATCAGAGAGCAAGTTGAGAGGTGACTTGATCATGGTCTCTAAGTACTTCCAGGGAGGAGATTTCTGATAGCAAAGGGTCCTTTAATCCAGCAGACAAAGACAAGACTCAGTGGCTGACAGGTGGAGCTGAAGTAAGAAAAATTCAAATTGGAATTAAGACACAAATGTTTCACAGGAAAGGTAATTAACTTCTGAAACTGCTCACCTAGGGATGTGCTGAATCCATCTTTAAATGATAATTGTAGAGATTTGCTCTCATCTAAACACAAGTTATAGGCTCAACAGCATTCATCCACGTGGAAGTGGAGGGAAATACCCTCCACCGTGTCTACATGCATTGCCCTGCTTGCTCAGACCCGGTCAGCTGCCTGACCTCATGGCAAGGACGTGCCTTGAGCTCGGGGCATGTGTTCTTCCCTCCTGGGGGGCCACTGCACCAGTGGGTGTGAGGATGGGGGCTTCCTTCCCTGGGGACATTCGGGGGGTGCTTGTGGGTTTCCTTTCGGATTTATGCATCCATCATACAGAGTTTTTCCAGTGCCTCCAGTCTGGAAACTGGAGTTGCCAGACTACGTGCATCTGTGAGCATTTTATACCCCTTGTTTTTGTCGCAATGTTCTTTACTTCAGTCCTCCAGCTCACCTTGGTTTCAGATAATGTTGGTTTTGGCATCAGGGTTGTTTGACCTCTCCTCTGACTCGATCACTGAACTCATCATGATGCTGTCTCCTGCTGCCAAAGGTGCATCTTCAAACTGAAATTGGCTTAGATGCTCATCATTAGAAGAAAACTCTTAAGAAAAAAACTAATCTCAGAGGATGTCCAATTGCATTGGCAATAAAATCACAAAAAGTCTTTGGTCCTAGTAGGTGTTAGGGCCCTGACTGCACCAACAGACCTTAATGGTGCTGAGCAGCCTCATCCAGGCCCTCACCCACACCTTGTCCATGGCTCAGAGTGCTACTTAAGAGCAGCCCTGGGCCTTCTTTCTGCCTCTGAGCTATGTTGCAGGTGTGCCTCTCTGTAGCTCTTCTGGCCCTACCTCCTGGATGGACCTTGGACCTTTCTGGTCCTCAGTCCTAGCTGGCTCCATCTCCTTCTGTATGTGAACGGACCCTGGACCCAGTTCATTGCTGAGGATATCTGGGGCTGCTTTTGAACCCTGGCTCTACCTGCTGTGTTCAGATGCTGTGGGACTATGCCTGTTGGTGATGTCTACCTGTGCTGGGGTTGCCCTCGCCTCCTGGCTCCCCTTCCCTTAGGGAGCAGCTGGCCCCTGCTGATCCTGGATGGTAGGAACCTCCTTAGTAAGCAAGATCGAGGCAGGAAAATTTGTTTTTCAAGAGTAGGTTGCATAGTCTTGCAGGTATACCTGCACAGCAGTGCTACTCCTATTGCAGCTGTAAATTAATCCCCTAAGATTGTCGGTGGTCAACGCACGTCATGAGGTGTTGAACACTGGGTGCAGTGCTTCCTACTAGACTGCAAAGCCCCGTTTAATGGCTGGTTATCACTGAAAAACACACCCAAAGAGAAAAATCTTCTTCAGCAGGGGACTCCAGGAATCTTGCTGGCTGTAAATCTGAGAACGCCTGTGCTCATGACACCACTGTCAATGGTATGATTGGTGAACACAGCAGCAGAAATGAGAAAAGCTTTTGGGACACCTAGAAGAGATCTTAGTGCAAGCAGAATGCCCACATCATTCATCCCTAGGGACCTTCCACTGACCTATGTCACGAATTGGAAACACTCAGATTGTGGGGGTGATATCTATGTTGTATTTTGGCCTTGAAAGCTGGTTGCATCAGCAACCTGCCAAGGGTTTCAGAGGGTTTCAGAGCTACGTTCCTCCACTCTCACTGGGCAATGCTTGCATTAAGCTTTTTGGTCATGCCTTAAACCCATCTAAGCTCCACAAGCAGTGCTGGAGGGCATCACGAGGGGCTGCTCCGTTATTGAGCAGCTTGGCAGCTCCTTAATTTCTCTCCTGCCACAGGTCCAAGGGAGAGCAGGGCTGCTCCACTTGCTCCTGTGTCGGCTGCCCTGGGAGGGCAGGAGCATGACCCAGCACCAAACAGATGCTTGTCCCTATGCTTCGAACCAGAACATTTCAAAGCAGAGACAAAAGACAAGGAAACAGGAGCAAATTCTGTGCCCTGGATTTTGTCCTTTATGTTTCTCTGAACTTGCTGGTGGAGCAGACCCTGGGGACCATGGCCTGCCAGGCCAGCAGGAAGGCAGCGTGTGGGACCACTCATGTGGGAGTCTGTTATGGTTGAAGATAGATATTGCTGGTGCATGACAGCTTTTCAGGCAGACATATTTTCTTGTGTTTTAGTGGAAAAAAAATGGAATATTTTGAGTGAAACAAGGAAAAGTCTGCTTTGAGACAAATTCTTTTTTTGTTGAATGAAATGAAAGCTCCCCAGCTGAATTGTTCGCCCACCCACCAGCCCCACAGGCTCTGCTCAGAGCAAATCCTCAGCTGCCTCTGGTAGGATGGGGGTTTCAGACAGCTCTTACTCCAGTGAGTTACTCCCCAAGGCAAAAAGAACAACAAATTTCCTCCAGAGCAAGGGTTGCCCAACTGGTTTAGCCAAGAGAATATATTACTGTAGTGTTGTCTGGAGGGATCACACTCTTGCACGGAATAATCTACTGAACCTGCAGTAGAGATTTAGTGTAATAAATGTAAGCCTGACTGTATGCTGAATAACTACTGGGTAGGTAGAGGGTTGTGCTGGGAGGTGCAACCAAGAAATTTGTAAAAATTATGTCTTTCAGGGTGGTTGCTGCTGC
The DNA here is from genome assembly GCF_028858705.1 of Grus americana. Taxonomy (NCBI): domain Eukaryota; kingdom Metazoa; phylum Chordata; class Aves; order Gruiformes; family Gruidae; genus Grus; species Grus americana. The sequence continues at coordinate 19,838,129 of NC_072865.1, forward strand.
TTCTAGGACAACACAATAAGTTTGTACTTAGGGGAAGGGTAGATGCATTGATCCAGGAGGCTGAGCGTAGCCCATGGCATCATTAAAGTCATATACACACTAGTAAGGATCTGAGTGTTAGGAGCCAGTGAAAAGGAAAAAAAAAACCAAACCCAAACAAATCCACCAGCAGATCAGAGTCATTCTGACACTATAAATGAAAAGCCAAATGAAGTCTAGAAATTCATTCATCCACATCACTCATGTTAAGGCTTAAAATGGTCATACTAGCCAATGAAAATCATCAAAGAAGTGACAGCTAGGTTCTCTAGAGGAGAAGGAGTTAGAGTGGTAGATACGGGATATGCTTTAGCAAGAGAAAATTGATGAGCTAGCCTCTAAGTTAGCGATTTCTATGACTTCATCTGTACATTAAAAATGCAAGTGAATGCCATTTGGTGTTAGCTCTGCTCCTAAGATATTAGATGGAGTCAATTCACAGTTCTTCAGTGGATAATACTTTTTGTTTTTAGCAAAGGGTGTTGAAACAGAATGGAAAATTAAAGCAATTTTTCTGACAGCAGTGCATAAATGTTGACCATGAAACGGAAAAGCAAAAAAAACAAAACAAAAAGCAAGTACATATCTAACCAAGTGCGTCTGTATTAGGCAGCAGTGATTTCATTACTGCTTTCATTTGAATAAAGGCAGAAGATGATGTGCCCTTTCTGTAATGGAAATGCTCTTCAAGTCCAAACCATCCATGGTCATTACAATCTGAAGAGGATTGCTTAGGAAATAGCTATATGGAGTCAGATGCACGCCTGGGGCACAGCGCTGCTCATTCCACGGCTGGATGCATTTTACCTAATGTGTGGGGCTGGATGTGGATGGGTCCTGCTTTCCCATAAATACCCATGTCTATGGCGTGTCCTAGACCTTTGCCTGCTTGCCCAACAGTTCAGTGGTGTGGTCTGAGCAGGGTGTCCCCAGTCCTACTTGCCAGACTTTCTGGAAGTGTTTTTAAGCACTTAAAAAGCTCAAAAGAAACTAAAACTCTGACTAGAGGAAAGGCTGCACTTGGGATAACAGGTAGCAGCGTTTCTGTGGTCACCTCTCTTGTCCCAGCTCTCTGCACACCTAACGCAGGAGCACCTGAGGTGTTGCTGCTGAAACTCATGTTTGTTTCTTATAGGGCTCTGTAAGTTTTTCCTTCCCCTTTGTGCAGAGGTCAAGGGGACCCTTCCCCACCTCTCTCCTCACCCTTTCTCCAGCTCTCTGGCTGCACAGGAGATGATGCAAAAGAGAACTGGTCTACTCTGGCCCACGGCACAATGAAGTCTCCTGTACTGTCCTGGTGTGTGCTGCCACTGTCCCAGCAGGACACCCCACATCAGTACCATCCCACCTGCTCTCTGGCTGCCTGGCATGTACTTTTTCCCCAAAGGACCCAGAAGCATGCACACACCTCTGCAAGGGGACAGGACCCTCCAGACCTCTCTCATGTGGCTTTACACCCTTTTGCAGCAGCTCAACTTAGCAATGGGCACGTCTTGCTCCTGGAGACGTCCCCACCTCGGTGACCAGCCATGTCCCAAGTGTCTCCTGGAGCACCACTGGTGGGATCCTGACTTCCACCCGCCCCAGCTGTGCTCCTGTCCTGAACTAAGCAGAGTGTGGACGGGCAGTGAGAGCTAATGGGAGAGGTTAGGAGGGTCCGGGGAAAAAAAGAGATGCAAGGGTGGCCAAGGTTAAGCATGCCGTCTGTCATGGTGCCACTAGATGTCCTTATGAGAAAGGGCTTGGTGCTGCCCCCGGCCAGGTAACCACAGAGACAAAGCTGGGATTGGAGCTGGGGACACCTCTGCCTCTCTTACCTCTACCCCACAGTTCGGCTCTTCCACAGCCGAATTAGCCGTGGGCAGCGATTCCCGGCTCCAGGGGAGCCGTGGGGAGGACAGAGAGAGGCATCCTGGCAGCTGCCCGGGGGTGCTGCAGCACGGGGGTGCTCACAGCCTGTGCTGAGTCAGTCCTCGCCCCTCCTTACAAACTCCAAGCGTTAGGAAAAGAAAAGGCTGTGCTGTATGGCTCTGAGAGGAGCTGAGTGGGAGGACGAGCCGGTGTGCAGCCCTGTGCATGGAGGGCTCTCACATGCCTCAGATCCTCTTTGCAGAGCTCCTCGAAGCTTGCCCACAGCGGCCGAAGCACGGGAATCACTGGTCAGCGGTCCTCACTGAGCCCGAGTCGCGTGCGCCTCGGTGCATAGGAGTTGCATTGCATCTTTGTTAAGCCTTCGCTGTAATGGCCTTTGTTGTCCCGGCGCAGGGAGCCAGCCCTTCCTGTGATGCCAGCCCTGTCCCTCTGCTCTGCTGCCCGTGTCGCTGGTCATGCTGGCAGTGCAGGAGACCTGTGCCGAGCAGGCCAGCACCGTGCTCCCCCTCCTGCCAGCTTCCTCGGTGCTGGCAATGTTGGGAGAAGGACTGAGAAGCAGAAGGTGAAACTCTGCAGCGAGGAGATTAGAGCTCTTGTGTTGTTTTTCTTTCTTTCTTTTTTTTTTTTTTCCTTCAAAGGAATGACTTCGTATTTTTGGAAATAATAGCTGCTCCAAAAATCCTGGTACAAACTCTTCCAGACTCCAGCCTTGCTTATCATGAGCTGTGCTAGGGGCCCTGTTGGGAATGCAGAATTTTAACTCTTCGCTGCCTGCTTGCCTTTCACAGTTTTAGTAACCGACCCTCTCACCCCAGCATAGTCTAGTGGCTCAAATTAATGCCAGGTAATGCTTGGAGTTGAGGGCAAATCTCAGCAGGAAAGGTGAGTCAGATGGCTTGGGAAACTGGACTCAGCCTGGTGCAAAGGTGCTGGAGACTAAAAGCTGGTGGTGTTGCATGCTGAGCAGCCGTGTTTCAGAGTGCTCAAGCAAGGTGTGACTGACACACAGTCTGCAGCCTGGCAACCAGCAGGCACATCTTTGATGAAGGAAGTTGCCCAAAATAGGAAGAATGGAAATAAATCATTTCTGTGGCTTGGGTTATGGGCTAACCTTCTCATCCGTGCACAGATCTCAACAGGTTTTTGACATGTCTTGATAGTCAGGAGGGGGGGGAGGTTTGGATGAGATGCTAAATTCATGCTGGTGGAGCAGTAATGATGTAAAGGAGGGGAGTTAGCAGCTCGCTAATTACATTTGCAGATAAATCCTAACTGGGAGAAGATGCAAACTCCAGTGTGAAGTGAAACACAAAGGAACCGGGAGAGTCTGGAGCTGTGGGTAGGAAGTGACAATACAAACCAGCCCTGATGAATGCAATTCCTGTATTGTGAGGAAAATAACCCCAAAGCCAAATTCAATGGGAGTGAAACACCTGGAGAGCAACAGCCTTGGGCAGAAAACAGTGCACCAGGTAGGAGTTTGTAGTTGCTGCTATCTGAATTGCAGACCCAGAGGAGTTGCAGGGTAGGGGCAGGAAGAGGCCCCTATGGCTTGCCTGAATCCCAAGAAGGATGCGGTTCAGATAACGTGTGCAGTGCTGGGTCCCAGAGACCTTGAGAAATTGAATGGGAAGCAACAGACCCAGCAGAGACACAAGGACAGCACTTGTGCAGGGACTGCCCAGTCCTGGGCATGCTGGGGGGTGGGAGCTGCGGAGGAAAAGGAAGAGCTGGAGGGAGTAAGTAGGGCAGGACAGCACGGGTGACAGCGCAGGAGGCTGGAGGAGGAGAGAGAAGAGGAAATGCCTCACAGCAGACATTGTGCTTTGCTATTTTTAGGTAATCCTTGCAGGCGCAGCGTGCTGTGCAGTGGTCACCCGAAGAAGTGGGGTGGGTTTGGGGAGCAGCCCTCGGAGCCCGCTCCTGCCATGACTCTGCCAAAGGACAGGGAGCGTGGGAGCCCAGCAGAGCAGGGACCCCCAGCAAGCAGATCCCATGCCCGCTCAGCCTCAGGCCTCCCTGCTCCTTGTGGCTGGGGGACACAGCCCGGATACGAGAGACACAGCTTACAGCAAAAGAAGGGGCACCAGCTTGATGGCACAGGGGACAGCCTGGTTTTGTTAACTCATGCTCTGTCAAAGCCATAACCTCCAGCCCATCACCCTGGCATGGGCTCTGCTAGTTTGGAGACAGGCCACCGCCTTCCCTGCTGCCAGGACATGAAGGCAGGTGGCTGGCCCACTCCTCAGCTATTCTCTAGGCTCATGTGTTTTTCATGTGTTAGACCCACCCTGTGAAAATCCAGTATTGTCTTCTGCTTGTGCCATGAGTGGAGCACTCTTTGGAAGTGCCTCTGGGCTGGTCCACCCAAACTTGTCCTCCTGGGGCACTGTCCCCACTGCTCTGATGTGTTGACTTCACACCCTGACCTTCCAAAGGGACCAGAGAGAGACTCTCTGTGTGTATCACGGTTCCTGGTGAAGAAGCTGGTGAGCACCGGGATGCTCGGCAGCTCTGACCTTGCTGGTGTGTAGCGTGAGATCAGCCATCTCCATTTCCCACTGCGGCCCCATCACACCAGGGGTGGACGGATCCTCAGCCCGGGTGTGACAGGGCAACGCATATGTATAGAGCTGGGGCATCGGGTCTCGTGCAGCGCTGGAGGAGCAGATTTCCTATTTATACGGGGTAAATGGCTAAGAAAGAGAGGTGTGCTGTCTGTCAGCTCATTATAGCAGAAGCACAAGCCTGTGTTTCAGGAGCCCTCAGCTCTCTCTCCTGCTCCTGTAATTGTGAAATCCGTTTGCCAGCAGTCCTCCTGGGATGGAGCTGCAGGGATAGCAAGGGCTTAACATGCAGTAATGTGCTTGCTGAAACTGGTCCCCTCCCGAGGCTGCACCATGTACTTTAGCCTGCCGTTACCTGAATCCTTGGTTGGCTGGAGTTAACAGCAGTCGTAGTTCAAGTCATGCTGCAGAAATAAATGGGATCCCATGGGGGTTCTTATGACAGAGGTCATGAGCTGCCCCAAGCAGACTAGGACAATGGGTGGAAAAGTCTCCCATGCCTCTGTGGTGAAGAGTCCCTCAAGCCTGCCCCGGGCAGCCTGGGCACTGTGTAATGCAGGAGCTGCGGTGCAGGCTCTGAACGCAGCAGAGAAATGCTGTACCAGTCCTGCCAAAACCAGACAAATTGGCTGGAGAGAAAGGGGTGGGCAGGTATGTTTAGTGAGAGGTTACAAGATTGCTAGCCCATGTAAGCCAATGCATTTAGAAATAGATTAGCAGCAATAAGGACACAGCAAGAAGAAAGTGGCAGCATGGACCAGAGAGATGGGTGGCCCTGGAGAGACACTGCCCTGTAGGTCTCCTGTTTTCTGTCCAGCGGTTACTGGGGGAGCCCTGAGGTAGCATGTTCAGACGTCCACCAGTGCAAGGAATGCTGCTAGCTCCAAACATCTGCACAGTGGGGCACAAGTGATGAGGGTGGGTCCCTTTCTACCCCCGGAGCCTGCTCGCTATGCAGGATTTGCAACCAGCTCCAGACCCTTGGTGAGCTCCAGTTGTGCACAGGGGTCCCTGGGACCTGCCAGCCAAGTCCAAGTGGGGTTTCCCTCTCTACCTTATTTGCCCCTGTGCCGGGTCTCTCTACTTAGCATGTGAAGAGCTGTGTGTTTGAGGACAGATCTCGCCTGGCTTGGAGAATGAAACAGCTGGGGTTTGTCCCCAGGGCCTTTGCACTGTGCTGGGTGCAAGGGCCACGTGCATCTGCACGAGCCTTGGGAGACCCCACGTATGAGAGACTCGTGCCTCAACCAGGACCCCTTCTTTCACCAAGCAGCTCCTCATGTCAGTGAAAATAAGGAGTACCATTTCATCTCCTTTTCCCTCTTTTTTTAAACTGCTGGGGATTCAGTGACATACTATGCAACTGCTGTGCTGTGTTGGAGGAGGTCTCAGTTTTCTTCAGAGCTTATGTCAGGAGCTCTAGCACCCACATGAAGCTTTCCGAGGATTTTGTCATTTGCAGCCATGGTAGCTTGAAACGAGTGCTGGAATTATAAGCTCCCTGTGCTGCTGGTGAACCCCAATGCAATCTCAAAGCTAGCTGAGCTCTGGTGAACAGCCCAACTCCTGCAGCCAAAATAATTCAGGCTCTGCAACTCAAAGCACAGAGCAATTCACAGGCTAACCCACTTGTAGGGCAAAGGATGAAGTGCTACATCCTGAATATGAGCAGTAAAATTACCATTGCCACCTCTGTCAATGCCACTGAATCCCTCTGAAATGAATTCTTGAGAAGAAATGAGCCTGTTATACAAAGAGATTTGCCGAACGCCGTGGATTTGCCTTTCCTAGCTATGTGCAGGGGCAACACAAGCTGACCTTGCTCCAAGGTCAAATAATATCAGCGTGGGTTCAGCAGCAAGTGCTTCCCAGCGTGCTTGCTCTTTCTGCTTACAAAACATGGGCCAAGTACATTCCTGGGGAAAATGGCATGAGGTTACAGCAGGTCCGCTCTGTTTTCTGCAGGGCAAAAGCTAATCAGTCCCATCGTGCCTCCAGAAGGCATGGGTGTTAATGCATGCCGGTAGGAAGATGCTGCCCTCTGAAAAGGCAGCTGGGATCAGGACCGAGGTGGATGCCTGAGTGGGGAAGAACTGTTTGGTCAGCCTGGAAGCTGGGTGGGAGCAGACAGCCACCCTTCGCACCCACAGCACAAGACCAAGAGGGTCTTCCATGGGGTCGCCTCTCTGGCAAAGTCTGTTTCCATCCATCCATCCTGGAAAGCAGTTGGTTTCCATGCGCTGCCCTCACAGAGGGGAGCAGGAGGGGGTTTGCTCCTTGTATCCCACCCTCCCCGAGTGGTCTGGCTTTTGGGGAGGCTCAGAGCAGCCTGTTGGGAGGTAGGCAGCTCAGGAGTGCTTGCAATGGGCTTTTGGATGGCTCAGCTGTGAGGGGACATCCCTAAACTCCTTGGGCAGACTTGCTCCATATCTGAAAGAGGTACCAAGCCAACCCCATCATGGGGTGATAATATCTGTATTGAGGTAGTCAGCAGAAAAGCTACATTTCCATCTTCTGGAGGGTTTATTCCCTTGAGAAGAGAACACAAGATAGAAGACATTTCATGCCTGTTTCCTAGCTACTCTTCTGGTGGTGTCAGTGTCCCCACATGGCTTGTTTCCCAGTTATGTTTTCTGTGTTTTAGGGAAGCTGGTCAGGCACGACCAGCCTTGGGGTCCCATAGCTTTGTGCGTTGGGATGTCCCAGGAGAACCTGGCAGAAGGTAACCTGTCACGCGCCCCTTGCATTGCACGGCTCTCAGTGTGTGCTGTGCTCAAGGGAGGTGGTGGTCCCCTCTGTGGTGGGGACAGATGGGTGGGCGGGATGGCCAGGGAGACCCCCAAAGCCTGCAGCCCCTGGGGATGGCAAGGAGGAGCAGGGCACAGGCAGCTCCACCTAGGTTTGGTGTAGGAACCCAGTGCCCCCGTGTTGGCTGTGAGCAGAGCAGGACAGGAGGACCCACCTCTGAGGACACAGTGGCCATGGGGAGAGCTGAGCAGAAAACCTTTTGGTTTCCCTCCTGCCAGACTCTGAGACTTCGGGGGCTCTCTGTTTACAAAGTGAAGCCTTCCCCTTGATATTCAAATAAAACCCAGCTTTTGAGTTTAGAAATCCCTCAGAAGGGGCAAGGAGGGGTGTATGGAAGATGTCTAGGGAGACCCACTGCAAAGCAGCTCTCTGAGCTGTCGTGGTCTCTCAGTGCCTGTGCCGGGAGCTGAGAGGCAGGGAGCTCAGCAAAATCTTCAGATCTTGCTGATTCTGGGGAAGGAAGCGCACAGTAACAATTTGGTCGGGTTTCCCACTGCTGGGAGTGCTCTTAGATGTTATGATTTCTTAATATACTCCCTACGCATGAACACACCAGGTGTTGGAATTTCATAAATTTGCATCTTCGCAATAGCTGCTTGATTCCCCAACAGGATCAAAGCTGATCTTTCCTGGAGAGGCAGCCTGTCTATTCAAAGCGTTTTCAGGTGACAACTTAAAATGGGCTCTGTGACAGCGCTATGGATCCGCAGTGGCCATCACCCAGAAATCTGTGCTGCTGTTTGCACTGCTTTTGACTGTTCTTCAGAATTTTGTGCTCCGGGGCTTTTCCCTCCACTGGCTACCTACCTGCATGCCCCCAGTGCCAAGTGACCTGGAGAGGGGCATGTGCACACCAGTGCTTGAGAGGGAAACCTTTTAGCTGGCTCTTTATTCACAGAACTTTTCACCCCACGCAGACTCTCAAAATCTATTAGAAAAGACATTTTTCTCAGGTGCATAAAAATATCTCAATGCCTTAATGAGAACATTAAACTCAGTTTCACCTGCTTTGACTGGTGCCATGAGGTCTCGTAGTAGAACAAACATCTTTTGTCCAATTACTGGAGAAAAAAACCCCAGCTCTTTCCCTGAGTTGTTCTGTATTACCTTGTTCTTGAAATTCCCTTCATTGTTCATCATGTCAAGCAGGGACACCTTATTGTTGACGGAGCAGCTCCCAGCTCTTAGGCTATGTAGCTGGGACAATCCTTTATGTCACTGGTTGTATATCATCCTTCTCATGGATACTTAAGAGCAGGCACAGAAATTACTATTTCCGTGTACGATTTATGCAGTTCTGGTGTCCAAGGGCAAGATCTGATCTATCTACCATAGCTTCCAGCTGCTTCCTCCATACCTTCTACCTACTTCCTCCATACCTTCTACCTATCTTTGTGACTTCTTTCAACACCGACTTCAAGACACTCAGCAGGTTGTCAAAGTCGGTGAGCACAAAACAGCACCAAACACACTGCTGTATGGACGAAGGGCTTCACCAGGGTAAGTGAAACAGAAGAGTGTGTATGTGGACTTCTGCTCTGGTCTTTATTTCAGATGGCTGTTGGTCATCTGTGGCTGGGACTGCTCTGTCAACATCTCTCTCCCTTCAGCTGGTCACAGTGGGACGTGCTCCCTTCCCACATACCTGTAGCTTCCTCTGCCTTTGGTATGACCATAGGAATCACCCTCTGGGGTGATGGTCCTCTCCCACTGCCTTCCAGTTCACCCTGCAACTCTCTGCCCCTTCAGTACAGCCTGCTGAGTCCGTGTGCCAGGGTATCCTGAGAGCAGGCGTCAGGGGGTAACCTGCCAATTAACGTCTCTTAGTTGAAGATTACATAACAAACATTTCTCCTCAGGCTAGCTGGAAGTTATGGTTGTGATCTGAAGTTCAGGGAAACCCAAATGCAAACATGAGGAGGAGTGTGTCTCGACATGCTTCTGTGCTGCCAAGCCAGGGGACATGATATTTAGGTAAATCTTCATTTTCCCAGACAGGCTCAGTTTGAGAAAAAGCAGAGTGGCGAAGGTGCTAGAAAATTGGGGAATAATTCATAACCCAGTTATATTTGCTCTGAAGACCTCTGTTTCTCAACTTTTCTTAGGGTGGTGATTCTAGGTGGAGGAATAGGTGGTCTTGGTTGGGTCTGCACCCGTGCTGGTTTTTCCTCGGATGAAGTAGCTCGCTGGGAACATGGGAGTCCCAATATACCTGGGAAAGTCACCTTCCAGAGATGTTGGAAACAGCATCTACCAGATGTGAAGGTGCTAAAGACAAAAACCATCTGGGTGAGCGGAAATCTGTAGAGACAGAGGCAGTTTGCGGAGTCCAAAAATGGCAGTGTCGAGGGCTTTGCTGAGCTGGCTTCCTGACTGGGAGTCAGCTGCTGTTTCCAGAGGACTTTTAAATGCCAGTTTGCTTTGGCAAGAATATCTGCAGAGCTGTTACTGACAGCCACTTGTCCAATCTCCCCAGGGCCTTCATCCTGCCCAGGGTCAGCGCAGCTCTCTCTCTCCAAGCTCTGATGTTCAAGCCCATCTTGCAAAGCTGGCGGTCTGTGGGAGCTGTGCGTGGGCTGCCACCACAGGTTATGCATGGGAGAGGTGTGAGAAACCGGCTGAGGAGCAAAAAGCCCTTTGCTGGGGAGGGGGTCGAGCACCCTGGGACCAAAACTGCTTGGCAGAGAAGAGGGATCCTGCCTGTGACTCTCCCCGCTGCCAGGGTGGGTGCAGTGGGGGTCTGCTGGCCGCTAATCGCCTCTCCCACGGACTGTCTCCAGAGGAGTTCGTGAGGGATTGATAGCGCTGGGTGCCTTTCCAAGACCAAAGCCCCATCACTCAGAAGACGTTAGACATTGTCTGGCGTGACACTCTGCTCTCTGGCACTGACTGGGGCAGCCTGCTGACTGCAAATCTGCTGGGTCCACGGGCAAATTATCCGCACATCAGCACATTTAAGAGAAATTAATTTCCCTGCAGGAGCAAGGAAGAAAGTCTCTTCCAAATCAGAGTCCGGCTCACGGTGGCTGTTACGAAACACAGCGACAGTATCTGCCCTGTGCCACAGAGAGAGGGAGCAGCATCTCAGCTGGATCTGCAAACAAGCCAGCAGGCAGGAAAGTCACAAGAAGCATCGAAAAGGGAGACCCTGGCAAACAGCTTTTAAAGTTAGTTACAGAGGACTGGAAGCCCTGAGGATGTTTGAGCTTTCCCTCTGCAATCAGTGCGGGGACACAGAAGCACTGCAGAGGAGCAGCAATGGGGAGAATGGGGTCACAGGTGCATGGATGAGGAGGGAAGTATTTTTAATAAATCTGATATAATCTAATTAGTGGCATCTGACTGAAGAACAAATGCCTCGCTGCTAAGGAAGAAGAAAAAATTAACCCCAAAGTCCTGCTAGCCTTTCTGCTGGCCTAAAATAATATGTAGGGTTTAGGGCAGAGGAAACACTAACAGAAAGGGAAGAAAGGTACATGAACGTAAATATGAAATGGAATAAAATGTAACATGGCTTTACCAGAATAAGATCAAGTGAGATAAACCTGCTGTCCCTTTTTGGGAAGATAACTGATTTATTTATTTATTTATTTATTTATCTCTAAAATGGAAGGAAAATGCAATAGATTTCATCTACCTGAATTTCAGCACAGCACTTGACATGGCACTGTATGAAAGCTTTCTTGTGCCTCTGGAGAAGATGAGCTCAGTCAGGTGAAAAAGAAGCTGGGAAGGTGTGCTGGGTAGTTACCAGTCCCAGCTCCCCCGCTCCACAGTTTGACTGTGAGTGCAGATTTGGGGCAGCAAAAAGAAACCAAAAGTTAGAGGCAAAGACCTATTGCTGCTGTGGGCAGCTCTGGAAAGATACCCATGGATGGCACGGGTGCTGTGCCTTGTCCCTTGGTGTGGCAGAGCCCCAGCTGATGGGATGGGGGATGCAGACAGGGGAAAGACACTTTCCATCAGCCGTGCTCCTGCTCTCTCCCACCTCAGGTTAGGAGCAGGAGTGTCCCTCTGGGGCCAGAGCCCCTGCAGAGGTTTTTCCTGCTCCTCCTGCCTCCCCAAGAGTGGGTGCTGATGGGGTGGAGGAGGTGCACAGCAGCAGGCAGCAAACCAGCTCCCGCCACATCCTTTTTCTTCAAGGAAGCCTGTAGAGACCAGCCAAGAAATGCCATGAAAGCCACTTTCAAGGGGCAAAGAAACTGCCTGGAGAGGAGAGCGGCACCTGCTCCCACCTCCCTGCAGCGAGGCAGGGAACATCACGCACGAGCCCTGTCCCTGCCCGCGAGCTGTTCCCCCCGGTGCCATCCCCAGGCTGCCTCAGCCCCGGGCACTTTTTGCTCATACTTGCGTCTGAATGCACATTTCTCCAGCTCACTGAGTCAGCTGGGGCTGGACGAGAGCTGGGAAGTGTTTTATGTGTGCAGAAATGGAAAGGAAATGAATGCTGCTTCTCCTCTCAAGTCTGAGATAGGGGAATGATTTTGCTGAGGATTTGTAATAGTTTTTTGGGTGGTTTTTTTTTTTTTTTTTTAAATCTGCCTGAATAGGCTTTCTGTGGAAAGAAAAGGGAAAGACTCAGAAAGCAGAAAATATGGCTGTGTCCTAATAGGGTAATTTGTTAGTAGGGACAGAAAAATTAAAAAAAAGGGAAAAGGAAAAGAAAAAAACAAGGTTGTCTGGCAGCCAGGAACTTCTCTTGCCATTGTGGGGCCACATAGCTATCGGGGCAGGAATTTATCCCACACTAGTACCCCTTGTATCTCTGAAGAGCAAGTCCTGAGGCAGTGTTGAAGAAACCTGGGAACTGATCCCCCTGCAGATATCCTCCTGAACGAGAGCCTGTCTCTGATATGTACTCTGTAAACATTTATGCAAGCCCACCTGCTCCAAACCTGCCCGGACGAGCCCTGGGCTTTTGCCAGGATGCTGATGGCGCTGTGGGTCCTGGGAGCCAGATTTGCTTCCCGTTGTCACACTCGGTGCCCTGCAATACAGCTGATTTTCTCACAGTCTGAGTGATCTTTAGATCCAGCTGAGTTCAGGGTCAGAAAAAACAGGGTGCCACCCCCCCTAACTGCAAACCTCTCTAGTTTTGATGATGACTGAGGACTTCTTTCCTCTGGATGGATACGCATAAAACACATGGCTATGAGTCCCTGCTGGACCCTCTACTGACACTGGGGAAGCCTTTTGCTGATTTCACAAATGCTGGCGTGGAGAATTTGGGAATCGTCTGCAACATTTCTATGACCAGTGCGTGTGCTTCTGCTTCCTTGGCTTATTTCTTTTTACCCAGGGCTGGGAGCCATGAGCGTTTGCAGGCAGCAGCCTGACTCCTGGAGCAAGCGCTACCCCAAAGGCTGCCCTGCCGACATGCTGAGACCCAGCCCCAGGGGGTTTTCTTCCAGGAATGACACCTGCCTGGAGCAGGGATCAGAGGAGTCACGGGGTGAAGCTGCTGAAAGAGAAGGTGTGGAGCAGGGAGGACAGCAGGCACTGTGCTGCCTGCGCTGGGGACAAAACTCAGGCTGTTGCCTCCCCGTCACTGGCAGGACTCTGCAAAGTTTGGTGTGATTGGTGTCCTCAAAATGGGCATTTCTGATGGTTGTCACCTGTGTCCTGTTTTGATTTTCTGTTTGCTGAGTTGGGAACAGGTTGCAGGTTACAACTCAAAGGATGCTTGCATGAGCTTCACTGAGCTGCAACCACAGGAAGATGTCCTGCTGTCCTCCTCCCCCATGTGATGCTTTGGACACTGCTCTGGCCGTGCAGTAAGGTGCTGTCACCACTGACCTGGTGAAAAGACAAACCTTGTTTTGCCTTTTAGCCATGCAAACATCTGCCTGGCTCTCCTGAGCAAGCCGAAAGGCACAAGGGAGGAATGGGGCTGGGAGGAGCACGAGATTTCCCCTTTCTGGAGCAGCAAGCTGTGAGGCTGGTTCAGCCACTGGTGGTGGGGGGGGGTGTGTGACTTTCAGCTTTTGTGTCACGGGTCTGGTAAGATGCTGTAACGAACAAACCACAGAGGCAATTAATTGCTAATGACCAGCCTTGACTGCCCAAGAGTGGGGTTGTGGGCAGGAAGCTGAGGAAAAGGCTCTGCAGGTTGCCGGTCTCGCTGGAATCCCCTCACTTCCCCCGAGGTATTTCTACAGAAGCCCAGCGAGGGCTTGGGGCCCCGGCACTGAGCAAACCGCCCCTGATGGCACGGAACTGTCTGGGAACATGCTCAGCCCTCTTCTGCATCACTGCTGTGTCAGGTCACTGTCAGGTCAGCATAGGTGTTTTGGGAAAGGAGCATCAACCAGCAGGAACTGCAAGAGGCAGTGTGGTCCGGTAGCATGAGAAAGACATTGCACTGTTTCCCGTCCCGCATCCTTGTTATATAAACTCACCAGGTCTGTTTGGTGAGGTGCTGTTACTCATCTCCTGGATAGTAGCAGGGTTTCCAGGGATGCTGACTCACTCCTGGAGCAGCCGGATCACGGCAAACCCCCGGATGCTCCAGTGATGTCTGTCGTCCCAGGAGCTCCCCGCCACCCACAGATGCCGTTCATCTTCCCCAGAGGCAGCCTCAGCAGTTTCATTTCCCTTATAAATACCAGAATTGGCTTTCACTTGTGGCATTTGCCCTGGGCTTTCTGCCTTTCCTCTCATGACATCCTCAGTAAACTCTGGCTGGTTTTGAAGAACTTTCTGCTGAGCTGGAATTTCCTGACCTTCATCCACCTTTCCAGAAAGGTATGTCCCTAAACAAAGCTGATGCAAGTCACACTTATCATAGAAACCCTGGGGTTCAGCTTCAGAGAGAAGGAGCTTTGGGGCTCACCCTTACTCTTACTCTGCAAAAATGTCTCTGGAAGAGGTAATGCACACCCACATGTCATCTTTTCTCCTGGAGGCAGGATGGCTGGCGCTGTGGGCTTTGGCCAGTCTGCTCTGAACATGGTGAGAGCTGTTGTCCTGGCATCACTTGGACCATCAGCAGATGGTGGGTGAGGAGACATGTCTGTGTGCAGGTGGAGGAAATCTCTCTGGACAGAGAAGTGGTACCCACAGCCAGGAGACATGCTGAGCGGGAGCAGAAACAGAGCTCAGCCAGGCAGGGCGCTGCCCAGATGTGGTGTCCTCCCACACAATGACCCTTTTTCCTGCAGGTAGGACCCAGCCAGAGGGCAGGTTTGATCTGTTTGTTCTCAGAGCATTTGCTGTGCCCCTCTGGACATGAAGAAGCCCCTGCAAGGTGGGTGGCTGTTTCCACTGGGGCTGTCCCACCTCTGCAGGGTGGTCCAGCGTGGCAGGGGGATGCCTGGGGAGCCCCCAAAGCCTGCAGGTCCCAGGGATTGCAGGGAGGGCTGGGGTGGGAACTCAAAACCTGGGAAATCCCCGGTGTTGGCTGTGAGCAGCCCAGGACAGGAGGGCATGGTGGGTGAAGACAGAAAGCCTTTTTGTTTCCCTGCTGCCAGACCCTGCAACTTTTGGGGCTCTCTGCTTAAAAACTGAAGCCTCCCCCTTGATATGCAACTGAAACTCAGCTTGTGAGTTTAGAAGTCCCTCAAGTATGGCAGATTTCTGCAAATGCCGTGGGGCCGGCTGGGCAGCAGAGCAGCTGGTGGGGTGACCCATCCAGGGCGTTTCGGAGCAAATCGCAGCATGTGTGCTGGGAGGGCTGCTCTGCTGACAGACACAGCAGCTCCTCTGAGGTTTCATGGAGCTGCGAGGTCATACCTCTCGCTGTCCAGCAAGGAAATGCAGGTTTGCATCGCTCTCTGTGCTTGGAAGACTTCACAGCCCTGGGGAAGACCTGCTTTTTAAAGAGGGGCCACTGGGGGTTTTTTGCTGGTCACTCAGGTCCAGGGCAGGGTTGTTTTTTCTGAGGAAGCTCTCCTGTCCCACAGCTCTTAAAAAATGAATTGTCCCTTCTGAGCAGTCCTGGGAGAACGTGCATGGGAAAGCTCATCGCGTGGGTGCTTCCTTTTGCCCCGTGTGATGCTAGGAGGAAGCCTGTGGGCTGTGGGAGGTTTTTTTAGGGAGAAAATCTTTGCCTGGCTCTGGTGGCCAGGATGGAGATGTGGACGCAGGGACGCTGCCAAGGATGGAGGTGCTTTGCAGTCAGGAGCTGCCATCTCCTTTCTCCCACGTCAAAAGCAAAAATGACCAGTTCCCCCCACCTCATTCCTAATGCAGGAAAAGCCTCTCCGATATTAATAAGAATCTAATTATACATTTATTGTTCCATGAATTAATTACATCACAAGTAGAGTTACCTTTTACACAGCCATTAAACTTCAGGAAGGCCTCTTTATAACACTCCATGGATAATTTAATTAGCATACTAATGTCTTATTAGCTATAAACCCAAAGCTGGTTTAGAATCACTTAAATTAAAACTCAAAAGTATCCAGCCACCCTGTAACCCCTCTGCCTGAATGGTGGGCAGAGGACGGGAGAGTGGTGGGCTTTGCCCTGCCACAGGCAGAGCCTCCCCGGCATCTTCCCCGGCTGGTGCTGGCAGGATGTAGCGCTGCCTGCCCCTGCCTGCACAGCATCCACAGGGCTGAGAATGCAGGCAAGGAGCCCCTCAGCTCGCCTCCTAATTCTCATTTTATTTCCTGTTAGCTATCATCGGTATTTGCATTAATTGGACTAGTCTGGAAGAGCCGTGATAATCCATTAGGGACGGACAATTTCAAATGCAGGGATTAAAGCCGCAGAGGGGAAGCTAGGAGCTGGGACAGGAGCATCTGTGACACGTGAGGGGGTTCCATCCCCAGCCCGGGGCTCCCTGGGGTGCGGGGTTTGTGCCGCCTTCTCCATAGGCTTTCAGCAAAGGAAACCCCAGAGCTGATGACGGGGCTGATTCCCGAAACGTCCACCCAAGGCGACCAGGAGCAGAGGACATCTGTCCCACCGCCATCCCAGTGTGGCACGTCCCCTTGGCCCCTGGTGTCCCCTCTGTCCCCCGCCTCCCAGCAGCATCGGGACTCTCCCTTAAAGCACTGCAACGGAGATTTGTGCATGGAGCTGGGATTATGTTGCTGTGTTTTACATGATCCCAAACATCCCTCTCACTCTGGGGTCAGGACTGGCACTTCTGTACGTTCTTATATATCGCAGTTTACGTGTTAAACCCTTTTTAAAATGACCCCTTCTGCCATTCAATTCATGAGCGTAACTCTTTTTTTCCAGATCTTCTTAGCTAATAAATAGCTTAATTTGGAGGTTTGAAAATTGACTCAGAGGCAGAGTTTAACTAAATCGAAGAGCAAGACTACTGCTTGAATGTAATAATCTGAAAATAATTGATTAATTTGCATGATCCTTCGTAATTGCTTCAATTTACACCCAAGAGGCCACTGTCATCAATAGATGAATAAGACGTAATTTTTAAACTCCCAATAACGCATGGAATAGAATTTAGAAAATTCACTCATTCTGAAGCATCGGGCAGGCTCCTGCACATGAACAGCTCGGCGACACTTCCAGCACATTGCGGGGAGAGCGCTCATTGTTAGAGAAATCGTGCTGTAATTTAATTCACTTGTTAAGAATGTAATTATGTTCCTCATCCTTGGGAAAGAAGAGGATCAAATCCTATCACAGTGATGCTAACCTTTAGACAGAGAGATTTCAACAAAATGAGGAAGCCGGCCGACAGCGTCAAGAGTCAAAAGTAAAGAGATTAAAATTCTAAAATTTGGCATGGATCCTCTGTAAGGAGCGACATAGCAAAACAGCTACCTTCTGCAAGGTACTTAACCACATGCTCAACTTTAATTGCCATTAATGAGATTTCAGCATATGCTTAGCTACACCAGGACCTGACAATACCGAAGGGGCTCAAACTGCCCGCCTGGGTCTGATCAGCGAGCACGGGAGGAAGACAGGAGCGAAGGCAGGTAAATGGCAGGGTTCAGGAAGGTGTTTGGGCCACACAATGGTCCTTCAAAAAATGGAAATCCAACCTTCATGAGGTCAATAAACAGGGGCAGAAAATACAGCATGAAAGAGGGGAAACAGGAAGCTGGCAAGAAACAGCAAGACTTGGTAGGGATGGAAACAAACAATAGATAATTCAAGTCTGCCAGGAACAGGAAAGCCTGCAAAGGAACAAGACAGGTCGGCTGGCTCCCCAGGAGTTAAAGGGAACAATTAAGGAAGATGAGGACACAGCTGAGAAGTGAAATGATTTCATTTCATAAGTTCTCACCTCAGGGGATGTTGGGAGAAATCTGCTCTTGACTTGCTCTTTTCTGGTAATAAAGGTGAGTTGCTATTAAGGATTAAGGTATCAAATGAAGAGGCGCTGGTGCAAATAGGTAATTTAAAAAATATTAAGTCAGTGGGTCTAGATGGGACATTCAGGGGTTTTGAAGAAACCTAATAATACAGTGGCTGAGCTGCTGGGTGAGCTGCAACAGTATTCATCTCACTGCCAAAGTAAGCGCGGGATCAGAGGGCTGGAGGGCAGCAGCAATTGCTGTGCCTGTATTTTGTAAAGAAACACTGACAAATCCAGAAACTGCTGCCTGGTGAGCCTCGTGTCGGTACCAGAGACACGGGTAAAGCGGTCAGTGCGTGCAGGATGGTGAAGCTCCCGCTGGCTGCGGTCCATCCTCGGGATGCTGAGGGTACATGGGCATGGGGAGATCCATCTCACCTTGGGCCGGCTCTTCGCTAACTCCTTTTACCCTACCTCGGTCCCTTTCCATCTGCAGGACTTGAGGATCATGGAGATCAGGTGGCAGCAGCTTAGGAGATGTCTTGGTCTCGCACCTTCTGCCTGGCACTCCTTTAAGAAATTTCCCCAGAGGAGAAGGGAGACTAGCTAAAGTGGAAATACAGAAAATGTATTGAGGCAGAAAAATTACTCAGATCTCATGCTGTCTGCTCAAACCTTTGTGCACGTATATTATGGAACAGTACATGGTATGATTCAATTCCCCTCAAGTTTTCTTCCTAAAAGATAGCTTGCTGTGCCTTCAAATAACATTTCCTTCCACCCTAAGACAGCATCTAAGAAAGGCGGGATGGGGTCAGGCTAGGTGACACCAGAGGTCCCTTCTAGCCTGAATTACCCCATGACCATAGGAGTCTTCCTCCAAAGGTCTCTGGCTGCAGAGGAAGCCCAGATTGCCAGACACACACACCTAGTGAGAGGATCACATATTCCAGATGATTGCTTTCCCTGGGACCGTTGCCTCCTTCCAGCTTGTGACAATTGACCACGGCAGTGCTGCCACCATCCTAGCCCTGAATCTAGGGGTGCAGATGTTTGAGGAGTTAGAAGAAAGTTTCTCTGGTGATAAGCCATCTCTAAACAAATTATTTTAGAGGTCCTGCACATTTCCCTGAAGCTTTTGATGCCAGAGAGAGTTTTCTGGCTTAGAGGGATCCCTCAGCTGATGCAGCCCAGCAGTGCCTGTGCTCTGGTTTAGACAATGACTTTCATGAGACACAACCCAAGTGGAAACTCTCCACCCGAACATGAAGCCTTGTTATAAAATCACAGCACTGGAAAAAGGGTATTTTATAAATCCTGGGCATCCCTTCCCCCCAGATGTCCTTTGCACTACTGTGCCATTTAATGTTGAGTTTTACAGCCTGAGGGCATTACAGTTATTCTCCAGCAATGTGCTAAGGTATGGAAATGCAAACATGGTGCTTGGGAAACCCGAACGGTGATTTGTGGTGATGATATGTCACAGATGCATGATTGGGGCTGGAGCACTACGGTGACTTTTTAAAATCCGTGTTCAGCTACACTGGTATTTAGAGGCATGATAAATTTGTCTTATGCTTTTCTCCTTGCTAAGGCAGGGAAGGGGTACGGCGCTTGGGAGTCGTAAAGTCTCTTTGCTGCAAGGACTCCTGCCTTAGGTCTGCTGCCTATTCTGTACCTGAGGAGAAAAGCTGGCTTGCTCCTGCACCTGCCTCCTTTTCCTTTAGGTGTTACAGCCATGAGGCCTATAAAAAATTAAAAAACAAGAGGAAAACAAACAGTATTTGTGACTATATACAGGGTCAGCGGTAGCAAAAGCCCGTCTTCAGAAAAAATCATCTGAGATGATTCCAAGATCTTTCAAAGCATTGCAGTGCCTCTAGGTATTTTTGCCATTCCTGTATTTTTCTTGTTAAATGTGTAGTTTGTAATATTTCTATCTTAGTGCTTTACTGAGGACCATAAATACCTGATGAAAAGCACTTTCAGACTACCTGGGATGCTCTGAAAAGCATGTGAGCAGTAATAGTCCACAGGAACATCTGCATCCTGACAGTCTGTGAGTTTATCTGGGTAGAGCTGCATCCATGTAGTGCTTCCAATTTAATTTCCATGTTTTTCCAAAGAAGAAGAAAAATGTCTTATGTTTCCTGGGTGACTGGAGGAAGGTTTTACTGTGCCAGGCATCTCTAATCTCGCCGTGCAAGATTTCCTTAGTGGCAGACAGAGAGCAGCAGTCTGACTAGACACGGAAAAGTAGATAAGGTCTGGAAATGATGCTTTATAGAGGTGTGGGGTTTCATCTCATTCTGCTAAAAATATCAGCTCACCTTCGACAGAAATCATACAATCTGTGGTCATGAAAGCAATTGATGGGCTTGGGGTCTCTGTGAGCTCAGCCCTGCTCCTGCACAGCCACGAAAAAGCAATGTCCCCAAATCCCTCTCCACTTCCACAGAGCCACAAATCTCTGCCCTTCCCTCCTGGAGAAGTCCCAGCCGCTCTGTGTTGATGCTCATGCCTTTCACGGGAGCTAAATTAGCGGGAGGTTGGCTGCTGCTTGGGGGGCAGCTTTGCAAAGGCACCGAGCTGTGAGCTGGAGTGATCAACGGCGCAGAGGGCACCGTCACCGTGACGGGAGCTGGGTGCCAAGGAGCAAGGAGCAGGTGGTGCGAGCAACGATGCAGAGTGAGGTGCTGCAAATCTCCAGCAATCAGCACCCACCCGACACAGGCATAAACTGATTGAGCTCAAGACCTGCCTGTCAATACATGCAAACGATGGAGATAGCAGTGACATCCAGTGTGTGGCTGCTTCAAGAAATTCAAATTGGATTGCCAAACTTTTCACCCTTACAGGAGTCTACCAGCTTACAGCTGCCCCCTCCACAGCAGGAAGCTGCTTCCATTTAGAGCCAAATGAAGAGTGGGGAAAAAAAAAAAGCCATGAATATTAATTTGAATTCAACTGAATTTCAATTAGGCTGTGTTCAGTCTCCACAAATATTTGAGCAGTGCTATTGCAAATATGGTGAAAAAGCAAATCTGTAACTTTAACACACAAATATTCACAAAAGATAAATTCTGAACTGCGTGATCACAATTCACGTCACCCTGACTTGAATTCTGCAGTCATGTGCTATTGTTTCCATGATCTGGTCGGGTGGTGTAGAAGGACCCAGCAAACAAACCAAATATACCCTTTTAATGTAGCCTGTCAGGTGTGGGCGAGAGTATTAAATCAAAACACGAGTTCTGGCATGTGCAAGCCGGGATGCCAAGTCTGGTGAGCCGTGCTCCTGACGTGGTGACCTGTTCCGTCTTTCCTGGGTGTGTAACAGGCTGCCAGCCCAAAGGGGCAAGGTCACAGGAATGGGATGGATCCAACAGCGATGAAACGCATGCACGGGACTGCAAGGGCTGGGGAGGAGCCGGCAACAAGAAACAACCTGCAGGAGCATTAGGTCATTGAGGGTGAGAAACACCCAACTCACTGTATGTCCCGCCACTGAGCGTTTCAGTGTCCTTGATTTTAGGTCACATAGCATCAAGATACAGAGGTCACAGAATCACAGGCTGGTTTGGGTTGGGAGGGACCTCAAAGATCACCTAGTCCCAACCCCCCCGCCATGGGCAGGGACACCCTCCACTAGCCCAGGTTGCCCAAAGCCCCATCCAGCCTGGCCTTGAACACTGCCAGGGAGCCAGGGGCAGCCACAGCTTCTCTGGGCAACCTATGCCAGGGCCTCAGGTCCAGGTGATTTTTCTCTACATTTCTACAATGTACACTGGCTTCACATCCCCATGGCAAATAGCTTGAGTGAAACCAAAAGTGGGCTAAGCACAGGCAACCAGAGGAAGGTCTACCTGACTTTGTGCGGAGCATAGTTTGATCAGGAGCTAGGGATGGGGAAATACTACCCCCTAAGCAATGTGAGCTTTCCCAAGTGGAGGGTGCCTCACTGACGGGAACCTCACCCTTGTCACAGGTGGTTTGGATGCTTCATGCTGCACAGCTGTTGACAGTTTGGAGGGATTTCAGAAGAAAAAGGGGAAATGAGGGGTGCTTGGACTCTATTGCTATGCATTACAAGAGCCTTGGTGGTGGAGAGGTGGGGACAGGAAAAAGCCACCCAAGGACTGAATATGTGAATACCACAGTGGTAGGGGAACTCTTCAGCAGTATAAAGGGCTTAAGTGGAGAATGACAGTATGAGGGATGATGAGTATGAAGTTGAGGAAGTGCAGATGGAGAGGAACTGACTACCCACCTGCAGCGCTGATTCGTTTGGCACCATGGGCTGTCACAGCCAAACAGGAGGTAGGCAAACAACAGATTATATGGATCTGCTGTAAGAGGGGTTGCATGGCTCTCTCAGATGTTCCACCTAGTCCAGTGCTCTTCCCTGTCACTGATTGCACTCAGTTGGCATACAGAGCTTGGAGCACCTAGGGATTGGGGCAGTAGGATTTACTTGCCAGCTGGGAAAACCCTTTCCTTGGGAATCTGATCATGGCACTCCTTACAGAGTGGCAAGTATGTTTTACCTAACTTTAGAGGTCTACGCTGTACCCTTCTCAACTGTTCAGGCTATTTTTAGGGGAGGCTGGGGAGAAATGGGTACTTCACACATGGCTGGTTCTTTTTGTCCTAAGGTTGATATTTCAAATGCATAGGATGAGTTGCACCCTACGTTTCAATGTCTTTTCACAGCTGTAAAAAGAGACCAGATGAGTAGCTCAAGTGTAAATATCTCTAATGTAAAAATTTCCACTTAGAAATCCCCCTCTGTGTCCTTCACCTACCTCTTTTTCCTGTGAATAACTGCTTTTTCTGTACACTGGCCAAGCCTTTTGGGTGAGTGATATTCAAACAACAGGCAGCTGCCCTACTGCTCCCGTTGAGTCCCATTGTGAAGCTGGTGAACTGATTGATTGTTTGGTTTCTTGAGAACCTGATGTTGTTTCTGCCTTTTCACTGGGTGGCTGAAATGTTTAAGCAGGAGAAAGGAACAATAGCAGCAGAAAATAAAGAGGGGAGAATTGTGAGAAATTAAGTCTATACAACAAATGATTAATAGTGCATTTCCTGAGACATGCTGCAAACAATAACCGTTGGTGCTGGGATCTGTGGAGATTTGGAGACTGGTGATGCTTTTACTGACTCCTTAAATAAAATTAATAATGGGTGTGGGGGATCCCTTTCATGGCACATTGAACGTGGGGCCCTGATGCACAAGTGCAGTCTGGGAGACCTAGTGAAGCATCTCAAGATGCCCGTTAAAAGACCCAGCTAACAGAGGCAGCCTTCACATGGAAACGGGGCGCGTGAAAAAGCGCTGTGTTTTGTGCAAAGGGCTTCACGCTTCCAAGCGCGTAGAGAACAACTGGTTGCCCTGATCGTGCAACTTTACGCCTGTGAATGACACATGTCCTTGCATCCTCCTCCCTCTTCTTCCTCTCCTCTTTCAACAGCGGTTGGAGTGGATTCTGTCATTTCTGTCACAGTCTGACACTGCCCGTGGAATTCATTTCCATTCCCCCAGTAGACTCAAAAATTTTGCAATAAGTCAAAGAAATTAAATTTTAGGCTCGCTATTGAAGGATAATGAATCTGAAATATGTGATCTTTTGTAAAATTATATTCTTTCAAATGCTTAGATTCGTGGAACGCTATCTCATAAGGGAAGTACACAAAAAACTGCAATCAAAATGACCTATACAAAACATAAAGAAGAGTTAATAGGATTGCTCTGAATTCTAAAGGGGGTGGTGCAGAACAGCACAAGTGGGCCTTGCAGTGGGGCATTTATAATCTCCAATTCCATTAACAAATTTTAATATAGTCTTTGAGGGTAGAAAGCGGTCGTTAATAAAACTTTAAATTAAAGCATGCTAGCTGTCAGATTAGATCATTAAAATTGCAGGGTACTGGCGGCTGACTGGCTCTGCAGAAGAGACAGCATTGCTAAACCTACATTGTCGAGACTATGAAATAATTCCAAAGCAAACAGAAAAAAGGAATAAAACAATTTTATATGTGTGAATTATGATTCTATATCATGTTTAATGAAGAGAAAAATGTAATCATATTTCATCAGCTCTCAGTGTAATCAGTGTTTCCGAACACCGGGGACTAGACACGGAGGGAGAAGTATGTGCATGGTGCATCAGCAGCCAGTCGTGCAGATGGACAGTGGGACCAGTGCAGCTTTTAAACTGGTGAAGATCATTGCCCTGGGGCAGGGTAAAGGGTGTAATTTTCTTCTGCAGTCCAAGGATAGGACTGGGTCTGAAATGCTCTAGATGTGCTTACATCTTTCGATGCAAGAATTTCCTTAGCGGAAAGGCAGTGTTGATTTCTAGACACGGTTGCTGCCTGGGGATCTGGGCAGCTGCAGGATGAACACACTTCCCCTGGCAATACTTTCTCAAAAGATTTAGGAATGAACCTGTAAGTGGGTCCTAGAAAACAGAATTGATAGCTGAGCGTGCAATATTACTTGAGGCTGCACGGCAAATTTTTTTGAGGACAGATATATATTTATAGGAAACCTTTTGCTCCTATTTATATTTTGCATCTCCTGCAAGACTAAAGAGAACTGGGCTGGTTCTGCTGTGCCAAAAACTGGAGGGGAAAAAAAACCAAGCCAGGAAAAACGACCAACCAACACCACAACCAAACAGTTTTCCTCCAAAAGATGTGACTGAAGGTAGCAAGGATGCCTGAGAACACAAGGGTTCCTGGCTGACTGGTGTTCCCTGTCATCTCTCTCCTAAAAGCTGTTTCTCTGGATTTGGGGACACTGATAGAGCCCCTTTACCTCTGCTGGTGGTGCTGGAGGTAAGGCCTTGGGGCAGGAGAAGGTAGATCCAGCACTACAGGGAGAACATCTGCCTGTCTGTTTGTTTGTCCTATCACTACCCCACCACTTTCAGCTTCAGATAGGACTGGGGGTAAGAAGCAGAGCTTGGCCGATATAAAGCCCACATTCCACCTAGATATCAGAAAAAACTTTCCAGTTGCTCAGTGTCTTCCTCACCATTTCACAGCTGGAGAAACCACAGGGCAGAGCATGGATGTACTCTGGATGTGGACAGACACAAGGCTTTGAGCTGTACAGCTCAAGCAAACCAGTTCTGTGCCTCCATCACCAGCCTCAAGAAAGAAGAAATTAAATTACTCCCATTAAGTAATTTAGATGTGTCACACTAACTAGCACCACCGCTTGTGGGAGACGCTGTGGTTTTAATCTGTTGGGACAGGCGCAGGGGTGGACAAGCAGCTTGGGATGGGTGACAACCAGTGACATTGTGAGGGACGGAGCTTCAGAATTGCTCCAGGTTCGTGAAAGTCAGGAGCCAAGGAAAAGCATGTTCAGGTTCACGGAGACAGTGAACAGCAAATACATTCCTCGAACTTAGCTCCTAGCTCTTCATATGAATTTCTTGTGAACGCGTTTGCCTTTCTATGAATTATTCATTCTCTTAAATGATTGGGCAGATGACTTATGTGAAAGCTTCTTGGCCTATTGGGAGATCTTTGCTTGTACAAACAGCCATGCTGGATGTGTCCGATTGGTGCACGTGCAGGCTTACATGAGCATTTGTGACACTTTCCCTTCCTTCAAGCTTTTAAGTAAACAAAGTGCGCTCGTATGAAAGCCTAACTGGTGTCAGTGCGAATCTGTGCATGTATGAAAAATGAATACTTCTATTTAGTCCATGCAAAACATTCTTTTGATGTCGAACCTCACTGGTGAGCGTTTTCTTCACACGCAATCTTCTTTCTTCTTGAAATAGACTTTTAGACAGAATGTGAGGTTTGGTTATTTTACTCTGACGGGTTATTTCTAATTGTGTCTCTCTGGGAAAAAAGAAGAAAGGAAGGAATTACACACCACATACAGGAGAGCCAAACATAGGGGAGCTGAGTGCTACCTCAGCATCCTGAAGAGAAATGAGCACTTTGCAATTCAGCGGTGAGCAGGACTGGCAGCGCTTCCTCCTGCCTGGCATCCAGAGATGGGGCAGCAAAGGTGGCCTCTCATTGTGCATCCTTTCGGTGTTCTACAGCACACACAGTCACCTACTCCTCTGAGGTTTTGTCTATTGTCCTAGCGCCTCTAGCACATTTATGTTTGAATAATTCTGGTCTTTATAAAAAATACATTATTTCTTTTCCTCTTCGCCTTACGTGCAGGAGAAAAGTACAGATTTCCATTGCTGTGCTCCTCAGCTGCATTCTCCCACTCTGTATTAGCTTTGAAGTTGAAGCAGATTGCTACAGCACTTCTGCTGAGGCCAGATGGGCTACAGCTCTGCTTTGGGTGATGAATACAGAAGAGCATTTGAGCTGCACTCTCGGAGCCCAGAGACCCCTCATTTTAGGCACAGTGACCTGCAAGTGGGTTCTGCTGTGGCTTAACCTTGGACACCCATCAAAGGGTCCTGGGCCCATCACCACGAGGACAGCAAAGCAACCGCACTGGGACAGACCAAAGCCTGGTGTTCTGCCTGAAACACAAACCACAGCAAAGTGCACAAAAAACGGTGCAGCAGCAAGTGCTTCTGGCATGGCGGCATCCAGCAGTTCGTGGGGCATCGTGAGCTGCTGGTTGCAGCTGGACTGCTGTGCCTATGGCACTGGCAAACCTGTCCACCTTGAACATACCACACGTCTTTGACGTGCACGAATCCTTGTGCAGAAAATGTGTTTCCAAGTCATCGTTTTAAACCTGCTTCCCGATACTTTTGTTTCTTATTTTAATGCCAGAAACAGGGAGTCACCAACTCCAATTTTCTTTCTCCAAAACACTTGGAATAAACTTCCATGGTCCTAACCTTGGCCTGTTCAGTCTCTCAGCATCAGGAACATCACTGGGATCAGCCTTTTCACTGTTTATTTTTTGTTTTTACTGTGTCCTTTATGAGGTACAGGATCAGACATACACTGAGTATTCAAAATACAGATGGACCGTGGATCTCCATGCTGGTTATGGTGACCATTCCTGTACTGGTACCTCTCTCTCCCGTGATGCCTAACATCCTCCTTGCTTTTTGACCCAGACACAGGTCTGCACAGCTTTCCCAAGGCGCCTTCCACAGTGCTCTATGAATTCTCTGATGAGTGGTGGTAGCTAATTCAGAGCTAATTGTTGTCTGTTTAAACTTGTTTGTCATTCTGGATTTTTTTCACCTTCACTGACATTACCTCACATTTATTTACACTGAATTTCATCTTCTGTTTTATTGTCAGTAACTCAGTCTCAGAAGATCCTCCAGAGCTTTTCACTGTCAGTGTTAGATTTCATGATCCTGAATAATTTTGTCGCATAGGCAAACGCTGTCACTTCATTATTCACCACTTTTCCGGATCATTGATGAGTGTTGCACAGTACAGATCCCAGGAGAGGCCTCCACAGGACCCGGTGACTGGTCTTTGGCCAACACAAACACTGGTCAGTTATCCTTCCCTTGCTTACATGTTTTTAAACACTTATAAATCTGTGAGAGGGCTTCCTCTCATACTCCATAACATCATAGTGTCTCCAAGTGCCTTTTGTGAGAGACCTTGAACGTAACTTTTGGAAAATGCAATTTAGCTACGGCAGCCAGCTAATCCTTGCCTGGACCTGCGTTGACACCTTCAAAGAAATCTAATAGATTTATGAGATATGACTTCCCCTGGAGAAGCCATGTTGACTCTTCCCCAATATATCCAGATCTACCTAGGCTCCTGTTAATTCTGTTGTATATTACAGTTTCTTCCGATTTGCCTGTCACAGAAAGCACACTTACTTGTCTCCAGTTCCTTATGCCCTTTTTAAAGAAAAATGATGTCATATTTTTCTGCCTCCCATACCACTTAGTGGCACGTCGGAGGAGAGTGGAGGAAAGCTGGAATACGGAGTGATATTTTACCTTGTAGCCTCATGAGAAATGAGAGCTACCTCAGCAGCCCCTCAATCAGGTACTGCAAGTGAGTCAGTGCAATTTGCCAAACCCCAAGTTAGCACCTGCATAGATACAGATTTACACCTTTACGTTCATCTGAACAGGTCAAGATGCAGCAAGGGCAAGGACAGGATTCTCTCTGATCGGCTTAAAGGGACCAGATGTAAGAGAAGATGTACTCGGGAACAGATGTAAGAGAAGTGCGTTGAGGCGTGCATTGGTATCGCCTGTCTCAAACTCGACCATTTGCCCTGATCAAGACAAGTCTGTCACCGAGATGCCAGGCACGCTATCGTGTGGACAGTCTCACTACTTACCAAAGAGGATTTCTGAAGATCTGTGCCCAAAAAGCTGCAGGAGATCCTTAAAGGTTTCTTTTTTTTACCCAGAATATGCCACTGTGGTTGTTATTATCAGCATCCCAACCTGTCTTCCCCATCTCCCCAACAGCGCAGCATAAGGATGATCACGGTGGTCCAGACCACTGGTCCTTCTATTCTGAAGTCCTGTCTTTAGTAGTTATCATAACTCCAGTAGTCTCCCTTGTGTCAGGAGAACATCCTCTCTCCCTCAACAGCTCTTGTTCAATGTCTTTAGTCCAAGGCATAGTGCTCTTGACTTCTGGCCTAGCTAATGGGAGGGTTGCAGAGATGTTCATTAGCCTTTAGGCTGCTCAGTGTCCCCAGGCATGCTGCAGAAGATAGTTGCTGAAGCACATTGCACCCATCCTGGGCTGGCTTCTAATACACCCTGTGCATAACTTGAAATGTTCATTTGAGTAAGACTTTGAAGGCTTTGGTACATGTTGCTGCTTGCAACCTGTGTCTGTATTTGTTCTGAGGTTCTGGAGAGGACATACCATGCCATGGAAGACCTTGATCCCCCCTTCTTTGAAGTGTGAAGACTGGGACTGTCTGGCCTCAGGACCTGCACTGGTGGAGGCAGCACTGGTGTGATCTTGGCAGAAGGGGGGCACCTCCTAAATGCACCCCCTTCACAGATCCCTGCCACATCTACATCAGGTTTGACAGCTGCAGTGCCAGCTCCCTGGCTCCAGCCATAATGAACTTTTTCATCACTATTTACCCATCATAAACTTACTTTCAGATCATCTTTATAACATTTTTCAGCATTTTCCACCACTTTTGTCTGTATTGGTTGTTATAGTCTTTACATAATCCCTGTCAGCGAAACCAATGCTCTCAGCTGAGCTGACCCATTAGCAGATCAAGGTTAATTACTTGTGGTTTCTTTTCCAAAGCCACCGGTCTCTAAGTAATGTTGAGTTAAAGTGTACGTTGGTAGTGACTGATGGAGCTTGCTTTTGACCCCAGCTCCCTACTCTCACTCCAGGTCTCCTTTCCCTCTGGTGCCTGTTCCAAGCTCCTGCTCTTTTCCTTTTTCTCAAGCTCTAGAGAAACCCAAGTTTTCCTTTCTTCCTTTTTTTTTGTTTTAAGCTTGGATACTTTCCCTAGAGTTACCCCTTCTTTACTGTGGCATCCATAAGGCCCATCTGCAGCTTCCTGTGGTACCCATCCACCACCCAGGCACTGCTGGATAACCAGGCAGGAGGCACATCCCCTTGGCATGCCAAACCACCCTCCTACTCCAGCAAGAGGGTCCTGAAACCCAGCAGGTACTGCTTACTCAGAGAGCCATGGCCACACTGTGCCTGGTAGAAAAGACGGGGAAAAGAAGCAGCTGGTATTTTAGTGTCTTATCCCAGCCTGATTTTCCCTAAACAATGAGGCTGGCACTTTAAGCACTATTTTTTCTTGGCACTGTTTTGCTTTATTATATCTGTATTGAGATTTCTGCCCAGCTGCTGCCCCCACACAGAGCACCTCAGACATGAGAATAAAGATTTGCCAGCAGCAGGCTCTTCCCGTGACCATGCACAGAGTGTTTTGCAGCCGGGATGAGAGGCTGCTGTGAGTTTGCAAGTGACTGTCATTGTTTGTTTTGTAATCCTGGGTCATTGCAAGTAGTTTCTAAATTGATTTGTCCCCGTGCAAGCCTCATTGTCCAATTCAGAAAAGCCCCACTCTCCTCTCCGCCTCTTATGCAAGCGTAACTCTCTACCACGCAGAAGTCGAATGGCATAATCTTTGTCAAGCTTCTTTTTCCTCTGGGTTACACAGCTTGGGTTCTGTTCTGAGACGTGGAGATTGCTCATACATCAAGGGCAAAAGTTGCCTGCCTTTAGCATGCCTGTCTGGGCTGTAGCTGACTTAGATACTCTCCCGTGCTGGTTTGATTTTAACCGCTACATTAATAAGTCAGCAACAGCAGCCCTGTTGGGGAGGAATGCTGATCATCCCCCATATCTGCCCAGAGACACTGACTTCTGGGCTTAACCACCCAGCTGTCCCAGGAGGCTGCGAGATGCCACGCTTTTCCCTTTTCTCAGCAGATGCTGAAGACATTGAGCTGGCAGGACCGACCAGAACCTAACTCCGCTCCGGCTATACATCGGCTTGAGCATCCAGTGCTTCAAGTTATTACAACTCCTGAGGCAGAGTCTGAATGTAAAATAGGTGCCACAGCTCCTTCTTGGAATAAAATAGATAAAAAATCAATGCATTTGAAAGAGAAATAAAAAATAATGTCTGGTAGCACTAATACTCCTCCATGCGAGACTGCAAGTGCTGAGCCTCTCATGGCAACCTTGATTAAGAAAAACATCTTACTTTAGAGGGAGATTGAAGATCTAGAAAATACATCTAAAAAGGTGACC
The DNA here is from genome assembly GCF_028858705.1 of Grus americana. Lineage (NCBI taxonomy): Eukaryota > Metazoa > Chordata > Aves > Gruiformes > Gruidae > Grus > Grus americana. The sequence continues at coordinate 19,868,333 of NC_072865.1, forward strand.
TCTGGGTGATAAGCATAATTACTGATGCTCCCGTGGAGCTTTATGTATGTGACTTAAAGCAGAAAAATAAGGACCTGGCGTGGGATCATAAATTCAAATCTAATCTGAGAAGTAACAAAGCTTCTTGGACACAGGCAGAAGGTGTGAATCTGCGTTAGCTCAGGTGTCACGCTGGCTGCGCTCCTCTGTTGAAAGACCTACTCGGTGAGTTTTTCCCATTGATTTTAGTGGAAACAAGATCAATTGTCTCTTTGGCTTCCTGTGTGGGAATGAGATTATGTTGAATATTAATTTGGCTTGCAATGGGCCCTGACTGTAATTTTCTATCAGCAAAGGAGAATTCATGTATTTCCATAAATTCAGATACTTCCATCTATTCATTCCACATATTCATAGACATTATCTCAATTCCCAGCTCTAGTTCAAACAAAAGTTAGTTCCTTTTACAAATAAATTATTTCTCACTGTTGATGATATTTCTAATTTTTGTAGGCAAATTTATACATTTGAACAAAGGATACAAAAAGTATCTTTGATGTAGCAAAGCCTTTCTGAGAGCCGTACATAAAATAAAAGAGAAAAGATAGTCTGGAAAATTTAAGGAACGGATGGGAATGATTCCAAGTTACCTTGTACTTAATTGAAGTTCTCAGAAATGTTCTTTTCTTGTTTTCTATATTGGAGCTGTTCCTTGAAGTACGTATGAATGCCTCTTCAAACTGGCATTTAATCTTTGACTGCATATATTTATTTTTTTTCACTTGTAGAAATGGAGGGGCTCTTTATGGAACTTCTTATTCTTTAGCATCTCTTCACCTTGTCCCTAATTTTTGGCGAATATTGCTGGGAGATATGATAGCACTGTCTGTATTGTTCAGAACAGGATTTTCCCCAGTTGCTGCTGCTGAAAATCCCCCTTGTGCAGTAGTGATTTCTGTTATAGGGTGACACCCTCAGCCAGTACAAGTCTGCGTTGCTTCACTGCTCTCATATTATCCCACATGAGAATTTCCTTGCACATCTTCACCTCAACAGAACTATTGTCCAGTAAAAAAAGAAATTTGGCTATTTTCCCAGGATTTTTGGATGTTCCACAGCTTGGAGGGGGCAGCACCTGAACAATGAGCACAGGTCTGGGAACCCCAAATATGTTCCCGCAGAGCTGATGCTTTTTGGCATTGCACAGCGAGCTCCAGTGGGCTCCTTCTGCAGCAGCACCAGGCACACATACATCCCTCTACCTCCAGCCCAGATCCTCCTGGGTGAGCGTGGAGATTAACATGCAGCCCTCAGAGGTGAGTTTTGACCTTTTTTTTTTTTTTTTTTTTTTTGTAGAGTTCATAAACTGAAAATCTGGGTGGGTCTGGATGCGTTAAGGTGCCCAAGTGTTACCCAGAGCAGCAGCTTGCTTTCGCTGGGGCTGATGGAGGTGCAGTGCTGGAGACAGAGAGGAGAAGTGGCCTGGCAACGTCATGAGAGTTTTTATTCCCTGAAAGCCATTTGGCCACCTCTGCTCTCTAAACTGATTTAGGAAGAGCAGCACCCAGGTTATGTGCAGCGTGTGTGACCAAAGCTCCCGATGGTGAGCCTTGCTGCAAGATGCTTCTGCTGACCCGGCTATGGACATAGGGCAAGACCCTGCTGGACATGGAGAAAGTCATGCTGGTTGAAATACGCTCTTTAAAACTCATCCCAAAGGCACTCCCCAGAGGTGGCTCTTCCACCCCGTGCCCTCGTTTCCCTCCCAGACCTGCTCCTCCCCAGCAGCATCCGAGTCAGCAGGACCCCGGCTTCGAACCGTGCTGCAATTTATTAATGACAAACATGCTTGCCATTCCAGCATGCAGGCATAGCATCTCTGTCTTCAATTATTGCCTGCATTTGATTTCTTAGATTAAACTGCTTGAATCAGGGATGTGCCTGACCTGTATGGAGCCACTCATTCTGCCCGTAGTATACTAATCATAGTAGTGGAAGTAATAATACTAATGACAATGTTGTCATGGGTGGGATATTAAAATCCACTAGTGCCACAGCTCCCGGAGGAATCTTAAAAGGCACTATAATTAAGTCACAACAGACTACAGACCTGCTGCGAATGAGAGATGCAAGAAGAAAAGACACAGACAGTATGACTTCAGTACGGGCACTCAAGGAGCCAAGGTTTACAAAACTTCTACACAAAATGGAATAGCAGGAGGTGACTTGGAATTTCTTAAGACTTGTAGGAAAAAATAAGGGGCAATAAAGCTGTGTAAGCTAATGATACAGCCACGGGTGTACAGCACAAAAAAAGAGACCTTCGGCAAAAGTATCTCAGAGAAAAGAAAACCATGGCAGTATAGCGGGGGGTGTGTGTGAAATCAATGTCAGCTCAGTCATTGGGGTATTTCATTCCAAGGGAAAGAAAGGGAAGGGAAGAGGGGAAGGGAAGGGAAAAAAAATTGGATGACTAGGAAAAGACGAAGTTCTTTAAAAAAAGCATTCTTCATAAGCAGTATACAAATGAATGTGTGAAAAATTAAATTTGTATAAAGAAGGGGTGTGAGTAGCAGGGAAGAGAATTAGCAGTGATTTATTGCCACACTGGCAATTCCCCGGGGAAAGATACGTGCAATGGAGAAGAATAAAACACTGGAAAAAGTCAAGTGTGGGTATTAAAATGTATATAGAGAAAGAAACATGATTTTGGCAACTCTCATAAGTTAGTATGACCTTAGCCACTAGTAAAATAACAGCACAGATAGAAAAAGCTTATATTTCCACACAGCTAAGAGATAATGGAGCAAGAAGCAATAAACAATATAATTTAAAAAGAAAAAAAATCACTGTGGAGTGACTGCCTTGGAAAATATCAATTAAAATAAATGATTTGATCAAAATACGCCTAATACTTCTACACAGGAATAATGTTATTTACAGGCAGTCCTCCTGAGTTCAGTATAACTTTCTGCAGCTGGGAAGATGTTTGCATCTATAAATGTTTGTGGGATCAAAGTACTTGTGGGTAATGGGAATGCAGCTCCTGGGATGCAAAACGTGAGTCCAGAGCCCCAGCACCAGTTTGTGGGGCCATGGTGGGCTGCGCCAGTCGGGGGAGAGAAGAGCTCACCTATTTAGATTCCCTGAGAGATGCTCAAAAGAGAAGAAAAAATTATAGCCATCTGTGTGTGTCTAAATAGTGTAAACAGGGGAAGGGGAGGGGATTGTTTTGTATGGCACCAGGAGATGGAATTTGGAGTACCGTGATGGGAAACATTAAAAAACCTGCATACCAGCGGGGAAAGGTAAATTTGAGAGAGTATCAAAAGCTTCCCCCAGCATCTGGGGTAGGCTGCGTAGGGCCACGCTGGCGCTGCAGCCTGGAGACACTGAAAACTCGGTGAAACAAATCATTAGAAAACATTGAGCGGGATTCATTAGAAAATATGGAGTGGGCTATGGTCTTATTCTTGCAAAGAGAACGGCTGTGAGAACCTAATTAGTTATTTCAATCAGGCTCCCCAGAGTCAGTCATGTCTGGATTTGCCTTTCTGACTCTGCAACCAGTTTCTTTCCCAATTTTGGGTTGGCTGGGCGAGCTCCGCGAGCGCCCGGCGGCGGGGGGGAGCCCCGGGAGCTGCGGCAGCACCCGGCACACGGAGGGTGCATGGCAGCGTGCGAGGGCAGCAGTGCTATCGAGCCTTAACAGGAAAGACTAATGAGTAAAGAGAGAAAAATGGAGGTGACAGCAGCGGCGTGAAAAGGAGGGCAGGGGAGAGGTTTTTGAAGGAATAAAGGATACCTAGCTGCAGTTTCTCCAGACTAACGCCCTGTGTGCATCCCCCTCTTCCAGCCTCTGCGACCCATGCAGGTGCCTGTGCTCCTAGCTCAGTCGCCCCTGGGCTTGGGCAGCTCACATGCTCTTATTTCCGGTGGTGTGCATGCAGAAAGCACGGAAAATCACAACTTGACTCTGCTCAGGTGTTCACTGAGCTGGCTGTCATGAGTGACACAGGGCCCTGAACTGCTCGGATTTGTGTCAGAAGGCTTGGCACTTGCAGAAAATCAGAGACCAAACCAGTCCAGGAATCTTTCTCCCTGCTCCCTGCAGGGAACACGTCCTGGGGCAATGAGATCCTAGGCCAGAAACTGCTGGACAGTCACAGCTCCAATGATGCCACTGATTTCCCTCTGCAACTGAAGCAATTGTGCGTTTTGTGAGTCTTATTTCAGCCACTTATCTGCCTAGGACACATGCTTGTGTATTGTAAAATCAATTCCAGAAGACACACAGGCACACAATCACGTTTCTATTGTGTGTGATATGGAGCATGTAACACAGGTACGGTTTTATGCCAGGTTTATGCTGCCTGTGGGAAGACAGGTGATATGTGATCTGGCACAAAGCCTGGCGGTACAAAGTCTGCACATCAATACTTCCTGGCTGGTATCAGTTTATACTGACATGATGCTTACCATCATGTGAGCATGACTATTTTGATCCAATAGCCCCGGTGTCTGAGTTACTATTGAAGTGTGGCTGTAAGGAACCAAAGCCTGGAAAACGCTTGGTAGGATGGCAGCTCTGCTGATGGTTTTACTCCTCTAGCTTCAGGCTGGGCATCTTGCTGGCCAGGAGTTGAGAAGGTTTCTGGAAGTCAAACGAGTCCTGCTGCTTCTATGGAAAATACAATTGGGGAAAATGCATTGATTTTGTGTGGTAAAATCTTCTGGGCCATCTTTATCCATACGGCAAGGGAGAGGCATGGGCCAGGAGAGAGCCTTTAGCAGGGCAGTAGCATCCCATCCCTGAGCTGGGGGGAGCATCCCACCATACAGATGCCACGTGTCCGACTGCAGCCATCACAGTCTCAGTAGCGTGGCACTGTACCCATCCAAGCAAACACAGAGCCGGGATCGTCTGTCTACAGGGAAAAGCTGGACTCGGACACCAGGGCGGCCTTAGGGAGGTGCTGGCTCACAGATATGAGGTGATCCATCCCCAGTTTTAGTTGCGGCTTTGCAGATTGACTTGGCCATGTGAAACGTTGTTTGCGCAGCCATCAGCGGGGCTGGTGGAGGAAAAGCAGAGGGCAGGACAGCCTGGGGAGACCTCAGCCTGGCTGGAGACCTGGCTGTGCCTGCGCCGGCAGTGGGAGAAGCCATGTGCGCTCCGTGTTTGCTAACGGAGAGGTAGGAAGGCACCTGGCTGGCTTCGCTCGGGCTGCTTGATTACTGTATTGATTGGCTCTGCTGCCATGCCCGTGATGAGGGAGCGAGCAGCAACAGTTCACTACTGTGTACAGCGGGAAGGAGGGTTGCAGGAGGGGTGTGGGGGGGAAGCAGTGGCACGGGGCACTGCCGAAAGACAGCGGTGAGCCAGCCTTGCTCACGGGACCCCTGCAAGCCCCTTTCATGCAAAACCTGTGTCTGTACCAGCACATCCTTTAACTCTCTTCACAGAGCATTATGTCAGGAGCGGTTTGTAATGTGATGAGAATGTGACTGTGAGCAAGGCACAGGCGGTTTTAAGCCCACGGCTGTTTAACACCCGGTAAGGTTTTTTTTCTGAGCTATTTGGGTTGTGCTGAGCTCTCCCCATGAGTTCCCCTCCACGGGTGGTTTGGGAGCCCGCGGCCCCCCGGGTGGTCCTGCCATGGGAGCTTTGCAGCTCTGGGGATGGGGGATTTGCTCCCAGGCACCCTTTTCCTAAAACAACTCAGCACGATAATGCAAAACAGGAAAGCAAAAACAATAACCTCTGTCACAACCAGAGCGTGATCTTTTTGAGTGCCAGGATTTTCCCCAGCTTTCTGCTCTGGATAAAGGAGCCAGGAGCAATGGTGGGGAGCACCAGCCGTGCATCCTTGCCATCGCGCCCCACGTGCATACAGTCACAGAAAGGGGTATGTGGGCTCTGGGGGGGATTTCACGCCGTGTCCTGTTTCTCAGCACAGTCAGGGTAGTTTTGCAGAGATGGGTGCAGATGCTGCTCTTGCTCAGGCCACCAGCCTGGAGCTGGCTGGGGTCTCAGGGAGCAGGCAGCCACACAGGGGAGCGCTAAGGGCTGGAGCCACTCTCCGTAGATGGATTTCTTTTCTTAAATTATGCTTTAATTTCCTCTCCTTCTGGTACCAATGCCTATGTTTTAATGAGCTCGCTCCCCTAGCATATCAAACAAGTCTGATCCCTGGTGCTCCCTGTTTGCAATTCCCAGTGGCTCCTAACCAAGAATTGTGCTGTTTAATTTTGCCAGTCTTCTAGTTTACATTGAAGCATTAAAAAAAAACATAGGCGAAAGGACCATATTTCTCCCGGCCTATTGATAGAGCGTGATAGGTATTAAATTCTATAATTCTTTCACTGGCCTTTAAGCAGCCTTGGTGTTAATATTTAATGATGAAAGATGCTGGTAATCAGCCCTGTATCCCAAGTGTCTGAATGCTTTATGATCTTGCCTTTGGGAGCCTAATTGTGAACCCAGCCTGCCAGAGCTTCCCACCCCAACTTAATAAACTTTGCCATTCCTGCCCAGCACATCATCTGTCTCCAGGCAGGATCCAGCACAGAGACGATCAGGTAGCACGAGGAGGAAGGACGGAGAAGAGCATGATAATAAGGGTGAGCGTGGAAGATGCTGAGACAGAGACGAGTGTTCAGCAGGCTGCGTGCCCTGCCGCTGCAGGGAAAGCACAGCCCAGCTAGGGGCATCAACTGTTGGTTTGGCACTGCTTTGGGGATGGCTCTAACTCCAGATATCTGCAGGCTAAACTGCAGCCCAGCCCAGAAACAGCCAACAACAGCGCATTGACCATGTCCTCCCCACAGCAGCCGGGTACTGTGGGCTGTGAGCCTGGGGTCTGAATACGCCAGCCCCTGGTGGGATGCCTTCCTTCACCCTTCTGCCTGGTGATGGTGTCTCTCCCATGTCCCAGTGAGTCTGAGCTCCTACACCAACACCCCTCAGCCCAGATAAAGTCAGGCACTCAATTCTAGACTCGTAGCTCCATCTCCAGCTGGTTTCCAGAGCATTGTGGGGAGTGCTGGCTGACATGGAGGTCTGCCGCAGCGCAGGTAGTGCGGCTCAGGGTGATGCTTCACTGGGTTTGAATGGCCTCAGGCAAAGTCAGCAGAGCCCTGTTCCGAAGGAGGTACTTGCTACTGCTGCTACTTGCTAATAGTACTTAGCACTTACACGCTGCAGAGACATTTGTGTTCAAAGCCATGTACAAACATGATCTCATTAACTGCTGCCATGGGAGCAAGCACTGTCATTTGAAGCCAGCCGTTGGGAAACTGAGGCAGACACACGACCACGCAGATGAGGCAGCAGAAGCAGACATCCCCCATCTGCCATGGCCATGTCCCACTGCCACTGTGGGTCACACCGCCCCTGCCTGCCTCGTGCAGGGTTGCAGCATCCGGCTCTTCTGATGAAGCCAGCACTGGGCTGGCTGGTCCTTGACCCTACTGGTACCAGTACAGCAGGAGCCCTTCCCACACCACTGAGCACCATTGTAATAGTAGCGACGTATTTCACCTGTAGATATTTTATTCCAATTTAGGAGACGCAGTAAGCTTTCTCCATAAGGCATAAACCTTATTTTGCTTTATATTTGTCTGCCTAGGGTTTATGCTTGTATAATGAGATGAGTAAGTAACCTTGCAAGCTGATTGTGTTATATGGCCACACGTAACCATGGCAGAGGCTGGGAGCAAGTCTTCCCTCCCAGAGCACGACCCTGAGGAAAGCTTGTCAGGGAGGCCAAAGAGAAACGTGGTCCTAGACCAAGGAAACATGGAATGCATTAGTACAGAGGGTTCACATGCAGCAGCTGCAGAGACACGTTGTCCATCAGGAGCCAGGAGGTGCCAGTAGGATGGAGGTAGAGCCTCTCCTCTCCAGCTCACCCCGGTCACTTTATAGATCACATTCATCTTCTTGCAGTGTTGCTTAATCTCACATCCTCCTTGAATGAGCTGCATCAGAGTCCCCACTCCTACAGGCAGTGTTTTGTCACTGGATGAAGAGGTAGGAGTGTCTCCTCTTGCTGGTGCCACAGACTCCAGTAAACACCCTTGCCTTCCCCGGTAGCAGACTGGCACCCCTGAGCTGTTACAGAAAGGCTCTCCAAGGAGCCACAGAGCAGCCAGCAGGACTTGGTTGCTGGAGCTGGGAGCATTGGGATGCCCCAGCAGGAAGAGCGCCCCACAGAGATGCTGTGCAATGACTGCACACCCCTGTGCAAACTGCACCCCCCCAGCAGCCCTGGGTGGCCCAGAGCAGGAGTCAGGCCCACCAGACCCCAGAGATTTATTTGATGATGATAGTAGCTTCTCGTTGCCTGGTGTGGAGAAGTACCAGAACTCCTGGACAAGGCGCAGAGAAGTCATCTTCATGCTGATGGGATGCTCAGAGTTGCTTCAATCACTTGCTCCACTCCTGCCCCCTGTGAGAAGGGCTCAGCTTTCCAGGGTGAGGACTTGGTATCTGGGTCCATCCCAGAGCTTCCTTCATGCAGGTCATAGGAGCCACACACCTCTTCCAGGGTGGGCACCTGCTGTTGGGTGACATTCATTCACTGCAGTGTCCTCAGGTCTCAGCTCCAACAGGTTTTGAGCACCTGTAGGGGCCAGAAGAACTATTTCTAAGTGTTGGAAAACCACCAAATTCCTGCCTAGGCATCCAGGTTTGGATAAAAGCGTGGAAGAAATGTTGTGTCACAGAGCCAGCTCCTGGGACAGCGGGTCCTGCCGCCCCTGCAGCTGGAGATGAGCTGTCTGCCGCTGCGGTTGTGACTGGCGCAGGCAGGCAGCTCCCACCTCGTGCTTCAAAGCAGAATGAGAAATGGGGAAGGTGGTGATGTGCTGGGAGAGCACCAAGCCGGAGGCTGACGGAGGCAGATAAGGCTTCCCGGTGGCAGGCAGCAGGCGCTGATGTGCAGGCAGAGCTGCCTGCCTGCCTCGGAGGTGTCACGGCTGGTGTGGAGAGCAGAAGGCTGGGACGCAGCACAGCCTGTTCTCGCTCCCGGCCAGCGCTTGGCACAATCTGGCCTTGCAGAGCCAAAGCTCTCCCCATCCCAGCCCTGGTGCCTCTCATCTGGGGCCACCTGAAGGCTCACCCTTGGCCGTTGGGTGTCTCGGGCGGGGGGGGTCCACTCTGCAGCAGGGTCCCGCACTGCTGTTACCCAGCCACCACCTCCTGCAGCCACGTAGCTCTCACCCAGCCCTTGGCACCTACAACCATTGCACAGCCAGAACATGCCCTTCTCCTTTCTTCCGTCCATCAGCACTTGTCCCCAGGCCTCCCACCGCTGTCCCCAGCACCCTGTCACTCAGCATCAGCCACCACATGCATCCTTCTCTGAAACAAGGACTTTCCCCAGTGCTGCTTTGACCAGGAACCTTAACAAGCACCTTGTAAAAAAAAAAAAAAAAAAGAAACCAAACATGGAAGGGATCAAATGTTGCTGAGTATCTTTGACTTCTCCCTGCTCTTTCTGACTCGAAATATCAAAGGCAAAATAAGATTTTCGGCATATCAGAGAGCAGTGCAGGAAGGCACACTGTAAACAAACTAATGAGTTTAGTGCCAGTGAGAATAGCCCGCGCTATTACATCTCTCTTCCCAAAATGAGAGAATCCTTCTGATACAATTTACTGACATCATTAGCAGGGCTTCCTGCACTGCTGCAGAGTCTTCCCCCTCCACTGCTTCAGATTTTAAGCTTGCGGGCTTAAAATGTTATTGTTTTAATCTTTACATAGCAAGAACATTTTAGAATTGGGAACTAGGTTTGTCTGGGGGGTTGCCTTGAAATGCTCATATTCATCTAAAGGGATGTAGACTCTGAAGTATAACAATGACAAATTAACTTTCACTGCTAGCGGCCATTTCGTGAAAATCATCAGCTTCTGGGGTTGTCTTTTTTTTTTCTTTTATTTTTCTTGTTGCAAACTGCTTCCCGTACTTCCTTAGGGGAGCTGAGCTGCTCCAGCCATTTTGGGCAATGCCGAAATGATCCAGCAACCTTTAGCTGAGAGTTTTGGAGCAGCAACAAGTTTGATCTAACACAAAATCAAAAATGTAGACATTAGAATTTTGTCTCTGGAAATACAAAATTCCTGCATCAAATTCAGTGGGTGCTTGCATTTTTTAATGGGGCTGAGTTCTTCATTGTGCAAGCTGACTGTGCTGCAGAGCGCCCAGTTTGGAGTATCGGTGGCAGGACTGGAGAATCAAGTGGTGTCAGGATGCTTTGGAGTCCATCGTTAAGTCTATTTTCTATGGCAGTGCAGGATCTCAATGTGCTTAACAGAATATGTAATGAATGTAATCCAGTTTGCACTTCAATACACTCCTGGCCTGCATAGTGCCACCACTATAAAGACTGCTGAAAAAGCTGCCCCTGAAACTGTTGTAGAATCACAAAATTATTTAGTTCGAAAGAGACATCAAGAGGTCTCCAGTCCAACCTTCTGCTCAAAGCAGGGCCATCTTCAAAACTAAGTCAGGTTGCTCAGGCTCATTGCCCTGTTGGATTTTGAACATCTGTGAGGATGAAGAACCCTCCACTTCTTTGGGCCGTTGGCCCAGTGCTTGACCTGTCTCACAGGGAAGAACCTTTTCCTCATGTTCAGCTGGGATTTCCCTTGCAACTTGTGCCTGTTGCCTCTTGAACTTTGGTGTGCACCTCCAAAAGAGTCTTCCTCCATCTTCTCCATAACCCCCTGGAGATTTCAGTGATGCTGCAAGACTGCATCTTGTTTCTGCTACTGCCTACTACCTCCTAAGTTGCAGCAAGATTTGTTGAGGTTGCTGCGGAATAGCAGAATCATTAAAGAAGAACTTTCCAGATAAATAATCTTCCTTTACCATGCTGGAGGAATCCCAAAATTTAACACCAAACAGATGGGAGGATTGCCCACTCCAGAAACCACACAGGTTTCCTGGTTACCTTAATGGAGAGATATTGTCTCTGCAGATTTAATTCTCCACCGCTGGGATTTCCAACTGCAGCCACACCTCTGGACCTGCCCCTGAAGGAACCAGCCTCACTGCTGGCTGCAGACGGAGACTTTGGATGTCTGACACTGCGTGGGGCTGGCATTCCTCACAGTCCTCTGTCTCCTACCAGCACAACACGTACACTCACTGCACACTCACCTTCCCCAGATTTGCATTTATATTTAACTTAGGAACAGCTAACTCAGATTGAGCTGTTTCTTTTCCAGACAAACTTGTCAGACCTTATTTGTATGCCTCTCTTGTCCTTCTTTAGAGCCTCTACCTTTAGCTTTCCTGAATTGTAATTAAAAACCTACATCTGTCCTACAGACCCTGGAAGCAGTTTCCAGGCCCAAGGCAAACCACAGCCACATTTCAGATTCCTGCTAGTGCAGGACTTGTGCACACACACACCCCCCTGTCTGTCCAAACACTGGGTTCCATTCAATCAACTAGCTCAATTCTTTGTCCATGCAGAAGCTGTGGGATGTTCTGGCAGATGAAAGCATTGATGATGAGTGAACCATAAGTCCAAAGGTACTTTCTAGATGGTAGGGAACACACCATCCCTCGGGGACTGGAGACCACCTTCAGTGGTTTCCATGGCGAATCATCAGATCAGTGCTAGGTCTTCCTGAAGAGGGTCAACAGGCCAGTATTTATCAATGACCTGGAAGAGAGTGTACAGTCTTTAGAGATAAGCATTAAAGAGGATATAAAACCCAGCAGGAAGACAAATGTCGCCAAGGCAGCATCAATCACTTGGTAGCCTGATTTTGTCTCAGAATGATCTCCAATTAAATGGAGATCCATGCATCTAGGAACAAAAATATATACACAAGTTGGGACTAATGTACAGAGCATGGATTAGAAAAGCTTGGTGGGATCAGGTGGAAGCCTTCTGAACTTGAAGTCCCTAAAGAGGAGAATGTCAAAGAGCAGCACACACTCACTTCACATTCATATTGGACTGTGCATTGCTTTAATAAGAGTACCAGTGTGCTCAATGTCCAGTTCCAGGGTCACACATAATGAAAACATGGAAAGAATCAAAGAAAGAGGTACAAAAGTTAGTGAAACTGAAAAAAAACACCAAACACCTTGTTTTATAATGAAAGGTTTAATGAAAAGCACTTTGAATAGTTACAAGTCTGGAAGTACCCAGCAGAAGAGAGTATATGTGAGACCAGAGAGCTCTTTAATCTGGCGATCAAAGATGTAACAAGATCTGTTGGCTGGAAGCTGAAATTAGACAAATTCGACCTGAAAAGAAGACACGTTCCAACAGTGAAGGGAATTAGCCATTAAGCAATGTATGGAGGAGATGGTTGATTCTTCCTCACTTGGAGGTTTTTTTGCTTGAAATTGGATGTCTTTCTAAAAGAGCTGCCCTAACTCAGCCAGAAATTATAGGTTTGACACAGGAATCACTTGGTAAAACTATCTGGCCTTGGTGATGAAGGAGGACAGAGTAGCCTTTCTGGCCTCAGCATCAATAATCCATGACATCCTGTCACGGAGACATTTGCTCATCTTGATCTACATGACTTTAAAAGCCACATGAACATGTCTAGTTGCACTTCACTTACCTTGAGTTATTTACAGATTACTCCTCTGCATGCAATAGCTCTGCATCAAGTTCTTCTTCAATTCCACGCATGTGTGTGTGATCCGGACAGATCTCCTGCTTCTCCCTGTTCATCTCTTCTCCAGGATTTCACCTTCCTGCTCGCCTCTCTGGCACAAAATCACCCACCTCAAAGCAGAGTTAATCCAGTTCCCCAGCCAGATCCCCCTTCTTCAAGGAGACTTAGCACAATGAGAGGCAGCCATCCTAAGTCACTGCTCTGCTGAGCACGGCTGCATTCATCGCACACTCCCAGAAGGACCGCTGAGCACCCAGATCTTTGGGAAGGAGCAGCAGGACACAGATTAGTGTGCCGGCCCTGCAACAGGGTGCTTGTGATCGGTGCTATGCATCCTGCTTTGGCTGATTTGGGGTGCAGAGTCAGTGCTGGTAGGGGGCTGGAGTAGACAAACCCACCCCTGCATCACGCTCAGTAGCTGCACAGAGGTGACTCAGTCCTGCATTCCTGTCCTTGGCATGGTCCAGAAGAGTGGGCACAAGCTCCGTTTACCTTCCTGTTTTCAATATTGGTTATATTTTGATTTGCATAATCCAGTACAGTAAACAATACAGTCAGATGAGACTAAATGACAGGTAAAAAGAGGAAAACACAAACATATTTACCTAGTCTAATGAGCAGCACGCCGATCAGACACGAGCTGCCACCTGGACTCCTGAAGGGCACAACCTGGTGCTTGGTGTGAAAGCTGGGAGGTGAAAAGTAGGGGGACAGAATCGATGTGGTGTGGGAGAAAAGCAAAATCTGTTTCTCAGGGATGAAGGATGCCGTATCTTCCCGGCTCAAAAGGGTCATCTGTCCTAGTAATTCCTCCTGGGCTGCTCACGCGTCCGGTCTCTGCAGGATGAGGAATACCCAAGTGCTGTGCCGTTGCAGGAGGGTTACGTCACTGCTCCTTGGTACTGCCCGGTGGCATTCGCTTCTCCCGCAGAATCTGAGCATGGCTGGTGTGAGCTGCAGGGAGGGCGTGGATGTGGGATGGGGTGGTCAGAGAGGCTTGAACCTGCAAAGTAACCTGGTCGGGTACTTCATCAGCACCCCCACATCTCTGCCCTCTTTTCCTGCTCCCCCGGCTCAAGAAGGTGCTACAAGCACATCCCGGCAACAGTGCTGGGAACAGAAATTGTCTCTGAAATGAAGACTGAAACAACAAGTTTGCAAGCAGAGAGCATGTTTGAAGGAAGAGATCAGCAAATTGGCACACGTTGCTCCGTTGTTGAAATCCCACGTTACATTTTTTAAAGAGATTTTGAGAGTAAATTTATTTTAATTAAACGGCTTTAAACAAAACAAACCACAATGTTTCATTTCAGATTTACTGTAACATTTCATTCCACCCCAAATCCATTTTTCGATGCTTTGTGTCAGAAAGAGACCTGGAAAAAAAGACTGGCTTTAGCCAATCAGGTGCATTTTCTTTTGTCTTGGCTTAGTAAGGAAACTTAGAGGGGAAAAAGAAAAAAAAAAAAAAAAGATGACAAAGCTCTTCCCACAACTGAAGCTCCTGGCGTGTCCCAGGCACCAGCCCCATGCTTTCGGCGGGGACTCGACTGTTTGCACATGCTCCTCGTACCTCCCTTGCACAGGTAATAAGAGCCCTGGCAGAAGGCAACCTGCTGCCCGCTACTGAAGTGCATAATAAGGTGTATGTTTTATAAGGGAGACGGTTTTAATGGGGTTTAGTGGATCTAAGAGTCTCCACTGTGTCATAAATTCCTGAGACAAGCTTTTGGTGTCATATTGCTTCTTGTTATAATGAAGGGGATTTGAATAGGATGTAATGTAGTTGGGAGCTAAGATATGGCAGCAATTTATCACGAGAATCTGCTGCAGCGCTCGGGAAAATGAAAGCTTTTTTAGATATAGATACAGATGGATTGGAAATGGACTTGCTTCTCACACAGGAGGCTCCTTTATCACCAATAATATCAGGACAAATACTGCTTTGCACTTGGCACTGTCTCTAATTGCATTAACATATCAGTTGTGAGTGGTAATGCTCCTAGCCAGAAACTCATCACCAGTAGAGCCTCTGGCATACGAAGAAGGGTGCCAGCTGCTTGTAGGTGTGAATATTGTCATAAATGGGATTTCATAAGCAGAAGTAAAAGATCCACTCGTATCTCCTTCTACAGTAAATGAAGCAGCTCCTTGCTTTGTAGCTCCTTGCTTTCCTTCCCTAGCAGGGAGCGTGTACCCAAAAGCAGACAGAGGAGGTCAGGCAAGCCTTCAGGGAAATAAAGGAAATGTTTACCCCTTGGGGACAACGTCTCGTATGAGTTCTCAGAGAATAAGCATTTTGCTTTTGAATTGACCTGCTGTCCTCCTGCAGTGGGACAATGTGTGTCTAATCTTGGCACAATAAAGAATACAGGGCACTGGGGACTAAGTCAGGGAAAGAACCTAAAAAGAGCCTTAAAATAGAGTACGGGGCAAAGTATGGTACCACTGCGCTCTCAGCCATATTACTCTCCCTGCCCAGGATGGCTGGAAGGAATTTGCACAAGGAAATGCTTACAGCAAATGTAGAAAGACCACCTAATGTCCCCACCGCCCCAGACAGCTGATGCCTGGCCTTGCCTCTAGCCAGGTTTCCTGCAGGACACGTTATATGGACTGGCCTTGTGCAGCAATGCCTGTCCTGCAACACCAACCTGTGCCCTCGCACGGACCGTGTGTGGCATAACCAAGAGAATGGAGGGCACAGCTCCAGCCCAGCTGGGCCCACCTGAGGTGTCAAAGCCACACAGAACAATGTCAGAGCCAGCAACTGGGAAAGGATGCTCAGGGACATGGTGCAACCCATCAGCAAGCAGCGCTCCTCTCATAGACCCAGGAGCATCCCTACTGTCCCCACTACTGCAGGGAAAAAGCAGCTTCTACAGCTGGCACAGCCCAAGTGTCACGAACCTGGGGGCACTAATAGACTTTCATTGCCCCACCAGCCCCACCTGGGCTCCCCACCCACATGACCAGCAGCTCCATTTAAATTCAGGCCTGAGCCCCTAGCCCTTGTCTCAGCTGTGTTATGGGTGCTTTTGTTTTCAGCCTAGACTAGTTTTTCTGGCTGAGCCCTTGATATGTCACCTCATCTTCTCTAGGACTGCTGATGGGCTTGTCTTTGTCACCAGCCTAGTCCTATGGAGTTATTGCAGGATGTCCCTGGATGCTGCCCTGCTACTGGTTTCCCCTTCACTCAGGAACAGCCTTTTCTTGCTGATTCTTTACACTGAGAGCAACCTCTAAGGCCAACAAGGAAGCTCCTGCATTGCATGGAGAGCCTGAGCAGAGCACTGGTGAGTGTCCTCCAGCTCCATCAGGAGGAAGAGACAATGAGACAGAGGAGGCAAGCAGAGCTGTGCCTCCAGAGCAGGTCTTTTGCATTTAGCCCCTAGTTTAGTGCGCAGCACATCCTCTAGCATGCAGGACTGATGCATGTAACAAACAAAATACCCCACAGGGATGTTTGTAGCTTATGGGTGCACTGGCTTTTCTGACTGCTGAGTCCCCAGGGAATGCACTGCCCAAGCATAGACATCAGTAACCCCCAGGAGGAGCAGTCCATCACCTGGAATATACCCTTCCTGCCCATGCCTGTGATCTCCACTTGCCTGATAGTTTTAATTTCTTTGAAGGTAAGTCTGCAGCATGATTGCTGGGAATACAGCCCTGGGTGACCATGATGGGTGAGGGGAACTTTGGGGCTTCCTTTATCACCCAGTTTCAGGGCTCTCTGCAGCTTTCTGGCAATATCTATAGATGCTGCTGTAGCTGTCAATTTGAGTTCAAGATAAGGTAGGAAAGACCTTCTTGCTGTATAGAAACAGCCTGTAGATGAGAGCCCAGATCCCCCAGGACAAGCTTGCCCTGTCCCTGAGACTCAAGCTGTGTACGCAGAGGGGGGGACTGAACCCTGGCAGCATGGTGCGGTCAGGAGCAGTCCTGCAGGTGTTTGCTGTGTAGCTGGCCAAGCTCACGGGGACCCTGCCTGTGCTCATCATGGACCCTGCAAGTGAGAGGCCCACACACTGCAGGGACTTTCACGTAGAGGGGAAAATGGTTCTCTGAGGAAAAAAACCTTTCCCTAGCACAAGCCCTTAACCAGTGAGTATCTCTCTTGCACCTGTCCTCATTTCAGGTTAAATAAGATTGACGTTCTCACAGTTTTTGGAGGTATGAGAGAGTTACCGTCAGTATTTGGGCAATGCTCTGGGTGGGAGGGGGAAGGTCTCAGATCTCTGCTGTTGCTGCCTGTGGGTCTTCTTAAGTGTCAGCCACTCAGGGATGTAAATGCTGCATACATCAAGTTTTTCAGAATTTGGCTCACCCTCTTTTGATCTTATATTTGTGTCTTTTTCAGGGCTCTGGATCTGTTTATTCATCCCACTCCATTTCTTTCTTCCTTTCTCCTTATAACTCTAATCATCCCTTTTAGCTTCTAAAGATAGGACAATGTTGTGATAACGAAAAAGTAATTTTGCAGCTTGACCTAAAAATGGGCATGTTTGGATTCAGTCAGTTCTTGGAATGCAGCTTCAGAATTAGGCACAAGTTCCAAAAGTCCAAATCTGGACTTTTCTTGTGCTGTGCAGTGGGCTATGTAACCCTTGCGACGGTGGGTGCCCGTCCCTCCCCTGCCACGAATGCTTGGCACTGGGACTTTGTCTGAGTCCAGGAGCAAATAGGAAGGGTGAGGTGGAGGTCTGATATGCTTATGTTGGCTTTGATGACTTTAAGGAGTGTCATGGCAACAGTGTTAGCTGGATAATTAATATTGCATGCAGGATTATAGTGCAGGCAGAGAAGACAGTGCTTTAAATACATAAAATAGCCCCTCTGTACTAGCCTGCTTTCCCACTTGGGTGGGGACTGCTATATTTCTGGATCAGTAGAGCCATGGGAAAGGTCAGAGGACCTATATCCACTGCTCTAGCTGACCCTATTCCTAGCACAAGGTTTGGCTTGTGGACACAGCCATCAAGCCCGTTGGAAAGGAACAAGGCACTGCTATGTGCAGTGGGTCCTGAGCTCCCAGCCAGCGGGAGGAAGAGTGGGGAGTTGAAGCAAACCAGCTCTCTGAGATGTGTCCTGCAGGTGAGGAGACATGCAGGTGATGGAAGTGAGCCTGACATGGTTTTTTGCCTTGCTTACAATCTGAGGGTAGATCTCTAGGAGTGGGGGGAAATTGTCATCCATGGCAGGATGGGAACATGCTGAAGACTCCCTCCAACAACTGTTCCTTCCCCCAGTGGTCCATGTGGGAGTCCTGCTCCACTCCTGTAGACTAAATCCATGAGCAGGTTCACAACCCCTGCACCTCACAGCAGCAGTTCAGAGCCAGCAAACTCATCCTGGCTTGGCCAGGCACTGGAGAAGCGTGTTAAGGGGGAGGCTGGGAACAAGCACCCCACTTCGTTCTGCTCTGAGTCCTCCTTCCCAGGCTGGACGCAGCAAAAGAGACAAGCCAGCTGAGTACAGCTCTGCATGCAGGTAGCTACCCAGGGTCAGAACCTTGCTGGTCCAGCTCCTCAGTAGCAGAGGGCTGTCTGGGTTGGGTGGGCTGCCTGCCCGTGGTCCCTGGTGGGGGCAGAGCCCAGATGACTTAACCTGCCCTTGGCAGCACATTCATCTCCCAGGCTCATGTTGTTCTCTCCCCAGCGTGGTCCTGTGGCAAGCCATGGTCTGAATGCCCAAGTCCTCCTTTCATTCTCACTGTGCATGTGCACTGTGCTTGCTGTCACAGATAGTGTGGCTGTGGCACTCGGAGCAGACCTGCAGACAGGTGTTGGCCTCTGGTCCCAAGGGAAGCTGCCTGGCCGTCAGACTGGTCCTCCTCCTGTGCTGGCACGTCCAACGGGTGAAACTCCCCTTTGCTGCCCTTGCCTCTCACCTGGACAACCTTGGACACAGGGTTTGGGTGCTTTCTGTGGGCTGGTGTGACACTTGTTGTGCTACAGCCTGTGAAATTCAGTCAGTATGGATAGTGTGAGGAGCACTGGGGCTGCCCTCAACACTGAACTGTCCTCTGGAGCAGGTCTCCTGTTCAGACAGTACATTTTGCGATCTGTTTTCTGATCTAGCACCAAAAGGGTCCTTGTACCTTTTCCCCTACTTCTGACTCCATATTTATGCCATGGCACTTGCATTGGATCTCCCACCTGTGCAGCCATAACTCAGTGAAAATAATCCTGTAGACATAAAAAAGCATCTTCAGTAAGATCTCGCTCAGCCCTGTGATGCCAGGCTGGAATAAATGCACAATGAGCTTGCACTCACTGGTACATCAGCACTGAACGTATCCAAAGGCAGCTGGAAGCTCAGTGCGACTCCCCCACCCTCCACCGGAACAAGGCAGTTCTTCCAGCTGTTAGAAGTGCTGGGGGAGACCAGTGGCATAAAAGAGCCAAAATTAAATCAACTCGGGGCTGCAGTGTCTGTGCAGGCAGCCTCTGCTGCCCCAACAGCCTCCCAGTTTGCCCATATGTTTTAGGGTCCCTGCTCCTGGTGAGCTCATCCTGACCTCTAGAAGCTTCCTCCAGATGAGTGTGCTCAGTTGCTCTGCAGAAAGCAGCAATTTTAATTCTTTTCCAAATGAAGCAGAGAGCAGTAGCAAGGATGGGGAAAAAGTTGGATTTCCTCCCTGGGGCCCAGCCAGAGCCTTTAACCAAAGATATAACACACAATACCCACAGTGAAGTGTGAACAAACAAAATGAACAGCTCTGCTGTTCATTAACGCAGTGTAGGTGTTGGTTTGTATAGGAAAGTCAACCTACTATTGCTGTGGGGAGCTGTTAACTTGAATAGCAGTGGCCTGTTATAAGTGAAGTGGTACTATGCGGGCCTGAAAGGAGGAATGTTAGCTATTGTAATTGCAACTGCAGTAATGAGGAGCTTGGGAGTGGGGCTGATAAGCAGCTAGATAATAGACTAATGAGCAGGATGGCTATAGTCTGTCAAAGGACTAGCTAAGGTATCTGCAGGACCCCTATGGTATTGTACGAGGAGGAAGTGTGGACCAGGAAACAGCCAAATATAGCATTTAAAAGATGTATAGGATGAACTGAGCACTTAATGCTGATAATAATTGGAGCTTGAGGTTGTGCTTAGTGTATGAATAAAGTAATTAACCAATTAAAAATGCACAAGAGACACATGATAGAAAATGATAACCAACAGGAAAATGATTGATGCCCTGTACAGGGAGCTGGAACATTCAATGTATGTTATTAGGAGAGATGCCTGGGCTCTTCAGATACCGGCATGTGTAGACCCACTGGGTGCTCTTTGATCACTGGTCTACAGTGTTGTACTTGCCACCTGCTGTGCTGCCTGTGTGATAAATTGCCTGGAATTAATTCAACCCCCCTGTTTGCAAGAATCAGGCTCTGGAAAATGCGTGGTATCCACATTGGCTGGCTTTGAAATGACCAAGCATGTGGCAGGGCCCTGGGGGGCATCTGCTTTGCAGAGGGAGGCGATGCCTGAAAGGAGAAGCAGCCAGCACCGTGTGGCACATCCAGAAGTCCCCAGATCGGGGGAGGGAGGGAATTAATCTGGTGATACATAGTTGAATTCTCCTTTGTTAGTTTCTTTTCAAGACCCCAGAAAATGTCAGTAACAAAGATGAAGATTTCAAAATAAGGCATCAAAAGTTAGTGAATGCAACAGCGAAGGTGATCTGCATCATTCAAATTTGTGTGCTTTCTGGATGAGCACTGTGACAAAGATCTTGGTGTCCGGTCATAACTTCCTTTCTTCTCTAGACCCAACACACAGAGAACACAGCTGCTGTGGTGCGGAGGTAAATCGGGAATTTACCTACAGACTGTGGGCTGTAGGACCCTTCATTTGCTGCAAAACTGGGAAAGTGTTAGGGAAGAAGGCGAGTCGTCGTGAGAAGGGAAAGATGTAAGTGGATGCTGCCCTGGAGAACCACATATTATTCTTGCCTCTGCTACAGCGCTCCCGTCTGATAGCTAGCAAGTCCTGTACACCAGATATTTCACTGGTGATTTCTAATGTGTTCCTCATTTCCTGGCTAGAGACCGTACTGCTTGAATTGCTTAAGGCTGAGCAGTTGTGCTACAACTGAAGTAAGTGGGAACCTTGCTCTGAACATACAAGCCATCCTTGTAATAACTTTGCTGAAAAAAAGGAAGGAGGTAAAAAAACCTCCACAAAAAACAAAGCAGGGACCAGGTGTCTCAGACTGGGTATCTAAAACTAATGGATCTATTTAATCTTCATAAACCCCTTCACAGTACAGAATCTTGTGCAAATGAATTCTTGAATGTCTGTGAAGCACTCAAATATGAGAATGATGAGTTTCATAGGAAAGCAGATGAGGACATTAATATTTCTGTGTTTGTTGCATGACTAGGACAGTGGGCAGTAAATAAGGTAGTAAGCTGCATACAGAAAAATGAGGAGAAAACGAAATATGAGGCAGGTGCTCACTCAGGAAGCGCCATTCATGCTCAGGCAGCCTCACCTTGAGCTGTTGATTTAGTAACCTCATGTGTTTACATGTGGGTTTTTCTCCGTACTTAGGGTGTTTATTTGCCTTGATGGCCAGCAGCCAGATCCTAGTTGGTCCTATGCTACATCCCTGCCACAGAGCTTGTAGACCAGAGACAAGTCTCCTATCCCTGTGAGGCACTGGTGGGAGCGGAGGCTGGGACTGTGGGGGTAGGGTAGCCAAGCTGGTGGATGTTTGGTCAGTCTGGAGCCACCAGGCTCCCAGGCTCCCACCTGCATTGCAGCAAAGGTGAGTTTTGAGGTGACTCAGAGGAGCACAGAGGGTCTGTAAGTTCCGGAGAAACCTTGGGCCAGAGAAACTCATGAAACCACTTTCCAGTTCTGGGTGAAAGTTGCAGGGCAAATTAAAAACCTGAGCTCCGATTTCAGCTTGCAAATATGGAGCGTTGCAAGTCTTTGGCATCTCACCTGGTCTGCTGCAATCCGGCCAGTGATTCCCCTCCCTAGGCAGGAGGTGCTGCCAGGGCTCCTCCTCTTGAGAAGCATGAGCTCCTGACACAAGGATTGAGCCAACGCGTCTGTCATGTCATCTCCGCTGTGGCTGAAGAGTGGTGGCTGAGGTACCATCCCCGCTTCGCACAAACGCCGTCCCCAGGGGCATAGGATCAAAGTACGTGTGCTGCACCACTTCAGTACACTACAGGGGTCTGGAAGAAGTCCAAAATCTGCTTTCTTCTCTCACATCTCATAGATAATCTTAAATGTCTTGGTATATACAATAAATGTACGTTATACTGCAATAATATATAGGTGTATCCTTTCCACCAGGCCTTTTATAGGTCTAATCAATGGCAAGGTGCAATATCTGTTTCTCCTTGAATGTCAACCTTTTTTTTTTTAACTGCTGGAGCTGAGCAGCAGACCTTGTGTCCCAGGAGGGCAACAGTTAGCATGCAAAGAGAGCAATCTTCCTGCAAAGCTCCACCAACCTGCCTGGAGAGGAAGGAATAGCCAAGCTGCAATTCCCTCCTTCCATGTCTGCATCCACAGGGGAGTTGAAGAAACTATCCATCCATCTTATTTTGTTTCCTTTCTTTTTTCCTCCTTTTTCTTTATTTTGTTCCCTTTTTACTCTGCTGTCTTGCCCTGCCCATTATCTTACTGTATCTCCTTTCATCTTTCTTTTTCTCTTTACCTTCTTTCACCATGGAGATGGCCAAATTATTGACTCAAGGTTGTTTATCTGAATGTTTCAACCCCCCGAGTCTTCTCACAATATGACTTGAAGTATTGAATCATTTTTATGAGTTTATTTCTAATGGTTTATTAATCAGTTTCCCTGTGTGCACAGTGGAGCCTGTAGGGTGACCTCAGACCATGTGGAACAGCAAAGGACTAAGTTAAAGGACACTCTACCTTGGGGTATGACATACCAGCTAAAGAATGGGATTCTTCTTGCCTGCATGATTAAATGCAGTTCAGTACATCTGCCACTACTGAAAACACACTTCCTTACGCTGTCACTGAATGAGTTTGGTCCCTTGAATAAATAAGCCTAAGCTCTGGACTCGAAATCCACAGCTTATGAGCATGCTGCAGATATTAGTCACATTGTTTAATGCAATACTGGAAAGCTCTTGGATGCTACAGTGACAAGCACAGTGTGAGCACTTGTACAAACTAGAACAAAAAAGCTTCTTCCTGCAAAGAGTCATGAGCAGGCTTAATGTAATTCAGTTTCTAGCAGCGAGGAAGTCTGTCCGACCCACTCATTTTCTCTCCCTCTCTATTGAATGAGTTTGATATCTATGTTATTGAGGAAAAGTCAAGTCAAAGAGAAGAGGTTTGCATTTACGTCCTGATTCAGAAAATCGTTTGAGAACATACTTAACTTTAAAGCTATCGTTAGAGTTGAGCGTTTGCCCAAGTCCTTTGTTTTACAGGGATTGAGGCCCAGATCCAACCAAAAAAAATGTCTTGTGTACCTGCAGTGGCACTAGGAAAAAGCTTGCACATCTAATACAAAATACGATCTTTCTCAAAATCCTATTTGAGTTACGCCAACCAGGAAGATACCTCTACCAACATCAGTTGATGCTAAAATTTCTCTGCCCTAGCAAAGCCCCAAAGCTCCTCAGTCCTGCAGAGCTGAGCACCCTGGCACCACCCCAGACCAATGCCGCAGGGATCTGGGCAGCAGAGCATCCCTTGGGTCCCCTTCGGGGCCTGCCCAGGGCATCAGCAGCCACACAAGGTGTTCCCTTGGTGGTGATGGATGCAGGTAGGTGTTGTGTCTGGAGGACAGTGGGGTGTGCTGCCAGGAGAGGTGGGATCTTCCTTGGCATGCCTGTCCGTGAGTGCAGGACAAGGGCAGAGGGACGGTGCTCTGGGGCATCCATGGCAGTTACGGCTTCATAATGAGTCATGTCATATGATTATATGAGATAATACAATTGCACTGTTAACGTTAAGAATAACCATAAATGTTCTTGCAAAGGATAATGAGCTTTGAAAGACTTTGAAGCGTTTTGTGGGCACCCTGGGGTGAGATGCTCTGCTGTCTGTGCTGTCTCCCCCTGCCTTGGGGTCAGCCACTGTGTGGCAGGACAGGCACGTTAGCTGCATCCTCATGCTCACAGACAGCTGTTTGGAGAGCTGAAACTGAGCCTTTCCGTTTAAACCAACCTACATTCATGTTCCTTTCCCATTTTCTGTCCTTTGCCTGCTACATTCAGCTGGTTCAGCCCAAAGATGGGGCACAGAAGGGACCATTGCCCGAGTGCACCTTGTTTTGCATGTCCTGAGGCGTCTCCATGCCTGGTCCTGCTGTGCAGCACCCAGTCCTCCTGCCCTTGCTCCTCTGCTGCCCTTCGTGAGGGGGGTATCAGATCCTGAGCATCTCCCTCTGCAGCTGCATCCCACCCATACACAGACAGTGTCCAAGCGGTTCCCACGGGGACCAGCTCAGTGAGGAGGAAATTATTAAAAATCTCCACTGTGAAAAATGTCAATATTTGCATTCTCTAAGTTAAGTTGTTCTTTTTACAACTTTCTCCCATAAGTGCCTGTTATACTGTTTTGAAAAGACATGGACCTAAGAGCAACACAACCAGGAACTGACAGAATTAATAAAAGAGAGGCTGGGACTTATGAAAATAAGATGATATTAACAAGATAATTATCTCTCATCAAATTAGTCCAGAGGGAGCCGAGCCAAGCTCCACTCAGTAGCCTGGAAGGAAAGGAACTGGCAGGGGAAGCTATTTGTATAACAACAATAGAAACACTCTGCCCTTCTCTAGGAAAGGGCTTGGAGCAGTGAGACACCACTGTGATAAGCACTTTATAAATGCAGATAGAGGGAACCTTTTGTCTGAGGAGCTCGGAGCAGTTTCCAGTGAAGAACTGCAGCTCTGCAGCCTGCTGCGGGAGGCTGGGACCTGGGGAAGGACCGTGGCTCCCCAGGGCAGCTGCGGCACGAGGGCTTTGCTAGCCAGCAGCACAACCCATCAGCATCACCCCTTTTTCCCTATGCTATTGTCTCTCTCTTCTCCGTCCTTATATTTTTTTTTCCTCTGCTCTTCTGAGGCCCAGAGAATTTGTTTCCATCTTGTGCCTATCTGGATTTAACCTGGATTTAGCCTCACTGGAGATCTCACATTCATCTAATCTCTTTTTTTATCTTCCCCTTTTAACAAAACAAAATGACTGTGTATAAAAACTGTGCTAACATACCCCATCTGATCACGGTGGAGCTGAGTGCGCTGTGGGTGATTCTGGGGAAAGCTCTCCCGGTAAATACGGCAGCGAGAGTGTGTCCTGCTGTGCTGGCTCTCCGTGCACCTCTGCGCTCTGAGCTGCTCTGCCTCCCTGGCAGCAATGCTGGTCTCAGCCTGGAAGGCAAGGGGGAGATCTCAGGAGACAGTTCAGAGGGTTTTCTATTCCTGCATCCAAGCATATCCCAGTATCCGACCCTAAACCCAGTCCTACCCTGGGGGAAAACCCTGCATGGAGCATCCTCCTCTCACCATCAAACAGGCTCTGTAAGAGTTCATAAAGTGTGCATTTCCCTGTGCTTTCTCAGACTTTCAAAACAAAGGCATGTATTCATAATTATGCTGCTGTGCTATATTTTAGGCATTTTAAGTAACTTCATTTTCATTCTTTGTCGCTGTTTGTGGTAGCAGTTTCACTCTAAATGTAAAGCACCTCAAGGCTTTTGGTGTCCTCCGTTTCATAACCTACCTCAAAGCAACTGACTTTGTCTGCTCCCCTAGATGGCAACTTAAGACAAGTATTTATCCATCCCAGAGCGGTGTGTCTCGGGGAACACTAGCTGGACAGAAAGGCGTGGGAGTCGGAGCAGATGATGGACTGAATTTCGATCAACGCAATATGATGCTGCTGCGAACCAGACAAATGCCAAGTTGGGCCACGTTGTGGGTGAGCTTTGTGCAAGGATTTCTCATTGCTTCCCTCTCAAATGGGAAGTCTCTGCCTGTTTTGCTTCTCTAGAAATGTCATGGAGCCGCAAACCCAATTAGTCTCTTTACTGTGTCTAAATAGGGACTGGGAAATGCTTCTGAGGTCCAGACCTGGGCTGTGCTCCTGGCTCTGCACCTCCAAGAGGCACCCAGGCACCCTAGCCTTGGCTCCTGCAGGCAATGGGAGGCGGTTGGACCAGGGCTTGGGATGTCCCACATGGGAGGCAGAGGACAGGGTCCCACAGCATGTGCCATCAGGCTTTCTAGCTGCATTTCTGCTGGGGAAACCTCCCCTTGTTCTACCCACCATTTTCTTCATCTCTTTCTCGTCCTTGTCCTGCTGTTGCCTGCTGTTCCCTGAGCTGGTGAGTGTGCGGGTGAGTTGTGGGGCTCCACCTTTGGAGCTGGTACCCCCAAAGGTCTTTGAGCAGTGGGAGAGTGTGACAGATGGTGGGTAGCCTCCTCTGAGGGGATGCACAGGCATCACAGCGGGGACAGTGCCGTGGTGCTGTCCTGTGAGACAGTGTTTAGGTGCAGAAAGGCAGTCCCAGCTCCAAAGACTCACTCCCCAAGGGGCCAGCTCTTGCCATGCTGGCTTGGAGAGGCCACCTGGGTGTGGGGGACTTGGTGGCTGTGCCACCAGCTGTCGTAACCGTAACTGCTGGTGCCGGATGGCTGCTGATCCTCTGCTTGCCCCGGCTGAGCACGTCATAGCATCCTTTGCAGCAGAGTGCCTGCCTTAGTAAATAAATGTATGTTGTGGAGTGAATGAATGAGTAAATGAGTGAATGAAGACTTTTGGCTTCTTCTGGCTGTGGAGAAAGCCGCACTCTCCCCATGCGCCAGGCTGCTGAGGTCTGCCAAGTGCAAAGCCATCTGAAAAAAAAAAAAAAAAAAGGAAAAACGACTCAGTGAGCTAGAAAATGCCTGGACTGTGGTGTGAAATTCCTCTGCACCAGCCCTGTCACTCCTCCTCAGCCTTGCACCCAGCTCTGCCTTTGATGGGCATCTCTCGTATTAATTAAAGGTGACAGGGTGCCGGGAAACAATAGGGTGGGTCTCCTGGAGTCGCACCCCAGCCACCTCTCCGGTCTCGGCTGTCCCTTTGCTCTGTCTCCTGGCGAGCTGCCAGACACTTGCCACCAAGATCACAGAAGGGGCAAGAGGCAAAATGTTTGGTGCCACTTCCAATTAGTAAATTATTTTATCTTCTGGTTCCTAGCTCTAAATCTGTTATGGCGGCTGTAAAATGCTTTCCCTTGGCTGACTAGATGGATGCACAGGATATTTTTTTAATTTGAAGGAGGCAAAAGCATCCTGTTTCTAACCCAAAGTGTCCTCAAATCTTTTTCCCTGTGCAATCTCTAGCCCCCAGCTCTGCCGGAGCGCAGGCAGCAGAGAGCACTGGGTAAACCTGCCTGCCGAGGCACGGTTTCTGTGTTAGTGTTACAGCATGGGTAACGATCCCCTGCAATAACAACTGCCTGCTGGCTCCCCATGGAGAAATCCGACCTGACGTGGGGAGCCAGCCTCCCGTGCCGGGGGAGCCCCCCCAGAGAGCTGGGCTGCGGGAGATGCATCCAGGCACTCTCCTCGGGGGAGCAGCAGCCTGTCACGGTGCATGGGTTGTGCACGTCCTGATGGGACGGGGGGCTCAGCCCCACGGCTCTTACTGGCTTGTACCTCCCCTTCAGACCCCTGGGCAGCACTGATCTCAGTCCTCAGAAGCAGAGAGCAGGAGCAGACAAAATGCGAAGACTAAAGGGGTTGTTTGCAACCAGAGGCTTTGATGTGCACAGACGTGGACTGAGACGGGAGATGGGTGTTGTGCGACTGGACAGGGAGCGGAGCTGGACCCAGCTTTTGAGCTGCAGCCTGCCTGAGGGGCTGCAGGTGTGTTTGGCCCCCTCCTCCCCCCCACTGACACCCGCCTGCCTGCCTGCATGCAGCACTGAATTTCACTCTCCTGCTATTGCAAACACTACTCTGGCACCTCAGCCCTGCAAATGCCTTGAGCTGAGCTCCATTCCCCCTCAAAATATTCATTTCCCAGGACCACCGGTGCTCAAGCACCACGTGCCATGCCCAGGTCCAGGAGTGCTAAGCACCTGCCTTGGTGCAAACCTCAACTTGCCAAAGCCTGGAGAGCAAATGGCTGAGGAAGAGTCCCAGAGGGAAGGATTGAGACTGTTGCCTGTTTTATAAAGAAAGTAGGTTGCTGAAGGCCTCAGAGCACATCCCAGGTGCTTGCCAGAGATGTGGCACCTTGGAGGGGCTGCTGAGACCTCACCATGGGCCAAGAGTGCTCACGAGCATTGTGCGGAGTAACCAGGTTCTCTGGAGCAGAGACAAGACTCTGCTCAGAACCTTAAACACATTTAAATGAGTGGCAAAGATAAAAGAATACAGATAAGAGATAAGAACTCATATATGACAGTAACACAATCTTCATAGCTGCAACAGACGAGCAGGAAAAATAGCCATATTCAAGCACTCACAATATTATCTTGAAAAACAAGAAGTAATTAGCCTGTCAGGAGATAACTCTCACTTTCCTTGCCTCAGTTTAGGCACTCATTTGCAAAGGAAGTTTGGATCACCTGCAAATGGTATGTCCACACAAAATGAGGTTTGGTGCATTACGAGTGCTGTTGGGACCGTTTTCTCTTTAATTACTAACATAAAATTGCCTTAATCTGTGTGAGGCAAGGTAGTATTATTAGCACAAGCTATTTAACACTGAAGAAGGCAAACATACATCTATTGATAGTCTGCAGACAAACTGGCTTCCTTAACACGGTCTAATTTTGCATTATTGGGTCTTCTCATCACCAGTGTTTGCTGGTCATCTTCTTCCCCATTAACAGGATTAGAGCCAAGAAGGCTCTACATTCCCTTTAAGTCTTGGTTTTCTGGGGTTTTTTTGAGCTTCTGGCTGTGTTGATCAAAGATATTTCTAGCATTGTTTTCTGCTATCTAAGATACCACGCCCTAAAGAAGTTAGGGTTAGAGCACTGTACTATCTACACCTCCATCTCTCATTAGGAAGCCTGCTCCTGGGAACAGGAGAATAGCTGGTACTGGAAAATGCTGAGGAAGGGTTTGTCAACAGGGAAAGCCAACAGCTATGGCTTCCCTGATTATACCCTCCAGCAGTGACAAGCAAGCTTCTGTTTAAGGGCTTCCCAAGCCAGAGATTGCATCTGTTTCTTTGGTTTCAATTCCCCGATGGATCTGTGTGCTGTTAATTTACGTAACCACTTTTTGGGCTCACCTGTGCAGGACCACAAGGTCCTGTAATCCCCAATGCCAGATGTCAGTGGTGTTCTGGGGGCTGTGGAAAAGGTTTTTGTATGCATTAGTCCTGCTGCTCCATCATTTCATTTGATGTCCCTAGTTCTACCTCAATGCATAACAGGTAAAACCCAATCCCAAGTCAACTTCCACCTCACTTTCAGACAGATCTCATTTGCTCAGCTTTTTCCCTGCAAAGGCCGTTTCATGTCCCTGATCGCTGCCATCTTTCTCCTCTGCACTGCTTCTGCTGCTGACAAGTGCTTTGGAGATCAGAGCGCCAAGACTGCAAGGACTGCTTGGGACGTCAGTGCTGCACAGATTTACTCTAGGGAGAGGAATGCTTTTTTAATCACCCAGACCCAGGAATACAACCTTGGCTCGACCTCTGCTGCTGCCTAACCTGCTGAAGGAGCTTGCTCCACTGTTCTTTTGAGGCCAAATAATAAGGAACACAACGACCTGCTGTTAGTCATTCCTTCTTCTCGATCCAACAATGGAAACCTGGGGAGTGGTTTGGGAGGTCTTGTACCCATCCCTGTGGCCCATCCCATGGGGAACAACACGCAACAGTGAGATGAAAAGCATCACAGTATTTACGGAGGCAAAGCACAATCCTGCCAGTTCGTGCAGTCATTGTGCTCCACTGTCTCCTAATATTTCACTTTGAAATGCTAATGTTCTTTTAAAGTAGGTAATTTTCATGTAACTTCTATCTACAGGACTCAAAGAAGGTGTTTATTTCAATCCTGCCTGTCCTGGGGCACAGGTAACGAATTACAGAGCCTTTCCCTGAACAAAATCCAGCCTGGCTCCTCTGCACAAAGCCTTGGTGGTAGCAGGGATGGCCGAGGCTGGTGCAGTGCGCATCCCAGGGAGCTGTCAGGTGCAGCTCCTGCATCCTCATGTCTCCCCAGAGCCCTCCACTGCACCGTGAATCCACGGTATCCCCAACATCTGTGCACATCTGGACCGCTGAGCGCTGGCAGGAAGCTGCCTGCCCTGCTTCGGGTACCGCGGTGGCTGCCCTCACCCCTCCTCGCCCTTTGGGCCGGCGTCCCGGCGTGCTGCAGGGCTGGCACAGCGCCTCTCTGCCAGACACCGCAGTGCACGGCTGAGCGCTGCTCCAGCATGTCAGGGCACCAGCGAGAGGGCTGGGAGAGGAGGAAGGAGCAGTACCTGCTGAAAGACCAGCTTCGGGAGGAGCAGGAGCCCACCCTGACCTGCAGCCTGGGGGCTTTTTGCTGGGCCGTGCCTCCTGCAAGCCAACAGTTGTGCCACAAGCTCTGGGAGATGGGGTGCCACAGTTGTTTCTTTTTGCTTCGTCACTAAAGCAGGTTTTGCATGCCATACAGCTTGGGAAACCTGGCAGACCGGCGTTGGCGACTGCATCGCAGCCCTGCCTGCTGACTGGCGTGAGCTGCTTGGTTTCCATATAACAGCCACCGCTGTCGCGTGGACGCTCTGCCGTGCCCTGCGTGCAAAAGCAGACCCGTCCACGTGCACAGCAAGCGGTGTTGATCAGAGCATTCCCAGAGCCGCTTGCATGAGCCCAGGTAATATTTTTAAGTGGCGTTCTAAAAGCCAGCTCTCCATGAGTGGCGCACACCAGCCTCATCTGAATATTGTTTTTCCTGGGGGTGTTGGGCATGCCAGGAATGTGTCAGAGCCAGGCCTCTGAGCACGCCAGGCAATGTTTGTCCGTAAGCATCTGGAGTCAATCTGTCTAGTAGCTGCTCAGCAAGGCACTTAGTCACCCGGAGAGCGCTTGGAAAAGAGCTTCAGTAGCCGGGGTGGAGCATGGCTCTGTCGGGCTTGGCTGGCTGGGGAGGCACCAGAGAGGCTTGGGACATGCAAAGAGCCAGCCACAGGCTCCCCGGCAGCATGGGCGATCAAAAAGAGAGGGAAAATGAGATTTGTGAAGCCAGTGTCCTGCGAGCACCCTGCTTTGAAGGGCCACTCCCAAACCTACGAGAGGAGTGATGAAAGCCGGTCTGCGCAGGGGAGCCCAGCGGCAGTCTCCACAGTAAGGATGAAGGCTCAGGGAAGGCAAACACTGACGTGCTTTTGATGGGAGCCGAGGTTTGCACGCCCGGTCTGGCCATGCACGACGAATCCCACAGTGTTTCCCACCCTGCGCATCGCAGGGCTTCGAGGGGAGAAGCACGGGGCAGTGGGGTTGGCACTGGGGCTGCCCTCCCCTCCCTGGAGCAGAGTTGATCCCCTGCCCTGCGTCACCGGCAGCGCGAGGAGAGCTTTCTAGATGACTTGGCATGCTGTCCCGTTAATAATAAAAAGCGGGGCTGCCTGGATTCTGTGTTCTGGTGTGAATTATGCGCACAAAATACAATTTGCTTTGCTAATGGTTTTTTGCCGTTTTGGTGCTGGGGAACTTTTCAGAAATCATTACCATGCGCTCGGCTTTTTATATTTTTCTCTCTCTTCTCAGGCAATTTGTCAGAAGGGATTTTTTGACAATTTCACTGAACCATGCTTGAGAGCAGGTTAACCCCTCAAGAGCTTAGCACATTCTCCTCTCCTTTCCATTGACTTGGACTGGTTTGTTACTGCTGCCTTTGTCAGGGGCAGTGGGGAGCTGGATGGATAGCTGGATAGATGGGTAGCTGTCTATTCATGGGGCTCCGCATTCAAAATCCTCTTTGACATCCCTTGCACATCCAAATTCTCAATCCGCCAGATAATGAGAGTCTCTCCATTCCTCAGGGACACCTAAACAACAGGATAATTGCAGCGATACTGTTAGGGATGTCTCCAAAAGCACTGAACCGTGGAGCATCCCTGAGGTAGGTATGTGCTGTCAGCGCTTCCCAGGTAGGGGCTGGGCTCCTGAGCACCAGTCATCCCCCCCACCCCCGCTAAATCCTTGGGGGAGGTTGGCTATGGGCCACATGGAGGAGCAGAGCTCCCCAGTTCTCATCCCCAAAAAACTCTTATGGACCATGCATGTGTCTCTTCCGAAGAGATTTTTAGGAGATGTGGGAATGCCAGGGTGGAAATGGACCTTCGGACAGCTGAAATGGAAAAGACTTTTGGGCTATCCCAATCACTCTGTTTTTCTTATCAGCCTTTTATCCCCTTGGGTCCTACAGTTGCTGGATGACTCTCATTCATCGCTAGGAAGCAGACTTACAAACCTCACCCAGCCTCTGTGCTACAGCCTCAGACACATTTAGGGGCTTCTCTGCTCCATGCAGGAGCAGGCTGGTCCCCTTGCGGGGGGGAGTCACTCCATGATGCTGAAGGGTCTGATGGGGATGGAGGTGGCCGGTGAGGGAAAGGGGTGCTGCAAGCCTGGAGCCTCACTGGTCCATCTGTGGGAGGTAGCTGGTCTTTGGAGAGCCCAGGGCAGAGTAGCTGGGAATGCTGGTACCCTGCATCCTGCAGGTGATTCTCCATCATGGAGGGAAGTGAGGATTCCACCTTTATTACTTTGGCTGATAATTAAGTGGCTGTCTTGGGAAACGCTTCTGTCACCCACTGCACACTGCTGAGGATGCTCTTCCAGAGCTACGGCTGGTGCTGGGGCTCCTGCAGCCATGCCGCTGTCATTTTAGAAGAGCTTGGTCTGTGCCACCACCTCCTTTTGATTACTGAGAGTGTGTTGCAGGGAAATGTGTTAGAAATCTTCCTTGGGCCCTGTCCTGCGCCTGCAGGAGCCATGTTCAGACATGAATTCCCTTCACGTATACACGGACACTAAAGCCCACATACCCTGCCAAATTTATTTGCATCCATACTACCATTATCAAATTTGCAACTAAGCAGCAAGGCTCGGCCAGATTTTGAATGACAAGAGAATATCCCTGGGAAGATGCGGATCCTGGAGCAGGCAGTGGTCTGCCACAGGGACGCATCCAGCCTCAGAGCTGCTGCATCTTTGATTGTGCTATTTTTAGGCAAGGGTACAGCTTACCTGAGCAGGGCTATTAGCCACTGTGTGGTGGCCAGGAGTTGGGTTGGCAGATTCCCTCCTGCTGCCTGAAATTCCCCTATCGTGCTAGCTGACTGTAGCATCCCTTTTGCTCCCTAAGGCTGTTGCAGAGCCTCTGCAGAATGAGCTGCCATACCCTGCCCCACCAGTCCTGTGCCAGTCTACTAAGGGCTCCTCCAACATGAAAGCAATTTTTTGTTATTACTCATTATTTGCATTATTTCTGTCACCTAGTAAGCTTATTTTCAAATAAGAAATGAATGAGGTTAGTTCGGATATTGATTGCTAAAGTCTTCCTGTTGAGTGATGTTTATCATCTCCAGTGGGTGCTGCCAGGCACAAAGTCTATTAATAATTTCTGCGCTGTTGGGAGCTGGACTGAGACGTGCTGGTGTGTCTGTTCAACCACTG
Organism: Grus americana; assembly: GCF_028858705.1. Classification (NCBI taxonomy): domain Eukaryota; kingdom Metazoa; phylum Chordata; class Aves; order Gruiformes; family Gruidae; genus Grus; species Grus americana. Next base: position 19,901,590 of record NC_072865.1, read on the forward strand.
GGTCTGCTGCAAGGTGAAGCACTGATGTTTGTCCTTGCCAGTCCTTGAAACCCTGTGTCCTGCATGGCTCCTCACATGTAATTGCTAATGGATCCACCTTGGCCACCATCTCAATGGTGGGTTAATTGCCTGGATTTCTGCTGAGCTGAACACGCTCCACTTACCTGAAGATGTTACATATTTATTTTACAATATCCTTTCCCTATTACCTATTATTGTATCGAGTGTCCTTCTCATTTGTGTACTCCATAATCTCAATATTGTTGGAGATTTAGCCCTTGAAAGCCCCTCTGGTGCCTCAGAAGCTGTGCAAAGCCAGGCATATCTAAGGAAGTGCCTGCTGTACTGCAGTGTGACGGTGAGGTACCCGATATAACATCAGATAAGACTGCCGTCACTATCACAGCATCTGCAGCTCTCTCAGCTACCTCTATCCTGCGCTACCACCTCACCGGTTTCCCATTACAAATTAATCGGTTAAAACTTCTCTGTGATCACAGCTACATTTATGAAAACCAGCCCACAACACACAAATTTCAACTTGTAACTGTATAAGAGCAGTTTTTCTGATGCTGCTAAGGACATGAAGCTGGGCAGTTAAATGAGCTGGGAAGCCTATCACTTTGTGAAAGCATCTAAATATCTGTAATGTCACTTTGCTAAAGCATCACTTTCTGAAGTGAACTAAATCTCTGCGATGTCAGCTCTTGGAGGACAAATTCTCTGTTTCTTCTTTTATGAACTCATTTCTTAGAGATGGCTGATACTTATTTTTCACCATTTGCTATGGCCTGTTGAACCTACCACCATGGTGTTTGATCCCTCGATGGAAAGCCAACAGCCTTGTGCAGTTCATGAGCCCCAATGGGCTGAGCTGTCCCAGACGGTCTTTGGGAGTTCAGGGACTTGCCTCCTCCAAAGGACACTTTACACCCCAGCAAGGTGAGCATCAATTAGGGCACCCAGTTTTTTGAAAGACTTACCCAAATCAATCAATCAATTCAAAGCAGTTAAAGGCAAACTGTCTCCTCAAATCCTAAATGAAATAAGCTGGACTGATTCCTTGGAAAATCACCTGGGCTAAAGGAACTTAGGAGCTGGTCAGCACTGGGCTCCCTGTGCAGCTCATAATGCCAAAATTACTTTTTTTTTTTTAACTTTGGAAGGCAAAATAATTTTAAATGTGCTAGTCCTTTGAATTAAACTGAAAAAATTAAATGATCTACCTCTGATGTTTCTGGAGCTAAAGCAGTACAGTTATCTGTAGCCCATAACCAAACCCTCAAGAAAGAAAATGGGGGATCAAAGCCATCGATCCTCGCTGCAGGTATCCCTTTGCCACTTTTGCCCTGGAGGACACAAAGCACCACAACATGCTCCAGGCTGTCTTCAAACAAAAAGCAATCTTCTGACCCATTTTCACCTCCTTTTGGGTCAGTCCATCTCTCGATTATGCTGCCACAACACAAGTGTCGTGGGTGGGAGAAGGACACAAAGCTTCTGCTTTTTTTTCCCCTACAAACGCAGATCTCATTTTTCACACTGCAAAGACGTAGCTGCAGTTGCATCCTCAGTCTGCAGAACAGTTTCCACAGCTAACTGCAAAGCTAAGGTGGTGCTCATATTCCTGGAAACTAGACTGCGTATATTCCCTAGCACGTTCAGTTGGGACATAAGGTAAGAGACCCTCTTTGTCTGCAGCTCCTGTTTTACAAGCTCTTTAGCTGATGCTAATGATGGCACCTCTGCCTCCACCTGCTCCTGCTGCCTCGGACTCCTCCTTGTTCCTTCATAGCTGTCTTCTCAACCCCCTCCTTTTAAACATGTGTTCATCTGCTAAGTCACTTAACTTTGACCATCAAGACTGTGTGGCTGGGTACCCCTCACTGCTCCTCCTTTAAATCTGCTGCTCCTTGGTGCCTGGTTGTCCAGCTTGCTCCAGCTACCTAGCCCCAGCTCTTCATTAATTTGAGTGTCACCAAAGCAAGCACCTGAAAGAGGAGCACTTTCCGTCCACCCATCCATCTGCCTCTCAGCATCCCTTTTCCTTTCACCGGCTGGAAGCTCCTCGAGCCCTGGCTCCCCAAGGTAGCTGTGTGTGTCAGCCCACTCCCCTCTGCCAAGCAGCTGCTTCCACCCGTGCTGACCCTCTGCACACAAGCTGCTGAGTTGCACAGTCAGGCGTTTGTCACTTAACATCTTGATTACTGTCACTTCTGTGATCTTGAGAGTTGCTCCTAGCCACGTCCCACTCTGTTTGCTTTCTGCTGCATGCTTCACGACCTGCACGTGCAGAGATAATCACATCAGCGAGCACGGGGAGGGCCCTATGGACTCAGAGCAGAGGTTTCTCTGGCCAGGCGAGAGCCAGGAGTGGGTGGCTAAGTGAGAATGTGAGGAATTGGGGTGATCCCTCCTCCGGCCGTCTCAGCCCAGCTGTCCCAGGTTTCCCACGGTGAAGGCTATTCCAGAGAACTGTGTTTGATAGCTGTGGGCAGACCTGCTCTCCATGGATTTCTGAATGCGTCCGATGGAAACGAGTCCCTCAATGCGATAATGAACCACAGGAGAAGGTGCTTCCTTTTGTTTGTCTTAAATGAGTTGCAGGATAATTTAGTTTTGTTCGTACATAATGAGAAGTCATGAATAATCACTCAGTAATCACTTTCTCTCTGCTAGTCATGGCTTTACAAAACTCTAATCACATCCCTCTTTAGTCATCTCTGCTCAAGGCCAGAGCTCTTATTATTTAGTCTCCTTACAAGAAAACATCTATTATTGCAGCTGGGGATGATGCCCCCCTTGTTCCCTCACTCCCTGATGCTCCCACAGCCGCTGCACCCTCGGTATGCACCCACCCACAGTGCTTCTCCCCTTTCAGCCCAGGCCTGGCCCCACCAGCCACCCTGGAGATGTCGTAGGTCCGGCTGGGCCCTGATCTGGGGTGAAACCCTCAGTTTTCTTGTTGGGAGAGTCAGAGCAGAGCCCAAGGTGTTCACCCCTGGCTTGTGTCTGGCTGCCAGGAGGGACCTGTGCCCAGAGCTTGATCCCAGAAGCTGTGTCTCAGGAGGAACATGAGGACAGAGTGAGGCACAGTGTGTCCCCAGGCACCTTCAGCAATGACGTGCCCAACAGCATTGCCTTCTCCGCCACTTCTGATGGGAGAATTTAGCCCCCCTTCTCCCAGACACTGCCAGCTCCAGACGAGGAGGCACAGGAGGGCATCTCTCTGGTCATCCTCGGGTCTCCAAACACAGCAGAGGAAAGATGATTTGTGGCCCAGCTCCACAGGGCACTGCTGGAGCGGGTGTCAGGAAGGGGAGGAGGACCAGTAGCCCTCCATCCAGAGCGGGCTGTGGGCCCAGGTCTCAGCCCCACACACAGTGGTGAAGCCTGGAGCCAGCCGCCTGCTGCTCCAGCGGGATGGGGAGCTGCGTGCCCCGTGGCTATGACCAGTGCATTCAGACTGCAGGACAATGGCTTGGAAACATGCCTTAAGTGGTTAACAAAAGAGCATTTGCTCCACTGAAAGGGACCACTGTATCTCCCCTTGGGGGAATTTTCTTTCCCTCTCCTGTGGGGCAGATGTTCGCCCTGGTGACATTCCCCTGTGGAGGGATGGTGCAGCAGGGACGGAGCCTGCAGACAGTCCAGCCGGCACAAGGGAACAAGTCTGTGTGTGGAGAGTACCGCAGGAATCACAACTTGCACACCGAGGAAAGTTTGCTGGGAATATACATAGTGGCTCCCCTTGTATTGCTTGGGCTGTGGGGTTTTGCAAAGCAACCTCGAGGGCATCTGAGGGGGAGCAGGACTGGAGGGGATGCTGACGGGAAGGTGGTATTGTGAGTGCGTGGGAGAGAGAGGTGCTTGCGTGGGAGAAAGGCATTTCTGCGATGTGGAGATCTGTGTGGGGGTGAGGGGAAGCACTCCTGTTGCCTGTGTGGGAGGAGGAATGGTTCATGTCCCCTCTTGGGGTGCAGGGGGGTGTTACCAGGCCAGAAGAGGGGAGATGGTCAGGACTGAGTGTGTCAGAGGCATAAGGGCACCAGTGGTGGGCAGGAGGGGTTGGCAGTGCTGTGGTGGGAAGGTACCTTCGGGGGTGGAGGAATGTGGGAGTGGGCATGAGGTAAGGGTGAGGGTGATGCCCAGGACATCCGCTGATGGGGTCAAATCTGAACAGGAGCACACAGCATCCATGCAAGCCCACAGGCACTCCTGCAAGAGGGAGGGGGGGCAGCAGGCAGCTGCCCTCAGGGCTCAGCCAAAAAGGGGCACTTCAGTGTTAAGGTTTGGGGCTGCACAGCATTAAGGTCTGGCTTTAAAGGGGGCTGGGGTGAAGGGGGCCTTCCAGCACAGCTGAGGGGTGGGATGTTCTGATAGCCCCTGCGCAACCATGCACTCGTAGCCGGAGGATTGCGCTAGCAGAAGGGCTCAGTGCTGGCGGCAGGGATTTTGGCAATGGTCAGGGTCCCCTGGCTGCAGTTTTAAGGAGCCTGGGATATCCAGGAAGATGGGCTGAGCCGGGATTATTTATCTGCCCGCCCATTGCAGCAGTGGCTGGAGGCTATCAATGCAGAATCAATAGTGCGCTGCAAAGCCCCGAGCCAACTGTGGGGAATTTCTGGTACTTTTCTTCATGCGGGATAACAACTGTGTCTAGCATTGGGTTTTGGCTTGGATTCTTTTTTTTTCTTTTTTTTTTTTCTTTTTTTTAAATTTCATTGATTTCCTTTGTTAGCTTGGCCGTTAACTGTTAATGGGATGATCAGTGTTGGGCTCTGTTGGGTAAGGGAAGGAAAATGACAGGGCTTGTTCGAACGTTGTGTCCTCAGCATGCTCTCGTGGTGGAAAGGCAAAATACAGAGGTCAGACAGCCTCTCGATCCATCTGCCTTGCATTGAGCCTCTTCCCACTGCCAGGCGGGCTCCTGCCACTCCCTGGGCTCTGTCATTGCACTGTCCCAAGCATGCCACTGTCACCACAATGAGACGTTGTCTTCAGCAGAGCTGGGAATGGTCCCTTCACTTCACCAAGCATTAAATCAGAAGGGCTAGAGCCAGCACAGGGTATTGAAGCCAGGACTGATGTGCTTGTGGCAGCTGTAGCTGGTACCAGAGGGGATAACTGGATGCCACCCCACCAGCCATGTCCTGGGAGCAGAGACATCCTGTGGGGATGGGCAGCAGGGAATGGGGGATGCTCTTATCTCTGACCCCCGCCCCTGGCAGACAGACTGCTCCATGCAATGATAAAGGTTGAGTAATAGGTGTAAATGCACCCTGCTTTCCCTGTCTCCCAGGCTAGGAGAGTATTTTAACCCCAGCACAGTGAGCTACAAACCTTTGATCAAATATTCCCTCCTTCTTTCTCCGTGAAAGTCTAAAGTGCACCATCAGTCAACAGACGCTTGAAATTTCGTTTTCATCAACTGGCAGGCCAATGCAGACGAGACCTCAAATGTTAGTCGAAAGCAAACACCAAAGGGCAAAGTCAGAGCTGGGTGGATTTGTTTGCCAAGCCTGGCGACTGAAGTTTTCCTCGGGAGATTTTGGGCGCAGGGATGCTGCAGCAGGTGAGGTGCTGCCCAGCAGGAAGGTCCTGGTGCTGTGCAAATGCCAGCAAGGGAACAAAGCACGATGCTCAGCCCATGGAAAGGAAGAGGTTGCTGGAGAAGAGGACAAAATCTGCCATTTTTTTGCTGACAGAGGATGTGAGCCAGCAAGCAGTGGGGCCAAGCTCTGCTGCTTAGGTCTCAGGAGGTCCTGAAAATCCGGGATGCTGCCCCTTTAAAACGTGGGGAAAAAAAGACGCAAATGAGGAGCCGGCCGAAAATTAGTAGAGCAGAAAACTCCAAATGATGCAGAGCTAATTCCTTAAGTGTCAGACTGGCTGCCAGACCCTCCGCTTCTCAGCCCCCTGGCCCCACAGCACCCCCAGGCAAGTGTGGGGAGCTCCCGGGGCTGCTTGCAGCCCCCCGGCCCTGGAGCCAACCCCCCCGGGACCCCAGCAGCCCCCTGGGTCTGTACATGCCACATGCGTGGGCTTCTTTCCCCAGCTGCAGCCCCCGGCAGCCCCGTGGCATCACCCCTTCCCAGGCGAAAGGGCAGGGGAAGTTTTTTAATATACTTTTATTGGTCTGTAAATTTCTTTTCTTTTCCCACCGGCTTGGATCGATGTTTGCCGTTTACTGAAGTCCCAGGCACACAGATTAAATCCTCTCCCTCTATTACACTAGATGGGCTTTTATTCTCCCTCTGATCACTCGGAAATAAACACAGTGCGAGCGAGCGGGGCGGGGGAGGCAGATGGAGTTGGGGGGGGCGGCTAACCAATTTCAGAGCTGTTTATTCCCTACCAGCCTCGGAGCTCACAGTCATTGAACAAGTCACTTAGTCTGCAAACTGCTGTATCCCCTGTCCTCCGCTCCTCCTGCCTTCCCCTTTCCCCTGCCCTCCTGCTCCCTCCCTCTCTCCGCCTCCCTCTTCTCTTTCCCCCCTCCTCTCCCTCCCCCATTATTTTTAGAAGAACAATAATAATTAGGCAGAGCAGTCTCTAACACAATTGTTTCAGCCTGAACAGGCAATTAGGACAGGCAGAGTGAGGCTAATGAACGGTGCATTGGTTCCCCCCCCACACCCCAGTCCTGCCCCCTCCGTCCGCTCCCCGCGTCCCCGCAGACGTGTGGATCCGCTCACGAGCTGCCTCTTCTAACGCGGGCAGGAGCTGGCAGGCAGCGCGGCCCCCCAAGGCCACGGGCAGCCGAGCCGTGATGCGCCGGGGAAGGGGGGGACGGGGGCAGCCGAGCGCATGAAGCGAAGGGTGATGAATGGGAGCTGGGAGCTGCGGGCAGGGGGATGGCGATGGGCTGCAGCCGAGCTGCCAAGCTGCGACTTTGGCAAGGGGACTTGTCTACAGAATAAGAGTGACAGGCCTGCGTGGCCCCGGGCCCTCTGGTGTGCAGGGGAGCGGAGACAGGAGCCGGGCATCTCCCTGGGGCTGGGTGCGGGCTGGGAGCCCCTGGGTCCCGCTGTGTGGTGGGGAGGGCGGGAGCGAGGACCCTGGTGTCACCCCATCACAGGCAGGGATGTGGTATGGGGCAAGGGAAGGGAAAACCTGGGTCGCGTGGCACGTGGAGAACAGCGTACGGTCCCCCTGATGCTGGCATTGACCACGGGACTGGCAACCCTGCACACGGATGCCCCTGTAATGACTGTTCCCGGAGATGCGGTGTGGTACCCAGGGCCAAGCAGCTGCACTGAAATATTCATGCCAACCTCACTTTGAAGACAGCATGATTTCTTGGAAACTTGCTGCGCGTCTTAAATGGAGCTGTCTGCTCTGCACGGCTGCCTGGGCATGATGGGAGCAAGCGGGGTCCTGCAGGGCTGATGAGATGCTGGGAAGCAGGAGAAGTGTCCGCTTTTGGTATGTGACATTTACACCCCTGAGAAGGATGTGGAGCATGGCCCGTGCAGATGGTGTCCCAGAGGGACAGGGGAATGGCTCTCGGGGTAGCCACACTGCCATGGGGACAGTGGAGTGCCATAATCCTATTGCAGACGATGCCCCGGGAGCAGCTGGTCCTAAATTAGGGTATGCCCAGAGCTGATGAGATGAAGTTGGTGTTGGTGCTGCGATGACGGGGCAGGCAGTGTCAGGGACATAGGTGCCACAGTGACAGTGTAGGAGATGATGGAGAGGGAGGTGGCAGGTAATGTGGAGGTGTTTGTGGCAGACCTCCCTGGCAGGTGATGCCGGAGGTGTTGATGCTGCAGCTGCAGGGTGAGAGACGATGGTGGTGTGGGCTTCCAGGGCACTGTTATGTGTCTGAGGAGCTGCACTGTGCTCAGGAGGTTTGGATATGAGGCCAGTGCTTAGCCCATCTACTTGTATAGGGTGTCGAGAGCTGTCCCCAGCACAGAGCTGATGCATTTGGCCCTGGTGTTCCCCCAGCTCCAAGCCTAATCCAAGTGTGGGGCTGCGGACTAGGGCATGCGGTGGGGAATGGGACATCGGGGACTCTGGATGCTCTCCTGGGTCCCAGGCACTGCTGTGGCCTCAAACTCAAACATCCCTGGTTTTAGTGATGCAACGGGACCTTCTGACCCCCTAGCAGTTCAGCCTCCAAAGGTAGTGTGACATGCAGTGGCACCCCAAGCAGGAAAACAGAAAACCTACCTTTCCGTCTAGTCGGAAAAGACTGAAAGCTGTCTGTATACAGCCTCCTGTTCTGCAGCCCACCATAATGTATCGCAAATCCCAATGTAATTTGCTGTCCCTCAGGCCGCTCGGTATTACTGCTTTCCAAATGTCTCTCTCCCAGTCTCCATGGTGTTAAATTATATTTCCCCAGCTGGATTACTTTGCATTTGTTCAGAATGAATTTCATTTGGCTATTTCCTTCCTATGCCTGACCCTTCTTTCCCAGTGCATTATCTTTTAGCTCTTTGTCCTCACCAGGATTTGCAGCACCTTCCCATTTCATATCCTCTGCAAATTTAATTAACATGCTCTTTACCCTCCCTCTTGCAGATCAAATGAAGATGTTAAAGGAGAGCAGACCTGGCACAGATCTAACCACTAACCACTAACAACAATACAAGTACCTTGCACTTAAATTATGCACTTTCCATCAGAAGATTTCAAGGGCCTTTTCTGAACTGGATAAGTATAATTATTAAAGCTGGGAACTCCGCTACGCTGGGGAATTTAATATTTGAGGTCTGCCTGAGGGCATATGTCTTGTTGACTGTTGTGTTACCATAGACCTTGACGATCCTGGGATAGATGCCCCTGCAGTGTTGTGCCTGTCACACTGGTCTGGCCCCATGGACACAGAGGTCCCTGGCTGGGGAACCCCCCAGCTGGAAACCCTGGGTTCAGAAGCAGCAAAGCAGTGACTTGACAGCTGGCTGAAAAAGTGTCTTCTGGTTTGATTCCAGCAAATGAATCAGTGACACGCTGCAATTTTGCTGAATTAGGAAATACTCACAAGATGCTTGAGTCTTTGTCTGTAGACATGCAACGGGGAAACAGAGGCACAGAGGTAACTGTTAGTGTGTTAGCCACATGGGCTGTGAGTCGCCTGCCTTTGGGTGCCTGAGAGAGGAACAGCCAGGTCTGCTGCTGCTGGAGGGAGAGCAGCCCCTGCGGAGGGTCACTGCCCTGACCTCCCGTGGGCTGGGAGGAATCTGGCTTCTGAGGATGTGTGAATCCCACCTTGTTTTCCTCTAACCACAGACCAGAGGCTTCCCCCGCTCCTCCTGCACCCCGCGTGGGGACCATGAGCTGGTTCTTCACGTGGGGATAGTGGTGGGGCACCCCCACCAAAGAGCCTCTCTAAAATCCTGCTTTGGCTTCATCTTAATGAGGACATGCAACTGTATGGCAACTTGAGCCGAGCGTAAAAGGGGTTTGTAGGACACAGTTACCAAGTTCTCTACAAGTCAATGGTCTTTTTTCCCCCTGTTTTCCAACATTTAACAACTAAATGTTCTCATCTTGTTAGTGTTACCTTGATGATGAATAATGTATACTGCTCCTGCTCTGTGTGATACTGTTTTCTTAAATCTCTGTTGCATTATGTGCAGGCACATACAAGCACACAAGCCTACTATAAAATTTTCTGCCGCGACCTCCTCCAGCTAAAACAAGCGCAAGAGCTGCCGCGTGAGGTACGATGTGTCAGGAGCATCCTGGTGGGTGTGCACCCAGAAAAGGGGTTTTACTATACTCACTGCTCAAACTTGCTCACCTTTGTATTGCATGAGGCAATGCAAATTGTCCTCAGACCAAAGGAACTGAGTGTGCAGGTTGCCAAAAGCTAAACCCCATGGATACAGCTTGGGTGCAATGGAGAATGCAGCAGCACATCTCTGCAGAGCCCCTTCCTAAAACTGAACACCTTGCCCAAGGATCAAAAAAACCTGCAGATTGCTCTTGAAAGGTGCTTGCATGGCCCTTCCTTTTCTTGGTTGGAAGTTGTGCTTTCCTGGTAATGCCCACAGTCTCCCAAGGACTGCCGCCACCCCAGGCTCCCGCCTTGCAGGAGAAATTTCTGTTATTTGGTGGCTGTGCAGTGCCTGAGCCAGGCATTAGTCCTTCTAGTACTTTTCTCTCCTGATAAGTCGACTCATATCCTTGATTTTCACAGCAATATTTCAGAGCAGCTAAGCAGGAATTCAACCGCTGTTTATAACATAAGGAAAATAAACCCCAATGCCATTTAAGGAGAATATTGATATGGCACCAAACGGGCGTGAAGGGACCATGAAATCCCAGCTGGAAATTGGTAGCGTCTTTCTAGCACTGGAACAGTGAACTCCCAAACTGCCTCCTCCTAAGAGAAGTGGGATTAAGAAACCAAATTTCTCTTATGATAAACCATCATTCATCCAGGAAAGAAATGAGCTGACACTGTCTGCTGGGAGCTGAATTTTGCAATCTTGGTAGCCCTCTGGCCTGGCTTTCTGAGTCAGATCTGCCCCAGGTAGCTCCTGCGGCTGTGTGTTTCATGCCCTAACACTGCTAACTAACAAGTTAACCATTAACTAGCAGCTAGTATTCTCATTTCTAAATGAGTTTCCTTGCTCTACCATAATAAGGAGCTGGGGCCCCTTGCTATTTTCTCTGCCTCTGCTTAAAAGCTGAATTTTCAGCCCATGTTGGCAGTGGCACCCGGACTTCCACTCAGGAGTCATGGCAATGAATCAAAGAGTTCCTGACGAGAGCAAGTCCCCCCAGTTTTCCACCCAATATGCACCTTGCACGCATTTCCAGCGCAATCAATTTTCTCCGCGTTTGCAATATTCATCCTCATACGCGCGGAGCACAGAGCAGGCTGGCGAGGGCCACTCTGGGATGCATGCTGTGCTGGAGATGGAAGATAGCGCGTACGCCTGCACATCAAAGTCAGGATTTTTTTCCCTTTCTTGCTGTTCTCTGCACAATTTATTATCAGAGAGTTGTGCCAATCTCCTGCGTGTGGCCTGCGTTCGTATACGCGCATTCAGCCACAGCTGCGCGCAGCCGTACATGCACACGCTGTCAGCGAGCTGAGAAAGTTACTGCTGATGGATTTGATTAATTCAATCCAGGTAAGTCGTCTTGGCTGTGAATTGTCCCCTCCTCAGTGCCAAATCTGCTTGGCCAGGATATCACACCTCAGGAGCAGCAGCATCCAGCTCCTCCCAACGCTGAAGGCTGGGAAATGCACATTGCTTGGCCGGCTGCGGGAAACGCCTGCTACGGTATGGAGGGTCTGGCTCTGAGAGGAGGGGGGCAAATTGGAAATTAGGGGGCTTGGAGGAATGAGATGGGGAGCACAAAAAGGTCTGACAGCTGTGCGATGGGAGCAGCCGCTTGTCGGGCGAAAAGCGGGCAACCTCAGCTCTGTACGAATCTCTCCAATTCTCAGTGCCGTGAATTTCATTTTGTCCTGTTAAATTATTAATCTAGCAATAAAGCTACCGCCCCCCTTTGCCATGCCTCAAAGCCCCAGTCAGAGTCTCACGTGGCTTTTATCTCCCACTACGTCACGAAGGAGCCTGAGCGCAGGCAGGGAACCGAGGTGATGGGATGGTCCCAGGGGAGAGAAAGGGAAGCTGGATGCACTTGTGTCCCTGAGCTGATGGCTTCTGGTGTCCTGCACCCCAGGAAGATGCAGCAGCTCAGGGACAGCATGGTCCTGGGATGTCCCAGCAGTGAGGACACAGCCGTGTCTTGGCACTGGAGGCTCCTGCTTGCTGCGGCTCAGCAGAGTCACCACCATATGGCAGCCGAGCTTTGGGTGCAGCTGGTACCCAGAAGGCGTCAGAGGATGGGGGTTTGTGCTACAAAGTGCCTGATGGTAACATCAGCTTGGGGGATCTGGGGCTCATCTTGGTCCTCTGAATGGGGTCAGGAAACTTCACTGGCTCTAAGAAAGCAATGCTTTTTTGGCAGCGTGCATTTTAAGTCAGCTCGGATTCTTCACCTGGCCCCTGGAGCAGCTCTGCTGGGGCCGACGAGGAGCCATGCATTGTGGTTTGAGAGGCGATGAGCTGAGACAGAGGGACAGCATGGGGAGACACCTGTAGCCAGCAGAACCACCAAATGACAGAGCAAACCAGAAGGACTGCCCCACGTGGAGGGCTGGGAGCCTCTGCTTCATAGAGGGTCCTGAATTCATGGTTGCCTCCACCCAGCTTGGGGCTTTCTTCTGTTATCCCAGGATTAAATGGAGCAGATCCCCCCAGGAAACACAAGCGCAGTGTTGTGCAGCTTCCCAAATGCCCTGGGAATGATAAGCCCTCCTCCAGCAGCTGCAGAGCCCTATCATGCCAAGTGCTTTATCCCTGCTAGCAACCCTGCATATGGATGGGCTCTCTGCCGTCCCCACCCCGCTCCTGTCCTGGTGGCCCACTGCTGGGCTTTGTGAGGAGCTCTCTGTCCTGAGGCTCCTCTTCCTGGCAGGAGGGATATCTTATTTTATGAGTTATATGGAAAAAAAATTACCCTGAAAGCATCTGCGTCACCCAAGCTGTTCTCAGATTGTCCTTCTTGCTTCCTTGCATCCTACTCTAGTTACCACAAAGATGCACTTGTGATATTCCCCCAGTCCCATCACTCCTGGTCCAACCTGAATGCAGAGGCAGCAGCAGCCCCACAGAAGAGCAAGAAGACAGAGCTGCCTCCCTGGAGGTGGCAGAGCCCTCCTTGAGCTTGGCAGAAAGTGCTTTCACCAGGACCTACTCTTCAAGTCTGTTTGAGGAAAGTGGAGCAAAATAATGTCCAAGATGGTGCAGAGCATGCTGGGTGGAGGGGGTACAGCTCTGCCTCCCACAGAGAAGAATAAGCAATATCTGGATTTTCTCTGTGTGGTGCCACTGCTCTGTGGAGGAGGGCTTAGAGGGGGTACTGGGAAAACGTGCGTGAAGCTTGAGTGGAGAAAGCATCCTCGTGTTAAAAGAAGATGGGAATTTTTCCGGTTGTAGATGGGGAATTATGCATGGGGAGGCCAGAATACGGGTTACAGCAGTGTTTAGCATGAGTTGCCATAAAGAAAGGAAAATACTGTAAAAGGTAACGCCCAGCAGCAGCATGGCTAGGCATTAGTATACAAATGTTATTAGAGAGAATACGACTTTCATGCAGAATAGCCCAGGAATGCTAACGAGGGGCTGTGCAAAGTCCTCTCCGTAAGGTTATGCAGCCTACGAGGTTGTTTTAGTTTGAGAAAACCACAGCACAAAGTCTGGCTGGTTTTAAACCAATATGACGGATTTGTCTGAAAGACTATGCGTAAGGAGAAACCGCTGAAGCCAGGGTCAATAACCAAGAGCCCTCAGTGGGGCTGGCTGACACGGACTGCCACGGCCTTGCTGAATGGACACTTTTTGTGGCAACGTTGTGGTGGAGCCTGGCATGTGGAGGGGCAGGGGAGAGGGATGCCGGCACTGGGGAATCACCGGACTAGCCTTCCTCACTCAAAGGCTGCAGCATGAGAGCTCTGCATGGGATCTCAGCTTGCCATTTTAAATGTTGGGGGTCAACAGGTCCCCTGACCTTCCTCCCCAAGGATGCGACCTGCAGTGCACGTTGGCATCCCGTTTATTTCACACCCCAGCAGGGAACCGGTGCTGGGTCTTGGCAAGAGGCTCTGTAGGTGCTGCCTTCTCTTTTCCTGTTCTCCAGGTGGTCGGGTGTCCTGCTCCCAGCTTCTCCCTGCCCACTGGCATCTCAGCAACACTGAGTTTTACACCACCTTCCACTCGCTTACCCCTACTCACCAACGTGTCACTTACACCACCATTCATGTCACCTCTGATTCTGGCCCATAATGCGCAGTGTGTCACCTCAGCAGAGGATTAACCACAGAGAGCTTTAGAGCCAGCCAAGCAGAAAGCAAAGCATATGTCATCTCTCCTTATGTTTACAGGAGAGAACATCACCTGGCATCACCAGAGACAAGGGCACACGTTGAGTGATCTCCTCCTTGGGAAACAGCGCCCGACGGTGCTGCAGCTCCAGCGGTCCAAGGACATCGCCCCAGCAGCCCTGCACGCCAGTCGCTGCTGGTGGAGCCCATGCACCAGCTGCACCCGCAGTCCGGAGCTCACCCGAGCCTTGTGTCAGGGCACAACTCATCCGTTTCCATCGTCTTGGGACTCAGAAAGGGAAAAATATATTTCTTCAGGGCACCGCTAGCATAAAAACACCTGAAAGCAGAGTCCAGCCTGATCTATCTGGTCCTAAGGTGACTTAATTGCAGAGCAGTTTGCTGCAAACTTTCCACGAAATGCTCATCTCCTTTGCTGTGTCACCACACGTTTGGCACTCCTTTTCATCACAATCTCTTTCTGTAATGTCTGTATCTTTTAGAACTGCTTCTCCTGCAGTGTTTTTGCTCTTGTATTTCACACCTCTGGACAGCTCTGGTTGAGATCCTTCGGCATTGTGCCTTCATGAGCCCTGGGAGAGCCGCAGTCCCATTCATTTGGCCCAGAAAGCCATTGCGGATGGGCAGGGAAATGCTTTTATCCTGATCTTTTTTAAGATCTTCGGATTCCTGTTGTATATCATACCCTGGCTGGCTTTTGTCTCAGTCACAAGAATACACAGTACCTGAGGGCTCATCTCTCTACCCGGCTTTAAAAGCATTGTACTTGTCTCATCACCGACTCATGTCTGCAGGAGCTAGTGCATCAGCGTAATGTGTTACTACCTGCCACGGTGCCTGTTAGTTATCTGCTCCTTCTTCAGCGTCTGCAGCCCCCCCACCTCATGCAGTGACAGGCTCTGGGAGAGGGACTAGTGGAAAAACCTCCTCCCAGAGACCAGTTGCCTGAGGGCTGTTTTAATATCCCTGTGGAGCGAGCTGTTCTGCTTTCGTTTCTGTCATGGCAAGGGTAAGGTGTCTTGCAGGGGACTGTCACTGGCAGCTTGGTGACAGGGGTGTGCTTGCATCCTCGAAGGAGCAGCACCCTCCCCACTGCAAGCAATGCCGCTCATCGTGTGCCAGGGATTGCCTGCAGCCTCCAGTACTGGGGACAAATGAGCCCGTGTCTGGTTTTTTGGCCATTCCCAGGTGCTCTCAT
Organism: Grus americana; assembly: GCF_028858705.1. NCBI lineage: Eukaryota > Metazoa > Chordata > Aves > Gruiformes > Gruidae > Grus > Grus americana. The sequence continues at coordinate 19,916,670 of NC_072865.1, forward strand.
GCTTGCATGGTGGGCTTTCCACCTTTCCTAAGCTCCAGCAAGACCACAAGGTGGGTATCCAGTCAGATATCAGAGAGAGGCCAAGGGATGCTGAACCACATCAGGATTTGGAGATCCTCTATCTGCACATTAGGAACATTGAATCCAAATTTGAACCTTCCCATCACATACATGTGCTGGTAGTGCCACTACCCGAACGATGGAGGCTGGACATAGCTGAGGACTTTGGGTACCAAAACCAGCCAAAGCTGCTGACCTCCCCAGTTTGCACTAAGAGAGGGTAAAGATGTCCAAGACAAGGACACTGGAGAGCGTGTCTGTGTGCATCTCTCATCCATACATCTCACGCTCCCCGTAGGCTTACACATATGTGTGCCTGCTCACCCTGTGGCTTAGGCACATGCAGTGACTTAGGTGTGTGCATGCTCACCTGTTTGTGTGGCTGTTAGGTCTGCTCGTTATTGAAATGGGGATAGGAGGGTCTCTGGGCTTGTAGGAGGTGTCATGGGCTGGGCAGCGGGTGGGAGAGGGTGAGCTCATGCATGCATCCCTGTGCAAAGTGCCTGACACACCTGTAATGAGGATGATTGAAGGCTGAGTGCAGGATGATACAGAACAATATAAGTAAGTGGTTTTAGTGTCAGCAATCTTCAAACTTGCTGTCAAAGGGAACATTTAAACGATTTTCCTGCTACTCCAACGCATTCAGGTTATATTTATACCCAGAGAAAACTGGTGCTATAAATGTCAGGTTTGGAGAAGGGCTGGCTGCATCCATCAGAGGAGGAATTGGAAAGTAAGGAGGAATGATGTATCATTGCCAGCTGACAGACCTGTCTGGAAAGAAAATCCCTGGGGCCTGACCCGTGCCACAGTATGCCCCAGGCTGGGGTGTCTGCCCTGACACCCTGTGTTTGCACACACTGGGTAGAGCAGGCAGGGCCCCAAGCTGGACAGAGCTTTGAGGGGGAAGTGCCTGAAGCGTTTAAAAGCCAGGTTTTAGCAGAACACAAGAGAACTATTAAAAATTGTGAGAATTCTGTTTTGCTGGAGTGAGAATAAAAATAAAAGAGATCGTAAAGAAGCCTTGCCCTGCCCACTGTCCAGAGGGCTTTGTGCTTTCTTCTAGGCTTGTTCTCAGTCTAACTGTGGTTTCCAGCAACCCTCCATGGTGTCCCGTGGGTCTCTTGCCCCTGCCTCCAGCCCAGCGAGGCATCTGCTCCCTGCTCTTCTCAGCAGCTAGGCTGCGCATCAGGTCCCTTGCCTGCTGGCTCGCTGCCCTTGGCCTGGCATTGCCCTTTGGAAAACCCTGGAAACCCTGACAGTCCTGCTGCCATCCCTGCAGCTGGAGTGTGGGCTTGGTCCTTCTCTGTCCAAGGGGACTGGCTTCTTCAGTTGGGTCTCTGCTAAATGTGCTCGGCTGGGCTCCCAGCCCCAACACTGCCCAGGCTGTCAGGTTTTCTAAAGTACCAGTGGGCTGTAACAGCCCCTTCTCCTAAATTACCCCCTCTCAGCAATTGCCCGTGAAGTGATAGGGTTCCTCCCTTCTCTGGGGCATCTCCATCCAGCTCCAGCCACCCTCCATCAGGGCTGGTTGCCTGTCCCCCGAAGCAGGGGAAGGTGGGAGACACACACTAGGGAGTTTACCAGAAGGAGGGGATATTGGGGGCTGGAGCAGCACAAAGTGTGCAGCTATTGGGAAGGTGGAGATGGAGGATTTGGCCCTTCTTATCCCTCCTGGGATGGCCCGGCACTTGATTTCGGGGGAGTCAGACCAAGCAGAGTGGTTGCAATGTGTGAAGGTGTGTGAGGTACACACAGGGAATCTCAAAAGCTTTATGCAATTCCTGGGATGTCTTCAGAAAGCCAGAGCTTTCAGAAATTCATTTAGGATCTCTCAGGTAATGAGGGATGATTCTCCAAGAAATGTTTGCTGTCCTGGAGCTCTGCCAAAGCACTACTATTGGGAAAGTGGACACCCTTCTTGAAGCTCTGAGTTTGGAGACCCCTCTGTGGGAAAGGAAGTTTGGATGCGTTTAGTCTAAGGTCCTTTTCCCAATTCTGACATCTGTTTGATAATTTTATTCATGCCTAGGCTCTACAACAAAGCCAACAAACTGTAATTTCATTGCACCTGGTGCATGGAGAAGACCTTTTGCTGGTACGTATGTTGCAGTATAACAACATCTAGGAAGTTGCACAGTTCAGATTTTGCTGTTGACGTAGGACAGCTTTGTAAGATGGCACATCTGATGTCAGTGCCCGACCGTGGGCCAAGAGCACTGCTGCTCGCAGAGCCCTGATCCAGTACAAACTCGCTCTGATGGTTCAGCTGTTCAAAGCATTCAGTGGAATTTGCTTTTCCCCAGCAAACTTCCTGCCATATCCCGTCTTGCCTGCCCTTTTACAGCCAGCGTGCAGCCAGGGTGAGGTTCGAATAAATAGCATGTTGTTTGCTGTTGCAAATTTGACAGAAATATGATCATGTATTCAAACATTATCCAGGTCAAATTGGCACTGGCAGGTGAACCAGCAGCGCACAGCTCCTGCTAAATGGAAGGACTTGCTGAAATTCAGTTAATTGCTGGGCAAAAAATAAAAAATAAACAAGAGAAAAAAATTGACATTCCCAAGAACCTTTCATATATCAGTGGGAAATCATTCCTAGTTCAGTTAACGGGTCATGTTGACAAGTCTAAGAGCAAGAAAAGGTCAGCACTGCAGGGTGTGTAGGAGGGCAGGAGGGGATTCCAGTGGCAGATGCAATGGGAGCTCATCTCTGCCCTGAAACCTCCTCCAGCTTTGCCTCCCCCCAACCATCTCTCCATCAAGCGTGTGCTGACACTTGTGCCTCCTGCCTCCGAGCCATCTGCCCTTACAAAATGCTCTGGGAACAGAGCCCATGCACACTGCCGCCAAATCCTGCGCTTTGTAAAGGCAAAACGCAGGTCCGGGTCAAACTGCATCGCTGCAAGACCCTCACCTTTGGTGTGCACCACCAGACTCATTCAGCCAGCCTTGCTGCCAGGATGCTTGTGGAGGAATCGCCTCTGTCCACCCTGGACGTGTCCTGGGCACCTTGGCTGGGTATGCTGCCTGCATCCAGTCCATTCAGCAGGTAAATGCTGAATTTGGATGATCAGCAAGAAAAAAAGAAATTAAGTGAAAGGGTAACTTGTTCAGTCTGTAAGAGCTTGCAGGGGAAATAAAACTCTGATTATTGGTCTAGGAACCAAAGCAGAAAGAGATCCAGAACCAGAAGTAGTACACTGGCAAATTCAGAATAGATGTAGAGGTCTAAAGGGCAATTAAACACCATGCGCCAGGGCTGTGGCAATTTCCATTTCCTGGCATCTTAACTTTTCTCCAGAAAAAAAAATTTGGTTTAATTCAAGCAAAATTTGATTGAGGGAAGTGGCAACACCAGGATGCCCTATCAGACCTTAGATGGCATCGTGTGCATAAAGGCAGCGTGGGTAGCAACACGTGCCCTTGGGCCATGTCTAGATGAACTAATCATCTCTCTGGGGTTAAAAAAAATCATTCAAAACCCCAGTCATTTTAGTGACTGTTCCCCATAATCGTGCTGGCACTGCCCCTGGCAGCTGAGGCAAGTGGGGGGAAAGGCAGGGGAGGCAGAGGACTGTTTAAGCAGCTCCTGAGGAATGGCCCTGGTAGGTGCTGGGTCCTGTCGCCGCATCAGCACTGAGCAATGGTGGATTCTCGGCGGACATGGTTTGGGGATGATGCAGATCCTCACACTTCACCTGCTTCTTCCTCCCAGCACAGGACATTTTTTGGGATGTCCCTTCTGCTGAGTAGGACACAGGACAGGCTGTGTGGCACAGTACCTCTCTCCAACAGAGCCCAGTGCCAGGGAAGAGGAAAAAAGACCAGGCAAGCACATACGATGTTCCCCTCTAATCACCCCCATCATCCCACAGTCTGCAGCTCAGGGACTTTGTGGGTCAGACTTCATTACTGTGTCATTAGTAACCCTCTCTGGACTTCTCTTCTATCCCATCTGCCCTTGAACCTGTGGGGATTTTTAATCTACCCATGTTCTCTACACACTTTGCACTTCCCCTTCACAGGTCGAAATGAACGCACAGCAGGGAAGTCAGGAAAGCCGTCTGCTTCTTTTCTGATGCACCATGGTAATCAGAGATGGGACTGAGAAAGGCAAAGGATTCATGGAGCCTGGGAACATTTGCATGGCATCAGATAGTGGAGGCGGCAGAGGGTGGAGAAGGAAGGTTGAAATCAGACCCTGGAGGCTCTCGCCTGGATTCAATGTCTTCAGGGTCAGGTTTCTGCAGTAAAAAGCAGAGAAAATTATCATTGCCCCTTCAGGACAAGCTCAGGAGGAACTGCAGCTCCCATGGTGGGGAGATGAAGCACCACCCTGTCCCATCCCCAGCTCAGCCGCTGCTCTCCAGCCACAGCCCAGGCAGAGGGATGCTCCAAATCGTATTGCCCACATCCCTGCCACAGCTCTACACAGCGATGCTGCTGGGTGTTTGCTGTGGTTGACTTTGAGGTGTTCAGGTGTTCCCAGCAACACCAACCACTCCATCAGCATAAGGAGTTGCAGGGCATCACCCCATCCTATGCCGTGGGAGGAACAGGCTCCCCAGGAGCGCTGCAGTGCTCTGGGTTAACCCACATCAGCACTTAGTTTCCTCCAAAGTGAGAAGGGATGGTCAGCCCATGTCCTTGCCAATTTCCCAGCTCCCAGGTAGCTGCATGAGAGGATGGGGACCCTGTAGGGTCTTCTTTTACTGCTGCAACTTTGTCCCATTCACTGGGCTTTTGCCTTCCCACTGCTGCAGACAACTGGGGCACTTCCAGCCACTGCCAGGCAGTCCAGGTCTGCCAGACCTAAGCATGGGGATACTGTAGAGATTAGTGTTTCTCCTGACCTGAGCAGCTCACTGAGTCTTATTTTTGTTAGGGAGAGAATGGATTAGAAAGTCATATTTCTTGGTTGTAATCCTATTTCAAAAAACGCTCTGAATCCCATGTCCCTAAGCAGAAGGGACTTGCCTCAAGCTTCTTTCCCAGCCAATACGTCATGCACCTCTCCCACAGCTTTTTGCACCCACAGGTACATGCCTGTGATAGTGCACATATGTGCGTGGAAACACCCTCCCTTCCCCTAGGGCTTAGGGGACTTCACTGGGAGAAGTCTTCACACACCAGAGCTCAGCCCCAGTGCTGGTGGGACTGTTGTTTCAGGCTCTGTACAAGCATTTGATTCTTATCCATGTCCAACCTGAATAAGAAATGCTGGTCCTGCCTCTGTGATCAGTGAGGTGTCTCCCACCCTTTCTTCACCTGCCCAGAGCGTCCTGGGTTCAGTTGCTTTCTCTTTTCCATCTTCCTTGCCGGTCGCTCAGTCTTTTCTCCTACATCCTTTCCCTTGCACCAGCTGAAACATCTGAGGAGCAAAACTGGAGCAGCAGAGCACTATCCACATCCTCCAGACACTTCTCTGCTCCCTCTCCATCCTGAACCATCCACCATTACCATTCTCCAGGGCTATGTCCCTACAAGCATACCCATGGGTCAGCTCAAGTCTTCACCAACAAGATGATTTGTGGAAGGGTTCAAATTCCCACTCATTTGCTCTATCCAAAGGGGAGATATTGGGCTGGAAAAATTAGGAAATTAGAATGTCTTCTCAGCTGCAGAACAAACCACAGCATTGCTGGAATTGCAAACCATTAGATGGGGCATGCTTGCAATGCATTTTCTTAGGCAGGGGGTAGCAGCTCCCAGGACTGTCCCACAAAACCTTTCCTGGCCTGCCCATATTGCTGCTCCCTTGGGACGGCAGGCTGAGACCCACAGCTTCAGGGACGCCATGGTAGAGGTGAGGAGCTCAAAACACTTCCATGCCTCTTGCCATGGACTGCAGCTCCCTTGCTCATTTTTTGGTTTTTTGGTTCATGCTATTGTTAATCTGTGGGAAGGAGTGTTTTCTTTTCCAGAGATCTCCCCCTCTGTGCAGTTGACTCTCTGATGTACTGGTGCCCATTTAGGAGAGGACACTCCTAGATGTTTCACTAATGAGACAAGCCAGAAAGATGAGGTAATGGCTTCACACAGCAGCTCACATGCCAAAAGTCTTGGTGGTCCCCATGATCTGCCAGAAACCCCTGGATCCAGAGCAATTTCCATGGTGAGACTGGACACCACAAAGAGAATCCCTAAGGATGCTGTGGAGATGTGAGACTGTATGAAGCAGATCTGTCCACTCAGATTTTGCTTGACCTCTTGCTGCAGAATGCAAATGTGGCAGCGCTGGCCCAGAAGTTGTCAAAACCAGTGAGTTTCCCCCCATCCCAACCCTGCAAAGCCCAGTAGACCTTCCCAGCTGGTCTGGGAAATCTCATTTTCCATCTGCCTGACAATCGGGAGTGCCCTAGTGCAGGGTGGGGTACATGGAGTCTTTGCAAAACGTGGTGGTTTCATTTCTGAATCTCATAAATCTCCCATTGGGCTCAGGTCTGAAATACAGGATGCTCCTCATGTGTCCTGGAGCTGGGCAGGATTTACTTGACATGATGCTCTGGATGCACATTCCTTATCTCATCGACAAGATTTATAGAGGCCCTGAGATTTATTCTGTCTGTAAAATTCTGTTAAATGTAGGGATGAGCTGTGCAATGACTATTGTTTGGGAATGTATTGTGTCTGCTGGCAGAAAAATGGTCATGTCTCTACCCGATCTCACGCAACTGCCAGGTGCGCTGGGACAGTGGTGAAGATGCACCCGGAGGGATGCAAGGAGCCAGAAGCTGCTGCCAGGACTGGTGGTGAGGCATCTGGGGGCTGCACCATCCTCCCACCCTGGTCCCGCTGAAGAGGGACACATGGGCAAGGAGGGGTACTCAGCCGGTCAGACCCATCAAGGGAGGACTCTGGGGAAAGCATCTCTTTGACCATGGAGGGAGTGAGGGGCTCATGATGAGCCCAGCCCTGTGGCTTGTGAGGTCAATTCTGCAGCACGGGTGAGGACATCCATTGCAGGACGAGGGCAGATTGCCGGTGGAAATAACTTCCTGGAGGACAGGCTGCGTGCACCCGGCTCCCTAGGCTGGGCTTATTAGCTGGCAGCTTCGGCGCTGGCTGGGGGAGGTGGCACTGGGTCTCCCGGCAGAAAGGCTCTTTTGATGGAAACAAAAATTTTTGCTTTTGAAAAACCTGGAGTCGGGGAACGAGCCTTGGGGTTGCCATGGAAACCCATCGCTGAGCCGTGCCGCAGCAGGAGACACAGCCACAGTGTCTCTGGGTTTGCGGTAGCGAAGCTGATGTGAGCACGAGCCGACGGCAGCTTGCCTCGGAGACACCCCGGGTGCCCGTGGCCATCGCGGGCTTTTTCCCTGGACCCTGCATGAAGGCAACCGTGCGTCTCACCAGGATTGGGGAGGTGGGAAAAAGTGATCAGCTGCCAGGGTGGATTTGGTTTGTGATGATGGGAATGGGCTGAGAGTCAGAACATGACCATGCTCATCAGACCACGGGCCACCAGCCCACTGGGTAAACAAATCATGCCGAACAGCAACAGCGAGCTGCACACCGCAGCTTTGCTGCAGATTGGCTCTGAGTTATATCTCGAGGAAGATCAATAGAACAAATTATACCAACAGAACAATATGAGAGAGCCCTGAAAACCCCAATTACTGAAAACCTAATTAATATGTTTTTAAACAAACATTATGGCAATACTTCAAACAATATTAACATGGCCACAAGTTTCACAAGGGCAGCAAAGCAACCCTTTAGCCCATGGCAATAGGGTGGGAAGGAACCCAAAACAAGAGTGAGAATGGAAAACAATTTCTTCGATACAGCCACAGCTGGGGAAAAGCAAGTGCTCTTTCCAACACACAGCACAGGGACTCCCATATGCTACCCCAACACCCTGCAGGGCTGCAGATCAATAATCCTGTAGAAAAACAGTCAGAGAACAAGGAATGGAGAAGAAAAAAAAAAATAATACATTGCACCAGCTCACTCAATCCTTCTAGGAAGAACGTAACCAGACAAAGGGATGCGAAGCTCAACCTTCCTGAAAGGAATCTGACCCGGAAACCTGACCCCCGAACAAAACAGCATCCTTGGAAAAACAATGACACTTAAATACACCGCTGATTGCTCCTGGGACCCCTGACACAATGCAGGAGCGAAAGGGAAGCCTTAACCTAATCCAACACAGGAAACCGTGTACCCCAGCTCAGACACAGCCGAGATGCTGACATGCAGCCCTGCACACCTCCAGGATATCATCCTCGCCCATCTAGCTGGAGACATCCCGGGAGCAGCAGCGTGGTGGCAGGGTGCGGGCAGCTGGAGGAGCCCCTGCGTGAGTGAGAGCACCGATGAACAGTCCTGCAGCAGACAACATAATCCGTTAAAGTCCAATTGGATCCCTCCCCGAGAACAAACCAGCAACCACATCTATAGCCTACAGATGTTCAATTACAAACAGAGGGAGGTCTTCGCCTGCTTCAGAGATTACACACACAAAAAAAATTTCTACATGAAGAAACTGGTAGAAAATCATCTGACAACACTGAACCCGTGCACTGATCCATCAGGCATGGGATAAAAATAAACAGCGTGCAAACGGGCCCTGGGGCTGGGGGGTGGAGCAGGACCCCAGCCTGGCAGACCTGCACCAACACCCACCCTGCAGAAACATCACGGACCCCGAGATGAAGGGTTGCTGCGTGCCAGCGAGGCGGTGTGATTGCTACGTGAATGAGCACTGACCAGAAACCTAGAGCAGTGCATCTTACAGGGGGTGCTGGAGAAAACAGACATTTAGTGTGGCTCTTGGAAAGCATCCAAGCTTTACAGTAGAGTGAGATCTCAGCCTGTATCACACAGCCTGCTCCTCGGAGTGCTTCTGGCTGGCAATGCAACCACTGCAAGGAGGGGCTGGGTCAGAAAGACGACAGGGGTTTAGAGTAATTCTCCCCAGTAAGCCTGCTGCAGAAAATATTCATCAGTGCAATTTGTTGTGCTGTACTGTATGGGCAGAGAAACGTGGAGAGCAATGCATTAATATGGGCAGAAAACCACCGCCGCAGTCCTGGCCCGTGCAGCGTACTCCTGCTCTGTGCAAGAACCACTGCAAGGCATGCAGGCACCAGAACAAAAACCCACACAGGACAGGGAGAGCTATGTGAAGCTGGACACATATCCACACGCATCCACGTGGAGCTTTCAGTGCAATCATTTCACATCGGGAAAAAAACCCCAACAGTTCACCAAAACTAAGACCGTAGGTGGATATACATGGGATTTCTTGTGGATGCTGCTCAGGAAAGTTTCACAGGAAGATGCAGGAATGGTTAAAGCAGCTCAGACCAAAGGTCCACCTAGCCCTGGTGCTTTGTGGAGGGTATAAACCAAGATCAATGTGATTTCCTCCAGCAGTTCTGGTTCTTGTCATGTGGTGCACAGACAATTCCCAAGATGGTCGTTGTGTTTTGTGCTCACTCTGACTTGGCGAATTTTTCTCCCAAGAATTTCTGTAAAGGCTTTTAGCACTGACATGCGTTTTTCAGATTGAGCGTGGATTCTGTGGTTGGGGAAGGAGGATTCTGGAGGAAGACCATGTTGGTGGCCTGGGCTGTCAGCCGAAATGTGGAGATGGGAGTTCAACCCCTGTTTGGAGTCGTCTGTCCCTCTCTAACCCAGCAAGGGCTTATTTATCTCTACAAAACAGAAGCACAGCAGTAGGAGGGTCTCCAAGAGGGACTTCACTGTCTAGTGACTGGGGTACTGGGACAGATGGGCCACAAACTTAACTCTCCCATGGCCTGAGGAATGACCTGACTCCTGAACTATTTGTGGTATCTCATTTCTTTTAGAACCATCTTGAAAGACTCTGTTTTCATTCTGATGCAGACTAGTGACTGCCCACAGGCATGTCCTACCATCATTTCTGGGAGCCTGGAGGTGCTTCTGCAGTGGAGGTTTTGCTTCCCTGCTCCCTCTGTCCTTCCCCTGCCTGGGGGTATGGACTGGGGTGCCTGCACCCCTGTTCTTCTGGCCATTTGGATGAAGCCAAACCAATGCTATACCCAGAGATTATTTTTAGTCAAGCTAACATGCTGTGTTCTGCTTTTCCTTGTGCTGGACATCTTCCTCTTTCCTCTGGATATCTCTGCCTGCAAAGCCTGGATGAGAAGGGACACAGGTGGGATGCTGCAGCCAGCCCCTCTCCTGCAGCCTGCCCTAAGCCTCCAGCCTGCTTCCATCATCTGGGCTCCCTACTCAGTGTCAATGTTGCAAGCAACTCTGGCTCTTGGCTCCCCTTCCCTCTTAATAGTCCTGGCCTGGTGCATGAGACTACCCAAGCCCCAGAAATCTCATTTTTGGGTCATGTCCCCAATTCCAGGCTCTATGCCTGGGACTGTCTCCCACAGCAGCAGACCAGGGCTAACTTCCCACCTTCAGCCGGCTACCAGCCGCAGGCACCCGCCCTCTCCCAAGTCTCAGTACAGCTTCTACTTGCTCCTGAATCTGTCGGTCCCTGCCAGCCGTGGGGTCTCCGTCTCACCCACTCTCTCTACGGTGCTGTAAACCACAGCGGTGAAGGCATCCCTCGGAGGAGGCAGCCCCGGGCAGTCGGGGAGAGACTCGTGCGTGTCCAATACAGAGGAGCCGTCAGGCAGTTAATTAGACCCAGCACTGTCCTCCTGCTGAAGTCTATTAGCAGAGTTTTAGCCAACTGCTCCCTGTTTGGGATAACTGATGTGAGCAGGGCGGGAGAGAGGCAGCAGGAAGCCCCAGAAAGGAGGATTTGTGCTCTGACTGGTGTGGGGGAGTGAAATCACACACTGTTCCTTGCCGGGGTTTCTCAGCGGCAGAGCGTCTTATTCATCTCCTTCCCTCCTGCTCGCAGAGCGATGTCCCAGGCAAAGCAGGAAGCAGCTGTGGCCTGGATTACCTGGTCCGATTCAGTGCCCTGATAAAGCCCAGCTCCTTTGCAGCCCTTGGGGAGGAGGAAGGAAACAGCACAATAGCCCAGGGCCAGAGGAAGGGTCCATGCAGGAAGACACCCCTCCCTCCTTCCTATCCCTCGCCTTGCATCTTGAGATGCCTTCTGAGCAGCCCCTTCCCTTGGACACTGGCCATGCTGGAGGAAAGGGATGTGTCTCAGCGCGGGGCCGTGAACCACATTGCTGCTCATTTCCCTGCGCCCCAGATGCCTGCAGGAATGGAGCCCTCGAAGCACGGGTGAGCAGCTCACCCTTGAGGCACCCCAAGCAGATGCCATTCCACAACCAGTCAATGGATGATGGGGAGCTGATGGCGCAGGAAAAACCTTTGCAGGGGATCAGGAACAGATGCAGGCAGCAAGTGCTGCTGGTGCCCTGAATGGAGCTGTATGCAGTGTGGGGGAGTGCAGAGCAGACCACGACAGCTCAGCCCACGAAGGATGACTGAGGAGGAAGCACAAGGCACCACGAGGTGCTCCAGCACTGCCGGATATGTCCCCACTCCTGCAGTCAGGCTACTGGTGTCCCCCAGAGACCCTGTTCACAGCCTGGCAGACCACACACAGATAGAAGCCGTGGAGAGCACTGCAGACCCCACCTGCCTGTTGTGGTCCCATCCCAGGAGGCCTCTTTCACATGCTCATCTCCATCTCATTCTCCCTCTTTGTTTCTCCTGCTCCTCCCTCGCATGCTCTCATTCATGCAGATCTGCAAGGCTCCCTCTCTGCTGCTCAACTGCCTCCAGGGGCCTCTCCCTCTGCTTTGCTGAGGTTATTACTTTTCATATTTTCTCTTAAACAATGGCAAACCCTCTCGAGAAAACGCAGCACTCCAGGTAGGAAGCCTGTTCACCTCCACACAGGTTTCCTCGTGCGGGCCCTAGGTGCTGCAGAGATGGAAATTCAGACCGTGTGCTTGCCTGTATAGCTCCCAATAAAGAGTATCAAACAGGAATGAAACACAAAAGCCACCTGGGGAAAAATAAAAGCTCCTGATGTATTGCTGGGAGGGCTGAGATGGGAACGTCGCCTGCCTGAACGTGACGAGGAAGGAACGGGTAAGAGGGAGGATTCACCTGTTCTATGTCTGCACAAGCATGCAGCGAGAAGCAATGAATCAGGAGACGCTCCCCCACACATCCGCCCCTGCCCTGGCCTGCCCCTGCCTCAGGACACAGATGCAGGCTGTGGTGGAGCAGTGCTGCTGCCTGTGGGAATCTCCAATTGCTTCCTGAAGCGTGCTCGGATAAATGGCACCGTGGGAATTTACAGCAGGAACCCGAGGACAAGCTCAGCCCGTCTCTCAAAGGCTTGGCTTTCCTGGGATCGTCGCTGGAGGACTCAGAGGACATGTCATTACCCACTGCAGAAAGCTAGCAGATATTTGCTGGGATTTGTCCATACGTTCAACGCCGTCAGATTCACTTTCCCCTGGGATGGTTCTAGCACAACTGTTGTTTCCTGTTCGGAGCAGAGCAGAGGATGGGCGGGGGGCACGTGCAGAGCATCCCAGACACCTACTCCTGCCTCTGCCCCGCAGCCTTTGCTGGGGGTGGCGGGGCAAGCTGACCTTCCAGACCCATCACGCCTTGCTGGGATTTATAATCTGAGATACTGAATGTTTACATTCATTTCTTCCTGCAGCATGTGTACAAAAACACCCTAAACCAGAGCCTGCGGGACAGACTCTTGCAGAGATGTATCTTACGCTACAGGCTATTCACCATCAGCCACAGTCACAGCAGAGGGCACGTTCATTGCAGGACATCTGCCCCTACTCTCAACCTCCTCCACCCCAAGCCCCTTCCCAACCCATCACCCTACCCCCCACCATCGCCTCCCCTCTCGTTGCTCCTGGACGGACCAGCTGTTTCTCCTTCTTTCTTCCAGAACATCCCCCACAGCAGTTGCTTGCTTTGACATCCGAGAGTTATTTAATGTATGTTTTGCTTCTTGTAAATGCAATTTGGTGGCTTGAAATGGGGAGGAAACCACGTGAGCGGCAGCTTCCCTACGGACCTCTGGCAAGCGTTCAACCCCTTCCCTGGTGCTCGAGGGACCTTGGCTGTGAGCAAGGCAGCCAGCCGCTCGCAGCATCTCTGCCTTGCAAGAGTTAATTCCTGGCGCAGAGCCTCTGCCTGGGCAGCACTGCTGCAGAGTGGGTCCCGTCTGGCTGCAGCCACCCCGCGCCTGGCACCTCATCACCCCGCGCTCAGGGTTTGGGAGGGGAAGCGGGGTGAGGACCAAGAGCATCGCTTTTCCCAAACCAACAGCACTGAACTTACAGGCAGATTAATTTAGCTTGAATGAAATGCTATTGCAACACAAATGCCCTGCAGCTATAGGGACCAGGCATTTCTCAAGCTTCTCGGTTTGGTTTTTTTTTATGGTTTTTTTTTTTTTTTTCCCAAAGAGAATGTTAGTCAAAGCAGAGCTGCCATCGACATGGGGGTGCCACCATGCTAAGGGGCACACGGGTCAGCCGGGGACCTGGGACTCCTTGGGCAGCACGGGGGATGAGGGAGGCAGAAAGCAGCGGAGGGTCACTCAGAGAGCCTGGGAGAGGGTCTGCAGCTGGTCCCTGGTGAGAGCAGTGCACGGAAATGAGAGGCAGGCAGGCAAGTGATGCTGCCAATAGCTATTACAGCATCTCGCAGTGCTAACACAGGGCGGAGGGGAAAGAAATCCCCAGCTGATCTGGCCTGATCCAGTCTGAGTAAGCAGGAGGAGAAGGGTGCAGGCTCTGCTCCAGGGTACATGCCACAGTTTCACCCTGCCACTGGGCATGGTCCAGCTCTGGGTTCTTTCTGGGTGGTTGTACAGCTGCATGCAATATTCACTCTCTTCTATAAAATAGCCCACAAAACAGTGCAACGCAGACATTGCACACAGTGCAAGCAAAGGATATGACAGCCAAGTAAATAGCATTGCAAAACAACTGCACAGGGCTTCCAAAGCGACGTCCAAGTGGGCTCACTCCAGGGCTGAGACAGCCGGCATCTTCACAGTCTGAAAATGGGGCTGACTCAGTGTGCTGAACTACAGTTTGCTGAGTTAACTGAGGATAGATAAGCAGCTATAAAGATTCACTGAAGGTCCAGGCATATAAGGAAGACCAATTTTCCAGTGCACAGCCAGCACACATCTGTCAGGAAGGAGACCCATGGACCAATGTGGAGAGTGCTCTCAAAATATCACTCTAGAAGGGGGCAAAACAGCTGCTCAGAAGCGAGGGATTATTAGGAAAGGAGTTGAGAACATCACTGCTGCTTCAGCAGACCAGGAGCCATAGGTGCTTTCCTGCCCTCCCCCAGCATCCCATGGAGGTGGGACCTGCAAAGAGTTCATCCCGGCAAAGGCACCGAAAGAATCTAAACTGACCATGGGGAGGGAGGACACTGGAGAGGACGAGCGTGAGAAAAGGACTGGGAGCAGCTATTCAGAGTGCCCAGCCCAGTGCGCTGGATGGGCAGCAGCCCGAGCATACCAATTTGTCCGGTGCATAATTAAAACCTGGAACTCATTGCCCTGGGAGGTGGCGGGGGCCAAAAACATAAACAGATCTGAAAAGAGATTAGACAAAGCCGCAGCACTGAACATGATGATCCGGGTATAACTTCCAACTCCAAAAGCTCCTGGAACATTGTTTGTGGGATGCTGGGGAGGGCTGGGAGGAGAAGGACCTCTCTAAACCTCTGGTTTTTCTTACACCCTTCCCCTCTGCATCCTCTAACATCCGTCTGCAGGCTGACTGCCAGGCTGCACGAACCTTTGGCCTGAGCCGGCGCGGCCACGTTATGCTCTTGTGATCCGTATGCACTTCTCTGTTCTCACGCCTGCTCTATGCCAGAGCAGCTCTCTCGTGGGAGCTTTCCCCTTCAGCCTGCTCAATGTGCTCAGCGCCAGGAGCTTGGAGCGGGGATTGCATCAGCCCCAGCATGACGAGCGCTGTGCTAAGCATGGCTGCTGCAGCAAAGGCAGTGCCACCAGCAACAGCAATGCGCAAGAGGCTGGGTCCCTGTTCGGTCACACACACACAGCTACAGCCATGAAGTTATCATCTCTCTTATTGAAAATGAGAATTCAAATGCAGATAAAAATGTTGGAAGAGTTGCAAACTGCTGGGGTTTGCCAGACCAACCCGCAGGGGAGAAGAGGGCTGTTTTCTGTGAGTAGAGTTACCCCCAAGTATAATTTTTGGGGTTCAACCTTCAGGGAAGATACCTGCATGCCTTCCCAAGAGCCAGATAGATACCATGTAGGAGCTGCCAACCTTTCCAAAGTGATGAAGACAGATTAGTTTTTGCTTGACATGTGTGAGATTGTATTTTTCTGACTCAAATTAGAGGTTAAACTCTCTGAAAGCTAGAAGGTGGTGTCCCTCTTGGAGACAGCCAACTGCTTCATGGCGTCGTCCCACAGGACAAGGCAGGTCCAAGATGAGCGTGGGGATGCTGCCTCTCACCGATGTGCCAGGTCCTGGGCCAGTTCTGGTCATGCTACATACATTTTAATACATACCATTTTAAATCTTTGCTCTAAAACTCTGACTTCTGGGTAATTATTGCTGCTTGTCTTTCCCACGCAATACGTGAGTTCTCCACCTCATTCCCATTCAACCCTTCAAAGCTGGCTCCACTTTTAATTTATAAAGCAGCAAACAAAAAGTTGTGTATTTTGCTTTGCATTTCTTTCATGATGGCTCTCATCACTGCCTTTGTTTTCCTGCCACCATGGTGGATCAAGGTGATTTATTTTTTTTTTTGCTGGAAGCAGGTGCTGTAACTCCAAGGTCCCTTCCCCATGCTCAGCATGCAAAGGTGAGACAGTTTTGTCGCCCATGCACGTTACTTTCCACTGAAGTCAAATGTCACCAGATAATTTTCTGGTCCAGGCACTCAGTCCCACAACAACATTTGGCAGCTCCTCACAGTCACATTTTGTTTGCCTGCCCAAATTAATTTTATGCTGTTGGTGAGTTCTGCAGTCTCACTGCTCCCGGCCTTCCCAGACTGTTTGTGCCTGTACTGAGCACCACAGCCCAGCTCCTCATTTGACTTCATGGGCCAACTCCCTCCCACCTGTGAAAATGACTGATTTTTTGTACCCTTTCTTTCCTATTTTTCAACTAGGAGAATTACCCATGACAGGAATTTCCTTTTTGACCCATAACAAGTTAATTTCCTGATGAGTCTGTGATGAGGGACATTGCCCAAAAGCATTTTGAAAACCCTTACAGATGATATTGACCAGATCACCCCTGTGCACATATTGATCCCTTCAGTGAACATTAATGGATTTCTGATGCATGATTTCCTTCCACAGAAACTGAAGCAACTTTCTCCTATTAGATCCTATTTATTCATTTACCCAATAGCTCTATTCTTTGTTACAATTTCTACCTATTTGCTTGACACAGAAGTCTGACCTACTGCTCTGTAAGATTCTACATCCCATTTAGTACTTTAAAAAAAAAACCACAACAAAACAACACAAAAAACCATAGTGTCACATTTTATATCTTCCTGTACTTCGCTACAGAGGCCACTTTAAGCTATAGGTTATGTATTACATAGATAGTAGATGGAAATGTCATCTTTTCTTTCCATACGATTTTTGGATGAATCTCCCTGGTTCTGGCAACTAGTTCCTATTCATGCCATCAATTTGTTCTAAATTCTGTCTTCTAATGGCACTTCCATTTGAATCAATTCCTTTGATTTTCTAATATCAACCTGGAGTCTTACCTGAGGCTAAGCCAGCCTTGGGGAACCAAGGAGTCCTGCTCTCTCCCCCTTTCCCCTTTGTCTTTAATTTCCCTCAGACTCTCTAGCTGAGTTCCTCCCCCTCCCTTTTTCCCTGGGACTGGGTTTCTCTCCTGCCAGCCCCGGTATCTTCTCCGGATTTATAGCCTGACTGTGTTCTCAATTAGCATGTTCCTTCCAGCTTTTATGGCTTCCAAGTCACAACATTTTCAAGACTATGGCAACATATTATAGACTGTACATGTAAAATAGGTATTAACTGCATCTATATCTTCCTAGACTCATAATTTCCATCTTCTGTTGAGCACTCCAAAGACTACACAAGACTTGGAGGCAGACGTGTCTTTAGACAGTTCTCTCTAAATTACCTTCCCTGGTGCGTCTTGGTGAACAAAAGACCTTCCTGCCAGTCACCCCCTACCCTCGCTCCTCTTGTGCGATTGTACTGAGTCGGAAATAAATGCAGACACCCTTCCAACTCCTTCCCTGCTGCTTCCCTCCTCCTCCTCCAGCTCCTCAAGACTCCCTAAGGACAACCTCCCTCTCCCAAGGACAACCCTCACTGCTCTCCTCCAGGATAAGGCAGGTGTGGTGGGAAGCTGACCAGCGAGCTTTCAGGGTGGCTCTTTAATAAGAGCAGGATGGGACGAGGAATCAGTTTGTGGATGGAAGCAGAGCAGCTGCCTGCCGAGCTGGTATGAAATGTCCCGGAGCAATGGATTGCTCTCAGTGAGGGGATCCATGCTGTGGGATCTGCAGGATGTATGTGTGGGTGTCCAGGAAACTCAAAATCTCCAGGCGGTGTACTGACTGCTGACTTGCAATGTCTCCAGGCATGCTCCCCAGGCTGGACACCCTCAGCACCCATAGCTGGGCTGCTGAGCTTCTGTGGAGAGAGGAAAGGAGGGTTTCAATTGGAAAGGCATCCCTGTGTCTCTTCTGGCTCCCCCCATGACAGACTTTGATGCAGAATAACATCAGCAGACACTGAAGGGACAATTTGGATTTCCCCTCAGCCTTTGTCTGGGGTCTTTTCTAAACAGCCTGCCTACTAAGGGCTGATTCGTGAATGCAGCTTTTCTCCTGCTACATCTCCTTCTCTCCCAGTGCCCAACTTTATTAGTTCATGAAATGAAGCTGAACATCCCTTAGGAAAAGACTGTAAACCCTGCCTGACTCACTAACTTCCTCTGCTGTAAACTGGGGTTGCATGACCTAGCGAGCATGTGGCTTGATGGACCATTTCAAGACTAAAGAGATAAATGCCTTGTAAGATAACGGAGAGTTGTTTGCTGTGATGGAGAAAGAGTTGCATGTGAGACTTCAGAGGCTGAAGCTTCTCTGAGATCCGGTTTGAGACCCCAGACTTGCAATACATACAGTATTTCAAGACCTTGCTTTGCTGTCTGAGTGGAGATGCAGTGCAGCAGTAGCTTGGTCGATCCCTCTGCAGTCTTTTCCTGAGGGTGCAATCCACATGAGGACAGATGGCTCAAGCAGTCCAGTGGTCAAGAGAAATCCATTCTCCCTACAAGCTCAACTTAAACCCAAACATGACAAAACTCAGAAATTGTGCGCTATTGAAAAGACATGGCCACATGCACGCCCGATTAATTCAGAGGTCATAAATAAAATTAGAAGGACATTCATCTACGTGATTCACAGAAGACCTTAAGAGTGAGCGGCAGGCAGCGAGGACATTACAGAAATGGCAGGGAAGGTTTCGAGAGGAGCACGACATGCGCTTTGGCAAGGTGGATGACAGGATCACTACGTTGAAGCTAGTGGCTTTTATTAAACCATTTGGACATCAGGAACGTAAGTGGATGTCTTTTGGTGTTACTTCTGCTCCCAAGGCATTTGAAAGAATAATAGCAGTGATCTTGGAGGGATTTCAAGAAGCTGAAATTAGAATGAATGCTGTTTTTAATTTGGACTAACGAGCTTAAAGAGCAAAATGAAAGACTCCGAGCAATTTTGCAGAGTCAAGACACTTAACACTAAGCTGAGGAACATCAGAATTTGATCTTAGCAAGAATTTTCTGTCTTATATACAGAAAGAGCAAACAAGACCCAGTGTCTGATTCAGATTAAATGGTTAATTATTACTGCTATTGTTGAACTCTGACAGTGTAGCAAATCAGTGATGTATGAGAGAAAAATAAAGCCAGCCTTGCTTTGCAAAGCCTGCAATGCAAGGGAGGATACAGAGAGCACCAGAGACTCACAGCATTGCAAGCATATTTATTAGTGTCATCTCACTTCTCCTGAGATTGACAGAAGATGGGAATCTTTAGCATGGACTTGACTGGAGTGAGACAATAGCCTGGGGGCCAAGCACAGGGTGAGTGTTAATAAAAAAAAAAAAAAAGCCTGCAAGAAATGCCCAGATTTATTGGGATGGTCACCTGCTCAGCAAAACTCACTCCAAATCTGTCTGTGGTAGATAAACCCTGAGGGATTTGCTGGACGGTGACATTGTCTCATTCGGAGCAGTCACACTGGTATTAAGTTAAAATTAAAATACTTATTGCCTTGGAACAACAGACTTCAAGGTTTATTTGGAGAGCATCTGGCCATATTATCTAAAAAAAAAAATGTGCAATTACAATTGCAGCAAGATCTCTGCAGTGAGGTGCAAAAAAGAAAATAAAATATTCCCAGCTGTGTCAGAAAGTCTACTTATGTGAAAGCCCTTGCACCAGCTCCCTATCTCTTGAGAACCAGGCCTTGCAGCTGCTGCTTGAACTCCCTTGCAGAATGGAAAAAAGCAGAGGTCTGTGAAGACTTAGGTTCCTCTCGTTCTGTGACTGCTTACTCTTGATTTTGCATTAGTTTTGTTCCTGCTCCATCTCTCACATGCACATGCAAATCACAAGTGTGTGCAGGTGAAAGCGGCCAGTGATGCATGTGCTCTGACCACCATAAACCCCCCTTACATGGTACAACTCTCAGTGGGACTTTTTTGGGGAATCGTCCCCTTGGACAACGATTTCATACTGTTCCAGCTGATGCTGTCCAGGGGAATATTTAATTGTTCTTTCCATTGAGACTGAGCTAAGTTTGGCGGGAATATCCAATACTTTCAACCAGGGATCACTGTTGCCTCTTACTACCTTTCAACGGAAGTTTCTAATTAAGTTTTTTGCAAAGAAAATCTTGTCCCTCTTTAATATGAACCTCAGAGTTTCAAGTGGAAATAAGCAGGTAATGGGCTTTCCAGGACTTTCCAGTTTAGCAGGACAGGGGTGCTAGTGTAAGATGCACTTCCAGATGTTGGGGGGAGGTCAGAGGACTCCCTCCTCACATCCCAAAGGCTGCGCTGGTCTAGGCTCCTTGGGACACCACGTGTTAACCAGTCCACGCCTGGACAGATTGGGAACCACTGCCCAGATCAACAGGTACCCTATGCTGAACTTCTCCCTCAGACCTTGTCTCTTGGTCCATCTGTAACCCCTAACAACTTGCCATGACGCACTGAACCCCAGTAAGTCCTTGTTTTAAACTGTGCACCCTGAAACTGCATCCCTTGCAGCACCAGGATGGAGAGAAGCAGAGCCCCTGGCATGGAGCAGATTTGTTCTGCTGCTGCTGGGAAGAGCCATAGTGTCCCTTGGCCAAAGCAAGAGACAGTTACCCAGCAGGGCTCAGCACTGCTCCCAGCTCTTGCCTGGGACAGCACACGCGAGGAGCAAGGCTTTCCCTTCCAGCCTGCCCTACTCTTTGTCCCTACACCTGGCCACTATCCCCCTCTGCCCCGAGGAATCCCCCAGCTGGCCTCTTTGGCAGGATGGAGAAGAGGCACATTCTGATTTCTTATGATATAACAACAATTAAAGTGTGGCTGAAAATCACTCATTCTCCTTCGAGCTCCATCTGCATCCCTGCTAGAGCTTTCTCCCTCTTCCTCCCCTCCTTCCTCAACCCATCAACTCTGCTTCTCTCTTCCAAACACTTACCAGTAACCAGAAAGTGCCTGGGCACAGAGGAGCAGAGGAAGGGATGTGCGTGGAGCCGCAGGCAGCAACCTGCACTTCCCACCTTAGGGGGTGGCAGCAGCAGAGATCGGGCTGCACACCGGAGCAGGAACAGTGCCTGCTTCAGCACAGGATGCCAGCACACCGACGCAGAAGCCTCCCCGTTTGCTCCGGCGTCCCTCTTCTCCTCGCTCCCTAGCCCTCCTCCAGCCAGGAGCATACACAGTGCGCCACGACCTCCCTCCCGCTCGCATCCCACCGGGAGAGGACATCAAGGTGAGGGTGGTAAGCCGGGCGGGATCTGCCGGGCTCTCAGGGCCAGCAGGGCGGGGAGGCTTGAAACAATCCAATTTAGCAGGCACTGCTCACAGGGACATGAATAATGGGAAGTTGATGCTAAACTGGAGTCATAATTTTCATACCAGTGCAAACAGATCCAAATTGTGATAAAAGGTTTTCATCTGCGGAGGCTTGGAGAGGCCCCTGTGCTCTGATTTACTGCGCCTCTTAATGTCGCATCTGACAGCACTTTGCAAACAAAATGTTCTGGCCATAAACTAGCAGGAGAGTGAGTTAGTGAGGCTGGGGGAGGGGATGAAAGGAGAGGGTGGGAGAGGGGCGAAAGGGATGTCGTTGTTGCACTGTTGCTCCGGTATCCCTGCAGTGTTCGGCGATTTACCCGCGAGGGCAGCAGAAGAGCCTGTCTCAAGAGACCGAAGCAGGAGGCAAAAGGAAGACGAGACCAAAGGCAGAGAGGCACCCAGATTTGTGAAGCTCAAAGGGAGGCACCCAGCAACTCCTGCCCATCTCCACAGAATCTGCAAGTCCAGATGTGAATCTGGACTATCCCCATCCCTGAGGGCAGACCAGGGGTACTAGTTCTGGTTCCTGCTTTCCTGAGTCAACAGAGACCCAGGAGCAGGGGACCCGGTTCTCTGCAGCAAGGTGCAAAAAAGAAAATAAATTGTTTCCAGCTGTGTCAGAAAGTCTACTTATGTGAAAGCCCTTGTACCAGCTCCCTGTTTCTTGAGAACCAGGAGACCTGGCTGCTTTGGCTGCAAGGATTCATAGCTTGGCAGGGACACACGTCAGCCAGGGCTGCTTCACCTGCCCGTCTCTGCCACCTCCTCTGTACCTACAGCTGCCCCATCCTCTGCCCCTGCCACCTTCCCTTTCTTCTGCCAGGGTGCCTGACACCAAGCTGAGACCAGACAGCATCACATCTCCAGGGAAAAAACCTCCAGACCAAGAGAGAGCAAGCAAGAGTGATCACAGAGTCTAGCAGGAGAGGTGGATGTCATGCCTCGTGCCTGGGAAGGGCTATCTTATGCCATGATCTCCCCTTTCAGCCCCAGACATGGACAGCTGAGAAGCCCGCTGCTGGGAGAAAGCTGGTCTCAGCAAGTGTGAGATGCTTCACGTCCCGGGCTGGAGTCTGGCAGGGGTGCTAATTGGGAATATGGGTAAAGAAGCAGGAGCTGCGGGCTGATGGATCACAGCCCCCAGGCATCTGAGCATGCAGGCTGCTACGTTTTGCACCAGTGGAAGCTTTCTCAGCCTGCTTGGCTCCTTTCCCAGATATAATGAGCTGCAGTAATTGAGCCCGGAGGTCAAAAATGTGCAGCTCACTGTTGCCAGAGTGTAGAGGGCACTGTCTTCTGCGCAGGAAAGGCTTGGCGAAGGTGATGTCTTGTCTCCATGGATATTGGGATGTTGAGCAGCATGGATGGTGCTGAAGTAACCAAGAAACCTTCTGGGAACTACAGCGCCAGGCAAGCGGGCCAGGTCCAGCGTCAATGTGCAGGGTGGTGCTCAGCCCTGGCCACAGCGCTGCCTGGACAAGCACCACATCGGAGCAGGGCCAGGAGGTCCTCAGTGTCCGGCCTGTGGCTCCAAGGTGCTCGCAGGAGCTGTGGCACCTGGCTGGCAGGCAGCCTGGGTAGCAGGGAGAGCAGGCAGCCCACCCGTATTGTTTCCACTTCCCCTTTTCTCCCTGCTAGCTCAAGGGTACGATGGGATCTCATCCAGCTTTTGTTGTGCACAATGGTGGGCTAGAGCTCTGCTGGTCAGGCTCGGCTTCCTGAGTCAGCAGAGAGGAGTAGGCGACGAGAGGTTTGTCCGACCTACCTGAGGACAAGAGAACTATATACTCAGCAAGACTGAGTAGGTCTCCATTGGAGCCAAGTCCATGCTGAAATTCAATCAGATGAATCCCTTGACCCTGGGTCATGGCTTTTTTTCCTCCCCAAACCTTGTGACCCAGTTCAGCACGATTTGTTATGCTTTTTCTTGATCTCTCAATCACCTTTCCCTTTCTCTCTGGCCTGGGCAGAACCTCCTGCCAGGTGAACATCAACACTTTTTAAAAACATCCAGATATTGTCAGTTCAGAGTTAGTCCAGAGCTGAGGTTTCTGAAGAGGTCCCATGGCCCAGACACGCAAAATACCAGAAAACCTGCGGTACTCTGCTACACATGCACTTAGCGAGTAACCTATCCAGCAACGCTCTGAGTAAGCACTGACACATTTGTCATCTGAGCTGCCTCCTGTCCCCTGGGAAAAGTAAATGACATTATTGTAACCCAGGCGGTTAATATCAGGCCCTCCTGCCTCCTGTCCCCAGCATGTGCATCGACCACTTCAGCACTGAAGGCAGATGAGCATGTTCTTAATGACATTCCCAGCAGCGCATCCTCGCTCCAGAGAGGACTAATCCCTGTAGCCATTCATAATGCGGCTGAAGCAAGCAGGCTGGGATTTGCTTCCCCATCTTTACGTGTCAGGCCCTGCTCGTGATGAGGAAGCATCAAGCTCAGCGGGGAAGGAAAACTGAATGAAAACACCCCAGGGTGAGCAGCCAGCCTCCGGTCCCTCTGCCCGGGGCATGCCCCTCTCTCCCTCATGGTACAGACTAGTCAGTGCCAGCAAAACACTTCTCTATGTCAGACCTTGTCCCCCTGCTCTGCAGCACAGCCATGCTCACAGAAGCTGTGTCCCTCCTTGACTGTGTCTGCCTGCTCTTTCTCAATTTCGAGGCAGGATCTCCCCTGCCCTGCCTGGGGATTTGTCCTGATCTCCACCAGCAGGCTGAGATGATCCCAAGCTCCTCATGACCCCAGGCTCCTCGTGATTCCAAGCTCCTCATTTCTTCTTATCTGGACCACTGGAGGTATCTGACCTGGCTGGAGATCTTGTACGGGCCTGGAAAGCCCTTTATAAAATGAAAAGTTCTTTTTTGGGAGATATCTACTGTTGTCCCACCAAGATTGCCTGTAAGTTGTGGTGTTTACTGTGGTCACCTAAAGGGACATTTGAGATTTAGCATTTGATATGCACATCCAGCACAGCACCCTGTGGACATAGGCTGATGGCTCTCGGTCCTTTTTCCTCTAGGGAACTTTTTGCTCAAAGATTGCTGATGCTGCAGCATTTTACTTGGTCTTCACTGTGTCACTCTCACCATGCATTGCCCTGAAGTGAGTCATGCAAATGTCCACCATGCTGGGAATGGTCCTGGGGAACATCCAGAACATGAAGGAGCGCCAGCCAATGGTTGGTATGGAAAAAGGACACCAAAGTCAGGGTCCTGGAGCAGACAGGCTCTGGCTCTGACCCAGCCTGGTAGTTCTGGTGTTTCTGTGCACTCCAGCATTTACAGGGCAATTCATCTGACAGTAGATCTCTGGAAAAATAAGGAAGCCATAAAGACAGGGCTCCAGCTTCCAAGAAGCTGGCACACAATGAATGCTCGTCAAACACTACTATGTAGTAAATGAATTTGGAGACCAATGAGTACAGTGTCCCAAAACAATGGTGTTTTTTCAGTGCCCAGGGTGTGGAGTTTTGAAGGCTGCACAGCCACATCCAAGACCTAGGCACAGCCACACTCAAAGTGACTTGGAAACCAAACCCAGGGTGAAACATGTAGGCTTACTCCGCAGTGAAGGAGGACGAGCGGCACTGCAAATGGGTGCTCCCCAACTTTGGCCAAGTGGAAGAGATCATGGTTTCAAGCCCTGTTGTGTTGCTGGGGATAATGCTTACCAGACATCATGTACTCTGGTGGTGCACCCAGACATGTTCTTTTATTCAATCCAGTGGTGAAAGAGTGGTAGACTTCTATGTTGAGGTTTTGGATGTTTCTTTTCACCAGCTTGTCTGTAGTAACGGGCCCTGGGTAGGAGACAGGAGTCCCCAGAGAGAGACATCTGGGTTTAGGTGGCCCTCCACACGGTACCTTCTGACTAATGCAGCACTGTGTGGCTGAGCTGACAGATAGACCACCCTGGAAAGCAAGGGTTTTATTTCAGGGACTGGAGCTTTCTAATACCCCTGAGGTAGGGTTTGCTCCAAAACTCAGGTATCCATAAGGCCAGAGATTTTATCATCTGCTGGGGCAAGGAAAGGCACATCCTATCTTCAAAGCCATCAACAAGTGCACTAGAGCTGATGGTACCCGTAGACACAGTCATACAGCTCAAACTGAGCTCACATCCTCCTCACCTAGGGACCAGGCTGCTTCGGCTGTTGTCAGAGCAACAGCAGCTGCTCTGCAGTTTCTCCTGGCAGTAAAGTTTTGCACTGAACCTCAACGCCAGTTACATGTACTCCCAGCCCAGATGCTTTCATGATATCTCCTCGTGTTGCTGCACAGAACAGCCAGCACACATGGCGGCATAAAGCATGTTTTGAATTGCCCCCAGTGAGAAACCTCGTGGCAGAGATCATCAGGCCAGGAAAAACAACCCCATTCACCAGTTAATTTCCCCTATAAACCATGCCACAATAACACAGGGAAGATCATAGTTAGTTGCCAGCTGTGTTCCCCACCTGCACGCTGTTTGAAACTGTGGGAAGTCAGAGGTGATGGGATCGGTTCCTTGGAGTCAGGTCTAAGTGTTGAGTTTCATTTCACTGCTGAGGGTATGGCAAGTGCTTGGTGTGGGGATTTGTTTGTGTACGGGTTGTTGCTAACAGCTAAAGTGGAAGGTCCCCATCACACTAGCACCCTACAGCATTGCTAGAGATGGATGTTAAATGTCCTTTCGTCCTGCCACCAGCTGCAAGGAGCTTTTGCTCCTTAGGTGCAACCCCAGGTGCTCAACATCCCTTAGGTGACAAGGGATGACACTGGATGAAGGGATCTGACCCAGTGTGAATAGTCTGGTGCAAATAGCCTTTCTGAATACCCTTATACTGTAAAACTTTTAACAGACATGGACATGGACACCTCACAAAAAAAAAAAAAATCCTGCAGCCCTAGATGGGAAGGGCAGCCAGTCTTGCAGTGTCTGTGCTCATGCTTACCAAACCCAAGCATGCATAGCAGAGGTCCAGGGTGATGAGCTCACCACTTCCCCCAGCCTGTTGTTGGTGTTCCCTGGGGATGGTGCACCAGGCAGCTTGGAGCAGCACGGAGAGCTGCCAACCTAATGGCTAAAAGCTTTGCTGTGAGAAAAAGGGCATATGTCTACAGGGAGCAAAACAAGCACTAGCTTGATTTTGGAGTAATTCATGCAGGTTAAACTGGAACAGTTGCCTTCTCTCCAGGTCCTTCTCTGTTCTTTCCTAGTGCCTCTGCCACTCCCTCCAGCCCCTGTGCCCCTGGGGCGCTGGTAAATCTGCCAGATCAAAACTGCAAGCCCACACTGGTGGGCAGCTTTAAGAAAGATGGCAAAGAGGCAGCCTCTATTTCTGCCAACGGGAGCGCTCAGCACTGGCCAGCACAGCGGCTCGATAGGACAAATCCCCCACATGTGGTTGCTCTGCATCCAAGGAAATTCCTAATCCACCTGCTCCTTGGAGCTGCTGGCTGGAGAGGGCTTAAGGCTTCCTGCACGGAGAGCCCTGGAGCCCTGCCATCCGCCTCCCATAGTCTGGTGCCATTGCAGCACCAAGTCCTTCCTGAGCAGCACAATAGCTCCCTACAATAGCTCTTCCTCTGCCCCTCTGAGGACAGGGCTGCAATCTTTCTAATGAGTTTGTTCAAAATGAATTTTCCAGGTTTTTACCACAATTGCTCCCCCCGCCCCCTCATTGCCTCCTTCCAGCTGCCTGACTCCAGCACTCCCCAGCTCATGCAGCACCGAGGCTGTTTCTCTCTTCAGTCACAGTTTAATTATATGAACTGCTTTTTTTTCTTTTTTTTTTTTTCTTTTCCTCCTTTCGGTTGCTATTTGGTGTGTGAATTCAATGTTCATAATGTACCCTGGGAACCCCCGCTCTGCGTGTGCTCCGCTGGGTCCCAGCACTGCTGATTAGAAAGAGATCCTTTATCCGTGCCGGAGAGGCTGGCATGTCAAAGCAGCCCAAACTTTACCATTCACTTCTCCCCCTTTCTGAAATGCCTGTGGGTCCCTGCCACACTCAGAGTCTCTTTGAAAATCACTACAATTCAAATAGCCAGACTGACGCTTTCATCGCTGGGGTCACGGCTCCTACCAAGAGTTATTAGTGTGCCTTTCTCTATTCTTTAAAGCTCTTTCATATAACGTTCTGTCTGTTTGTGTTTAGAAAGGATTTTGTATAGATTTGCCACTGGTGAGGCTTTTTCTGTGTAGAGCTTTCTCTGGGCTGGGGCTGATGGTGCCCTTTGCTGGAGGGATCACTGCCTGCCACGGGCATCCTCCCCAAGGGGCTGTGGGACCAGGACTTTCACCGGTGCTCGTCTGGTGACTGTGCTCTGCTCGGGGATCTGTAAACAGCACCAATTTTGCACAGTCCCAGATGTCCATGAGGATGTGTCAGGGCTCGTCCCAGAGATATCAGGCCAAATGGGCACTGATACCAGCAGCTACATGGGCTCTGCACCCTGACTTATGTGCCAGAGGCGTTTCCATCCCCATTTAAAGTATTGGGGTTTCTATCTTTGGGATTTGTAAGCGCATCTGCATTCTCCTGTCCACATCAGCCTGTCCCCCAAAGGGCTGGGTATCCCTGCACCACCTGCTTCTGACAGCCACATCCCGCTCAGAAACCAGCTCCTGCTCTTTGATCCCTCCTCGTTTCTGCAGTCAGAAGCAGATTCCTGTTCTCATCTCTCCACACCCTACCCAATGACCAGTCTTCCCCAGAAAGAGGGAGCTGGCAGCCCTCGGGATCCCACAGCACAGATGAGGCATCTGGTGGATCCGCGGAAGTGGCAGTCAGGTCCTGTCTCCAGTAGGACAGTCCAGCTTTGCTGCTCTTCTCCATGACCCTCTCGTTTCCTTTCCCAGTCTCGACTGCTACTGTTGCAGCCTGCACTTCCTCTTCTGGCTACTGTCTGGCCTCATGTCCAGCCTCCGAAGTTCTGCCATGTCCCCAGGCAGGGATCCCTTTCCTTGCGGATGCCTGACAGCGTGACCAAGTGGTTGGTTTATGGCCCAAAGCATGCAGGCTTATCTCCTGGCTAAGCCAAATGTGTGATCCTGTCCAAGGGTGGCCACCAGGGACCTCATCTAACCCGTTTACAGATCTAACCCTCTTCTGATCCCTGCTAAATCCACATCCTTAGGCATGCCTTGTGGCCATGAGTCCCTCCAGCTAAGCTTTTGCTGTACATATGAAACTGTTTCCTTTTATCAGTTTTAATTAGGTTGCCTTCTGGTTTAATGGTCTGACACTTTCTTTTTCACTTTGAGAAAAGGTGATCGGGGGAGAGGCTGTGCATTACATGATACCTGTAATGAACAGGTACCCTGCACCACGTCCCCACTCATCATCTTTTCCCCAAAGTGATCCCAGCCCTTTCCAGTTCCCTGCACGCCAAGTCCCTGAAGTGCAGCACTTCCATCACCCTGATGTTGGCTGCTTCCTTGCTTGATAAAAAGGGACATCTAGCCATTTCTTACAATTTACCTGGAAGAAAGCAAACCCGTAAGCTTCACCTGACCCTGTGATCAGCTGCAACTCTAGGACCATGCCCATGGCAGCTTTTGCCCAACCTCCAACATGAAGACAGGACCATAGCATCTACCATTCCATTTCTTTTGCATCCTGGCATGGTTGGTGGGTCCTTGATCAAAGAGGATGAGAGTGGAGGAGGACATCTATGGTGAACCATGGCCGTGGCACATGAATTCACAGTCATGCTCACCTCCTTTTTCAGATGCATGCTCTTTCTCTTGCTGGCATGTATATTTACACTCTCAGGTCATTCTCCTCGTGCTTCTACAGGCCTGACTGGCCTTAATTATTCATGTCATATGCAAGGTCACTGTTGCCCTTTTTTCCCATGTTATTAGCTAAGGCTTTGTGCCACAGATGCTATGTTATGCCACTAGTCAAAGTCTTTCAGATCTTCCCTAGCATATGAGAAAACATTTAGACTTGGGAAGGCAAGGCAGTGCCTCTAGAATAAGGGACACGTGGAATGGGAGTGGGTGAGAGCAGGACATCTATTAGCTAAAAGCCCGGCAGAAAAATCAATTCACTGCTGCTGAGTTCCCCTCTGCAGGTGCTGATACTGTGCTATGGTTCCTGGAAAAAGAGATTGCCCTGCCTGATGCAGTGTGCGTGTGCGTGTGGGTATGAGTGTGCCGAGGAAGGAGTGTGCTCAGATGCCTGGGCAGAGTTCATCTCACCTGACTTTAGGTATCTGTAGTGTATATCTCACCAACTGGGACACTCATTTCTGTTTCATTTGCACTCACTGCAGAGAAAAATAAACTTCCAGGCAAGATATGTCTGATCTACTCTGGCACACACCCCAAACCTGAGGTAAGAGGAGCCCAAGGTGATTAACTCAGATGAAGATGCCTACCTCTGGTCAGATTAGACTGACCCTGTGCCTCGTTTCATCTTTCCGGGAAGCATTTTGCAAGGAGGCCCAGTGACAAAAAAAGAGGCTGTATAAACACTGTGTCCAAGGAAGCTAGGAGCTCTTATGCCTAAATGGAGAGGAAGCAAATAGCTGAAGCATATGAAAAAAATCTAGGAGGGCTGGAAGGAGTTCAAGCTCTGTCTGGAGGCTTTCTAGGAGACACAGAGAAATGCCCTACAGCTACAAAGAGGTCAAAGCCAATTGCCTGGAAGTAGAAGCTCTGCCGTGGGCTCAGATGTTCAGGCATAGTTTCAAGTACAGCCTCAAACTGCCCAACCATGCCTGGCAAAGGGGGTTGAGGAGCTGACCCCCAGCATGTCTCACTGGAACCACAAGGCTTCATGAAAACAGAAAGAAGCCAGCATGCCCTGGCCTCCCTGGCACTTACTAAGAGATGAGGGGCCCAGAGAACTGCCTTGTGCAGAACCCTGAGGGCTGTCAAAGCACCAGCAACCATCCAGCACAGCCCACATGCAGAGCCTGGTGAAGGCACGACAACCCCAGCTCTTCCTGCCCTCTCTGCATCCCACAGGAGCACAAAGTCAGGCTGTCCCTGCTCGGGTGCAGGGCACCCCCTCCTCTTCCCACTGCTGCTACCTTCTCCCATGCAATAGTGGCTCAGGTCCATGTGGAAGTTTAAATTGGAGATGAATCAGGCAGGGACAGGCAGGGAGATGAACTTGGCAGGGAGATGAACCAAGCAGGGGAATGATTCTAGGCTGAGCAGTCAAGCCCTGATGGTGCTGCAGAAGTTCCCCTGGACCGACGTATCCAGAGATGGCAAATCCTTGCACACTGCCTGGGACCAGATTACAGTCTTCATTGGTTGGGACTCAGCGGAAGTCCAGGCAAGGAGGTTCAGCAGGACTTCCACCTGCATTAGCCAGGGAGCTGAGGAGCACGGCACATCGGCACAGCCGGGTCACAGCAAGGAGCCCAGGCTAGCATGCCGTGAACCACAGTCAGAAGTCAACGGAGAAGAGTGGGTCTACAGTGAAGCTGCAGGACGTGCTGCAGAGCTCGAGCCCAGCCATCCGAAGGAGAAGCTGACTTCCATGGGGCTGCACGCACGAACGTGTCTCACGTACAGCATGGAGCAGGGGCTGCTCATTTGATTAATGGCCCTTTTGGACAGTTAGAGAAATTGTTAGACTCGGCTAGTGAAACAAAAGAGATTGGCAATCATGTGAAAAATAAGGAAAAGGGTTCAGTGAAATCCTGGCACTGTGAAATGAATGTTATTAATTCAAAGAGAGCCAGGCCAGAGTGTCACGAATATCAAGGCCAGGCATTGCCCTGCTCAGGAAATGGGCAGGCGAGCAAAGACCAGTAATGTGGGCAGTGGCCCCACGGTCTTCCCACAGATCTGGGCAGCTGAACAACAGGGGTGGGAGCCTGGCCGCAGCGTGCATCGGTGTGCCTGGGAAGCGCCTGGGAGCCACAGCCAGCAGCTCATGGGTAACGGTGATGAGAGCGGACATGTGAGAAGTGCCAAGGGCCAGGATGCAGAGCGTGGGGATGCTCGGGCAGGGCGGCAGTGAGGCAGAGCATGCAGTAAAACAGCACCCTCAATGCTGCAGGGAAGGAGTGGTGAGATGGGGGAGAGCTAGCAACTGCCACTAATTTCATCATGGCTAATTCGACCTACGGACAATGGGAGCACTGGTTGGCAGGTGACTGTCCTTGCCGTGCGCAGACTGTCCCACCTCCAGGTGCTCCAGCACCGGTGACACCCACTGGGGACACGCATGGGCAGCAGGGTCAGGCTGGGAGCCAAGAGCTGCAGCGGCAGTATTAGCTGCTGCTGTGTTTGTAGGCTCAGAGCAGGTCCAGGTTCCTGTCTGGTCACAAAATGATTCAGTTTCACAAGAACTGAAAGAAAAGCCCAAAGCAAAAAAACCATCCAGGGACAAATAGAAGTTGTCAGCATTTTGAAAATGAAAAGGAAACCAGCGACAGCCATTTCCCAGGGTGCCTGATGGACTCCTTCTCTAGCAGAGGTTTGCAAGAGCAGCAGAACATCTGGAGGGTTGGACAGATACTCTGCCCCAAACAGGGATGGGATGTGTTGGGAGAGACACAGATCTGTGTGCTGGAGCATCTCTCACACATCACCTCAAAGTGCAGCTCAGCAGGACCTGAGCAACCATGGGAAGCTCCTAGTTTGAGTGGGGTGTTATGGTCCCTGCTGGACAGGAAAAGACTTCTGTGGGACTTGCCAAAATACCTCCTCGGATATTAAAACCCCTTGTGGCAGCTAATCAGTTTTAAGCCCTGCCTGTGATTTTATCCAAACTCTACAGACCCTGCTGCGCAGATCTAATTTCCATTCACGCGTGGCTGATTACAAGACAAGGGAGCTCCTCAGCCCATGCCCCATTTCTGGCAGCTCCTCTGCAAGAACCTGGGCAGGACCCAGCAGCACCCAGTGAGCCCCGGGCTGCACAGCATGGTGTCTGCAGTACACCTGGGAACAGCTTCATGCCACCAGTGAGGGCACTGCCTTTGGAGTCCTGCCCAAGGGAGGTGACTAGGTGGGTCTCTTGGACATGTTGGGTTTGCAGCCCGTGACGTAAAGCAGAGCACAGGTTAGAAGGGAAGAGAAACACTCTGGCCTCCAAATTATGGGGGAGTTGAGGTAGAATGGCACCTTTTGGTGTCCCTCTAAATGTATGTGTCTTTTTGAATGTCTTTTGGACTTGAGATTGTCAGCTTCCGCAGGAAGATGCGCAAATTGCTTGGCCTGGGGAGTTTCTGGTGGCTTTGGAGGCTCTGGAAAGCAGAGCAGGAGTGTGAGGTCAGTTTTCAGAAGCATGCCAACCTGGATTTAACACATCACAGCTCCGCACACCGTCCTTCACCGCTCGTGACCCAGAATGCTTATCACCCCAAATGGCTCGCTCCTGTCATCCCAGAGCTGGCTCCCCTGTGAGGGTGCTATGCCTCCAACACAAACATTTCTGCAGCTGCTGATAGATAATATTTTAAAAATCAAGTGTTTATATTGATGAGAGGAATACACCCAAGGCATTTCCAAGTAAGAAACTCCAAAGACATTTGTGCCACTTCTGAGACCTGGGACCAACCCAGCAAAACCAAGATATATGGGAGCTGTATGGAGCACAACAGGCGAAGGTGTCTGCAAGACTGAAGTTCTGGGCTGATGGGAAGGGGCAGAGAAAAGTGAGCCTGAAGCACCTTAAAATCTCAGATTTAAATCACAGGGAACTCTACAGATATAGGGTTTCTGTGCTGGCATCAGCTTAAGTGATTTGGAGGACTTTATGTTCAGATTTTGACAGATTGTCATGAAGACACTCTATCTAAAATAGCTCGTGGAAGTACATTTGTGCTAATTACAATCACAAGACCTGAAGCAAGGATTGTAGGCACTCCTCTCTGTTCTTGCCAGTGACCATATTTCGCAATTCTTTAAGTGGATCGTGGGTTTTAACAATATCTGCCAAGGGAGAATGAGCAAAAATCTCTGGAGCTTGCGAGAGCATGCTGGCAGCTCCCTGGGATGGAGGACCAGGTAGTGGCATGGAGCCAGAGGAGCCCTTCGCACTGTACCTGAGGCATGGCTCTTGCCTCCTGGTAGGGTTTGCTATTTCCAGCCATTGGGCTGCAAGGCTCCTTGGCTGCTTTTCATGAGCCAGGGGACTTAGATGTCACAGATAGGCTTTGACAGTCATCCCAGAGGAGTTTTCTTTCCAAAATCTGTCTTCAGGACCTGAACTGAGGAATCTGTCCTCTCTCCTGGGAGGTAGTTGCTGCCATAGGATCCTTCCTATAAATCAGGGTGCTGGGTCAGACAGGTCTATGATTCAAGGAGCTTGCTCTTGTTGAGAAGGAGGGTCCTTTCTTCCCCAGGCCCACAGATCCAGCCATTTTCCCCTGCTGTCCCTGAAACTTCAGTGAAACTGTGCCCTTTGGATAGACAGAAAATAGCTGCAATATCAAACTGTAAGGTTCTCTGTTTTGGTTGATCATAATTCATTAGCGAAAACCAGAGAGACAAAGGTACACAGAAAAGGTTATATGAGCAGGCAGCTGCCTGTTGCCACTTGACTGAGGTTAGTGTCACAGTTAAGCTACTAGTTTTATAATAACCTCACCGGGGATTTTCGACAGGAGAAGCACCTTGCTGGTGCACAAATACTGCCACATTATACCGGCAACACTCCTTGCATGGATGAAGCCATTTATACCCACCACAGGAAAACTGAACCAAGCAAGCAAACCCACCCAGACCTCAGAAAGCACAGCTCTGCCCATGAATTGCTTCTGCAGGAGGGGCTTTGTGTCACCCCACACCGTCCCCTCTCCTGGTGGGCCTCCTGCTTGCAGATGCCTGCAGATCTACCTGCATGAAGAGCAATGTCACAGCTCAGCTGACAAGCTTCAGCTTGGTCATCTAATACTCAGGAGCTCCACAGAAGAGCATCTTTAGTTTGACAAACCCTGCTCCTGGTGCTTGCTTGCATGCTGGGCAATTGCACCAGCTGCAAAGATCCTTGAGAGCCAGGGCTGTGCACAGGCATGCTTGGATGGGGGGGACAAGATCTGCTGTCACCGGCTGCTACTTCAGCTGCGTGAAAGCACTGGCTAGAGGTGCCAATGGGGAGCATGAAGGAATCAGTGGGAGAAGGCTGGAGACTGCAACATAGGACGACCAGTTTTTGAAAGTTGAGAAATGGGAAGTGACAAAAGCCAGGCTCCTTTTGCCGAGGGAAGAGATGTTCTTGGCACTAACGGTCCACTCAGCATTTCTCATGGCTGCTGCTGGAGGCCTTGCCCTGGAGCTGATGCCACTTGCAGTGCAGGCAGAATCAGAGAATCCCTTTTTCCTTCCAGAAAATTTGCTTCTGCAGCCGGTGAAGCATGGCATGTGTGCGCGGTAAGAGATCCATGCATTGCTCGCAGGAAAAGGTAGAACTAGACTGATGACTGTAACAGGTTACATGCTACTCCAACATGTTTTACTGACCAGATTGCAGAGGAGTTTTGTGTCTTTAGCCTGGAGTGCATGGTTCAGCCCCAGCACATGGCTGCAAACTCCAGAGACAACCAAGTCATCTAGATAAACTCCAGAGATGACCTGTCTGGGATCTGGACAGAGGCTGAATTTTTCACTCCTGTCCTACTTCTCCAGTCACCCATACTGGTACATACTGGTACATACCATGCCTCCACCTTCTGTGTTTAAACATGATAGGGGCAAGGTGGAGGAGAAATGGAGAAGGATCCACGTGGGGAGTGGGACACCAGCCCAGGGATGGAGATGTGCTCCTGGACCAGGGAGGAGCTGCTCCCCATGAGCAGCCTCTGCTTTGGAGCTCCCTGTGATCCCGGGCTTCAGGGGCCAGAGCCTGGTCCAGTTAAAAGGTATTTTCAGGCTTTTATTAGGAAAAGCTGGCAAATTCTTAGTGTCTGAAGAACACATATAAGTAACAGGTGTCCAAAATTCAGGCTCTGGGGAAGCTCTGGGAACTCCTCTAACTCTTTCATTCCCTAGTTCCAAGATGTGCAATGTTTTCAGCAGTTCAGGCTGCTTTGGGAACTAACTAAAAATTCCTAGGCTACACCTCATTTGTATAATTTGTATATAATCTGCATCTGAGTTTTGCTACGAGATAAATGCAGGCTGGCAAGAGGACACAGTTGTTTATACACTGGGGCTGGTAAGCACAGATCTTTGCAAACACAGAGAGACTTTCTGTGCAGGGCAAAGAGGCTGTCAGGGTGGAAATGCAGCTTTCTGAACCTCTGAAAACAAATGTTGGCTCTCCATTTTCCCCTTGGGTCTGCACATCGTGGAAAGAGGGTCAGGCAAAGGCGTCCCTGCTTTGGTCACATTCCCATAGGAAGCATCTGCTACTAAACATATGTTGCTGAAAAAAACCCCCATAAATACAAACACAGTCTTTTAGTTTGTTTCTGGTTCACAGGCACTCCTGTCAATTCAGGATAGGGTTCTCCAAAGCTGGTAGATGACCTGTCGGTCATACCCTGCATAGCAATCTCAGAGTCAAGCCTGCTGGGAGCTGGGTGCAGAGTCAGTGGAACCTCTCCATGGATCCATCAGCTGAAGGTCAGGAGCAAGCTCAGACAAGCCCTAGCAGGGCTGGCATCTATCCCAGCTGTGCCAGCTTCCCAGGAAAATAGAGCAAGAGAGAGCAGAGAGAAGGATGAGAGAGGCAGAGGAACAGGGACAGGCACGGTGCAGGTCTGGGGGAGGACAGGGTGCACCCTGAGGGTCTCCAGTCTGGAGTCCATCTGTCTGGGCAAAGGGTTTGTTGTGGCTGCTGCTGCAGACATTTGATGACCTTATTCAACACTGCAACCTATCAAGAGATGAGAACACATTTTCCATGCAAAGCTCTGGCAGGATCATACAGGGACGTGATTTTGCACCTATGTGCCTATGGCACAGTGCCTCGTGCTGTCAGGTAACTTGCGTTTGGGAAGAGACCCATGCCTGCCATCTCATTCCTGTCCCTGTGTAGGGACACTCAGTCTGGGCACATTGGTGGTGTGAGAGCCACCTCCACTCCTTCAGAGTCAAGGTCATGCCATGCCATGTGGGGCACCCCTGTTCTCTCCTCACCCACCACCATCGTCAAGTGCCTCGTACCAGCCCAAATAGTTCCTTGGGAGTGATTTCCATCCCCTCCTGGGTGACAGTCCAGGTGGCTCCAACCCCGCTTCTCCCCTGCAAAGTGACCACCACCCCTGTCCCTCACTGCTGCACCCACTTGTATTTCAGGGGACCCTTTCCCAGCAAAGAGTTGAGGAATTTAAAATAATTTTGCTTGTCCTGATCGAACAGAGATCTCAGCTTAGAGGAGAGCGATTTCTAGTTGTTGCTAATAGGAAAGAAAAATCCCCCTTTTCTTAAGCAAAGAAAATCAAGAGCTGGATTAGTAAGAAAAGTGCAAAGTTCAGACACGGTAATTCCAGGGGTGCTGGTCCCCACAAGTCTTTTCCCACCTCTCCAGAGGAAAGCTTTGAGCCCCACAGCAAGGCACAGCACAAGCCTCCTGGGGCAGTGATGGCATCTGAGCAGGGCAGAGGGATGGGGGCAGCAGGGCATGGTGTAGCTCCTGCTGTGTGGACCCCCGGGGTCTGGGATCCTCCCTCCTTGCCCTGGGAGCAGGGTGACCTTGCACAACCCAAGGAGCTCTGAGGCTCTTTTTCATAAATAGTGAAAAGGCTCTGAGCCAACCCCTCCTCACTCCTCTCAGGAGGCTTTTCCACAGCCACCCTGATCTTCCGATGGCTTCAGCAGTTTTTCCAATTTCTACTCAAAATATATTCATGAATAGTTTATCCCATTTGCTCTTGTGCCAACACTGGCCTATAGTTTAAATAACAAGCTGCTGTGCTGATGTTTACCCTTCCCTCTCTCTCTCTTTCTCCCCAAAATATTTATAGAGAGCTATCACGTGTCTTTCAGCCATCACTTTTCTGGGTTAAACATTATGGGGCAGTCCCATGGTTTATACATGAGTCTGCTGCAGGGCCAGTGGCTCTGGTGACCACATGCACTGAGCAGCCTGAGGTGCACAAGGAGGAAAGCATCCCACAACTGATGTACTTCAAAAGCCTCATGAAATGCCAACACAAAGTGACAGAACAACGTTACCCGCTTTTAATGAGAAGAAACCTGTGGGCACAGTGCATCCCTGCACCGCTTTCCAGCAGGTGGGAAGCTTGGAAGAGGGATCAGGCCAGGAGTCTTGGCAGGAAAGGAGAGTAATTCCATAGTGTCCCATCTCATGTGCTGCACAAGTTTCCGTGGTTCCTCCTCCCTTAGGTTCCTCATCTCAGTATACTGCTAACAGTCTCTCCTCTCCAAGCTCTGCATGTCTCCTGGCTGTGTTAGATGCATGGCTTTCCTCAGCAGGCATCCACCTGGGTGCTGTCCTTACAACTGTCCACACTTTCTCTCTCCTAGGTATCCATCCATTCTTTTTTAATTATTTATTTATTTTTATTTCTTCTCCTTGGGTATTGAAATGAAAGATAGAGATAATGCGGGTCCTCCAGCCTTACTCTGGTGTCATCTGATGACTGATCCTGTCCAACATGTCAGACTTCATCCCACGAAGCCTTCTGGTGCACTCTGAAATCTCTAGCACAGACACGTGTCTGCAGATACGTGACCTTTGCACACAACAGCACCAACAGGCACCATCACCTCCTGGGGACACGTGCTGTCCTGGACTCTGAACTCTGCAGCTTCCCAGTATGGAAACCCTGATACCTGCACAGCACGTGGTGGGGAACCACCCCTGGACAAGAGGCTCCATTCTGGGAAGGATTAGATGTTTGCTTGCAGAGTGTGTGTGGGCATCGTGGTTCCCTTGCCCATTCTGCATTTCCAATAGATTTCATCTTCTAGATCACATCGGTGCTCGTGCCCACACGAGTCTTTCACTGGGCTAAAGAGCTGGCTAACCAGAAAGAGTAAAAAACAGAACCTAGAGAAAAGATGACTTGAGACCGGGCCTGAGCAATAGGCCAAGCTTTAGAATAGATTTTAAAGGAAATTGTAATTAAAAGCATTAAAGTAAATAGAAAATGGGATTAAATACCACATGGATTTACAAAAGGCACACTTTGGTAGGTTGGCTTGATAGCTTTCTTTAAGAAGGTATCTGCTCTCCCAGACAAAAGAATTGAAGCAGATCTCATCTCCCTGAACCTCAGTCAAGCATTTGATGTAATGCACATGAGAAATTATTAATTAAACTGGTTAAGATGGGGATTAATGGAGAAATGATAAGGAACAGGGGTAAGATGGGAAATGGCTGGAGGGGAAGCAGCAATGGATAGTGTTAAAACAGCAAGCACTAAGCTGCAGGCAGGCTACTAATGGAGTTTCTCAAAGATCCATTTGGGGTCTGATTTTACTTAATATTTCCACTAATGATCTTTGCACAAAAGGTAGGAGTCTGCTGATAAAACCTGCTGATGATTCAAAGGAGGAAGCCAATGCATGGCAGCAGTGGAATATCAAACAGAAGCGATTGGGTGACCTTAAAGACTGCAGTAAGAGACCTGGAAGGAAATTCAATAGTACAAATGTGAGGTCAGGTACTTAGGAACTGATGCAGGAACTTCAGCTGTAGCTGGAAGTAAATGAAAAGCACAAGGAGCTTGCTGGAGGAGTCAGTCACTGAAGGGCCATAAACTGCCAATTTGGTTCAGCAGCGAAAAAGGCATGTGTGAGCCGAGCTGCAATATTTCCTGGAGAGAGGAACCCATCAGCACTGCAGACAGTACGTTAGTGAGGCCTCACCAGGAACAGTCTTGCCAGTCCCACTCGCTCTGAGACTCCCAGCGTGGCCCCTTCCACATCTTTGGGAGAGTTTGGTCTGCCTGCCCACCAGGATGGCTCAGAGGGCATCCTGCTCCCCAAAAATGCTCCAGGGAGAGTCACGGAGGAGAATCATTTGAGTTAATGGGTAACATTGGCACAAAGGAAAATAGGTTTTCACAAGCCACAGGTCTTCTGAGGTAGCTCCTGGAATAACCTGCTAGCAGCAGGGGGGATGAAAAGTCACAGCAAAGTGTATTGAACAGTTCATGTGATGGGCAACACACTGTGGTGTAAGCTCTGGAAGGGTGCTGGGACCCCATGGCTCTGCTGACCCCACGAAATCTCCAGCCCTGTGACCACGCAGAGCTGCTGCACGCTGTGCTCCAGATTTGCATGAATGAGCCAGCTGGTATAATGCTGTTGCCCTTGCACATCACTGCACTTTTCCCTGCCTGCTGCCCAGAGGTTTGGCACCAAACTGGGTGAAAAGGACATCTATCAAAATATGTCACCTGCCACACACTTGGCTTCTTCACCAAACCTGACAAGACGAGCCACTATGTGACGTGGTGGCCCAGTCTCAGTGTTGGCTGTGGCCAGATCTCCTCCATGGACATTCATTGAGAGCAGGCATGTCTTGGCTTCCCCTGATGGGTGATAAAACACCAGTGGACCCATGCAGGTATGAAGCCCGGCTGTCACCCAGCCCCGCTGAAACGCCCACTTCCCTGTGCCAAGCCACGGTGCTGCCCCTCTTCAAGTTGTCATTTATTTTGGCCTCCCCATGGGCCTCTGCAGCTGGCGAGAGCTACACATGCCGCTACTGACATGCTGCGTTCCCCCCATGATGTGACCTGACGAGGCTGATGTGGCACTTCTCCATCTGACCTGACAGCTCAGGAAATTCAGTCGGGCTGGCAGGACGCACACACCACTTGCCGAGCTCAGCAGGTCCCGACACCGGCGCCAGCTGTTTCTGCTTCCACTTCATCACTCCTCTTGGACCAGCTTTTCAGCACTGGCAGCAGCAGCAGTTCCTTGACTCGAGACCTCGCGGACGTCAGCTCTTGGAGAAAGACCGTGCGTCTGTGTCAGGCTGGTGACAGGGATTGCCAGGCTTCCTGCAGTGACATGGCACTTCTGCAGCGCAGCAAAGCAGCTGCCTGGGCGGGATGCGAGACTGGCTGCGGGATGCCTGGAGAGGAAGCTCTGCTGGGAGAGGGTCACAGGTGCTCACAGCTCTGGGGATGTATGGCTCTGCAAAGCCCAGCCCAGAGGGGTTGAGGAGCCCCATGGCCGGTTAGAAGAAAGGGGCAGAGGATAGCTGCTGACACTGCTGCCTCCAGCTGAACTCCTGGAGAAAAGCCACAAGGCAACTCTCACGTCCTCCCAAAAAGGTCTCTCAACCCTTCTCTGAAACATATTTACTCCAGGTTTTAGGACTGAAAATAGAGACCCACTCCTGTGCTTGTGAGCAGAGGGTGAAACCAAACTACCATCATCCTTGGTCAAAGAAAAGCACCGTGGACTGCCCAGGCTCTGCTCATGGGAGCAGCCAGGGCAGGCACCAGGCAGAGAGGAGTGTTTTCAAAACAGCCTGGGGATCCAGTTTGGTCCTGAGAGATGCACATCCGCTGGAAGAGGAGCCCAGATACCTGCTGAGACTCATTCAGTTTCTAAGTTGTCCCCATAGGCTTCTAGCTCCCAGCTCAGCAATGATGCCCGTCACCCTGTGGCACAGCGCTGTCTCAGGTGTGCACCCACCATGGGGTGCAGCATCTGCACACTGCCTGCCCCCCAAATTGCCTGCAAACAGACATCTCCCAGCAGCTTGCCCTGCAGCTTGCTGTAGCCACCACCTCTGCTTCCCGTGCTGTTTGCACCGGGAAGATTTTGGGATCAAGTGAGGGCTGAGGAGTGCTTCTGGCCCCTGGTGCCGAGGGCACGCAGCATCCTTGTTCATGTCTGCAGCTCCCCTGGCACCCACTGCCCTGCATCGTCCATGGGGTGACCCCATCTGCTGCTGCAGGTGTAGTGCTCTCTACTGGCACATCAGCGATTTCTCCATACTATTGCTGTTATGATAGTATCCAGAAACCTGATTTGAGATCCTTGAAGCCTGGCTGGGAAGTCAATCCCACACAATGGCAGCTTCGTTACTTGCTATATATGCCCAAGTATATGAGAAGAAACAGGGCAGTCATACAGTGGCTAAGCAATCTCTGCCACCTTGATCTGCCTGCAAGTGCTAGAGAAGCAGGTTTGCAGCTGGGGTGGAAAGGTATGCCCCGAGAGCATGCAAGAGCTGGGAGTGAGTCCTTTAAAGCCTTTTAGAGCCCATCCTACAGAGATGAATGTTTTTCCACAGTGTTAAATATTGATTCGTGGGTTAGGAGGCATTGAAATGATGTCTAGCTGCCTGTGCCGGGGTAGGGAAGGACTGCTTGGCGTGACGCAGGTACCTGCCAGCACCCAGGTGGACTGATGTGACACCTGCTTGTCATCACTGTGTGCTCACTCCTGCAGATGGGGACATTTGTTCCTTGGGGTCAAGTGAACCGTGAGTCAGGCCAGAGCAGCGTTTTCCTGTTTCTTTTGTCCTCTTGCCTTCCACTCTGAGTCTGCTGGCAGAAATATGAATCTTTGCCTGGTTAGATGGTTGCTTTTCTCCTCTCTATAATTAGATCTTCTCATTGTCTGTTCGGTGTTTGTGCGACCGTATCTGAGGTTGGCTTCTGCTGTCAGGCAACCACAGGGCATTCCAGTCCAAGTGCTGTTGATTTCTGCTTTTATCCATCTGAAAAAAAATGAATGAATGTACTGACATGCCAGTCCTGGCCTCAGTCCACGCCGCAGCCAGACGCCTGTCGCTCAGCCCTGCTCAGGAAGAGCGCTGGGAGGGGAGGAAGCCAAGCTGCCCTCACACCACCCAAGCCACCTCTGCTGCTGGTTCTGGAAATAAGAGATGCTGTGTGCTGCATGGGGCTGTGCATGAGTGAAGGTCTTTGCCCTCAGCATCTCTGTGCCTGTGCTCATCCCTCTCCCGTTTGCCTTTCCTGGGAATACTCTTGGAAGTATGGCAGGAGATTTGCAAGTGCGTTGATGGCCAGTAACGAAATTACAACAGCTCATGTGGGAGACAGGCTCCTCATCTGGTTCTGACCAGGAATCTGGCTGCTGCGGGGTGAATGGTGCAGTCACCAGGATGGGGCAGAGCAATGCAGGCAGCTACCGGCAGCAATCAGCAGGCAAGGAGGCACGGCGCTCCTGGCCTGCCGTCCGTGGGGGTGGCGGGCACGCAGTCTTGGCTCCCTTTTAGGCAGGGTCTGCGTTTTACAGCTGCTAGCAATTTAGATGAAAAATCTCATCACTGCAGACAAAACATGTTGGCTAAATACCGTGCAACTTTGAGGGAAAAAAACCCCAAAGATATTTTAAGCAACGCTTTGGTCAACAGATAGAAAACCTGGGGAGCCGGGAGGTGGAGAGGCACGGTAGCTGGGAAGATGGGGATTTTTAGTGCCAGGAGTGCTTGTGCAGGTGTCTGAGCCCACAGAGGATTAAAGAGAAGCCCTAGCAAGTGGTGAGGTGGCTCAAACCCAGGGAGCGGTCCTGGAGGGGTAGGCAGGGACCTAGCACCCTCTCAGCAGGGGCAATGGGCACTGCAAATGCGAGGGGCAGTAACATATGTTGAAATTTGCAGCATAGGGAAGGGCAGCTGCACCGCAGGGAGAGACCTAAAACAATCCTGAGCAAATAATGTGGTGGAGGAGCCCCAGCTGCTGCCAACCAGACTCCATTTTGCTCATTTCTAGCAACCTGGGAACACAATTTGTGCTTTGACAGTTCCAGTTCATGACAATATTTTTTTTTCCTAACTTGATTTTGCTTTGAAATGAACTGACACAGAAGTTCATCAGTCCTACAAGGCTGGAGTCGTCCGAGAGAGGCGGCACTAGGGCAAGACTCCTGCTTTGGGGCAGGCTGTGGGCATGTGAAGGAATTTAGCTGCAGCGCTGGTGAAAAATCCTGCAGATCTGAGCAGAATGTTCCTCGCTCAACAAATCAGCATTTCATGATGTGTCCTGAAAAGGGATGCTTTTTTGGCTGGATTATTTCAGATACACTTTAACAGCACAGCATGCAATGCCCATGCAGTGACACAGAGCTGCTGCACCCAGGGGATGCACCCAAGACACCGTGGGCAGAGCTGGCACCTCCCGACACAGCATCCTGCAGGACGTGGGTTGGTGGAACCCCACAGCTGCTTCTCCTCTCCTGATCCAGTCAGTGCTGCAGCCCCAAATGCCTCCAGCACCGAGCAGGGGTCCCATCACCTCGCCTGGAGCACCCAGTGCTAAATGTGTTCTTGCAAAAAGTTGAGGATTTTATCTTTTATGGTTGTTTTGCCCAAATAAAAAAACCCCAAAAAACAAC
Organism: Grus americana; assembly: GCF_028858705.1. NCBI lineage: Eukaryota > Metazoa > Chordata > Aves > Gruiformes > Gruidae > Grus > Grus americana. The sequence goes on from NC_072865.1 coordinate 19,960,001, forward strand.
AGAATAAAAAGTGTCTATTCCCATCTTATTTTATTATAATAGGATTAACTATTCTAGTGCTATCAAAATGTCTGTTTCAACATTTCCAGGCTGAGGAATTTCTCTCTTTGTTCAAAATGACATTTAGGAACAAATTTAATTTAAGTGTTCTTTCTACTTCTGTTTGAAAAAGTCCAAATTGCAATGACGTACTTTGTCTTTGTTGACACTCAACATTTGGACTGATCCAAAAGAAATGCTTCCAGAACTTCATTTCTAGAAAAAAAATCAGACTTTGTTGGGCCTGTTTCATTTGCAAATGAAGAGAAGGGGGGAAAAAAGTCACATCCTCAGCATTTCCTGTAAAAATAAAGCTCCTTTCCTTCCCCTCCATGGTCTCTGAGGCCACACGGGTCAGATGTGAGGTGCTGTCTCTGTGGGGTAACCAGCTGCTTCCCGGCTGTGGGTTTTTTTGGGTGCATTTGCAGCTGGGGGTGTTGGTGCAGAGCCCCGTGAGCAGTGAGGGTGGTGGGGATGCGGGTGCAGGCAACATCTGGGCAGAGCTGGGAGGCTGGGGTACTCCCAGGGCCCGGGCTGTCCAGGTCCCCAGCAGTAGGACCTCCCAGTCTGATCCAAGTTGCTTTCCAGCAGAAACCGCCCCCGGCAGGTGCCACCCATCCTTCTGCCAGACAGCTCTTTGGCAAGACCCAGTTCCTACAAGCCTGGTCACCAGTGGATCGTTTATTACCATGCGAGATTTTGGGGACTCCTGCTAGCCCCTGGAGCACTTCAGAGGGATTTGCAGCCACTGGGATCTTGTGCCATACGGGGGACTTCGAGCAGTGATGGATTAAGCCTAATATATTTACTGTTGCAGGTCAGTCTTGGCACTTTTCTCCCGCTCTTTAACTGATGTTTGCTTATCAGTTTACTCCATTTATCATGTGTTAGCTGGTGTGCACTAACAACTCCAGGTCTTGCCTGCAGAGTACAGTTGATTGGGAGAGATTTCTTCTCAAAGTCTAGGGCTGCCTTACCAGCTCAGGGAGGGATGCACCTTTGCTGGGCTGTAATTAATAAACCAGAAAGCTACGGACCTGCATCATGCCCCCCGCTCCCCTGCCTGCTGGCAAGAGACGTGAGGAGGAAAGGGTGCTATTTTTTGGGGTGGCATGGGGAAAGTCTGACATATTCCCTCAACAAGGGGGCAGCTTCCAGCAAGTCACCTAACAAGAAACACACAAAGAGCAGGCAGCAAAACTGCTGGAAGATCTGATGGGATGGGACGTGACTGTCTTGGAGACGGGGGGACAGTGACTGACTTCAACCTGCTGGAGACAGGGAAGAAAGGCAGAGCGAACTAATGCTGCCAAAGAGGTTAAGGGGAATAAGATGGTTTTTGCAAATATACCAGGGGAGTCTCAAATACTGGAGAGAAAGTAGGAGCCATTAATAAATTAGGAAGAAGATTAAATTAATGATGACTCTCAAATGGCTGAACTGCTGCACAGCCTTCTAAAATCCGCCTTTAACCAAAAAGAAAAAAGAAAAAAAAAAAAAAGCTAAAGAGCATCTACAGACAATAAGAAAACAAAGAAAACCTTGTCAAATTGTCAAATATAATTCTTGAGCAAAGGCAGGGTGAACCCGTACGGCTCAGCAGGGCTGGGGGCATACAGCAGGGAACAGGGTGGGACTGAGCTTATGAAATAAAGCAGGGACCGACAATAGAGTTGTTTAAGTTACAGAGAAGCAGGAAATTACCAGAGGATTTGGAAAAAGGAAGTACACCAGCCTTCATGAAAAGACAGTGATCCCAGCAGCGATAACTTTACGGCTCCATCTTCAACCCAACAATAGAGCCGATAGCCAGGGAGACTTCTGGAAAATAACAAAATTGCAGCAGCGTCCTATTGCACAGGAATGGGAGAAGAGTCCCCAAAGCCCTGACCCAAGGTGGCAGGATACGTTCCTGCTTTACAACCTGCAGTCTTGGTCCCTGCAGGATCAGGTAAGCCTTGACAGATCAGTCACACATCCTCATTGTCATGAGATTTTTCTCCACAAGTACGAGAAACATCACTGGGTTTAGCTTGGAGCAGAGATTTTGGCCCAAATTTTGCAGAGAGAAAACTCTGCAGCAGTGAGTACTTACAAAAGCAGAGCCCTCGGTTTGTCCAGAAGTTCTGCAGTGCCCGGCGCTCGGCTGGGGATGGAGCAGATGCCGTGGAACACAGAGGGCTGTGTCAGAGAGGGGATGCTGTGGCATGAGAGGCACCAACACAGAGGGTTTGGTGATTGCAGCCATGCCCCACACCTCCTCTCCCTGCCCTGGTGCTGCCTGCTTTGGCAGCTCTTTTCTGCAACACCCGTCAAGGAGCAAGTGCTAAGAGGGGTCTGACGAGGGCACTGAGGACTGCCCACCACATCCGAGGGTCTTGGGCTTGGAGCAGCATTTGCAAAGGAGGGTCCTACAGGCAGAGGGGATAGCCAGAGGCAAATGTTACCTGGCGTTCCAGGTGCCCCCGAGCATCCTTAGGGACCCTGGGTTCCCAGGAGAGCACCCTGCAGGGACAGCCCAGGGATGCTGGTGTCCCGGTGCAGCAGTTGTGCTGGCACCAGCAGCCCCTGCCTGCAGCCTGTGTGCCTGGGCACAGCTGGAGGCACTGCTGTCCCGAGGAGATACAGACACAATAGAGAGACACAAGGAAAATGATGAAGGGGCTGAAGGATGGGATTTAGGAGGCAGATTAAATGAACTAAATCTGTCTAGCTTTGCTGATCAATCATGCAGGCAGGAGCCGGATAACTGTCTCAGAGTGCCTGAAGGGTGCAAACACTGAGGGAGAAGGAAATTACTTAGGGGACTTCAGGGTGTCAAAGGAGGAAGAGGGATGCCAGAGCTGCTGACTCAGCTCTTCCTGCTGTTTGTGATGGGTCTTCAGGGGCAAGGTATGGGACTGTACCCCAATCAAACCATGCCTAAGCTGCAAGGGAAGGTTCTGGCCCATGGCTGGCAGGTCAAGGAGGTCTGCAGAAATTGTATATGGGATGAGGGGAGGGTGATGGAGCAAGCAGAACATGGTGGGATAATGGGACTGTGCAAGGAGAGCAGCAGGGCAAGGAAAGTGGGATGGGACTGATAAGCAACTGCAAAGATTCCATTTTCTGTTGTTTCTGTGTTGTTACAGACTTTTGGCAACATGGCTCCATGGGATGCTGCCATCATGCCTGCATGGAGTTCGTCCAAGTCAGCTGTCTGTCCTGGAGATCTCTGGGCAGAAGCTGTGGTGGGAGAGCGCAGCACAAGGGAAGGTACACACACAGTCAGCCTCTGGCCATACCCTCTGCAAACGCCACAGGGATGGAGGTGATCCAAGTCCTCATCGTCACAGAGAGAGCTCAGCCCGGTGGTTGCTGGGGAGGGATGGTTTTGGGTGCCCTCCCTGCAGAGGAGAGCTGTCACTCCTCCCCGGTGGCATTCACAAGGCACATCTCCCAGCGCCATGGACCAGATCTGCCGGCCTCCGTGCCGCCTTCCCCAGCTGCAGAGCAGGCAGCAGCGCTGCCTTGCAGGACGGATCGTTTTAACTTACCCCCCACCCCAGCTTCCCCCCATCAGCCCAGCCTGCTGGTTTATTAGGGCCTCTGGCAGAGCTCTGCCTCGTTCAGGCTCTTTATCTGTTTTCATTTTCTATGCACACCTCTGGGGCACTGTACAGATATAAAATAATCAAAATGACAGTCCCCAGATAAAGGCCACTTTTGTTAGGAACACATCAAGTTCTCATGTAAAAGCACACAAATGGCAGTTTATTTTCTATCTCAGCACCTTTTGGGTCTTGCAAGTATTGAATACCTTGCGAGTCCAAAGAAAAATATCCTGGTCAGCTCTTCACACGCGTGAAACATGGTGCAGTGCATAAAGTTCAGAGCCAGGAGTGAATAACAGTGACTTTCATTAACTGTCAAGTGAAACCAAAGGCAGGCTGAAGTGCTAATTCCAGTTGGGACCCGTTCAATAGCAAATTAACCTGCCAGTGATCTCCCAGTAGGCTACTGAACAGAGCAGAAGAAATAATTTGAAACTAGGTTTGTAGAGGTAGGTAATATCTTTTTTATTAGATCAGCAGATAATTTGTAGCCAGATATTTATTCATTGAGCCGCTGTGTGCGTGAGTGGCCATCTGCCTCTCCCTCTCCCCCTCGCATCTGAACAAACCATGAAGACCTTTTCAGATCTTGCCGCGGACCGTTTGCACGTAGGCAAAACCCGAGCGGGGGGTCCGTGATGGACTTCACGTGTTGGGAGACAGGGCTGGCAATGCGCGATGGGAAGGGCGCAAGAGCACTTTTGGTGCAGATGCTGAAGCCGTTTTCTGCAAACCCCTTGCTCACTGCACCCGTAGGCAGGGAGGGAGCACAGCGCAGATTGAGGAAGGCCACAGGAATGTCTGTAAAGGCTTTTGCCTTTTCCCCTCCATCCTTGGCAGGGAGAGGCAGGGCAGGCCGGCAATGAGCGGCACCGGAGGAGAATTACATCACCAGCGCAGAGCCGCGTTGGCTGCGCAGCGCCCGAGGAGGAGGATACTGTCTCCTGGCAACCCCCGCGCCTGTCACATACATCAGCATCAGCAGCGGATGCAATGCAGGACCGATCGTCTCTTGCAGCACCCCTCCACCAAGAGGGGAGCTCGCCACCGTACAGTGAGGGCCCTGGGGATTGCTGGGCGCTAATGAGGTCCCCCACCTGATGTGGGTTCCCAGCTGCAATTCAGCTCCCCACCACCCCTTGAAATGGGCTTTTCTGACACTGTGAGCAAGAAAAGGCAGCTCTGGGGCTGGGCAGTGACAAGGCTTCTCAGCCAGCAACAGGAGCAAGCGCAGCGTTAGGAAATCAAACCCTAGATAGGATGGCTCACTCCCAAAATTGAGCACTGTGCTGGGCCCAGCTGCAGAAACCCTGTGCTTGTCCTGACTGCTAAGACACCTGCCCTTGCAGAAAAGGGGCTGCTGTGGCATTGAGGGTCTTTCCCACAATACCAGCTCCAATTTTCTCTATGCTGGGAGGCAGGGACAAGGATGCAGGGAGCTGCCAGCTGCAGCCAGCACCAGGTTCTTCCTCCAGGGTCAGAGGAGGGCAGCAACTGAGCAGATACCATCTCCATGTGGAGCTGCCATCAGTCTGGGCCGATCGATTCCTCTGGGTGCATGGGACATGGCAGCCACTGCCAGCCCATTTCACATACCTGAGTCCTCCAGCACTCCAGACTTTCACCTTCTGGCCCCCCAAAGGGAAGGAGACAAGCAAAATATTTATGCCTTCTCTACTGACAGATACAAGATATGTCTTCATCCATCCCCTGTCTTTAGCCAAAGGTGCCTTCCAGAGCATCTCTCCATGCTGTGCCTTCTCCCTGTGACTGGAAGCTTGAAGTCCACCAGCAGCCCTGTTCTCTGGTCTCCATAGTCTCTGTCCACACAACTCCATCCCACTGCATGGCCGCACCCTTGCTCTGATCTCCACGTGTAGTTGGTGACTGCAGGTCTGTGCAGGCGGAGGTACCCAGGCAGGAGCACTACATATGCCAGGATAAGAGGCAATAAAAGCTGTGAATCGGCCTGGGGCTGTCAGCCAGGGCCTCTTCTGGCAACTGGCAAGCTGCCTTCAGTCTCACAGATGAGTCCTATGGCACCAGCCTATTCAGGGACTTCTACTACAAGCCTGGAAGTGGAATGGGAATGAGGCGCAGGACGAGTGCTTTCCCTGCTGGAGGATGCATGCTGCGATGGACTGCAGGAGGAGCAGAGGCATGGGGAAGTGGAGCAAGGCACAAGCATCCAAGGGGATCTGCTCCCTCTCGAAGATGTTGGCTCCTGAGCTGCTTCAAGCCAGGGGCTTAATTTTCTACCGATTCAGCAGCACAGCAGCATCCGCACCAACCGGGGGTTTGGGCAGAGACACTCAGCATCCCCAGGCTGCTCCTGGCAGCTAAGGAAAATCCCCAGTGCCTGGCAGCCATGGAGGTGGAGCGGGAGCGCCCGGAGGGCCGGCAGCTGAGCAGCCACCAGCTCCTGGTAAAAAGCCACGACAGCCCCACGCTTCCTGACCACTCCACGCTCACAGGCTTCCACAGCAGCGGGGGAGATGAGACGGGAGGGAGGAAAGCTGTGTGGAGGGGAGATTGGGGGGGGGGGGAAGGGAGGGAGAGGGAGCGCCTCATGAAGAATATGGGAATGGGAGGCAGACAGAAAAACTAATCGAGGATGATTGAGGGAGAGAAGGAGGACGAGTGAAAGATTGAGATAGAGTGATAAATAATATGACAGACGGACAGGAAAACTAATAAAGAATAATAACCGCCCCTGGCCGAATGCAGCACACGCACCTGCCCATGGCTGCGCGTGCGAGCACAGGCAGCATGTGTCCCCCCGCCCGTGCCCAGGGAGGACACATGGGGACGTGTCCCTTCACTGGCCACAGGCACGGCTCCTCCTTGGACATATGGTCACGCGCATAGCATCCCTGCCAGCAAAGACCTGCACGTACACAAATCCCTGTTGCTAGCCCCCGGGAGTGCTCTCGGCTGTGCAGGGAGGAGGATGACATGCATGTGCAAACCCAGGCACCATTGGCAGCCGCTGCGCTTGGTGCACACCAGTGGTGGGTGTGCACACCCCAGAGGTGCTGCCTACATGCTGGTGCCAGACACTGTCACCCAGTATGTGCTGTATGCAGTGCGCTGTGTGTACCCCCGCAGTGCCCAGGCTGCTGTGGACACCCCTTCATCCTAGGACAGGGGAAGGAGGAAGGTTTGTTCTCAAGGCATTTTTCTTGACACAGCTGCACAGCCCAGGATGCAGGACCCCACAAAGCCCATCCTGCCCTGTTCAACACTGTTTTCCTTCAGCAGATCTACACGTGCCACCTGTTCTCTGCCCATCTTTGCAGCAGGTACATACACTGGCTGGTCCTGGCATCGCTTCTCTGTTTCTTTTACAACTTGAGACACTGAAGGAGCACGGGCATGCCCTTTCTGCTCCTCCCTCCTCATAGCCAGCCTCCCTGTGCTTCCTTCCACCCCAGCCTTTGCTCAGACACCCTTCCTGCCCCAGGGAGCTATGCGCCAGAGGAAGAGTGCTGCTCTGGCTACCCCTCCCTATGCACAGTGCCAGGCTACAGAGAGCAGTCCCAAAAAGGGCTGCATGCCATGTTTGCTGGCGGGGTAGACTCAGCCTCCCACTCCTTTGCTGTCTCCACCAAGCCTTGCAGGCTGCTAGGTTAAACGAGAGCTGACAGGGTAAGCGGAGGATTGCTTCTGGAGCAATGCCTCGCCTGCATCAATCCCCCCCTCTGCCACCACTGCCCTGGAAAACTCCCAGAGCGTCCAGCTCCAGACGAGGCAGGACCTGATTAACTGAGTCCATCTCCAGAGCGTGTGGGAGCTCTGTTGTCTCTTGTTTTGGCTTGGGGAGGTGGGAGGCTGATTTCAGACTGGCTGAGAAATGTCCAGTGCTACAGGACAGGGATGAGGAAGGGCAGACCTCAGGCTGGCCAGGCTATGGCTGGTGACTGATTCTAGGTCACCAGGACTGGGGACACACTGCCAAGGTGACCAGGACATCTCTCCAGGCACATGGCAGGCTTCGGGGGTCCTCAGGGGCTGGTGCTGGGCTACCCTGGAGGAAGAGGATGCGAGGACAAACACAAGAGATGAAGAAAGATGGGAGGGAGAAAGCCGGGCAAGATGGCCCACAATTTTAGTGTGAGAACTGTGGTATTTGGTATTTCCTGGTAGCTCCCAGGCAGGGCGAGGATCTCATGGAGCAAGTGCTCAGCTTCGCCAGGAGTGGGGAAAACCAGCTCCCAGAAGGCTCAGCTGTGGCTGATTTTATTTCACGTATGTGATCCATTTGGGATCTCACTGTGTCCTAAAGGGTGTTGGATGGGTAACATCTGTGAAGGGTTCAAGCGTTGCCGCCGGTGTGCTGCCGCGCTCAGCCATTGCTGATGGCTGTGCTGTTGGAGCATATGCCAGCATTGCATCGAGCTGGAGGCGGAGCACTGGATAGCAAGTAGGATTTTATCATCTCTTCATCTCCTGCAAATTTGAGTCATGAGCATAATTTAGCAGGTTTCAGGCTACAGAGAGCTACGCAAGACAGGGGAAAACAGCCTCCTCTGCTTTTTGCTCTTTGGAAATGGCCAGTCCTTCCTCACCCACCTTAACCGCAGCAAAGCATTTTGGGGTGCAGGTGGTGGTGTCAGCATTTTAGATGAGCTTGTCCACGTGGTGAGGGAGCCGTGCCATGGCAGACCTAACTTTGGCAGCCAGAGAGGCCCTGGGAAAGATGCCATCCTTTCCAGTGAGCTTGGAAAAGGCTGGGATGAGCACATCTTATCCCAGGAAAGGAATGCAGTGCCCTCGCAACCGTGCTTGGAGGTGGCTGCTGGGGTGTGATATAAATAACACAGGGGGTGTGGTGCCGCCGGGCCTCCCACACGTGAGTGACGGGTCTGCTTGCAGTGAGCAAGCACAGTGCGTGGGAGCTGCTCAATCTGTGCGCCAGGTGTGCACAGAGTCGTCTGACCTGCCTGTGCTGGAGGAGAAGGTCCTCCTGAAAAACTGGAGCCAGCAGAAATGCTGGCCAGGACCAGGAGCAGAGTAACGAGTGGGATGGGATGGAGAGTGTGGGGGAAGGCTTTAGTCTGAGGTAAGGCGAGGCAGGGAAAGAAGACTCCATCCCTTCTGACACCTTCCCACTCTCCTCACTGCTCTGCATCTCCCTTTTGCCTCGTTGCTTCCTCTGGTCATCCCTCCCCTGCACACAAGCCTGGCCCCAAAGCTTTGCACATCCAGCCGTACCCAGCACCTTCCCCGCTGTCCTGCCCAGGCTTGGTGCGGTTACGGCCGAGCACTGCTGGCACACAGCCGTTTGCTTTCTTCAAGGCTTTCCTGCTGGCTTCTATCTTTGTTGCAGCAGGACAATACACGTGCAGAGGCAGGTGGAAGTGGTTGCTTGGAGTGGAGCACACGGGATGCACTGTCAGGGTGATGTGTTTAGTGTGTTGGCAAGGCAAGATGACCTTTATTATCCATTTCCTAATGACAGACATCCTCCATTTGCAAACTGCCACTGTGCTTGGGTAGAAAGCACTGAGCTTTAGGGGGTTTCCCCAGCTTTGCGAGTGGTTTGAGTCTGCCTGGGTGAAGGATGTGCCGCTGGGCTGTGATATCGCCATGCAGGCAACAAATTGTGAGTGGGCAGAGCAGCCTGCCCAACAGATTCTCCAGATCAGATCCATATATACATAGGGAAAATGAGGCCTGACCTGCTCCAGCTGACTCCAGAGATATTGCCCAAAGGCCACACAAAGTCCTGGGAGAGCCTTTCATCTGCTGGACCAACAATGGACTACCCCAGGTCTGTGTGGTCTTTGGAAAACCATTGAAGTCACTCACTCCCTGCTACCTTTCTGAGTCTGGAAAGCAGCCTGTGCAGTCCATTCCTCAGGTCTGGACTTATTCCATAGGGCAGGAGAAAAAGTGAAAAGCAGCTAAGGACAAAGCTGGGAGACAGCAGCATGACATCCATTAATTTCCCCTGCTGACTGTGAAGAGACTCAAAGCTTGTCTCTGATGGGTGTGAAGATGCTGCTGCAGCTCACCTCCATGATCTTGCCATGCAGCTGCCCACAGGCACCTTCTCCTGCATGATGGGAGACCCAGGAGCAGTTTCTGCAGCAGCATCCCTCCATCCTTTCCAAGCTGCAGCAGCCAGGAGGGGGTGGCTGGCACCACCCCGCCAGGACACCACCCTGCCCACGGTGGCCTTGTGTGACAGCCACTATCAACTTTGGCTCATTACAGCCCCCTCCAACTGACAGCCATCTTTGTGCCATCCCCAAGGGCTCATCTCAGCTGTAGAGCTACAACCCCTGATGCCCAGGTTCAGTCTACACGTGCAGCTGCCCACTCACAGACAGCTGAGCTTCCCAGGCAGGGTAGCTGGTGGAGAAGGTGTCTGCTTGGGGTTGTGGTTGCGTGGGTTGGTAGTCTGTCCACAGCCCAGCATAAGCATGTCATAAATCACATCAGTGTGGCAACGCCAGAGAAGCAAACATCTCTGGTCTGTGTTTGCACATAACACTGCAGTGGTTTATGGTGGAAGCATCAGTGTTACTGCAATGTTAACTAATCAACAGTAGGTGTTGATGGTCCTCCAGACCCTTCCCACGCTGCCCATTAAGACACGTGGAGCATCACAGGGCTCCAGAGCACCCCGGCTCCCTGCAGCACTGGAGCTGTGACAAGGTTGCTGCAAAGAGAGAACTGAGGAAGGGTTTGGTCCACCCTGACGTTGCAAACCTCCGTTTTAAATTTTTTGAAAAAACTTCTCTCTCCAGAGTCAAATCTGGTAGCTTTGCAATTTTGGGGCTGTTTCACGAGTGAAAGTGGGACTCAATCTGGTTCTGCAACAGAAGCTGGCTGTCCATAATGAGATCAGGGTGGAAAGAGAGGCTCAGGGAGCTAAGATGTCCAATGCATTGCATCTGTTAATTTGGAGGAGCCCAGGATAGTGAGTTTTAGAAAGCTGCTTTTTCTGAGGAGTATGGGTGCTGAGATATCTGTTGATTGACACCTCACTTGGGGTTGATGGACAGGCGGGGAGGGAAAGGCGAGCTCGGGGAGGGAGGGCAGGCACACTTCCCTCTCCACTGGAACTGTGCGTGGCTCCCATTTGCACTAATCCCATTAGGCCTGTTTGCACTAAACCCCCACGAGCGCTTCCTTGTCGAGAGAGTGTCTGCCTTTGTGTGGGCCAGGCTCAGCTCCATGATTGCCACGAGCAGATGGGGAAGAAGAGGATGGTCCAACCAACTGTGCCTCCTTGTGTGATTAAATCATGGTGCCGTGCCATCCTGGCATGGGAGCTCGGAGGTTCAGGCCAGGATAAAGGGTGCTTGCAGCACTGCAGAGGGGGTGGGATCAGCTCAAGAAAGGGATGGGAACAGCAATGTGGGGTGAAAGCTGCTGGGGGCTGATCATCTGGCCATGGAGGAAGCTGATAGAATCGCCCTCTGCCTTGGATGATGTCAATTCCCTGCTAGCAGAGGGGGGAAATTTCCTGCTCTTAGATTAGCTGCTGTTAGCAGCACCCCAGCCTTCTCTCTGTCAGTCTGCCTATGGGAATAAACCGAGCTACGTATTGTGCTGGGGCTTCAGTTTGAGAGCCCCCCAGAGAGGGGGCTGGGCTTGCTCTAAATCTCCTAATCCCCTTCATCATACTGCCAGACAACCAGAGACACCGCAGCAAACTGCCTGGGGCTGGGCCCCCCTGCATCCCCTGAGCTGCTTGCAAATCCAAATCATCCTGTGGGCGATTACAGGGGCTTCTCCTGTAGCACAATATCCAATCTCCCCTAGAGGCCACCGCAACATATGCAGGGCTGGGCTCCATGGCCGCCGTGAGCAGAGGCAACTCCACTCATCCTATTAACAGCAGAACACAGGAGGGATGAGCAGGGCAGGGGTGACATCCCCGCAGCCTCGAGCCAGCCGGGGAAGGAGGGTTTTGCAGCTTCCCCATACCATGGTCCTGCTCCTGCTGCACGGTGGGCTCTGTTCCTCAGGGAATCTCACCGTGGGGTATGGTTATTGAAACCTATCACTTCCTCTCCATGGCCAGCCCTGCTTTTGTGGCTCCACAGCTGTCCACAGCTGCCTGTGGGCATGGTGGCATAAAACACATTCCCTGCCAGAAGAGGTGGTATCAGCTCTTAAACTGCTTTCAGCTCTTTTTGAACCTCTACCCCAAGCATCAGGCTGGCACAACAGTGGCCCAGCACCCTGCTCCCATGCCAGGAGTACATCTGTGGCCACCATCACAGCACAGGTAGGCAGCAAAGGCTGTGCCGTCCCGTCACTCACTCGAGTGAGAAAGTCACCCTGATGGGAACTCATTGTCTGGCCGCTTCAGCCAGCTCTGTGCAGGGCTCTGCTGGCTCACTTTGTCCTCCCACCAGCTCTGCTTGGCCCAGGAACAATCTCAGGATCATTTTATTTCTTTATAGCTTCAGTGAAAATAGATCAGGCAGTTCTGAGATGTCCACCTGGTTTTCTGTTCCTAGTTTGCAGAAATGCCCATTACTCTAGAAGCAAGGAACTGAGACAAGGAATCAAGTAAGCACAGATCTTCTGTGGTTAGACAACACTGCTTTAAACTTCACAGTGCTTTTTACTGAGGAGAAAGCCTCAGGAGAGGCAGCCTCCATGAAGAAGACGGTGCCTGTGCACCTGGTAGCTCCTGGTCAGAGCCAGAAAGAGATCCCAAACCTCATCCACTTTACTGTGCAAGCATTGAAGATGAATCTGCCAGATCTGTGCAGGCAGCTGGACAGCTGAAGCAGCAAGGTCAAGCCCTCAGGAGACGCGAGAATTAAGTTTTCCATCAAAATGGATGTCCCTGGCCTGGCACATTCCCAGCTCCTGCTGTAAGCTGAGGACCCTATTAAACTGGATGTACTTGAAAAACCCAGGTTGGAACAAAGCCTGTGTGGCAAGCAGTTCCTTGCCCAGCCCATCTCCCTTCACACACCATCCCCACCTGGCAGCCAGTCAGATCCCCTGCAGATACCCCCACCCCAGGGGAGGCTGCGAAGGAGCGGGCAGGAGGAGCAGCTTCCCATCTCCTGCACCTTAGGCTAAGAATGATTCTTGTGCAAACCTCCAAGGACCGGTGGACTCAGCAGGGACACTGAGGCCACATCACTCGACTCCATTTCGGCTGCTTGTGAGGCCCAGCTTGGTGGGACCATCCTGGGCTGGAGGATGCCCCTTCCACGTCCACCTGCGGGGCTCACTGGGCACCAAAACCCATCCTGATCTCAGTACTGACCGGGGAGACTTGCGTCCAAACTCCAAGCCATGCTGGGCAGTTGCAGCATCCTCACCAGCAGCATCCTTGAGGGCCCTTCCCACCCTGGTAATCGATGTGTGTTGCCATGGAAACCAAACAGTTTCCAGAGCAGCACATAGCTGGCTGGATGTGATGCTCAGGGCTGTGCCGGAGGACCAGGAAGGCTTGCTGCACTGGAGTGGAGTGAGGGGAAGGCAGTGGGTGCCGGGGGGGGGGCACGGTGGAGTAGGGGAGGAGAGGTAAGGACGGAAGGGAGGAGGGGGGGGAGACAGTGAGATGGGGCATGCTGGGTGGACAGAGAAGGGTTGAGCAGAGAAGGGGAAGGAGACACAAATGGGGGGCACAGGGAGCCTTCACAGCCTGGGCCAAATGAGGAGAAGGAGGAAGTGTGAGGAGCAACTGTAGGGCATGGCAAAAGGCCAAGGAGGTCCTGTGGCTGTGTCTCTGCTTAAAAAGACATTCTGGTGATCTCAGTTATCCTGGGGGCAGGTGGGTGCTGACAGCTCTGCATGGGTGCTACCTGCCCCCCTGTGCCAGCCGTGGCACCATCCACAACATCTGGATTCTCTTTCCCTGGGATGGTGCATCAGCAGGCAACAAGGTCACTTGGTTCCCCAGGACCCCAGAATACACATCCGTGCTAGTGTGTGCCTGCACAGAGTGGCAGCTGAGAGCCCCCCACCACCTCACCCATGAAGACATGATCCCTCGGGAGTGGGGGGCATCGGTTCCCCTCTGCATGGCCCAGAGGAGACCCCAGCGAAAAGAGGATGGTAGAAAAGCAGTCTCTACAAGACCCCACCAAGGGGACGATGGTCTACATCTTTACTTGGAAACTCTTCCTCCCCAGGGACACTTGCTGGTGTTTTCCAAGCTGGGTGTGTGTCTTGCCTTTGCCTGGTGCTAAGACCACGGCAAGCCCAGTGCCGGCAGCTCAGCAAAGGTGTGATGCAGTGTGTGAGCCCAACACAGCCGAGACACGTAGCACCCGTATGCAACCCGACTAATGAGGGAACCATCTCTACTCTGAGCTAAGAAACTACCCTGTACAGCTATTGATGTTGCCTAGCACAGTCCTGTGCAAAGGCAAGCAGGAAAACACAACAGCCACAGCTGAACAAGCTCCCTGCAGCTGCGGTAGGAAGCAGCCACAAATGTGCCCTGGTTTGAAGTGGCCCAGCTGTTTCCAAAGGGTTTAAACTACCTAAAAAAAAATCAACCATGCCTGGTAAAGGAAATGGTGAAATGGTGGGGAATGGCATCAGGTCTCCAAGGAGCACTGATGGAGGTGGGGGGAGTCTGGAGATGGTTGGTGGGGCTTTCTCTGGTTCCCACCTTAGCACAAGTGCAGGCAGCCTTGGGGCTGAAGACGTCTTTTCACTGAAACATTTTGGTTTTAAATAAAAGAGATGAGTCTGTGGTAAACTGCTTTGTGGGGTTATCTTACTTGTACCTGTGCAGAAATGTCCTTAAGCTGGAAATCAGAGACAAGAGTGGCCACGTCAGGGGTCCATGCACCTGGAGGAGGGCAGCAGGAGCAGGCATCTCCCCACAGCCACCGAGGCTTTTCACTGCCTCTGTGTGCCTCCTTCCCTGAGGATGCCCCAAGCCACCCACCCAAGGATGCGACATGTGGGAAGAATCTGTCAGGCACAGGCACCCGGGTTTTCACACTTTTATTGTAAAGCTTTAGGAAGGGCTAATTACAATGGAGTTGGTCATCTGACAGCTCAGCAAACAAACAGAACAGGAGAGAACAGAAAGGGGATCACGACGGTGTCATGCTCACTGCTCTGAACAGAAAGAATTACAAGGGAATCAATTGTGCTCACAGCGCCCGGGGAAAACCAAGCCCAAGGCCCAAAGCCTTCCCCGCACAGGGAAATGCATCACACATTGAGAGCATTACAACCTTAGCAAGAGGCATTGCCTTAGACATAGGTCACCATCTGAAAAATAGTTGGGTACTTTACTCTGCCATAGGATTTCTCCTTTAGAAAAGCTACACCTGCATGTACATAAAACTGTACAAAAAACAAGGCATCACAAGCAAGGAAATGAAATCTCGTATAAATAGAACCAACACTGAAGAGCTACAAAGGGGTCGCTTAGATCCTTCCCACGCAGCCCGCCTGCTCCCTGGCTCCCACCTTTGGTTTTACCCCTGGCTTGTCCTAGTGCAGTATGAGATACAGTGAACCCCTCCGCAGAGGTGTCGAACCCCCCTCCTCTTCCCTGTGCTTGTCTAGGCTGGAGCCCGCAGGGAGCTTCCCCCTCCCCACGTGCACAGAGGCTTTATCCTTCTGGCTTATAATTGTGCAAATGAGCTTCTTTCCGACAGCACCTCTTCTTCGCCCTCCCCCAGGACTGATCCCCAGTCACACTGTCAACTTCACCCCAGGACAAATCCCCAGCACCCCCCACTCCCAGGACCTATGTTCAGCACCCTCTCCTCCCCAGGGACCCATCCCTGCTGCACCCCACATAGCCTCCCACCCTTTGGCACCCCACTGAGGAACCACTCCCACTGCCCCCCCGCCGTTCTTCCCCACAGACCCACCCTCACTGTCCCCATGCTCCCTATAGACACCTATCCCCAATCCAGCCCCCAGACACCCATGCCCTCTCCCCACTGTGCTCCCCTCCAAAGACCCAGCCCCACCATCCCTCTGTGCACCCCAAGGAAACTAATCCCTCCCACCCTCCCTCCCCGTGGCACGCATCCCCAGCACCCATCCCTCCCACCCCTTGGGGACCCCCTCTGCACTCACCCCCCCGCTTGGACCATGCTTGCACTGAGAACATCACCAGGTGCTCCAGGAGACAAGACGGCAACTCCAGCCACAGGGCTTTGAGCTTCAGGGTCCCTCTGATCACCCTGACCGGAAGGTAGGGAGCCCACCCGCAGGCGAGGGGCCCGGGGGGAAGCTGGTCTTGGACAAGCACCCCTCAGATGTGGCTACGTTGCTCTCCCAGGGGGTCCCCAACAGGGGCACTGGACACTGCCGCTGCCTGAGCCGAGGGGAGGTGCGAGCAGCCGAGTTGGCAGTGGAGTCAAAGATCCTGGCCAGCGCGGCCAAATTGCACATTCTGCCCAGTTTGGCCCTGAAACTACAGAGCTACAATAAAAACAAGTTCAGGAGCGTGACCTGCTCAGGCAGCCAGGCCAGGGGAATGTGGGCCCCACCGGGCGGCCGCTGCAGGCAAGGGTAGAGCAGGGATGCCCAGAAGGGCGGACGGACATCCGCCGGGAGCATTGCACCCGCCTCTTGGGACCCCTGGGCCGGTTGGCGGGGAGCAGCAGCAGGAGGTCAGGAGGAGGGTCCTGCCTCCTCCGGGTGGCACCCCGAGGTGCCGGGGCAGCAGGCGATGCAGCATGGCGCGATGCCGCCTGGCGAAGGCGAGGAGCGGGGCTGGGGCACAAGGGAGTGGGTGCGAGCAGGTGCCTTCTGCCACCCTTCCCTTGTTGCCTGAGTTCGGCTTGCTCCACATCCCCTCAGGTCAACCGGAGCCGCACCGGGGAGATGGGCGCATCTTGCCACCACCGCCAAAGCAAAGGGAGAGGAGCTGCTCAGAGAGGGATGCTGGAGGGGGGAAGGAGGCTGGGCAGGGGGGGCTCCCGGCGCACTGCACCCCAACAGGCACTACAGCTATGGCAGGGCAGTCTCTGACCCGCGGCGGCTGGGGTGCCCTGTCCCTGCAGTGTCCCCGTGCTGGTCGAGCCCGGCAGAGCCATCCATGAACCCCACGGTGATGGACCGCGTGGACTGAAGATGAGCCGCGGGGGGAACCGTCCTGCAGTTACCACTAGCCTTGCTCCCTAAGGAAGATCCCAGAGATGAAGACGATCGATGCGTGCGCAAGTACGGGAAGAACAACGGTGCAGCACAGCCCCTCCCCGCATCCTGGCGGGGGAGGACTGGGAAGGGCTACACAGGAATGAGGCATGAGTCCCCTGGACCCCTCCTGCCAGGGGTGTACACAGAGGTCCCTCAAAACAGGACTGTGCCCCGGCTCCCAAGGGAGCAGAGAGGCTCAGGAAAGTGCCCACACGTCCCCCCTCCGGGGAGTCCCTTGAGGGGCAAGGGGGTCCTCTCCCAGCCACGTGAGCAGTGTTGCCCTGGTTGGGTACCCTGCAAGGGAGCCGAGGATGCCAGGGCAGCGGGGACCCGCCGGGGAGACCAGTCGACCTTTGACAATGGAAGAGAAAGCTGGATCCCGTGAGAGTGGCCCTGTGGCCTAAGGGCAGCGGGAGTCCAGCGGGCAGGGGCTCGGAGGCCCCCGGTGTGACCCTGAGACAAAGCTCCTCCTCACAAAGGCAATGGTGGCTTACAGGCGGACGGGACGGAAGTCGAAGGCATGGCACAGCCGGCCTCATGGGCATCCCCTGCCCTGGAGGAGGCACAAGGCGATGGGCTGAGACACCACAGCCGATGACGACCTCCCTGCCAGCAGAGTTGGACTGAGGGCTTCTCCGGACCCAGCCGGTCCCTTGACTGGGGGCTTCCCCATCCCTCCTCCACCCGCCAGGCACAGGGCCACCACCAGGGAACACCCCCCACCCCCCCCCCCAAAAAAGCAGGCCCCGCCTATGGCACCGGGCAGTCCCTAGGGACCCTGCAGCTTGTGGGCACAGTGACAACGTTCAGAAAGAGATCCAGGCTGAAAAATAGCAAAGTCCCTACAGTCCAGCTAGGATGCTGCCCCTCTCCTCCAGCTCCCCAGCTGCTGTTTCAGGGACTGGTCACATCTCTATTTACAATATAGAACATGAGTGTGGGCCGGACGCTGCACTCCCGTGGGCTCTTCCACGCAGCAAACCATTCAAAGCTGGAACTTGCTCCCTGTGGTTTGTTTCTGTTTTCTATTTTTTTCCTCCTTTTTTTTGTGTGTGTTTTTCTGTTTTTGTTTAAATGTCTTTTGTTTCAAGGACAATAAAAAGTTTCGATCAGGCAGGACTTGAATGTCATTCCTAAGATTCGTATTTACAGGAGTCTATAGCAAAGAGACAGGCAGCTCACTCCCCGTGCATGGGGACACCCCTCGTCCTATGCCCAGGAACTCCACCAGCTATGCGTGGACCTTTGGTACATAAGCCCTTCTCCCCAGCCGTGCCCTCCGCACCAGGAGCCTGCCCAGCCCTCCCCGGCGACGCAGCAGTTCGGAGACATGCACCCACAAGTGCTCAGAAATCGGGTTTTGGACGCTTTCATCCTTCCCACCCACCCCTGACCCCAGGAAACAACGGGTTAGAAAGGCGCTCCTCTCATCCCTGCCTTGCCCTGCCCTGCTGTTCGCCGAGCCCACTGCCTGGAGAACCGGCCGCCGGAGCGATAAAGCATTGAAGTTTAAAATGTTCCTCTGGACACTGGCCTCAGAAGCGCGTCTGCTCCCTGCCCCTCACGCCCAGCCTCACAGGTATATCTCCCTCTTGGTGGTCTGGGACGAGGGGGTGGTGGCTGGCTGGAAGTCCGAGGTCTGGGTGAGAGGAATTTCCTCCATAGGAGAGTCCTTGCAGGGCTCATGGCTACTATTGGAGAAGGCACTGTACGTGGGGAGCAGGCGGAGGTTGGCCATTTTGGTGCTGCGCTCTTCTGAGAGTCTGGGGCTGCCATTCCCGACTTGCTCTTGACTCCCTCTGTCTTGGTAAGGCACAAAAGTGGAGAGTTTGAGGGCGTTCTTGGGCCTGCGGCTGGGGGAGGACTGGCCGGGCATCCAGCAGGTATCGGAGTGGCCGAACTCTGTGCACTCCCGGGTACAGGTCCCAGTCATGGCTACATCGGGCAGAGGCCGGAGATCTGCAGAGAAACAAGCAAGAACATTGTTACTCACCAGCTCAGGACTTGAGGATGGAGCACAGGGATGAGCAGCAGAGCCTGGATGTCTCCATCCTACCCTCACCCTCCTACGGTGGGAGGGGACAGCCGGACCCACAGCCACCCAGGGAGCGAAGGCAGAGCTGGAAGGGGAACCCAAGGCTCCCAGCAGCCAACGTCTCCTGTCCAAGCTCATAGCCCCAGCTCCCCCTGGACAAGCATCCTTCCTGCAGTGGGTGTGTGCAGAGAAACAGTAGGCAGAGCACGAGGCGGAGCTCATGGAGCACACCCCATTTGGAGATGAGCATTGCACAGTAGGGGGTCCACAGCCCGGATCTGCACAGCAGGAGACAGGCTGCCACTGGACTCACCACCCCAGAACTGTGGGCACCACCTGGACCCTGCCCGGCTCCAGGAACTCCCTTGGTCCAGCACCTTTGGGCACCACTGACAGCTTCACCATGCAGAGACAGGGAACTGCCCTAACCACAGTCAGGCTCTTCACTGCCCTGAGGTACAGCCATATTTCCTGAGCACCATCCTTGGGCAGCTCTTCCCTGCTCACCATCCAGCATGCCAGGCCACCTGCAAGCCTCCCCAAGCACCCATCAGCAGGAGCCCCAATCCCAGACAGAAGTCCTCAGACATTGAGTGGTCTGAGCACAGCGAAGCACACGTGGGCAAGCCCATGTCTACCCCCAGAGAGGCTGGACATATCTGATACTCATGAGTCCCTTCCCTGGCAGCGCCCAAGCCTCTCTGTGCACCAAACACCTGCCCCTGAGAAAGCCAGGTATCTGAGGGCATCAATAGCTCCCTGCTCTTGGCATAGCTGGGAAACTCCGAACACTAGATACACCAGCTCATGGGCTGGTCTCCTCACATACCAGCCACCCTCTACCCCAAACACTACAAGGCTTTCTTGAGCCTCAATCATGCATCCTTAACACAGGGAGTACCTGTCACAAATCTTCAGAGGCCAAAACTTGGCATTTCCATGCAGAGGTGAGTATCCCTCCAAGAGCCATCCAAGACATTGCTTACCATCTACCCCCAACTTGGGGCACAACAGAGCCCCCCTGCCACTGCCTGGGACACATCGGTGCCCATTATCACAAGCATCTGTTGGCGGATCAAGCCTAGTGCTGATGTTGGGATGAAAGGGGGGGCTGCTCATGACCTTGAGACTGCTCTGACTTGCAGACGTCCCTTCTAGTTCACAGAAGTCCTCTCCATCTCTCCACTGCATTGCTGACAAACAGCCCTGCAGACTGATGGATTGAGATACTAAGGAGCTCTGGGGACCTGAGACATGGGGCTTTCACCAGCTCAGAGCATGCCCCTTCCCACCAGATACACACTGGTACACGTAATCCCCTCCTCCCAAGAAAGGACAGACCTGCTGGCACTCCCTCAGTCATGGGAAGAAGCAAACCGGAGCCATTCACACCGTGCTGAGGGCTCTGCCCTCGTCAGCATATCCCTCCTGCCATCAGTTTGGGGCTCTTGGACACAGGCATCCCCAAGTCACCCTGGCACAGCTTTCACACACAGGCAACCCCTGGGATGCGAGGAAGGTCTCTGCAGGAGAAGGCTCCATGCAATGCTGGGAACAGTTGACAAGGGTCATAAGTGAGACTCTCTAAAGAGATGGGCATGGAAGAAGGGGCAAAGTTAGCAGCAAACCAGTGTGTGAGCATATCTTGCCCTAAAACAACTCCCGAATTCTTGGCTCCTCTGGGTGCTGAGGCACCCCAGTTTTTCCCCCTGGTTCCTGCGGAGGCTCTGGCACCCACGCTGCTCCCCGTGCTGGGAGCCGCCTCCTGTGTCCCGTCCCCTGGTGCACACGTAAGCTGTGATATCCTGGCAGAAGCCATAAGGACATACCTCAGCGCAGACCCCCTTCACAGCCTGCTCCGCTCAGGGGACTCTAATGAGGAGCAGAAAAAGGACGAGAGGGTCACATCATTGCACAGCCCCCAGACTCCACACCCACCCATAGGATCCTACTGGCTCCTTCAGCCTCTGCCAGCCCTCCCCATTGCATTGCACCAAGCCCCACAGCATCCCTCTGGTACCCACTGCCTCCAGGAGTCCCTTGGCCTCTCCTGGCCCTGCTCCAGCCTCCTTGAGGCTGCTTGGCCACCACTGCCGATCTCTCACTAGTTTCTCCAGCCTTATCCTAGCCTCCCTGGAGCCCACCTGGCCCTTGCAGGACTCACAGGGGAACCTCAGGCAAATCTTGCAGCCACCTGGCTCGTGGCACCCCAAGCCCCTGTGTGCAAAGGCACCGGGGCTATGCATCACACAGTGATGTGCACACACACACACAGATACAGCCCAGGTAGATATGCGCTGGTGTGCTCATGCACCACAAATATGCACACTCAAATGAACTCGTGCACAGGGGGTGGCCATGCTCATGCTGCAGGGTGCAAAAGCAGGAGCCCAAGCATCACAGGGGACAAGATGCCCGCACAGACCAGTGTGAGAGCTTAGCTTGCCAGTGCATGTCTTTGGGGTCATTCTCAGAGCTGGCCACAGACCAAGTGTCCTATTTCCTGAGCATGTGGAAAGTTGCCTCATTTCTTCCTCCTAGCTACAGACAGAAAGCAAGATATGAAACCAGAGGCAAGGCAGCTCAGTTTTCACCTCTACTCTGTGCAAGTCAAAGCAGAAATCGGAGCCTGTGTCCTAGGTGATCCTCCAGGTCTTCCTCTCAGGACAGCAGGATGCCCCAGTGGCCACCAGCTTGGTCAGTTTGAGGTCATGTTACACTCTCTTTCACTTCTTCTATTCAAGAGGCAATATCTCTTTCTCTCTCAACTACTTTCCTGCAGGACAAACAGGACGGCTCATCATCATTTCTACTTCCAGAAATGCCTTGGTGTTGCCCACTCCCAGGGTGGGGAGTGGATGAGTGCCATCATTTCTTGCTCTGGCAGAAGGTGCTTTGCTGAGTCTATGGAGGGTACTGGCAAGACTGAAATAAAAGCTACCTCCCCAGTGAACAAAGCTATGGTGATTTCCTTGTGCCAATGGCAGCTTAGAAATCACAGGATCAAGCAGGAACGCTGTGTTCAGGGTCTTTTATTCTGGTTTTCCCATTGTCTGTTTCTGGCACTAAAGTCTTTTTCCAGTGTTGTCCCTTCACTTGCAGTGAGATGCTGGCATCAGAGCTCTGCCGCTAAAGGAGTGTATTATGTGCCATGAGCACAACCCGCTCTGCTTTAACAGCCCGGGAATGGGGCAGGGTGTAATTCTTCAATAGCTGTGATTTAGAGCAAATGCAACCCTATGGCCTAATTCTCAACACATGCTGGTGGTTCAGATGTGCCATCGCAGACAAGCAGCAATCTTTCTTTGGGGGTAAACACTCATGGAAATTTTGCCCACAAAATGCTGATTCCGGATGCCCTGCAGTGTGGTGAGGAGGCAGAGCCCAAACCTTGCCTCGGTGTCAAGGTGCCCATTTCACCTTAAAAAGCGTACTCGGGATTTTGGATCCCTCCTCCACCCCAGGAATGCAGTTTTGTGCCTCTGAACCCCTGAAACCTGGCAAAGTTCCCAGGTGATGAAGAAGATGGCCATGCCCTCTCCAGCATCTCAATCCTCCACAGCATCCATGTCAAGTAAAAACTATGTCAGTGCAGCTGCCGTGTTTTCCTGAGCTTTGCCCTCTCACTGCGCTCCTTCTGAGGGCTGGTCCATCCTGTTCTCAGCATTTCCATGCCAGAAGACTTCACAGCCAGGAGGGCTGCGTTGTTGTTTGGGCATTCACAGTCCTCACCGTCTTCTGGCTCCCCACTTTCTACAGCTTGGCATTTCTCTGGCATCCTCTTGTTAGGTGCCTCAGGGTTGCTCTGCCTCTGCACATAAATAGGAGTAAATCCAGGGTAGTAAAAGTTGCATCCCTTTGAACTTTTCAGATGAAAAGGGGGCACGGTTGGGGCTTTAGACAGAGATGCATTCAGAGATGCACCCTGGGCCTTTGTTCTGGCTGGAGGAGGGGAAAGTCTCTCAAGCCGCGGCTCTGTTCTCGATGCTGGCATGGCTGTTCTCGTCTCCTGACATCCAGGGCACCTCTGATCTTCGTGAAGGAGACTGTGCCAGGCTGTCTCCTCCGGGAAGAGGCACATATTGGTGTTGCAGCTAATTATTTCTCTCTATATATCCCCATGCAGGGCAGGAACACATCCTGTTGCAGCCACTTGCAAGGGCTCCTCTAATAGTATTATTGCTCTTAGGGGGGCATTCAACAGTGCACTTGAGTACTGTTAGACAGGAGACAAAAGCAGGCAGCCTCATTCAGCGGGCACTTCCATCTTCCTGCAGTAGATGTGCAGAGGTTCACTCGCCCACAGCAAGCCAGGTAGCTTCAAGCAGAGGCTGAGAGCCAGCCTCAATCACTTTTTTTTTGGCCACCATCTGCAACATCCGTAGTCTGTTTTGGTTCTCCCTGTCTTCCATTCGCATCAGACATCAGCACTGCATGTGTGGTGTGCAGCGCTGGGCGAGCAGGGATGATGCAGCAGAGGAGGCCAGATCTTGCGGGTGAGGGGATGTAGTGGGGCAGCACTGGGAGGGAAGACGGTGGGACTGTGGGGACGTGACACAGCAGAGCACAGCAGAGGATGCAGAGAAGCCCGGGAAGGAGGAGGAGAGAAGCGCAGCATGCAAGGAGGCACTGGGGAGGTTCAATGGTACGGAGGAATGGGGAATATGACAGCGTGGGGAGAGCAGCTCGGAGGCAAAGCAGGATGTTTTCCTGAAGCGTTAGATCAGAAAGACTTGTCTACCTCGTGGCACAGAGAACATGGGCCACTAATTTCAACCAGCTACCCCTATTCAGAGCCCAAAAGCACTGTACCTCTTCGAGCCTCGGTCAGGGGGTAGAAGGGTGGAGCATGCCCCATGCTGCAGACTGAGGGCTGGGGCACAAGATATTTATTTCGAAATGGCTGTCTTTCAGCCAGGGAAGGATGCAGTGTTTCGAGTACAGGCAGCTTTGCCACCTCTATTGCCCCAGTGCAAATACCCGGAGCCATATCTCCTCCTACACCGAGCCCTCAGGGCTCTGCAGACCACTCCTGGGACATCCCTTACATCAGTGACCTCCCATGATATCATATCCCAGCAACACTGTCCTCCCTGCCTGCCCCTACAGCATCTACGCAATGGGAACAGCCTCCCTGGTGCTGCTCTTTCTGACGACTCCCTTCCTACAGCACAGCTCCTGAGAGCAGGCACCATTCCCCTACTCCACTGTAGCTTGGTGCCGTTCTCCTGCACCATCGCTCCCTCCAGGTACCACTCCCTGGAGTGCTCACACCTACAGGTACCATTGCCTACGGTGCTGTTCCCTATAGGCACCATCGCCCTACCGCGGTTCTGCTGACAGGTACCATGGCACTGTTCTCTATAGGTACCACTCCCCTACAGCGCAACTACCTACAGGTATCGTTCCCCTACAGCGCTGTTCCCTACAGGTACTGTCCCCCATGGCGCGGTTACCGAAGGTACCGCTCTCCCGCCGCGTTGCTCTCTACAGGTAGCCTTCCCCTGCAGCGCCGTTCCTGGGAAGCACCATTCCCCCACGGCGCTGCTGCCTACAGGTACTGGTCCCCCACGGTGCCACGTCCTCCAGGTGCCATGTTCTGTGCTGCTGCTCCCTTCTGGTATTGCCTCCCCCCCACTGCTCTCTTCCCTCCAGGCACTGCTGCTCTAATGGTGCCATTTCCTCCAGGTACCATGTTTTACAGCGCTGTTCCCTCCAGATACCACTCCCCTGCGGTGCTGCTTCCTCCAGGCACCACTGCTTTGTGGTCTGTTCCCTCTTCACTACACCCTAACAGTACAGCTATTTAGATAGTGTGCCCCAACATCCCATTTTCTTATACCAGCAGCCCCACTGCTGTTCTGTTCTTCACATCTTTGCAACCTGGCCATGCTGGGATGAGTCCCTTGTACTATCCCACCCCTTGACGCACCCCTCTCTGTGCCTTTCCCCCACAGTGGCATGCCAGACACAGTAGCCTGGAGGAGTCCCCCCACATCAGCACCAAGAGTTGCTCGAGACCCCGTCCCCACCTGCCCACCTCAGCACAGGCTTCCTTTGGTGTACAGAAGCTCAGTGGTTCCTTCCCAGCACATCTTCCCCTTGCAAGGGCTTTTGCTGCAGGTAGCTGTGGAGCCATGACCTCCTTTGCAAAGCCCAGACACAGGTTCCCCTTCAAAGCCCCCAGATAAGGTGGGCATGACCAGCACGTTATCCCCAGCAGGGAATACCCACCCTCGGGACACAGGGGACCAGAGTGGCAAGCTCGCTTTTGGCAGCTCCCCAGTCCATCTCCTTCCTGGTCTCTGATTCCCACATCCCAGCTGGACGTGGCCAGAGGCCTCTACTTCCAGAGCAGCACAAGGACACCACCAATTTCACTTTCCAGGCCTTGGGGAAGGCTGCTGGACTGCTGCCCATTTCCACAGCGATGCTCCAGAGATCAATGAGTACAGACAGAAATATCGGAAGCTGAAAGCACGAGTGGAGGGCTCACTGCAGTCCATGTCAGTCCCTATTTTTCCTAGACTGAGCTAACACCATCCCTACAACACCCAGGCAGACGGTTTGCAGGACCATTCCTAGCACTACAACACCCAGACAGACGGCTTTGGGGACCAATTCTAGCACTACAACACCCAGACAGATGGCTTTCCAAACTTAACACCGTCACTACAGCATGCAGACAGATGGCTTCTGGTATCTGAGACCGACCCGACACTGCCCATAAAGGTGGTTACTGCAGTTCAACGCCACACCTACAGCTCTCGGGGCAATTACAAGCAACACCCGCTCTTACAACAAATACTGACAAAGTTCCTCAGAGCCAGCACTGATGCCAGCACACAGATGGATTTCTCCTAGGCACCAAAGTCAAGAGATATAATGCGCACAGCCATCTCCCCCAGACCCTACAGCACCGAGCATGTCTCCCCTCATGCTAAACAATAGTATCTAAACACCAGTACAGACAGCTTGCTCCAAAGTTAATGGCTTGTCAGCCCCCAGATGCACGTATGGATCAAACCATGGCCTCTGGAGTATATTACAATGGCACATACTAACTGCAGTACAGAAGCAAATGACTTCCCAGATCCTGCCAAGGGTATCACAGCAGAACCGGCTCGTAATTAATATGGACAGATGCACCCACCAGCCTCAACCTCACCAGCACAGGTAGTGCAATGCTAAAACACTTTGTCAGCAGTGAGGGCCTGAGCCCAGGCTCCCAGGGGACGTGTTCTTCCCTTGCTTGCCGTAGCTGGAGCTTGAGGGACTACCTCCCCACTGCCGTTAGGGCTGCAAACTGCAGGTGGCTGCACGACAGCGGCAGGCTGGGAAGCGCGGGCATCCCACAGTCACATCTCCACAGCAACAGGAGGCGATCCATACCCTGCACCGGTGGCAGGAACACCCAGACAGATGTCTCTGGACACTGACCATGTTCCTGCAGGGACCAGGCAGGGCTAACAGTGCTCAGCGACAGACTACAGCACTCACGGGACTCCCAAAAGCACCGTCTGCCCCCCCCCCCCAGCTTTACTGCAATCCCTCTGATACCCAGCAAAACAAATTCAATCCCCCCTATAACAGATTTTGTGCTTGTGGTGCCACTTACATGATCTCCTACCCTGGCACAGTGGGGTTTCAACCTTCGCTGGACTATAAAAAGCAGAATTATTACATTAAATCACTGAATAATTATGTTAAGAACTACCTTAATAGGATTACAGGGTTCAAAGGTTAGGAAATGCCAAAATTAGGATTGTCCATACAGTCTTAATTTGCTTCATGAAAGTCTGCTCTGTGGTGCAGACCAGAATTACGCTCTGGTGGAAAATATTTTCCCTGGGGTCCCTTTGTGTCTCTGGGGGAGAGGACAGAACCACCTGGGAGGTATATCAGGCTTTTCAGGAAAAGGAGGTTTTGCCAGTGAGAGTCTACCACACAGGCTGCAGAAATTGGGGAAGGTACAATGGAAGGGTCAAGAAATCACAAAAAATTATTTCTCTAAATCATGGGGCTGGGGGATAGGGGGATTGCTTTATTATTGAGAAAAAAAAATAGCAATTTCCTTTCCTACCTTCTTTTGGAAGTGAAATATCTGGACAGATTTCACTGCCACTTTTCAAAATATTTGGTAAGTGGCATATGTCCACTACGAAAAATTGTACCCTTGCAGTTAAAGTTTGCCAAAACTTCAAGCTACTGAAAACAAAGTCAGGTAATGAACATTACTGGGCAATCCTCTTCACCCATGTTGTATGAAAAGTAGTAACAAGTCTAGCTCCATAATGAAATCCTGGTTCCTATAATATCCAAACACTGTCCTCTGGCCAGCCAAGAACTTCTCATGACACCTACAGACAACAGACATCCAGCAGATAACCACCAGAAAGGTTAAGGAGTGATGCAATAACCAAAACGAACCGTGCAATAACCAAACCATCTTCCCAATCTTACTATTTACTCCTGCAATATCCTGCCCAGTGAGTAACATCTCCTGTAGTACCTTCAGGAGTGCACAGACGTCTGGACAAGAAGCCGTGGGCAGCAGAGCAGCCACTCTTCTTCCCCCCCTGCCCAAGGAGGAGGGGCAGGTCAGAGCACCGGGCTCTTCTGGCTTTTGAGTCCTCTGTTGCAAGGGCTAATGATGGTTATGTAAATAGGAAGAGGAACACCACCTGCTATCCCCAGGGGCTGTCAGCTCATGCATGCCTTATATGCGCATTCCTGTTACCCAAATACCTACACGATTGCTCCTTCCACATTCCCACCGCGCCTTTGTATTCCTCCCACACCCTCCCGGTGGGGGTCCCAGCCCGGGTCTGTGGGGCTGACCTGTCCCCTTGTCCAGCCAGGGGATCTCGGGGGACACATGGATGCATTGCCCAGAGCCTCCCGGCATGTCTTGGGTACCGGTGTAGTGCCAGCCGATGGGGGGGGGGGGGTGACCAGAAGGGCCCAGGCCACCAGGGCCAGGAGCAGTGCCACCCACCCCGGTGAGAGCTCTGGCTACCCTCCAGCCGAGCTACAGGGTGACTACACCTGAGGTGCCTTTCCCCAGCTCTCTGGAGCAATGTGCTCAGCAGCCGGGGTCTGCTCCACACAGGTGAATGGCAGCAGAGCTGAGGTTGTGGTTCTTGTGGCACCAGGTCCTGGGGAGCTCCCAGTCCATATTATTATGGGTTGCTGGCATATAGTGGTGCTCTCACCCCACCTCCCTCCTCCGCCTTTCAAAGCATCACTGAGACATATCATGGCTTCTAGGGGGGACTAGAGACCTGTGCCACGGCTCCTGCAGGAGGACTGTGCCCTGCACTCCTGCCACTGCTCCAGAGGCTGGGGACACTCGTCTCCTTGCACTGAAAGCTTTGGGGCAGCAGTAGGGAGGGGGGTAAGCACAGCAACCCAAATGCCCCCCAGGACACCCCACAGCTGCCAAGCATAGGATGTGTTAAAGCAGCAAATGCTTCTTCAAGAAGGAACCTGAGTTACTAATCCTTGAGCTTTACCTTGTGCCCAAGCCTGTGAAAGGCAGGGGTCCAATCCTCTCTCACCCAGTCCTGCTGCTCAAGCACGGGGGGCTTGGGGTGAGCACACAGCAGGGTCCCCTCCAGCCCACATCCCACACACACTTCCAAGTGAACTGCAGCACCCCATCTCTGGGAATGCACCCTCCGTCTGCTGCAGCTCACCGCTCCAGCCAGCCTCCCTCCAAGGGTTAATCTTCCTCTCTAGACCTTCTCAAAGCTAATTAGAAAGAGCCTGGGCAAGTGTGGTGGCAGATACTGCTGCACTTATCTCCCCACTTCCGGGGCTCTGCCCTTATCATTTAATTAAAGCTGCAGTCCTGCTTCCCTTCCTGGCAGCAGCTAATCAGGGAAGGCACTGGAGCTTGAGGCAGCCTCTGCCACTTCACCAGGGAAGAAGCGGGAGAAGGGCAGGGAACATGCCCCAGGAAGGACAATAAAAGGGAGAAGATAAAAAAACAGTCCCTTTGTGCTGGCAGCCTGGGAACCAGGAGGGCAGCAAGGGACTGAGCCCCAGTGCCAGTCTGTGAGCCGTGGTGCTGAGTATGGGGGGGACGCAGGGTCCTCTCAGCTCTTGGACCTCTGCGATGTCAGACTGGGAGTGAGCCAGCCTGGCGGGCTGGAGGCACTACAGGCTAGCTCCATCTTCCATCAGGAACAGGACCCTGAATCCCCCACCCTGCCCCAAAGCAGCTCTCCCAGCAAGACGTGCTCAGATACACCCGGACACCAGAGCCCATGCGTGCCACATGCCCCAGCAGCAGAGCAAGCCACACTCAATCCTCCCATAGGCAAAGAATAACCCTTGCCATGCAGTACCCAGCACCCCCAAGAAAACTGGGGCCCCCCAGAGTACCGGGGAAAGGGTATATCCATCATGCAACAGGAGGGATGTCCATCAAGCAACAGCAACTGCAGCAAGCTCCTGCACCAGGTCTCTGAGGGAGGGCAAGGATGCATGAGCCCTGAGAAGTGCTGTTGTTCGAAGGCCACGCAACAGTGTGTGGGTGCAGCTACACAGGGATGCGTGCTGGCGTACATTCAATGACAGACTCAGCCATTTTGGGGCAAACAACCCCCAACCGATGCTGACAGCTTCCGTGCCAAATTCCACACCTCTCTTCCAAACCACGGTTAAGCTAATGGTTTTTGAAAAGAAATTTTTATAACCAGTTTGTTAGCAGGGCTGAGGCAGCATGTCTTGTTCTCAAAAAACAGCTGGAACACCTCTGCTAGAACTTAAGAAAAAAAGAAAAAGAAATCAACCTGAGGGAAACCCAGCATGGAAAATTTAAGCTTTAGTGTTGGAAATCTGCTGAAGTGATAAGCAATCGAAAATAAGTCTGTATAATACAAAATGTCAGGCAGCCTGAGGCTGCGCAGTCTATATAATGATCCTCATTGCAGGTTCCAAAAGCTGCTCTGAAGGCGCAGCCTGGTTGGGAGATGTATGCGTGTGCTTGGCTTGCTCCAAGCAGGAGGAGTAGAGCAATTGTTTCAGCCTTATGCCGACACTGCGCAGTCCTTCCACTGCTCCTGAAAAAGGTAGTCCTCTCCCACCGTTGCTCACCTCCTAGTTCCTCAGTCCTCCTAGTGTCCTAATCATATGAGCAAGAATTAACATATGATATTTAAATTTTTTTTTTAATTAGTTTTCAGCAAGGCCAGTTTTCTCACCTCACCTGCAGGCTTGTGTCGGACGGGAGCAAGCGAGTAGGCACATGCACAGCCTAGGAGTGCGTTGCAAGGTGCACCAGTTCTTGTGCACTGGGACTTAGGAATACTGCTCTGGTTTTATGAGCGCTCTCTGTGGTTTGCTCCTTGGTGGTTGCCTTTTCATTGTACGCTTGTATTAAAGCTCTTGTGTCAAGGAGAAAAGAACTGGCATACGCATGTCTGCCTTTGAACAAAACCATTGTTAAGCTCCATCAACAATTTAATAATCTTTCACTAGCAGGACAATGAATCGGGGGAAATTATTCTTGCAGGGGGGCTGGTAGCCACACAGCAGAGCGCTGTTCAAGGCCTTTGAAGTCACATAGGTGTTTAACTGACAAAAGAAATCACAACTTTATGAAAAGGGCTTGCCTCAACAAGGGGATCTGGAAACAAAGAAAACCAAGACCACTTGGAGAGAAGCAGAGCAAGGGAGAAGGAAAAGCCCTTGGAAGAGAGTCAAGCCAAACCCCAAGGAAACGGGGAGAGGAAATGACAGTATGGATTTGCATGCATAGCTTTGTTTTCTTTCCACAGATCTTTCCTGGGCCGCTTAAGAGTAAAGTGAACACATTCGCTTGTCATTTCAGCTTTTTTACAGGCTGTTCTGACTGCAGAAACATGCTGGTTGCCTGAACCATAATGCAGACACGGAGGAGGAAGAGGCCAGATCCTTGCCAGAATTTGCGGTGGATATTTGAAGGATCAGGGGACCGACACTAAATCTAGGCTGCCCTGATGAGGAAATGCCTGTCTGCTGATGGAGGATGCACACATAGAGCCAGATACCATATCCAGTCACAGAGAATCAAATGCATGTGAAATCCAACATACAGCAGTTTTATGAGCATTAGACCAGGGGTATGGTCACGAAAATTTGGAGGAATGATCCAACACCAAATGAGGATGTCTGACTGCTGATTGCTGGAAGATCAAGAGCAACCCACACAGGAGAGCCTGAACCTCTGAACTACCCAGCCCATTTCTCTGCACAACCCAGAGAAAATGCCATAAACCCATCTGAAAATGCACATTATTGATGCCTCAAACACCCACAGACTCAGAGGTTGAAAATCTGCACTGGAAGCTGAACGGGGAGAGATTTTGTGGCTGGCACATGGCAGAAGCAGTGTATGGGCTGGTCAAATCCTCCTGTGGTGCAGCCAAAATACATGCCAAGAAATCAACCCAGGTGGTTAACATTTCTGAATTGAGCCACTTGCCATTTGCTGGCACGATTCCCCACTGAGGCATTGAAAGGGTGGTCACAGCCAGGGAGAAATCACCTCCTCACGTAAAAATAGGAGGTATCAACACCAATGCAGCTTGCTAAAGGTGCAGCTCTGAGCAAACAGGAGGATATCAGTGCGCTGATGCAAATGGGGAGGTTTAGGAATGGGGCAGGCTCGTTATGGTTTGTTTGGGAAGACCAAGGGAAAAAACATAGGTCCTGATGAATACTGCCCTATGTTTGTTATTAGGATGGCAGAAAGGCGCTCTTCTGGGAGAATGGGAAAAGGAGGATAATCACTTCTGATAGGGAATATCAACCTCCAGCTACCCCTGGGTGCTGCAGTTTACAGACTGCTGGAGGTTAGATGCAATAAAGTTTGCACCACTCGAGGGAGACCTGCCAGAGGCAGTCCTAAAGGCGCAGAATGAATAAAACACGCTTTAAAGAAGGAGCGAGGATTAAACCTGCTGCCTAACATCCTGGCAGGACAGCGGGGATACATCATCGCCTTGCATTAGAGGCAGATTGGCAAAGGGGATTTGCCAGCTCTGTCCCCCGCAAAGCACAGCACAAGAGAACAGCAGGATGATCACAAGAAGATTTTGATTTCACGGTCCAACAGAGATGTATGAAAACTTCCAGAATCAGTCCGAGGGCATAATTTTTACAGATTATTTTTCAAAAGGGAGAAGACGGTAATAGCAGGCCTGCTCCTTATGCATAGTCCATAGCAATAGAAAATATGTGTGCAGCATTGAGCAAAGCAGCAGTGTACCTGTTTGAAAGAGCAGCCCAGAACTGGACAGGTAGAGATCTCAAAAGCATCTGTGATTTGAGAGGTTGAGGATCAGCAATTGACCCTTTGAAGGAAGCCGTTAATCATCATTAAGCAGGTTTATGTCCTGAGGGACCAAGAGGCAAAACAAGGTGAGTCCTGTGTCTTATGGTGTCGGTTAGCAAAGAGAAAAAACAGAGCTTGCAGAAAGAAAAATAAAATGCGTGTGGGCGGCAGGGTTTACCTGCAGCGGAGAACTGCCTGAACATGGGAAGGGTTCGGCATCAGCCTGCTGAGGGAAATTGATAGGGTGAACAATACCGTCGAAGCAGCATTGTTTTCAGGAAAGGCAAGATATTTGCTTTCTCTCACTGATTTATCTGCATCTCTGTGGGTGCCCCTTCCTGTGTGGCTAATAAGCAGCAAGACGCTAGACATGGAATACACAATTTATTTTGCTTTTATTCATTTTCTTTCTAGATATAATAAGTCTTGCTTTTGTCAAGATCCCTGTTGTCTGGGTAATTTCATGTAGAGATCCTCAAGGAACAGAGATCTCCATATCCCTCAAAGTTTAATATCTTGGTTTTAGCTGGCATATTTTCAAGCAATAACTTATGCAGCTGAAGAAGAAAAAAAAAGATTACTTATGTCTAATTGGCATTATACTAATTACCAGCAAAATACATCAGGCAAATATCACATCTACTCGCTCTCTGTCATTTTACATTCCCTACTCCATCTTCTCTTTCCTCAGCAGCCATAAAACAACACAACATGCTGTTCTGACACATCCCTGAACAAAGATCATATCCTAACCCTCTCCTCCTTTCCCTCGCTGCCTCCTTGGTTTTTTTCCCTTCCAAGCAAGGTCATTTTAAAGCAGACACCGGCGTATAACTGATTGAGAACTGCTGGTTTTATGAACTTGTGCCCATGTACTCCAGCATCCTGTTCTTCTCTCCCGTATCCCTTCCCCAGCCTCTCCCAATGTTTCTTGTACAGAAGGGTTATGGCCATCCACATAAGAATGTTTTTACCTTTTATATCTGAATAAGTATATGTCCACAGATAGACTAACACAGAGGCACACGTCCTCTCACATATGGGCCATCTGAGCTGATTTATTCCTGACTCACAGCAGTTTTGCCGGTTTACCCTAAATGATTTTAAAAGTGAAATAAATGTCGGTCTTACGCTGGAGTAAGGATTGCAAATGTAAATCTAAGCATCTCCAAGGCCCGCCACTAGCACTGTCCTCATCATCCAGCTCATTTTGAGGTTAGCCTGCTTTCGCCTGCTGCAGAGCAGCTCTCTGACAGACAGAGCCCTGGCACAGTTTGGGGGTGAACATTGTGGAGGAACCCTTCCCAATGGGCAGGAAGGATGAAGCAACCCTGACTGACAGAGTTTAGCCCAGTGGACATGAGCTGTGCTGGAGCAGTTGGCCTCAAAGCCCAAGAACAAGCTCTGCCCCTTTGTATGTAGTGATACGGCAATGGAAAGAGCGCCGATGTAGGATTCAGTATCCATCAAACCCTGGTCAGTCCCATTCTTCCATCAATGAGGTGCAGCCCTCCTTTCCCATGAGGAGCACAGCTAAAGCCCATCCCAGAGATTATCTGGCAAGCCCTGTACCCAGTGCAAGGGCACAGCCCCTTCTCCATCCCACTGTGGTCTCCAGCAGCAACGAACATGGACAATTTGTCACTGCATGCGCCTCAAACCTGTCTATGTGTGCCTGCCTGGGAAAATGGAGCTCACCAGCCACAAAGAAGCGTGGCCAGCAGGTTAAGGGAGATTCTCCTCCCCCTCTACTCTGCCCTGGTGAGGCCACATCTGGAGTTCTGTGTCCAGTTCTGGGCTCCCCAGTTCAAGAAAGACAGGAAACTATTGGAGAGAGTCCAGCAGAGGGCTGTGAGGATGATGAGGGGACTGGAGCATCTCTGGTATGAGGAAAGGCTGAGAGAGCTGGGACTGTTTAGTCTGGAGAAGAGAAGACTCAGAGGCGATCTCATCAATGCTTATAAATATCTAAAGGGTGGGTGTCATGAGGAAGGGGCCAGGCTCTGTTCAGTGGTGCCCAGTGACAGCACAAGGGGCAATAGGCACAAACTGGAACACAGGAAGTTCCACCTGAACATGAGGAAAAACTTCTTCCCTCTGAGGGTGACCGAGCACTGGGACAGGCTGCCCAGAGAGGTTGTGGAGTCTCCTTCTCTGGAGAGATTCAAAACCTGCCTGGACACGATCCTGTGCAACCTGCTCTGGGTGATCCTGCTCTAGCAGGGGGGTTGGACTAGGTGGTCTCCAGAGGTCCCTTCCAACCCCTGCCATTCTGTGATTCTGTGATTTCTGCTTGTTGAAAGCTTGTTGTCCTGCTCAGACTGGATAGAGGGCTGAGGTGTTGGAAAGGGAGCCCAGGTCCAACCACACTGCCCAGTGGCTTCTCTACACTGCTGTTGTGTCAGCACTGGCCTTGAGCAGACTGCATGATTGCATCAGCTCACACGAAATGAGCCCTGGTTCCTGCAGGGGAATCTCAGCTCTCTGAAAGGAAAGGCAAATGCAGGGGCTGATATGGTTAGGTAACCTCTGAGTCAAAGCAGCCTATCCTTGGTATCTCTCGCCAGATGCCATGACTAATGTTAGATTTATGGAGTGTCCTCTCTGCAAGTAAAGCAAAGAGCTAGCGTTACAACCACTTAATGGAGGTGACTTCAAATCAGGATGGATGAGAGCTTGTGGGAAGGAGACAGGAAGAGAGATTCATTGATAGTGAGAGCACAAAGGATAAAATCCCAGGGAAGAGCGAACAACTGAGACTGACATTTGACCTGTCTCAATAGCAAAGCTCACATTGATTTCACTGGGGACAGGAATGAAACCCTTATCCTCTCCCTCATGCCTACAAGAGAGATTTTCCACCTGAGGGATCTACACCCGACCGATCCTTCAAACTCAGGCACACGCTATTTTTATGAGAAAGAAAAGGCAGTGTGAAGTCCTCAAGAAGCGCAAATGGCAGACTTCATAAGCTTCTCTAGCATTAAGTTTAAATCCCACACTAATGCTGGTCCCTTTACATGGGAAGAGGCACTGCCAAGCAGGAAGGTTTATAGAGACGTTCAGGAGCATTCAGAGGCAGATAAAGGGGAAATAACTGAGTTAGATCACACAGGAGCTGGAAATGGCATGTCAAATTACTTCAAAAGGAGCTTTCTAAGGAAGCAGGTCTTTGAAAACAACAAATAGTCTGGGACTGCTGAGGGATCCTAGTTGTCTATTGCTTTTACACTTGGTCGCTTTTTCTGGTTTAGACGTATTCTAAACCTGAACGCCAACCTCACCTGGCTGTTCACTGCCCGTCTGCAAAATCCCTGCTTTCTGCAAGTTCAGCTCTTTGTGGAGCCACAGAGTAGTCAAGTTAAGAAAATTGCTCTGACCGAAGAGTAATCTGGGGGAAAAGAAATTCCAGTAAAACTTCAGCCTGATCAGCTCCCGGATCCCGCAGCCAGACAAAGAGATGTGTTGGCACAACAGAGCATGTGGCACAGGGACAGGGATGAGTAAACCAAGACAGAGAGGAGGGGAGCTGCCTATTTTGGCACTCCTGCTAACAAAACACACGGGGTGCTGGCTGTGGTTAGCAGGTTCATCAACAGAAATGCTCATAACTCAGCTGCTGGCTCTTCCCCATGGATATCACATGGATCATCTGCAATTGCTCCAGAAAACCTGTCCAAAGGCAGGACAAGGGGTCTCAAGCCCTGTTCAAATGCATATTTTAAAATGTTATAGAAAACACAAAAGAAGAGCCCGAAGGAGCTTCATCCAACCCCTTATTCTGAGGAAATGCCCTCTCTAGAGAGCAACATGGTACAAACGAAGAGGGTACCCACCCTCTTGTTCCTGTTATGGCTCTAATTTTGAAAGCTTCTTCCTGTAACACAGCATTGCAAACTTGAGTTGAACCCATGAATAGTTTGCGAATGACATAAACTACTCTTTGTAAAATAGACTTTATACCAAAGAAGGGGTGTTTAGATTTGGTCCAGATAAGAATCGCTGTGCATGAGCATTTGCATGGGCATTTCCAGTCAAAAGCAAAAAACCTCAGTCCTGTGCAGACTGAGTGGTAGCAACCTACACCTCAACTTGCAGCCACCTCGTGAAGGTGAAGAGTTCCCTGTTTTAATGTCACTAGCGCTGCAAGAGTGTGTGTCCCGCCAGGTGAGAACTACGGCAGGCTGTTGAGAAGAAATGGTGGTGGAAAGTGTTCCTGCCCTGGACTGGAGGAGGTACATGACATTGCTTGGTCTCCCTGGTCTGGGAGACTGGGAAATCCTCCTTTCCCTGGGACAGCAGAAGTCATGTTCCCTGCATAAGGTCATTTATAGTTCTTAGACAAAAATTATATGCTCCCACCTGTTTGCACTTGGTTCCTATAAGAAAAGTATCAAAGTTTGCCATGGAGCTGACCAAGCCTAGTGAACAGGGAAGACTGGTTCCAAAAAGCACAGTGAGTTTTGGGGTAGCTCTCAGCGTATTCTCCAAGTTTGGGGTCTCTGCAGTATTGCCGAGTAAATCAGCAAATTTAGAGTAGGGTCACCTCCCTGAGATGTGCGCTCATGGTAGTGCAGGGAGAGGATTGTGTTGGGTAGGGCTTCCAAATGGAAGAAAGAATAAAGATTAAGAAAATGACAGGATTTTCTCCATCCAGTAGGTTCAGAGCAGAAAGAATGTGAAGGACATAAAAAAAGGGAGATGACATTCACTAATTTCCATCGTCTTGCCACAGACAAGGGAATGGAAGATGTCACAGCCCAGCCCAAGATCGCAAGAAATAGCAGAAAACTCAAAAAATCCAATCTCAAATGCAGGAAGCACACATAGAGCCACAGGGACCTATATATTCTATGAGAGAAGGCACCTTCCTACTGAAATATGAAGCTTTTTGTCTCTTGGGCATTAACTTAGAACTACCATCCTGCCTACATTTTTCATAAGCTGCAGCCACAGTTCAGGGACAGAAAAGGTGAAAAAAGTCATCAGAATCCAACAGGGAAATTTGGCTCCTTCAAATAACTCCTCTAGGGATGTCCAGGATCTGCCAAGGATCTTTGGAGAACTTGAGGACAATCTTACATGTGCACTACCATGTAATCCTGTGAGACAAGAAAGACACTGTCAAATAAATTATTAAAGCTATTTTGGACAACGAAGGAAGCAAGTAGCATCCTTCTTAGAAGGTTTTGAGAGGATTAAAGGCATTCTCTGTAGCTAGTAGCAATGTACTCATTACTCGGTCTGGGAAAAAAAACCCAGCTGTACCCTGTTTACCCTGGGATCCTCGGTACGATTAAGGAAGGTGACCTGGTTGACGTGGCATGCCACAACTGCTCTGACCTCAATGGCTCTTTTGTAAAAGAGAGAGTTGACCCAGACACAGGTGCTGGAAAATATGGAAAAGAAGAAATAGGGTGAGAATAAGTTTGAAATTACAGCTCAGACAGAAATGGCATGTTGAAACCAAGATGGTGTAATCCATGACCATTTGCAATCTGTCAGATGTTGTCTCTCGTGATAAAAATCTTTTCCCACATCTCTCTTCAGTAGCAATTAGGAAAATCAGAAGCTATCTTTGGGGATGAACCAACATTAAGTGAAGAAAGTAGAAAAGCTCACAATTTCTTATGAAGAAATGCAGATGCCTGTAGAGCTGAAGATCACTGAGAAACCCAGACATAATTTGTAGAAATAGATGAGATGCAGAAGATGGTCACAGAGAGATCTTCATTGTGCATACTCTAAACAAGAGCAGGGCTTGGAAACTAATAGTAATAAGAAAACATCTACAATAAGTAATTCCAGCCCTGATGTCCGTGTTAAAAGCAAAAGGCTGCAGATCAGTTAAAAAAAAATCCCACAATGTCTCAGCTAGAGCAGTCAGACCCAAGCCAAGTGTCCTCAGCTGGTCAGATGTGTGACCTGATGGTTCTCAGTCAGCAAAGGGGAGAGCAGTGCACAGTGCCAGTCAGAGACTGTCTTTCTTTATTCCACAGACAGCAGCATTTATCCTATCCTACGCCATACCCTCAGTTTTCTCGTACAAGGTGTGAGATCTTTCAGTAACAGAAGAGGTCTGTGTACCAGACATCCTATCAGGGCTCACCGGCATTTGACTGGGAACAGCACAGAGCTAGCCCAGTCAAAAGCATTCCTCAGCGCTCTGCAACAAAGCAAAAATGCCGCAGGGTATGTTTGGGAAAAAAAAAAAATCTCCAGACTGAACATGTGCCTGGAACATTTTTTGCAAGACAAAAGGGACATTTAAAGATAATGCAAAAAAAAAAAAAAAAAGAAGAAGAAGTTTTAAGATCTAGAGACTTCACTCAAGAGAGAAGGAGACCAGAAAGTAATTTTTTTTTTTTCCCCATCTGCTGGCTATTGAACAACAATAGAAGTGAGAACCTTAAAAAGAAGCTCATGACCAGACTGACACTAAGCAGAAGACAGGAGGTAGTGGCTGCCCAGTGCTGCAAATCCGTCTCATCACCATGAGCAGCGAGAAGGAACCGTTGGCTTGGGAGTCCTGTTCTGAGCCACCTGCCTTCTCAAGGTGCTGTGATATCGCAGGGCGCACGCACAGCCCAGTGCTAGCCAGAAGCAGCTCTGTTCGCATGCGATGGGCACACATGCCTGTCGTGAGACTATGAGGACAAACACTGGAAGTCACGTTATCTCTGTGCCTGGTGCTGCTATGGATGCCATCGAGTGCTGCTGGAGACCTGCGGGCTATCATCTGGACATAGCCACACCACTAAAAGGTTGTTAGCAAACTGGCAATCATGCAGAGAAAAAAATTATATGAAGGAATGGAAGACTT
The DNA here is from genome assembly GCF_028858705.1 of Grus americana. Classification (NCBI taxonomy): domain Eukaryota; kingdom Metazoa; phylum Chordata; class Aves; order Gruiformes; family Gruidae; genus Grus; species Grus americana. Next base: position 19,998,922 of record NC_072865.1, read on the forward strand.
GAACTATAATCAGAAGTGTAGCAAAGGGGAGCAGGAGGAAAAAAAAAATCTCCCCAGGCTGCCTTTGCAAGGGTTGCCAAAAAGCAGCACATACATCCAAGATGTGCCAGATGTTGCTGCTGCCCAGGAATGGGGCTGCAGGTCTGTGGTGGCGTCATGAGCAGATGGCAGTGGCTGGGAGGAGCCCAGCAAAGGGTGGGAGGAAAGGAAGAGAGACCCAGCTGCCAAAATGTCTTGCCTTGGCTCTGCTCACAGTAAGGGACCTGACTCAGTTTTTGAGCGTATCGAAGAGAACTTTAAATGTTGACTTGCTTGCATGTGATCTACAAGTACGCATGAAGCGAGGTGTCTTCTAATATCGTAAGATTCAATGGAAAGAAGTGGGAGCTAGAGCAGCTCAAGCAGAATTTAAGTGTAGGCTTGCGAAACTGGGGGCAGAGAGGACCTACCCCTGGAAGGGCTCACCAGGTGTCTTGTACATTTGCCACCATTTGCAATCTGCTATCAAAATGAGATCTTTCCAAAGGAGTGCTCCTGCTCAGCCATGGTGAGACTCAGAAATCACAGGGTGAAATTTTATGGCCTGTGTCACACAGGGGTTAGATAAGCTGCTCCTTCTGGCTTTACCAGTCTTTCTCAAAACAAAGGAAAATCTGGACTGAAAGGGTTTTATTGAGTCCAGCCGTCAAACTCTGGAAATGGTATCTCAATTCATTTGGTCAAGCTGTGCTGAGGTATACAGAGAAGGTAGGAGACCATGAGAAAAAGGCTGGTCTGGTCAGAAAAGCCTATGGCTATGAACCGGGAGAGAGGGTTTCAAATCTAGCTCTGCCACAAAGTCCCAAAGCCATGCTGCTCGCGCCTCATACGTCAGCAGCTGCCTGGAGGCAGTCGATGCAGCCGATGCAGCCTTGGCTTCACCATCCAAGAGCAGCTGGAGACCTGCCTCATGGCGCAGGAGCACTGGGATCCTGCGGCAGCTCTCATCTTCCGAAAAGAGCAGACGGAGGAGCTGCCAGTTCATCCAGGGGGTCACCCAAAGCTAGCAGACATCTCAGAAATGCAGATTATAATTTTCTATTTCATTCCCCACCTATGGTGGAATTTCTTCCCTGGAAGGGGAGCTGTGAGGATAAACTCATTAACATCTGTGAAGTAGAGATACTACTGCATTAAGTGCATTGCGAAAGCTCATGAAATGATTGTTAATTACAAATTCAGTGCGGGGTTGTAATGGCATGCATTAAAAATGACATGGGGTCCCCACTTTAAATAATGGGGATAAAACAGATTAAACGTTTGCCCCTGTTCTGTGGGCTGAAGAATGAAATTCAGAAATATTTCATCCAATATATTGCCATGTCGGTTACCTGGGAGAGAGTGAAACAGCCTCCATGTAGTCTTTCCTAAATTGCATGTATTTGGTCCTGTAATCTTACTAAATTCTCCCCACCGTCAATGGGGAGAGACTGGCACTTTCAAAATCCAAGCTCTGCAGGCATTATGGCAGGGCAGATCCTCTGCAGAGCAGAATCACTCCCAGGCTCCTTCCAACTAAAGCAAATCTGTGATACAGGGGGAGCAGATGTCTTTAGCAAAAGCAACGGGTGGCCAAGTGGGAGACAAAGCTCAGTTCCCAGCTCAGTGTACCCCACAGAAGTGGATAACAGCATGGCAAAATGTTGGGGAGGAAACAGTGGGCAGCTAGGTAAAATACCAGGGATGACAAATGCCTGGGATGACTGAGGAGCTGGCATATCAGTGCCAAGATACTGGAGAAGTCTTCATCAGAAACATCATAATTCCTCCTGAAAAGGACCTGGCTCAGCCCCTGCAATACAGCATTTTACTGCAGTCTGCACAGTAAAAGGTGTCCAAAAAAGGAGGACACTGATATGTGTGTTAATCAAGTGAAGAACCATCTACAAAGAAAAGGCATGGATCTGTCTTCCAGTTGAAAAGCTATAAATAGCCTTGCATACTTGCTTATCAGATTGGTTCGGCTGCCGGGATAATCTCCTGGAGAAAGCAATGGAAGCCCTGTTATGTTGGATATTTATAACTAGATGAAAGCCTAGAAAATGCACAGCCATGTCAGTCTTGTGCTCGTGCCGCGAGATAGGGTGTGTGGGATCCAATTAGTCTCTTCGGTTTAATATAAGATCAGGAATGGCTGACTCTAACCAGCTTCACGAAAAAAACCCAAAATCTGGTTGCTTTGAGGGGCTGGTGCTGCTTGAGCAGCTACAGAAGCCAAGACAAGGGCATGGTGAGACAGTCCCACAACAGCCCATGATGGTGCCACATCGCTGGAGACTTTTTGCAGGAAGCAAGACATGACCCTTCTCTGGACAAACAAGACAGAGGGATCTTGTTTGCCCCAGAGAGGTCTGATGTGCCGTGTCTCGGGCAGGCAGACCATGGGAAACGCAACTCTGATGAACGGATCTAACGCGACCAGTAACTTGACATCTCCAAATCACCTGGCCCAGTGCCAGGGTCCCCTAACCGTCTATTTAACAGATCATGACCCTGACCCCAGCCCCTTAAGTTCGTTGAACTGCCTTTGCCAGATTATCTGCAGAGCACTAGGACTGACTAGTGTTAATGCTGGTGGATTCCCCAGAGCCTTGGCCTGCCATGGCCTCTGCACTGAACTGGGCTTATCCAGGTCAGGACAGCTGCTGGAGGCACCGGAGCCTGATTCCCAACCACTGCCACGTGAACGGAGCCAAGGCAGGACAGGCTGGGGGATGGCGAGCAGAACATGGTTAAGGTTATCCCCTGGGAGCCTCTGCACATGTCTGTATCACATGTGGATTTGTTGGTGGATAGGTGTGCGGTGATTTCTGTCCTCCTGGGCTGTGAACATACACAGGGTCTCTTGTGCAAAGGGAAGGAGCTGCCTAATTTATAGGAGATGGTGGGTTTTGTGATGCTGCGGGCAGGAAGCCATGTCCGGGTGCCCTGTCTCTGCTCTAGGCAGTGTCCCCTAGCCTTCCTCAGGTCTGCTCATCCCCATCGGGCAGACAATGAACATCCCAGGGACTACAGGCAGCCGTCTCAGCCCTCCATTTCCTGCTGCAATTCCTCCAAGTCCCCCTCTCTCTCTTGCCTCTTTCTAGTTTTAGCTCTGCTCCTCCCTCATCATCTCTGGGTTACCTGTCACCTTCAGGGGCTCAAATTTTCCTCTTCCAGCCCCATCATCACCACTGCCATGCTATATTCTTCAGCACAACCATGTGGCATCTCCTTGCCCACACGCCCTTCAAGCCTTTCTTGCAGGCACCTGGCTGGTACTCGAGGGCACTCGGGAAGTCCAGTACTGTCATCCTGCGCCAGGACTCCAGGAACCTCTCCACACTGCTCTTCCAGTTGACTGGCTGGTACTTTTGGGAAGAAAGTGATCTTCATGACACTCCTAGACAGGAGGGTGCCTCATATTGCAAGAGCAACAAATGGCTTTGGGAACCCTGCCAGACCTGGCACCACCATACTTTGCTTCAATGGTCCTAGTATAATGAACTCCAATGTTACTCCAGGAACTAACCTGGGAACAAGGGAGAGATGTTCCACTAGACCTTCAAGACCCCAAATTACCCTGGACTCCTTGTATTCCTTAATAGGAACCTAGCAGGTTTGCAGCTCCCTAGACCAGCTGAACGTACTCTCAGCCATTTTCATGCCACATACAGACCTGTCCCAAAGTCAAGGTTGCTCCCAGAAGTAGGAGGAGACTTCAGGAGAACCCTTTGCATCTCCCCTTTTTCCCTCCCAGAGGTTTCTTTGAACTTGTCAGCTTCACTGCGACTTCCTTCACTACAAGAGCACAGAAGGCAGCAGGTACAGGAAAGTAGATGTTATGTGCACAGCCAGAGCCAAGTCTGAGGAAGCAACTTAAGCTGGCCAGAGAAGATAGCTTGGGGAGTGGGCTGGTTGAGGGTAGTCAGGCAGGCAGCACAGAGGCAGCACAAGGAGCAGAACTGGGGTTGAAGCTGCACCAGGGCAGGGGAAGCCAGCTCTCCCGCGGTGAGATTGCAGACACCTCCGGTGGGGTTCTCAGGTAAAGGTGGACCTGAGCAGGAGGTGGTCTGAAGGGCCCAATGAAGGCAGGACACTTCGCTCTCAGGTTTGCCACCACCACGCTCTCTGATCCTCCACCCTATGTATCTTCTCACCCCAGTCCATGCCACTAAACCTGCTCTCCCCCTCTGCTCCCCGGGGAACTCCCACGGGTCCGACACCCACCACAGCATGGAGAGCTGCATTGCGCCCCAACCACCCCTACATCCCTGCCCTGCCACAGGGGCAGGCACCCATGGGACCACCCGACTGCGGCATGCAAGCTCACCATTGGGGCTACAACCCCCTCCGCATGCCGCCTGCGCTGCCATCTCGGACCGTACTGTCAGGCTCCCTCTCTACATCATGCCAAACCCATCTGCCTCCTCAAGTCTTCCCACTCCCACATCTCCTGGCCTCCCCTAGATCTCCTCCCCCTCATCCACCTCTCCCCTCCCCACCATGTCCTTGCTGCTCTCTTGCTTTGAGCCCCATCTCTTCTCCAGCCTCCTAGCCCCGCCAGACTTGAGCATGGCAAGCCTGTCCCAACCAAGCTCCTCGCCCCATCTCACCCACACCAGGGGAGGTGCAGCGTTGAGGATGAAGAGCCTCAGGCGCAGGGGGCACACATGCCATGAGCACCTACCGTTCTCAGGGTGCTCCATCTCCCCGATGCTGCCATCGGGCGTGGTGCGTTCGTAGTGATCCTCAGGCAGGGCTAGCGGCCCGATGCGGGGCCCCGACGATGATTTGCTGCTTGGGGTCTCTGATTCCTCCAGCCCACTGTCGTAGTAGCTGTGCTGGGAGGGATCCTGCAGGTCCTGAGCCTGGCTGGCTGCAGAGAACGTCACTCGGCGATGAGGTAACTGGGAGAGAAGAGAAAAGCTGTTGCATCACCCACCCAGCAGATGAAGGCAAAAGGAGGGTCATCAAACCTGACCCCTAAACAGACGCAGAATGCTCCTGCCCAGCACTCCTGACACCAGCAGGGTCCATCACCAGCCCCCCGCAGCCAGCCCTACAGACAGAGCGCCAGGCTCCACACCAGCCAAGAGCACCCCATCAGACACCACCCCATGCAGTGAGCACACCTTGCGCGGTCCCTGCACTCCCCTGACCCAGTAGGTCCCTCCATGACTCATGCCCCAGCCTCCTTTTCCATCCAGAGACAACCCTGGGCATATGCCCTCTCCCACGACAGGCAGGCTCCAGAAAGCTTTCCCATTAGTGCAGCATCCTAAATCATTTGCCCCCCACCCCACCCTTCATCTGGGGTCTCCACTTCACACTCAAACTCTGCATGCACCCTTGGTGCTCTCAAGAGACCCACCTGGCCGAGCCCACCTCTCCCGAGAGCCTCTCTAATGGGATCACTGCCCAGCACAGAGCTGGGGTGATGTCATCCCTCACCTTCCAGTCTCTGGCCCGACACCATCTCTCGGCCTAAGAGGTTCTCCATCAAGGGTCACCATCACTTCTTTTGTCTGCTTGTTAAACATTTCAAAGACCCTACTTCACACTTTCTTTCCCCAGCTTTGTCTCATGCTTGGGAGGAGCTCCCTGCAAACAGCCATTTAAGCTACATCATTATCCTCCTCCAAATCCTTCCATAAAATCCTTCTTTGTCATGATTACCGAGGAGGGGAAAGGGTAGCACAAGTTCATAGGGCAAGAGCAAGGTGATGAGCGCAAAGAATGAAACACAAACACCAAGAGAGAAAAAGACACAAAATCCCCCATAAATGTAGGAAGGACCCCAAGAAAGGAGCTACTTGATGGGGATCTGAAGGCGATCAGAATACAGAGGAACCAACACACCATTTTGGTTGAATACCTTTTTTGCTGATGTCCTTACTACAACGGAGTGGCAATCAGTTATCCCACACCAACGAGGAAGGGGAAGGAATTGAGACTAACCCTGGGAAGGAACACACAGGGAGCATTTAGATGAGCTAGCTGCTTTTAGGTTGGTTGGACCTGATTAAATTCACCCTAGGTGCTTAGAGACCTGATAACTTCAGAGCTGTTAGGGCTTTTTTTTTTTTCCTTTCTTTTTTATTTTTATACTTTTATTAAAGAATTTGTAGAGATTCAGGGAGCTTCCAGAAGACTGGAAGTGAGCTAAAATAGCACCTGTCTTTAAAGATGAGAAAAAAGAAGAGCTGGAGAATTATAAAACAGTTAGCTTAATTTCAGTTCCTGGAAAAATACTGAAACAGATAAAAGAACTCTTTGTAAGTACCTACAAGATAACAAGGAAATGAGTAACAGCCACTGTAGGTTTGTCACAAACAAACATGTCAAGCCATTGAACTTCTTCCTTTGAAAAGACATCAGGCCTTGTGGATGGAGGAGGAGCAGCAATTGTTCTATCTTGACTTTAGGAAGCTTTTTGACATTATTTTAGACGATATTCTCATAAGTAATGCAGGAAAATAGTGTAGGTGCAGGATAGTGCTTCTCTGCTTAGGTAATATAGTGCAATTCACTGCAGGGTGGATGCAAAGCATTTAGAAAGTTGTATTCAGAAAGTAATTACTGAAGACAGGCCTTTCAGCTGGGACGATGTATCAAATGAAATTCTTCGGCTTGTGTCCCGAGTCCATTGCTCGCCTGTATTTTCATTAACTGCTTGGATGACAGATGTGGAATATATCTGTCACATTTGCACACTTGGGAAAAATAATCACCGCGGAAGCAGCAGGCCAGCTGAAGGATTGGGGGTTACAACAGATCGTGGGTTGACTCTCTGTCAAAGGTGTCAATCTCTCACCAAAAAAATGCATCTATATTGCGATGCGTAAACAGGCGCTTTGTCTTTAGGTCACACAGGGATCTGTCTGCTCTGCTGGGCTCAAGCAGGACTTCAGACGCAGAGCTGTGTCCAGTCTGGGCACCACTACCAAGAATACGTGCACCAGTGAAGCAGAGAGGAACAGAAACAAGCAGCTGTTTGGAAGTCATGACAAAACATAAAATGACTGAGGAAACTGGTTTTGGGAGGAGAAGGCTAAGGGTAGCAAAGGCAGCACTCTTCAAGCTCAGAAAAGCCTTCTGCAAAGAGAAAGATGCTGCTTTTGACCATGGAGAGACGAGAAGGAATGGCCTTCACCTGCAGCAGGGAAGACCTAGATTAGCTGCTATGGAAAAAAATACAATGACAGGTTTAGCCAAGTGCGATAGATTGCCAAAGCAGAAGGTGCAATCTGTCCTGAAGGGATAGGCAAGCACCCTCAGGAGGTCTTCGTGTACCGCTCTGGAGGAACTGAGGTCAAGGCAGTCCTGCCCGCAGCAGAATTGCGTGCAGGCCTCCAGAGGTCATCTCCCAGCCCACTTTGAAGGCTGTGCAGCTCTGTAAAGCCTGCAAAAGCCTTCACTGCATGGAGGTCACTGCCCACCATGCCAGGCAATGCTGTCCCACGGCTTCCTCCTGCACCCCGACCACCTACTGAAACTGCTTTCCTCCGCCACCGTGGCTCATCCCTAGCTCCAAGCTTCTGCTTTCACTCTGAGCTTGTAAAACCCCAGACAAACAGCTAGGGCTCCTTGGGGTGCCTGCAAAACAGCCTTAGAAACCCAGCCTGTGACAGCTACTATCCCTCCCCTGAGGGGTCTCCTTCCAAACAGCACCACTTTTACCTAAAAAACACCTCCTTTAAATGTCACATCCTGCCTGGCAGCCCTTGAAAGGGGCTCTTCACCTCACTGCAGGGCAAAGGCAACCCCACTCCCCTCCAACCCTGCACGGCAACATGGCACTGACGGGGGTTCGTGCCCCCCTCGTACTCTGCGTGGTCCCCACCGTGCTGTGACCAACGCACTTCAAAAATAATAGTAGCTTGTGTCTGGCTGAAGCTCTCCACCAGAGAGCCTTGTTCTGGAGTCACAGAAAGACACTGAATCCATTTGTCTGGCACGGACTTACAGAAATTGGGTTTTGTTTGACCTTTCTCTGCTAGGTTAAAGAGCCTTTGGCATGCAGTGTTTTCTACACAAGAAGTTGCTTGTACAGTGGAACCGAGGCACCCCTCAATCTTCTTTTTTGAGAAGTTAAACAAACCAAGTTCCTTAAGTCTCAACCTGCAAGCTGGCAAATCAGTCTTGGGGCCCTCATCTTTACTTACCCTAGTTTTTCCCATTCCTCATCAAAGGTGATGCCTGCAGGACTGGTGCCATCTCACCAGGGTTTTCTGCAGAACCTTGCTTCTACTCCTACCTCTCAGGTTTTTTTGTCTGAGGACTGTATTAGCCCTTTGGCGGGAGTGCCGTGAGCGCTCACGCTGAGCTACTCATGCAGTGTGACCTTTAAATCCATTTAAAAGTCACTGCTTTCCAGGATATAAACCAGCATTTCCTATTTCTCAATGTACAGCTTTGCATTTGGCTGTGTTAAAATGCACTTTGTTTAAATGGGCCCAGTTTACCAAGCAATCTGGATTGCTCTGCATGACTGCTCTATCCTCATCATGATCTCCCACTCCACCAATCTCCATGTCAGCTGCAAATTTTATCAGTGGTGATTTTATATTTATTTCCAGATTGATTATAACGTTGAATGGCAGCGGGCGCAGTATTGCTGCTGAAGAAGAGCTCCTCCAGGAGAACCTCGTTCCACGAGGACTCCCAACCAGCGACTGCTTTTCTTCACTAAGCTGTTGATAAACCAGATCTTCATCTATCTAACAATGCTTTACTGATAATGAGTAGTGTTAATTCAAATTAATAATAATAATAATAATAGTAACAACAACAACCACCACCACATAACGCATTATCAACTCGGCGTCTCCATCAACTCCAAGACGATGAGCTGCACGCTGTAATCTCATACCACCATAAAACCAGCTCTGCTGCTTCAGACCCGCAGGTGTGCCTACAGCAGATCCTGTTTCTCACAGTGGCCAGCAGCAGATGCCTGAGGAAAGGTTTAAGAGCTGGACGTGTCATGTAATGACACTGCCCAGTATCCCTTCCCATCAAACTGCATTGACTGACGTCAATGCTATTTCCATCATTGAATTTCCTGCCTCAGCTATTAATCCAGATGTTCCCTGGGGCTGGCGAGGACAGTGTGCGGTGCACCACAGCTTCCCCATCACTACTCCAGCTGGCTCATGGCATCGCTGCCCTCCCACTCCTCCTGGCTCATCCTGGGGTCCCCAGCCCCATGAACACCCCTGGATCAGAGACCTCCTGCTCCAGACCTTTAAAGACTCTTTGGCACAAATTGTTTTCCTTGATTATTTCAAATATCACTATTTCAAGCAGATGATTTTTTGAATGTCTTTGCTGGTTACCGATGCATTGGTACTGCATCCTACGTTGTTATGTCTCAGTCCAAATTGCTAGAACTATTTATTGAATACTTTTGCATTTTTCTACATAATTAACAATTTTGCAATCTCCATTTGGAAATTACAATTACTGGATTCCACCTCTTCCTAGCACATTTTTTAAAGTACTCCTTATTGTGTTTAGCTTGTCAAAATTGATTTTCCCCCAATGTTTTTGGCTCTCCGTGTCAATTTTCTACACTCCGTAACTACTCATTTCTACTAATTGCTACACACTCCCTCCCTTTTCCCTTTTCCTTCCCCCCCCCCCCCAGTATTTATTGTTTTTCTATTTCTAACTTCTGTCTCCACTTTGCCGCTCCACTAGAATGGGATTTGAGGCAAAGCTGTCTATTTGTCTTAGCTGAGGAATTGTGACTCTTTGAAAAAACTCCTTTCAAGGGCTCCCCAGTGCTTGCTCTCATATTCCTGACAGGGAGCCCTGCCTGTGCCAGCCTGTACATCTGAGGAGCAAACCGAGCCCCTGTACCCCACTTTCCACAGGGAGCACCAGCACCGGCGGCTGCCTCCAGCAACGGCGGATGCTCTGATGAAGATTCATCCCCTGGTAAATCCTGCGGGTTTCTGTTGTGCAGCAGCTCAGGGTTTTGGTTTCTTTTTTTTTTTTTTTTTTTTTTTCCTGAGCAAGGCATCGTGTGCAGCTCATACATTTAATGACCCCCATCCTCTGTGAAGTGCTGTCATGCCTTTGTGAGTCCACCCTCCATGGCATCCTGCAGCAATGAACTCTCTGCCCATGTGCTACACGGAAAAGCTACTTCCCTTTGGTTTTACATCTGCTGCCTGGTAATTTTTCCTTGAACTTCTCCTACCTGCAGGGTTATGAGAAAACATGAGTAATTGCTCCTTGCTCTACCCCTTTCCAATTTCACAGATTCGCGCTGCATCCTGCTCCGCTGTGTCCTCTGCGAGCTCAGCACAGAGTACGTGCAGCCTGTCCTCCTGCAGACATGGGCAGGCTGGACCAGCTTCTCTCTGCCTGTTCCACCCCTGCCACAGCCTTTCTGCAATGGGGAAGCCGGGGTCACACCCACGGCTCCAGTTTTGGGGCTTATCTGACAGTAGCAGGGACTTGGTTTGATAAATTTTCTTAGGCTCTCCCCGACAGCCTGCCCCAGCCTGCATACCCCAAAAACCCCCAACATCAGTGTCTGCTCCTCTGTCCTGGTGCCCTCTACCATGAGGGTGCCCACCCACAGATGCTGGAGTGGGACTAAGGGGACCCCCCCTCCCTCCTGAGCCCCACTTTGCTCCCTCCTGCCTCTCATCGCAAACATCTCCAGCTCTCACCGGGACCCGCACCAAGCTGATTTTCCTTGCAAAACCCGGGGAAAGCAAATTCCGCCAAAACAACAGCAGTGCTACGAGAGAGCAGGGCTGGGGGTGTCGCACCGGCTCCCCCAAACGCACGGCATCACCCCCGGCGCAGACGGGCGCGGACCAAGCGGCAGGAGATGCGGTTCCCTCTGAATTGAGCTGTTCACAAAAGAAACCTTAAAATCTGCCCCCGGGCACCCTTTTCCTGCCGACAGGAATGGTGCGGTGCAACAACCCCCACGGAGGTGAACAGCCCTGCTTCCCCCCCTCACCCCCCCGAGCGCCGATTAACGCTGGAGTGGTGGAAATATCAAAAGTGTTAACTACCTCACTGCTGATCCGAAAGCAGGATCCGCGGCTAACGGGCTTATCTGGCAGCCTCCAATTGCTCCTGCACCTCCCCACATGCCAGCAGCCTTAACGGCCTTTCAGCCAGCTGCCAAAGGAGTTTGCTTCCCCAACAGCCACCACAATGCAGCAACTCACAGGGCTGAAAGTGAAAGGCAATGTCAGACCCAATGCCCAGAATATAAAAATAAGTGACAAGGGAGCCATTGTAGCGCATGAGTTAGTCAACTTCGGATTAATTAATGAACCCCTCTCTTTTACGAACCAACCTGGAGCTATGCAACATCCCTGGTTACTGAAAAAAAAAAAAAAAAAAAAAAAAAAAGATAAGTCAAGGGACTATGCCCCAAACGACTTTTCACGTATGGAGGCTTTGCTGCATGTGGGAACTGCTTTATTTGCTAGTGTCATGTCTGGAGAGGAGCACGGCTACAAACAGGCTTTGGAGCAGGAGGATAAGAGGAATGTTATGCTCATGGAAACCAGGGCAAGCCTTGAGGAAAGCTGGACCTGAATTGTCAAGAACCGTCCAGGGTAACACTCTAGTTCTAGGAGTTAGGACACAGATTCAGCTCATGGCCATAAACAGTTGACCATTTTACAGCTCGTCTGAGCAACAACATGTGCTTCTGCTGGTGTTTTGGGGTGAGGATGGAGTCAGAGCAGATAGCTCTTCCCATCCTTTCCCGTGCTACCCCAGCAGCACTGACTTTTGGATAAGAAACCCCCCAAGAGCATCCCCCCTTCCTCCTTCACCCACCCTCACACCTGGGGCTGTCATACCTACGCATGACGTGAAGAACTCACAGTGCTACGTGACACCAGGCAGAGCAGCAAAGGCAAATGCAGGTGTCAGCCTCCTGGCACCTATGGTAGCTCCCTGCTCCTCAAGGACTGTGCTTCTCTCTCCTGTGCCCCTCTGGTCCTCAGACAAGGGAGGGATGGAACAACCAGGCAGGACAACTGCCTGCCTGGAGCTCCAACCAGCACAAACAAGGGAGGGAGATAGATGGACCCAGCACTAAGCAAAGGTCTATGCACATCTGTAAGACCCCTCCTGCATTCAAAAAAACCGTTCAGGCCTTCCCAAAATTTTGTCATTGAAGGTGGCGTCTCCAAAAGAGCACTGACAATTCTGGGCAGGACTGCTAGCAGACATAAAGGCCCAGTTTTCTATCAGTTTGCTGGGGTCACCTCCATCACAGCTACTGCAGTTGCACAAGGCACATCAGCAATGTGGTTGACATTTCTGGTCCATCTGATGTTCATCAGATCTTGTTTGATGGCTGTGCTCTGCCCACAAATCCTTGTGTCCATCCCCATCCCAGCATCTGAAGTGAGGGTTGTTCCCAACAACGTTTTAGCTCTTCCACTGTTGACAAATGAAGCTACAGAAGGAATCCACAACTGGAGGAAAGACACACAGGAATCCATGTGAATCACACCTCCCAAAACCAGGTATTATCTGAAAAGCAACTCTTCTAAGTTCGCGTGGCTTCTGTTGCTGACAATTAGCAAGTGCTGACCTTGCAGAGAGGTGCTACAAGTCCTGCTGAAATAATGATAGCGGAACAGCCATCCTAAAATGGACATCAGATCCCGAGGCACTATTTAATGAATAAATCTGGGTAAAATGTGGGCTAACTCCGCATAGGTGCCCTGAAGCCTCCTGAAATTTGCATGATGCTCAAAGAAGCCGCCAAAGCCTGGTGCCAACCTGCCTGGTCAGATCGAATTTATCTAACTCATAGCAAGATCTAACGCAATTAGAAACCCATTTAGACAGCCTCAGGACAGAGATTGCCTAACCTCTCAGCCTATCAGAGCTCTGAGCCCATCAGGGATGTGCAATTTGGCTTTTCTTTGGTTGAAATGAAGACTGGAAAGGAAAATATGGAAATAAATCATCTGAGGGGTGAATCATAAAATCTAAAGGAGTCATAATCTTTATGGAATAATGTCTAAATTGGACTGACCGTGGTGTCCTGAAATGTCTATCACCTTCAAGCTGATAATAGAGCCATTTTGTAGATAGTTGGTATAGAGCGGAAATTGCTCAGGACACAGAAGGAGGTCTCATAATCACATTAAAACCATCTGAAGATCCCAGGGAGAAAAAGGTTCCAGGACTGGGAGTAACACTTGAATAAAGCCCTTGGGGAATCCAACAGCTGTAGAGTGGGAAAATAATGCTGGGAAAATAATGAGCTAATCTGGCTCCCAGTTGCACCCAGTGGAGCTGACAGATAGTATTGAAAGCTCTGGGGAGAGCAGGGGGTCCCAAGCCATAGACTAAGGACTCTAAAAAAAAGAGAGAGAGAACCAGGAATGCTTCAACGGAACACTTTGCATGGAAAAAAATGTCAATTTGTTGAAATCAGATAATTTTTCAAGTGAGTTTCTTGTTTCAAAGTTGGGCAGGGGGCATATCTTTGCTGACATGTAAAAATGAAAAAATGATGCTCTTGCAAAGGTAACTTTCACTTCAGAATTCAAGCCAAGTATGAAATACAAAGCTAAATTCAAAAAGCTCAGTCAGAACCATGCCTTTAGAAATTATTAGGAAAAAAAATATATATTTATGCATCAATATCCGTTTGACTTGAGACAAAATAGAAAAAAAAAGTTGTCAATTCTTGCTGATTTGTTTTCAAACTGAAAATTTTCCTCTGATGCCAGCCCTGTTTTCTAACCACCTCTGTTTCCATAGGCAAAGGGCAGAAGCTTTTCCTGCTTGGTCAAGGAATTGCGTCTATTCCATAAGTCTGTGCACCAACACACTAGGCATCAGCAGAGCTCTCACTTTAGTGGTCTGCAACCAACCCGCACCTAATGATGAACGATGATACTGGGTAAGACAAGCCTTCATTTGGAGAGATCAAACAGGTAAGAAAAGTAATATTTTAAGGCTTGTTAAGGTCACTTATCTTGCTGGCATTGGTCTGGCATGACCACTCTTACAAGCACAGGACCCCTGGTATGGATGAGCTGAGGGAAGATGTCAAGTCCTTGGGCCAGACCTTGTAGATCGTGGCTCAAGAAAAATATTGCTGAACATTAGAGGAGGTCTCTGAGCTCTCTTCTCTGTACAAGAAACATCCTGATAGTCCCTAATAAACTGTGATCTACTTGAAATCCTTGGGAAAAAAACCAGCCCAAGCTCCTCCAGGCACTCCCAGGGCCTTGAATCACAACACCCCATAAAGGTCTTGCCCAGCCTGAATAATAACGAAGGGCTCTTCAGACATCTGAAATACTGATTTTACTTTCTACTGGGCTTGAGTGCTTTTGATGAAGAAGCAGAAAGATTAACAGATTAGTGTAAGAGGAACATCAGACATCACATTAGCAAGACATTTAGAGCACGCTCCCAGTCCTGGCTCAGACAAGAAGTTCCCCCACAGCAGGGAGGGATATCTGTCAGACTCTCCCTGGCAGCAGCTTTGCAGCTGCTCAAGAGCATCGGGGGAGTTTGGAGCATCTGAAAACCAGGACGGGGGCGGGGGGGGGAGCTAAATAGCTCCAGGCTTTCAGGTTGCTCAGGCCTTCAGAGACATCTTGGAGGACCTGAATCAGGGCACTCTGCTCCAACAACTTCACTACAGAGCAGGATCAGTTCCGAGGGAGAGGTGGCGATTCGCTGCCCTCCCAAAATGAGCGCTCTAAAGACAGCTTTGATGAAACCTGCCAAGATCGGCGGCTGCCCAGCCATGCCATGTTTAGGTAGATCAGGAGGCAGGTATTGTGCAAGTGAAGCGGTTCTCAGAAGGATGTTTATCTTCCGGGGCAGGGGCGTCTTTAGGGATCTTTGGGCAGGATCCACAAGGCATGGCTGTGAATGCTAAGATGGATGTAAATGATGAGATAACGTAAGGGCTTTCTCCTGCCCCCCTAGCAGGTCATGGCCACAAACCTACTCTCCCACCCACTCTTTCCTGTGACCATCTGCAGGACTGAGGCAGTAAACAGCTTACACCATGGGAAGACGTTGATGCAAAACAACTAGGAGATATTTTTAAGGGATCTTGGGGAGTTGTTTTTTCTCTATTCCTTTGTCTGACCTCCTCTTCCTCTTGTCCTCTCAACCACAGGATCGAGTCGGGAACCCCACTAAGAAAAGAAACTTATACTACTGACAGGATGTGGAAAGCAGGTCCTCAGGGGTGCGGGCTGAGACCTCCAGAAAAGTCCAGAAAGTCAGAGAGAAGGTCAACAAGGGACCTACTGGTGAGAGGCTGAGTGGGTCTGAGTTACGGGTGACCTTGGCTCCCAGAGGTGAAACCAAGACTGAGTTTCATCCAGGTTGGACTGATGGGTGCTGCAGCTAGCATCAGAGGTGGCAAGAAGAGGGAGGCACGGTGTTAGAGGTGGCCTGTGCCCCTGCAGCCAGGATCTTCCTCACCCATATGCAATCCTTCTCTGCCTCAGCCGAGCACACTGCGTGCTTCCCAGGGCACTGAAGGAGCAGGGACTGCGGGAGGAGTCCCTTCTGGAGTAATCTCCATCGACCATCTTGGTTTCTCATAATAGCAGAGCTTGGGTTGTGTAACTGCAGCTTGGATGGACCGGCTTGCAGGGCAGTACGTAGGAGCACGGCTCTCCCATGGGGATGGGCTGTGCCTGGGGTTTCATGGGCAGGTGCTCTCACATGACAGGTGTGCGTGGGGATGGAGAGCGGAGGGAGGGGAAGGTGCTTGGGCTCAGCTCCAGGGGCAGCCTTCAAAAGAACTGCTGGCAAGAGAGACATTTGGCAGGGTTGAATGTCCAAGACCCCACAAATCATGTGGGGGAGCTCCTGCTCTTTACCACCCACCCCAGCACAGCCCCACACAAGTCAGCCCGTGCACAGCTGCACAGCTCTTGCACACAATTCACACATGGGGTACTGGGTGGTCATCAGCCTCAGGGACACAAGCGCACAGCATCTACCTCGTCACTGCTGCCCCCACCCTCCTGGGGCTGCCTTCCCCACCCTGAGCCGACACAGTTCCCAGGGACAGAGCAGCTCTGTGCCCCTTTGCTCCACACATCCTTTAGCCCTTGCTCTCCCCTGCAACATCCCACCCCGTCCTGCCCTACATCACGCACCCTCTCATTACCCCAGCCTCCTCTCCATCCCGACCCAGAACATCCAGCTCTGTCCTCGCCCAGGAGCACCCCACCCTCCACCCCCTTCAGCTGCATCCCACCCTCCGCCCATCACCCCCATCCACAGCCTCCTGGCTTCTTTCTGGGTGGAGGGACCACAAAGTGCCCGGGAACACACTCCGCCTCAGCATCGGGTTTTGCCCCAGGATTTTGGGTGACTGATTAAACAGGCTGCAGGGCTGGGCCCTGCTCCAGGCTGGTCTGTGCGCGCAGGGAACAGCACTGCAGCTGAGAGCCCAGCCGAGCGGGCAGAGCAGTGCTGGGAATATCAATCAGCACGGCTTGGACCAGGCTGCTGCCCACACAGCCAGCGCTTTCATTGCACAGAGGATCCACAGCTCGGCTGTCGGAGCCAGCCGGGGACTCAGCCCTGCGCTGCGGAGGGCTCAGCATCCCTCTGTACTGGGGCCAGCAGACAGCCCATCAGGAGAGACTGATGGGGAGGGGAAAGCGACAGGGAAGGGGAGGTCACAAGCAGGGGATCAGGAGAGAGGGATGGAGAGGGGAGGGTGGGGGGAAAGAAAGAAGTCCCCCAGATCCAAGCTAGGGAAGTCCATGTTCACCGCAGACCAACACTGGCTCCAAGGGCATCAATCAGGGGAGAGCCCGGAGGTCTGAAAAGCGAGAGGAAGAGGAGGGCAGGGAGGAATGAGCAGCATCTAGCTCAGCAGGGTGGGAAGAGGGGAACTGGCCAAAGCTGAAAGCCACCTAGGCAGCCCAGCCCAATGTGAGGAGCCCCAGGCAGGTAGCACAGGCTGGGCAAGCCTTCAAGGGAGCAAAGGATGATGTCCCAAGCGCTGGTGGGACCAGGGACTGTCAGGCAGGAGACTCAATGCTCTCCTTGATGGGATAGGGACAGTAAGCACCACTGCCGCCTCGCAGACACACTTCTTACAGAGGAGTCGTCACCTGCCCAAGGCTGTACACTGTATACACCCCACTGTCACCTCCTGCCGTGTACAGGCTGTGTACACACCGCTGCCACCGTTCCACACAGTACAGCTTGCGCATAGCCCTGTGCCACCTCTCCCTGTGGTACCGGCTGTGTAACCCCCCGTGCCTCCTCCCACTGCAGTACAGGCTGCACGCACCCTGCTGTCATCCTCTCCAGGGACAGGGGTTGTACCCCTCCCTGTGCCACCTCCTCCCGGAGGAGACACCTACCCTGCCGCACAGCCTGTATGGAGACTGCACACACCTCCGTGCCACCCCTCCCTGGGGTACAGGCTGTGAGCACCCCACTGTCACCTCCCACGCACGGAGCACAGGCTGAGTACACCCCGCTGTCACCTCCCCTGCAGCACAGCCTGCGCACACCCACGCTGTCTCTGGCTGTACAGGCCAGGCTGTACCATGGGGTTGCTCATCTCCCGTGGCTGAAGCTCTTCATTTTGAGGTCCCAAATGCCCCATGGTGCTCTCCCAGGTACAGGCACCCCTCCCTGCCACAAACCCAAGTCCTCCAGCACAGACCTGCCAGGAGCCGCTGCGCATTCCTGCCTTGCTCGACATCCTCACCGACTCCCCAGAAGCCAGCACGGTGTACGACACACTCCTTGCCCCCTCTTGTGCTGCCCCAGCTCCCACAAGCACCCCATTGATGCTCACAAGCCGCTGTGCATTCATAGTTGTTTTGCAGAGCCCAGCCACTCTTCCCAGCACACCTAGGGCTCAGCCCCTGCACTGCAGCCCCCAGGACCTCATCGACATGCTCCCTCACTGCACGCCAGAGCCGAATCTGAACCAAGCGCAACTGATCCCTGGGGCAGGAACTGATTTGCAGGGCCCGGGAACTGCTCCCAGTACAGTGTAATTCTGAAACTGGGGAAAAACAGGGCAGGTCCCCCGTGAACCCTCAGCTCCATCTGCAGCTCGTTGCTGGATCCATTTATTAGCTCATTCCACGTGAACGACCTTGAGAAAAATCCACTGACCAGGACAGTAGGAGACTTTCCCAGACATCTGCCAACACCTAAACCTGTAATTTATGGAGACTCTAAGCTAAATTCTAAACCAAGACGATTTCATTTCTGTCCATTACAGTTACAATATTCCTCTTATTCCCCCCCCCTGCAGAGAGTAATTAATATTGCACTGTGCTCCAGAGCCTGCAGGCAGGTGCAGGCACCTCTGCTGAGCTCACAGTTGCACAACGAAGTTAACATCGCTCCAGCCAGCTTCTCAGATAGTGGGGGGCTGTAAGGACCCTGGGCAGTCTTGGGTTTGTGCAGCTGGGAAAGGATGTAGCATGGCCCACCCCGCTATAAAAAAAAGCCCCAAAGGATGGAGCCTGGGAGACGGGCAGAAGAAAGAGACGCTCCCCACGCCAATGCCTGAGATGTTGCGTTCTCGCCCCAGGTTCATCAAAGAGCTGCCGAGGACAAGGAAAGAAGGGAAACTTCTCTCAGAAAGTTCCCAAAGGGGAAGCAGATAGCAACGCTGAGCCAAGCCCCCAGACTGCCCTGCCCAGCCCTGCAGGGACTAGTTATTTAGGTGGTTGCTGGTGTCTCCTTTCCTGCTCTGCAGCCATCGCATCTCCCTGCAGGTCCCAGCCCTGCCTGCCTAGGAGGCCCAGACACTTCCTGGACGGTTCAAGATAAAACCTTATGCTGTTAGCAAAACAAACTAGGAGGCTGTGAGAGCCAAGGCTGGCACAGGGCTGAAACCACCGAAGCCAGAACCACTGGTTTCCCCAGATGATCTAATCTCTCCCAGCGCCAGAGCTCCTCTTCCCCAGCAGCCTGGTGTGGCCGGTTGGAGCCCCTAGGGAAGAGGTGAAGCTGGTGTGATGGGCGCAGGGATGTCTGCCCCAGTTTGAAAGAAAAAAACATGAGAAAGAGGAAGGGGTGGCCAGGGAGGGGGGCTCTGAGATGTGATGCTTGGCTGGAGGGACAGTGGTGTAGGACAGTCCCATCCAAGGCCTGGGGAAGGGATTCTGCGCTGCTCCTGCCTACCAGGATCCATCCTTTCTCCAGCTCGCTGGAGACAAGAGCCTGAACAAGCCCCACGGCAGCAGCATGGCCCCCAGCCTGCCCACCAGGAGGGCAGAGCCATCATTACGGGGAGCTGCCTGGCTCCATCGCCCTCCCGCAGCCCCACTGCCGCCAGCAAGCCTGCCTGGGAGGACCTCTCCTTCGCTGCAAGGGTGCCCATCACATCCCATGGTGGGGGGAACACCTTGTTTCGGGTGCTTCCCCTCAGCGCTGCTGATGCACCAAAGCTCCATCTGCAACCGCGTGCATCCTCGTTCCAGCACTGCGGCAGGAGAGAGGCAGGCGTCTTCCAGCCCTCACCGGCAGGATTTGGGTCATGCTAGCCAGGCACCACACAGCAGGGATCTGCTCCTCCATGCGCTGTCTTTGGGACACAAGTGGGTCTCAGAAGGACACGGGGATAAACCAGGAGAAGCTATGCAGGGGGATGCTGGGGTGGAAGATTGCTAGGTTGGCTGGTCCATGGCTCAGATTGCCTCCATGTCCACACATGTACACGTGTATGTGTGTATGTACGTGCATGTGTTGTGAACCATGTTCTGGGGGGGGGACCTGTCTCCTTAGAGGGCCAGGCAGGGACTAGTGATGGGAGACATCAATCTGGGGAGGGGGGTCAGTACCATGAGGCCTCTGGACTGACCACGCTGGGGCATGATGGAAGGCTTGTGGAGATGGCTGGCCCATGTGAGCATCACCTCTGGGCGCTGTGGGGCCTGGGAGCTCCGGTGGCCGAGGATGTGGAAAATATGCCTGGGAAATTGCTGGGAGCAAGAGCGTCTTCAGGGGCAGTAGGGAAAATAAGGCACAACCGGTCAAAAATAGAAAACTTTATTGAAGTCAAATCCAACAGGGCAGCTGAGCTCAGCCCCACGGCAGGAGCCCAGCCTGCCGCTCACCGGGATACAAAGAAGGGAGCAAGGGTCTCCGCAGGGCACAGAGGGTACAGCACAGTGGGGGAGTGGGTGGCCCTCACCCACGGGGCCCCAGGAAGAAGGCAAAGCCACAGGCACTCGTCCCCCCTCTCCCTCCCTAGCTAGTTAAGGATAGACCCGACAGGCGCCAAAGCAGAAACGTAGTGCAAGCCAACTGGCCAGACAGCCCGAGGAAAGAGGGTCCTGCAAGCTCCAGGCTCATCCCATGACCTCCTGGGACAGCACCAAGCTCCATTGCACACCAGCGAGCAGCCCTTCCCAGTCCGCAGCCAAGACCTACCTCTGCCCTGCCCCACACGCAGCAGAAACCCCCAGTTAGACCAAGAGCAGTGACCCGACCACAGCACGCAGCAGAGACCCCGGTGCCCCGCTCCTCCAGCCCTGAGCACGAGACCCAGCCCCAGCACATGGCCGGACCCGTGCTGCCTGGAAGCATCCCGGCTGCTACTCCTCCGCAGCGGCTGCAGCACGGCTCCCAAAGAGCTGTAGCTCCGGGCCCGATGCTCGCGCTAAGGGAAGCCCGGTTTTCACCACGCCGGCTATGGCAGAGGGCCCAAGCCTGGGGGAAGCCAGAGCCTGAGCCTGGGAAAAAGGCAGAGCTTTGCTCCTCCACCCAGCCCCACCTGCCTGGGCAGCCACAGCCGGTGCAAAACTCCTTTTCAGGCAGCTTTACACAGGCATGGTGAAAGGCTCAGCCGCACCAGCATAGCCGGGCTGGCAACAGCAAGGCTAGCGCCTTCCTCTGCTCCCCAGATGGGGCAGGGCTGGAAAATGGCTGCCCAGAGCTGTGGCAGGAGCAGGACTGGTCTCTCCTCCTGAGTCAGCCCAAGCAGAGGGATGGATGGGAGGGTGGGCGTTGCCCTCCTCAGTGCTCTTAGAGCCGGTCCCCCAAAGGGGACCTGGGCAGGGGGGACTCCCTCCCCGGAGCTCCACATGCAGAGGCACACACATGCAGTGCCCTTTGCGTCACCGTCACCCAGGCAGCGCCGCCAGGACCCAGCCCCAGGCGGTCTGACAAGGGCTCCGACAGTTTTTGGCCTCCCCACTCTCTTCCACCATCCCCATCCCCTCCCTGCCCCACGACCAGGCTCCGTGGCTCGGCTCCGGGGTAGTCCTCCGCCAGCCCCCCAGGCCACACATGCAGGGCTGGAGGCCAGTCCACGCTCACTCCCACACCTCTGTCCAGATGGCTCCCCGGTGCAGGGGGGTGGCCGCTGCCGGCCTCAGGATGAGCTCTCCTACCTGCTTGTTGGTGTATTTCTGGGGATTGGTGCGGTAGCTGTAGTCCGAGTACTGCTCGGAGCCCGTCGAGTTGTTGTCCCCGGTGCCAACAAAGGTATTGGTGGCCGGCAGGTCCTGCACCACTTGGTGCTTCTTGGAGGCAGAGGGCGACTGCGGCTGCAGCTGGATGGAGGGCAGCGGCGAGTTGGAGCGGTAGTGGCGACCCAGGTCTGGGCTGCCCGGTGGGTAGTTGAGGGGCAGGTGGATTCGGGGGCTGTCACTGACAGAGTCGTTCATGAGGTTGAACTTGAGCGATTTCTGCAGCCCCGTCTCCTCCTCATCCTCTGTGGGCTTGGGCGGCTTCGGAGACTTGCTCTTCTTCACCTTGCTCTTGCTCTTACCACTCTTGCTGGCCTGCTTGGGTGCATACAGGTCCTTGGTCTCCTTCTTGCCCGCCTGGTAGCCACTCTTGGCCTCCCGCTGCCGGCAGTAGCGCACCAGGACAACCAGCACAATGACCAGGGTGACGGCCACGATGCCGGCGATGACTCCGAAGAGGATATTGCTTCGCTGCTTGCTGCGCTCGTATTCGGGGTCTCCGGCGATGTCTATGTCGAGTGGTGTGTCCAGGCTGTGCCCCACCAGCGTGTCCAGCAGCGTGCGGTTGGCCAGCGTCTCGTTGACGTAGAAGTGCACCAGCGCCGTGCCATGCCGTGAGGGCTTGCCCTTGTCATTGACACGCACTACCAAGCGGTGCAGGCCATGGTGCTTGCGCAGGATCTCCTTCTCCAGGGTGATGTCTCCACTGTGCGGGGAGATCTGGAAGAGCTCAAAGGGGTTGCCTCCTGTGATGCTGTAGGTCAGCTCCGCGTTGACACCAGAGTCAATGTCCTCCGCCTTGACCTTGCTCACCTGCTGGCCAGGGCTGGTGTGGGGCAGGATGTGTTTGTAGGTGGCATTGGAGGGTGAAGTGATGAAGGGGGCATTATCATTCTCATCCAAGACGTTGATGGTCACTCCCACGTAGGCAGACCTAGGAGGATCCCCACCGTCCACCGCCTTGAGTCGGAAAGTGTACGTGCTCTGTTGCTCCCGGTCAAAAGAGATGCTGGAGAGGATGGTGCCGGTGCCATTCTGGATGACAAAATCCCCGTTGTCTTGCTCCACTGACAGCTGGATGCGGGCATTTTCTCCTTTGTCAGCATCGATCACCGTCACCATGCCCACAGGGCTGAGGGGTGGCATGTTCTCCATCACTGAGAAGTTGTAGCCGCTCAGCATGAACTTGGGGTCGTTGTCATTCCTGTCCATGACATTGATGGCCACAGACGCTGTGCCCTTGAGGCTGGGGCTGCCCTTGTCTGCTGCCACCACCAAGAACTCATAGCGTTCCCGCTGCTCTCGGTCCAGCACCGCCTTCACCCGGATCTCCCCAGAGTCGGGGTCAATGGTGAAGGAGCCCTTGGAGGAAGGGTCTGTCACCAAGGAGTAAACCAGCTTGGCGTTGGAGCCACTGTCAGCATCGCTGGCGCTCACCTCCATCACCAGGTCATCGGGCTCATTGTTCTCAGGGAAGGCCACCTCAGTGAAGCTCTGGCTGAAGACAGGCGCATTGTCATTGACGTCCATCACCTGCACCTTCAAAGAGTTAGTGCTGGAGAGGGGCGGGTTCCCCGAGTCCACCGCTACAATCTCAATTGTGTACTCCTTCACCGACTCGTAGTCCAGCGGCGTGGTGGTCTGCAAGAAGTATTTCTTCTTGCTGTCACTTCCTGTTTCACTAGCCTGCCGCAGCTGGAATGGGACATCACCAGCCACCACGCAGGTCACCACGGCGTTTTCACCCTCATCTCGGTCGGACACCTGCACCAGAGCCACTGCTGTCTCTACTGGCACGTCCTCCGAGATGTTCGCCATGCCATCCTGGTGGGTCACGAGCCCAATGCCCCGTATCTCTATGGAGGGTGCGTTGTCATTCATGTCCTTGATGGTGACCACCACCTGGGTGCGGGCGCTCTTGGGGTTGGCCCCCTTGTCCTTGGCCATGACTGAGAACTTGAGGATGTTGACGTCCTCGCGGTCAATGGGCCCCTGCACGGTGATAAGCCCTGTGGCACGGTCCAGGCGCAGCAGCCGGCGCACCATGTCTGAGGCTTGGTGGAAGGAGTAGTCGATTTCAGCATTGGCACCCTGGTCTGAGTCGTTGGCTTTCACCTGCGGGATGGAAGGAGAAACGATGAGCAGGAGGGCAAGCCACCACGCTGCCCGCCGCCGCCTCCTTTGGGGACAGCTGGTGGGGAAAAACCAGGATTTCCTCTTCTGGGGCCAAGGACTATGGGGTAAAGAGTCTGGGACCGGCAGAGCGGCTGGGAGCAGCCCTCCAGCACAGAGCCTTTTCCTTGCTCTTCCAGCGAAACCGGCTGGGCCAGTCGGCCAGCTCCTGCACGCAGGGAATCCTCCGGGAACACTCGCCACCACGACCTAGGCAGCAGCGTGGAGAGACAGCTCTGGCTGCGCCTGCTCCGCAAAACCCTCCCCAAAGAGGGGCTCGAGGCAAGGATGTGCAGAGCTGCAGCAATTCCATCCCAGCATTCAGGGATGCAGCCAAGCAGGGACCGGGGCTGCCTAAGCTCTGCACAGCACCAGCCATCCCTGCCCGCCCGTCAGGAGCTCTGCATTCGCATAAACCTGCCTCTACACCTATTATTTGCTTTCTAAAGAAGATGAGGTTTGTCTAACATTTGCCTCCCTAATCGGCTCTCCGAGCAGCCTCTTCGCTGCACCATTTGCTGCTCTGCCGTTATCTTGCTCAGCAGATTTGGATGGAGAACGAAAGTTGTTAAATGTAAATTCCACCTTTTACCTCCACTCACAAAAAAGGCGGAAGTCATTTTCCCCCTGAAAGATAAAAGCTGAGCAATGGCAGCAGCGGCATCTCAGCCCATTCTCCTCCCAGCCGCGCGGCTCCCTTATCTGCTTCCAACTTCCATTCTCTTAACAGTGAAAAATGAATTCTTAAAATTTCACATCAGAATTAGCAAGCAGATGAGAGCTGGACGCACTCCGCTTATTAAGATGGCAGCTGCAGATAAACAGATGTCGGCTACTACCATCTCAATGCCCCCTCCAAGCCAAATCCACCGAGATCCACCCCCTCGGGTTCCCTGGGCCAGTTTGTGCCATTGCCTGAGACAGGGCAGAGCCCCCTGCCCTTGCAGACAGCAAGGCACCCCCGGAGTCACGGGCAGCCCCCCTAGACAGGCAGCAGGGATGCTGCCTGCCCCCCATCTCCTGTGCGATCCTGAGTTTCCATGGAGCAGCCAAGGGAATGCAACTTATGAAAGGGTCTGTGTCTTGTCTGTGGGCAGCATTGAGACCAGTCTGGCATGAAGCCAGGCTCCCCGTGGACCTCGGGTCCCAGCCCTCCCCATAACCCGACGCCTTGCTCCCACACACCCACCAGCCCTGCCGCTGTCCCTCACTCCTGTCCTGCAGCCCCCGGACGCACCTTCCCGCCCATCCTTTCCCAACCTCATTTTACCAGATGCAATATCCCAGGGACTGGCCTGCCCGCTGGCCCTGGGTGACACTGTGGGCTCCTACGGCTTGCAACCCTTCTAGGCTCCCTCCTCCCGTGAGGAACAAGGGTCACAGTAAGCGACCGTATAAATGCTCCCTGGGTTGTCCCTGCTGCAGCCAAGCAGAAGGGGAGTTGGGGAGAAGAAAGCCCCCACACTGACCTGGAGGACAGAGTGCCCCACAGGGCTGTTTTCGGAGAGCTCCGCCTCGTACAGGGCCTTCTCAAACTTGGGTGCATTGTCATTCATGTCCAGGATGGTGATGCGAAGCAGGGCGCTGCTCGCCCGTGGCGGGTTGCCTCCATCCTGCACCTTGATGGTCAGGTCATAGGAGTCCCACTGCTCCCGGTCCAGGTTCCCCATGACGATCAGCTGCGGCTGCTTCTCATCCTGATCCTCCGCCACCTGCAGCCCAAAGAGCTCCTGCGCCTCTGGACCAGCTGTCAGCTCATAGGAGGCAACGCCGTTGGGGCCCGAGTCCCGGTCCGTGGCCAGAGGGATGGGGAAGAGTGCCCCGATGTTGGTGTTTTCGGGGATGGACAGGGTGAGAACGGGCGAGGCAAAGTTGGGGGTATTGTCATTGATATCGAGCACCTCTATCTGCCCCTCAAGCAGGCGTGGGCTGCTGTTCAAGATCAGGTCAGTGATGGACACTTCGAACTCCAGGAAGCAGGGCTCTCCGGGCAGGAGGTGCTGGCACTCGCGCAAGCTCTCCCGGTCGATGGAGGTCTCTGTGGTGTAGATGTCCCCAGTCTTGCCATCCACACGTAGGTACGGGGCCCCCACTTCCAGCTTGTAGAGGTGCCCCACGTCCGGGAAGCCGTAGTCGGAGGCCAGGCTCCCTATGAGGGTGTTGGGGGGTTGTTCCTCCGGCACTTTGTAGACCACACGCGTCCCAGAGACCAGGGCAGGGAGCTGGAAGAGGAGCCACAGGCCCAGGCAGGATGCCAGCGGTTTCATCCTGCGCTGCAGGGGAGCTGGAAGGAGACACAGACACTGGAGGTTAGGCATCCCCAGGCCCCCGGGACCGCTCCACCCCAGCCCGCTTCCATGGTGTATCCTTTTGGGTGCACCCCCTGTGCCATGCAGGACTGCACATGGTCCCAAAGAAGCCCCCTGAAGGGAAAAGGCTTCAGGGGTTTGCCTGGCAGAGCTGGCCCAAGCCATGGTCTCCTGGCAGCCTCCGCAAGCAAAGCGTCCAGCAGGACCGGTCCCGGCTTGCAAAGTTCTGCAACGCCCTGCTCGAGTGAGCAACCCAGTCATTGAAACTTCAGCCCTGGCTTCCTGTCACTTGCAGGAAGCCACTCCTGCCACTGTCCACCCTCTTCATCACCACACAAACTGTAATTAGACCCAACGAGGCACACTAACAGGGTGGACTGCACGCAGCCTGCTGCCAGCAACCCGATGGGAGCCGGCCAGGCTCAGAGACAGCTTCTCACCACAGAAACACAGGAGCATTGTGTGCCACGCACTGCAGGGGCACTGCCTGCCACGCACGGCGAAGACACAGAGGCACTGCACCCGTCTGCCAGCCCGGCAGAAACAGGAGCACCAAGAGCGGGTCAGGGGCTCTGCCTACTCTGCAGGGATGCAGGGCTGCCACCCACCCAGCACTGCAGGGACACGGGGCACTGCCAGGATACAGAGCTACCTCCCATCCATCACCGCAGGGATTCAGGGCACTGCAGGAATACCACCCATCCGTCACTGCAGGGACATGGGGCAGTGCCACGGCGGGGCCAGAGCAGCACTGCCCTCCCTGTACTGCCAACACAGCAGCACTGCCAGCCTCGCACTGTGAGATGTGAAGGTACCACCCATCCGGCACTGCAGGGATGCAGGAGCCCGTGCATCATCCATCCTGCACTGCATGCACTGCCATCCTTCCACTAGCACCCCTCGCAGAAAGAGGGGCACTGCCCACCCTTGTATCAGAGGGACACAGGGGCACTGCCCACCCTGCGCGGCAGCGCAGACATACCCCACGGGGCAGACGCCATGTCTCCCCACGGAGCGGCGGCACTGCACAGCCCCAGCACACTGCAATGGTAGGCACAGCATCTCCCCTCTGCTGCACAGTCACTAGGCAACCCCACACCCTGCACTAGCAAATACTGTTCCCTTCACTCATTGCAGACACACTATTCCTTTCCCATTCCCTCCCACTCCAGACTGGGACACTGCAGGCATGCACTGGGTGCCCACCCTGCCCCGCAGGGACAGCCCTACGCTCGCTGCCCACCCAGTGCCAATGTCCATCCCACCCGCTGCAGAGGCAGTGACAGAAGTACTGCCCCCCTGCATTGCAGAGACACACACTGCACACGCTGCACCGCAGGCACCCAGCCACTGGAAACCTCCTCCCAGTATGCACACACTGCAGAGGCAGTGCCAGGCACACCGCCAGCCCCACAGAGACTGTCCCCTTCTGTGCCAAGCCACATGCCCTGTCACCAAGCCTCTGCCCAGTGCTGTGACTGGCCACCAGCTTCCCTGTCCCCCACTTTCCGTTCTGGGGATACACCTTCCTCCAGGGTCCAGGAGCACCCACGCATCCTCTGCTGAGCCGTGAGCGTGAAGGGGTGCAGCCCGGCTCACTGACACCCAGAAAGGCCAGTGGCTGGGTGCCCTAAAATGAACAGCCGTGTTGATTTTAGGCAGACGTGGGGCATCTGCCATGGCCCCACAGCAGCAACCCTCTCTCGCCACTCCCATCGCTTGCTCTGTCCTTACTCTGCACCCAGCCTGTGGGATGGGTGAGCGCTCCACCATCTCCCCTCCATGGTGCCACACAGCAAGTGCCTAATTCCTGGTTACCCCGCCATCGTACAGATCCTCAACAAGTGGAGCATCCTGCACTGTCCAAGCCAGCAGCTCTCAATCCCTCCATCCCTCCACTTCCCCACAGACAAGTGCTTCATCGGTGGTGCAGAAGAGAGGAGCTCTCCCTCCGCAGGTAAAAATATATCTCTGTTTCTGGAGATGAAACTATGGTCCTGAAGCCTAGCTTGACTCTTCTTCCTTGTCCTGCAAGCATCCTTCATGCAGAGAAGAGATCTTTGCACCTGGCTAGGGCACCTATAACTGTCCAGACTGGCGCTGTGTGCAGGTACCTCTGAGATGTATGTCCCCGGGAGGAAGGGAAGAACCAGAAAAAACCTTCTTCCATCCCTGCACAGGGCTGAGGATGGAGGAGGTGAGAAGCTGAGCAAAACCACAAGGCATCTCTGCATCAATACAGGCAAAGCCCAGCAACGCACGTACACGCACACACGTGTGTCTGCACTGAGTGTGTACGTATCTGTGTGTGCAGTATGAGCATTTGGGGGTGTGTGTCTGAGGGAAAAAGTGCACACGTGCACACATGTACACTAGGAAGGTCTACAGGTGTGCCACACATGTGCACTAGGAAGGTCTACAGGTGTGCCACACACGTGCACGCACTGCGAGGAGCACATCCCTGCCTGCACCGGGAGAGCCTGTGCACCAGACATGAGCTTGCATTCTTGCACCAAGCGCACGTGTGCGTGTACCAAGCAACGCGTGTGCCTGCACGGGGGGAGCATGTGCGCATGCCCCTGTCACCACCAGGTGTGCATTTGTGTGATGTCACCCCGTGCGGGGGGCACTTGCACCATGTATGTGTGCACACCCCGGCTGGGTCACGCGCGTGTCTCCCTGCAGCATGCGTGTGCACTCACACCAGACCCCCCCAATGTGTCCACCTGCCTTCATGAGGTGTCCAAACCCACACTGAGCTTCATCACCCCTTTGCCCTGCGCTCCCGTTGGAAATGGCTGTGTGGCAAGGATGGGGAGAAGGGGAAGATGGGCAGCCCTGGCCACTGGGAAGGTGCTCCCAGAGGATGCCCTGGCCAGGAGTTGCACCCACGCCCGCTGCCGGACTGTTTGCACAAGCCTGTTTGCACTAGGCTGGGCCACGACTGACGATGACGTAGCGCTGTTCTGACTAAGCCTTGATGTGAGATAGAAGATCATAGGTAAAGGTGAAAGTCCCAACACGGGGCAATGCCTCACATGGCCCTGACTGAGCTGGGAGGGAGGGCCCCAGGAGCTGGAAACACCAGGAGCCCTGTGCCAGCATGGAGGAGGAAGGGAGTCACCCAAGGGTGCCCAGCACCCATGCTTTCTGGTCTGAAAAAGGGAACAGAGCCTGAACCCAAGCCCCATTCCCACAAGAGAAGGAAACCTCCGAAGCAGAGAGGCTGGAGGAATAGAGGGGCTGGGAACCCGAGTGGGACCATCGCCCCGCAAGGGACTGCCGGGGGCCTGGGGGGCCTTGGGTTGGCCGGGGTAAGGAATCCTGCTTGGCGCCTAGGGGTGCGAATGACACAGCGCAGAGCTGGGCGTGAGGAGGAGGAGGAGGCGGAAGCCTCCATCACCAGGGAAAAGCACGTCTGTGCAGGAGACAGAGGCTTCCCAGGGGCCAGTCCAAGGCATCGGGCTATTTTCCCATGGGATCTAAGGAGCATCCCACACTTTCTTCTCCAGTGCCAGGCACCTTTTTCCGACCTGCTGGCAGAGCACAGAACACTTAAAAATAAAAACCCCTCCCAAAACAACTATTCCTCCGCACACACAATTCTCCCTACGGGGAGAATGTGAGAGAGACTGAACCACATGAGAGAGGTGTTAGTCACGCTGCTTAATGCATGACTGGGAAGCTCTCGGAGGACAGCGGCATGCAAAATCCTACCGAATTCAGCCACCCCCCCCCCCAAAAAAAAGACCAAAAAAACAAGCCCTAATGAGAGAGAGGTTATAAAGCACCGAGAATTTAAGCAACTGCTTGAACAAGCCTGTGCTCCCTGTGATTCCCACAGCCCCTTGGCCCTGTTCCACAGAAGGCAGCACCGCTCCAGGAACGGGCACCAAAGTCCACCCTCTTATTGCTCCCAACGGCTGATTGTGTGGCTTGGAGCCATGCTTACAAGTCTATCCAAACCCTGCACTAAGCACACAAGTACTAATCCCCCCCCCCCCAAGTTCTGCTCTGACGCTCGGAGCTGGAGCAACATCCGAGCAAGCAGCAAATGCTAATCACGGCTGCACCGGCTCCAGTCCACGCAAAGGGCTGAGATCAAGGACCATATTGTCCAAAAAACGGCCACTGATGTTCAGTTCTGCATCGAAGGCATGGATGGGCTGAATCCCGGGCATTTTGTGGCACGTCCCACAGTTTCCTTCATCTCTGGCTGCCACTGCAGCTGCTCGGCATTTATACAAGCTGGGCCCAAGCACCCCGAGCTGGAGCACCCCACGAGGAGGAACCCCACTTGCTTGTGAACAGCTTTACCCCCAAATCATCTCTTAGGAGCTGCACAGTGATGAAATGAGGGTGAAGCCCGGGGCCCTCCCTCCTCCTGACTCCTTCTCCACATCCTTTCCAACTCTGGCAGCCAGCGAGGCAGAGACCTGTCAGAGCCTCCCTGGGGCGGCAGCCACCATCCTCCCACCCCGGGGGTCCCCACAGCCCCTACGGGCTCCTGCTCCCCACCCCTGCCACCACCATCCTGCTTGCCATCCCGGCCTGGAGGGGGATGCTGGGGGAAGGCAAAAATGTCGCGGGCCTGAACCACCCCGGCAGGGCCGCAGGGAGCCAGCAGCGGCGAGAGCGGCTCTCCTCCAGGACCGCAGCCCGGAGGGGCTGGGGGGGGCTTGGGGAGGGGGCTAGGGGACCCCCTACCTCGCAGGGTGCCGGGGAGAACCGCGGCTCCCGGCCCCCACCCGGCCCCGCCGGCTGGGAGGGAGGATGGAGGCCGGGCTCCGCTCCCCGATCGCTGCGGCCGAGGCTCCCCGGCCCCCGGCGGGGCTGCCCGGGCTGAGGCTCCCGCAGGCGGCAGCGACCCGGCAGCGCCGGCTCCGGGCACGGAGAGCCCCCGCTCCGCCGCTCCCCGGCGAGCCCCGGGGGATGAACGGGGCGCCTCCCGCCAGCCCCGCACACACACACACTGCACACGTACACGCACACACACAGACACCCGTGGAAAACGCACGGGAGCCGCTCTCCCGGCACCGGCTTCAGGCTCAGCCTCACGTACAGGCAGGGAAACGGGGATTTTCTAAGGTGCAGGCACGCACGCCCCGCTGACACACTCGCTCGCACGCACACCCCTCTGTAACGCACACCAACACACACGCCGCTCCCCGCGCACACACACGCAGCCCGCTCCTCGACACGCACACCACTCCTGTAACCCACACCCCGGTGGCACACGCACACACACGCAGAGTCACCCCGCCACGAATACAGGCGTGCACACCTGCCAGACCCCTTCAGCCCGCTCGTCTCACACACACGCGCACACACACGCACACGCACAGCCCCCGCTCCCAGCACCCAGCGCTCGCCCCGGCTCCCAGCTCACCCGCAACTTCTCTCGTTCCCACGCACCAGCGCACCCCGAGCCGCGCTCACACCCCGGGCGCACACACCCAGGGGTGGAAGGGGGACACACACCCAGAGCCACCCCCGACGGGAAAAAAAACAAAACAACAACAACAAAAAAAAACAATAAAAAACACGCGCACACCCCGATACAGCCGCGCACCCACAGCCAGCCCACGCCACCCACCCTGCCCGGGCCGGGGCTGGCCAAGCTCCGCGCCGCACAACAAGTGGCAGCGCCAGCCGGGACCGGTAACCGGGAGCCGCCCGCCGCCGCTGCCCGCGGAACCCCGCGCCCCAGTGCCGCCGCCCGCGCAGCCCGGCGCGGAGAGGCGCGGAGAGGCGCGGAGCGCAGAGGGATGCTCTCCAGCGCCGCTCCCGCCGCCGCCCGGCCCCGCGCTCCCGCACAGCGGCGGGTTCCCGCCCGGGGCATCCCGCACCGGTCCGGCACCGCTCCGCAGCTCTCCGCGGCCGCGGGTGGGGGCTCCCGGCGCTGCCGCAGCTCTTACTTGGATGCGGACGGCGTTGCGCTCCGTGCCGGCCCCTTGAGCGCTGATCCAGCGGCGTCTGCATCGCCTCCTCCCCGCCGGGACCGGGCTCCCCCCACCCCCCCTGCTCCTCTCGATCGTTATCCACGGATGAAAATCAAATTAAAAAAAAAATTAAAAAAAATAAAATAAAGGGGGGGTAAAAAAAAATATCCCGTGGGAACCGCCCCCCTCCCCCGGGCCGGGGCTGCGGCTCCTCCGGCGGAGCGGCGGCGGCAGGGCTGGCGGCAGCCCCGGTGGGCAGCTCCGTCCGTGCCCGCCTCCGTCCCTCGGTGTGTGTGAGGATGTGCAAGGGAAGCGCAGCGCAGGCACGGCCCCTTCCCCCCCCCGCTGCCTCCGCCTCTCGCCGCCACCACGGGGAGGTGGAGCTCCGGCTCCTTATCAGATCCCCAGCCCAGCCGGGCCGGGACGAGCGGGGCATCGGCTGCCGGGCACAGCCACCCGTCCGTCGCACCGCCCGCCTCCGGGCTGCGGGGACCGCGCTAAGCACCGTGGCGGTGGAGAAGGGGGGGGGGTCCCGCAGCCCCCCGGAACCCCCTCACCCCGGGGACCCCTTCGCTCACGTGTGGGACGGATCTCCCCTTTTGCTTCCTCTCCCACTGCTCTTACTTGTTCATTCATTCATTCATTCATTCATTTATTTTTTTTTACACCCGGTGCTTCACACCCCCGGGAAAGGGGGCTTGGCCGGCAGTGCACCCCGCTGTGCTAAGGGGAGGGCCCCTCCGTGGGAGCGAGCCCACCGGGGGGGGCTGTGTCCACCCCTCCTAGGATCCCCCCAGCCGAGGAGAGCTCCTGGCCCGCTGCAAGCAATGGCTCCTGCAGCCCAGCCCGGGTGAGGTAGTGGGGCCTGGAAAAGCAACTGTCCCCTCCCGTCACACCTTGGTGAATCATGATTTTATTACAGGGTGTTGGGACTGGGGAGCAGAGAGCACCTGCGAGCTCTTAAAAGCACCTGCAAGCTCCTGGCTGCCCTTGCAATGCCTTCGCAAGCTGTGCTTCCTCAGCTGGGTCCTCACTCACCTGATGGCCCCCGTGGGACCTCAGATGGGCGAGCGCAAGTCCCAGGGGGCCTGAGGACAGCATGCTCCAGGGGTGCCCCTTCCCTCAATGCCCCCACTGTGATCCTGCGAGGAGAGCCAGTGCTCCCTGCCAACGGGCTGGATCTGCAGCCTGGCCCTGCCAAAGGCCTCAGCGCTCTCAGATGGAGATGCTGGGGTGGCTGTCGGCACCCTGCAAGGACCGAGCACCCCACAGGGCTGCAGGGCCCCTCAGCAAGCAGCACTCAGCCGGTTGCAGTGCAGATTTCTCACCAGGATGCTGGAAAGTCCTTTTTGCTTCACCGCAGCGTGAGGATGGGAGCAATGCTTCCCGCTGAGCTACGCCAACCTGTTGCGCAGCTCCCTTTGCTGCACACATGCTCAGCTCGGCTGCGATGACTGCACCATCTAGAGGTTGCGCTGGCCTGCTTGGAGGAGCCCTGGCTCTGGCTCAGCCCAAATCATCCTGCTTTTCCCCCACAAGAAGCAAGCTCAGCCCCTGGCAGGGCTTTATCCTGCAGGGCAGGAGAAAGGGCTGGAGAGTCATCCCCTCTGGGTGGAAAACCCTGCTCTCCTCCAAGATTTTCCTGCAGCAGGGACATCTGTGCGCCTGCAGAGATGTCAGCTTCTCCATGTCTGTGTGTTGTTTTTTTTTTTCTTCCGGGTGTCAATTCTCATGAAGCCTATTTAGCAGAACATGTGAAGTGAGAACCCAGGGAAGGTCAAAGCCCACCGTGGAAGGGCAGGGAGAGGAGCTGCGGGGTTCGTCAGGGTTTACCCTGCTGATACAGTGTGAATTGGGGATCTGGACAGAGAGAGGGAATTAAACTCCCTGGACATAATGTGAGATTTAATTGATCAGTCACTGGCAGCCCTCCTTGGAGGGCTGGAGAGCCATTA
The DNA here is from genome assembly GCF_028858705.1 of Grus americana. Classification (NCBI taxonomy): domain Eukaryota; kingdom Metazoa; phylum Chordata; class Aves; order Gruiformes; family Gruidae; genus Grus; species Grus americana. The sequence continues at coordinate 20,032,773 of NC_072865.1, forward strand.
GCAAAGGGAAGAACCCAGCAAGTGATCCTGTGGATCCAAGGCAGTCTGTGAGCGGTGAGAGATCGCTGGTGACCAAAGGCTTCCATTTCACGAGAGGCACAGGTCAATAGGCACACACTGTGCTCCTTGCTGCGCAGGGAGCTGCCGGGGAAGCTGTGCACGCACGCGCTTTACTACATGTCACCTATTTGGGGGGAACCGACGCCTGCATCTGCAGCTCAGGCATGTTTCCGAGAGTCAGGTCTGGGCTCTAAAAGCATGGGGGAAAAATGTGTCCCGTCCTCAGGAGCCATCCCTCTGCAGCCCGGAGGAGCTGCCTGGCAGAGTCCTCTGCAGCGCCAGCAGCACCTGATGGCCAGGGGAGCTGGTGGGATGCCGTGTCCAGGCCACCGATGGCCTGGCACCCCAGGAGCAATTTGTCTGTCTCTACCTTTTCAACCGCCTGCTGCCTGTGAAAGCGGCTGGGCTCCTCCCAGAGCGCTCCTTGCCCTCTGACAGCAAGGAAAGCCTGAACTGCTGAATTGCCATTCCCTGTCCTCCTCTTCCTTGGGTGTTATACTATGAGTCACCGGTCCTTACCTTGTCTTCGCCCTTTCCCAGAAAGCAAGGCCAGTCTAAGCAACGGGAAACCACCAAACTGTAGTTTTGGATGCAGAGTTATTTCATGAGACCCTCCAGATCCTCCCCACCACCTGTCCCCGGTACTGGCAGTGCCGCTGCCCTGGAGATGCTGCTGGAGGCGCTGGCTTGCCCCGTGCAGCGGGTACCCGGTGCCGGGATGCTCCGGCGTCACACAGAGACAGGTGCTTCGTGATGCCGGTGGGGCCTTGTCAGAAGAACAAAGCCTGCGAGAGAAGAGCATCCAGCTAAATCTCCGGGAAAGCAAGAAGAAAGGGAAACACAGAGAGCAAATGAACCTTACAAGAGAATAAATACCCCCTCCCCAACAGACACACGCAGCAACCTGGCTGCCGTCTGCTGCAAGAAGTTCAAAGGCTCTTCTGTTCTCTCTCTCATCAGCTCTGGGCTCCGCAGGAGAAGCAGCAGCACGGATTTGGGCAGCAAATGCTAATAACACAGATGTTCTGACAATTCGCTTGTTTCTACAATTAAAAACAAAAAGATCCTCAAAACCCGAATGCAAGGAAATGAGCACATTAAAGAACTTCTCCTCCGCATGCCTACCGCGTAATGAAGGGCTGCAGGTTTGCGGGGGAAGGGGCTGGGCGGTTTCAGCCTGATCCGGAGCGTAAGCGGGATGCAGCGGGAGAGGTGCATCCCTCGGACCACACCGCGCCGGCCGGCACAGCCGAGGGATGCGCTGGCCACAGGATGTGGGTAGCCGACCCCCGCGCCGGGATCGATGGAGGGGCAGAACAGCTCGGATGGTCACTGCCGCTCTTGCCTATGGGACACTTGCTGCCGAATTGTTGGGAGATTGTTTTTATTACTGTATTAACTCTTTTTTTAACCTTGTTTTTCTCTCGGCTGCACTTTCACTCACTCATTAATTTTGGTATTTTTCTCACGGTATATAACCCCTGTCACGGCTGCCATGGCAACAGGAGGGAATGTGCTCAGCGCTAAAATATCCTCTCAAAAATAACAAAAATAAGACAACAGAGGCAGCTTCTGTGGGCTGCTGCAAATGCAGATCTGGCCCGGCTTTGTGGTGACGGAGGATGAAAGATCCTGCAAGCCGGGGAAGCCCCTGAGCTCTCGTCCTCCCACGGTGCTCAGCCCACCTCGCATCTCCGGCTCCACCGTGGCCATGCTGGGAGCTCCTCCTGGGATGGACCCCTGGGGCTGAGGACCACAGACCTCCTCATCCAGCCTTAAAAACTCATCCCTTTCCCCAAAATATCACTGCAAACGAGGAGGAAACACGGGTATGAGCTAGGAAAAGGGGGTGAAGGTATTGCTCAGGGGGTTTTGCTGGTCTCTGGTGGGTTTTCGGTCCACACGTGGACCCCTGGGTCAAGAAACAAATGATGATGTGTTGTCCCCAAAATCAGGAGCTGCAGCCAGCGTGGTGGCACAGATGGCAGGGCCTGTCACACAAACCTGTTGTCTTTTTCTGACAGGATTACCGGTCTGGTTGAGAAAGGCAATTGTGTTGATATAGTACACTCGGATCTCTCCGAGGCATTTGACTTACTTCCACCTGACATTTTGATTAAAACTTGCATTATAAGGAATTAACAGGGCACATATTAGATGGATTAAAACTGCTTCCCTGGCAGATCTCAAAGGTAGTTGCTAATGGGTAGATATCAGTAAGTAGCACTATTTCTACCTACCTCCCCCCGGGGACCCGTTCTTCGTCCACTGCTATTAAGCACTTTTATCAATGATGTAGATGAAGATATGAAATCTTTGCTGGTAAAGCTTGAAAATGACACCAGGAGTGATGAGACAGAAAGGAACCAGGACGGTTTCATGCTGAATCACCTGGTTAAATGGTCAGGGTGCATTTGAATACAGATAAACACCAGGAATATATCTGGAAACGAAGCTTGCATGTTAAGCCTGCAGGCTAGATCTTGGAAAGCAATGACTCTAGGCATGCCTATACAGGGTGGAGATGTGAACACTGGCTTTTAACCAGTGACCAAGAGAGCTCATCTGAAGCCCCCCCCCCGGGAGTATCTGCCTCATCCAGCAGATTTGACCATGGAAGAGGAATTAGGGATCAGAGTGAGCAGTTACCCCAAAAAGAACTCGGTGTGCCCTGCTGTGGGTGTCTGAAAGGGGAGCACTAGTGAATAGGTCACAGCTGGAGCACTGCGTCTGGCACCCACACTTGGAGGAAGGCAGGGAAATACCAGGAGAGCTTGAAGGAGCACCACAGACCCGACCACAAGCTGGAAAGCCAGGACTAATGATGTGATGCTTGTTAAAAAAGTACATTGTCAGGTGATCTGAGGACCTGGCCTATGTCCTCCCACATGGAAAAGATAGTGAGGAACCGTTAAATCCCACAGGAAATCCCACAAGAGCAAGGCTGGAGCTGAAGGGAGGCAGATTCAGTCTTGAATTGAAAGCCAGTGTCTTAGTGGTGAAAGCGTTTGAACCCTGGAAGAGCTTTCCTCAGGGAGATGATGGGCTCACAGCATTGCTCAAGCTTTTGTAAAGAGATTAGATCTCTTTTTTAAAAAAGAAACCATTTAATCCATCTTCTGGGAGCAACTCTGAGGCTGATGTGCGAATGGGCTGGGGTGAGTGACCTCCCCTGGTCTCGCAGGGGCCAAATCCTCCACCTCATCCCTTCCCTTCACAGGCCGTTGGGAACAGATTGTCTGCAGTGCCCTGCAATTATTCAAGCAATGATTAATCAATCTCTTGCTTCAGGGTTCAGAGGGACTTCTGCAGAGAACAGGAAGGTTTCTCCAATCTCCACCCATCCTCTGCAGCACTGGAGATTTCAAGTAGAAACAGCAGAGCACCAAAAAACAAATCCCTGCTGGCAAATCTAGCTTGGTGCTCAAAGCCTGAGCTGATCTTGGGATTCAGACTTGAGAGGAGCTTCCCAGACACTATCAGACTATCAAGAGCCTGCGGGGATGCTCAGCTTCCCCAGGGCTGTGAGCCAGCCTCAAGGGGCAGCTCCCGCTGTTCCCAGCGCCGTGCCCATTCCAGGGACTTGGGCTGTGCTGGCCTCCCGCCTGTCCCCTGCCTCTGGCACTCTGTTTATTCCCCTACAGACCCAGATTTTTGCTCGCGGGACTTAGCACAGGGGCTCCTGGGTAGGAAACAGTGAGCTGTGCTACGCATGAGGTGGTGGGGGGAGTCCTTTGCCTTCCCACCCCTGCACCCCCAGACCTGGCAGGGTGCAGGTCTAGGAGCAAGCACCCCAGAGGTTTCTGTTGCTGCCTGCAGTGGTCCTTCGCCATGTGCTGGCCAGGACACGGGTGGGTTCATGTCCTGCCAGTGCAGGGGCTGCTGAGGGTCTGGCAGAGAGGGCCCAAAGGGAGGAGAGGCTTGAGAGGCGCAGGAAGAGGGAAGCTCTCTGGAAGCACAGCTTTGCAAGGGATCAGCTGAATCTACCATGCCCCTGCTTCTCTCTAAGCTGGCCTCACCTCCTCTGGGGGATCTGCTATTCATACCTCCTCCACAAGGAGAATTACACCCATTTCCTGCTTTTGTTAGGGGCCAATGGTCTCCTGCTTGTAAGCCCACCTCTAGCCAGCCTCCAGCTGCTGCTGGGAGATGGTCCAGCCCTGGAGACAGCATCTGCGAGCAGGCACCAGTGAAAAGAGGCATTTGCATCCTCAGAGCAGGAGTTGTTGGCTGTCAGGGTAGCTGTGACATCTCCCCACGAGATCCTGCCTTTTACCTGCAGTACAGGGAGGCAGGAGGAAGCCCAGGGAGAAGAGACCAGATCAGACCTGCCCTGCCCAGGATGACTTACACGGGGGACGGGAGACACAACAGCAGGAAACTGCTCATGCTCTGACTTGCCCACGGAGACTGGGCTGGGCAGGAGAGGAGCTGCTCTGCCTGCGGAGGAAGGGAGAGGCTGGGCGCCCCGCACCCCCACTCCTGGCAGGACAGAGAGGTCTCGGGGAGCCCTGGCCAGCCGTGCTGTCCAAGCGTGCTTCCGTAGGGCTCAGGGTTGCTTCAGGGGCGGGCATCAGGGCAGGGAGGGTGCTGGGTACCAGCTGTGGGGCAAGGGACCATGGTGGGGGCAGACAGACCATGAGCATGGACACCAGAAGATGGAGAGCTCAGGGACAGCGTGGACTGGGCAGGAAGTGGCAGGGACAGACTGGGGGAAGAGAGGGGCAAGGCAAGGTTAGTGAATGGAGACAGTGAAGGAGAAGGGAGGTGGAGGACCCCAAGGTGCCATGAGCAACAGCAGGGTAGAAACAAGATCCCTGTGGGCAAGGGGGCAGGAGCAGGCAACTCTGGCACTGGGACCTCATCGACAGGGGAGACCAGGGCAGGACTGGGGGTGGAGAAGCGCTGAGGCCATGTGGGAAGTATCTGGTAGGAGGTCAGTGTGCCGCATGCTGGGGCTGGCGTGTGGCCTCCTGCACCACCAGCCAGGAGCACAGGCAGAGGCTGGGGTGGGAGGTGATGGCAGCAGTGGACCTGTGTGGCCTTTGCAGTTGCTGGGATGGAGGTTGGAGAGTTGTGTTTGCTCTGACAGGATCATGCTGTCCCTTTATCTCTGCTCTTTCTTTGCTCTGCAATATCCCAGAGACAACATTCTTCCAGGGCAAAATCCAGAGACGCTTGAGTGAGACTCTGAGGGGAATGCTGTGCTAAACAAGTGATAAACAAGCTGGGCTCTGCTGAAAAAGTCTAACTGAGACCCTCTCACAAGGGATGCAGTTCCCAGCAGTGGGACCCCAGCGCAGCAGGGCTGGCCACAGTGGGCCTGATCCAGCCCCATGCAGAAATGGCATATCCCTAGGAGAGAACGAGCCTGAACTAGGAGGTCTGCAGGTCCGGAGTGTGGGATCTTGTGGTGGCGTCTTCATGTGGGGCTGGGGCACATGGGGATGGTAGCTATGCCAGGGTCCCTGTGCTGGCATGGGGATCAGCTGGCTGCGGGATGCAGTGGGTGGCATACTGGGGATGGGATGCACGTGGTGAGCATCGCTGTGCTCTGCACCGGGACCCACCATTTACACTCCGTGCTTGTGCCCAAGTGCCAGAATGATGGACATGTGGCTGACACAGAGTGCACAGCACATCTTGCTTCCCCTTGACCCTGCGCATCACCGCCCCAGGCTAGGATCCAGCCTTCATCCCTCTTGCCCCTTGACAAAGTACTTCTGTCCCCAAAGCCCAGGAGACGCCCTGGCCCGTGCAGCAGCGTCTCACCGGTTTGCTTGGTGCCACGCAGCTGGGTGTGCTCTCCCCGCAAGCAGGAAGGCCAAGGAGGCAGAGGAGAGGTGGCAGGGCTGTGTGGGCAGAGTGGCGAGGCAGCTTTGGGGCAGTTTCATGTGGAGCTGTGAGCAAGATGTGTCCAGGGAGACTAGACTTTGCCCATCCTGGTAAACAAATAGCATCGATTGCTCCAAAGCAATAACTGACTCAGTCATCCGTTTCTCTTGCTAACAGACAGAACCTGCAGGGCCCTGAACTTTTGTGTATTTATTTTAGGACAAAAGCATTAAAGGGAAAATATCAAACAACAAATAATCTACATGCATACTGGCTTCCCAGGCATTCTCTGCTCCCCGGGGCATGCTGGCAGGTACAGCCTGTGCTGGTGAGTCCCAGATCACATAAGCATGTCTGCCTGTCCCCAAACCCACAGCAAGATTGTCTCTAGTTCCTCCACATCCACCGTTCATCCAGCATCTCAAAGCAGAACAACCCAGTCCGGGTAGTTTCCCCCAGGAGGTGAGGCTTTCTTCGGACTTGTTTGCTGCACTGGTCCTGGCATTTATTTTTCCCCTCCAGATGGGCACTGCAGGTCCTGGGGGACTTGGGGATTTGTGCGGCACCTTATTGCGCAGGGTGTCCTTTGAACATCTATAGCAGCTCCTCATAATCGTCTAAAACGTTCCTTTGTGGATTGTCTTTCATGCCACACAATTGCCAGCGTGCAGCCGGTTAGAAATCAATTAGAAAAGCCCTGTGTTGGTGGGCTTTGTCTGAGGGGGGGAGTTTCAGCCTCGAGGATGGCTCCTTTGGCCTCAAGCCTCCTGAGGTCACCAAAGTGCCCATCTCGAGGTACCCCCAGGACCACTGACCTGGTCCAATGCTTGCCAGCAGCCCAGTCACTGTCCCACCAGGAGCTCCAGCTTTAGCAGCAATCGCTCACACTTGCAAACAGCCTTATTTCATCTCCAGAGGAAACTCTTCAAAGCCACCCAAGCACTTTGATTTGGGAAAGGTTTTCATTCCTGTGAAGATAAGAAAAGCTCTCTTGGCACGGTGCAAGGGCCCCTGAGAGGCACCACAGCCCACATGCACGGGAGCCTGGCAAGCAAGGGGGTGAGAAAGCAAGGCAGGCAAAGAAGTCCATGGCCACTGTCTGCAGTGTGCATCACTGGTGGCCTGGCACAGGACAGGAGCTGGTTCTGGCTCTGCACTGCTGGAACCAGACATTGCCCTCTGCCAGGGCCAGTGATGGTGTGGGGTGACCCAGAGATAGGCTATTTCAGCCCCTGGGAAATGGGGGGCCACCTCCAGGCACTTGGGACAGGGCTTGTGGTGGGTGATGGGGAGGTGTCTCCTTGCCAGGGTCTGGGAGGGAGGCAAGCAGCACGCCCAGTGTGACCTCTGGTAGGGAGGATGGTGCAGCAGCCCAGCTCCGGGCTCCGCTGCCCAGGGGCTTGTTTTGGGAAATGGGTGGAGTGTGTCCGGCTTTGAGAGCTGTGAAATGAGAAAATGCAAGAGATGGATGGGATGGGCTGAGAACGGGATGTAAAGAGCCACGTGGGGACTGGAGAGGGTAGGGACCAGGCTCCCAGGGCAGTCTGTCTGTCTCTAGGGAATGATGGGGACAGTCACGACCACGGGGGGACACACACACACATACACACACATTCTTCCTGTTACCCTCCCTGTGGCCAGAGCCTTGCCCCAGCCCTGCAGCCTTGTCCTGGCCCAGAGTAATCAAGGCTTTAATCACAAGAAGCTTTGAGCTGCAGGATCTAGGGGCCAAGAAGAAAAAGCAATCTTGGTGTCTGGGTCTTCTCCCTAGCAAGAAGTAAAACTAGCGTCCTTAGACAACTTGGAGGGGAGGTTTGGGCAACGAGATCCCATCTATCCAGCTGAGGTCCCTGGCAAAACCACCATGACTCGGCCAACAGGCAGCAAGGAAATCAAGACATCCAAGACATCCAAGCCTGAGTGTGGCCATGGCTCTGTCAGAGGGATGTCACAGGGAACTGCAGCCTTTGCTGAGATCTGGATGAAAGTGAATTCTGTGCTGCATGGCAAGAAACCATGGTCTCTCCCACCCAGCAAATTCAACGGCACTGTGCATGAGATGTGAAAGCAACGCAAGTGGAGCCAAGGATGGGAAGTGCCACTGGGGTTAGAGAGGGCTGCGCGTGCCACGTACACGTTTTCAAGCAAAGGGGTAGACGAGCAGAGAAAGGAAAAACACTGGAGAGTGTTTGCCTGGCTTGCAGTGAGACATTTTTAGTGAACCCGATTGCATTACGTTTTGCTCACAAAATTAAATCTCCTGGCCTGATTACAACAGTGTCACTTGGACCTGGAGCGGGCCGAAGAGCCACACGTGAAGGATGTTGTGAAGTGGTGCAAGGAGCTGGTGGGCCCCTCGTGAGTGGCAAGGAAGGTGAAGGGGGCAGCATGCCTGTGTCACCAGGGTGCTCCATGATGGGAGGTGGCAGCACGGGGAGGGAGGATGCAAAGCACAGCCAGTGCACAGGCTGCAGAAATGCAAGTGGGGAGGGGACCCTGTGCTCCCTCCCTGCTCCCCTACTCCATGCAGGGGCTGCCCTGTGGGTTCAAAGCCTGTCCTGCTGAAGAAGGGCTGGTCCCAAGCGAAAGCTCAGCTGTTGGCCCTTGTACAAAACCCACTCTACTTCCGTGTGACCCCACAGATGGTTGTGACGGTGCAATTAAGGAAGGCATAGGAGATACGTGGTCCATCTTGGGGATGTGCAGGTGCCTCATCAAGCACCAAGAGGCTCCTGAGCTGCTTGCAGTGGCAGTTCTAGCTGGGCTGAAGGGGCGGTTCCCAGGCTGGGCAATGTGTTCCTCTTGGCTGCCCTTCTTTTGCTCTTTGTGACTCCATGTCTGCAGTATTGGTGTCCCTTGAGACACCAGACAGGCCCAGCTCAAAGGGGGTGCAGTTAAATTTGGGACACTATTGAGTTTGAGAATTGCATCGGTGGAGCAAAAGAGGGCAGGGTTAGGCAGGAGCGAACTGGAGAGATGCTGGGAGTGATGGAAGGAGCACAGGAGAGCCTGGGAGACCTGTCCTACTTTTTCAAGTTAAGAGCTGGGGGGGTGTGGTGTGTGTGTCCCTCCTGATTTCTTGTCCTCAGGCCCCTTGGCATATGCTGTGGGAAACTGCAGTGGGGATTTCCAGACTGGTGTCCCTCCAGACCAGCCTGCGGTCTCTGTGGTGCCCCGTGCAAATGCTCTGGAGAAAGGTGCACGAACGCCCCGGGGCACAAGGCAGGCAGAGGAGGCCCTTGAGGGAGGCGCTTGCTCTTCTTTCTGCCAAGAAAAGCCCAGGGCAGAAACATTTATCTGTGCCAGCTGCCTGCCTGTACCCCCACCTTCTAACAAAGTGGGGCTCAGTGGGGCTGGTCTGGGGGCACGGTGAGCTCCAAAGGACTGGAGCAGGCAAACAGGTACCCTCCGAGCATCGGGATCTCTACTGATGGGTCCCCAGGGCCTGAGGTTCCTTGCAGGCGGCTTCATCACAAAAGGTATTATACAAAAGTCTTTCTCAGCTGGTTTTTTTGGGTGGGTTTTTTTTTCAGAGAAAGGTATTTAAAACCCTGTGGACCTTTCCATGCCCCTCCACCTATTTAGGAAAGTGGGAGGGGAGGAAGTGATACAACAGATGCCATAATACCATTTTGTTTTGCAATCCTATTGTTAGCACTGAAAAAAATATAACCCAAACCAGCATCAATGGAAGGCAGCACGTCCAGCCCCAGCCCTCTGGGAGACATCCTGGCTGGCTGCAGGGGACTGATGGCTATTTGGTGATTTGGGTGTTTGGTTTATATTCCTTATATTTCAGCCCGGTTTTCTAAGGAAATGAGGTGACTTTAGCTCTTGGCTGATTCCACCAACGAGGGTCAGCTCTGCAGGATTTACCTTCCTTGAGGTGTCCCCAGAATTGGTGGCTGGATATGGAGAGGTGAAAAAGGTGCCCTGAAGGAGGAAAAGACACAACAGGAGCAAAGGGCAACCTCCTGCGTGGCTGCCAGCGTCTTCCCGGCACTGCAGTAGCCCTGAGCCATGGTGCCCCGGCAGCAGGGACCAATTCTCGCTCAAGGGCCGGATCCTGATGCACAGACATGCAAAAACACCGGGGATGGAGCTGCTCAGTGCTCCCATGGCCTCTTCCTCATCTGTGCATGAACAGCAGGTTCCCTTCCGTGCTTGAATGTGCTCCTTCCTCCCAGCAAACGCTCCCTTGTTTGTGCAGAGCATCCGCGCTGGGTGCAGCATCTTGGGGAAATGACAAGGGAAGGAAAAGCCGCATGCCCTGAGCTATTCTGGGTCTGAGCTGCTGCTGTTAGCATGGGTGCCAGCAGCTTGGCAGAGTCTAAACCCCTCTGTCCGGTAAGGGTCCTGCTGGCCCTGAGGCCCTGGGGGTCTGCTCACAGCTTGGGTGGCAGCTCTGCTTGCTGCCAGCCCCTCCATCCTGGTCCCAAACTGTGCCTCCTGTTGCATGGCCATCGCTTGTGTGTCCATGAGGGGACCAGACCTACGAATAACCTGGCCTAGAAAAGAGGAGCTGCTTGGGTGATGTGCACTCGTTTGAAGTGGCTGGATACAGCAGCTCAGGAACCCCTGCTCTACGAGATTTCTAATTACGTTTCTGCATAATTGTTTCAACCATTTCCTCGTGCTGAAGCAAAGCTTATTGGTTTGTAATCCCTAGCACACCCCAGGGCCTTCTTTAAAATGTAGGCCCAGCATTTACTGCCCCCAGTCCAATAGTTGTAGGATGCGAATTTGTGTGTTATTGCTAAGAGCTTAGTCACTTGGTTTTCAGCTCTTTGAGGACTCCAGATGTGTCATCCGGGCTCAGGGATTTGCTACCTTTTGTGCATTCCAGCATCGCGGCTTCGAATCCTCCACCTCTGCCTTTTGCTTCCCTGCCTGAGGAGGATGAGTTTGGGAACATGGCTCCACACTCCTGCACACGGATTTCATTTCAGGATGCCCCCTTGTTTGCCCGGTGGTCCTGAAGCTCCACCACATTTCCTCCATGCCCCTGTCCCCAGCAGGCTCCCCTGTGCGTGCATCGCATTGGCTGTGCCTGCTCTCAGCCACCTCTGCCTCCCAATTTCCATCCCACGTTTTACCCGCTGCATTTTCTCTTTCTTTCTGTTAGCTCTCTGGAGGTTAATATCTATTTTCTCAACAGCATTTGGCTCAATCTATCTCATGCATCTGCCATAAGAGTAATAAGAACCTTCTCTGTTTCTCTTCCCAGTTGTCCCCAAAGCACTGCTAAGCAAGCTTGAGCCCGAGTCCCATCACATTGCAAACTGCCACATTCGGGTCTCTGCCTTTCCCGCAGCTCTGCAGGGCCAAGCTTGAGCCTCCACCTCCACCCACCACTCATAGGAGATGTGTCCTGCCCTTCCTTCGATCCCAGGAACTGATCCCAGCCTCTAATTACCTGCTTCCATGTCTCCATGGCAGGATTTTGCCATCTTTCCCCATGATTTTCCCACTTCCATAAGCCTTTGTGGAGGGCTGGGAAATGCTGAGCTTCAGGACGGTCTGCCAGCAGGCTCCAGGCAGCAGGAACCTGTGCAAGGTGGAGGGCTCCCAGGAAGGGAGGCTGACCAGGTTCAACACAGATTGCTTGCAGAGCACCAGCATCTTCAGCCAGAGGAGAGGGACATTGTGAACCATCACAATCTTGTCATCATCTCTGATGACATCCAGAGGCACCTTGACAGGCTGGAGAGGTGGGCCCATGCGAACCGCATGAAGTTCGACAAGGCCAAGTGCAAGGTCCTGCACATGGGTCGGGGCAATCCCAAGCACAACTACAGGCTGGGTGGAGAATGGATTGAGAGCAGCTCTGAGGAGAAGGACTTGGGGGTGTTGGGGGTCAAGAAGCTCCACATGACCCAGCAATGTGCGCTGGCAGCCCAGAAAGCCAACCGTGTCCTGGGCTGCATGCCCAGCAGCATGGCCAGCAGGTCAAGGGGGGGGATTCTGCCCCTCTACTCTGCCCTCGTGAGACCCCCCTGCAGTACTGCGTCCAGCTCTGGGGGCCCCAGTACAGGAGAGACATTGAGCTGTTGGAGCGAGTCCAGAGGAGGCCACGGAGATGATCTGAGGGCTGGAGCACCTCTCCTATAGAGACAGGCTGAGAGAGTTGGGGTTGTTCAGCCTGGAGAAGAGAAGGCTCCGGGGAGACCTTAGAGCCCCTTCCAGTCCCTAAAGGGGCTCCAGGAAAGCTGGAGAGGGGCTGGTGCCAAGGGCAGGGAGTGACAGGACAAGGGGAATGGCCTGAAGCTGCAGGAGGGGAGATGGAGATGGGATGTGAGGCAGAAATCCTCCGCTGTGAGGGTGGTGAGGCCCTGGCACAGGTTGCCCAGAGAAGCTGTGGCTGCCCCTGGCTCCCTGGCAGTGTTCAAGGCCAGGCTGGATGGGGCTTTGGGCAACCTGGGCTAGTGGAGGGTGTCCCTGCCCGTGGCAGGGGTGGGACTGGATGGGCTTTGAGGTCCCTCCAACCCAAACCAGTCTGGGATTCTGTGATTCTATGATTCTGTGATGAGCACCTGCAGGCCTGGTTGCACCTGCACAGTCCAGGTCAGTGATGAGCTGTGGAACACTCAAGCTTCCCGCACCCTCCCAGACTGTCAGGAGTTAGGAAAGCACCCCTGGCACCTCCCCCATTCCCCGTGGGGTTACACCTGGGGAGACACAATACCTCATGGAGTAGCAGAAAATTGGGAACCTGTCTCCACCAAAATCCCAATGGGGCTTGGGAATGTGATGCCAAGAAGCTGCTCATGAAGTCCTGCACACGCAGAACCACTGGGAGCATGAGCAAGTGTCTTCCAAACGGCTGGCTGTGACCCCCAAAACCTGGTGCTGCTGTCCACATTGGGATGAAGAAAGGCTATCTTGTGTTAGACCTGCTGAGAAAACGGAAGGGAGCAGTTCTAGGGTCCAAGCAGCAGCAGATCCGATGGGGCAGCAGCACCAAGGGGAGATGTGTGCCAACAGCACTAGCATCCCTCTGCTCCAGAGATGCTTCATGCTGCTTGGTCTGGGGATCCAGCTACCCAGGCTGGAGCTCCCAGTGCTCTCCTCCACAGACAAAGCCCTGAGCACCCTGGCCAGGACACAGCCTTCCTTCGGTTGTGTGCGTAGCATCTCCAGACAGGGATCTCTTCTAAGAGACAAGGCCACCACAGGGTGTCTGCAGAGCTGCCAGGGCAGGACACACACGGCTGTGCCATGATGCTGCCCGGGCAGAGAAGAACAGCAGCAGCAGCAGGCCTGCGCACAGTTATGCAGTAATATCCAAATCTGCTTACTGTCTGCCGCTGTGATTGAAGGAGTTTCTGTAATAATGTATTAGCTAAAGCTTCCAGATTATCCCAAAAACATCAGCTTTAACAAAGGGGTAATGCCTCTTTAATCCCCGCATGATCCCGGTTCCCAGTCTCTGCAGGACATTAATTCACGGCTAATACACAGACTCCAGGCAGGCTGCTAATGTTGGCGGCATCCGAGGCCGGGGCCAGCCGGCCGCACGCTGCTCCCACCTCCCCAGCCCACCGTTTTGTTCCCCAGGCTTGCTGCGAGCAGCCCAGATCTCCATCCTGGCCCCGGTTTCTGAGCAGGGCTCCTGCTTTTGGCCGGCTGCAGTTGGTCTCGGGGCACTAGGGGATGCTCCCCTCTTCCCTGCAGCATGAGACAGCCAAGCACTCAACACTGGGTGTTGGGTATTTGTTCCTCAACCCCCACATCCCTGGACGAGGACGAGCCGGTGTAATTGGATGCAGAACCTATAACTGAAACTGATGATGGTGGTAGTCCAACATCTACTTTATCAGAGAAGATGTTTTGGCCTGCAAAACTATGGTGGCAATGTTTGGCCAGTTCCAGCCAACCCTCCAGAAAGCTTTTTTTCATCATAGTACAGAAATCAATTCCCTTCATCGTGATCTACTGGGGTGTACACATGGTGCTGGCACTCTCGAAAATGTTTGATGGTGGGAGGGCAAGAGAGAAACCACGGGATTTTGTAGGTACAAGCACCCTGGGTGGGGAATGCCCCTTCCACTGCCCATCCCTCCATGAAGCTTGGGACAAGGCTACAGCGCAAAACACAGGGCAAAAGACCAAGGAAAACAACCCCTACCACGGCAGCTAAGGCATCAACGATGGTGGCTGTCTGTCTGCAGACATGTGGGATCCCTGGCCATGAAAACTTTGCCGTGGTGCTTTCCAGTTGCCCCTTCACATAGCCAAGCCTCGGGATCTGCATCCATGAGATGCACCAGTAGTACTTTAGAGACCTGACTTGGAGCAACCCGAGAATGTTGCAAATTGTCTTCCAGAGGTGTCCATCTTCCCTACAGCCTATAAAGGGACAACTCGGAGCAGACTCAACGGGGAGGCAGTTTGAGCCGGGAGGGACGCGTCCTACCCCATCTGCTGAGGCCAGTAGCCATCTGGGTGAGGACCTGAGCACAGTTCATCTGCAACCTTTGGGCAGGCTTTTCTCAGTTTTCTCTTTTGATGTGTAAATCGGCAGCTACCTCAAAGAGCTTCACGATGGCTGAATTCAGCAGCAGGTGCCTTTTTCAGATTTTTCCTTTCTCACCAATTACTTTTCTGGTATCCACGGTTACTGCATCATCCTGCATCAGGAAGGTTTCTCTGCCTGCTCATCCGTCACCCAGCACCTGTGGGGCATTGCTGCAGACCCAGTGCTGCACACATCCAGCTGCAACAGGAGCGGGAGGCTTGAGGGTCCCGGCGGAGAGGATTTTCCCTGGTTGCTCATGGTGCCTGACTACCCTGAGATGCAGCCTGGCTTGCCAGAAACATGCGGGCACCTGCCCTGACCATGCCTCTGTTTCTACTGCTCCAGTGTGTGCATACAGACACCGGTGTAGGCTGAGCTCCTGAGGAAACACACACATGGATCCATATGAAGGTGCAATCTCCACCCATATGGGGATACCATTTGGACATACAGAGACCAAATGCAATAGCGTTTGGCAGAGATTTTTGCCCTCAATTCTTCCTAGGCCATATGAAGACTCTTAGGTTGTGCTACACACAAGAAGTGTGACTGTGAGACACCACCTTTGAACCTGGGTTCCTGCTACAACTGGTGGGGTAGGCACAAGGCAGGAGCCATCACTGGTCATACTGGGAGCCTGTGGGAGCCAGGACCTGAAACCAGTCCTCCCACAGCGTCTGGACCTCCGGTCAGTCACCTCCCGTCTGCTCTCTGCCGTGCAGGCACTGGAGAGGCTGCAGCAACAGGTCCTTTCTAAGGTGGTTGCCCATGGCTGGACATTCCCCAGAGCTGCGTCACAGTGGGGAAGATACCTGAGAGCTTGCACACACAGACACGTGTGCACACGTGGGTGTGCACAGAGTATGTACAAGCACACGTGTTACGCTGCGGTGAGCGACAGAGGGTCCAGGGCACCAAAACAGCCAGACCGTCCTCCTGTTCCGTTATCGGGGGGGGTGTCTCCAAGGTTCGTTTTGGCATCTGCTTTCCCAGCCTCTGTTTTCTCCCCAGGGCTCAGTTCCCACACAGTTCCTGCAGGCGGTACTCTCGCGAACGCCGGTTAATGCTCCCCCTGCCTCTGATCTGGGTTTGTAATGCCAGCACAAGGAGCTGCAGCAGCAAACCTGGGCCTGTGCCAGCTTCTGAAAGCCTGACTCTGACATAGCACACCTCAGCGCGCTCACCGGGCATCAGCCCCTGCAACTGGGTGCGGGGAAAGGGGATGGAGGAGGAGCAGCATGTGTTGATCCCGTCAGGGGAGCCAGAGGTGTGACACCCGTGCAAGAAGGACCCAAGGCTGTCAGAGAGGCTGAACTCACCCTCCCCGCTGCTGCCTGCAGCTCAGCAGCCTGTTCCCACACCGGGATGGGGCCGGTGCAGCTGCCAGCCTGCACGCAACTCCGCTCAGGTTCCCAGCAAGCGTGATGCTACGCCTGGCCCTGTGCCCCAGAGCTGGGATCTCCCCCGTGCCAGGGAATGTGTGATCCTTGCAGCGAGGACTTCACATGCCAGGGAGGCTGCAGCAGCCTGCGGAGGTTTAGGAAAAGCACGGGGGCTCCCCGCAGAAAGCCGCCCCAACAGGTTGGATAGCATTTTCCTGCAGGGCACCATTTCACAGCTACAAGGTGTTCTCTCCCCAGGCACGTGTGCAGGAGGTGCAGAGGCAGGCATGGAGGAGCAGGACAGGCAGGGAGCTTGGATGCAGACCAGGATCCGAGCCAAGGGGCTGGCATCAGAAAAAGTGGGTCCAGCCTGGAGGCTAGAAAGAGACGGTAGCTCTTGCCTGATCAGAGATGGCATCTCCCAGGGGTGCGGGGAGGCAGGACACCCAAACGCTTTCACACAGGGCCTGAGCGTGGCTTTGATGGTGGTGCCTGTGTAAACACAGATGGATTTGTGACCCTGGAAGTTCACTTGTGCTTCTACCTACAGGTGATGACCAGCTGGCCTGGGTTTCTTGCCTTTCTAACCAAGCCATCCAGCTTCCCTCTGACGTGGGGAGAGTCAACTGGACCTTTGGGCACGGGAGTGGGGAGAGCCCGCGGGACCTCTGCCCCAGCACCCAGGGGGTTAGCGATGGTACCTTTAGCACGTTTCAGCTCCGTGCCATCACTCCTGCCATGTAAGCAGCCTGCTACCCTAATTACAAATACTTTAACGACAAATAAATGCCACATGCCGCCCACAGCAAGAGGGAGTGGAAAGCTAAAAATACCCTCCCCTTACGGCTGCCAGCAAACCCCAGCGGGCCACCTGCTAGTGGAGAGCCAGAACCACCCAGAGCAGAGACAGGCACCCACCGCACGCGAAGGAAGAGAAATGAGTCTTGCAGCGTGACCCGGTGCTGCTGGCGTGGGCTCTGCGGCACAGCCCTCACAGCGGAGATGAGTGCCCAGGCAGCTCATCCCAGCTGGCAGCTCCCCACGCTGCTTCCAGACGCTGCGGGAGGCACAGCTCCTGGGGAGACAGGCATGGAAAATACCGGGGCGGGTTATATCCTTCCCTGCCTCCTCCCCAGGGTGGCAGAGAGGAAGCATCAGGCCAGGGGGAAATGCATCAGCACGGGCATTGGGGCTGATGGCAGAGGGGATGGGGAGCTGGGGGGGGACACTGCTGTAGTGGGGGGACACTCCTGTAGTGGGGGGACATTGCTGGTGGGACAGGGGCATTGCAGGGGGGGCTACAGCAGAGGCGTTGCTGCGGGGTTGGAGTAGGGACGTTTGCTCTGTCGGTGCAGCAGGTGAAAACAGCACCAGCAGTGATGGAGGCGTAGGGATAAGCAGGGTGGGGAGATGCCTCTGAGCCTCCCTGGACAATGTATTCCCAGGTCTAGAAGGTGGAGATGGCAACTTCCCACCAGTGGCTGCAGGGAGGGGCATCGGTGGCCTGGGGAGACCCATGAAGCAGGGAGACATGGGCAGTACGGGGAGACATGGAGATGCATGGAGCTGCTGGTGCCAGCCCTGAGTGGCAGTCCTGTCCCCAGAAAGATCCTGCAAACTCAACTCCACCTCTGCCCAGCACTCATCAAAGTGCCCATCAAGAGCAAGGTTTACTCCCTGCTTTGAAAGCACCTGGACTCTCAGGGATGGCCGATACAGACTGAAATTCCTCTGATCTCTGGGTCCACAGCACCTCAGGAGCTGTGGGAAGCACAGGAGCTGGGTATGCTGGCACTGCTCCCGTCAGCTCCCCTTGCTCAGGTGAACACCCGGGACCTCAGGGAATGGATCTGAAGGGGAGCAGTGGGCCACACGCT
Source organism: Grus americana (assembly GCF_028858705.1). Lineage (NCBI taxonomy): Eukaryota > Metazoa > Chordata > Aves > Gruiformes > Gruidae > Grus > Grus americana. The sequence goes on from NC_072865.1 coordinate 20,050,445, forward strand.
GCCTTTCATCCAACAAAATGGAAACAAGAGGTCCTGGAGGACCCATCACAGTGTAAAGAGCATGAAACTAGAAAACATCTTGCAGCTCCCTGCCTGCCTAGCTCTGGAGAGATCTGCCCACTCAGCCCGAATGATGAGAGATGGAAAAGGAGCAAACCAGAAGAGCTTTGTCTCTGTTCCAACCCATCGGAGATTTGAAACTTGACAACAATGCAGGAGAGATTTTTCACCCTATTGTTACAGATTATCAGTGCATGAAAATGCCTGCCGCACTTCGCACCAGACCCACAGAGCAAATCTGCTCTGGATGCCCACGTTGAGAAAATGCAAGCAAGCCCCAGTGAGCAGCGTGCATCCCATCAGCACCAGGAAGCAGCACCGGACCACCAGATGAGCAGGACCCAGAGTCCCTCGGAAAGCTGCAGGCAGGCTCTTGCTCAGGATGGCTTTGCTTGGGCTGCATTTCACTCCCCAGATGTGACGCCTTCTTCCCCTGTATGTTCTCCATGGATTCAGGCTTTTCCGTCTTGTTGCCTGCGTTTGTGAGACCTTGGGGGCCCACGCAAGCTCACCCCATCCTCCGTCAGGACAGGCAATTTGCCCAGGGGAAGTCAAGCCTGGAGGGCCCCGCGTTTCCCACAGAAGAGGAATTTAGCTAGAAACACAAAACCGACGTAGCGACCCTCAGCCAGTGGCAGTCATCAAGACGCAGGAAGCCACAGAGGAGCCGCATTGCAAAGAACTGAGTCATACAGTCTTGCTGCCTCACGTCGAATAGAATGGACATGAAAAAAAGAAAAAAAGAAAAAAAAAGCAAGGACTAGATTTTCCCTTCTTTCACACAGCGATGATGCTGAAGCATGTGCTGGTGGTGTGGTGGGGACCAGCCTGACTCCTCCGGGGGTAAGACTGAACCCTGCAAAGCCTGTAAGAGTCTCACCTTGCTATGTGGAGGTTTCCTCACCTGCACAGGGTTTCCTCACCAGGTACAGAGCAGGCGAGATGCTTTCTGCCTGTATCAGCTCCCAGATGGATCAGGGTGCCTGCATGTAATGGGTGCTACATTACAGGTTATGAGCTGTTATTGTGGCATGTTTATTCAATCAATCGGTAGTTGAATAGCCTGGGTTAGGAAAGGCTCTGATTCACCACCCGGGTGGGCTAATTTGAGGGCAGCGTTTCCTGTCCCTGCTCCACCCGCTGCCTGCGCTGCCAGACTGGTTGTGCTGCTGGTGAAGCAGCCGCTGAACCTCCATGGCAGAAGACAACCAGTGCAAACACACCTCAGGTCTCCTCCACATGCCAGGCGGTGATTTGCAGCCACGCGGCAGCTCTGCATCACCCCACAGTGGGAGCACCCACGGGACAAGGCAGGGTGGTTGCGGTGGGGGGGGGTGTCACACCCACCAGCCCAAAGTGGTCCCCTCCACTCGTGAATCCGCCCCTGCACCCCAAAATGCTCACGCTGGAAACTTCCCCAGAGGATGTGGAGACCAGCAAACGTGCTGTTCATTGCTATGCCACATTTTCATTGGCGGTCTGGAAGTAAATCTCAAATCTTGCTGCTAATATTTGCAGCTGACACACGAGCCTGGCAGAGCAGTAAATAGCGATGAAGAGACGGCAGTCTTCAGACCAGCACAGGCCGATCCAACCATCCTATTTAATACAACCAGCTGAGAGTTATAACTAGGAACAAGCAGTGCAGACTGTTCCTGCCAAACCGAGGTTGGTGTTTTGAGAAGAAATATGCGGGAGCCATAGCAAGCGAGCATTAGCATCCCTGCGTGCACGGAGGAAAGGGTTGCTGTGGTCCTGAGCAGAGGAGGGGAGAGCTGCTACTAGCCAGGCCCTGGCTGCCGAGATGGGTTTAAGTTCCCATGAAAGACAGATAAATGTGTCCTGATGAGGAAGAAAGCAATGGGAGCCGCGAGGGGGGTGTTGCTACTGGATATAGCCCTAGGGAAAAGGCTGCAGGAATATTCCCATCTGCAGGGAATGCCCATCTTCCCCGTGGATAAACACTCTCACTCCCTCCTTGTGCTGGCACTGGCCACGGGGAGGCTGTGGAACAGACAGCTCAGCAAGCTATCCAGCTAGGAAGTCATACAGCACAGGAAAAAAGGGAAGAGTAGCATTTTTTTCACCAAACTGACTCATATCTGTGCTGTCATGGGTTGGGGTGGCAGGACCACGCAGCTAGGGACAGGGTGGCAGAGCTGCTCTGCCTCTGCCCCTTCTGGTGCTCGGGCTGGTTTGGGCAGGCTGCAGCCTGGTGTAAATGCCTCTGGGAGGTGACCCTACGTCCTGGTGTGTGTCCTGCCTGTGCTGGCACCGATGCCAGGCCAGGGCATCCCGTTCCCACGTCCCCGTACTCCTGCCCCAGTGCCACCCAGAGCTTGCGGCACAGCCATGCAGACTGCCGGGGGGGTCAGATCCACATCCAGGAACTAATTCACGCTAAAAACAACCCTTTCTTTTGCCATATATATACGTGTATTTTAACCCGGCTTGGTTCTGTGAGGTAGTTCCCTGCACGACCCCCAGTCAAGCGGGCTGGCGTGCTCTGGGAGTGCACAACCAGGAGCAGGAGAGCCCAACGCTGTCCCACCGCTGCCCCAGTTGCCCCCACTGCCCAGTATGCCACCACTGCCAGTGGGGACAGACCCCTCCAACACAGGGGACCCGCAAAATCGCAAAGCTCCTGCAGCCAAAGTAGGAATCCCCCTTGCAATCGGTTGCTTGGTCTCCTCCAGCCAGCACTCTGTGATGGAGGTGAGCTGCGTTCAGCCCAGGAGCACGTCCCCACGCTCACTTGCACACAGGTTTAAAGAGGGTGACAAACAGCCTCTGCTTTCTCACATTTGCCTTTGGGAGAGCAGGCGTGTGCACAGAGCCATGCAGGAGAGCTAAGCAGAGCGGGTGAACAGGGCTGGAGCAATTTGCATCTGCTAACGCGCCTCAGCTCTGCACAGCCTCCCGAGGCGGACTGCAGCCCTGCGCCGAGCGGGGCTCCCACCACACCCACCACTCCTGCCTGGCACCCTTCCTTGTTTTTCCACCCTGCTTTCTGCCCACCCTGGCTTTCTGCCCTCTCCCACTCCAGCTGGCTCCCACGGCTGCATCCCTGCAAGAGCATCCTCCCCCCACACCCCAGCCCCGGCTGGCCTCTCGCCGAGCCGTGGCAGCTCCCCACCCCACTACCAGTAAAGCAGAGAGTGCTGGGATCCCTGCCAGACCCCCGTCTCCTGCATTTCAGCTTCCAGCTAAATGCCAGAAACGTGATCTCCGGAGCCTGCCAGGTTACAGGGAGGGATGTTTTCTCCCGCCGCCCCACACTGCTGCCCACAGCTATGGTGGTGCAGTCCACACCTCGCTGTGGGGTACATCACCAGTGGTCCTGCTGCCGTGAGCACCTGGGCCTCCCCTCTCACCCTGCCTGGGAACTTTCTGGTGAACCAAAACCCACCAGAGCCTGCTGAGTTTCAGAGCTGCTTGCAAGAAAACCCCTTGATGGGGACGAGCAGGTCGGGAGGCAGCTCACACTTCAGAGGCATTGGGGGGAATGGGGCAGAAGCCTGAAAAGCTTGAAGAGAGCTGAGATCATACCCAAGCCAGGAGAGTCTCCTGCTCCTCATCTAACCCTTCTCTGGGCAAATCCATGGCGATTGTCTCCCTCCTTGGAAAATCACCAGCAGGACAAGTAACACCCAGAACGTGGATGACTTGGTTGGGTGCATGGGGCACAGGCACCGTGGGGTGCTCAGACCCCATCCCCACATCCCCAGTGCCCCCCCCATTGCATCCTGGGCTGTGGTCCTAGGGAACTCAGCGGGAAGTCGGATGCTGCATGGACCTGGGGACGGAGCACAGCACCACTGGTGACTCCCACTGCAGTGCCCACGTGCCTGAGGGTGCCATGGGGACACGTGTGGGAGCTGCTCTGGCCAGCACCCTCTTCCTCAGCCAGCATGGAAGAGGCAGCAGGGTGAAGCAGAGGACCGGTTGCCACCAGCCACGCTCTGGCAGGGAGTTCCATCAGGCTTTGTCATGGAAACCTTCACCCAAATGCCATCTCCTCGTCTTGCCAACCCGCTGCGCCAAGGGTGTTTCTTTTTTTTTTTTTCTTCCCCATTTTTTCCCTGTTCTCCAATTCCTTGTATGCCTCCTACAAGCTAGCACTGATCCCTGCCTGTCAAGGGACTGCAAGTCACAGAACAGGTTCCCAGGGTGCTCCTCTGCCCATTGCCCAGTGCACAGACCTGCACAAACCACCCCACAGGCAAAGCCCTCTGTGCTTTGTGTGTTCCTGCTGTCCAGGCAGTGCCATGCTCTGCAGCTCAGCCTCCAAAGATGTTTGGGTGATGTCCCCTCATAACCCTGCTGCTGCCTGCCACAGACCGTACCCAGCAGCAGGCTCTGCAAGGACACAGGACACGGGACAACTGTAACCCACCAGTTCTGCACTGGGGGACAAAGCAACAGGAGGGATGGGCATGAATGGTCCCTGGGTGTTAACAGCAGCGTGTGCACTCACCGACATGGGAGTCTTTCATCATAAAGCATGCAAAAAGCAGCATAAAGCATGCAAAAACGTCACAAAATGTCCTGTTTTCAAAAACAACTATGCGAAAGGCAAGAAATGCAAAGTTAAGGCTCTGCTTTCAAACCTCCTTCCTCCGCCTGGGAATAGGAAAGCCAGGGTTAGTACCAGCTGCTCTGGTCTGAGCCTTGCACATGCCAGGCTAAGCCACTGCTGGCAAAGCAGGGTGGTGTTGAAAGCTGGGCACACCTTGCTGACATTGCCCAAAAGGGCTGTGTTACCCCTCCAGAGGCCAGAGGAGGGGTGTCCATCCTTGTCCTGTGTCCATCCCTTGGATGCAACCTTGCAGCAAGGTTGTGTGTATGCACTGCCGGTTTCACAACGTGGCGTATCACCTGGCTTGGTGCTCACTCAGCAATGGGATCCAGGATTATTGCCAAAACCTGTGTCTTCCTCTGCTTGATGAAGGATGAAGTGCACATGATGAAGTCCACATGATCCCCAGTCAGCTCCCCACAGTGTGTAGCCCTTGATCCCCTTCATTCATGGCCAGCGGAGCCAGAGCTGCCTGGGGTGAGAGCAGCATTATCTGAACATGGAGGCAGCATCAGCAGCACTCGCCGAGTCCCTGGAGCACCCTGTCCCTGGCTCTGCTCGTGGGAGCAGGCATGTCACCTCCAACGTGCCCGGCCATCCTGCTCTGCATGGCCATACCACGTCCAGGCCGTGGGATGCATGGGGCTCGAGTATTTTTATCCTCTGCATGTGTGCGTGAGTCACTCATTTGTCTCTCTTCAATATTAAACCATTCCAACACAGTGCGAGCTCGGAGAGGGGCGGGGGGAGTAAGCAGCAGAAAAGGATTTAAAATAAAGCTCTCCTTACAGGCTGGAGGAGGGGAAAGGATGAAAACCATCTCTGCTTACCCCAGCCCCCAGGCAGTGCCCCCCCTGCCCCGACCCACCCAACCCTCCCTCCTCTGCAGATCCTCTCCAGCTCAACCCCAGACCTGCAAATCTCTCTTCTCTGGGCATGACCAGTCCCCAGCGCAGCCTGATCCCCTCCCAAAGAAGCAGCTGGGAACAGGCTGGTCCTCGGCAGGAACCGGGCACTGAGACGTGCCCAGGGGAGACCTGAAGTCCCAGTTTGCATTCACACATTTTCTTTGCAAAGAAGAAAATTTCCCTGCATGCAACTTAACCCTCTGCAAAATGCCAGTGGCTGGGAGACTCACAGCCAATTGGACGCGTGTGCTTCCCGGTGTGTGTGCTGATGCGTGCAATCATGTCTCTGCAAGTGTGAATTTACACATGCAACTTCCCTGGGGGTGCACGCCTGCATGCACACGTGCACTGGGGTTGTGCTGCCTGTGTGTCTTCACGCACGGTACTATTGTCAGCACCAGGCAAGGTCAGCCCTGGCTCTGCCCAGCTTCCAAAGAAGCAAATCCTCCATCCTCTCTCACAACCCGCTCCAGGGGAAGAAATTTTTCCTTACATCCAGCACAAGCTGCCAAGATGCAACCTCTGGTTGCATGGGATACCGTCTGCCACCACAGAGATGCTCCCCTCCAACATCTTTGCCACTTCACTTTGGTTGTGCGTTGCTGTTAGCTACCTCCTGGCAAGCTAAACCAGCCCAAATCACACAGCCTCACCTCGTGCAACATGGGGTGTGGGCCAGTAAAAGCTTGTAGCCCCCTTGCAGGAGGTTACCTGCGAGGCAGCGAGGGAAAAGAGGGTGGTGGGACCCGAGCAAAGAGCTTTGTGTCTGTCTGAGACAGTAAGGACTGACATGACTTTGGGATCTTGGCTGCAGGCAAGGAGCACAGGTCTGGGGGCTGCTCCCTGCAGCCCCCCAAGCTCCGGCGCTGCTCGCCCAGGAGCACCAGCTGTCAAGAGTTGCGGGGGGGCGGGGGGGGGGTGCCACTGCACCCCCATCTCTCACCGCAGCCTCTCGCCTGCCCTTGGCTGTGCTGCTGGTGGGGCTTTGCCAGGAATGGAGCCAAGTCCTCTGTAGCTGGATCAATTCAGTGATCTGGACTGCAGCGCAACGCGGCAAGCAGATATATTGGCAGAGGATGATGGCTGAGACGTTGGAGCCCAGAAACCGTCCCTGGCACTGCCACCACCGCGCAGGGCTGCTGCCTGCCGTTGTGCCCAGTTACACGGAGCATCACACCCAGCCAGACACCCAGGGCTGAAGTCTCCAGCTGTTGTTCCTTGGCTTTTCCAGCTTCTAACTTTGGGTGGGTTTTGCAGTTTTAGCTTCGTTCCTGCACTGATAGACTGGGGGAGAGCCATTCCTCTGCTCCTGCTTCCAGCCCCGCTGGGCTCCAGCCATTCCTGTCCCAGGACGGTGTTTCAGAGAGGGAGCTGGGGTCCTGGGGACAGTTCGGGGAGCAAGGCACTTGCAGGAGCATCTCAGCTCACTGGGAAACCAGGCAGAAAGAGCACCTCCCATGCCCAGCAGCCTGGAGCAGGAGGAGGTGATGATGGGATGCAGGAGCCAGCTTTGCCCTCTGCGGCATCCTCGTGGTGGAGGTCTGCATGGGGCCAGCCAGGAGTCACTGCACCGACACACAGCCGGTACCCCAGATCTGATGGTTTGCGGTGCCGGGGGGTGGCACAGAGGGTCCCAGGGCCAGAAGCTGCTGGCCAATGTGTCAGGGATGAGAGGTTCCTGCTGGGCGTGGGGACTTGTGGGGACAGCTCACGATGGCTTTTCACATCTCCCTGCTCTCCGAGGGCTTCCCACACATTGCCTCCACTCTCTGCCTGCTGCATGGGCCGTTGGGCTGAGGCTGTGCAAGAGTGGGGTTGAAAGGCAACTGGTCAGGCCAGGCTTGGGCTCGGTACAGGGTGGGTTTGCATCCCACTGGTGGGGCTAGGCAGACTGCGACTTCTGCAGCTCTGTGCATGGCCCTGATGCCCTGAGCAGGGACCCCCGAGGGACCGGCAGCCCTTGGAGGTGGGACCATGAGTTTAGGGCATCTCTGGAGCCCTCCCTGCCCGCCGAGGGACCGAGTCCTTTTAGCTCCATGCTTTTGTTTGCTGTGTGGCACCAGTACACAACCCTGCATCCTGCAGCAGACCCCACAACACTCCTAATCGCCCTAATCCTTTGAAACAAAGTATTAATCCTGCGGAGCTCAGTAAAGCAGAGCGGGGTTACTGCGCCGTGCTATGGCTAAACAGCGCTCTAATCCCAGAACAAACTGCTCTAATCCTGGCGCAAGGCTCCCTGCCCCCTGCCTGCCAGCGGATCTGTAACCGATCTTCACCCAGGGGGTCAGGGATGCGGCTCGGGGTGCTGATGGACTGGGGTGCTGATGGGGTGACCCCACGCAGCTGTGCGGACGCTCTGTCCGAAGGGAACGGGGCTGGGGACATCCGAGGTGATGCTGCTGGGGCTGTGGCTGAGGCACCCGAGTCCTCTCCCCTCCGTGCTGGATGGCTCTTGGCAAGGGCCACGCTGGGCTCCTGCCCACCTCATCGATTGGCTTCAGCAATATTTAAAGCTCCCGTTTAATTTCCAAATGGAGGGGAGTGGCTTCCACTTGTCTGGCTGGCTGCGAGCATTTCCAGGTCTGCTGGGCTCCAGCACACATGCCTGCCTGCACCAGCACCAACGGGGAGGAGGGCAGGGAGGGGGAACAGAGTGCTGGTGGGGGTGACAGGGGTGTCAGGGTGCCCAAAGCCAGCTCCCTGCTTTCGCAGCGCGGCCGGCTGCGCCTTGCTGGGATGAGGCTGCTCGGAGCAGCACAGGGCGTGAGCGATGCCGGGAGCTGCAGAGCCCACGCTGGCCAAGCCACGCATGCCTGGCAGCCTGCCCGTGGGGCCATTTCGGCGCACAGCCGGACAGGGAGGGCTCTGCAAGCCGTAATTGCCTCCCTCTCCCCACCAAACAGGAGGAAGATGATCCCCCCAAGGCTTTGCACCCTCCCCTGCCGCTGCGCAGCTCATTTTTGCAGCACCAGGGAGCACCCCGGCAGCAGCAGGTCCTGGCTCTCCCAGTGCCTCAGCCCCCTCCCCCAGCCCCATAGCAGCACCCAGGTCTCCTCATCACTTGGCGGCAGGTCCCAAAGGAACCTGCACAGACATCGGTAGCATGAGCTTTCCCAGAGCAAGGCAGCACCGGGGCTCGCACCCCACGTTGCACATCCCCAGCTCAGCATCCTCCGCAGTGAGTGGTGTCCACTGGCGTTTCAGGGGTGCAAGTCCCAGGTCCCATCCGTACCAGTTTGCAGGAGAAGTTACTTTATCCAAACTGGGCAGCATCAAGAACAGCTCCCCCGGGAGCGGTCTTCATACCTCGGTCCATAATGTGCCCTGGCCAGTGTGATTCAGTGCCTGTTTGTATAAATCTGTTCCCCTAATAGCCTTTGAAGCCCGCGCATGCAGTTAAAATACCGGCTGAAATATTTATTGAGTCAATTTTCAACTAACATAAACTCTCTGCTTACTAAGTAAAAAAAAAATCACTCTCATTTTCCGTGAATCCCAGAAATGCAAATACAGCAGTCAGTGCTGGGCTGGCCATGGAGCCAGCCCCAAGCCCACTCCATCCCTCAGGCTGTGGGGTATGAAGGGGAGATGCTCTCCAATTTTGCGGTGCCTCTGCCAGCTCCTGGCCCCCACCGGTGCCCGTGGCCTCAGCGGGCTGCGCAAGCTTTCCCCTGTCCCCGCTTTCTGCCCAGGTACGTCTGCTCCTTGCACAAGGGAGCTTTGTTTGCTCCCCCCAGTGCTGGTTTAGCAGCTGCTTTGGACCTTTCCTTTGCAAACATCCAGGCCATGTGTCTGCAGCCTGCTCCTCCTGGGCTCGGCCCCTGGCAACCTGATGGTCCCTGGGAGCTGGGCTTCCTCAGCCAGAGGCTTCGCTGGGACTCTGCAGTGAGGAGCCTTTGTCTTCCTCGCTGGGGAGAGCGAGGAGTGGGGGGGGAGGAAGATTTGCAATGAAAATGGAGTGGTTGCTATTTGAATATCCCCAGCAAAAGAGCCATTAGCACTAATAACAGCTTTCAGCACAGTGCAGAGGGCACTTCCCATCCGCAGCCTCAGAGCACTTTGCACTGAGCCATTTCCCCATCACATGAGATACAGGGCGCGCAGAAGCACCTTACCCAGGAGCGCTGCCTGGTGTGGGAATGCCAAAGCTGCCCCTTCCGCTGCCCTTCCAGCGCTGCCAGGGGCTGAAACAGGAGGGCACAGGGAATGGGACCCAGCTCCCTGCCCCACGACCATGGATCCGGGGCAGGCAGTGCCCCGGCATAGGTGGCATTTCACGTGTCCTCTCCACCGCGGACTTTCTGTCACCCCTTGAAGGTCTCTCAAGGGTTGTAGAGTTCATCCAGCAAGGGCTTGCCCCAGCAACCAGAGGTGACCTGGCCTGTGGACAGAGAGGGTGTGATGAGCTGAGCAGAGGGACGCCTGCCAGCCCAGAGATGCCATCAGAGCCTGGCAAGGGCCAGGACCTCATCCCACCCAGTGCCAAGGGATGCAAGGAGTAGCAGAGGGACAGGCAGCGAGCTGATGTGGTGCGAGCTTCCCTCACCACAGTGCTAGCTGGGGCTGGGGCTCGTGGGGAGATTTTCCAGGCAAAAACCTCAGGTCTGAAGCTGAGCTCTTCCTGTAACGGAGCTGAGCTGAGAGCACGGCAGAGAGGGACCGGGGAGACAAGCTCCGACAGGCTCCAGCGATAAGCAGGAATTAGAAATGCATTAGAAGCCGCTTCAAAGCCCTCCAGATCGGAGCAGCACATCTGATGCCGCAAATGCTCGCTGCTGAAAGGCAGGCAGAGCAGGCAGTCACACGGGTGCTGCCAGCTCTGTGTCCCCGGGGTGACGTGGGCTCACTGGCCACCACGCTGACTGCTGGCTGGTACCGGCACTGCATGTCCACCCTGGCCCCTGGGTGCCCGGGCACAAGGGCCACGTCCTGGGAAAGAGTCACGCTCGCCGGCACCCATGGACACACTGAGGGTGCCAGGGGATGGGACCCACCTCTGCACCCAGCTCCTTGCAGGTCCCAGCCCCTCCTGGTAACTCATCCCTGGGTGCTGGGGGCAGAGCAGATCTGGGGGTTGCACACAGGGTTTGGGACGTGAGGCTGCAGCTAGGAGCAGGTCAGTTCTCCTGGGGATGCTGCTGTCAGGGCAGTGGAACCCCAATGGGGAGGTGACAGATGATGCTGCCATCCTGCCCTGAGGGGCTGGTGCTGGCCCCTCACCATGCACGGCTGGGCTTGCTGATGGGGTTGGGTTTCTGTCTGGATTTCCAACATGCAGAATGTGTAGAGCACAGCTTTGCTGGACTGGACTCTCCAGCTCCGCTCTTCCAGCCAGATGTTGAGTGGACGTTAGGCAATGCTCCTAAGGAGAGGATGGGTTCAATTGGATGTGCCCCCTCTCCACAGCAGACATCCCAGCTCTGTTTAGGGGTCACACTCCCCCTCACTCCTCGGACCAGGATCTTTACCCTGGGTCTATTTTATAAACCTTGCCAGGGAAGCAGATATGCCAATTTAGAGTCCCACGGGGCAATGCAGAAGCCCAGGCACCATGGTGGGATCCCAGCCAAGGATGTTTCCACCAGAGAACCTTGTCGGGGGGGGCGGGGGGAGATACCAGCCCTCACTCCCTATCCTGCACAGGGCTGAGCCCTCCTGTACGTAAGGGGACTGAGGATGCTCGGCCCTGCGAAGCACTGAGCCCCGAAGGCGAAGGGAGGATGCTGTGTCGGCGTGCAGAGGTTAACACTGGGGTCCTGATCCTCCTGCCAGCCCCAGGGCCCGTTCACATGCTGTTTATTTTTATCCTGTGCTTGATGGATCGGTGCACGGCTTCGATGTTGCCAGATGATTTTCCACCAGTTCCATCACATAGCAATTTAAGGTTAGTTCTGACTGCCAGAATGAGTCAAAAGCTTTTAAAAAGCCTATAAAACGGGCATCTATCTTGCCCTGGTTTTATTCCACTTCTTTGTTTATTGCTGAGGTCACCAGCTCGTGTGTCAGGGAGGAATCCAGGTCGCTGGTGACGGTGACGTGGGGTGAGGGAGGTGCTCCCTGCCTGGCTCTTGGTGGAGCCGGGACACCTCTGCCTTCACGCACGAGTCCACGTAACGGCTGCTCGCCTCCTGATGCACGCAGCGCAGGGCTGCACGCCTAGGAACGGACCATGCTGGACACACAGGCTGGAAGGGAACCCTGTTTTCAGGCTGAAAAGCCATGAGCATCAGGAAACTGCAGGAGCCAGGCCTAAAAATACCTCCTGGAGAGGAACTTTCTCCTTGCAGAGTTCAGCAGGCGACGGCAAGACCCAAGTGGTGGTCAAGAAGGATTCAAGGGAGCAGGAGGCTTGTCCCCATCAGAGGGGGGCCAACCTGGGGGCACCAGCTAGAGGATGCTGAAGGTGCTCTGCTGTTGGATTTTGGGAGGCAGTGGGTGTCTTTTCCCCAAAACCACCCCCATGTCTGCTGTCAGGTCAGATGGTGGTGCAGCCCCCTGCTAAGCAGCAGCTGGATGCCCCTCTGGACGGCTGGCGGGAGCTCTCTGGAGGGCACACAGAGACACAGGGACACCCACCGCGCTTCACAGACGTTCAGGCACTAGCTTAGGATCAGCATGGCCAAAACGCATCCCTTAATCCTCCTCCCAGCCCTCCCTCCTCCGGCTCCAGCAGTTGCCATGGAGAGCTCCACGGAGCACTTCTCACCCCCCTACTTTGGGTGAGACCCCCCCCTCCCAGCCCTCTCTCGCTCAATTTTCCCATTGCAGGTGTAAATCCCGCTGGGTTTCCTGATGCCCTCAGACTTTCCCTGGCTTTCATCATCCACCTCCCCTTCCCCCACCTGGGGCAGCCCTCATCTCTCCATGCCCCTCCCCCCCCCCCCCAAACCTGCCACAGCCATCCCCAAACAGCCAGCACCCTCATCCAGCCCTCCCTGTGCAGACACCCACCCCACTGCCCCCAGATCCCACCTTCTGTGGGGCTGGCATGTGTCCTTACTGCATCCCTCCCTGCCTTTCCCCTGGGATGGGGACCGTGGTCCCTTGGGAGAGGTGTCACCCTGGCACCGACGTGGCAACGTGGCCCCAGAACCAGCATCACAAGGAGGAAATAGCAGCTCCGAGACCATGGTGGTGAAGAAAGCCTAAGCTATAGATAAGTGCATAGTTACACAGGCAAGTGCACACACCCATATGGGCAGCCAAGAGGGCACAGGGACTCAGAGGCTGCCGCTCGCCGAGCCGGGCTGTGCGTGTGCCAAGCCAGGATGGGGTTTTGGGAGAGTTATTTTTAAGACAGCTGATTTTGGGATGTGGCTGGCAGGGAGGATTCAGGGGCCAGTGCAATTTAAGGGACAGCAGACTGCAGTTTGGAGAGGGGAAGGAGCAGGCGGATGGACGGGATCCTTTTATCTGGCTTCTCTGATGTTTCCAGGGGATCCCAGCTCGCTTCGCAGTCAGGGGAGGGCAATAGGGAACGGGAGGGCACACAGGCTACGTCAGGAGGAGAGGACACATGCCTGCACACACCTCCCTGCTCACCTCCAGTGACCCCTGGCTGCAGAGCAGCTCTGCCTGCACTTTGCTTGTTGGTCCCTGAGGAGGATGCAGCAAAGTGGTGCCAGCAGCACGCTCAGCCCTGACAAGGAGGAGGAGATGATGCCCTCCGAGGGCTGGGCAAGGTGCATGATGAATGTGGCTGGTACCCTCCCAGAGTGGGGTGCCGTGGGTGATTAGGGGTGTGCCGTGGGTGACTAGGGGTGTGCTGTGGGTGTTTAGGGGTGTGCCGTGGGGGTTTAGGGGTGTGCTGTGGGTGTTTAGGGGTGTGCCGTGGGGGTTGCTGTAACTTCCTCCTGGCCTTGCAGCTCATAGAGCTGGTGATTTGTGCTCTCATATGGAGCATTGACTCCTGAAATCCAGCCCAGCCTCAAGATTTTGGTCCCTCTGTGGCCCTCTGTTTGGCCCCTGCAAGGGAATGAGGGGAAGGCACAGCTGCCCCCATGCCATGCAACATAGAGATGCTCAAACTACATGTGAATGAGCCGGTTCTTCCTTGCAACGTTGCACAGATGCCAGTCTGCACCCTGCACCCCACATCCCAGCCTGCATTACCTGTCCAGCATGTACTGGGATGGGAAGGCTGGTGCCAGAGCAAGCAGGGCAGCTGCTGGTTGCTGCCTGCTGCCCACATCAGGAGGGGAATTTCATGGCAGGGATGGTATTGCAGATAACTCCAGTAGCCAACAAATGGTTTTTGCTAAAAGCTTTGCAGGAAGAGGCATTATAACCTGCTGTTGCCCAGCTGCCTCCCCAGGGAGGCCACCCCACCTGGGAGCAGCATTCTGTGCAGGGAAGGGCCCTGGAGCAGCTGCAGTCACCAGTGCCAGCTGTCTGCTGCACCCTGTGTCAGTGCACCTTACCCCCCACCCTGAGCACCACTTACTGCAGCCTCCAAAACATCCAAAGGTTGTCTGCAAAAATGCCTGCGTACCCCTCTCCACCCTTCCTTGGGCACACGAGCAGCCCCAAGGGGCAGCAAGTCAGAAGTCATCAGCCGTTAGTTGCTTGCAAAAGCAAACCTGCGTGAGATTGCTTTCAAAAACCGTTGCTCTAGAGGAGGCAGACCCTGCCCAAGCAGGGGCTGGGGGGCTGGGTGATGTCCCAGAGCTCAGACATGAACCCAGGAGGACAATAGCTGCTTTCTAAACCAGCTGGGCATCAGAAAGCAGGCCTGGAGCTCTGATGGTTTCTTTCTGTGATGGAAAGAGCGATCAACACATCTGCCCATGCCCCAGGCCAAAGCGCTGCCCTTGGAACTCGCTTGACATCAGGATTAGAGAAGGGAAGGTCCGTGCAGGCTCCAGCACCACCAGAGCAAAGCTGGGCTGTGCAGGAGGGGTCCTTGTCCGGCTGCACCCCTGGTTTCCCCCCCACCGATGCCTGGCTGCAGGCTGTGGGTCAGTCCAGGGCTGCCTTCCCCACTGTGCGAGGTGCCTCAACACCGACCCTGTCACCTGCCTGCACACTGCTCCTTCCGAGGATGCAGATTTCACACCCAGCCGCCCGCTCCCTCCTGCTTCTCTCTGTGCAGCCAGCCAGAGGGACCTGGCTGCTCGTCTCACTGCAGATGGGCAGCTCTGGGCTCTGGAAATGCACGGGCACTGGGATGCTGCTCTGATTTTGGACAAGCAGTGGCCATCTGTCTGCACAATGACCTTCAAGCCCACGCAGCTGCCTCCCCCTTGGCATACTGGGAAGAACAGAGTCTGTCCTGGGATCCTTTGGTTTGAGCCCAGCAAAGGGCTGAGTATTTCCTTGTCCCCTTGTCATCATGAGCTGCAGGACCGCAAGGAGTGGCAAAGGATGGTTGAGGTCCATGGCTGTGGTCCAGCAAGCATTCATGGAGGACAGGGAGGTTTAAACACCTTGAAGCAGGGTTTGTGAGGCTCCACGGGAAGGAGAGGGAGAAGGTCCCTGTTTACCCCCCAGGTGCCCACCACCCCCAGCATCCACCCCATCCCTGCTGCCCTGGGACCCCCCTGCAGCTCAGACAGCCCCATCGTGGCCACAGGCTCCTCTGGAGGTGAGGCAGAGCTGGACTGGCAGGAAGCACCGGGAGCTGGTAATGACAACGTGTCCACCCATTTGTCTGTAATTAAAAGTTGTGTGTAGAGATTTCCTGTGACATGTCCCGTGAGTCCAGCTGCAGACACGGCGCCGCTGAAACCAGGAGATGCTAATGAGTGCTTCTGCATATTAAATACCTTGTTTACACTAAGACAACAGCCGGTGTAGTTGGGGGAGGGAGAGGAGGTGGCTGTAATCTTCACTCATGCTTTCTGCCCCAGCAGCTTGCTGCCTGCCAGCCCCTCAGGAAGCTGCTGAACCTGGGTTTGGCCAGGGTCTGGCTTCAGGGATGGTCCAGAGCTCTCAGCAGTGGTGTTACCACCCTGTCTCAAGCCCTGTGCATTTGCTTCATCATCCCATCTCTGCTGTGGTCTTCCTCTCTGCTGTGGGCCAGTGAGAGCAGGATGCTCGGCTTGGGCACTCAAGTCTGCCCGAGGGTCCCCTGCATGGTGCTGAGGCTAGGGGCCTCTGGGGAGCAAAGGGCTCAGCTGCCCACCCTGCCCTAAGCCTGCTGGTGTCCACTCTGCAAAAGAGCTGGTCTCAACTTCTCCCTGGGCATGGGGTCCTGGAGGGAAGCGCTAAAGGGGAATCTCCACCCAGGAGAAGGATGCAGGATCAGAGCCACAACAGGATTCGCCATGCCCAAGACCTGGCCACAACACTGTTCTCCACTGCCCAGCACCTCCCGTTTACAAGGGATGCAGGAAAGGTGCACAGCCCTTCACTGCCTCATGTCCCGGGGCCAGAGAACTCTGCACCCTGGGCACAAGACAGGCAGGACCATGCCAAGAGGGAGAGTGTTGGCACTGGGATCCAGCTGGGGTGGGGGATTTGGTAGAAGAACTGGCCCTTCCCCACCAGTGTGGGGGTCTGGGAGCTGAGGGGCTGCAGGGTCTGTGGTCTAGGGCTGCTGTGGAGACACAGCCCCTGTCCCCTTCCCACCAGGTGCCCTTCATTGCACTGCTGCAACAACAGGCACGCCAAGCCCACAGACCCTTCATGGCTCCAGCAGAGACCCTTGTGTCCCTGCATGAGCTGGCAGGGCAGGCACAAGGGAAACAGCTCCGGCCCTGCTGACCCCCAGGCTTGCCAGGTTGGGGGAAAGCTCTTGGCAGGGCAGGACACAGGCAGCTCCCTCCATCAGTATGTGATGAACTGGACGACTCTGGAGGGAAACAGCTCCAAAGACATCACATAGCCTCGGGACCGCAGTCCCTGCCCAGGCTGTGGGCCACCCTTCCCCAAGCAGCAGCCACAGTGTCCATCCTGCATCCTGCAAGCTCCTGCACCCCATGCCACCCTGCCTACCAGGACATCTCAGGCCAGAGGAGCACTGCCTGTTCCCCCATCGCTGGAGCACCCTCGGGGGACTGCTGAGTCCCCATTGCCCTGAAACCGCAGCTTCAGCTCTGCTGCTCATTTCTGCTGCCTTCAGGAGAGCATCCCCCTGCCCTGCTGCTGGGGCGACACGCACGCGGGCCTCACATGTGCCGCTCAACATCCTTGCCCAGCATTATTCCAGATCCTCCTGCTAAACACGTCCCGTGAGGCCAGGCTTGGCTGAATGATTGATGTGATCGCTGACAGGTTGCCTGAGCTGGGCACTGTGGAAGTGTTTCTTCCTCCAGCTTCCTCCAGGGACAAGCGAGCATCAGCGCCAGGAGCTGCAGGAGCAGCCTGGGAAGAGCTTTGCTTTGCAAAGTGTCGAGGGAAAGCTGAGCCCAGGATCCTAGGGGACACGAACCCCACATCCCAGAGGCAGCAGCTGGACGAAAGCATTGTTGGCGTTGTCTTTTCCCCTTGTTCCCTGTAGTGCCTGGAGCAACTTCTTGGAGTGTGGTCCCCTGCCGCACATGCCTGAGCCAGCCAAGCAAGGGTAAAGCCCACGAATGGGGCCACAGATGCCTCCAGTAGAGGAAAGACTACAGGCAGATGCAAGAGCAATGGGAACACAGGGCTGCGTTAGCTCGTATCGGGCTGCTGAGGAGTCAGGGCAAGCAGGCAGTCCTCCGCTGTGCAAAGGGCGAGGGGCTGTGGGACCCCAGCAAGTGCAGGGTGACAGCAGAGGGTCTCTTCTGTAGCTGTATTTGGTGCCCCAGACCTGTGCTACCCACGCTCCAGACACTGCAGGAGCCTGCCCAGAGCCCCCATCCCCTAATCCCACCGGCTGCAGCTGTACCCTGGGTGGGAAGGGCCTTGGGGATAAGAGATGCACCATGGGGTGAGCTCGGAGGGGCTGGGTCAGAAAGGCTTGGTGGTCCGGGGAACATTTCTCACGTGTGCCCAAAGGTGATGGATGGTCTGCACACAGACTGCACCAGCTCTGCGCAGAGTGTCCAGTTTGGACCAAGCAGAGGCTTTCTGGGGTTCAAGAGAGCCTTGGGGAACTGGCGTGAGCCTCCGGGACATGTCACCTTCTCCTGGTGCCCTGTGTGCTCAGCACGGGGCACGGTGAACTGCTGTGCTTGGCATGTAGGTGCCCCTGCCTGAGGATGCATTGCCGCCTGGTGATGGGTGTCCCCTGCCATGGGTCTGCCCACCCACACAGGTCCCCGAAGGCTGCAGCTCACACCCCGCAGTGAGCAGCCAATGTGCCACCAAGTGCCAGGTGCTGGTCCCTGCCCGCAGTCACTGAAGTGCCTGGATGATGCATCTCCCGGCCACCCGCCCCCATGATGGGTTGGGGGCTGGCTGGAGTGGAGGGGAACAGCTCAGGGCCACGGTGTGTGGGTATCCAGCCTTGCCCCGCACTAGTGGGTTCTCCATCCCACCTGCACCCCTGAGCCTTGCCCGCACCTCCCACAGCTCCCCCCAGCCCACCCAGGCCTTGCTTTATATGAAGTTGCCAATCGCAAGCGTTTTAAATGTTAATGACGACGTTTCAGATTTGTAGTGGAAACTAATTAAAATTGTTATTGTTAGCGGGTTTGAATTGCCCAGGTGTGAATCATTATCCTCATTAAAATAATCAGGGAGACGGGGATGTGACAGGAGAGCAGATGGATGAGAAGCAGCCTGAGCCAGCGACCCAGGCGGCTGGGGAGCCCCGATGCCCACGGGGAGTGGGGACACCCCTGCCTGGGGAGGCACAGACCCCCAGGTCCAGCCCCAGTCCTGCCCCACAGAAGGTGCCCCACTCACAGCCCCACACGTCAGGGACTGCAGGGTGCTGCAAGTGGGGTGCTGGGATTTGCCAGAGCAAGGCAACGGGGGGGGGGGGGGGAGATGCTGCAGGGCAGGATGGGGTCATCACTACATCAGCCCCCAGGCATCCCTTCTGCTTCCACCTGAGCCAGCCCGCAGTGCTTCCTGCTCCATGTCCGCCCAGCGTGGCACGTGCCAGGAGATAGTGATGGTCCCCATGCTGCCCGGATGCAACGGGCACGGCTGCAGGAGCGCCGAGGTCTGGTCCTTGCCTGGTGCATTGGGAATGGGATGGTATGTGCCAGCACAGCCCACCCCAGCCTGGCAAGATGAGTGGATGCTGGAGGCTGTGGGGCCCTGCCTGTACTCCTGCCTGCAGCTGCCAAAAGTGGGAAACATGGTGTATCTCATCGGCCAGCCCTGCTGGAGCCAGCCAGGCTGCAAAGCGCCCGGGGCTGGTCCTGCCCTGGGTAGACCCACGCCGCTGCAGCTGGTCCGGCCCCTGCAGCCTGTCTGCAGGGAACAAGGGCCCCTTTTTGGCGGATGAATGGGCTCAGTGTGTGCGGCCCCGCGGGACCCCGCAGCCCCAGACCGGCCACTGCTGGGCAGCAGAGTCGGGGTCAGGGGTACCCCGCAGGCACGACGCGGCGGGGCAGCTATTCAGGGAAAGAGCACGGCCCTCACAGTGCTCAAGGTCGCCTTTGTGCCATGCATCCCGGAGCGAGGGCTGCCCTGGGGACGGCGGTGACACCAAACAGGGGAATGATGGCACATGGCCAGCACCAGGGCCTTTCACCCCCAGACTTACCCCTGCAGCCATGTGTCCCACCCCTTGTCCCCTGTGGGGCCAGCTGTGTGGAGTGGCCCTGGAGATGCTCTTGCCGGTCCCCTGCCACTGGCCACCAGGACTCCAGCCCAGAAAGGTGGCAGTGGGAGCTGTGGGGCAGCTGTTTTGCCAGGGCAGGTTGGAGCACATGTCTCATGCACTGGCCGTGGATGACTGCGGGGATGTGCTGGCCAGGTGGCACTCAAGGCTAGCTTATCTGATGATGTTTTCATCTATTGACAAATCTATTATTGATGATACACTTTCCTGGACTTGGCAGAGCTCTGTCCATGCTCCAATCATATCCATCAAATAAATCTCAGCCCAGCTTTGCCATCGCTGCTGAATTAATTATCCCCAGATTGTTTTTTCATAAATATTTGACAAGCACTAACAATGCAAGGCGTGAAGCCCCCTGGTAATTCTGTGGCTCCAAATTACCCTTAAAAAGGTAGCTGTCACCTCCAGCACTGCAGGGCTGGGGCTGTTGTAAAGGCTGGGGCAGGACCTCGATTGAGGACCAGCTGCTCCCCCCTGGGCTTTTGGGATTTCACACAATTAGGTATAAATGGGTCACAGCACTGAGACCCATCTAATTCATGTATCAAAGGCAGCCTGAAGCAACAAAGACAGCAAACTGGTCCCAGAAGGATGGATGCATGTTGTATCGGACAAGGATCCTTCCTGCAAGGGTGTAGTGCTGCCTGTGGCTCTGCGCAGAGGTGATGCTTGACCCCCACAAGCTCTCTTCAGGACACAGAGACACGACCTCCATGCCAGGCCGCTGGAAAAGGTCAGGCATCCAGCCTGCGCAGTGCCTGGATGGAGGGCTTGCTGCAGGGAGCAGGATGCAACCCTGTGCCAGGAGGCTGGTGCCCTGTAGAAGGAGGTCTGGGGCTGCACGGCTCAGGGGGTGTTGCACCCCTGCACGTGCCCAGCACGCATACCCACCCCAGCCATGCTTCAGCAGTGGTGCTGAGGCACCGGGAGGCAGTGAGCATCCAAAAGCAATCACATAAATCACCAGCAGCCAGAAGGCTGGCAGAACCAAAACAAAACCAAAGCAATAACTGGAGGCATTACAAGTCCGGCTAAAATTGAATCTAGGAGAAAAAATGGAAGCTTCCCAGAAAAACCTGCGAAGCAGCCTGCAGTCAGGAGGGAAATCTTTGCTGGAGCAGAACCTGCCACGAGGCAGCCCAGGCAGCCGGTCTGCAGATCTCCCCGCTGGGCCAGACCAAGGACGCAACCAGCAGCCAGGATGCTGTTGGCTCAGCGGCATAGGACGGCAGATACCAAAAGAGTCATCAGAGTCTTCCAAATAGCTCACAGAAATGAGCAAGCACGAGGACTTCAGGAGCTAAAGTGAAAAACAGTCTCATTGTGTTGCAGTCTGGTCCAAGACCAGTTGTCAGCCTCAGAGCACAGGCTGGACCACTCTTCTGGAAGGACTGGGCTGTCCCAACACAACAGCATCCTTCTTCCTCTCTCTTACCTCAAAGCCCAAATACAGGCAGCGAGCCTGTGCCATGGACCTACCCCCGCCAGAGGTTGTTCACACCTGGCAGAAGTCCTGGCATCTGCTTTGGGACAGGAGTGAGCTGCAAAGGACGCAACTCAGAGCAAACGTCTGTAGGATAACGCCACCTTCGCTGGCAGGAGGAAGACCTGTGGGCAGATCCATGCACACCGCAAGGACTCCCAGGATAAACTGGCAGTGGACCAAAGTACGGATGCTGAGCTAGGCTGGGGCTGGCAAATTAAAATGAGAGAAAGGAGGCCAAAAGCACCCGAGAGATGCTGAGACTGGCTCTGAGGCTGGAATCTTCTTTTGCAAATATGTGCTGGGAGGGGACTAAGACACGTGCTGGGGATGGGAGCATGAAGCCTGCACACAGGGAACTGGGCCGGCATAGGGAAGGGTGACTCTAAGCTGGTCCTAGGAGTTATCAAACAATTAAAGATGTGATAAATTTAGTCTGTGGAACAGGAAGTTGGCAATAATGCAGAAATGAAAGGAAGCAGTTGAGCTAACTGCTGGGCACTCTACAAAATTGGCTATAAAAAAGGACTGCCATAAATATAAGGGCAGCCAGGAGAGGACATTGCTGGTAATGAAACCCCTGCTCCCCATGCGGGAAATGGGGAGACACAGAGCTGAAGATATGAAGATATCAACCGCGGCTGTGCTCATTCAGGACGCACAGCTGAACAACGATAATGGAAGGCCAGAAGCAAAGTGTGTGCTGAGTTCGCCCTTGCTCTGAATTGATGGTGTTAGACCAAGATGCTTCAAAAACTAAAAAAAAACCAAAAACAAAACAAAACAAAAAAAAACCAAAACCAAACAAAACCCACCCCACCATGCTAAGGGGTGCTGGCCAGAGTGTTGGCCTGGACTCCCATGGAAAGAGTCCCCAAGGAAAGGTACGCGTGCACAAGCTGGGAAAGTGCCACTCTGGTATTCGGACAGGCATCGGGATAATGGGTGAGCTAATTGCCTTGGATTGCATTGCATCAAACGAGCACATAATAAATGCCAGGATTGGGGTCAGGCAAGTGCAGCCCGTGGAAATTGCCTTTGAAGCTAGAGCCCCAGTGAACAGCAGTCAATAGGGAAGCTCTCGGCAGCAAACGCAGTGCTCTGCCACCACTGGAGCCATTCTCCTCCTGTGCAAGCAATAGCAACAACAGTTTCATGACAAAACTGAGCTAATGAATTGTTAAGACTGACTGGAGCTATTTTCAGCCGATCCAGGACAAAACATTCAGCAAAATTCCAGCTACAGGAGGGAAAAAAACCCACCAAACCAGCTGCTTTGTGTTCAAGAGGCAGGAAACAGGCTCTCATGGGATGCAGGCACGTGAAGGGCCCCTTGGGCTGGTGCCCACGACCCCTGCATTCCCTCTGCCTTTGTGCAGAGATGGCTGGGGGGATTTTCACAGCTCTGCTGCCAAGCACTGAGCCCAGGGCGGGGGGGTTGGCTTGCCTGGGCCACCAACAGACAGCTCCTCTGGGCTGGTGGCCATCCCCAGTGGGGCACAGGTAAGCGTCATCTGCAGCTGATGGCTGGGAGCTTGAGCCTGGCCAAGCTCTGTGCCGTGGAGGAACTTCACACCGGAGGATGTGCCATGGGTCACCATGGATGTCCTTGTGCCAGACAAGCTGTGTTTCACTAAGGTGTGGTGACTTCTGAGGATGTGGCCAGAGCAAAAAGCTGGTCTGGGGAAGTGCTCTGCAATGTCCACTGCAGAGAGGTGGTCTCTCTCACTGCAGCCACCTGGAGCTGCTGGGCTGTCCTACAGCCCCTAAACAGGGATGGTGGGAATGGCAGATGAGGAGTCTGGGGAGGTCTCTGAGAAACCCTGGGGAGCTTAGGATTCCCCAGACACATTGGTAAGCTGATGGAGCAGACCTGCTCAGGACCCTGCATGGTGGCCTCCACCCAGGGCACTCTCTGAGCCTGCTTTCAGCCTGCTCCTGGCTCATCCCCCGGGATGGTGGCGTGGATGCCAGCCCGCACCAGCAGCCTGGCTGTCCTGCTGCCCTGCCCTGCAGCACCCAGGCAGTGGGTCTGACCACCTCCGTGATCAAGAGAGTGTCTGAACTTCCAGGCTTCATTTCAACAGAGATGACGTTGGCTTCAGGCACAGAAACCTCAGGGAGAGGCAGAGGAAATACTGTTCTTCAAAGCCCCCCCACACCCCATCTGCTGTGGGCCTGTACCTCCATCTCAACAAATGTCACTTCCCCTGCACCAGGGCAGCCCCCCCTCAGCTCCCTGCTGGCTCCGTGCCCCCCCAAGCAGCCCCCAGCCCCACCGTCCTGCGGGTTTCCCCAGTCTGAGCCATCCTGCCCCATCCCTTCCCTATGCCTGGCTCACCCCCACGCCCTGGGTGCTTGGCCAAGACCACGGACTGCTGCAGGCTGGATGGTTGCAGAGGGGCTGACGTGACCCCAGCAGTGCTCAGACCCCCCCCGGCATCTCTGCAGCCACATGCGCTGTGCCTTGCCCATGTGTCTGCATGAAACACCGGGGTGAGCATGGTGGGGGGTACGGACTCGGGGGAAAACCCCTCAGTGCCTGGGGAGCAGCATCATGTCAGGCTCCTGCTGTTTGCAGGGCTCCTGGCTCAGGGCAGGTGTTTTTTTGGGGACCTCTGCAGTCGTCAGCACCCCAACAGAGCTGGAGGAGAGCTCCAACCATGGGAGAGTGACCTGGTGCTGCACGAGACCCACAGCATAGGCTTGTGCCTTTGCGGAAAAATTGGTCTGAGACTAAAAATACCCTCACCTTTCAGTGCGGACTCAGGCAGCAAAGCAACAGGCTCATCATGTGGCAGCAGCCGGAGCTGGGAAGGGAATTTACATCAGGCACTCACCGTAGCGCGGTCCACAGGGGAGCGGTGGGCACGTGCGAGATACTCTGCGGAGGTTCCCCTGGTGCAGGGGGGTGGCTGAGGCTAACGGAGCTACAGCAGAAAGTCTGTGGCGAAGAAGAGGGGATGGATGAGTCACCTCATCTGCAGAGAGCTGCAGCTCACACTCACCCCATCTCTCACCACTAATTAATGCCAACACTAAATACAAACACATCCACGTTACTCACTAATGGGATGTGGACAGGCTGAAATGCAGAGCCTTCACCAGCACTTGCTTTAAAAACAAAGCAAACTCCCACTTGGAAACCTCCAGCTCCACTCGAAGCTGCTAATTTATTACCCTTCCTGCTGCTCAGCCTGCAGACATGCCCCAGCATGTGTGATGAGTCCCAGCATCTGGCTCTGGCGCTGCCCATGCCCACCCTTAACTCTACTGTGCGCTGTGAAAAGAGCAGCCTCGATGCAAGGAGAGCGTGGCAAGAAGGGGCAGGGAAAAAGGGGAGAGCATGGAAAGAGCTGAAGGCCTGCGAAAGGATGCAGGGCAGGATGCAGCTCTAAGACACAGGTTTATCTGATGGAGAGGTGCCTGGAGAAGGACCAGGGGAGAACGGCCCCTGGCCAAACCCCGCAGGGCTTGGGTGGGTGCGTGGGGCCATGCTGTACTGCCGTGGTCCCATCATTAACCTGGCCGTGGCACCCACAGGAGTTTTTAGGAAGCACAGCTCTCTGCTTTCATAGCCAGCAGCCACGTTTCGTTAACGCACAGCGCTTAATGCAGCTGGTCGCCATGACCCCTGCAGTCCGTAGATGATGGAAATCAATATCTTCTCACAAGGCACTGTGTAAGCTATGTGATAGCATGTGTGCTGCTGACTTACCAGAAAGGCCATCCTGCCCTGCCGGGGTCAGCCTGGGACAGGGCACCACAAACCATTTGCCCCTGCTGTTCTCAGGGGGCTGGCTATGAGCATCGGCTGGTGGCCATGTGGTCATTTTGGGGGAGCATTCACTATAGTTTAATTTAAATAATGAGGTTGAATCCCCACTTTGAACTCGAATGGGCTCTGTGAAGCCCCAGACCAGCATCCCGGGATGAGTGGAGGTGGCTGACCACCGGCCACTAAGTACCACCCTGCTGCCCTGGTGCACCCAGGTTCGCAAGCAATGCCTGTGCTCTGCTGCTGCCCCTGCTCCCAGGTGGGGGTCTTCCTGCCATCTCCAGGCCACACTCTGCCTTGTCATCCTGGGTTTGGCCAGGATAGAGTTAATTTTCACCCAGAAGCTGGGACGGGACACAGCCAGGACAGCTGACCCATACGACATGATGTCATTCTCAGCATAAAAGGGGGCTAATCAGGGAGGGGCAGGTCTGAGCATCCGGTCATGGCTCAGGTGAGAAACTGCATTGTGTATGACCCGTTTTGTATAGTCTAAGTACTGTTGTTATTTCCCTCTCCTTTTGCTGTCCCAGTAAACTGTCCTTATCCCAACCCACGGGTTTTACCTTTTTCTTCCAATTCTCTCCTCATCCCACAGGGAGGCAATGAGCAAGCGGCTGCGTGGTGCTCAGTTGCTGGCTGAGGTTAAACCACGACACTTGTGCAGAAGCAGAGAAGGAAAAACTGCACTGCAGCACAGACCCAGACAGAGCCACATGCATGCCGTGGGGCGGTGAAGCCCATCAATCCCCCACACCGTGACTCCCAGCGATGGGGAAGCCCATCTTGCTGCCTGCTCATTTGACCACAAAGGGCTTGAGTGAGATACTGGTACCAGTATCATTGCCACAGGCTGCTGCACTGGGAGCACGGGCAAGGACAGGGTGCCCCAGCACCTCCTCTATCCCTGGGGTCCAGCAAAGCCCCTGCAGTACTGTGGGGCCTTGGGACACCAGGGAGCAGTGGGTGATGTCTGCCTCGCCAAGCAGCCCCTACGCACCCCTCTATCAGCTGGCCCCAGCTGCCTGGGCACCTATGGGTAATCCATCTGCTGAACATGCTACAGGCCATTAGCTTTAACTAGAGGGAGTTGCGGGGAGAATCATTAAAGGAAAAGTTCACAACGCAATTAATAAAGCACCTCATTAGGTCTCCTTCCTATACGAGCATGCAGCTCCCGCTACCGGCTCTTGCAGGTCTGGTGCTCTTGCTCCCCATAAGGAGACGTTCATTCTCTTCTCAGGAGGCAGCTGATGGCTGGAGATGGCACCAACAGGGTGCTGCCCGCGTGCCCTACAGCCCCGGGTTCCTGCAGGACGGATCTGCATGCCCAGGGCACAAAGAGGGGGCAAGCATGATGCAAACCCACCCCTGTGCGGTGGGGATGCAGGAGGCATCTGCCCTGATGCAGACACCAGGACCAGCGTTAGCCCCTGCCCACCACCTGCCCTGCTTTGCCCACACAGTCCCACTTGCTGTGTGGGAACCAGCAGCATCTTCACAGCTACTCACACTTTGATCTTGCACTCCTGGGGCTCCATTACAACTAAAGCCAGACTCTTTACCCCCTCTGGCTCTCTTTGCACTACTCCACATGCTCATGAGAAGAGCCCTGCTGCCAGGCAGTGCCAGTGCACCAGGGCAAGGAGGTTCACCACCCTCCAGGGACCATAGGGAGTCCAGAAGGAGGCCAAGGGCTGCACTTGGGGATTTGCCACCCAGAGTCTTGTGTGGTGGCACACTGGGGTCCCCCGTGTTGGTTCCTGCTTCTCCAGAGAGTTTGCATGGGTGAGTCCAGGATCCAGGCTATCTCCTGACTGTGCTTGACTGGAGATGGTGGCCATGTGCAGGGCTGTGTTGCCACCCTTGGACATCACCAGGCATGGTGACTGCTTTCAGAGACTGATTTTGCATCTCCTTTCTAGACTGCCTCTCACAGCTACACAAGGTCCCTTTTGCTTTCTTCTCCCAGAACCCACGGGAAGCTGCTGTGCTCTCCCGGCGCCTGGGACACACTCCCAGAAGTGTCTGCACAGCAGCCTGGGGGGACACTCCTTGGATGCGCCATGGAAAGGAAAATACCAGGAGGTGTTGTCATTACTGACTGCTCTTTTTGCTTCCACATTACATTGTTTCACATTACTGGCTCTTTTTAGGTTCCTTCATCCTATCTTCACCCTTGAAAATCTCTCAAGGTCTTGCCACCCATTGGCATGGTGGGCACCCACTAGACCCGTCCCTGCTCTGAAGCCAGCAGGGTGCCATCCTGTGCCCCAGCAACCAAATGCCGAGGCGCAGAGGTGTGTGCAGCAGCATTCAGGTCCCCGCAGAGACCCCACAGCAGGGCAAGGCCAGTGCTGTGCGATTGAGGGTTTCACAAGCAGCTACTGGCTCTGCAACCAGAGACTGGAGGTCCTGGCAAACAGTGGCAACCCTGGATAGCAGAACATCTCTGTGGTCTCCAGGCTGGATTCGGTGCCACCCTTCCTTGCAGGCAGGCAGTACTTCAAGGCAAGAAGTGAATTAGACCCCATCGGAGCAGGGAAACATCCTGGGCAAGAGGATAGCAGTCATGGAGGTGACTTTTTCTTGGACAGCGCTGGAGATGTCAAAAAGAAAGCTGTGATCCTACTGGTGATGGATATCTGTGGGAAAGTGAAGCAATAAATACCAATTATTTATATATCTCTCCATCTGCAGGCTTAGCAAGGGGCTTGTCCAGAGGGGAGAGAGGCAGGAACCAACAGGCAGACATCGAGACCAATGCCCTATCAGACAAGGGATCACCGAGGATGACAGTACAGCAGGGAACACTTCTAACCACTCACAGGAGTCTTGGAGAGAGCAAGAGAGAGCCTCCGGGTCCCACTCTATGTTGTTTTGGGACAAGCTGTCGCCCTCCTGCACCACGAGACGCTGGAGTGCGTGGGCAGAGCTCATAGGAGGTGGCAGCAGATTTCACATCTAAATCAGACTCCTTCTCTGCCTAATCTCAGCCAGTACAAGTGGCTTAACCCATCGGACCAGCTCCAAATCCTCCTCTCCTCCTCCTGATCCCATCTAAGCCTTGAGTTTTCCCCCCTTGATAATCTCTGATTCAGTGGGATCATGGGATTGCTCTGCCAGCTGCACAAATCCAAACGCTTTGCTTCTGCGTGGGGACCCAAATGGGAATGGATGCAGGTGGTGAATCTTAAAGCTGTCTTCCTGCTCTCCACTACTGCCCCAGTCCTGCCGCTCCCCTCCCATGGACCCTAGAGCCCAGCAAAGAGCCCAGGAAAGCAAAGCCACAGGACCACACAGGCATCCCATGAAACCCCCCGGTTCCCGTGGCAGAGCACAGGGCCCAGACATCCCTCTGAGGACCAGGATGGGAATCAGAGCCTCCTGGACAGAGCTGGTCCACACTGACTTATGTAAAGGGGATAGCTGTATGTGGACATCCCCAGCTGTGGGGTGCTCTGTCTGTGGGATGGCAACAGGGCCAGGCAGCTTCACCGAGCCCCAGCCCCAACACCAAGGGCAGAGGATGCTCTAGTCTGAGAGCCATGTCCTTCAGGGTCTGTGCAACACCCTGCGTGCATGGCATTTTTCTTCTGAGATGGCTTCACCTATGCAGCTGTGGGCACCAGATGGGCAGGCAAGCAGCTGGAAGCATCTCCAGGTTGCTGGAAGCTGTACCCAATGGCACATGCCTTCTGCAGTGGGATGCTCTGACCTCAACCAACACATTAATCCTACCTCATCCCCTTCTCTGCTCCTGCCCCAGGGCTTACAGGACGGGACATGTCTTTGCACCAAGCAGGTGACAGGCTGGAAAGCCCCTGCCTAGCTCATAGCCTGTCTTGTGTCACATTTTCCCTCTCTGGACATTTTGTCCAAGGGGAAAACTCTGACATCAGGGGTCAGGCTGCTTGCCTCAGTCTCCACGTGGCAGGAGGGAAGCCAGCAGTGCCCCACCACCAAGCACGGGTGGGCAGTGCCCAGCCACGGCAGCGGCACACATCCCCACACCACCCTTTCTTGTAGGGAAACTTACTTATCATTGCCACTTCCCAAATTTTCCTCTGTAAAATCTCCTCTAAGCTGTGAAATCCTTGCCTGCTAGGAATTAGTCTTAGTGTTGCTATCTTGCAGCCATTTTGAAGGTATTTCCTTCTCATCCTTCTATGTGCCTTTTTTTTTTTTTTTTTTAGCCTGGATTCCCTATAACATTTTTTATCCCCAGGAGTGGGCTCTTCATGCTTTTTATCTTTGGAAATATGGGCAAAGTGCCCCATAGCATCGCATTTAAGGAGAGACGGAGGAATAAGTGATTGCTGTTGGAGCGCAGTGGGCTTTGCTCTGATTTCACATAGGGGTTTCCTTCATCTCTCCTACAATAGCCTTGTGTCTAATGATATTTGTCTAATTAGAAACATGCCCAATTGTTTTACACAGTAGGAAAATGGGCTGTTTGGCAATGCTGATGTATATCACAATGATGAGGGGTATGCAGAGCCCTGAAATAGATGAGATTTAGATGAGAGAGAAAGATTATATTCAGGTGCTCTGTTCTGTCAGAGAGCCTTTGATTTGGTGGATTGTGTAGCATGAAAGGCCAGGCTTGTTACAGCCTTTGTGTGACTAAGAGTAAGATATTAAAGTTTGATGCACTGCTCTGGGAGACACTACGTGATGGATAGAGAAGACTTGCTAGGCATTGTAGGAGCTGTGTAGGGCCTTTAGGATCTTTGGGGGCTGTTTGTTATATATTTCCTTGCCTAATGGTTTGCGCGTGAGCAGAGTGCTAAGGTCGGAGTCCGGATTGCTTATGTGACCTTGGCATATGATTTTCATATGCAGGAACATTTGGTTCTGCGCAGTGAGCAGCTTCTCATGAATTGCAGGCAGTGACCCTGGGTGTCAGCGAGCAACCTCAGTTATTTCATTTCTTACACTTTAAAAAGAGTTATGGCTCATATTACCAGGATGTTTTCTCTGCATGGAATCCTACAATGGTGGGTGGGAAGGCTCCTTGGAGGTCCCTGGTCCTCTCTTCGGACTATATCCAACATGAGCTCAGGCCATGGTTACACCTAGCTGAGCCTTCAAAATCTCCCAGGACAGAGACACCCTTATATCTCCCAGTGAACCACTGTGTCTGGGGGGGGGACATGCAGCAGGGTTTGGGCTTGGACTGGGTTTGCAGCAGCTCATCTCACCCGGGAGCCCCCTGCCCATTTCCTTTCCCCACAGGTGGGACGGAGGGAGCAGGGCTGTGGCCAGCTGAGAAAGGACCCCGCTGTCGCACACCCAAGCCCTCGGTCCTGCGGATCTGTGCACAGCTGTGAGCAGGGCACTGGTCCCTGTGGAGAAGCCAGCAAGCCCATGATGTCAAAGCCACCTAAGTCTTCCTGAATGATGGATCCTGGACAACTGCAAGTCAAACACAGAAAGGTCTCTTCAGGCATACCTTGGGGGCTCAGAGCCTTGCTGGGCAGTGTGTCCTTCCCAGAGCTGCCTGGTCACATCCCTGGAGCATCCCAGGGGTGTTGTTGCAGGTATGTGCTTGCATTTGGCTGTCAGTGCACAGGGCCAAGCCTCTTCCCCAGCCCCTCACCAGTGCAGGGCAGAGGGAATAGGTGCAGCGCAGCTGCTATTGCTGGTGTACCCGCTGTGAGCATCACACTGAGCACTGTGGCAGGTCCATCCCAAGGATGCTCCAAGGACTGCAGGCTCCAGACCTAAAGCCAGCCAGGGTGCAGGGAGGAAGCGATCAGTCCTGAGGGCAGCCTGGCTGTGACACATTTCCTAGGACTAAGTCTTCCATTCTTGCTTTAACCTTTTCTGGTGACTTGTGGTGGCTGTGTTAAGCAATGATATGCCTGCAACATGACAGTGATTTGTTTAAAGAGCCCACACTTGTCCTTGTTAGCGCTCACTCGGTGCTCTGACAGTCCTGTCAAAAGCTTCTGCACATTTTTCAGTTCTCTCCCTCATTTGCTCCTGTCACCATGGGGAAACATCCAGATAACAACGGCCCTGGTGGCATTTGAGCAGCTCAGAGGCCTTGGCTCGGCTGCATCATCCCTGCATCCTGAGCCCAGCACAGACCACCTGGCTGCCCTAGCCTGGCCCCGTGCAGCAGCATCGCCCACGAGCCTGTGGGCATCAGAGGGCTGCCCAGCGCTTGAGACAGGAGCACAATGCTGGCCCTGTGCCCTGGTGCCACTTTGCAACCCGGACTTTACGTGGCTGGATCCTGGGCAGGGAACAGACACTGCTTCCTGTCCAGCAGAAGGCATTCAGTGGAGCTGGTAGTTTGGGTATATGACAGCTGTCCCAAAGAGAGGGTTTTCCAGTTAAAAAAGAAGGGCGTGGATCTCAGGTCCCCGCTGCCCTCTCATCAGTGGATGACTGTGCAGAAAGGGGATGCTGCTGTCACCAGCTCCAGCTGCCAGGCTTCAGACTGAACGTAACCAGTGTAGGCAGAGCATTTGGCATGCAGAGACTGGTCCTCTCCGGGGACATGACTGGGAGAGAGGTGCCTTTCAGAGCATTTAAGAGCTAATGCTTCAGTGTCCAGGGAACTCCCACATGGATGAACTTCAGGGTTGAGCAGGGCATCAGAGAGAGTTGGTAGATTTATGCTGAGGTCTGAGTAAATTGTAGTGAGCTTGAAGGTTGTTTGACAGGGCTGGGAGCACCAAGCAGCAGACACAGTATGCGAACGGAGCAGCCTGCTCCAAGAGCTGAGTCCTGCCTGAGAGTTTCTGGCTTGGACCACGCGGGTAACATTAGGCAATACAAGTGGTTCCTCTGCTGCAATGTCTGTGGATATCCCAGAGGAGGAAACAGGCAGAGGGAGCAGTGGAAATTAAACTTAAAGTCAGGTACCCATAACTATCTGCAACCCTGCACTGGGCCGAGCAGCCCTTCCCAGCCCATGCTATCTCCTCCCCTCAGGTACAAGCAACACGTGGCTTCTCCATCTCTGCATCCTCACACAGAGACAGCCCCTGCACCCTTCCTGGGGGGTGTCCTGGCCTGTCTGCTCTCCCCATGCACCAATAAGGGTGCATGGGTGCTATCTCCAACACCACTGCCTCACCTGGGACGCGGCCGACCCATCCATCCCAGCCTGCCCCTTCTGCGACATCTACCCACTGCAGCACATCGGAGACTGGCCTGGATCCACAGAGCCTCAGGGAGATGACGAGCCCAGAGAAACCCATTTCCCAGAGATAATGTTATATTTTCAGAGTGCATGTAGACAAATATGGCCAAATGTTCCCCTCCCTGAAGCCATCAAAGCATCAATGACTCTGTAATATTTAATGGCTTGTTTTGCTCCCTAAATGATACAATGAAAAGGATTATTAATGTTAATAGCATTCTTATCATATTTTAATAGCATCATGTATAACGGAAATGTCATCTCAGCACATATTTCTCTTGCTCTCACCCAGGGCGTGGAGTAATCATACTCCAGAGATGCGGTGAAGGAAGAGACATTGGGCAACGGGGTGGAAAGGGGGGCTGTGGCCCAAGGCTGAGCTGCACGCGGCTGGCTGGAGAGAGGATGCAAAGCCACATGAAGAACAGCTCTCCTGCAGGCAGGGGAAGGAGGAGAAGCCAAAGGGCCACAAGGGGTGATGGGCAGGGTAGGGATGTGTGAGATGGGCAGGGGAAGGGTGCACGGGACGGGCAGGGGAAGGGTGCACAAGGCAGCTCCAGCCAGCCCCCAGAAATCCTGGGCATTGAAGGGGCCACTCATATGGAGGGTGTGAAAATGTAACTCACCTCCTGCAGTCACCAGGTCCAGTCGATCCTTCAGGCTGGGGAAAGGGCTGCATACCCCAGATGAGGGAGGTCAGGCCATAGCTCCCCCAGGAGCAGGGTGGGATCCCCCAGGACCTGCTAAACACGCTACTACTGCCACTTCTTTTCTTGACACATTGGACTCCATCAAGAGCAACTGTCAGTGATATACTCCAATTTTCAGCGTATCATTTCGCACTTCAGTGAGCATTTTCCTTTTTTTTTCCCTGTCCAATCCATCTTATAGATTAGTTTAACTAGGCTGAAAACCCACATTTTTCATGTGGGGTTTGGTTTCCCTTGCATTCAGCCCTCATCTCCTTGCCAGGCAGGGACTGCAGTGGCTGGAGGCTGAGTGCAGAGAGGCCCCTTTGGGTAGAGCCAAGCTCAAGGACAATGTCGTTTCATTTTCCCAATCCTCAACACAAGTCATTGCATTTCCACAAAAGAATTGCAAAAAGAAGACCCAGAAAGATTCAAGGAGCAACCATGAGTTGCTAAAGCTTCCCAAAAAGCTCTGCACCTGTAAGGTCTTTGCACCTGTGAAAGTTTGTGCTATGGTACGTATGGGTATGGGTCTTCCTCGTTGTCCCATGGCCAAGTGTTCTGCACAGCCCAATCTCTGCGCTTGTCCATGCACAGCATCCTGCCTTCACTGACATCTCTGCACCCACACTTACTCCTCATCCTCTCCCACAGACACGTGCGCACTGCTTGTGTACAACTGCATATGCATCTGCCCTCAGAACCTGGGAACCTCCTCCACAGATGTGTGAGCACGCATACACGCACGTGCACAGACACCCCTCCCCAAGCCAGACTGCTTTTGTGCTGTGAGATGAAAGGGGGCAGCTCGACTCTGACCTGCTCATATTTCACTAAAATGTTATTTTAACACTTAAAAGGGTAGAAAATACCATCGGTGGCTCTTCATTTATCAGATCGATGCACGGGGAGCAGGGCACGCATGTTCTCCACGTTAATGAGCCCAGGAGCCAGCTGCAGCTTCCCGGCACTGCCCCGGCACTCAGGCTGCGGGGGTGCGGGGAAGCAGGGGTGGGGTGCTGGCACCCCAGGGGAGAGACCTCTCTATTTTCCCCTCTACAGAAGGCTGTGGGTGCTCAGTGATTCCCATGGTAGCTGGGGGACCTGAGTGGGGAAGGGAGGACAACAATGTTGGAGACCTGATGGAGGTCTCTAGCCTCCAGCCCCCAGCAAAGGCACCAGAAATGTGGAACAGCAAACACATCCTGGATTTCCCCTCCTGCTCCCAAAGTCACAGCTGACTGCTGGAGCCAGGGACTCAGGCAGAGAGCTACTGCCTGGGATGGGTCGGTGCTAGCTCTCCTTCCCAGTTGGGAAGGGTCCTACCAGCCAACTGCGCCATGGGACTGCAGTTGAATTTATCTCCCAGGCTTCTGGTTCATCCCCACAGCCTTTTGACTTCTCTCAGTGCCAGAGGACCTCAAACTTTGTCCCTCTCTGCCCCAGAGCTGCTGTAGAGTGCTGCTTTGAGGAAGAGACCCTCTTCACTCCTCCTCACTTGCTGCCCCACTCCATGTGGCACCACGTCCCCATGTCCTGCATGGATGGATGTGGAGAAAGGGCAGATGTAGGGCTTGCCTTCCCACAGAACACAGCGATGTGATGACTCCACTCACCAGAGGGATCCAGACAGATGCCACATGGACATCGTCACAAGACAATGGAAGGCAGCGCTCTTCTCCAGACAGCCCCAGGGATGGAGACACTGGTACAGGGACGGTCATCCTACCTCGCAAAGCCAGTCACCACAGGAACTTTGCCCACATTGTAGCAATAAAATCTGCATCTCCACTGGGAAGTCTTTGCTCATGAACTTGCCGGTACCTTTGTGTCGGCAAGGCGCTCTAACCGTCCTCAAAGCTGAGGACAAAGGACAATTACAAAGATCAGGCAGTGTCGGGGGAACTACAGAGACCAGTGCTAGGTTTGCTTGTTTAACACCTTCGTTAATAATCTTGGCAGAGAGAGTAAACAGAGGAACCAACTGTGAGGGATTCACAGGTACTTTCCAGTGTTGAAGCAATATTTTGCTGGGGTTGAATTTTTCACAGCCCTCAGGGTACTTGCACAAATGGCTTTGAGTCCTAAAGGTTTCACAATTTTAGGACAACGATTTTACTCATTACTTTTTCTTCTCTGACTTCAGAGAATGTCACCAGAAGGGTTTCTGAAGCGCTCTGGAGGCCATGGACACACACAAAGGTCAGGCCTCCCGATCACATGGGGAGCAGCTCCCATTGCGGATGGACTCCTTGCACGAAGAGCTGCTCTGCAAGCATGCAGATGTGCACATCTGCCCTGAGCTCAACCTGCCTTACACCGGACCTGTGCTGGAGATGGGATTATCTGTGGGTTTGCAAAGTTCTGGAGCACCAAGCCCATGGCTGGTATTTGCTGTGAAACCGTAAGAGGTGCCATGTCCTGTCTGCTTTCATACAGGATGTGGAGTGAGTCATATAATAAAGAAAAACCTTTTTACATGAGATGTCCCACAATGCTTTCAGTGCCTCCTGGGTCTTGGGAGCATCCCATGGTGGGTCTCGAAGCATCCTGTGATGGAGCAAAGCAAAATCACCCAATGAACTGCCTGTTCACGTAACAGGCACTATGACTAGTGTCATACGAAATGTGTTCTACCAATTTAGCTGTAAAAAATAATCAGAAAAAAAATCAGGAGTCTTGCAGAAAGCCAGAGAAAATTATTTTAAAATGGAAACAAGAGCAATATAACCAAACAGTATTCACTGAAATGAGTAAGACACATGCTCTCCTAAATAACACATTCCTGAAATTTGCAGATGAAACTAAATTGGAGAAGAGATCAAAATACCAAAGAGGATAGAGGACACACCGAGCGGGTCCTGCTGAGACTGCAGGCAGTTGGAGGCAGAATGCGATCCACTTGGAAAAACACAGCCAGGCCATTTAGGAGAAAATGATCCGAATCGCGGTCTGAGTCACTGGGAGGGAGAGCCCCACGGTGCAGTGAGGCTGAGCAAGACTTATCACTGCTGTTGAGGGGGGTCTCGCCACACCACTGTTTTCTTTTCTCACCATCTATCCTACGTTTTCAGAGGAGCAGAGTCTGGCTGGAAAATCCTTCTGCTGTTCAAAGAACATTTTAAGCCATACTGGCTCCCTGTGAGCCCTGGGGATGCTGCCACTCCAGGGGAGGGTGGCAACTGCTTGCAGGAAGATAAGGTAGGATGAATGCCTAACCAGGAGCTTTATTAAGCACGCACAGCCCAAAATACAGCCTCTGTCTCAGAGCCCTGGGCTCCCAGCACCGTGCCAGCGCTCTGGGTGCACATCAGCATCCCCAGCCGCCCGGTCATTGCACACCCAGCCTGGCAGCAGCCAAGGTGCACACACTGCACGCATCCTCGCCATGCCGATCCCAGTCTCAGAACCGTGTACTCCGCTGCCGGACCATCCTCCTGCAGGTTGCTGCTCAGTCTTGTTCTCCCTTGAGAGTCTCTTGATGGTTCTTCTGACGCTTGGGCAGGGATTTCCTGCAGCAAACCGCCATACCGGCCAGCAACAGGGGGTGAACGTGGTGGAGATCTGGACCGGCGATGGGAGCTCTTCTCAAACAGCAGCTCTGACATGATCCGTTTTATAGCTGTATCACTCAGTCAGTGGGCATATGGCAAGCCATTCACTAAATAAAAAAATTAAATTACCCAAGACTATAAAACAGTCAATTTAGAGCGATATCCTGACTGTAATAGGGCAATAGCATTTCATTTACTGCTACAACAGCAACCTTGCAAATGAATGGAGGTTTTGGGGGAGGGTGGCATGGGGCACCCCAAACGTGTGTGTGTTTAGGAGGGGGATGAAGCTGCCACAACCTGGGGGTGTCCCTGGGCTGGCAGCTGGCAGTCCATCAGCTCCCATCTGTGAGTGAGTGCTGCTGTGGCAGTCCCTCCTCTCGGTCCCACTGCTCTCAGGTTGCAGGCTCACCGCGGGCACTCCAGTCTCTGCGACGTGGAGCATTAATGTCACATTAGCTTAATGGGCAGTTTTCTCATTTTTCCGGTTCCACATCCTCATTTTCCAGGCACAGATAAGATGTTTGTTCCATGGACGGCGTTGCCTATCAGCATGAAATGCTGTTGCTCTTCCCTCTCCTTGTCGGAGTGTGGAAAATAGGAGTACTTTGTAATCTGATTATATGTACCCTGCACATCTTACACCTCCCACTTTTTTGTAGCTGCTGTTTCTACTTATGGAAATGGGTTGAAGCCTGGCCTGGATGGGAGGGATGAGAGGCCTGGGGTCATTCAGACTCCCTTGTTTCTCCAGAAGCATCGTTCCTCTGGGGTCCCACTGCAGCATCCTAGCAGAAGCCACCTTTCTGCCAATGTGGAGGCAGCAAATACCAGGCTTGAACATTTAGTGATGAACTCGCTGGAGTGATGGACCAAAAAGCTGTTTAAAAAGAGATATGGAGGAGGGGGCTGTGATCGTCCCTGAGGCACCAAAACAAGCTGAGCAGGACAAAGAGGGAGTGGAGAGTAGCATAGGACACTGTTTGATGCTGCAAAGTACTCAACAGCCTTAACCAGCTCTCTTCAGCCCTTTTTGCCTTCAAACCAGATCAACTCAGCAGTTCAGGTTGCATGCCCATTGCAGGGCTGCAGGAACCATGCACCGGAGCTGTGGGTTATCTGGGGAAGCTGTGTTAACAGCAGGCAGGAGAGCAGCCCGCCTTGGGCACAGGCCTGGAGCAGCCTTGCTGCCTGCGTGCCACCCTGCTGCTATCTCTCCCTGTGCTGGTCAGACCTGCTCACCCTGCCTGGCTTCACAAACCCAGCAGAGCAGGGCTGGCTGCTCATCACACGTTCCTTTCGTTGCCTTTTGGGCTGCTTGTTTGCCTTCATGGCCAGTGGCTGCCCTGCTGCATGGACACAAGCCTTGCTGGGTGCTGGCAGAGCTGCGGGCATCTCTGGGCTCCTCTCCTTGGCTGCTTGTATTGCAGGGTGCAGGCAGGAATCGCAGGCAGAGCAAGGGCAGCCTCTTTAGCAACTTGTTTATATGGCAGAGGACAAATACAGATGTCCTGCAGCACCCATGGATGCAGGTTTAACGTAGGATGGTTGCAGAAGATCCATCCCCACCACTGTCCTGCGATTCTGGCTCTTTCCGCCCTACATGTGGCTGGCTATCGAGTGCACTCTGCCGAGCAGGTGGCTTGGGGAGGGGATAGGAGAGACGTGCTGGTTCTGCGGTGCTCCTGGGTGTAAGTTACCTCAGGGTAAGTGATTTGGAAACCGGCTGGCCTGGTCACACTGAATTTCTGTGAAGGAAGGAGAATTTCAAAACACAATAACTGAAGATGCCACTTGCCACCCCACCCCTCTGACTGATTTCCCAGAGGGACAGCAGGCTTGGACAAAGCCAGTGAAATGGTTGACTCTGACATCCTCCCTCCCTCCTTGCTGCTGCCTTGCTGATGGGTACAAGCTCCAGAGCTTTCCAGGAGCTGTGTGAGAGATTCTTGTGTTGGCTGGGGGGGTTCTGCTTGACAGGCTCAAGCAAGACCACATTCAGGTCTTCATCCCACGAGGCTGACCACATTTCACTGTCCTTCACTGTGGTTTTTTACATATTTTGAATTTTCCAGGTGATGCCAGTTTTCTGACTCGCTTTACCCATCCTGCAGTCTGTCTTTACCCGAATGCCACCAATACTTCAATGCTGACACAGGAGTGCCCATACTGTCTCTTCCCATGCACCCCCTTGCTTACGTTGGGCTGTGAAAATCCTCATGGAAGACATTTAGCAATTGCTGTAGCTCTCTTTCAAGCTGCCAACATCTTCCTGTGGAATAAGCTGTGGGGTAGACTTTGCACACACGTATTTTCTTGTCAACTAACTGACAGCAATAGCTGCTAACCGAGATATCTTGCTGTCTCCTTCTGCACACAAGGACTGGAAGACGGCACTAATATTCCCTCTGCAGTGTATACTTGTGATTTTTCCATATCGAAGAGCAGTCCGGACGGAGCACCTGTCCCCACATTAGATTTCCCTGAATGCTACTTAACTGGGACATTATGTCCAACTAAGCCTGTAGACCACCAGCACACTGCGCTGCGGCACTCAGCTTTGCAGGGGTGAAGACATAGGTCAGTGGGTTGTTATTGCTGTAAACCATGAAGGATCGTGCACAGCAGAGGAAGTCACAACGTTCATCAGTTACAGTCTGCTTCGGAGTGAGAAACCCCAGCTTCTTTGACGCCGGGTTTCACTCTTCTCAGCCACTGCTGCTGACCCATCACCAATAACTCTTAGATTAGCTTCCTATCATCCATGCAAAACTCTCTTTTATCCTACAGCCCGTATCCAAGCCAAGCTCCCATTAACACCTGGAGACGAGCTGATATAATACTTCAGAGACGGGGATATCCCTTATTTCCACCTTGGCCTGGGACACACATCACTGCCCCACAGTTCATCACCAGCACTACCGCATGCAGGTTGTCCTGGCAGACACCCGTCACACATTCCCCTGGCTGCTCCCTCCCTAAACGTGCTCCCTCATTCAGACAAACACAACCAGAGCTCATTTGTGGCAGTGCTATCACATTGCAAAGACCAGGAGGGTCCTGTCCACCTTCACCCTGACTCCTACCCTTCCCCAAGAAGGGGATGGAGGCTGAGGGGCTGTGGCTGTGTCACACACACAGCCTTCATCCTCTGGCTCTGGTCTGCAGGCTTGTGCTCTAGGGACCCTGACCTTGCTGGTGGGACACAGGGATGTGCCTAGTCTCAGGAATGCACCCGGACAGCTTTCACTGCGTGTCTTTGTATGGACGCGCATGTTAGCCTGGGGATGTCTGCAGGAGCAGACTCTTCCAGGTGGCAGTTTGGGGCACTTCTGACTGCGGTCAAGCCCCAAGATGAAAGCCCTTGGATCCTGACTCATTGCGCCAGTTACGTAAACTGTATTTCAAATTCACCCATCCTCTGGAGAAAGTTTTGGGTCGATTTGGGAGCAACTCCAGGGCTTTGCATGCACCTTTGCATGGCAGATGAACTGGCTCCCTGCAGGGCCAGGCAGATCCTTATCCTCCCGGGGATGACTTGTCTCAGGACTTGACGTGCAGTAACCCCGTGCTCCTGCAACGCTGATGCCACCTGCAGTGGTTTTATCTGCCAAATATCCCCTGGAATTTCAGGTTTAATCTGCTGTAAACTCCTCGGCATGATTTGTCCCTTCAAAATAATGCTGTGTTTTGATGGGTTAGTGACAAGGACATTTAATCCTGCAAGATGATCCTTCCGTTTGTTTGACTGGTGTCCCTTTCATGTCAAAATCTTCGAGCCACTGAGTAGGATCTCAAAAGCTGCTCTTAAATTGTCAGTCCACCGCCCTCTGAAACAGGCCCAACGTGTTGCACTGGTATTTTTCCCCAGGGGCTACTCGCGTCCCTTCTCCTTTGCTTGCACATGCACAAGGGGTTGGGGTTGTTATTTCTGATGAACTTCAAGGAGCCTCTCACCAGTGAAATAACATTTCTGTTGGTTTATTTATTTATTGATCTGCTTCCTTCCAAAGTAAAGGGAGAAAAGAGAAAAGAAGAAAAGCCAGAAGAGAGGGACATGAAGAAGTAGGAGGGGGTGGGAGGCCAGGGAGATGAGCACCAGCTCAATCCCAGCTGCCACGGTTTAATCAAAGGTTTCTACAAAGGGAGACCAAATCTTTTAAAATGTGTCCTTAGCCCTTTCCTCTGAAGCTCTAACCCCTGTTTGCCAGCGGGCCAGCCGAGCCGCAGTGCTGAAGCATCTGTCCCCAGAGGCCAAGTACCCTTCCGTCTAGTGATATAAGCTTTTTAGCTACAAGCACTGCAAACAGAGAAACAAGCTTCCTGGGAGTGGGAGTGGAAGTGGATGTCTTATTGCTCATGAGGTGAGGGGTGGGTGCTGCCGCAGGTGAACTGCAGCCGCCGGGTATGACAGCGCAGCAATTGCACTCAGTGATTTGCGAAGGCTGGCTGACCAATGCCAGGGAGGAAATGCAGCAGCACTGCCTTTGCTTAATTGCAAATGGATTTCATTCCACCCTCTGCAAAGGATCTGATTTCTCCTGGCAGCCTTAAGACCAAGCCATCTTCTGTTCCAGTAATGCCTTGTACTTTCCAAAGTGCAGGTCCCTCAGAGATCCCAGAACCTGCTGGGGTGATGGGCTACCTCCCCAGCACCCCCTCCAAGCTCCTGGATTTCCTCCAACTCTTTCATTTGCTACCAAAGTCCTTGATGGCAAACAGGATCACCCCTTCAATGCGGATTCAGAGCTCACAACTTTCTGCCTGCCGCCTCTCACCACCCTGCGTGATGCCGTCATTGACTTCAGGATGCTGAAGCTCTGCCAGTCGTGCTACCCTGTGCCAGGCGCAACTCCAACAGATCCCACAGGATGCTCCAGCACCTGCCATGCTCATGGTCCCATCATCCCCTGCCACGTGGGACACGGTGACCACACAACTCTGCCACATCAAGGGCTGGAGTACTCTGCAAGGCATGTGCCCCCACTCCCCTGTCCCAGGTTCCCTCAAGATTTGTGACCTTCCCACGGGGTGACAAGGGCAATCAGCCCTGCTGTCGACCGGGGCCATGCACACAACGGTGGCAACAATCTCATCCGGGGCTGCAGCCGCTCTGCATCCCGTTCCCTGCCAGCTGCCAGGCTGCCTGCCCTTTATCTCCAACGAGCATCTATTGCTGCACTCCACAGACCAAGTGCCTTTGAGTGGAAGAGCTCTGATGTTTATTCATCCAGGGCAGACCCCAGATACCAACAGACTGATAACAAACACAACAGGCTGCTTGAAAAAGCAGATAGGATCTCAAAGATTGCTGCACACACAAGGCATTAGCCACTACGTAATGTGCCTTCATGAATACGCAGCTCCATTGTGCAGCGCTGACTAGGACAAGGGGACATATTTTAAGGCTGATCTCAACCCAGCCCTTGTCCGGAAAAACCCAGCCTGGGGAATAACCACAGAGTGATGCACATCCATCCCACAGAAGAAGTAGCCCTGAGACCCACGTGCCTGTCACAGCAGAACATGGGCCATGTCCCCTGTTGCTCATCCAGGAGTGGTGCTGAGGGGTTGCCACAGGCATCGGGGGGCCTGGAGTGGCAGCTGGGGGGGACAGTGGTTGTGGCCACTGCACCAGGATCCAGCAGGAATGGAATGGGCCAAGCTCTCACAGAGCCAGTCCTTTGCAGCAAGACTTCACCAGACTTTGCAGTGCATGGGCTGAATTTCTCCATGCCTGGGTGTTGACTCAGGAGGGGCTTGCAGGGCAGGGGAAAACACCCTGGGTGAAGATTAGGATACTGCAAGTACTAGAAGAGGGAGTGGACTCGAATTAAGCCCTACATGGGGACCAGCCCCAGAGGCAGCAGCAGGTGATGATGCGCCCATCACACCTCCACCGAGCCACCTCCTGCCCTGCCACATTGGATGCACCCACACCAGCATTGGTGCCCGGGGGGTCCCACCTCACAGCCCGGCTCGGTGGCACTGGGGACACAGCCAGGCAGATGTCTCTGCCGTGAAACCACACTGCCCGCAGGTCAGCCCAGCCCCGAGTGCTGGCACGATGCAAACCCCATCGGAGGAGCCCGCCTCGCCACTCTGCTGCTCGCCGGTGATTTGCACCACCGAGCCTGTTGGCTGGGAGCTGGGAATGAAGTATTTGTGAAATTAATTAAGACAACAGAGGCCCGAAGAAAGGGAAAGTTAATTAGTCACGGCAATCAGTTAGATTTGATCCAAAAGAACAAACAAAGAGTTAGAAGCATGTCACTGGCGGGCTGCTTCTCTGGAAAAGGGATTACGTGGAGATTTCCACCAAAGGGAATGGCTTTGTGCTGCTGCTCCTTATGTAATTGGGGATTTACAAGCGGCACAAAGAGTCATTACCACAAAATTTCTTTGTCAGAGAAAAAAGTTGACATTTATGAAGCACAGGAGGGAGCAGCAAAACAAGACGAATCAATAGGTGCGCACATGGGAAGGGGAAGGGGGCTTCCCTGTGTGATGGGGCCAGGAGCTGGGAGGGCGGTGGGGGCCTGCCGGCGAGGAGGAGGAGGAGGAGCAGGAGGAGGAGGAGGAAGAGAAGGAAGAGCGATGGCAGTGGCTGCCCTGGCAGGCACCTGTGGGGGTATGGGCAGATGGGGTGAGTTGCAACAGCACCAGAAGGAAACCACAGTGTGAAAGCCAGTGGCCGAGGTGTGAAAATGGGTGGGAGATGGCAAAGCTCAGCAGGGGGGACGATGGGGAGGAAGCAGGGACAGTATCCAGGGAGGGTGGGCACAGGGGAGCGGGGCAATGGGGTGACTGTGCCCAGGAGAGCTGGCAGCAGTGAATCCCACGTTTTCTGCTTGAGCTCCCTCCGTTTCTCTGCTTTCTCCTCTGCAGTTAACAGCTTTAATTATTTACTCTGACTCCAGCAGCTCCATTTCCCTCCGAATGGGCACAAAGTTGCCTGCTTGTTGCTAAGGCCCCCCCCCGCACCTGCTGCACCAGCACTGAGAGCCAGCACCGGAGTCCCCGAGGAGGCTGCAGCAGGCTCTGAGCACAGCACCCCGCTGCTGCGGTGGCACCTCTGCACCATGAGGGATGGCAAGGCACTGCCCAGAAAAGGGGCAGGAGAAGACTTCAGGCAACTGGGACTCCCATCAGGACATCCCCTGCAGCTGGAATGAGTTCCCATGGGGATGTCACAGATGCGGGGTGTCCCCAACTTGTGC
Source organism: Grus americana (assembly GCF_028858705.1). Taxonomy (NCBI): domain Eukaryota; kingdom Metazoa; phylum Chordata; class Aves; order Gruiformes; family Gruidae; genus Grus; species Grus americana. The sequence continues at coordinate 20,093,535 of NC_072865.1, forward strand.
AAGGCACAGACTTGCACACACTGAGCTCCTTCCCAGCCCTGTGCTGGCACCCAGCTGTGCTCCAGCATCCCCTGCTATGTCCAGGCACCTGTCCAGGGATCCAGCGACACTCCGCACTCTGGCTGCTGCGCTGCACCCACCCATGGCCATAGGCACTCATCCACAAATGGTCCCCAAAACTATTGCATCCCCCAAAACCTCCCACTGGTCCCCAAAACCATTGCAAACCTCCCCAGCCCAGCAAAGCCCTGAAAGTCTTCTTGCACGAGGAGCACCGTGCTGCTGCACTGGGGACAGCAGGCTCAGAGGGATGGTCACCTGGTGAGGAGCTGACAGCAGAGTAGCCCCAAATTTAGCAACATCGCAGCCTTTTGGGGAGGGCTGGCTCATTGGGTATGCATTGCTGGAAAGCCTTCCCACCCACCCATGCCTCCAGGGCTGCCAGCACTGCCCCTGGGATGAAGACAAGGCACCCAAAGCTGGGGGTGCCCACGGAGGCTGTGTCCTCCCCCAGGGGTGCACCCTGGAGGTGCTGTCAGCTGGGGACATGCTGCCTGTCACCTCTGAGGGCCCAGATCCAGCACTGGGGCTTAAGCCATTCCCCTTGCAGGCGCGGAGCCGTCACCCGCCTGCCAGCATTGATTTTACATCATGAAGGCTCTGTCTGGAATTAAATAAATAAATCAAACCCCAGACCCAAGCTTAGCTGTGCTCTTTCCACTCCTCTACAGTGTCAGGTGCTGGTGGGAGACCTGGTGAGTGCACTGCAGCCCCCGAGCCATGGCAGGGATATGCCTGGTCTCCCCACAATGATGCTGGTGATGCTGGGCACAGGACAGGTTGGGGTACCACCAGACCCCCGCAGGCTGGGTGGGAGAAGATCCAGCACGCTGGGTCCCAGGGCACCGTGCCTTGCTGATTTTATGGAGCAGGCTCTTTTCCCGGGATGTATGATGGGCACATATTGGGCTTGGCACCCTGAAGATGACAGACAGGGGCCCATCACTCACTTTCTGGCTCTGTGGCCCTGTACCTGTTTATCATTACAATACTGATTCAGGTATCACTTTCAATGAAGCAGGGGAGCGAGGCAGGGTGAAATCACCCCACACTCTCTGATGACCCCTCTGGACAGGTTGTGAAGTCAGACCACAGCCCAGTCGCTGTTTAAAGACCACCAACCATGCAGCACATCCCACTCATCCCATGCCCTGTGTCCCCAGGACACCTAATCCCATCCACCCAGGAGAACATCTCCATCATGTCCATGGAGACCTGTGCTCAAAACCCCTCTCCTGTAGGAAAAAATAACCAGCCAGGTCCCTTTCCAGGCTCCCAGCACTTCGCTTAGGGCTCTGACAAAATTTCCAGAAGTCATTAGAGAACCTGCTCATTAGTTTCTGAGTCAAAAGGCTTTTGACGCCGGCTCTGGAAGAGCAGGGGGTGTGCTGCATGCTCTTTTCAGGTCCCTCTCGCAAATGCATTCAGCTTCTGTGCTTTGATACATGCTCCCGTCTAGACGGCACCAAAATCAAAGGCCTGGAGGCTTGCGGACGTGGTGGAGGCTCGGTGCTCACAGCCGCTGGCCTTGCTGCATCGTGCTCGGCCGCCGCTGTGTCCACCAGCTCCGGAGGGATGGTCCTGGATGCTCAGCACTGCTGGGAAAAGGCATGGCTGGAGACTTCTGCAAAGCTCTACTGATCTGGAGAGACCCAGCCTGGGCTGGGGGGCAGCTCTGGGACCTGGCTGCATCCTGCACCAGGGCTGGGAGGATGCTGGCAGGGTTCAGTGATGCCCATCCCAGAGGTGCACACTGCAGCCCCTCCACCAATGTCCCCCTTTGTGGTAAAACACAGGGAGGCATCCCTGAGCCACCTAGCAGCCCATCCGCTCCTGGGCTTATGCTTTTCCACAATGTCTTTTGGGAAACGATCGCTGGTTTTTAATTAATTGTGTTAAAAATAAAAAAAATTAAAATAAAAAAAAAAGAAAAAAGAAAAAACCCCGCAACAAGTAATGCAGCTCTTCCCACGGGGCAGCCCAGCCTGGCACTGGAGCTGGTTTGGGGGAACTGGGCAGCAAGGCGAGGAGGGTGTCAAGCAGAGGGATGCGTTGCCAGCTGTTCACATGTACACGGTGTCGGTGACCTCACTGCATCCCCTGGGAGCCCAGTGTGCCCGCTGCTGCCGGCTGCCGGTGTGAAAAGCTGGCTGGAGGCTGGGGAGCGAGCATGGATCCTGTCAGTGGATCGCGGGAACATGATGGCCTGTCAAATCTGCTCCTCACTCATTTGCTTAGTGACCGTGACCGGCAGCAGCAGCCGAACACAGGCCCAGCTATCCCCTCGTTTGGAAAAGACTTGTTTTGTTTGCAGTCATCTGGTTCATGAAAAATGCAGCCGCCCGTTGCCTTGTACATGGAATTGGTTTTAGCTCTGAATTTTCAGGTTTGGTGCCAGGAGAGGGACAGATCCATCCTCAGCTGGCTCCATGCGAAGGCACGGGGGGTCAGGTCCCCCAGCCGAGCCCCCTGCCCCATCTCCCATCTTCACGCCCTCCACCCTGCCCCAGCCCTGCCAGGGCTGCTGGGGGATGAGCCTTGTGCCTCATCCCAATTCCATTCCCATCCTCCTCCTGGGCAGGGGCACAGCGCTGCTGGAGGAGCCCTCATAAATAACAGAAAAGGCACGGGAAGCACTTTCCAGAGCTGCACTCACCTGCCCTCCTCAGCCCCTGCACCCCGGCGTTTTGGGAAAGGGACAGCAGCAGCCGCCACGCAGTTCCCGGCAGGATGCTGAAGTCCCCAGGGGGTTTCAGGCAGTGCCCATGGCACGGGGCAGCACTGGCTGGAGGAGGTGGGGGCTGAGGCAAATAGCTGCAGCCTGGGGAGCAGTCTGGGGAGGACAGGGATGGATTTGTGAGAGGAAAGAGGGAAAAAATCCAAGCTGAAGAGAGTATGGTGGGGATTTGATGGTACCCACAGGCAACAGGAAGCTCACGGGGATGGAGTTAGGGGAGGACCGGTGCAGGGCAGAGTCAGTGCCGGGAAGGCAAAGCTGGTCGGCTTTCTGACCCAGAGCAGGCAACTAGCAGTCAGGGGATGCTGATCCAAACACCAGCTGGGGCCTGCTGGCAGCTAATTTTCCCTATGCTGAGGAGCCTCAAGGAGCTGCAAAGCCCCTGGGCAGAGCTGGAGCAAGCCTGTGTGCTAGTTTGGTCCAGATCTGGTGCACACATGGGTGTACTACACCAGCGAACAGCTTTTCTGGAGCCTCTGGAGTGAGGGATGGGGAAACGGGAGTCCAGAATTGTCTCAAGTGAGGGGCTGTGAGTGCCCTGTCCTCCTGCGATGGCACGGTCTGTTCCTGGTCCTTCTCCTGGTGACAAGGTCTTGGGGCTGGTGCTGGTGCCAGACACCCCAGACTGGATCCAACACCAGGTAACTCTCCTAGATCAGCACGTTCCAGGGCTGGGAGCTCTGTGCATTGACAGGACAGGCTGAGCTTCACACTGATGGAGCCTTGTGGCACCCTGCATCCTCCAGGCCATTTCCAGAGCTGAGTGGGGGCTCAGCGCTAGGGTCCACCAAGGCACGAGTACCTTGGGATGGGAGAAAGCAGTGACCTGCTCGGTGCTTGGAGCAGAGAGGACAGTGGTGCAGTGTGAGGTGGTCCCTATTCCCAAATGCCCTGGGACTGTGCAGCCCTCGGTGCTGGCCCATGGGGCAGACAAGCCAGTGTCACTGTCCCCAGGGCAGTGCCAGCTCCTGCTCAGCTCACCTGGCACAGGGACAGCAACTCCCAACTGGATTCACGGACACATGTGCCCATTGCCAGCACCTCTGGGCATCAATAAAACATCAGTCTCAGGAGAAGCAGCCACTGCCAGCTGCATCATCACCTAGACACTTCCAAATGCCCATCAGGGAAGAGCTGTGCAGGTGCAACACTCAGACACCAGGTTCAGGAGGTGGCACCAGCTGCCAGGTCCCTCTCCCTGGATTTTGGGGTGATCCTACCTGCCGGACGCCATCAGTGCTGCAGGACGGACCCATGCCATCCCACAGCTGAAAGGCCCCAGGGGCAGGCAGGGCTGCTCAAGCCTCCCGACACCAACCTTTACAGGACTTAAGGGTGCAGGATGAAGCACCGCTCCCCCAGGCATGGGTCACCCATGGGACCGCAGCCACCCTACACTCAGTCCCAGCTGGGTGATGCACCATTCTCTCCCCCTGCACCGAATGCAGAGAGCAGAGCACCGGCTGCACCCGACAGACCAGGCTGCACCAGGCGGCAAAGCTGGGTGTGCCGGGAGCTGAACGACCCGTTTCTTAAATGCTTCTTGCATGGTAGGGGAAGGACAGCGTGAGAGTACTTAAAATCTAGTGTCCTGCAAGCATCTCACAGTTGCTAGTATCTGAAGGGGCCACAGATTCATAAATCAATATCCTCAATAAAAAAAAGTTTCATGCAGCACAGGGAAGTCTGTATCAGACCGATCTTGGCAGATAAAGAGGAATTGATCTCCGAGCTAAAAAGCAGTGGTTGCTTAGGTGCGAGCAACCGTGGCATGGCTGGAATCGAGCCCCCCCTCCAATGCTGAACATGCCTGCGGCATCGAGCAGACCAGTTCCACAAAGCTGAAAACAATTATGAGCTGAATCAGCTGGAAGAGCACATTTAATCTGAAAAATTTGAATCATAATTCCGAGCTGTGAAGAATACTTTACTAGCTACCCGAAGAGACAATCCCTCAATCAGGAGAGCAGAGGCCTGTTAAGAAAAGCGGGTGGCGTTAGACAAAAGTGAAACCAGCTGTAGAGAATGAAAGCAGCAATACACAGCAATCGGGGGAACGGGAAGCCGATCATTTCCAACCTTGCAAAGTGACAAAACAACCATGGGAGACAATGGGAAGTGGTGTTTGGACACCTGCGGCATCCCGCACATCCATCATCAGCAGTGGGATCGAGGGAGGGGGTTCAGCCGGGTGAAATGATGGTGGGGGGTGACAGAGGTGGAGGAGACGGAGCAGGGAGGTTGGAAAGAGCTGGATGCGGAGCTCTGCATCCTGTCGTGCCACTGCTTTGTGAGTAGGTGAACGGAGGCAGGCTGGTGTCACGCTGGTGTTTGAAAAGGTCGGCTTGACATCCGTCCCGGGCAGTGACACGGAGTGGCTTGTACAGGGCTTGATTCTGGAGGAGCCAGAGGAGGCTGGCATAACCAGCAGCAGCCAACGTGGATTTGTGGTGTCAGCTTGACAGGATCGTTTTGGTGTACAAAGCAGTTTTGATGGCCAAAGGGAACAGTGCAGACCTCTGGGGTTACTTCTCCTTGCTTATGAGCCATAGAGCCATCACCCGTCCTTCCTCCACCCCTCCATGCCCCCCCAGCAGCTGAGGCACAAGTCTGGCTGCTCGTTCCCCAAAGAGGACACAGGGGCTCTGGGGAGACCCCCCAGGCCATCGCAGCCACCGTGGGAGATGCTGAAATCCCTGAGCCAAAGGGCTGATCCTGCCAGGGTCCGCAGCCATTAGAGCCTGGCTACACAGCGATGGCTGCTGCAACCCCAGCCAGCTCGGCATGGAGACCCATGGATCAAAACCCTGTGCTGGGGGCTGGAAGGGTGAGAACAGCAATGGATCTGGGTGCAGGATGCCTGGGAAGAGAGGTCAGATGATGGGATGGAGAGAAAGGCTGGCATCCCGCTCTTGGGGCCGGTGGGCACAGAGCACCCTGCCAGAGCCAGGCAGTCCCCAAGTTCAAAGCAGCTCCTAAGCTGCTCAGCTAATGCCGATTTATCGCTGCCCGGAGCCACAGCACATCCCACCCGCGCAGCATCGCTGAGCCAGCTCCAGCTCGTCCTCATCTCTGCCTGCGAGGACGGTTGGTACCCTGCCTGCTGCGGGGATGGGCTTCCCTGCTGGTATCCTGCCTGCCTCCTCCTTCCTCCCGAGGCAGCTGGATTTTGTCCTTGCAAATGGTATTAATAAATGCGCGGAGGGGCCGCTGGAATTGGCCGCAGCTGGATTGTGTCTCAAGGTCTGCTCTCCCCTCACAGGCGAGGGGTTGCACACAGACCTTCTGGACAGAGCCGCTCCAGCCTGATTAGCTGGAGTGGGGAGGGGAGGAGAGGAGGAGGTGAGAGCAATCTGTGAATCAAAGCACTGAGACCTCGAAGAAACCTTATTTTATTCTGAGAGAGGCTGGGGCCGCGGGGCCATGGCCTTGGGTGGATATTAAGGATGCAGGTGCGGAGCCGGTGAGGGGAGCGAGGTTGCAAGCCGGGCAGGTGTTGACAAGCAAATAGCAGCTCCTCTGGGAGTGTGTTCTGGGACGACCTGCCCCATGGCCCGCGGTGGCCCTGCGGCCGGTCCCCCCTCACGCTTGACAGAAAGGGTGATGGCATCGGAGCACACGGGCTTTTGCAGGGACTGAAAAATTGATGAGAGCCTCTAATCTGTAAACCCTTCTGGCAGAGGAGGGACGGCAGAGAATTTGGCACGGGGAACACCGTCGCACCACACTCATCCTGCCCGCCGCGGGTGCCGAGGGGGACGTACCGACAGCACCGTGATGAACACGTGCATCGGGAGAGGCACCGGCGAAAGCGCAGTGGGGAGCAGAGCCAGGAGGCAGGCACCATGTGCAAACCCAGCCTGGTGCTCATTGACAAACCCGGCGGCTTGCTGGCACGTCGGCAGGCAGCGAGCAGCGTGGCAACGCGAGGATGGGAGTGCACATCCCAGAGCTCCGGTCCCTGGTGTGTTTTTTCTCTCTTCCTCTCATTTCTGTTCATAAAGGTCTGAGCTTAAGTAATGAGGGGGTTTTTTTATTTTTTTCTTTTTCTTCTGCAGGAAGATACACAAGTGTGCCAATGTAAATTGCTCCATTTGGAGGGCTAATTGCACTAAAAGGCAGCCTGATCTGTGGTTTTTCTCTATTTTACATTAGCAGCTGAGCTGTCAGATCTGAAATGGAAACTCATTTTTAAGGCTTTGCATTTACAGTGGCTTCAACAATGAAAAATGTTCCCTGACAGTAATAGAAGGCAAACCTCATTAGAGAAACTTAAACCAAAGCGGCACAGTGCTAAAGCCCTCAGGCTGCTTCCAAGCATCTTAAGAGGGAACAAGAGCATTTTTCACATGACTCTCTCTGCCCGTGGAGTGCTCTGGCTCTTCTTGACTATTGCTGTGCCCGCAGGAGCAGTACATCTGACATGCACAGTGTTTCAACAGAGATGGCAAATGGCTTTTTCTCAGGGGCGCGGGCTGCCGAGGCGTTTCAGGAGCGGAGAACCCAAATTGCTCAATGCAGCTGCTTTGCCCACTCCTGGGCTGGCATTTTTGGGGTGGTCAAGCTGCAGCCTCAATGTGCAGCGCGGCACGTTCAGCACCTAGAAAGCACAGCGTATGGCTCTGTTATTTACCCATCCCCGTGCTGGCGGTTTCAGGCATGCTGACCACCAGCACCAACAGAAACCGAAGCTGGGAAGGGTGGTCAGCCCTCCCCAGACCCAACTCCTTCCCTTTGCCCCATGGGAGCATCCCCAACCCGCAGCCGAGCCCAGGGCAGCAGTGGTCCATAGGGGATCCACAGCCCCTCACTGCTCTTGCCCACACACCGGGGTTTTCCAAGCCTCTGCCACCCAGCCTAAGAAATTACCCCCAGCAGCAGATGTTAAAAGCCTGTACGTTGCAAATCCAAGGTAAGAATGGCTGGGCAGGGTGTCTCTGCCAGCTTTGCCAGGGCCTATTTGCATCCACATTAATATCCAGCCAGTGATTTGCATGGTCATGAGCTATTTTTAACCTGGGAGCTCAGCTCATTCAGCACAGAGCTCAGCCTGCTCCGGGGTCAGGGATCAGACCGTACTGTGCCACGCCAGGGATGCACAGGGTTTAAAGAGGGGGAGGCTCCTTGTGATCACAAAAGCTGCTGGGACAGCATCAGGAGCAACAGGAGCTGCAGCACGGATGCAGAGGTCCCAAACCGCGGCCCACCACGGGCTCGGCGAGGCTGCAAACTCTGCCTCCAGCACCTTCGTGCTGCTCCTGGTCTGTGTTTGTCTCCCACAGGCTCAAGCCTGACTCTGCCGAATACTTTAACCCTGTTCAGCTGCCCCACATTTTCTGGACATCCAAGATGAGGTGCAGCTGGAATGTCATAGCCCCGTGGCAGGGTGACACAGGGTCCCTGGGGCATGGCACAGCCACTCAGCCTGACTGTGCTGGGTTTCCCTGAGCACCGGCCCCAGCCAAAGTGTCAGCACCCACGTCGGGATCCAGGAGCAGGGAGCTGTCTGGCTGGTTTTGTGTAAAAGGCTCCGGGTTTGCAGGAGATCTGTTTGCAGCCCCCGGGGACAGCCCCGGCAGAGCTCCTGGCTGGAGAAGGCACTGCCCTCTCCCTTTTCAGGGCACAAATCCATCGGTGGAGCCTGGCAGTTAGAGAAAGGGCTCCAGTGTCTGAGCCCAAGGGGCAGGAAAGGGCATGAACGTGTTTTCCCTGCCGGCATCCTTCCCTGCCCATCCCTCCCCTTGGACTTTCTTAGGACTTTTACAGAGGGATCCCTTCAGCATCTCGGCTTCTGTAAAGCCCCTTCCTAAGGCATCTCCTGAGCCTTCCTACAGCATCAGCAGTGGCTCAGCCCAAGGGTGCCCTCACCACGTCCCCTCCGCCCGCTCCCCTGCCAGCCCCCATGCACGAGAGACCACTTCTGCCAGACACAGCATGCTCCGCTTAAAATCCTCTTCCCTTCGCTGTGGCCTAAAGGTGACGTTTTGGGGAAAATGAGAGCAAAATCCATGCAGCCGTTTTCCCGTTAAGTGAGGCCAAAAGCAAAGACCCGCTGTCCCTGGGCTGGCGCTGTGCTCCCGGGGCCGAGCACCCATGGATTCTCCCCTGGGTGCTCTCATGAAGCGACGCTTTTGGCACAGAGCAGCCTTCCAGCAACAGTGCTCAGAAATTTATTTTCCCCATAGCTGTTTTCCCTTGGAAAAACACATTTTAATTTGCGCTGCAAATTTTCTACAACGGTTTCTCTCCACATTTTCTGGGGATTTTTACTGGAAACAATTTTGACCAGCCAAAATATTTCACTTATTTGGTTTCCAAAAATCTCCGGCTCTTTCAATTGCTTGATAAAAACCCTGACAAATGTAATCAGTCACAGTCATTCCCTGCAGAAATGTTTTCATTTGACAAAAAAAAAAAGAAAAAGAAAAAAACAAATACTCATAGCAAAAGACACTTGGCTTCTGCATCGCTCTGCTTCTCCATCCCAGACCAGAGGAGACTGTGCTTGGATATGAGCATCCCGCTTGGGGCATCACAGCCCTGGGGTCCATACAAAGACCTGTTTGAGTTGAACACAGCACGTGGCAGCTCCAGAGCCCTGGTGGGGTCTCTGTCCCAGAGGCAGCAGGCACAGCTGGAGGGCACGGCCCCAGAGCAAGCGATGCTGATAGGGGGCTGAGGTGCCCTGACATCCCGAACGGGAAGCATCCTGCTCCTGCTCCAGGGTCCCCGCGCTGCTGGGACCTGGCACGGCCGCTGCATGCTTGCCATACCCAGGGGAAGCCTGGCTTTCTGTCAGGCCTTAAAATAAACTCACTTGGCACCTTGGGGAAAAAGGAGGTGATTTCAGTGACAGCACTGCCTCAACATCTCTCATGCTGGCTGCTTGTGGCCTTTATGAGGTTGCTTCTGCTTGAGATTTCACACTAAAGGAAGTGTTTGCTGAGGGCATCCGCAATACTCTTTACCTCTCTTGTCCCCAGACACGGCTTGAGCTAAAGAGCAACTGCAGAGCCACAGCCCACGGGCTGCGGGCATGGGAGGTCACCCAGACTGGAGGACCCTGCTCCATGCCCTGTGCCCACCACCATGGCCTCTCCTGGGGTGCCCAGAGTGGGAGGTCTCCTCCCTGCCCTCACAGAAAAGCGACAGGAGATGAAGGATGAGGTCTGGCCATCACAGTTGCCTCTCCCCTGCTCGTCGCGGCCACAGCAGGGTTAAGCGCATCCTGCGCATCGTGCTGTGCCACTGCATCTGCGCCCCCAGGATAGTCTGTTCTCTCCTCCACACTGCCAGGGAGAGCAGGGAGACGTCTGCCTTCCCTCCCACTCCCTTATTACTCACCAGAGCCGATCTGGACTCCAGATGGGCCGGAACTGGTTTTCCCCACAGGAGGTTTGGGGGAAGGTGGCAGGGGGCCAGGAGCCTGGTCCAGCCCTCCATGGGACCAGCGCCCCCCGGGAACTCCCAGAGCAGCTCCCTCGGCTCCATCCTCAGTTGCCAGGAGCTGGGGTGCTCCCCAGTCCCCAGGGTTTCTGGAGGGCAGTAGCAGAGGGTGGAGGAGGAGCGGTCCTGCTTAGGGAGAGCAGGGTGCAGGGCTGTGCACCCTACACTGCACCCCACACCTGAGGCTGGGCTCAGAGCAGGGTTCCAGCAGCAAGGTGAGGTGCAGCCACCTCTTGCCTTTCTGGTTTTATTCAAATGGAGAATTTATCCAGGCAGGCATCTCCTGTGGGTGCCCAGGTCTCTGTGCTCTTATAAAAAATGTTCAGACTCTGCTTTTGATGGCAGGTGCTGTATCCCAGAGAGGTCTCCAATCTCCCAGCATCTCAGGTCCCTTTCCTTTCCATCTTTCTTGTTCATGCGCCTGCTGCCGTGACCGTCCTCTGCTTCCCCGTGTCAGCATCAGCATCCCCTCCCAATCCACCAGTGGCTGTCCAGGCTGGGCAGGAGCCCTCACCCTCTGTCTGAGCAGCCTCATGCCATCAGAGCGTCCCAGAAGGGACTTCCCAAGGAGCTCAGCCAAGATCTCCGGCTGCCTTTGTGCCTTCATCACTCTCCTGTGTGCACACCCAGGCAGCTGCTGGTGCATTGAAGAGGGTCTTGCTGGTGCTGGCTTGTGGCTGACACCCCGACAGAGAGCTGCTGGACTCTGGGACCCAGGCAGGAAGGAGGTGAAGCTTCAGCCACAGCTCAGATAAAGCCAAACTCAAGCACTGGGAGCTGTAAAGGACTTGCAGCTGCACCAGCCCCAGCACATGCAAGTCCCAGGCTCTGCCCCAGGCTGGGAGATGATTCCCTCAGCCACAGAAATTACTAGAACACTGGAGCACAGGACATCACTCCCAACATCCTACCTCCCCAGGCTCTGGCATCTCCCCTGGGGTTGCTGCCATCTCCCTGGACTGGTTGCCATCTCTCCATGTACAGGACAATATGCCAGCCAGTGCTGGGTTGCCCAATGCTTCTGGGGAGCTGAATTCCCAAGCAGGGAGAGGGGCTGCTCTGCCACCACAGCCCATGGGGCCCTGCCGCTGAAGGGGGGTCGAGGGGGCGAGGAGCATCCCCAGCAGTGTGCATGCCTGTGCTGCAGCGTGCGTGCGTGCCCGGGGACCGGCAGCACCTCGGCTCCCTCTGCAGCTCCCCAGATGGTCTGTGGGTGGTAATCTCGGCAGGTTGGTGGTGGCAACTTGATGAATGGGCTGTAGAATTTGGTGAGATAATTAAAGAACCTGACTCTCACAATGCACCTGATAACAAATGAGGTGTCTCTTTTCCTTTTCTGTTTTGCACGGTGAATTGTATTTCTAAAGATTAATGGATTTACCATTTCTATCTCAACAATGGTCCCATTCCCCGCTCCTCCCCGTTACTGCAAGGTGCATCCCCCTGCCTCCATCCCCAAGGTGTCTCAGGCAACAGCACAGCCCTGCTTTGCAGAGACATGGGGAGGCTTCGGGATCTGGCAGCCCTTGGCCTCGGCTCTGACTGGGCCCAGCACCAGGCTGCAGTGGGGAGCAGCCGTGGAGAAACCAGAGGTCTTGCTGTCCATCCACAGGGCATCAGCCCTGGCTGAGGGCTGCAAGGTGTTGTATGTTCGCAGTCCAGTGGCATCAGGCCACTTGTTGGGATGCCAAGGAGTCTGTGTACAGACCCATCTGCCTCACAGAAAATGCCTGAATGTGGCACAGTCAAGGGGTGAGAGAGAGGGATGGGTGATTTGGGGGAGAACAGGGATGCTCTGAGCCACACGGACCAGGAGGGAAGAGCCTGGCTGGCTCTGCTGTGCATGCTGGCTAGTGACAACCAAAATCTGTGTCCAGCTGAGGTGTGAGCACTGGTCCAAGTTGCAAAAATCCCTGCTCAGCATCCTGGGGGCCGAGAGGCTAGTCTGATCCCAGCTCCAGCCTCTGCTAGGCGGCTGCTCCAGCCTGTGTCTCCCTGGCTCAGGCACAGGGCACTTTGCCCAGGAGACAGCACCCTCCTCTGTCCCAGCGGCTCCTTTCCATCTGGGTCAGACCTTCCCCGGTGAAAAATACTGGCAAGGGAGACACTTGGTGAGCACAGCTCTGGCCATGGAGCAAGCACGGTGGGATCCCTGGGGCCAACAGCCCCCCTCATGCTCCTGGGGCCGGCAGGAGGCACGAGATGGTCCAGCATGATGGTGGCACTGGCTCACCAAGGTGTGATCCTCCCAACACCGTCTGCACACATGTCTGAGCAGCTAGGGACTGAACCGAGCCATTGAAGCATCTCCAAAATGTGCTTATATATTATATAGACATTTAAATTAGGTACCTGTGCAAATCAGCAGGTCATTAATCACCCACTCGTTTAATTGGTTTTCCTGCCAAATTGGTTACAGATAAATAATTAAAACTAAAAAGTGGGTTTGGATGCACTCCTCTGGAAAGCCGGGTCAGCAGCTGTAAAGAAAATCTTTTAACTCCTCGGCTGGCGCAGTCTGTCCCCAGCAGGCAGGGACCGGGGAGGGTGGCAGGGCCAGGGGCACCTAGCCGAGGGGTAGGGTGGTGGTGCCGGGGGTCCCTGCCTGTGCTGGCACTGGGCTCATCTCTGTGTGCTGTCCCCTGGAGAGGCTTTTCCAGGGAGAAGGTGCCTGCCTGGGGTTGCATCTCCGCAGCAAGGAGCTGCTGGCGGGCCAGGCGAGCGTCCCACTCCCGCCCGCTGCGAGTGTGGGTTTTTCAGTGCACTTGGCTGCTAATCATGCATAATAATCGCATTTGCAGAACACAAATGTCACTTGGCTGAGTGCTTTAATTTACTGCTCTGTAAACACACCCTGGGGATGCCTGGGCCCATAAAACATTGACAAGGGCCCTCATTTCCCGGACATTGTCCCCCACAGACTCCTTTGTCAGATGGCGTATCCATGGGCTGCGAGAATGGGCATGATGCAGCCCTGGCTCCTGATGTGATGGGAAAGAGACAGGTCACCCTTCAACCCCAAGCATGCCCACACTGAGCAGCCCCGGGGCACTTGCACCAGCCCAGCGTCTTGTCCAGGCGCGGGCAGGAGGTGCTGAGTGGGGCTGTGCTGAGCCCCCAGCTCTCAGGAGCGTGGGTCCTGCCCCAAATCTTTGCCCAACCCTGCTGAGGGACATGCCCCCATCCCATCCCATCCCATCCCACCCCATAGGACCCAGCCTAGACTCCCTAGGTGAACACCATACACCTTCCCGCGTGTATGGGACATGCACCACATATATGGAGACACATATATATATATGGAGACACATATATATATGGAGACAGTATTTCCAGCCATCGCTCAGGCTGCAACAGCTCCTGCTCCCCATCAGCGGGTGCAGCCTGGGGCACTGAGGTGCTCTGGCTCCCACAGAGCCCACGGCATGCACGAGCAGGGGTCTATGCTGCCTTGATTTGATCCCTGGGGTCCAACCTGCCCTTTCCAGCCAGCAGTAGATGAGGAGTCTTTGGGGATTTCTCAGGCTTCCCAGAGGGACAGAAAATCTCCTTCCCAGAGCTTTTCTTTTCGGTGGAGGAGAGCCGGGCACAGGAGTAACCTTGGGCTGAGCAGTCACTAGTCGATTCAGTGCAAATTAAATGGGAGGATAAACAGAGGCAGGTCAGTGGCAGAGGCTCTTACTTTACAAACACAAACTTTAATGAACTAGCTGGACCTCTTCCCCCTCCTTTTTAAATACAGGCTCTGTATTTGCTATTCTCTGGCGGTCCCCAAGCCTCCTGACAAGTGCTGGATGCTGAGCCAGAGGCTCTCAGGAATCTCCCTTCCAGCTCTGCTGTGGTCCTGTCCTGCTCCAAGGCAAGGAGCCATGGTCCCCCCAGACCCGTTATTTGCTCTGGGCCTTTGGCCAAGCATTGGTCTGCTCCAGGTGCTACAGCTCATCACAGAGCTAATTCCCTCCGCATCTGCCAGGGAAGAGATGGACGGGGTGGGCTCTGCTAGCACTGCTTGAGCCCAGGAATTTGCCATCCGGGGCTCGTAGCCCAGCAGTCCCCTTTCTCTTGCTCCATCTAGGACAATTTCAGCATCCTTCATTGCTTTCTGATTGTCTCAGCCACTTTCCCTTGTTGTTCTTGTTAAAGGCAGATCTCAATAAGTAGTTCACTAACTCAGCCATTTGAGAATCATCATTAATTTAATATCCTTCCTCATTTATTAATGGGCCTACTTTGTCTTGACTCTCCAGTATTTCCTTTTCCCCTTGATATATTTGTAAAAGCCCTTCCTATTCCCTTTAGCCGCATGGCTACCACTAATGTTTGCTTTTCCTGCTGTCTTTAACATTTCTCTTCAACCTTAAATGACTTGGGCTCCTCCAGCTTCTCTCTGCTTCCATGCAGGGCTTTTTTCCTCCACGCCAGAGCTGTCCTGCTGTGGGGCAGCCCCCGGGGAGGCAGCGGTCCCCTGCCTGCAGCACACTCCTCTGGCAGCTCCTGGCTGGATCCTGAGATCCAGGACTTGTTCTTGCCCTGGCAGAGGGTCCAGATGGACTCAGCAGGATAGGATATCTGCTCCTTGCACTGCGAGAGCTTCCCAGAGAGACCATCTGAACTGGAATTGGGCACCTCTGAACCCCTCCCCAGATACCCATCGCCTCTTCCCACGCTGGCCCACACCGCACCCCATGCAGCTCGGCCAGACCCCGGGATGGATGGCTGCACACCCCCCCCCCACCCCCCTGTTTGACCCACAGCACTGTGTGAGCCCAGCTTTGGCTTTTGCAGCATTGCAGTGGGTCTGGCTGGCCCTTGCCATGATGCCTGTAGCCAGCACTTATCCTCACAGGCTGTGTTCACCAGGTCCTGGCCATGCACCCGCTGGGGAGGATGGCAACCAAATCCAGTCCCCATCATGCTGCTACTTCCCCGCTCCTCGCATCAGCAGCTACTGGAGATGGGAAGGTCCAGGATGGGCAAGATGAGCTCGAAGACTTGATCGTTCAAGCCCTGTAGGAGGAAAAGGTGTGGCAGCAAAGGGAGCAGGCAAAAAGTTGCAGGCAGGGCTGCGGAGTGGGTGGGAGCCCAGAGCACATCCTAAGAGGAGGGTCGGCTCTGCTGTGCTGTTGCCAGGGTGATGGGAAGCAGAGGGTTGGGGATGTGTCTGTTTACATAAGAATTGTTGATTAATGAACATACAGGCAAGATAATGAACCAAGGGCCTGGAGGCGCCTGAGTTATCTTTCTATCGCAAGGCAGGCAGTTTAGCAATTTGGCTGCTGAGCCTTCCTGGTGTACCTCACTCTGCACCTCAGCCTGCGTGTCCTGACAAAGCCAGGTCCAAGACAGCATGCAGTGGTGCGGGGACTTGAATCTATGGGAGAAGCGAGCCCTCACATGATGGACTTCCCCTATCCACATGCCTCTGGAGCCACAGCAAGGTGTCCAGGCAGTGACAGCACTGGGATGCTCCTGCTGGCAGCTGCTGAGAGAACAAATGCATCCCAAGCTCCATCCCAGCAAACTCTGGAGAGCACAGGCCTCCCCACTTGGCACCAGTGCTGATGGAGCTGCCCGGTTTTTGGGTGCATAGTGGAGCCCGTGCATCTCCCAGGTGCCCTGTATGGGTGTTGAATAGCCAGGTAGGAAGCCCAAGCAAGCCCTGCTACCAACCACCCTTCCAGGTCATCATCTCCCTCTGGGTCTGCCCAGGGACGGTTTGATCCCACAGTCTGCCATGAGCAAGATGCGTCATCCTCTGCTCGCTTGGACTGCTGAATCAGTTGGACACACCACTGGTGTCTCCCAGGTCACAGCCACCAGAAACAGCCCATGCAGAAGGGCTTGCCACAGAGGTCCGGTGTTTGTTAGCACCTAGCTGGTGATTCTTGCACTCCCACCTTGACGACCATGTGTGCGGACACCCTGGATGGGGTTGCAGACAGCAAGCATGTGAAAGAGCCCAAGTCCCCTCCCTGGGCTGGAGGGAAGGCAGGTGAGATGGCTACAAAGGTCCTCGTGCTCACAACAACCTCCTCCAAACTTGCCAGACTCCATGTGGAGAAGACTATGGATCCAGCTTCCAAGGCCATAGGGAAGCTGAGAAATGTCCCTAAAAGCTGTATGCTGGTAAGATAGTGCCACCACTTTGCATAGAGCCCTGGCCCAGCCCATTTGTTCCCCCTCCCTGGGATACCCTCACTGGCCAAGGCAGGCAGTGGGGAGGGAGATGGTGGCGATCCCCAGGATTCTCTGCCTGCTCTGCCCTCCCTGCCAGCACCCTCACCCCTGCCTGCAGCTCCAGGCAGGCACCTGGATCCCGTGTCCACCACCTCAGACCCGTGGAGTTCCTGTGCCATGGGGGCAGAGTCAGGGCACCTATCCTGGGTATGTCATGTCTCACAGCACAGAGGTGAGTCTGCAGAAGTCGGCAATCACCCAGCACCCAGGTTGGCATCATGGGTGCCTGGTGTCCCTTGGGGTCCTCCCTGGAGGCAGGTCCCAAGGCCAGGTGGAAGCTCACAGGCAGAGCCAACCACGAGGCAAACCTGCCAACACAAAGCTCATGGCCAAGAACAGCTGCCCACATCTGGGTGGAGGGTGAGGACTTGGGACAGGTTTGGGACACACATAGGTGGCACATCAAGGGCACACGTGGCAGGAGCACGAGGAGGGCAGCACATCGGGGCACCAGGTCAGCACGTTGTATGCATCGCCAGTCCCCAAATTTCTATGCCGAGTCTCGTTGCCAGCTGATGTATCAAAGCCCCAGTGCCCCGTATTTCAGTGGAAAGCCCCTGTCCTCTCGGAGCTGAAACCTGAAAAAATACTGTGTGTTCCCAAGCAGGAATCAGGAGCTGGATCAGGGAATGGGCAGGAGAAGAGAGGGGACACTGGAAAGTGGAGAGAGGCTGGGAGCAAGGATGCTGCGCTGGGAAAGCGGGATGGTGCGGTGGGAAGGGACGCAGCAGGCAGTGGGCTGGGCAGGGTGAGCTGCAGAACAGCAGGAGAAGAGCCGGTGTCAGAGCCCCAGCAGTGGATCCAGGGGGCAAGCCACGCATGGGAGGTGCAGCCCCAACTGGGTACTGGCAGCCTGTCACCTGGCCCCGGGTGCAGCGCTGGGATGGTTTCCGTGGCACTTTCCGGCTGCTGCTCTGCCTGCTCCGAAGGCTGTGATTAAGTGCAGGCAGACCCACAATTACCGTGGGGCGGCTGCTGGTGGGCACGCCAGCTCTGCGGGGGTGCTCAGGGCCCTGCCTCTCTGCACCTGCCTGCGTGCAGCGTGCCAAGGGGGATGTGAGCTGCTGCTCGGATGCCTGCGCTGCCTCCACTGCCCCCAGGCAGGGCACAGAGCAGAGTCTTCATGTCCCCAGGCGGGGCAGGTATCAGTGTCCCCATAGCCTTAGGCAAGGCAGGGATCGGAGTCCTCATGTCCCCAGGCAGGGCACAGATCAGTGCCCCTGTGGCCCCAGGCAGGTCAGGGATCAGCATCTCTCCAGGCCCCCAGGCGGGACAGGGATCTGTGTCCCCATACCCTTAGGCAAGGCAAGGATTGGTGTGCCCACGTCCCCAGGAAGGACAAGGATCAGTGTCCCCAGGGACCCACAGTCCCTGCAGAGACCTGAGGCAGGGCAGGGAGGAGACTGGGGCATCCGTCCCCTCAGGGATCCCTCCTTGCTCAGTCCCCACAGCCCCCCATGTCCCCCATCTTACTCTCCAAGTGCCCCATCCCTGTGGGGTGACCCCCTCCGTGACACCCAGGCGGGGTGCAGGTCCCTGAGGGGGGAGCACACCGGGGCAGCCGCCTGCGCAACTGGAGCAGAGTAAATGCTGTAACTTTGAACACGTCCAGAAATAATGACTTTAAAAATGTATCATTCTGCAAACTAATTAAGGCATGCGCCCGCATCCCCGGCAGCAGGGGAAGTGAATTGTGAGTAACTCTCGCAGACCGGGAAGCCCGCTTGATCTTTACAAAATGTGCGCAGCGATCGCTCCTGAATATTTAACCCCGATGGCTCCCCAGGTGCTGAGGAGGCTGCGGGGGGCACAGAGGGGATCCTTGAAAAGGGAATGTGAGGACTTTGGGAGAGGAGGAGGCCCCTTCTCCTCGCCCTCCTCCCCTGAACATTGGCAGTTGTGCTGGGCTGGCAGGATTGGTGCTGAGCTCCCTGACCCAGAGCCATGCGTGGATGGGGCAGGCTGGCTCCCAAGCCTGGGTAACACTTTGGTTTAGGCTGGGATATCCCTCCTGAGCCTGTTCAGGTCCTGTTTCGGCAGTGCTGGGATGGGACTGGGCAGAGGACCGCCACTGCATCCCTGGTCGTGCCTGTGCCGGGAGCCAGGGCTCTGCTGCGTCCGTCCCTGGGGACAGGGAGGGAGTCACCAGGTCCCTGGGGTAAATACCAGTGGCACTGCCACCCACCCAGGCAATCCAGTATTGAAGCATCTTTAACTTCCAGCTGCAGGCGAGCCAGGAGCGAAGGGCTGGGGTTGTCCTCATCCCACGGTAACCCATGATGCCACATCCCGTGGTACCCCATGGTGCTCCATCCCATGGTAACCCTCAGTGCCGCACAGTCCCGCACAATGCCCCCCATGGTGTCCCACTCCCCGGGGTGCCCCGCAGTGCTGCACCCCGCTGCCGTGCCATGCCATGCCCGGTGCCCGGCGTGTGCCAGTGCCCCGTTTGCCTGCAGCGCTGTGCCCAGCCGCAATGTCTGCCTGCAGCAAGGCTCAGCCACCCGCATCCACCCCGGAGGGCTCGTCCCCGGCAACGCACCGGCCCATTGTGAGATTAATTCTCGCGAAGGGGCTGTAATTACCTTCCATCTCCCCCTTCATAAATATGTAGAAATAAAAGCAGCGCACTCTGCCGAGCCCACCAACACTCGGCGGTGACCTTTCCAAAACAATATGTGCTGCGAGGCACATTCACGCGCCAGGCAAGCGTTGCCATGGCAAAGTGGGAGCGCAGCAAACACACCGCAATTACGGGGGAAAAGCTCCCCGGCAGCACCACGATGTTCACCACGGAGCCGCCTGCCCGCCTTTATTGATGCGGCCTTTTGCGCAGTGTAAATGTCGCCGGGGTCTCACCTGCCTTGCGCCGCCTGCCGGGTACCGTCACCCGTGGGGCCGGAGGAGGTGGGAGGTGCATGCTGAGCTGGGTGGTGGCCCCAGATGAGGAAGGACAGCATCCTAATTCTGCCCGACCGGGTCACCCACAGCACCTCTCCTGCATTGCTCAGCTCCATCCCCATCCTGCCCAGCCCATGGCTCCCAGCCGGCTCCAGGAGCTGATCCCAGTCCCCAGGTTCAGCTCAGGGCAGATGTCATTCTTGGTCCCTTCTCCCTCCTCTCTGTTGGGGACACTCAGCTGCAGATATGGGAAGCATCCATACCCTCATTCCCGCATATAAACCCTCAACCCCTCCTTCCCATGCCCTCTCCCCTCTCTTCCATCCATCCCAGGCAGCACCCCACTTTGCAGAGGATGCCAGCCCACTCAGATGCCAGCGCAGAGGTCCCACGAGCCCCTGTCCCCTGCCTGCCACCTCCCCAGGTGCTGGGGGGTTTTGCAGGCACAACGGCAGGCGTGGGGTCCCTGTTCATGGAGCGCGAGCAGGTGGCTGCCGGCACAACGCAGCACAAAATCAATCGACTGCGCTCGCTCCCAGAGATGGATTTATACAGAGAACAAAAGGTCTAAAAATGTGCCAGCACTCCCAGCCTGATGGAAAAGCTCTTCATGCACAGCCAGCAGAGATGCTTGCCGGGCCTCTGGAGCCGGCTCAGAGGTGCATGCCACAGCGTGCCACCCTCCTCCTGCGCCCTCCAGCTCCCCGCTGATGTGCAGCTGCACCAGCCTGGCTTTCTGCCCTGCACACCCTCCTGCTCGGGCTGGCATCTCCCCAGGGCACCTTGGCTTCCTTTGGGGCTGCTCCCATGAGTGCTCAGGTCCCGCTGACAAGCAGGCACATACTGGTGTCCCCCTGCCAGGGCTGGGGGCTGGCTGGAGCTGGCCAAGCTGATCCAGATAGGGGGATTTCAAGGCTTCCTCCCCACCAGCAATGCTGCTGCAGGGCTGGGATGCTCTGTAAACCCCCCCACTGTGCAGGCAATTTCCTTTTCCTGCAAAATCCTGCTGCTGCAGCCCGAGATGCGGAGCAGGCAGCGGTGGTGCTGTGTAATGCCAGGCAGGGCTAAGCATCTGAGGCACACCAGCCCTGGCTGCATCCTTCCCTGCACCCACCCACTCCATCCCCATACAGGCAGGACAGCACTGGGGCCATCACCACACCATCTCTGGGATACATGTCCGGAGCCAGGGCTAACCAGAGCCAAAGCCAGGAGCCACTGCTGCCATGCGCTGTGCCGTGCCGCTGCTCAGCTCCACACCCCCGGGACACAGGCTGGCGTCTTGCCTCGGGCAGAACAGCTCCGGTGCGGCTCCACGTCCCCAACATTACACTCAACACACAGCTGGCAGGATCTTTTCAGATGCTTTTCAGTCATCCTGTAACGTCTCCATCCTCTGCTGATCCAGGCGCTTACAGGGCTCTCACCAAAGCTTCACTGCTGGTCTTTTAAAAGAAGCCAAAAACGAGCGTGCAGGGCTGGTGCTGCCTGCGCACAGGTCCGGGGGGTCCGGGGGACCCCTGCCACCTGCACAAGGTGCCGGTGTGACCAGGGGTGTGACAGCGAGTGTGGGCATCGCCGTGGGTCTGGGAACATCGCTGTGTGTCCATCCCTGCATGTGCACATCCCTGGTGGGGGGGGAGGAGTGACACTGGGTGTGGGTGCATATGCCGCTGTGTCACTGTGAGTGTGGCACAAGGCAAATGCCGCCCTGTGTGTATGTGTGTGCTGCAGGATTACCGAGCACTCCTATTAGCTATTTATTTAACCTTGTTTTGGAGGCGGGTGAATTCCCCTTGCAGTGATGCGAAGCTTTATTGCCGCCAACCTATAAATCAGGGAGTTTCGCTCCTCTGAGATGCTAGAGGACTGCAATTAGCAGCTCTCCCTCTCCATGCCTGACCCTGCGCAGGATGCCCTCCCCGCCCCAAGGGGGGCATCGGAGCTGGCAGGAGCTTCCTGCACCCCAGGGGAGGCTGGAAGAAGATACTGGGAGAGCCCCCTGTAAAATCTAGAGGCTTGGGCTGGAGGGGTGAGGCTGGGAAGAGCCCCTCTTTGTAGCATGCCAGAGGGGCAGTGAAGTCACAGCTACCCATGGGGCATCAGCACTGCCCCCGAGTACAGCCAATGCACCCCAAAGAAATGGAGGCGGTCTCCATTTGTGTATTCAGAGAGCAGAGGAGATTCCCCACCCCCACCCCCCACCCCATGAAGAGCATCACTGAGGCTCCCAGGGTGGAGAAGGCTGGTTCTCATGTTCATAGGCAGCACCAGCCCCCCCCCAGGGAAGGAGAGGCAGAGCCCCTGGCAGGCAGGCAGGCAGGCAGGCTCCCTGTTTGTCACCTGCATCTGCCAAATCCAGCTTCCCAGCGAGTCCAATTTTCCTTTTTGTTGAAGAGGGAGATAGTGTTTCAGCAGAAACACACCTGTCAGGGAGCTGGAGCTAAAGGGAAGCTTGGGGACATGGCTGGCCAGCCCCGAAGGTGCCTGCACAGAAGCAGAGCCAAAGCCACAAGCTGGGACACCCTGTCCTCACCGTGTCGGTGTGTGCTTGGTGGCTCTGCAAAGACCACCACACTTTGTAAAGAGAGAAGTGAGGCTCTCATGGAGAGCATCCAGGCTCAACAAAATCCCCCCTGTGCCATGCAGAGAGGGAAGGTGGAGGACTTCCCACTGTGAGGACATGGCAACTGGGAGGCTGCCCAAGACATGGCGGTGTGTGCGAGGCACATCCAGGGTCTGCTGCATGGCCCCTGCGTGGCACCATGGATGGTGCACCCAGCACATGTCAGACCCCATCCCGGTGCTCAGGGGTGGGTGGCAGTGCCAGCGGCACTCCTGGTAGCAAACCTCCTCTTTGTGGCACCCCAGGGACAAGGACGGACGCTACCACACGGCACAGCCAGCAGCAAATGGACCATGGCCGGGGCAGGGAGCGGCACCTCACTCGTCGCCTGGGGCTGCCCCCGCGCTGCCTTCGGAGGGAGCGGGAGGTGGCTCCGTTTCCAGCTCAGCAACCCGCGGCAAGCTCCCATTTTCCACTTTGTTAGCCTTGCTTCTGGAGCAGCAGCCGGGCTGATGGCGCGGGGCACGGCTTCCCCAGCCAGCCAACACACAGCTCTGCATTTCCCAGCTCGCTGCGGAGCCTGGGGCTGTTTGCCACCACCATGGGATGAGGGCAGGAGGGGATGACAGCATGGTAAGACCTGAGATGCAGCAGGGATGCTTGTCTGTGGATTCAGGCACATCCATCCAAGCATCACCCCAAGGATGGAAGAAACCTCTGCGTTGCACCGTGGCATCATTTTCACCCCGTGCCAGGAGGCAAGGAGCAAGGCCAGTGGGCTCGGTGGGAGGTAGCGTGGCTCGCCCCAGCCACGAGCCTTTCCCCGCTGTAGGGATGGGTACAAGGGGGCTGAGCTCAGTGCCCACAAAGCACTGAGCAGAGAGGGGAGCAAGCTGCGGTGAGCTGGGGCTGGTAATCACGTCAGACTTCAAAGGCGAACATGGTGTAAATATTTCACCAGGCCCGGTGTAGAGCAAAGAGGTAGCAGCAATTAGAGCTGGGCACGTCTGCTTGGAGCAGGCAGGGGAGGGAGATCAAAGCCACTGGGTGGGAGCCCAGCCAGGAGCTCACCTGGGCAGCATGCCCTCCCCAGGAAGGCTGCACTGACCTGGGCACAGCCCGTGCCTCCTTCAGCCCATCTGTCCAAGTGCTGGCACTGTCTGCCCGCAGCTGGGGACACCAAGGAGCTGCAGCCCTGCAGGGAGCTGCCGCCCAGCCGAGGACCCGCGGGTGGGCATGGGGCTGCTTGCTGGAGGTGTCCCCTTGCAGCACCCTGCTCCTCCCCAGGATGGCTGGGCTAAAGGCTCGCTTCCACCTCCTGCCCTGCCCTGCTTTGAACCCACACAGCCATCCTCACAGCCCAGAGGGGTGACAGTCCCCACCGGCACAGACAGAGTCCTTGCAGTGTGCACCGACCCCGAGCCCTGCAAACGGGGTGCTGCAGGGCACAGGGTGGCACGGGATGCCGCAGAGCCGACAGCTGCTGCGCTGGGAGAGGCAGCACTGCTGCCTGCACTGCTGTTCATGCCCCCAAATTAAATGGAATAATTCATTTGCTTTGGCTTCAAAAAGGCATTTGCTGGAAGTCCTGTGAAGCATGCCCGGGCCCTGCTGCCACGCTGTTTCCTGGCACGGCTGGCACGGACAGGAGGGGTGTCACCAGGAGATGGTCTCTTGGCCTCGGGACCCTAACGGACTGTCCCCAGGAGGGCAGTGGGGCTCAGTGGGAATGTGGGGCTGCCCCTCAATGCCCCATCCCCAGGCCAGCCCCCAGGGCAGAAAGTGGGTGGTACGGGGGGGCCAGGTGGGCAGAGTGTGCTGAGGAGAGTGGCAGTGTGACATGGGCTGTACACGCACACATCTTTGTGTTGCGGGTTGTTTCCAGGCATGCTCTGTGTCTGTGTGCGTGTGCAGTGGGGCTGCGTGTGCAGCAGGGCCATGAGCGTGTGATGGGGTTGTGTCAGCACTGGGCCAGGCAGCAGCACGGAGGGACAGCAGACCCCTGTGGGCAGGGAGGGCTGTGCTGGGGACCCTGCTTGCTGGGGCCTCCCGTGCTGCTGGGGTGGATTACAGCAGCCCCTGATAGCCAACTGCAACCCCTGAGCTACAACCCCCTCGGGTTTTGGCTCACTTTAAAGATCTCCTTTAAAATCTGCTCCTGCTCTGGCGATGCTGTGGAGATGGTCGGAGCAGAGCTGGGCTCCCCACTGAGGCACCCAGCCCCTCCTGGGGTACCCTCCTCCCCAGCATCCATGCCACAGAGCAGGGGGTTCTGTGCAACAGGGACCATGAACAAGTGGAGGGGATGATAGCTGCAACGTGCCGCAGTGCCAGGGCAAAAGCTCCCCCCACACCCCAGGGAATGGGGGACCAGTGCCCTCCCAGGGCAGTGGGTGCATGCGGGGGGGCCACCAGCACCTTGCCCTGCAGCACAGGGGAAGGGATGGTGCCTCTGGAGAATTAGCCTGTGAGCAGAGACCTGGAGCTGGAGGCAGGTTTCTCATCACCAGCCCAGCAGCACACACTGTGCTGCGCAATGGGGTCCCACACCCTTCCCCCTTGCCCCAAACAGGTTTCACTCGCCGGCACAGCTGCCGCGTCCAGATGTTGCCGGTATTGAGGGAGGCAGGCTGCTCAGCCCACAGCTGCTCCCTGCTTCGCTTGCAATTGCTTTGGAAATATTGTGTGTGCTCAGCTCTTTAGAGCTAATCTCCTTCCTCCATCCTGCAGCCGGGGCTGGGGGAGCTGCCCACACCAGCCTGGGCGGCAGGGAAGCTGGGGAAGGGGAGGGGACCCTGTCAGCAGCCTCCGCGCGGGACAGGGCCGGGGTGGCCATGATGCTGCGGCGGGGGGGGGGGGTTGTGGGCTGGGTACCACCCCAGCGATTCCTTCCCGCTTGATTGGGGCCATTAATCCTGCGCTCTCCGCCAACCTGACAGAGTCTGTAAGTGTCAGCGTGTGAGCGATCCGCTCACTCGGCACCATCCATCAGGCCCCTGGCAAACGCCGTGCGACACCCCCTCCCTGATTTATCTGAGGCCAATGGAGTCATGAAAAACAGCTGGTAAATCCTTCCCCATCAGCCGGCTGATTATTAATGCAGCCAAGTGTGGAGGCAGCAAACGATTTGGAGAGACGGGCCCAGCCAGCGCTGGTGAAAGGCAGCATATGGCCCAGCCCGGCTGCCCCTGTGGCGAGGTCCCTGCCTGCAGGATGCTGCCTGCTCCCTGCATGGTAGGAGCAGAGCCCTGCCTGCCCCTTGTGCATGCAGGCAGCGATGCGGCAGCTGCAGAAGTGCCCCGTGCTACTGCCTGCACCTGCGGCTCCCAGCTTGGGTGTGCAGGACACCCTCTGCCCTGGGATGCTGGGGCTGGGGGACTCAGCACCCCCCAGAAGAGCAAGACGTGTTGTTCCTGGTGGGTAAAATGTCCCACGGATGGGGCTAGCTGGCACAGAGGGGTGCTGGGGTTTTTCCAGGGTGAGGGCAGGCGCGTGGTGTGGCTGTGATGCAGGGGCAGGGGGCTGCCTGAAGGAAGGAGGGAGAAGCTGGCATCAGCACTATGGGCAGTCGTGGAGCGAAGGTGTAGATCCCTGGGCTGGCCCAGTGGCACTGGCTGCAGCATGGGGACACATGGGGACACACACAGCCCTCGTGCACGGGTGCAGGATGCCCCAGTCCCTGCCAGCCCCTGAAGCCCATTGCATACCCCTGCACCACCCTAGGGAGGCAGCATGCTCCCGGGGCACCCAAACTTGGTGGGCACCAGCACCGTGGCCACCCGGAGAGGCAGCACCCACATGCACCACTGCCTGCACCCCCTCGTGGGGCTGTACCCCCCTGTACATCCCACCCTGCACTCCCAGCCCTTTGTAAAGCATCGCCCAGGGCCAGACAAGTCACTCGCCAGCTTTTGGAGCCCCAGTTCCCCTGTCGCACCCCCACGCCGGGGCCCGGTGTGCTTCTCATGCCCTGCAAGGCTGCCGTGCCCTCTGCATTGACGTAATGGCTTGGGGGAAAAAAAAATAAATAAATTGCGTGAGTGGGCTGGAAGGAAGCTAGAAGCAGCATTTTTGTGGTTGTGTGCCGAGCAGGTGCAGCTGACAATTAGCTATCTCTTCCCAGCCTCTTCATTTAGTTCCTCAAGGTTATTTTGAAAATTGAATATTCAATTAATGAAAGAGTGGCTTTGCAGGGCTCTCCGTGCTCCTTTCCCCAGGGCGGAGGCACCCTCAGGGAGAGCTTGGGAGGGGAGCAAAGGCGGAAGCAGCACATCCTCCTCCCCATCACGGCCTCCTCCCCTTAGCCCCCCTCCCCAGCCACGTTTTGAGTGCTCCGAGCCCCAGATTTGCGCTGAGAAGATGAAGCGACAGAAGTCATTGTGGTGGAAAGTAGGTGACGTTGAGTCACGTTCGAGCCTGTTGCCGAGGACGTCATGCTCCTGTCACCGGCGAGCCTCCCCTTCGAAACCCAGCCCGGAAAAAGCCCCGCACCCCGGCCCCCTGCCAGCATCACCCCAGCCCACCTGGCCCCCCCAAAGCCATGGGGCTGCGTGGGAGGGGAGGGGGACAGCTCCTCTCCTCCCTCCAGCACAACCTCTCTCCCACCCTTCATTGTCTGTTCTATTTTCTTTTCTGTCATTTAAATTTTTGTGCAGTGATGAGTCCGGATTGCTTGGAAACACTGGTGCTGCTCCGCCGGTTCTTGCTCCCCGGCTCCTTGCTGGTGCCCAGAGCAATGCTCCCCTCCACCCACATCCAGCCAACAAACACCCTTCTGGCTAAAATGCTCGTTGGGGTCACCTGGCAGCACCCTCACAACCCACTGGTGGAGCAGAAGGTCCCTTTTCTGCAGCTGCCCTTCCTGGGACTGCTCCTCTTGCACCCACTGCAGGACCGGGACAGACTCTGCTCTCCTGAAAAAGCCTCACATGAGACCCTGTGCCCCACTGTGGTCTGTAACTGACAGCCAAGCACCATGCCAGGATGAAGACCCTTGGCTTTCAGCTCAAGCGTGGCTGGCCACCAGGCTGGGGACAGGCATCCACTGACTGGGGGCAGCTCGTGGGTTGTCCTCCCACCACAGGATCTGGGAGCAATGGCCTGATCCCACATCATTCCTGGCTTCCTTTATTTTAAATGAAGAGTCTCGCACAGCTAGCAAGTCATCAGCACCATGCTCGGATGGGCGGCCGCCACTTTTGGTCCTTCTCATTGCTGGACTCGGAATTTCAGCCTCAAAGCCCAATCGGAGAGGGGAGAGGTGAGCTCTCCACCAGCCCAGGGCAGGCCAGAGGGGAAATCGAGTCACGGAGAGGAGCTGCAGCCCAGAGGCAGCAAACAGGCAACGCTTCGCCCAGGGAATGGCTGCAGTAGATTGCCAAGGTGGCCGGAGCAGGTGGCAGCAGCATGGGGACACCTCTCCACAGTGATGGACGAGCACTGGCTCAGACGTCTGCTTCCTCAGCTCTTCGCAGAGAAGGGATGATGGGAGAGGGCTGAGAGATTTATAACGAAATATCGCTTGGCGTGTGCCGGTTGGGTCCCAGAACTGCTGCGTGGACCCTTTGCAAGGAGGAAAGGTGCTCAGCAAGGGCAGGAGCACCAGTCCCCTCTCTGCTGACCTGCAGGTGCTCTCCTGCAAGATGCCCCCCAGCAAAGTCCCCATGTGACCTTGGGGATGGCAGATGGCCCCATGCTGAGAGCTGTATCCCCTCTGTGAGCCAAGCAGAGCTCGCAGCCCCCCAGCATGGCTTTCTTGGAGCCTCTCAGCTCATCCCAGCCAGGAGTGCTCACTGGGAACGGAAGATTTTGCTTGGGAGACACTGCTGCCAGTCCTGACCTCTGCCTCCCCCTTTTTCAACCCCAAACCATACAGGGACACGCAGGGAGGGAACATTTTAAGTTACCAAGGTGTATATTGCCTGGATTAGGGATGATGTGCACCACAGGGATGCTCTGAGCCAGGTCAACCTCCCAGTTCAGGGTTCATGCTGAAGTTCCTCTCCTCTCTCTCTCTCTCGTTCCCCCACCCATTTTCCGTTCCCAAAGCCTCACTTACATCTTCCTTATTATCCTCCTCCCCGCGCTATCTGGGTCACCCTCCCCTGCCATTACCCCAGATAATTACGAGCTGAGCGGAGGCCACAGGCAGCAATCTGGCAGGCAGCACCTGTGCTGCTGCCCGTGCACCAGGGAAAGCGCTGCCCCCATGGACATCTCCCTGCCTTCCTCACACCCTCCTCCTCGGGTCCCTCAAGCCGACCCGGTTCTTCGTCTCTTGTAGAAGGCAGGCAAGCTGGCAGGTCTGGGGGGAAGCCTGAATCACTGGGCAAAATCACGCCGAAGGAGGCTGGGGTTGCCACACTCGCACTGCCCCATGCAGTGAGGGGTGTTTGCTAAGTGAGAAAAAGCCTTGGAAGATGCTTTGGGGAATGGTCCTTGCTGCAAAACTCCTGTTATTGGATGAGAAATAGCTGAGCCCGAAGGTAGAAGGGCTCTCAGCCCGGCACTGCCTGCGTCGATCTCCTGGGGTCCTGCTCACAGGCACAAACAGATTCAAGCCTCACCCAGAAAAAAAATTAAATGGCACCATCTGGCACTCAGTGAGCTCTTCCCCCTCCCATCAGTGGGGAGAGGGTAATCCGGGACGGGAACCAGGCCATGCTGCAGGAATGGGCCACCAGCCTTGTGCACAGCGGTGGCCGGGCATTCCCTGCCCACAGCCCGGCTCCACACTGCTGGGTGGAGGGGAAAGACCCCCTGGCCCGGCCAAGCCAGGGTCTGGGGTCCCCAGAGGCTGGCATGGTCCCATCAGGTCCCAGCATGTCCCGAGCGACAGAGCTGGATGCGGCTCCTCCCCACAGGGACCAGGCAAAGCTTTTTTTATACATAATTATATCTCCGAAACTGGCCCAGCCTCCTCCCAGAGCTGGTTTTAGCTCAGCTAAACCCACGTGGAAATTCAAGCTGTCTGTGCTGCCCAGGGACCCCATCCCGCTCCCCTCTCCTGTCCAGCTGAGATGCCCTGAATCCTGGGCAAGGCAGGAGATGGAACAACCTGCACCCAGACCTGTCTGAGCAGGGGATGGGGCAGTGCAAAGGCATTTTGGTCACTCCTCTAAAGGTTTAGCAGAAATGAAGTTAAAATAGAGGATGAGAGGAAAAGCATTTCCCCGGCAAAGCCGTGGGGAGGAGGCGCCTGCTCCCTGCGATGGCATCAGGGTGGCTGTGGTTCCAGCCTCCGCAGGAATGCAAAACCATCAATTAGGAAATAACTGCCTCGCCTGTCCTTGTTAATCCCCTCCTCTCCGGGCTGTTATTTATTATTTATGGTGAAGGCGCCCCGGGATGCACTGTCGGAGGGATGCCTGACAGGCTCAATCTGTACTGTACAATTACATCCTCCTCGCCAGCTGGGGAAGCCCTTTCTCAGCTCCCACCACCCTGCTCTTTTCCACATCCCCCACAGGACCAGATACAGGGGTACCAGACCCCCCCTTGACCAACCCCACCATCCCCGTGGGTACAGGGAAGCCCCAGGGACACCCCATTTGCCCCATACTGAGGGTGTCCCACCCATTAGGTGCTGGGCATGGGCAGCTCATCCACCCTCCTCCCTTTGCCGCCCATCCTGGGCACAGCGCTTTGCCATGGGCACGGCAGCATTTCGGGCAAGTGCGGGCAGCAGGCAGCCTGGAGGGGGGCCCAGGCGAGCCGCTGCAGAGGCATTAGCTGAGCCGGGATTAACATTCACCAGTGAAAAAATAACTCCATCCAAGCTGCATCTGTTCTGGGGGCCTTGTGTGCGGCACGAATCGAAGCGCAGGCTCCCCTGGGAGCCCCGGGGATGTGTGTGCTGCAGCCGCGTCAGCTCTTTGCAAGGGCTGCTAATGTCTTGGCTAACAAGCTCCCAGCTGAATGTGTCCTACGCACACCTGAGGATGGAGCCGGCTGCCTCCACCTTCTCCCTGCCCTTCTCCCAGCTCCTGTCCTCTGCCTGTCTCCTGGCAGTGCCATCACCTCCTCCAGCCACCGCACACAGGGACCAGTGCTGGGGCAGGGGTTCTGTGCAGACATCACTTGGGGACGTGCAGGCATGATGGATGTGTGCTGGGGCTTGGAGGCTGGGAAGGCATCCCGGGGCATTGCACTGGTACTCAGGGATGTGTGGTGACCTGTGTTGTGGTTAGGAGTGTTCGGGGTCCAGCTGGTCCCCACGCTGTGCCCTGGTGTCATGTCGTGAGTCGTTGTGTGGGATCAGCTGGATGCTCTGTGCATATATGTGTGCAGGTGTGCCTTCCCAACCCGTATTCACATCGCTGCCTCTCTCTTGGGAGTCACCCCAGGGAGCTGCTGGTATCCCACAGCTGGGCAAATCCTTGGGGTACCAGCTGCCTGCAGCAGCCCTGGTCCCCAGAGGGGTTGTGGGGTGTCTGTTGGGTACATGCAGGGGTGTCTGGCACATTATTTGCCTCCATGAGCTGCTAAGTTCCTCCCCACCAGCCTTTTAGCACTCCCAGCGTTGGTCATCGTTGGATTGTGCCTCCAGGAAAAGGCAGTGCCCTGGAGCATGGACCGTCTGCGTGGGCAGAGGCCGCAGCTCCAGCTGCAGTGGGCACTGCAGGCCAGCACTTTAATAACAGGCTGAGGACAAGAGGGATAAAAATAGCCCCTGGTACTGCCTCCCACTCTCCAGTCTGTGGGGAAGTGGCGCCTTGCCACCCCAGCCCAGGTGGTTATTTTTAGGCTGTTACCTCCTTGCTTCTCTCATGGGTGGCTTTTATAAATAGCCAGTGCCTCTGAGCAGCTCCAGTGCCAGGCAGGAGCTTGATGTGCCCATGCTAGGAGGAGCTGGGAAGGACCCTGCCTCACCTGCCCAGCAGCTGCCTAACCCTGCCCGCTCACTGCCACCTGCCTGCATCCTCCTCCTCCAGGCACGGACAGCATGGACACAGCCTGATCCCACCACCCAGCCCTCCCTGCCAGCCCCCGGGGGCTTGGGCACAGCTTCCCCTGGGTGCTTCAGACACCATCCCCCCACCTTGGACACCCCATCCTCTGGCTGTTCTCCCCGCATCCTCCTGGCTCCTGCCTCAACACCTTCCCATCCCTGATCCCCATCCTCTGCTCCTGGTCACCCCAAACCCCATCCCTGTGCTCCTCGCAGGGTACAGCCCTCACTCGCCTGCAGCTCTGCCCCTTCCCCCGGCCCTGGAGCATCCTCAGGACCTCCCAATCCTTCTCCTCCTGTTGGTCTTCAATTTATTTTAGTAGCCATACCCCCCGCAAGAGTCCCTCGCCTGGCAGCATCTCTCCAACATGGTTTTGCCCAGTGCCGGCTCTCCACGGCCGTGAACGCTGCAGAGTGGCAGCCGTGGTGCCGTAATTAGCCAGGTACAGCAGGAACACACTTGCAGCCTGACAGCTCTTCTGGAGCCGAATGGGAGCCAATTAATCTAATTAAAGCGGCCGCTGGCTCGTTATCCCTGCACAGTTCACAAGGCTACGAAGGCGCCTCGTCCTCGCCGTGCCTCTGTCCATGCGCCACGGGTGGGTGCACACGGGTGGGCACAGAGAGCCACGGCTCGCTTCCTCCATGGATCCGAGGTGCCCAGGACACTGCAGAGCCCTGGGGCGAATAAGGGTGCACAAAAGCCGGGTGCCCATGGCAGGGGGTGACTCTGCCTCGTGCACCCAGAGGTGCTGGCACGTGGCTGGGATGCCGGTGGTACCCGCAGGAGCGGGATGCAGGGGGATGCCCTCCAAGGATGCCACAGCTTTGGGATTTACATGCCGCGGGGCAGCGGTGCCAGCCATGCCGTCAGCCCCGGCAGTGGTTGGTGGGGCCTGGCACCATGCCACGTCCCGGCGAGGAAGAGCTTTGTTTCCCGGTGCCAGAGCAGGTCCTGCCGGGTGGCGTGGCAGCATCCTGCAAGCTAATTACGAGGCAGGCCGAGGAGGAGGTCTGTCTGCACAGGTGTCTGTCAGCAGGGCGCTGGCACTCATGCTGCCTAATTAGACACCCTGCCAGCCTTTAATGAGAACAAATGAGAGGCCAGCCAGTGCGGGGCTGGGCCGCGGCATCCGGACCCTGTCCCACGTGCTGGCTCTGGCCCGGTGCCCTTGGAGATCGAGTGACCGCTCTCATCGGGGCATGATGGGGGGGGGGCAGAGCTTGCCTGGCCCCACCATGCCCCCCTGCAGCAGCCCACACCCCGCAGGGCACCGGCTACCACCCCACATGCACCGTCCTGGCACCCCTTGGCCCATCCCTGTCCCCTTGCCCCCCTCACCCCCTCGCCAAGTCCTGTTGGGAGCTGGGTCTTGGTGCTCCCTCACTGCAGGGTGTCCTGCCCTACCCTGCCATCTCCCCCGCAGCCCATCTGGTTGCAAAGAGGGGAGCTGGATGCCAGGTGGATCTCCCCGCATAGGCTGAGCGTCCAGTTATCCTGTCGTCAGACAGATAGCTGCTGGCGCCCCATAGGACATCCCATGGCATGCGGATTGTCACCTCCCGTGGCAGCACCCGCCCAGCTGCACCTTGGGACTCCAAAGCTCTCGCTTGGATGCTTAGAGGCTGTGCATGAGCAGGAAGGCATTTGCAACACAGATCCCTGTGCAGCTCTTCCATGTCTCTCTGTAGTCTGAAGGCAAGCGGAGCAGTGCGCTGGGTTGAGCATGAGTGGTCTGGAGCAGCACGTCCCTGTGCCTGAGCCCTTGGGCACAGGCAGGCTCCCTTGTTGGAGCAGGGATGGACTGGGAGGCCAGGACAAGTTGGGAGCACCAGGTGTGCTCCGAAAATCTCAGTGAGGCTTTAGGAGAGGCTTTAGGAGAAGATCTCAGGACACATGTGCCTCTGGAGAGGAAAGTTTAACCCAACACCAGGACCTCAGGCAAGCCTGAAGGCTGCAACGGGGCCGAGCAAGGTGCAGAAGGACAGGGTGACGGGCGAGGATGGTGCCGCCAGGAGAGAGCACTGGAGCCAGCCCAGCCCCGGTTATAAACTCCCTCTGCGAGTAGATTTGCACACCAGCGGGCACTGGGGCATCGCGGCAGGCGTGTGCCCAGCCTGAGAAGTGGGGAAAGGAGCCCAGCCGGGGGGGCGGCGGGCCCCCACACAGCACGCCGGCTCTGCAGCAACCCTATAAATAAACACACCCACACGCCGCGGCACACACTCTGGGATGCTGGCGGGAGGCAATTGCGTGTGGATCCCGGCAGGCAGCAGGGAGTAATGGGACGAGACCGAGCACGGGGAAATGCCGTGTGGGTATTAGGAAACATTGCCTGCCAAAGGAGCGATCAGGAGGAAGGCAGCTCCCCAGGGAGCCGGGCATGCTGCCTGCTCTGCAGGGCACGGGCAGGGCCAGGGCAGCCCCGGGGCCCCCAGGCAGGAGGGTGTCTGAAGTAACACAACGCCTGCGCAGTCTGGAGGGGAAAATGTGCCATTAGGGGACATGCACGCCTCCACATCCCTCCTGTACGCACACACAAACGTACGTGCACACACACATTGTCCCCCGTGTGAGTGCACACACACATCTCCATCCCTGCATGCTACCCTGTGTGCATGCAAACTCCCCTTTACCCCCGCCTTCACCCCGGTGCGCACACCCCTTTGTCCCGGCATGTCCCCCGCCATGCTCACCCACCTTCACTTCTCGTGTGTCCCACATGCACACACCTCCATCCCTCCTTCTGCACACATCTCAGCCCTTGTGTACCTCTGCCTGCACGCGTCTCCCTTCTCCCCGTGTGCATCCCCACCGAAAATCACCCCCACAGCGCCCGGGGCTGGCAGCCCGTGTCCCCGGGGCCCTGCCTCCTCAGGGCTAGAGAAGGACAGCTGGATGCATGCCCCCACGTCTCTGCCAGCCCGGCTTCTCCCGGCAGGCTGCCGTCATGCCGCAGCTTAGAGAGGTTTAAGGGAAAGGCGGTGACGTGCCGGGTCGGAGGCCAAGGCCAGCCCCACTGTGCCAGGCAGGGGGTGGTGGGATTTGCTGGAGTGCCGGGCAATTTCCCTGCCGCTCCGCTCTGTCCTCTCATTTTCGCGGCAGGGTCTGAGTGGTTGATGGGCAGGTTGGTATCGCTGGTGCAGTCCCCCTCTGCTCCGCCGACGATGCTCACCTGCCTCCCAGCCCACCCAGCATGTGCCTGGAGGAGGTGGACATGGAGTAAGGGGCTTCACTGTGAATTTGCAAGCCTTTGGGGTGGGCAGGGGCCATGAAGCATCACCAGCAGTCCCAGCTCCATCCAGACACAGCCCCGCTGCTCCCGCAGCCCTGGCAGGCTGTGCTGTGGCTGTACTGGGCATCCCGCGGCACTGGCCTCAGTGCGAAGGGGAGGAGGCAGTTGCCGGAGGAGGATGGAGGCAGCTGGGGGCCAGGATGCCGCAGCCACGCGGGTCCCCTCCAGCTGGCCACGGACTAGACACCGGGGAGCCACGTGAGCTGGCACTGCCAGCGGGGCAGAGGCATGGGGCAGGCGGGGGTCCTGCAGCCTCAGCACCCCTTCAGCCCCTTTCCGGGGAGGCCGGACACTGGCCTGCAGGGATGATGGAGTGGATGATGCTCTTGGTCTGAGGCGAAAGGCAGAGAAGAGTTGCCATGGAGACCAGCTATGTCATTTTAAGGAGGCACGGAGGCATTCGCACCCACCCCTCTCGGATGAACCCCGGCAGCGGGAGGCGAGGGGAGCGGGGTGGGGGTAACCGGCATCCCCTTAAATCCCAGGAGGGTTGGCTGGTCCCCAGCAGTGCCACCCCAC
The DNA here is from genome assembly GCF_028858705.1 of Grus americana. Taxonomy (NCBI): domain Eukaryota; kingdom Metazoa; phylum Chordata; class Aves; order Gruiformes; family Gruidae; genus Grus; species Grus americana. Next base: position 20,128,247 of record NC_072865.1, read on the forward strand.
GCGGCAGCCGGCAGCGGGTCTGCAGGCAGGGCTGCCTGCCCAGGGCATGCCTGGGGGCCAGCGTCCCTCGGGGACAGCTGGGAGCAACTGGTGGCACTGGGGCAGAGTTACTCTGCTGCCAGCCCAGCCTGAGCAGGTGACAGGGAACAGCCTGTGAGGAGCAGAGGTCAACACATTGCCCACCCCCCCACCCCCCATTTTCCTGAGATGGCCCCGTGTGCTGGGGAGGGGCTGCGAGTGCCGACCAAGGGGTTGGCGTGAGGTTCAGGGTGAAGGCAGTAATATCTTGGCTTTCTGGATAATTTAAGCTTTAATTAAAATAAGGCTTTACGTATTAGCAGCCCTCCCTTCCCCGCAACCGGCGGGAGCGGGAACGCTGTTGCTCGGCCTCCTGGCGCCTGCGGGCAGCTCTGGTGCCTCTGCTGGAGTCCCCTCCGCATTGCCACGGCCCCTCCGGCTTCTCACACGCAGGGAGAAATTATCCAGGGGGGGTTAAGTGTAGCAGCACCTCCAAAGGGAAGAAACAGCCCCAAATATGGAGGCAAATAAAGGGATGCAAAGGTCCCTCCCCCCCGCCCTGCTCCCCCTGGCCAGGAGGGGGTTCGGGTATGCGCTGGTCCCGTGGGACAGCGGTAGGGCCAGGGCTCGCTGCTTGGTGGGGGTTTGCTGTAGCTCTCCTTGGCCAGCCGTCCCCTGGCCCTTGGGGGGTTCCACGCAGCGCCGACACCCCGAGGCTGAGCAGCTCCGTGATGCTGCCAGCTCTCCCTGGGGCTGTCACGCTGCTCAGCGCTGTCGCCGTTCGGATGGGACTGGAAGAAAACCGGCGTAGCTGCACCGGTAAGTTGATGCCCAGGAGGATGCCGGGTGCTGAGGTGGCTGCGAGCACTGCTGGCCAGAGTGCCCAGGGCAGGGGTCTGCAGCAATTGGCGGGGAGGGGGGGAACGTGGCACAGGAGGTGGCCAAGCCTGCAAGCTGCAAACAGAAATGATGCCTTGATGGGGTGTGGGGAGGAAGGAGGGTGGCCGACTTTGGCACAGGTCAGAGGGAGGTGCTGGCACTGTCCTGGGTGTCAAGGTCATGGAGGCAGGGTTCAGAGACATGGTCCCCTGGCAGATGCTTGCCCAGAGCAAGGGGACATGGACATGGGGCAAGGGGCTGCGCACCGTATGTGGTGTGAGGTGTGTACACACAGTGTGTGCAGTGTGAGCTGTCTGTTCATGCAGTGCAGGTGTGCAGGGAAGGTGTGTGGACATGCAGAGTGCATGGGAGCTGTGGGCGCACCAAGCATGAGATGTGGGTGCAGTTTGTGTGTGCGACGCAGCGTGTGTGCACGCCTGCAGTGCGGTGTGCACGCAGTGAGCTGCAAGTCTGTGCACTGCAGCGTGCAATGCGAGGTGCGTGCATGCAGTGCAGGCTCACCGTGGGAGGTGTGAGCTGTGCAGTGCAGGGAGGTGTGCGCACGCAGCGCACACTCGCTGTGGGAGGTGTGAGCTGTGCAGCGCAGTACGCCATGCGAGGTGCGTGGATGCATGAACTTGGCGAGAGGAGCGTGGCATGCGGCTGCACACCCAAGGCAGAGTGGCAGACTGCAGTGGCCAAGGACAGCGTGGAGCAGGATTCAAGCGTTGGCACCCCGGCGATCCCTGGCTGGATCCAAACAGGGTCCAGCTGCTATACATGTCTCCCAAAACCTTAGGGAGCTCTTTCCCCCAGTGCTGCTCGGCAGTGACATCACCCTCACCCGGCTGCTGGAGCCTGGCACGCGCCCGCAGCCACCCGGCCGGGCGGGAGCATCTCCTCCTGCTGTGCCTGCCAAGACTCCCACTCCCGAGACTCTACGACAGGAGAAAAGGGAACAAAAATTCACGTTTTCACATTTAGCTTCCTTTGTACTCAGCTAATTAGCGCCTGAGTCTGGTGATGTCATTAAAGCAGCACTAAGTCTTTATTGGGGTAATTTAATTTTCCCTTTCATATCAGGATGATTTCCTTTGTTGGGGTAGGTGCTGGGGAGGGGGAAGGGCCCGTGCAGACAATTGCTATTGTCAGGATAAATAATTCCCCAGTGGATTGACAAGGGGGGAGGTGGGCTGGGGGGCTGGGAGCTGTCACTCACCCGGGTGGCAGCAGGAGCCGGCCAGCCCCCGGGGAGCTGGGTGCCGTGGGTGCCTCTCCCCGTGCCGGGTGGGCTCCCCAGCCAGCAAGGCACCTGCCTCGGTCCCTTTCCAACCACCAAAACCGCGGCAGCCTTGACATTCATCAGGCGGGTGGGTAAAGTTGGGGGTCTCCCGTACAGCTGCCCTGCTTCTGCCACCCCGTCACCGTCCCCGGTGAGATGGATGGTGAGAGGAGGGAAGCGGATTGCAACGCGGTAAAAGGAGCATTTCTGAGGCACCGGGGACCCCACGTGTAGTAACCCGCTGGAGAAACACGGGGCTTGGCATGCTGCTGGGACAGGCGGGGGAGCGGGGAGCTGCCGGGGCTGGCAGGGACCAGGAGGAGCCCTCGCAGGGGTCTCCCACCTCAGGGAGTGGTAATCCCTGCCCTAGGGATGGTTGGAACTGGGCTCAGCAAAGATCCGCCCCGCGTCCTTCCAGCCCCTCTCCAGTCTCTGCGTGCAGTGCCGTGATGCTTGAGCACTCCCTGCCACGGCAAACCGGGCACGAGGAGAGGGCGGCTGGCGTGGGGCAGCGTGCGAGACCCAGTGCTCAGGGTCAGAGAGGGGCATGAGGCTGTTCAGCATTGCACGTCCCTGGACGCCCTCTGAAACGAGTCTCCAGCCCCTTTCCCAACCCTGTCTGCCCCTGCCTGATGCGCCCCCTCAGTCCCCGCCCCACGCTGCCCCAGCAGGGATCGCAAACACAGGGCGAGAGGCGAAGGAGATGTCCCGTGGGGCCGGAGCTCCTGAGGACTGGCTCTCTCTGTCCCTGCAGAGCACCGCTGGCAGCAGGTCCCCGTCCCATCCCTGCCCCATCATGCTCACCATCCCCCAGCCCTCCAGAGCACGGGACAAAAAGATGGCACGTCCCCAGGAAGCAGCTGGGAGACGAGAGGAGTTGACATGTGCCACCGCTCAGCTCCCAGTACCCCAGGAGTTTGGGCACAACCCACAGTGAGGCCCCAAAGCGGCGATGCGTGGGGCAGGCGGACACGGGTATGTGTCCTGCCCAGGCAGAGCTGGTGGCAGCGGTGTCCTGGGCCAGCAGAGCATTGCCAGGGTGGGAGGGGGGGGCTGGTGTGATCCCAAAGCCCCAACTATCAGGTCTAACTGTCCAGACACTTCCAGAGGAGGAGGTGAGGCCTGAAAAGGGCAAGAGAGGTGCCCTGGAGGAGAGGGTGACTGTGGGGAGCCATCTTCCACCCACCCTTGGGTCCATCTCTAGAAGGAACCAGGTCCTTACATCCCTTCTGGAGCCTGCCCTGCAGGTCCCACCTTCCCCGAAGTTCCCTAGCAGTGCTGCCGGCTCTGGTGAGGGGCAGACGGGCTGCAGAGGGGAATGTCACACCCAAAACGCAAACACCGGCTTGTTGGTAATTAGCAAACGTTTCAAGAGGAATGATGAGAAGCCAGTGACAGGCGGGCGGGTTTCTATTAAAAGCTGCCACGTGTGATCCTTCTCCAAGCCTGCCGGCCCCTCCTTACCTGGCGCAGGGGAAATCAGATGCAAACCTGACATTAACGCAGCGCTCAGGGTGAGCTTTAATTGCAGCCGTGGCAGGAGCGGCGGAGCCGGGGGATGGTGGCGGGGCCCGGGCGGCAGGGTGACGGGCGCCCTCACCTCCTGCCGCCAGGAGGGGAGCTGCCCGGTGCCTTTGGGTGCTCTCCTCCCTGCCATCCTCCTCCCCGACCTTCTTGCAGAGGGCGTGAGTCACGAGGCGCACTGAAGTGAGCACTCGGCACCCCGCGTGTCTCCACAAGCAGAGGCACTTGCTTAAATGTTAAGGGCTTGTTTGCATCCAGTGGAAGGGAAGCAGGAGCTGAGCACTAGCTTGCCAATTGCTCCTCCGTGCCTTCCGGAGCCAAGGGGCCAGGGAAGTGCTCATCCACACAGGGAAGCATCCTCGAGTGATTCTTCCATGCTCTCAGCCCCCAAAATGCCTCTTTTCAGCCTCACGTGGCTTTTTTTTTTTTTCTTCTGGCTTAAAGACTTTCCAGAGCATCCCAAGCATTACAGAAGGAGCATCCCGGGTATTAGAGAAGGTGCATGCATGGCCAGGGCAGCATCTGCAAGGTAGCCCCAGGGCTAATGCACGGTGGTGGAGTGGGTCCTTGTCTCAGACCTTCCAACCAAGCCCAGGAGGAGCCAGGGCATGCAGCGCTGGAGCAGGAGGAGCTCGGGCCAGCAGCATCCAGGCAGAGACGTGGTGGCCTTGGGCTGGTAAGGTGGAGATTGTCACGGAGCAGGGGCTGAGGGTGGATCTGCTCAGCAATACATCTTGCAAGTGACAGGAGCTGGGAGAGTAACCTAGTTCTGGCTTTATGAGATTGGCTCCCCCGATCCCCACTCCGTGAGATGAAAGTGAGTAATTACTGTCTGACTCGGCAGAACGGCGAAAGGAGAAGATCAGCCGGAGAGGCCAAGCCTGCCAGCAGTCAGAACCATCATTCTGTGGGCTGGCGAGCATCTCTTGCCCCTGCTCAAGGGGTGAGCAGTGGTGCCCGTGTCCCTTGCCATCATCTCAAGGTGAAGGCTCCCCTTGCTTCACGATTTCTGGTGGCCTCACCACCCTCACACCTCACTGCCAACCTTTCTGCTGTCCAACAGGTCTACCCAAACAGCAACCAGCCTGGAGCTGGGGGTAACCCCAAGACCATGAGTGAGGATGAACAGTGTCCTGCTCTCGGCAGGGTCCTCTTGCAAGTGATTTGCTGAGCAACAGCAAGGTTTTGCTTTTAATGAGGGCTGGTCATGCTGAGCAGGGTTTCACTTGGTCTCCTGCTGCCCTGGGCTTGCTGAAGGAGGTGGGTCTCTCTCAGCTGAGCTGAAGACATTCTGGGAGTGACACGGGTTCTTCCTTACAGCATCCTTGGGGAGTTTCTAGCTGTGGTTCTGCCAGGATCTAGCACTGGGTTCTAGAGGGCCCTTCCACCCAGTCCCCTCTGTCCTGGCCGTGCAGCCGTGGTCCTCAGTTAGCTGAGACCTCCCACGATGCAGCTCAGGAGGAGGTAGTGTGGGGTGCAAGGGCTCTTCCTGCTCCGTGTCGATTCAGAGCAGCGGGATCCTCACAAGGGAGATGTCGCAGAAAGGCAAAGAAGTGCCCGAGGACATCGGTGACACCTCTCCCACATCACTGCTGCAGAAGGTGCCAGCTCTCAAAGGCACGCATAGCTGTAGCAATCCTACCACCACCAAGAAAACTCCAGAGCGAGAATGCTTCAGGATGGCTGGGGACATCACAAGGGATTATTACCCAGAACAGTCAGCCGGGGTCCTTGTGGGGAGAAGGTCTGCAGGGGAACCCCCAGGTCCTAGCACGGAGCTGAGGACAGCAGGTCTGGGGCAAGGGACTGTCATAAGGCAATAGCAGCTCTCCTCGCTGTCAGCCTCTGCTAGCTGGATCTGCCCTGGACCTTCTGGGTGGTCTTCCAGGGTTTTCAGGGTCCCCCAGTGTCCCCCATGGATCGTGACACCCTCTTTCCTTGCATCCAACTTCTGACTGCCGGACAACTCTTTGGATGCCCTTGCACCCTCCATCTGCTGCTGTTAACCAGCTGTCCATGTTGCCTTCACCACCGTTCTGATCTTCAGGAGCTCCCTTGTTTCCTTAGCTGGTACATGGAGGGGGGGTTCCTGTGCCACAGGCTTGGCTGGGCTGTCATGTCCCCGCTTTGGGGTGACCCTCGGGGCTGCGTCCCTGCCTGTCCTAGCTGTTGCTACTGTGCATGCTCAGCAGCACCGCGTGGGTCTGCGCCCTCCACATCATGCCTGGTTAGGGTGATTTGTGTCTTACAAACACTCTAGTCATTGTTTAAGTGCTCTTCTTCGGACTACGAAAGTACAGGCAGCTGCCACACTTCTCCGCTCCTTAATGTATTGTCTGGCTTGTCTGTCTTCCCTCGAGGCTAAAAAATCCCTCTGCCCAGGCAGCATTGCTGAGCTCTCCTCCTGCTCAGGGTCACTGCTCCTATCAAACATGTTGGTGAGCTGCACCCATGCTCTTTATTTCTGCAGGAAATAAAAACCTCAAGCTTGTTTTCCCACCTATACCCTCTGTGCTCAAACCACCAGTTTTTAGTCCCGGAGCACATGCAGGGGCTGCCTTGGGGTCCCCCTGCTCCTGGACCACGGACACCCCATCTCCGTGAACCCACCAAGCGCCGTTGCTGGTGCCAGAGGACCATCCTAGCTCTGCCACAGCACGGGACTGTGCCGTGCAAGCTGGACCAGCAATCCTGGAGCACCCACGAGGGTTGTCCCAGCCCAGGAGATGCCGGGGTGGGTGGCACCAGCAGCATGGAGGTGACTGGGGAGAGGCAGCGATGCTGCTGGAAGAGGCAGAGGGAACCGAGGGGGGATACAGAGGGGTCCTGCCACGGATAAAGGGATGAGTAAGATGAGGAGGGGTCCCCAGCCCGGCGCTGGTGCGATGGAGCACGTGGCAACCCCTGCCTGGGTCGGTGGGACTCCCCCCCCGGCAGCTCGCTGCAGAGGGGCCCTCGAGTGCATGCGAGTGAGGAGAGGCGGGGAAGGGGGGGGGAGAGAGATCTTTTCATCTAAAAGGTTACATTTGTCCTACTTCCTCCCATCTCCAGCAATTAACTTGAAGGGAGACATCACTGCTAATTGAGCAGTGAAGATCAGGAGCAACAATTACGCCTTTTGACAAGAGACAGCACAAGAGGGACTGCTCCGAGGCTGAGAATGGTAGGGAACGGTTTCTATGGCAATATAACTTTCCTCTCTTCCTCTCCAGCCATAGAAATGATAAAAATGTAGATTTCTCCCTGATTAATGATTTAATGAAAATAAAGAAAATTCTTAAAAAAAAAAAAAAAGAAAAAGGAAAAAGGGGGGGAGAAAAAATCGATAGGACGCAATGTTTAGCATGAGTCTGCGGCTGCGGGGAGAATCGATGTCCTTCTCCAGGCTGGACGTGGTGAAATCTATTACAGCAACGTGCCGAGGACTCAAAGCGGCCCTGCCATTTGGTAATTAGGCAGCAGGCTCACACGGGGGAAACGTGAGGGCTATATTCAGATCTCTGATCAAAGGAGCTGCCCATCAAAGAGCTCCTCGCGCTGGCTTCTCCAGCAAACCTTCGCGCTCGCTCCACGTCTCTCCTGCCTTCCTTTCTCCTGCCTGCCTTCCCCCAGCCTTCCACACTCCTCCCCGAAATCATTATTTTTAATTTTAATTATTCAGCCCATTCTCTTTGTGAGGCAGCCAGGAAGGGCTGCCGGGGCGGCTGCCAGCCCAGCAAATGGTGATGCCGCGGTAGCTGCCGGCGAGGTGATGGCGCAACGTGCCGGCGAGGTGTCCCTGCACCGGTGGCAGGCGATGCCACGGCTGTGCCACACCTGGGAGCAGGCAGCGTGTCTGGCAGAGGTGCCGGCAGCCAGCCCGGGTGCTGTGACGTGACACATCTCCTGTCCTGCTGCAGCCACGGGGAGAGCAGCAAGGAGGAGGAGGAGGAGGAGGAGGAGGAGGGTCGAGCCTCTCGCTCCTTTGGGGGAAAGACCTGACAGGGGGCAGGCAGGGCATGCAGCAGCTCGGGGCTCTGCACAGCCCGTCACCGAAGGCATCGCGAGGGCCACGTCCCTCCGCATCAGTCAGCAGCAGCTGCTGGCTGCCGTGCTGCGCTGCCGGGGTGGGTGAGCCGGCAGCAGAGCCTGGGGGGCGAGCAAAGCCTTTCTGAAGCCTTCTCTTCCCCCTGCCTCGCCAAGTCGGCACAAGCATCCTCTGTTTTGCAATACATTCTGCAGCCCATCTAGTCCCCCCTTGAACAAGCACGTTTTGGGTGGTTTTGTTTTCCTTTAAGGGGACACTGCTTTAGGGTGTGGTGGGGTGGCTAGGGTGGGACTGGGGAAACGATGCAGCAGGTTCAGGTAAGCTTCGTGCCCATTCCTCAAAACAAAACGCAACCGGCTTCAGCAAGCAGAACCCATCTCTGTAAAACACCCCAGGCAGAGAGGAGCGAACGGGGGATGCAGCCCCTCGGCTCCTGCAGCCGCTCCCCCAAGCCCAGCCCAGGGCACGGGGTGCCTCCTGCCACGGGGACCATCCCTGGTACCTCCATCCCCCCCGGCTGCCCCCATAGGGATGCACCCCCGCAACGATGGACTATTTGCTGGCAGCCCCCGAGGCGGCAGCCCTGCAGCTGCCCGTCCTGCCCACTCCTGCCCCAGGACGTGCGTCTCCAGCCCAGACACTCAGTAGGGGCAGAGCATGGGTGCACGGAGAGACTTTCCCACCTCCTCGGTTCCTATTTTATTGCCAAACTGAAGCATAAAACACACATAAACAAATCTAACGGCGAGAAATGGGTTGCTATCAAATCAACAAATTAATCTAATTATAGGGCTGATTAAATCGTATCAGATAAACCAGCGACTCCTTCCCGGCGCTCAGCCGACGCGCAGGGAGGCAGGCAGCTCTGCTTTTGGGTCCGGCTGAGCCACGGCACAGGCAGGGTCCGGCCACCCGGGGCTGGCAGCATGCCAGCAGCCCCGGCACGGCGGGGAACACCGAGCCCCCTCTCCCCCCTTGTGCAGGACGGCACAGCCTGCTGCGGTGCAAATTTGAATGGCAAATGTGGATGCAAAGTACATGATTCCTTGGGATTAAAGATGCAGCTCTAGCCTGCGAAATGTATGCGGGAGCCGTCTTTGGAGCGAGATTGCTTAAACCTAAGCCTGCTTTAGGTATTTGAGGAACAATTTTATCGGTGCTGTTTGCAGAGCTTTGCTGGGGCTGTTTCCACCTCTCCATGCGCCTGCACACGCCAGCACCCATGTGCATGCAGGAATGCACTTGTGCACCAGAGCCCGCATGTAATGCCCTCCCTGCCAGCCAGCCGTAGGGAGAAAATGCATCCTGTGTGAAAGGCAAAAGCTCTTTATCGACTGATGACACCCATGAGGAGGGATGCAGGACTGCTGGCAGGTTTCAGCCGGGAAGGTTCCAGGTGGTGCAGACCTTTGCTGGAGGGCTGGGTGGCTCTGGGGCTTCACATGATGGACTGGATCCCCGGTTCCTGCAGGTGCTGGACTTCAGATCTTGCTTCTTGCAAGACTCCAGATGGGAAGGTGGAGAAAGCAGTGGTGTGCCTGCCTGGCCAGGGATGTGCAGGCTCCCACAAGCTCCCCCGATGCTCCCACACCTCGGTACATCTCAGTGAAGAAGGAAAATCCTTTTAAAAGTGGGTGTTGGCTCTGGTTTCTGGTGGGTAGCAGAGGTTTCACTGCTGGTAACAAGTTGTTTTCCTCTTCCAGGGAATCCTTTGCTCCCAGCCATGGGTTCTATCAGCTCATGATTCTCCTCCTCTTGCTCTTCTCATAGCCGAGTTGCTCTGTTCCAGTAACAAAGGTGTTGAGCAATGATATTCTGTCTCCTAATGGAAAATTATACCAGAGCGCTGTCAAGCTCAGCAGACAAGAGGAGCTCGAGAGCCTCGTGTGGTGCAGAGCTCTTACCCCTCTCAAGGCTCCCAGCAGATCCCACTTTGCCCCCCCAGCTTTGCAGGGGATGCTCCACTGGTGCTCTTTTCCTTCACACCCCAGTTCAGGCCATCCTGGTCAGCATTTGGGGGCCAAGAAAATACACAGCAGGGGGCGAAGTGGAGCATCACCTGCTCATCAGAGCCAAGGGCAGGGAGGTATGGCCGAGACCAGGCACATCTTGCCATCACCCTGGCAAGCGACATGTGGTGCCACATCTGCAGAGCTGGCAGAGAGGATCCCCACCAAGAGCCAGCCTGAGGGATAGGATTATGCAGCAGGCATTTAGGAAGAATAAAGATGTGGCTTTGACGGGCCCAGCTGGGTGAATCAGCCCAGCAGAGATGAGAGCAAACCCTCCTTTCGTGTTCAAAGGCTCCTCTCCGTTGCCCGTCCCCAGCATGCGACGGCTTGGCAGCACCGCAAGGGCTGGGGTACCAGTGGGGAGCAGCCGGAGTGGGCAAGGGGTGTTCAAAGCAATGCCTTCCCAGGCAACGAGCTCAGCTTCGGACAGTCTCTCGCTACTATTTTTTATCAACCAATCCTTAATCTGTCCTTCCCTTTTGTAAAAAAACGTAGATAATGCAAGTACCAGCTCAAGGATGCTCAACTGCAAAGCCTTGCACCCCTGCAGCAGAGACTGCCCAGAAATATTACTCAGGGTGCACAGCACACGGCAGATTTCACGAGTTTTCGGTAGAGGCGGGTGCTGCGGTGCCCTGGACTGTGCCAGGACCTTGGGTGACACAGCTACGGGGGTGCTGAGGACAACCCCAGATGGTCCTGGAGTGGGATCTAGGCTGCTGGTGACGAGGACACTGCAGGCGGTGCTGGGCTCAGCGCCTCCCTCCCAGCCTTGCCAGGGGAGCACCCTCGGCTGGGGGGTACAAACCACCCACCTAAACATGCTCCCAGTGCTCCCCACTGCTCCCAATGCCCGCAACCACCTGCACTGGGAGAGTGTTTGTGTGTGTGCATGCATATGCGTGTCTATGCAGAGCTGCATGCATGCACACGCGTGCATACACATACGCATGTGTGCGTGCACGTGTGTACGTGCGTGTGTGTGCATGCGTGCCCGTGCGCGCCCACGTGAGGATCGGCATGTGCACGGCTGTGCACACGGGTGAGGGGAGCTCTGTTGAGAGGAACTGTTTCCCAGCCTGTGCTGATGCAGTTTAGCAATCAGAATAACTTTGCTGATGAATATTTAAGCCGAGCACTGAATATTTAAAGCATTCAATTATTTTAATGGCTTCTAAGTGTGACAGCGGGAGGGGACGGGGGGGATGGCTGCCCCCGGGTCCGGCACAGGGCCCGCAGCAGGGCAGGCAGACAGGGGTGCTGAGGGCAGCCCCCGCTTGGGGCGGGGGGCGGGGGGGGGGGCAGCATGTTGTCCCCAGCAGGGTGGCAGCATCTTCAGCGTGCTGCTGGGGAGCTGCCGGTGCCAAGCGCTGCCGGCTGCGGGTGTGAGCCCTGCCAGAGCTCAGCCGGGCGGGCAGAGCCGCAGCGGGCAGGAGGTGAGCTGTGTCCTGCCATCCTGGCAGACTGAGCTCTGTCCCAGTGCCCCGATTCCTGCATGAGCAGCCTCGGCGTGTGCCAGCGCCAGTGGTGCCACCCTCCTCCTCTCTGCCACCAGCGATGCTCCCGAGCTGCGCCTGTCCCTGTCACCAGTGCCACCATCAACACCGGGACACGCCAGCCCCGCAGACACCCCCTGGGATGTGAGGGGCACACGGGCATGCAATCGGGACACCGCAGCCTCCATCACCCCCAAAGACCCCCCGAAGGCAGGTTGGTGGTGGCAGGAGCACGGCATGCCCACCCTGGCTGGCCCAGCCCCGCAGCCTGGCCCCACGGCTTGGTGCTGCCCCCGGGACCTGCCCGAGACCCATGGCAGGGAGGGTGGCAGGGAGCACAGAGGAGCACTTTCCCAGTGCGTGCTCCTGCAGCCATAAATATTCATATTCTTATACTAATTTTCCATGTACTTTTCTGTCACATCCAATTTTATTTTAATTTCCCTTTATAAACCTTCACAGCTAATGCACTCTGTGCTCCCATGATTACCCCAATCAGCCGGCGCTTTAAACACAATCCCTGCAGGCAGCTCCTGTTGGAAGCTATAGGATCACCGAGCATCCACGCACAAGTTGCACACACTCGGCAGACCCGCTCGCCGGGGCTGCAGCATCTCCCCTTTGCCAGCCTGCGGTGGGCACAGCTCCCACTGCCGTGGGCACGGTCTCCAGCCTGTGCTGGGCTTCTCGTGGTGACTGAACAAGAGGACATCTCTGGAGTCCTGTGCCTGTCCAGCACCGTACCTGCAGGTCTGTGCCATGCCATGCCATGCCATGCCGGCTGCCCAATCTCGGAGGTGCTGTGCTTGCCGGGAGGTACCACGTGTGTGTGTCAGTGCCAGTACTGGCAAGCGCCGAAGCTGGTGACTGTGCCAGGGCCCATCTGTTTGCCACACAACTCGGGCAGCCCTGGCCAGGTCCTGCTCACTGTGTCCAACACGCTGCTGCCTGCCTGCCACCGGCATCCTGGCGTGGCTCGGTGCCACTGCACCGCTGCTCCCATGGCATTGCGGGGGTCCAGCAGTTGTGCCAATGCTGAGCCAGCATCGGGGCCACTGGGGATGCCATCAGCAGTGAGAAGGGTGCTGGCTGCCTGAATCGTGCCACTCTGCCTAAGGGGACGCGTCCCTGCCCTGGATGCAAGCGGGCTGGCACTGCATGTGCACACCTGTGCATGTGTGTACTCACACCCACATGTGTGTACAGGAGTGTTTGTGTGCGTGGACCGCTTGGTCCCTCGCTGGGGACCCTGAGCCAGCCTGGGCACACAGTGGGCATTGGGCTGGGGGACAGGACACGTCCCGAGCGGGACAGGACACCTCCCGAAGATGGAGAGGACATCTTTCCAGTGGGGCAAGATGTGTCCCCAGCTGGGCAGAACATGTCCCTGGCGGAGCAGGATGTGTCCTCAGCAGGGTAGGACATGTCCCCAGTGGGGTAGAACATGTCCCCAAGCAGGACGGGACATGTCCCCAGCAGGGCAGGCCATCTGCCCTTGCCCAGGGACAGCCCCAGAGCTGGGTCGCACAGCATCAGGCGACGGGAAGGGACAGGGCTGCCCGGATGCAGAGCGCCGCTGGCAGAAGGAGACAGCGCACGGATGGTAGTTTGTTCCTCGCCATCCACGGGGACATGAATTAAAGAGGCTGTGGGAGCCTGTGCCGATCTCCTGCTGGCGGTCCCACGAAAATCCCCCTGCGGGCAGGGGCAGGGCGGCTGCCGTGCTCCTGCCAGCCGTGGGAAGTCACTCAGGCTCCGCTCGCTCACTTCTGAAGACCTCTTGATAAACATTTATAAACATTTGTAGTATTTTAAATTTCCCCTCAATAATTTATGAATAGTTATTTTATATACTTTAAAGAGGGTAATAATGTAAAATTTATAAGGCGGGAGCGCTCAGAGTGGCAGCGCGGCGTCGCGGGGCTGGAAGCAGCCTTCCCCGCCTCTCCCAGCCGAGCGCTGATTGAAACTTTAAAGGCTGCGGCAGCGGGGTAAAACGGGACGTCGCGGGGACGTGGAGGGGCCTGGGGGGCACGTGAGAGAGGGGAACGTGGGGGACGCGTGCAGCCGGGCAAGGTGGCGGCACCAAGGCTGGACCATGAGGTGCCCGGGCAAGGTGGTGGAAGGAGGGAGGGATGGAAAGGAAAGGAATCTGGGGATGGAGGGGATGAGAGGTGGAGATGAAAAGGAAGAAGGGGAGCACAAGAGAGGGGCGAAAGGATGAGCAGAAGGAGGGAGGGAGGAGGGATGTGTGTGAGGGAGCGATAACCGCGGCGGGAGGCTTCGGGAGCGAGGGATGGGGAGAAGGAGGGATGGAGGGAACAGCGGGGAGGGGCAAGAAGCAGCTGGGAGTCGGAGATAAAGAGGGAGGAGAAGGGTGCCCAGCACCCAGAGCAGGAAGGTGTCAGGCAGGCGGACAGACGGATGGATGAGGGGGTGGACGGACGGATTGCTGGGGGATGAGCAGAGCGGGAAGGAGGGAACAGGGAGAGGCATCTGCAGGGATGCACGGGGGAGTGAGCCGGCATGCCCCAGTCTGCCGCGTGCCCCCACAGGTGGGGGAGTGTGAGCAAGGTTTGGGGTGCGGGGGTGCAGGGAGGGGTGAGGAGTGTCTGAAGCCGCGGGGGTGCGAAGAGGCATGTCTGGTGTCAAAGTGTGGTCGTGCCTGGGAGGCATCTCTGAGCGTGCACCAGGATGGGCTCGTGCAAGGCACGAGCGGGAGCATGAGGGAGGGTGTGTGGGCAGAGTGTGATCACACGCGCAGTGGCTGAGCATACGTGCAACGTGGGATAGTGCAAGGTGGGTGTGAGCATGCCACCATGAGTGAGTGAGAGGTGTGTGTGTGCGCACAAGGCATGAATGAGTGTACAAAATGTGCAGGGCCAGACGGTGTGAACGGGGTGGAAACCTGCTTGTGCAGGGGGTGAGTGTCAGCAGGGTGGGTGTGCTCGTGCTGGGGTGAGTGTGAGCAGAGCAGGTGTGCTTATACAGGGATGAGTGCAAGCAGAGAGGGGGTGCTGGTGCAGGGCATGAGTGTGAGCAGGGTGGGGTGCTTGTGCAGGGGGTGTGAGCAGGGTGGGAGTGCTTGTGCAGGAGGTCAGTGTGCATGTGCTGCAAGTGTGCACGGGGCAGGAGTGCACGTGCAGAGCATTAGTGCACGTGCATCTGAAGGCTAGGAGGTGACTGTGTGCTACGTGAGGGTCCCCCCCCTTCCCCCAATCTCCCAGGGGTCTTGTGGCAGGACCGCCACACCAAGGGACCCCCAGTGCCAGCCGTGCCCTGGGGGACACCCCAAGGGTGCAGGGGCTGCACCCCACACCAGGACCCCCGGGGCCACCCTGAGCTCCATGAGGACACATGGCCGGTGGCCCTTCCCACGCGGGGCACACTAGCATGGCCCAGCTCAAAGGGAGACCCCCCGCAAAATCCCGCCTGGATTACCAAGGCACCTTAAATGCCCAAGCAAAATCTGGCAGGAGCTGGCAGCCGCAGAGAGGGACCTGCCACAAAATGATAACATCTTCCATGCTATATATAGCGCTGCCTTTATATACATATACAGATATATATTTATTTATGCTGCTTCAAGGAGGATGTCAGGGAGAAGGGGAACACACAGGTAGGGCATGGGTAGGACTGCAGAGGTGAAGTGTGCAAGGCATGCAAGGTGTGAGCATGTGCATGGGGCACGAGTGCATGTGCAAGTGTGTGCAGGGTATGAGCGTGCAAGGTGTGGGTGCCTGTGCAACGTGTGGGTGCCTGTGCAAGGTGTGAGCATATGCATAAAGCGGGAGATGTGTGCAAGGTGTGAGCGTTTGCAGAAGCTGTGTAAGCCGTCTGCACGCAGGGCGCAAGTGTGCAAGTGCAAGACAGGACTGTGCACACAAGGCATGCATTTGCAGGTGACAAGCAGGCGTGCAAAGCACGAGTGTGTGCAGAGGGGCACAGTGTCCCCCACAGGGGACCCATTGGGGCGCAGGGGCAGGGGCACACGCAGCACCGGGCACAACCTGGGGTGCGAGGGGAGGAGGGGAAGGGGCGCCCCAGGCCAGGAGCGAGGAAGGTGCCGGAGCACTGTCAGTGGAGGGAGGATTTCTTTATTTTGATGATAATTTCCCGGCGTGTGGGGCTGTCAGGTTCCTGGTTAGCAGCTCCCCCTCCGCGGAGCTGCTCCGTGTAGTTGACACCGCAATTGTTTTCTGAAGAGAACACGCGACTCTCTTCTTATGTATTCCCTTTCCCGGTGTTTGTATTTGCTTCAAAGTCTCCTCATCACCCTGTTTGGTGACAAAAACTCATGTCTGGAGATCAGGGTAATGTGTTTCTTTTCAAAGCCCGTGGAGGAGGGGGTTGGTAGACACAGGTTTGCTGCATTATTTACTTCCCTGCGGCGCTCTGCCTCCCCGGCAGCCCTGCCTGCCCCCCCCGGGGTGCTGGGGCACCCACCCTGCCAGCTGGGACCCCCTGGGTGCCCAGCATCCCACCCTGTGCTCTGGGATGGTTGGGGGCACGCAGGCGCAGCAGCAGCCACGTAGCCTGTGGTCACCTTGGCTGGTGGTCTATCCCCTCCGGTGGGACCCCTGCAGATGTGCCCCTGCAGCTGGCGAGCAAATTGGGGTAGGAAACTGGGTGTTGGAGATGGAAGGGGATGCGGGACTGGGGTGTGCCACCCTGAGCTCCACACCGGTGCTCAGCACCCTCCAAATAGCAGTGTGCAAGCATATAGCATGTGTGTGGCTAGGTGTGCCCGGCTGGGTGTGCACACTGAATGCAACGTGGTCAGGTGTGCACAGCTGTGCACGTTGAATGCAGCTGGGTGTGCACGGCTGTGTGCATGCACTGAGCACAACTAGGTGTGAATTGCAGCACCCGCTCGCACAGGCACGGGACGCGTGCTGGGGAATCACGCTGGCAGGTGTGCCAGCACAGCCTCCCCCCTCCACGTGTGTGTGGTGCCACGAGCACAGGCAGTTCTCTATCTAATTGATCAATTAATTATCTCTGGCATTCAGCTGCATATTGGTTTTAGATGAAGGGAGAGGCTAACAAGCGGATTAGGCGTGTGTGTCTTCAAGGGAGCGAGCGAGCGGAGGAGATGTGGGAGGAAGGAGGGGAGATAGGAGATAGGCAAATGCGGAATAACGGTCCCTCACTACTGCAAGGGCTGGAGCCAGGAGCTGGAGTTGGCACCAGGGGCACAGCTGCAGCGATGCAGAGGAGCTGTGCAGAGGGTGCTCCAGAAACGGTGGTGCTGAGGCAGAGGATGCTCATGCTCCAGAAATGACGGGCTAAGGCAGGAGGATGCTCCAGAAATGGTGATGCTGAGGCAGAGGATGCTCCAGAAATGGTGCTGAGGCAGGAGGATGATGCTGTGGCATGACAAGGGTGCTCCAGAATCCATGCTGAGTGCCCAGTGCCCACCGTGGTCTGCAGCCCTGGCCAGGCTCATCCTTTCTCCATGTCTTTCTGTCCTGCCCAGGATGGCTGCGCCCAGTCAGGGGAGGCTCCTGGGTGCCACCAGTCCTCGTGGGCCGTGGGTCTGGGCAGGCAGCATGACCCTGCACGCTG
Source organism: Grus americana (assembly GCF_028858705.1). Lineage (NCBI taxonomy): Eukaryota > Metazoa > Chordata > Aves > Gruiformes > Gruidae > Grus > Grus americana. The sequence goes on from NC_072865.1 coordinate 20,145,053, forward strand.
GGGAGCATGGGCAGCACGGCTGCACCTCCGAGTCCTCATGTTTTCTAGGAAAATCAACACCCCAAAAGTGCTGGGTTCGGGCAAATCCAGGCATCTTTCCACTGAAAGGAAGGATGACATCAGCGCCAGCCCTGTCTCACCCCGGACCTCCCCCAGCAATGCCTGACGGTAGCGAGCCTCCAGGGACAGCCCGAGGATGTGGCCGGGGGTGTCAGCCATCCCGCCCTGCATTGGGGCTCATTAGTGGGACGGGCTGTCACTCAGGCTGCAGCCAGCCCTGGGGGCACACTGGGGGCTGGAGGGACCCCCGGCAGCATAGGGCGGGTGGCAGAGCCTTTGCATCCCTCCGGCACGCTTTGCATCCCATGGGGACAGCGGGGAGGGCTGCACACCAGCACCGAGCCTCCCTGGACGCCTGGGTACGGAATCACGCTGCAGGTCGTGGGGGGCCAAGGGGGGCTGCAGACAGGCAGAGCGCGGGGGCCGGTGTAGGCAGCACTGCCTGCCATGGTCCCTGCCTGTCGCCCCAAGACCGCAGCCCCGGAGCGCCATGTTCCCTGCCAATCTGTGTCAGGCGCGATCCCCACCTGTCAGCCGGGGATATGACAGTCCATTAATGACCGTCGCGGAGCAGGATGGCTCTGCGCGCAGGGGAGGGATAATTGTTTGACTTTCTTTACTTCCCATCCTGCTGTCACTTGCTCTTTGGAGCCCTGTCAACCATGCGGCATCCTCCAGCCCCCTCCCACAGCACAAACAAGCACCACACGGCTCAGTGTGCACACACACACTGTATCCTGCAAGCATTGAGCAGCCCTGCACATGTGTGCACACGCAGTGTGTACACACAACCCTTCTCCTGTGTGCATGCACCGGCGCAGCCTATATCCTGCATGCATGTCACTACACACACATACATAACATATACACACATATCTTTTATTCTGGGGGCATTCAGCACTAGGAAACACACCCACATGCTCGAACACACCGCCTGTTCAGCGTGCACACACACACATGCACGTGCATATTCAGGCCTGGGAGATGTATGTACATGCACGCCCAGCCCATATTCAGCACCGTGGCACACAAACACACCCATACAGTGCTCCCACACCCATCACCTCCATCCTACATGCATCTGCAGGCAGGGAGCACACGCATGCCCTTGCCCAGGCATACGAGGTACCAGCATGTCCCAGTGCTTTTGCCAGCCGGGGATGCTGCCTTGTCCTCACTGAGCTCCAGCCACCCCGCTCAGCCTGGCACAGGCACAGCTGCGGCCCCAAAACCTGCCCCGGGGAGCAGGGGGGGTGTGACCCCAAACATACATGCTGCATACATGGAGCATGCATAAGTGTGCACAGGTGTGCACCCAGCCACTCCCTGAGCCCAGGGCTGGGTTCCCATCACGTCCCACAGGAGCAGGACAGACGGGAGCAGGGCTGGGGCTGCGGGGCAGGCGATGCACCACTGAGGAGGAGGAGGAGGAGGAAGGGGAAGGGGCAATGCCAGCTGAGGTTGCGGTCACCGCGCAGCCAGGGGATCGGTTGGCTGGCCGCGACAACGCCGCACAGGGAAGGCTCGCTGCATCTGCTGGGGCCCTGGAGGCCAGAGAGCATTTCCCTCATCAGCCAGGACTCCCTTGCCGCTCTCGGGCTGCCTGCCCAATGCCCGCAGCCGTTCCTCCTCCCCGCTGCGCCCGCCGCTTGCCTTGGCGTGATTAAAGATCCAACGACCTTTGCCGGCTGCCTGAGACGCTGGAACAAATGAACGGTAAGCGCCAGATTACAGCCCGGCTCGGCAGCCCTGCAAATCCCTTTAATGAGACATTTAGGCAGGGCCAGCGGGGTGCCTGGCTGTGGGGTGGGTTGGTGCGGGTGGTGACGGCACCTCGGCCAGCACGGCCATCGCCTGGGCACGACAACACCGACAGACCCCAGTCCTGACCCCATCCCTGTCCTGCTGGGCAAGGGTCCTCGGGGCACTGGCCCCGCAAGCATCCTGGTAGCCAGCCCTCATTGCAGGGGTCAGCGTGGCTCCAGATCCCCCCACATCCCCCTTTGCACCCACGTATGTCCCATGGGAGCAACGCTGCGAGCTGCAGTGGGGAGGGGGCTAATGGCACTGGGACCAGCCTCCTGCAGGGACACGGGGTCCCCGGCCACGGGACTCGGCGAGCTCAGCCCGGGGCTGCCGGGAGGTTTATCCCTTCCAATTGTAATATCAAAAAATGAAAAAGCCCGAATGACTGATGGGGCCGTAAGGACACAAATCAATAGTTGACACCACGAACGATGTCTCTACTCGTATTAGTGCCAAATTAAGCTGTTTACTCAAACTTTCCCCACACAAGGAGAAGCCGGGGCCGGCACGGGGAGCTGAAGATGGATGGCACGCTCAGGGGCCTAGAGGTGTGATTTTTCTTGCCGTGACAGACAGTTTGCAACAACGACGGCCTTCCCCTCCTCGCCTTCGACTTTGGAAGGTGGAGATGCGGCGAGGGAACTCGGAGAGCGCGTGGGCAGCAGGACTCCATCCAGGCACGCTGACTGCCGGGGCTCAGGGCTCACCAGAGCATCCTCCTGGCCAGAGAGAGCCCGATGCCTCTGTCCCCTGCTGGGGACACCTGAGATGGCGGCAGGGGCCAAGGTGGCCCCGGGCTCCTCCGTGACATGTTGCAGGGGCCAGGTGAATCAGGAAACAGGGAGACATCCCAGCTGGACTCCCTCCCCGACCACACTGAGCTGAGTGGTGTTCCCAGCTTATCTGCACTGTCCCCACATGTCCCTGCCCCGGGGGTTATCTCCAGTGTCCCTGGATTCCTCTGAATGGGGACATTTATCCCCAGTGTCCCTGGCTGCCCCTGCCCTGGGACATGTATCCCCAGTGTCCCTGCCCCAGGTGTTACTCTCCAGCATCCCTGTGCCAGGTGTTTATCTCCAAAGCCTGTGGTGTGGTGTTCAGTGATTCACTGCTCCCACCTTGCTCTGGTTCCTGACTCCCACTCACCATGCCTGAGAGCCTGCGGTGACCGTGGCCCGCTCCACATCCCCCGGCCATTTGAGTTCCTCCTGTGGCCAGGACATCTTCCCCGCTCCCCACCAGCTGGTGAGTTGTTGGCAAGTACACATTCCCAGCAAAATTTGAGGGAACACCAAAACGATCAGTGAATTCAGGTCAAAGTCATCCAGCACAGGAGTGAAAGCAGGGATGCAAGGCAGGACAGCAGCAATATTTTCCAACCTACTGATTCCAGCATGGGTTCTTCCAAACTGACCTTAATCTCTGGTGACCAGAGCAAAACCCACCAACCAGGGCACGCAATGCCCTGTACATTCTCGGTGCTCAGCATCACCCGAGCCCCGGGATGGTGGCATGTGGGACACGGTGTGACAGACAGGCAGCACGGAGAACCGAGGATGGCAGAGCCAGGAATGCTCCCTCCTCCCAGAGCGGCGCAGGCAGAGAGAGGGCAGCGGGCAGAGGCGGGGGCCGGCAGCATCCACCTCATGCCTTTTAATAAAACATGAATTAGGTGCCAACGCATATTAGATTCACTTCCCCAGTGACAGAAAATCAAAGGCTTCTCCCATCTTTTCTAGAGGCGCGTTCCTGATTGATCTGGAAGAAGCAGCTCAGTGCGAGGGAAGGAGTCTATACACACCGAAACAGCTCTTTAATTTCTTAATTTAATATCTGACACGTAAAGATTCTCATTAAGCCAGTCAATGAAGCCTGGAAATACAATTTTCGTGCAAACTGTCGCTATCATAACTTACACGAAACTTCAGATGGTGCCCTGTAAGCGGTGTGATTAAAACCATTCATCTTCCCTGTCAGTTGCCCGCTCCCGCACCCCCCCGGCCGGCCCCCTACCCCACGCCGCCCATGCCCGCTGCGGCCGGACCAGCATGGGGCTGGTGGGTGCTGTCACGGTGATGGGCATCCGGCTGATGCTCTGCAGCTGGATCCTGCAAGGGCACCGGGGCAGGACTGTCTGGATCGGGCAGGCAGGGGTACGGGCAGCATGCTGGGCAGCACCCCACCCAGCACAGCCTGCACAGTGGGTCTCCAAGCCCTGAAATCCCCCCCATCGGGGCGTGCGCAGAAGGGAGAGCTTCCCAAAGACGCTAATTAGGCAAATTAATTCCTATTGAGTCGCAGCTCTTCTCTGCCTTAGAAGGAAGAAGAAAAAAAAAAAACTACTTACTTCAGTGCTGATTAAATCCCAAATATCAAGACAAGGATTAGAGCTGAGACTATTCCTCGGGGGGTCCCCCCACCATGTGAAGCGGGGCCAGGGCTGCCCCCAGCAAGCGCCTGCCTGGCATGGTGCAGGGATGCTGAGAAGGGGCTGGCAGGACCAAGGCATGCACAGGGACACGAGACATCACCATCCTCGACAGGCTGTTGTTCCTCATGTCCCCTGGCACTGCCAGCGCTGCACAGAGCACGTGTTTGCTGGGCTCATTCCTCCTATGTGAGCTGAGGAAGAGAACGGTAAAGCTGCACAGGCGCAGGGCACTGTGCGGGCACAGGGCAGTAGGATGCTCTGATGTGGTGAAGCCTGGCTAAGCCTTGGGGTGCCTGCTGAAACCACCCATGACAGGGTGCTGGGCAGGGGTCCCATCCTCACTAGGACCTGAGGGGGATTAAATGATTTCTCAGGCTTTTCTGCCTCTCTCAGCCCTTCATCCCCATCTCCCCGATCCAGCCCCGCTGAGACTTTCGGCTCCCAGAAACCTCCAGGAATTTCCCAGCAGCTGGAAACTTGGTGTTGGACACCAAACTGGGGGAAAAAAAGCCACCCCAGGGGACTCAGCAAACACTGATAGGTGTTGCACTGCACCCAGTGGGAATTAGGAAATGTTTCCCTGGCAGCGTCTGCCACCTAAATTTCTCTCCCAGCAGCTGGTGTCCAACGAGGACAAGACAGATGCAGCAGAGAAAGGGACTTCTGGGCATCGCCACCTGCCCAGCCACGGCATGACATGGTGCCATGGCACTGCACAGCCCCATCACTCGTGGTGCTTACGGATAGCAGGTATCACACTGTTCCCCCACCTGAAGCATGCAGCTGCCCCCTGCCTACCCTCCCACTGAGAAAGGGGACATCCCTGCGGTGGGGATGGGTCCCCCAGGAGCCCCAGCCAGCCCATGGTCCAGCTGCCATGCCCGGGCACTGAAGGATGCTCGGGTGAGGAGAAGGCTGGGAAGAGCCTCCAGCATCTTCGGGGGTTGCGATTGCCCCGGAGGTGTGTGCAGCTCCGGGGGGAGGAAGGTGGCCGGGTGGGCACCAGTGGGGTCGCTCAGCTTTGTCCCTGCCCCCTGTGCTGCCAGCTTGGATGACTTTGACTCCAACCTCTTGCTAGAGACAAAACCTGCCCTGAACAGCGTGGGCATCCCCCTAAGCCCAGCCATGCCAGTTCCAGAGGTGCCCCATGGCTCCAGCACCCAGGGCACCCCGAACAGAGAGACCCTGCAGCCCCGAGGGGGCACCTTGTGGGTGGCCCCCTGGGGAAGGGCTCTGGAGGACACGGCGCCCAGTGCCTGCTCATCATGCTGGCAGAGCAGCTTTCCTTGTCTTTCTTCTGCGTGTTATCTCGAGACGTCGGAGCTGCCAGCTCCTGCCAGCACTCGCGCAGCCTGACGTCGGTGCAGCTTGAAAGTGCGCGTGGCGTGTTTGATGTCAGGATTACCGGCTGGGTGTATTGTAAATGCTAAAATGAAATAAGAAGATTAGAGAAGAAAAGCGCCGCTCCGCAGCGTGCGCCTGCCGATTGCCTCCCGCTGGATCTTCTGCAGATGACGGGGGGCGCGGGGACCCAGCCCGGTGGCAATCATGCGGCGGAGGCAGCGGTGCCATGGAAAGGGTTAAAAAGGGCCAAGCATCTTCCCCCCCCCCCGCCCCGCCCTGGTGCTGGCGCTGCCTGCCGCCCAGGCATGAGCTGGGATGGGGCGAGAGGCAGGACAGAGCCTGTTCAGCTCCCCAGGATGCCAGGCACCCCGATGCCCTGGTTCACGTAAGTATTCACTGTCTGCCCCGGCCATCTCCCAGCCCGGGTCCTAGGGCTCAGGGAGCAGTCCTACATCAGTTCAGCCCTGGGGCAGAGCACGGTGGGGCAGAGGGGCGGCACGGGGCTGGGCGGGTGCCTGCAGCCTCGCAGGGAAGCTGGGTGAGCTCTGCATCCCTTCCTGCCGTGCCGCATCCTTTCCCAGGGAATGGGGGCACAGCCGCCTCCCAGCCTCGGGAGCTGGCTTTAGGTGGGAAAAAGGCTTGTACCTCCTCAGAGGGGGGTGATGACCCTCTGCAGGTCTTGCCAGGGGAATCTGGGGGTCTCCGAAGGGCAAGCGGGTGCTCTCTTCTCCCCCACTCATGTGGCAGGATGTCCTTGCCCACCCAAGCCCAGACACAGCAGTGGGCAGCTCCATGCCTCTCCTGCAACCCCCCCTCCCCACACCAGCCTCTGCCAGGCAGTGCCAGCGGGCCACAGCCCCACGGGCGAGCGTGAGAGCTGGAGGGGTGGGGGGGAAAGCCGGGGCAGGGGTCAGGCCCTGCCAAGCCATGCTCCATCTCTCGCTGACACCAACACACCCCCAAGCATCCCTGCCAGCACCCCGGGACCTGGCCCCATGCACACCAGCCTCTGTGTGGGCAGGAGGGCAGGGGGCACGGAATTTCGGCGGCAGCATGATTAGTCTTTATTTTTCAGCTGTGCCCTTGGTCTCAGCCTGGCAGAGCTGTGGTTTGTCTTGCCGGGCCCAGCGCTGGAGGAGAAGGAAGAAGAGGAAGAGGAAGGGGAGGCCACGCCATGCTCCCCACAGCACTTCTGTGCCAAGCCAGGTGCGGGCAGCGGTGTGTGGGGCACAGGGCTCAGCCTCACACGTCCAGTCCCACATCCTCCCCGGCAGGATAAGTCCCAGGCTTGCAGCTCCTCCCAGTATGGCAGAGCACCCTCCCCATGAATCCCCGCTGCCGGTGACCCCCACCCAGCCAAGGAACAACTTATCCCCCCCCAGGAGTGATGTGGGGTCCCCTGCCCACACCCCGCCATGGCAGCACCCAGTCCTCCCAGGACCGCACCCAGCATCCCGCACCCAGCTGCCCGCTGCATCCCACACACCGCTGCGTCCTCCGCCCCATCCGGTGCCAGCGCTGGCACCGCTGCCCGCCCGAGCAGGCCCACGTGCACCCCGGCAGCCCCGGAGCAGGCAAGGCAGGGGAAGCCGAGTGCCAGCCACCTCCGGGGACTTTTCCCTTCCCTGCAGCAGGGAACCGTGAGCAGGCTGGCGGCTGGCCCCGTGCTGCAACTATGCCAGTACCTGCCTCCCCCCCTTATCTCTCACATCTGTTCCCAATCAAAACATCATTTCAATCCATTCGGGAGAAGGTTTTTCTCCCCCCTGCTACCAAATGCTATTGTTTTTCCCAGCTCGGGAGCAGCGACTTGGCACCTGCCCGCGCCAGCTCTGCTCAGACACGTGCGGGCAAACACCTCGAGCAAGCCCCCGCTCAGCTCCCGCCTGCCGAGACCGGAGCTGATTTCATCCCCACGGCCAAGCACTGGGCTGCCGGGGAAGGGGGGGAACAGGGCTGGTGCCCCCCAGGGATGCAGCAGCTGGGGGCTTGACTCTTTCCCATGCTCTGAGGTTGGTGTCGGTAGTGCTTGGAGCCCGGGTGGACATCCACGTGGGGCTGCAGAGTGGGTGCAATGCCCGTGCGTGTCCCCCATCACACAGGCTTTGCTGCCGGTTCTGGGATCCCTCCGGGCCAAGCTCAGCCCTGCATGGCCAGGGGTGAGTGCAGACCCCTGCTTGCCCCCCATGCCGCCCTGGATGTGCCAGGGACGGCTGGGTCTGGCTCCATCTCCTGCGGGACTCATCCCCGCACATTGCCACGGGGTTTCTCTTGCTTCTGCGCAATTAATGAGCTTTAATTGCCTGTAAACACATCCCCGGCAGCGCCAGAGCTGCCATGGGAAGTCGCTGGAGCCAGGAAAAGGGAATGGGAAAAGAAAATCATAGCAACTGTTGCTACGGCTGGACCAGCCATCCCCAAAACATGGCCGTGGCCGTGGCCGAGCAGGGCTGGTGGCATTGCCCAGCAGCAGCCACAGCCCTGGGGGCAGTGGCACAGGGGGCACGGGGGTCCCAGCACGGTCCGTGTCCTCCTGCCCTCGGTGCCACCAACACTGCTGTGCTGAGTGGCGTGGGGGTCAGGCAGGAGACCCCCCCGCAGAGGGACGTGGCGGCGTTTGGGGACCCACAGAGGGGCTGCGTTGGCAGTGGGCTGAGGGAGGTGGGGAGGGGTCCCTGCCCTCTCCCTCCATGTGCCCCCCGGGCTGGATGCGCAGGCATCTACATGGCGCTGATGAAGTTTGCAAAGGTCAAGGCTCCGAGTGTCAGGAGGTGGCTTCTGTAAATGCTATTTTCTAGCTCAGTGCCCTGTAACTCTCCCTGACAGTTGTGCTCAAATAAAACAAACAGCGCATTTTAATCACCCCCGCACGCTGCTCCCAGGCACTGCTCCCCACACCTGGCACGGCCCACTGCCCCCTTGCCCACCGTGGACCCCGTGCCATCTCCATGGGCCCTGTCCCACACCCTTTCCCGGGACACAGGACAGGATGGCTGGGGACCACCCAAGCGTGCCCGGCAATGCCGCCGGGATGGCGCTGCGACACGGGCACTAGTGCCATGCCACTGCAGGAGAGCGACACGCCTCTGTCCTGAGTGGGCATGGCATCGGTGGGGTAATTTGGGCTTGGTGCAGCATCCGTCCCTTGCTCACTCCTCAGCCAGCAATGGGAGAGGTACGTGCACGTATGCACGTACGAGCGCATGTTCACGTGTGTAGGAATATGCGTGTGCAGATGTATGTGTGTGTGTTAGTCCATGCTTGTAAGTGCAGCTGTGTGTGTACATGCATGTGTGTAAACACATGTCTATGCACACAGGGATGCATGTGCACATATGCACATATATATATACATGTCTGCATGTGTGCACGTGCATGCGCACGAGTGTAGGCATGCCTCTGTGTCTGTGCGTGCACGTGTATAACCATGCACTCATGTACAGAAATGTCTGTGCCAACCATGCACAGATGGGCATGTGTATGTATAAGGCTGGATGTGTTTGCTTGTGCATGCAGGTGTGTTTGTACACACATGTGTGTGTGCGTGCATCTCCTCGTACAATGCATTTGTAGCCAGTTTCCTCGCTGCAATCACAGGGAAGTTTTGCTTAAGCCCGGGCGAGGGCTGGGGCCGGGCGCGGGAGCAGCAGCAGCCGGAGCGACACGCACCCGCGCCAGAGATAAGTTCCTGCCACAAAGTTTTCTTTCCCTGCTAATTTTCTGATTAGCCCCTGTCTGATGCGTCGGCAGCAGCGCTCCACGGAGCTTATTCAAAGGCGGCGTAATCTTTCTAAGCAGCAAACAGGGGGCAGGGACGCCATTCAGTTCCCAGCAGACAGAGCCGTGCGTCGGGAGGTAATAACTCTTCAGGGACTCGCAGCCGAGCGCTGACAAGCCGCCGGGAGGGCTGTGGAAATCCTTTCTGCGGATGAGCCGAGAGGATTCTCCTGCTATCCCCTAAAGCCTGCGTGTCACCTAGTCCAATAAAAGGCATTATCGGGAAGGTGGTATTTTGTTCTGGCGTATCTCAGGCCTCCAGCCCAGCCCCGGCTCTGCTGGCTTTGCATGAGAATGGGAGACTTAGGGCATGGCAGGTGCTGGGTGCTGCCTGTGAGGGATGGTGCTGGGTGGTGGGGATGCACCCCGGTCTCTGTGTCCCCCAGCAGAGGAGGGGTTGGGGAGCACAGTGGTGCCCGCTCTCCCATCTGCCTTTGAGAAAGTGCGAAGTGGAGGGCTGGGGAGTTGGGGGGGGTCAGAGCAGTTGGGTGGACCTGGCATCTTTGGTGTGCAGATGCCTCAGCCCCATCCGGGTCCATCTTTCAGCCAAGGGTGGGATGGGGTCACCCCGGGGGAATCCTGCCAGCCGTGGGGGGCTGGGCACCTGGTAACCACAGCCCCCGCTCTGGGGAGAGGGTCCCAGGGCTGGGGAGAGCATCTGGAAGGGGGTGCAGCAAAGCTGTGCTGGGGGTACCATGCTACAGAGAGAAGGATGGACCTCATGGTGCAGGAGGTCACTCTGGGGTGGCCCTGGCTGTCTCATGTCCCTTGGATCCTGCCTGGTCCTGGATCCCACAGGAGCTGCCAGCCTGTGGCATCATCCCCTGCTGCAGCCAGGCCCCAGGGATGGGGCACGTACCAGGCACGATGGCAGGGCAGTGCCCATGCCTGGAGGGGACACCAGCCCTAACCCCCGCGCTAGCAGGGGGCTTCCCTGCTGCCACCAGCCTTCGCACAGCCCCGGAGTGGGGGGACCAGCCGTGCACAGCACGGGGGGGGACACCCATGCCTGCTCCGACCAGCTAATTCACTGTGCCGCTGTGTTCCATGCTAGCCAATAACTTTGAAATGATGTGGAGATTTGCAGCCAAACCCTCTCATAAAGAGATTTAGGAGGGTGATGAAGATAATTAAAGATCCTTCCCCAAGTATTGACTTGCAGCTGAAAGGGGGAAAAATAACTACATTTTTCACAGTCCTTTTAAATCTTCCTGATGCCCAGCTGGGGCACTGTGCAAACAAGCCCCAGCCTGGCAGATGTGGGGTTGCAGGTACCACAGCCCTGTCTGCCAGGCTGGGAAAAGCGTGATGGAGCAGAGCGGGGCTTTGAGCAGCCGGGGGCTGGTGCAGGGTCCTGAGCTGGCAGCAGGCAGCACAGGGAGGGAGGGATGCTCTGGGGCAAACAAGGCAGGGCTGACACCAGGCTGGCTGCCACCCGAGCAGCTCTGAGCAGAAGGGTGAAGCTAAAACGAGCAGTGTGAGGTGGTGGGAGAACCAGGGAAGGGGGAACACCCGGCCACCATGCAGGGATGGTGGCAGGAGGTAAATGGGGAGCAGGATGCAACAAGGAAGCTTAGGGAGATGGGAGTGGGGGGCTCGAGGAGAGGCCTTTGAGGAGCATCAGGATACCCGTGGGAGGAGCTGCAGTGTGCGCACATGTGTCTGCACACGTATTGAGCACGTTTGCACCACTCTGTGTGTGCATACACATGTATGTGCATGGGTGTGTGGGTGCTCAGTGCCTGTGGGCTGCCCCGGGCCCCCGGCTGGTGCGCTGCCAAGCTGTGGGTTGTGTGTTTCACCAGCTGCGTGTGCTGCCACTCGTGTGCTGGTAAGCTGGGCACGTGCGGGTGGCTGACACACACGTGCAGACATGTCATTGCTCTGTGGTCTCTATGTCAGTGACAGTTTCTGTGCCACCAGTCAGGTGGAGGAGTCACAGGTGCCTGCCGGATGTAGCAGGATCCTGTGGGCATGACACTGCTCCACGGCTGCGTCCACACGTGCACTTGCCCCACATGATGCTGCGTCATGCATGCAGTGTGCTGCCATTTCATAGAATCATAGAATCACAGAATCACAGACTGGTTTGGGGTGGAGGGACCTCAAAGCCCATCTAGTTCCAGCCCCTGCCATGGGCAGGGACACCCTCCACTAGACCACGTTGCCCAAAGCCCCATCCAACCTGGCCTTGAACACTGCCAGGGAGCCAGGGGCAGCCACAGCTTCTCTGGGCAACCTGTGTCAGGGCCTCAGCACCCTCACAGGGAAGGATTTCTTCCTAACATCTAATCTAAATCTACCCTCTTTCAGCTTAAACCCATTACCCCTTGTCCTGTCACTACGCTCCCTGATAAACAGTCCCTCACCATCTTTCCTGTAGGCCCCTTCAGGTACTGGTAAGCCGCAGTTAGATCTCCCTGGAGCCGCCTTTTCTCCAGGCTCAAAAATCCCAACTCTCTCAGCCTGTCCTCATAGCAGAGGTGCTCCAGCCCTCTGATCAGCTTCGTGGCCTCCTCTGGACTCATTTCAACAGCCATGTCCATGCTGTGTGTCATGCAGATGCATGCCACTGCGCAGCATCCTGTGTAGATGTGTTACACAGATATGTGGGATGCACATAGCTGGAGGAGCATCTTGGGGTAGGACCCTGCCCTGGCACGACCCCAGCTGTAGGAAGACACTGAGGAGTAGCAGAGAGGAACACAGGTACTCAGGAGATATGTGGAGTCATCACCGAAGGCACTTTCTGACCCATCACCAATGGGGCATAGCAGCTGTGGGACCTGCACCCCTGGTCCCTGCACTCCAAGGAGCGCACCCCATGCATTGGTCTCCACCAGGCTTCTTGAGGGCAGAGCTGAGTCCAAAACTCATGGTGTGGGTGAGCAGGGAACCCCCACCCCTCCATGCCCCTGGTCATTGTGCCAGCCCCTGGGAATGTGCCTGGCAGCCTCCTGGCCCCCCCACAACCCACCCGTGCTTTGTCTTCGGTGCCACCTGATTTTGCTGCCCCCTGCCTTTGCCTGAGGGAGATGGTGCTGCCCTCTGCCCATCTCCCTGTGAAACGGTGCCAGAAATGAGACCCTGCACTGGGGACTGGGAAGGGACCCAGCAGGGCTGGATACCCCGGCTGTGCTGGGTCCCAGCCTCCAAGGGGGTGTGGGGGAAGCATTCCCCCCCCCACCCCTGCATTTCTCCCTGGCACCAGAAGCTCCCAAAGTGGCAGGAAAAGCTCCATGATAAAGCATACAGGAGCTGGTGGTCCACAGGTGCAGGATGCCAATGCTGTCCCTGCCCTGTCCCCCTCTCTGGGAAGGCTCCGAGTGGCCAAGGAGGCCACTGTGGATGGGCTTGGCTTTTCAGACCCTGCCAGGAGCTGGAAGGATGCAACAGCAGCACAGGGTAGGAGCCAGGAGGAACAGGAGAGTTTCTGGGGCTTCATCCCATCCTCTGCTTAATGGCAAAATTTATGGAGGGGTCACCTCTCAGGGCTCGCCGGCACTGAGATCGTGCCCCCCAAACATGCCCACTGTCCTGGAGACCTTTAATTGAGTCCAGTAGTATCGAGCATCCCAAAAGCCTGAAACTGAGGTGCAAATCACCCCAAACCCTCAGCTTTGAACTGGCAAGACTGGGCTGTTCCTGGGGTGCCACAAAACATCTCAAGGCAGTGGGGAACACCGAGCATGGGGCGGGGGGGCAAAGCCAGTGTCAATGCCACCCTGGGAGGGCATGTGGGGGAGCAGCCAGCACCCACCTGGCACCGGGGTGGAGGACCCAGGTCAGAAGCAACCCCAGCCATCACCTCCGTGGACAAGCTGGTGGCATCAGCGTGGAGCAGGGGGACACATCGTGTCTGAGCTGCGGCTGTCCCCCCCCCGCGGCCATGGCCCTGTTCCTCTCTCTGTCCCTCGGCTTGTCCATTTCCCGGTCCTCTCCCCGATGCTGGCCGTGTCCCTGTCCCTGTCGTCCGTGGAGCACGCGTGACACCCAGTGGGCGAGCACCAGACTGCACACGCCGGACGAGACGACCAGGGTCCCCGGGGATGGTGGTCCTGGCCTGGGGATGTCACCGATGTGGGTGGACGTGGTCTTCCTGCGGGGAATGGCGTGACACTGAAGCTGGGGTTTAACTTGGTTGGGTTGGATGGACACATGACTGGGGGGGGGGGGGGCGGTGTCACTGCAGCCCCAGGGTTCGGGGATCTCTCCAGGATCCCAGGGTTGCAGGGACTCATAGGGGTCCTGGAGACACCCCAGAGCCCCGGGGCTGCAGGTCCCTGCAGCCCCGGGGCTCTGGGGTGTCTCCAGGACCCCTATGAGTCCCTGCAACCCTGGGACTCTGGGACCACACTTGGCACCCAGGGGTCCCTGCAGGCCTGGGGGTCTGCTCTGGGGTCTCCCCAGGGATTCTGCTGCCCCAGGGTGTTTCATGACTTGCATCACTCCTGGGTTAGGATATCATTTTTCCCTGGCTTTTCTGCTTCTCGCTGTGTCCCTCAAAGGGGGGGCAACCTGGCCAGAGATAGCATGACCTGATGTCTTTCAGGGGCATAACACCTTCCTGCTCCCATCCCAGGAAGATCTTCACCTCCCAGCCACCATTTCCTAAAGCTGTTGGGCTGTAATCCTTCTTAACTGCTCCAGTTGGGGTTCTCAGGCCAGGAAACTCCCAGACCATCTCTAGCTTTTCCTCCTAGCTCTTTTGTTCATTCCCCAGGAGATAAACCCTGGTGGAATGAGGATCTGAGGGGAGCCAGTGCTGCAGTTCACATAGAGACAAAGCACAACCATTTTCTGTAGGAAAAACATTTTTCATTTCAATTTGCAAAGCTTTCCAAAGCCGATTCTCAGAGGAGCAGGAGCAGTCACTGCAGAGGGGATTGGATGCTCTTCTCCAGCTCTGGAGAGGCTGGAAGATTGTCCTGCTGAGGCATCTGAGCTTGTTAATGGAACCGTGGACACCCACACACAAAGATCTGCAACCCCACTCCTGGTGTGTAAATCCCACATCCTGGCTCTAGAGACTGTAAAGACACTTGGAGAGTTTAGAAATTTGACCTGGAGAATGAAAGGAGGAGGCAGAAGGGACCAGAATGTCCTTGTTCAGACACAGCCATGATGTGAACTGGGTCCTCCATGTCGTACCCTAACCAGGACCCCCGGATGCCCTGGTCCCACCAGACTGTGGAGAGGCTCCTGCTCACAAAGCTGGTGGCATGCAGGGATCCTGGGGGATGCTGGCGTGATGGTCCCCCGTGTCATCCCCACTTCCCATGCACAGTGACAAAGCGTGGCCAAGCGCAGGACCCTGCGTGCTCGCAGCAGCTGGACTCATCTCAGCAGCACCCCGGGAGAGTATGCCAGAGACGGGACAACCTTGCGAAGGACAAGCCTGTCTCCTGATGCTGCATTTCTCACTTGGGAGGGCACAGACACAGAGCACAGCTATGCTGTCAGGCCAGGGAGTGTAACTCCATGCCAGCCATGGGGCCACCACAAGCTGCCGGTGTCCCACAGCCAAGGAAAGCCAGTGTCCAACTAAACTGGGTGTGAGGAGTCACCACCACCTGCTGGAAGCTGCAGGGTGTAACCCCAGGGTGCAGGTTCAGCCAGCCCCAACAGCAGACCCTGGAAGGCACCATGCCATGGGGATGCGCCCAGAGCCCAGCCAGCTCCCTGCTAACAGATACTTGTGCGGAATGAGCCTATGAAGTCCATCTTCCTCGGGCTCGGGTCTTGTTAGGGTGACAGCTCTGATGCCTCCAGAGAAACATCCTTTATTTCCTCCCTCCCCACTGCTGAGCTCCTGCTGCTTCCTCTGCAGAGGATGGGAAGGATGGGGCTGTCGTACCTCAGGGACACCCCACAAGATGGTGTCACATTCCTCCTGAGATAGCCCCTGCCTGGCTGGGAACCCAAGGCAGCTCCAGCCACGGGACATTTAGTATTCAATGCTCTCAAAAAGAAGTGAAACAAGATATAACAGCAGCAAGGTCACAGTAACGTGTTGCTTTACACTTGCTACAGTTGCCTCCATCTGTCTCCCTTGGGGGGTGCAGGCTCCCAGCAGCATCCCCCAGATCCAGGCCTTGAGTCCAAAAGAGCCAACATCAGTGGTAAATGGAGTCGTTTTGTGCCCCAAGTGCTTGCAAGGTCAAATGGGTCACGGGAACCCATCTCAGCTCAGCTGACGGCTTGGGGGGACATGTGATAGTGACTGGAGAACTTTTGGGTGGCTGCACTGTTGTCTAGCTCGAACACTGACCCCAAGGGCTGCTTCAGAAGAGAAGAAAGAACTTTCTGTTCAAGTTTCCAGTCTGACTCACTGGGCAGAGAAATGCTCCCATCCCTCAGCTGCAGAGAGAAGTGTGGCCAGGCAGGGCTGGCTCCTGCTTCCACGATGCTGGGCAGGCAGTCTGCTCCTTCCCACGCAGCTGGCCTGAGCTCCTCCATCCCCAGGGTGCAGCATCCTCCTTTCCTTCACCCCTTCGGGATGACACCGACACTCTTTGGAGCCACAAAGCCTCCAGGCTCAGGTCCCACCTTCCCCCACACACCCACGTGTGGTTCCCCAGGCTGTGTCTGGCTCTTGCAGGGGCTGGGGTGACTGCACATGCTCGCACATGGACACACAGATGTGCACATGCTCCTGTGCACCCCACGGGACACTATAACAATGGCATTAGACAGCTCTAGACCATAAATCCATCTGGCCTTGCTTGCTCCCTGCTCCACAGCCCCAAGGCCACCCCAAGGTCTTTCATCTGCATCGTCCCCAACTTGGGATGTGTCACTCCTTGCTCGCTGCGGCAGCTCTTTAACCAAGCGTGGCACTTGGCAGTTCTGCCTCACCAGCAGATGACCACAGCACCCAGAGCAGCCCAAGCTGTGAAAGGTGCAGCTCCACGACAAGCCAGTCTGCACGGAGAAGGGGTTGCTCAGCCCAACCTGCAACAGCGTGGGCAGCTGCAGACAGCTGCAGGCAGCCTTCCTCCCCAGGAAAGACTTTACAAGCAGCTGCAGCTCTCAGTCCAGGTGGACCCCAAGGAACTCAAAGTCTGGCTCAACAGAAACCTTGTGGACATCAAGACAGGCCAGATATAACCCCAGGTTTTGCCCAGGCTGGGGACTGAGGGGCTAAGCAGGGTCCCAGTGAAAGGACCTGGGACAAGATCCCAGACAAGGTCCTGGACAAGAGACTGAACAAATGGGGCAAGCTGCATCCTGGGTGACATGAGGGGGAGTATGGCCAGCTGCCTGAGAGAAGGGGTTGTCCCCTCTGCACAGCACCAGGGAACCCCCAGTTGGCTGCTGTGCCCACCTGGCCCCCCAGTTCAGGGAGAGGTGGAGGAGCTGGAGACGGACCAGCAGGTGTGGCCCTGGGGCCACAAGAGACATGGATTGGGATCTACCAGCATCACGCAGCTACCTGGAGGGCAGATGCAAAGGTGACAGAGCCACGTTTTCTGGGTAGGATATGAGGTGTAACAAAGGACAAATGGACATTAATTGCAGCTTCAGGTTGGACAGTAGGAAATATTATATTTTTTCCTGGGGAGGCGGTGCAGCTGTGGGACATGCCACCAGGGAGGTGGGGCAGGTCCATCCTTCAAGACACAACTGGATAAAGACATGGGTGACCTTACCTTGTGCTGGTGGTGTTTCTGTTCCAAGCAGGACAGTGGGGTAGAGACCCTCAGGGGTCCCTTCCCACCAGCAGCACCAGCATCCTGCCAGCCCAGTGAAGGGCAACCTCCCTACCTGCAAATTTTTTCCCACCCCACAGACCCAGGACACCTTGACAACCAAGGTCCCATGCACTGGACCGTGGCCCCATCCCAGGCAGGCCAGGACTCGCGCTGGCCCGCATCCCAGTGATTCTAAAGCCCATCAGCTTCCTCCACACTGCTGGGGGGCCTGGCCACTGCTCCTGGCAGGTGATCAGCTGATTCTGCCAGCGAGCTGGTGCTGCAAAGTCAGGCACAGAGATTGCCAGTGTGTCGGCAAGGGGAGAGCGGGGCCGGCAAGGGCCAGGGGGCTCAGGGAGCCAGGGGCAGCTCTGCCCTGAAAGCCGAGCCACCTGCGTGCTGCTACCTGCTGAATAATAGAGGAGCTGACAGCCAGCCGGAGAGAAATGTGATCCTGGTTAGCCAGCCGAGGAAGACACCCGAGCTCTCAGCAGCCGCGATAGCAACTGCAGGGAAGGAGCCTTCCTCCCCGCTGCTCCGTGCAGCGCAGCGTGGCCGGGGTAGCTGGAGGTCTCTGCCGTTCTGGGTGTGCCTAGGCAGCTGGTGTCCACTCCAGAGACACGGGCTCAGGGCTCGGAGGATGATGTGAGCTGCAGCAGGCACCCAGCGAGGCAGAGCTCAAGGGCAGAGCCAGGTTTCCCTGGGAGGCGAGGCAGAAGGAGCCTGCCTGCAGCTGGTGCCCGCACCCTGGGTCTGGCTGCTCAGCCCCATGTCCAGAGGAGGGGAGATGGTTTATATCCCAGATGACTCTGACTTCAGCTCCTTCAAGGATCAGTGTGAGAGCCTGGAGGGCTGGCACTGTCGGTATAACAAGGCTGGTGTGACCGTGTGGAGTCAGGGCCAGGAGGAAAGCTGCGCCGTGCAGAAAATCAAGGTAAGTAGATACTGGCGGCTGCAGGACTGCCACCCTTCCCTGCCCCAGCTGTGTGCCCAGCTGCTCCTGAGGGTCCCTGGGGTGCTGGCCCATCCTGGGGGTGCACAGCACCCTGGTCAAGCCTGCCTGGGGGTGTTGCTGCTCCCAATGCCAGCAGGGTTAGTTCCCCAGAGGTGCTTCCCCAGCTGGCAAGCTGCTCTGCGGGCTCTCCCTGCCTGCCCCGTGGCTTTACCCTCTCGACCTGCCGGGATGCCCGCTGCAGTGCTCTGCCATGCATGCACACTTGTGGGCTCACGTTGTGGCTGCCCTTGATCCAGGCATAGGTGGGAAGGCCCTGGGATCGATTACATTATGCAAATGGCCTTGCTGGGAGCACCTGGGGCATCAGACAGACTGGCCGGATGCCTCCCTGGTGCCTCTCCCCCAGACACACCATCCTGAGGCACATGACCTCTCATCCTGCATTCAGTGGGCATCCCGGAGAGTTTAAGTACCCCCATGTGCTGTCTCAGGAGGTTTGCTGCTTGCCAGGGGCCGGATCTGGGATGTGACTAACGAGTGACTAACGAGGTTCAACCATCCCTCAGGCTGTGACACCTTGTTGCTCATCCACATGGCACTGCCAGGGGACCCTGAGTACATCAGGAGTGGTTACAGGGTGCTGGGGGAGAGGGGCATGGGAGCCCCATCGTGGGGTAAGCCCTGCATGGGAGCATCCTACGGGTCAGTGCCTGGCTCCATGGCTGGTGTTGCGGGCAGGGCTTTGGCTTTTCTGGCTACCAAGGATCAGGACCACTGGGCAGGGATGGGATCCACCTAAGAAAGTAGGGGCAGAGCATCTTACCTCCAGGACAGCCAACCTGACAAAGAGAGCTTTCAACCAGGAGTGTCAGGGAAGGGTTACTATGATCTGAAGAGCAGGGGAGGTGTGGGGAGGTGGTGAGGAGGCTCCTGTGTACAGTACGCTGCAGGAGGCTCTTGCACCACTCTCCTGAACACAGAGTAACTGGCAGCTCATCTCAGGTGCCTGTGCACCAGTGCATGCTGCTGGGGAGACACCAGGAGGAGCTGGGCACACAATTGCAATGCTGCCATGGATAGAGGCCCTTCAGGGCAAAGGTGAGGAGGAGGAGTGGTGCTCTCTGCAGAGGTGTAGCTGCAATACACGCCACCTTGTCGCAGTGAGCCAGGGAAGAGCTTCTGGGCTAGGATCAGGGAGCACTTAACCAGCTGGGCATGCACAAGTCCAGAGGACCAGGCAGGACGTGCCATGGGGTGCTGAGGGGTCTGGCCAATGTCTCTTTGAAAAGTTCTGGTGACTGCAGGAGGTCCCTGAGAAGAGGCATATGTCACATCCGTATTCCAGAAGGGCAAGAAGGATGCTCCAGGGCACTATGGGCTGCTGTGTCACCTCTGTCCCTGGGAAGGTGATGGCGAACATCCTCCTGGAAACCATGTCCTGAAGGACAAGGGCAGTGGGAAGAGCAGCAGGGACCTACCAAGGGCAAGTCATGCTTGACCAGCCTGGACCTGGTTGCCTGGACCCCAGGCAGGCTCAGGGGCGTGATCGCCCAGCCTGGCTCATTACAAGTAATATCTCCTTGATGTGGTTTTTCCCTGTTCTGGACAGGGCTTGGGCATCATGCAGGGGTTAGCACTGCCCAGGGACCCTTCCTGAAAGGAGGGATGGAGGATGACACCCAGTCTGGGCAGGAGACCTGAGCTGTACAGGCTGTGACTTGGGGGTCAGAAGAGCCCCGGTCTTTCTGTTAATGCAGGCCTAACCTGAAGAGTCCCTGAACAGTTCGAGTTTTGGATTTTTTTCTGCTTGAATTCACTGTGGATGGCCTGGTTTGGGGCTCTGTGCTTTCCCCATCCCAGTTGACCGCCTGCTGCTGTGCCTGGTGTGGCTGCTGCACAGCCTCTGTTCATCCTTGGTGTACAGGCTTTAGTGGGGGATTTTTGGGGTGCAAGGCTGAGATGGCCCCAGTGTGATAACTGGAGCTTCCAGGAGCCCAGGAGGACCATGAGCTCCACCTCCAACTGGAGGCATCCTTCACCCCACAGCAGCAGCACCTCCAGACCCAGCTGGGAGGGGGTGGCTGGGGACAGGGAGCAGAAGGAGGGAGCTGGGTGCTCCCACACTCTCCTCCATGGTGCCCTGTGGAGCACAGCACATCTCCAAGCCTGTCCTGGGCACGAGTCCAACACGCCGGGCAGAAACCATCACCCAGGCCATCGGGGAAAGCTTGCCCGAGATTGATGGGACCTGAAACGTTCAGAGGGCCATCTCCAATTACATGGCACTGCCAAACACCTCATCAAAGATGCAAGGCTTCTAACGAGGAGCAGATGACATCTCCTTCCTCCCGGCATTGAGAGGAGCAGGGCGGCCAGCTTCATCAATAATGCACTTGTCGGTGCGGTCGGGCAGCTCCACAGCTCCGGTTACAGCCGGGGCCCCACCAGCCTCCCCAGAGCAGACCCTGTGCCTGAGAGCATCGTGCCAGGGCAGGAGCGTCCCTTTGCTTGCTCTGCAGCAACATGGGGTGAGGGGACGGGTGGGCTTGGGGCACCCAGGCACCAGAGCCTGGACCACCAGGCAACCCCGTTTGAGGGCAGAGCGTCCTTCTACCCCCGCTGCTCTCCTGCCTTTGCACTGTGCTGCATGGTGGCTCTGCCTGGGCTGTCCTGAAGCAGACACAGGGACATGCCCTGCACCACGTCTGCCAAGCAGCCTCCATGGCACCCATGTATGTGGCTTTATAGCAGCACAGGGGAACACCACCACACACAGAAACAGCCTGAAGTCCTCATCCTCGGATACGCACAGCTCTGTGCTCTGGGGGTGGGTGCTGCGCCCCTGCCCAACAGCCCGTCTCTCCACAGACTCGCATCTCCTGCAAGGATGTCCCTGCCGAGACGCTCTATGACGTACTGCATGACACCCGCTACCGCAAGAAATGGGATTCGAACATGATTGAGACCTATGACATCGGGCGCCTGACTGTAAACGCTGATGTGGGATACTACTCCTGTGAGCAGCCCCCAGGGCCCCTCTCCCTGACCCCACAGCCCTGTGCAGGGATGCGGGGCCATGGGGGCAGCAGGTCAGGGTATAATGGGGTGTCTCCACAGGGAAATGCCCGAGCCCCCTGAAGAACCGAGATTTTGTCACCCTGCGCTCCTGGCTGCCCCTGGGCAATGACTACATGATCATCAACTATAGCGTCAAGCACCCGGTGAGCCCCCGGCAGGCCCCAGCCCTTGCAGGGGTGCTGAGCCTATGGACCAGTGGGCACAGGCAGGGCTGGGCAGCGGCTCAGGCAGGCTCTGAGGTGCATGGCATCTCTTTGCAGAAATACCCACCCCGGAAGGATTTTGTGAGGGCCGTGTCCCTGCAGACAGGCTACCTGATCAAGGCAAATGGTGCCAGTGCCTGCATCCTCTATTATCTCACCCAGGTGGACCCCCGTGGTGAGTGCCAGCAGGAGGGAAAGGTGCAGCATGCCTCCTCAGGGATGGGTCCCGTTGTACCCCCAGATCTCACCCACCATGGGTCTCCATCACCTGGAGGTCCAAAGGGCAGTGGGCAGTGCCCAGGGAAGAAGGGGATCCCCTCCCAGGGCACAGCCTGGGGCAGGTGCCCTCAGCCCTAGGAGGGCTCAGTCTGGCTTGGGGGGCTGCAGGACTCTCCTCTGGGGCTGGCCCATATTGGCTGAGTGACGGGGCTTTGGGCTTTTGCAGGCTCGCTGCCAAAGTGGGTGGTGAACCGCGTCTCCCAGTTTGTGGCACCGAAGGTAAGCAGGGTGCGTGGTCAGCGGTGGGATGTGTGGGCATCAGGGATGAGCTGCCCTGAAGCAGCCCCCTAGGTAGGGGCAGGATGGGTGCTGGGTGACCCAGGGCTCACAGGACAGGTGCTGGGTATCCCAAGGCTTCCAGAGCATGCACTGGGCATGCTGCTGAGGCTGTGTGGTCTGAGCCAGGCCATTATCCTCTCCCAGCACCCTCAGAAAGCAAGCAATGGGGGAGCTGGGAGCCATGCCCACAGACCAGGGTAGCTCCATCCCCACTGGGGACTTGGGGCACTGTGAAGGGCTGGTCCCGCTCTGCCCACAGGCGATGAAGAAGATCTACAAGGCTGGGCTGAAGTACCCAGAGTGGAAACGCAAGCATGACCCAAGCTACAAGCCCTGGGTGTACCCGGAGCAGAACACGCTGCCCAGCGTCAGCCTGGCCGAGCTCTCGGTGCAGCACGCCGACTCACTGGAGAACATCGATGAGACGGGGCTGCCCGAGGACCACCTGAGCACCAGTGACCACGAAGCCTGAGCCCTCGTCACAGCCCTCTTGTGGGGGGACCCCCCTTGAAGCTGGGGCTTGGCAGCCAAGGGGCACGGGCAGGAATTTGGCCCCAAATAGTCACGTCTGCTCTCCAATTCCTTCGTCACAGACCCCTCCCTACCCATGCAGTAGGGTGCTGTCCCATGGGAACCCGTAGCACGGGTGCTGGAAAGAGGGAGGATGAGCACTCTGGTCCCCTTGTGCTGGGGCTATGGTAGCCCATGGAGATGTCCCCACGCTGGAGGTAGAGCTGACAGTGGGAGGGGGTGGGTGCCCTGAGGAGAGGCTGGGCAGGGCAAGAGAGGCAGAATAATGCTTCATGGGGTTGGAAGGAGCTTTTCTGGTACCAGGATGTCCCTTTACCACCATAACACCTTCTAGGGGTGTCCCTCAAAGGTCCAGAAGTAGGGGGTTCTATGGGGGTGCTGCCCGGGCTTTGCAACAGCACAGGGCTCAGATCGACCCTTTCTGGCCCGAGGTCTGGCTCTGCCAGCCCTGCAATCATGCTGGGCCCACTCCAGCCCACCAAGCCCTTCCAGGCTTTGTGTGACCCTCCCATCTCAGGGAACCCCCTCCCAGGTCCTCTCCTGGGCATCAGGCTCACCTCCGCAGGCTGGCTCTAGCCCAGCTGGCTCTGAGGACCCCTTCCCCAGGTGGTGTTTGCGGGGGCTTGTCCTGGAAGTGGGGTCTTGGGCAGCCTCTGTCCCCACTCTCTCGGTGTTTGCTGCTGCTGTGGTTTCTGACACAACAATAAAAGGGGTTGGTGTGTGTGCGAGAGAGCTGTGGGCTGGCGCAGGAGGGTGAGGACACTGGCATCCATCCCACGCTGAGGCTGTCCAGTCTTGCAGTCCCAGCACCCAGAGGTGCCCCTCGGCAGGGAGTGAGGTGGCCAGCAGTGAGGCAGGAGAGGCAGATGCTGGGCTTCGCACACCCACATGCGTGTGGTTGAGCGTGCGTGGGCATGGGGCAGCTTCCACCGGACAACGGGAAGTTAGTCTAGACAGACACCACTGGGGAAATATGCTGACAAATGCTGGATTTTCCACTCGCCCGCTCACCCTTGTGCTCTGCAGCTGCCTGTGGCTGCTGGGCCTCTGCCCCGGATGGGTCTAAGCCTGATCTGTGCAAGGCCAATGCAAACGGGGCTGTCACTGCTCACGGTGCTGGGGTGCTCGGCTCCGGACCTGTCCCAGCAAGGCAAAGACTGGGGAACATCACCAGGACGTGGCAGTTGCTCTCACAGCCGGAGCTCCATCCAGACAGTGGTGGGGGACAAGCCCCTGGCAACACCCAGGGCTTGCAGCCTGCCCTGCAGTTTTTGGGGGCCCCTGCCCATCCTCATGCTCCCGGGTCACCTTGACCCCCTGTGGTCCCACCCTGAGCTGTTAGTGCTGCTTCCCTGTACTTGCTTCTCCCACACCTCGTGCTTCTCCTCCCCAGTTTGTCGGGATATACATCGCAGCATCCCAGGCGCGGATGCTCACTGCTCCCCTTTAGCCACCCCGTTAGGTCATGTATGTCCCCTGTGCTGTTCCAGAGGGACATCACACACATGTGTGTCCCTGCAGAGAGTGCTGGGGAGGGGAGAGGAGGTCCTGGCTATCGGGGCAGCCAGCTCCCGCGGTTTGCAGCTGGGCTGGCTGCATAAGCAGAGCAGGGGCGAGAAGCCGCCTCTGCAGGGAAAATGCAGAAAACCCAATGGCAGGAGATGTGCAGGCTCCCCCCTCACAGCACACAGGGCTCATGGCGAGGGCAGCAGTTCCTCCTTGTGCTGTGCTGCTCCTACCATGTCAGCAGATGGAGGGCACCCACAGCAGAGAGGATTTTACCTGTGAAAAGACACACCCCAGCCCCAAATTGCCCTGATAACACTTTGCAACATGGTAGAGCTGGGCAGGGAATCGTGGCTAGAACAAGGGGGAGAAACACCCCTGGGTGCTGCCCTGATGGGGCAGAGCCCACTGGCACCCCGATCCCGCAGGGTGCTGGGGTAAAGACCTCCCCACACAGCCTCGGTGCTGCGGGATGCAGCGTCGTCTCTTCTCATTCCCCGGATGTTTCTCTGCAGCAGCCAGGCCGCGGCTCTGCTGCGGGACTATTTTTAGCCAGCCCTAAGTAGGTGTGAGGAGCTGCTGTCTGAGCACTGAGAGGGCAGCTGGGAGTCCCCATGCCACAGCCAGCCCCGAGGAAGGGGACATCTCAGCCCAGAATGCTGCCCAAAATGGCCAGGATGAAGGTAGCACCAAGTGGGGAGGACAAGGGCCACCGGGGTGGCAGGGACACTGGTCCTCATCCATCACTGGGTTGTGGTCCCCAGCATCACCCTGGCAGGGAGTAGGGTGAAACTTGTGGGGCTGGAGAGGGGAGCTGCCCCGGACCCCATGGGGTGCCAGGAGCCCCAGTGTGGTGATTTCTTACTGAACGATGTGTCACTGCTGGGTTTCCTGTGGCACAAACATGCCAAGCGCCGGCATCCCCTGAGCACCTGAGCGATGGAGGGGACAGGCAGTGTGCGGGGGGACTGGAGCCCCCCGGGTGCCCTTGCTGGGGTGTTGGGGGAGCGGGTGGCCCACAACCCAGCTGTGGCCAGACCCACGGGGACTGCGGCCCCCCGCACGAGAGCCCAGCTGGACAGCTTTTCCTGCCTGGCCCTGAGCGGAGAGGAGCCGCCCCAGATGCACAGATTGGAAAGGAAACCGGAAGCTGCTGCTGGACGAGAGATTAGCCCGGAGGCAGTGATGTCAGCCGACACTCCAATGGATGGGGGCAGGGGAGGCGTGGCGTGCCCCCCCGCCCCTGTCCTGCCTGCACACGCTGCTACAGCCCACTACAGTGCTCCCAGCATCAAATGTGCCCTGGCTGTGGCAGGATGTGACCCTGTCCCCAGGCTCTCGTGCTTTGCATCTCCTGAGCTCGTGCATAGGTCTTGGGCAGCTCTCGCCCCCACCACCCACACCAGGACCCTGAGACCAGCAGGGAATCCCCAGCTGCCCATCTCATCTCATGGACTGACCTTCAGCAAGGGTCTTGCCTGGAGAGGTCCAGCAGGTTTCCAAGCCCAATTCCCCCTCCCCACTCCACCACCAAGCCCTCCCAGGGGCTCAGCTCTCTGCTGTGTCCCAGCACACCCTCCAGGCTCAGTCCCAACCCCACATTTCCAGGTGTCCAACATGACATTTGCCCTCTAGGTACAAGCCCTGAGTGTCCCTCACCCTGTCCTGCTCCCAAGAGATGCTCCCACCATCACCGCATGATCCAGCGTGGGTAGGGCTGAAGGTAGAGCAAAGGCTGCCCTAGAGTGCAGCAAAGGCTGATGGCTAGGGATGGATGGATGGATGGATGGATGGATGGATGGATGGACACGTGGACTTAGAGGGACAGTGTCATCGTGGGTGCTGCCGGGAAAGGAGAAGGACCACACAGGCCAATATGTTGGAAGGATCCAACCTTCACTTTGATTTTTGCTTCCTCCAGCCCTTACCAGCATCTTCACAAAGCCCAATCCCTCAGTCCAAGGGGTGTTTTCCGATCCTACCCATCTGCCTCCTCCAAGGAACAGGCAAGACCCTCCCGCTGTGTGAACTCATAGACATGATAGGGCGCTCTGCCTCAACCCAAGGAGGCTAGTGTCTAAATATAGATTGCATCAGCAGGTTGGCAGACACCAAAGAGATCAAGCAGAGGCTTGGCTGGGGGATGTCCCAGCTTGGACTGTCCTCCCAGCTCTGGGAAGGGGCAGCCCCCTCTGGGAACTGGGTGCTGGGGCTCAGCAGAGGTTCTTGAGCAGGAGTTTCCACCCTGCCAGGGGAACTGAGCCCCAATCAGCAATTAGGTGGCTGTCGAGGGAGAAGGGAGCCAGGGAGAAGGTTTTGTGCACCAAAGTGTCCTGTCAGCAGCCATCAGGATATAGATTGTGGGGGCTGGACCCTGCTTTTGGTCACCTTGGGCCATGAGATAGGACTATGACTTGCCACTCTGAGGATGTCTCAGGGTGTTCCTTCTGCTAATGAGGGGACAACATTTCCTTCCTCAGTAGCCCATCTCTGCCCTCCTGGCACGCAGGGAGGAGCACCACCCCCGGGAGCAGGTTATGAGGGGTCTGTAGAGGTGCTGCAGGGTGCCACACAGCGGTGAGCCAGGATCTGGCCCCACGCAGGAATATGCTTCACCAGTGCTAATGCCTCCAGCATGGCAGGATGGAAATGATAACACGCTGGCTGCCACCAGCACTACTGGCACCCTGTGCTCTGCCCCTCCAGCCATTCATGCTGCAGATCTCATCAACCTTCCCATGAGTGGCAGTGTTTATATTTAGCCAAACAACTTCCTTTAAGAGGCAGAGGCGGGAGCCCAGTGGGATGGCACAGTCCATGGTGCAGGTCCTGAAGGTCCCTGTGCACCTTCAGGGTGCCCATGCACCCTGTCTCCACACCCCACCTACAGGGTGGTCCAAGGGGCCACCCACACCATCCCCAGCACCAGGGATGTGTCACCCCCCACCAGAGCAACTGGCAGGGAAGGAGGAGGAAGGGGAAAGCTGAGCTGGGCTCATGCCGAGTTCTGCTTCTGCTTTGTAGGAGCGAGTGTGCGATAAGGAGAAGCTGCCTTTCCACACCTAGCTGCGTGCACAGAGACTTGTGCGGGTGGCCCTCCCACACCAGGGGCTCGCGCCGCTCCCAGCCCCCCGCAATGGCTTTTGGGGGCATCGTTGGGGCAGGGGAGGACCAGCCTGAGTTGGAGAAAGTGGGTCCCCAGGGAGCTGGACCCTCACAGGGCAGGGAGCAGTTATCAGCCTTGCCATCAGGAGCGGAGAAGGGCTGAAGGGTGTTGTGAGATACCAGCCTCGGACATCCTCCATGTGCAAGGTTGGGTAACAGCAGAGCCAGGCTAACTGCCAGCCTGACTGGGGCTCTTGCGAAAAGCATTGCGTTAAAGGCAGCTGGGTGAAAGCACAGGCTCCTTGCAGGAGAGAAACCGTCCCAACACCCCCCTGCCACCCCAGAGCCCACTGCCTCCCTGCCCCCAGCTCACTCCCCAGCATGGGGCACCAGCAGCTGGATGGGGTGCTGCATCCCCAGCATCCCTGCAGCACAGGTCTGGTTTTTGGGTTCCCTACATTTCACCCAACCAGCCCCAGTGCCAGCCCTCCCAAGTCCCCTCATTAGCATGAATGATTTAGCCTGTTTTCTCCAATTTGGCAGCACCTTCCCAGCACCTGCACGCTGCCATGGTGGATATAGTGAATATCTCCTCTTGCCTGCAGCCAGAGGCAGAAACAGCAGATAAAGCCAAATGCACCCAGGGAATTCAAAGCTCTCCCTCAGCAGTGCAACCTTGGGGTGCGGGTCTGGTCCCCCCATGGCAGTGCATGTCCAAGGGCGCGTGCTGGGGAACAGGACCCTTGCTGGGAAGGTGAGAGAAGGAGCGTGAGGGGGTGAGCGAGAAAGGTGGGGGACAGCCCCCAAAGGACAGCAGATCCTAGCCAAGGGGGAGGACACGGGGCAGCCAGGCCAGGGGCCAAGTGCGGGGCAGCGTCATGCCTGGGAAGGGGCAGGACGGGAGGGTGGGAGAGGGATGGGGACCGTAGGGTTGGTCTGGAGGAGGGACCGGCAGTGGGAGGTGCAGGCTGGGTGCCGCGAAGCCTGCCTGCGCCCGCAGCAGTTCCTGCAGGGCTGCCTGCCTGTGCCCACAGACTGAGCCCTGTGCCCAGCGGGGACACCTTGGCATCACCCTGGAGCCCAGCGCAGGGCAGCTGTGGAGCCCACAGCAGCACTGCCACCGTACTGCTCTGCCGGAGCCAGCCCCGGGGGGCTGTGGACCGCACTGCGGGGCAAGAGGTGAGGGACCACCCCGAGGGGACGGGTGGACAGGACAGACTTGGGAACAGGGGGGAAAGGGCCAGGACCGGGTCAGTCCATGCCCACTGCACCGGCTGGTCTGCGTGGGTTTACAGGGATGGTGTCCACCTCCCCATAAATCACTGCTGCCCACAGGCGCAGCAGTACTGCCCCAAAGGGCCACCCCACAGCCCAGCACCCAGCACGGCCCTGGCACCCACTGCCCAGGCGTGGGAAGGTCTCAGGACCCAGCACCCCACGGAAGGCTGCCTGCCGATACAAGCACAAGAAAGGGGGAAATTGCCCCATTTCAACTCCAGGCTTCTGGGCAGAAGTAGGTAGAGTCCTTTAAGCCTGTGACAGAGACACCCAGCCCACACCGGTCTGGGACAGCACCCTCCACACCCTGCCCTGCCCTTTGTGTGGGTCCTACATCAACAAGCAGCCTCCCAGCTGCAATATCCCCATGCCCTACTCCCCACAGTGCCTGCTGTAACTATCCTTCCTCAATGCACACTGGTGCGTAGCTGCTCACCCCATGGTGAACCCCCTGCACAAGCGTACATGCGGTTGGGGACACACACCCTGCACACTCTGCACCCACACATGCAAGCAAACACCCCCGCTGTTCACGCGTGCTTGCTGACAGCATTCCCCCCCCCACGTGCTTGCAGGGCCACCACCGCCTCTGCCAGCACACCAGCCTGCCCACACTTCCCCATGCCACTCATGCAACCCTTTGCCGGTGCAGGCAGCAGCGGGGAGCATGCAGATGCCTACGCAGGGGCACGGGGACTCGTGCAGTGGGAAACCTGGCCCGGCTGCGCCTTGGCTCCCGCGGGAGGGGTAGGGGATGCGTGGGAGCGTGCAGGCAGCAGGAAGGAAGCCTGCGCCGAACAATAGAGGGAAATGGAGGAACTGGAAAAAGACCCAGTGGCAGCACAGTCAGCACAGATGGTTTAGTGCAGAGCAGCGTGATTCATGGGAAAAAGGCCCTCAGCACTCCACAGAAAGCCCACAGCTCTGTCCCGGGGCTGTGCCAGCAAATAATTTGGGAATGGGGGTCCCCAGCAGAGCAGGACCTGGTGGGTGGGCACCGTGCTGAGTGTGAGCCCCAGGGCTGTGCCACTCCGTCTCAGGCCGTGGGTGCTGGCGGCAGGGTGTGCGGGGGCCCATCCCAGCTGGGGGTGGGTGGGAGGCTGTCCCCCCTCTGCCTGCCCATGAGTCATACTGACCTCTCCCATGCCCTCGCCAGCAGCAAGAGAGAGATATTATGGTCTGGCCCTTCCGGCCACAGAGCCCTCCCCGAGCTGGCCGGCACAGGAGCTCATCCCCTGGGAGGGGCCCAGCTGCTCCCCCCCTCCATTATCCGCCACGGGCAGCCCCCTCTGCTGGGACACCCCCCCCCCCCCCCCCCCGGCTGCGCCGGCTCTTGTTCTCCTCCTGCCCAGCCCTGCATGCGGTGGAGCCCAGGATGTCCCAGCACCCAGCATCTGCTCGCCCACCCGCTCCCCCGTGAGCCCCCAGCCGCTCGGTTCCTGTCTGGACTCGGGTCACGGCCTCACCGACAAAGCAGGGCCAGGATCCGGCAGCTCCGGGGAGGGGCGGAGAGGCTTGAGGCTGAGGAACAACAGGATGTCTGCTTCTTGAGCTGGGAGGTGAGCAGCTCCGGGGAGAGTGGCAAGGCAGGGGGACCTTTGGGAACATCCTGCACGCCCACCCATGGGAAGTGTGCTCTTCACGACAGCTGAACCCCCCCCCTCCCTTCCTGCTGCCTCCTCACTCCCTTTCTCTCCTTCTTCCACAGATGATGGGCTGAGCATCCATCGCAGAGGCACCCCAGGGCCATGAGCTCCCTGTGCGGTCCTGACTCCGATATTGCAGACTGGCTGGCCACCATCCACTTGGAGAGGTACCGGGATGTCTTCAAGCAGCATGGGTACCATGTGGCCAGAGACGTCGCCTCGCTCAACAGTGACCACCTGCAGCAGATCGGCATCACTGCCACTGGGCATCGCAAAAGGATCCTGAACTTGGCACAGCAGACATGGATGCTCAGTCAGTCCCGGGGGGGACCTGCAGCAGGAGACACCCATCTCCGAGCCACTGAGGTCCTGGATGCCCCCCAGGCAGGTGATAATGCCATGAAAGCAGAGCCGGAAGGGGCTACTGACGCCTTTGGGACGCAGCGTGTCACTGCGCCCGCCCAGGCATCGCCTCTAGAGAAGGACCCTGCTCCTCCCCTCGTGAAGCCGGTTCCCAAGCCGAGAACGGTTTTCCCTCGTTCAAAGCCAGAGCAGGGCTTGGCGCCCGTGCCACCAGCACGCACCACAGTGCCAGCACCCGGCCCGGGCAGCGACTGGGCACCTGCAGCCTTTGTGGTACTGGAGGGGTTTGTGCCAGGGGAGAGCTCCACAGATTTGGAGAGCCCAGAGCACAGGACAGCACCAGTGGCTGGCCCAGCAGCAGCCGTGGCCATGGGCATGGGAGCATCCAGGCTGCGAGCATGGCAGAGCACTCGGGAGGAGACACGGCCACCCCCGGCTCCGGATCATGGACAAACCCTGGAGGCATTGGAGAAATCCCCCTCAACCATCCTGTCTGTCCCACCACGGCACAGCCACAGGGTCCTGGCAGCTGAGCCCAGCCCCGCGAATGTGCCAGAGAGTCACCCCGCGTCCAACCCTCTCCTGCCCGCCGCAGCCGCCCCAGCCAGGAGAGATCCCTCGCCGTGCCCCAGGGCAGCCTCACAGCCGGGCTCAGGGCAGGGCAGGCTGGAGATGGTGTCCAACGTCATCTACGAAGGACTCAAGCCCCTGACAGTACCCGCTGAGGACTCAGGAGGGGAGGATGGTCCCCAGGGTCAGGGTCTCACTGATCCCCCGGCTCTGTCCCCGCAGGAGCCGACCCAGCCGGACGACAAGCCTGAGTAAGCAGCTGCTTTCCCTTGCCCCGGGGAGCGGAGGTGGGGTGCAGAGCAGTGTGAGCTGAGGATCCAGAGAGGTCCCCACCCCCGGGAACACATCCCCAGCCTGGCCTTGCCTGCTTCTGGGTGCTGACAAAGCCCCTTTCACCACCCTTCCCATGCCTCCCCAGGCTCTGCATGGAGCTGTCCTGCAGGGTAGCTGGGGTCCCCTCTGATCTGGGCACCCAGATGACTCGTTCTGCTTGGGGGGAGAAGCTGCTGCCCCTCATCTGCCCCCTAGGGAGCAGGGCTGGGGTTCCCCAGCATGGTCAGGGGGTGACTGAGTGAAGGCTCTGGGGCTGGCTCACACTGGGAACAAGGCAGGAGGTGTTAGAGGGGGACGAGCTGGGATGCGAAATGCCCGGCAGCCCCAGGAGACAGAGCCCGGCAGGTCCCAGGGTGGGGGGGCAAAGGAAGCAAGGAGGGTGCTGGGAGCAGGGAGGGGATGCTGTACATCCCAGGGGACAAAGCTGGGCTCAGCCCTGGTCAGGGACAGCCCCCAGACCATGTAAGCCAGACAGGAAAATAAGGTGGAAAACCCTCGCAGGCTCCCACCTCGTTCCAGCCGCAGTAACCCTTCTCCTGTTTTCCAGCAGTCCTGGCTGGCCCGGTGGGGGCCTGCCCCCCGTCCCGCAGAGACCCACCGGCAAGCCAGGTGAGAGCTCCCAGGGCACCGGTGCGCTGAGCGACCTCTCAGTGTCCCCAAGGAAGGGGGGTGAGGGGGACACGCACACACCCTGCCTTCCCCTAGGTCCTGCCCCGTGCTCCTGCCTCACTCAGGGACCGGGCTGGCCCTGGGCCAAGGCGGGGCCCAGCCCCACACGTATTTGGGCTGGTATCTCTGTGGTGCCAGATGCCCTGGTTGTTGGGATGTGTTGTGGTGGGCTTGGTGGGGGGTTCCCCTCTAGGGTTGGCAGTCCTGGCTGGTTGCTGCCCTGCAGCTGACTGCCTTTCCTCCCAACGTCTGTGCCTACAGAGGTCGGTGAGCAGCCTGTCAGCCCCTACAGCGAGACCGTCTTTGGACATGTAGCCCCATCACGGGAGCAGAAGGTGAGAGGAGACTGTGGGGATGGTGGCTGTGCCCTGCCTTCACTCTGCATCCCACCAGCTGCTGCAAAATGGGGTGGTGAGACTGTGGGTGCCCGGCAGTGCCTGGCTGAGCATCACTGCTGGGGTGGGGGTCACAGCCCCCCACACAGTGGCCCAGGGAGGTGGAGGAGGTCTGAGATGGGAGACGGCAGAGGAAAGAGATGTGACCAATGTCTCCTCCCAGGGTGCTGGCGTCCTCTCCGATCAGAGCTATGAGGCAGTGTCTGAGCTGGACCTGGAGAGAGAAGCGTGCAGGTAGGCATCACCTCCTCCGGGCTGCAGGGGCTGGTCTGGGCTCGGGGTGTGGGGTTTGCATGCCAGGGGGACAGGGGACACCCCTGGGGACAGCCTGAGAGGCGGTGGGGGCTTTTCATACACTGTAGAGCAGTGGGATCAGGAGCATCTGGGATCAGATCAGGAGTCTCAAGAAGAGTCGATGGGCTCAGAGATGAGAAGGAGGTGTGCTGGTGGGTGGTTCTTGGAGTGACAGTGCTTGCCAACAGATGCTCTGGGTGCTTGCACACCGGGCAGAGCCTGGATTTGGCCACCGGGAGCAAGGAAACACCACGAGAGACAGGGATTGCTCAGAAATGAAATGGTTTCGAGCTCCAGAGGAAGGGATGTGCGACCTCCAAAAGCTCCAGCATCATCAGATCAGCATTTGCTGATCTGTCACACTGTGGTGGACAGTGATAATGTGAGGGGCACCTTTAAAATGCTTTTGAAATGTACTTTCCATAACTCCTGATAGCATCTCAGAAAGAGGAAGGAAAGCTGTTCTTCCCATTTCGGATGGGGAGGGTTCCTTTTCCTGTGTTGCTTAGAGAGGAGGAGGTGAGCTGCAGCTCTGTGTCCTTCAGCTCTGCCCATGGCCTTGCTGGTCCCCATGCCCCTGCCTTTCTGGCCCCCGTATTGGCTGGTCCAGCCCACCTCCTGCTCTGGTTGCGAGTCACTGCAGCGTGGCCTGATCCAGTGTCACAGTCGGATGAGAGCCAACACAGGCCATGGGTGGGGAACTGCAAATACCTGGGAATGGGAGGTTTGTAAACAGAAATACTGAAATCTGCCATGGAGCCTCTGAACCAGCAGTCCAGAGCAGGGCTGGGTGCTTGGCCTGGGGGTCATGGTCTCCATCCAGCAGCTTCCAGGGAGTTGGGATCCAGAGCATCCCGAGGGCATTGGCCAGGCACTTGCAGCCCTGGATCGTCCAGGGACTTTGCAGCCTGGTCTTGCTGAGAAGAGACAGGATGCGACCATCAGCAGTGTCAGAGGCAGTGGTTCACCAGTTTTTTTCTCCCAGCCTGAGCGCTAAGGTGGCTGGGGTGTGGGGAGTTGAACAAGAGACAGAAAAGCCTTTGAAGACCTGTTGCATTGTGCTCAGGGACCCCGTCGGCCAGCTGCTCCAATGGTTTTCTCCCCAGACCAGCCCCACTGGTCCAACTGCAATCCCTCTGGAGCAGAGCTATGGGCTCCTGCTGAGCTGCTGAGCTGCTGCTTGCCAGTCCTTGCCCCTGCCCCTGCCTCTGTGGGACCTCCCGATCCTCCTCTTCAGCACTGGTGTTTCTCCAGTTCAGCCAGTTCCTCATCCTGCCCACTGGCACCTGGTCTCTGGGGACAATGCGAACATCTACCGCAACCCACCAACCCAGTCATTGTGGGAAATATTTCCCACTCCCAGTCTTCAGAGAGGCCCTCCCACCCCTTTGGCAAAATATCTTCCTCCGACCAGCGTTACTTCCTCTCACTCTGTTCTGGAGGAGTTTCATCTGGACCACACTGTTCCCTGGCTTGGGGTCTGGGCAGGGAGTGTCAGTGTTAGAGATGGGCAGAGCCACCTCAGCCAGCAATGAGATATCCTCAGCAAAGAAGAAGAGGAATGCCAAATTCCCCTTAAAACTGGGAGCTGGGTCTCTGAGGGTCCAGCAGACCCTGGAGTGCAGGGTGGGATTTGCCCGCTCTGACACTGAGCACCTTCATCTGAGCTGATGACGCTCATCCCCCTGAAATGCTGGTGCGGAGGACAGCATCTGCCCTGCTTCAGACATCAGTCTCAGCAGGAGGGAGACGATGACACAGCAGTGCCTGTGTCACCCCATGGAGCTGGGGGGACTGGGTGTTGTGCTTTAACCCCAGCCGGCAGCTCAGCCCCACGCAGCCACTCGCTCACTCCCCCCGGTGGGATGGGGAAGAGAATCAGAAGAGTGAAAGTGAGAAAACTCGTGGGTTGAGATAAAGACAGTTTAACAGCTAAAGCAAAAGCTGCACACTCAAGCAAAGAAAAACCAGGAATCCATTCCCCACTTCCCATCAGCAGGCAGGTGTTCAGCCATCTCCAGAAAAGCAGGGCTCCATCATGCCTAACCGTGACTTCAGGAGACAAGCGCCATTGCTCCAAAAGTGTCCCCCACCTCCTTCTTCTTCCACCAGCTGAATATGCTGAGCATGACATCATACAGTGTGAAATATCCCTTTGGTCATTGGGGTCAGCTGTCCCGGCTGCATCCCCTCCCAACTCCTTGTGCACCCCCAGCCTGCTCACTGATGGGGTGGGGTGAGGAGCAGAACAGCCCTTGGCTCTGTGTCAGCACTGCTCAGCAGAAACAAAAACATCCCCGTGTTATCAGCACTGTTTGCAGCACAAAGCCAAACCACAGCCCCATACTCGATACTATGAAGAAAATTAGCTCTATCCCAGCCAAAACCAGCATACTGGTGACTCATCAGGCATCATGATGAGGACAGTGCACCCTGCCCTGGTTTGCATGGAGACCCGTGATGAGATGATCCTCAGGCAGGTGCCTACCCACACTGCTTCTTCCCACACCTCAAGGCATCTTCCCTGCAGAAAAAGAAACACCGGGAATGGTGTGTCCTTGACAGCTTATTTCTTATCTCCCTACCTACCTCCACATGCCCACTCGCAGGCTGATTGTCTGGCCCGTGACCCCCGGTCGAAGTTACCAGATCCATCAGCAGCTCCTTGCCCCCCTCACCACCAGCAGATCCCTTTCTTCCATCACTCATCCTCCATCCTCCACCGGCTCTCCCATGTGAGCACTGACAGGCTGAGGCTGCCCCAACTCAGTGCACCTCAGGCATCACCCTGCAGGCTCAGCTGACCTGGAAATACCCTCTCCTTGCCCTGGGGACTCATTTGGCCCTAACATTGGTTATCTTCACTGCCTGACACCAGCTGAAAAGGGAGATGACTTGACCAGATGTTGCTTGTCCTCCAGCTGTTTGTGGTTTCAGTGGCTGTAAATCATGGGTCAGGATGGGGCTGTCATGGATTTTTCCCCTTTCTCTCTTGTCCTGACCCATTCAGCAGGTCTGTCTCCCACTCAGCTCTGGCTATGATGTACAGAGTCCTTCAGCCTCCCCGCTCCCTGGCCAGTCCCTCTGGAAGAAGCTGGACACCAGGCTGGGACTCCAGCCAGATGAATCACCCTGACAAGGCTCTGTTACGCTAAGTAGTAATTTTTGTTGCTCTCTGAGCTTCCAGGACGCCCATGGCCATTTCTTGTCTTTCTTGCAGACACTGGAGCCAAACAGGCTGTTTTCTCCCTCCACCCACCTCCTCAGCCCCATACACCATCCCACTTCTCCTGAGCTGTCCCCTAGCCTGTGTGGCTCCAGCCCATCACTCTCCCAGGCAGTCTTCAGCTCTTGTTTCTGTCCCATATGGCTCAGGGACATCCGATGTCCAATGGCTTCATACGGTGCCTGTCCAGGGTCAAAGCACAGGTCCATGCACTGTCTTGGCTCCTATGATGAGGCAGGGCTCAGAACCAGGTGTTTGGAGAATTTATGATGAGGGGAAGTGTTTGGAGTCATTCTCCTGGTCCAAAAGCATTTCTAGCACATGGACTTGTGTTGGAGGTTATTTCTCATATTCAGTAACCCCCAATGGGTTTCTCCTCCATAAATTTCTCCTGCAACATCCCATGATGAGGAGTCCCGTAGGTCAGCTGCTCCTTTCCCAAGTGGTTCTGCACCTTGCTCCTGCTGCCTTTATCTGATGTCACCTGGCTCCTGTGACTGCAGCAGTGGTGGCCAGGAGATGCTTTTCTGCCCTCCTCATACTGCTCATGATTTCAGAAACCTGCTCCCATCACTCACCCTTTCCCCACTGGAGATGCCCAGTTTGCTCAGGTGCTCCTCAGAGAGAAGCTGTGACAGATCTTGGACCATGCTTGCTGCTTTTCTTGAGCCTTTTCTTCATCCTGGCACTGGATGTCACAAGCGACCCAGTGGCGTGGGTGCTCTCCTGCTGATGTTCTCTTCTTGTCCATCACCATTGCACCTGGGCAGCTCCCCTGTGAGCTCCTGGGACTGCCAGACATTTTCCAGCACATTTCCTTTTCGGGAAAAGAAAAAAGTCTGGCTGAGAGGGCTGAGGGAAAAGGGCAGGCTTAGCAGTTTATTTTTATAATTTCCTTTTGTTGTTATGGCTGGACACTCTCACCAGGCCCGGCTGGGGGTTTAATCATGGCTTCTCAAGAAAAGGAGACAGATGCAGGAGCTCCACCAGCACATCTGTCCATCTCAATCCCTTTGCAAAACATTTTGGCTGGACACAAGAGCAGGCAGGAGAGTGTTGTGGCAGAAGGACCTTCCTGGTGCCACGAACACTGGAGGGGTAGAGGGAGAGGGCAGGCTGAGACCCCTGGTGAGGAGGTAGCTGGGTTGGGTGTAGAGCAGGGAGCAGGACATGGGACTGGGGAGCTGTCTGGCCTTGCTTTGCTGCCTGTGGTGTGAAGAGGGGAAGGAGGTGATGCCAGGGGTTTGGAGATGTGTGGTGGCCTGTGTGGTAGAGAAGCCCATTTTGCCAGCTACCCCCAGCCTTGCCATCATGTGGCTGAGCCTCTGGCTGTTGGTGGCCACAGGGCCCATGAGCACTGAGCCCTTGTCCCACCCTGCTCATGGAGATGCAAACATGCACTTCAATGGGTGCCCCAAGGAGCTCAGGATGGCACTGGGAGCAGTGAAAGATGTCCCCAGATGGGATGGCATTGACCGGGACCCCACAGCCAGGCTCCATCACAGCCCCATTTCTCCCAGGACAAGCAGCGAGTGCAGCAGCGAGGGAAGGAGCGAGGATGAGGAGACCCGGTCTCGGCTCATCGACCGCATCGTCCAGAATGACACAGAGGGATACTCCACCGTGGAGGCACCACGGGCTGAGGGCACCCCGTTCAGCCTGCCAGCCCATCTCTACCCAGATGAAGTCCTGGATGACCTCACCATCTCCCCTTATGCCAGCTTCACGTCACTCTCCGAGCCCCGACCCACCATGCTCAGCGGCTGGCTGGACAAGCTCTCCCCACAGGGGTACGTGCTCACCCGTGGGACAGTCCCCACAGGTAAAGCCCCCTTGGGCAAGGCTGGTGAGGTGGACACACTGGGGCAGCCAGACCGCCCCACAGGAGGAGGATCCTCTTGGGTACACCAGCTGTGCTGCAAGAGTCTCTGTGCAGCCATCCTTGGGGCAAGGGTGGGGGGGGTCTGTGAGCAGAAGTGGGGTCCTTGGGGGGGATCATCCCCTTCCCAACAGCCCTGTTTGTTCTGCCATCCCAACAGGAACTATGTCTTCCAGAGGCGATACGTCCGTTTCGACGGGAAGAACCTGATGTACTTCAGCAGTGAGAAGGCATGAAGGGGCAGGATGTGGGCAGGGTGGGGAGGCTTAAACAGGGTGCCTGGACACCATGTGAGCTGCCATATCCCCTTTGCCTCCCCTCGTCCTTCTGTAAGGAGCCAGCACCGCTTTACCACCACCAGGGTGGAGCAGCCATGGCCCCCTGTGCCTGGGGGGGCTCTGAACACATCCTCTCATCATAGGAAGCCCAGGGAGCAGGCAAGGGGGGGGTGGTCCTACTGGCTCAGAAGCCCTGGGGCAGACTGGGGGATCTCTGGGTCCCAGCCACCAATCAGGCTGTGTTATGAGGCAGCACCCAGCCGAGCGCCTGGGGGATGTGGAGGATGTGCTGCATGGAGGAGCTTTTCTCACTTTGGGCGCTGGCTGTGGGTTAAGTGCGTGGGATGAGTCAACAGCCCTTCCTCATCCTTCTGGGGGGGCTCTGCATGGCCCCATTAGGCCGTGGGGTGCTGGTGGCTGCCATGCTGCCTGGGGTGACAGGCACTGCTGCCCCAGTCTGCAGCACAGCCAGCCAGGCTGGGCACACATCAGTGGCACCCACACAGAAACAGGTCCCACACATGGCCCCAGAGCAGCCACTACTGCAGGAGCTTGCAGGCATCCCTGCTACATCCCCTTACCCCTATGGTTATGGTGCCAGCGTGCCTGGCAAGGCAAGTGCTGGGGTGGAAAGGTTCTGGAGGTGTCTCACAGGAAGGGCAAAGGGGGGTAACCCTGCCTGGGGCTCGTTCCAGGAGCCCTACCCCAAGGGGGTGATCCCGCTGTCTGTGATCGAGATGGCTCGGTCCACCAAGGACAACAAGTTCCAGGTCTTCACCAGCCACCGGATCTTCGTCTTCCGCGCCGAGAATGAGGGTAAGCGAAGACCTGGGCCAAGGCCCACGAGTCCCCAGAGAACTGTCCCCGATTCCCTTCTCTAATCAGAGCATCCCAGGGGCAGCTCTTACCCCATCCCCAAAGCATCCAGCCACGATGAGTGAGGGGACCTCTCCCTTGCCATGCCTGCCGGGTGCTCTGCTCCATGCCAGGGCTGTTGGGAAGGGCTCAGACCCGCTCCCTCATGCCTGGTCCCCAGCCCAGAGGAATGAGTGGTGCTCCACGCTGCAGAAGAAGGTGACGGAGCAGCGCCTGGTGGGGTCCCGGCCCCGGCCCACCAACACCGCTCACTGCCAGAAGTCAGGCATCCTGGAGCTGAAGGGCCAGAAGTCCAAGGTGTTCGCAGCCCTGAGCCTGCCCGAGATGTGGCTGTACAAGAGCGAGCAGGTTCGTGGTCAGATCAGACACTCCACTGGCACAGAGGGCTGTGGCAGTGGTGGATAGGGGTGAGAGCGATGGAGGGGTGGAGGGAGCTTAGCCAGGGTCAGTGCCAAAGGGAGAGCAGAGAGGAAAAGGACGGGCAGGAGAAAGAGAATGGTGGAGCAGGAAGCTGGAGATCCCACACAGGGGAACTGTTGCGGGAGACTGGGCTCAGAGATGCAGGGACTGCCAGGAGCAGACCCCCCTCCCAATCTCCTCGCTATCACCAAATTATCTTCATCTCTGCCCGGCACTTAGGTCCTAGTCACACCAAAGCGTCCCATCACAGGACAGGTGGATCAATGACCACAAAATCACCAGCAAACATACCTGCTGCAACATGGGCTTGCCCAACGGGAGGCAGCCGACCCATCGCATCCTGCCCACTGCCCACAGAAATCCCCACCTATTGCCTGCTGAATTTTCTCAGCACCCCTGGTTTTTTTCCAGTCACCTCATTTCCAGTTTCCCTGGAGTGCACAAAGCAGCATCGAAGCTCTGTGGGTTTTGCTCAAGTTGATAATTGCTTCATGAGTGTGCCTGTCTCAGTGTGGACTCAAATCCCCAAAACAGAGGGATTTGAATGGCCAGATTTTGGGGGCTGTGGGCTGAACTTGCCTTTCATTTTAAGGTGTAACATACTTACTGAAGGCTTTATGTCAGCCCACATGGGATGGCTGAGAGATGTGGCAGGGTACCAAGTCTGACTGGTCCAAGAAGAGCAGTGATGGAGTGGGGGTACCTGGTGCAGCTCCCTGACTCCGGCCCCAGCATCATGGGCATGTCCGGGGTGGTGTGTCCACCGTGGCCACGGTGCTGCAAAGCCAACACCGGTGTCACTCTGAATTGCAGTTCTTTAAAATGGGCATTGGCATCTGCTTCATTGAGATGCGTGGCTCCACCATCCGTGAAGCCAAGAACCGCAGCTTCGAGCTCATCACCCCCCTCAAAATATTCAGGTATCCCAGGAATCTGGGTGGGACAAGGCGGGGGGAGAAGCTGGGTGCTGGACCCAGGTGCTGGGAGCTCCAGTCCCCTGAGTTTGGGCTATGCTGGTGCTCATAGCTTCGTGGCGGAGTCGGAGCGGGAGAAGCGGGAGTGGATGGAGGCCCTGCAGGAAGCCATAGCTGAGATGCTCTACGACTACGAGGTGGCAGAGAAGATCTGGTCCAACAAAGCCAACAGATACTGTGCAGATTGCTGGGCTCAGACTCCCGACTGGGCATCCATCAACTTGTGTGTGGTCATCTGCAAGCAGTGTGCAGGCCAGTACATCTACCGGGGGGGACATGGGGGTCCCGGCAGGTGCTGGCTGGGCTTGCCAGGGTGAGCAGGGTGCTGGCTGGGGCACAGGTGCAAAGTGGGTGCTGGTTCCCCTGAGAGGGTCATGGGGTGCTCACTCGCTTGCTCCCTGCAGGGCAGCACCGCAGCCTGGGCTCCAACATTTCCAAAGTGCAAAGTCTGAAGCTTGACACCAGTGTCTGGTCCAACGAAATCGTGCAGGTAGAGGCACTCAGGGCAGGGTTCTGGGGCTGGCACAGCATGTTCAGGGGCCAGGCTACTTCCCCGGGCAGGGCAGCAGCCCTGCGGTCTCCCATGGGATGCAGGGATGCCAGGCATCCTGCTCCTCCTGGCTGGCCCTGGTGCTCGCCATGACCACAGGACTCTCCTGCAGCTCTTCATCGTGCTGGGAAATGACCGAGCCAACCGCTTTTGGGCTGCTCGCCTCCCCACCACTGAGGCCCTCTACCCGGACGCCAGTGCTGAGCAGAGACGGGACTTCATCTCCCGCAAGTACCGAGAGGGTCGGTACCGCCTGCCCCATCCCCACTACGCCACTCAGGAGGACGTGCTCCAGGTAGGGGCCACCTCGGAGTGCAGGCAGGATGCTGGGAACCACCCCAGAGCTCTGAGTCTGAGATGCCAACACCTCTTGCTTGACTATGTGCGCCTGCCCCATGTGCATGCCTGCACCCCTGTGCCAGGCAATCCCAGGGGCTGGGGTGGGAGGTTGTGTCCCACTTTGCCTGCCTTCGAGCACCCCTGCAGCAGACTGGGTGTCTCCATGAGCCAGGACACGGTCCCTAAAGTCTCCTGTATCATCCCAGGCACTGTGCGCTGCAGTGGCAGGACCAGCCCTGCTCAAGACCATCCTGCAGTTCTTCTCCTCCTCAGAGGCTGGGCTGGTGGCTGACCCCACTGCCTGCGAGGTGGCCCCTGGGGCCGACCTTTGGTGGGGACCAGAGAGCAAAAGGCCCAGGAACCATTCAGGTAAGGAGGACTCTCGAGCCCCATCTGGCCGTGATGGGAGGGCTTCCTCCTTGCCACTGCCCCTGCCCCCCCACAGCATGCCCCAAGGCTGGGGACAGCCAGGGTATCAGGTGCTGTGGCTCTCTGGGGGACCCGCCTGCCCCACCGCAGTCCTCTTTTGGGATGGGGCAAGGCAGCGGGTACCTCTGGAGCCCTTTTCAGGGAACCTCATGCTTGGCACACCCTTTGCCTACACCTGCATGAGTGGGGTCTCCCTCTACCTCCACCTGGTTGGTGGGTGCCTTCTCCCACCCTTCTCTCAGCGCCATTCCCTGCAGGGAGCCCCTGCGCACGGGAACTGGGTCCGGAGGGTGTCTACAATGAGATCACGCAGCCAGTGACACACAGTGGGTACCTGTACCGGGCTACGCCCCCCCCCAAGCTCCCAAGTGCCAAGAAGAGCAAAGAAGGTAAGCGTGGGGAGCACAGGAGGGCAGTCGGTGGGGTGCCCACCCCAGTGCCGCTGACCCCCCTGGTCCCACAGACTTCCAGCGCACATGGTGCTCTCTGGAGAGAGCCCTGCTCTTCTTTGAGACGGAGAAATGCACCGAACCCCTGGGCCACATCGAGAGCGGGGACCTCATCTCCCTGGGCGTGAGCAGAGCCCAGGCACTCACCAGCCCTGGCCCCACCGAAAGGTACCCCCAGCCATGCCCCCACTGCATGCCCAGAGAGCCTGTGGGGCAAGGATGGGCATTGCTCCCCTGCTTGGTGCAATGGTCTGGTATGGCTCTGGGTGCAGGTTCGGGGTGAGGGGCTGCCTTGATGGGCTGGTTCATGCTCTGCAGGTTTCGCTTCACCCTTGAGCTCTTCCTCACCGGGGAAAAAGTGCAGCAGCTGGGAACCAATGGGCCTGAGACACTGCAAGCCTGGGCCAGCGCCATCGGCAAGGTGAGCCAGCCCCAGCCCCAGCACCCTATGCCGCTGGTGGGTCCCTGGGCTCTGTCCCCATTTCCCTGTTGTGATTCCTCCAGGCTCCCCATGTTCTTCATCCTCTGTGGCATGCACCCTCCTTCCCTTTGCAGGGGCTCCCATCCTCCCCAGTAATCTGCCCCCATCCTCGTGGGGGTCTGTTCTTGGGGGTTGAGCCCTGTCTTTACCTGGCCTGTCTCTTGCTCCGTCCCGCAGTGGTTCACGCCTGTGAGCTGTCACTGCTTGCTGGGCTACGAGTTCCAACGCGTGGGCCAGCTGCGCTACAAGTGCATGCTCAACCCCGAGCGGTGGCAGCAGGCCTTCTTCATTCTGCAAAAAGCCCACCTCTTCATTTGCCCTGCCGAGGAAGACGGGGGTGAGGACAGCATCAACCTCCGGAGGCTGCAGGAGCTCAGTGAGTGCCATACCACAGCCCGGGATGGGCACCATGTGGTGGGTGGCTGTGCATGGCTCTGACCCCTCTACTTCTCACTCCAATGCAGGTCTGGTTCCCCCCACAGAGACCCCAGAGAAGAAGGAGTTGCTCATCCTAGTGGAGATGGGGAGGTGAGTCCTGTCTGTGGGAATGATGGGGAATGAGCCAAGCAACCTCAGCAGGCTGCCTGGAGCAAAGGCACTCATGCATGGGTTGATGCTGATCCCAAACCTGCGGTGGGGATCCTGCTGGGAGAGCAGGGCTGTGGACAAGGGGCTTGCAGAGGTCACCCCAGCCCAGGGTCTCTTGCTGGGGTAGGATGTCCCTCAGCTCAGCCTGGCTGTGCCTTGTTCCCTGTCCTGGAGCCTCTCTGTACATGGGGGACAGGAGGGGATAACATGCTCCCCCAGCAACCTTCATTCCCTCTTCTCTGCCCTTGTTGTTCTCAGGACATTTTACCTGCAGGGCTTGTCGCGGGCAGACTCGGCGGCATGGTACACTGACATCCAGGCATCAGCGGGCGGCCGGGGTAACGCGCTGCGGGACCAGCAGCTGAGCCGGGGAGACATCCCCATCATCGTGGACAGCTGCATTGCCTTCATCACGCAGTACGGTGAGTCCAGTGCGGCGGCATCATGGCTGGATCATCCTCCAGCACACACGGGGCAGCTGAGGGGTCCGGGCAGAAGGCACTGCTCTCGGGGCACCAGCCCCATTGGTGACTCTCTGGGCAGGATCGGGCCCCTGTGACCCTATGTCCCTGCCCCAGGGCTGCGGCACGAGGGGATTTACCGCAAGAATGGAGCCAAGTCCCGGATCAAGGTACTGATGGAGGAGTTTCGGCGGGACGCCCGCAACGTCAAGCTGCGCATCAATGACAACTTCATTGAGGACGTCACTGATGTGCTGAAGAGGTTCTTCCGTGAGCTCGAGGACCCTGTCTTCACCCTGGAGCTGCACCCACAGTGGAAGGAGGCTGCAGGTACCTCCTTCACCTGACCCCTGCTCTCACGCTGAGCTGCCTGCCAGGGACCCCTGGGACTGATGTCCAGCTCTGTGTCCACCAGACTCAGAAATGGTCCATGACTCGTTTCCCTCCCTCCAGAAATCTCCTCGAAGCCCCAGCGCCTGGAGCGGTACAAGGAGCTCATTCGTCGCCTGCCTCGCCTCAACCACAAGACCCTGGCTGCGCTGATCGGGCACCTCTACCGGTCAGTGGGCCACCTCCCCGCCGGGTCCCCTGGTCCAGCTGGGGTTCCCAAGGCCAGCTGGCAGTGTGGGGTCTCCCCACTGCCCAGGGAATGCTGGCTCCCATCACTGCTGGGGTGCTGGGGTGTGCTGGAGCGCTGCTCTGGGACATCTCAGATGTTCCCAAAGTCATCCCGCAGCAAGGGGGGGTGACAGGAGGTTTGGGAGTAGGGGACATCTGCCCTGTAGGACATAAACTTCATCCAGTGCCCAAAAAAGAGAGAAGAAACCAAATTCCCATCCCCAACTCAGAGTGTGAGGTAGGGCTGTTTTCTGATTTGATGGCAGCTGGAAGTCCTGGAAATAGGAACTGCCTGGCTTGAAGTTTCCACTGCTGGGAGCTGGGGAGCAGGGGAAAGTGGGCTGGTTTTTTAGGAGAGATGGTATGAGGCAGAGGAGGGTGGCTGGGGCTGAAACCTCATCCAGAGTGGGACCAGCCCCTCACCTCTGTCTTCCTTGTCCCAGGGTACAGAAATGTGCAGACCTCAACCAGATGAGCACCAAGAACCTGTCACTGCTCTTTGCACCCAGCCTCTTCCAGACTGATGGCAAAGGGGAGCACGAGG
Source organism: Grus americana (assembly GCF_028858705.1). Classification (NCBI taxonomy): domain Eukaryota; kingdom Metazoa; phylum Chordata; class Aves; order Gruiformes; family Gruidae; genus Grus; species Grus americana. Next base: position 20,189,761 of record NC_072865.1, read on the forward strand.
TCAAGGTGATGGAAGACCTCATTGATAACTATGTCAGCATCTTCAATGTAAGCTTCCTGCAGGGGCAATGCCAGACACCTCCATGCTGGCTCTGTCTGTCTCCCCTTGTATCCCTCCATCCTGGCCATGCATCCTCCAGCCATATCCCACTCCACATTGACTCCACATGTCTTCTCTCTCACCCCGTGTGCCCATCTTCTGGCAGATTGACGAGGACCAGGTATCCCAGATGGATCTGGAGAACAGCCTGATCACCACCTGGAAGGACACCCAGGTACTAGAGAAGTGCTTGCCACCCCCCACCATGTCAGGGACCCCTGGACTGGTGGGACTGTCTGGAGGATGAGGGGTAGTCCCAGCTGCCCACCCTGGGTCCCTGCTGTCCCACACCAGATATCTGGGGAAGGATCTTCCCCCACTTGTCTCCCCTTTGCCCATCACTTTGAGGTTTCTGCCCAGGGAAGAAGCAGCCCCAGCTCCCTGGGAACACCATCACCAGCCCCTGGGGAGAGGGGATGTGCACAGCACCCATGCCAGCATGGTACCAATGCTGCCCTCTCTTCCCCCAGCTCTCGCAGGCAGGGGACCTCATCATCGAGGTTTACCTGGAGCAGAAGCTGCCTGACTGCTGCGTCACCCTGAAGGTGAGTCCCAAAAGATGGCCGTGCAAGAGGAAATGAGGAGGGATGCAGGCTCCCAGCTCAGCGTGTCCCTGGGACCCATCCTGCCACCACCCACCACAGCTCCCCATGTGTCCGGTCCCAGGTGTCCCCCACGATGACAGCAGAGGAGCTCACCAACCAGGTGCTGGAGATGCGCAACGTGGCAGCCAGCCTGGACATCTGGCTGACCTTCGAGGCCCTGGAGAACGGGGAGCTGGGTGAGCATGGTGGGGACGGCACAGGGGGATGGTCTCAGCACAACCGGGTTGGTGAGGAGGAGGTGTGTGGTATGGGGTCAGCTTGCTGCCAGTGGCAGGGGAGGACAGGGACTGGCACAGTGGAGAAGATGCAGTGGTAAGAGTGTCCCTGCCTCCCCAGAGCGGCCCCTGCACCCCAAGGAGAAGGTGCTGGAGCAGGCTTTGCAGTGGTGCAAGCTCCCAGAGCCCAGCGCTGCATACCTGCTGGTGAGGAAGGTCCCCATCGGCGAGGGCAGCTGTCTCTTCACAGGTAAGGCAATCACAGAGGGGCCCAGCCCTTAGGGATGTCCCCAGAGGAGAATAGCTCTGTTCCAGCTTCCCCTTGCAGCCATCAGGGGCACATCCTTGAGACCCACAGTCACTCTCACATGCCCCCAGCCCTCCTGACCCCCGTCTCCTCCCTCTGGGCAGGCACCAAGCGTGAGACCCCCAAGTGTGGGCTGCTGAAATGCCGCGAGGAGCCCCCCAAGCTGCTGGGGAACAAGTTTCAGGAGCGCTACTTCGTCATCCGGGACCGGAGGCTGCTGCTGCTCAAGGAGAAGAGGGTACCCAGGGGATGCTGCAGGGATGGACCTGCATCCCAAGGGCGGGAGGAGAGGCGGGGAGGGGGAGCCTGGGGACAGTGGTGGCTGTGTTCCTGGCTGGGAGGCTGGCACCAAGCTGGGCTGACCCAATGGATCTCCTTCCCCAGAGCGCCAAGCCAGAGCGCGAGTGGCCCCTGGATGCAGCCAAGGTTTACATGGGCATTAGGAAGAAGCTGAAGCCACCAGCCCAGTAAGTGGGACCTTCCCTGGCCCCCAGCACCCAAACCCAGCCCCTGGGAGCATGCCAAGACCCACCAGGACCCAAAGCCATGACAAGCCTGGGCCCATGGGGCAAGGTCAGCCCCCCACCCCACTGCCCACAGACCCAGGGGGGTGTCTGAGCTTGGCGGTGCTGCCCCACAGCCTGTCTCTCCCTTTCCCCAGGTGGGGTTTCACATTGACCCTGGACAAGCAGCAGCTGTGAGTATCTGTCCCTGCCATCCCGGGGCTGGAGGGGGGCATGTTGAGACCTGTCCCCAAGTTTAGTGGGACTGGGACAGCCGGGGCAGTGCTACAGGGCCCTGGGAGTCAGGGCAGAGCTGGTGCCTGGCTGGGGCACTCAAGGGACAGACTGGTGTGACCACACGCTCCCTGGCACAAGGTGGGGGCCGGGTTCCAGGGGCAATCCATCTCTGTACCACATACCCTTCCTACCTCCCCATCCACACCAGCACCCCTGGGAGAGGCGTCTTCCGAGCATCCAGCACCAGGCTCCAGAGGGTCCTGCCCAGGTGTGCATGTCACCTGCATGGCTGTGCTGCCTTCCAGCCTTTACCCAACATTCTTCTGTGTTCCCACGCACTCAACACCAGGTGGTCCTGCACCCTGCTCCCACAATGAGCTGGGGTCCCTGCTCCGGCCTCCCTGGCACCACTGGGTGCCCAGGCACACCCATGCACCCTGCTGATCCTGTCCCCATTCCCCTGACACTGCTGATGCTGGGGCAGCAGCTGAGCACCCCGCCTGAGATGTTCTTCTAAGAGCAGCAAGGACAGCTGAGCCGAGGTGCCTCATGGGTGCCCAACAAGCTCTCGCCTTGCCCTGAAGCAGCGATTTGGGCATGCAGAGAGTTTTGGAAGTGCAGCCACACTGGGTGTAGTTGTACCTGACAGCCCTGGGCTCACAGGCAAGGTGACAAGGGGATGTGGACCCCACTGGCCCTACTCCCTGGCAGCTTCTAAGGTGACTCTTCTGCAGGTACCTGGTGTGCTCAGGGCAGGCTGAGCTGTGGGACTGGACCACCAGCATCCTGAAGGCTCAGGTGGGTGCAGGCTGGCCATGCTACCTGGCTGGGCTGGGCTAGGACGGGAGGGGAGGGGGCTGGCAGGGCAGCCTGGCATGACCCCCCTCCCTGCCCTGTCCTTGTGCACAGCACGATGATCTGCGCCCTGTGATCATGCGCCGTCGCTCCTCTTCCGACCTCGCCAAGCAGAAGTTCGGCACCATGCCACTGGTGCCCCTGCATGGGGACAGCACTGATGCCACCATGCTCTCCGCCAACCAAACCCTGGTAAAGCCCCCGCAGCTACCCCTGCTCACGGGTGCTCCTGCACCCACCCAGGTCCATGCACCTGTCCTGAGGCCATGCACCCACCCCAGGGCCCCGGAGGTGGGTGCATGCCGCCTGTCACCAATGGATGCTTTGGGTGTGTGTCCCTGTGCTCAGCGGTGTGTGCGTGCTGCATGCTCTGCTTATGTCCATGACAGCTCTCCGTGCATGTAGGGCAGTGTGGGCACACATGGTGCTGTGCCCTGCTGCCTGTCCTCTGCCTGTCAAGGCATCCATGACCCTGCTCCATGCTATCACATGCTTACCTCTGCCTATCTCCTCTGTTTCTAGCGCCGCCTGCACACGCGAAGGACTTTGTCCATGTTCTTTGTAAGTACCCGCACGCATGGAGCGCGTCCGTTGCTGGCTTTGCACCGTGCCTCCTGGTTACGGCGGCAAGGGCTCACCTGCAGCATCTCACCTGCAGAGACATGCTCAGGCCATCCTGCCCACACTGTGTGGCAGAGGAGGGGGTGCCCATTGCTGTGTGTGAGCAGAGGGTCCCTGCATGGTCCTGGTGCATGCAAGCAAGACCACAACAGCCCAGCCCAGGTCCCAGCACCTCTCCCATATTGCCCAGAGGGGCTGAACATAAGAAATGCAAGGAAATAGGTTTGGGTCCTCCTCACCATCAGGTTATTTCTGCGGGGGCCACCTGGCTGGACCTCACCTCTTCCAGCTTTGTGCTCTGCATGGGCACTCATCTGCCCTCCCCATCCCAGACCACTTCTGCCAAGGGATGCTGGTCAGGTGCCACAGCCTGGCGCCATGGACAGTGCCTCAGTAGTAACCAAAACACTTCCCCTCCATCAGCGATGGAGGGAAAAAAGGGCAGCAGTGCCTGAGCAAAGAGACCTGATGGAGGGTGGGTGCCTTGCGGGCATCAGCCCCACATCAAGGGGACAAGGGTCCCTGGGCAGTGCCTGAGTGCGGGGTGGGGGCGGAGGGGTACGGCTGAGCAGTGCAGGCAGTGCCCGTCACCCTGACCCCCTGCCCTCCCCCAGCCCATGAAGATGCACCAGGACTCCCTGGAGGAGCAGCAGGAGAAGGAGGTGGATGCCGATCCTGTCTATGAGGAGGTGGGCAACTTCCCCGAGCTGGCCGCGCTGGAGCTGGGGCGGGAGCTGCTGGCAGACCTGTCGGCCGTGCCCCCCGTGGACAGGTCCAAGAAGCCAGCCCCATTCCCCGAGCAGCCCCCGGCCATGGCACTGCGCTCCTCACTGCCCTCCAACCCAGCCCAGAGGGTGACGGTTCCCTCCGTCACCAAAGCCCTGTCCCTCGAAAGGGGTTTGAACCTGGAGAGTGACAAAGCTCCAGCCCAGGGGCTCAGACCCACAAAAACAGCCTCTCTGGAGAGGAACATGGAGCCTTCCCTGGTGCTGGCCAGGGACTGGGACCAGGTGGCCACACCAGGGAGCAGTCCCAGCACAGAGACCTCCCTGGAGATCCCCAGGAAGAAGAACATGCAACCTCCCTCGCCCATCAACGACAAACTCATCCAGGAGCTCAGCAGCGTCATTTTCAGGAAGAACGAGGGCCAGCCGCCGGGGCCAGGCCAGCCAGTGACGTGACCCGTCGTGCCGAAGGGATGGCCACCAGCCTGGGGGTCAAGTCGTGCCCGGTGGCAGCGACAATGGGTACCCCACGCTCCCACACCATGGAGCCCATGCCCTCCTCCTCCTCCTGATCCGGGCTGGGAGCGGGGACCAGTGAGGACCAGGGGACTAGTGGGGACCGGGATGCTGAGGGGTGGTACCCCCTCTCGGGAGGGCCGGGGATGCTGCCACACGTGCTCTCACTCGTGGGTGGCACATCTGCCATCAGGCCCAGTGCCAAGGGAAGCAAGTAAAAGAGAAAGCAAAAGCCTGCCTGCGTATTTCAGCAGCACAGTGCGGTGTCAGGCAGGGGGACATGTGGACCCTGCCAGCACAGGGGAACACAGCATGATGTCCCCTCCCCAGTGCTGGACCTGTGAGGCAGGGTCAGGACACCCAAGCCATCCCCACTTCCCTTCTTGCATCTATCGTGGCATTTTTTTTGGGGAGGGGGGCAGGGGGGTCAACAGGAGCAGGGCTGGCCATGTGTGCCCGGCACGTAGTCCTGGCGATGGAGGACAGCTCCTGCTCGGCTGGGGTATTTATACCTGTTCCTTCCACCAACAGGGAGAAATAAAGGTTTATTTGTACTCTGGAGGGTTTGGTCACTGCAGGAGGAGTGGTGAGGGAGGTGAGGTATGCTGCGGTGTGCCAGGGCTGGGCACCCGGCTGGTGGACCCATGGGATGGGGGTAGTGCCAGTCGCATTGCACCGGCAGCATGCTGGGAGCAGGTCACGCCTGGAAATCCTGCAGAAGAACTGCAAAACTGGGGTAAAGTCCCTGCAAACCTCAGGTCCAGGGGGGATTTTCTGCCCCAGTCTGCCACCAGTCAGGGATGGCACAGGCCAAGTAGCGCACCCCTTTGTATTGAGCACTGATCTACAGGATCCCCCTTCTCCAGGGCAGGGGGACACAGCCTGGTGCCTCCCCAGCCCTGCCTACAGCTGGCTCTCCTCGCTGGACCTCAGAGGCAAGGCTGCCTTCTCCAAGGCCCTGCCCGCTGAGGTCTTAAGCCCCCCTGGGCAGCAGCTGCCTGCATCCCGGATCCATCCCCGAAAATCCTGGGAGACATAGAAGTAGACAAAGGGATCAAAGCAGTTGCTGAAGGCACCAAGTGCCAGGGCCAGGGTGTACCAGATGTAGGTGACGTTGTGGCACCCCGTGGCCTCCAGCATGTAGTGGATGAAAAGCAGCACATTGCTGGGGGTGAAGGAGAAGATGAAGACCAGGAGGACCAGTGCCAAGACACGCACCACCTGCCCATAGCGTCTCCCCTTGGCCAGCAGTCGCACCAGGATGCAACTGTAGGAGATGGTCATGAGCACAAAGGGCAATCCAAAGCCCAGACCCACCAGGGAGAGGAAATAGTAGACAAAGAACTTGTGCTCATCCTTCCCTAGGACATCGTGGCACGTTGTGATGTTCAGACTCGAAATGTGGCTTGTCTGGGGATACAAAAGCAGAGGGCTCATGCCCAGCCCCACCACCAGCCAGATGCCCACACAGATGCCTGCCTTGCCCCATGTCCAACTGGAGCCCTTCCACAGAAATGGGTGCCTCACAGAGATGTAGCGCTCCAGACCAATGCAAGTGAGGAAGAGGATGGAGCTGTACATGTTCCCATAGAAGAAGGCCACCATGGTGCGGCACAGGTAGTCCCCAAAGAGCCAGTGATTGCCCAAGAGGTGGTATGAGATCTTGAAGGGCAGCAGGAGGATGAAGAGCAGGTCAGCAATGGCCAGGTTGAGCAGGAAGAGGGTGCTGGAACATTTCCTGAAGTTAGTCACCAGGATCCAGCAGGCCAGAGCGTTGGCCGGCAGCCCCACGAGCAGGACCACAGAGTAGAGGGCAGGGAGGAGGCGTGTGGTGAGGGTGCTGTTGAGAAAAACTTCCACGGAGGCACTGGGACACGTGGCTTTTTCTTGTGGAGTGAGGCGGATCAAGGTGCGCCCTTTGTCTCGCACTGCGGAGGACACAAGGCATCAGGCTTGGCCAAGAGCCCCCTCCTGCTGCCCCTTCCCACTTGGGACCATGCAGGAGCTGTAACCCCACCCTGCAGAGCTGCCAGCAAATGCAGGAGCTGGTGTCCCCCTGCACATGGCAGGGACACCTTGGGACACTTAACATCCTGCCGCCCTCGCCGTGCGGAGCCATGCCACATCCTGCGCCGTCTGCGCCGCTCACCCGCTGGTGCCACCATGGCGATACCAGCCCCATCCGCAGCCCAGACGGGCTCTGCCGACGTCCCGTTTCCTACCGAGCCCAGCACAATGGGTACCCCGCAACCCAACAGGATCAAAAGAGCAGATGGGAAACCCACACCAGGACAGGGTTGGGATACAGCCACCCATGCCAGGATGGGAGATGTTCTCCCACCAGAGTTCCTGCCTCCTCCTCGTCCTCCTAGCCAGCCCCCCAACTCAACCCCCCGTGCACTGCTGCTCGTCTTCCTGTGCTCAAAGGCTTTTCACTGCATGCGAAGAACAGCAAAGTCCCAGAACACCAGACAAACAACTCCTGATCAAATCCCTTTTCTGGCTTGAAAAGGGGATTGATGTTTCTCAAAAAACACAGGGCTTGTGCTTCTCAGAAAACACAGCTGGGCTCTGCTCCTCGGCACGTCACCCCCAGCTCCAGTAGCTCCATCCCGGTGGTCTCCAGGAGGCCTGGCCCCGGGAGGCCCGGGTTACATCCACCAGGTTTCCCGCAAGTTCTGCCACCTCTCCGTAGCCAGAGGACGGGGGAAATTCAGGTTACAAGAGCAGTAACCTGATTTTTGCTGCCAAAAGGGGAAGGGGTGGCAAAGTTTCAGGTCTTCACTTTCGTTTTCAACATGGACATGCAAGCAAGGCAGCAGAACAGTGCCCTGAGCTTTCACCATGACACCCAGCTACCCCCTTCACAGGACATGATGTCAGGGTGTCCCAGTGAAGCCTCTCTGCCCCATCACCCCCCAGACCCACCCAGGCACTTACTTGGAGAGAACTGGGTGGCCGAGACGAGCCAGACACAGCCAAGCAGGATGGTGACACAGGCAGCAGCAGAGCTGGGTGAAGGCACCAGCCGGGACATCTCTTCAAGGTGGCCTCTGCACAAGCTGGGTCTGCACAAATCCCACCGTGCGTCACCACAGTAGAACAGGCACCAGCGCTCTCTCCGCTGGAACTCTACCTCTTTCTCCTCCACGTCGCGCCTACGTCCTGCCCACATCTCTGTGGTCCAAGCAGCCAGACGGGAGGTGGGGAGCATGAGGAGACTGTCAGCTGCCACCGTCACCAAGCATCCGGGGACATCATCAAGGCCGGGGTGGTTTCCAACCGCCGGCACGCAATGGCACAGCTGCGGGGAGGAGGAAGCAGACGTAACGCAGCCGTCCAAAGACAGTTGTGAAGCACAGTGGGCAGATGGAGCTGTATGTGTTCCGGGCACAGGGCAGGAAGGACACGGCCGGCTCCCAACCTGGTGACACATGCCCTGGCACCATTGCAGCGTCCCAAGTCATGGGGCACCTCTGTCCAGCCCTGCCAGGACCAGACATCCCCAGGGACTGATCACCTCGGTTGAGCTGACAAGCCGATGTCACCCTGTGGATGGGCCACCCTGCATTGTGCCGTTCTGCCGTCCCTTTCCTGCCACCCAAATGGGTGCTGCGTGGCCCCCAGTCCATTTTCCCAGCTCCCTCCCACAGCAGAGTGGAATAACAGAGCTAGCGACACACACAAAGCCTCACACATCGACAGCGTCAGGGGAACCAGTGTGCTGGTTTTGGCTAGGATAGGGTTGATTTTCTTCATAGTATCAAGCACGGGGCTGTGGTTTGGCTTTGTGCTGCAAACAGTGCTGATAACACGGGGATGTTTTTGTTTCTGCTGAGCAGTGCTGACACAGAGCCAAGGGCTGTTCTGCTCCTCACCCCACCCCATCAGTGAGCAGGCTGGGGGTGCACAAGGAGTTGGGAGGGGACGCAGCCGGGACAGCTGACCCCAATGACCAAAGGGATATTCCATACCATATGACGTCATGCTCAGTGTATAAAGCTGGGGGAAGAAGGAGGAAAGAGGGGGAACATTTGGAGTGATGGCGTTTGTCTTCCCACATCACCGTTACGCATGATGAAGCCCTGCTGTCCTGGGGATGGCTGAACACCTGCCTGCCATGGGAAGTGGGGAATGAATTCCTGGTTTTGCTTTGCTTGTGTGCACGGCTTTTGCTTTACCTATTAAACCGTCTTTATCTCAACCCATGAGTTTTCTCACTTTCACCCTTCGGATTCTCTCCCCCACCCCGCCGGGGGGGTGAGCGAGCGGCTGCATGGGGCTGAGCTGCTGGCTGGGGTTAAACCACACCAAGACACGTGCAGCTGACCCCAAAAATGTCAGAGAAAGAGCAAGAAGGGGACAAAAGGGACAGTGGGAAGAGGCACGAGGTCTGCAGGAACCACAGGCAGAGAAAAAGCAGGACAGAAGGAGAAGTGAGAGCTGAAGGGGGTGGAGGGGGAAGGGAGGCGACAGAGGGACAGAGGGGCTGGGGGACAGAGAGGGTGAGGGCTGGCTGGGGAACCCTCATGGTTCCAGGTGCCCCACACCAAATGCCACTGCTCAGCACCACACCCGTGGCCCCACAGCAGGGTCCGGCCAAGCCAGGGTACATGGGACCCCACGTGTCCCTGTGCCAGGGGCTGAGGCCCCAATGCCCCACATGCCCCCACACCCCAGGACCAGACCCTGGCACCCCAGGACCAGTGCCCAGCACCCCACGTGTCACCACGTCCCTGTGTGTCCTCATGCAGAAGGACTTGGTCCCCAGCGTTCCCGGTGTCCTAGCATTCCCCATGTCTCCATGCTCAAGGACATGGGCCCCAGTGCTCCCCATCACCCCATGTCCCCATCTGTCTGTGTCCCCATGTCCCCATCTCCCTGTGTCCCTGTCTCCATGTCCCTGTGTCCCCATGTCCCTGTGTTCCCATGTCCATATCTCCCTGTGTCCGTGTTTCCTTGTGTCCCTATGTCCCTCTATCCCCATGTCCCCATGTTCCTGTCTCCTCATGTCCCCATCTCCCTGTGTCCCCATGTCTGTGGGTTCCCGTGTCTATATCTCCCTGTGTCCCTGTCTCCCCATGTCCCTGTATCCATGTCCCTGTATCCCCATGTCCCCATGTCCCTGTATCCTCATGTCCCTGTCTCCCCATCTCCGTGTCCCCTTGTCGCTCTATTCCCATGTCCCCATGTCCCTGTCTCCCCGTGTCCCCATCTCCCCATGTCCCTGTGTTCCCGTGTCTGTATCTTCCTGTGTCCCTGTGTCCCTGTATCCATGTCTGTGTCTCCCCGTGTCCCCATCTCCCCGTGTCCCTGTATCCATGTCTGTGTCTCCCTGTGTCCCCATCTCCCCGTGTCCCTGTATCCATGTCCGTGTCTCCCCGTGTCCCCATCTCCCCGTGCCCCCCCGTGTCCGTGTCCCAGCGCTCCTCCCGGACGTGCAGCACCCACCACTAGGCGGCGCGGGGGACACGGCGGGGGGGCGTGGCTTGCCTGGCGCGATGGGCGGTACTTCCCGGCGGGAGGCGTGGCTTGTCTGGGGAAAGGGTGTGTCTGTGGGGCGGGGCTTGAGCAGGAGGCGGGGCACCGGGAGAGGGGCGGGGCACCGGGAGAGGGGCGGGGCACCGGGAGAGGGGCGGGGCACCGGGAGAGGGGCGGGGCACCGGGAGAGGGGCGGGGCGGGGCCGGTCCCGGCAGTTCCGGGCTCCGCACGCGCGGGGCGGTGCCGGTGGGGACGGGACGGGGACGGGACCGGGACGGGGACGGGGACGGGGACGGGGGAGCGCAGCGATGCAGCCGCCGCCGCGCAAGGTAAGCGTGGGGCTGAGAAGGCGCCGGGGCGGGTCCCGGTAGCAGGACGAGTGATCGGGACCGGGGAAGTGGGACCGGGTCTTCTGTCGGTGCCGGCGGACAGGTACCGGGTCCTGCAGCGGGAATCGGGACCCTCACCGGGGCTGGGCAAGCGGGATTGGGGCTGGGCGGTGGCCACCGGCACCTGCAGTGGCAGCCGTGGAGGGGGGCAGTCCCCGGTACCGGCCCAGCGGGGGCACCGCGTGTCCCCAACCCGCCCTCCCCCCCCGCCGCATCCCGGCCCGGCCGGGGCCGCAGCCGTCCCCGGGTGCTGAGCGGTGCCGTCCCGCAGGTGAAGCTCACCCAGGAGGTGCGGGTCCACCTCCTCGAGCAGCTCTCGGGCCTGCAGGGCAAGCAGCAGCGGGACGCCGAGCTGCTGGAGGACATCAGGTAGGGTCCCACGCGTGTGTCCTGCCCCCCCTCCCCGAGCTGAGACCACCCAGCTCATCCCACGCGTGGGGCGGGGGCCAGCCTGCCAGGCACTGCTCACCTTGAGCCTGCCACCTCGAGGTCGGGGGGCAGGCTGGGGGCGACATCCCGGTGCGGGGTGACGGCAGGGGGGTGATGGGGGGGGTGGCCCATCCCTGCCCCCCCCCCCGGCGTGGGTCCTCGCCTGCCCCCCGTGGCCTCTCCCCGCAGGTCCTACAGCAAGCAGAGGGCCGCCATCGAGAGGGAGTATGGACAGGTAAGGGGGTGCTGCCGGTTTCAGGACCGATGGCCCTGGGGAGCCACGAGCACCGAGCTCCGTCTGTCCCCCGTGGGATGTTCCGGAGGGGGGCACAGCCCCACGCAGGCGACGGGCAGCATTGGAAATTATCCAACCAAAGCAGGGCTTGGCTGCTCCATGCCCGCCGCGGAGGGCAGCGGCAGATGGGCTCAGCATTTTCTGTGCCGGGGGGGACACCAGCCGTGTCAGGGCACCCACTGGGGTGCTCTGCTGAGCACAGGGGGGCCCGAAGCTCGGGTGTTTTCGGAGCCTGGAGGGAAAACCTTGCAGGGGGAGGAAAGGGCCCAGCTCTACTGTCTGCTGGGTCATTGCAGGGCTCTGCTTTTAAATGTCAGAGCCTGGTCCTGCTTCGTGAGACGTCCCCGCAGCGTCCTTTGGGGACACCATGCAGCAGAGACGCCCTCCCTGCTTGCCTGCCCCCTTCCCGCGGCCAGGTGCCATGCCACCCCGCACCCCCTTGGCCCCCAGGCTGGGGGGGAACCGGTCCCCCAGGGTTGGTGTTGTGCTGTGCTTGGCTTTGCTGGGGCCTCCTCTACTCTGCCTCTGCAGCCGGTGTCCCTCGCTGGCGTCCCCTTCCTGATCCTCTGTCCCAAAAGCCGCAGTGGGGGAGTTGGGGAGTCCTCTCATGGTGGTGGCTGCTCCCCAAAAAGGTTTTCCCGTGAGGAGCATGATGGGGTCTCTGCTGACACCGAACCACTGTGGGGTCCCCCACTCTGGGGACACCCATGAGGCAGGCAGCCAGTGGGGGGGAGCCCAGTTTCAGCCCCGGAATGGGACGGTGGGGTGCTGGGGTGCTCGGCAGGATTGGGGAGTGCCGGTGATGGCGGGTCTGTCCGCAGGCGCTGCAGAGGTTGGCGAGTCAGTTCGTGAAGAGAGACTGGCAGCGGGGCCGCGGCGAGGCCAGCGACTCGAGGTGGGCTGGGGATGAGGGGCTGGGGGTGGCTGTGCCCATCCGTGTCCCTCCCAGCCAGGATTCGGGTGTCCTGGGGATGTCCCTGGGTGGGATGTCCCCAAGGATGTGGTACCCAACTCAGAGGGGACCGCAGGGGCTGGGGGTGCTGGCTGTCCTGCCGGGCATCACCGAAAGCTGGCAGTAAGGCAGGAGCCCTGCCTGAACCCCTGCACCCGCAGGAGCGCGGTCGCTGTCTGGAAGGGTGTCATCGAGGGGACTGCGCATGCCGGGCAGGTCCGTGTCACCACCTCAGAGAGTTACCGTGCCCTCGCCGCAGAGGCTGCCCGGACCGCCCGCCTCTCCAAGGAGCGGATGCTGAAGAAGGTACTAGGGCAAGGACGTGTCACCGTGCCCAGGCGATGGGGATGCCTGTGTCGTGTCTGTGTCCCCCCCCCCGGCTGACACTCCCCACAGGGCATCGAGCGGCTGCAGAAGGCGCAGGCGGAGCTGCTGGAAACGGTAAAGGAGCTGGACAAGGCGAAGAAGCAGTTCACCCACCTCCAGCGGAGCAGCGAGGTGGCCAAGGACAAGGCGGCTGACGTGGAGGCTCGGTGAGCGGAGGGGACGGTGGTGTGGGGGCTGCTGTGGCCGTGGGGTGGTCTTACATATCCCCCCCGCATCGTCCCCAGGCTCCGGAAGAGCGACCGGAGGATATTTCATACCAAGGCCAGCCTGCAAAAACTCAGCGCCAAGGTCAGCAGCGTGGGGGGCCGGCAGGGTACCCAAGCAGAGGGATGCGGGTGTTTATGGATATCATATGGGGGGGAAATGGGGTGGTGGTCCCCACCCCACCACCAAGCCTCACTCTCCCCGTCCCTGCAGTTCTCGGCACGGCTGGCCGAGCACTCGAGGCAGCTCGCGGGGGTGCAGAACGAGTACAGCTTCGCCCTGGTGTCCGCCACCGCCCACCTGGAGCATTACCGGCGGGTGGAGCTGCCTGCTGCCATGCAGGTAGGAGCTGCAGACCCCCCCCTCCTCTCCCCTCCCCGGGGTCCCCCAAAAAGCATCTCCCTAGTGCCGCTGCAAGGGGGTACGGTGGGGAGGGTCCCGCCGGTGCGGGGACAAGGCTGGCTGCCCTGGGGGGGTCAGGAATGCTCCCCAGGGGGATGCAGACAGTGCCAGGGGGGTTTCCCACCCGCTTTCCCCCAGGCGCTGGATGGTGACCTCTACGAGCGGCTGCGGGAGCACTTGTCGGTGGCCAGCCGGACGGAGGTGGAGACCTGCCAGGCCACGCGGGACTGGTTCCAGGGCATTGCGGAGGCATCCGCACGGGTAACGGCACCCATCCATCCCGGGGTGGGGGGGGGGCGGGCAGGAGAGGACAGGCGAGGCCCCCAGCCCCATGCTGCTCCCCCACCACAGGTATGCCGGGAGCAGGACCTCCTCCTCTTCCTGCAGGACCACCCCGCCTTCGCCCTGGCCCCGGAGCAGCGCTTCCAGCTCACCGGGGTGGAGGAGGTAGGTGAGGGGGGGGACACGTCACAGCGGGGGACATCCACGCAGCCTTCTCAGCCACCCTGTCCTGGCCCAGGCGTGCCTGCTGCCGCCGGCGGACGATGGGGCCAGCCTGGAGAAGGAGGCACGGCGCTGGGCCACACGCGTGGCTCGGGACCACAAAAACAAGGCGCACAGCGAGGAGGTGGGTGCTGCCTTTCCCCACGGAGCATGAGGGGGGCTCAAGGAGGGTCTTTCCCTGCCCCCCCCGACCTGCAGGTGTCCACCCAGGTGCTGCAGCGGCTGGAGGCCAGGCGGCAGCAAGTCCCGGAGGTGGAGGTGGCCGTCGTGGAGCGGCGGATGGAAGAAGCAAGAGAAAACATCCGGAAGGCAGAGGTGGGTCCCCCAGGCAGAAGGCTCGGGGTGGCCTCGAGGTTTGTCACCCCTGGGGTGGGGGACACGCAGGGGTGAGGAGATGTGGAGGGTGTGGATGCAGCGCTGGGGATGCTCTGCCACCGTGGCAGCCATGCTGGGGACCGGGGACCACGGGCCTTGCTGGGCTGTCCCCCCACCCCGCAGGTGTCCCCTTAGACCTTGGCAATGTGTGTCACCCCCAGGTCAGCCAGGTGAAGGCGGAGGCACGGCTGGCGCTGCTGCAGGCAGCAGGGCTGGACGTGGATGCTTGGCTGGCAGGGGCCATGGTGGGGGCGGGTGAGGAGGCACCCACAGGGCTGGATCTGTCCGAGTTTGATGACTACGAGGACAGTGACGAGCCGGATGAGGACGATGAGCCTGGCCCTGCTGCCCGCACCTACCCCTACACCTGCCGGGTGATCTTCGGATACCAGGTACGCCCGCGTCTGCCTGTCCCTCACCCTGCCCCAGAGCCGGCACCCTCAGCCTCTCTGCCACTTTGTCCCCCATCCCCCAGGGCTGCCAGGCGGATGAGCTGTCCATCGCCCAGGGCGAGGAGCTGGAGGTCATCGAGGACGGGGACGCGGAGGAGTGGGTGAAGGTGGGAGCGGGCTGAGCACCCCCCCCCCCCATACTGGGCAGACACACATTTCGGAGGTCCCCAGGGCTGTCCCCACTCCAGGGGCTGGGACGGTGACACGGTTTCTGCCCCCTCAGGCTCGGAACAAGGCAGGCCAGGTCGGCTATGTCCCTGAAAAGTACCTGCTGTCCCTGGGCGGCGAGCCGGGGGCCGGGGCTGGCCCCCCAGGACCCTCTGCCCTGCACCGCCAGCTCTCCAGCATCATGGCTGCGGAGCTGGTGCTGGAGCCTGGAGGTGGGTGCTGGGGTGCCACCTTCTTTGGGGAGGGGGACAGATGCACAGGGCTGATGCCCAGGGGATGCTGAGCCCCTGCAGCAGCACTGGGGGGGTGCTGAGCCCCCCACCCCATCTTGCCCGCAGCCTGGCTGGTGCGAGCCCTGTACGACTATGAGGGGCAGAGCCCCGAGGAGCTGAGCTTCCCCGAGGGGGCCATCATCCGGGTGCTGCCGCACGCCCCCGGCGAGGTGGACGACGGCTTCTGGACAGGCGACTTTGATGGCCGCATCGGCGTCTTCCCCTCCCTGGTAGTGGAGGAGCTCACCGGGGGCCAGGGGGCAGCCGGGCAGGTGGGTGGCAGAAGGGTCACCACGTCCCTTCGGTGTGGGGCAGCCCCCCCATCCTGTGCCGTGGCTGCTGGTGGGTGGCCCCCCACCCCTGCTGTTCCCACCCTTCTTATCTCGCGTCTTTGCAGGAGCTGCCATCGCCATCCCCGCCGCCCTTCTCCCCTCCCGGCCTTGTGCCCGGGACCAGCCTGGCCCCCAGCCCCTCTCCCGAAACGCCTCTGGGAGGTGAGTGCCGTGGGGGGGGGGCTGGGAAAGGGGCTGGGGGGCCACGCGGAGAGCTGGGCTGAGCTGCCCGGCCCCTCCAGGTTGCAGGCAGGATGGCACAGGCAGCGGGCAGAGCTCTCCGGACCTAGCAGCCACCCGCCTCCGGCCGGTAAGCCCCGTCACAGCGATGCTGTGCCCCCCAAACCTGCCCCCAGCCCCCCTGTAATGGGGGATGGTGCCACCCGTGTGCTCTGGAGGGGCGGGTCTGGAGGAGGGCGAGCGACCTCGGTGTGTCGGCACGGCATCCCCTCTTCTCTCTCCGCAGCTCCGTGCACCCCCACCACCACCCAGCAGAGCCCCTGAGCCCGACCCCGAGCTGCACTTCAGCTGACCGCGCGGGTCACCCCGTCCCTCCCCGCTCCCCAAAAAGCTTTGCCCGAGCAAGCCTCTGCACCCCCGTGGGCTGCTGTCCCAGCGGCAGGGGCTGCCTCATGCCCTGAGCTGGTCTCTCCAGGGGCCGCATCCTGCCCAGCGCCACTTGCGGAGCGGTCCTGCATCCCTGTGCGCCACAAGGCGTCCCAGCAGCCCCTTTCTTGGGGTGCTCGGTGCCACGGCCATGCCCCATCCCACCCAGCCTTTGCCTCCACCCCTCGTGCCTGGCATCACCTGTGCCGCCCCGGCGCAGCCCTGGTTCCCCGGGGGGCTGCTCAGCCCTGGCGCCCTGCCTGCACCCCCGGCATCTCCCCGCAGGCAGGAGCGGACACGTGGGGGCTGTGCCCCAATAAAGCCAGTTGACTCTGCCGAGGGGTTCAGCAGCTTTAATGGTTTTAGCTTGTCTATGTACAGTGCGGTTACACACCAAAGCTCGCCACAGGCACTAGGGCTGCCCGCTGACCCAGCTGGGTGCCATCCTGCCCCCAGGGCCGGGCTCCGGCCCCTCCTGTGCTGGGACGGGGCTGGATGCTCCTCTCTGCCAGCATCTCCCAGGGACCTGCGGGGTCCCTCACCAGCGCAGGATTTGTGCCCGTGACCACTCTGCGTGGCAGGGGGGTGCCCGGGACGGGGCTGTGCTCTGCGGTGAACGTGCCGGGTGGGGGGGGGGTGCTGCCCCCCACCCCAGGGGAACTCGGAACTCAAGCCACTGCCTCTGTCCCTGCCCCTCGCTGCAGCCCCATCCGATGCATCCTGCCCCCAGCGTCGGGGGGCTGCGGGGTCCAGGTGGGCAGTGGGGACCGGGTGCTGTCCTGCCCCTGCCAGGCCCAAGGGTCCCCCGGGGGGGGTTTCCAGGGTAGGTGCAGTGGGTGGGAGTCAGGTACCTATTGCCAATGGGATGAGGTCTGGCGCCGAGCGCGGTTGTCTGTAACGTCGGAACGTTGCTCCGGCCATGCCAAGCGCGTAGCTGCTCGCCCGGGGCCGGCTGCCCTGCGGTCCCCCCACAGCAGAGTCCCCAGCCCAGTGTGGGGGCCAGGGGCCGCGCACCTCCGTCCTCCTGCCGGGAGTGGAGAGGAGCTGTGGGGAGAGGGGCAGGATGGGGCTCATCCCCACGGCTGTGGCATCCCCCAGCCCTGACTGGGCTGTCCTGGCCCCGTGTCCGCCCGGAGCCGACATGGCTGCCCACCGGCAGCACTACCTGTGCCTGGGTACAGGACCCAGTGCATTGGGAACTGACCCTCCTGGAGAAGGGGGTCACCCTCTCTCCATCACCAGGCTGTGACCCACTGGGGCAGGGATATTGCCAGTGCCTTCCCCCCCCCCGCCACCCTGGACATCACCCCAGGGGCTGGGGATGAGCACTCACATCACACGGTTGCTCCTCGGTCCTGCACCTCGACACTGGGCTCCTGCAGGAGGGAGGAGGGATGCAGATGTCAGCACTCCCATGGGAGCAGGGTGCTGGGGTGGGGGGGCCAGGTCTCCATTGGTGACAGCAGTGACCCACGGGCAGGTGGGCGCAACCCCGCTGAGGCTCCAGGAGCTGACTACAGCCCAAGCCCCATCGCCTGCGGGACGTGGTGAGCAGCAGCTAACAACCCTCGTGGTGGCCCCAGCTGGGACCTAAGGGACAAGGGAACATACGAGCGGTGCCAGGCCTCAGTGACAAACATCCCAGTGAGGTCCCATCACCATTCTCCTGGGACCTCGTGTCCTGGGTCATGCTGAAGCAACACCCCAATGCCCAGAGCCTGGCACCGCAGAGGGGACAGACAAAGATGAGAAAATCAGTGTCCCTGGACTTGTCCTGCATGCAAATCTTTCCCTGGAGATCAGAGGGGCCATGGCTATCTCCTGAGGCGTGGTGGGCAGGGGGAGGAAGGAGGACCTGTCACCACCTCTCCAAGTCTCCAGAGAAGGGCTGCAGCTCATCAGGTCCGTCCAGCGTGGCTGCCTTGGGCCACCCTTCTCCACAAAATGGCTCAAACCTCCAGCTTGGAGGAGCCCAGACCCTTCCAGCCCCAGCACCAGAAGGAAGAGGAACACAATAAACACAGCAGGTTCCTGCTTTTTCCTCAGCTAGTTCAGCTAGGCACCCTTCCCTGGGCTCTCCCACCCTGACCCAGTCCTGCCCCATCCCACCTCCCTGCCCAGGGCTGCTGGCACATGCCGTGCCAGGCCCATGGAGCTCCAGCAGACCCAGCCCTGGGGAAAGTCCCTGGCTTCGAAGAACACCGGGATTTTTACTCAGGTGCGTTTGCTTCCTTTTTCTTCCAGGGGCTTTGCCACGTGTGCCCCGGTGCTGGTTTTGTGGGGCAAGCCCTGGACACTTCTGGGGGTTCTGGGCCCCAGTGGGATGACATTGCACCCAGGTGCTTCCCCCCAGCTTCCTTTCCATCTTTTCCCAACCACAGAACCATGGGTGAGCGTGTAAGTGAGTGAGCCTCGTTTGCTCAGTGGTAACAGCCCGGAGGCAGCATCAGGGAGCAAATCCCCCAAATCAGGGGCCGTTGACAACCAAGTGGATGGTGTCCTCACCAGTGCTGCCCTGGAGCAAGGTTGTTGGGTGGGAAGGTTGGGAGATACCAGGGTGCTGGGAGCTCCAGTCAGCGTGGGCTGTCCTCCTCTCTGAGCACAGCCAGCACCAGCCCCTCTGGGGCAGGGAAGAACAACCAAGAGACAGCCAGTTGGCTTCACCATTTCCTAGACTTCAAGGCAAGAAAGGCTCCTCGAGACATCTGTCCCTGCCTTTACGTTGCTGGCCACATTGAGCCCCAGCACTGCAGTGAAGCTACGGTTTTGGAGAGACCAAGCTATGTGCAATGGCAGAGATCCCTCAGGTCAAGAAAAAGTGATCCCAATGGATGTCCCCAAAGAGCCCAACCACAAAGGAAAACTCGTCCCTTGCCCAAGGGCAGCGGGTCTGCAGCATCTCCCATGCAAGTCAAGCAGTGACCTGCCTTTTCCCCCCACAGTGCGGGTGCCGGCAGGGTGGGAACTGTCACGGTGACTCTGCCTGCCCCAAACATTAGGAAACGGATGGGAAAATGCAATCAGAAAAGTTAAGCAGAAACAGGGTAGGTCCCAAGCCTCAGCTTGCCTGTCCCCACTGCACAGCTCACACCGCTGTGCTTGGGCTAGTTGATCTTGTTGGCAGGCAGGACTTGGGGTGCTGAGCCACAGCCCTTCAAACCCTCCAGCCCAGGGGACCACACGGGGACAAAGAAGAGGAGGAACTTACCTGCTGCCCCGTGACCGCTGCTCCGGGCTGTTTTCTGCTGCTGTCCTCTCTTTCCAACTCATCAGCCTGTTCGTGCAGACTCAGACTCCCGTGAATATCTGACACCTCATCGGCTGACCCCAGTCCGGTTTCCTCCAGGCAGATGCTGGCTCCTTCCTGCACCAGCTCTCCTGGGATGCTGGGACTCGACCCTCCCAGCACCCGATGGCTCAGGAGCTTCCGCTGCCGGCTCGTGCTCCCGGGAGCAGTGCTGGCATCCTGCAGCGAGCCTGCCGCGCCGGACGCCTTGCCTGCCCGTCTGCTGTCACGAGTGCCGGAGCTGGCTGGTGTGTTGGGGGCTGGGGTGGTGGAGCGGCTCTGCTCCCCACCTTTCCCACTCTGGGCACCCCTCTGGACGGCTCCGTTCTGCAGGCCGCCCGTGGGGACAGTCCCATTGCGAGCCCGATCCCGCTGGAGCCGGTCGCTGCTGTGCTCCAGCTCCTCCGTGCTCGGCTCCCGGCTGCCGTCGGGCAGGGGACCGTCCTGCTGCTCATGGAAAGTGGGTTTCTTCCCAATGTGTGTGACACGAAACCTGGAATGGGGGCAGGATGGATCAAAATCCCTTCCCTCCTCTCTCCCAGCTGTATTTCCAGCTTGCCTGCACCTCTAGCCTCTGTTCTCCTCTCTTTGTCATGGACTGGTGCTGATCTCCAACCTTTCAGATCCATTCAACACCACTGACCCCCCACTCTAGCTATGCCTGCACTTACCTGACCCCATTTTTCCCTTCATTTTTGGCAAAGCAAATAGAAAAGAAGGATGAAAAGGTCAATCCAGATATTGGCTGGTGCAGACCCTGCCAGCCTATCCTCTACGCAGCAAGATGGGTCGAAGCTCTTAGAAATGTTCTGAGATGCAACCTGAATGAACAAGAGCTCGTACAACTCAGGTGTTGATTCAGAAAGTGGGATGCAAACGGTCTGAGCTTGGTGAGGAAGGGATGGCCGTGCAGAGCCAGGTGGATGTTGCACCCAGTCACCAACTGCCATCAGGAGAACAAGAGCCAGAGTTTTTGGCAGGCAGGGCACCCTAAGTGAAGGCAGGGACAGGGTTTTGGTAGGACAAGCTGTATTTGGGTACAGGGATCAGAAGCCAGGAGGAGCTGTTTGGTTAAAATCTGCCAGAGCACCTTGGGCACAATCTCTTGGAGTGATGGATGGTTCACCAAGGCTCCACCATGAGCTCCAGGGTAGGCAGGAGAACAACTGCAGAAGTTGGTCTGACACCCACAAAGGGTGCATTTATAATCGGAGATGTTGCAATATTGCACGTGGGGAGAAGAGGGAAGTTAGGGATCTACCACAACTTTGGGATTTGTGAGGGATAACGTGTAGGCAAAGCCTAAAAGTCTGAATTGCAAGTGAGCTGGTTGTGACTAACACTGTGATTCCTCTTTGTAAGCAATGCAAGCCACTACTGGACCAGCAGATGGGGAATCTCTTCCATGGTGAGCTGGTGTCCACCAGCCAAAGAACGTGAATCCAACCACATCCATCATGCAGCCTGTGACTCACCCAGCAACTGCTGTCCCTGCACTTGAGTCATGCACGAAGAAGTTGCAGATGGACTCTGCAGCTGAAACTGCGATTTCAGCAGCAAAGTTCAAGCACTGCTGGGGTTGAAAGAAGAACAAGACCCAAAGGTCAAGGAAATGGCAGTATGGCCATCCTGAAGGAAGAAGCTGAGAAGAAAGCTCTAAGAGATAAGACCAGATCCTAGATGAGAAACCAGAGATGAAGGAGACCACTGCCAGACTGAGGATTGGGCTACAGTCTGTGGACAATACAGACCCCCCTCAGCATTGCAGCAGAAGTGCTGCTCATGATTGGAAGGGTCAAGAAGAGAAGTGCTCCAGCTCTGGACAAGGTACCCACAGGACTGCTCAGGTCAGGCCAAGCAGCGGCAAATGTGACCTTTCAGGTCTATCCAGATATTTGGAGACATGGAACCAGCACTGTGATTTGGGAAGACCAGAGAACATTCTGGTCCCGAAGAGGGACGGGGAGGAGGCACGAGTGGCAGGATCATTTATTGGTAATACCATTGAGCAATGTCAGCCTGGAAGAGCCAGGAACGAATTCAAAGGAGAAGGCAAGGAGGACAAGAGGTAATGTAACCAACCTCCGGATGGTGAGGGGAAAGGCAGGAGAGCCTTGGCTGTCTGCCTCCTCAGCATTTGATTCAGTAGGACATGACACACTGCGGCTGATGGGGCTAAGGACAGAGGGTCAGACACAGATGCTTTGGTGGATGAGCTCTGCCACTGGCAGCAACTGGTTTGGGGAAAGCCCTAAGATAAATGGTAAATCAATCAATAATATGAGAGTACAGATCATATAACCCTGATTACCTGGAAGTATAGAATAATTTAGGTAGGAAAAGCCCTACAAGAGGTCTCCAGTCCAACTCTCTGCTCAAACCGGTCCACCTCCCACCCTCAGTAAGACTGCTCAGGGCCCCGTCCAGTCAGGTTTTGGAAACTTCCAAGGAGGGAGGTCTCTCCACTCCTCTGGGCTCTGTCTCAGGGCTGTACCATTTCCGAGTAAAATATTTTTTTCCTTAACATCTTTTCTGGATTTCTCTTATTGCAACTTGCAGTCATTGCCCCTTGCCCTTCCCTGTGCATCTCTAAGAGTCTAGCTCCATCTTCATTTAAACTCCCCCCACTCCTTTGAGTAGTTTTCGAGAGCAATTAGATCCCCCTTTTAGACTTCTCCAGGCTAAACAAACCCCAGTCCCACAGCTCCTCACATGCCACATGCTACAGCCCTTGACAATCTTGGTGGATCTCTACTAATCTCATTCCATTAGCAATGAGCCTGTGCCTACCAGCTGGGAACCAGATCTAGTCAATGAGCTGTAGGTAATAAGGAAGGGGGATGGACTCTCAACCACTGTGTCCAAAACAAAAGCAACAGCAAAAAAAAACAAAACAAAAAAAAAAAAGAGAGGACCAAGACCTGAAGATTGCAACAGAAGAGCTGGGTTAAAGGAGCTTTTGTATGTAGGATCAGTCGTGAATCGAGGTACTTCGTGCGATGAGGATATTCACAGTAAATAAGACACAGCAAGGACGGTCCTAGAAAAGTCATCCAGGATCTGAAAGAGCAAAGGGGCCAGCTTGGAAGCAAGAACCAGAATTTGGAGGTAGTTTCATACCTCACACCAAGGAGATTCAGGAAGCGGAAACTTTTAAAATGTAACCTTGGAGAAATGCAATGACTGTCCCATGGAGAATGCTGATGCGACACAGGGTATCAAGTATAAAAAGAGGAAACCAATATTTGAGGGAAAGTGCCTTTAGGAAACAAGACCACCTTCTCCAGCACTCAGAGGTGAGTGAGAGGAGATGGAGAAGAGCATGGATGAAGGACACAGAGGCGTGGATGGAGCTGAGTGCCAGCCAGGGGATGAGATTAGCCATGAACATGCAACTGTGCAGAGATCTGGCTTTACCAAACACCACCCCTTAAACCAGGACAGCTGACAGCAACAGGCAGAGGAAGCCCGAAGCTGTCGGTCTCCAGTAGGTGTGATCTTAGCTGGAGTTCAGCATGGGGAGGTCCGGCATGTCTCTCCCCTTTACCAGCTCCCCATAAAGCCCCCAGTTCACCTCCCTACCGAAACTCCTAGTTGTGATGGTGGAAAAACCCACACCCCCTATGCCCTCTCTGGCTTAACATCACCACAAAAGGACTGGCTCTCTGGACCACAACATGGAGCTTCATCAAGGCTTAGGCCCTGAATGAAGACCTGCTGCAGGATCTGAGCACAGCAGAGCTTTGTGTCTTGCTGGGGTGGCCACACCAGGGACTAGCAGTTGGTTGTCACCCAGCCCCAGTCACCATCATGGTATGAAGCTGAACCCTGGAAGATCTTGCTATGCTTGTGCATGCTTTCTGCTGGGGAGTGGGACAACCTGGGCAAGCCTGCAGGTTGTCCTAAAGGTTACTGACTACACAAACCACAGGCAGCTCAGGAAGTCCCTTGAGGTGAGACCAGCTGGGGACTGGAAGAATATTTGTGGGAAGTATTGGGTACACTCCCCTATTCTTATATTCCTCCCATGGCATCTAATTACAGTCATCATTGGAGGCAACGACCTGGAGGAGCATAGCCACTCTTTCATTCTGAAGGTGGTGGCTGGTAACTTGCACCTGGGACCTGCTGTCACCTCCTCCTCCTCCTAATGGGATCCCTAAAACTGGGGTCACTGTCCCTGCTGGGCGGCAAGAGCCCTGCTCGCACATAGCTGGGACAGCAGTCTTTGAAAGGACATGAATTTGGGGCTCTGCCAGCACTGAGTCAGCAGGACAAGCCAGGCTTGAGTCACCTTCCCAGAGAAGGAGGAGAGAAGCCACCGGTGTGTCATGGCCTGCCACATACCACAGGCATTTCCAGGTGCAGGAGGCACCTGGATCCTCGGGACTCCCAGCTGCAGAGCTACTACTGGGGCACCTAAATGCGGAAGAGAAGAGGGTGCCTGGCATGGGGCGAGTGGGGAAGGGAGTAGGGGACCTGAGAAGACTCTCCACGATGCTTGGTCCATCAGAGCAGATGGGCCATGTCTGGCAAAGCTCCTTTAAGTACCTGCCCACTGAGAAGACGGTGGTCTCTCCAGGATGCATCCTGCCTTTGCCATCCTTGGACCGTCCTTGCCGATGCAGTGGGTGCCTCTTCCTCTTGCTGCAGTGGATGCAGGGGGCCTGCGTGGAGCCCAGATGCACTGTGTGGTGATGTGGTGGGCCCCCGTCCTGGCTATTACGGTGAGGACAAAGGCTGCAACAGGAGAAAGACGTGACAGGTTGTGTTTTCTGGAGGAGTCTTTCCAACCTGCGGCAACCCCCCAGAAGCAGCAGCTCTGGAGGGGACCTCCTATGAGGACAGGAATGAGAAGGTCTATTCCCCTTGACAGTAGGGTGAAGCACTCATTGCAACCCTCAAGGCAGTGGGACTTCTTGTTGGGAAGATGCTTTATAACAAGCTGGAAAAGGGCTGGCTGCAGAGTCTGCAGACCAAGGTGATACCCAAAGGCTGCTTCTCCCTTACTCTGCAAGAGCCACAGGCTGGCACAGGCTTCCCTCACCTGGGCACTGGCACTGGGATGTCCCCTTCATTGTCCCCCAGCATCTCCTTGAGGGCCTCTGCATTTGCTGAAGAGAGAGGAAAAAGGGCATGTGTCAGCCAAAGCGGTCAGCATGTCTCCAGCCAGCCCTAGGAAACGCTTACCTTCATTTTGGATGATGCATCTCACAATCTTCTCCACAGTGTCTTCGTTCAGCTCCTCCTCTTCATCTGAAAAGACAAAACGTGGCACTGAGGGCTGGGATTCAGACACTCGGCTCACCGGTCCCTCCCCAGGAACAGCCACATCGACAGAGAGGTTGGAGAAGCCTTGTGTCCCCATCACTCCGGGAAGCCCCTGGGGAACACCAGATCCCTCACCCTGGAAAAGAAATGGCTACAGCAGCAGCCATGTGTGCAGGGAGAGGGAGGTTGTGTTGCTCCTTCAGAACTGGGGAGCATTACGTGAAGCGGGTGGGAAGCAGGTTTGGAACAAGTTGAAAGAGAAGGGTCCTCGTGGGGACAGTCCAGCCCTGGAGCCCCTGGCCGCAGGATGCTGCAGGCGCTAAAAGTCTCCAAGGGTAAACGGGACAAGTTCACAAAAAAGAAACCCACTGGGGCCTGTTAAATACGGAGGAACCATCTCTGATGGAGAAATCCCCGGAGGTACACACTGTTAGAAGCTTAAAATAGTATACTGGGGAAACTTGGCTTGGTGTCTGCTCTGTTGTGGTGTTCATCCCCGGCATTCATCACAACCTGCTTCTGGCTGCTGTTGGAGGCAAGAGACTTGGCTGGCTGGACCTTCATCCCAGTCTGAAGCGTTTTATGTTCCTGTGAGCAGGTCAGAGTTGTGGTCTGGTAGGCAGCTGCCTCAAAGAGCATGGTCAGGGGCTGCTGCTGTGCTCCTGGAAGCCCACGGAGATGTTTCCCTGGGCTGTGGCAACTCCAGCGGGCAAAGCCAATCCTGGAAGGTTCAGACACTGTGCCCATGTCACGTTCAGCCAAGTCATTGAAGCCAGAGGAGCATATCCAAGGACACCTGGAAGCTCCCGCTGCATCCGCGGGGGACCTGGGGGAGCCACGTTTCCGTCCTGTGCACAAGAAGTGGCAGTGGGAGGTGCTGACCTCCTGAGCACTGCCAATGGCACAAAGGATCCAGAGGAGTTACGTAGCACTGTTTGGCTGTTTTCAGGCAAGGAAGCAGCCGGAGGAACGTGTCTTCTCCATTTCAGCAGAGACTAATGAAAACGCTAAATGACAGAGTTCGCTTGGACTGAGCTCTGGCTTGCACCCACGCTCGATGCTGCAGTGACTTCCCAATCCTACTACCCAAGAGCCGCTTACGATGGTCTGAAGTGATGGAGAAACCACTAAATGTCCCCTTCCAGTGTGGGGCAGAGACCCCAAGGAAACACCCCTATTCCTCTGACCTGCATGACAGGCAGCAAACACCACGCTGGCCCCATGCCGGACTTACCAAAGGTGCAGAGGGACAGCTCATGCCCTGGCTGGGGATGCTCTCCTTGGAGGGGACATGGGTTATAATCCAGGTGCTGGGGATTGCGCAGGTCCTGGCCATTGATCAGAATTATCTTTAGGTGATAACACCGCTTTGGGAAGGGCCAGGCACTGGCTCCCACCTCCCTGGCACCACCAGCCTTCGCCAGCCCACAGAGCTGGCACATCAGAGGTCTTTCCGGGCTGCAGGCTCCTGATCCCTGGGGAACACTGCGCTGCTCTCGCCACCCCATCCCTTTTTCCCAACCCAGCAGCACGTGACAGGTAACCCTCCCGCCCCCAGCCCGCATCCCAGAAGCGTATTTAAGGAGCATCGGTCCATGCCAGCGAAAGGCAGCGGCCGAGCCCCCACTGAGCCCCCATCGCCCCAGCACTCACTGGCCTGGAGCTCCGCCAGCACATCTTTGTTATCTGGGTCAAGCTCGTCCCGGAAAGTCCGGCACCGGTAACCCTTCTTCTTCAGGACATGGCAGATCAGGAAACCCACCAGCCCCATGATGAAGAAGACAAGGACGAGGAGGAAGACCATAGACAGGCTGTGCTGGGGGTCTGACTCCCCATCGTCGGTGCTGTTCTGGTCTGACATGCGGATCTAGGAGAAGGGGAAAGGCGGATCAGAGACCCCGGTGCTCACCCCCCTGCCAAGCTCCCTGTCCCCATCCTCTTCCTCCTCCTCTTCCTCTCATCCACCTTGGGCAAGAGCCTGCTCCCCGCTTGGGGTGGGCTGCCAAGGGCTTGTCTCTCACCCTGCCAGGTCTGTCATGGCAGGGGCCCCGTGGAGGAGAGGGCAGTCTGGAGGCGGCTCGGCGACAAGGACACCACCACCCCGCACGCACCCGGCAAGAGGCATCCCAAGGGCAGCGGCGGCAGCAGCAGCAGCATCCCCGCAGGCCCGCCTGGCCCCGGGCTGCGGCGCTCCCCCATCCCTTGCAGGCGGCTTCCCAAGGGCACGGGTCCCCCGGCCTCCCCTGGGCTCTGTGGCGGGCAGCATCACCCCGCTCACCCTGGCGGGGGGATGAGCATCCTCACCGCACCAGCCCGCTCCCCCTGCATCCCCGGCTACTCACGGCCGAGGGCCTCTGCCGGCAAAGGCAAAGGCAGGGAGCCGCGGCAGCCGGGCGGGCTGAGGGCCGAGCCAGCCGGCAGCTCCCGCATCGTCCTCCCGCAGAACCGAGCTCGCTCCCTCCTCCCCGGCTCCCCTGGGCTTTCCTCGTCTCCCTTTCCCGGGGGGCTCAAAGCTCAGCCGTCCCGCTCGCCGGCTCTGCTTCCCGGCACGGGCAGGATGTCCCCCGGCCGTCCCTCGTCCCCGCTGCTGCGGCGGTACCTGGGCCTGCGTTCCTCCGCAGCGCTCTCCTCTTCACCTTCACCTGCCTCCTAGCAACCCCGCATCCCCGCGGCTGGGGACCGCGGCGAACATCCTCCAGCCCCCCGGCTCCCGGCTGCCTTCCTTCCTCGGGAAGGAGCCAAAGCTGCTTCTGGCTGCCGCGACAGCCTGCCGCTATCTGCCAGCAAGAACACCCGCCTGTCCCGACCCTGGAAAAAAATCTTTCCGAAGCGGTTTCAGCGGATGAAGGTGCAGAGAGAAGTTCAGGGAAACGCCGGCAGCTGCAGTGGGGAGCAAACAGGAGTGCCGCTCAGGGAAGCCAGCGCTGGCAAGCTGCTGCCCGCCCCGGGGTGAATAATCTCGCCCGCATGCAAGCCAGCCCCGATTTCCCCTGGCACCCTCCTTTCCGAAACTCTTGGGAATTTTTAGAGAGATGAGCCATGGTGACGGGAGGGCAGAGGGGTGGAAATGGGGCTCAGCAAGACCAGGACCGGTCCCGCACCAGCGTGTGCAGGGGGAGAGGGGTGCAGACACCCACACCGTGATCACAGCACCAAGGAGACGGTGGAAAAGGAGCCCTGAGAGACCCCGCAGCACAACACCCTGCCCCAGCCCAACTGCCTCTCCCTCCTTCTTAAAAAAGGGACAGCTAAGCCCTTTGAAATCTCCGGCTGTGGTGGTCCCATAACCTCCTCATCTCCACCACATTATCCTCACTCTGGGAGGCTTCACCCAAATCTTCTTTGCTACTGCAAATTAGGCTTGTTCCTCTCAGTCCTTCACCCACCTGCCAGTTCTCCACCCAGACCTCAAAAAGCACAGGCAACCCTTAAAATCCCTCCCACCCCATCTCTACTGAACCGAATGTCCATCTATATAAATATCCATTTGTGGGAATTATCCCACCACGCTCTGTGTTGCTGTGAGGTAACCTGCAACTCCTCCAGGCTTTCAACTACATGATGATGAGGGCTCCTGCCCCTCTCTGCAACTGGCCAAGAGTCAGCTCTCAGGAGCCCAAGAGCCTCCTCCACCACCATGACTTCAGGAGGTCACCGCGTTGTAGGTGCCACCCATCTGTCTGCTGTCCTGGCCCTAAGATGGACCAACTATGGCAAGAAAAGAACCACGGGCAGCAAGACTTACTGCTCCTGCCTTGCATTGCTAAGGCTGCAGGAGAGGAGAGGTCTCCTGATCAACAAGCTGCAACATCATGTGAGTCTCTGCTGATGGAGATCTTAAAGGCAGTTTATTCCTCACCCTTGTTTCTTCCAAGCGGGGGACCTCACAGCTCTGGGTTTCTGCAGAGCCCCGAGGGGATGCAGTCATGGTGAGCTTATTCCCATTTTCCTCGTGCCCACGCACGTTGTCCTGCACAATAAATCGCTCTTTCTCCTCCCAGGCATTACCGCCCACCCGACACATTGCTGCACCCTACCCCCCTTCCAGCCTTCAGCCGTGCCAGGCTGAACGTGCCCGGGTTGCTCAGCCCTCCCCGCTTCAAAGGAAGATTCTCATTTTCCCACAGCCTCTGGTGTCGAAGAATTTTCACAGCCCGGGGGGCAGCAGGACAGGGAGAGGGAGGACATCACCAAGTCCTGGCCCTGCGTAGGGTGAACTGGGATGAGGAGAGGGCTCCACTGCTGTCAAGCTGCTCCCACCCAGCTCTGCAGCTGGGTTATCCCAGCCGATCGCATTTCCCCTCCCGATGCTCCCCCTGGGCATCGCGTGCTCCTGGTCTCCATTATGCTTCCACCACCCTGGCCTCAGCATCCCTCTGGGCTGCTCAGTCCTCGTCCTGCTGTAGGACCCTGTTGGCACTTTCATGGCCGGACCACGAGCCTTGTCCCACGCTGTGCCTCGCAGGTGACCCAAAAAAGATGCCACAGCTCCCCTCTGCCCTGGGGCCAGCCAGCGTGGCAGGCGTGAATCTACCCACGTGAGCTCTCCCTCCCCATCTGGCCGTGTCCATCCCAGCTGGGGGGGACGGTCCCTGCGTGGGACTAAGCCCCACACCGTGCCATGGAGGTGTGGGCATGGCTGCAGGCTGGATGCTTGTGGCATCTCCGGAGGCTGGGCTCTGCATCCTCAGCCCCCACTCCATCCTCCCGACCCCATCCCAGCTCCTGTCCCCATCCACCAGCCAAGGCAGCGCAAGCTGAGGCACAACGGCAATCTGACCGGAGCTTTGGGGCAGGCAGCTGCCTGCTTGCTGCCTGCACTCACCACTGCCATCCCCCTGCCCTTCCTGCCCAGGTCACCCATGCAGGGCTCTCTGCTGGGTATGGGCACGAATCCTGGGCGTCTTTGGAGGCTTCGAATCCTCTCGCGACATTGCCTGGAAGCCCTTAAATTTTAAGCCACCAGGTCGCAAGGTGGCCGGGGATGGAAGGGACAGAGCAACCGAGGAGAGGGTGAAGGGACAGCACCGTCCCCCATCGCCCCATCCCACGGCCGGCTCCGGTCCCGGCGTATTGCCACGTTACCTCTCGTCCGGTCTCTTCCCGCGCCTCCGCAGCCGTTACGACAGATGTCACCCCGCGAACAACGCGAATGTGCCCGCTTGGAGGATTGCCCGCCGGGGCCCCGCTGGTTGCCCACGTGGCGGCTAAACGGGCCAGGCTGCCCGGTTCTGGCAATCCCATGGGCAGGCTTCTCCTGGGGTCTCCACTATGCTGCTCGGCCCAAAACTTGCCATCATCTCTGCAGAAATGTCATGTCAAACATCTCCCTGAACCTTCAGCCCTTATTTAAGTTTTTCAAACATCCCCGGCAAGCTAATGGCCTTTAAACCACAGCGTGCTTTTGCTCTCTGAGCATAAAAAGCATCTAAAAATATCCCTCTCTGACGTTTCTTTGCACTGCTCCAAGAGCCGTGAAGATGTCCGGAGCAGTGACCGGCTTCCAGAGGGCGAGCCCAGCTGGCAAAGCGATCCCTGCTGGAAGCAGGGACGCGTTTCTCCCCTCCTCACCCCTTTCCCCCAGCCAGACGGCTCAGCCACGTGGCTCAGTGGCCCCGGCTGGACACTATCTGGTGTCAGCACCTTGTGGAGCGGCGACCGGGCGATCGTCACGCTGAACAAGCAGCCCCCGCCGAGAACGTCAGCGGGCTCCACGTGTTTGCTGCTACACCCTTGTTGTTCAGCACATTAAAAAGCCTGTTTGTTTATTTAAGGCGATGGGTGCTGGGCTCAGTGCTCGGCCTGCCGGGGATTGCAGCTCTGAGCGGCCCGAACCACAGCTGTGACCTGCGGGGTCTCGGCCAGAGGGTCCCGGTGCCCCCGGAGCATCCTTGCTCCGTGCTTGGGAGCAAAGGGAAACACCTCCGGAGGGCACAAGGAGCAGTGTGGAGAGAGCAGCGCCCCTGCAGAAAGTGGCAGAGCCAGCCAAAACATCGTTTAATAATCCTATAATTTAATCATGAGTTGACAAAAGTTCTCTCACCTGGTTGAGCCCTGGCATGGCACCCAAAACCCATCCCGCCCCACCAGCTCCATCCCCAGCACGTGTGAAGCTCCCCTTGCTGCACACCAAGGACTTTCCCTCCCACACGTTTATTACCCAGCATAAAAATCCCGTTGCCGAGAAGTCAGCGAATGTCCCGGTGCCGATCTGCCGTGGTCTCCATCCTCCGTCGGCTCTTGGCGTGCCCTGTGGGGGTCCCTGCCCTTGGCCAGCTCCTCTCTGCCACCCTGCTGCATTGAGCGTGGTTTGGGCAGCCTGCCTCCAGCGCAGCATCCTTCACCCCCGACCTCCTGCCCGCGGGAAGCAGTGGGGCAGGAGATCGGCAGGACTGAGTCCTTGCCAAGCGCCGATTTCGGCTGATTTGTTTCCAAGCCTTTGGGCAAGTCTACCTGCTCCTTTCATCCTTTCTTCTTTCCAGCCCACAGGGAACAGATTTTTGCTGCCGGCGTCACCCGTGGCACAGCCCCAGTCCCATCCCTCGCCATGTCCAGGTGAGGCTCAGGGTTTTTCCCCCGTTCCCCACGGCTGGTTTTTTTGTACACGGCAATTTTCCAGCCGGCTTTTGTTCTCCTTCTGCCTGGCGGTGCCTCCCTGTCCCTGCCAACCCCGGCCAGGTATTTTTGGAGGCTGCCACAGGTCTGGAGGACCTGCACCCTGGCGGGGTGGGACCTGGGAGGGCTGCGTGGCCGGGTGACAGCCAGCGGTAGCAGTCCCCGTCCCTCACAGCTTCGGGGGGCTGCAGGGAGTCCCATGGAGGTGTGGGTTCCACAGCTGGTCCCCACGCCTGCGCCCCCACACTCGCTGCACCCCGATCCCAACAGCAGCTGCAGCTGGGACGTGGGGTGGGGGGGAACGAGGGCTGCGCCCGCATTGTGGGGGTGGGAGGTGGGGGGTGACCGGGGGCTGCTGGGGGTATTGGGGGCAGCTGGGGGTAACCGGTGAGCAGCTGGGGGTGACTGGGGGGTATTGGGGGCAGCTGGGGGTAACTGAGGGTGACTGGGAGGAAAGTGGAGGTAACTGGGGAGCAGCTGGGGGTGACTGGTGGGCAGCTATAGGGTTATGGCAAAGAATCCAGTGGGCAACTGGGAGTAACTGGGATCAGCTGGAAGTGGCTTGGGACAGCTGGGGGTGCCTCGGGGGCAGCTGGGGGGAAGCGGTGGGCAGCAAGGAGTGACTGCAGTGAGACTCGAGGTAACTGGGGAGCAGCCGGGGGTGACTGGGGCGGCCGCAGGGTTACAGCAGAGAATCCAGTGGGCAACTGGGAGCAGCTGGGAGTAACCGGGGGCAGAGGGGCGGGGGGGAGGTGACCGGGGACAGGCGGTAGGACCGCGCGGGTGCCGCTGAGATACTCGCCCCGCCCCCAGCCCCGCCCCCCGGGTGGTGTCCGCCGCTCGCTGCCGGCGGCGCTCAGGCAGGCGTAAGCTGACGGCGCCGTCGCGGTGTGATGACGTAAGCGCGCAACGGCGGGTCCCGCACTCTCCGCCATGGCGAAGACCGTGGCCTATTTCTACGACCCGGACGTGGGCAACTTCCACTACGGTGCGGGCGGGGGCGGGCGGCGGTGCCGGGGCAGAACCGGGGCGGTGGCGGCGGAGGGGCCGGGCCGGGAGGGGGCCGGGGCCGGTCCCGGTCCCGGTCCCGGCTCCAGGCGGGGGGATGGCCCAGCCCGGCCCTGACTCGCCGGGACCTCCCGGGGCCGCTCCCCTCACCGCGTCCCGGGGCCGAGCGGGCCGGGGGGCTGGCGGGTCCCGGTCACGGCCCCGGGGGTGGGGGGCGGCTGGTGTGTGTGTCCGTGTGCCCCCCGGTGACTCCCCGCGCCGTTTCCCTTCCAGGAGCGGGGCACCCCATGAAGCCTCACCGCCTGGCGCTGACCCACAGCCTGGTCCTGCACTACGGGCTCTACAAGAAGATGATCGTAAGCGGTTCTTCTCCTGGGGTGCAACCAGGGGAGATCCCCCCCGCTCCCAGGCAGCGGGGGACGAGGGGGCTGTGGGGGGGCGGTTTAGGCTTTGACATACACGAAAGGTGCTGGGGACCTGTGCGCTGTCCTGCTGACTCCGGTCACGGCCTCCGTGTTAAGGCTTAGCCCATGTTAGCAGGTTCTTCACAGCTTCCTCGGGCCTTCTCACACCCCCCCCCCCCCCCCCCCCCCCCCGAGCCCCCACCGGACCACCCAGAGCTGATTCAAACCCAAAGGGAAAGGTGCCGTCCTTGGCTGTCAGCATCTTCTTCAGGCTGTCCGTGGAGCTGCAGCAGTGCTGCCGGGCACCACGCCTGAATTTTCTGTGTCTGTAGCCCCTCCTAGGAAGGACCCGGTGGCCCCTGGGAACCAGGTGATCGTAGAATAGTAAAGCTGAAAAAAAAAAAAAAAAAAAGTCTTAAGAGGCTCGCTGATTTACCTTGAGGCCTTAATGGGGTTCACTAATCCCATCTCATGCACGATAAATGATTGTCCAGCCTGCTCGTCAAAGTCTTTGCTGCCGAGCCAGCTCAAACAACTTAGTTCAGTGCGTTCTGGTTGTTACTGTTAGAAAGATTTTTCTCTTCCTGAAATCTAGCCTGGGTAAACCTGCTAAAACACAGTCAGCATGTAGCGATAATCAAAAAAGAAAACTTAAATCTTCATCTTTCAAGAAATGAACTAGTTTGGGGATGATGGAGTATCGCTGTGAATGTGTGGTACCCCTCTTCTGAAGTATTTTATTTCATCTGATGCAAGTGGGATTGAACCGTGCTCCTTTCCCTGGAATCCTTGTTCGCTTTTTCTGCCTGTTCTTGCAGCACAGGGCAAGTGAAAATCTCTCAGGAGTACAGGGCGTGTAACTTACTGCCTCGCAATACAAAATCAAGGCAGGAATGGTAAAAGTCTTCTACCATTCTGCCCCATTTGAGATGCCTTTAGCCCATTTTGACGTGCAGAAGATGCTGTCTGCAGCTGCTGATCTTTTTGGGGCAACTTGCTTTGTCTCCTGTTGGTTTTTCTCGCTTTCAGTGCGGTGAGATTGCTTCTGAGCTGTTTTGGGCCGTTGGGCGATTTAATTCCTGGGTTACTGGAGCAGTTCCAGGTCGTGCTGTCTGATCCAGGGGTCCAGGGTAGCTGCTGCCTGTTGTCCCCGCAGCCTGTGACCTGTCTGATGTGCCCTGGGGAAAGGCCCCTACCCAGAATGTTATAAATAACTCTGTAGCCTACAGCTCCAGGCACTTCTGGTTCTATGTACAAATCTGTATGTATTTATATACATACGTGTAGGGACATATGTGCATGTGCGGTGTCTTTTCATGGGAATTACCTCATGAAAAGAGGTGACGAGCACTTCTGTCACAGGCATTGTTGTGCATAGCAAACGGGGAGGTGAAAGAAGGGCCAAACCATCATTGCTCTGATCTGCGAGGGATGTTTTGATGTTCCCTCATCCTTCCTCTTTCTGCTCATGCATCCCATGTGCCTTCCTCGCCCTTCTGCAATCGGGCTCTGCCAGCCAGCCGCTTCCCCTATTACTCATGAGCCTGAACTGGGTGACCCCGGAGGTTTCTTGAAGGCAAGTGCTCTCAAAATGATTGTAGAACTCCATCGTAGATTGTTGCTTGCAATTGTAGAAGATTGCAATAGAGTAATAGCCGGGTTTGCTTGGAGGCTGTGGTGAAGAAAGCATGATCAGCTTGTCTCAGTGATGTGTTTTCACATCTGCAGCATGCTTTAGGGATAAATTGTGCACCGTTGGGAAAACACAGTGATCACGCAGAGCCGTCGGACAGAAACATGCAAATTCCAGTCCCTCTCCAGCTAGACCAGACACTTCTCCAGACTCTGACTAGCTTCCCAGGTTCCCTCATCCCCACCCTGAGACATTAAGCAAAACTAAAACCGATTTTGACTGTGCCCTCAAAGACCTGACTAAATATTTAGTTGTTGTGATTAAAAAAAAAAAAAGGCCTGTCCTTAAAGGGCACTTCTCAAGCAAAGTCGTATCACGGTGAGCACAATACAGCAGGATGAGACCAGTGGGTTTAATTCTGGCATGTTTACCATGGCTTTTTCCACCATGGGCAGCACAAGGTGCAAAATCCTTGTAGGCGTGATAGCAATACAGTTTTCCTGCTTTTTATTTTTTAGGGCAAAGCCTAAACAGCCAAACCAATAGAAGTGGGGCAAAGGGAAAAGCCAGATCTCAGCTGTTTTGTACCTGCCTGTCCATGCTGCACAGCTTTGTCGTTATCTCTAGCAGTGCACAAGTGCCCAGCGTTTGGCGTGGGCTTAAGTTCTTCCACTGCCAGCGCATCTCCCTGCGTGGTGAGAGACCTGTGGATTGAGCGAAAGCAAATAGAAAATAAGCTGTGCCAGAACTAAAGTGCAATCTCAATTTTTAAAGGAAGGTGCTAAAATGAACCAGTGGAACAGTTTCTTGATGCACTATGTAAAATTAATTTGGTATGTTTAAACATTAGAAAAGCTTCCCTATGTAATTAGTATGATTAATATAAAATAGCATCCAGCTGCGGTGCCCTGCTGCTGCGCTTACAGGGGGATGCAGCTGGAGTACGCCCAGGGCACGCGGAATCTTTGCAGAATTTACCTTTCAGATTTTTACTGTAAACGTATGAACTTCTGTGAATAACTTCCCTAGAGTCGGGATTTTTCCTGCAGAAACAGCAAAAAGCATATTCTGATGTAACGCTTCTAAATGTCAGATCCGCGTCTGAATGAAGCAGTAGGCAGAGCTGTACGCTTCGCCGTATTTTTAGTCTCAAAACTCTTTTTTGGGTGTTACATTTTCCGTGTGATGCCCTCGTCAAGCTGAAAACTGCAGAGGAAACTTCATCCTGAACAGTCAGTGACTGGCAAAGTGATGAGCAAATAAACACGGGGGATTATAGATCAGTTGTAGCTGTGAAAGGTCCTGTTAACTTTGTGTTGTGGTTACATCATTATCCACCCTCTCTGCCTCCTCCAAATAAAAGGCTGCTATACTGTCAAGCTGGGTTCGCCTCTCCACGCCTTTCCCAGTTTATCTGTGGCTGCGGTGCGCGAGAACGTGGCAAAGCGAAGCTCAGCATTCCCGAAAGAGGGAGGTTTATCCTGCTGCTCGCCTTCCCCGTTCCTCTGTGGTGTGTTCCTGCTGCGTCCAGGCGCTGTCGGATCCCTCTGTGAACCGATGCAATCCGATAAGTTGGCAAAGCCAGGAGAGTTTTCTGTGGAGTTAGCGAAACATAGATAAACGCTGTACCCCACGCAGATCAAAGCAGGAAAGGAGATGATGGGTTTGTTAGGGTATATTGTGTCTCTGAAAATTAACATGTTTCCTGCTTAGCCCAGGAAACAGGCTCATTGGTGCGGTTGCCCTGATAAATTTTCCCTTTGGAGACAAGCTTGTGCATCTTTTTTTTTTTTTTTTCATGTTCCACTTTTTCTATAAAGTGCTTTAATTAAGAGAAATTGTGAAACACAATCTCATTGATTTCAGCACAACTCTAATTTCCTCTTGTCGGGTACGCGATGTTAATTTTTAACTTCCTGCATATCGAGGGATGTGCGTTAGGTGCCAAACTGGCAAGCCTGTATTGTCACAAGATCTTTCATTTGAATCCATCCAGTTTCCTAACCGTTTTTTGCTGGCTTTTCAAAGGAAACAAAGCTTACACAACTCTGCTGTCTGCCTGTGAGCTTTCTCCAAATAATTTTTGAGCCTATTACAGGCAAATCTGACAGAGGGACTTGAAACAGCCCCTATATCGAGGTCTTAAAATTGTACGGAAGCTGGTGACTGATAAGGGAATAGTGCCCTCCTGAGAATAAAAAGCTGTAGTTTGAACTCGACTTGTTGATTCCACTGGCTTGCCTGAGAAGGGGGGGTGTGCAGTGGGGGAAGGAAGGCATCAGAGACTATGTGGCAAGAGCTGCAGTTATTGGGAGAGGCAGGAGACAGGTTTATGGCTGAAAGAGAAAAATTGGTAGGAAAGCAGGCTTTGTGGAGCAGCTTGTTGAATTTAAATGAACAGGAATGTCAGGAACCCAATGGATTGGAACATTTTTTTTGAAATAAATACCTCATGCCGGTCGCTTGTCAATTAGCTTGAAATTTCTTACAGCCAAAGCAAACACACGTTTGGATGGGAAATAATGTTGCCTTTCTCTCTTGAAGGTTTTCAAACCGTACCAGGCATCCCAGCACGACATGTGCCGATTCCACTCTGAGGACTACATAGACTTCCTGCAGAGAGTGAGCCCCAACAACATGCAAGGATTCACCAAGAGCCTCAACGCCTTCAACGTGGGCGATGACTGGTGAGTGCCGTGTGCCTCCTGCGAACCTGCAGGTGCTCCTGCATCACTCCTGTCCAGAGAACGTCCCATGTCTCTCTTAGAATGGCCCATCTCTTACTTGTTTTTAACCAGAATGAGGAGTGTGTCCCTGCTGCATATATTGAATTACTGGAACCTCCTTGATTCCTTTCCCTACTCTTTAGATCTTGCAATCCTCTTTTTTAGATCTATCTTTAAGCTGTAAGCTTGCTGGGTTAGAGACTGTATCGCTACCTGTACTTGCAGAGCCTCCAGTTCTTCTTGAACATGCTAACTATTTTTTTTTTAAATAATTGCATGTCATTGTAGCTACTTTAATATGTACATGTTAAATTCAAGATGGCGTTTGAGAGCCTGATTTTCAGGTAGAACTAAGGAAATATTCATGATTCTGTACAAAACTACGTGAGATCTTGTTGAGAATATTCAGTTCCAGTCTTTAACCCTTGTGAGAGATGAAACTTGAAAGAAATATGTAGAAAGGCTCCATGGGTGACTGGGGAAATAACAGTGGGCATTGTCTGGTTGAGGAGTATGAGGGCTGTCAGAGAGTAAGACTGTTCTTATGTATTCTGTGGAGGGGAAAGCTGTAAGTACTAGCATGGGAGGAGTTATGATTGCTAGAGAACAGTGTTATCCCAGGAAAATACTGGTATAGCCTGGGTTTTAACGTTTAAGCTGAGAATCAGAAGACTGTTCTGTAACCTCGCTGCTCTGATGATCAGAAATTATCTTATCAGAAATGAAAGGGGAAATAAAACCCCGCAGTCTCTAAGCCGTTGCTTGTCCACGAATGAGATGTGTGACACGATGCCAGTGAGCTGGTGACACGGGCTCCATGTCCTGTGTTCCTGTACTCCCCCGGTGCCTGGGCTGGCTCTGCGTGGTGGGATGGACCAGACCTTAGTGCTGTCTTAAGAGCAGTGTTCATGTCCGGTCACAGTTTATCCTGGCACTTAGGAGCAGGGTGTGGGCAGGATCTTCCAGATAGTGCAGGAGCAGACCTGTCCTCCCCTCTCCTGATGTGGTGTCTCACATCATGTCCTAGCTCTGGGCACAGGGCAGCCGGGGAGCGTTTTCAGGACTAACCTGGAAGATTTGGTAATAATTATCAAATTCATGGAGTTTCCCATTGTGTTTGCAGCCAGATTACTTGCCTGCTGGCACATGGTGTGTTATAAGCAGGGTCAGAGTGATCCCAAATTAACTCTTTCCCAGAGAACGAGGTTTGATCTTGCTCAGGTAATGTCACTGGGCAGTTTTATTCCTGACTTTCCTGTGGAGAAATGAGAAGTTGTTCTGTGTTTGAATCATGTTTTCTTTTTCAGCCCAGTGTTTCCAGGCCTCTTTGAATTTTGCTCTCGCTATACTGGGGCCTCCCTACAGGGAGCAACACAGCTGAACAACAAGGTAATTGAGCTGATGTGTTCATCTTTTGACACGCAGGCGTAAGCCAACTGCTTTTCAGTTTAAGGAGAGACCTGAGAAAGGTCTAATGAGTGTAAAGAACAAGTGCAGAAACAAACTGTATGTGCCAGGTGCTCTGCCCGCTGCTGGGAGCAGTGGGGAGGGGGGGCAGAGAGGATCTTTTCCAGTCTAACAGGGAATGTAGAGCGCAGGACTAATCTGGTCTGGACAAGATGTAACCAAAACTTGGGCTAACGACTGAGATGGAACTTTGGAAAGGCCTGTGTGGGGAAGGAAAGGCCAGAAGGGTGTTTGTGGGCCACAGGGCTGGGCAGGTTGACATGGGTGCAAGGTGGTCGTTACCACGTCGTCGCCTTAAACTAACTTTATCTTTCCTTTCTTAGATCTGTGATATTGCAATAAACTGGGCAGGAGGCCTGCATCATGCCAAAAAGTTTGAGGTAATGAGGCAAATCCGCATATTCCTCTGTCTTTTTGACGCCCAGGCTCTAATGTTGATCCCGTTCTAATGCTATTTGGTTTTCTCCATCTTGCAGGCTTCTGGGTTCTGTTACGTTAACGACATAGTTATCGGCATCCTGGAGCTGCTCAAGTAAGGATGTGGGGCAAGTGTGGTACTCTCCTGGCTGGCATGTGGTTTCCCTTTGCTGCTTTGCTCTTCTCTCTCCCTGTTCTCCTCATCGTTTGTCTTTCTGGAGTCAAGGAAGGCCAAGAATTTGATTTTTGGCCTGGCCTCTTCTTTAGGCACAAGAAGGGGGATCTCGAATTGGAATATGTGCTTCCAGTTTTGTTGCATGCATCTTAAGGGATGAAGAAAAGTTCTTCAATTCCATTTCTCATCCATCTGTGAAATGCTCATTTCAGGGTCTCCTGAGTCTCAGGGGTTTTACCACGGTGAGCCTTTTGTAGGTAAATGCGAATTACAGCTCACTGGAGACAGTTAAATGTCTTGAATCTTTCTTGATTTGCTTGAGTGGCTTAAGAACAGGACTTGAGCAACACATGGATGATCAAAGGACACTTGCTTTGAGTAGAAAAGTCAGCTTTTTTTTTTCTTTTTAGAAAATGAAAAATAAATTCAGAATGAGAAGAAGAGTTACAGAAATACCTTCTATTTCTTGGATTAATCTGTAATTTATTTAATTTGTTTTCTACTCTCAAGTGCCCTCCTTGTCACTGAATCTGAGACAAGATGTTACGGAATTAAAAAAGTCTTGGGGTTGACCAGGCAATAGTTACATGACTGGTGGCAAGCTTACCCACTCTCAGTCAGATTTACGGGATGTCCTGCGATTTCTGGTACCTCTGTCCTCTCTGCCAGTCTTCCCTGCGCTGTGTGTGGAACCTCAGGTCTTCCCTGTGTGTCTCTGCACACCCATTTTCTAGTCTCACCTGAGTCCCATATGCCAGAGGCTTCAAACACAGCCCAGTAACCCCTCATGGGAGATTATAATATGTCCCTGTTCTTTTATTCCCACTTCTCAGGAATCATTTCTGCAGCAGGCGACTGCATACTTGAGTTTGCTTCCCACCATGGAGTACTGTGGTGCCTCTACTCTTAGAAGGTCCCTTTCTCCCTTGGGCTGTCTGTATGCATCCCCTTTTTTCTCCTTGCTGTCATTTGTCTATGGGATGAATAATCTGGGCTGTTTTAAATAGTTGGTGTCTCTCTTGGGAGACTGAGGCAAGGTTCTGGTCTGCTAATCACCTCAAAGCTGTGGTTCCAAGGCAGATGGCACAAACCACATGCTCCTCTCCGTTTTGATGTTGTTTTGTGTTGTCAGGTCCCTCCCCAGTCCCCAAGGGCTTTGGCATCATTGCCAGATCCCCCATTCTTTGGGGTTTGACCAGTATTTCCTTGTGAAAAGGTGGAGAAGTTCTCTCCAGCTGAGCAGGCAGCTCTGGAGCTGGCAGGCAGGGACGGCTTAGGGTCACGTCTCCAGAGCTCGACAGTGCGTCAGCTTTGACCATTACCCCAATGTATTTACTCGTGACGATCCGCCCTTCCTCACCCTCTGTCTCTGTGACCCTGCAGGCTGCTTCTCCAGTAAATTTAGTCCAGCCTGGTGTTCTTGGTGCTGGCTGGGACACAGTGCCGCCAGTAGTCTGGCACGTGGAGGAAGTAAGTGTTCCTACCTCCTCCTTGGCTAGCTTACCTTTCAGTTCCCGATACGATTAAAAATTGTTGGAGCTCTTAAATATTAACTTTGTTGTTTGTAGAGGAAACAAAACCCCACAACTTTCTAACACCTGATTAAAACAGGTTCTCTTCATCATGTGCTTTCCAAGTCATTTCTGGCCTCATCTGAAAACCTTTTATTCTAATATCTACTTCCAAGTGCATCAGAAGAAAATGTCTTAGTGGTGGGGTGTGATTTTATACAAATGTCCCGTATCAAAACCATTTGATGTGACTTCCTTTGGCAAGTAGATGTCGGTGGTGGTTTTCAGAGCTCTCGGGGATACTGAGGCACATGGGGAATCATGAGGTTGGCTGCGGTGCAGACTCTGATGCTGTTTTTTCCTCCTGTATTCAATAGATATCACCCACGTGTTCTGTATATTGATATCGATATCCATCATGGAGACGGTGTGCAGGAGGCTTTCTACTTGACGGACCGTGTCATGACAGTGTCGTTTCATAAATATGGGAACTATTTCTTTCCTGGTACAGGTATGTATTTTCCCTTACAGTGTGAATGTGGCCTCACTGTAGAATCCTTTGAAAGTTCTGCTGGAGAATAAAAGTGTAAAGTCACAAAATTAAAGCTGCAGCAAGAAATAGTGGAAGAAAGGGCACGGAAAAGCAATTAGAGAGGAACGGAAGTATAGTGATTTGTAAGAGAGAGAGATCCCAGCTAGGTTCAGAGAGCTAAACCGAGAGCAGCTCTGGCCTTTCCACACCCTGAAGTCTCAGAGCTGTTGTGACTCCTGTCTTTCCCTGACCAGGTGACATGTATGAAGTTGGCGCAGAGAGCGGTCGTTACTACTGTCTCAACGTGCCTCTACGAGATGGCATTGACGACCAAAGTAGGTGTTCCCCGCCATTTCCCCTTCCCCAGGCGTTTGCTCGTCCCTCTACTCCAGAGCCGTGACAAACCTACCGTTCTCTCCACAGGTTATAAACACCTCTTCCAGCCAGTCATTAACCAGGTGGTAGATTACTATCAGCCCACCTGCATAGTATTGCAGGTAAGAGAGCAAGCCTCTGTGCCCGTGTCCATCCCTTTCGGAGGCTGTAGGCTGGAAGGGGCTGTTATCGATGCGTTACCTTCTGTCCCCAGGGATTTGGGGTTGCTGTGTCTTAGCTGAGCTTCCGTTTGTACCCTCTGATGAATGAGGGTTGCCAAGGGGTGGGGATGTTGATGTGTGCCTGGAAAGCAATGCCTCCATAGCCAAAATTCAGTTGTTCTTTTTTTCCTCTCCCCGCAGTGCGGTGCTGATTCTCTGGGTTGTGACCGTTTGGGTTGTTTTAACCTCAGTATAAGAGGACATGGGTAAGTACAGTGGGGCTGGGGCAGAGCAGTTAGTTGAAAGACCGTCCTTTAGTCCGAAGGGCTCAGAGTCCTCTGCTGTGAGGTTTGAGCTTTGGCCTTCCAGCAGCACCGGCAGCTTTTTGGGTCTGGTTTTTTAACTCTCGTGTGATGGGAGGGGGTCTCAGAATGAGGCTTTGTACAAGGCACTGCAGAGCGCTGGTTCACGGCATAGCACGTGGTTCAGGCTCCCTGGGTGGAAGCCCTGAACTCCAGGTGTATCGCACCGGCTGTGGTGGCGTTTGAGTGCACGGTGGCCTTTCTGACATGTGAGTGTGCGCTGCAGCTAACAGCTCTGGCATTATTTTTTTGTTTGTCTGGGGTTTCTAGGGAGTGCGTGGAGTACGTAAAGAGCTTCAACATCCCCTTGCTGGTGCTGGGAGGAGGTGGTTACACAGTCCGCAATGTGGCACGATGCTGGTGAGTCTCTTCTCTACTTGTTGAAGGTCACTGGGTAAGCAGTTGCTGTGGGCTTTGTCACCGC
Source organism: Grus americana (assembly GCF_028858705.1). Lineage (NCBI taxonomy): Eukaryota > Metazoa > Chordata > Aves > Gruiformes > Gruidae > Grus > Grus americana. Next base: position 20,232,060 of record NC_072865.1, read on the forward strand.
GTGCGCCATGTAGTTTTTTCTGGAGTGAGCTCATCTCATTCCATGTTTTCAGGACTTATGAAACGTCATTGCTCGTAGATGAAGCAATCAGCGAAGAGCTCCCATACAGTGGTGAGTTGGAGTTCCTGTTTTTTCCCTCATTAGCTGAGCTAACATATTTGTTATATCAACTGAAGAATTAACGCTTCTGTTCTGCATTGGCCTGAGATAAGACCAGGGCCAAAGTGACAGCACTTTCTGATCGTAGAGATGGCTGTAGTAATCTCCTACCACCCACTTGTAGGCTTTGCTGGGCAGACACACCCTTGCTGTGTTCATGTGTCGTTTAATCTAGATCTCTTCCTACTCGGTGACCTGAGCATTGCTTTTGTGTGCTCTGTTCTGTATAACCGCTTGTGGTTGCAGAACTGTAAATCACTGTGCTTTGTAGGGTCTGGTCACCTCGAGCACGGTGGGAGAGTGAGCTCTGCGCTGTGCAGGCAGTGCAGGCTGGCTGCCTTGCCTCTGTGCTGTAACTCTCTTGCTCTTTCCATCACAGAGTACTTTGAATACTTCGCTCCAGACTTCACCCTTCATCCTGACGTCAGTACGAGGATTGAAAATCAAAACTCCAGGCAGGTGAGTGCTTCCAGCCTTATTGCACTATCAGCTATGATGGGAAAACAAGCAGAACCTTTCCTCTGGGACATCAGAAAGTCTCGTAAGGTTTGAGAACCTTGCTGGGTTATCTTACTGTTTTCTGTGTGCTTGAGTATCAATGATGGAATTAACTTTTCCACCTCCTCTGCTCTGATAAATAGCTTTTTGCACAGATTTGTTTCTCATGGCCACCGCATAGATGATGCAGGCAGGTAGCAGTGCTAACAGTTGTGGCTCTGTGCAGACTGCCAGATCTCTCTATTGTTTCTCTGTAGTACTTGGATCAGATCAGGCAGACGATATTTGAGAACCTGAAAATGCTGAACCATGCTCCCAGCGTGCAGATCCATGATGTCCCTTCTGACTTGCTCAGCTACGATCGCACAGATGAGCCTGATCCAGAGGAAAGAGGATCTGAGGAAAACTACAGCAGGTACCAGATGTTGTTCTGGAGAAGTGGACGTCCCTCTCTGTCCCTGCTGGGCTGGGTGGATGATATCCAGGAGCCTATCTGTTTCCTAGAGCAGATACTAAGTTACTTCTGAGTCTCTGGTTTCAACCAGGGAGCCCCTCCCTAGAAATGTGTGGTCTCCTCACGTCATGTTTCATGGGGTGTCTGGGTGCAGGGCATCTTCAGCAGTGTGACCTAGGTGTCCTTCTCTGGCCCCAGCGGTGTCAAGCTCTCCTCACTGACAGTGGTTGTCTTTTCCCTCCAGGCCTGAAGCTGCCAACGAGTTTTATGACGGTGACCACGATAATGACAAAGAGAGTGACGTTGAGATCTGAGGGCTTTGGTGTGAGGCTCAGGACTGTGGGGGGGTCCCACATTGGACATGGGTGCTTGGAGCAAATAACGGGGCCACGTAGGAGCCGGTTAGCCCTCCCTTCCTCTTTGATCGCATGCGGTGGCAGCAGAAACGCCACCACTACGGGCTTCTGCCAACTGGAGAGGCCGTGAGCAGTGAAATGTATTCCTTACTTTCCACCACGTGTCACAGTTCCAGCTGTCACCGCTCTGGGAAATGGAAATTTAAGTTAACGTTCGAATCTGTGCTGCGTACTGGCTGGTGGCCGTGCGACTGCCTTCGGAGCCTGACCCGGTCACCTCCCGTAACTCCTGTGCGGGCCTCTGCCAGCGAGGTGGGAGCTGGAGCAGTTGTGCCTATGATCTCTGCCTCTCTTCAGCAGCAAAATCCTGCTCTCCCCAGCCCTGCACTCAGGTACCCAGTCGACTGTCCTCTGAAGCCTGCACAGAGAGTTGCTTCCTGATGTCCCTTCTAACCATCTGATGCTCCACAGCTCAAGGAAAACTAGTCGAGAAGACAAGGCCAGGTGTGGGATAGGGATCAGAAGTGTTCCTGGAGCAGGGAGCAGCTTGATGGAGTGGGATGGAAGAATGTATGCAGAGCATAGTCTTGTTCGTTCCCCCCCCATACTCAGTTTTGTGTTCCCAAATGAGTACTGCAACACTTTGCCGAGTTGGACCTAATTTCCCTGTTTTCTTTATTCTTCGAGAGGCTAAAATCACTGTGGAACAGAGGTTTGGCTGCCAAGGTCAGTACATGGTGTCTCTTGCACTTCTAATGTAGCTTCCAGCTGTGTTTTCCAAGTTCACGCGTGGCCCTTCTGTGTGTGAGCAAGAGATCTGGGCTGCTGGCACGGGGTGGAAACCGTTCCCTCTTGACTGTACCCAGGAGACATTGCTCTGCTCGTGGGTGAGGGAAGCTGCTTCCTCCAAGTCCTGTCGCCTTGCCCTCACACAGCAGAGATTTCTTTTGGCCGTCCCTCAAATCCCAAACTTTGCTGCTCCTTCTCCCGAGTCGTCACCTGGTACCTGTCGTGGTTTGGAGTCTACCGTCCGGGGAGGCGGAGGGGGTTTGCCTCTGTACTGTTCTGTTTGTTTACTGACGTCTTTAAACATTAAATGAAGAGGCAGTATTTTTCTTACCTGACCTGTTGTCCGTCTGTTTAATGCTCTCACTTTTTTTGATTCCTGCCCTCCCAAGGATTGGGAACACACGTAGCGCCCTGGCAGGGCAGTCTGACTGAAGGGAGGGCATTCAGCTCATCAGAGCACGTGCTGGTGAGTTTTCAGCATCGGTGCGCGATGAGAGCGCCCTGAATTCCCTATAAGAGGACCAGCAGGCTGGTGGATGCTGCTGCTCGTGCCTCTGAGTCAGTAAAACCTTTGCAGAAAGCTACAGAGTGGATTCAAGAAACCTTTCCTGTAGTCGCCTTAAATAACGTGGTTTCTTTGAGTTGCAGTTTCCCTAAGAGTCTGCTCTCTGCAGTCTCACAGCCCTTGTTGGAGACTCGTGTAACTACAGCGTGAAGCAGGCAGGATGTCGGTGTTCACTCCCACTAAGTGCCCAGAGAAATAAGTTAAGGTAGAATTAAACTAGGCGTGGAGAAGGATGACCAAAGGTATAGCACAGCTCCTGTATCGCATAGGACCCATCAGCTGCGGGGAGAGAACCGAGCTGGGAAAGGAGCTGTAAGGTCTATAAAACCGTGAGTATCGAAGAGGGTTTCTCTGAATATTAGATGTTAGAGGAGGGTCAAAGGAAAGGGGGGGCCAGCTCAAAAGAAGAGGTGGCTTTGCACACATCTGGCTGAGGCATGCAAGCATTTGTCGCTGCGCACTGTGAATGTGGCTTCAGAAAGGGACTGGGGGGGAAAAATTGTTAATACAAAGACACTTCTGGGTGCAAACTGTTGGTGACTGGGTGAGTACTCTGGAGAAGTATTGCTGCGTGCTTAGCCCGTGCTCGGACCCTTCCTGCATTTGTTATTTGGCCACGGGAGAGCAGGTGCTGGGCTAGATGGACCTTGTTCTGACCCTTCTTTGGTCAGCTGTGTTTGTCACTAGCATTCTGCAGCCAGGATAACGCTCTTTGCAAATCAGGGGATGCAAAATGCTGCTCATTGACTACCTGGACTTGTGAAAAATGAACGCTTGTCTGAATAGAAAATAAACTTGTTTTTTTTCTGTCTCACCTGGTGTCAGAGAGCTGGCTTGTTTCCTCTGCTGCTGTCATCAGCCCTGTAGCAAAACTGATTTCCAGGAGCACTGCTGGCTCCCACCTTGGGTAGCAGGCAGTGCTTGCCTTTTGGGGGGGAAAGAAGGGAATCTGTCCCCCTGTAATTCTCTCTTTCTTGGGAAGATGGGAATGACCTTGCAACCCCCCCCAGCCACCCTCCATATCCCAGATATGGTGGCGGCTGGGTCGTGATCCGTAGCTGACATCCTCTGTTTTAGTTATTTTGGTGGGCTGGTGATGACTGAGATCAAAGGAGGCCTGATGTAATTAGCAGTCGGACCCGTTAGCGAACGCAGACTTGCAGGGCTCTGGGACAAGGGTGGTTTCTGAGGCGCAGGGCTGCGGTGATGCGGCCAGGGGAGGCCGAAGGACATTTTTGGGTGCCGGAGGGTGGTTTTTCCCCTCTCACTGGTTTTGCCCTTGCTGCCCCCCGCCCCCCCCAAGCCCCTGCGGGAGGGGCGGAGCGTATGGCGGGGTGGGCGGGGCCGGGAGGCGGGGTCTCATGAATATTCATGTGGTGCTGCCTGGGCGGGTTCGTAGTGGCGGGAACGTGGGGGCCGGGGGGTCACGGCTCAGCGTTGAGGGGTGCCCGGGTCCCGCCGGCTTCTCCTGCGCCTCCAGCTTTTAGAGGAGGTAACAAAAACTTGTTTGGGATTTTTTTTTCCTTAATTATCACTGACCGATATAAACCCACTCCTTGTACTATTTTGGGGGTTAGGTTAGGTTTAGTTTGGTGTTTGGGGGCTCGGTGCGGGTACCCGGGGCTTGGGGAACTGCGGTGCTGCTTTCCTTTTTGGAAAAAACAAAAAAAATTAGTTTATTCCCATTTTATTTTTCCATTCTTACCCTTTAACTTTGCATTTTCAGGAGACTCCAGAAATACTGAGTGTACCCCCCGGCGCTGCTTGCTTTGGGTTAACGCCTCAGCCCGGGGTCCCCAGGCACATCCAAAGTCGGAGCAGAAGGTGTTTGCGCTGATGGATGGGGTGAAAATCTGCCCCCGTGAGCTCATAAACCCCCAAAATGATGCTGGGAGCTCGTGTAGTGCGTGAAGTCGTGCTTTTGGTAACTGAGTCACGCTGTTTATTTGCGGGTTTTAGCGGATGGAGCCCCCAAACGTGCAATCCAAAGCCTTGCTGGGGCTCCTCTGAGGCAAAGCCTGGCTCAGGGGGGATTAAGCCGGGTCCTGATTGCAGGTCTGGGGCTTCTTTGTGCTTCCAACGGCCCCGGAGGTGCCAGGCTGTTGGGGTTAATGAGCCTCTTTGGAAACTGCAGGTTATCCAGGCAGCACTGACCGTTAAACCTTTGTCCCCTCCGAGCAGGGAAAGAAATGTCTTAATCTCCTTCTTTAGCCTCTGGTTCAGCATGTTAATTAGTGAGAAAATCTCTGTTTTGCAGGAGTTTTCTCTTTGCTGCTGCTGCTGTTATAATTTATTATTTATTATTCTCCCCCACGGGTCCCACCTCCTGAACTCCTATGGTGTCTGCAGGGTTTGGGGGGTGCCGGGGCCTTTATTGATTCCAAACTCTGCGATTGAGATTGTAAAATCTCTCTCCCTGTTGCTGGTACCGTTGGGTTGGACAAAGACTAACAATTTTCCTGACAGAGATGAATGATGCTGCCTTGGTTTTCCTCTCACTTAGAAACCTTCGACGCGAGCCATGACTCCGACCTTGGGGACAATTTTCCTGTTTCTCTACAGCCTGACGCGGGTTGGAAGGCAGGTTCTCCCTCTTCTTTTCTGGGTTTGGTGGGGGGGGGGGGTTTCAGGCTGTGAAAAACCAGCTCAAGCTCTTCCAGCCAAGAATGTAGCCCTGCTAGGTCACGTCGGTGACGGGGGAGGGTATGCTTTAAGCATGTTACAAATGCACATTTTCCTATTGCCCGTGCTGGGTGATGCTCCTCCAGACAGAGGTGAGAGGTGCTGGGGGGGGGCTGTGCAAACCTTAAGGGGTGCAGTGATGCCAGGGGACCTTTGTCACCCTCCTTGTGTTGTCCTAAAACCAGGGGTTCATTTACCCGGTGTGCAATATGCCAGTATACACACAGAGCAGAGGCATTTTATTGCATATTTGTGCAGATATGGGTCTCTGTCCCAAGACAGCACACCAAAGCTCCAAATCAGTGGTTATTTATACTTTCAACATTAGCATATTCATCTTTCTAATACACATGCGTTGTTATTCTATTAAATGATTGGTTTAGATTTCTTCGTCTAGCATGCAAACTAGAATGCATGCTCAGTTCTTTTCTCCGCCTTTATCTTTTGAGTAGGTGCTAGAATTGGGGTAGGTGGTCCGTGGGTCGGTGGTCGCAATTCCCCTTGCCAGAATTACCTTTTCCCTAGTTTCCCGGTACTTTTGGCAAGTCTAAATGGTTCTTCAAGGGTTGTTGGTCATAGAATCATAGAATGGTTTGGGTTGGAAGGGACCTTAAAGATCATCTAGTTCCAACCCCCCTGCTGCCAGCAGGGACACCCTCCACTAGCCCACGTTGCCCCAACTAACAATTTATCAGTTGCTCTTCTACTTCTTGACAATCACATCTTAATGTTTATCCAAACAATGTACTAATTAACACAGGAGTAGGACTATACAATGGTTGTCCTTAGCAGCAGTGGTCTTGGTTACGTTTGATTTTGCTGTAACACTAGTCGTCCCCCCTGGTCGCCCTCCTGGTCCCTTTCATTGAGCTGGGACTGAAGGGAGACCTTTTGTTCCTCTTTTAATGCCTCAGAGGTTTACCTGGGGTACTTCGTGTTTTAATTGTTTTTTAGCTGCTGTGCTCTGTTTTAAAAGCTTATTGTACCTCTTTGGATTCCTGTCAATAAATTAGGTAGCATTTTATGGATGAAAATAGAGGAAATTGTCTAGGATTTCCACCCAGGGGTTAGATGTCCAGAAAAAACTGTCCTTGCTTGCTATTGTCAGCCATCAGCCTACTGAAATATTTAACGTATGTTTAACGGTAACATAACTCAAATGCCTCTTAAATATACAATGCTCTGCCTGGGGGATAACTCCCAGCACGACATGAACAGTCTGTTCTGCTGGGTTTAAAAAGAATAAACAAACAGAAATGCCTGCCTTAGTGCCTACACAGGGCAAGAACGTGCAGCAGCAAGGGCACGATGCTTTTGGGCAGCTCCTGAGCCACAGGTAACGGTGCTCGGGTCACCAAACCCTTCCGCTGGTTAATCCACTTGCTCAGCACGAGGAAAACTTATTCTGGATGGAGGTGGATGAAGTCGGCGTCCTGTAAAAGCAGGTATTACCACTGGCCGGGCAGCTCATCTACAGAAATAAAAAATTGCCTTCGACTGGACACAGAGCCGTGTTGCTTTTTCCTTGATCTCAGCATGGGCTCCTGAGTGGTGGCTGGGGCAGGGAAACGCACTTATGCAGAGCGGAGATGAAGGGGAAGTGGGGGAAGGCTGGTTTAGAGGACAAATACCTGGTAGCCAGTGGTAGGGAAGATGCTAGTCAAAAAGCTGAGGGTTGACTAGCACGGAGCCTACTTGCTGTTGAGCTCTTGATGTATTATTGCTTCTATCAGAGATTCTGAGAAGTGAGACCCCCCCGCATTAGCAAAAAAGCAAGCTTGTCGTTTAAAAGAATGTAACGTGGGGAATCAGACCAACTGTTTGATTACTCAGTCTGCCTGAATGTCCAGCCCTGTGTCCTGCCCGAGACAGTGACTAAAAGCTGGTGCCTGGGGAGGCATGTGAGAAAGGGAAAGCATCTCCTGGCCTCCAAGCTCCCTCTGCTCCCAGACTGTTCGAGTCGGGTGCAGTCCCAATGTACCAGGTAACCCAGGGTGGGTTTGTTTTCCATAAACCTGCCTGGGTCCCCCTTGGAGCTGTGTCATCTCTGAACATCTGTAAGATCCCAGGCCAGAGAGCCTCAGCTCTGCTGCCCCAACGCGCAGAGCTCCCTCCCCGTTGTACAGACCCGATTCTTGATCTTGCGGGATGGCTCCAGTCTTGTTTCAATAGACAGTGAACAGCAGAATCCTCCCCATCCTTTCCATACCTCTACAGTTCATCATTTTAAAGCTCTGTTCTTCCTCCACTTCACTGCCTGTCTACTTGGAGAAGCTCTAGCTTGCTTGCCCTGGATGGGGATGCCTTCCCACCTTTTCCTCATTCATGTTCTCTGAAATCTTGAAAAGGCACAATTGGGCATCTTTATGTAAACTCAATGACAAACACTTCATTGTGAGACCTTTCCTTATTTGAACCCAGCTGCAGGAATGTTAATACCTTGTGGCTTTGTTGTCTTCTGCTGCAGACCTCACTATTATAAGCTGGTTGGTGAACGTGTTTCCCAAATCCTAGCGTACAAGGATGGAGCTGACCCCGACTTCAAGTGCAAGCACCTTGACATGGACCCCAAGCAGCTGACATGTAAGTCCTTTCGCCGATTATAGCTCGGCTGAAACCAGCCCCATCAGATCGGGTCCTAGAGCAAACCTTGTTCCTTCGTGCCTGTACCCACTGGAGCTGTTGGCCACCGGAGCTTCTCACTTCTTTCTCCCCATGTTTTCCCTTGAGCTGAGCTGTCTTCTGGTGTTCATTTTCAGCACACCCGCTCCCATCCCCACCCCGCACATGGGATGGGGGTCAAGGCCAATCTTCACTACTTCATTTGGAGCACATGTCCCATCGCTTAGGCGCCGCAGTTCCACCCCTGTCAAATCCAGAACTGCGTGTGGGTGGGGAGTGCTGCCAGGATCCAGTGCTTTATATTGACAGCAGATTGCAGAAGAAACCGTTGTCCTGCCGTGTCCTCCCCAAGAGAAGGGCATGCCAGGCTTCAGGCACAGGTCCTGCAGCAGGCAGACAGGGTTTTCTCCAGCAAGGGCAGGGCCCAGCCCCGCAGTGAGCAGCACGGGGCATCGTGGGGGTGTGTTGGAGGAGGGGAGTGCGTTTACAGCAGCGCTTTTCTTATTCGTATTTCCCTTCCTTTTCTTTTTACCTAGCTCGATTGGTAAAACCAAGGTGGAGAACATTGAAGCAGAGTGGTGGAACTGGACACAAAGGTGTTTTGCTGATGTGGTTGGGTGACAGACGGGTGAGCAGGATCAGACTAAAGCCTGTTCTACCTGGTGCTGGACTACAGGTGCCACCGCTCACCTCTGCCTAATTGATTACCATGGGACACATTCTGCTTGATCCTTCTGACAGAGCGTGTGCTTACCTCTTAATTTAAAAAAAAAAAAAAAACCAAAACAACAGGTTGCAGCTATCACAGTGAGGGGAAAAACACCGTTTGAGCTGTGGGCACGGGTCTGCTCTACCTCTTGAACGCGCAGGCAGATTCTGTCTGGTAGGAAATAATTGAAGCTTCGATGGGGTGGAATTGAAAAATGCCGTTGGTGTCACCGCGGTGCGAGCAGCTGCTTCCAGACCGTGCCGAACCTGCAGCAAATCCTTCCCAGCAGGAAAGGTGTCACCGCTGCTGGTGTTTCGGTGTGGATGTGCGCGCTGGGGAGCTTGGGGCCAGCGCTGCTGGGCTGGAGGTGGACTCTGGGGAGGAGTTTACCTCTTGGGTTAGACAGAGGCCTGAATTTACATCTCTGGCTTTGTGGCATGAGGGTGGTCGAGGTTTTGAGAGGTTTTTAGGATGAGAAGGGAACCCCCCATCCCTGTGTATACACGTACTCCTTGTACGTCCTTGCTCAGCCCATGTGTTTGTTGCCCAGCAGCTGGACTCGGAACCGACTGCACGGAAGAGCTGCATATTGAGATGAAGAACATGAAAAGGGACTTTGAGGTGAAACTGCTAGATACGCATGGTGGGAAGGAGGTGCTGGAGGTGGAGAAGCAGCGAATGACTGTAGAGATGCAGGAGCTGGCAAGCAAAGTCTCCCATCCGAGCGAGGAGGTCCTTGGGCTGAGATGTGGGCTGATAGTTCGGGATGGGGTACAGCAGGTCAGAGACTGTACTCCTCGAAGAGCTCTGTCCCTCTCTGGGGAGGGGTAACATTGGAAGGAGGAGAAACAATGAGAGGCTCCCCTGGTCAGAGATTTGGGGCCCTCAGGAGGCTCTGAGCCACCTTTGCTTGGACAGGTAGGGACAGGAGAAAGATGTGAGGGGAAGGATGGGGATTTGAGATAGGCCTGATCATCTGGGACATGCTTCGGGGTGGCACCCTGTTTGCTCTGGGCAACTGAGCACGGACTGACCTCGGGCATCTTCTTGTTTCTGCTTCAGGTGGAGAGGCTGAGAGAAGAGCCTGAAGACACCAAAAGGGAAATGGCTTCGGGCGCTTCTTCCCTGCCTGCAGCTTCGCTTCTGGGCACTTCAGGGAACATGCCACTGCCAGACCCTGTTGGGGACTATTTCTGGAGTCTGCAGGGAACATCCCACCAGCTCCTGCGCTCCCAGGGTGTTCTGGCATCCCACCACCTCCACCAGCAATGGGTATTCCCCTGCCTGCCCTTGGCTTCGGATCTGGAGGAGCCTGCGCGCCTCGACGGCTTCCGTCATCTCCAAAAGAATCTCAGCCGGCTGTACAACTTCAAAGACCACTTTGGAGTAAGGTAGGACCTACATTTTAAAGCCCGCCTGACACCTTGTTCTTTCACCCCACCCAGCTGGTCGCTTCCCTCGTGTCTCATCTCCTCCCATCGCCCTGTCTGCGGGGTTTCATGACCCCACTTTCTGCAGACTATAGAAAAAACAATTTTCTGTAGAAGGAAGTGATTTCATCTTTGCCTTTGTGTGCAGAGAGGGCAGAGCAGAGCACGCAGAGACCTGAAGTGCTCGGTCCTCCAGAAACCAAGCAAGTGGGAGGCCCGGTTTGCAGCGTGTTGGCACGTGCTTTCCTCTGCCACCTCTGAAGGCTCTGGTGGACCAGAAGGTCTTCATCACTGACCTGAGGTGTGCCTTCTCTTTAAGCTGGCTTAACAAGCTGGCAATCCTTAGTAAGACCTCGTGAAGACCTGAAGGCTCTTCCAGATGATGAGGTCCTTGTTATCTATGAGGCAAGGGAGGGATCTCCCGGCTAAGCCACGGCCGCACCGTGCCTGCATCTCGGTGTGGCTCGCGAGCAGCCGGCTGGGCTGTCGGTGGGGTTTGTGGCAGTGGCAGGAGGTTGTGGTGCGTGGTGTGCTGCTGCACCGTCTGTGCCTTGCATCCGCTTGAGTCCGGGTGTTGTGTGTGCTCTCTGTGTCGTCCCGCGCGCTCCTCCTGGGTTACCCGTCCTGGCGGGTTGTGTTAAGAGCAGGCTGCCTGGCAGAGACCTGGGCTCGGTACCGTGCACACCAGTTATGGCTTTTCTCACCGGTTTTCCCTCCTCTCCTTCCTCCTGCGTTATCAGGTAGCTGTTGGGGCTCTCATCCCCATAACACCTCTCTCCGTTAAACACTTCTGGAGCTATTTCCCCACCTTTGCGCTCCAGGCAGGAGAGGGGCAGGATCCGGGCGCTGTGTGCGCGTCGCCTGGGGAGAGGGAGCGCTCCTGCCCATGCGCTCTCTGCCTGCAGCCCCGGGCCCTGCCCGGGGAGGGGACTCATCCCTGCCCTGAGGACAGGCTTTGGGACTCTCTATGTCCCGGAGATTACGGCAAAGCCTGCGGACGTGCGATAGAGGGGATGTGTGGATAGGAGAGCTTACAGGTGAGGTACGCAGACATGCCCAACCTTGTGTTCCTTAAAGAGGTGGAACAGGAGAAAAGCCTCGTGCCTTTGAGCTTTGCTTCTTGGCTGGGGAAAGAGAACTGCGCGTTCATCAGAGAAATCAGTTCACCAAAGCACGAGGCGGCTGTCTGGTGCTTTTCTCCCTGCCGTAAGCTTCTGGGCTGCTGCCTGTAGCAGACAGACACCACGGAGCACGTTGTGTTTCCTCCCGGAGGTTTGGGCAGTGAAAGAGGGATGTGCTGGGAGCAGAAGGTCTCCCTGGACAATTTCTCAGGAGCAGAGCGGCCATAGGAGTGGGAAGGGCTGTGCATCCCCTGTGGGTGTTCTGGGACCAGATCAAGGGGCAGTGGGAGCAGCAGCACACCTTGGTTGTCCTCTGCTGTCAAATGGCCCCCAAGAAGCGAGGCTGGCTGGCCAGAGACCCGCATTTCTGGAGATGCCCTGACACCTGGATGCTCTGGATCAGCTCTGCAGCATCCGCAGGTACAGAAACACCGGAGCTGTTGTTGGGTGCTTTGCCCCAGGGCCGGCCCCGACTCTTCTGACTGCTGAAGGACACGGCCCAGGACCTGCCTCGGTGGTGGCACCAGCGGCAGGGACAACAATATTTCCCTTTAGGGCCACTTTCCGCTGCTCTTTTGTCAGCAGCTCCTTGCTCTGCTGCTGCGACTGGGAGCACCTGCTTGGTGTTTCCCCTCTTCTTCTGATTTCTAAGCTCAAGGCTGATTTCTGAGTGTCCCGATTGTTTTTTGTTACCTAAGTTTCATAGTTGGCGCTGTCTGTAGGGCTCAGGAGTCCGGCAAGGAGTTTCCTACGGGGACAGAATGAACTGGCGTGGAGGAAAACCTTGCGTTGTTTTCTGGAGGTGGGTGCTGCCGTTTTCTACCCTGCAGGTGTTTGGGCCAGGCAGGGTGGCACTGGATGTTTCTGCAGCAGCGTAGGGTGCTGCTCGTCCCGATGACGATGATGTTTGGGTTCTGGGGAGGTTCAAATCTCCGTGTCTGGGAAGTTGGGGGCATGGTGCAGACCTGCTTTTGGGCACCAGGTGGCACCTGGATCTCTTGGTTTTGCAGGGAGCCTTTGTGTCCCTGCTGCAGAGACCGTCTGAGTGAACTTCCCACCCTGGGTGTGGATTTTTGGGGGAGCAGAGCCCTGGCTGTGCTCTGGGTGAGGCCTGGGGGTGCTGGTGCCATGCAGCACCCCGGTGCAGAGCCCGTCCCAGGCAGGTTTCCGGCACAACTGTCACCGGGCTGCAGAGAAGCAGGCTTTGCTCGCGTCTGCGCATCTCCTGCGTTTGAGCTTCCACGCTGGCCCAACAACTCCTCTGCCCCGAGAGTGTGGCCAGCCTGGCGACCAGAGCTGTGGCCAGGGTGGCACGGCCCTTTCTCTGCACAGACTGCGGCGGCAGAACAGCCCCGTCACCCAGAGATCCCCGCGTGGGAGCCGTTAATCTTCTTTGCTCATGCAGAATCGCACAAAATAACTTTCTGTCCTGCTCTGTGTGACTCTGTACGTGCTCCAGCCACCGGGTGCTTCAGCCTCGGCTACGCTGCTCCAAACAACTCCTTTGAGAGCACGCAGTCGTCTTCTGTGTTGGGTGGTTTTCCATGTGTGGTGGGTTGACCCCGGCTGGAGGCCAGGTGCCCCCCAAAGCCACTCTGTCACCCCCCTCCTCTGCTGGGCTGGGGAGAGAAGATATAACGAGAGGCTGGTGGGTCGAGATAAGGATGGGGAGGGATCGTTCACTAATTACTGTCACGGGCAAAACAGACTCGACTTAGAAAAAATTCATTTAATTCATTACCGAGCAAAACAGAGTAGAGCAATGAGAAATAAACCCAAACCTTAAACCCCCATCCCCCCACCCCTCCCTTCTTCCCGGGCCCAACTTCACCCCCCATTTCTGTCCCTCCTCCCCGCCAGCGGCACAGGGGGACGGGGAATGGGGGTTGTGGTCAGTTCATCACACGGTGTCTCTGCCACTCCTTCCTCCTCAGGGGAGGACTCCTCACACTCTGCCCTGCTCCAGCCTGGGGTCTCTCCCACGTGAGACAGTCCTCCATGGACTTCATACAACCCCTGGGGCTGCAGTTCTTCACCAACTGCTCCAGCGTGGGTGCCTTCCACGGGGTGCAGACCTTCAGGAGCAGACTGCTCCAGCATGGGTCCCCCACGGGGTCACAAGTCCTGCCAGCAAATCTGCTCCGGCGTGGGCTTCCCATGGGGTCACCGCCTCCTTCAGGTGTCTCCACCTGATACGGCGTGGGGTCCTCCACGGGCTGCAGGTGGAATCTCTGCTCCCCACTATCCTTCCTCCATGGGCTGCAGGGGGACAGCCTGCTTCACCATGGTCTTCACCATGGGCTGCAGGGGAATCTCTGCTCCGGCTGCAAAAGCTCCCGCTAGGTTGGTTTTTTTCCCTTCTTAAATACGTTATCCCAGAGGCGTTACCACCGTCACTGATGGGCTCAGCCTTGGCCAGTGGCAGGTCCGTCTTGGAGCCGGCTGGCATTGGCTCTGTCAGACATGGGGAAAGCTTCTAGCAGCTTCTTGCAGAAGCCGCCCGTGTAGCCACAGCAGGACGTAGTAACAGTGGGAGACCGTGGAATGATTTGGGTTCGAAGGGACTTAAAAGCCCATCTAGTTCCACCCCCCCCGCCATGGGCAGGGACACCCTCCACTAGCCCAGGTTGCCCAAAGCCCCATCCAACCTGGCCTTGAACACTGCCAGGGAGCCAGGGGCAGCCACAGCTTCTCTGGGCACCCTGTGCCAGGGCCTCAGCACCCTCATCATAAAACTTTTCTTCCTTATGTCTAGTCAAAACCCCCCTCTGTCAGTTTAAAACCCTTGCCCTGTGTCCTGTCACGACAGGCCCTGGTAAAAAGTCTCTCTCCATCTTCCTTATAAGCCCCTTTTATATATTGAAAGGCCACAGTAATGTCTCTCTGGAGCCTTGTCTTCTCCAGGCTGAACAACCCAACTCTCAGCCTCTCCCCACAGCAGGGATGTTCCAGCCCTCGGGATGTTTCCGTACCTCCTCTGGCCCCGCTCTCACAGGTCCCTGTGCTTGTGCTGAGGACCCCAGAGCTGGACGCAGTGCTTCAGGGGGGTCTCACCAGCGCAGAGGGGCAGAATCCCCTCCCTCGACCTGCTGGTCATGCTGCTGGTGATGCAGCCCAGGACACGGTTGGCTTTATGGGCTGCGAGTGCACATCAATGGGTCATGTCCCATTTGTCACCCACCAGTACCCCCAAGCCCTCTCCATGAGGCTGCTCTCATTCCCTTCATCCCCCAGTCTGTACCGATACTGGGGACTGTCCCAACCACCTGCAGGACCTTGCACTTGGCCTAGTTGAACTTCATGATGTTTGCAGAACCCACTCGTCCCGCCTGTGCAGGTCCCTTGGGATGACATCCCTTCCCTCCAGCACACCAGCTGCACCACTCAGCAGGTCAGCAGATGAGACCAAGCTGCGGGCGCACTCAGTCACACTCAGTCGCACTGTCTTATGTCACTGATGACAATATTAAGTACTATAGGTCTCAGTACGGACCCTTGAGGGACACCACATGTTACTGGTTTCCATTTGGACATTGAGCCATCGACTGCAACTCTTTGGCTGCACCATCCAGGCAGTTCCTTGTCCATCTAATAAGATCCAGAGCTTTGCTGGAAATCGGTGACTCCTTGGCTCCAGAAGGCCAGATCCAGAAAGTATTTAGCTCCTAACACATGGAAAGGTAAGATAGCATTAACAGACAGCGGGACTTCGTACACCCAGGCCAGGGCCCTGAACACTTTGTGTGGACCCAAAGCAAAGTGTCTCTTGAGAATGAAACTTTGGGGTTTTCTGAAAATGCCGCCCAGCACTGTGGGTCTGGTGCTGGTTTGCCAGGCCCTCCAGGTGCCCACAGATGCATTCAGAGCATCCCTGCGTGTTCTTCAGGTTCCTCAGATTTCCAGGCTGCTGAGAGGCATCACTTCCTCTGGCTCACAGATGTCTTACTGCCAGGATCCCTGGCACAAGTGTCTCCTCTAGCCAATATCTCCTTCCCTTTTCCATAGCCAGGACCTCTCTCCCTTCTCCTTTTCCAGCCCAGTGTCCCCTGCTCCATCACCTCTCTCTGCTGAGGCAGAGGCCTTCGGGATTCTGCTGCTGCACCTCCTCTCTTCCTCAAGCATCCATGCGTGTTGTGCTAATGTTCACCGGACAGAAACCTCTCTTTTCCTCTGTTGCTTAGAAATATTCTCGGACAAAATGGAGAATTCTGTCCACAAATCTGGGAGCTAGTAAATCCTGGTTCAAAAGAGCAAATGTGGGGAGCTCACCAGGAATCACAGATTGAAAGGGTCTTCTGGAGGTCTCGGGTCCATCCATCCTGCTCCAAGTAAGGCTAACCCAAAAGTTAGAGATTGGTCAGGACCTTTTGCCATCAAGTTTGAATCTTTTCAAGGACAGAAATTGCCCCAGCTCTCTAGACACAACTGGGCTCCCTTCTCTGGTGTTGAACCACCCTTGTGACAGCATTTTCCTTATATATTCCCTTGTTGGACCTGGTGGCTCTTATCTCTTAACCTTCTCGCTGCTCTTGCTTCCTCCTTTCTCCTGGCGTGATGCGGGGGAACACGCAGTGACAGCATCAGAGCACTTTGACAGGACTCTGGGAGCGGTGCTGGTGGGGAAGCTGAATGTTCGTTGGCTTTTCGAAGGAGGCAGAACCCGTTTGGAGAGCTTTCTCCCTAGATCTTTAAGTGTTTCATCTCTGCAGAATACAGCAGGGATCCGCTCCCTGTATCGTGCCCTAGGAGAGGGTTTTGAGCGTGTACCCTGGAGTTTCTAGAAACTGGGGTCACTCCTCATCACACGTATGCAATCTATAGGTACAGGACCAGTGGTGGCTGGACTGGGAGGTGTTTGTATGTTCCTGCTGTTTCCCACCCACGCGTATCAGAGTCCGGAGAGAAGAACCGCAACTAGCTCAGAAACTTTCTGTAGCACAGCCGTGTATTTTAGCAGCCGTTGTTTTCATCTCGCAATAGGTGATGGTGTTGCCTCTGTGTCCCGGACTGACCTTTCCTTATGCTTTAGGGCAAGCGGCACCTTTCCTGCCATTGCGGTGCCGTCCCTGGGGCACCCAGTCTGCTTCAGCCGCAGCAGATGTCCTGGTGCGGGTGTTTTTTCCAGGTGAAGGTGGTGTTTCTAGCAGAGGACCTGTAGAAAAGTGGGAGCAAGAGGAGCTGCTGCTGTCCTGTCGGTGCTGGCACTGCTGATGCCTTTTCCTGGCGGCAGTCGGCTGCTGACGCTCGCTTTTGGAGGTGCAACGGGGGACAGGTGAGCCCAGCTCTGGGGTGCAGCTCCTGCCTGTCCCAGGCTGCTGCCACCGTGAGAAACACTTGGGATGTTACTGGTGGGCTGCATGCAGGTGTGCAGTGCTTACTGGGAGATACTGGGAGATACTGGGAGCCAGACTGTGCCTGTAGTGCCCACTACACTCATCCACTGTGTTCGCACTGGGGCATCAGTGCTGGGCAGTGGTTTTATTTGCAATTTGAGCATCAAGAGGCCCCTGGGTGAACCCCAGGTTAGGGCCAGGGGTGCCCTGAGGGTTTTTTTGGCCTCATGTGGGTGTTAGGGTTTTCTGGCTTTGAAAACTGGGGGGATTTCTCTGTGTTCCCCTTCCTGTGCATTAATATTTCCAGGTCCCTTGCAGTGCTGTTTTCATCCGCCAGATGCGCGCAGTTGAGCCGTGTTGGCTCCGTTCCTGGGGATGAGGTCAGAGGATTGGGATTGGGAGAAGGGATCAGCTGCTTTCCTGACGAGGGATGACGCAGCCCCGCATCCTCCCCTGCATCCCCCCCGTTCCCCCTCCCTGTGACCTCCTTTTCCAGACAAAGAAGGGAAGTGTCGGCTGCGCACGCATCCTGCGCTGCGCCACTGGCAGCCCCCGGCCCCCCCTCTTGTGCTGCGTCCCCCCCCTCCCTCCGTCCCCGCTCTGAACCTGGCAAGAACAGCTCAGCTTCCATTTCAGGGAGCCTTTGTCCTGTCAGACAGCCTTCTGTGGGAGATTTGTCAGTCTTTTTTTCTGCCCGTGACAAGAGTGTAATTGAGAGAGGGGTCTCCATCTGCTGCTGGGGGGAAATGGGGGGGTCACAGGGAGAAATCACCTGCCCTGGCACACAAAGGCGGCATTTGCCCCCCAAGTCGGCATCACCAGCCTTTTGGGTGCTTAGTTATTAGCTATTTGAGAGCAGCAGCAATTAGCAGTGTTTCATGCCGTTAAATGAAACAGGGATCTCTGGGGCATCGTGCGAGCCCCTCTCCGCACCCCCCTGTTGTGGAGCTCCCCACATCTCCCCAGTACACCCCATTCCCTGTGCTCTGCGCCGCTGCTCTTGCGCCAGTGTCGTTCCCTTCTGTTCCTGCACCCCCAGACCCCTTTCCCTGCTGACGTTACAGCCCAGTGCCTGCCCAGCGGTACCAGCACACCCCGGTCCTGCATTCCCGTGGATCCCTGCCCGTCCCCATCGCTCCCGTCCCGCGGCACCATCTCACCCACCCTGATGTCCCACTTTCCCAGCACTCCCAGGCTGAGTCACTTAGGGTGTGCTGGGAAAACACCCCTATTTAGTAGCCCCAAAGTGATGTTTTGCAAATTTTTTTTTTTCAGTGCCCCGTTGCTCACAGGATGAGGTGTTCTGGCACTTCATCTTTCAATGCCCCCTCCTATGCAGCAGCACTGCCAAAATCCCTGTTCGTCAGCGCATCGTGACGCTGGTGATCTGACCTGCCCGGCTCCCTGCTGTCCCAGTGCCAGCCTCGTTTGTCTCCTGCCATGCAGGGGGACATGCCCGTAGTTTTTGCAGTTGCAGAAATGACAGTAATAATAAAATCAACCCTCCCTGGGTGTCCTGTCCTGGGTGTCCCGCACCCTGTCTGCAGCCAGGCGTGCTGCTGCAGCAGGAGCATCACTGCAGAGCTACACCTCCGGGTCAGCCTCACCCTAATCCCACAAAAAGGACCGTTCTCTCCCAGAAAAGGCCCTTAAAGGTATATTTGTAGTTAATTATATACCCAGTGGGACTCGCCGTGTGCGGCTCTGCGGGATGTAAGTGCTGGCTCTGTCCTTGCAGGCAGGATGGGTGCAGCTATGGTGCCAAAATGTGTGCTGGGCACCCTGCTTCCCGCTGAGTTTAATCCTTCGCTGTTAGGATATT
This sequence comes from Grus americana, assembly GCF_028858705.1. Lineage (NCBI taxonomy): Eukaryota > Metazoa > Chordata > Aves > Gruiformes > Gruidae > Grus > Grus americana. The sequence continues at coordinate 20,250,600 of NC_072865.1, forward strand.
ACCTGCTGTCCCCTATATATGTGCTTTCTCTCTCTGTCTTTTCCTTTCATTTTTTTTAAAACTTGCTTTTCTTCCTCATCCTCCTCGGTGTTTAAATTACTGCAAAGGCCTTGGGATCCTGGATCTATTTGTGGTTTTCATGTCATAGCTGAGTGATGCTTTTTGGTCCTTTTTAAGCCGATCCTGAGAAAACTTCTTGGGACATTCACATGGGAATTTAACCCTCGGATTCAGCTGGATTTGGCCCTATGCTGACATACTCCTGGCTTGAAAGCTGGATGCTCAGGGAGTGGTTTGCAAGGTATCCCTGTGCTGATTTTGCGTGTACCCTTTGGTCCCTGAACCTTTCCTAGGGACAGTATCCGGTCACCCTGATTCAGGTGGGTGCCGGTTCTCCCCCCACATCTCCCTTCAGCCCTTTCTCCCATCCCTGGGCCAGGACGTGTTCCCACAAGAGGTAACACCAGGCTTTGGGTGCTCACCCTGGCGTGGAACTTAATACAGATGAAATTTGGTGATTTTTTTTTTCTCAAACCTGGAAAAAAATGTGTAAATACGGAGAGGGGCGGCATTAGTTGTTGGGAGTCGTTTGTGCAAAACACGCTGGTTTTAATACATAATACTATCCTTTTCCTAAGGACTGTGAATGTAACGCAGTGAGGAAAAGCAGAATAGAAACAGGGCGGTGGGGAGAGGCAACCAGGAGCGCTCAGGAGGCGACGAGGCTGCTGAAGTTTTTTAAGCAAATATTTTGGCTATAATGAAAATTTAAATGACCCAGTAAGGGCTGGTTGGAGTCTCTTTTTCTGCCTGGAGCCTGTGGGGCTGGAGAGCTGCTCCCCCCCTCCCCGAGCGGCTCATCCAGCAGCAGAGGGTGCTCACGCACTGCCGTGCAAATCCTTCTTCTCCCTCAGCCATCTTAGGCAAAGTGTTTTCTTTCCCTGCAGTCTCCATTTTATGTTTCTGACGCAGAAAATAAAAAGGTTGGCAAAGGGAGAGAGGATGGCGGCGGGGGGGCGGCGGGGAGCGGGATGTGCTGAGGCAAAGCTTGGCGGCGGCTTTCTCGGTGCTGGGGTGGGGAGAGGCAGCGAGCCCTGACTGGTACCCAGGGGGATGCAGAGCAAGGGGCTCTCGGGGCGGGGGGATGCCAGAATTTGGGAGAGGGGTCTGCAGAGAGCTGCTATTTCAGATGAAATGCTGCTTGGAGTTCCCCCCGCCTGCTCCTGCAACCCCTGAGGCTGGATGGTGCCCTGACTCCCTCCCTCCATCCCTCGTTGTCACAGGATGCTCTAGCTGCAATATTGCTTTTTTTAACCCACATCTCTGTAGGAGGCTGAGCAGACCCCACAAACTGCTGGAAAAGGGATGGAGCTGAGGTTTCGCTGCAGAGCTGCTCTTGTCCGGGCTCCCAGATGAGAGGGACTTTCCTGTTTTCATTGTTCGGGATCCTGAGATCTATTCTTACTCTTTTTTTTTTTTTTTTTTTTTAACTTTTTTCCTTCCTGCCTGTGCACGCTGGGGGGGGGTGGGTTGTTGCCCCAGGTTCATTACCAACAAATCGTGGCAGCGGCACCTTTCCCAGCTGCGTGAGGAGCCCCAGGGGAGCTGCCAGCATGTGGTATTGAGTAACTATTGTCAGCATCTCTATTTGTGGTAACCATTTTTATGTTATTCGTCACTGCATCCTTCGTGTTGTGCAGTGGAACCCTTAGGGGCGAGCAGGCATTTCCCAATCCAGGATATGAAGCAAGCCCACAATCCAGACTGCTGGAGGCTTCTCCAACAGTGAACTTCACTGAATCAACCAAACAAGGATGCTGCAGGCTCAGAGATGGACTCATGCGAGTCTGGTCTGCTCCCGGTCGCTGCCTCTGTGCAGGCTCTTGCTCTGCGACAAGGATGGCGCATCTCTCCCTTCCGTGAGAGGAGACAGTTTCATGAACCTCTGCAGGGCTCCTCAGGTTTTTTGAGGTGTTTTTCAGACTAAGGAGTGCAGTTTAAGGGTTTTCTTTTGTGGCAACTGTTGTTCCAGTACCTGAGAACCAAGTTGCTGGGTCCTCACCCTTACAGGTATGTGCACAGAGATAGTAGCTGGTGTAAATGCATTCAACTAACTTCAAACCAGCTGAAGCTGCCAGCTCCAAAACCAGAGGTGCAGATTAAATGCCTTGCTGTTTCGTCCAAGTCCGTCAGCAATCTTGAACAAAAATCCCTGGGAAAGCTGACTTGTTTAAAGTCTGTTTAGACGAGTCTGCACAAGCAGCTCATCCGTCAGTGACAGGAAGGTGGGGGACATCCCTGCTAGACTGCTCGGTCACTCTTTTTTATAGACATTTATTCCTTCCACATAGGTGAGTCCTGGTTGATCTTGTGCTTATCAAGTCCTAGGCCCAGTTTATTCTCAGGTTCTTACACCCCCTTTTGTTGTTTTCCTAGAAATGTGATTTTGCAGCTTAGTGGAGCTTTTTGTTTTGCTTTTACCCAGCTGCTCTGTGGTATTTTTGTATTTTATTTTTTTTTTTCCTTCCCACAACAGCCATACACAAGGATGCTTCTCAGGAAGATAATAAACGACATGAGAGCCACTGTGGTTTCTGGGGATAGTTAGATGAATATCTTTGCCTTTAAATATCCCAGGCTAAAGCGCCCTTTGTTTGTGATCTTGTGCATATACGAAAATAGGTCAGCGATTCTGTGCCGGCAGCAGCCGCACTGTCTGCGCGCTGGCCCGGGGCGTCAGCGCGTCTGCGGGAGGAGGCACAGAGCAGCAGTGCAGCCATAGGTCACCTCCGAGGGAGGGATGCTCGTCCTCCCCTGCCTTGTTACCAGGCAGCGCGCTGCTTCGGGGACTGGTGAGCGGGGTGGCAGACAGCACTGGGGGTGCTATGGGCTCCTGTGCCCCCCCCCCACCCCGCCACCTGAGGTGTGGAAGGATGAGCACCCTGCGGAGCAGGTCAAGGATGGGTTTCTGTGCTGCTTCTCCCCCTCTCTGCTGTTGGGGTACAGCAGGAAGGGGTGTCCTGGCTTTTGTGGTCACCCTGGGATGGGTGCGGACCCCCTGCTTGTTCCAGCCCAGGGTGAAGCGGTGAGGTTTTAGGCATCCAGGCAGTTGGGTGCCTCGGTGACGTGGAGCTGGCAGAGGCAGCCGGAGTCACAGGACAGGGTGCAAACCCCTTCCACGCTCCTCCGTGCAAATCCAAGGAGTGTCGGTGGGACTGTTCGTGCTCCAGGAGAAGGGGGTGTCTGTGATAGTCTGACTGGTGCAGCGCAGAGTTGTTACAAGGGGCAAAAAAGTCTAGGGACTGTGATGATGATGGGCATCTTTCAGTCACTCTTCCAGCACCAAACCTGCAGACATGTCCCCTGAAACGCTTCCCCCATGCCACTCCGCAAATCCTTTGGTGTTCAGTGTCTCGCGCTGAGCTTTGATGGATATTGTGGATATTGTCACCTTGGCCTGAAGTCCCTGCTTTAATTTTAGGCAACAGATGTCTTCCGCAAGGTTTTTTTGCTCATTGTGGGAGTCGCCTGTGTCCATATCCATGAACACCAGGGAGACCCGCGGTTTGATCTTTCCCTACCGCTTTTTGAAGATGTTTGTGGCATGGGGCAGCCATAACTTCGGTGCTTCTTAGGAGGGCAGTTCTGGTCAGCCCTTACATCACAAAAAGCTGCGTGGTTACCCAAGGGTTAAGTCCTTCAAGAGCTCACAGCTTACCTGAGTTTTCGGTACTCAGCAAAGAAAGACCAAGAGAGTGGAGAGAAGGGGGAAAAAAACAAAACTCCAAAGAAAAAAGGGGAAGGAGCTGCTCTTGTTGAGTTTGGACAATCCTCTGCGATTTAGGGGAAGTCATGCCTGACCAATCTGATAGCCTTCTGTGATGGCATGACTGGCTGGGTGGATGAGCGGAGAGCAGTGGATGTTGTCTACCTTGACTTCAGCAAGGCTTTTGACACCATCTCTCGTGACATCCTCATTAGCAAGCTTAGGATGCATGGGTCAGATGGGTCAGTAAGGTGGGTTGAGAGCTGGCTGAATGGCAGAACCCAGAGGGTTGTGATCAGCAGCACAGAGTCTAGTTGGAGGCCTGTATCTAGTGGTGTGCCCCAAGGGTCACTACTGGGTCCAGTCTTATTCAACATATTCATCCATGACCTGGACAAGGGGACAGAGTGTACCTTCACTAAATTTGCTAATGATACCAAACTAGGACGAGTGGCTGACACACCAGAAGGCTGCACTGCCATTCAGCAAGATCTGGTCAGGCTGGAGAGCTGGGCAGAGAGGAACCAAATGAAATTCAACAACAAAGGCGAGTGTAGGGTCCTGCACCTAGGGAAGAACAACCTCAGGCACCAGTACAGGTTAGGGGTTGACCTGCTGGGAAGCAGCACTGTGGAGAAGGAGCTGGGAGTCCTGGTGGACAACAAGCTCTCCATGACCAGCAGTGTGCCCTCGTGGCCAAGAAGGCCAATGGTGTCCTGGGCAGCATTGAGAAGAACATGGCCAGCAGGTCGAGGGAGGTTCTCTTCCCCCTCTACTCTGCCCTGGTGAGGCCTCGAGTTCTGTGTCCAGTTCTGGGCTCCCCAGTTCAAGAAAGACAGGGAAATGCTGGAGAGAGTCCAGCGGAGGGCTGTGAGAATGATGAGGGGACTGGAGCATCTCTGGTATGAGGAAAGGCTGAGAGAGCTGGGTCTGTTTAGCCTATAGAAGAGAAGACTGAGAGGGTATCTCATCAACACTTTTAAATATCTAAAGGGTGGATGTCTAGAGAACGGGGCCAGGCTCATTTCAGTGGTGTACCCAGTGACAGCACAAGGGGCAACGGGCACAAACTGGACCACAGGAAGTTCCATGTGAACATGAGAATAAACTTCTTCACTCTGAGGGTGACCAAGCACTGGAACAGGCTGCCCAGAGAGGTTGTGGAGTCTCCTTCTCTGGAGAGATTCAAAACCCGCCTGGACGCAATCCTGTGCAACCTGCTCTGGGTGATCCTGCTTTAGCAGGGGGTTGGACTAGATGATCTCCAGAGGTCCTTTCCAACCCCTGCCATTCTGGGATTCTGTGAGTAGGACCAAGTCAGAAACCACTTTCCTTTGGTAATTAGTGGGGAGGTTGTTCCTAAAACTTGACCCATGCTTCTCTTTCAGCCCTGGCAGATGTTTTCCTTGGCTTTCTCCGCTTGCCTTATGAAAAGATCGAGACTCTGCTGAGCACTGGCGTGGTGCAGGTGAGTTTCCATGCCTGCCCTTTTGTGTAAGGATGGGAGAAGAGTACAATCAGGGAGTTAATTGTACTCTGCATCTCTTGGACTTTGTCCTGGTGCCAGTCCAGGCAGCTCTGTCCCACCAGTTTGTACACTTCTCTTGCAGAACTTGCTCAAGCTGCTGCCACAGATGGTGAAGCTCAGGAAAATGCAGGTCTGGCAGAGTATGAGCAGTTTGGGGTTCTGGTAAGTGACTTTTCCTCTGGTCAGACAAATAGAGATCACATCAGCATCTTCCCCTAACAGAAAAATTGCATTTTTCACTGTTTTGTTGCTCCATGCTTCTTGCAGTTTCGCTGTGTTTTCTCTGTCCAGCATTGCACAAAAGATGACGAGACAGGGCAATGTGCTCACAGATTGATTCTCAGGATCTGGTGCTGGTGGTAAACATCAACTACAGCAGTAAAAGTTTCTTTTTAGGGGAGTGAGGGGGGTAATAAAAGGAAGAAGAGAGAAAACGGAAAGTGAAAACTCTCCCCAGTGGCCACCCGGGATGAGAAACAGTGAAAGTCTCCCTGAATAAGCACTTCACCAGTGCAGCAGAGTCCTCCAAATCCTTTTCCTCCTGTAACTCTTGAGATTCTCCAGGTCTTGCTCAGTCTCCCCATTGTCAATCCTTTGGCCCAGAGTGTGGATTGGAGCAAGCTTTGATTAGGTGCAGATGTTGAAGTGCTAATTGCCCATTAAGCTTAGTGCTGCCCATCCTTGGGTGATGTTTAGTGGTTGCTTTAATGACCTTCATCTCCTAGATGTTGTCTACTGAGGGTTACAGATCACAGCACAAAGCTAGGGCAGGAAAAGGCAGATCAGCTCTCCCATCAGTGGTAATTATCTGTTCTGGTCTAATTGCTCCCCACTGCAGCACTACAGACGTGGGCTGATCGAGGGGAGGTTAGGGAGAGGCTTTGGAGTTACGCACAGGTTACAGCACGGTGGGCTCAGGGCTGGTCTGAGGTCTCGTTTTGTAATTCCTTACCTGCTTCCAAGGAGAATAACACTGGAAAGTCAATTCTGCCTGGTCTGCCTGCTACACACCCTTCCTTACAGCCGGGGCTTTGTTTCTGTAGTCTTCTTTTCTTCCTCATCCTGCTGCCTGATAATGTTTTTTAGCATCCTTACAACCAACCAGTGATGAATTTAAATTCTGTCCTTCATTTGTCAAAAAAAAAAAAAAAAGTTACCAAAGTCTTTACCCTGCTTGGGCAGCAGTAATTCTCTTTGGGCTGCTTAATCAGTACCAGCTTTGTTACCTAAGTTTCCAAATAGACTGACTCTTCCCATAGAGAAGGCAGCTGTATCATCTCACTTTGATGTGGGATTTTTGAACTTGTTGGATTTTTAAGATCCAAACAATAGCTGTCCCATGTTCTAGAAAATCTATGCTTGTTCCCTATGTACAAGCTTTCATAAAGTGTGTGGTTGCTTGGCTTCACACCCCCACCCTGCTTTTTTTAAAGGCAGGGAAAAATAAAGAAGAGTTAAGAGCTCCCTATTTGTCTTCCCAAAACATCTTGAGCAGATCTTTGTTGTCCAATTTTTTTAAGACGCAGAACTCTGGGTTGTCCACGTAGGAGAAATCTGATGTTTGAAACACAAAAGCATCTGGTAAAACTCCAACAGAATAGGTCATTTTCTCCTGCCACGTTTAATTCCAAAAAACTGAAAATTTGGCCGTGCAATGCCAGTAGGAAACTCCCATCACGATTTTTTTTTTCCGCTTTCTTCAGTGCAAGAAGTCTTCAAATTGTCAGATCTAAAAATCCTCCTTTAGCAGAACCGTGACGTTTTCCCAGTCCCGTTTCGCCTTGCTGCGGGACAACAGGCAAGAAGAGTGAGGCGGGGAATGGGGAGACAGGACCCCGTGTCTGACAGATCCTGCACCGAGGAGGACGGGCTCTCTAGGAGTTAAGCCCATGACCTCAAATGAGAGTACTGCCACTTGTCAGAAACAGGGGAGTGGAAAATAAATCTGATCCTGTGCCTAACACTGGAACATTTATAGTTTGAGAAGCACAGGAAGGATGAAATACTTCAGCAATGCCCGTTCCTATTTTTTTTTTTTTTTTTTACTTGTATTGATCAGAGTACCATTTTTACAGTTAAGATGCACTCAGAGCTTCAAAGGACCCTCTCTGGGAGGGATGATGATTCCTCCATCCCTCAGCCCTTGCCGATGCTCCTTCTGGAAGCATCTCCTGTGCCCAGCTCTGTGTAACCTGTCTAGTGTCTGCAGCCTGAACTTAGTCTCCTTCGTCCTCCTCAACTCCTGGATAACCTTGTAAGCCCATTCCTGGCCATGATCACGTACACTCAGTCTGAGGTCTTCTAAAGAGGGGAGATGGAGATGAGATCTGAGGCAGAAATCCTTCCCTGTGAGGGTGCTGAGGCCCTGGCACAGGGTGCCCAGAGAAGCTGTGGCTGCCCCTGGCTCCCTGGCAGTGTTCAAGGCCAGGTTGGATGGGGCTTTGGGCAAGCTGGGCTAGTGGAGGGTGTCCCGGCCCGTGGCAGGGGTGGGACTGGATGGGCTGGGAGGTCCCTCCAACCCAAACCATTCCGTGATTCTCCTTTCCCAATAGCTTGCCTGAGGATGGGATCTGAGTACAAAACTGCTCTGGAGACAGAACCTGCCTGTTCAGAACATCATTCTGGTTGCTGTCACAAGTTGGGAAGCAGTACAAGTACCAAGCAGTTGTTTTTCAGTTGTGTGGGAGTCCAGAAAGCAGAAGGTCTCGCCTAGCGAGCTGTTTGAGACATGCCTGCGCTGCGGCAGGACCCTGTGGCACCGATGTACTCGGTGACGGTCCCTTGAGACTCGGTGGGTTGGTGCTCGTCTCGGGAAGCATCCCTTCCTCTCTGTCTGAACACATCTCTCTGCCTTATCCTCCTGCTGATTTCTGTGCTTGTCGCTGTGTTGGACTCTGGCTCAGGTCAGCAGGAAACAAGTGCTTGATAGGTCTGAAGCCTGCGGGACTGCAGGCATCGCGTTAATGCTTTCTGCATTCCATCTGACACGTGGGAGCTGGCGATGGCAGAGAAACAGATTCCTGCCTGCCAGTCCTAGTGCCTGCACGCATCCTGCCCTGCTCACTTACCTACTTCGCTGGCGCTAAGAAGTAATTTATTTTAGGTTTATTGCTTGGTAGAGTGGGCCTGAGCATGATGCGGTGTGCGGGCTCAATCTCAGGTAAAAGCAGGACCCCACGTGTGGGTCTCTGAGGGGTGGTGGCTCTGGGACAGCCCGGGGACTCTGGAGCAGGTCTGCACAGAACTAGAGAGAAACCAGCTCTCTGCAAGGCGAGTGCTTTTCTGTGGGCAGCTCGGGGAACTGGCTGGTGCCCTCTGAGCTTATTTCCCAGCCACCTACGTGTGGGTGGTGAGGAAATGCATCCAGAGGATTTCCAGCACCTGGGAATACCTGCTGGCGAGGCTATCAATGTCCTGTTTTCCTGACCAGTTTTTTTTCTCGCGAGCAGCTCCAAGACACAAAGTCCTGGGACCAGAAACCATCCCAGTGAAGGCGAGATGCTTGCTGTGGCTGGGGAACGGGGGATTGGATCTCGGCTGCTCTGAGCAAAGACAGTTTTGGCTCGTTGCTGTGTCGGTGGCTGCAAAGCCTGAGGCTGCATCCCAAGGATGCCTTATTTGTGGTGTTACAGCAGAAACCTTTTCCCTATTAGAGCTGCGGCTGTGCCGTACTGCGCAGGGTGACAAAGGGAAGAAACAGCGATGGAACGAGCGGATGCGATGCCTGGAAGGAAGGATACCTATTGTTTTGTCCTGTGATAAAAGGCTGGTGGTGCTGAGTCAGTAGCCGGGGAGGAAGGAAAGCGAGAGGCAGCAGCAGGATGCGGACTGCAGATGTATCCGTCCCTCAGGGGGTGAAAGATGGAGATTGTTAGAGCGTGCAGACCTTCCCTGTTGTGTGTGTCCCCCATACCAAAATACTGGGAAAAAAAAAAAAGAGGGGTCTTGGTTTGTATTTACGCTGCAGAACTCTCATCTGGCTGTGAAACACCCGTGGGTGTATGTGTGAGCGAGCTTTGCCCTTGGTCAGAGCACGCACACCATCCAGGAGCAGAAAGGACCGTATTTCCTGGGAGATCTGCTGCTCCGGGAGCACCGAGGTGCTGCCTGAAGCAGTTACTTATCAGTGCGGGGGATGGTTTGCCTGGATCTAAACAGGGGGTGAGCCACGCTCCTGGCACTGAGGTCAAAGGCATTTTCGGGGGGGGATGTCTGGTGTCCTGATGACAGTTGCAGGGTAGAAACTATGCTCCTACGTGAAGCAAATATTTTAGGAATGTCCTTCTCTATTTTTATGTCTTTTTTTTTCCCAGTGTCTGCTGAGAACATGAAGAAAAGCTTAAACATGACAAAAAGACAGATTTTGAATGTGCGGTGTAATATTCTGAGCTTTCCAGCTGACACAGATAAGAGTGACAAATTTGTGGGGAAAAAAAATGACAATATCCTTTTGCTTATAGGAAGAAAAATGTTTCAAAGTGGATGTGAGCTATGGCAGAAGGGATTCACGGCTCTCAGCAAAATTTGGAAAGAGAGAGAGCAGAAGGGTCCGTCATGTAGGAAGAGGCATTTCTGTCGTGGTGTGGACACGGAGTGTTCCTCTGCGGCTGGGCGGGGAATCTTGCAGTGCTGCAGGGATGCTGCGCGCCATCAGCAGGGGATCGCCGCCATTCCGAGCAGCCTTGACAGCTTTGGGCAGAGGGATTGCTGCTCTGTTCAGTTGTTGTCTAGAAGCGAGTTACTTGACTGCGTTTCTGGAGCTTCTGGGCTGCTTCGAGGTTGGTGGTTTGCTGGGAGTGCTGTCGGCATGCCGGGGGACGCTCCGAGTTGTTGGGTGTTGCAGTGTCGTGATGGACTTCGAGCAGTTGGGGCGGTACCAGGAAATCTTTTGCAGGAGGTGCTTGCAGATGTGTGCCATGGGGCTGCCATCCACCCCGTGAGGTGGAGCATAACCAAGATGCTGCTTATTTTCCAGCTGCGTGTTCCTGTGACGTAGGAGGTGTAAGCATCACCCAAGCACTGAGCAGGTTAGGCTGGGTTCATCTCAGCATCGTGGTCGGGTGATGGTGGCATCTGTGCTACAGCTGAATCCTTGGAGTGGAGAGGAATCACAGCTGAGGTCGAATGTTGCGTTTCTCTGTGGTCTGTTGCTCACTCTCATGTTTTCCACCTTATGTTTGGTTTATGGTCCTTGACTTCTGGGTTTCACAACCTTGTTAAGGACACCAAGACACAGTATGAGAAGTTGCAAATGATGTTCTCAAACACAGAGGACCTCTAGATGGTTCTGGGCTGGTACTTTTTGCTTGACTCACAGAAAATGACTGTTGATAGCATCTTTGTAGAACTGAATAACCTTAGAAATAGGTTTCTGGTGAGCAAGATGCCATTTTACTCCTCTTAATTCTTGTTTCCTTCATTGCCCAGATCTTCAAATCCCAGACTGGTTTGGGTTGGAGGGACCTCAAAGCCCATGTAGTTCCAACCCCCTGCCATGGGCAGGGACACCCTCCACTAGCCCAGGTTGCCCAAAGCCCCATCCAACCTGGCCTTGAACACTGCCAGGGAGCCAGGGGCAGCCACAGCTTCTCTGGGCACCCTGTGCCAGGGCCTCACCACCCTCACAGCGGAGGATTTCTGCCTCACATCTCATCTCCATCTCCCCTCCTGCAGCTTCAGGCCATTCCCCTTGTCCTGTCACTCCCTGCCCTTGTCACCAGTCCCTCTCCAGCTTTCCTGGAGCCCCTTTAGGGACTGGAAGGGGCTCTAAGGTCTCCCCGGAGCCTTCTCTTCTCCAGGCTGAACAAGCCCAACTCTTTCAGCCTGTCTCCATAGCAGAGATGCTCCAGTCCAGATCTGTCATGCTGCTCACTCCCCTCTTCCAAAGAGGGATCTTAATTGCTTTTGTGCATTTTTCCCCCCACCCACCCATCCTGCAGCCCCCAAGCAGCTGTTTCTCCTGTTCTGCAACAAGCTGTCAAGGAGACTCAGAAGCAGCATGAAACAGATGATATGCCGTGCAAAGCTGGCGAAGGAGAAGGCAGAGAAGGAATGCCAGGAGTGACAGCAGCAGAGAGAACAGCTGGTGGATACTAGTGCAGGTATGAGATGCAATTGGGTGTTTGGGACAGCAGAAGTTTTGGACTGGAGGTAAAGCCCTACTAATAATATGTATGGAGAGCTACAGGTGAAGAGAGAAATGCTCTGGAGCTGGATTCCCAGGGGATGGAGATTTGGGACAGCACAAGTGGCATTACTCTTCTCTTTCCTGAGAGCAGCAATTTGCAGGTTTGCCTGCAGAGCTTTAAACTGAGGCGTGGGACAAGTCACAGTAAACCCATCTTCAGTGATGCGCAAAGCCTGCTAAGGTACAGAGAACCTTGCCAAACCTGAGGGCCTTCTTGAGAGGCTTTTTGCCCGTATAAAATGCAGCAATTTGCATAACGCACCAAAAGCCCGTACGGCCATTCAGTGCTGTAGCCCTGCGCTCCATCTCCTCCCTTGTTTTTTGGGGAGACCCGGTGGGTATTGGCATCAGAGCTCTTCTCCCCGCTTCCCGAACCGTTATGCTGTGCTCCATTAACGCAGGCACCTGGCATGAGGCTCCTCTATTCCAACCACATACATTCCAGATTTCTTTGCAAATGTGTTTTAAAAGGGGGGAGAGGACAGAAACGGTCTCAGAGCTTTCCCCGTGCTGTAGCCTGAGCCTGGGAGTACCTGAGCCAGGGGTACAGCCTTGTGCAGACTGGGGTTCCTCATGCATCACCCCATCTGCGCCCTTACCTCTGAGAGAGTGAGTCCTACAGTAGCAGGTACTCTTGCACCAAAGCTGTGCTGCTTTCTGGGAGCAGAATGGACCCAACATCCCTCCTGGCACTGCTGATGAATGGCAAACCCGTCTTCTGATGTTACTGTTGTCCGCTTTCCTTCCTAGTTCCGTACTTGTAGATCTAACCCTGTCACTTTGTAATAAACCAGCTATTTCCTTCACCTTTTTGCAACATTAGCTGTTTGATTAGGATGTTAATGAGTTTAAGGTTGGAAGCCTCCTGTGGTTACTCCGGGCACAGACCTCAAAGCCCACACAAGTGACCAGTGACCTATCTTGGTGGTTGTGGTTAGTCTGAATTCAACCTTCTGCTTGGTCCAGGAGGTTAACGTGACTGTGAGCGCCCTGTGCATCCCCACAGCATGGGCTTTCTCCCTTACTCTGCTCCCTGCTACCAGATGCATTCTTCACTTCCAACATATGGACTCAATTACTGTCCCTCTCCCTTGATTTCCTGCCTCTTTGGGTTTCCTGAAACGCATCCCCTTCTCCTGGCAGCTTGAACTCCCGCAGTGAGATGCTTTGCGAGCTCTCGCATTCCTCCCTCCCTCCCTCCAGCCCTCCCGCTGCTTTGCTGCCTCTAACAAGGTGGTCCTGATCCAGAGCACGCACCGATAAGGCTGCAGACCTGCACTGTCGCTGCAGCTGAGCCCAGCACCCCCAAGGGCTTGGCTTGCAGCAGCAAAACTAGCCAGCCCACTAAATGCACGCTCAGTGTCCTGCAGGGCCATGACAGAGGTCCCCACCCTGCCTCAGCATCATTTCTGGATCACCCTGTAGTTCTCAGCCAACTGCTTTATTTGCAAGACTCAGGCTATTTTTTATTTTCTTTCCCCCATTCCGTTCTGAGGCCACGGGCTCTCTGAGCCTCTGCGCTTTGAAAGGAGCATCAAACTGCTCTGGGTTTCTCCTGGGTGCTGTTTGGCTTCTTTCCTGGACATCGACTCCTGCAGAAAAGCCATGTGCCCATGGTTTCTGCCTTTAAAAGCATTTGAGGAGGGGAGAGGGAGCCCTGTCTTCTCCGTTAGCGGTTCTCTCAAGCCCTGCCTGCTGCTCTGGCGTGCTGGAAATCTGAAGAAATCCGAGCTTATTGAAAGGGCAGGGGGAGACGGAAACGGTTAAATCGCGCAAACGAACAAGTTAATGATTTCCATCCCCTTGCTGGCATGTTTCAGTCTTTGGAAGGGGGTCTGGCCAACAGCTGTGCCAGCAATTGTAGCTCAAAAAGAGTATTTTCTTTCTGTGTCAGCTTTCATCCCAGGCCCCTTTGGATTCCCCTGGCTCCTGCGGATGCCAAAGTTTCCAGAGCTCCTGCTGCCATGAGTCCCTGTGACTGTTTTCCCTCCCGTACCCAGCAATGGAGTTAGATGATGGGGAGGAGATAAAGAACACCCTGTTGTATTCCTGCCCCATCATGCCCCAAGCAGAGGAGAGGCTTTTTCCCAGGATCAAAGTGACGCAGCGGCATTTGCAAATGGAAGGAAAAGCCGCAGCTTCTGCGCCTCTGAATCCAGGAGCATGGGGAAGCAACTTAGGGTACAGCTCGGGGGAAGATCCAACAAATAAATATCTGCGGCTGAGCACTCCTGCGGTCGGCTTCAGATGCAGGAGCCTTATTGTATAATAAGGCTTACATATGTTATGTATTTCTATATATAGGTGGCTTATATATTATTATATATTGTATAATAAGCTGTGGTATAATAAGCCTGGACATTTTGTGTCCAAGTTCTCTCATCTAAGGTCGCTGAGCCCCAGCACCAGGCGCACAGGAATGGGTTGTCCCTGTGGCTGTTGCTTGAGCTTCCCCTCAAGAGATGGTGCCCATTCTGGACCACTTTCCCCACGAGGAGTAGTAATTCCTTAGGATCTCATCAGGAGCATCACCTTAAATGCGTAGCACCTCCCTAACTTCCTACTTGCCTTCTCCTCCTGCCTCTTCAGGCAGTGGTGGAAGCATGGAGGGGGAAAACCCCCAACTTCTCGAATAAGATGAAGTATAAAGGATGTTTAGAAGTCCTTGAGTATGCTAAAGCTGGAGGGGAGTAAATGATGCACAGAGGTGAGGGAGGGACCCCAACGCTCAGTGTCACAGGATCCTTCCTCATCCTCAGAGACCTTTCGTGGCAGCCCGGACCCTCCGCTTTGGGCTCAGTACAAGCGGATGGGTAAGCGTAAGAAATTAGAAAGCTGTAAGTGGTACCTGCTGTTGCTCAAACTTGCCCTCAAAATTTTGATAGCCCCTTCAAAACTTCGAGAGCCCCCCACGGGTGAATTTGGACCGGTTTGCTCCTTTCGGAGCAAACCGGTCCAAATTCACCCGTGGGGGCTCTCATCTCTGCCAGCCAACGTCACAGCGATGGGTGTTGTGTCCCACCTAGGAGCCCCTCCAAGGCTCACAGTCCTCGCAGGCTCCCTTCGCTAGCCCAAAAGCCAGATCTGGTAGCCAGGTTTCATACCCCAGGCTTCTCCTAGCATACTGGTGCTATCCTTGCTCCCCTCAACCATATTTCTGGGGTGCTGGGTGCTCCGGGGAGGGTGGGGGGGTGGGGGAATGTGGGTCAGCCTGGCAAAGGGGGGGGTTGCCGGCAGGTGGCAGCCTGTGCAGGCAGCGCAGGCAGCGCAGGCAGGCTCTCGCAGATGTTTAATGGGATTTTATAGCTCTGGGTTTCATCGGGAGCTGTTGTCACGGAAACGGAGATCTGCAGAGAGCCCGTGCCTTCGGTCTTAACCGCTTCGGCGCCGCGGCGGATGCGCAGGGTAAGGAGCAGCCCCCGGCTCCTCTTTTTTTTTTTAAGGAGCGATTTGTGCCTGGAGCTCACAACCTCCGCCTGAGAGGTTGCGGGAATGTGCCGCTTTGTTTCGGACGGGGGTGGGGGGGGGGTTTAGTGGCCTGTTAAAATCTGTTCCTGTGCTCTGGGGGATGGGGTGCGGGGGGGGGGGGGGTCCTTCCTCTGCCCCAGTGTCCTGACCCTCTCGTTTTCAAGCTTCCTACACAAAGAAGGGACAGCAAGTGAGGATGGGTGCAGGTCTCCTGGGTTCCCAGCTTGAGGGTGGGGGTGCAATGTCCTACCAACGCCTGGTCCCAGCACATCTCACCCTACGCCACGGCTCGGGCACCTCCTCTGGGTCCGTAGCTGGACAGGAGAGGGCACCGGAGCTACGTTGCCCCTGGGGTGGTGGCAGTACATGTGTCACCCCTGCACATGGCTGCCCGAGGGGTGACATCCCTGTTGCTAGGGAGGGAGAGCAGCTGAGGCCAGGCTAATCTCCTTAATGGCCTGAGCACCATCAGGAGAGTGAAAGGGAGATTAGAGGGCAGGGTGGCATTAGCAACCCGGGATGCTCATTGGAGAGGAGCAAGGAGACAACTGAGCCAAGCAGAGAGGGAGAGGGAGAAGACCCTGGGGGAGATCAGTGGAGGAGCCAGAGAGGCCTCAGTCGGCAGCAAATAACCCAACAGCTGGGATCTCGGAGGAAGTGAAAGGCTTTAGACAACGTGCCTAAAAATCCTGGTGGAGCCGTCCCCACAGGAGGAAGGTGTTGCCAGGCAGTCTAGGTCCTAATCCATCCCCTCTTATCCAGGGAGGGGAGGTGAATGCCTTCCCACCCCCCCGTCATACCCGTGGGAGATGAAAACATTCCCTCGAATCATATACAGAGGGAAGAGAAAACCACTGGATTTTACCCCGTTCCTGAGAGACATGGAGGAACAGGACATGGAATATTTATTGTCGCTTTCCCTGATACAAGAGGCGAAAGATGCTATTTTCTGTAGTGGAGCAGGGTGTGGTGGTTGCTCACAAAGCCTCCGTGAAGGAGTCCAGGTGCTGGGCTCTGGTCCCTGTCCCTGCCACGTGGGTGTCGCGGGGTCCTGTGGTTTCTTTGCAGGTGGCAAACGGGGCCGGAGCGATGGATGTTTTACGGGGAGCTTTGCAGTCCAGCGGCCTGTCCCGTCAGAGCAGGGAGCATGGCAGGGTAGGTGCTGCTCGCTGGACTGTGCCGCCTCTGTGCTTCTTCCCATGGGGAAGGAAAAAAACGGTGCCCGCTGTTACTGCTTGGTGTTTGTTCCTTCCTCCCAGCTGTCAAGGAAGGCATGACGTGGTTCACATACCCAGCTGGAATTGCCGCAGTTGCTGACGTGTTGCATCCTTTTAATCCATATCCAAAATATGGATTAAATAGCTTCTCCTCCCCTCCTTTCGTGCTGGCTTACACAGCACCTTCCACTGCGCACTCCTGCCTGCCATCGGCTGTTCTCTCACCCAGCGACATGGACCGGGATGCCAGACTTTTTCTTAGAATCATGGATTTTTTGGGGGGGTTGGAAGGGATCTTTAAAGGCCGTCTCATCCAACCCCCCTGCAATGAGCAGGGACATCTTCAACTAGATCAGGTTGCTCAGAGCCCCATCCAGCCTGACCTCGAATGTTTCCAGGGATGGGATATCCGCAACCTCTTCCAGTGTTGCACCACCCTCATCGTAACAAATTTCTTCCTTATATCTAGTCTGAATCTCCCCTCTTTTAGCTTAAAACCATGACCCCTTGTCCTATCACTACAGGCCCTACTAGAAAGTCTTCTTCCAGGCTGAGGAGCAGAATCATACCTTTTACATGTGTGAGTGTGGTCACAGGACTGTTACACTTCTGCCAGAAAGACTTACAGCAATGGGAAGAGTCGAGGTGTAGTGAGATATATGGAGGTACCCCCAGGTGCCAGAAGCTAGAGGAAAAGACAGAGAGAAGGGGCTCATGCCATGCTAGGGGCAGAAGGAAGAGAGATCGAGAGGGTTTGGAAAAGGAGACAGCTTGGAAGCAGGCTCAGAAATTACAGGGTTTGAGGAGAAGAATCTGAAGGAGATGTTAGAGCAGCTTATGTGCTGCTGATGGTGCTCCATGTGTGGGACATTCTGGGATGTGCTCAAAGTGGAGAAGAAAGCAGAGAAAAACAGGACCCAAGGTAGGAGTGAGGACACGTGGTGCTAGAGCAGTGCCACAGAAGTGGCCATGAGCCGGTGACCAGACCAGAAGAGTGGGGGAGGAAGATCTCTCAGCCAAGCATTTGGAAAAAGAAAACCAGAGTAGAGCTGTAGAAGAGACAAAGCTACAATTTTCTGTCTCATGTATAGGAGGAGGAGGAGGGTCAGGAGAAGCATGGAGAGAAACCTCCAGCTCAGTTTCAGCAGCCAGCAGCAGCAGTGGGGTGTTTGCTCATCTTCTGCGTGCAGAAAGGGGCAGGGATTGGAAGGAACGGGGTGTTCTGCCTTGTGGCCTCAGCGGGGTCTAAGGCTAACGCGTGGTTAGCTTCGCCTTGCTGTCCCGTCAGACCCTGGTCACGGTGTCTGCATGGCAGACGTGTCTTGGTGCTGTTGGACATGCAGGGCGCCTGTGGTCGCTCCACCAGTGATGGGACCATGGCTGTGAGCGGCAGCAGTGCAAAAATCTGCAGATACGTGTGACCGTGGCACCACGTCTGCTGCCGTGCACCGCCTCGGCTGTTGGTGACAGTGTGCCCTGTGTCCCACCGACATCTCCCCAATTTGGTTTCACCCCTCTGGCCCTTCCCCTGAGCAGCGCTGCGTGCTCGGCGCGCAGGAAGCTCTCCTGCTGTAATCAAAAGCCCAGGGGAACACTCGCCGCCTTCGCAGCCAGTTTGGCCCCAGCTTCCCTTGGAGGGGGAGGACTTCCCTTTCCACACCCGCGAAACCACAGGGCCCTGACGCACCGCCTGTGGGTGCAAGGGCCGGGAGGGCTGCTGCCTTTACGGGGGTAGGAGCTGGGAGGGTCCCCTGAATGCTGCCTCTCACCGAGGGATTTCCTTCCCCTGCTCTCTGGGTTTTTCCCCTCTTTTGCTCTTTTCGGAAGGTGATTTCAGTACAGCGCGGTGTCCGTGTGGTCCTGTCGTGGTTTAACCCTGGTGGGCTGCTAAACGCCACCAGCTGCTAAATGGCTGAACATCTGCCCTGCCGATGGGAAGTGGTGAATTAATTTCTTATTTCCCTTCGCTTGCGTGCTCAGCTGCTGCTTTACCTATTAAACTGCCTTTATGTCAACCCTTACCCTTCTGATTCTTCCCCCCCGTCCCACTGGGGGACTGAGCGAGCGGCTGTGTGGGGCTGAGCTGCCGGCTGGGATTAACCAGCACAGGTCCCAAGCCTGTACCGGTTTTGGTGTGCTGCGAGAGCCTGCGTTTGCAGAGGATCCTGCTGGAGCTGGTGCTTCTCTCCATGAGTCCTCCTCCCCGTGAACCTCCTTTCTGATGCTTTGCGGTACCCAGGAGCTCTCCCAGTGGGACGTATTGTCCTTCTCCATCACCAGTTGTCAGGACATTTCTCCATCCCCTGTCATGGCTGCCGAGGAAGACGGGAGCTCAACGTCTGAGTCTTGTCAGCTCTGATCTCCAGCTCCCGTCCTGCCCAGGCAGCTGTGTCTGTTTAGCCACCAGCAGCTCTATCCCTAGACCATAAAGGAATGGGAAAAGCCACCGGGCTTCTGCTTAATAGCTTAAAGGACCTGTTGTGGGGGAGCGAGGTCAGTGAAAGGGGAGCGCTGCACCAGCTCATCGAGAAGGGCATGCAGACCATGGCAGGGCACACACACAATGGCTCAGTGTCCTTCGGCCTGGCTCGGCGCTTGTCCTACCCTTAGAGCTTCAGCCAGATGATTCAGAATTGGGTTGTGGTTGAAGTGACTCAACTGGTGTCCTTTTCTGTCGCCTTGACGTCATGCGTGTGCCATCTGCTCCCTGTCAGACAGCAAAGCGAAGGCAGAAAATCAATGGCAAATCCATTGCTGCTGGCCCAGGCATCCAGAGGGTTTAGCTGGATGTGAGGGGACTCTTCTTCCTCAAACGGGATGAAGCTGTGGTGCACAGAGCAGACACCTCGCCCCATTGCTCAGGCTGTTGCCTGGTTTGTGGGAGAGAGGAAGATGCTCGTGTTTAACCCAGGTGGTGCTGACCCCAAACCAAGCAGGGGCTGCAGCCTTTGCCAGCGGGTGCAATCATGCCACAGCAAAAATCTGTGTGTCCTGGGCGAGGAGGAGGTGATTTCTGAGTCTTTCTGAAATGTTTTGCCAGGTCTTTGCAAAGCCACTGCAATCTCAGGTCAGATCTGCTGGGGATGACCAAAAAATGTGATTTTTGGGCACACGTTTCCAGCCCAGTGGTCCCTTAATCCTCATAAATACTCATTGCTCAAAACACTATTAATGTTCAGTAGCTCCAGTGAAGATGGCTTGGGGAGCAAGTTGATAAAGCCCACCTGGATTCCCAAAGGGTTCTTGGGGTGTCCTAAGGAAGCTAAGCTCCCGTGGGATGAGAGGGGAGGTCCCCACCTGCCTGTTAACCCGCTATTTAACAGGCTAAAAGGCAGGAAACAAGTACGTCAGGAAGACTGTGAACAGTAGGAATATTTCTGACAATATTTCAGTAGAAAAAAAGGCTAACAGTGAGGGGCTGCAGAAGGACCTCACCTGGATGCTCAGTGGCTTACAGCATCTCGAAGTCTTGCCCTGCCTGCCTTTCCCTTTTAACTCGGCGAGCAGGGGGATGCTCTGACCTGACCGTTGCCACTTGGAGCAAAACACGGGGTGTACAGGGTGTCCGTGGCAATGTCGGCCCAGTGCTCTGTGGTAATTAAAACCCAAAAGCCTCCTCTGACATCGAGAAATCCCTGGGGAAGGAAGAAGAGGAAGGAAAACCAACCACAGCAGTAGCTTTTTTTTGTTTTAAATGTCATGTGCTGCCTGCAGTTCTGCTTCCCCTGCCTGAGGAGGGACATCGTAAGGGAGGGGACAAGGATGACTGGGTAGACCTGGGGCTGCTTAATTCAGAAAAAGGACATGAAGGAGGCATATGAAAGTATAAACTGGAGATGTTTGTGTCTCATCCACAAAGAGCTTGAATGAAGCTGGGAGGGGCAGGCTTAAATGCCAAGCTCTAGTTTCACATCCCTCCTCTTTACAGGATATCGCAGTTGCTTATGGTTTCCACGGATTAAAAAAAGCAACCGAATGCATTTATGGAAGAAAAAGGTGGGAGGATGTGAGAAAATGCACTGGTTGAGAAAGATGAGAGAGTGTCAGTGGGGGCGTGAGGGAATATTTGGGACCTGCAAGGAGCGGAGGTGGAGGGAGGGAGCAGGCTGCTGGGTTTGTGCTGTGTTGGGAAGGGGTTTGGCCCCAGGGGGAACTGGGCTGCGGGGGGATGACAGCTCTGCCCGCAGGGGTGAGAAGCTGCTGCTGCAGCTCGGGGCTTGGGAGAGGAGTCGGGGGACGTGGGAGAGCCTGCGTGCAGGGCGAGGGGCTGTGGGGAGAGGGGGCTGCTGGATCAGAGGAGGGTTTGCAGAGGAAGGAGGAGGACAAGAAGTGCATTGAGCACGGGCTCCTGCTTTCTTTCAGCTCTCTTTAGCTACGCTATGGTCCAGCTGGCAGCTGGGGGGCCATCCCTCATCCTCCCCCCCTTTCTGCCGTAGCCCCGAGGGGATCAGTGCACAAAGCCTGGCAGCTCTGAATGCTCCCTTGTGTTGTCTGCGCAAACCAAATGCTTCATCCCCGCTTGCTGCTGGAGCGAGATGGGAGAGCAGCTCCTGGGCAGCTCTCGTGCGACCCAGCAGCAGCAAACTGCGACCACCCAGAGGGGGTGACCCATCCTCAGCACCCACACAGGGTCCTCGCACCAGGGTCCTGCACTGAAAAATGCCCACCCTGCAGAGGGGACGTCTTGCTAGCAGACCTGGGAGGGGAAGGGAGATGGTCAATGTCCAGGTTTGGAGGCTGCCGGTCCCTTCCCAGCCAGGCTCTGTGCATGATCCGCGTGCGTCAGACCTGCTGTGCACGGGGCAGAAATGCTCGTAGCTGTCTCCCATGCACAGCCCACTTTTCTCTTGCTTTTCTGGTTTTGGGGGTGAGGCACAGACCCATAAGTGATGTCTCCTGCCCGCCATGCCACTCGTGAAAGGGACACTGTGTGGGGCTGTGGCTGGGGAGCAGGGCAGGGAGAGGTGAGGGGTAGTTCCAGGGATGTTGCAGCGCGTGGAGAGGGGTGCTGGATTTGTCATAGTTATTTAGCAGAGTCTCCAAAAGACACTTAAATCCCACACAGCTAGTCTCCTCTGCGCGGTTTCAGGAGCTAGAGTGGCGGCAGGAAAGGTTTTCAGTTCTGAAGGAGTTATTTCTCATGCCTGCAGCGTCTGGGCAGTAATTCAGCTGCTGCTTTATATTCCTGAGCGGGTCCCCTCCCTTCTGCCGTCCCCTCCCAATCATAAAAATACATCTTCTGAGCCACTGCAGGCACGGGCTTGTGCAGGCAACGACGCGTGGCTGTGCCGGTGCCTGCTCCAACACACCCTGCCCGCGGCCGTGCCGGTGCTCAGCTGGCCATGCTTGCCCGGTGTCCTCTTCCACCCAGTGCCCTGGTGCCGGTCCACGCTCGGCGGCTGCTCTAATTCAGAGCTGCTGGCTTGAGCCTGGCGTCATGAGCTGGATGAGCTCAGGATTTAAGTTGTAAAGGCTTCTTAAGGGTAGGCGCTGTCTGGGCATCATTACTGGGATGCCAGCACTTGTAATGCCGGGCTTAAATGGATAAGACCAAAGCACAGAGAGTGGGGGAGCTTGGGGAGCTGTAATCCTCTGCGGGCACAGTCCCACGAGAGCCTGGCGGGCAGTGATCCTCTGTTACGCCGCTGCTGTCCTCTCCTGGCGAGGTGGTGTCCCGAGGTGTGGAGTCCCCTTTGGGTCACAGTGTTGCCTGTCGGGGAGCTGCGCCCGCTCTCCGGCATTGGGGTGAAGAGTCCGTAACATGGTGCATTTTGCAGCCCTGGTGTCCCACAGTGGGAACTTCTCAATTCCCCAGTGTCCTGAGGTCAGGTAGCCCCTCCAGCCCAGCTGGCCACTGCCCCCCGGGGAAGGTGGTCTGCACCAGAGCTGGCCTGGAGGTGCTTCTCTCCCCTGTTTCTAACAGCACCTTGTTTTCAGGACCAAGCAAGACCCATAAAGACAGTAAGAAGACAAGAGATGGAAGCATCCTTGAGACCACGGAGATCATCAGGTTCTCAAGCTAGATGTTGCCACTGGACAAAAGGCAGAAAACTGCTGGACCTGCGAGAGCTTTCAGTAAGTAAAATAAAGTTTCACTCCGGGATCTGTGCGTGGCTAAGAAGGGTAATTTATTTTCCTTCTTGCTCTTGGGGCTGTTTGTCCCAGCTTTGTGTCAGCCTAGCTCTGCTGACCGATCTTTGGTCTGTCCCTGTAGATAACTGAGGGGTCAAAGGCTTCAACCAAGGGGAAGGACATCGCCTGCAGTTCTCATGCTGGAGCAGACTGAGCAGAAAGGCAGGGACAGAGGGTAAAGGCACAGCCCTCCCCACACATAGCCCAGTGCTGGGGTGCTGAAGCAGGGACCCCAGGTCTTGTCTTGCAGGTTGCTGACTCTTGGTGCAATAGTTTACAGGGAGAACGGCTCTGCCCCAGTTTGCAGCTTCCAGGCATTGTTTTTTTGTTCTAATTTAAGGTTTTTGTAACATTGAAGTAACGGAGTGATCCATAACAGCCCAGCATCATCTGGGACCAGCACACAGCTTGGCTGCTGTCGCATCTCTGCAGGAGGGGGCAGGCTCACCCCAGCCCGGGTGGGAGCTGGGGTACTGGCAGGGTGGAGAAGGAAATGGGGTGGCTGGGAATGCTCTCAGAGAGAAGGCAGGTCGGCACCCTCTGATCTGGGAGAGCCGCCCAGGGAGGGGTGAGCCAGCACAGGCAATGCAGCAGGGTCTGGGGGCCTTTCAGCATGGCTGGGGTCACCCAGCACAGGGCAGGCTCTTTCCTGCAGGAGCCTGTGCCCTTCCAAGTGCTACTGGGAGCACTGGTCCCTCCTGGGGTCATGCCGAGCCTTTGCAGTTTTAAGGCACTTTTATGTTCAACAATAATACAATTCTATTTTTCGTGGCATTTTGAGTCTTCCTTAGGCTTGTTATCACATCATGGGTTGGACGTACTCATAAAAAGCTGGGAAAGCCGAGGAGAGCGCGTGATCCTGTGCCAGGTCAGCCTGGCAACGCAGCACGTGGCACAGCCACCGGTCCGCTCACGGCAGCGTCTGCACTCAGCAGGGCCCTTTGTGCAGGATACGATGCCTGCTCCCTGCTTCAAATGCACTTCATGTCTGTCCCAGGTGCTCGGTTCTGGCATGCAAACCCAGCAGTGCGTGAACCAGAGAGAACAACAGCGAGCGAGCGGCTGCAGATGGGCCCTTGGGAAGAGGTAGGAACGCGTCTGCGCGCAAGAGATTTGTGCTCGAGAGAGAAAAATGCTGATTGTAGGAGGGGAGAGGAGTCTCCGGTTCAGCCTTGGGCAGCTGGTCGGGCAGGATGGTGCTGGCTTGTGGTCCAGGGACTCCCTGCACTCAAACCTGGGTCAGCCAGGACCCCAGTAGAAGCAAGGCTTGACCCCTTCCCCTGGCATCCACCAGCTCCTTGTCCCTGGGAAGGGATGAGGGAGTCAAAAAGGGCAGGTAGGACAATTCAGGCATCAGTGCCCCTGCCCTTGCGATGCTTGGGGCATCACGGGGCTCCTTGCAGGGCTGAGAGCTGTGTTACTCCCACATCGGGGGTGGGGGGGGGGTGGGGGGGTGGGGGGTGGGCTCTGCCAGGCTGATGGCTGCGTGCACTGGGAGGAGTTGCCTTTGCACAGCCAAATGCCTGTGGCTGCATTCAGCAGCCCCGGAAAGCTGCAAAATGAAAGAGAAATCGGGATACGTGAGCTGCACCCAGGCCAGCCTGGAGCTTTGCCCGAGAGCTTTGATTTTCTTGTAACGGTGCCCTTAATATAAAGCCTTTTTTCATGACTTTGCAGCTGTGGGCAAGTGATGCTCTGGTAGCACCGTGTTATCGTGACAGTTTGTATCTACAAAAAAATGGAGAAATAAACATTATTTTTTATACAAATATTTGATCTTGACTTTCTCCATATTGTAATTTCAGTGATGCGGAGGTGAACCTGGAGCCTTGTGGCACTGAACAAGGAGCTTGTCCAGGCTGGGGTGGGCTCCTGGGGAGGTGAAGCAGCATCACGGCTGCCTGCTTTGGGCTGGGTGCTGCCACTGCTTCCCAGGAGGAGGCTGCAAGTCCTGTTCCCTGCCAAAAAAAAAAAAAAAATCCACCTTGGCAGACTTGGTCTGGTGCCTGAGAGCCCAGACGTGGAGTGGGGTCCGGGGGATGGAGGTGCTCCCCCCTGCCCAAACTTCACCCAGGCTGGTGAGGACAGGAGCCACCCTCACCAAGTACTTGCTATGATGGCTGTTCCCCAGGGATAAAACACTCAGCAGAGCTCTGGTCACAGAGCTCGACCCGTTCTTGTCCCCGAAGCTGTACATACCCATGTGGCATCTCTGTGACAGCAGTGTCCCTCCTGGTGACCCCACGGAGAGGTCCCCTTGCTCTCCTATGAGCAGCACCAGCCTGGCCACCGGCTGAGTTTAGAGGTCGAGCCAGCCAGAAACAGGCCAGGCTGCAGCTCCCTGCTGCTCTGCTGGGATGGAAGATGCTTTCTCCCAGATGGCCACTTCAGAGGGACAAATGCTTTGCCATGTGGCTGGCGGCCCTGGCTTGGTGGCACAGGAGGAGTCTGTCCTTGCGACTGGTTCTGTGTGTGGGGCTGGAGCTGAGGGTGAAATGCTGCATCCTTCACCCGTGGACAACCGAGCCCGGGCTGTGTTCCTCATCCTGGGGCCAAGTGCACGTTGCAGCAGCTGTTTTGCTGCTGAAGTCCTGCTGGCATCTCATGGTGGGTACCCCATGGGGCATCCAAATCCCCCTGCGGTCAGCCCCAGCCCCTCCTGCCCAGGGCAGCGCTGCCTTTACCCCCTGCCTGCAGCACGGAGCAGCCCCTGCTCCCCTCCCTGCCACCCTGAGTTTGGAAAAGTGGTGGTGGGACATCACCAAGGGGGTCCTCAATATCCCCTGGATCTCCTCCAGCCCCTCCTGCTACAGCGAGCTACCACCAGCATCTCCTCCTCATCCTCGGCCCTCCTCTGTGCCCTCCCTGTCCCCCCACAGGCACAGCCTTGGGGTGACATGGCCACCAGACAGGCCTGTGTCCCAAAATGTCCCTGCCTCTTCCCCAGCCCCCTTTCCTCTTCAAGGTGTCCCCGTTGCTGCGGCAGGTGTGGGATGGGGCCAGCCGGCCAGCACTGGCTCCACGGGGCTTTCAGGAGCTGGTCCCCATGGGCAATGGGCATGGATACACAGGGGACTGCTGGGATAATTTAAAAATGAGGGCAGAGACCTGATTATTGCCCTAGTTTGTGTCAAATCTCAGTTGTTTTCGTGGGGTTTTTTTTTTTTAGCAGCCTTTTGATGACCTTGGCAATGACAAGTTGCTAATTGGGGAGCGGGAGGCCCTGAAGTGGGGTAGTGGGGCAGGAAGAAGAGTCTCCCCGGGTGCCCTGTGGCTCAATGCGCCCGCGTTGTCCTGCAAAAAAAGAGCTGCGATAAAATAATTGCCTAAACCTGGCGCTGGGCCTGACCAGAGGGACCAGGGGGATAGAGGAAAGCTGGGCTGGGGCGGCCCAATGGGGCTGATGCTCGGTTAGGGGTGGGGACACCCCAAAGCTCTGCAGGGGCCAGCAGAGACCTCATGAGCTTCAGTGCCAGGGTGGGGGGGGAGTGCTGCATCACCCTGGGGTGCTGCAGCAGCAGGGCAGGATGTCTGGGTTCTAACAATGTGAGGCACCTGCCTGCATCGGGTAGAGCTCTGATTTTTTTTTTTCTGCATCCCTCCCCCAATATATTTATTGATTTATAAATTACCTACATGTACTACTGGGCTAACACGTACATTGTAAAGCACAAAGTAAGACAGAAATTACAAAAGCATGGGGTAGAGATGAAAAAATCGCTATTTTTAAAAGGGTTTTTTTAATTTATCAACAGTACAAAAAATATTTTCTTCCTGCACCCCAGTGGACTATCTCATGTGCCCCACTTTGGGGACCATGGGGTCGGAGGGAGCCAGCCCAGCACACACATACCCCCCATCTGGCACCCACCGGCCCCTTCCCACCCACCCCCCCCGGATGCTGCCCCACACAAAGCAGCTTTGTCTGCCTCTTCCTCTTCCTCTCCTCCCGTCTGGCCGCTCTCCCTCCCTGGCGCCCGTCCCGTCTCCCTCTGCAAGGACCCTCCTTCTCAATTTATCTCTGGGGAGGGGGTTCCGAGCCCCCCGTGTTGCCCCCCTGGCTGTGCCCTGCTCCCCAAAGCCCTCTGGAGCTGGGGTGATGCCAAGGGGCCCCTTCCCTCCGGCACGGCATGGCTCACCGGCTGCTTTCCCTTCCCGGTGCCAGCAGGGCTGTGTAGCTTGGGGTTCACCTGGGAGGACCCCCCCCCAAATCCCACATAGTGTGAGCCCTGCGAGCGAGGAGGGGAGGTCCCCAGGACACCTCTCTGCTCCCCAGCCCAAAACTGGCAGCAGCTTCCAAACCCTGGCCAGCGGGATGTGCCCGGCACCGTGCCACCCATGTCCCTGTCCTGTGAGGGGGACATAAGAATCATAGAATAGAACCATAGAATGGTTTGGGTTGGAAGGGACCTTAAAGATCATCTAGTTCCAACCACCCTGCTGCAGGCAGGGACACCCTCCACTAGACCAGGTTGCCCAAAGCCTCATCCAACCTGGTCTTAAACACTTCCAGGGATGGGGCATCCACAACCCCTCTGGGCAACCTGTTCCAGTGCCTCACCACTCTAACAGTAAAGAATTTCTTTCTAACATCTAATCTAAATCGACCCTCCTTCAGCTTAAACCCATGACCCCTTGTCCTGTCACTACGCTCCCTGATAAACAGTCCCTCACCATCTTTCCTGTAGGCCCCCTTCAGGTACTGGAAGGCCGCAATTAGATCTCCCTGGAGCCGCCTTTTCTCCAGGCTGAACAATCCCAACTCTCTCAGCCTGTCTCTATAGCAGAGGTGCTCCATCCCTCTGATCAGCTTCGTGGCCTCCTCTGGACTCTCTCCAACAGCTCGATGTCTCTCCTGTACTGGGGCCCCCAGAGCTGGACGCAGTACTCCAGGTGGGGTCTCACAAGAGCAGAGTAGAGGGGCAGGATTGCCTCCCTCGACCTGCTGGTCACGCCTCTTTTGATGCAGCCCAGGACACGGTTGGCTTTCTGGGCTGCAAGCGCACATTGCCGGCTCATGTTGAGCTTCTCATCAATCAATACCCCCAAGTCCTTCTCCTCAGGGCTGCTTTCAATCCATTCCTCACCCGGCCTATAGTCATGCTTGGTGTTGTGCCGACCCACGTGCAGGACCTTGCACTTGGCCTTGTTGAACTTCATGCAGTTCGCACAGGCCCACGTCTCCAGCCTGTCCAGGTCCCTCTGGATGGCATCCCTTCCCTCCAGTGTGTCAATCACAGCACACAGCTAGGTGTCATCGGCAAACTTGCTGAGGGTGCACTTGATCCCACTGTCCATGTCGCCGACAAAGATGTTGAACAGTGCCGGTCCCAGTACCGACCCCTGAGGAACGCCACTCGTCACCGTTCTCCACTTGGACGTTGAACCGTTGACCACAACTCTTTGAGTGCGACCATCCAGCCAATTCCTTATCCACCGAGTGGTCCATCCATTGAATCCATGTCTCTCGAATTTAGAGACAAGGATGTCGTGCGGGACAGTGTCAAATGCCTTGCACAACTCCAGGTGGATGACGTCAGTTGCCCTTCCCTTATCCACGGATGCTGTAACCCCATCACAGAAGGCCACCAAGTTTGTCAGGCACGATTTGCCCTTAGTGAAGCTGTGTTGGCTGTCACCAATCACCTCCTTATTTTCCATGTGCCTGAGCCTAGTCTCCAGGAGGGTCTGCTCCACGATCTTGCCAGGCACAGAGGTGAGACTGACCTGCCTGTAGTTCCCTGGGTCTTCCTTTTTACCCTTCTTAAAGATGGGGGTTATGTTTCCCCTCTTCCAGTCAGTGGGAACTTTGCTGGACTGCCAGGATTTCTCAAATATGATGGCGAGTGGCCTGGCCACTTCATCCGCCAGTTCCCTCAAGACCCGCAGATGCATCTCATCAGGTCCCATGGACTTGTGCACCTTCAGGTTCCTTAGATATTCTTGAACCTGATCTTCTCCTACAGTGGGCGGTTCTGCATGCTCCCAGTCCCTGCCTTGTGTGACCTGGGCAGTGTGGCTCAAGCATTTGCCAGTGAAGACTGAGGCAAAGAAGTGATTGAGTACCTCAGCCTTCTCCATATCCTGGGTAACCGGGTCACCCGTTTCATTCTGGAGGGGACCCACATTTTCCCTCGTCCTCCTTTTCTCACTGACATACCTACAGAAGCTTTTCTTGTCCTTGACATCCCTGGCCAGACTAATTTCTGTCAGGGCTTTGGCTTTCCTAACCTGATCCCTGACTGCTTGAACAGTTTCTCTGTATTCTTCCCAGGCTACCTGCTCTTGCTTCCACCCTCTGTAGGCTTCCTTTTTTTGTTTGACTTTGCCCAGGAGTTCCTTGTTCATCCACAGGGGCCTCTTGGTGTTTTTGCTCGACTTCCTCTTTGTTGGGATGCAAGAATGAGATGCCCCATCACAGCCGTCTCCAGTCCCCTTCCTGCTCCCAGTCGCCCTGGCAAAGCTCTGGGTGGTTTGGCTCAGCATCGCTGCCCATTCCCGTGGAGGGGGTGCCAAAACCCCCTCCCCACACTGGGCATGGCCACTTTCAACATAGGCATGGGCAGCCACTGCCAGAGGAACATTTTTGACCATGAGTGGCTTTTCTTGCCTTTTTTTTTTTTTTTTTTGGCTGGGGGGTTCCCAAAATGCTGCCTCGGCCCAAACTCCCTGGGGGGTGATGGGGGCTGGGGGCATCCAGGATGGAATTAGCCCTGCCTGGCTGTATGCCGCCAGGGACTCCCTGGGGACTGGTTTGGGGGGGCCAGCAAAGGGCTCTGGGGGCGTGGAGGGGTGTTCCCGACTGCAGAGGCACCATCCGACCCAGGGACCAAGCACAGGGGCTGGTTCCTCCTCCAGCAGCGCTGCCAGCGACCTTGGCAGGTCTCATCCCCAGCAAGTGCCAGCGGAGCGTGTGGGGTCTGGGTAGGGGGGCAGCAATGTCCCCTTGGAGCTCAGCCCCTCCAGCCGCACCGTGGCCCGACAGCAGTGCCCGCAGCATCTCCCCGCTCTGCCCGGTTTGCCTTCATCCCGCCTGGCACCCCTCTCCTGCCCCTGCCTCCCCCTCCCTGCCCTCCCCTCTCCCCTGCTCCATGACTTCAGGTCTTGGCTGGGGCAAGGGCTCTGTCCTGCGGGGAAGGACGGACAGACAGACAGAGTAGGCTCCAAGCAGCTCACGCCACTGCACGGCAGAGGCACTGTGAGGTCACGCGGGCTGTGAAGGGGCGAAATCCCACCAAGTTGTATTTTGCCTGGTCTTCTGCAGCCCGGAGAGTGGCTGAGGGCTGGCCCTACTCTTCTGCGTGATGGATGAGCTCTCGGCAGCCACCGTGACCTGGTGGGGCCAGCAAAGGGCAGGCCATGCTCTCTCTCCACCCTCTCCATCACTGCCATCACAAGGTTTCAGCCAGCAAAAGGCAAATTTTATTCCATCTCCGCACGCTGGGCTGAAGCTGTTAAAAAATAATAGTAAATCAAATTGTTGGGAAGTGGATTTATAGAGCAGGAAGGGATGCGGAGGATGGCAAAACACCTCTCGTTCCCACCCAGGAATGTGAGGCTGTGACAGGAGCCAACTGCATCGGGGTAAATAAAATCCCAGGGGTTGTTATGGTGGGGAGAGCTGCGGGAAGGGATTCCCCGCCACACCACCCTGCTACGGCCACCCGCTCTCCTCACCTGGCCTGTTTGCACCCGCTGCCCCAGCGAGTCCCTTTTACACCTTTTCTATCCCAAGCACCAAGATTTTTAAGTGTTTTTTGACGGCATCGGCTGCCCTCCCCGCTGATGCGTTTATGGGAGGAGAAGCCCCCCACTGCTGCCCGCTCCCCGGGGTTTCTTCTGCTCAGGGCGGGCTCAAAATCCAGCTGCAGGCTCTTGGCACGGGAACGCACAAAGCCCCGTTTAACCCTGCAGCTCCCAGTCTCCGTGTCAGACCCGGGGCGACATCCCAACTGCCTTTGGGGATCCCGAAGGAGCGAGCAAGGTGGAGCTGTGTGAAAACTCAGCTTTTTTGGTGATATTTTTTTCCCCCCCACTCTTTGCTGGGTGAGATCACTGCTGGAGGAGCTGCCTGATGGGACTCAGCCTGTGACCGCAGCCTGATGCCAAGGACCACGTCAGCGGGCAGGATGCCAGCTCCCCACCCAGCCCTCTCCAGGGCTGAGCAACCACAGGTCAGCTCAGCTCACAAATCCAGTGGAAAACTAGGTTTGCTCAATTCTTTTTTCCTTTTTTTTTTTTTTTTGGTGGCTGTTGTTTTGGTTTGATTTTCAAGGTCAACTGGCCAAAAAAAGTGACTGCTGTGAACAAATGCCCCGCAAGCGGGCGACATGGGGCCATCACTGCCCAGCAGTGAGCTGGGGACAATCTCTTGGGGAGGACAACGGGGTCTCCAGCACCGTGTGACCTGTTCCTTTGTACCACAAAGGGCTTCCAGCTCAGCTGCCTGCGGAGCAGCCTGGGGCTCCCCTGGTCCTATGCCATGGATGTACCTGGGAGGGTGACAAGGGACAGTGGGGAAGTGGGGGGAAGAGCCACTGAGCTGCTCCCAATGGAGGGGAAAAAGGAGATGGAGGAGGAGGAGAAGCAGAGCGAAACAGCAGCAGGAGGGCACCAGGGTGGAGGAGGGTACGAGCCCCTTCTGGCTGTTGAGGGATGTTCAGAGCAGCCCAGCACAGACCCTCGCACACCTGATACCCCAGCCCAGACTCCCTCTGCTCACCGGCTGGGCTACCTCAAAGTTTGCTGGTGAATACACACAAGCACCCCATGCACACCTGGTTTGGGGGGGGCTACAGCCTCTCACCCCTCCAGCAGCCGGCACCAGGCTGTAACCCATGGTCCCACTCCAGCTGCAGAGCCCCTCGGTCCCCGCCGTGGCTGGAGATGAAAGATACCTTCCACCTGCTCATTGATCCCGCATCCAGGATCGTCCCCTCCTTTCCAAGGTCAAGTTGCCCGAGCAGCTGCCAGGGGCTCAGTCTTTTCACCCTTTTTGTGTCCCTTTTGTCAGGGCTCCATTTCTGTTGGTCTCCCTTTTCTCGTCACTTCAGCTTAGGAAATCCTCCACCAGCTAACCCACTCCTCCATGTCCCCATTAATTAGCGTGGCTGACCGGGTTCCCTTCACCAGTGCTAATTGACCAGGTTTGTGTCTCTGTGCGTTTCCCTCCCCAGATTTTGCAGTGCCCTCGGGTGATTTTGGTGTGACAGAGAAGAGAAATAAAATGAAACTAAAAACGCATCCTCACACTGCGCACATCCTTACATCGGCACCAGCAGCTGGGGACACGGTGGGGCTCAGGGGACCGGGGTGGCTGTGGGCTCCTGAATCCAGACCCACACCCGCAGCTCTGCAAAGCCCCTCTGTCCCCACCAGTGGTGGCTGTCACCCAGCTGGGGACCCGCTGCCTTGACCATCACCTCTTCCTCCACCCGCAGCCCCCATCACCCGGCTCCAGGCATCCAGCGGCATCACTGGCAAAGGGGACAGCGATACCCGGTGCCCTGGGACGATGTCACCCCGGGCTAGGGCAGGTGCTGGGGACACCTGGAAGTGCTCAGCCCTGCTCCTCATTAGCAGTGGGTCGATGTGATTGATCCCCATCGTCGTCCCTCTGGAGCTGCCCCTAATGCGCTCCAGGTGCTCCAGCATGGGAGGGACGGAGGCCCCATGGCTGTGGGCAGAGGGTACGGCATGACAGGGACCCCACAGCACCAGGTCCCTGTCACCATCCTGACGCTCCCCATACCCTCCCCTGTGCTCTGGGACCGCCCACTCCACAGGAAGATGCTCTGGTTGGAACCCACTTCCATGTGTGTGCACGTGGGTGCATGGGTGTGCACATGGGGTGCGCGAGCAGGGCTGTCCCCACGTGCACAGGGAGGGAAGGAGGGTTGGCTCTGGGGGGGGGGCAGGGGGATTTGGGGGGGTCCTATGAGAAATGCATGGGGATTTCCAGGGGTCTCTGTGGGAGTGCAACAGCATTGGGCTGGGGGGGAGGAAAGTCTCTGTGGGGTGCAGGGAGATTTGGGGAGTGTCTGTCAGTCTGCAAGGGAGTTTTGGGGGGTGGTCTCTGTGTGTGAGGGCAGTCTGGGGGGTGCTGGGAGGGGGGGTGGCGGCCACGGAGCTGCAGCCTGGATGGAGGCACTGCGGGGAGACAGGATGGGAATACAGGGCGGGGGGCTGTGCCCTGCACGTCTGGAACCTCCCGCGCTCTGCTAATGGGGCGACAAGACCCAGCCCACACCCCTCAGGCTGTGTCTGTCTGTCTGTCTGTCTGTCTGTCTCCCAGGGCTGCTCTGCCCCCACCCCCTCCACCCTTCCCCTCACATCTGGGCAGCAGCAGCTTATTTTTTCCTCCATGATTACGACACCCCGAGCCACGGGATGTTTTTTCCCTGGCCTGTGTCAACGCCCCCCTCTGCAGGGAGAGGCTGGGGGACTCGTCTTGGCCGGGCACACTGTCTTGGCACAGTGCCTGACACCCCCCATCCGCCCCCCTCAAATTCAGAGCGTGGAGCCCGGGCACCATGGGGTTGGAGAAGGGAGAGCAGATCCCTGCCGGTGATGGGGAAGGGCGATGGGATCCCCACTGGGTCTTGGGAAGGGTGACCAGATTCCCCCAGGACTGGGGAAGGGTGACCAGATCCCTGTCAGTGATGGGGCAGGGCAGCTGGATCCCCTCGGGGCCGGGGAAGGGGCTGCAGCCGTGGACACCACCGTGGTCTCCTTGGTGGGGTGTGCCAGGCTCTGCCCTGCCCTTCCCCAAAAACACCAGCCAGAGCACATCAGTGCCACCCCCACGGCCATGTCACCTTCAGTCCAAAGGCCTGGGGGACACGAGGACAGAGGTGTCCCAAGAGCATCCCCACTGCATCCCAGAGCCAGGCTGGGGCCGAACCACCGCCCCGCCGGCAGCCTCGGCACAGCAGCAGCACCGGGACGGACAGGCCCCATCTGTGCCCCCCTCTTCCCATGGGAATAAAGACCATTTATTCAGAAGAAACCATTTTATTATTTTTTTTTCCCAAAGAAAAAAAGCAATATAAATATTAGAGTATAAAACTTGCGTGTAACACATTGACATTGGTCTATATGGGTATAAGAAGGATATAAGCATATATATAATATATAAGTATAATCCAATATTAGACACATTGAAAGGGCAAACGTGTTTCATTTCACGTACACTCAGAGCACAGACCACATGGAAATAAGATACAGAGAAAAATTGAGAATACTGGTGTCCACAAGTTAGTTACCGAGATTAAAAATAACACGCCACTAAATACACAACACTCACTACGCTACCTCAGATTGCAGATTAAAAAGAAATATAAAGACTATGATTCAGCTACGGCATTTCTAGAAGGGGGGGCAGGTGGCAGCTGCAGGGGACAGGGTGGGAACCGCTCCCAGTGCAGCCAGCGCCGGAGGTATCCGGATCCGGATGAAATGTGGTGTATGCTCCTGCTGCCCTGGGTTTGGGGAGGGGGTGGCGGTGGGGTGACCGCTGCCGTGCCAGAGCCTGGCCGAGAGGGCTGGGTCTGCTCAGTGAGTTACGTGTTAGTGATTAAAAAGGGGAAAAAAACAACACACGCACCCCCAGGGAAAGCCGGTGCAGCCCCTTCCTGGCCACCCACAGCCCCCCTCCTCCCTCTGGGTACACAACCCCCCCCTCCGCCTCCTGGGGGGCTCAGAGCTGCTTTGATATGGGAAGCTGGCCCAGTGCAAGGGTGATGGGCATGTGGAGAAACTCTATTCCTCATCCTTCGATCCCCTCCGTGCGGTGGAAAGCCCAAAGCTAGTGGGAACATCACCTCCCCCAGGTGAACCCCCCTTGTCGCCCCGGCCCGCTGGCTTTGCAGCATCACCCCGCGCTCACCCCCAGCTCTCGGGTCCCTCCTCCCGGTCTGGTCCCCAGGTGCTACCAAACCAACGGTCACTTACTCAGTCACCAACTCAGCACCAAAGCCACGGTGCCGGCAGCTCTGTGGGTCTCACCCCTTTGAGCGAGATCCCACATAACCCCCTTATATTGGGGTCTGCACCCCAAATAAGAAGCAATGAGTCTCCCCATCCCATTTGACCAATTCTCCCCCCGACTTCCCAAGGCAGCCCCGGCACGGAGGCTCGGGCGGCTGCCGGCGTGTTCACACCACGCTGCGTGGGCATGCGAGGACTTCTGTGGGTCCGTGGAGCTAACTGCGCTAGTGCAGGTGTGAGGTGAAGGACGTGCATGCAGACACGGTGTGCAGAGACGTGAAGCATCGTCCCCCGGTCCCCTTGGCGGGGGCTCGGCCAGATGGCTGCCTGGCCTCAGGGGAGCAAGACTCTCTTAGCTTTAATTCCAGAAGAACATTGACTGTACATATAAATATTTACTGCAAAGAAGGGATGAGATGTGTCTGCTCTTCGGAGACCCCTAGAACCACCGGGGCAGCTGCCGCACACCTCGGCACGCTCCTCATTGAATTCCCTACCTCTCAGACATCAGAGGGTGGGGTTTGTTTTTTTCATCTCATACTTCAGGCCATTGGTGGTTGCACTTTAAAAAAAAAAAAATGTTTAGGAATGCAGCTTTGCCATATTCCCTTGGACTCATGCAATATAAACACTTATTTTTTTCCAGGTAATAGGTAAGCAGGAACTGAAGCACTCCCTACCAACTCCTCAGCAACAAACCCATCGCTATCATTAACTGGGGGTGAATTTTACTAATGGAAAGTTTAAAAGCAAAGATCTGGATCATGGGCTCTAAGCTAGGAATTTCCTTTTCCTTTCCAAAATATGATCGAAGGTCTATAAATTAAAGATCCGAGTTAAAATTATTTACACTGGCCAAAGCAAAGCACAAGCCTTGTGCCTTTCTCGGACCATCTGGGAGCAAATCGGATCCAGAAACGTGGCAGAAGACCTTCCACCCTTGCATATTCTAATACCCGAGGGATCGTATAAAACATTAGCAAGTATTCACAGGGCACTTGTTTGTGTTCGGTTTAGCTTCCGGATTGGTTTTCATCATGAGATCTAACAGCAGAGAGACCCTGCTCCTAGCTCTGATGATGACGAGATACATTCGCAGCGTTCCCTACTTTTTGCATCACAAAAAAAAATAAAAAGCACATTCGTCCTCCGGCCTGGGCTGTGGTTTTGGGGGAGTGCTGGAGCCGGCTGCCCTGTAGCTCTAAGGTCTCCTTCTTCTTCTCTACTTCTTCTCCTTCTTCCCGGATTTCTTCTTGTTGCCTCCCGCGGAGGCGGCGTTCTTGGCATCGCGCTTGCTGGCGGCGTTGGTGAGGGTGGCGGTGCTGCCCGGGATGTAGACGTTCTGCCGGTAATCGGGGACGTGCTGCAGGGTGAACTGGGGGCCGTAGCGGGCGCTCAGCCCCATGGTGCCCGTCCCACCGCCCAGGGTCGAGTTGCCGTCAGCAGCTTCTGTGGGGGACGCCGGAGGCGGGGAGTGGGGAAGAGAAGGGCAGGTTGTTAATGCTGGCCAGAGCCCACCCCAAGCCCCAGCAGCCCCGAAAGGCTCCCACTGGGTGTCAAACCCAAACTTCGGTGCCACCAACCTTCTCCCCCAGCCCTCATTACCCTCCAGCGCTATCGCTCCACAGGACGGCCGCAACATGCGTGCTGGGGAGCATGGCGCAGCCGGCACCGAAATCCCTTGTTTCCATCTCACATCGTTGCTAAAGGTTGGGGATTTGGCGCTGGAGGCTGGCCGGGATAGGGCAACCTCTGCTCTGCCCTCGGCCGCGATGGGGCTGCCTGTCCCTCCCTGCCTGCCTGCCACCCTCTGCTCTGCCCCCCCCCCCCCCATTTGCCGCCTCCGCAGAAAAACATCCCCCCCTCTGAAAGTGGCCCATTACAAACATATCATACAGCCACAACGATTAGTAATGCATTAAGGGAAATCCAATATTTGTCGTCTTTTTTTTTTTTTTTTTCTCCCCACTGCATTTAAAACCTTGCCCCCAGTATTTCTCCAGCCAGGTTTATTCAGGGAGCAGAGCACACAAGATGAGAAAGAAAATCCCTCCCCTGCAGTACCACAAAATGGCTCTAGGAAGCCAAGCACAAAGCAAATCAATGCTCAAGCGCATCTGATGGTCCAGATCTGGGAGCAGGGGGAGGGGAAGGCAAATTCATTCCTGCCGCACTGCAAAGCCCCAGCACGGAGACAGCAAGCGCAGAGAGGGGGAAGG
Source organism: Grus americana (assembly GCF_028858705.1). NCBI lineage: Eukaryota > Metazoa > Chordata > Aves > Gruiformes > Gruidae > Grus > Grus americana. The sequence continues at coordinate 20,287,105 of NC_072865.1, forward strand.
GCACTGGGCCCCCCCGGGGTTGCTGGGGCACTGCTGGAAGGTAGAGACCAGATGGAGATGGGGGGATGCACTGAGGGGGGGCGGGGGGAAATGAGCACGGGATGGCAGGGCACGAGCGATGCTGTTGCCATGAGCCGCTGCACAACCCCGCACCAGCGTGACTGCCCGTGCACGGCCCAGGGTGCAGGGATCCCTGCACGGCCCTGCTCAGAAATGATTTTGCTAAACCCCTGCCGCTGCATTCGATACTCTGGATCCCAGCTCAGCCTTTTGACTGCTCCATGCACGTGGCTGTGGACGCGCTCTCCTGGGAGGCTGGAGAGACCCAGCAAGGGCACCTGAAGGGCCCAACACAGACTCCAGGGCTGCTACTCCCTCCTTTCACAAGCGGAGAGACTGCAGGAATAAAGAAAAACAACGGAGCGGAGCTCGTGGGCTGGTCCCCTAGAGTTTCTGCCCTCGCCAGACCAGATCTGTGCACACCTCCGTGTTGCCTTTGTTTTCCCCTGAGCAGATGGAGGTGGCTAAGCCAGCCAGAAAGCTAAACAAAAAACTGGGCCACATCCCACCAGCCCCCCTGAAATATTGCTGTGTGCACATCCCCTCGCAGGGGTTGGAAGGATGAAGCAACTGCAGTTTGAAAAGTTACAGCTGCTCTGCTGGAGCAGGCGGAGGAAAACACATAGCGGGTCCAAAAACAGGCGGGATATCGTGCACCGAGGGGGTGGGGGGACGCACAGGACGGTGTAAAAACACAGCGAAACACTGTGGGAAATGCCATTTTGCTTTCCGCTGTGGAAGCACCCACTGGCTGAAGAACTTTTCTACAGCCCCCGTTAAATGGGTCCCAGACCTGGTGGGGCTTTGAGGACCTTGGTCTGGAGGAGATGTGCATACACAGTTAGTGATATTTATCTCTAATCCTCGCTCACCTCACCAGTAGCTTGTTTCATTAGCAACCAACTCGCCCCCATGCCTGTCGGGGTGCTCTGAACGGGGATGGGGTGGCTGGAGATGTGCTGTCAGGCGAGGCTGCAGCCAGGGACCACCTTGCAGGAGGACTATGGCCTCTGGCAGCGGGGGAGATTTTTTTTTTTTTTCCTGGGCTCCCCTAGCTGGATACAGCCCGGTTGGGGGTTTGGTGGGCTTGGGCACGCTCTCCTGTGCCCCCCACTGCTGGGTGCCGCTGCCCTGCTTCCCCCCTGGACCATCCCAACCGCACCAAGGCAGCGAGGAGGCTGGGGGGGTCCCAGCAAGATCCAGGACAACTGGTCTCTGTGAACTAGTTTGCAGTCACAGCACAGCTTTCACGGGGGAGAAAAAGCCGCCCGTGAAGTTCCCAGCCTGCCAGTTGGTCCAGGGTAAGTGCAAAGGGCTGTTTCTAGGGAACATTGACATTAAGGCTGAAAAGAAGAGAGAAGGGGGACAAAAGAGGTTTATAAACGGGCACCGAGCTGCTCTTGCCAAGCAGTGCACTTCATCTCTTGTTGCTGGAAAGGTTACACTCCTTTACCGGCAGCCAGCCATTATCCCAAATGGTCCTGAGGAGGAAAATAAGAATTTGGGCTTTGGCAAAAATAACCAGCTAGTGGCTGCATCACCCCCAGAAGCACAGAGAGGAGAGGCTGGACAGGGCAGCCCCGGACCACGTGCTGCTGCAGCTGCTGCTGGGCGTTCAGGAGAACCCAAATAACGCGTCTACCCCTGCCTGCGGGCAGCAGAGCTGGGGAGAAGGATCTCCTTGGGCTGCCTGTCCATCTGTTCTCCCATGGCACCCCTATAAATTCCCACTGGAAGCCAGAGCATTTTAAGGACAGGATGTTTGCCCTTTAGCGTCTGGTGTCCTGGAGCATCTGTGCTCCTTGGTCTTAGCAGCTGCCTCTGCCCCTTAGATGCCTCAAAACACTGACTTTTCACGTTGTTCCCAGCTCCAAGGGAGGAAGATCCAGAGGAATGGAGGCTGGGAAGGGGGACAGAAGCCCTACAGCAGGGTCGCAGCCTTGGAGGGGATACCAGCTCCCCAGGCAGTCTGGCTTCTTGGGAGGGTGATTTAACCATTGGGCAAGTGATTTAACCCTCAGAGAGGCTTGGCATGGCAGGACCAGCTCTGCCTCTTGCTGTACTGAAGGATAACCCCCAGGATGGGGTAGGGATGCAGGCAGGGCATCACCAGCCCCTTCCAGATGCTTGTGGAGCAGAGCAGGATCGAAGGGGCTTCTGCCTCCCCGGCAGCCTCTGCTCGGCACAGACTCCAGCATGAGCTTAACGTGGTGCGGTGCAAGTCAGCATCGACTGCTCTGGGCAGGAGCAGCTCACACTCAGAGGAGCGGGTGAGCAAAAGGCACAGGGCCTGTGTCACTGTGTCCCACCTGCCACCTCGGAGCTCAAACAGAGCTCAGCAGGTGACAGTAAGAGATAAGGATCATTTAAATAGTCAGGAAACATTATCCAAGAATGGGCGGCACAAAGCTTAACGGGCAATTAGCACTGCCCCTAACCAAAGCCTGCTCCAATCAACACTATTAGCTTAATGAGTGAGAGCAGAAAAGGAGCGGGACAGAGAGCAGGGGACACATGAAAACACAGTAATGGTTGGAAAAACTTGTGCTGTGTCTCCATCCATCCATTGCATGGGCAAGGAAGGGATGGAGTGCTCCTATCTAGTGGATGGATCTGATTTAAATTGCCCCCTGGACGCACTGAAGCCGTGGGAGAGGTTAGGACTGTTTGAGACTTGTGGATTGGGGGAGATTTGCTGCAATAGGGCCTGGGGCTACGCGGAAGTCGGTGCTTAACCTGGAAGGGACCTGCTTATTCCTCAGATCCAGGGGACTGCTGGAGTGGCAGTCAGAAAAACATCTTTATTTGTGAGCAAGGAAACCGGATCCGGAGGCACCGGGTGATGATAACCACATGCACCCCCAGAGGCTATTTTTCCAGGGTCGTTTTTCAGAGCAGAGACACATCTTCGCATTGTTTCTTTCCCCGGAGTGTAAACAACTCCCTTGCCCAAGACCTTCATCCCCTTCCCTGGCCACAGCAGCTGCGTCTCCAAGGCTGCCTGATGTCTGCAGAGCAGCAAAGTTCAGCTGCAGCAGCTTTCCAAGAAAGCAACACCAAAGCCATGCCTCCTCCCCCAGATTCCTTCTCTCCCAACAGCTCAAAGGAAACATCCTAAGCATTTTGCACAGGGTTTTATGGCTGTGCTGTTGCTTCTATTTTTAAATCAAGGGGGGGGAAAGACTTGGAGGTATTTATAAATAAAGGCTGTATGAAAACCAGCCTCTTTATCCATAGTGCTGCACAGAGTGATAATTGCATTTCTTTTATATAAAGCCACGGAGACCACAGGTGCATGGGAACACCCCTCCCTGCCCACCACTTCCACATGGCACAGCTGTAAACCAGGACAAATCAACCCAAAATGACCCCAAATCAACCCCCTGAGACTACATCAGCAAAGAGCCAGCAGCAGCTGGTGGGGCAAACCCTGGTGAGCCCACAGCTTGGTGGAGGGACCCAGTGCCAGCAGGGAGCATGCACCAGCATCTCTGGGCACAAGGTTTGTTGGGGATACCGAGTCAGGCATTTACTGCACTCCTGCCTCAGCATAAGCAAATCTTCCAGGCTTCCTACCTCCTCGCCTTACAGCAGATGTTTCATTTACCGTGACATTCTGGAACCATGTAATTTATAAAACATCATCTCAAGACTGGTTCTTTCATGTAACACAACCACATCACGAGACAGATAATGTTCTGTCCAGTACATAGACAATATCGTTTGGGTGGAAGAGGTACCCCTGTCTACAGCATGCCTGATGCTGATGGCTACCTGGTATCTCCTCTGCCTGAATCCTTCCCGACCCCTCTTCTCTGCAGGGTAACACAGACAGCAGTGCTTTTCCACCAGTGTCTGTTGAAGAAGGACTTCCAAAGCCACCCCGGTTAACCCAGATACATCAATGCCACCAGCATCTTATCTAACAGCATGCATCTGAGATGTCCGCGCGAGAGCAAGTGCCATGGTTTTTCCAACACATGATGGAGACCAACCATTTGCTGAAGCCAGGATCATGGCTTGGAGCATCTCCGTGTCAAACTGGTTGTTTGGCCAGGCTCCACCTTCTTCTCCATTCTGGGAGCTACAGGAAAAGAAAAGAAACAGCAAGTTACTGCAGCTCAGTAAGGAGGAGTGGGCATGTCAGAGAGTATGTGAAGCCAAGGCTGTGGGCTCATCCACTGGCAGAGGAGTCTGCAGGCTTTAAATCCTTCCATTAAATAACACTCAAGAGTCAAGACACTTTCAGATGTCTCCATCCCGGGGTTTTGAAGAAAAACCACCAAAAGCAAAAGCACTTAGGGGCTCAGTGGTGCTTCCAGCAACCCCTACCTAACTCCTGCTGACTTCAGAGACAGCCAGCACCTCAAAGTCCCACCAATATAATGTAATACCACAAAAAATGCTGGCCCTAAAGCCCCAGAGGTGCATGTACCCTTGTGCAACCAGGTCCTCCATTCCTTTTGCAGGCCATGTGAGTGGATGAACCTTTCAAGCTATTTCAGACTACAACTCCATTCTGCAGCTTCATTCGTAAGATGGAGGATGAGAAAAAGCCGTGGCGTGGTGGGCTTTGGGATCAGCATGGAGCCAGCTGCCCAGCACCGCAAAACTTGCTCTGAAGGGCATCCAAGAGCAGCTGGCAGCTCTGCAGAGCTGGCAGCAAACAGCCCTGGGGTGGCTGGAGCAACAGGGAAGGGAGAGAAGGGAGGTGGACACATGCCTTGGTTCCCCAGGACTGGCTGATGGGGCAGCTGAGCACCACAGATCCACCTGGGAAACCTCTGGGAATGCTATTAGACTTCAGCTAAGGAAGCTTTGTGACCGAGGTTACAATCAGCAGTCTGTGTGCAGTCTAACAAGCCCCGCTTTCATGTTTGCCAGGTGCCAGCTGTGCTTGGCCTCCGCTCACTGGTGGTGGCACTTCCCCTCCGGAGAGGTCAGGATTGTGCTCCCCAAGCCCCCCCGGCGCCTCACCACTTTCAGCAGAGACCTCTAAACATCTCACCAGCTTCCTGGATCCTCGTCTGCTCTGACCCTAACTGACCACATCACTCAGCCCACCAGTCTGTCCTCTCCCAGCTGGGTGCTCTGACCATCCGCAGCTCTTGCTGCCCCCAGGCTCTGTCCCTGGCTCACCTGGGACGAGGGCTGTCCCGCTCCTCCAGCTGGGAGCTCTCTAGAAGTGAGACGGGGGGGGGGGTTGAAAGCCCCTCCTCCTGGAGAGAGCTTGAGCCTGTTTTCCAGGCAAGTGTTCAAACCACCAGGCTGCAAGACACAGAGGTGGCCTCCTCTTCCTCCTCCACCGCTGCGGTCCCAGCCCTTACACCCAGGAACTGCCAGACCCCGAAGCCCTGCTCAGACATGCTCAAGAAGCCAAGATCTCCCCCAGCTCTGGGGTCTCTTGCCAGCAGCTCTGTGCTTGAGCCCTCAGCACCCCGCACATTGTAAATGCCGGCACAGGCACTGCCGGTGCCAACGCAGCACCCCATGCTGGGTGGCAGATGGACTCTTCGCCACCGTGCCAAGTATCCTGCTGCCCAAGTTCCCCCGCCAGCTGCTCCTGCTGCAGCCCTCACACACAGGACGGGTTCGATATGGCCATTTCGGAAATGGGACGGACCCACAGGCACGTCCTTGAAGGTTGTATCTGCCACAGTGACCTTGTAGCATGGGTAGCCACTGCCCCAGCTGCATCAAAGCTTTACAGGGAGGGAAGCCCTGAATGCACAAGAGCTTTCCCCGTCCTCCCTGTGCAAATGTCCTGCACGCAGGAAGAAAAACTGCAGATGCACGGGATGGGTAAGAGCTCTGATCAGACCCCACATAGCCGTGCTCGGTCACACAGCTTGGTATGGACCCTGTGAGGGGTACATACGGGCAAACTCCCTTTGAACCACAAGATCTGGGTGTGTGGACCCTCCCAGGTACTCTGCAGAAAAATCTGGTCTTAAGCAATTTGTCCAAAGACACGTGGGACCTGTGCCAGGACCACACAACCATCCACCCCCTTCCCCTTCTGTACCGTCTGACCCATCCCCAGCTGGGTGCAGGGCACTGCTCTCACACCGGTTTATCTGTGGAGGATGCAAACAATCCCTAGCGCAGCAGAGCCTGGCTCATAACAACACTGCCACCATCACCGCTTCTGTAATACCTGCTGTCTGCTGCAACCCAGGGCATCCCGAAAACTATGTCGCTCGTCCGCGACGTGTGGTGGCACAGTTTCAAGAAAGCCAGAAGTGAGGCTTGCCCGCCTCGCAAATTGATTTCAGCGTTTGCATGATGATTGTGCTGAGACTCCTCGGCCATGGGTACCACTGCCCTGCACTTGGTGTTGTGCCAGCGAGCAGAGTGCAGGCAGCACAGGCAGTGCAGGCAGCGAGGACAAGATGGGGACAGCCCTGGGGCTGCAGTGACCTCTTAATGTCACGAGCAGGGCTGGGAATAGAGCCCCAGGTTAGATCCAATAAAGGACTTAGGAATCTAAACCCCAAGGCAAACCACTGCCCATTCAGCCACCAGTTAACCCCAGCAGCTCCTGCCCCACCAGCTGCCAGCTGAGGTCTCCAGGTTTTTCAGTGCCCAGAAATGTGTGCAGAAATGTGCCCAGAAACATGCTCCAGGTTTTTCAGGGCTCAGAAAGGTGCCCAGAAACACCTCAGTACCTCCCAGCCACTGCTCCTGGCTCTGGGGGCTGCCCCGGCACAATGGTGGGATCCAGGGATGGGGAAAGGGAGAGCACAAGGAAGTGCTAAATCCTTTTTTTTTTTTTTAATTGTAATATTCCAGTAGTTTGAACTCTGTTTTGAAATTGGAGGCCCATGTTCAACTCCCTCTTTGATGCAGCAGTGCCGGCATCACATTTTCCACCTCCCAAAAGACTCTTTCCTCCCCTCCCACCTCTCCTTTGGGCAACGGGCTGCACTGGACAGAAGCTCCTCCTGCCTCCTATTAAAGCTGTGCCTCGGTGCCCTAGGACAGCGGGAATGTGTGGAAGGAAAGGCTCACCCTGTGGTCAGGGCTTTCACCTGGGAGGTAACATCAGGACCCCCAACCTCACTGAGCTCCTTAACCAAGTGGTCCTCCCTCTCCACCCCAATGAGCCTTGGCCCCATGGCCAAGCCACATGCAGGCACAGACAGGAGAGCTGGCCATCGCTGAGCATCGGACTTGCCCAGGGCTGGGTTGGAAGCGGGGGGAAGAAGGGCCGTGGTTAGTCCCTGCAGCCTGGGAGGGGGTTGAGCAGCACAGCCCAACCCCTCTGGTGCACGGCACAAGAGGAGCAGCTGCACCAAGAAACATGTGGGTCTTGTTCAGGTTGTTTTGACCTCGTGTTTTGGTGGTGTGTGCCCCCAGGGAAGGGTGATCCTGCATCACCAGTGAGCAGAGAGAGGTTCATCCCCGGAGGATGTGGAGACAGGCAGTGTTTCAGATTCTTTTTCTTTCTTCTGGTCTTAGAGAGGGAGTGAACACACATGAACTCTCATGGTGGACTTGACCAGCCCCTGCACTATGGTTATACCCCAGTGTCAGGGGGACAGCCGAAGCCCTACATCCCCTTAATGTCCTGTGGGATCACAGAATCACAGACTGATTCATATGGAGGGACATGAAGCACCCAGCCTGCCGGAGGTGGGAAGGTCTCTGGTCCAACAGCCCACTCCAAATAGGGCCAAGCTTTCAGCTGGATCCAACTTTATATTAGATGCTCAGGTGTCTGAGCAGCCACATTTTGAGATTTCTCCATCTCTCTGGTCTCCTGTTCCAGTGTTTCACCACCCTCGGGTGACAAATATTTCCTAACATCTACTCCAAATTTGTCTTGTTGTGACATGTCCCCATTGCCACACAGCCTTTCACTGTGCACCTCTGAAGACAGCAATGAGACCCTTCTCCCAGCTCTCGCGCCTCCAAGCTGAAGGAGCTCTCGGCCTCTGCTCCCCTGCCATGGGCTCCAGACCTCTGATCATTTTGGTACTCCCATATGGCCATGTCTTTGTTACTGTGGGGAGCCCAAAACCAGGCACGGTGCTCCAGGTGTGGTCCCCTAAGTGCTGAACTGAGGGCAACCATCTCTTCTCTTGACCTCCTGGTTACAATCTTACCAGTAAAACCCAGTATACGGTGGGTCTCCATCACAGCAAGGGTGCACTGGTGACTCACGTTCAACCTGATGGCCCCCAGGTCCTTTTCTGCAAACCTACTGCACCCAGTGTTCCCAAATTTTGCACAAACAGCCCCAAAGCTGTGTGCCTGCTCCCCATGACATCACGCAGAAAAGCTATTTCAGAAATGCCTTAGAGTTGCGAAAAATGGTATTGAGCCTACTTCTCTAAGCAGGAAATTCAAGTGCCTCAATTACTTGCAGTGCAATCATCCAGAATTCAGAGGCACAGAAAAAAACAAGTGCTGTAATCTTAAAATGACCAAAAATAACTTCTCGCATTGGAAAAAGACACACAGCTGATGACCAGACCTGGCTGTCTTCCACGGCTATAGGATGGAGCTCTGAATCAGAGCTGTGAATCACTGATTCAACAGCAAGCAGCCTTGCCCTGCCCTGCTCCCCCTGCCTGGGGCGGGCAGACCACGGAGCCCCCCCCTTGCAGCACTGCTCCTGCTTGGCCGCAGCCTTGGCGCTGCTACAAGGAGGCTGCCCAGAACACGGGGCTGGTTCCTATGGAAATGACTCCAAGAACTCACTGGTTTTAATACAAATGCCGTTGACTCAATACTGGGTTTTTTTTCCTAAAAACCCATCCCCCATAGGATAGATTTTTTTTTCTCTCTGTTCAATTCTACTCCACACTTCAAAGCTCAGCAAAGAGCTGGCTTACATTTTCGGGAACGTTTCCAGCACAGCTAGGTCTGGAGAGAAGGAAGGAAATCCACATTTGATATAAACGCAGGGATACGGCATCTTAGGGGGCTTAGGCCACGGTGGACACAGTGTAGACACCAGCAGAGGCAAGCCCAGCCGGTGCATGACGTGCAAACGTCTTCATTAAACCTGGCTACATGGAAATCAGGGAATACCAAAACCACAGGCTTGCCCTGCAGCCTGGACACAGCCGCAACGCCCCATTACCGAGGGCTTCCACGAGCATCTGCCTGAGCAGCGCAGGGTGGACCTGAGTGCTTTACTGACAGGCTATTTTGCAGCACCCCCGGCCACCACATCCCTCTTTAACTTCCACAGCACAGAATTACTCATTTCCTTGCGGGGTTGCTATGGAGCTTGTCACTATGGCAGCCAAAGGCCTCACAAACATTTATTTGCACAACTGCCCGGTGGATTCCTGAAAAATTGTTTTCCTCGCTCTGCAGCTGGAAACCTGAGCTGTAGCAGCACCACAACAAACTGGAGAAATTAATTTGTGCCGCACGGAGCTGTCAGAGCCTCAGGGGCTGGAGAGGACAGCGCAGCACCCTGCGGATGAGACCCTGGCACCCCGGGGAAGCCTGGCAGGGCTGCGGGCAGCGCTTGACCTGGGGATTTTCCCGGGACACCCTCAGCATCCTCCCTCCTCCCTCATTTGGGGCTTTCTGGCTCCTACAGCAGTGGCCCCCCCAGCCAGCACTGCTCCCACCCCACAGCCCCGGCTGCTCCCAGGCTTCCCTGCTCCGGGGAGGGGGATGTAGCTGGGGTTTGTTTCTCCTCCCAGCTTCTTCCCCTTTTGCTTCCGTTTGCTCCCCAGCTCTGGCTGCTGCTCCCACCCTCCCATCACCTCCCCCAGCAGCCTGGCTGGGGCAGCACCCTGCCCTCCCCAGTCTCAGGGCCAGGTGGCATCTCCAGCCCCATTCCTGGGCAGCCCCTAAAGCGCCCCCAGGCTGCCCCCCCAGCCTAATCCCCCCTGCACTGCTGTTTCCTCTCTCCCAGCTTCCTCCAAGCCCTCCCTGCCCCCCCCCACCTCCCACACACAGCTCCAGCCAGACGCAGCAGCAGCAGTTTCCAGGCTGGCAAAGTGACAAGCAAGAGGGAACGGATGAGTCCCTGCGGGTGCTGAGCCTCTGCCGCGCTCAAGGCGTGCTGGGGACACAGTCCCACGGCTGGGGATGCAGCCCCAGGACCAACATCCCTCTGTCCCACCACCCACGCCAGCCTCCCACAGCCCCAGCCCCCAGCCCACCACCCTCCCACCTCCCCCAGCCCCCGAAAAAAATGGAACCAGCTCCAAAATTGCCACAATTTCCTGCTTTGTCTCTTCTTTAACAGAGGATGCTGCTGCCGGCCCTTCCCCCATGCTCCCCCAGCTCCACACATTCCCTGCCGCTTCTGTAATGCAATTACAGAGGCTGGAGAGAGCCTGGATGAGAACCAGCTCTCAGATCATGACTTTGCAAAGATAGGATTGAAAACTGTTAGCAGGCAAGCAGGGGGGAAGATTTTCAGCCTCCCAAAACACTGGCGAGTCGTTACTTCCAGCCAGCAGAGCTGCTGGGATGCTGCTCTGCCAGGCTGAAGAAGAACAAAAGGCCACGATGTCTCTAAAAGGGGGACCAGGGGCAGTGTCCCCCCCCGTCCCGAGGACTCTCCTAGCCCTCCTGAATGAGACGGAGCTGACATCAGTGTTATTTCACCCAGCCCGTCCTGACGCCACCCGTGCCCCAAACATGCCGGGAAGGATATTTTGAGAGATTCTTTGGAAAGGGTATTGTGCTTATTTGTCAGATCCCCGTGCTTCTGCAGCCGGCCGTGGCATGTGCTCAGCTGCACAGGAAGCAGATGGAGAGAGGAAAAATTAAACTAATACACATAGCACCTGCTAAATTACCTAAAATAGCATTTCTATACATAACACCGTGATGATGAAACTCCTGATATTATGGGGGCTTTCCAGAATGAGAAACACATCCCATCGCTGGGATATTTCCCTTCCTCCATAAGAGACTCTTCAGCTTTTGTCCTGCCTGGCAGGGTCTGGATGGCTCAGACTTCAAGGGCCATGACAAATGCAGATAAAGGCATTATTGGCCCAGGATGGTCAATAAGGGAAGGAAACATTCAGCTGAAGAGGGCTACGTGTGATCTAAAAAGAAGCCCATATACTGAAGCTGCTGAGATTTGGGCTGTTAATAGACAAAAGGGTGAACCCTGCAAGCAGTGGTGCTCTGAGGCATCATGCACAGCATGGGGGACCAGCTCTGTGATCCCCTGGCTGTGGAAATGTGGTGGGGTGGACACTACAAAACCTTCAGCTTCCAGTGCCAGGATCAGCTCAGCCTCACAGGGAGGGGGAAAAGGAGAGTAGTTATCCAGGGACGACTCCTGCTCCCAGCATCAAAACAGCTCCTGCCTGTCCCAGCACCCCAAATCCTCTCCAAAATTGCACCATGGGGCTGCAGCCCATGCTCGGAGCAAAGCCAGGCTCTGAGCAGCCTCGTAATGCTTTAAGGCAGTGTTTGCTCAGCAGCGTTTGAAAGGCAACCACGGTCATAGAATCATAGAACCATTCCGGTTTGAAAAGACCTTTAAGATCATCGAGTTCAACCACTAAACCATGTCCCTAAGTGCCACATCCACACATCTTTTTAAATCCCTCCAGGGATGGTGACTCAGCCACTTCCCTGGACAGCCTGTTCCAATGCTTGACAACCCTTTCGATGAAGAAATGTTTCCTAATATCCAATCTAAACCTCCCCTAGCACAACTTGAGGCTGTTTCCTCTTGTGCTGTCGCTTATTACTTGGGAGAAGAAACCGACCCCCACGTGGCTACACCCTACACCTAGTTGTAGAGAGTGATGAGGTCTCCCCTCAGCCTCCTGTTCTCCAGGCTAAACACCCCCAGTTCCCTCAGCCGCTCCTCATCAGACTTGTGCTCCCTTCCTCACTTCGTTGCTCTTCTCTGGACACACTCCAGCACCTCAAAGCCATAAACCTTTGAGTGATCTTCAACCTTTCCTGTTTCAAGATCCACCAGGGCAACACCAAACCTGGCAGATGCAACCGTCTGGCCCTTGCAGGGCTTCCATGGTTTCTTCCAAGGTGTTTGCTGAGCAAAAGACACACAAACAGGCTGGGGGCTGGCGTGGGTTGCATCATCAGGCATGAACCACCACCTTAAATACTCTCCGAAAAGGCAGCTTCTCTCCCGGGCTCCCCAGGACCTGGCACAAGCTGGTGATTTGAGTTCGGCAGCCCCAGAGACTTTGTCAGGGGAGGAACCCTCCCTTCAGAGCAGAGCCGCTTTACTAGCACAACTCCTTCTCCAGGGAGTCTGCAACCCACATTAAAGCGCAGCGGCTCTCAATCTCAGGAGAGCGCTGTGTCACTTAGATTATGGCTGTTTCTGCAAAGCGATGACCCCGAAGGGATTTCTAGAGGGTGCTGTGGTTTTTCAGGCTGCTGGGCTCTGCTCACACCTTCCTGAGGCCCCAGGGTGGCAGCTGTGAGCAGCTCCACACTCCTCATGCTATAGGAGCCCTGGAGGAATCCCTCAATGCTCAAGCATCTGCCAAGGCAGATGAATGCAAACCAGCCAGAACAAGCAGTAAGTTTGGCCCAAAGACTGTTACATCTTTTTAGATTCACCAGCAAAATGTGTGGAACCTGGCCTGGCAAAGCGAATACCACTGTACCTTGAGTGCATTTGGGATGGAAACCTGAGGATTACAATTATTTCCTAAACTTCCCAGAGCGTCAGTTCTTTCTGCTGCTCCGCTTGCCCCTGTCAACAAGGAGCTGAGGGTGGGAAGCCTGCACAACCCAGAAGTGCCAGCAGCTGCTCCCAGGTCTCCTGGCCTTCCCCAGGAACCCTGGTGACACCAGCGCACGTCCCACTACCTGCACGTTCTCCAGGTGACACCTGTCCTGACAACTGTATCCTTTTCCCTTTTTCAACCTATTTTTCCCATGCTGCCCATCCACTCGTTCAGTTACCTCTGGCTTCTGGAATCTGCTGAGTGGTTACAACCAGATCCAATGGCCAGGTGGACGTTTCTGATATGCTACTCTTCTACCATTTGCATGAAAATCAACAGAGAAAGACTCTCATTGGTGTCTCCCTTTAGGGAAGGGCTCAGTTACCAGCCACACTTGGCCCACTAGCTCGCCTGTCACTGCCCATCATCACACGAGTGGCTGGAAATTGCCAAAGATACTTGTTCTGCTGCTGGTTCAGAGCTGGGCACAGACTGGGATGCTGTGTGGGATGGTGGTGGTGCTGGGGAGGTGCTCAGAGAAAGCAGGAGGCTGGATATGCGATGAGAGAAGAGAAGCATAGGGAGACCCTCGCTGCATGTTGCACAGGAGGGCAGCAAGAGCAGATGTGACGGCAACCACCAGGGACCCTGACAGGCGGGAGGAGTTGGCCCATGTGAACCTCATGAAGTTCAACAAGGCCAAGTGCAAGGTCCTGCACCTGGGTCGGGGCAATCCCCAGTTTCAATACAGGCCATGGGATGAATGGGTTGAGAGCAGCCTTGTGGATACTGGTGGGTGACAACTGGGACGTGAGCTGGCAATGTGCACTTGCAGCCCAGAAAGTTGTATCCTGGGCTGCATCACCAGCAGCGTGGCCAGCAGGTCAAGGGAAGGGATTCTCTCCCTCTGCTCCACTTTCCTGAGACCCCCTGGAGCACTGTGTCCAGCTCTGGGGTCCTCAGCATAAGCACTTGGACCTGTGAGAGCAGCTCCAGAGGAGGCCACAGAGAGCTGGAACACCTCTGCTATGGAGAGAGGCTGAGAGAGCTGGGGTTGTTCTGCCTGGAGAAGAAAAGGCTCCAGGGAGACCTTATTGCAGCCTTTCAATACCTGAAGGGGGTTTATAAGATAGAGAAAGACTTTCTACCAGGGCCTGTTGTGACTGGACATGGGGCAAGGGTTTTAAACTGACAGAGGGGGGTTTTGACTAGACATAAGGAAGAAAAGTTTTATGACGACGGTGGTGAGGCCCTGGCACAGGTTGCCCAGAGAAGCTGTGGCTGCCCCTGGCTCCCTGGCAGTGTTCAAGGCCAGGCTGGATGGGGCTTTGGGCAACCTGGGCTAGTGGAGGGTGTCCCTGCCCATGGCGGGGGGGGGTGGAACTAGATGGGCTTTTAAGTCCCTTCCAACCCAAACCAGTCTGGGATTCTATGAAAAGATGTTGGAAGAGCCATGGTGGGACATGAGAGGGACAGAGGGGTCACAGTCACGGGGACCCAGCTCTGCAGCCCCGCGGTAGCGCTGGAGGGCAGGGACAGCACTGCTGCAGGCTGCGGCTTGGCCAGCGCCTATGCCCAGCACAGACCAGTTTTCACATTTGCAATCAAAGACTGGACAGAAGGTAAATCCGTCAGTGTTTACCAGTACATCCCCGCTGGTGCAGGAGTGCACATGCTTTACAGCACTTGCCACTGTATCAACTATAGCTACGCAAATTTGCAACGTAAATTCCTATGGGGTTACAAAACCCGCAGACGCACTTGTGGCTAGCTAGGTTTTGTTTTGGTTTTTTTTTAAGGATGTGCTAAAGCCTGCATCTGTGGCCAGTTGTCTGTCTGCTGTGTATCCACCCCCGGGCTGCGTCAGCCCAGGAATGTCCGTGTGTCCCTCTGCCTCCAGCCCCAGCTGCTCTGGGATGTCCCACCTGGACACGCAACTACGAGGCTCCCTTGGCGGGAGCGTGTCCTGGCACGCTGGGATGCTGCTGTCACGTGGGACCTCCTGACCACCCCAAACACACACCAGAAGCACCCCAAGCTGTGGTCACCTTTTGGCAGCACCTGCATGCTCTGAACGCCAAGAACACTCCCGAGAACATTTAAGGACTATCCCTGGAACACCTTTTTTCCCATCCCTGGCCCTCACCATGCACAGACAGGCTGCCGTTAGTCCTGCAAGCCCAACTCTTGGAGTTCAGGCATGAAAACAAAGAATGAACAAATGCTCCTTTCCTTCCTAGCTCTCCTGTGGGCGCTGCTGCAGTATCTCTGCTGTCACCCCAAACCCTTTCTGCTGCACTCTCCTTCGTCCCTCTGCACAGCCTCGGGAACGATGGCCGGGGTCAGACAGGCAGCCGTGATGCTGTTTAATGGGCGAGTGAAGCGAATATTGGCCGTGTTCAGCCTGGGAGGGGAGCCTGGCTCATGACCAGTTGGAAACCCCTAACACAGGGAGATTTAGGATTAGAAAAAATTAATGGGGAGGGAAATAACACCCTGTATCTTATTTGCTTGCTTTGCTCCTCCTCTGGAGTGACTAGGGATTCCCACACTGCTCCCCACCTCCTTGTGTGTCCCCCACACGGTCCCTGGGGTGCCTGGGATCTCCTTCTAGCCTGCCCACGCAGCCCGAGATTGTCCCCACTCCTCCCACAAGCTGCCCAGGACAGACCAGCTCTTCCCAGCCCGGGATGTCTCACCCTTCCGTGTTCACCTGTGAGCAACACAGAACCCTCCCCACTCCTCCAGGAAGGAAATCCTGACTTGAGCCCAGTGTTTTCCTGAATAAACCATCACACAGAGATCAAAACAAAGAGCTGCCGGTCAGGCAAGTACCATGCACGTGCAGGGCACAAGCCCGGTCTCTGTTCCTTTGGCGACTAGTGAAAACTCAGCAAGATGGGTCCCTCGTACCAGTCCCAGTCTCTGCGTTCTCCCCCCCGCAGGGAAACCCCACACTGACAATCCCACAGGGATGTCCTGCGATGCTGCCGGACTGGACAATGGACAATTTGTCACTGTAATCTCCACTACAGCCACTGATCTGATTTGTCTGGGAATGGCATCTGCTGCTCAGTATCATTCTGTATTCATTTACATTTGCCTAGAAACAGCACAGGTGCTTTTTTTTTTTTTTTCCAGAAAACAAAACACAAACATCATCACAGGAATTAATCTATCCTCCTGTTTTTCCCAAACAAGATTAATTGAGAATCGCTCTACTCAGGTCTGACTCCCTACCACATTTTCAAAGGATATTGTCTGAGCTCTTATTTCCTGAGCATGTGCACCAGAGCTCTCCTGTGTTTCAGAACAAAGAACAAATTCTCTTTGTTGTCCCATAACAGCTCTCTGAATGCAGCAGTGTAGGAGATCGAGAGATGGTCCTTGCCTTATTGAGCTTATTCTGAGTTTTGCATGGTTCCAGGTGCTCGGAGACATGTGGGATTTGTTTCGGTGGGCAGAGCTATGCCGAGAAAAGACAGGATTGTTCCCTTCTCCCACTCACATGAAGACAGCAAAGGGGAAATCACAACATAGGTTTAAGCCTGCTTTATGGCTTTGGGTCCGTGCCGGACTCCCTCCGGGATCCATTCAAACCGCAACCCTAAGCTGCCTTGTCTTTATTGCTATTTAATTTGGGTCAGGCAAATGCAGTTAAGAACACATCCCTTTTCTTTCTTTTCAGCTAAGAGGTGTTATGTGTTCCCCAAGCGCCAAGCAGAGCCCTGCAGTTCAGACAGCTCACGGAGCTCAAGAGGTTGGCTTGTCAGCACGAGAGACAGCTGTACGTGAGCTAACATCAGAGAGAGTAACAGCAGGCAGGGCTCAGGCAGCTGCCCTTGCACCCTCTTTAATACCTGTACTACCAGGCAGTGCCTGGGGAATTCACACGCCAGACATCAAAACGCTGGGAAGAGCATGGGAAGAGCACAATGGGGAGCAGCCTGCTCTCCAGGATTTGCTTGTTTGATCACCAGAGAGATGTCAGGGCTGGGCACTGAGCATATGATAGCACTTTCTATTTCCATCCTTTAGTATCATAACACGGGTTTAGAATAAAACCACCTCCCTTGATTTAACTTAAAACAGGATAAAAGAAACAGGGGGGAAAAACATCAGCAAAAGCTGTTTCATTGCAAATGTGGGATCTGCACACAGGCAGGTGGGGAAAACCAGCAGGAGTTAAAATCCACTGAGTTATTTCAGTACCGGCCTGTGTTTGGGCAAAGCCCCTCTCCAAACCTGGGGCCAGCCTGGGCAGCCCGTGCTATGGGAAGCCATACCACAACCAGCACTGACACGAGCTGCCGGTGGCTGGTTTAGGGACTACCGTGGGCACCCAGGTCACAGACCATCAGGGGTAACATCACAGCTCGTGCACCAGAACCAGCACATTGCGTTAGTTCAGCTCCCCGGGAACAGAGTCTGTGCCTTTCGTCCTGCCCTCTCTCTCTTCCCACCCCCTGTGCTGCTGCTCCAATTCAGGCGCTGGGAAGGGGCTGGAGCTGGTAAAGAGCTACAGGCAGAGCCTGGGGGCTGGGGTCAGGGTCACTGCGCCATGACCTGAGAAAAGGTCCCTGTCACTGAGTTAAGTAGGTCTGTGCTGCATCAGCACTGTGCCTTGAAGAGCTCCGGCATCATGCTAGAGGAGCAATAGAGTTTGCTCTGATGGGGCTCATTTACTCACTTCTCATAGCAAAACTATTACAGCTGCTCTGGTGCACTTCTGTATTAACAGGGCTTTCCGGTTAATTGTCAGTTGAACTAGAGCGTAAATGGTTTGAAAGATTTTTCTTGATTAAAACGTTGCCAGTGATGGGGAAATCAACGGAGCTCTGAGAAAACTGTTCCAGCGATAGCCTTGTTTTAAAGTCGTGGCTGGTTTCTAGTGGGAACGCTTTATACACTTTACATCAAACCCTCACTTCATTTTGCCTTTGCCAGCTAGAAGAGCCTAGTAACAAAGTTTAATTGCTGCAACAAGTTTGCTATCACAGTCTCTCAATTTTCTGTTAAACTAAATTATCAAGCCAGACCCAGGGAAAGCCTCAGGCACAACCAGCTGCTGCAGATGTTTGACTGCAAGCTCTGACACCGAAACCCAGGACCCAACCCTCCCTGTGGCAAATTTAAACCTCCACGGGGGCTGCCCGAGTGGCCACCAGGAATGACAAAGCTCCTCTCCGTTCCGCGGAGACACTGTGCCTGACCCAGACTGCACAGCGTCCAAATTTCCTCCTGATTGCTCCACAGGTGTAGCCCTTGGGTATGCCCCAAGAGATAGAACCTTCTCACATATAAATTATCCCAGAGCCAGTCTCCTCATGCACACTAATCTCTGACTGGGGTATTTACAGAGGAAGGTGGACTCCCAGTTTAAGTCCTTTCTTACCCTGATGGTACTCAAGGAAGTTCACCCCCTGAAGAAGATCCCTGCCCCTGCCTACAAACCAGGAAGGAAGATGAGAGAGGTGAAGGGCATCTGCTCACCATTTTCTTGTCAATGCTTTCTCACTGTGTACCAAGCAAAGTAAACTTTGTTGGACCAGAGGTAAGCGGGAGCACAGTCAAGATAGGGGAACTCACTCGGGAGGCAGGTCTCTGCTCTGCTGCTGCTTATCTTTTTGACATCACACGTAAATTGGCAAAAATTCAGCCATGGTTTTGAGAGCAAGACCAGACTTAAGAGACCTCCTTCCTGTGAGTCTCCTAACTCATTATGTTTAATTTCTTCTTCCTTAACATCCCTCTGTGCCACTGCCCAGCTCCAGTGGGAAGCGTGCAGAGGGTTCTCACCTGGATGAACCGATGAACCACCCCATGTTGGAGATGGCACTTCCTAAGGAATGCAAGAAAGGCTCCAAATTCCCCACAATGGAGTTTGGTCTGGGGCTCCCAACTCTGATTCAGGAGATTAGCCCAGAGGGGAAAGCACATACAGCGGCATTTCATGAGGGACCTGCTCCTACGGGTTAGACGTGGCTGGGACATGTTTCTCTAGAGGGGACTTGGGGGACCTGAGGCTCATCTACTCAAGTTCTGGGTGCCACAGGGGCTCACACAGCGGTTTGACACTAGGTGCTCAAGCCAGAGCAGGCAATACACTGCAACAGCACAGAGCTCGAGGCTCCATGGCTGGTAAAGTGACTCACACAGTGATTTCCAGCAGCCTCTGTGCAGGGGGAGGAATCAAGGTTTTAGACTCAGAATCTAGTCTAAATGCTCAAAGTCTGCTTTAGAGAAGAAGCCTTTCTCTGTCAAGCATGTTTCCCAGTCCTTTAACCATCTCACAACTTCACCTGGAGCTCCCCCCCATTCCTGACTGTCCTCCTTGAGCTGTAGACACAAAAACCAGGCATATCATTGCGAACAACAGCTGTGACACCCTCATCAAACAGAGCTGACACAGAAACAGCCAGATTTCTAACTCTTTGGCTGGACAATTCTACCAATGACAGGGAATACGCATCCTCAGAGCTGCCAGTCGAGGACTTTCCAGCACTGAAAGTGGCACGCAAAGGAAAGAAACCCTCACCAGACACATACATGGAGAAAGAGGCACTTACCCACTTGTTCCAGGTCTCTGGGTCTGAGAGAAGCGCCAGTCTGTGTTAGGCTGAGCTTGCTGCAGAGAAAATAGAAGAGTTTTAATACTTCTATTCTTGCCTTTGAAAATGAAAGCGAACTGATCCTGGATTATTTCAGTCTGGAATATCAGCGTGTTCCTTCCAAGTAAAGAAAATCAATTAGAACAAAAAGAAAGCCCCCCTCCCTCCCTTTCCTGAGTATTTCTGAACCAGCATGAATACTAAAAAGCATGACAAAAACTATTCAGCGAATAATCTTCCAAAGCAGCTCAGGAAACCAGGCTGTGAAAGAAATGAAGCATGAAATAAACTGATAAGGGCATCAATTCAGCAGGAGCAATGGTACCAAAGTAATGAGCTTGGGGGAGTGAGGGGGTGGGGTGGCAGAGTTAATTGATACCGAGAAAGATGCTTTTAATGCCAGAAGGTAAAATGATAACAGACCTTCCTAATCTGTCCTTCTTCTGTCCTGAAAAAGCCCTGCCTGAGATCTTGATTTCATTGTATTTGAATGACTTTTCCTAGATGCTGTGGCCTCGGAGCACTACAATATTTTTCTGTCCACAGAGAAAAGAATAAACTTCCGACAGCAAAAGAAAAAAGCATTATTTGTTTAGGAGACACAATAAACTTCAGACACAGCAGCATACTTTGTAACTTCATTAGTAAGCCCCTGCATCGCTTTCTGCCCATGTTATTTTACTATCAGACAATGGGCATTTTGTAAATAAGGAAGGACACGGAGCAAGCTTGCGTATTCCTGTGTGAATCACGCCTTTGTGAAGGGCACTAAATAGCAGAACTGTTTTCTGTCTGGAAGACGCATACTTCCGAAAATCGTAATCTTCTTAATTAACTCCCGAATGATAACACGCTACCTGGAAAGGACAACATTTCTCTCAGTTACCTTAGGAATCAGCACTTCATAGTCCATACAGCGGAACAGCAATTTTATAGGATTATTCTGCTTGTACATGCAATTACTAAGGAAAAGTGAAGACGGGTACAGCTGACCTAGATTTTTATTTAGTAGATGTGATTTCACTAATTTCTCCACAGCTTTGATGATTCTCATGAAAGAATATATTAGAATAAATTACTCCCCTAAAATAGAGGCCCCACTGGTACCCATGCTGAATGCAAATTTAGCTGTTTAAGTACTTGCCCTCCAGATTTCAGTTACACGTTTTTGCACACGCTGACACACAATCTCGCACTAGATAAGCCCTGCCCAATCTATTTTTTTGAATTCCTGTTGTAATTACCACTTTCAAATTTAGGGCAGGCATTTATGACACAAAATTACTTTGCTTTTTATAACCCAAAGTTATAAAAGCTACAGCTAAATGCAGTCACCTACATCCATATTTAGACAGCTGAACACAAGTGGCTGAAGTTTTCAAAGCACGCCGCTGCCTAGGTCTCTGTAAGCTCAAGGGCACGTAAGGTCACCAGGATCTTTGCAAAAAATGTCACTACGTTCAGTGCTGAACAGTGAATTCAGCCCCTCGCTGGAAAGAACCAAGCTGGAAAATGATCCCTTGCTGGGACACATTCAGTAATTAATAACACTCAAGGAGCTGAGAAATTTCTACAATGCACCTCTAAAACAGAGCAAAGGAAACAGCGACAAACTTTGCTTTCAGATAACCTCCTCCCACATCATGGTTCGTATGCCATGCAGAATAAAGGGGTTCAACAGAACTGAGAAGTTAAACACCCAAAAAACATGTTCCTGACCATGCTAAGAATCACTTTAAAAAGAAAAGAGTACGGAGCCAAGGGAAAACTCTCAACTTCTACAAACCCACAGTCTTTGATTCTACAGTGCTGCCCAGCCCCTTCCCCTACCTCCATCAAGCCAAGCCAAAGCTTCCACCTGCCACCACCCAGGAGGTGACAGTGACACACATTCCCTGAAGCCACCTTCTTAGGTGGAAGGACAGACAGAGAACAGCCAACTGGCCTGGATATTACGGACCGTTGCGCTTAGCAGACAGGAGAGTAAGAAACACCCATCTCTTACCCCATCGCAGGGACTCGCTAAGGTGCTGGTCACCTGCTCATAGGCAGCCATGGTCTCCGCAGTGCTAGAATGGCTGAAAGGTTTTACAAAGAGGAAATCGCTCTGGTCAGACATGGGTGAGAAACAAGAGGTGTAATTCTGTGCCTGGGAGGTCAAGCCCGCTCCTCCCACATCCAGGTACTTGATGAAGCCATCTGGCTTCATCTGCCCACGGAAATGGGATGCAGGCTTGCGGCCAGTCCCTCGGCAGCAACCCGCAAAGGTCCAGCTGGCAGTGCCAGCTTTGAGACACCGGGCAGCCACCACAGCAAACATCACGCAGGACACAAGGGAAATGGACACCAAGGAGATGATGAGGTAAAGCATCAGGTTGGTATCCTTGGGAGAAGATTTGGGAAGGTCCAAGGACTTGGCGAAGTCCTGCACACTATTTTCCTCTGGAGAAATGACTATTACTACAGAGGCCGAGAGGGACGGTGTCCCATTGTCCCTCACTTCAACCACCAGCCTGTAGGGATCTTCAGACTCCCTGAGAGCTTGTGCAACCCTTATCTCTCCAGAGCGACGTTCCACTTGGAAAGGCAAAGCCTCAGTGGTCTCCTGCAGCTGATAGGACAGCCAGGCATTATGGCCGCTATCAGCATCAACAGCTACAATTTTGGTGACCAGATAGCCAGGTTCTGCCAAGGCTGGGATGGTTTGGTGGAAGGCAGAGCCCTTGGGGACGGACGGGTAGACAATGGTAGGGGCATTGTCATTCTCATCCAGGATGAACACATGGACTACAGCAGTGCTACTCAGTGCAAGAGATCCAGCATCCTTCACCTCCACAGGCACCTGGAACACCTTGTCCTGCTCGTAGTCCAGAGCCCGCACGGTGTAGATGGTGCCATTGTCCTGGTCTATCCGGAAGTAGGTTGAGATGGGTACATCCTGCATCCCGTTGTCCAGGATGGAGTAAGACAGCTTGGCGTTGCTACCCTCATCAGGGTCAGATGCTGACACTGAAAAAACAGAAGTTCCAGGAAGGGAGTTTTCCTGAACGTGAGCTGTATCAAAAGGGCTGGAGAAATTTGGTGCATTATCATTCACGTCAGCAATTCGGAGGTAAAAGGTTTTTTGTGTGGCCCTCTGTGGGGACCCTGAATCCACAGCCTTCACCGTGATGTTGTATCCACTGGCCTTCTCCCGATCAAGGGGACCATTTGTGACCAGCGAGAAATGCTCTTTAAAAGACGACACCAGTTTAAATGGAAGCTCTTTTGCTATCTGCAGATGGACCTGCCCGTTGTCACCTGAATCGCTATCCTTCACACCAATGAGGGCAATCACAGTGCCCGGGGTTGCATCCTCCTGCACTGGGCTGGAGAGAGAGGTCAGCACAATCTCTGGGCTGTTATCGTTGATATCGATTAATTCCACTCGCAGGTGACAATGTCCTTCCATGGCGGGGGATCCCTTGTCCCTGGCTCGAACTGCAATCTCGTAAGCACTGGATTCCTCATAATCCAGCGGGGCTTTGGTTCTGATCTCCCCTGTCCGGGGATCTAAGGAGAACAGCTTGGTGAATTTACCAGGTACATTATTGCTAGTTTTGAAAGAATATTCCACATCCCCGTTGGGACCTTCATCCAGGTCGGTGACATTCAACTTGGTGACCAGAGTGCCCACTGGCACATTCTCCTCCAAATGGACCTTGGATATGGGTGGGTCGCAGACAGGAGGGTTGTCATTTGCATCTAGGACATGGATGGTAACCTTGGCAGTGCCAGATTTCACCGGATTCCCTCCATCCAGGGCTGTCAGTGTTAGGTGATGGACAGCCACTTTCTCTCTATCCAGTGCTTTTTCAAGTACAATCTCAGGCATTTTAACACCATCTCCTCTCATGTTGATACTCAGGGCAAAATGCTCGCTGGGGCTGAGCTCATAGGTGGAGATGGAGTTGGAGCCCATATCGGGATCTTCTGCTACCTCCAGGGGTAGCCGAGTCCCAGGGTTGGCTACCTCAGTGATCTCCAAGACCACCTCTGGCTTGAGGAACTGGGGCGCGTTGTCATTCACGTCGAGGACATCCACCTCGACACGGTAGAGCTGGAGGGGATTCTCCATGACGAGTTGGAGGTGCAAGGAGCACGTGGGGTTCTGCCCGCACAGTGCCTCCCGGTCCAGCCTGCTGTCGAGGAGCAGCACGCCCGCTGCCAGGTCCACCTGGAAGTGCCGCTGCCCACCCTCGCTCACCAGGCGCACGTTGCGGGCAGCCAGGCTCCGCAACTCTACCCCCAGGTCCTTGGCCAGGTCGCCCACCGAGAAGCCCGGTTCGCGGTCCTCGGGTACGGAGTAGCAGAGCTGGGCGCTGCTGAGAGCCGGCAAGCAGGAGAAGGCTGCGAGCAGCAGCGGGAGCTGCCATGGCAAACTCCGTCCCCCGAGCATCCCGTGCTGGGTCGGATGTGCGAGCGGAGCAGCGCGGAGCGGCGCGGAGCGGCGGCAGCTCCGCGCAGGCTCCCCCGCCTCCCCGCCCCCGCTGCCAGCCCCCGGGAGCCGCCGCCGCGCCGGAACCCCCGCAGCCCGGGTGGGGGGGGGTCCGAGAGGGTTGCGCAGGGAGGAAGCCGCCGCCGGAGCCGCCGGAGCCGGACAGGGAAGGATGGAGGGAGCGGGCGGGGAGGGGGGGGGCGATCACAAACCGGCCGGCTGAGCCGCTCCTCGGCACGCAAAGGCACACAAAGTCGGCGAGCGGAGGGGAAGGACCGAGTGACAGTTTTACGTCTCTCCACAGCCCCCTCCTCCTCCTCCTCCTCCTTTTTCTCTCTCTCCCTCCTCCTCCTCTCCCTCCTCCGCCGCCTTCCCCAAAATACGCACAGCGTAGCCCCCCCCTCTCCTCCCGCCCCGCCGCCGCCACTCCACCCCCGCAGCGCCGGGAGGGCGCCGGGGACTCCCGGCAGCGGGAACCCCCGCTCCGCCCCGCCCGGCTGCTGGGAGCGGGCACCGGCGGGCACACACACACACATACCCCCCCCAAAGCCGGCTGGGGGTGCCGCATCCCGAGCCGCTCCGGTGCCGCGCCCCGCAGACACCGGGGCTCCGGTCGGGCTGGGGACACACTGCCGAGCTCACCTCGCTGCACAGGATGGGATCCGGCGGGTTGGCACCGGCTGGACCCGCGGAGGGTTTCACAAACATGAACTCGCTGATGTCCGAGACAGGCGAAAAGCAGGAGCGGTAACGCGGGGCGGGGGGTGCCGTGGCTGTCACCTGGACGCCCATCACCGTGTCCCCTTGCTTAGGCTCATAGTGCAAGTGCCCAAAAATGTGGCTGGGAGGGGGCTGAAGCGTGTTCACGCTCTCCACGCAGCAGCCCTGGTTGGCAGGCGCAGAGCCCCGCCGGAGGCACCGCATGCCCAGCGCGGCCAGTCCCACCAGCGAGACGGTGGAGATGAGCACTAGGGACACGATGAGATAAAGCGTAATTGTGGGTAAGCCCCCACCGTCAGTGGCCCGAGCCTCGGAGCCCTGCAAAGCCTCTGGGCCCTTCTCCTCCACCAGCACCACCAGTGTGACAGCTGTGGAGAGCGGCGGGTCCCCAGCATCCCGGACCACCACCAACAGTTCATGCGCAGAGGGATCTGTCTCCTGCAGGGCCCGCGTGATCCGGATCTCCCCGGAGCGCAGGGCCACACTGAAAAGCCCTGGGTCTGTGGCTTCCATGAGGTTGTAGGAGAGCCAGGCATTGCGCCCCGAGTCCGCATCTATTGCCACCACCTTGGTGATGAGAGCAGGAGGGGCAGTGGAGGGGGAGATTCGGAACTGGGTAGTAGAGTCCTCCCCAGCCCTGGGGAAATGCACCCGTGGGGCATTGTCGTTCTGGTCCACTATAAAAACATGAACCAGTGTCCTGTTCCTCAGGGCCGGGGAGCCACCATCAGAGACCTCCACATGGAACTGGAGATAGGTGGTTTGCTCATAGTCAAAGGGGAATTTGGCAGAAACCTGCCCACTTGTGGGATGTATGGAGAGGTAGCGAGTCGGATCCAGGCCTGGATCTGTCCCACCAGCTCGCAGGATGGAGTAGGAGAGGCGGGAATTCTGCTCCGAGTCAGGGTCGGCAGCAGAGACTGTAACCAGCACGCTGCCCACTGGGTTGTTTTCTGCCACCAGCACTTCATAGGATGCTTGCTCAAACTGAGGCGCGTTGTCATTGACATCTGCCAGGGCAATTGGCAAGATGGTGTGGCGGGAGAGTGGCGGGCTGCCCAGGTCTGAGGCAGAGACGGTGACATTGTAGTAGGCAATATGCTCCCGGTCCAAACGGGTGCTGGTTAGCAGCGAGTACTGGTGCTCATAGTCCTTACGCAGCTGGAAGGGAAGATCTGGAGGCACGTCACACTGGACCTTGCCCTGATCACCAGAGTCCCTGTCTCTGACGTGTATCACGGCCACCACTGTGCCCGGTGGTGCGTCCTCACTCAGGGAGCTGGAGAAGGAGGTAAGAATGACCTCGGGGGCATTGTCGTTGACATCGGTGATTTCCACCACCACGCTGCAGTGCTCCTCCATCGTGGGTGACCCCATGTCCTTGGCCTCCACTTCGATCTCATACACTGTCGCCTCCTCAAAGTCCAGGTTCCCCTGGACACGGATCTCTCCAGTTTGCTCATCGATGGCAAAGATCTGACGTAAGGCAGCTGAGTTGTGGCTGCTGAGGGAGTAGCGGATGTCTCCATTGGGCCCTTCATCCACGTCAGTGGCATTTAACTTCACCACGAGGGTGCCCAGTGGCGAGTTCTCCACCAAGCGGGCTCCATACGATGGTCTGTCAAAGACCGGGTGGTTGTCATTGGCATCCAGGACCTGAATAGTGATGCGTGTCTTGCTGGACTGGGGGGGAGAGCCCCCGTCTTCAGCAGTCAGGACCAGATGGTGGAAAGCTCTAAGTTCCCGGTCCAGGGCCCTCTCCAGCACCAGCTCAGGGAACTTCCCACCATCTGTACGCGCCTTCACATTGAGGTTGAAGTTCTCATTGGCACTCAGGTGATAGGTCTGCAAGGTGTTGGTGCCCACGTCAGGGTCCTGGGCAGGCTGGATGGGGAAGCGGGCGCCCAGGGACGCCAGCTCGTAGATGCGCAAGGAAACCTCGTCACTGGGGAACTCTGGAGGGTTGTCGTTGATATCCAGGATCTCCACCTCGATGCGATAAAACTCTACTGGGTTCTCGATGGCAAGTTTCAGGTGGAGGAAGCAGCGAGGGTTCTGCCCGCAGAGCTGCTCCCTGTCTATCCGTTCGCTGACCATTATAATGCCGGTGTTCACATTGACCGAGAAGTACTGGGAATCCGAATCGGACAGTACCTGCAGATTGGCTGCCGCCAGTTTCGCCACATCGGTGCCCAGGTCCTTCGCGATATTGCCCACGAAGGCGCCCCGGGTGAGCTCCTCCGGGATGCTGTACCGGATTTGAGCAGAGGAGCTGTGCAAGAACAAACAGAAAGAGAAGACACGCGGCAGCCCCAGGGACCGACCCGCCTTCCCTGCCCTCGGCATCCTTGCCGGGTGGGCGGCCGGGGAGCGATGCCCTCCGCGCTCCGGGGCCGCGCTCAGCGCTCGCCGCTCCCATTCATTGTTTGGGGCGGACACGGTTCGACGGGGGCGGGGGATGCCGGGGCTCCGCGCATCCGCCTCGCCATTGGCTCCGAGCGCCTAGCCGTTCCTCCAATCGCCTCGCTCCTTTCCCAGGACAGCAACACCGGCGCCAATCGCAACCCGCCGGCCGTTGCCGCGCGGCGCGAACCTGCGGCGCTTTCCCGAGCGACGGCGGCGGCTCCGCTGCGCCCCCCCCCCTCCCCGGGCTGGGCCGGGCCGGGGGAGCGAGAGCGGCCCCGGCGGGGGGAAAAGCGCGGTCCGGCCGCCCGGAGAGCCCCGCGCAGGCAACCGCCTTCCCCTGCCCTTAGGCTCTCACCTGGCCGGGGTCCCGCAGCGTACCGGTAGCGGAGAGGAAAGCCCCCGTTTCCCTCGGTAGGGTCGCGGGGGGCGGGCAAGGCCGCAGGAAGGTGAAGTCGCTCCGGTCGGAGCCGGGGGAGAAGCAGGTGCTGTAGCACTGGGACTGGGAGTCGGCGGGTCGCAGGGTGACCTCCATGTACTTAAGGGTGCCGTCGGAGCTGAGCTGGAGCTTGGGGCTGGAGTGCTTGAAGAAGTCCCGGGAGGGCGACTCGCTGAGCCAGCAGCAGCAGCAGGGCGAGGTGGCAGCACGGCCTCTGCGCCGGAGGCACCGGGCGGCCAGGAGGGTGACAGTGGCAAGCGCTACGGTGCTGACAGCTGCCAGCGCGATGATCAGGTAGAGAGTCAGGTCCGGCTTCTCCTTGGCACCAGCCAGGAAATCCCGAGGCTTGTAGTTCTCCTCCAGGGCCACCTCCTCCAGGGTCACGGTGATGGTGACAGTGGTGGAGAGTGGTGGGTCTCCATTGTCCGACACCTGGACAACGAGCTGCTGTGTAGCCACGTCGGTGTCCCGGAGGGCACGCACTGTCCGCACCTCCCCGGTGTACAGCGACACATGGAACAAGGATGGGTCAGTGGACTGCGGCAGCAGTTGGTATGAGAGCCAGGCGTTGTGCCCGGCGTCTGCATCCACTGCTGTCACCTTGGTGACCAGGTAGCCCAGTGGGGCAGACAGCGGAACCCTCTGGGGTGCTGGGATGTCAGTGTCGCTGGCAGGGTGCAGGATGGTGGGGGGGTGGTCATTCTGATCCAGCACAAAGATGTAGACAGTAACGTTGGCATGGAGCGGGGGAGACCCCGAGTCCCGCACAGCCACAGAGACCGGCAGAACCTGCAGCAGCTCGAAGTCAAAGGTCCGCTGAGCATAGAGGTTGCCATTGTCAGGGTTGATGTGGACAAAGGAAGAGGTGGGGGCACCCTGCACTTGGCCACTTTCTATGGAGTAAACGAGATGAGAATTATCCCCATCGTCAGGGTCCGAGGCAGAGACAGTGCACAGCAGGGAGCCAGGTGGGTTGTTCTCCAGGATGAAAGCATCGTAGGAGGGCTGCAAGAAGCGTGGAGGGTTGTCATTCACGTCAGATATATTGAGGAGCAGCGTGAGTGTTGTGGTGAGGATGGGAGACCCACCATCCTGGGCGATCAGCTCCACTACGTACTGTGAGGTGGACTCCCGGTCCAGGCTTTCCCGGGTGACCAGGGAGAAATGGTTCTGAAGGGACCTGATGGTGAAAGGCACATCAGGGGAGATCTCCAAACTCACGTACCCATTGGCCCCTGAGTCTCGGTCCCGTACGTTGAAAAGCCCCACAACGGTCTCCAGTGGGGTGTCTTCTGGCACTGGGTTCAGCAGGGAGGTGAGCAGCACCTCTGGGGGGTTGTCGTTGGCATCCTCCACTTCCACGTGTAGCACACAGTGACCCTCCATCTCTGGGACCCCACCATCATGGGCTCGCACATAAATCTCATAGAAAGGTGATTCCTCAAAGTCTAGGGCACCACTCACTCGGACCTCACCGCTGTGGGGATCCAGGGCAAAGAGCCTCCGGACCGAGTCAGAGGTATGAACCCCGAATGAGTACTGCGTCTCCCCATTGGGGCCCTCGTCGGGGTCAGACGCATTGAGCTGGAGGAGCAGGGCCCCCACAGGCGTGTTTTCTGGGACTTGTACCTTGTACGTGGCGTGGTCAAAGGTGGGTGCATTGTCATTGACATCTAGGACCAGGACCGTTATCTGCGCCGTGCCCGAGCGGGCTGGGCTTCCCCCATCCATGGCCGTCAGCACCAGCTGCAGTTCTGGCTGCTCTTCCCGGTCCAGAGCACGCTCCAGCACCAGCTCCGGGAAGAGTTTACCATCCTGCTGCTGCTTGACGTCCAGGGAGAAGTGGGAGTTGGGGCTCAGCCGGTAGGAGCCCACAGCATTGGTGCCCACATCAGGGTCCTGCGCACTCTCCAGGGGGAAGCGCGCAGCCACTGTGGCAGACTCGGCGATGCGCAGGGTGCGGTGAGAGGTGGGGAAGCTCGGGGAGTTGTCGTTCAGGTCCAGGATCTCCACTTCCAGGCGGAAGAGCTGCAGGGGGTTCTCTGTCACCACCTGCACCGACAGCACGCAGCTGGCAGCCGCTCCACACAGACGCTCCCGGTCCAGCTGCTGGCTCACCACCAGCGCGCCGCTGTCCAGGCGCACAGCAAAGTGGCGCAGGCTCTCCTCTGAGCCTAGGCGCAGCCTGCGACCCGGCAGCTCCTCCACCTTCAAGCCCAGGTCCCGGGCCACGTTCCCCACCATGGTTCCCACCTCCGACTCCTCAACCACCGAGTAGCGGATCTGCCCGGAGACCCAGCCCCAGACGCAGAGTGAAAACAAACTCAGTACTTGCCATTTCCAGGCGGGTCGCTGGAGGCTGGCGCTCTCCATGTCCGTGCGCGTCTGGCCTGGGACGCAGCAGGCACTGGGGAGCTGTGAAAAAATCCCTGGGTCTCCCTTCCACAGCTTGGAAAACAGCTCCGGGGCTCCGGCAGGCTGCGGCTCCGGCTGTCAGCCTCTGAGCAGAGGGGGTGGGCTGGGGGAGGGGAACTGAATCACAGCCCCAGCGCGGAGGTGGAAGGGGGGGGGGGGAGAAGCAGATTTTCCCCCCCCTCACTTCAGATCAGCGCCCAATTGGCCGAGAGCTCCTTCCCCTCTCGGCCAGCAGTGGCTCCCCGGAGGTGCGGGAAGCGGGGACCTGAGCCGGCATCAGCGGGGCTGCCACCCCCGGCCTCCCCTCCACCAGCCTGAGTCACTTGCTCCGACAGCTTGCTTCCCGTTCGCAGGGAAACTGCACGTCCTGCCAGCCTGGAAGCTAGGTACAAGCCCTCCCTGTGTGCTCCCCCTTCCACAATGGTGGCTTCACATCACGCCCACAGACAAAGGGCAGCTGTCATGAACACAGGCCAAAGGACTTTTCATGCCCGATGAAAAGGTACTTGTTAGAGCCCCGAGGTGCCAGGGGCTCTTCTCCCACCCCTTTTCTCCCCCCCTCCCAGCTAATGCTTTGGCCACTGCCTGCACCCCATGATTGCCTCTGTAAGTGAGGCATCACTGCCACCAATACCACCATCAGGCAGGAGACTTCACACCGAGGCAGGGATGCCCACCCATGCCAGCCCCCCGTGGGTGTTGGAAGCAGAAGGTGGGAAGGCAGAGATGGGTGATCCATTCAAAGCTGGAACACAATTGCTCCCCGAACACACCCGGCTGTACAGCCCTTCCTCACCCTGGGACAATGAAGGGATCAACATTCACAGTACCCGAGTCACTGCAAATGCACAGAGCCAGCCAACACACTAACAGACCACCACCAGATCACAACATCAGGTCAGGGTGTCAGATTGGTAAAGAGGGCCGAGCCTCCCACCTGGCAGACACACATACTGAAATCCTGTGGCAGACACAGCTTTGCAGCCAAGCAATCTCCCAAAGAGCAAAAGCAGGGCTCCCCAGGGGGGAGCGGAGCAGTAACTTCCCCCTCTCCCTGTCCTAGAGGATGGCAGCAAGCTGCCGGGTGTTAGCTTGGTTCACATCCCCACAGAAGCCTCGTGCAGTCATGCCCTGGACTCCTGTCCTCAGTGCACTCAATGCCACCCTGACCTCCCTTGGGTGCACACAGACCCTGTGACGGGGTCCATGGTCCCTGCCCATCCCCATGACCCGAGCACCAAGGGGACCTGGAGGAATGGGTGAGAGAGGCTGGGGGCACCCATGCCCAGCACGGTGGACGGTGACAGGGACACCATCGTTCTGGGTGAGGACAGGCAGTGGAGCTGCTGCCGTCGAGGGGGCCTCCCTCCCCTCTGCAGCCCCTCCCTGCCCATTCCAAGAGCCACGGGGCGGGACCACCCTGCTGCCAGTCAGGGAGACACAGAACAAGGAACCTCGCGATTGGTGCAGAATACTGTCCGGGTCCCACCTACTGCCTTCTCCGGAGAGGGGAGACAGCATTCTTAAAGGGCCAATGCAGCAAAACGCTGGACAACTGGGTTCCCCAGCATCCAGAAACTGATACGTACTCATTCCCCGAGGGCTTCTGATGGTGCCACCAGAAGGAAGATGTCACAGTAACCTTGACTCTGGGATGTGCCCTGTCCCCATCCCAGGCACGGCCCCAGACAGCACGGCTGGGTGACAGACATTGCCACTGGCAACATGGGGTGCTGCGCCCCTGGGAATGGGTTTGGTGCTGCTGCGGCACCTCAGCAGAAGCCCCCTGTGAAGACTACATGGTCTAGGAGAATCCATTCAGTGTCCCAAGGCAGCTCGGTCACCAAGGGACTAGAGCAAGGGATGGGCTTCACACGGGGGATCCTGCTGTTGCTTGGGTCTGTCAAAGCCTAGGATGGGAATGATGGCAAGGCAGGAAGAGTATGGGGTGTCTAGGATGGAGAAGGAGATGTCCCCGTTCCAGAGGGCCCGAGGTTAGCCTGTGGAAAGGCTCCGACCCAGACAACCAAGGGAGCTGAGGAATCACTGGCGATCCTGCAGGGTATGATCCCTCATAGCAGGACATGCCACCTGCCACAGATGGGGCCAGCACCATCCCCACTGCATTGGTTTTGGGGTCTGGCAGTTGTCCTGCAGAGCAAAGAGGTGTAAAGCCTTTGCAGGCTTGACACAGTCCATGGCATTGGGCTGGATCTTCTTTGACCACAAAGACTGTAAATCCAGGGCCCAGTGCCAGCCCAGCTAGTTTCTCACTGCCAGTGCCTTTCCAGTGTAGTACTGGGGAGTAGGGGGGGGAGCCATGGCTAGGGCTTGGGCTTACTGCCTGCCCGTTATCACCTCCTTCCATCCCCACTCTTAAATTATTTATTGCCCCCACCCCCAGAGGCATCTTGCCAGGACCCTTTGGTGGAGGGGACATCCTTGTCCCTAGCTGTAGCACAACCCGCACAATATAGAGGAACACTTGTTCCTGCAGCTGCTGCAGCCATTCCCACCTGCCACAAATCAGAACTGCTGAGTCTGAGCAGCGACACAAGAGGAAAAAAAAAAAAAAAAGACACAAAATAATTCTGGGAGGTTTCTGCCTCCGCCTGTGATTCGGCCACAGTAAGCAGGCAGCACACGCAGCCCCACACCCATGCACGGCTTCCGCTGCACCTCACTTCCTTCTGCTCCAAGGAACCGGTCGCTCCTACTCACGGCCTCCCAGGAAGGGACACATTACCTGCACCAACCACCTTGGAAACCCCTCAGATCCCCCCCTTCCGCTGGATCCACTTCCCAGCTTCACCTCTGAGGATCAAAGTGTTCCTGTAATTAAAAGCTCTTGAATTAAGCTGCATGATTCCCAGCGGGGAAGAAGCACAGAAGCTGCCTGCCATGCACAAACGCTTTCCTGGCTGCAGTTTGTTCAATCAGGACATTAGACATCACCCGGACACAGCATATTACAAATTGTGCAGGGCTTGTAATAGGGCTGTGAAAACAACACCTGGGTGGAGGAGTCGTCATCCTGCTCAGAGCCACAGTCCAGCTCAGCAGAGCCCTGCAAGCGACTGGGATAGTCTGCAATCCCACCCTCCCCACATCCCGAAGTGAACATCCTCACAAAATTTCCACAGAAACAAAACTGGAACCGTCAGGACTCAAACATGAAGTGAGACACAGACAGGAGGGACTGCTCTGTGGCCACGGTCTGTCAAACAGAGGAACCAGCATCATCCCTCAGTTTTACATACTACACTGTGGGAAGTGACGTCCGGATCCCCCACTGGCAGCTGATGGCTCCCAGTCCCACTTGCACCACCACCTCCCCAGCCCACACCAGGGCGCAACGCAGAGAGGCATGTTCCCCTCCCAGTGCCTGACCCCACAAGTGGTTCCCTCAGCTCTCATTTTGCAAAGGGAAGGAAATACCATTACTAGCAAACTTTCTGCCAAGGATTTGCAAGTGATTGCAAGCTGACCTCAGCCTCTACCAGTTACTCATGCAAGGCGTACCCAAAACTGCTTCGGAAAGAGAAGTATTTGCTAACCTGAGCAAACTGACTCACTTGATCCTGCTCACCACAGCGCAAATGACATTGACACTTGGGACAGCTCATTGGGCTTTGAAGAAGACCTGTTCAGCTCTAGCTAACCACTCTTTAGAGGCATGGCGCAACTGGATATTCCCCCCAACCCCAATCCACTACCATATACATATGGCACAAGTGAACCATGGCTCTACCCGGCACTGGAACATGCCAAGGAAGGAGCTACATTACCTCGGCAGGTGTAGGGAGCCGGGTGGCGGTGCCCACAATCTGGTGGTACAGCCCTGGCTCACCATTCCTCATGGTGCTCTGGCGGCTCCCCAGGGGGCTGGAAGTGAAGGGTTTTTTACACAGGAGATCACTCTGGTGAGAGTCTGTCGTGAGATAGACCTGGTGGTAGAAGTTGGGTGGCGTGAGGCCGCCCCGCACAGCATCAATGTGGTGGAAGGGCCCTGGTGTCCTGTATAGGGTGCTTCTGGAGCTGTTAAACAGTTCCCTTGACTGCCTCCACTTGTAGCACTTGAAGATGCCCACTGACAACATGGTGATGAAGAAAGCTGCTGACACCAAAATCACAGCCAGGATGAGATAGAAAGTCACATGCCTCCTGGGATCATTAGCAGGTGCCACATCAGTGAGGTCAGTGAGCACCTCCTTCACCATCTCAGCCACAGATATGGAGACAGTGGCACTGGCAGACAGCACTGGCTCCCCATGGTCTTTCAGCAGGATGACTAGTGTATGTTGGGGAGCATCATCCTCCTGGAGCTGACGGGCCGTGAAGATCTCCCCATTGTGCAGCCCAACTGAGAAGAGGCTGGGATCAGTGGCCTGCAACAGGGTATAAGAGATCCAGGCATTGTACCCTGCATCTGCGTCCACCGCCACCACCTTAGTGACCATGTGACCAGCAGGAGTGCCTGGTGCCACCACATCAGTATAGGTGGTGGTGGTGTTGGGGTGAGGGTACAGCACGGTTGGAGCATTGTCATTGAGGTCAGTGACAAACACACTGACTGAGACATTGGTGGCCAGAGGCGGAGAGCCGCCATCCTGGACCTGCACCATCATGCTGAACTCCACCTGGTCCTCATGGTCCAGGGAGGTGAGCAGGTAGAGGGTGCCATTCTCACGGTTGATGGAGAAGATGTGGCCTACAGTGGGATCACCCTGCAAGAGGGTATAGGAGAGATGAGCGTTGCGCCCAAGATCCGGGTCTGTGGCACTCACATTAAGGATGGGGATGCCAGGCACATTGTTCTCCAGCACATAGACATCATAGGAGTCCTGGGAAGACTTGGGTGCGTTGTCGTTGACATCTGACACCTGCACCAGGATCTGTTTTACCGCAGACAACGGTGGTGAGCCTGAGTCCCTGGCTGTGATAGTGATGTTATACTCTGATGCCTTTTCCCGGTCCAGAGCTGCTTTCGTTTTCAAGGTGTAGTAATTTTTGAGAGAGGAGCTGAGCATGAATGGGATCCCAGGAGAAATGAGGCAGTTCACCAGACCATTATCATGGGAGTCCAAGTCTGTTACACTGAGCAGAGCTATGACGGTCCCTGGGGCTGCATCTTCAGGCACGGGGCTGTACACAGAAGTCACTGTCACCTCTGGAGTGTTGTCGTTCACATCCACAACTTCCACCAGCACTTTGCAATGAGCCACACCAGGAACGGCACCTTTGTCTTTAGCCTGTAAATAAATCTCATACAGCTTTGTTTCTTCGTAGTCCAGCTGTCCTTTGACCCTCAACTCCCCCGTGGCTGAGTCCAGAGCAAAAAGTTCTCGTACCTTGGCTGGAGTGTGGCTGCTGAAGGAATAGACAATGTCTCCGTTGGGCCCATCATCTAGATCGTACGCACTGATCCTGGCAACCAGGGTACCACTGGGTGTGTTCTCCCTCACACTTGCCTTGTAGGTGGACTGGTTGAAGACTGGGGCATTATCGTTGGCATCCACAACGTCAATGTGGATCTGCACGTGGGCCGACCGTGGCGGGCTGCCTCCATCCAGCGCAGTCAAGACCAAGTGCAGCTCCCGTTGCTCCTCCCTGTCCAGCTCCTTCTCTAGCACCAGTTCCGCGTACTTGCTGCCATCCACCCTCGTCTGCACATCGAGCGCGAAGTGTGGGTTGGCGCTGAGTTGGTAGGTCTGCAAAGAGTTAATCCCCACATCGGGGTCTTGTGCGCTCTCTAGCGGGAAGCGCGCTCCGGCCGCCACCGACTCGCTAATTTCCAACTTCGCCTGGCTGCTGGGAAAAACCGGGTCGTTATCATTGATGTCTTGAATCTCCACGGCGCCGCTGTACAGCTCCAGCGGGTTTTCCACCACGATTTCAAAGCTGAGGGAGCAGGGAGAGAGTGCGCCGCAGAGCTCCTCCCGGTCTATCCGCTCGCTCACCAGCAGCGAGCCACTCGTCAGATCCACCCCGAAGTACTTCTTGTTGCCGCCGGACACCACTCGCAGCCGCCGTCCCGGCAGCCGCCCGACGTCCAGCGCCAGGTCGGCTACCACGTTCCCCACCGCGGAGCCTCTCCGCGCCTCTTCGGGAATCGCATAGCGAATCGCGGCGGAAACCCAGTCGGAAACGCCGAACAAAAGCAAGAGGCTCAGTACCTGCCCCGTCGTCACCCCGCGGCTCCTTACAGCAACGCCGTTCATCGCACAGGACGGCCGCGCTCTCCGCTTCGCCTCCCCCCCCCGTCCCGGCTAGAAATCCGCAGTTCGCCCCGTCATGCCGCTGCCCAGAGCGCCCCGGGAAGCGGCGTCCGGCGGGGAGACGGGCATTGCTTTGCGGGCTCCGCAGTGACTCACTCGCAGGCTCTCTCTGAGACCGTCTGCGCCTCATCCCGGCTCCGAGCGGGGCCGGGCCGCTAGATCCCCCCCGCTCCATCATTGGCCGACAGCGGCACACAGAGTCCCGGCCAATAACTGCACGGAGCGCAGTTACCGGAGCCCCGCCGCGGGGCAGCCGCCCGCCGAGCACCGCCGGGTGGCAGCGCGGCGGCCCCGGTCCCAAGGCAGCGGGGCTCAAACCGGTTGACCCTGAAGGGAGAGCACAGCCCTGCGAGAAACCCAGCTAATAAGGACAACTGGGCTGGGAGAGCCCCGGCAGAAGCAGCGTAGATCGGGCACGGGGATTACGTGTGCGGGCAGGAGGGCTGGCGGAGAGGATGACGCGAAAAGGAGCGATATGGAAACAGGAGGGGGTGTTCTCCGGGAAAACTTCGTTGGAAAGAGGCAGACAGATCAAGAAAGGGAGGTGGAGCGGGCGGGACGAGGGGTGGGGAGGGTCGGCCGGGGCACGCAGGGCGCCGGGGAGAACCAGCCTCGGAACGACGCGCCAGCTCTGAGCGTCCCTCGAGACCTTCGGGATGCCAGTCCTCCCACCCCAAGTGCTTGGTCAGCCCCTTCCTGACATCCTACGGCATCGTGACGTCGCGCCTCTGTGTGCCACCAAAGCAGCGTCATCGGCAAAACGACACGTATTTTGTGCTGCCGAGTTACGAGCAGCTTCTCCGGCCGCAACAGTCAACCGCGCGGGGCAGCTCCTGCCGCAGGGTTCCCAGGAGCATCGCCCCTCCTGCTCCCCACCGCCACCACTGTCCCAGCAGGCACCTTCCCCGACAAATCACAGAAATCTCAGTTTAATACGCCCTCCTGCTTTCGTCTCCTCCTAGCTTGTTCCCTGATGGTACCTGCTTCCCCCAGCCGGACGCCAGGAAATCACGGTCTGCGACGTGCTGGTTCACCGGGGGCGGGAGCGGTTCCTGTTCCCGTTCAGCAACAACCCAGCAGGTCACGGTACCGCGTAGATCACGGCCCCGGCAGCGCCTGGGCGAGAAACAGCCAGTTCTCGGGCTGCTTGTCTGCGTTTGAGGTTGTTGCTGTCAACAACTACTCGTGATCCGTCGTTTTTCCGACGGCAATGTTGCAGCTGGTTATCTGTTACCCCTCTGCTTGTCGTGGCTGAGTGCGTTGTGGAAGGCTTGCGAATCACATGCACCAACGTGGGAGACACCCCCCCCCCCCCCCCCCAAAGCGACAGGGACTTCGACTCTGGCTACGTGTCCTCGCCCTGCACAGTCCTGTCAACTGCCGTGAGCACACGGGATCCACCCAGAAGGACAATATGTGAAAGAGCCGATGACATCAAATGGGTCGGTACACTCTTGCCTCTTTACACGCCCAACTATTTCCTTTCCTAACGAATAACCGTTGCCGAAAGATAAACCGTATCAGCGCTACTCACTGTTCTTATCACCAGACCACAGAAGGTGATAGAAGTATAGGCTTCACACTGATAAAATCCAACGTTAGTAATCCAACGTTGTATTTTAATAGAATTTAATTCTGGGACCATTTAAGGACTGAGAAGGAAAACGATTTGCTTTACTCACCGCAGCTGCCCCGTGCACGTAAGTACACGTCATGCCTCTGTTCGTTTTGGAGCACTTCTGTAACAGATCGTGTCTGCAGGCTCCCAGTACTGAGAGAGATTTCTTTTTTCATAGGCCCTTACGCAACCAAATCCTAATTACCTCTCTTTCTTACATGTAATCTAAAAAGAAGAAAATCCACATGTCTCTTCGAGATAAATCTTGAAACAGCAACTTGTTTTCTCTGAAATACGCTCTGAGTCTTTTTCTCCAGCCACTGCCCATTTCATGTCTTTCCTAAACTCTGTTTACTGAGCAATTTCTCTAACATGCATATCGCAATTCTTAAGGAGTTTCTTTTAATAAGAGTGCACACACGACCCGTATTCAGAGTATCTTGTCCGCTTAATCCCAGCAGCAGTAGGACGGCCAAGCTGCGGAGAGCTGAGTACAGCAAAGATATCTCGGGAAAGGTATGGAAGACTGAACATTTCCGTATTTCGACTGATCTGGAGACACTATGTCCCCCTCACTTTGATGGGAAGCCCGAATACTGAGGGAGACGCTTTGGAACTCCTGAAAGCACCGTTTGGAGGGAGAGGAGTGGAAACGTGCGACAGCAAAGGAGAAAGATCCCTTTCCGCTGCACCAGGAATTCCTTCGGGGATGAGTTCAAGCTAAATCCCAGCCAGAGCCGCTCACTCCGGTGCTGTTCCCGGTTCTGCCGGGGCTCCAGAGGAGCTGGTGGCAGCAGCGGAGCCAAAGCATTTTCTGCTCGACTCCGGGCTCGGAGCTATAGTGACACACCAGCCCCGGCTCCCCAGACGGACGGAAAATGTTAAGTCACGGGTGTACACAACATCTTTCTTTTGAGGGCTTCAGAGTATGAAAAGAACAGAGCTGGAAGGGAAAACAGAGAACTAGAGTCGCTGCCCTCACTGAGTGAACCGGCCGGGATAGATCACACATCATTCTCACAGGAAAGCGCTCAAATGTGGCAGAGACAATAAATGAAGCAGTCCCTAGACCAAGACAGAAGGTTTGTCTCACCTTCGGACCCCACGAAAGTTTTGCCCCCACTCCACCTCATATCCATCCCACTCCCACCCCGGCTCGATGAAATTTGCACCTGGAATAGGACAGACAGCAGTACTGACAACATAGCGTCGCTCCTCGGGGCAAAATCGACAATTCGCGGGTGAGACTGGGCAGGTAAAAAGGAAGAGTCAAGATCACACGCGCGCGCGCCCCCCCCACACACACACACACACTCGAGCTATTGAGCAATGAGCAGGGAGGCGACGTCGAGCTCTGCCGTTTGCCCACCAATCCCCGACGGCAGAAGAGGAGAAGAAGATTCACGCAAGTCCACAGAAAGAGACCCAGGAAAGAAGCTCACCTGTGCTGAGCTCCCTGGGCTGGGAGGGTCCTTCCCAGAATGAGTGCCTGAGCCGGGCTCCCCGGCAGGGAGACGGTCAGATAGCGCTGCCGCCCCTGGTCTCAGAAATGTGAAGTCCTTCTGGCCCGACTCAGAGGCCAAACACACCTCGTAGGAGTAGGGCAAGGGCAGCGTGCTGCTGCAGTAGTTATATGGTGCTTTTGAACCCAGGCTGGAATACAGTTCCTTATCAGAAGTTATAAAAACGGGAGGGCTCCTCGACCGTCGGAATTTAAAGAACATTATAAAAATGACTGTCAAAACGAATAACAAGGACACGATAGCGAGTGACGCTACAAGTATGAGGTTTAGATCAGATGTCAGCTCGGACACAGCGTCTCTGTCGCTCAGCTCCGGCAGCGCCTCCTGCAAGCTCTCGGCCAGCACCACGTGCAGCGTGGCCGTGGCCGACAGCGCCGGCTGCCCGTGGTCCTTCACCACGGCCACCAGCCGCTGCTTCGCCGCGTCCCTCTCCGACACGGCCCGCGCCGTGCGCACCTCGCCGCTGTGCAGCCCCACGCGGAACAGCGCCGGCTCCGGCGCCTGCACCAGCTCGTACGACAGCCACGCGTTGCGCCCCGCGTCCGCGTCCACCGCCACCACCTTGGCCACCAGGTACCCGGCCTCGGCCGACCGCGGCACCACCTCGAACGGCGCCGCGGCCGGGACCGGCGCCGCCCCCGCCGCTCCCGCCCCCGCTCCCGCCGCCGCTCCCGCGCCCGCCGCCGGCCACAGCACCCGCGGCGCGTTGTCGTTGCGGTCCAGCACGAAGACGCGCACCGTCGCCGTCGAGCTCCGCGCCGGCGCCCCGCCGTCCTGCGCCCGCACCGCCACCGCGAACTCGCGGCACTGCTCGTAGTCGAAGGAGCGCTGCGCGTACACCGCGCCGCTCCGCGCCTCCACCGACACGTACGGCGCCGCGCCCGCGCTGCCGCCCGCCAGCCAGTAGCTCACGCGCCCGTTCGCGCCCGCGTCCGCGTCCCGCGCGCGCACGCGCAGCACCGCCGCGCCCGCCGCGTTGTTCTCCGCCACGTAGGCGCTGTAGGCGGCCTCCTCGAACACCGGCGCGTTGTCGTTCACGTCCGACACCTCCAGCACCAGCGCCGTGCGGCTCGACAGCGCCGGGATGCCCCGGTCCCGGGCCACCACCGTCACACGGTGCTCGGCCGCCTGCTCCCGGTCCAGCGCGCTCGACGTCACCACCTTGTACGAGCCGCCCGACGACGCCACGATCGACAGCGGCGCCTCGCCCGACAGCTCGCACCACACCTGACCGTTCTCCCCGGAGTCCCGGTCCCGCACTTTCACCACGGCCACCACCGTGCCGGCCGGCGCGTCCTCGGGCACCGGGCTCGACACCGACAGCATCGTGATTTCGGGCGCGTTGTCGTTCACGTCCAGCACCTCCACCTCCACCTTGCAGTGCGCCACCAGACCGCCCCCGTCCCTCGCCTCCACGGCCAGGCTGAACGCCCGCGTGTCCTCGAAGTCCAACGCTTCCTGCAGCGTGATCGTCCCGCTCTCCGCCTCCACCGCGAACGTCTGAAGCACCTTGGCCGGCATCTTCCCGAAGCCGTAGGTGATGCGCGCGTTGGTGCCGGCGTCGGCGTCGGAGGCGGAGACGTTCACCACCGTCGAGCCCCGCGGCGCGTCCTCCCGCAGGCTCGCGCGGTACCGGTCCTGCGCGAACACGGGTGGGTTGTCGTTGGCGTCCGTTACGTTGATGCAGAGCTGGGCGGTGCCGCTCCGGGGCGGTTCTCCGCCGTCCAGCGCCGTCAGCACCAGCCGCAGGCTCTGCTCGCTCTCCCGGTCCAGCGCGCGGCGCAGCACCAGCTCCGCGAACTTGCTGCCGTCCTGGCTCTCCTTCACCTCCACCGCGAAGTACCCGTTGGCCTCCAGCTCGTAGCCCTGCAGCGAGTTCCTGCCCACGTCCGCGTCCTCGGCGGCTCCCAAGTAAAACCGGGCGCCGGGAGAAGTGAATTCGTTGATCTCCAGCTGGAAATTGTCTTGCAGGAAGCGCGGCGCGTTGTCATTAACGTCCTGGATGGCCACCTCGACGTGGAAAACGTTCAGCGGGTTCTGCACCAGCGCCTCGAAGCTGACGGAGCAGGACGCCGACTCGCCGCACATCTCCTCCCGGTCCAGCCGCTCGCTCACGTACAGGTTCCCGGTCTCCTCGCTCACCGTGAAGTATTTCAGCTGCCTTTTAGCGGCAGACGCCACCCGCAGCTTGCGTGCCGGCAGCTCGGCCGGGCTCAGCCCCAGGTCCCGCGCCAGCGGCCCCACCAGCGAGCCTCTGCCCAGCTCCTCGGGGATGGCGTAGCGGATCCGCTCCGGCGCCGCCCGGCACCACGAGCCCAGCAGCAAAGCGGCCAGCAGCACTCGCCCGGCTGCTCGCCCGCGGCTCGGCACCGGCACCCGCCCCGGCACCCGCCCCGGCACCGGCCCCGGCCCGCCCGCCATTCTGGGCAGCGCTCGCCGCGCTCTCCTCCCCTCCTTCCAGCCGCTCTCCGCAGCGAGCGCAGGGGCCGCCGCAGGCCAGCGATCTCGGCGCCGCCTCGGACGCCGC
The DNA here is from genome assembly GCF_028858705.1 of Grus americana. Classification (NCBI taxonomy): domain Eukaryota; kingdom Metazoa; phylum Chordata; class Aves; order Gruiformes; family Gruidae; genus Grus; species Grus americana. Next base: position 20,328,823 of record NC_072865.1, read on the forward strand.
TGCTCCCCGCGCCGCGCCGCCTCTCGCCTCTGCTGCCCGTGCCGCTGCCGAGAAGGGCCGGCGCCGTGCGAGCCAGCAGCCTGCGGGGGCAGGACGCTGCGGCGGCTCCGGCTCCGGCTGCGGCTCCGGTTCCAGCGCCGCTCCGCGGCGGCCAACAGCGGCACCCGGAGGCGCCGCGACGACACCGCAGCCGGCTGATGGCCGCGCTCCCGGCGCTTCGGTCCCTGCGCTCCGAGCCGCACTGTCAGCAGCTGCCGGGAGTCGGCGCCATCGGCTACAGAAAAGCGTGATTCATCTTTCTGTTCGGCCACTGTTCTCATACCCGCAGAAAGGTGAACCAAGCAGCTCTGTTCAGTAGTGGAAATGAAGAGTCTGGCTGGGGAACGTGTTACCGAGCGGTGGAGGAGCGCACAGACTTCGTACAGCAGAACACAGGTGAGTACAGGTAAGTACAGCAGGTACACTGTACAGCAAATGTCTGACATACTCCAAGAGCTTCTACTATTGCTGCAGGTTGTCTTTCCTCGGCTGTTTTAGTTCATTTCTACGAGCTCTGAGAAGCAGCAGCTCCAAAGTCCTTCAGAGGAGACGCTATTCTTAACAGAAGCACAAGACCCGCCATTTTCTTTGATGAGATTCTTGTTTATATCCCTTTTATTTTATATACCTCTCAGAGTGAGACTGGGAGAACATAGTGACTTCTGTTCTCTGCAACAGCAGTATGAGGACATACTCCCAGTTTACAAATCACGGAGATCACCACAACTTCTTGTTCTAGAACTGGGAACACAGAACGATTAAATTCGCTTTTTCTCCCCAAAAAATTGCTTCTTTCAGTGAATGGGGTAAGTAAGTAGATCTAAGAACATGGACAGGCAGCGAAAAGGTACCCACGTGCCCAGGATACTTCAATTACCAGTGCGCTATTCTGAGAACTGTAAAGAGGAGTGGTATACTCCTCCATGGTGATGCCCGAGGTGTATGTACCATGTCAGCTACCTTTCCTAGGACAGTTCAAGACTTGAAAGAAAAAGACAGGGGGGGAAAGTCCGAAGAAGCAAAGTCAGAAGAGCAGCACTAGGAAGGCAGTTTATCCATGACGCAAAAACAACGATGTGTATTTTGCACCCACAATACACAGAACACTGCAGGCGTGGAGTGATCTGAAAATGGAAAGGATAAAAGCTTCTTGAGTTCAACGCCTATAGAAAAGTACTTGATCCTCCTCAGTGTGTACGATAACACCAACTCTTAGCAACATTCAAAGGAAATCACGGAATTCAAGACTCTCTGCAAACCATCAAATCTTGGTTCATGGCCATGTAGAGAGCAGGGCACATTATGACTAGCTGAATCATTTCAAGTGCTACACAGACCACGAGTTTGGAAACTACAGGTTTACTTTCCTAAAACCCCTATTGCTTCAAACACGAGATGACTCCATGGATGACTGCTGTGCCCATTCACAAGGTCCTGGTGATAACTCAGTTCCCAGTTATGCCATTCTTGCTACTCCCTCAAAAGATACAAAGTCACAGGTTACAGGACTCAGTTTCTCCTTCACAACCTTCTTCCACTGTAGCAATTATCAGCAATCACTCAGCCAGCATGTTGCTGTAAGAACAGGCTCTTTGTCACCAACAAGACCGTTCTCACAAAAAAGCAGCTGTACTCTATTTCACATGGAGAGACACATACAAGAGGGTCACCTACCCATACTGAGCAGGTATTTATGCAGAATCTCACCCTTCCTAAAAGACTGTGATTACAGGAAGGAACTGCTTACACGCATTTCAAATAATTAACGTTAAATGAAAACTCTGAATTGTAAGACAATGGTGATAAATAAAGCAAAAAACAACAGACGTTTAGAAAAACCTTCAATTAATAAGCCGTTCATGATGAAAACATCTGTGTATGTCTAATAGTCCAACCCTATAAGTAACGCTGCCAAGCAAGAAATGAACATTATATCGGCATTAGGACACACTGTTGCTAGACCCTCTTGCCTACACTACTCCCTCTAACTACACCTCTCTGTAAGAGACATGATGACGAACAGTAAAGCAGATGAAACGTGTCCATAGGACAGTAACGATCCCTTGGAGATCAACCCTTCTTTGACAGAAGAGGCCACAAGGTTGCTGCATGAACAGGATTCTTGTGGTCAGCAAGATGATTCTCACAAAATCATTACAGGTGCAGTAAGACTCTGGATGTTCTCACTGACTGATAAGGAACACAGAAGGAAAAACCAACGTTTCTAACCAGTAACACTATTAAGAATGCACATTACTCTGTTCCTCACACGCTATTTGATTCTAAACACTTAGCATCAGAAGATCAAGTGCTGCTACACAAGGGATAATGACATGAAACAAGCTGCAAGGTGACATAAAAAGCACAAATGAATAACCCTTCACAGTAACAGTATCTTGGTATTTCTTGAAGTGCCATGCCATCTGTAACGCACCCCAGCAGAAAAGGCAACAATAGTCTCTACTTTCTAGCACTTCACCCAGAGTTTGAAGGCCTAAGAGGAGGCTTAAGGAGTCTATAAGCACAATGTTCAGTCTAGAAACATCCAGTTCTTCAACTCCACACCATCTCTGGAAGAGCACCAACAAGGTCAACAACCACTGCTCACATATGCACATGTATTTTAAAATTTAACACTTAGCAACAAGTCATGTCGCTCCTGTTACACCTTATTCCTCAATCCAGAGCTTGGAGCTCACTTTTGACCCAACCAAGGAAATTCCCACAAGCAACAAGGAATTCACAGGAATGCCTGGGAATGGTCTCCCGGTTAAGGAAGAAGTACCTCCAGCTTCGAAAACACACATTGCATTCTGGTACACACAGCTGACACCGCGGTCACTACTGGCTGGGTAAGGAACTTTCAGAGACAAGCACAAGACCTACCCCAAAGTAGGCACAGGCAGCTCTATGTTCATTTCCAACAATGGCTTAAATTCAACCTAAATAACAACTGTTGAATCAAAAAGCTGTGTTACAAAGGAAGAGTGATAACTGAGTGAAACAAAGACAAACTTGAGAAAAACACCTCAACATGCCATTCAGGACAAAAACAATTGTGTATTTCTAATAGACCCATCCTATGAATGAAACTGTTCACTGGCTGGTAAAGGGCACAGAAAACGAAGAGAATCTTTCTAATGAGTACAGTTATTAAGAATATATAGTATTCTGTTCCTCACACACTGCTTTCAATGATAATAAATAACAAACTACGTAAGAGCAAGTGCTACCACATACATGAGCATATAACGATATGCAGCAGGAATAAGGCTGCACATAAAGTACAAATTATTAAGCCGTCACAGGAGGTTATACATGGGGTCGATAAGGTTACGTTTCTGAGAAATTACAACAGATTCTCTTTTAGGTCCTGATTAATTTTCCTCACATATAAAATTCCGCCTTAGGTGGCTGAAGAAAATATTTGCTGCAAAAACCACGCTCACAGTTTCAAATGCAAAAGCAAAATCCAGAAATGGGAAACACGACCTTCCAGGAAAGAAAGGCCTGAAAGCAAGTGTAATTACAGCTATGAAGAAACTCTGCATTGCAATCTTTCAGGGAGCTAGAGATGGATAAAGGAGGTTTCACACAGGAATCAGGAGCCATTCTACCCATGCGCCATCATTCTACATGCACATTTATTGTGCAATTATTTTATGATTGGAGGACCGTCACTCCCTGACTTTGAGGACAGGGAATCCAGGGTCACAGCATGAATGGCACAGCCATTGCTCAACCAAAACCACATTGATGCACGTATTTTCCTGCTTGGAAACCAATGTCTCACCCTCCTTGCTCCGCATTTGCAGTCTTTAGTTCCACCACGGACAATATCCAATACTTTGGCTATACGTCAGACACAGGTGAAAGAGTATTTCATTCAGTGACATTTTAGGGAAACAGAGATACATCAAAGTCATTGTCTTGGCAGCTGCTGTAAGGGTTACCAGCCAGAATGAGCCTGAGCTTCAGACCAGGACCAAAAAAAAAAAAACAAACCCAAAACCAACCAACCAAACCCCAAAAAACCCCAAACCCAAACACAAGGCATGAATGGGAAACCTGCAGAAGTGAAGGAATCATAGCTGAACACTTCAGCTTATGTCAACTGCAGTCGGTACATAAGAAGAGTGTCTAGTTGGCAAAAAGTCCACAGGAGCCTCGCACAGAAGCTCACACCACGGACCATAGCCACAGTTCCCCAAAGTCAAGCCTCAGGACAATGAAGAAGAGGAAAATGCAGGGAAACACAATGGTGGGCCTCACCCAATAACTAAGACCAACTGAACTTTCACACCATCTTTACATCTTTCAGACATTTCACATCACACCACAGCAAACTTCTTCAGCAGCCCTGTCTCTGGACAGACAGAATTTGTCCCCCTGCCCAAACATCACACAACACAAAAGCTACCTTTGCAGACAGGCACCGTTGAAAGAAAAAGTTGCACACACCACTGCTCCTTACCTGACAACAAGGATCACAGCAAGGAGGCATGCTCATAACACGATTTTCATAACACTATTTTGAAGAAATACATATTCAATACATTTTGAAATACATTTGAATTATATATAAAAATATATATTGAATTACATTGAAGCACAGAAGCCACATGCAGCCCCAACAAACACTCAGTCGTCAAAGTATCAACTCAAAGACACCATCATCCTGCTTCAACACAGGGGCAACCTGGAAGATACATCACGCTTAAATCTTAATGCAAAAATGTAGCTCTATGCTCAAGAACTGCCACCCCCAAGACTCTCCTCAAACACTTCACAGCTCGCATAGTTGTTAATGATCATCATCATTTGCAAACAGACTCCATGGAATGAAAATTTGCACTGGTAACTTCTCCTCACTATGGGTAATGCTTGACTTCTCACCATGTGCCTGTGACAAGCAAGAGCACTTCCTCCAGTAAATTTTTAAGGAAATACGTCTATGGAAGTCTTCCTCTTTACACCTCTAGACACAAAAGGCACGTACGGGACAGTCAAGGAAACATAACAAATTTGGTGCTCAGTACATTATGAGAAAACAAGGCCCACCTTCGGATCATTCCAACGAGCAAGGCAAGAAGTTAGCAGCTGCAGAAAGGAAGGGATCAGGACATAGCCTTCTGGATGAAGGCACTTAGAGAAGGTGCATAATGAAGGTGTTTAGATGGTAGTGAATACACAATTTGCTCTTCCCATAGATCCCATTATGGCCTTTATCCTCGAGTACTTAATTAAGCTGTTTGTTAAGTATTGACAACAACCTGCAAACACACGGGAAGACCCTCCAGGGCTCCCAGTACAGAAGGAAGAACACCTCTTCGAGTCAAACTTCTTTGGGAAGAAGAAACTCACATTGCATGATACTACAGCTGGACACTGAACAAGGAAAGGAGCAAAGCATAGCTCTTGGGTCCTTCAGCACCTCCTCACGCACAGAGCCCCAGATTCTCCTCTCCAACTTTTCACAACTTCCATCATGTTCTTCGACCCTCAAAATTTACAAGCACGTGTCATCAAACGGTTGTCTTCAACCCACACCACCATCACACCACGGGCTTCATACAGAACCCTTCACATCTCCCTGCTAAAGGAAGATACGCATGTCTGCTCACCAGTCTTCTGCGAAAATAACATCGAGGCTCTAAGAAGAAAGAAAAGAGAAGCCGTCCTCCAGAAAAGGCTGGGTCAGTGAACATTTGCGCAGGGGCAGTCTCCCCCTCCTTAAATCTCGCCCCGCACCTGCAATCGACCCCTCCCGAACTCGTTATCACCACGTTATCGTGGAGAAATAGAAGAGCTGAGAAGACTAGAAACGACGAGCAGCTCAGTTAGGCACGGGGCCTTTCACGCTCCGTTTCAAGACACTCGCCCCCCACTCGAGCACCTGCGCCGTCGGGAACATATCCCACGCTGCTGCTGCCTCCCGCGTGCTAATCAGGCGCCACATCCGCTCCGAAGAGCTCATACCGGCAGGAAAAGCGGAATTACCGCCGTCAAGGGACAAAATGAGCCACCGGCTGGCGCGCGACAAACCCCCAGAGCCCCGCTGGAACGAAACCCCAGCCCAGGGCAGCCCCACGCTCCGGCTGCCTCCCCCACTCCCACGTTCACCGCCCGCGAGCAAGAGGCGGCAGCACAGAGCGCGCTGCTGAGCGAAGCTTCGCAGGAGACGGAGCGGGGGAAACGGCGGAGGAGCAGCGGAGGGAAGCGTCGCGGAGCAAGCGCGGTCAGAGGAACTCACCGGGGCAGCGGCGGGGTCGGCGCGGCGGGCGCCGGCAGGGTCCTCCCCGAGCAGCGGCGCGGGCTCGGCGGGCGGCGGCCGGGCCGGGAGGGTGTCGCAGCAGCTGCCGCCCGACAAGCGGAGCTGGCTCTTGCGCGAGTCGGCGGTGAGCGACACCTCGTGCGAGTAGGAGTGCAGGAAGGCGCGGACGCCGTCGATGCCCACGAAGTGCGAGGCCGGGACGCCGCGCAAGGCGCCGCTGCCCGCCGCCAGCAGCTGCGAGCGGCGCCAGCGCCGCAGGCGCAGCGCCAGCAGCAGCAGCAGGAAGGCGAGGAAGAGGCAGGACACGGCGGCCACGGCCACCACCAGCCACCGCGTCAGGCTGCCGGCCGGCTCGCCCGGCGCCGCCGCCGCGCTGCCCAGCTCCGACAGCAGCTCGGCCACGCTCTCGGCCAGCACCACCGTCAGCGTGGCCGTGGCCGACAGCGCCGGCCGCCCGTGGTCCTTCACCACCACCACCAGGCTCTGCCGCGCCGCGTCGCGGGCCAGCGGGAAGCGCGCCGTGCGCACCTCGCCGCTGTGCAGCCCCACGCGGAACAGCCCCGGCTCCGTCGCCTTGGCCAGCTCGTACGACAGCCACGCGTTCTGCCCCGCGTCCGCGTCCACCGCCACCACCTTGGCCACCAGCGCCCCGGGCTCGGCCGAGCGCGGCGCCAGCTCCACGCCCGCCCAGCCCGCGCCCGGCGCCGGCGCCGGCGGCGGGTACAGCACCTGCGGCGCGTTGTCGTTCTCGTCCACGATCACGAGCCGCACCGACACGTTGCTGCTCAGCGCCGGCGCCCCGCCGTCCTCCGCCCGCACCCACAGCCCCACCTCGCGCACCTCCTCGTAGTCGAAGGAGCGCAGCGCGTACAGCGCGCCCGTCTCCGCCTGCACCGACACGTAGGACGAGAGCGGCGCGCCCCGCACGCGCCCCTCCGACAGCCGGTACCGCACGCGCGCGTTCTGACCCCAGTCCGCGTCCGCCGCCCGCACCGTCAGCACCAGCGCGCCCGCCGCGTTGTTCTCGGGCAGCCGGGCGCTGTAGCGCGCCTCCGCGAACACCGGCGCGTTGTCGTTCACGTCCAGCACCCGCAGCGCCAGCACCGCGCTGCTCCACAGCGACGGCGACCCGCCGTCCGCCGCCCGCACCGTCACGTTGTACTCCGACACCTTCTCACGGTCCAACTCCTCGGCCGTCACCACGCGGTAGTAGTCCTCAAAGGTCTTCTCCAGACGGAACGGCAGCCGCTCCGCGATGCTGCACCGCACCTCGCCGTTCGCCCCCGAGTCCCGGTCCTGCACGTGCAGCAGGGCCACCACCGTCCCCGACGGGGCGTCCTCCGAGATCGCGCTCAGCGCCGACGACACTCTCATTTCGGGCGCGTTGTCGTTGACGTCTGTCACCGTGATCGCGACTTTCGCCGTGTCGTAAAGGACACCACCGTCCCGTGCCTGCACTTCCAATTCGTAGGAGTCGCCTTCTTCGAAGTCCAGGCTCCGCAGCAGCGTGATCGCTCCCGTCTCGGCGTCCAGCTGGAAAGTCTCCGGTGCCATGTCCGACACTTTCTTCAGGGAGTATTTCACGTGCCCGTTCATCCCCTCGTCGGCGTCGGTGGCCGTGAGGGTGACGAGGACGGAGCCCACGGGCACGTCCTCCGGCACACGCACCGTGTACTCCGCCTGGCTGAACACGGGCGCGTTGTCGTTCGCGTCCAGCACGGCCACGCGGATCCGCGCCGTGCCCGTCCGCGACGGCTCGCCGCCGTCGCTCGCCCTCAGCACCAGCTCGTGAAACGCCGCCTCCTCCCGGTCCAGCGCCTTCGCCAGCACCAGCTCGGGACGCTGCTCCCCGCCGGGGCCCGCCTGCACGGTCAGCGAGAAGTGCTCGTCGCCGCTCAGCTCGTACCTCCGCACGGAATTCGATCCCGCGTCCGGGTCGAGAGCCTCGGCCAGGGGAAACCGCCAACCCGGGGCTGTCGTCTCGCTCATTCTCTCCTCCAGCTCGATTTCCTTGAAGCTGGGGGCGTTGTCGTTAATGTCCGTGATTTCCACTTCGATTCCGTGAACCTGCATTTCCCCTTCCACTATCATCTCACATCGCAGCACGCATTTCTCCACCAGCCGGCACAGCTGCTCTCTGTCTATCCTCTCCGCCGTCACTAAATGCCCCGTCTTCCCGTGCAGAGCGAAATACTGCGTCCGACCGTTATCCAAGATGCGGACGCCGCGGTGCCGGAGCGCCGGCAGGTCGAGCCCCAGGTCCTTGGCCACGTCGCCCACGAACGAGCCCTTCGGCATCTCCTCGGGAAGCGAGTAGCGCAGCTGCCCCCACGCCGCCTCCCACGCCGCCACCAGCACGCACCACAGCAGGGCTCGCTCACGCCGGCCCCACCGTCTCCACGCAGCCCACATCGCCGCCGCCTCACCGCCGGCACCGCTCCACCGCCCACCGACGAGCCGGCTCCCGAGCCGGCTCCGTCTCGCCGCTCCCGGCCGCTGCCGACGGCCCCTCCGCCTCGCTGCAGCACGGCTCCGCACCGCGGGGACGCTCGCAGACCGCCCGGACGCCCACACAGCCAGCCAGCCAGCCAGCGAGTCGGGCCGCAGCGGGCGGGGCTGCCTGCAGCGCTCCGGCCTTCCTCTCGCTCCTCCTCGGTCAACAGCGGCGCCCGCAGCCTCTTCCCGGCACTGCAGGCACCCAGCGCTGCCCAGCGCTGCCCGACCTGCCTTGCCCACGGGCAGCACGCGGCTACGGGACAGGCAACACGGGGACATCCCTCCCCGTCCCGCGGCGATCTCCTGCGTGGGCTTTCCTCCAGCCCGTCTCTTCTGCGATCTTCGCGGCGATCACGGCCAGGAGTAAGGCAGAGACCTCTCGTGGTTGTGTTCTTTCTACCGCACGGAACAACTGAATTGCTAATAGCGTATATGTAAAGTAATACTGTTTTTTTCTCAATGTGACGTGCAGAATATTGCGAGTCTTATGCCATTAGTCCAAAAGTAGCATCTCCACCACGAATTGCACAGCGTTTTGTAGCAGACGTGCTTGAATTAATTTTTTTTCACCCTTTCTGCAGAGCAAAACAGTGTCATGGAGTAGGGGAACTACTCACGAGCAGTCGGAAGGGTCAGTCCCCGCATCCCGCAGTACACGGACAGCCCTTCGCTCTTGACTTTGTTACTTCTCACTTGTACATCGGAGGCTGCTCTGAATCAGCCTCCATTTCTCCCCCTTCTCCCATCATCACTTCCGAATATCTGTTTATAACCCTACACTATGGAGTGACTCAGCAGCAGGCAGCGATGCGCATGTACTCTCTGTCGGGGAGGACATTTACAAACAAAAATAAATAAACCCAGCATAAACCCAACTCTTCACGTGAAACGCAGTACAACACTTGGGGAAAAAGGGATAGAAAAAAGATAACAGGCAAACCGCGACTTTTTTGTTTTGGCGCTCCCATTTTACAGGTTAACCCTTGTACAAAAGGACAGATCAGGAACAGTAAAAAAACAGACGGAACAAAAAAAAGAGAAATAATTACAGAAGGGACTCCGAAAATGATGTCTGGAAAATACTAGTCAGCCTCACTAGTGCAACGGGGCTTTGCTCAGCTGTCACCCAGGTGCAAGTCCATCGCTTCAGAAAAAAGCGATAAGGAAAAATCTCCAATACCAAGCGTCAACCCCATTTTCCAGACCCCGTCATGTACAGTTAGCGTCTGTCATTCTACACAGTACGAATCTGCCTTCACCGTTCCTAACACGCACCATTTAGGACGGCACAAGTTTATAGACAAAACTTTTCAGGATCCGCCACATCACTAGTAACTCCTAACATTTCAGACAACGCAAGTTTCAGAGACAACACTCTTCGGGTGAACTTGACCTTGTGATGAACCAAAACAAGAGCTTCACCACACTCGTACCGTTTTCTGGAATGGCGAGAACCTCTCCACTGAGCCTACGCGGGTGACCGCTGATGACGCCCGAAGTGCCGGTTCGCACATGCCAAGGTGGACACGGCACAGGGTTATTTCATTCGTTCGTGGAAACAGAGATCGGCAGTAACCGCCCCAGCAGACACAGCAAGACCCGGCGACCCCGTCATGTAGAGTTAGCGGATCTCACTCTAGGCAGTAAGGATCCGCCTTCACCGTTAGCAACATTTCAGACAAAACGAGCTTCCTAGTCTAAACTTCTCAGCTGAACATGAACCTGCGCCCCCCGATGAACCCGAAAGTCCCGGCGCCTACTGCCTGCCCGGAAGGGGACGGGGTTACCCTCTTCCTTCTTTCATTGCTTCGCGGATACACGGATCAGCCACAGCACCCGGGAAACCCAGGAGGAGAAGGACGGAGGTTCACAAAGGCCCAAGGAACTCATTCGGCACAGAAAGGATCCACATACCATCTTACACAGCACACGCCTTGTAAAGAAAACTACTCAGCTGAACCTGAACACGTGATGAACCAAAAAAGCGCCATCACTAAATGCCTGCTCAGAGTGCAAAAGGAAAAAACGTGGGGGTTTTGTTTTGGTTTGTTGGGGGGTTTTTTGGCTTGTGAACGTCCAGCATCAGAAGAACTCGTTCTATCCAGGAGCTACAGCATACCTGTAGCATTTTCTGCAGCACAAGCTGGATGGCAAGAACCTCTCCACTGAGCCTGCTGCCAAGAAGGACACGGCGCAGGAGTGTGTCATTCGTTCGTGGAAAGAGAGGTCGGGAAGACCCCGCAGCGCAGCACAGCGCAGCGCAGCAGCCTCGGCGTGAGGTTGGGAAAGGCTCAGGGACAAGGACCGCGCGGGCTTACAGACCTGCGGTGCGTCGGCGTCGGCGGGCGGCTCTCCCGCGCCGGCGCTGCTGCTCGGGCTCCGCTTCCCGCAGGGCTCCCCGCCGACAAGCTCCTCCGCGGGCAGGCTGGGCAGCGGCGGCGGCGGCGGCAGCCAAGCGGCCTCGGCGACGGCGCGTCCCGGCGCCACGCACAGGTTGTAGGAGTAGGGCAAGGTGCCCTCGCAGAAGTCGGCCGGGAAGGCGGCGCCGGCCACGGAGAAGCGCTGCGCGCCCAGGCAGCGCAGCACGGCGGGCGGCCCGGCCCGGCGCACCCGCGCCAGCACGGCCAGCGCCACGCTCAGCAGGAAGAGGGCGGAGAGCAGCGCCAGCGCCAGCACCAGGTAGAACTGCAGCTCCGCCGGCGAGTCGGCGCCCGCCGCCCGCTCGCTCAGCTCCGGCAGCGCCTCCTGCAAGCTCTCGGCCAGCACCACGTGCAGCGTGGCCGTGGCCGACAGCGCCGGCTGCCCGTGGTCCTTCACCACGGCCACCAGCCGCTGCTTCGCCGCGTCCCTCTCCGACACGGCCCGCGCCGTGCGCACCTCGCCGCTGTGCAGCCCCACGCGGAACAGCGCCGGCTCCGGCGCCTGCACCAGCTCGTACGACAGCCACGCGTTGCGCCCCGCGTCCGCGTCCACCGCCACCACCTTGGCCACCAGGTACCCGGCCTCGGCCGACCGCGGCACCACCTCGAACGGCGCCGCGGCCGGGACCGGCGCCGCCCCCGCCGCTCCCGCCGCCGCTCCCGCGCCCGCCGCCGGCCACAGCACCCGCGGCGCGTTGTCGTTGCGGTCCAGCACGAAGACGCGCACCGTCGCCGTCGAGCTCCGCGCCGGCGCCCCGCCGTCCTGCGCCCGCACCGCCACCGCGAACTCGCGGCACTGCTCGTAGTCGAAGGAGCGCTGCGCGTACACCGCGCCGCTCCGCGCCTCCACCGACACGTACGGCGCCGCGCCCGCGCTGCCGCCCGCCAGCCAGTAGCTCACGCGCCCGTTCGCGCCCGCGTCCGCGTCCCGCGCGCGCACGCGCAGCACCGCCGCGCCCGCCGCGTTGTTCTCCGCCACGTAGGCGCTGTAGGCGGCCTCCTCGAACACCGGCGCGTTGTCGTTCACGTCCGACACCTCCAGCACCAGCGCCGTGCGGCTCGACAGCGCCGGGATGCCCCGGTCCCGGGCCACCACCGTCACACGGTGCTCGGCCGCCTGCTCCCGGTCCAGCGCGCTCGACGTCACCACCTTGTACGAGCCGCCCGACGACGCCACGATCGACAGCGGCGCCTCGCCCGACAGCTCGCACCACACCTGACCGTTCTCCCCGGAGTCCCGGTCCCGCACTTTCACCAAGGCCACCACCGTGCCGACCGGCGCGTCCTCGGGCACCGGGCTCGACACCGACAGCATCGTGATTTCGGGCGCGTTGTCGTTCTCGTCGGTGATGTCTATCTGCACCTTGCAGTGAGCCGTCAGCCCGCCCCCGTCCCTCGCCTCCAGGCCGAAGCCGTACTTGCTCCTTTCCTCGAAGTCGAGCGGCCCCGCCGTCCTGACCTCGCCGCTGTCGCTGTCGACACTGAACAAGGCGCGGACGCCGTCCGGGACGTTGCCGAAGGAGTAGGAGACCCGCCCGTTGGAGCCCGCGTCCGCATCCGTGGCTCGCACCCGCAGCACCAGCGACCCCGCCGGCAGATTCTCCCGCACTCGCGCCTCGTACACGCCTTTGCTGAACACGGGCGCGTTGTCATTGGCGTCCGTCACGTTGACGCGAACCTGCACCGTCCCGGACCTCACCGGCTCCCCGCCATCCACCGCCGTCAGCACCAGCTGAAAGGAGCTCTGCTTCTCACGGTCCAGCGCTCTCTCCACCACTAATTCCGGCTGCTTGCTTCCATCCGGGCTCTCCTTGACGGCCAGCGAGAAGGACGGGTCGCCAGTGAGCTCGTAAGTCAGCAGCGAGTTGCTGCCCACGTCCGCGTCTCGGGCCATCTCCAGCGGGAAACGAGCACCGGGAAGCGTCCATTCACCAATCTCGAGGTCCAGAGCAGGCTTGCTGAAGGCCGGTGTGTTGTCATTAACGTCCTGGATGGCCACCTCGACGTGGAAAACGTTCAGCGGGTTCTGCACCAGCGCCTCGAAGCTGACGGAGCAGGACGCCGACTCGCCGCACATCTCCTCCCGGTCCAGCCGCTCGCTCACGTACAGGTTCCCGGTCTCCTCGCTCACCGTGAAGTATTGCTTCTCCGCGCTGAGCCGCAGCTTGCGTGCCGGCAGCTCGGCCGGGCTCAGCCCCAGGTCCCGCGCCAGCGGCCCCACCAGCGAGCCTCTGCCCAGCTCCTCGGGGATGGCGTAGCGGATCCGCTCCGGCGCCGCCCGGCACCACGAGCCCAGCAGCAAAGCGGCCAGCAGCACTCGCCCGGCTGCTCGCCCGCGGCTCGGCACCGGCACCCGCCCCGGCACCCGCCCCGGCACCGGCCCCGGCCCGCCCGCCATTCTGGGCAGCGCTCGCCGCGCTCTCCTCCCCTCCTTCCAGCCGCTCTCCGCAGCGAGCGCAGGGGCCGCCGCAGGCCAGCGATCTCGGCGCCGCCTCGGACGCCGCTGCTCCCCGCGCCGCCTCTCGCCTCTGCTGCCCGTGCCGCTGCCGAGAAGGGCCGGCGCCGTGCGAGCCAGCAGCCTGCGGGGGCAGGACGCTGCGGCGGCTCCGGCTGCGGCTCCGGCTCCGGCTCCAGCGCCGCTCCGCGGCGGCCAACAGCGGCACCCGGAGGCGCCGCGACGACACCGCAGCCGGCTGATGGCCGCGCTCCTGGCGGGACGGGCTTTTGGCCGCTCTCGGCTGGCTCCACCCAGCCTTGGGGTCTCCCTTGCATTAGACCCGCCGAGCCAGAAGCACTCGCTTGCTGCAGCTCCAAAGGCCTTTGTACCCGAGATAGCAGCTGTCGGCTGCTTTTACGTCATCGCCTTGAGTCCAGTCAAGACTCAGAACCAAGTAGCTGGGGCAGAGCAAAAAGCAACTCAGCTGCACGTAATAAAATCAGACGGAACTATAAGATCAGTAAAGAATTTTATAGCTGCAGAAGACTTTCTTTTCCATTTTGCTTTCATTTCCCTTCATTTCTTCCTATTCCTCATCGAAGTCTTTGACATTTCTCCCCTTACTATTTTTTCTTCTAGGGAGAAGAACCATGACACGGAGAGTTGTATCACCGCAAAGGTCAGGCGCATAGCTCTATGTTAAGATAGCAGAATGACCTTCATTATTTTCCCAAGTCACAAAAATTCCTTCTTTTGCCGCTCCGCACTGCAGGCACTGACAATGGGAAATTGCAAAGCCACCAGGAGTCTTTGAGAAAATCATGTAGTCCACCACTCTGCCATGGGCAGGGATGCCCTTCAAATGATCAGATTGCTCAAAGTCCCATCCAGTATGCCCTTGAACAGTGGTGGCACATCCACAACTTCTCTGGGCAGCCTCTTCCACTGTCTCATCACCCTCATTGCAAAACAGTTCTTCCCTATGGAAAATCAAAATCTATCCTCTTTCAGCTTAAAACCCTTGCCCCATGCCGTGTCCCAACAAGCCCTGGTGGAAACTCTCCATCTTTCTCATGAGCCCCCTTTCTCTATTGAAAAGGTGCATTGAGGCTCCCCAGAGCCTTCTCTTCTCCAGGCTGAAGAACCTGAACTCTTCCAGACTTTCTTAAGAGTGGAGACATTCCAGCCCTTTCACAATTTTTGTAGCTCTGCTCTGGACTAGCTCTAACAGGTCCATGTCTATCTTGTAGAGTGGGCCCCAGATTTTCACACAGTACTCCAGGCGGGGTCACCCAAAATTGCCTAGAGGGGGAGAATCCCCTCCCTCGACCTGCAGCCCAGGATACAACTGGATTTCTGGGCAGCAAGTGCACATTCCCAGCTCATGTCCCATTTCTCACCCACCAGTACCCACAAGTCCTTCTCCACAAGGCTGCTCTCAACGCATTCATCCCACGGCCTGTATTGAAACTGGGGATTGCCCCAACACAGGTGCAGGACCTTGCACTTGGCCTTGTTGAACCTCATGATGTTCGCACGGTCCAGTCCTCCAGACTGTCACGGTCCCTCTGGATGGCATCCCTTCCCTCCAGTGAATCAACTGCACCAACCAGCTTGCACAGGGTGCACTCAATCCCACTGTCTCTGTCATTGACGAAGATATTAAATAGTCCTGGTCCCAGTACGGGCCCTTGAGGAACACCACACATCACTGGTTTCCACTTGGACGTTGAGCCATTGAGCGTAACTCTTTGGACGCAGCCAGCCAGCCAGTTCCTTATCCATCTAACAGTCCAACTGTCAAACCCATGTCTCTCCAACTGAGTGGCCACCATGTTTTGGGGGACCATGTAGGGGACGCTCTGCATGCCTTGTCCCCTTGACCCCCAGCCTGTTCATGGAAACCTTGGCCAGGCTGGGTTGCCACTCTGCCACTCTACTGGACTGCAGTAGAGATGGTTTTGCTTTCTTCCACTGCAGACAAGTGTGCCTCTGGGAGCACACGTATGCCTAGGACTCATGACAACAAGCAAGGTAAGAGTTAGAAACATACAGAAATGAACGGATCAGGTGGAATAGCAACATTTCTTAGGCCAAACTTACTGAGCACAAGCAACTCAAACTCCATTGTACTACATGGGGCACAAGGTTGTGTTAACGGTTACATCTCTACATCGTAGCCTTACAAGGACACATTGATGGAAAATGACAATAGGAACTTCTACACTTCCCCTCGCCACAAGCTCCTGTGTCTTCTCTCCAGCCCTACACAAATTGCGGGTTTGCTTCTGACCTTCTCATAATTGGGAAAAACATATCATGGGATGATAATGTAGTACAATCACAGGAAGAAGTGAAGTACATTTGTCTGCTCACCAACATTCTCAGCAGAAAGAGAAGGATTCAAAAGCACACGAATGTTAAACGGCCAAAATCAAAGAGGAGCCGTCATCCAACAGAGAAGGGGTCATCAAGCCATCAGCTTAAGGGGGGAATCTCAGCCCCTCTTCTATCATATGTAATGTTCCACAGAGATGCAACTGCTACTGTAATCATGCTTTCATCTACTCTCCCTACCAAAAACATAACACAAATGTACCCTCACATCTCCTGCCTTCTTCTCCTACCAGCAAGAGGCACTAACGCACAATGGAAGATAGCCTCCTCCTTGTCAATAAAACAACATAGAGAGGAGACCAGGGAAAGGAAAAAAAGAATAACAAAACAAACCAAAACCGAGACAAGCAACACAAGAAGCCTCAAAGGAGAAAAAGATGTCAGAGGGAAGTGACTGTGAGGATGTCTCAGGCTTCACCGTGGACATTGAAATTCATTGCCCAGAGCACCTGGAAGTCATTCAGGTCCCAAGCTACAAGTGCAACTTTCAACCTTACTCTGCACTACATAGTGGGGAGTTTCATTTTTTGAAATATTCATCACCTGTTTTTTTCTACTCTGTGGCCCATTAATCTCCCTACAGATTCAATGCTCATCATGGGCTTCCTGCTCAAGCTAAGAGAATATAGAAGAGATTCTGGTTTAGATTTTGCTTCATTTTCCTCACACCTAAAGTCCTGTCTTCAGGTGGTGGAAGTAAGTATTTGCTGCAAAACAACACTCCCAGTTTCAAATGAAAAAGCACTATCCAGAAATGGCAAAAAGGGACCACGACCTCGCAGGAACAAAAGGCCTGAAAGAAAGTGTCAGTACAACTGTCAAGAAACTCTGCATCTCAACATTCCAGGGAGACAGAGAGGAATAACGGAGGTTTCACAGAGGAATTATAACCTGCTCTACCCATGCATCATCCTTCTAGGTACACACTTATGCTCAACTACTTTATTATCCAAGGATCACCATGGCCTTTCTGGACAGTGAAGCTAGGATGATAACATAAATGGCACAGGCATGCCATCAAACCATTGCCCAGCCAAAACCACATTCACCCACCTCTTTTCCTGGTTGGCAGCCAGCCTCTCACCCTCCTTGCTCTCCTTTCACAGCCTATAGTTGAACCAAAGACAACACCCAACTTTTGCCCATGCATCAGCCACAGGAGGAATTTTAGGGAAACAGAAGCATGTCAAAGTCTTTGTCTTGGCAGCTGAACACCTCCAAGGTCCGCATGGAAACTGCTCCCCCAGCCTGATCATCAAAACCCATCTCTACTTTTAAGGGCTATCAGCCAAAATGAGGCCCAGGTTTCGAACATGAGAAGAATCACGGAAGGAATGTGAAACCTACAGAAGTGAAGGCATCATAGCTTAACATTTCAGTTTATCTCACCTGTAGTAGCTACACAGGAGGAGTATCTAGTTGGTGAAAAGTACATGGGAGGATGACACATGGGAGTAAATTTGGACAATAACAAAACAAAAATGCACAGGACCAGAATTATGGGACCCATACAACAACTGGGAGAAACTGGAAGATAACTTTGCGGACAGACATCATTGATGGAAATGTTGTGTTCACAGGGTTTCCTCATCTGAGAACAAGGATCACATGCACGCATAGAGACGTCTCTGCTCATCACACTCATTAAAAATGTAAAATGGGCACCTCAGTAAAGACTCATTCACAAGTAGCAGCTTAAAGACACCATCATGCACACGGGCAGTTACTTCATCTGAGCAAGAGCCATTAAGGACACCTGAAGGCATGTTAAGGCTGGGAAAAGCTTAATACCACCACGACAAAAATCTACATTGGAGTCTAACAGGGACACATAGGTGGAAAAATGACGTTTCAGAGAGTAATTACTAGAAATAGTACCCCTGAGTCATTTTTGCACTGCCATGGCTATTACTTGCAGACCAACGCATCAGGGGATTGGTCACCCCTTTCAGGATGCAGGAAAAGGGGGCTGAGGCTAAGTGTCAGAGGCCTTAGCACTAGGCATGATATTAAAGCAACAGCCAGCCAGGTGGAGTGTACAACCCCCTCGTGTCCTGCTTCCAGGCCAGTCTTCTGCTGATCCTGCACTGACTTCTCACCAGGTGCCGGTGACAAGCAAGAGCATTTCTTCCAGTGACATTTTGGCACACTTTTTCAGACACAGAGTTGCCCACATTTATCTCATGATGACAAGAAAGGTAAGAACTACCATTCACGGGGAACGTCATATGATAGCAAAGCAAACTGGCAATTCACAAAACACATGCCATGTCTCCACCAGGACCTCCTCACACACAGCACCCCCAAGATTCTCGTCAAACACTTCAGAGGTTGTCATGCTTGCCATGAACTTCATAATATCATCGTTATCAATGATCTTCATCATTTGCAGACAGGCTCCATGGACAGAAGACTTGCACAGACAACTTCTTCTCACCATGGGTAATTCGTGATTTCTCACCATGTGCCTGTGACAAGCAAGAGCATTTCTCCAGCAACTTTTTAAGGAAACACGTCTATGGAAGTCTTCCTCTATACAGCTGTAAACACAAAAGACATGTACGGGGCAGGCAGGTAAAAATAATGACGTGATCTTCCACACTTTATCAGAAAATAAAGGTCTACCTTCAGATCATTCCAATGAGCAAGGCAAGAAGTTAACACCTGCAGAATGCAAAGGATCCGAACACGTCCTTCTAGATTATGGCACTTAGAGAAGGTACATAATTCAGGTATTTAGTAATAGGGAACGAAAACATCATTGCCTCCTCCCAAAGCTCCCATTATGGCACTTGCTGTATGTACTGAAGTAAACTGTAAGTTAAAAACATCATGACAGCTTGCAAACAATCAGGAGGAACCTCCCAGGGCTCCCAATGCAGCTGCAGTGACCTCTCTTAGCCCAAACTTACTTCGGAAGAAGGAACTCCATGGCACGATACCACTACAGCAGGACACTGAACAGGGAAAGCAGCAAACCATCGAGAGATGTGTCCTTTAACAGCCCCTCACAAACACCTGCCAGGACTCACATCACCAACCCCTCACAATTTCCATGGTGTTCTTTCTCCCATATACAACTGGCAAGCATTTGTCATCAAAGGGCCGGTTGCCCAGACCACTACTCTTCAACATGCACCAGCATCACCCATGGACGTCACATAACACATCTTTACAGCTCTGTGCTAAAATGAAGCTACGTTATCTCTTGGCTACACTTCAGAGAAGAAACACACAGGTTGTAAAAGTAAAAGAGGAGCTGTTATCCAGGAGAGACTGGGACAGTGAAGAGTGTGTAACACAGTTACGACATGATAAAAACAGTAGCCTCACTTCTCCTGCCACCCACACACACTGCAAGGCTGAGCCACAATCCCACGTTCACCTCCCGGGAGAAAGAGGCACCAGCACACAGCACGTTGCTGAACAAAGCTTTGCCTTCCTTCTATCAGGAGAGCATGATGCAGTACACCCACACCAGCAAGGGAGGTCCATCTGTCTCCTCACCAACATTCTCAGAACAAAAAGAAGGATTCCAAAGCTCACAAAGGATAAACAGCCAGAGGAGTGGTCACCCAACAGAGAACGGCTTCATCAAACTCATGGTTTAGGGGGAATCTCCTCCCCTCTTTTATCACATGCCCTCTTCCACAGAGATGTGACTTCTACTGAGGTCGCGTTCACATCTGTTCCTCCCAACGATAACAGAACACAAAGATACCCTCACATCTCCTGCCTTTCCCACTCACTCTAGCAAGAGCAAGAGGCACTAACACACGACACATTGCTAAACAGAGCTATGCTGATAATTACAAGTAAACCGACATCCGTATGGGACCTGGTAAAGAAAAAAACCCAAGGCCATGAATCAGACAAGCAAGGCAAGAAGCATTATAAGATAAAGTCTTGTCAGAGAAACTCACCGGGAAGTCTTCTTGCTCTTCACTGCGCGTGTGGAAATTCATCCCAGAGAGCACCTGGAAGTCATTCATATCTCACGCTGCAAGTGTGGCCCTAAAGTCTTACTCTGGACTGCACCATAGGGGGTTTCATTTGAAGAAAGAGTCAACAGGTCTCAGCCATTTTTCCAATTTGAGGCCTGCTTATCTGCCACAAATACGAAGCTGTAAGCGTAAACACCTTATCACGGGCCTCATTCTCAAGCTAAGTCTTCTGGGAAATTAACCTCCCTCGATCTGCTGGCCACGCTCTTCTTAATGAACCCCAGGACACCATTGGCCACCTTGGCCATGAGGGCACACTGCTGACTCACAGTTAACTTCACCATGGTTAATTAGCCAGGCATGAAATGAAACCATTGCTCAGCCAAAAACACATTGACGCACGTATTTTCCTGGTTGGAAGCCAGTGTCTCACCCGCCTTCCTCTGCACTCACAGCCCTCATTCCACCACGGACGACATCCAATATTTTGGCTATATGTCAGACACATGTGAAAGAGCGTTTCATTCAGCGACATTTTAGGGAAAAAGGGATACATCAAAGTCATTGTCTTGGCAGCAGTTGTAAGGGTGGCCAGAATGAGGCCCAGCTTTGGGCCATGACAAAGAACCACCCAAAAAACCACAAGGCATGAAGGGGAAACCTACCAAACTGAGGGAAACATAGCTGAACATTTCAACTTATGTCAACTGCAGTCGGTACACAAGAAGGGTACCTAGTTGGTAAAAAGGTCCACAAGAGCCTCATGCAGAAGTTCACACCGCAGACCATAGCCATGCTTCCTCAAAATCAAGTCTTGGGACAGTAAAGGAGAGGAAAATGCAGGGAAACACAACGGTGGGCCTCACCCAACAACTAAGACCAACTGAACTTTCACACCATCTTTACATTTTTTTAGACATTTCACATCACACCACAGCAAACTTTTTCTGCCTCTGGACAGACAGAATTTGTCCCCCTGCCCAAACATCACACAACACAAAAGCTACCTTTGCAGACAGGCACCACTGAAGGAAAAGTTGCACACACAACTGCTCCTTACCTGACAACAAGGATCACAGCGTGGATGCAGGCAGACATTTCTCTGCTCATAACATTGTTTTCATAACACTGTTTTGAAGAAATATAACATGCTCTCAAGTGCATAAGTGATATGCAGCCCTCATAAAGACCCAGTCGTCATAGTACCAACTCAAAGACACCACCATTCTACTTCAGCACATCGGCAACTTGGAAGACAAATCATGTGCAAATCTTAACGTAAATTCCACGTCAATGCACAGTAACTGCCATCCATGGGAAACATCATGCAGCACGAAAGTAGTAATCTGATGAACCCACAGCTTGGTCACTTGGAATCTGAGCAGTGGGATCTCCAGAAATAAAACACCTTCATTTGATCAAGTCCAGCAATGAACCCTGGGAATTCACAAAACACATACCATATCTCCACCTGTACCTCCTCACACACACAGCACCTCCAAGGCTCTCCTCAAACACTTCACAGCATGGCTCTCAATGATCATCATCATTTACAGACAGGCTCCATGCAAAGAAAAGTTGCATAGGCAACTTCTCACCACCACGGGTAATGCTTGACTTCTCACCACGTGCCTGTGACAAGCAAGAGCACTTCCTCCAGTAACCTTTTAAGGAAACACATCTATGGAAGTCTTCCTCTTTACAACTCCAAACACGAAAGGCACATATGGGACATTCA
The DNA here is from genome assembly GCF_028858705.1 of Grus americana. Classification (NCBI taxonomy): domain Eukaryota; kingdom Metazoa; phylum Chordata; class Aves; order Gruiformes; family Gruidae; genus Grus; species Grus americana. The sequence continues at coordinate 20,350,568 of NC_072865.1, forward strand.
GATGTGACAGATTTGGTGCTCAAGACAACGTCAGAGACAAGGGCCCACCTTCAGATCATTCCAGGCAGCAAGACAAGAAGTTAACAGCTGCAGAAAGGAAGGGATCAGAACATAGCCTTCTGGATGAAGGCACTTAGAGTACGTGCATAATTAAGGTGTTTAGTAGGTCATGAATACACACCTGGCTCTTCCCAGAGCTCCCATTATGGCCTTTGTCCTAAGTACTTAATTAAGCTGTTTGTGGAGAATTGAGGACAACCTGCAAACACACAGGAAGACCCTCCCAAGTACAGCCCTAAAGTCTTGCTCTGGTCTGAACCCTAGGGGGTTTCATTTGAAGAAATAGTCAACAGCTGTCAGCAATTTTTCTAATATGTGGCCCCTGCTCATCTGCCACAGATATCAAGTCGAAAGTGTAAACACCCTGTCACGGCCTCGTTCTCAAGCTAAGTCTTCTGGGAAATTACAACAGATTCTCTTTTAGGTTCCGATTCATTTTCCTCACACCTAAAATCCTTTCTTATGTGGTTAAAGTAAGTATTTCCTGCAAAAAACCGTGCGCAGTTTCAAATGCAAAAGCAATAGCCAGAAGTGGGGAAAAGGAAACGTGACCTTCCAGGAAAGAAAGGCCTGAAAGCAAGTGTAATTACAGCTATGAAGAAACTCTGCATCACAATCTCACAATCTTACAGGGAGACAGAGATAGATAATGGAGCTTTCACACAGGAATCAGGAGCCGTTCTACCGTACCCATGCGCCATCATTCTACATGCACATTTATTGTGCAAACACTTTCTGATTGGAGGACTGTCATTCCCTGACTTTGAGGACAGGGAATCCAGGGTCACAGCATGAATGGCACAGGCCTTGCCACCAGAACCAAAGAATCAATCTAGACATCCACCCTTTAGATACTTCTAAGCGTTGATGAGATACCCTCTCAGTCTTCTCTTCTCCAGGCTAAACAGACCCAGCTCTCTCAGCCTTTCCTCATACGAGAGATGCTCCACTCCCCTCATCATCCTCAAAGCCCTCCGCTGGACTCTCTCCAGTAGTTCCCTGACTTTCTTTAACAGGGGAGCCCAGAACTGGACACAGAACTCCAGACATGGCCTCATTAGGGTAGAGAGTAGAGGGGGAGGATAACCTCCCTCAACCTGATGGCCACGCTCTTCTTAATGCACCCCAGGACACCATTGGCCTTCTTGGCTCATGGTCAACTTCACCGTGATTAACTTAACCAGGCATGAAATCAAACCATTGCTCAGCCAAAACCACATTGATGCACGTATTTTCCTGGTTGGAAGCCAGTGTCTCATCCTCCTTCCTCTGTATTCACAGCCTTTAGTTCCACTGCAGACAAAATCCAATAATTTGGCTCTATGACACACAGGTGAAAGAGCATTTCATTCAGTAATATTTTAGGGAAACAGAGATATATTGACTTGGCAGCTATTGCGAGAGTTACCAGCCAGAATGAGGCCCAGCTTTTAACCAGAACAAAACCAATCAACCATCCAACCAACCAACCAAACAAACAAAAAAACCCACACCAAAAAACCCCCAAACGTCCACAAAAAAAAACCCTGAAGAAGGCAAGAAGAGGAAACCTGCAGAAGTATGCAGAATCATAGCTTAACATTTCAGCTTATGTCAACTGCAGTCGGTACACAAGAAGGGTATCTAGTTGGTAAAAAGTCCACAGGAGCCTCATGCAGAAAATCACACCACAGACCATAGCCACAGTTCCTCAACAACAAGCATCAACTGAGCTTTTACACCGTCTTTACATCTTTCAGACATTTCACATCACACCACAGCAAACTTTTTCTGTCTCTGGACACACAGAATTTGTCCCCCTGCCCAAACATCACACAACACAAAAGCTACCTTTGCAGACAGGCGCCGTTGAAAGAAAAAGTTGCACACACCACTGCTCCTTACCTGACAACAAGGATCACAGCAAGGAGGCATGCTCATAACACGATTTTCATAACACTATTTTGAAGAAATACATATTCAATACATTTTGAAATACATTTGAATTACGTATATAAATATATATTGAATTACATTGAAGCACAGAAGCCACATGCAGCCCCAACAAACACTCAGTCGTCAAAGTATCAACTCAAAGACACCATCATCCTGCTTCAACACAGGGGCAACCTGGAAGATACATCACGCTTAAATCTTAATGCAAAATGTAGCGCTGTGCTCAATAACTGCCACCCCCAAGACTCTCCTCAAACACTTCACAGCTCGCATAGTTGTTAATGATCATCATCATTTGCAAACAGACTCCATGGAATGAAAATTTGCACTGGTAACTTCTCCTCACTATGGGTAATTCTTGACTTCTCACCATGTGCCTGTGACAAGCAAGAGCACTTCCTCCAGTAACTTTTTAAGGAAATACATCTATGGAAGTCTTCCTCTTTACACCTCTAGACACAAAAGGCACGTACGGGACAGTCAAGGAAACATAACAAATTTGGTGCTCAGTACATTATGAGAAAACAAGGCCCACCTTCGGATCATTCCAACGAGCAAGGCAAGAAGTTAGCAGCTGCAGAAAGGAAGGGATCAGGACATAGCCTTCTGGATGAAGGCACTTAGAGAAGGTGTATAATGAAGGTGTTTAGATGGTAGTGAATACACAATTTGCTCTTCCCAAAGATCCCATTATGGCCTTTATCCTCGAGTACTTAATTAGGCTGTTTGTTAAGTATTGACAACAACCTGCAAACACACGGTAAGACCCTCCAGGGCTCCCAGTACAGAAGGAAGAACACCTCTTCGAGCCAAACTTCTTTGGGAAGAAGAAACTCACATTGCATGATACTACAGCTGGACACTGAACAGGGAAAGGAGCAAAGCATAGCTCTTGGGTCCTTCAGCACCTCCTCACGCACAGAGCCCCAGATTCTCCTCTCCAACTTTTCACAACTTCCATCATGTTCTTCGACCCTCAAAATTTACAAGCACGTGTCATCAAACGGTTGTCTTCAACCCACACCACCATCACACCACGGGCTTCATACAGAACCCTTCACATCTCCCTGCTAAAGGAAGATACGCATGTCTGCTCACCAGTCTTCTGCGAAAATAACATCGAGGCTCTAAGAAGAAAGAAAAGAGAAGCCGTCCTCCAGAAAAGGCTGGGTCAGTGAACATTTGCGCAGGGGCAGTCTCCCCCTCCTTAAATCTCGCCCCGCACCTGCAATCGACCCCTCCCGAACTCGTTATCACCACGTTATCGTGGAGAAATAGAAGAGCTGAGAAGACTAGAAACGACGAGCAGCTCAGTTAGGCACGGGGCCTTTCACGCTCCGTTTCAAGACACTCGCCCCCCACTCCAGCACCTGCGCCGTCGGGAACATATCCCACGCTGCTGCTGCCTCCCGCGTGCTAATCAGGCGCCACATCCGCTCCGAAGAGCTCATACCGGCAGGAAAAGCGGAATTACCGCCGTCAGGGGACAAAATGAGCCACCGGCTGGCGCGTGACAAACCCCCAGAGCCCCGCTGGAACGAAACCCCAGCCCAGGGCAGCCCCACGCTCCGGCTGCCTCCCCCACTCCCACGTTCACCGCCCGCGAGCAAGAGGCGGCAGCACAGAGCGCGCTGCTGAGCGAAGCTTCGCAGGAGACGGAGCGGGGGAAAGGGCGGAGGAGCAGCGGAGGCAAGCGTCGCGGAGCAAGCGCGGTCAGAGGAACTCACCGGGGCAGCGGCGGGGTCGGCGCGGCGGGCGCCGGCAGGGTCCTCCCCGAGCAGCGGCGCGGGCTCGGCGGGCGGCGGCCGGGCCGGGAGGGTGTCGCAGCAGCTGCCGCCCGACAAGCGGAGCTGGCTCTTGCGCGAGTCGGCGGTGAGCGACACCTCGTGCGAGTAGGAGTGCAGGATGGCGCGGCCGCCGTCGATGCCCACGAAGTGCGCGGCCGGGACGCCGCGCACGGCGCCGCGGCCCGCCGCCAGCAGCTGCGAGCGGCGCCAGCGCCGCAGGCGCAGCGCCAGCAGCAGCAGCAGGAAGGCGAGGAAGAGGCAGGACACGGCGGCCACGGCCACCACCAGCCACCGCGTCAGGCTGCCGGCCGGCTCGCCCGGCGCCGCCGCCGCGCTGCCCAGCTCCGACAGCAGCTCGGCCACGCTCTCGGCCAGCACCACCGTCAGCGTGGCCGTGGCCGACAGCGCCGGCCGCCCGTGGTCCTTCACCACCACCACCAGGCTCTGCCGCGCCGCGTCGCGGGCCAGCGGGAAGCGCGCCGTGCGCACCTCGCCGCTGTGCAGCCCCACGCGGAACAGCCCCGGCTCCGTCGCCTTGGCCAGCTCGTACGACAGCCACGCGTTCTGCCCCGCGTCCGCGTCCACCGCCACCACCTTGGCCACCAGCGCCCCGGGCTCGGCCGAGCGCGGCGCCAGCTCCACGCCCGCCCAGCCCGCGCCCGGCGCCGGCGCCGGCGGCGGGTACAGCACCTGCGGCGCGTTGTCGTTCTCGTCCACGATCACGAGCCGCACCGACACGTTGCTGCTCAGCGCCGGCGCCCCGCCGTCCTCCGCCCGCACCCACAGCCCCACCTCGCGCACCTCCTCGTAGTCGAAGGAGCGCAGCGCGTACAGCGCGCCCGTCTCCGCCTGCACCGACACGTAGGACGAGAGCGGCGCGCCCCGCACGCGCCCCTCCGACAGCCGGTACCGCACGCGCGCGTTCTGACCCCAGTCCGCGTCCGCCGCCCGCACCGTCAGCACCAGCGCGCCCGCCGCGTTGTTCTCGGGCAGCCGGGCGCTGTAGCGCGCCTCCGCGAACACCGGCGCGTTGTCGTTCACGTCCAGCACCCGCAGCGCCAGCACCGCGCTGCTCCACAGCGACGGCGACCCGCCGTCCGCCGCCCGCACCGTCACGTTGTACTCCGACACCTTCTCACGGTCCAACTCCTCGGCCGTCACCACGCGGTAGTAGTCCTCAAAGGTCTTCTCCAGACGGAACGGCAGCCGCTCCGCGATGCTGCACCGCACCTCGCCGTTCGCCCCCGAGTCCCGGTCCTGCACGTGCAGCAGGGCCACCACCGTCCCCGACGGGGCGTCCTCCGAGATCGCGCTCAGCGCCGACGACACTCTCAGTTCGGGCGCGTTGTCGTTGACGTCTGTCACCGTGATCGCGACTTTCGCCGTATCAAAGCGCTCTCCTCCGTCATGTGCCTGCACTTCCAATTCGTAGGAGTCGCCATTCTCGAAGTCGAGGCCCCGCAGCAGCGCCATCGCTCCCGTCTCGGCGTCCAGCTGGAAAATCTGCGACGGCGTGTCCTTAGTTTTCTTCAGGGAGTATTTCACGTGCCCGTTCATCCCCTCGTCGGCGTCGGTGGCCGTGAGGGTGACGAGGACGGAGCCCACGGGCACGTCCTCCGGCACACGCACCGCGTACTCCGCCTGGCTGAACACGGGCGCGTTGTCGTTCGCGTCCAGCACGGCCACGCGGATCCGCGCCGTGCCCGTCCGCGACGGCTCGCCGCCGTCGCTCGCCCTCAGCACCAGCTCGTGAAACGCCGCCTCCTCCCGGTCCAGCGCCTTCGCCAGCACCAGCTCGGGACGCTGCTCCCCGCCGGGGCCCGCCTGCACGGCCAGCGAGAAGTGCTCGTCGCCGCTCAGCTCGTACCTCCGCACGGAATTCGATCCCGCGTCCGGGTCGAGAGCCTCGGCCAGGGGAAACCGCCAACTCGGGGCGGTGGATTCGCTCATTCTCAGCTCCGTTTCTGCCTCTGGGAAGCTGGGGGCGTTGTCGTTAATATCCGTGATTTCCACTTCGATTCCGTGAACCTGCATTTCCCCCTCCACTATCACCTCACATCGCAGCACGCATTTCTCCACCAGCCGGCACAGCTGCTCTCTGTCTATCCTCTCCGCCGTCACTAAATGCCCCGTCTTCCCGTGCAGAGCGAAATACTGCGTCCGACCGTTATCCAAGATGCGGACGCCGCGGTGCCGGAGCGCCGGCAGGTCGAGCCCCAGGTCCTTGGCCACGTCGCCCACGAACGAGCCCTTCGGCATCTCCTCGGGAAGCGAGTAGCGCAGCTGCCCCCACGCCGCCTCCCACGCCGCCACCAGCACGCACCACAGCAGGGCTCGCTCACGCCGGCCCCACCGTCTCCACGCAGCCCACATCGCCGCCGCCTCACCGCCGGCACCGCTCCACCGCCCACCGACGAGCCGGCTCCCGAGCCGGCTCCCGCTCCGGCTCCCGATCCGGCTTCGTCTCGCCGCTCCCGGCCGCTGCCGACGGCCCCTCCGCCTCGCTGCAGCACGGCTCCGCACCGCGGGGACGCTCGCAGACCGCCCGGACGCCCACACAGCCAGCCAGCCAGCCAGCGAGTCGGGCCGCAGCGGGCGGGGCTGCCTGCAGCGCTCCGGCCTTCCTCTCGCTCCTCCTCGGTCAACAGCGGCGCCCGCAGCCTCCTCCCGGCACTGCAGGCACCCAGCGCTGCCGAGTCTTATCCCACTACTCCAACAGCAGTATTTCCACCACGAATTGCACTGGTTTCCGAGTGCTTCACTGACATTTCCCTCACCCTTTCTGCAGATGAAAACAGCCTCATACTCGAACGCCACCAGCCACATCAGTTTCCCAAACCCCGAACCATAGCACAAGGCAGCAATGGAGATCCCCCCCTCAAAAGGAGTCCTCCTCCTCAGGGACTGCTCTTCCTTCTCGACTTGCCGCTTCTCCCCTGCACACCGGAGCCCGCTCTGAAGCAGCCTCCATTTCTCCCCTTTCCTCAACCACCGCTTCGCAATTTGTCCTTGTACCCTTACACACACTACAGGCCTTGCTTACCATGAGGACTTACTGCTCCATTCCAGAGTAACTCTTGATGCACACACACTCTCTGTCAGGGTATCATTACAAAACAAAAAGCAGCATAGGGAAAATTCTTCACGAGAACAACTCTTAGGGAAATGGGGGATACAAAAAACCAAAACTCTGAAATACAAAATGCGAATTGCTTTGGTTTTGTGTTTCATGGCGGGGTGGGGGTGGGTTTTTTTGTTGTTGTTGTTGTTGTGTTTGTTTTTTTTTTTTTTAAATTCACTTTATACGGGTTAACCTTTCCAGAAAAAGACAGATTGGGAAAGGTAAAAAAAAGAGGGATCAAAAACAAATGAGAAATATCTGCACAAATCACTCGAGAAAGAATGCCTGGAAAACATTAGTCAGCTTCGCTAGCTTTCGCACTGAGGAAAAGTACATCGCCTTGGGAAAAAGCACTCAGGAAAAATCTCCAACACCGAGCGTCAACCCCATTTTCCAGATCTCGTCAATTAAAATTAAAAACATTAAAATGAACCAACACAAAACGTCACGCAGAGCTTCATCACACTTGTACCATTTTCTGCAGCACAAGTGGAATGGTGAGAACCTCTCCACTGAGCCTACGCGGGTGACCGCTGATGACGCCCGAAGTGCCGGTTCGCACATGTTAAGGCATTCGTACACGGCACAGGGTTATTTCATTCGTTCGTGGCAACAGAGATCGGCAGTAACCGCCCCAGCAGACACAGCAAGACCCGGCGACCCCGTCACGTAGAGTTAGCGGATCACACTCTAGGCAGTAAGGATCCGCCTTCACCGTTAGTAACATTTCAGACAAAACGAGCTTCCTAGTCTAAACTTCTCAGCTGAACATGAACCTGCGCCCCCCGATGAACCCGAAAGTCCCGGCGCCTACTGCCTGCCCGGAAGGGGACGGGGTTACCCTCTTCCTTCTTTCATTGCTTTGCGGATACACGGATCAGCCACAGCACCCGGGAAACCCAGGAGGAGAAGGACGGAGGTTCACAAAGGCCCAAGGAACTCATTCGGCACAGAAAGGATCCACATACCATCTTACACAGCACACGCCTTGTAAAGAAAACTACTCAGCTGAACCTGAACACGCGATGAACCAAAAAAGTGCCATCACTAAATGCCTGCTCAGAGTGCAAAAGGAAAAAACGTGGGGGTTTTGTTTTGGTTTGTTGGGGGTTTTTTGGCTTGTGAACGTCCAGCATCAGAAGAACTCGTTCTATCCAGGAGCTACAGCATACCTGTAGCATTTTCTGCAGCACAAGCTGGATGGCAAGAACCTCTCCACTGAGCCTGCTGCCAAGAAGGACACGGCGCAGGAGCGTGTCATTCGTTCGTGGAAAGAGAGGTCGGGAAGACCCCGCAGCACAGCACAGCGCAGCACAGCGCGGCAGCCTCGGCGTGAGGTTGGGAAAGGCTCAGGGACAAGGACCGCGCGGGCTTACAGACCTGCGGTGCGTCGGCGTCGGCGGGCGGCTCTCCCGCGCCGGCGCTGCTGCTCGGGCTCCGCTTCCCGCAGGGCTCCCCGCCGACAAGCTCCTCCGCGGGCAGGCTGGGCAGCGGCGGCGGCGGCGGCAGCCAAGCGGCCTCGGCGACGGCGCGTCCCGGCGCCACGCACAGGTTGTAGGAGTAGGGCAAGGTGCCCTCGCAGAAGTCGGCCGGGAAGGCGGCGCCGGCCACGGAGAAGCGCTGCGCGCCCAGGCAGCGCAGCACGGCGGGCGGCCCGGCCCGGCGCACCCGCGCCAGCACGGCCAGCGCCACGCTCAGCAGGAAGAGGGCGGAGAGCAGCGCCAGCGCCAGCACCAGGTAGAACTGCAGCTCCGCCGGCGAGTCGGCGCCCGCCGCCCGCTCGCTCAGCTCCGGCAGCGCCTCCTGCAAGCTCTCGGCCAGCACCACGTGCAGCGTGGCCGTGGCCGACAGCGCCGGCTGCCCGTGGTCCTTCACCACGGCCACCAGCCGCTGCTTCGCCGCGTCCCTCTCCGACACGGCCCGCGCCGTGCGCACCTCGCCGCTGTGCAGCCCCACGCGGAACAGCGCCGGCTCCGGCGCCTGCACCAGCTCGTACGACAGCCACGCGTTGCGCCCCGCGTCCGCGTCCACCGCCACCACCTTGGCCACCAGGTACCCGGCCTCGGCCGACCGCGGCACCACCTCGAACGGCGCCGCGGCCGGGACCGGCGCCGCCCCCGCCGCTCCCGCCGCCGCTCCCGCGCCCGCCGCCGGCCACAGCACCCGCGGCGCGTTGTCGTTGCGGTCCAGCACGAAGACGCGCACCGTCGCCGTCGAGCTCCGCGCCGGCGCCCCGCCGTCCTGCGCCCGCACCGCCACCGCGAACTCGCGGCACTGCTCGTAGTCGAAGGAGCGCTGCGCGTACACCGCGCCGCTCCGCGCCTCCACCGACACGTACGGCGCCGCGCCCGCGCTGCCGCCCGCCAGCCAGTAGCTCACGCGCCCGTTCGCGCCCGCGTCCGCGTCCCGCGCGCGCACGCGCAGCACCGCCGCGCCCGCCGCGTTGTTCTCCGCCACGTAGGCGCTGTAGGCGGCCTCCTCGAACACCGGCGCGTTGTCGTTCACGTCCGACACCTCCAGCACCAGCGCCGTGCGGCTCGACAGCGCCGGGATGCCCCGGTCCCGGGCCACCACCGTCACACGGTGCTCGGCCGCCTGCTCCCGGTCCAGCGCGCTCGACGTCACCACCTTGTACGAGCCGCCCGACGACGCCACGATCGACAGCGGCGCCTCGCCCGACAGCTCGCACCACACCTGACCGTTCTCCCCGGAGTCCGGGTCGTTCACGTTCACCAGGGCCACCACCGTGCCGGCCGGCGCGTCCTCGGGCACCGGGCTCGACACCGACAGCATCGTGATTTCGGGCGCGTTGTCGTTCTCGTCGGTGATGTCTATCTGCACCTTGCAGTGAGCCGTCAGCCCGCCCCCGTCCCTCGCCTCCAGGCCGAAGCCGTACTTGCTCCTTTCCTCGAAGTCGAGCGGCCCCGCCGTCCTGACCTCGCCGCTGTCGCTGTCGACACTGAACAAGGCGCGGACGCCGTCCGGGACGTTGCCGAAGGAGTAGGAGACCCGCCCGTTGGAGCCCGCGTCCGCATCCGTGGCTCGCACCCGCAGCACCAGCGACCCCGCCGGCAGATTCTCCCGCACTCGCGCCTCGTACACGCCTTTGCTGAACACGGGCGCGTTGTCATTGGCGTCCGTCACGTTGACGCGAACCTGCACCGTCCCGGACCTCACCGGCTCCCCGCCATCCACCGCCGTCAGCACCAGCTGAAAGGAGCTCTGCTTCTCACGGTCCAGCGCTCTCTCCACCACTAATTCCGGCTGCTTGCTTCCATCCGGGCTCTCCTTGACGGCCAGCGAGAAGGACGGGTCGCCAGTGAGCTCGTAAGTCAGCAGCGAGTTGCTGCCCACGTCCGCGTCTCGGGCCATCTCCAGCGGGAAACGAGCACCGGGAAGCGTCAACTCTGCGATTTCGAGGTCCAGAGCAGGCTTGCTGAAGGCCGGTGTGTTGTCGTTAACGTCCTGGATGGCCACCTCGACGTGGAAAACGTTCAGCGGGTTCTGCACCAGCGCCTCGAAGCTGACGGAGCAGGACGCCGACTCGCCGCACATCTCCTCCCGGTCCAGCCGCTCGCTCACGTACAGGTTCCCGGTCTCCTCGCTCACCGTGAAGTATTTCAGCTGCCTTTTAGCGGCAGACGCCACCCGCAGCTTGCGTGCCGGCAGCTCGGCCGGGCTCAGCCCCAGGTCCCGCGCCAGCGGCCCCACCAGCGAGCCTCTGCCCAGCTCCTCGGGGATGGCGTAGCGGATCCGCTCCGGCGCCGCCCGGCACCACGAGCCCAGCAGCAAAGCGGCCAGCAGCACTCGCCCGGCTGCTCGCCCGCGGCTCGGCACCGGCACCCGCCCCGGCACCCGCCCCGGCACCGGCCCCGGCCCGCCCGCCATTCTGGGCAGCGCTCGCCGCGCTCTCCTCCCCTCCTTCCAGCCGCTCTCCGCAGCGAGCGCAGGGGCCGCCGCAGGCCAGCGATCTCGGCGCCGCCTCGGACGCCGCTGCTCCCCGCGCCGCGCCGCCTCTCGCCTCTGCTGCCCGTGCCGCTGCCGAGAAGGGCCGGCGCCGTGCGAGCCAGCAGCCTGCGGGGGCAGGACGCTGCGGCGGCTCCGGCTCCGGCTGCGGCTCCGGCTCCAGCGCCGCTCCGCGGCGGCCAACAGCGGCACCCGGAGGCGCCGCGACGACACCGCAGCCGGCTGATGGCCGCGCTCCCGGCGGGACGGGCTTTTGGCCGCTCTCGGCTGGCTCCACCCAGCCTTGGGGTCTCCCTTGCATTAGACCCGCCGAGCCAGAAGCACTCGCTTGCTGCAGCTCCAAAGGCCTTTGTACCCGAGATAGCAGCTGTCGGCTGCTTTTACGTCATCGCCTTGAGTCCAGTCAAGACTCAGAACCAAATAGTCCTGGCAGCACTAGCTAGGGGAAGACTTTCAGAGCTTTTTAGCACTCTGCCAGGTATTTTGAGTTCTGCTTTCCTTGCCTGTCACGAATACCAAGAAGGAAATATTCGTGTTGCAGAAATCAGTAAGCACGCAGAGGCAGAATGGGGCAACGGTAATTTCAAACCTGGCATGCCCGACCTGCAAAGGGTGTCCATCTTCCCTGCATTTCTTCCTTTTGCTCAAGTAAGTCTTTGAATATCGTCCCGTTATTCTGTTTTCTTGTAGGTAGAAGAACCGTTACACTGAGGAATGTATTCTTTTGCATCTCTGTACCAGAGGGTCTGACAATAGGAAAGTGCAAAGCCACCTGGAGTCTTTCAGAAAATCACAGAATGGTTTGGGTTGGAAGGGACCTTTATAGACCATGTAGTCCACCCCTCCGACATGGGCAGGAACACCTTTCAAATGATGAGGTTGCTCTAAGCCCCATCCAGTATGTCCTTGAACAGTGGTGGCCAATCCACAACTTCTCTGGGCAACCTCTTCCACTGTCTCACCACCCTCATTGCAAAACATCTCTTGTCTATGGAAAGAAATCTATGGAAGAAATCTACCCTCTTTCAGCTTAAAACCCTTACCCTGTGTCGTGTCACAACAGGCACTGGCAAAAACTCTTTCTGCATCTTTCTTTTAAGCCCCCTTTGTACAAGGCACAATAAGGTTATGCAGCCCAGGATACAACTGGATTTCTGGGCAGCAAGTGCACATTCCCTGCTCATGTCCCAGTTGTCACCCACCTTCTCCACAAGGCTGCTCTCAACGCATTCATCCCACGGCCTGTACTGAAACTGGGGATTGCCCCAACACAGGTGCAGGACCTTGCACTTGGCCTTGTTGAACCTCATGATGTTCGCACGGTCCAGTCCTCCAGACTGTCATGGTCCCTCTGGATGGCATCCCTTCCCTCCAGCGAATCAACTGCACCAACCAGCTTGCACAGGGTGCACTCAGTCCCACTGACTCTGTCATTGATGAAGATACTAAATAGTCCCAGTCCCAGTACGGGCCCCTGAGGAACATAACATGTTACTGGTTTCCACTTGGACCTTGAGCCATTGAGCGTAACTCTTTGGACGCAGCCAGCCAGCCAGTTCCTTATCCATCTAACAGTCCAACTGTCAAACCCATGTCTCTCCAACTGAGTGGTCATCATGTTTTGGGGGACCATGTGGGGGACACTCTGCATGTGTTATCCCACTGACACCCAGTCTGTGCATGGAAATCTTGGTCGGGCTGGGTTGCCACTCTACCACTCTACAGGACTGCAGCAGAGATGGTTTTGCTTTCTTCCACTGCAGACAAGTGTGCCTCTGGGAGCACACGTACACCTAGGAAAGCCTTCCTCTTTACAGCTCTGAACCTCAAAGGTGTGTACGGGAACTGTGCCTGCACTCAGAGAGTTGGAACAGATGGCACCTTCCACATGTGGTCAGACACCCTGAGGACGAGCTGTAGCTCATGACAACAAGCAAGGCAAGAGTTACAGAACATACACACAGAAATGAATGGATCAGGTGGAACGACACCATTTCTTCGGCCAAACTTATTGAGCAGAGGCAACTCAATTTGTACACGTGGTACCACAACTGTGTGCCTAATGGAGTAACTATGACAAGCAGGGAAATAAGCATCTGCTCTTCTATGGCCCCAGTGCCAACAGATCTTCCCCAGGTGTTCTCTCCAACCCTACACAAATTGCTGGTTTGCTTCTGATCTTCTCATAATTAGTAAAAACATATCATGGGACGATAATGCAGTACAATCACTGCTCACCAACGTTCTGAAAAGAGAAAGGAGGATTCAAAAGCATACGAATGCTAAACAATACTATAATACTATAATCATGCTTTCATCTACTCTCCCTACCAAAAGTATGACACAAATGTACCCGCACATCTCCTGCCTTCTTCTCCTACCAGCAAGAGGCACTAACGCACAACATTTGCAACCTCCTTGCAAATAGAACATACAGAGGAGACCAGGAAAAGGAAAAAAAAAAATCAAAACAAACAAAAAAACCCAGACAAGCAACACAAGAAGCCTCAAAGGAGAAAAAATTGTCACTGGAACATCACTGTGAGGATGTCTCGCTCTTCACTGTGGACATTGAAATTCATTGCCCAGAGCACCTGGAAGTCATTCAGGTCCCAAGCTACAAGTGCGACTTTAAACCTTACTCTGCACTACATGGTAGGGGGTTTCATTTTTTGAAATATTCATCAGCTCTCATCTGGTTTTTTTTCTACTCTATGGCCTGTTTATCTCCATGAACATTAAAAAATGCTCATCATGGGCCTCTTTCTCAAGCTAAGAGAAAATACAAGAGATTCTGGTTTAGATTTTGCTTCATTTTCCTCACACCTAGAGTCCTGTCTTCAGGTGTTTCAATTAAGTATTTGCTGCAAAACAACACTCCCAGTTTCAAACGCAAAAGCACTATCCAGAAATGGCAAAAAGGAACCACGACCTTGCAAGAACAAAAGGCCTGAAAGAAAGTGTCAGTACAACTGTCAAGAAACTCTGCACCTCAACATTCCAGGGAGATAAGAGGGGAATACCACAGGTTTCACAGAGGAATTATAAGCTGTCCTAACAATGCATCATCCTTCTAGGTACACACTTATGCTCAACTACTTTATTATCTGAGGATTACCATGGCCTTTCTGAACAGCAAAGCTAGGATGATAACATAAATGGCCGAGGCCTTGGCATACGGCATGCCAGCAAACCGTTGCCCAGCCAAAACCACATTGACCCACCTCTTTTCCTGGTTGGCAGCCAGCCTCTCACCCTCCTTGCTCTCCTTTCACAGCCTATAGTTGAACCAAAGACAACACCCAACTTTTGCCCATGCATCAGCCACAGGAGGAATTTTAGGGAAACAGAAGCAAGTCTTTCTCTTGGAAGATGTACACCTCCAAGGTACATATGGACAGTGCTCCCCCAGCCTGATGATTTTAATTGATCTCTACTTTTAAGGGCTATCAGCCAAAATGAGGCCCAGGTTTTGAACCTGAGAAGAATCGCAAAAGGAATGTGAAACCCACAGAAGTGAAGGCATCATAGCTTAACATTTCAGATTATCTCACCTGTAGTAGCTACACAAGAAGAGTATCTAGTTGGTGAAAAGTACACTGGAGGATCACACCGGAATTTGCACAAAAGGGCCATAGCCACAGTTCCCAGATTGATTTCTTTGGATAATAAGAAAAGGAAAATGCACAGGACCACAACTGTGGGACCCATACAACAACTGGGAGAAACTGAACCTTTTAGACATTTCAAACTACACCACAGCAAACTCTTCCACCTGCCCTCTCTCGGTGCAGACACAATGCTTCACCCTGCCCAAGCATCACGCAACAGGAAAGCTAAATTTGCAGGCAGACATCGCTGAAAGAAATAGTATGCTCAGAACTTCTCCTTACAGACAACAAGGGTCACACATGGATGCATGCATACAGACGTCTCTGCTCATCACACTCAGTTGAAGGAACATAAAGTGTTCTAAAGGGCAGAAGCAACACGCGGCTCGGTTATAGACTCAGTTACCAGTATCAGCTCAAAGACACCATCACGCACATGGGCAATTTGGAAGATATGTGACTCTGCCACTGTTAATGCAAGGTTTACAACTACACCAAATAACTACCATTCACAGGAAAAGCCGTATCAGACATGACAGTGTATAAAATCAGTAGCTTCCTCACACATGCTTCAAATAACAAGCCCCAAAGCCAGAAATTCCTGACAAAAATACTCTCCTATCCTCTACATTCCCACCAATTTTATATACCAACAAAGCCTCAGCAGTTACTTCATATTAGCAAGAGTCATTAATGACATCTGAAGATTGGTCGAGCCTGGGAAAAACTAAATACAAACAGGATGAAACTCTACATCGCAGTCTTACCAGGACATATAGATGGAAAACTGACGTTTCAGGCAGTAACTACTAGAAATAGTTCCCCTGAGTCATGTTTGCACTGCCATGGCTATTCCTTGCAGAACAATGCGGCAGAGGACATTTTTTGCACATATTTTCAGACACACAGTTGCCCACCTTTACCTCATCATGACAAGAAAGGCAAGACTTTAACTACCACTCACAGAGAACGTCATGCGATAGGAAAGCAAACTGATGGACTCACAACATCCAAATATAAAACATCATCAGGCTCATTGGATGTAGTCCAGCAAAGAACCCTGGGAATTCACAGAACACCTGCCATGTCTTCACCAGTACCTCCGCACACACGGCACCCCAAGACTCTCCTCAAACACTTCGGAGGTTGTCATGCTTGTCATGTTCTTCCTAATATCATGGTTGTCAACGATCTTCGTCATTTGCAGATAGGCTCCATAGAAAGTAAGTTACACAGACAACTTCTGTGCAATGATCTTCATGTACGGCATAGTCAGACAAATGTAACGGATGTGAACTTCCACACTTTATCAGAAAATAAAGGCCCACCTTCAGATCATTCCAACGAGCAAGGCAAGGAGTTAACACCTGCAGAATGCAAAGGATCAGAACACGTCCTTCTAGATTAAGGCACTTAGAGAAGGTACATAATTCAGGTATTTAGTAGTCGGGAACAAAAACATCATTGCCTCCTCCCAAAGCTCCCATTATGGCACTTGCCATCAGTACAGAAGCAAGCTGTTTGTTAAAAACATCATGACAGCTTGCAAACAATCAGGAGGAACCTCCCAGGGCTCCCAATGCAGCTGCAGTGACCTCTCTTAGCCCAAACTTACTTCAGAAGAAGGAACTCCATGGCACAATACCACTACAGCGGGACAGGGAAAGCAGCAAACCATGGAGAGATGTGTCCTTTAACAGCCCCTCACAAACACCTGCCAGGACTCACATCACCAACCCCTCACAATTTCCATGGTGTTCTTTCTCCCATATACAATTCGCAAGCATTTGTCATCAAAGGGCCGGTTGCCCAGACCACTACTCTTCAACATGCACCAGCATCACCCACAGACCTCACATAACACATCTTTAGAGCTCTGTGCTAAAATGAAGCTACGTTATCTCTTGGCTACACTTCAGAGAAGAAACACACAGGTTGTAAAAGTAAAAGAGGAGCCGTTATCCAGGAGAGACTGGGACAGTGAAGAGTGTGTAACACAGTTATGACATGATAAAAAAAGTAGCCTCACTTCTCCTGCCACCCACACACACTGCAAGGCTGAGCCACAATCCCACGTTCACCTCCCGGGAGAAAGAGGCACCAGCACACAGCACGTTGCTGAACAAAGCTTTGCCTTCCTTCTATCAGGAGAGCATGATGCAGTACACTCACACCAGCAAGGGAGGTACATCTGTCTCCTCACCAACATTCTGACAAGAAAAAGAAGGATTCCAAAGCTCACAAAGGATAAACAGCCAGAGGAGTGGTCACCCAACAGAGAACGGCTTCATCAAACTCATGGTTTAGGGGGAATCTCCTCCCCTCTTTTATCACACGCACTCTTCCACAGAGATGTGACTTCTACTGAGGTCATGTTCACATCTGTTCCTCCCAACGATAACAGAACACAAAGATACCCTCACATCTCCTGCCTTTCCCACTCACTCTAGCAAGAGCAAGAGGCACTAACACACGACACATTGCTAAACAAAGCTATGCTGATAATTACAAGTAAACCGACATCCGTATGGGACCTGGTAAAGAAAAAAACCCAAGGCCATGAATCAGACAAGCAAGACAAGAAGCATTATAAGACAGAGTCTTGTCAGAGAAAGTCACCGGGAAGTCTTCTTGCTCTTCACTGCACGTGTGGAAATTCATCCCAGAGAGCACCTGGAAGTCATTCATATCTCACGCTGCAAGCGTGGCCCTAAAGTCTTACTCTGGACTGCACCATAGGGGGTTTCATTTGAAGAAAGAGTCAACAGGTCTCAGCCATTTTTCCAATATCAGGCCTGCTTATCTGCCACAAATATGAAGCCATAAGCGTAAACACCTTATCACGGGCCTCATTCTCAAGCTAAGTCTTCTGGGAAATTAACCTCCCTCGATCTGCTGGCCACGCTCTTCTTAATGAACCCCAGGACACCATTGGCCACGAGGGCACACTGCTGGCTCATGGGTAACTTCACCATGGTTAATTAACCAGGCATGAAATTGAACCATTGCTCAGCCAAAAACACATTGACGCACGTATTTTCCTGGTTGGAAGCCAGTGTCTCACCCGCCTTCCTCTGCACTCACAGCCCTCATTCCACCACGGACGACATCCAATATTTTGGCTATATGTCAGACACATGTGAAAGAGCTTTTCATTCAGCGACATTTTAGGGAAAAAGGGATACATCAAAGTCATTGTCTTGGCAGCAGGTGTAAGGGTGGCCAGAATGAGGCCCAGCTTTGGACCATGACAAAGAACCACCCAAAAAACCACAAGGCATGAAGGGGAAACCTACCAAACTGAGGGAAACATAGCTGAACATTTCAACTTATGTCAACTGCAGTCGGTACACAAGAAGGGTACCTAGTTGGTAAAAAGGTCCACAAGAGCCTCATGCAGAAGTTCACACCTTAGCCATGGTTCCTCAAAGTCAAGTCTTGGGACAGTAAAGGAGAGGAAAATGCAGGGAAACACAACGGTGGGCCTCACCCAACAACTAAGACCAACTGAACTTTCACACCATCTTTACATTTTTTTAGACATTTCACATCACACCACAGCAAACTTTTTCTGCCTCTGGACAAACAGAATTTGTCACCCTGCCCAAACATCACACAACACAAAAGCTACCTTTGCAGACAGGCACCACTGAAGGAAAAGTTGCACACACAACTGCTCCTTATCTGACAACAAGGATCACAGCGTGGATGCAGGCAGACATTTCTCTGCTCATAACATTGTTTTCATAACACTGTTTTGAAGAAATATAACATGCTCTCAAGTGCATAAGTGATATGCAGCCCTCATAAAGACCCAGTCATCATAGTACCAACTCAAAGACACCACCATTCTACTTCAGCACATCGGCAACTTGGAAGACAAATCATGTGCAAATCTTAACGTAAATTGCACGTCAATGCACAGTAACTGCCATGCATGGGAAACATCATGCAGCAGGAAAGTAGTAATCTGATGAACCCACAGCTTGGTCACGTGGAATCTGAGCAGTGGGATCTCCAGAAATAAAACACCTTCATTTGATCAAGTCCAGCAATGAACCCTGGGAATTCACAAAACACATACCATATCTCCACCTGTTCCTCCTCACACACAGCACCTCCAAGGCTCTCCTCAAACACTTCACAGCATGGCTGTCAATGATCATCATCATTTGCAGACAGGCTCCATGCAAAGAAAAGTTGCATAGGCAACTTCTCACCACCACGGGTAATGCTTGACTTCTCACCACGTGCCTGTGACAAGCAAGAGCACTTCCTCCAGTAACCTTTTAAGGAAACACATCTATGGAAGTCTTCCTCTTTACAACTCCAAACACGAAAGGCACGTATGGGACATTCAGATGTAGCAGATTTGGTGCTCAAGACAACGTCAGAGACAAGGGCCCACCTTCAGATCATTCCAGGCAGCAAGACAAGAAGTTAACAGCTGCAGAAAGGAAGGGATCAGAACATAGCCTTCTGGATGAAGGCACTTAGAGTACGTGCATAATTAAGGTGTTTAGTAGGTCATGAATACACACCTGGCTCTTCCCAGAGCTCCCATTATGGCCTTTGTCCTAAGTACTTAATTAAGCTGTTTGTGGAGAATTGAGGACAACCTGCAAACACACAGGAAGACCCTCCCAAGTACAGCCCTAAAGTCTTGCTCTGGTCTGAACCCTAGGGGGTTTCATTTGAAGAAATAGTCAACAGCTGTCAGCAATTTTTCTAATATGTGGCCCCTGCTCATCTGCCACAGATATCAAGTCGAAAGTGTAAACACCCTGTCACGGCCTCGTTCTCAAGCTAAGTCTTCTGGGAAATTACAACAGATTCTCTTTTAGGTTCCGATTCATTTTCCTCACACCTAAAATCCTTTCTTATGTGGTTAAAGTAAGTATTTGCTGCAAAAAACCGTGCACAGTTTCAAATGCAAAAGCAATAGCCAGAAGTGGGGAAAAGGAAACGTGACCTTCCAGGAAAGAAAGGCCTGAAAGCAAGTGTAATTACAGCTATGAAGAAACTCTGCATCACAATCTCACAATCTTACAGGGAGACAGAGATAGATAAAGGAGCTTTCACACAGGAATCAGGAGCCGTTCTACCGTACCCATGCGCCATCATTCTACATGCACATTTATTGTGCAAACACTTTCTGATTGGAGGACTGTCATTCCCTGACTTTGAGGACAGGGAATCCAGGGTCACAGCATGAATGGCACAGGCCTTGCCACCAGAACCAAAGAATCAATCTAGACGTCCACCCTTTAGATACTTCTAAGCGTTGATGAGATACCCTCTCAGTCTTCTCTTCTCCAGGCTAAACAGACCCAGCTCTCTCAGCCTTTCCTCATACGAGAGATGCTCCACTCCCCTCATCATCCTCAAAGCCCTCCGCTGGACTCTCTCCAGTAGTTCCCTGACTTTCTTTAACAGGGGAGCCCAGAACTGGACACAGAACTCCAGACGTGGCCTCATTAGGGTAGAGAGTAGAGGGGGAGGATAACCTCCCTCAACCTGATGGCCACGCTCTTCTTAATGCACCCCAGGACACCATTGGCCTTCTTGGCTCATGGTCAACTTCACCGTGATTAACTTAACCAGGCATGAAATCAAACCATTGCTCAGCCAAAACCACATTGATGCACGTATTTTCCTGGTTGGAAGCCAGTGTCTCATCCTCCTTCCTCTGTATTCACAGCCTTTAGTTCCACCGCAAACAACATCCAATAATTTGGCTCTATGACACACAGGTGAAAGAGCATTTCATTCAGTAATATTTTAGGGAAACAGAGATATATTGACTTGGCAGCTATTGCAAGAGTTACCAGCCAGAATGAGGCTTTTAACCAGAACAAAACCAATCAACCAACCGAAAAAACAAACAAAAAAACCCACACCAAAAAAAACCCAAATGTCCACAAAAAAAACCCCTGAAGAAGGCAAGAAGAGGAAACCTGCAGAAGTAAGGGAATCATAGCTGAACATTTCAGCTTATGTCAACTGCAGTCAGTACACAAGAAGGGTATCTAGTTGGTAAAAAGTCCACAGGAGCCTCATGCAGAAAATCACACCACAGACCATAGCCACAGTTCCTCAACAACAAGCATCAACTGAGCTTTTACACCGTCTTTACATCTTTCAGACATTTCACATCACACCACAGCAAACTTTTTCTGTCTCTGGACACACAGAATTTGTCCCCCTGCCCAAACATCACACAACACAAAAGCTACCTTTGCAGACAGGCACCGTTGAAAGAAAAAGTTGCACACACCACTGCTCCTTACCTGACAACAAGGATCACAGCAAGGAGGCATGCTCATAACACGATTTTCATAACACTATTTTGAAGAAATACATATTCAATATATTTTGAAATACATTTGAATTATATATATAAATATATATTGAATTACATTGAAGCACAGAAGCCACATGCAGCCCCAACAAACACTCAGTCGTCAAAGTATCAACTCAAAGACACCATCATCCTGCTTCAACACAGGGGCAACCTGGAAGATACATCACGCTTAAATCTTAATGCAAAATGTAGCTCTATGCTCAAGAACTGCCACCCCCAAGACTCTCCTCAAACACTTCACAGCTCGCATAGTTGTTAATGATCATCATCATTTGCAAACAGACTCCATGGAATGAAAATTTGCACTGGTAACTTCTCCTCACCATGGGTAATGCTTGACTTCTCACCATGTGCCTGTGACAAGCAAGAGCACTTCCTCCAGTAAATTTTTAAGGAAATACATCTATGGAAGTCTTCCTCTTTACACCTCTAGACACAAAAGGCACGTACGGGACAGTCAAGGAAACATAACAAATTTGGTGCTCAGTACATTATGAGAAAACAAGGCCCACCTTCGGATCATTCCAACGAGCAAGGCAAGAAGTTAGCAGCTGCAGAAAGGAAGGGATCAGGACATAGCCTTCTGGATGAAGGCACTTAGAGAAGGTGCATAATGAAGGTGTTTAGATGGTAGTGAATACACAATTTGCTCTTCCCAAAGATCCCATTATGGCCTTTATCCTCGAGTACTTAATTAGGCTGTTTGTTAAGTATTGACAACAACCTGCAAACACGCGAGAAGACCCTCCAGGGCTCCCAGTATAGAAGGAAGAACACCTCTTCGAGTCAAACTTCTTTGGGAAGAAGAAACTCACATTGCATGGTACTACAGCTGGACACTGAACAGGGAAAGGAGCAAAGCATAGCTCTTGGGTCCTTCAGCACCTCCTCACGCACAGAGCCCCAGATTCTCCTCTCCAACTTTTCACAACTTCCATCATGTTCTTCGACCCTCAAAATTTACAAGCACGTGTCATCAAACGGTTGTCTTCAACCCACACCACCATCACACCACGGGCTTCATACAGAACCCTTCACATCTCCCTGCTAAAGGAAGATACGCATGTCTGCTCACCAGTCTTCTGCGAAAATAACATCGAGGCTCTAAGAAGAAAGAAAAGAGAAGCCGTCCTCCAGAAAAGGCTGGGTCAGTGAACATTTGCGCAGGGGCAGTCTCCCCCTCCTTAAATCTCGCCCCGCACCTGCAATCGACCCCTCCCGAACTCGTTATCACCACGTTATCGTGGAGAAATAGAAGAGCTGAGAAGACTAGAAACGACGAGCAGCTCAGTTAGGCACGGGGCCTTTCACGCTCCGTTTCAAGACACTCGCCCCCCACTCCAGCACCTGCGCCGTCGGGAACATATCCCACGCTGCTGCTGCCTCCCGCGTGCTAATCAGGCGCCACATCCGCTCCGAAGAGCTCATACCGGCAGGAAAAGCGGAATTACCGCCGTCAGGGGACAAAATGAGCCACCGGCTGGCGCGTGACAAACCCCCAGAGCCCCGCTGGAACGAAACCCCAGCCCAGGGCAGCCCCACGCTCCGGCTGCCTCCCCCACTCCCACGTTCACCGCCCGCGAGCAAGAGGCGGCAGCACAGAGCGCGCTGCTGAGCGAAGCTTCGCAGGAGACGGAGCGGGGGAAAGGGCGGAGGAGCAGCGGAGGCAAGCGTCGCGGAGCAAGCGCGGTCAGAGGAACTCACCGGGGCAGCGGCGGGGTCGGCGCGGCGGGCGCCGGCAGGGTCCTCCCCGAGCAGCGGCGCGGGCTCGGCGGGCGGCGGCCGGGCCGGGAGGGTGTCGCAGCAGCTGCCGCCCGACAAGCGGAGCTGGCTCTTGCGCGAGTCGGCGGTGAGCGACACCTCGTGCGAGTAGGAGTGCAGGAAGGCGCGGACGCCGTCGATGCCCACGAAGTGCGAGGCCGGGACGCCGCGCAAGGCGCCGCTGCCCGCCGCCAGCAGCTGCGAGCGGCGCCAGCGCCGCAGGCGCAGCGCCAGCAGCAGGAAGGCGAGGAAGAGGCAGGACACGGCGGCCACGGCCACCACCAGCCACCGCGTCAGGCTGCCGGCCGGCTCGCCCGGCGCCGCCGCCGCGCTGCCCAGCTCCGACAGCAGCTCGGCCACGCTCTCGGCCAGCACCACCGTCAGCGTGGCCGTGGCCGACAGCGCCGGCCGCCCGTGGTCCTTCACCACCACCACCAGGCTCTGCCGCGCCGCGTCGCGGGCCAGCGGGAAGCGCGCCGTGCGCACCTCGCCGCTGTGCAGCCCCACGCGGAACAGCCCCGGCTCCGTCGCCTTGGCCAGCTCGTACGACAGCCACGCGTTCTGCCCCGCGTCCGCGTCCACCGCCACCACCTTGGCCACCAGCGCCCCGGGCTCGGCCGAGCGCGGCGCCAGCTCCACGCCCGCCCAGCCCGCGCCCGGCGCCGGCGCCGGCGGCGGGTACAGCACCTGCGGCGCGTTGTCGTTCTCGTCCACGATCACGAGCCGCACCGACACGTTGCTGCTCAGCGCCGGCGCCCCGCCGTCCTCCGCCCGCACCCACAGCCCCACCTCGCGCACCTCCTCGTAGTCGAAGGAGCGCAGCGCGTACAGCGCGCCCGTCTCCGCCTGCACCGACACGTAGGACGAGAGCGGCGCGCCCCGCACGCGCCCCTCCGACAGCCGGTACCGCACGCGCGCGTTCTGACCCCAGTCCGCGTCCGCCGCCCGCACCGTCAGCACCAGCGCGCCCGCCGCGTTGTTCTCGGGCAGCCGGGCGCTGTAGCGCGCCTCCGCGAACACCGGCGCGTTGTCGTTCACGTCCAGCACCCGCAGCGCCAGCACCGCGCTGCTCCACAGCGACGGCGACCCGCCGTCCGCCGCCCGCACCGTCACGTTGTACTCCGACACCTTCTCACGGTCCAACTCCTCGGCCGTCACCACGCGGTAGTAGTCCTCAAAGGTCTTCTCCAGACGGAACGGCAGCCGCTCCGCGATGCTGCACCGCACCTCGCCGTTCGCCCCCGAGTCCCGGTCCTGCACGTGCAGCAGGGCCACCACCGTCCCCGACGGGGCGTCCTCCGAGATCGCGCTCAGCTGAGAAGTCACTCTCAGCTCGGGCGCGTTGTCGTTGACGTCTGTCACCGTGATCGCGACTTTCGCCGTGTCGAAAAGCTCTCCTCCATCGCGTGCCTGCACTTCCAATTCGTAGAAGTCGCCATTCTCGAAGTCGAGGCCCCGCAGCAGCGTGATCGCTCCCGTCTCGGCGTCCAGCTGGAAAATCTGCGAGGCTTTCTCTGTGATTTTCTTCAGGGAGTATTTCACGTGCCCGTTCATCCCCTCGTCGGCGTCGGTGGCCGTGAGGGTGACGAGGACGGAGCCCACGGGCACGTCCTCCGGCACACGCACCGCGTACTCCGCCTGGCTGAACACGGGCGCGTTGTCGTTCGCGTCCAGCACGGCCACGCGGATCCGCGCCGTGCCCGTCCGCGACGGCTCGCCGCCGTCGCTCGCCCTCAGCACCAGCTCGTGAAACGCCGCCTCCTCCCGGTCCAGCGCCTTCGCCAGCACCAGCTCGGGACGCTGCTCCCCGCCGGGGCCCGCCTGCACGGCCAGCGAGAAGTGCTCGTCGCCGCTCAGCTCGTACCTCCGCACGGAATTCGATCCCGCGTCCGGGTCGAGAGCCTCGGCCAGGGGAAACCGCCAACCCGGGGCTGTCGTCTCGCTCATTCTCTCCTCCAGCTCGATTTCCTTGAAGCTGGGGGCGTTGTCGTTAATGTCCGTGATTTCCACTTCGATTCCGTGAACCTGCATTTCCCCCTCCACTATCACCTCACACCGCAGCACGCATTTCTCCACCAGCCGGCACAGCTGCTCTCTGTCTATCCTCTCCGCCGTCACTAAATGCCCCGTCTTCCCGTGCAGAGCGAAATACTGCGTCCGACCTCTGTCTACGATGCGGACGCCGCGATGTCGGAGCGCCGGCAGGTCGAGCCCCAGGTCCTTGGCCACGTCGCCCACGAACGAGCCCTTCGGCATCTCCTCGGGAAGCGAGTAGCGCAGCTGCCCCCACGCCGCCTCCCACGCCGCCACCAGCACGCACCACAGCAGGGCTCGCTCACGCCGGCCCCACCGTCTCCACGCAGCCCACATCGCCGCCGCCTCACCGCCGGCACCGCTCCACCGCCCACCGACGAGCCGGCTCCCGAGCCGGCTCCCGCTCCGGCTTCGTCTCGCCGCTCCCGGCCGCTGCCGACGGCCCCTCCGCCTCGCTGCAGCACGGCTCCGCACCGCGGGGACGCTCGCAGACCGCCCGGACGCCCACACAGCCAGCCAGCCAGCCAGCGAGTCGGGCCGCAGCGGGCGGGGCTGCCTGCAGCGCTCCGGCCTTCCTCTCGCTCCTCCTCGGTCAACAGCGGCGCCCGCAGCCTCCTCCCGGCACTGCAGGCACCCAGCGCTGCCGAGTCTTATCCCACTACTCCAACAGCAGTATTTCCACCACGAATTGCACTGGTTTCCGAGTGCTTCACTGACATTTCCCTCACCCTTTCTGCAGATGAAAACAGCCTCATACTCGAACGCCACCAGCCACATCAGTTTCCCAAACCCCGAACCATAGCACAAGGCAGCAATGGAGATCCCCCCCTCAAAAGGAGTCCTCCTCCTCAGGGACTGCTCTTCCTTCTCGACTTGCCGCTTCTCCCCTGCACACCGGAGCCCGCTCTGAAGCAGCCTCCATTTCTCCCCTTTCCTCAACCACTGAGGAATTCGCAATTTGTCCTTGTACCCTTACACACACTACAGGCCTTGCTTACCATGAGGACTTACTGCTCCATTCCAGAGTAACTCTTGATGCACACACACTCTCTGTCAGGGTATCATTACAGAACAAAAAGCAGCATAGGGAAAATTCTTCACGAGAACAACTCTTAGGGAAATGGGGGATACAAAAAACCAAAATTCTGAAATAGAAAATGCGAATTGCTTTGGTTTTGTGTTTCAAGGGGGCTGGGGGTGGGTTTTGTTCTTGTTGTGTTGGGTTTTAAAAAA
This sequence comes from Grus americana, assembly GCF_028858705.1. NCBI lineage: Eukaryota > Metazoa > Chordata > Aves > Gruiformes > Gruidae > Grus > Grus americana. The sequence goes on from NC_072865.1 coordinate 20,376,440, forward strand.
AAATTCACTTTCTACGGGCTAACCCTTCCAGAAAAAGACAGATTGGGAAAGGTAAAAAAAAAGAGGGATCAAAACCAAATGAGAAATATCTGCACAAATCACTCGAGAAAGAATGCCTGGAAAACATTAGTCAGCTTCGCTAGCTTTCGCACTGAGGAAAAATCTCCAACACCGAGCGTCAAACCCATTTTCCAGATCTCGTCAATTAAAATTAAAAACATTAAAATGAACCAACACAAAACGTCACGCAGAGCTTCATCACACTTGTACCATTTTCTGCAGCACAAGTGGAATGGTGAGAACCTCTCCACTGAGCCTACGCGGGTGACCGCTGATGACGCCCGAAGTGCCGGTTCGCACATGTTAAGGCATTCGTACACGGCACAGGGTTATTTCATTCGTTCGTGGCAACAGAGATCGGCAGTAACCGCCCCAGCAGACACAGCAAGACCCGGCGACCCCGTCACGTAGAGTTAGCGGATCACACTCTAGGCAGTAAGGATCCGCCTTCACCGTTAGTAACATTTCAGACAAAACGAGCTTCCTAGTCTAAACTTCTCAGCTGAACATGAACCTGCGCCCCCCGATGAACCCGAAAGTCCCGGCGCCTACTGCCTGCCCGGAAGGGGACGGGGTTACCCTCTTCCTTCTTCCATTGCTTCGCGGATACACGGATCAGCCACAGCACCCGGGAAACCCAGGAGGAGAAGGACGGAGGTTCACAAAGGCCCAAGGAACTCATTCGGCACAGAAAGGATCCACATACCATCTTACACAGCACACGCCTTGTAAAGAAAACTACTCAGCTGAACCTGAACACGCGATGAACCAAAAAAGTGCCATCACTAAATGCCTGCTCAGAGTGCAAAAGGAAAAAACGTGGGGGTTTTGTTTTGGTTTGTTGGGGTTTTTTTGGCTTGTGAACGTCCAGCATCAGAAGAACTCGTTCTATCCAGGAGCTACAGCATACCTGTAGCATTTTCTGCAGCACAAGCTGGATGGCAAGAACCTCTCCACTGAGCCTGCTGCCAAGAAGGACACGGCGCAGGAGCGTGTCATTCGTTCGTGGAAAGAGAGGTCGGGAAGACCCCGCAGCACAGCGCAGCGCAGCGCAGCAGCCTCGGCGTGAGGTTGGGAAAGGCTCAGGGACAAGGACCGCGCGGGCTTACAGACCTGCGGTGCGTCGGCGTCGGCGGGCGGCTCTCCCGCGCCGGCGCTGCTGCTCGGGCTCCGCTTCCCGCAGGGCTCCCCGCCGACAAGCTCCTCCGCGGGCAGGCTGGGCAGCGGCGGCGGCGGCGGCAGCCAAGCGGCCTCGGCGACGGCGCGTCCCGGCGCCACGCACAGGTTGTAGGAGTAGGGCAAGGTGCCCTCGCAGAAGTCGGCCGGGAAGGCGGCGCCGGCCACGGAGAAGCGCTGCGCGCCCAGGCAGCGCAGCACGGCGGGCGGCCCGGCCCGGCGCACCCGCGCCAGCACGGCCAGCGCCACGCTCAGCAGGAAGAGGGCGGAGAGCAGCGCCAGCGCCAGCACCAGGTAGAACTGCAGCTCCGCCGGCGAGTCGGCGCCCGCCGCCCGCTCGCTCAGCTCCGGCAGCGCCTCCTGCAAGCTCTCGGCCAGCACCACGTGCAGCGTGGCCGTGGCCGACAGCGCCGGCTGCCCGTGGTCCTTCACCACGGCCACCAGCCGCTGCTTCGCCGCGTCCCTCTCCGACACGGCCCGCGCCGTGCGCACCTCGCCGCTGTGCAGCCCCACGCGGAACAGCGCCGGCTCCGGCGCCTGCACCAGCTCGTACGACAGCCACGCGTTGCGCCCCGCGTCCGCGTCCACCGCCACCACCTTGGCCACCAGGTACCCGGCCTCGGCCGACCGCGGCACCACCTCGAACGGCGCCGCGGCCGGGACCGGCGCCGCCCCCGCCGCTCCCGCCGCCGCTCCCGCGCCCGCCGCCGGCCACAGCACCCGCGGCGCGTTGTCGTTGCGGTCCAGCACGAAGACGCGCACCGTCGCCGTCGAGCTCCGCGCCGGCGCCCCGCCGTCCTGCGCCCGCACCGCCACCGCGAACTCGCGGCACTGCTCGTAGTCGAAGGAGCGCTGCGCGTACACCGCGCCGCTCCGCGCCTCCACCGACACGTACGGCGCCGCGCCCGCGCTGCCGCCCGCCAGCCAGTAGCTCACGCGCCCGTTCGCGCCCGCGTCCGCGTCCCGCGCGCGCACGCGCAGCACCGCCGCGCCCGCCGCGTTGTTCTCCGCCACGTAGGCGCTGTAGGCGGCCTCCTCGAACACCGGCGCGTTGTCGTTCACGTCCGACACCTCCAGCACCAGCGCCGTGCGGCTCGACAGCGCCGGGATGCCCCGGTCCCGGGCCACCACCGTCACACGGTGCTCGGCCGCCTGCTCCCGGTCCAGCGCGCTCGACGTCACCACCTTGTACGAGCCGCCCGACGACGCCACGATCGACAGCGGCGCCTCGCCCGACAGCTCGCACCACACCTGACCGTTCTCCCCGGAGTCCCGGTCCCGCACTTTCACCACGGCCACCACCGTGCCGGCCGGCGCGTCCTCGGGCACCGGGCTCGACACCGACAGCATCGTGATTTCGGGCGCGTTGTCGTTCTCGTCGGTGATGTCTATCTGCACTTCGCAGTGAGCCGTCAGCCCGCCCCCGTCCCTCGCCTCCAGGCCGAAGCCGTACTTGCTCCTTTCCTCGAAGTCGAGCGGCCCCGCCGTCCTGACCTCGCCGCTGTCGCTGTCGACACTGAACAAGGCGCGGACGCCGTCCGGGACGTTGCCGAAGGAGTAGGAGACCCGCCCGTTGGAGCCCGCGTCCGCATCCGTGGCTCGCACCCGCAGCACCAGCGACCCCGCCGGCAGATTCTCCCGCACTCGCGCCTCGTACACGCCTTTGCTGAACACGGGCGCGTTGTCATTGGCGTCCGTCACGTTGACGCGAACCTGCACCGTCCCGGACCTCACCGGCTCCCCGCCATCCACCGCCGTCAGCACCAGCTGAAAGGAGCTCTGCTTCTCACGGTCCAGCGCTCTCTCCACCACTAATTCCGGCTGCTGCTTCCCACCCGAGCTCTCCTTGACGGCCAGCGAGAAGGACGGGTCGCCAGTGAGCTCGTAAGTCAGCAGCGAGTTGCTGCCCACGTCCGCGTCTCGGGCCATCTCCAGCGGGAAACGAGCACCGGGAAGCGTCCATTCACCAATCTCGAGGTCCAGAGCAGGCTTGCTGAAGGCCGGTGTGTTGTCATTAACGTCCTGGATGGCCACCTCGACGTGGAAAACGTTCAGCGGGTTCTGCACCAGCGCCTCGAAGCTGACGGAGCAGGACGCCGACTCGCCGCACATCTCCTCCCGGTCCAGCCGCTCGCTCACGTACAGGTTCCCGGTCTCCTCGCTCACCGTGAAGTATTTCAGCTGCCTTTTAGCGGCAGACGCCACCCGCAGCTTGCGTGCCGGCAGCTCGGCCGGGCTCAGCCCCAGGTCCCGCGCCAGCGGCCCCACCAGCGAGCCTCTGCCCAGCTCCTCGGGGATGGCGTAGCGGATCCGCTCCGGCGCCGCCCGGCACCACGAGCCCAGCAGCAAAGCGGCCAGCAGCACTCGCCCGGCTGCTCGCCCGCGGCTCGGCACCGGCACCCGCCCCGGCACCCGCCCCGGCACCGGCCCCGGCCCGCCCGCCATTCTGGGCAGCGCTCGCCGCGCTCTCCTCCCCTCCTTCCAGCCGCTCTCCGCAGCGAGCGCAGGGGCCGCCGCAGGCCAGCGATCTCGGCGCCGCCTCGGACGCCGCTGCTCCCCGCGCCGCGCCGCCTCTCGCCTCTGCTGCCCGTGCCGCTGCCGAGAAGGGCCGGCGCCGTGCGAGCCAGCAGCCTGCGGGGGCAGGACGCTGCGGCGGCTCCGGCTCCGGCTGCGGCTCCGGCTCCAGCGCCGCTCCGCGGCGGCCAACAGCGGCACCCGGAGGCGCCGCGACGACACCGCAGCCGGCTGATGGCCGCGCTCCCGGCGGGACGGGCTTTTGGCCGCTCTCGGCTGGCTCCACCCAGCCTTGGGGTCTCCCTTGCATTAGACCCGCCGAGCCAGAAGCACTCGCTTGCTGCAGCTCCAAAGGCCTTTGTACCCGAGATAGCAGCTGTCGGCTGCTTTTAGGTCATCGCCTTGAGTCCAGTCAAGACTCAGAACCAAGTAGCTGGGGCAGAGCAAAAAGCAACTCAGCTGCACGTAATAAAATCAGATCGAACTATAAGATCAGTAAAGAATTTTATAGCTGCAGAAGACTTTCTTTTCCATTTTACTTTCATTTCCCTTCATTTCTTCCTGTTCCTCATCGAAGTCTTTGACATTTCTCCCCTTACTATTTTTTCTTCTAGGGAGAAGAACCATGACACGGAGAATTGTATCAGGCACATAGCTCTATGTTAAGATAGCAGAATGACCTTCATTATTTTCCCAAGTCACAAAAATTCCTTCTTTTGCCGCTCCGCACTGCAGGCACTGACAATGGGAAATTGCAAAGCCACCAGGAGTCTTTGAGAAAATCATGTAGTCCACCACTCTGCCATGGGCAGGGACGCCCTTCAAATGATCAGATTGCTCAAAGTCCCATCCAGTATGCCCTTGAACAGTGGTGGCACATCCACAACTTCTCTGGGCAACCTCTTCCACTGTCTCATCACCCCCATTGCAAAACAGTTCTTCCCTATGGAAAATCAAAATCTATCCTTTTTCAGCTTAAAACCCTTGCCCCATGCCGTGTCCCAACAAGCCCTGGTGGAAACTCTCTCTCCATCTTTCTCATGAGCCCCCTTTCTCTATTGAAAAGGTGCATTGAGGCTCCCCAGAGCCTTCTCTTCTCCAGGCTGAAGAACCTGAACTCTTCCAGACTTTCTTAAGAGTGGAGACATTCCAGCCCTTTCACAATTTTTGTAGCTCTGCTCTGGACTAGCTCTAACAGGTCCATGTCTATCTTGTAGAGTGGGCCCCAGATTTTCACACGGTACTCCAGGCGGGGTCACCCAAAATTGCCTAGAGGGGGAGAATCCCCTCCCTCGACCTGCAGCCCAGGATACAACTGGATTTCTGGGCAGCAAGTGCATGTTCCCATTTCTCACCCACCAGTACCCACAAGTCCTTCTCCACAAGGCTGCTCTCAACGCATTCATCCCACGGCCTGTATTGAAACTGGGGATTGCCCCAACACAGGTGCAGGACCTTGCACTTGGCCTTGTTGAACCTCATGATGTTCGCACGGTCCAGTCCTCCAGACTGTCACGGTCCCTCTGGATGGCATCCCTTCCCTCCAGCGAATCAACTGCACCAACCAGCTTGCACAGGGTGCACTCAATCCCACTGTCTCTGTCATTGACGAAGATATTAAATAGTCCTGGTCCCAGTACGGGCCCTTGAGGAACACCACACATCACTGGTTTCCACTTGGATGTTGAGCCATTGAGCGTAACTCTTTGGACGCAGCCAGCCAGCCAGTTCCTTATCCATCTAACAGTCCAACTGTCAAACCCATGTCTCTCCAACTGAGTGGCCACCATGTTTTGGGGGACCATGTAGGGGACACTCTGCATGCCTTGTCCCCTTGACCCCCAGCCTGTTCATGGAAACCTTGGCCAGGCTGGGTTGCCACTCTGCCACTCTACTGGACTGCAGTAGAGATGGTTTTGCTTTCTTCCACTGCAGACAAGTGTGCCTCTGTGAGCACACGTACACCTAGGACTCATGACAACAAGCAAGGTAAGAGTTAGAAACATACAGAAATGAACGGATCAGGTGGAATAGCAACATTTCTTAGGCCAAACTTACTGAGCACAAGCAACTCAAACTCCATTGTACTACATGGGGCACAAGGTTGTGTTAACGGTTACATCTCTACATCGTAGCCTTACAAGGACACATTGATGGAAAATGACAATAGGAACTTCTACACTTCCCCTCGCCACAAGCTCTTCTGTCTTCTCTCCAGCCCTACACAAATTGCAGGTTTGCTTCTGACCTTCTCATAATTGGGAAAAACATATCATGGGATGATAATGTAGTACAATCACAGGAAGAAGTGAAGTACATTTGTCTGCTCACCAACATTCTCAGCAGAAAGAGAAGGATTCAAAAGCACACGAATGTTAAACGGCCAAAATCAAAGAGGAGCCGTCATCCAACAGAGAAGGGGTCATCAAGCCATCAGCTTAAGGGGGGAATCTCAGCCCCTCTTCTATCATATGTAATGTTCCACAGAGATGCAACTGCTACTGTAATCATGCTTTCATCTACTCTCCCTACCAAAAACATGACACAAATGTACCCTCACATCTCCTGCCTTCTTCTCCTACCAGCAAGAGGCACTATTGCACAATGGAAGATAGCCTCCTACTTACCAATAGAACAACATACAGAGGAGACCAGGGAAAGGAAAAAACAACATCATCAAAACAAACCAAAACCGAGACAAGCAACACAAGAAGCCTCAAAGGAGAAAAAGATGTCAGAGGGAAGTGACTGTGAGGATGTCTCAGGCTTCACCGTGGACATTGAAATTCATTGCCCAGAGCACCTGGAAGTCATTCAGGTCCCAAGCTACAAGTGCAACTTTCAACCTTACTCTGCACTACATAGTGGGGAGTTTCATTTTTTGAAATATTCATCACCTGTTTTTTTCTACTCTGTGGCCCATTAATCTCCCTACAGATTCAATGCTCACCATGGGCTTCCTGCTCAAGCTAAGAGAAAATACAAGGGATTCTGGTTTAGATTTTGCTTCATTTTCCTCACACCTAGAGTCCTGTCTTCAGGTGTTTCAATTAAGTATTTGCTGCAAAACAACACTCCCAGTTTCAAATGAAAAAGCACTATCCAGAAATGGCAAAAAGGGACAACAACCTCACAGGAACAAAAGGCCTGAAAGAAAGTGTCAGTACAACTGTCAAGAAACTCTGCACCTCAACATTCCAGGGAGACAGAGAGGAATAACGGAGGTTTCACAGAGGAATTATAACCTGCTCTACCCATGCATCATCCTTCTAGGTACACACTTATGCTCAACTACTTTATTATCCAAGGATCACCATGGCCTTTCTGGACAGTGAAGCTAGGATGATAACATAAATGGCACAGGCATGCCAGCAAACCGTTGCCCAGCCAAAACCACATTCACCCACCTCTTTTCCTGGTTGGCAGCCAGCCTCTCACCCTCCTTGCACTCCATTGATTCATAGTTGAACCAAAGACAACACCCAACTTTTGCCCATGCATCAGCCACAGGAGGAATTTTAGGGAAACAGAAGCATGTCAAAGTCTTTGTCTTGGCAGCTGAACACCTCCAAGGTCCGCATGGAAACTGCTCCCCCAGCCTGATCATCAAAACCCATCTCTACTTTTAAGGGCTATCAGCCAAAATGAGGCCCAGGTTTCGAACATGAGAAGAATCACAGAAGGAATGTGAAACCTACAGAAGTGAAGGCATCATAGCTTAACATTTCAGTTTATCTCACCTGTAGTAGCTACACAGGAGGAGTATCTAGTTGGTGAAAAGTACATGGGAGGATGACACATGGGAGTAAATTTGGACAATAACAAAACAAAAATGCACAGGACCAGAATTACGGGACCCATACAACAACTGGGAGAAACTGGAAGATAACTTTGCGGACAGATATCATTGATGGAAATGTTGTGCTCACAGGGTTTCCTCATCTGAGAACAAGGATCATATGCATACATAGAGACGCCTCTGCTCATCACACTCATTAAAAATGTAAAATGGGCAGCTCAGGTAAAGACCCAGTCACAAGTAGCAGCTCAAAGACACCATCATGCACACGGGCAGTTACTTCATCTGAGCAAGAGCTATTAAGGACACCTGAAGGCATGTTAAGGCTGGGAAAAGCTTAATACCACCATGACAAAAATCTACATTGGAGTCTAACAGGGACACATAGGTGGAAAAATGACGTTTCAGAGAGTAATTACTAGAAATAGTACCCCTGAGTCATTTTTGCACTGCCATGGCTATTACTTGCAGACCAACGCATCAGGGGATTGGTCACCCCTTTCAGGATGCAGGAAAAGGGGGCTGAGGCTAAGGTCAGAGGCCTTAGCACTAGGCATGATATTAAAGCACCAGCCAGCCAGGTGGAGTGTACAACCCCCTCGTGTCCTGCTTCCAGGCCAGTCTCCTGCTGATCCTGCACTGACTTCTCACCAGGTGCCGGTGACAAGCAAGAGCATTTCTTCCAGTGACATTTTAAGAAACATTCTTGGACACGCAGTTGCCCACATTTACCTCATGATGACAAGAAAGGTAAGAACTACCATTCATGGGGAACGTCATATGATAGCAAAGCAAACTGATGACCTCACAACATCCAAATATAAGACACCTGCAGACTCACTGGATGCAGTCCAGCAAGGAACCCTGGCAATTCACAAAACACATGCCATGTCTCCACCAGGACCTCCTCACACACAGCACCCCCAAGACTCTCCTCAAACACTTCAGAGGTTGTCATGCTTGCCATGAACTTCATAATATCATCGTTATCAATGATCTTCATCATTAGCAGACAGGCTCCATGGACAGAAGACTTGCACAGACAACTTCTCCTCACCATGGGTAATTCGTGATTTCTCACCATGTGCCTGTGACAAGCAAGAGCATTTCTCCAGCAACTTTTTAAGGAAACACGTCTATGGAAGTCTTCCTCTTTACAGCTGTAAACACAAAAGACATGTACGGGGCAGGCAGGTAAAAGTAGTGATGTCTTCCACACTTTATCAGAAAATAAAGGCCCACCTTCAGATCATTCCAACGAGCAAGGCAAGGAGTTAACACCTGCAGAATGCAAAGGATCAGAACATGTCCTTCTAGATTAAGGCACTTAGAAAAGGTACATAATTCGGGTATTTAGTAGTCGGGAACAAAAACATCATTGCCTCCTCCCAAAGCTCCCATTATGGCACTTGCCATCAGTACAGAAGTAAGCTGTTTGTTAAAAACATCATGACAGCTTGCAAACAATCAGGAGGAACCTCCCAGGGCTCCCAATGCAGCTGCAGTGACCTCTCTTAGCCCAAACTTACTTCGGAAGAAGGAACTCCATGGCACAATACCACTACAGCGGGACACTGAACAGGGAAAGCAGCAAACCATCTCTCTTGTGTCCTTTAACAGCCCCTCACAAACACCTGCCAGGACTCACATCACCAACCCCTCACAACCAGGATCACCCACAGACCTCACATAACACATCTTTAGAGCTCTGTGCTAAAATGAAGCTACGTTATCTCTTGGCTACACTTCAGAGAAGAAACACACAGGTTGTAAAAGTAGAAGAGGAGCTGTCATCCAGGAGAGACTGGGACAGTGAAGAGTGTGTAACACAGTTATGACATGATAAAAAAAGTAGCCTCACTTCTCCTGCCACCCACACACACTGCAAGGCTGAGCCACAATCCCACGTTCACCTCCCGGGAGAAAGAGGCACCAGCACACAGCACGTTGCTGCACAAAGCTTTGCCTTCCTTCTATCAGGAGAGCATGATGCAGTACACTCACACCAGGAAGGGAGGTACATCTGTCTCCTCACCAACATTCTGACAAGAAAAAGAAGGATTCCAAAGCTCACAAAGGATAAACAGCCAGAGGAGTGGTCACCCAACAGAGAACGGCTTCATCAAACTCATGGTTTAGGGGGAATCTCTTCCCCTCTTTTATCACACGCACTCTTCCACAGAGATGTGACTTCTACTGAGGTCATATTCACATCTGTTCCTCCCCGCAACGATAACAGAACACAAAGACACCCTCACATCTCCTGCCTTTCCCACTCACTCTAGCAAGAGCAAGAGGCACTAACACACGACACATTGCTAAACAGAGCTATGCTGATAATTACAAGTAAACCGACATCCGTATGGGACCTGGTAAAGAAAAAAACCCAAGGCCATGAATCAGACAAGCAAGGCAAGAAGCATTATAAGATAAAGTCTTGTCAGAGAAACTCACCGGGAAGTCTTCTTGCTCTTCACTGCGCGTGTGGAAATTCATCCCAGAGAGCACCTGGAAGTCATTCATATCTCACGCTGCAAGCGTGGCCCTAAAGTCTTACTCTGGACTGCACCATAGGGGGTTTCATTTGAAGAAAGAGTCAACAGGTCTCAGCCATTTTTCCAATATCAGGCCTGCTTATCTGCCACAAATATGAAGCCGTATGCATAAACACCTTATCACGGGCCTCATTCTCAAGCTAAGTCTTCTGGGAAATTAACCTCCCTTGATCTGCTGGCCACGCTCTTCTTAATGAACCCCAGGACACCATTGGCCACCTTGGCCACGAGGGCACACTGCTGGCTCATGGTTAACTTCACCATCGTTAATTAACCAGGCATGAAATTAAACCATTGCTCAGCCAAAACCACATTGACGCGCGTATTTTCCTGGTTGGAAGCCAGGCTCAACATTTCAGCTTATGTCAACTGCAGTCGGTACACAAGAAGGGTATCTAGTTGGTAAAAAGGTCCACAAGAGCCTCATGCAGAAGTTCACACCGCAGACCATAGCCACGGTTCCTCAAAATCAAGTCTTGGGACAGTAAAAGAGAGGAAAATGCAGGGAAACACAACTGTGGGCCTCACCCAACAACTAAGACCAACTGAACTTTCACACCATCTTTACATCTTTCAGACATTTCACATCACACCACAGCAAACTTTTTCTGCCTCTGGACAGACAGAATTTGTCCCCCTGCCCAAACATCACACAACACAAAAGCTAACTTTGCAGACAGGCACCACTGAAGGAAAAGTTGCACACACAACTGCTCCTTATCTGACAACAAGGATCACAGCGTGGATGCATTCAAAGACATTTCTCATGACACAATTTTCATAACACTGTTTTGAAGAATTGTAAAATGTGCTCAAGTGCATAAGTGATATGCAGCACCAATAAAGATCCAGTCGCATAGTACCAACTCAGAGACTACTATTCTAATTCAGCACATGGGAACTTGGAAGACACATCACGCTCAAATCTTCACATAAATTGCACGTCTATGCGCAATAACTGCCACGCATGGGAAACATCATGCAGCAGGAAAGCAGTAATCTGATGAACCCACAGCTTGGTCACGTGGAATCTGAGCAGTGGGATCTCCAGAAATAAAACACCTTCTGACTCATTTGATCTAGTCCAGCAATGAACCCTGGGAATTCACAAGCAACATGTGTATCTCCACCAGTACCTCCTCACACACACAGCACCTCCAAGACTCTCCTCAAACACTTCACAGCTCGCAGGGCTGTCAATAATCATCATCATTTGCAGACAGGCTCCATGCAAAGAAAAGTTGCATAGGCAACTTCTCACCACCACGGGTAATGCTTGACTTCTCACCATGTGCCTGTGACAAGCAAGAGCACTTCCTCCAGTACCTTTTTAAGGAAACACATCTATGGAAGTCTTCCTCTTTACAGCTCCAAACACGAAAGGCACATATGGGACATTCAGATGTGACAGATTTGGTGCTCAAGACATTGTCAGAGACAAGGGCCCACCTTCAGATCATTCCAGGCAGCAAGACAAGAAGTTAACAGCTGCAGAAAGGAAGGGATCAGAACATAGCCTTCTGGATGAAGGCACTTAGAGAAGGTGCATAATGAAGGTGTTTAGTAGATAGCAAATACACAATTTACTCTTCCCAAAGCTCCCTTTACTCTAGGCTTTTATCCTAGAGTACGTAAATAAGCTGTTTGCGAAGAATTGATGAAAACCTGCAAACACACAGAATGACCCTCCCAGGGCTCCCAGTACAGAAGGAAGAACACCTCTTCGAGCCAAACTTCTTTGGGAAGAAGAAACTCACATTGCATGGTACTACAGCTGGACACTGAACAGGGAAAGGAGCAAAGCTTAGCTCTTGGGTCCTTCAGCACCTCCTCATGCACAGATGCCCAGATTCTCCTCTCCAGCTTTTCACAACTCCCATCATGTTCTTTGACCCTCAGAATTTACAAGCACGTGTGATATCACAAGAGTGTTAACTGAGTGAAACAAAGACAAACTTGAGAAAAACACCTCAACTAACATGCCATTCAGGACAAAAACAATTGTGTATTCTAATAGACCCATCCTATGAATGAAACTGTTCACTGGCTGGTAAAGGGCACAGAAAACGAAGAGAATCTTTCTAATGAGTACAGTTATTAAGAATATATAGTATTCTGTTCCTCACACACTGCTTTCAATGATAATAAATAACAAACTACGTAAGAGCAAGTGCTACCACATACATGAGCATATAATGATATGCAAGAGGAATAAGGCTGCACATAAAGTACAAATTATTAAGCCGTCACAGGAGTTATACATGGGGTCGATAAGGTTACGTTTCTGAGAAATTACAACAGATTCTCTTTTAGGTCCTGATTCATTTTCCTCACATATAAAATTCCGCCTTAGGTGGCTGAAGGAAATATTTGCTGCAAAAACCACGCTCACAGTTTCAAATGCAAAAGCAAAATCCAGAAATGGGAAACACGACCTTCCAGGACAGAAAGGCCTGAAAGCAAGTGTAATTACAGCTATGAAGAAACTCTGCATTGCAATCTTTCAGGGAGCTAGAGATGGATAAAGGAGGTTTCACACAGGAATCAGGAGCCATTCTACCCATGCGCCATCATTCTACATGCACATTTATTGTGCAATTATTTTATGATTGGAGGACCGTCACTCCCTGACTTTGAGGACAGGGAATCCAGGGTCACAGCATGAATGGCACAGCCATTGCTCAACCAAAACCACGCTGACGCACGGATTTTCCTGCTTGGAAACCAATGTCTCACCCTCCTTGCTCCGCATTTGCAGTCTTTAGTTCCACCACGGACAATAGCCAATACTTTGGCTATACGTCAGACACAGGTGAAAGAGTATTTCATTCAGTGACATTTTAGGGAAACAGAGATACATCAAAGTCATTGTCTTGGCAGCTGCTGTAAGGGTTACCAGCCAGAATGAGCCTGAGCTTCAGACCAGGACCAAAAAAAAAAAAAACAAACCCAAAACCAACCAACCAAACCCCAAAAAACCCCAAACCCAAACACAAGGCATGAATGGGAAACCTGCAGAAGTGAAGGAATCATAGCTGAACATTTCAGCTTATGTCAACTGCAGTTGGTACACAAGAAGAGTGTCTAGTTGGCAAAAAGTCCACAGGAGCCTCGTACAGAAGCTCACACCACGGACCATAGCCACAGTTCCCCAAAGTCAAGCCTCAGGACAATGAAGAAGAGGAAAATGCAGGGAAACACAACGGTGGGCCTCACCCAACAACTAAGACCAACTGAACTTTCACACCATCTTTACATCTTTCAGACATTTCACATCACACCACAGCAAACTTCTTCAGCAGCCCTGTCTCTGGACACACAGAATTTGTCCCCCTGCCCAAACATCACACAACACAAAAGCTACCTTTGCAGACAGGCACCGTTGAAAGAAAAAGTTGCACACACCACTGCTCCTTACCTGACAACAAGGATCACAGCAAGGATGCATGCTCATAACACGATTTTCATAACACTATTTTGAAGAAATACATATTCAATATATTTTGAAATTCATTTGAATTATATATATAAATATATATTGAATTACATTGAAGCACAGAAGCCACATGCAGCCCCAACAAACACTCAGTCGTCAAAGTATCAACTCAAAGACACCATCATCCTGCTTCAACACAGGGGCAACCTGGAAGATACATCACGCTTAAATCTAAATGCAAAATGCAGCGCTGTGCTCAAGAACTGCCACCCCAAGACTCTCCTCAAACACTTCACAGCTCGCATAGTTGTCAATGATCATCATCATTTGCAAACAGACTCCATGGAATGAAAATTTGCACTGGTAACTTCTCCTCACTATGGGTAATGCTTGACTTCTCACCATGTGCCTGTGACAAGCAAGAGCACTTCCTCCAGTAAATTTTTAAGGAAATACATCTATGGAAGTCTTCCTCTTTACACCTCTAGACACAAAAGGCACGTACGGGACAGTCAAGGAAACATAACAAATTTGGTGCTCAGTACATTATGAGAAAACAAGGCCCACCTTCGGATCATTCCAACGAGCAAGGCAAGAAGTTAACAGCTGCAGAAAGAAAGGGATCAGAACATAGCCTTCTGGATGAAGGCACTTAGAGAAGGTGCATAATGAAGGTGTTTAGATGGTAGTGAATACACAATTTGCTCTTCCCAAAGATCCCATTATGGCCTTTATCCTCGAGTACTTAATTAAGCTGTTTGTTAAGTATTGACAACAACCTGCAAACACGCGAGAAGACCCTCCAGGGCTCCCAGTATAGAAGGAAGAACACCTCTTCGAGTCAAACTTCTTTGGGAAGAAGAAACTCACATTGCATGATACTACAGCTGGACACTGAACAGGGAAAGGAGCAAAGCTTAGCTCTTGGGTCCTTCAGCACCTCCTCACGCACAGAGCCCCAGATTCTCCTCTCCAACTTTTCACAACTTCCATCATGTTCTTCGACCCTCAAAATTTACAAGCACGTGTCATCAAACGGTTGTCTTCAACCCACACCACCATCACACCACGGGCTTCATACAGAACCCTTCACATCTCCCTGCTAAAGGAAGATACGCATGTCTGCTCACCAGTCTTCTGCGAAAATAACATCGAGGCTCTAAGAAGAAAGAAAAGAGAAGCCGTCCTCCAGAAAAGGCTGGGTCAGTGAACATTTGCGCAGGGGCAGTCTCCCCCTCCTTAAATCTCGCCCCGCACCTGCAATCGACCCCTCCCGAACTCGTTATCACCACGTTATCGTGGAGAAATAGAAGAGCTGAGAAGACTAGAAACGACGAGCAGCTCAGTTAGGCACGGGGCCTTTCACGCTCCGTTTCAAGACACTCGCCCCCCACTCCAGCACCTGCGCCGTCGGGAACATATCCCACGCTGCTGCTGCCTCCCGCGTGCTAATCAGGCGCCACATCCGCTCCGAAGAGCTCATACCGGCAGGAAAAGCGGAATTACCGCCGTCAGGGGACAAAATGAGCCACCGGCTGGCGCGTGACAAACCCCCAGAGCCCCGCTGGAACGAAACCCCAGCCCAGGGCAGCCCCACGCTCCGGCTGCCTCCCCCACTCCCACGTTCACCGCCCGCGAGCAAGAGGCGGCAGCACAGAGCGCGCTGCTGAGCGAAGCTTCGCAGGAGACGGAGCGGGGGAAAGGGCGGAGGAGCAGCGGAGGCAAGCGTCGCGGAGCAAGCGCGGTCAGAGGAACTCACCGGGGCAGCGGCGGGGTCGGCGCGGCGGGCGCCGGCAGGGTCCTCCCCGAGCAGCGGCGCGGGCTCGGCGGGCGGCGGCCGGGCCGGGAGGGTGTCGCAGCAGCTGCCGCCCGACAAGCGGAGCTGGCTCTTGCGCGAGTCGGCGGTGAGCGACACCTCGTGCGAGTAGGAGTGCAGGAAGGCGCGGACGCCGTCGATGCCCACGAAGTGCGAGGCCGGGACGCCGCGCAAGGCGCCGCTGCCCGCCGCCAGCAGCTGCGAGCGGCGCCAGCGCCGCAGGCGCAGCGCCAGCAGCAGCAGCAGGAAGGCGAGGAAGAGGCAGGACACGGCGGCCACGGCCACCACCAGCCACCGCGTCAGGCTGCCGGCCGGCTCGCCCGGCGCCGCCGCCGCGCTGCCCAGCTCCGACAGCAGCTCGGCCACGCTCTCGGCCAGCACCACCGTCAGCGTGGCCGTGGCCGACAGCGCCGGCCGCCCGTGGTCCTTCACCACCACCACCAGGCTCTGCCGCGCCGCGTCGCGGGCCAGCGGGAAGCGCGCCGTGCGCACCTCGCCGCTGTGCAGCCCCACGCGGAACAGCCCCGGCTCCGTCGCCTTGGCCAGCTCGTACGACAGCCACGCGTTCTGCCCCGCGTCCGCGTCCACCGCCACCACCTTGGCCACCAGCGCCCCGGGCTCGGCCGAGCGCGGCGCCAGCTCCACGCCCGCCCAGCCCGCGCCCGGCGCCGGCGCCGGCGGCGGGTACAGCACCTGCGGCGCGTTGTCGTTCTCGTCCACGATCACGAGCCGCACCGACACGTTGCTGCTCAGCGCCGGCGCCCCGCCGTCCTCCGCCCGCACCCACAGCCCCACCTCGCGCACCTCCTCGTAGTCGAAGGAGCGCAGCGCGTACAGCGCGCCCGTCTCCGCCTGCACCGACACGTAGGACGAGAGCGGCGCGCCCCGCACGCGCCCCTCCGACAGCCGGTACCGCACGCGCGCGTTCTGACCCCAGTCCGCGTCCGCCGCCCGCACCGTCAGCACCAGCGCGCCCGCCGCGTTGTTCTCGGGCAGCCGGGCGCTGTAGCGCGCCTCCGCGAACACCGGCGCGTTGTCGTTCACGTCCAGCACCCGCAGCGCCAGCACCGCGCTGCTCCACAGCGACGGCGACCCGCCGTCCGCCGCCCGCACCGTCACGTTGTACTCCGACACCTTCTCACGGTCCAACTCCTCGGCCGTCACCACGCGGTAGTAGTCCTCAAAGGTCTTCTCCAGACGGAACGGCAGCCGCTCCGCGATGCTGCACCGCACCTCGCCGTTCGCCCCCGAGTCCCGGTCCTGCACGTGCAGCAGGGCCACCACCGTCCCCGACGGGGCGTCCTCCGAGATCGCGCTCAGCATTGACCGCACCGAAATCTCGGGCGCGTTGTCGTTGATGTCTATCACCGTGATCATGACTTTCGCCGTATCAAAGCGCTCTCCTCCGTCATGTGCCTGCACCTCCAGTTCGTATGAGTCACCTTCCTCGAAATCTATATCATCCTTAAGTGATATTTGTCCTGTGTGAGAGTCCAAGCAAAAAAGTTCGGACGCCTGATCTGAAATTTTACGAAAAGTGTATTTCACGTGCCCGTTCATCCCCTCGTCGGCGTCGGTGGCCGTGAGGGTGACGAGGACGGAGCCCACGGGCACGTCCTCCGGCACACGCACCGCGTACTCCGCCTGGCTGAACACGGGCGCGTTGTCGTTCGCGTCCAGCACGGCCACGCGGATCCGCGCCGTGCCCGTCCGCGACGGCTCGCCGCCGTCGCTCGCCCTCAGCACCAGCTCGTGAAACGCCGCCTCCTCCCGGTCCAGCGCCTTCGCCAGCACCAGCTCGGGACGCTGCTCCCCGCCGGGGCCCGCCTGCACGGCCAGCGAGAAGTGCTCGTCGCCGCTCAGCTCGTACCTCCGCACGGAATTCGATCCCGCGTCCGGGTCCTGTGCGTCGGCCAGGGGAAACCGCCAACCCGGGGCTGTCGTCTCGCTAAGTCTCAGTTCTTTTTCAGACTCTCGGAAGCTGGGGGCGTTGTCGTTAATGTCCGTGATTTCCACTTCGATTCCGTGAACTTGCATTTCCCCTTCCACTATCACCTCACATCGCAGCACGCATTTCTCCACCAGCCGGCACAGCTGCTCTCTGTCTATCCTCTCCGCCGTCACTAAATGCCCCGTCTTCCCGTGCAGAGCGAAATACTGCGTCCGACCTTCTGAGACAACATGCACGCCGCGATGTCGGAGCGCCGGCAGGTCGAGCCCCAGGTCCTTGGCCACGTCGCCCACGAACGAGCCCTTCGGCATCTCCTCGGGAAGCGAGTAGCGCAGCTGCCCCCACGCCGCCTCCCACGCCGCCACCAGCACGCACCACAGCAGGGATCGCTCACGCCGGCCCCACCGTCTCCACGCAGCCCACATCGCCGCCGCCCCACCGCCGGCACCGCTCCACCGCCCACCGACGAGCCGGCTCCCGAGCCGGCTCCCGCTCCGTCTCGCCACTCCCGGCCGCTGCCGACGGCCCCTCCGCCTCGCTGCAGCACGGCTCCGCACCGCGGGGACGCTCGCAGACCGCCCGGACGCCCACACAGCCAGCCAGCCAGCCAGCGAGTCGGGCCGCAGCGGGCGGGGCTGCCTGCAGCGCTCCGGCCTTCCTCTCGCTCCTCCTCGGTCAACAGCGGCGCCCGCAGCCTCCTCCCGGCACTGCAGGCACCCAGCGCTGCCGAGTCTTATCCCACTACTCCAACAGCAGTATTTCCACCACGAATTGCACTGGTTTCCGAGTGCTTCACTGACATTTCCCTCACCCTTTCTGCAGATGAAAACAGCCTCATACTCGAACGCCACCAGCCACATCAGTTTCCCAAACCCCGAACCATAGCACAAGGCAGCAATGGAGATCCCCCCCTCAAAAGGAGTCCTCCTCCTCAGGGACTGCTCTTCCTTCTCGACTTGCCGCTTCTCCCCTGCACACCGGAGCCCGCTCTGAAGCAGCCTCCATTTCTCCCCTTTCCTCAACCACTGAGGAATTCGCAATTTGTCCTTGTACCCTTACACACACTACAGGCCTTGCTTACCATGAGGACTTACTGCTCCATTCCAGAGTAACTCTTGATGCACACACACTCTCTGTCAGGGTATCATTACAGAACAAAAAGCAGCATAGGGAAAATTCTTCACGAGAACAACTCTTAGGGAAATGGGGGATACAAAAAAAGAAAACTCTGAAATACAAAATGCGAATTGCTTTGGTTTTGTGTTTCATGGCGGGGTGGGGGTGGGTTTTTTTGTTGTTGTTGTTGTTGTGTTTGGGGTTTTTTTTTAAATTTCACTTTCTACGGGCTAACCCTTCCAGAAAGAAAGACAAATTGGGAAAGGTAAAAAAAGAGGGAACAAAAAAAAAGAGAGAAATATCTGCACAAATCACTCGAGAAAGAATGCCTGGAAAATATTAGTCAGCTTCGCTAGTGCCCCTATTTCTGCAGCAGCCTTTCCTCGAGAGATTGGAGGGCACACGGCAGAGGTGGAGGATCAACAGTCTGTAATTTCTCCATTCATGGAGTCACACGCACGTTTCCTTTGGGAGTCCAACACCGAAACATCATCACTCAACGGGGCTTTGCTCAGCCATCACCGAGGTGCAAGTCTATCGCCTCAGGAAAAAGTGATTTATTCAAGTATCTCGATACCTTGAAGGGGCTTCCGTTTTCTCAGAAATCACAGAGTAAAAGATTGATGCTTGTTAGTAAAGTATTCATCTGATTCCTTAATCTTCATGTGTGTAGGACATCTTTTCAATAAAATACTGTAGGTCAGCGAGAGACAAGTACTACTGCACACTCTAAACTATGCGGACCATTTGTAAATGTGCAAATTGACTTTATCCAAGTGACTAACTGTTGTCATTTTGCGTATTTCGTTCTTGGTTTGAGATGTGTTCTCAGGATGGGAAGAGATCACTCCTTGTAAACTCCTTGTAAACTGGCGGACGCAACGAAGTAAAACTCTTGGGGGGAAGGGGTATACCAAAAAGAAAACAGGCTCTGAAATACAAACACCGATGGAGGTCATTTGGGGGGGTTTTTTGTTTGCTTCTTGGTTTTGGGTTGGTTTGGGCGGGGTGTGTGTGTTGTGTTGTGTTTTGTTTTCCCCGGGGGGGGGGGATACTATTCTACGGATTAACCCTTGCGTAAAAAGACAAGTCAAGAAGAGTAAAACAATAACGGAACAAAAAAAAGTGAAATAACTGCACACATCACTCCGAGAAAGAATGCCTGGGAAATACGGCTCGGCCTCCGTAGTACTTCCATTTCTGCAGCAGCCTGCCCTCGACAGATGGAGAGGCAGAACAACAGTCTGTAACTTCTCCATTCATGGAGCCACACGCACGTTTCCTTTGGGAGTGCAACACAATGAAACAGCATTAACCAACGGGGCATTCCTCAGCCGTCGCCCAGCTGCAAGTACATCGCCTTGGGAAAAAGCACTCAGGAAAAATCTCCAACACCGAGCGTCAACCCCATTTTCCAGATCTCGTCAATTAAAATTAAAAACATTAAAATGAACCAACACAAAACGTCAAGCAGAGCTTCATCACACTTGTACCATTTTCTGCAGCACAAGTGGAATGGCGAGAACCTCTCCACTGAGCCTACGCGGGTGACCGCTGATGACGCCCGTTTGCACATGCCAAGAAGGGCACGGCACAGGGTTATTTCATTCGTTCGTGGAAACAGAGATCGGCAGTAACCGCCCCAGCAGACACAGCAAGACCCAGCGACCCCGTCACGTAGAGTTAGCGGATCACACTCTAGGCAGTAAGGATCCGCCTTCACTGTTAGCAACATTTCAGACAAAACGAGCTTCCTAGTCTAAACTTCTCAGCTGAACATGAACCTGCGCCCCCCGATGAACCCGAAAGTCCCGGCGCCTACTGCCTGCCCGGAAGGGGACGGGGTTACCCTCTTCCTTCTTTCATTGCTTTGCGGATACACGGATCAGCCACAGCACCCGGGAAACCCAGGAGGAGAAGGACGGAGGTTCACAAAGGCCCAAGGAACTCATTCGGCACAGAAAGGATCCACATACCATCTTACACAGCACACGCCTTGTAAAGAAAACTACTCAGCTGAACCTGAACACGCGATGAACCAAAAAAGTGCCATCACTAAATGCCTGCTCAGAGTGCAAAAGGAAAAAACGTGGGGGTTTTGTTTTGGTTTGTTGGGGTTTTTTTGGCTTGTGAACGTCCAGCATCAGAAGAACTCGTTCTATCTAGGAGCTACAGCATACCTGTAGCATTTTCTGCAGCACAAGCTGGATGGCAAGAACCTCTCCACTGAGCCTGCTGCCAAGAAGGACACGGCGCAGGAGTGTGTCATTCGTTCGTGGAAAGAGAGGCCGGCAGTAACCGCCCCAGCAGCCGCAGGAAGACCCCGCAGCACAGCACAGCGCAGCACAGCGCAGCAGCCTCGGCGTGAGGTTGGGAAAGGCTCAGGGACAAGGACCGCGCGGGCTTACAGACCTGCGGTGCGTCGGCGTCGGCGGGCGGCTCTCCCGCGCCGGCGCTGCTGCTCGGGCTCCGCTTCCCGCAGGGCTCCCCGCCGACAAGCTCCTCCGCGGGCAGGCTGGGCAGCGGCGGCGGCGGCGGCAGCCAAGCGGCCTCGGCGACGGCGCGTCCCGGCGCCACGCACAGGTTGTAGGAGTAGGGCAAGGTGCCCTCGCAGAAGTCGGCCGGGAAGGCGGCGCCGGCCACGGAGAAGCGCTGCGCGCCCAGGCAGCGCAGCACGGCGGGCGGCCCGGCCCGGCGCACCCGCGCCAGCACGGCCAGCGCCACGCTCAGCAGGAAGAGGGCGGAGAGCAGCGCCAGCGCCAGCACCAGGTAGAACTGCAGCTCCGCCGGCGAGTCGGCGCCCGCCGCCCGCTCGCTCAGCTCCGGCAGCGCCTCCTGCAAGCTCTCGGCCAGCACCACGTGCAGCGTGGCCGTGGCCGACAGCGCCGGCTGCCCGTGGTCCTTCACCACGGCCACCAGCCGCTGCTTCGCCGCGTCCCTCTCCGACACGGCCCGCGCCGTGCGCACCTCGCCGCTGTGCAGCCCCACGCGGAACAGCGCCGGCTCCGGCGCCTGCACCAGCTCGTACGACAGCCACGCGTTGCGCCCCGCGTCCGCGTCCACCGCCACCACCTTGGCCACCAGGTACCCGGCCTCGGCCGACCGCGGCACCACCTCGAACGGCGCCGCGGCCGGGACCGGCGCCGCCCCCGCCGCTCCCGCCGCCGCTCCCGCGCCCGCCGCCGGCCACAGCACCCGCGGCGCGTTGTCGTTGCGGTCCAGCACGAAGACGCGCACCGTCGCCGTCGAGCTCCGCGCCGGCGCCCCGCCGTCCTGCGCCCGCACCGCCACCGCGAACTCGCGGCACTGCTCGTAGTCGAAGGAGCGCTGCGCGTACACCGCGCCGCTCCGCGCCTCCACCGACACGTACGGCGCCGCGCCCGCGCTGCCGCCCGCCAGCCAGTAGCTCACGCGCCCGTTCGCGCCCGCGTCCGCGTCCCGCGCGCGCACGCGCAGCACCGCCGCGCCCGCCGCGTTGTTCTCCGCCACGTAGGCGCTGTAGGCGGCCTCCTCGAACACCGGCGCGTTGTCGTTCACGTCCGACACCTCCAGCACCAGCGCCGTGCGGCTCGACAGCGCCGGGATGCCCCGGTCCCGGGCCACCACCGTCACACGGTGCTCGGCCGCCTGCTCCCGGTCCAGCGCGCTCGACGTCACCACCTTGTACGAGCCGCCCGACGACGCCACGATCGACAGCGGCGCCTCGCCCGACAGCTCGCACCACACCTGACCGTTCTCCCCGGAGTCCCGGTCCCGCACTTTCACCACGGCCACCACCGTGCCGGCCGGCGCGTCCTCGGGCACCGGGCTCGACACCGACAGCATCGTGATTTCGGGCGCGTTGTCGTTCACGTCCAGCACCTCCACCTCCACCTTGCAGTGCGCCACCAGACCGCCCCCGTCCCTCGCCTCCACGGCCAGGCTGAACGCCCGCGTGTCCTCGAAGTCCAACGCTTCCTGCAGCGTGATCGTCCCGCTCTCCGCCTCCACCGCGAACGTCTGAAGCACCTTGGCCGGAGTTTCCCCGAAGCCGTAGGTGATGCGCGCGTTGGTGCCGGCGTCGGCGTCGGAGGCGGAGACGTTCACCACCGTCGAGCCCCGCGCCGCGTCCTCCCGCAGGCTCGCGCGGTACCGGTCCTGCGCGAACACGGGTGGGTTGTCGTTGGCGTCCGTCACGTTGATGCAGAGCTGGGCGGTGCCGCTCCGGGGCGGTTCTCCGCCGTCCAGCGCCGTCAGCACCAGCCGCAGGCTCTGCTCGCTCTCCCGGTCCAGCGCGCGGCGCAGCACCAGCTCCGCGAACTTGCTGCCGTCCTGGCTCTCCTTCACCTCCACCGCGAAGTACCCGTTGGCCTCCAGCTCGTAGCCCTGCAGCGAGTTCCTGCCCACGTCCGCGTCCTCGGCGACGCCCAAGTAAAACCGGGCGCCGGGAGAAGTGAACTCGTTGATCTCCAGCTGGAAATTGTCCCGCAGGAAGCGCGGCGCGTTGTCATTAACGTCCTGGATGGCCACCTCGACGTGGAAAACGTTCAGCGGGTTCTGCACCAGCGCCTCGAAGCTGACGGAGCAGGACGCCGACTCGCCGCACATCTCCTCCCGGTCCAGCCGCTCGCTCACGTACAGGTTCCCGGTCTCCTCGCTCACCGTGAAGTATTTCAGCTGCCTTTTAGCGGCAGACGCCACCCGCAGCTTGCGTGCCGGCAGCTCGGCCGGGCTCAGCCCCAGGTCCCGCGCCAGCGGCCCCACCAGCGAGCCTCTGCCCAGCTCCTCGGGGATGGCGTAGCGGATCCGCTCCGGCGCCGCCCGGCACCACGAGCCCAGCAGCAAAGCGGCCAGCAGCACTCGCCCGGCTGCTCGCCCGCGGCTCGGCACCGGCACCCGCCCCGGCACCCGCCCCGGCACCGGCCCCGGCCCGCCCGCCATTCTGGGCAGCGCTCGCCGCGCTCTCCTCCCCTCCTTCCAGCCGCTCTCCGCAGCGAGCGCAGGGGCCGCCGCAGGCCAGCGATCTCGGCGCCGCCTCGGACGCCGCTGCTCCCCGCGCCGCGCCGCCTCTCGCCTCTGCTGCCCGTGCCGCTGCCGAGAAGGGCCGGCGCCGTGCGAGCCAGCAGCCTGCGGGGGCAGGACGCTGCGGCGGCTCCGGCTCCGGCTGCGGCTCCGGCTCCAGCGCCGCTCCGCGGCGGCCAACAGCGGCACCCGGAGGCGCCGCGACGACACCGCAGCCGGCTGATGGCCGCGCTCCCGGCGGGACGGGCTTTTGGCCGCTCTCGGCTGGCTCCACCCAGCCTTGGGGTCTCCCTTGTATTAGACCCGCCGAGCCAGAAGCACTCGCTTGCTGCAGCTCCAAAGGCCTTTGTACCCGAGATAGCAGCTGTCGGCTGCTTTTAGGTCATCGCCTTGAGTCCAGTCAAGACTCAGAACCAAATAGTAGCTGGGGCAGAGCAAAAAGCAACTCAGCTGCACGTAATAAAATCAGATCGAACTATAAGATCAGTAAAGAATTTTATAGCTGCAGAAGACTTTCTTTTCCATTTTACTTTCATTTCCCTTCATTTCTTCCTATTCCTCATCGAAGTCTTTGACATTTCTCCCCTTACTATTTTTTCTTCTAGGGAGAAGAACCATGACACGGAGAATTGTATCACCACAAAGGTAAGGCGCATAGCTCTATGTTAAGATAGCAGAATGACCTTCATTATTTTCCCAAGTCACAAAAATTCCTTCTTTTGCCGCTCCGCACTGCAGGCACTGACAATGGGAAACTGCAAAGCCACCAGGAGTCTTTGAGAAAATCATGTAGTCCACCACTCTGCCATGGGCAGGGACGCCCTTCAAATGATCAGATTGCTCAAAGTCCCATCCAGTACGCCCTTGAACAGTGGTGGCACATCTACAACTTCTCTGGGCAACCTCTTCCACTGTCTCATCACCCCCATTGCAAAACAGTTCTTCCCTATGGAAAATCAAAATCTACCCTCTTTCAGCTTAAAACCCTTGCCCCATGCCGTGTCCCAACAGGCCCTGGTGGAAACTCTCTCTCCATCTTTCTCATGAGCCCCCTTTCTCTATTGAAAAGGTGCATTGAGGCTCCCCAGAGCCTTCTCTTCTCCAGGCTGAAGAACCTGAACTCTTCCAGACTTTCTTAAGAGTGGAGACATTCCAGCCCTTTCACAATTTTTGTAGCTCTGCTCTGGACTAGCTCTAACAGGTCCATGTCTATCTTGTAGTGTGGGCCCCAGATTTTCACACGGTACTCCAGGCAGGGTCACCCAAAATTGCCTAGAGGGGGAGAATCCCCTCCCTCGACCTGCAGCCCAGGATACAACTGGATTTCTGGGCAGCAAGTGCATGTTCCCATTTCTCACCCACCAGTACCCACAAGTCCTTCTCCACAAGGCTGCTCTCAACGCATTCATCCCACGGCCTGTATTGAAACTGGGGATTGCCCCAACACAGGTGCAGGACCTTGCACTTGGCCTTGTTGAACCTCATGATGTTTGCATGGTCCAGTCCTCCAGACTGTCACGGTCCCTCTGGATGGCATCCCTTCCCTCCAGCGAATCAACTGCACCAACCAGCTTGCACAGGGTGCACTCAATCCCACTGACTCTGTCATTGATGAAGATACTAAATAGTCCTGGTCCCAGTACGGGCCCTTGAGGAACACCACACATCACTGGTTTCCACTTGGATGTTGAGCCATTGAGCGTAACTCTTTGGACGCAGCCAGCCAGCCAGTTCCTTATCCATCTAACAGTCCAACTGTCAAACCCATGTCTCTCCAACTGAGTGGCCACCATGTTTTGGGGGACCATGTAGGGGACACTCTGCATGCCTTGTCCCCTTGACCCCCAGCCTGTTCATGGAAACCTTGGCCAGGCTGGGTTGCCACTCTGCCACTCTACTGGACTGCAGTAGAGATGGTTTTGCTTTCTTCCACTGCAGACAAGTGTGCCTCTGGGAGCACACGTACACCTAGGACTCATGACAACAAGCAAGGTAAGAGTTAGAAACATACAGAAATGAACGGATCAGGTGGAATAACAACATTTCTTAGGCCAAACTTACTGAGCACAAGCAACTCAAACTGCAATGTGCTACATGGGGCACAAGGTTGTGTTAACGGTTACATCTCTACATCGTAGCCTTACAAGGACACATTGATGGAAAATGACAATAGGAACTTCTACACTTCCCCTCGCCACAAGCTCTTCTGTCTTCTCTCCAGCCCTACACAAATTGCAGGTTTGCTTCTGACCTTCTCATAATTGGGAAAAACATATCATGGGATGATAATGTAGTACAATCACAGGAAGAAGTGAAATGCATTTGTCTGCTCACCAACATTCTCAGCAGAAAGAGAAGGATTCAAAAGCACACGAATGTTAAACAACCAAAATCAAAGAGGAGCAGTCATCCAACAGAGAAGGGGTCATCAAGCCATCAGCTTAAGGGGGGAATCTCAGCCCCTCTTCTATCATATGTAATGTTCCACAGAGATGCAACTGCTACTGTAATCATGCTTTCATCTACTCTCCCTACCAAAAACATGACACAAATGTACCCGCACATCTCCTGCCTTCTTCTCCTACCAGCAAGAGGCACTAACGCACAATGGAAGATAGCCTCCTCCTTGTCAATAAAACAACATAGAGAGGAGACCAGGGAAAGGAAAAAACAACATCATCAAAACAAACCAAAACCGAGACAAGCAACACAAGAAGCCTCAAAGGAGAAAAAGATGTCAGAGGGAAGTGACTGTGAGGATGTCTCAGGCTTCACCGTGGACATTGAAATTCATTGCCCAGAGCACCTGGAAGTCATTCAGGTCCCAAGCTACAAGTGCAACTTTCAACCTTACTCTGCACTACATAGTGGGGAGTTTCATTTTTTGAAATATTCATCACCTGTTTTTTTCTACTCTGTGGCCCATTAATCTCCCTACAGATTCAATGCTCACCATGGGCTTCCTGCTCAAGCTAAGAGAAAATACAAGAGATTCTGGTTTAGATTTTGCTTCATTTTCCTCACACCTAAAGTCCTGTCTTCAGGTGGTGGAAGTAAGTATTTGCTGCAAAACAACACTCACAGTTTCAAATTAAAAAGTACTATCCAGAAATGGCAAAAAGGGACCACGACCTCGCAGGAACAAAAGGCCTGAAAGAAAGTGTCAGTACAACTGTCAAGAAACTCTGCACCTCAACATTCCAGGGAGACAGAGAGGAATAACGGAGGTTTCACAGAGGAATTATAACCTGCTCTACCCATGCATCATCCTTCTAGGTACACACTTATGCTCAACTACTTTATTATCCAAGGATCACCATGGCCTTTCTGGACAGTGAAGCTAGGATGGTAACATAAATGGCACAGGCATGCCATCAAACCGTTGCCCAGCCAAAACCACATTGACCCACCTCTTTTCCTGGTTGGCAGCCAGCCTCTCACCCTCCTTGCTCTCCTTTCACAGCCTATAGTTGAACCAAAGACAACACCCAACTTTTGCCCATGCATCAGCCACAGGAGGAATTTTAGGGAAACAGAAGCATGTCAAAGTCTTTGTCTTGGCAGCTGAACACCTCCAAGGTCCGCATGGAAACTGCTCTCCCAGCCTGATCATCAAAACCCATCTCTACTTTTAAGGGCTATCAGCCAAAATGAGGCCCAGGTTTCGAACATGAGAAGAATCACAGAAGGAATGTGAAACCCACAGGAGTGAAGGCATCATAGATTAACATTTCAGTTTATCTCACCTGTAGTAGCTACACAGGAGGAGTATCTAGTTGGTGAAAAGTACATGGGAGGATGACACATGGGAGTAAATTTGGACAATAACAAAACAAAAATGCACAGGACCAGAATTATGGGACCCATACAACAACTGGGAGAAACTGAACCTTTTAGACATTTCAGACTATACCACAGTAAACTCTTCCACCTGCCCTCTCTCTGTACAGACAGAATGCTTCACCTTGCCCAAGCATCACGCAACAGGAAAGATAACTTTGCGGACAGATATCATTGAAGGAAATGTTGTGCTCACAGGGTTTCCTCATCTGAGAACAAGGATCACAACACACATGCACGCATAGAGACGTCTCTGCTCATCACACTCATTAAAAATGTAAAATGGGCAGCTCAGGTAAAGACCCAGTCACAAGTAGCAGCTCAAAGACACCATCATGCACACGGGCAGTTACTTCATCTGAGCAATTATGTCATTAATGACACCTGAAGGCACATCAAGGCTGGGAAAAGCTTAATACCACCATGACAAAAATCTACATTGGAGTCTAACAGGGACACATAGATGGAAAAATGACGTTTCAGAGAGTAATTACTAGAAATAATACCACCTGAGTCATTTTTGCACTTCCATGGCTATTACTTGCAGACCAACGCATCAGGGGATTGGTCACCCCTTTCAGGATGCAGGAAAAGGGGGCTGAGGCTAAGGTCAGAGGCCTTAGCACTAGGCATGATATTAAAGCAACAGCCAGCCAGGTGGAGTGTACAACCCCCTCGTGTCCTGCTTCCAGGCCAGTCTCCTGCTGATCCTGCACTGACTTCTCACCAGGTGCCGGTGACAAGCAAGAGCATTTCTTCCAGTGACATTTTAAGAAACATTCTTGGACACCGCAGTTGCCCACATTTACCTCATGATGACAAGAAAGGTAAGAACTACCATTCACGGGGAATGTCGCATGATAGCAAAGCAAACTGATGACCTCACAACACCCAAATATAAGACACCTGCAGACTCATTGGATGTAGTCCAGCAAGGAACCCTGGCAATTCACAAAACACATGCCGTGTCTCCACCAGGACCTCCTCACACACAGCACCCCCAGGACCCTCCTCAAACACTTCAGAGGTTGTCATGCTTACCACGAACTTCATAATATCATCGTTATCAATGATCTTCATCATTGCAGACGGGCTCCATGGACAGAAGACTTGCACAGACAACTTCTCCTCACCATGGGTAATTCGTGATTTCTCACCATGTGCCTGTGACAAGCAAGAGCATTTCTCCAGCAACTTTTTAAGGAAACACGTCTATGGAAGTCTTCCTCTTTACAGCTGTAAACACAAAAGACATGTACGGGGCAGGCAGGTAAAAATAATGACGTGATCTTCCACACTTTATCAGAAAATAAAGGCCCACCTTCAGATCATTCCAGAGAGCAAGGCAAGGAGTTAACACCTGCAGAATGGAAAGGATCAGAACACGTCCTTCTAGATTATGGCACTTAGAGAAGGTACATAATTCAGGTATTTAGTAATAGGGAACGAAAACATCATTGCCTCCTCCCAAAGCTCCCATTATGGCACTTGCCATCAGTACAGAAGTAAGCTGTTTGTTAAAAACATCATGACAGCTTGCAAACAATCAGGAGGAACCTCCCAGGGCTCCCAATGCAGCTGCAGTGACCTCTCTTAGCCCAAACTTACTTCGGAAGAAGGAACTCCATGGCACAATACCACTACAGCGGGACACTGAACAGGGAAAGCAGCAAACCATCTCTCTTGTGTCCTTTAACAGCCCCTCACAAACACCTGCCAGGACTCACATCACCAACCCCTCACAACCAGGATCACCCACAGACCTCACATAACACATCTTTAGAGCTCTGTGCTAAAATGAAGCTACGTTATCTCTTGGCTACACTTCAGAGAAGAAACACACAGGTTGTAAAAGTAGAAGAGGAGCCGTTATCCAGGAGAGACTGGGACAGTGAAGAGTGTGTAACACAGTTATGACATGATAAAAACAGTAGCCTCACTTCTCCTGCCACCCACACACACTGCAAGGCTGAGCCACAATCCCACATTCACCTCCCGGGAGCAAGAGGCACCAGCACACAGCACGTTGCTGAACAAAGCTTTGCCTTCCTTCTATCAGGAGAGCATGATGCAGTACACTCACACCAGGAAGGGAGGTACATCTGTCTCCTCACCAACATTCTCAGAACAAAAAGAAGGATTCCAAAGCTCACAAAGGATAAACAGCCAGAGGAGTGGTCACCCAACAGAGAACGGCTTCATCAAACTCATGGTTTAGGGGGAATCTCCTCCCCTCTTTTATCACACGCACTCTTCCACAGAGATGTGACTTCTACTGAGGTCACGTTCAGACCTGTTCCCCATAACAAAAAAGGAACACAAAGATAATCTCACACCTCCTGCCTTTCCCACTCTAGGAAGAGCAAGAGGCACCAACACATGACACATTGCTAAACAAAGCTATGCTGATAATTACAAGTAAACCGACATCCGTATGGGACCTGGTAAAGAAAAAAACCCAAGGCCGTGAATCAGACAAGCAAGGCAAGAAGCATTATAAGACAGAGTCTTGTCAGAGAAAGTCACCGGGAAGTCTTCTTGCTCTTCACTGCGCGTGTGGAAATTCATCCCAGAGAGCACCTGGAAGTCATTCATATCTCACGCTGCAAGTGTGGCCCTAAAGTCTTACTCTGGACTGCACCATAGGGGGTTTCATTTGAAGAAAGAGTCAACAGGTCTCAGCCATTTTTCCAATATCAGGCCTGCTTATCTGCCACAAATATGAAGCCGTATGCATAAACACCTTATCACGGGCCTCATTCTCAAGCTAAGTCTTCTGGGAAATTAACCTCCCTCGATCTGCTGGCCACACTCTTCTTAATGAACCCCAGGACACCATTGGCCACCTTGGCCACGAGGGCACACTGCTGACTCATGGTTAACTTCACCATGGTTAATTAACCAGGCATGAAATTAAACCATTGCTCAGCCAAAACCACATTGACGCGCGTATTTTCCTGGTTGGAAGCCAGGCTCAACATTTCAGCTTATGTCAACTGCAGTCGGTACACAAGAAGGGTATCTAGTTGGTAAAAAGGTCCACAAGACCCTCATGCAGAAGTTCACACCATAGACCATAGCCACAGTTCCTCAAAGTCAAGTCTTGGGACAGTAAAGGAGAGGAAAATGCATGGAAACACAACTGTGGGCCTCACCCAACAACTAAGACCAACTGAACTTTCACACCATCTTTACATCTTTCAGACATTTCACATCACACCACAGCAAACTTTTTCTGCCTCTGGACAGACAGAATTTGTCCCCCTGCCCAAACATCACACAACACAAAAGCTAACTTTGCAGACAGGCACCACTGAAGGAAAAGTTGCACACACAACTGTTCCTTATCTGACAACAAGGATCACATCACAGATGCATTCAAAGACATTTCTCATGACACAATTTTCATAACACTGTTTTGAAGAATTGTAAAATGTGCTCAAGTGCATAAGTGATATGCAGCACCAATAAAGATCCAGTCGCATAGTACCAACTCAGAGACTACTATTCTAATTCAGCACATGGGAACTTGGAAGACACATCACGCTCAAATCTTCACATAAATTGCACGTCTATGCGCAATAACTGCCACGCATGGGAAACATCATGCAGCAGGAAAGCAGTAATCTGATGAACCCACAGCTTGGTCACATGGAATCTGAGCAGTGGGATCTCCAGAAATAAAACACCTTCTGACTCATTTGATCTAGTCCAGCAATGAACCCTGGGAATTCACAAGCAACATGTGTATCTCCGCCAGTACCTCCTCACACACACAGCACCTCCAAGACTCTCCTCAAACACTTCACAGCTCGCAGGGCTCTCAATGATCATCATCATTTGCAGACAGGCTCCATGCAAAGAAAAGTTGTATAGGCAACTTCTCACCACCACGGGTAATGCTTGACTTCTCACCACGTGCCTGTGACAAGCAAGAGCACTTCCTCCAGTACCTTTTTAAGGAAACACATCTATGGAAGTCTTCCTCTTTACAGCTCTAAACACGAAAGGCATGTATGGGACATTCAGATGTGACAGATTTGGTGCTCAAGACATTGTCAGAGACAAGGGCCCACCTTCAGATCATTCCAGGCAGCAAGACAAGAAGTTAACAGCTGCAGAAAGGAAGGGATCAGAACATAGCCTTCTGGATGAAGGCACTTAGAGTACGTGCATAATGAAGGTGTTTAGTAGATAGCAAATACACAATTTACTCTTCCCAAAGCTCCCTTTACTCTAGGCTTTTATCCTAGAGTACGTAAATAAGCTGTTTGCGAAGAATTGATGAAAACCTGCAAACACACAGAATGACCCTCCCAGGGCTCCCAGTACAGAAGGAAGAACACCTCTTCGAGCCAAACTTCTTTGGGAAGAAGAAACTCACATTGCATGGTACTACAGCTGGACACTGAACAGGGAAAGGAGCAAAGCTTAGCTCTTGGGTCCTTCAGCACCTCCTCATGCACAGATGCCCAGATTCTCCTCTCCAGCTTTTCACAACTCCCATCATGTTCTCTGACCCTCAGAATTTACAAGCACGTGTGATATCACAAGAGTGTTAACTGAGTGAAACAAAGACAAACTTGAGAAAAACACCTCAACTAACATGCCATTCAGGACAAAAACAATTGTGTATTCTAATAGACCCATCCTATGAATGAAACTGTTCACTGGCTGGTAAAGGGCACAGAAAACGAAGAGAATCTTTCTAATGAGTACAGTTATTAAGAATATATAGTATTCTGTTCCTCACACACTGCTTTCAATGATAATAAATAACAAACTACGTAAGAGCAAGTGCTACCACATACATGAGCATATAATGATATGCAAGAGGAATAAGGCTGCACATAAAGTACAAATTATTAAGCCGTCACAGGAGGTTATACACGGGGTCGATAAGGTTACGTTTCTGAGAAATTACAACAGATTCTCTTTTAGGTCCTGATTCATTTTCCTCACATATAAAATTCCGCCTTAGGTGGCTGAAGGAAATATTTGCTGCAAAAACCACGCTCACAGTTTCAAATGCAAAAGCAAAATCCAGAAATGGGAAACACGACCTTCCAGGAAAGAAAGGCCTGAAAGCAAGTGTAATTACAGCTATGAAGAAACTCTACATTGCAATCTTTCAGGGAGCTAGAGATGGATAAAGGAGGTTTCACACAGGAATCAGGAGCCATTCTACCCATGCGCCATCATTCTACATACACATTTATTGTGCAATTATTTTATGACTGGAGGACCGTCACTCCCTGACTTTGAGGACAGGGAATCCAGGGTCACAGCATGAATGGCACAGCCATTGCTCAACCAAAACCACGCTGACGCACGGATTTTCCTGCTTGGAAACCAATGTCTCACCCTCCTTGCTCCGCATTTGCAGTCTTTAGTTCCACCACGGACAATAGCCAATACTTTGGCTATACGTCAGACACAGGTGAAAGAGTATTTCATTCAGTGACATTTTAGGGAAACAGAGATACATCAAAGTCATTGTCTTGGCAGCTGCTGTAAGGGTTACCAGCCAGAATGAGCCTGAGCTTCAGACCAGGACCAAAAAAAAAAAAAAACAAACCCAAAACCAAAAAAACAAACCCAAAAAAACCCCAAACCCAAACACAAGGCATGAATGGGAAACCTGCAGAAGTGAAGGAATCATAGCTGAACATTTCAGCTTATGTCAACTGCAGTTGGTACACAAGAAGAGTGTCTAGTTGGCAAAAAGTCCACAGGAGCCTCGCACAGAAGCTCACACCACGGACCATAGCCACAGTTCCCCAAAGTCAAGCCTCAGGACAATGAAGAAGAGGAAAATGCAGGGAAACACAACGGTGGGCCTCACCCAATAACTAAGACCAACTGAACTTTCACGCCATCTTTACATCTTTCAGACATTTCACATCACACCACAGCAAACTTTTTCTGTCTCTGGACACACAGAATTTGTCCCCCTGCCCAAACATCACACAACACAAAAGCTACCTTTGCAGACAGGCACCGTTGAAAGAAAAAGTTGCACACACCACTGCTCCTTACCTGACAACAAGGATCACAGCAAGGATGCATGCTCATAACACGATTTTCATAACACTATTTTGAAGAAATACATATTCAATATATTTTGAAATACATTTGAATTACATATAAAAATATATATTGAATTACATTGAAGCACAGAAGCCACATGCAGCCCCAACAAACACTCAGTCGTCAAAGTATCAACTCAAAGACACCATCATCCTGCTTCAACACAGGGGCAACCTGGAAGATACATCACGCTTAAATCTTAATGCAAAATGTAGCGCTGTGCTCAATAACTACCACCCCCAAGACTCTCCTCAAACACTTCACAGCTCGCATAGTTGTTAATGATCATCATCATTTGCAAACAGACTCCATGGAATGAAAATTTGCACTGGTAACTTCTCCTCACTATGGGTAATTCTTGACTTCTCACCATGTGCCTGTGACAAGCAAGAGCACTTCCTCCAGTAACTTTTTAAGGAAATACGTCTATGGAAGTCTTCCTCTTTACACCTCTAGACACAAAAGGCACGTACGGGACAGTCAAGGAAACATAACAAATTTGGTGCTCAGTACATTATGAGAAAACAAGGCCCACCTTCAGATCATTCCAATGAGCAAGGCAAGAAGTTAGCAGCTGCAGAAAGGAAGGGATCAGGACATAGCCTTCTGGATGAAGGCACTTAGAGAAGGTGCATAATGAAGGTGTTTAGATGGTAGTGAATACACAATTTGCTCTTCCCAAAGATCTCATTATGGCCTTTATCCTCGAGTACTTAATTAAGCTGTTTGTTAAGTATTGACAACAACCTGCAAACACACGGGAAGACCCTCCAGGGCTCCCAGTACAGAAGGAAGAACACCTCTTCGAGCCAAACTTCTTTGGGAAGAAGAAACTCACATTGCATGATACTACAGCTGGACACTGAACAAGGAAAGGAGCAAAGCATAGCTCTTGGGTCCTTCAGCACCTCCTCACGCACAGAGCCCCAGATTCTCCTCTCCAACTTTTCACAACTTCCATCATGTTCTTCGACCCTCAAAATTTACAAGCACGTGTCATCAAACGGTTGTCTTCAACCCACACCACCATCACACCACGGGCTTCATACAGAACCCTTCACATCTCCCTGCTAAAGGAAGATACGCATGTCTGCTCACCAGTCTTCTGCGAAAATAACATCGAGGCTCTAAGAAGAAAGAAAAGAGAAGCCGTCCTCCAGAAAAGGCTGGGTCAGTGAACATTTGCGCAGGGGCAGTCTCCCCCTCCTTAAATCTCGCCCCGCACCTGCAATCGACCCCTCCCGAACTCGTTATCACCACGTTATCGTGGAGAAATAGAAGAGCTGAGAAGACTAGAAACGACGAGCAGCTCAGTTAGGCACGGGGCCTTTCACGCTCCGTTTCAAGACACTCGCCCCCCACTCCAGCACCTGCGCCGTCGGGAACATATCCCACGCTGCTGCTGCCTCCCGCGTGCTAATCAGGCGCCACATCCGCTCCGAAGAGCTCATACCGGCAGGAAAAGCGGAATTACCGCCGTCAGGGGACAAAATGAGCCACCGGCTGGCGCGTGACAAACCCCCAGAGCCCCGCTGGAACGAAACCCCAGCCCAGGGCAGCCCCACGCTCCGGCTGCCTCCCCCACTCCCACGTTCACCGCCCGCGAGCAAGAGGCGGCAGCACAGAGCGCGCTGCTGAGCGAAGCTTCGCAGGAGACGGAGCGGGGGAAAGGGCGGAGGAGCAGCGGAGGCAAGCGTCGCGGAGCAAGCGCGGTCAGAGGAACTCACCGGGGCAGCGGCGGGGTCGGCGCGGCGGGCGCCGGCAGGGTCCTCCCCGAGCAGCGGCGCGGGCTCGGCGGGCGGCGGCCGGGCCGGGAGGGTGTCGCAGCAGCTGCCGCCCGACAAGCGGAGCTGGCTCTTGCGCGAGTCGGCGGTGAGCGACACCTCGTGCGAGTAGGAGTGCAGGAAGGCGCGGACGCCGTCGATGCCCACGAAGTGCGAGGCCGGGACGCCGCGCAAGGCGCCGCTGCCCGCCGCCAGCAGCTGCGAGCGGCGCCAGCGCC
Source organism: Grus americana (assembly GCF_028858705.1). Lineage (NCBI taxonomy): Eukaryota > Metazoa > Chordata > Aves > Gruiformes > Gruidae > Grus > Grus americana. The sequence continues at coordinate 20,411,796 of NC_072865.1, forward strand.
GCAGGCGCAGCGCCAGCAGCAGCAGCAGGAAGGCGAGGAAGAGGCAGGACACGGCGGCCACGGCCACCACCAGCCACCGCGTCAGGCTGCCGGCCGGCTCGCCCGGCGCCGCCGCCGCGCTGCCCAGCTCCGACAGCAGCTCGGCCACGCTCTCGGCCAGCACCACCGTCAGCGTGGCCGTGGCCGACAGCGCCGGCCGCCCGTGGTCCTTCACCACCACCACCAGGCTCTGCCGCGCCGCGTCGCGGGCCAGCGGGAAGCGCGCCGTGCGCACCTCGCCGCTGTGCAGCCCCACGCGGAACAGCCCCGGCTCCGTCGCCTTGGCCAGCTCGTACGACAGCCACGCGTTCTGCCCCGCGTCCGCGTCCACCGCCACCACCTTGGCCACCAGCGCCCCGGGCTCGGCCGAGCGCGGCGCCAGCTCCACGCCCGCCCAGCCCGCGCCCGGCGCCGGCGCCGGCGGCGGGTACAGCACCTGCGGCGCGTTGTCGTTCTCGTCCACGATCACGAGCCGCACCGACACGTTGCTGCTCAGCGCCGGCGCCCCGCCGTCCTCCGCCCGCACCCACAGCCCCACCTCGCGCACCTCCTCGTAGTCGAAGGAGCGCAGCGCGTACAGCGCGCCCGTCTCCGCCTGCACCGACACGTAGGACGAGAGCGGCGCGCCCCGCACGCGCCCCTCCGACAGCCGGTACCGCACGCGCGCGTTCTGACCCCAGTCCGCGTCCGCCGCCCGCACCGTCAGCACCAGCGCGCCCGCCGCGTTGTTCTCGGGCAGCCGGGCGCTGTAGCGCGCCTCCGCGAACACCGGCGCGTTGTCGTTCACGTCCAGCACCCGCAGCGCCAGCACCGCGCTGCTCCACAGCGACGGCGACCCGCCGTCCGCCGCCCGCACCGTCACGTTGTACTCCGACACCTTCTCACGGTCCAACTCCTCGGCCGTCACCACGCGGTAGTAGTCCTCAAAGGTCTTCTCCAGACGGAACGGCAGCCGCTCCGCGATGCTGCACCGCACCTCGCCGTTCGCCCCCGAGTCCCGGTCCTGCACGTGCAGCAGGGCCACCACCGTCCCCGACGGGGCGTCCTCCGAGATCGCGCTCAGCGTTGACCGCACCGAAATCTCGGGCGCGTTGTCGTTGATGTCTATCACCGTGATCACGACTTTCGCCGTATCGAAAAGGTCTCCTCCGTCATGTGTCTGCACCTCCAGTTCATGTGAGGAGATTTCCTCGAAGTCCAGACTCCGCAGCACGGTGATCGCTCCCGTCTCGGTGTCCAGCTGGAAAATCTGCGAGGCTTTCTCTGTGATTTTCTTCAGGGAGTATTTCACGTGCCCGTTCATCCCCTCGTCGGCGTCGGTGGCCGTGAGGGTGACGAGGACGGAGCCCACGGGCACGTCCTCCGGCACACGCACCGTGTACTCCGCCTGGCTGAACACGGGCGCGTTGTCGTTCGCGTCCAGCACGGCCACGCGGATCCGCGCCGTGCCCGTCCGCGACGGCTCGCCGCCGTCGCTCGCCCTCAGCACCAGCTCGTGAAACGCCGCCTCCTCCCGGTCCAGCGCCTTCGCCAGCACCAGCTCGGGACGCTGCTCCCCGCCGGGGCCCGCCTGCACGGCCAGCGAGAAGTGCTCGTCGCCGCTCAGCTCGTACCTCCGCACGGAATTCGATCCCGCGTCCGGGTCGAGAGCCTCGGCCAGGGGAAACCGCCAACCCGGGGCTGTCGTCTCGCTCATTCTCAGTTCTTTTTCAGGTTCTCGGAAGCTGGGGGCGTTGTCGTTAATGTCCGTGATTTCCACTTCGATTCCGTGAACCTGCATTTCCCCCTCTACTAACACCTCACACCGCAGCACGCATTGCTGAACGCTCTCGCAGAGCTGCTCTCTGTCTATCCTCTCCGCCGTCACTAAATGCCCCGTCTTCCCGTGCAGAGCGAAATACTGCGTCCGACCTCTGTTTATGACGCTGACGCCGCGATGTCGGAGCGCCGGCAGGTCGAGCCCCAGGTCCTTGGCCACGTCGCCCACGAACGAGCCCTTCGGCATCTCCTCGGGAAGCGAGTAGCGCAGCTGCCCCCACGCCGCCTCCCACGCCGCCACCAGCACGCACCACAGCAGGGATCGCTCACGCCGGCCCCACCGTCTCCACGCAGCCCACATCGCCGCCGCCTCACCGCCGGCACCGCTCCACCGCCCACCGACGAGCCGGCTCCCGCTCCGGCTCCCGAGCCGGCTCCCGATCCGGCTTCGTCTCGCCGCTCCCGGCCGCTGCCGACGGCCCCTCCGCCTCGCTGCAGCACGGCTCCGCACCGCGGGGACGCTCGCAGACCGCCCGGACGCCCACACAGCCAGCCAGCCAGCCAGCGAGTCGGGCCGCAGCGGGCGGGGCTGCCTGCAGCGCTCCGGCCTTCCTCTCGCTCCTCCTCGGTCAACAGCGGCGCCCGCAGCCTCCTCCCGGCACTGCAGGCACCCAGCGCTGCCGAGTCTTATCCCACTACTCCAACAGCAGTATTTCCACCACGAATTGCACTGGTTTCCGAGTGCTTCACTGACATTTCCCTCACCCTTTCTGCAGATGAAAACAGCCTCATACTCGAACGCCACCAGCCACATCAGTTTCCCAAACCCCGAACCATAGCACAAGGCAGCAATGGAGATCCCCCCCTCAAAAGGAGTCCTCCTCCTCAGGGACTGCTCTTCCTTCTCGACTTGCCGCTTCTCCCCTGCACACCGGAGCCCGCTCTGAAGCAGCCTCCATTTCTCCCCTTTCCTCAACCACTGAGGAATTCGCAATTTGTCCTTGTACCCTTACACACACTACAGGCCTTGCTTACCATGAGGACTTACTGCTCCATTCCAGAGTAACTCTTGATGCACACACACTCTCTGTCAGGGTATCATTACAGAACAAAAAGCAGCATAGGGAAAATTCTTCACGAGAACAACTCTTAGGGAAATGGGGGATACAAAAAAAGAAAACTCTGAAATACAAAATGCGAATTGCTTTGGTTTTGTGTTTCATGGCGGGGTGGGGGTGGGGTTTTTTGTTGTTGTTGTGTTTGGGGTTTTTTTTTTTTTAAATTTCACTTTCTACGGGATAACCCTTCCAGAAAAAGACAGATTGGGAAAGGTAAAAAAAGAGGGAACAAAAAAAAAGAGAGAAATATCTGCACAAATCACTCGAGAAAGAATGCCTGGAAAATATTAGTCAGCTTCGCTAGTGCCCCTATTTCTGCAGCAGCCTTTCCTCGAGAGATGGGAGGGCACACGGCAGAGGCGGAGGATCAACAGTCTGTAATTTCTCCATTCATGGAGTCACACGCACGTTTCCTTTGGGAGTCCAACACCGAAACATCATCACTCAACGGGGCTTTGCTCAGCCATCACCGAGGTGCAAGTCTATCGCCTCAGGAAAAAGTGATTAGTTAGTAAAGTATTCATCTGATTCCTTAATCTTCATGTGTGTAGGACATCTTTTCAACAAAATACTGTAGGTCAGCGAGAGACAAGTACTACTGCACACTCTAAACTATGCGGACCATTTGTAAATGTGCAAATTGACTTTATCCAAGTGACTAACTGTTGTCATTTTGCGTATTTCGTTCTTGGTTTGAGATGTGTTCTCAGGATGGGAAGAGATCACTCCTTGTAAACTCCTTGTAAACTGGCGGACGCAACGAAGTAAAACTCTTGGGGGGAAGGGGTATACCAAAAAGAAAACAGGCTCTGAAATACAAACACCGATGGAGGTCATTTGGGGGGGTTTTTTGTTTGCTTCTTGGTTTTGGGTTGGTTTGGGCGGGGTGTGTGTGTTGTGTTGTGTTTTGTTTTCCCCGGGGGGGGGGAGATACTATTCTACGGATTAACCCTTGCGTAAAAAGACAAGTCAAGAAGAGTAAAACAATAACGGAACAAAAAAAAGTGAAATAACTGCACACATCACTCCGAGAAAGAATGCCTGGGAAATACGGCTCGGCCTCCGTAGTACTTCCATTTCTGCAGCAGCCTGCCCTCGACAGATGGAGAGGCAGAACAACAGTCTGTAACTTCTCCATTCATGGAGCCACACGCACGTTTCCTTTGGGAGTGCAACACAATGAAACAGCATTAACCAACGGGGCATTCCTCAGCCGTCGCCCAGCTGCAAGTACATCGCCTTGGGAAAAAGCACTCAGGAAAAATCTCCAACACCGAGCGTCAACCCCATTTTCCAGATCTCGTCAATTAAAATTAAAAACATTAAAATGAACCAACACAAAACGTCAAGCAGAGCTTCATCACACTTGTACCATTTTCTGCAGCACAAGTGGAATGGCGAGAACCTCTCCACTGAGCCTACGCGGGTGACCGCTGATGACGCCCGTTTGCACATGCCAAGGTGGACACGGCACAGGGTTATTTCATTCGTTCGTGGCAACAGAGATCGGCAGTAACCGCCCCAGCAGACACAGCAAGACCCAGCGACCCCGTCACGTAGAGTTAGCGGATCACACTCTAGGCAGTAAGGATCCGCCTTCACCGTTAGTAACATTTCAGACAAAACGAGCTTCCTAGTCTAAACTTCTCAGCTGAACATGAACCTGCGCCCCCCGATGAACCCGAAAGTCCCGGCGCCTACTGCCTGCCCAGAAGGGGACGGGGTTACCCTCTTGCTTCTTTCATTGCTTCGCGGATACACGGATCAGCCACAGCACCCGGGAAACCCAGGAGGAGAAGGACGGAGGTTCACAAAGGCCCAAGGAACTCATTCGGCACAGAAAGGATCCACATACCATCTTACACAGCACACGCCTTGTAAAGAAAACTACTCAGCTGAACCTGAACACGCGATGAACCAAAAAAGTGCCATCACTAAATGCCTGCTCAGAGTGCAAAAGGAAAAAACGTGGGGGTTTTGTTTTAGTTTGTTGGGGGGGTTTTTTGGCTTGTGAACGTCCAGCATCAGAAGAACTCGTTCTATCCAGGAGCTACAGCATACCTGTAGCATTTTCTGCAGCACAAGCTGGATGGCAAGAACCTCTCCACTGAGCCTGCTGCCAAGAAGGACACGGCGCAGGAGTGTGTCATTCGTTCGTGGAAAGAGAGGCCGGCAGTAACCGCCCCAGCAGCCGCAGGAAGACCCCGCAGCACAGCACAGCGCAGCACAGCGCAGCAGCCTCGGCGTGAGGTTGGGAAAGGCTCAGGGACAAGGACCGCGCGGGCTTACAGACCTGCGGTGCGTCGGCGTCGGCGGGCGGCTCTCCCGCGCCGGCGCTGCTGCTCGGGCTCCGCTTCCCGCAGGGCTCCCCGCCGACAAGCTCCTCCGCGGGCAGGCTGGGCAGCGGCGGCGGCGGCGGCAGCCAAGCGGCCTCGGCGACGGCGCGTCCCGGCGCCACGCACAGGTTGTAGGAGTAGGGCAAGGTGCCCTCGCAGAAGTCGGCCGGGAAGGCGGCGCCGGCCACGGAGAAGCGCTGCGCGCCCAGGCAGCGCAGCACGGCGGGCGGCCCGGCCCGGCGCACCCGCGCCAGCACGGCCAGCGCCACGCTCAGCAGGAAGAGGGCGGAGAGCAGCGCCAGCGCCAGCACCAGGTAGAACTGCAGCTCCGCCGGCGAGTCGGCGCCCGCCGCCCGCTCGCTCAGCTCCGGCAGCGCCTCCTGCAAGCTCTCGGCCAGCACCACGTGCAGCGTGGCCGTGGCCGACAGCGCCGGCTGCCCGTGGTCCTTCACCACGGCCACCAGCCGCTGCTTCGCCGCGTCCCTCTCCGACACGGCCCGCGCCGTGCGCACCTCGCCGCTGTGCAGCCCCACGCGGAACAGCGCCGGCTCCGGCGCCTGCACCAGCTCGTACGACAGCCACGCGTTGCGCCCCGCGTCCGCGTCCACCGCCACCACCTTGGCCACCAGGTACCCGGCCTCGGCCGACCGCGGCACCACCTCGAACGGCGCCGCGGCCGGGACCGGCGCCGCCCCCGCCGCTCCCGCCGCCGCTCCCGCGCCCGCCGCCGGCCACAGCACCCGCGGCGCGTTGTCGTTGCGGTCCAGCACGAAGACGCGCACCGTCGCCGTCGAGCTCCGCGCCGGCGCCCCGCCGTCCTGCGCCCGCACCGCCACCGCGAACTCGCGGCACTGCTCGTAGTCGAAGGAGCGCTGCGCGTACACCGCGCCGCTCCGCGCCTCCACCGACACGTACGGCGCCGCGCCCGCGCTGCCGCCCGCCAGCCAGTAGCTCACGCGCCCGTTCGCGCCCGCGTCCGCGTCCCGCGCGCGCACGCGCAGCACCGCCGCGCCCGCCGCGTTGTTCTCCGCCACGTAGGCGCTGTAGGCGGCCTCCTCGAACACCGGCGCGTTGTCGTTCACGTCCGACACCTCCAGCACCAGCGCCGTGCGGCTCGACAGCGCCGGGATGCCCCGGTCCCGGGCCACCACCGTCACACGGTGCTCGGCCGCCTGCTCCCGGTCCAGCGCGCTCGACGTCACCACCTTGTACGAGCCGCCCGACGACGCCACGATCGACAGCGGCGCCTCGCCCGACAGCTCGCACCACACCTGACCGTTCTCCCCGGAGTCCGGGTCGTTCACGTTCACCACGGCCACCACCGTGCCGGCCGGCGCGTCCTCGGGCACCGGGCTCGACACCGACAGCATCGTGATTTCGGGCGCGTTGTCGTTCTCGTCGGTGATGTCTATCTGCACCTTGCAGTGAGCCGTCAGCCCGCCCCCGTCCCTCGCCTCCAGGCCGAAGCCGTACTTGCTCCTTTCCTCGAAGTCGAGCGGCCCCGCCGTCCTGACCTCGCCGCTGTCGCTGTCGACACTGAACAAGGCGCGGACGCCGTCCGGGACGTTGCCGAAGGAGTAGGAGACCCGCCCGTTGGAGCCCGCGTCCGCATCCGTGGCTCGCACCCGCAGCACCAGCGACCCCGCCGGCAGATTCTCCCGCACTCGCGCCTCGTACACGCCTTTGCTGAACACGGGCGCGTTGTCGTTGGCGTCCGTCACGTTGACGCGAACCTGCACCGTCCCGGACCTCACCGGCTCCCCGCCATCCACCGCCGTCAGCACCAGCTGAAAGGAGCTCTGCTTCTCACGGTCCAGCGCTCTCTCCACCACTAATTCCGGCTGCTTGCTTCCATCCGGGCTCTCCTTGACGGCCAGCGAGAAGGACGGGTCGCCAGTGAGCTCGTAAGTCAGCAGCGAGTTGCTGCCCACGTCCGCGTCTCGGGCCATCTCCAGCGGGAAACGAGCACCGGGAAGCGTCCATTCACCAATCTCGAGGTCCAGAGCAGGCTTGCTGAAGGCCGGTGTGTTGTCATTAACGTCCTGGATGGCCACCTCGACGTGGAAAACGTTCAGCGGGTTCTGCACCAGCGCCTCGAAGCTGACGGAGCAGGACGCCGACTCGCCGCACATCTCCTCCCGGTCCAGCCGCTCGCTCACGTACAGGTTCCCGGTCTCCTCGCTCACCGTGAAGTATTTCAGCTGCCTTTTAGCGGCAGACGCCACCCGCAGCTTGCGTGCCGGCAGCTCGGCCGGGCTCAGCCCCAGGTCCCGCGCCAGCGGCCCCACCAGCGAGCCTCTGCCCAGCTCCTCGGGGATGGCGTAGCGGATCCGCTCCGGCGCCGCCCGGCACCACGAGCCCAGCAGCAAAGCGGCCAGCAGCACTCGCCCGGCTGCTCGCCCGCGGCTCGGCACCGGCACCCGCCCCGGCACCCGCCCCGGCACCGGCCCCGGCCCGCCCGCCATTCTGGGCAGCGCTCGCCGCGCTCTCCTCCCCTCCTTCCAGCCGCTCTCTGCAGCGAGCGCAGGGGCCGCCGCAGGCCAGCGATCTCGGCGCCGCCTCGGACGCCGCTGCTCCCCGCGCCGCGCCGCCTCTCGCCTCTGCTGCCCGTGCCGCTGCCGAGAAGGGCCGGCGCCGTGCGAGCCAGCAGCCTGCGGGGGCAGGACGCTGCGGCGGCTCCGGCTCCGGCTCCGGCTCCAGCGCCGCTCCGCGGCGGCCAACAGCGGCACCCGGAGGCGCCGCGACGACACCGCAGCCGGCTGATGGCCGCGCTCCAGGCGGGACGGGCTTTTGGCCGCTCTCGGCTGGCTCCACCCAGCCTTGGGGTCTCCCTTGCATTAGACCCGCCGAGCCAGAAGCACTCGCTTGCTGCAGCTCCAAAGGCCTTTGTACCCGAGATAGCAGCTGTCGGCTGCTTTTAGGTCATCGCCTTGAGTCCAGTCAAGACTCAGAACCAAATAGTCCTGGCAGCACTAGCTAGGGGAAGACTTTCAGAGCTTTTTAGCACTCTGCCAGGTATTTTGAGTTCTGCTTTCCTTGCCTGTCACGAATACCAAGAAGGAAATATTCGTGTTGCAGAAATCAGTAAGCACGCAGAGGCAGAATGGGGCAACGGTAATTTCAAACCTGGCATGCCCGACCTGCAAAGGGTGTCCATCTTCCCTGCATTTCTTCCTTTTGCTCAAGTAAGTCTACGAATATCGTCCCGTTATTCTGTTTTCTTGTAGGTAGAAGAACCGTTACACTGAGGAATGTATTCTTTTGCATCTCTGTACCAGAGGGTCTGACAATAGGAAAGTGCAAAGCCACCTGGAGTCTTTCAGAAAATCACAGAATGGTTTGGGTTGGAAGGGACCTTTATAGACCATGTAGTCCACCCCTCCGACATGGGCAGGAACACCTTTCAAATGATGAGGTTGCTCTAAGCCCCATCCAGTATGTCCTTGAACAGTGGTGGCCAATCCACAACTTCTCTGGGCAACCTCTTCCACTGTCTCACCACCCTCATTGCAAAACATCTCTTGTCTATGGAAAGAAATCTATGGAAGAAATCTACCCTCTTTCAGCTTAAAACCCTTACCCTGTGTCGTGTCACAACAGGCACTGGCAAAAACTCTTTCTGCATCTTTCTTTTAAGCCCCCTTTGTACAAGGCACAATAAGGTTATGCAGCCCAGGATACAACTGGATTTCTGGGCAGCAAGTGCACATTCCCTGCTCATGTCCCAGTTGTCACCCACCTTCTCCACAAGGCTGCTCTCAACGCATTCATCCCACGGCCTGTACTGAAACTGGGGATTGCCCCAACACAGGTGCAGGACCTTGCGCTTGGCCTTGTTGAACCTCATGATGTTCGCACGGTCCAGTCCTCCAGACTGTCATGGTCCCTCTGGATGGCATCCCTTCCCTCCAGCGAATCAACTGCACCAACCAGCTTGCACAGGGTGCACTCAGTCCCACTGACTCTGTCATTGATGAAGATACTAAATAGTCCCAGTCCCAGTACGGGCCCCTGAGGAACATAACATGTTACTGGTTTCCACTTGGACCTTGAGCCATTGAGCGTAACTCTTTGGACGCAGCCAGCCAGCCAGTTCCTTATCCATCTAACAGTCCAACTGTCAAACCCATGTCTCTCCAACTGAGTGGTCATCATGTTTTGGGGGACCATGTGGGGGACACTCTGCATGTGTTATCCCACTGACACCCAGTCTGTGCATGGAAATCTTGGCCAGGCTGGGTTGCCACTCTACCACTCTACAGGACTGCAGCAGAGATGGTTTTGCTTTCTTCCACTGCAGACAAGTGTGCCTCTGGGAGCACACGTACACCTAGGAAAGCCTTCCTCTTTACAGCTCTGAACCTCAAAGGTGTGTACGGGAACTGTGCCTGCACTCAGAGAGTTGGAACAGATGGCACCTTCCACATGTGGTCAGACACCCTGAGGACGAGCTGTAGCTCATGACAACAAGCAAGGCAAGAGTTACAGAACATACACACAGAAATGAATGGATCAGGTGGAACAACACCATTTCTTAGGCCAAACTTATTGAGCAGAGGCAACTCAATTTGTACACGTACCACAACTGTGTGCCTAATGGAGTAACTATGACAAGCAGGGAAATGAGCATCTGCTCTTCTATGGCCCCAATGCCAACAGATCATCCCCAGGTGTTCTCTCCAACCCTACACAAATTGCTGGTTTGCTTCTGATCTTCTCATAATTAGTAAAAACATATCATGGGACGATAATGCAGTACAATCACTGCTCACCAACGTTCTGAAAAGAGAAAGGAGGATTCAAAAGCATACGAATGCTAAACAACCAAAATTAAAGAGAAGCAGTCATCCAACAGAGAAGGGGTCATCAAGCCATCAACTTCGGGGGAATCTCCTCCCCTCTTCTATCACACACACTGCTCCACAGAGATGCAACTTCTACTATAATCATGCTTTCATCTACCCTCCCTACCAAAAGTATGACACAAATGTACCCGCACATCTCCTGCCTTCTTCTCCTACCAGCAAGAGGCACTAACGCACAACATTTGCAACCTCCTTGCAAATAGAACATACAGAGGAGACCAGGAAAAGGAAAAAAAAAAAATCAAAACAAACAAAAAAACCCAGACAAGCAACACAAGAAGCCTCAAAGGAGAAAAAATTGTCAATGGAACATCACTGTGAGGATGTCTCGCTCTTCACTGTGGACATTGAAATTCATTGCCCAGAGCACCTGGAAGTCATTCAGGTCCCAAGCTACAAGTGTGACTTTAAACCTTACTCTGCACTACATGGTAGGGGGTTTCATTTTTTGAAATATTCATCAGCTCTCATCTGGTTTTTTTTCTACTCTATGGCCTGTTTATCTCCATGAACATTAAAAAATGCTCATCATGGGCTTCCTGCTCAAGCTAAGAGAAAATACAAGAGATTCTGGTTTAGATTTTGCTTCATTTTCCTCACACCTAGAGTCCTGTCTTCAGGTGGTGGAAGTAAGTATTTGCTGCAAAACAACACTCACAGTTTCAAACGCAAAAGCACTATCCAGAAATGGCGAAAAGGGACAACAACCTCACAGGAACAAAAGGCCTGAAAGAAAGTGTCAGTACAACTGTCAAGAAACTCTGCACCTCAACATTCCAGGGAGATAAGAGGGGAATACCACAGGTTTCACAGAGGAATTATAAGCTGTCCTAACAATGCATCATCCTTCTAGGTACACACTTATGCTCAACTACTTTATTATCTGAGGATTACCATGGCCTTTCTGAACAGCAAAGCTAGGATGATAACATAAATGGCCGAGGCCTTGGCATACGGCATGCCAGCAAACCGTTGCCCAGCCAAAACCACATTGACCCACCTCTTTTCCTGGTTGGCAGCCAGCCTCTCACCCTCCTTGCTCTCCTTTCACAGCCTATAGTTGAACCAAAGACAACACCCAACTTTTGCCCATGCATCAGCCACAGGAGGAATTTTAGGGAAACAGAAGCAAGTCTTTCTCTTGGAAGATGTACACCTCCAAGGTACATATGGACAGTGCTCCCCCAGCCTGATGATTTTAATTGATCTCTACTTTTAAGGGCTATCAGCCAAAATGAGGCCCAGGTTTTGAACCTGAGAAGAATGGCAAAAGGAATGTGAAACCCACAGAAGTGAAGGCATCATAGCTTAACATTTCAGATTATCTCACCTGTAGTAGCTACACAAGAAGAGTATCTAGTTGGTGAAAAGTACACTGGAGGATCACACCGGAATTTGCACAAAAGGGCCATAGCCACAGTTCCCAGATTGATTTCTTTGGATAATAAGAAAAGGAAAATGCACAGGACCACAACTGTGGGACCCATACAACAACTGGGAGAAACTGAACCTTTTAGACATTTCAAACTACACCACAGCAAACTCTTCCACCTGCCCTCTCTCGGTGCAGACACAATGCTTCACCCTGCCCAAGCATCACGCAACAGGAAAGCTAAATTTGCAGGCAGACATCGCTGAAAGAAATAGTATGCTCAGAACTTCTCCTTACAGACAACAAGGGTCACACATGGATGCATGCATACAGACGTCTCTGCTCATCACACTCAGTTGAAGGAACATAAAGTGTTCTAAAGGGCAGAAGCAACACGCGGCTCGGTTATAGACTCAGTTACCAGTATCAGCTCAAAGACACCATCACGCACATGGGCAATTTGGAAGATATGTGACTCTGCCACTGTTAATGCAAGGTTTACATCTACACCAAATAACTACCATTCACAGGAAAAGCCATATCAGACATGACAGTGTATAAAATCAGTAGCTTCCTCACACATGCTTCAAATAACAAGCCCCAAAGCCAGAAATTCCTGACAAAAATACTCTCCTATCCTCTACATTCCCACCAATTTTATATACCAACAAAGCCTCAGCAGTTACTTCATATTAGCAAGAGTCATTAATGACATCTGAAGATTGGTCGAGCCTGGGAAAAACTAAATACAAACAGGATGAAACTCTACATCGCAGTCTTACCAGGACATATAGATGGAAAACTGACGTTTCAGGCAGTAACTACTAGAAATAGTTCCCCTGAGTCAGGTTTGCACTGCCATGGCTATTCCTTGCAGAACAATGCGGCAGAGGACATTTTTTGCACATATTTTCAGACACACAGTTGCCCACCTTTACCTCATCATGACAAGAAAGGCAAGACTTTAACTACCACTCACAGAGAACGTCATGCGATAGGAAAGCAAACTGATGGACTCACAACATCCAAATATAAAACATCATCAGGCTCATTGGATGTAGTCCAGCAAAGAACCCTGGGAATTCACAGAACACCTGCCATGTCTTCACCAGTACCTCCGCACACACGGCACCCCAAGACTCTCCTCAAACACTTCGGAGGTTGTCATGCTTGTCATGTTCTTCCTAATATCATGGTTGTCAACGATCTTCATCATTTGCAGATAGGCTCCATAGAAAGTAAGTTACACAGACAACTTCTGTGCAATGATCTTCATGTACGGCATAGTCAGACAAATGTAACGGATGTGAACTTCCACACTTTATCAGAAAATAAAGGCCCACCTTCAGATCATTCCAACGAGCAAGGCAAGGAGTTAACACCTGCAGAATGGAAAGGATCAGAACATGTCCTTCTAGATTAAGGCACTTAGAGAAGGTACATAATTCAGGTATTTAGTAGTCGGGAACAAAAACATCATTGCCTCCTCCCAAAGCTCCCATTATGGCACTTGCCATCAGTACAGAAGTAAGCTGTTTGTTAAAAACATCATGACAGCTTGCAAACAATCAGGAGGAACCTCCCAGGGCTCCCAATGCAGCTGCAGTGACCTCTCTTAGCCCAAACTTACTTCAGAAGAAGGAACTCCATGGCACAATACCACTACAGCGGGACAGGGAAAGCAGCAAACCATGGAGAGATGTGTCCTTTAACAGCCCCTCACAAACACCTGCCAGGACTCACATCACCAACCCCTCACAATTTCCATGGTGTTCTTTCTCCCATATACAATTCGCAAGCATTTGTCATCAAAGGGCCGGTTGCCCAGACCACTACTCTTCAACATGCACCAGCATCACCCACAGACCTCACGTAACACATCTTTAGAGCTCTGTGCTAAAATGAAGCTACGTTATCTCTTGGCTACACTTCAGAGAAGAAACACACAGGTTGTAAAAGTAAAAGAGGAGCCGTTATCCAGGAGAGACTGGGACAGTGAAGAGTGTGTAACACAGTTATGACATGATAAAAAAAGTAGCCTCACTTCTCCTGCCACCCACACACACTGCAAGGCTGAGCCACAATCCCACGTTCACCTCCCGGGAGCAAGAGGCACCAGCACACAGCACGTTGCTGAACAAAGCTTTGCCTTCCTTCTATCAGGAGAGCATGATGCAGTACACCCACACCAGCAAGGGAGGTACATCTGTCTCCTCACCAACATTCTGACAAGAAAAAGAAGGATTCCAAAGCTCACAAAGGATAAACAGCCAGAGGAGTGGTCACCCAACAGAGAACGGCTTCATCAAACTCATGGTTTAGGGGAAATCTCCTCCCCTCTTTTATCACACGCACTCTTCCACAGAGATGTGACTTCTACTGAGGTCATGTTCACATCTGTTCCTCCCCGCAACGATAACAGAACACAAAGATACCCTCACATCTCCTGCCTTTCCCACTCACTCTAGCAAGAGCAAGAGGCACTAACACACGACACATTGCTAAACAAAGCTATGCTGACAATTACAAGTAAACCGACATCCGTATGGGACCTGGTAAAGAAAAAAACCCAAGGCCGTGAATCAGACAAGCAAGGCAAGAAGCATTATAAGACAGAGTCTTGTCAGAGAAAGTCACCGGGAAGTCTTCTTGCTCTTCACTGCACGTGTGGAAATTCATCCCAGAGAGCACCTGGAAGTCATTCATATCTCACGCTGCAAGTGTGGCCCTAAAGTCTTACTCTGGACTGCACCATAGGGGGTTTCATTTGAAGAAAGAGTCAACAGGTCTCAGCCATTTTTCCAATATCAGGCCTGCTTATCTGCCACAAATATGAAGCCATAAGCGTAAACACCTTATCACGGGCCTCATTCTCAAGCTAAGTCTTCTGGGAAATTAACCTCCCTCGATCTGCTGGCCACACTCTTCTTAATGAACCCCAGGACACCATTGGCCACGAGGGCACACTGCTGGCTCATGGGTAACTTCACCATGGTTAATTAACCAGGCATGAAATTAAACCATTGCTCAGCCAAAAACACATTGACGCACGTATTTTCCTGGTTGGAAGCCAGTGTCTCACCCGCCTTCCTCTGCACTCACAGCCCTCATTCCACCACGGACGACATCCAATATTTTGGCTATATGTCAGACACATGTGAAAGAGCTTTTCATTCAGCAACATTTTAGGGAAAAAGGGATACATCAAAGTCATTGTCTTGGCAGCAGTTGTAAGTGTGGCCAGAATGAGGCCCAGCTTTGGGCCATGACAAAGAACCACCCAAAAAACCACAAGGCATGAAGGGGAAACCTACCAAACTGAGGGAAACATAGCTGAACATTTCAGCTTATGTCAACTGCAGTCGGTACACAAGAAGGATGTCTGGTTGGTAAAAAGGTCCACAAGAGCCTCATGCAGAAGTTCACACCTTAGCCATGCTTCCTCAAAGTCAAGTCTTGGGACAGTAAAGGAGAGGAAAATGCAGGGAAACACAACGGTGGGCCTCACCCAATAACTAAGACCAACTGAACTTTCACACCATCTTTACATTTTTTTAGACATTTCACATCACACCACAGCAAACTTTTTCTGCCTCTGGACAGACAGAATTTGTCACCCTGCCCAAACATCACACAACACAAAAGCTACCTTTGCAGACAGGCACCACTGAAGGAAAAGTTGCACACACCACTGCTCCTTACCTGACAACAAGGATCACAGCGTGGATGCAGGCAGACATTTCTCTGCTCATAACATTGTTTTCATAATACTGTTTTGAAGAAATATGCTCTCAAGTGCATAAGTGATATGCAGCCCTGATAAAGACCCAGTCATCATAGTACCAACTCAAAGACACCACCATTCTACTTCAGCACCTCGGCAACTTGGAAGACAAATCATGTGCAAATCTTAACATAAATTGCACGTCAATGCACAGTAACTGCCATCCATGGGAAACATCATGCAGCAGGAAAGTAGTAATCTGATGAACCCACAGCTTGGTCACTTGGAATCTGAGCAGTGGGATCTCCAGAAATAAAACACCTTCATTTGATCAAGTCCAGCAATGAACCCTGGGAATTCACAAAACACATACCATATCTCCACCTGTACCTCCTCACACACACAGCACCTCCAAGACTCTCCTCAAACACTTCACAGCATGGCTGTCAATGATCATCATCATTTGCAGACAGGCTCCATGCAAAGAAAAGTTGCATAGGCAACTTCTCACCACCACGGGTAATGCTTGACTTCTCACCACGTGCCTGTGACAAGCAAGAGCACTTCCTCCAGTACCTTTTTAAGGAAACACATCTATGGAAGTCTTCCTCTTTACAGCTCCAAACACGAAAGGCACATATGGGACATTCAGATGTGACAGATTTGGTGCTCAAGACAACGTCAGAGACAAGGACCCACCTTCAGATCATTCCAGGCAGCAAGACAAGAAGTTAACAGCTGCAGAAAGGAAGGGATCAGAACATAGCCTTCTGGATGAAGGCACTTAGAGTACGTGCATAATTAAGGTGTTTAGTAGGTCATGAATACACACCTGGCTCTTCCCAGAGCTCCCATTATGGCCTTTGTCCTAAGTACTTAATTAAGCTGTTTGTGGAGAATTGAGGACAACCTGCAAACACACAGGAAGATCCTCCCAAGTACAGCCCTAAAGTCTTGCTCTGGTCTGAACCCTAGGGGGTTTCATTTGAAGAAATAGTCAACAGCTGTCAGCAATTTTTCTAATATGTGGCCCCTGCTCATCTGCCACAGATATCAAGTCGAAAGTGTAAACACCCTGTCACGGCCTCGTTCTCAAGCTAAGTCTTCTGGGAAATTACAACAGATTCTCTTTTAGGTTCCGATTCATTTTCCTCACACCTAAAATCCTTTCTTATGTGGTTAAAGTAAGTATTTGCTGCAAAAAACCGTGCACAGTTTCAAATGCAAAAGCAATAGCCAGAAGTGGGGAAAAGGAAACGTGACCTTCCAGGAAAGAAAGGCCTGAAAGCAAGTGTAATTACAGCTATGAAGAAACTCTGCATCACAATCTCACAATCTTACAGGGAGACAGAGATAGATAAAGGAGCTTTCACACAGGAATCAGGAGCCGTTCTACCGTACCCATGCGCCATCATTCTACATGCACATTTATTGTGCAAACACTTTCTGATTGGAGGACTGTCATTCCCTGACTTTGAGGACAGGGAATCCAGGGTCACAGCATGAATGGCACAGGCCTTGCCACCAGAACCAAAGAATCACTGAATCACCGAGTGGTAGGGCTTGGAAGGGTCCTCTGCAGATCATCTAGTCCAACCCCACTGCTACAGCAGGTTCACCTAAGGCAGGTTGCACAGGATCGTGTCCAAGCAGGTTTTGACCATCTCCAGAAAGCAACACTCCACAGCCTCTCTGGGCAGCCTGTCCCAGTGCTCTGCCACCCTCAGAGTGAAGAAGTTTATTCTCATGTTCACATGGAACTTCCTGTGGTTCCGTTTGTGCCCATTGCCCCTTGTGCTGTCACTGGGTACACCACTGAAATGAACCTGGCCCCGTTCTCTAGACATCCACCCTTTAGATACTTCTAAGCGTTGATGAGATACCCTCTCAGTCTTCTCTTCTCCAGGCTAAACAGACCCAGCTCTCTCAGCCTTTCCTCATACGAGAGATGCTCCACTCCCCTCATCATCCTCAAAGCCCTCCGCTGGACTCTCTCCAGTAGTTCCCTGACTTTCTTTAACAGGGGAGCCCAGAACTGGACACAGAACTCCAGACGTGGCCTCATTAGGGTAGAGAGTAGAGGGGGAGGATAACCTCCCTCAACCTGATGGCCACGCTCTTCTTAATGCACCCCAGGACACCATTGGCCTTTTTGGCTCATGGTCAACTTCACCGTGATTAACTTAACCAGGCATGAAATCAAACCATTGCTCAGCCAAAACCACATTGATGCACGTATTTTCCTGGTTGGAAGCCAGTGTCTTATCCTCCTTCCTCTGTATTCACAGCCTTTAGTTCCACTGCAGACAACATCCAATAATTTGGCTCTATGACACACAGGTGAAAGAGCATTTCATTCAGTAATATTTTAGGGAAACAGAGATATATTGACTTGGCAGCTATTGCAAGAGTTACCAGCCAGAATGAGGCCCAGCTTTTAACCAGAACAAAACCAATCAACCAAACAAACAAACAAAAAAACCCACACCAAAAAAAACCCAAATGGCCACAAAAAAAAAAAAAAACCCTGAAGAAGGCAAGAAGAGGAAACCTGCAGAAGTAAGGGAATCATAGCTTAACATTTCAGCTTATGTCAACTGCAGTCGGTACACAGGAAGAGTGTCTAGTTGGTAAAAAGTCGACAGGAGCATCACGCAGAAAATCACACCACAGGCCATAGCCACAGTTCCTCAACAACAAGCATCAACTGAGCTTTTACACCGTCTTTACATCTTTCAGACATTTCACATCACACCACAGCAAACTTTTTCTGTCTCTGGACACACAGAATTTGTCCCCCTGCCCAAACATCACACAACACAAAAGCTACCTTTGCAGACAGGCACCGTTGAAAGAAAAAGTTGCACACACCACTGCTCCTTACCTGACAACAAGGATCACAGCAAGGATGCATGCTCATAACATGATTTTCATAACACTATTTTGAAGAAATACATATTCAATATATTTTGAAATACATTTGAATTATATATAAAAATATATATTGAATTACATTGAAGCACAGAAGCCACATGCAGCCCCAACAAACACTCAGTCGTCAAAGTATCAACTCAAAGACACCATCATCCTGCTTCAACACAGGGGCAACCTGGAAGATACATCACGCTTAAATCTTAATGCAAAATGTAGCTCTATGCTCAAGAACTGCCACCCCCAAGACTCTCCTCAAACACTTCACAGCTCGCATAGTTGTTAATGATCATCATCATTTGCAAACAGACTCCATGGAATGAAAATTTGCACTGGTAACTTCTCCTCACTATGGGTAATTCTTGACTTCTCACCATGTGCCTGTGACAAGCAAGAGCATTTCCTCCAGTAACTTTTTAAGGAAATACGTCTATGGAAGTCTTCCTCTTTACACCTCTAGACACAAAAGGCACGTACGGGACAGTCAAGGAAACATAACAAATTTGGTGCTCAGTACATTATGAGAAAACAAGGCCCACCTTCGGATCATTCCAACGAGCAAGGCAAGAAGTTAGCAGCTGCAGAAAGGAAAGGATCAGAACATAGCCTTCTGGATGAAGACACTTAGAGAAGGTGCATAATGAAGGTGTTTAGATGGTAGTGAATACACAATTTGCTCTTCCCAAAGATCTCATTATGGCCTTTATCCTCGAGTACTTAATTAGGCTGTTTGTTAAGTATTGACAACAACCTGCAAACACACGGGAAGACCCTCCAGGGCTCCCAGTACAGAAGGAAGAACACCTCTTCGAGCCAAACTTCTTTGGGAAGAAGAAACTCACATTGCATGATACTACAGCTGGACACTGAACAGGGAAAGGGGCAAAGCATAGCTCTTGGGTCCTTCAGCACCTCCTCACGCACAGAGCCCCAGATTCTCCTCTCCAACTTTTCACAACTTCCATCATGTTCTTCGACCCTCAAAATTTACAAGCACGTGTCATCAAACGGTTGTCTTCAACCCACACCACCATCACACCACGGGCTTCATACAGAACCCTTCACATCTCCCTGCTAAAGGAAGATACGCATGTCTGCTCACCAGTCTTCTGCGAAAATAACATCGAGGCTCTAAGAAGAAAGAAAAGAGAAGCCGTCCTCCAGAAAAGGCTGGGTCAGTGAACATTTGCGCAGGGGCAGTCTCCCCCTCCTTAAATCTTGCCCCGCACCTGCAATCGACCCCTCCCGAACTCGTTATCACCACGTTATCGTGGAGAAATAGAAGAGCTGAGAAGACTAGAAACGACGAGCAGCTCAGTTAGGCACGGGGCCTTTCACGCTCCGTTTCAAGACACTCGCCCCCCACTCCAGCACCTGCGCCGTCGGGAACATATCCCACGCTGCTGCTGCCTCCCGCGTGCTAATCAGGCGCCACATCCGCTCCGAAGAGCTCATACCGGCAGGAAAAGCGGAATTACCGCCGTCAGGGGACAAAATGAGCCACCGGCTGACGCGCGACAAACCCCTAGAGCCCCGCTGGAACGAAACCCCAGCCCAGGGCAGCCCCACGCTCCGGCTGCCTCCCCCACTCCCACGTTCACCGCCCGCGAGCAAGAGGCGGCAGCACAGAGCGCGCTGCTGAGCGAAGCTTCGCAGGAGACGGAGCGGGGGAAAGGGCGGAGGAGCAGCGGAGGCAAGCGTCGCGGAGCAAGCGCGGTCAGAGGAACTCACCGGGGCAGCGGCGGGGTCGGCGCGGCGGGCGCCGGCAGGGTCCTCCCCGAGCAGCGGCGCGGGCTCGGCGGGCGGCGGCCGGGCCGGGAGGGTGTCGCAGCAGCTGCCGCCCGACAAGCGGAGCTGGCTCTTGCGCGAGTCGGCGGTGAGCGACACCTCGTGCGAGTAGGAGTGCAGGAAGGCGCGGACGCCGTCGATGCCCACGAAGTGCGAGGCCGGGACGCCGCGCAAGGCGCCGCTGCCCGCCGCCAGCAGCTGCGAGCGGCGCCAGCGCCGCAGGCGCAGCGCCAGCAGCAGCAGCAGGAAGGCGAGGAAGAGGCAGGACACGGCGGCCACGGCCACCACCAGCCACCGCGTCAGGCTGCCGGCCGGCTCGCCCGGCGCCGCCGCCGCGCTGCCCAGCTCCGACAGCAGCTCGGCCACGCTCTCGGCCAGCACCACCGTCAGCGTGGCCGTGGCCGACAGCGCCGGCCGCCCGTGGTCCTTCACCACCACCACCAGGCTCTGCCGCGCCGCGTCGCGGGCCAGCGGGAAGCGCGCCGTGCGCACCTCGCCGCTGTGCAGCCCCACGCGGAACAGCCCCGGCTCCGTCGCCTTGGCCAGCTCGTACGACAGCCACGCGTTCTGCCCCGCGTCCGCGTCCACCGCCACCACCTTGGCCACCAGCGCCCCGGGCTCGGCCGAGCGCGGCGCCAGCTCCACGCCCGCCCAGCCCGCGCCCGGCGCCGGCGCCGGCGGCGGGTACAGCACCTGCGGCGCGTTGTCGTTCTCGTCCACGATCACGAGCCGCACCGACACGTTGCTGCTCAGCGCCGGCGCCCCGCCGTCCTCCGCCCGCACCCACAGCCCCACCTCGCGCACCTCCTCGTAGTCGAAGGAGCGCAGCGCGTACAGCGCGCCCGTCTCCGCCTGCACCGACACGTAGGACGAGAGCGGCGCGCCCCGCACGCGCCCCTCCGACAGCCGGTACCGCACGCGCGCGTTCTGACCCCAGTCCGCGTCCGCCGCCCGCACCGTCAGCACCAGCGCGCCCGCCGCGTTGTTCTCGGGCAGCCGGGCGCTGTAGCGCGCCTCCGCGAACACCGGCGCGTTGTCGTTCACGTCCAGCACCCGCAGCGCCAGCACCGCGCTGCTCCACAGCGACGGCGACCCGCCGTCCGCCGCCCGCACCGTCACGTTGTACTCCGACACCTTCTCACGGTCCAACTCCTCGGCCGTCACCACGCGGTAGTAGTCCTCAAAGGTCTTCTCCAGACGGAACGGCAGCCGCTCCGCGATGCTGCACCGCACCTCGCCGTTCGCCCCCGAGTCCCGGTCCTGCACGTGCAGCAGGGCCACCACCGTCCCCGACGGGGCGTCCTCCGAGATCGCGTTCAGCTGAGAAGTCACTGTTAGTTCGGGCACGTTGTCGTTGACGTCTGTCACCGTGATCGCGACCTTTGCCGTGTCGTAAAGGCCGCCGCCATCCTCTGCCTGCATCTCCAATTCGTAGGAGTCGCCTTCTTCGAAGTCTAGACTCTGCAAGAGCGTGATCACTCCCGTCTCTGCATCAACCTGAAATCTGTCCGATGCCGTGTCCTTAGTTTTCTTCAGGGAGTATTTCACGTGCCCGTTCATCCCCTCGTCGGCGTCGGTGGCCGTGAGGGTGACGAGGACGGAGCCCACGGGCACGTCCTCCGGCACACGCAGCGCGTACTCCGCCTGGCTGAACACGGGCGCGTTGTCGTTCGCGTCCAGCACGACCACGCGGATCCGCGCCGTGCCCGTCCGCGACGGCTCGCCGCCGTCGCTCGCCCTCAGCACCAGCTCGTGAAACGCCGCCTCCTCCCGGTCCAGCGCCTTCGCCAGCACCAGCTCGGGACGCTGCTCCCCGCCGGGGCCCGCCTGCACGGCCAGCGAGAAGTGCTCGTCGCCGCTCAGCTCGTACCTCCGCGCGGAATTCGATCCCGCGTCCGGGTCGAGAGCCTCGGCCAGGGGAAACCGCCAACCCGGGGCTGTCGTCTCGCTCATTCTCAGTTCTTTTTCAGGTTCTCGGAAGCTGGGGGCGTTGTCGTTAATGTCCATGATTTCCACTTCGATTCCGTGAACCTGCATTTCCCCCTCTACTATCACCTCACATCGCAGCACGCATTTCTCCACCAGCCGGCACAGCTGCTCTCTGTCTATCCTCTCCGCCGTCACTAAATGCCCCGTCTTCCCGTGCAGAGCGAAATACTGCGTCCGACCTCTGCCTACGATGCGGACGCCGCGGTGCCGGAGCGCCGGCAGGTCGAGCCCCAGGTCCTTGGCCACGTCGCCCACGAACGAGCCCTTCGGCATCTCCTCGGGAAGCGAGTAGCGCAGCTGCCCCCACGCCGCCTCCCACGCCGCCACCAGCACGCACCACAGCAGGGATCGCTCACGCCGGCCCCACCGTCTCCACGCAGCCCACATCGCCGCCGCCTCACCGCCGGCACCGCTCCACCGCCCACCGACGAGCCGGCTCCGGGTCTTTCTCCGGCTCCGTGTCGTCGCTGCCGGCCGCTGCCGACGGCCCCTCCGCCTCGCTGCAGCACGGCTCCGCACCGCGGGGACGCTCGCAGACCGCCCGGACGCCCACACAGCCAGCCAGCCAGCCAGCGAGTCGGGCCGCAGCGGGCGGGGCTGCCTGCAGCGCTCCGGCCTTCCTCTCGCTCCTCCTCGGTCAACAGCGGCGCCCGCAGCCTCCTCCCGGCACTGCAGGCACCCAGCGCTGCCGAGTCTTATCCCACTACTCCAACAGCAGTATTTCCACCACGAATTGCACTGGTTTCCGAGTGCTTCACTGACATTTCCCTCACCCTTTCTGCAGATGAGAACAGCCTCATACTCGAACGCCACCAGCCACATCAGTTTCCCAAACCCCGAACCATAGCACAAGGCAGCAATGGAGATCCCCCCCTCAAAAGGAGTCCTCCTCCTCAGGGACTGCTCTTCCTTCTCGACTTGCCGCTTCTCCCCTGCACACCGGAGCCCGCTCTGAAGCAGCCTCCATTTCTCCCCTTTCCTCAACCACTGAGGAATTCGCAATTTGTCCTTGTACCCTTACACACACTACAGGCCTTGCTTACCATGAGGACTTACTGCTCCATTCCAGAGTAACTCTTGATGCACACACACTCTCTGTCAGGGTATCATTACAGAATAAAAAGCAGCATAGGGAAAATTCTTCACGAGAACAACTCTTAGGGAAATGGGGGATACAAAAAAAGAAAACTCTGAAATACAAAATGCGAATTGCTTTGGTTTTGTGTTTCATGGCGGGGTGGGGGTGGGGTTTTTTGTTGTTGTTGTGTTTGGGGTTTTTTTTTTTTAAATTTCACTTTCTACGGGCTAACCCTTCCAGAAAAAGACAGATTGGGAAAGGTAAAAAAAGAGGGAACAAAAAAAAAGAGAGAAATATCTGCACAAATCACTCGAGAAAGAATGCCTGGAAAATATTAGTCAGCTTCGCTAGTGCCCCTATTTCTGCAGCAGCCTTTCCTCGAGAGATGGGAGGGCACACGGCAGAGGCGGAGGATCAACAGTCTGTAATTTCTCCATTCATGGAGTCACACGCACGTTTCCTTTGGGAGTCCAACACCGAAACATCATCACTCAACGGGGCTTTGCTCAGCCATCACCGAGGTGCAAGTCTATCGCCTCAGGAAAAAGTGATTAGTTAGTAAAGTATTCATCTGATTCCTTAATCTTCATGTGTGTAGGACATCTTTTCAACAAAATACTGTAGGTCAGCGAGAGACAAGTACTACTGCACACTCTAAACTATGCGGACCATTTGTAAATGTGCAAATTGACTTTATCCAAGTGACTAACTGTTGTCATTTTGCGTATTTCGTTCTTGGTTTGAGATGTGTTCTCAGGATGGGAAGAGATCACTCCTTGTAAACTCCTTGTAAACTGGCGGACGCAACGAAGTAAAACTCTTGGGGGAAGGGGTATACCAAAAAGAAAACAGGCTCTGAAATACAAACACCGATGGAGGTCATTTGGGGGGGTTTTTTGTTTGCTTCTTGGTTTTGGGTTGGTTTGGGCGGGGTGTGTGTGTTGTGTTGTGTTTTCCCCGGGGGGGGAGATACTATTCTACGGATTAACCCTTGCGTAAAAAGACAAGTCAAGAAGAGTAAAACAATAACGGAACAAAAAAAAGTGAAATAACTGCACACATCACTCCGAGAAAGAATGCCTGGGAAATACGGCTCGGCCTCCGTAGTACTTCCATTTCTGCAGCAGCCTGCCCTCGACAGATGGAGAGGCAGAACAACAGTCTGTAACTTCTCCATTCATGGAGCCACACGCACGTTTCCTTTGGGAGTGCAACACTGAAACAGCATTAACCAACGGGGCATTCCTCAGCCGTCGCCCAGCTGCAAGTACATCGCCTTGGGAAAAAGCACTCAGGAAAAATCTCCAACACCGAGCGTCAACCCCATTTTCCAGATCTCGTCAATTAAAATTAAAAACATTAAAATGAACCAACACAAAACGTCAAGCAGAGCTTCATCACACTTGTACCATTTTCTGCAGCACAAGTGGAATGGCGAGAACCTCTCCACTGAGCCTACGCGGGTGACCGCTGATGACGCCCGTTTGCACATGCCAAGAAGGGCACGGCACAGGGTTATTTCATTCGTTCGTGGAAACAGAGATCGGCAGTAACCGCCCCAGCAGACACAGCAAGACCCAGCGACCCCGTCACGTAGAGTTAGCGGATCACACTCTAGGCAGTAAGGATCCGCCTTCACCGTTAGCAACATTTCAGACAAAACGAGCTTCCTAGTCCCCCCCGATGAACCCGAAAGTCCCGGCGCCTACTGCCTGCCCGGAAGGGGACGGGGTTACCCTCTTCCTTCTTTCATTGCTTCGCGGATACACGGATCAGCCACAGCACCCGGGAAACCCAGGAGGAGAAGGACGGAGGTTCACAAAGGCCCAAGGAACTCATTCGGCACAGAAAGGATCCACATACCATCTTACACAGCACACGCCTTGTAAAGAAAACAACTTAGGTGAACCCGAAGGCGTGATGAACCAAAAAAGTGCCATCACTAAATGCCTGCTCAGAGTGCAAAAGGAAAAAATGTGGGGCTTTTGGTTCAGTTTGTTGGGGGGTTTTTTGGCTTGTGAACGTCCAGCATCAGAAGAACTCGTTCTATCTAGGAGCTACAGCATACCTGTAGCATTTTCTGCAGCACAAGCTGGATGGCAAGAACCTCTCCACTGAGCCTGCTGCCAAGAAGGACACGGCGCAGGAGTGTGTCATTCGTTCGTGGAAAGAGAGGCCGGCAGTAACTGCCCCAGCAGCCGCAGGAAGACCCCGCAGCGCAGCGCAGCACAGCGCAGCAGCCTCGGCGTGAGGTTGGGAAAGGCTCAGGGACAAGGACCGCGCGGGCTTACAGACCTGCGGTGCGTCGGCGTCGGCGGGCGGCTCTCCCGCGCCGGCGCTGCTGCTCGGGCTCCGCTTCCCGCAGGGCTCCCCGCCGACAAGCTCCTCCGCGGGCAGGCTGGGCAGCGGCGGCGGCGGCGGCAGCCAAGCGGCCTCGGCGACGGCGCGTCCCGGCGCCACGCACAGGTTGTAGGAGTAGGGCAAGGTGCCCTCGCAGAAGTCGGCCGGGAAGGCGGCGCCGGCCACGGAGAAGCGCTGCGCGCCCAGGCAGCGCAGCACGGCGGGCGGCCCGGCCCGGCGCACCCGCGCCAGCACGGCCAGCGCCACGCTCAGCAGGAAGAGGGCGGAGAGCAGCGCCAGCGCCAGCACCAGGTAGAACTGCAGCTCCGCCGGCGAGTCGGCGCCCGCCGCCCGCTCGCTCAGCTCCGGCAGCGCCTCCTGCAAGCTCTCGGCCAGCACCACGTGCAGCGTGGCCGTGGCCGACAGCGCCGGCTGCCCGTGGTCCTTCACCACGGCCACCAGCCGCTGCTTCGCCGCGTCCCTCTCCGACACGGCCCGCGCCGTGCGCACCTCGCCGCTGTGCAGCCCCACGCGGAACAGCGCCGGCTCCGGCGCCTGCACCAGCTCGTACGACAGCCACGCGTTGCGCCCCGCGTCCGCGTCCACCGCCACCACCTTGGCCACCAGGTACCCGGCCTCGGCCGACCGCGGCACCACCTCGAACGGCGCCGCGGCCGGGACCGGCGCCGCCCCCGCCGCTCCCGCCCCCGCCCCCGCCCCCGCTCCCGCGCCCGCCGCCGGCCACAGCACCCGCGGCGCGTTGTCGTTGCGGTCCAGCACGAAGACGCGCACCGTCGCCGTCGAGCTCCGCGCCGGCGCCCCGCCGTCCTGCGCCCGCACCGCCACCGCGAACTCGCGGCACTGCTCGTAGTCGAAGGAGCGCTGCGCGTACACCGCGCCGCTCCGCGCCTCCACCGACACGTACGGCGCCGCGCCCGCGCTGCCGCCCGCCAGCCAGTAGCTCACGCGCCCGTTCGCGCCCGCGTCCGCGTCCCGCGCGCGCACGCGCAGCACCGCCGCGCCCGCCGCGTTGTTCTCCGCCACGTAGGCGCTGTAGGCGGCCTCCTCGAACACCGGCGCGTTGTCGTTCACGTCCGACACCTCCAGCACCAGCGCCGTGCGGCTCGACAGCGCCGGGATGCCCCGGTCCCTCGCAGTGATGGTGATATTGTAAGCGGAGACCTTTTCTCTGTCCAACGCACTGGCTACTATGAGTTTATAGGTGTTCTCTGATGACGGTTCTAGTCTGAAAGGCAAATTGCCGTCGATGTCGCAGCTCACTTCTCCATTATCCCCCGAGTCTCTGTCACGGACATTGATCACAGCTATAACTGTTGTTGGGCCCGAGTCTTCCGGTATCGGGTTCAAGATAGGCAGGAGGGAAAGCGTTGGCGCATTGTCATTCACGTCTAGAATGTCTATTTGCACTTTGGCATGCGCACTCAGTCCGCCGCCGTCCTTGCCTTCAACACTTGCTTCGTAATATTTTCCTTCTTCATAATCTAAGGGCCCTGTAACCTTCACTTCTCCTGTCCTGGAGTCCAGAGTGTAGAGCTGGCGAGCACTGTTTGCGATGTCACTGAAGGAGTAGGTAATTTCTGCATTTGTACCTTCGTCGGCGTCAGTAGCTTTCACCTGAAAAGCTAAGGAGCCCTCTGGCAGATTTTCCAGCAGTTGAACCTTGTAGATCTCTTTGGTGAATACCGGCGGGTTGTCATTTGCGTCGGTCACGGTAATCTTTATCTGGGCCGTCCCCGATCGGACTGGATCCCCTCCATCCACTGCCGTCAGTATCAAATGGTGATTTCTCTGGTTTTCTCGATCTAAGCTTTTCTCCAACACTAATTCTGGCTGCTTCGTTCCATCAGGACTCTCCCTCACTACAAGGGAGAAGAGCGGGTTGGGGGTAATTAAGTAGTTTTGTAATGAGTTCACCCCAATGTCGGGATCTCTGCCACTGCCCAGTGGGAACCTGGCCCCAGGAGGAGTGGATTCGATCATTTCTATGGCAACAAATTCTCTGTCAAAATGCGGCGCATTGTCATTGATATCCTGGATAGTAACGCTGACATGAAATATATTGAAAGGGTTTTCCACGACTGCCTCGAAACTGAGGACACAGGGCGACACGGCCCCGCAGATGCCCTCTCGGTCTATCCCTTCCTTTACCCGCAGATTTGTATTATCTTCCCCGAGAGTGAAGTATTGCTTTTCATCACCAGACACTATCCGCAGCTTGCGTGCGGGCAAGTTGGCCGGGCTCAGCCCCAGGTCCCGCGCCAGCGGCCCCACCAGCGAGCCTCTGCCCAGCTCCTCGGGGATGGCGTAGCGGATCCGCTCCGGCGCCGCCCGGCAGCACACCAGCAGCAGCACGGACAACAGCACGATCCGCCCGGCGGCTGCCCGGCCCTGAGCTGCCGGTTCGACCTCCATTCTCTGTTTTGCTGAAGCGTATTTCTGCAGACGATTATAAATTAGGCTTTCCGAGCAGCTGAATCAGTACCTGAGAGAAATAAATATATGAAATCCCTGGTGCCGGTCGGAGGACGGGCTGAGTCGGGCAGTTGCTGCTCTTCTCTCTGCTCTGCGGAGCGGCACTGCGCGGGCGCCAGGGCCGGGGAGGAGCCGTCGGCGGAGCCGCTTCTCCGCCTTGGCGAACAGTGACACCCTGAGTCCGTGTCTGAGAACCGCAGCGTCCGAGAGGGAGAAAACAGCCGGAAGGTCTTGCTGTGCACGCCAGTAGATCGCACTCCCACGCTGGCTGGAAAATACAGATGTCAGTAGCGGGAAACAGTAATCTTGTATCTGTGCTGAAACAGTGCATCTAGGAATTCCCATTGTCTGAATTCCTTGCACTTGCAAGTCTTCTGCAGGACAAATCCTCCCCCATTTCTCGGAGAATGTGGGGCAGGATTTCTGTCTCTGACCCCAGTGATCTTACTGGTCTGTAGTAGGGTGAGGTGCTGGCGTGTTCCCGCCATCTCCTCATCACCGTGAGAGAAACGGCAGGACGAGACGAACGCTGAAGCACTGCTTGTAGATGGATTATTTTCGATAGCTGGAAGATCCCGAGCTGTCACTCAGCTTTCCCACTTTGAACGGTGATCGCTGGTGGAGAAGCAAAACCGGGAATCCCAGGCAATGAGAAAACCACAGCAGTCACACCAGACCTACCAGATCCCATGTCTTTCGACATTCAAAACCCAGCATCATCGTATCAGTGCCATACATCCAACTCGGAATCTCTTTTGTCTGTCTCTGAGAAACCACGTCCTCACCTCCTCTGCCGGCTATAACTGCAACAGGTCTCAAACCTTAAGAATATTTTCTGGCAAATGCCGACGGCGGTTATCTTTGCTTGAACAAACCAAGGAAAAAAAGGTAGATCCCTCACGAAAAGCCGTTGTATCTCACCTGTACATTAAAACCTCGTCTCTCTTACAGTCTTATGCAGAAGACAAGGAAAGGTTAGAAAACTCTCCACATTACCTACCCGGTGGAGTAGCTCTCGAATATACACCAACGCTGAGTCTCTGTAGATGCTAATGAAAATACCTCCTCCCCTTCTCAGTAAGGTGTCGTTAGAAAATGTATTTTCCTGCTAACTCTGGTCATTTATCCAGTGGAGAATAATTTTTTCCTCCAGCTGCACCTATACACAACTTATGGCAGCAAATTAATAACCCATCAGAACGAGAAGTTATTTTGACTTTGTGGTGTTTCAGGAGTCAAGAGGTAGCAAGCATATGAGCATCTCTGTTTGAGGTCGAGAGAAGGATGTGGATATTTATATAGGGACCAGGGGACTCTGCTGAACCATGTCGGGGTCAATTCGCTGCCTCCTATATGGTGAGAATCGCCTATCACAACCCAGACACACCTTTTCATGCATCTTCACACACCGCAGTACCCTTTTAAATTGCTGTGTTAATCGATGTCTCCAGTTCCAGGATTTTCTCTCCCCCCTTGTACACGAACCTCCGGGACACAGCATAGTTAAATCCCAGGAGGACGCAGCTAAGAACCAGCCTGCATCGGAGAGGGAAACATTTTCTTCCCACATGCATATCGCATGTGAGTTTGCCTGATGGATGGCAGCAGAGAGGATTAACGACAGTAAGGTTAGTTCATATGGAGCATAAGGTTATGTCTCAGCTTACATTCCCACCACACACAAAAGCACCAGTACAAAGTCACAATATTTCGGCAAGATCTAGGATCAGCACAAAAAATCTGTGTGGACCTTCACCGGGAACCTTACAGTGTAATTTTCTCTCAACTTGAAAGCAGTCATTTTTATGTGCCACTAACGGACAATTAAATTTCTGTCGGATCCAAAGGATCCAAAGGATCCGATCCAAAGTAATGGAGCCCAGTAGTGGGAAAAAAACCTCGATGGGGTATCAGAGGAATTGTTCATCATCTAATACAAACCTATTAGTAGAACTTTGAGTGTCCTTAAGTGGGATTGATAAATTCTTTTGTTGAAGGTGATTTCAGAGTAACCTGAGACTTCAGAGATGTTGGGTTTTAGGCTACAAGGTTGCCCAAAATACAGGGGACGGCAACGAAATTCTGGGAACTAGGAATTAAACAGTTTCCAGGAAGTGTCAGAGGAAGACCTAGAGACTGAAATTTCCTTGTGCAGTTAAACATGCAACGGAACCTTCCAGACTTAGAGAAAGCTAGATACGGTGAGCTCAGCTCAGCCCAGCCGGTAGAGAACATGGCACATAAAACACATACAGCAGACTCAGTTGAGGAAGAGACATTCAGGCGCTGGTGACCATCGTAAAACATGATTTCCAAGACTGCAAACCACGCACTTTGAAATGTCTCCGGCTACCGTAAGAACACTAAGCACTGCGTACGCAAATAAGGTTAAAAAAATCAACGCACCTGAAAGGAAACTTGGCGACCGTTCTCGTCAACGTGATCTCCCGTAGGGATGAGATCACCCGGAACCTCAACCGGTGCCCGGGCCGGGAGGGTATCGCAGCAGCTGCCGCCCGACAAGCGGAGCTGGCTCTTGCGCGAGTCGGCGGTGAGCGACACCTCGTGCGAGTAGGAGTGCAGGAAGGCGCGGACGCCGTCGATGCCCACGAAGTGCGAGGCCGGGACGCCGCGCAAGGCGCCGCTGCCCGCCGCCAGCAGCTGCGAGCGGCGCCAGCGCCGCAGGCGCAGCGCCAGCAGCAGCAGCAGGAAGGCGAGGAAGAGGCAGGACACGGCGGCCACGGCCACCACCAGCCACCGCGTCAGGCTGCCGGCCGGCTCGCCCGGCGCCGCCGCCGCGCTGCCCAGCTCCGACAGCAGCTCGGCCACGCTCTCGGCCAGCACCACCGTCAGCGTGGCCGTGGCCGACAGCGCCGGCCGCCCGTGGTCCTTCACCACCACCACCAGGCTCTGCCGCGCCGCGTCGCGGGCCAGCGGGAAGCGCGCCGTGCGCACCTCGCCGCTGTGCAGCCCCACGCGGAACAGCCCCGGCTCCGGCGCCTTGGCCAGCTCGTACGACAGCCACGCGTTCTGCCCCGCGTCCGCGTCCACCGCCACCACCTTGGCCACCAGCGCCCCGGGCTCGGCCGAGCGCGGCGCCAGCTCCACGCCCGCCCAGCCCGCGCCCGGCGGCGGGTACAGCACCTGCGGCGCGTTGTCGTTCTCGTCCACGATCACGAGCCGCACCGACACGTTGCTGCTCAGCGCCGGCGCCCCGCCGTCCTCCGCCCGCACCCACAGCCCCACCTCGCGCACCTCCTCGTAGTCGAAGGAGCGCAGCGCGTACAGCGCGCCCGTCTCCGCCTGCACCGACACGTAGGACGAGAGCGGCGCGCCCCGCACGCGCCCCTCCGACAGCCGGTACCGCACGCGCGCGTTCTGACCCCAGTCCGCGTCCGCCGCCCGCACCGTCAGCACCAGCGCGCCCGCCGCGTTGTTCTCGGGCAGCCGGGCGCTGTAGCGCGCCTCCGCGAACACCGGCGCGTTGTCGTTCACGTCCAGCACCCGCAGCGCCAGCACCGCGCTGCTCCACAGCGACGGCGACCCGCCGTCCGCCGCCCGCACCGTCACGTTGTACTCCGACACCTTCTCACGGTCCAACTCCTCGGCCGTCACCACGCTGTAATAATTATCAAAGGTCTTCTCCAGACGGAACGGCAGCCGCTCCGCGATGCTGCACCGCACCTCGCCGTTCGCCCCCGAGTCCCTGTCTTGGACATTGAAAATTGCGATGACAGTCCCCAGCGGTGTATCTTCTGGGACCGAACTGAATACTGACGTGATGACAATCTCGGGGATGTGGTTGTTCACGTCAGCTACCTTGATAAGAACCTTGCTGTGCGACGAGAGTCCGCCCGCGTCCCGGGCTTGCACGTGCAATTCGTAAAATGTCTGTTCCTCGAAATTCAGCTTTTCTTTTATCTCGATTTCTCCACTTTCAGGATCCAGCTTAAAAGTCTTGTCGAACTGCTCCGGGATTTTAAAGAACGAGTACTTCACCTCGGCGTTTGGCCCCTCGTCTCTGTCAGTCGCTGTCACCTGCAACACTCGACTTCCCACGGCCATGTCTTCTCTCACGGTCACCTTATACACAGACTGAGTAAATTCCGGAGCATTGTCGTTTCCATCTAACACAATGATTTGGATTGTTGTCGATCCCGATTTCATAGGACTTCCGTTGTCTGTGGCCGTCAGGGTCAAATTATGAGCAGCCTGCTCTTCTCGATCCAAAGATCGCTGCAATATTAATTCCGGATATTTCACACCATCATCTCCATTCTTCACGTCCAAGGTGAAATAATGGGTCTCGCTACACTCATAATTCTGTAAAGAGTTCACTCCTATGTCGGGATCTTGAGCTTTCTCCAATGGGAAACGCGTGCCTGGTGGGGTATACTCGCTGATTTCTAAGACGCTTTTCCTCTCTGGGAAACTGGGAGAATTATCATTAATATCTTGTACTTGTACCTCCCCTTTGTAAAGTTTCATTGGATTTTTTACAAGAATCTCAAAATTTATAACACATGTAGCAGCAGCGGCGCATATTTCTTCTCTGTCCACCCGCTCCTTGATAGATAAGTGGCCGTTTTGCAAATCCAAAAAAAAGTACTGCGTCCTACCTTTGTCAACAACGAAGGCGCCTCGATCGCGGAGCGCCGGCAGGTCGAGCCCCAGGTCCTTGGCCACGTCGCCCACGAACGAGCCCTTCGGCATCTCCTCGGGAAGCGAGTAGCGCAGCTGCCCCCACGCCGCCTCCCACGCCGCCACCAGCACGCACCACAGCAGGGATCGCTCACGCCGGCCCCGGCGCCCTCCTCTCTCCGCCATTGCAAAGCCCGGCAGCACCTGCCCGCTCGCCCCTCCGCCCACCGGAGCCGGCCTGCGGGTCACCGCTGTCGCCGCGCTCCTCCTGCCCAGCCTTCCCCCGAGCAGCCCAGCTCGGCTCGGCTGGGCTCGGCTCGGTCCCACCGCACTGCTTGTGGCTCGGATCCTGCAGCCCCGCGGCTCGCTCGCCGGCTCGCCGTTGCTCCAGCGGTCACCTCCCGCCCGTCGGCCCATCGTGAGCCAACAGCGACACTCGCAGCCACAGGCAGCAACTGCAGCGCTCTGGCGCTGCGAAGCGGCCCTCCGCGTTGCCGGCTTCACACTCCTGCTCAGACAACAGCGTCTGCTGAAGCCCCGGCTGGCGATCATCCCTAACAGTACTTACAGAAGCAGGGGTCATGCACGCATTCGGGATAGTCGCTCTGACAAGTCCTGCCCACCGCATTGCTGCATAGAATCACAGAATGACAGAATGATTGATAGAACAATGGAATGGAATGATGGAATGATGGAATGATGAAATCATGGAATCATGGAATCATAGAATGGTCTGGGAAGTGACCTTTAAAGGTTATCTACTTCAACTTCCCCCTACAATGAGGAGGGACATATTCAACTAGACACCATCTGCAAATGTGCTGAGGCCGCACTCGATCCCACTGTCTGTGTCGCTGACAAAGCTACTAAACAGTACTGGTCCCCGGACGGAGCACCGAGGGACACCACTCATCACTGATCTCCATCCGGGCATAGAGCCATTGACCACCACTCTCTGGAGGCAACCATCCAGGCAAGTCCTTATCCGCCAAATAGTCCATCCATCAAACCCATCTCTCTCCCATGTAGAGAGAAGGCTGTTGTGGAGGACCGTGTCAAAGGCCTTACAGAAGTCTGGGCAGGTGACATCCATGGCTCTTGCCTTGTGCACTGAGGTAGTCGCTCCATCACAGAAGGCCACAGGGCTGGTCAGGGAAGACTTGCCCTTGGTGAAGCCATGCTGGCTGTCTCAAATCTCCTCCCTGTCCTCCATGGCTTCTAGGAGCATCTGTTCCTTGATCATCCCAGGCTGATGGGTCAGTAGTTCCCGGGGCCCTCCTTTCTACCTTTTTTAGAAATGGGTGCAATGTTTCCATTTTTCCAGTCACCAGGGACTTCACCTGACTGCCATGACTTTTCAAATGTCATGGCTGGTGGCTTGACAGCTACATCAGCCAATTCCCTCAGGACTCTCAGATGCATCTTCACATAAGAAAGACATGGAGCTGTTGGAGCAAGTCCAGAGGAGGTCCACAGAGATGATCAGAGGGCTGGAACTCTTCTCCTATGAAGACAGACTGAGAGAGTTGGGGTTGTTCAGCCTGGAGAAGAAAAGGCTCCAGGGGGACCTTATAGCAGCCTTCCAGTACCTAAAGGGGCCTACAAGAAAGCTGGAGAGAGAATGTTGACAAGGGCATGGAGTGACAGGAGAAGGGGGAAGGCTTTAAACAGAAAGATTTAAATTAGAGGTTAGGAAAAAATTATTCACTGTGATGGTAGGGAGACACTGGAAGTGGTCTCCCAGAGAAGCTGCAGATGCCCCATCCCTGGAAGTGTTCAAGGCCAGGTTGGATGGGGCTTTGGGCAACCTGGTCTAGTGGAAGGTGTCCCTGCCCATAGCAGGTGTGTTGGAACTAGATGATCTTTGCGGTCCCTTCCAATCCAAACCATTCTACAATTTTATGATTCTATGATTCTATGAGTCTGTGAGTCTATGATCTAGTCAGGTCCCATAGACTTATGTATGTTCAAATTGCTCAGGTGGTCTCAAACCCCATCTTCTCTTGCAGTGGCAGGCACTTTGCTCCCTAGTCCCTGTCTTCAGGTTCATCCACTCGAGCAGTGTGGGAAGAGAGGTGGCCAGTGAAGACTGAGGCAAAGAAGTTGTTGAGTACCTCAGCCAGCCTCCTCCTTGTCTGCTGTTACCAGTTCGCTAGTCATGTTCATCAGGGCAGGTACCCTTTCTTTGACCCTTCCTTTTCCGGCTGACATACCTATTGAAGATCCTCTTCATACTCTTTGCGTCCTTTGCCAAGTTCAGCTCCAGCCACGCCTTCGCCTTCTTGACCCCATCCCTACACAACCGGCCAAAGTCCCTACATTCCTCCCAGGAGCCCTGTCCCTGCTTCCACTGCCTGTGCATTTCTTTCTTGCCTTTTAGTTTGACCAGCAGGTCTTTACTCAGCCGTGCCGGTCTCTTGCCTTCCTTTCCTGACTTCTTACACATGGGGATCGAGAGGTCCTGCGCTCTTTGGAAAGCATCCTTAAAGATGTGCCAGCTCTGTTCTGCTCTCTTGTCCCTCAAGGCAGTTACCCAGGGGCTTCTACTGACTCATGCCTACAACAGCTGCAAGTTTGTTTTCCTGAAATTCAGGCTCTGGACTTTACCCTTTGCCTGACCCCTGTCCCTCAGGACTGCAGACTCCACCACTGCATGATCACTGTAGCCCAGGCTGCCTCCAATTTTGACATCTCTGATTAGCTCACTCGTGTTGGTGACCAACAGGTCCCATCTGATAGGCCTGTCTATTCCCTGGCCTGAGAAGTTATCCTTCCTAAAGGGCACCTCCAACGAGCCCCTCAGGAAAGTTCAGCAGTGTGTTCAGGCCCTCCGGTACACGCAACAGGTTCCCCCTCTGTCGTGGTTTAGCCCCAGCTGGCAGATGAGCACCATGCGGCTGCTCACTCACCACCCCCAGCAGGATGGGGAGGAGAATGGGAAACACAGAGGCAAAACCTCGTGGGTTGGCATAAGAACAGTTTACTGGGACAGCAAAGGGAGAGGGAAATAGCAACAACAGTACTGATAATGGAATATACACAACGTGTGATAACAGAAAGCAATTTACCATTCTGACGACTGACTGGATGCTCAGCCCACACTCATACTGTCCTGGAGCCTCACCAACCTGTCCCTCCCCAACTAGCCCCGTTTTATGGTGAGCATGATGTCACATGTACAGAATAGCCCCCTGGCCATCTTGGCTCACCTGTCCAGGCTCCTTGTTAAGATTAACTCTGTTCTAGCCAAAACCAGGACATTATCCATCCCCTATTCTATACCACCTACATCATGCCCAGATCATACTCAGATATCATTCCTTTAGTCTATGGGCCATCCCTCTAAAATGTCCATTGAGTTAATTTAGTCTGTGACTTTGGGCTCCATCTGTCATGACAGTCTCTCGGGGCTGGAGCAATGGTGTGTGCTGATGCATTGTTGCATGCTGCATCCAGAGTTCGCGGCTGGTGTATCTGACGTGGTCCGTACTCGCAGTCTGCACGTTGAAGCTGTCGATTTTCAAGGAAGTTGCTGGCCACCAATTGCCGAAGTCAGTTCGAGTTCCATCACCTCTGCACTTTGCTCGGTTTCATCAAATTCCATCCCTCATTAATTTGGGTGATTCTTATGATAATATAATTGATACAGCATATAGGAATTTTAGCAATGATGACATACAATGGCAGGGTTATTTAGCAATTAACATCATACAATTTAATTTATTGACTATTCTCACCCAAAATCAAATCCCCTTGAGGTACACATCAGACTTTCTCATCCTTTGTCATCACCCACCAAGTGCACTCTGGTCCCTGAGCAAAAGCAGTCCTGCCGATGGGTTTGCCTTTGCCTGAAGCAGGGATAACCCACACTGTCTTCCCCAACATATTTTTCATGCATACTACAGGGACTTTATCCCCTTCTACAGGATGTGGAAGTTTTGATTGGGCAGGACCAGCTTGATTGGCAGATCCCCTAGTGTTAACTAACCAGGTGGCCTTTGCTAAATGTGTGTCCCAGTGTTTGAGGGTCCCACCACCCATTGCTCTCAGTGTAGTCTTTAACAGTCCATTGTATCATTCGATTTTCCCAGAGGCTGGTGCATGATAGGGGATGTGAAACACCCGCTCAATGCCATGCTCTTGGCCTAGCTGTCTGTGAGGTTGTTCTGGAAATGAGTCCCATTGTCTGACTCAATTCTTATTGGGGTGCCATGTCACCACAGGACTTGCTTTTCAAGGCCCAGGATAGTGTTCCAGGCAGTGTCATGGGGCACAGGATATGTTTCCAGCCATCTGGTGGTTGCTTTGACTATTGAACGTACATAGCACTTGCCTTGGTGGGTTTATGGGAGTTTGATGTAATCAATCTGCCAGGCCTCCCCATATTTATGTTTCAGCCATCATCGTCCATACCACAGAGACTTTGCCCACTTGGCTTGCTTGATTGCAGCACACATTTCACACTCATGGATAACCTGTGAGATGGCGTCCATGCTCAAGTCCACCCCTCGATCATGAGCCCATCTATATGTTGCATCTCTTCCTTGATGGCCTGAGGTGTCAAAGGCCCAACGAGCTATAAATAATTCACCCTCATGTTGCTAGTCCAGAACCACCTGAGCCACTTCAATCTTAGCAGCCTGATCCACCTGCTGGTTGTTCTGATGTTCCTCAGTGGCTCGACTCTTGGGTACGTCGCATCTACATGATGTACCTTTACCACCAGCTTCTGTAGCTGGGCAGCAATATCTTGCCACAATGGGGCAGCCCAGATGGGTTTGCCTCTGCGCTGCCAGTTGCTCTGCTTCCATTGCTGCAAACACCCCCACAGGGCATTTGCCACCATCCATGAATCAGTAGAGAGGTAGAGCATCGGCCACTTTTCTTGTTCAGCAATATCTAAAGCCATCTGGATGGCTTTCACCTCTGCAAACTGGCTCGATTCACCTTCCCCTTCAGCAGCTTCTGCAACTTGTGTAGGACTCCATACAGCGGCCTTCCACCCCTGATGTTTTTCCACAATGTGACAGGATCCATCAGTGAACAGGGCATATTGCTTCTCATTTTCTGGTAGTTTATTATATGACGGGCCTTCTTCAGCGTGTGTGACCTCCTCCTCTGGTGACATTCCGAAATCTTTCCCTTCTGGCCAGTCTGTGATCACTTCCAGAATTCCTGGGCAATTTGGGTTTCCTATTTGAGCCCGCTGTGTGATCAGTGCAACCCACTTACTCCACGTAGCATCGGTTGCATGATGTGTAGAAGGAACCCTCCCTTTGAACATCCAGCCCAGCACCAGCAGCTGGGGTGCCAGGAGGAGCTGTGCTTCAGTGCCAATCACTTCTGAAGCAGCTCAAACTCCTTCATATGCTGTCAATATCTCTTTTTCCTTTGGAGTGTAATGGGCCTTGGATCCTCTGTATCCCTGACTCCAAAACCCCAGGGGTCGACCTCGAGTCTCCCCTGGTGTTTTCTGCCAGAGACTCCAGGTAGGGCCATTCTCCCTGGCTGCAGTGTAGAGCATATTTTTCACATATGGTCCTGCCCAGACTGGCTCAAGAGCTACTGCATGGACAATTTCCTGTTTAATTTGTTCAAAGTTTGTCATTGCTCAGGGCCTCATTTGAAATCATTCTTCTTCCAGGTCAGGTGATAGAGGGCGCTTACAATGAGATTGTAATTTGGAATCTGCATTCGCCAGAAACCCACAATGCCTAAGAAAGCTTGTGTTTCCTTTTTGTTGGTCGGTGGAGACATAGCTGCTATTTTGTTGATCACATCCATTGGGATGTGATGATGCCCATCATGCCATCTTATTCCTAAAAACTGGATCTCCTGTGCAGGTCCCTTGACCTTACTTCGTTTTATAGCGAAACCAGCTTTCAGCTGGATTTGGATGATTTTCTTCCCTTTCTCAGAAACTTCCTCTGCTGTGTGGCCTCATACAATGATGTCATCAATGTATTGCAGGTGCTCCGGGGCTTCATCCTTTTCCAGTGCACTCTGGATATCAGTCCACGGCAAATGGTGGGGCTGTGTTTCCACCCCTGGGGCAGTCAGTTCCAGGTGTACTGGACACCCCTCAAAGTGAAAGCAAACTGTGGCCTGCACTCTGCTGCCAAAGGGATCGAGAAAAATGCATTAACTGTATCAGTTGTGGTGTACCACTTGGCTGCCTTTGACTCCAGTTCATATTGAAGTTCCAGCATGTCTGGCATGGCAGCAGTCATCAGCGGCGTGACTTTGTTGAGGCCACGATAGTCTACTGTCAGCCTCCACTCTCCATTGGACTTCTGCACTGGCCATATGGGACTGTTAGAGGGTAAGCAAGTTCTGCTGATCACTCCCTGGCTCTCCAGTAGACGAATTAGCTTATGGATGGGAATCAAGGAGTCTTGGTTGGTGCGGTATTGTCACTGGTGCACCGTTGTGATAGTGATTGGCACCTGCTTTTCTTCGACCCTCAGCAACGCCTCAACAGAAGGGTCCTCCGAGAGACTGGGCAAGGTACACAACAGTTCAATTTTCCCTGTCTCCAAGGCAGCTATACCAAAAGCCCACTAGTACCTTTGGGGTCTTCGAAATACCCTCTCCAGAGGTAATCTATGCATGGAGCCTCTGGACCAGTCACCATGGGGTGCTTTTCCCAGTCATTCCCAGTTAGACTCACTTCAGCCTCCAGCAGAGTCAACTCTTGGGATCCCCCTGTCACACTAGAAATACAAATGGGTTCCACCCCTTCATAGCTTGATGGCATTAAAGTACACTGTGCACTGGTGTCCACTAGAGCCTTGTACTCCTGTGGATCTGACATGCCAGGCCATCAGATCCACACAATCCAATAAACCAGGTTGTCCCTCTCCTCCACCTGGCTGGAGTCAGGGCCCCTCTAATCCTGCTCATTGTATTCGCTACTCACTTCTTGCAAAAAGGACTTAGAAGACCCTTCAAGAGGATTATAAGTGCAATCAAGCCTTTGACTCAGTGTGGGGGGCTGCCCAGTGGAAACTGGAGCAGCATTTTTCCTGGAAGAATCCCTTTTTATGACTGTTTTGTCTTGCATCTCACATGCTCTTACCCGTAGGGTTGAGGTGGGTTTTCCATCCCACTTCCTCATGTCCTCTCTGTGGTCGTGCAGGTAAAACCACAGGATGCCTCATGGTGTGTATGCTCTATATCCCCTCTCTGGAGCACAGGAACGCTTAGTCCTAACAGCTGAAATACTGATCTGTACAGGTGGGGAGTAGGACATATCCTCTTTGAGTTGCCAGACCTCCCAGGACAGTTTCTCCACAGCTGAGATGAGGGAGGAAGAGAGAATTTCTTCATATTGCCGGAGTCAGGAAGCCACTTCATCCACTGTTGGTGCCTTTTGGCTTTTCCAGTCTATTACTGCCAGTGAGTTGGTGTATGATGATGGTACACTCCATACAAACTTCTGCCACATGAGTTGGGTACATTTGACTTCATCAGGATCTGTGGGTAACTGCACGTTGTTCGTGTCATAATAAGCCATCTCCCACATGGCTAATTCCCTCAGATATTGGATACCTCTCTCCATAGTGGTCCACTTGCCTGGCCGACAGACATCATCTTCACTGAAGGGATATCTTCCCCTCATGCTTGAAAGAAGTTGTCTCCAGAGGCTGAGGGCTTGTGGCTTTTTCCCAATCACCTTGTCAATGCCCCCTTCCCTAGACAGAGATCCCAGCTTCTTGGCCTCCCTACCCTCTAATTCCAGGCTACTGAGCCCGTTATCCCAGCATCGGAGCAGCCAGGTAATGATGTGCTCACCTGGAAGGCAGCTGAAATCTTTTCTCATATCTCGCAGCTCACTCAGAGACAGGGATCGGGTGATTACCTCTGGTTCTGGCACTTCCTCCTGTTCTCATGATGGTGCCGGTTCATCATCATCTTTCACTAAGTGAACTGATTTCTTTCTGTATTTCTTCTTGTGTATAGGGGCGACTGATACTGGTATGGGTTGGTCTTTTGGCTCAGCTACAGTGCCTGTCACCAAGGTTTCAGTAGGCACAGTGCCTGTTGCGGGGGTTTGGGTATCTGCAGTGCCAGTGGGTCTGTTCTCCCTCTCTTCCCCCTGATGGTGCTGCCTACTATTGAGCAGTGTTTGGTAGATAGTGGCCAGGGCCTAGCACAGCACAGTAAGTTGTGCCTCCTTTGGAATAGCCGTATGTGGTGGGCTGACCCTGTCTGGGGGCCAGGTGCCCACCAGAGCCGCTCTATCACTCCCCCTCCTTAACTAGACAGGGGAGAAAAGGTATAACGAAACGCTTGTGGGTCAAGATAAGGACAGGGAGAGATCACTCACTAATTATCATCACGGGCAAAACAGACTGAACTTAGAGAGAAAATTCATCTAATTTATTACCAAGCAAAACAGGGTAGAGGAATGAGAAATAAAATCAAATCTTAAAACACCTCCCCCCCACCCCTCCCATCTCTCCGGGCTCAGCTTCACTCCCAGTTTCAACCTTCCCCCCCCTCAGCGGCACAGGGGGATGGGGAATGGGGGTTACGGTCAGTTCATCACACATTGGTTTTGCCACTTCTTCATCCTCAGGGGGAGGACTCTTCTCATCGTTCCCCTGCTCCAGCATGGAGTCCCTCTCACAGGAGACAGTCCTTCATGAACTTCTCCAACGTGAGTCTCTCCCACAGGCTACGGTCCTTCACGAATTGCTCCAGCGTGGGCCTCTCCCACGGGGTGCAGACCTTCAGGAGCAGACTGCTCCAGCATGGGTCCCCCACGGGGTCACAAGTCCTGCCAGCAAACCTGCTCTGGCGTGGGCTCCTCTTTCCACGGGTCCACAGGTCCTGCCAGGAACTTGCTCCAGTGCGGGCTTCCCACAGGGTCACAGCCTCCTTCAGGTGTCTCCACCTGCTCCGGCATGGGGTCCTCCACGGGCTACAGGTGGAATCTCTACACCCCCTCATCCTTCCTCCATGGGCTGCAGGGGGACAGCCTGCTTCACCATGGTCTTCACCATGGGCTGCAGGGGGATCTCTGCTCCGGCGCCTGGAGCACCTCCTCCACACTCAGACTGTCCTGGAATCCTGGAGACCCACCGTTCCCTGACTAGCCCCCTTCTATAGTGAGCGTGACTCACATGGTATGGAATAGCCCCCTGGCCAACTTGGCTCACGTGTCCTGGCTCCTTGTGAAAATTAACTCTATCCTAGCCAAAACCAGGACATCCTGGTCTAAAGGTGGGCCTCATTCTGGCTGGTAACCCTTACAACAGCTGCCAAGACAATGACTTTGATGTATCTCTGTTTCCCTAAAATGTCACTGAATTAAATGCTCTTTCAGCTGTTCTGTTGGGTTTGCATGGTAAGGTTTTGGTAGTGGGGGGGCTACAGGAGTGGCTTCTGTGAGAAGCTGCTAGAAGCTTCCTCTGTGTCTGATAGAGCCAATACCAGCCAGCTCCAAGATGGACCCACCGCTGGCCAAGGCCAAGCCAATCAGCGCCTCTGTGATAACATATTTATAAGGAAAAAAACAAGTTAGAGACAGCTTTTGCAGCCGGAGAGATGAGTGAGAAGATGTAAGAAACTCTGCAGACACCAAGGTCAGTGCAGAAGGAGGGGGAGGAGGTGCTCCAGGCACCGGAGCAGAGATCCCCCTGCAGCCCGTGGTGAAGACCATGGTGAAGCAGGCTGTCCCCCTGCAGCCCATGGAGGAAGGATGAGGGGGTATAGAGATTCCACCTGTAGCCTGTGGAGGACCCCATGCCGGAGCAGGTGGAGACACCTGAAGGAGGCTGTGACCCTGTGGGAAGCCCGCACTGGAGCAAGTTCCTGGCAGGACCTGTGGACCCGTGGAAAGAGGAGCCCACGCCAGAGCAGGTTTGCTGGCAGGACTTGTGACCCCGTGGGGGACCCATGCTGGAGCAGTTTGCTCCTGAAGGTCTGCACCCCATGGGAGAGACCCACGCTGGAGCAGTTCGTGAAGGACTGTAGCCCGTGGGAGAGACTCACCTTGGAGAAGTTCATGAAGGACTGTCTCCTGTGAGAGGGACTCCATGCTGGAGCAGGGGAACGATGAGAAGAGTCCTCCCCCTGAGGATGAAGAAGTGGCAAAACCAATGTGTGATGAACTGACCGTAACCCCCATTCCCCATCCCCCTGTGCCGCTGAGGGGGGGGAAGGTTGAAACTGGGAGTGAAGCTGAGCCCGGAGAGATGGGAGGGGTGGGGGGGAGGTGTTTTAAGATTTGATTTTATTTCTCATTCCTCTACCCTGTTTTGCTTGGTAATAAATTAGATGAATTTTCTCTCTAAGTTCAGTCTGTTTTGCCCGTGATGATAATTAGTGAGTGATCTCTCCCTGTCCTTATCTTGACCCACAAGCGTTTCGTTATACCTTTTCTCCCCTGTCTAGTTAAGGAGGGGGAGTGATAGAGCGGCTCTGGTGGGCACCTGGCCCCCAGACAGGGTCAGCCCACCACACCTGTGTCTGACATACAGCCAAAATATTGGATATCATCCGTGGCAGAATTAAGGCTGCAAATGCAGAGCAAGGAGGACGAGACACCGGCTTGCAACCAGGAAAACATGTGCATCAGTGTGGTTTTGGCTGACAAATGGTTGACTTCATGCCTGGTTAGGTTAATCATGGTTAGGTTAACCATGAGCCAGCAGTGTGTCCTTGTGGCCAGGAAGGTCAATGTTGTCCTGGGGTGCATTAAGAAGAGCGTAGCCAGCAGGTCGAGGGAGGTTATCCTCCTCATCTATTCCACCCTAATAGGGCCACATCTGGAGTTCTGTGTGCAGTTCTGGGCTCCCCTGTTAAAGAAAGTCAGGGAACTACTGCAGACAGTCCAGCGGAGGGCTACAAAGCTGATGAGGGGACTGGAGTATCTCTCGTATGAGGAAAGGCTGAGAGAGCTGGGTCTGTTTAGCCTATAGAAGAGAAGACTGAGAGGGTATCTCATCAACACTTAGAAATATCTAAAGGGTGGGCATGAGGAGGATGGGGCCAGGTTCTGTTCAGTGGTGCTCAGTGACAGGACAAGGGGCAATGGGCACAAACTGGACCACAGGAAGTTCCATGTGAACATGAGGAAAAACTTCTTCACTTTGATGGTGACTGAGCACTAGGACAGGCTGTCCAGAGAGGTTGTGGAGTCTCCTTCTCTA
The DNA here is from genome assembly GCF_028858705.1 of Grus americana. Classification (NCBI taxonomy): domain Eukaryota; kingdom Metazoa; phylum Chordata; class Aves; order Gruiformes; family Gruidae; genus Grus; species Grus americana. Next base: position 20,455,430 of record NC_072865.1, read on the forward strand.
GAGAGGTTCAAAACCTGCCTGGACACAATCCTGTGCAACCTGCTCTACCTGAACCTGCTGTAGTAGGGAGGTTTGACTAGATGATCTCCAGAGGTTCCTTCCAACCGGTACCATTCGGTGATTCTGTGATTCTGGTGCCAAGGCCTGTGCCATTCATGCTGTGACCCTGGATTCCCTGTCCTCAAAGTCAGGGAATGACAGTCCTCCAATCAGAAAGTGTTTGCACAATAAATGTGCATGTAGAATGATGGCGCATGGGTAGAACGGCTCCTGATTCCTGTGTGAAAGCTCCTCTATCCATTTCTATCTCCCTGTAACATTGCAATGCAGAGTTTCTTCATAGCTGTAATTACACTTTCTTTCCCAGAAGGTCATGTTTCCCATTTCTGGATATTGCTTTTGCATTTGAAACTGTGCATGGGTTTTTACAGCAAATACTTACTTCAAACACATAAGAGAGAATTTTGTATGTGACAAAAATGAAACAGAACCTAAAAGAGAATCTGCTGTAATTTCCCAGAAGACTTAGCTTGAGAACGAGGCCCATGATAAGATGTTTACGCTTACAGCTTCATATTTGTGGCAGATAAGCAGGCCTGATATTGGAAAAATGGCTGAGACCTGTTGACTCTTTCTTCAAATGAAACCCCCTATGGTGCAGTCCAGAGTAAGACTTTAGGGCCACACTTGCAGCATGAGATATGAATGACTTCCAGGTGCTCTCTGGGATGAATTTCCACACGTGCAGTGAAGAGCAAGAAGACTTCCCGGTGACTTTCTCTGACAAGACTCTGTCTTATAATGCTTCTTGCCTTGCTTGTCTGATTCACGGCCTTGGGTTTTTTTCTTTACCAGGTCCCATACGGATGTCGGTTTACTTGTAATTGTCAGCATAGCTTTGTTTAGCAATGTGTCGTGTGTTAGTGCCTCTTGCTCTTGCTAGAGTGAGTGGGAAAGGCAGGAGATGTGAGGGTATCTTTGTGTTCTGTTATCGTTGCGGGGAGGAACAGATGTGAACATGACCTCAGTAGAAGTCACATCTCTGTGGAAGAGTGCGTGTGATAAAAGAGGGGAGGAGATTCCCCCTAAACCATGAATTTGATGAAGCCGTTCTCTGTTGGGTGACCACTCCTCTGGCTGTTTATCCTTTGTGAGCTTTGGAATCCTTCTTTTTCTTGAAAGAATGCTGGTGAGGAGACAGATGTACCTCCCTTGCTGGTGTGAGTGTACTGCATTATCCTCTCCTGATAGAAGGAAGGCAAAGCTTTGTTCAGCAATGCACTGTGTGCTGGTGCCTCTTGCTCCTGGGAGGGGAACATGGGATTGTGGCTCAGCCTTGCAGTGTGTGTGGGTGGCAGGAGAAGTGAGGCTGCTGTTTTTATCATGTCATAACTGTGTTACGTGCTCTTCACTGACCCAGTCTCTCCTGTAGGACAGCTCCTCTTTTACAACCTTTGTGTTTCTTCTGTGTAGTTAGCAGACAATGCAGCTTCATTTTAGCAGAGAGCTGTAAAGATATGTGATATCCGCGGGTGATGGTGGTCCATGTTGAAGAGTAATGGTCTGGGCACCTGACCCTTTGATGACAAGTGCTTGCCAATTATATGGGTGAAACAATACCATGGAAGTTGTGAGGGGTTGCTGACGCAAGTCCTGGCAGGTGTTTGTGAAGGGCTGTTAAAGGGCACAAGAGAGATGATTTGCTTCTTTCCCTGTTCAGTGTCCAGCTGTAGTATTATGCCAGAAGTTTCTTCTTCCAAATAAGTTTGGGCTAGGACACGTCACTCCAGCTACGCTGGGGGCCCTGGGAGGATCCTCCTATGTGTCATGATGTTTTTAACTAACAGCTTACTTCCATACATATAGAAAGTGCCATAATGGGAGCTTTGGGAGGAGCCAACTGTGCTTTCATTCCCTACTAAATACCTGAATTATGTACCTACTCTAATTGTCATCATCTAGAAGAGTATGTTCTAATACCTTCATTTCTGCAGGTATTAACTTCTTGCCTTGTGCATTGGGATGATCTGAAGGTGGGCCGTTGTCTCTGCTCAGGTTCCAAGTGGCCAAGCTGTGAGTTCATCAGTTTACACCTTTTCTGTTGCATGATGTTTCCCATGAATGGCAGTTATTGAGAATGACATGCACTTTATGTTAAGATTTGAGTGTAATGTGTCTTCCAAGTTGCCCATGTACTGAAGTAGGATGATGGTGTCTTTGAGTTGATACTTTGACAACTGGGTCTTGATTGGGGCTGCACATCACTTATGTGCTTGAGAACATTTTACATTTCTTGAAAATAGTGTTATCAAAATCGTGTTATGAGCAGAGAAATCTCTTTGCATGCGTCTGTGTTGTGATCCTTGCTCTCAGATAAGGTGCAGCTGTGTGTGCAATTTTTCCTTCAATGGTGCCTGTCTGCAAAGGTAGCTTTCCTGTTGTGTGATCTTTGGGCAGGGGGACAAATTCTGTCCTTAAAGAGACAGGGCAGGTGAAAAAGTTTGCTGTGGTGTGGTTTCAAATGTCTGAAAGATGTAAAGATGGTGTAAAAGTTCAGTTGGTCCTAGTTGTTAGATGAGGCCCACAGTTGTGTTTCTATGCATTTTCTTCTTTTTTATTGTCCCAAGACTTGACTTTGAGGAACTGTGGCTGCGGTCTGTGGTTTGAGCTTCTGTGCAAGGCTCCTGCAGACTTCTTATCAACTAGATGCCCTTCTTGTGTACCTACTGTAGTTTACACAATCTGAAATATAAAAGCTATGTTTCCTTCACTTTGGTAGGTTCATTCATTCATGCCTTGTGATGGTGGTGTTTATTTTTTTGTTCAGCGTCATGGCTTAGCCCTGGTCAGCAGCTGAGCACCACACAGCCGCTCGCTCCCCCCTACCGCCCACTTCGGTCCCCCCAGGAGGATGGGGAGGAGAATGGGAAAGACAAAGGCAAAACCTTGTGGATTGGGATAAGGACAGTTTACTGGGACAACAAAGGCAGAGGGAAATAACAGCAGCACTGATAATGGAATATACACAACAGGTGATAACAGAAAGCAAATGAATGATCCAATGACTGACCAGATGCTCAGCGCACAATCAGACTGTCCCGGACCCGTGTGGACCCACCCCTCCCTGACTAGCACCGTTTTATGGTGACAATGACGTCAAATGTTATGGAATAGCCCCCTGGCCAACTTGGCTCACCTGTCCTGGCTCTTTGTGAAAATGAATTCTATCCTAGCCAAAAGCAGAACACCCTCACAGAGGCTAAAAACTGTAATAAAGCATCTAGTTATGAACTGCATCAAGCACATGAACCCTTGAGCTGGAACGACCAGACAACCAGCTGTTTGTCACCAGGAGGTGCACGTTCCTTGTGGTCTCAGTAAGAGAGAGGGAGGCACGCTGACTCTCGAAGATGTCATTCAGAACTCTCTCTCTTATAGCTCTCACTATTGGAAGGGATTAGCACAGAGAATGGTACGTCCCTGTAGAGGCCGAGAACCCTGAGCAGAGTAGCTTCACGCAGGACTCCAGCCACGCACAGCATGCCATGCAGACCCTGGTCATAGAAAAGAAAGAGTGCCCTCGTTTCAGCAGCTCACGCCGTTACAAACTTTCCTGAAAGAAAGCATTTCTAGTCATCATTTCTACTGTCGAAGAAGTTTGCATCTGGACTTTCTGCTCGCAGGTGGCTTTCTCGCTGGTACCACGTGGGAGCAGCCTGCAGGCTCCTCATTTAAATGAGCTGAGTTTATCCTTCCAGGAAAGGATCTGTGGAACACAACATAGCACAGGACAGCACAGGACAGGCCTGTGCCTGAAAGGAGGTTGTAAGGAGGTGGGTGTTGGTCTCTTTTCCCAAGTACGAAGTGACAGGATGAAATGAAATGGGCTCAGGTTTCACCAGAGGAGGTTCAGATGAGATATTAGGAAACATTTCTTCACCCAAAGGATTGTCAAGCCTTGGAACAGGCTGCCCTGTGCTTCAGTCACCATCTCTGGAGGTGGCGCTTAGGGACATAGTTTAGTGGTAGACGTGGTCAAGTTAACGGTTGGACTTGATGATCTCAGGGATCTTTTCCAAACTAAGTGATTCTATCATTCTACTCAGGTTAACTGGACCGTAGATCATTCTCTCCTGGATGTACAACGGTGTTCTGTCAGCATCACTACACCAGTCCTTTGCTCAGGACTTACTGTTTATCAAGACCTTGTGGAAGGGATGGCATTTCCCTAGAGCAAAGCCTCTCCTTGGAAGCAGTTTTTGTTCACCAAATGCCCACCTCCTGGCGCTCCCCCAAGTACTTCTCAAAGGAACACGTACGCTGTCTTTGTGTCATCCATCTTCTGACACTGCTACAACTTTAGCGTCACTCCCCCCACCTCACTGCTTTGACGAGGCCTTTGCCCGCCCAGGCCCCTGTTAGCATACGGGCCAGTTACCCCTGACCTGGATCTAACTGCGCCCTGTTGTCACAAGAAGCTCAGTGGTCAGAAGACTTATAGAGGCTTGCCAGCAATTCCCTGCTCCCCACAACTTTCCTCAAAGCTCTTTTGACCATATCTCCAATCAGAAACAAAGTACCCGCTCAACTTGACCTCAAATAAAGGACAAAATGAGAAAAAACCTCCCAGGCTTTTCAAAAACTCTCACAGAGCTTTCCCAGAAAGAACATCCCTTCAAAGACTCCACACAAGGCATTTGGGTGTTCTCTTTATTGCATTGTTACACACAAGGGTACACTGCTTTACAACAGTACAGTTCAGAACTGCAGCACAACACAGCGTGAGGGCTTCCGAATATTCCGTGCCACACCGCCTTCATTCAAACAATTTGCTATGACACGTGTGGTGACAGTCCTTCTTAAGGGGAATAGGCAAGACAATGCTGACAGGCAGTTCACAGAGTAGAAGGAGAAAGGGCAAAAAGGAGGATGCAAATGCTCTTGCACAAACCCAGACAATCATATCGGGACAGCTTTCCACTCCCATCAAGAAGCCTCTGAATGGGGGAACAACAATGATGAGACCCACCCCGATGCCCTTTTCCAAGTTCACCTCAGTTCCACCTTCCAACAAAATCGCTTGCAGCAACTTGAGAACCCAAACATAATGAACATATTTTCACAACTCTGTACAGTTATAGGCTATGGCAACACCATTCCTGTTGCTATATTTCCTAGGCACTCCCAAGGAGACAACCTGGCAAACCTTCCGTTATCACCAGATAGAAATCTAGTGTGTTGTTTTCCTCTCCCTTAGAGGTAATGACACTGATCTACTCAAAGGGTCACAATACCCTTCTAGACTGCTGAGCTGGAATTGTGCACATCACAATAGTTAGACGTGAGCAGCTCCATGCTTCACTGGGCAGCCCTAGTGCAGCATATGCAGACACACAACGCCTGTCCGGACAGATATAGTGACCAGAGGGCAAAACACACAGAGCCCACGCACTTCAGACGGAGACATGCAGGACTCACAAAAGGGAGAACCTCGCGCTTGCACCACATTCTGACACAGTACTCGCAACTTCCTTGCTTTCCTGACCCGGGAGGAGGGCTACGTGCATTTCAGCGAGCATGTGATCTGTCTGCCCGACCTTGCCATTTCATTACAGCACAGAGCAAGAGGTCCGTGGTCTTGCCTAACAGCAAGGGAGACAAGAACATAGCCGGGGGCCCTGCAACTAACCCCACTCTTGAAGCATTTCAGAAATGGCTGTAACAGAGCTGAAACATTTCCGGAGTGAGGGAGCCCTGAGGTTCTTTTGCTTCGTTCTTTGTTGATTTATTATGCAGGGGGGGACAACCTTTCTTCTGACTTAGAATTTGAGGGAAACCAGGGATGCCAATTGCAAATGCAGATTAACTCTGCAGGAAGCGTTGCCACAAGCTGTAGCCTGGATCCCTTCCTGTGACGAGGCGTGAAGCCTCTGGCTGTGCTGACTCCACGCTAGGTAAAGGAAAGACTGTTGAATGGTTCGGCAGAGAGTGTCCCTGGGTTGTCTGGTGCCACGTCCTCCATGATGACAGGGCCCCGGGGCAAATCCTGTTCATCGTCCGCACCCCCGCCCCTGGCACAGTGCTGAGGTGGCAGGCTGGGGAGGATGGGCTTGAGGAACTTGAACTCGCTGTTGCCCGAGCCTGTTGTGAGGCTGACCTCGTAGCAATAGGCGTGGGGCAGGGTCCCCGCATTGGCCGCCTCGGCCAGGCTGCTCTGCAAGTTGCCGGTGCCGTAAAGCACATGCCCACCCTTCAGCTCCTTTCTCTTGCACACCTTATGAGCGACGAAGGCGACCGTGGACGCGAGGAAGAGGACCGAGACAAAGACCAATGAAATGATTAAATAGGTGGTCAGGGAGCTGCCCTCGTCCTCCGTGGCCAGGCTGCTCTGCGGTAGGCGCACCTCCGAGAAGTCACTGAGCAGGAGCGCGCTCAGTGCCGCAGTGGCTGACAGCGGTGGCCGCCCGTTGTCTCGCACCAGGATGACGAGCTTCTGCTTCACGGCGTCCCTCTCCGTCACTGGCCTCCTCAGCCGCACCTCCCCGCTTTGGGCACCCACCGCAAACAGCCCGGGGTCGCTGGCCTTCAGCAAGTGGTATGAGAGCCACGAGTTCTGCCCCGAGTCGGCATCAACAGCCACCACTTTGGTGACAAGGTACCCCGCCTCAGCCGAAATGGGCACCAGCTCGCTGGACGGTGGGCTGCTGTCCTGGGCGGGGTGCAGCACCAGAGGCGCATTGTCATTCTCGTCCACCACGACAAGGCGGACGGTCACGTTGGCGCTAAGGCGAGGCGACCCTGCGTCAGAGGCGCTCACTGAGACCTCGATCTGCCTCACATGCTCGTAGTCCAGGGGCCGCAGCACAAACACGTGCCCGTTCTCAGAGTTCACAGAGATACAGGAGCAGGGAGGCCGCTCTGCTGGGTGCGCTGGGGCCAGGGAATAGGTCACCTTGGCATTGGGCCCCACGTCGGCATCCGAGGCGCTGACGGCTCCAACAAGCGCCGTGGGCACATTGTTCTCACGCACGTACATGGTGTACGAAGTCTGGTTGAAGACAGGCGCGTTGTCGTTCACATCGGAGATGTCCACCGTGAAGGTCTGGGTGGTTGTGAGAGGAGGTGACCCCGCGTCTGCTGCTGTGACAGTGAGGATGTACCGCGCCGTCTCCTCCCGGTCCAGCGCGCTCACGGTCACCAGCTCATAGTAATTCTTGTAGGCTGGTCGCAGGGAGAACGACAGCTGGTCTTTCAGGGCACAGGTGATCTTCCCGTTGGCACCAGCATCCCGGTCCCTGACCGTGAAGAGGGCGACCACCGTCCCGGGTGATGCGCTCTCGGGGAGGGGGCTGCTGAAGGAACTGACCACCAGCTCCGGCGCGTTGTCATTCACATCCACCACCTCCACCAACACCTTGCAGATTGCCGAGAGGCCCCCGCCGTCCGTGGCCCGCACGCTGAGCTCGTGATTCTCTGCCACCTCAAAGTCCAGAGGCTTTGTGAGTCTAATTTCACCGCTCACAGGGTCAATGACAAATGCTGAGGGGCTCTGGCCCACCGCTTGGCTGAATTGATAGGAGATGGCCCCGTTAGGTCCCGCATCCAGATCGGATGCCACCACCTTGACAACCACAGAGCCCTCCGGAGCATTTTCCAGTACCTGGCCAACGTACAATTTCTGTGTGAAGACCGGAGAGTTGTCATTTACATCTAGAACAACAATGTGGACTTGGGTGGTCCCACTCCTGGGTGGAGTGCCTCCATCCATGGCAATGAGACTGAAGCTCAAATCTGCCCGCTCCTCTCTGTCTAGTGGCTTTTCCAAGACCAGTTCCACAGATTTGTCATCCTCACTCTGACTCCCAAAGGAGACACTAAAGTACTCGTTCTCGGGAGCGATGCTGTAAGCCTGGATGCTGTTGCTGCCAATATCCAGGTCCTGAGCCCCCTCCAGCGGGAAACGCGAGCCTGGGTTACTAGTTTCCAGGATCTTAAAAGTGACCTGTTGCTCGGGGAAAACGGGCGAATGGTCATTGATGTCCTCCACGGTCACCTCGACCCGAAAGAACTGCAGGGGGTTTGCCAGCAGGAGCTCGAAGGGGAGCGTGCACGTCCCGGACTGCCCGCACAGCTGCTCCCGGTCCAGCCTCTCGGCCACGACGAGGCGGCCGGTGCCGCGGTCTAAGCGAAAGTGCTGCCGGCCGTCCTCCGAGGCCAGGCGGGCGCGGCGAGCCGAGAGCTGCGCCGGGGCCAGCCCCGCGTCCTCCGCCACGTTCGCTACCACGGAGCCGCTCTCCCCCTCCTCGGCTACGGAGTAGCGGATGGGCTCGGAGCGAGCGTGCGGCAGGGAGAGGAAAGCAGAGAGACAAAGCACTTGCCTTGCGATCGCCATGTCGGGGCGGCGGACAGCCTCCGTCTCGCGGATCTCCCGCGCAGTCCTCCGCGGAAAGCGGTGCCCGGCAGCAGCGCGGCTGGGCGGCGGGCGTCCGTTCTCCCTCCCTCCCTCCTTCTCGCCGACTCCGGCTGGCGACCCGGAGCGCGGCCGCCGCGGCCCGGCAGCGGATGGCACGGAGCACCGCTCGCCGCCGCTACCCGGCTCCGCTCCGCTCGGCTGGGCTCCGCTCCGCTCGGCTCCGCTCGGCTCGGCTCGGCTGGGCTGGGCTCGGCTGGGCGGTGCTGGGCAGGGCCGGGCCGGGCCGGGCCGGGCTCGGCCGCCTCCCCGCCCGCAGCCGCTCGGCGCCGCCTTGGCCGGGAGCACCACCCTGCGGCCCGCGGCGGGACTGCGCCCGCCGCCGCCCGCTGCCCGCGCTGCCGGCTCGCACCGGCACACGGATCCGTGCGCACACACAGCTGCCCCGCGTCTTCCCCCGCTGCCCAGAGCCCGCGGGCGGGCGGGCGCGCTGGTCTCCCGGGAGGCCGATCCGTGCCCTTCGCGAAACACGGCGGCAAGACAAGCACGAGGCGGTTCCCACGGCGCCGTGGGCGGAGGCGCGGCCCCGATCCACTCAGCCGCCTTGCCCGGCCGGACCAGCCGCCCAGGAGCCTCTCCGCAGGGGCAGCACGCAGGAACCAGCACGGCACGGCACTACACCGACTCGGGAATCCCAGCCTGAGGACGGGGAACGGAGGCGGGTCTCGGCAAGGCTCGGGCGTGCACGCGCCTGCCGGCCGGCCAGTCCGGCGGCGGAACGGGAGCCACCAAGCTCCCCGCGTTGGCTTCCCTCTCGCCAGCCGGCCGCGAGCTGCACAGCGGTTCTCGCTCCTTGCCTCCCCGCAGGAGCGTGGTTGAGCTGCCGGAATACGCCGGAGAAGCCGTCCACCGGGGCGATGCCGAGGGTGGCGGTGGCGGAGCGCGGCGGCTGCCCGCGCTCTCGCACCAGCACGACGAGGCTCTGCCGGGGCGCGTCCCTCTCGGACAGGGCCCGCGCCGTGCGCACCTCGCCGCTGTGCAGCCCCACGCGGAACAGCCCCGGCTCCGGCGCCTTGGCCAGCTCGTACGACAGCCACGCGTTCTGCCCCGCGTCCGCGTCCACCGCCACCACCTTGGCCACCAGCGCCCCGGGCTCGGCCGAGCGCGGCGCCAGCTCCACGCCCGCCCAGCCCGCGCCCGCGCCGGCGCCGGCGGCGGGTACAGCACCTGCGGCGCGTTGTCGTTCTCGTCCACGATCACGAGCCGCACCGACACGTTGCTGCTCAGCGCCGGCGCCCCGCCGTCCTCCGCCCGCACCCACAGCCCCACCTCGCGCACCTCCTCGTAGGCGAAGGAGCGCAGCGCGTACAGCGCGCCCGTCTCGCCTGCACCCTCAGCAGGACTCGCTCTCTGCCGGCCCCGGCATAGTCTCTCTCACAAGTTCTGCCCGCCGCATTGCTGCACAGAATCACAGAATGACAGAATGATTGATAGAACAGTAGAATAGAATGACAGAATAACAGAATGGCAGAACAATAGAATCGCAGAATGATAGGATGATAGAATCATAGAATCATAGAATGGTTGCAGTTTGATGGAATGTCTCCCTGGAGCCTTCTCTTCTGCAGGCTGAACAACACCAACTCTCTCAGCTTTTCCTCATAGCAGAAGTGTTCCGTCCCCATTATCATTTTGTAGCGCTCCTCTGGACTCACTCCAACAGGCCCATGTCTTTCTTGCACTGGGGACACCCAAGCTGGACGCAGTACTCCAGGTGGGGTGTCACCAGAGCGCAGTAGAGGGGAAGAGTCCCCTCCCTCGACCTGCTGCTGGTGCAGCCCACGATAAGGTTGGCTTTCTGGGCTGCAAGCACATATTGCTGGCTCATGTCCCATTTGTCACCCACCAGTACCCCCAAGTCCTTCTCCACAGGGCTGCTCTCATTCCCTTCATCCCCCAGCCTGTATTGATCCCGGGGGTTGCCACAGTGCAGGTGCTGGACCTTGCACTTGGCCTTCTTGAACCTCATGAATTTTGCATGGGCCCACCTCTCAAGCTTGTCCAGGTCCTTCTCAATGGCATCCCCTCTCTCAGGCGTACCACTCAGCCTGACGTCATCTGCAAATATGCTGAGGGAGCACTCAATCCCACTGTCTGTGTCGCTGACAAAGCTACTAAACAGTACTGGTCCCCGGACGGAGCACCGAGGGACACCACTCATCACTGATCTCCATCCGGGCATAGAGCCATTGACCACCACTCTCTGGAGGCAACCATCCAGGCAAGTCCTTATCCGCCAAATAGTCCATCCATCAAACCCATCTCTCTCCAATGCAGAGAGAAGGCTGTTGTGGAGGACCGTGTCAAAGGCCTTACAGAAGTCCGGGCAGGTGACATCCATGGCTCTTGCCTTGTGCACTGAGGTAGTTGCTCCATCACAGAAGGCCACAGGGTTGCTCAGGGAAGACTTGCCCTTGGTGAAGCCATGCTGGCTGTCTCAAATCTCCTCCCTGTCCTCCATGGCTTCTAGGAGCATCTGTTCCTTGATCATCCCAGGCTGATGGGTCAGTAGTTCCCAGGGCCCTCCTTTCTACCCTTTTTAGAAATGGGTGCAATGTTTCCATTTTTCCAGTCACCAGGGACTTCACCTGACTGCCATGACTTTTCAAATGTCATGGCTGGTGGCTTGACAGCTACATCAGCCAATTCCCTCAGGACTCTCAGATGCATCTCGTCAGGTCCCATAGACTTATGTATGTTCAAATTGCTCAGCTGGTCTCAAACCCGATCTTCTCTTGCAGTGGCAGGCACTTTGCTCCCTAGTCCCTGTCTTCAGGTTCATCCACTCGAGCAGTGTGGGAAGAGAGGTGGCCAGTGAAGACTGAGGCAAAGAAGTTGTTGAGTACCTCAGCCAGCCTCCTCCTTGTCTGCTGTTACCTGTTTGCTAGTCATGTTCATCAGGGCAGGTACCCTTTCTTTGACCCTTCCTTTTCTGGCTGACATACCTATTGAAGATCTTCTTCATACTCTTTGCGTCCTTTGCCAAGTTCAGCTCCAGCCACGCCTTCGCCTTCTTGACCCCATCCCTACACAACCGGCCAAAGTCCCTATATTCCTCCCAGGAGCCCTGTCCCTGCTTCCACTGCCTGTGCATTTCTTTCTTGCCTTTTAGTTTGACCAGCAGGTCTTTACTCAGCCGTGCCGGTCTCTTGCCTTCCTTTCCTGACTTCTTACACATGGGGATCGAGAGGTCCTGCGCTCTTTGGAAAGCATCCTTAAAGATGTGCCAGCTCTGTTCTGCTCTCTTGTCCCTCAAGGCAGTTACCCAGGGGCTTCTACTGACTCATGCCTACAACAGCTGCAAGTTTGTTTTCCTGAAATTCAGGCTCCGGACTTTACCCTTCGCCTGACCCCTGTCCCTCAGGACTGCAGACTCCACCACTGCATGATCACTGTAGCCCAGGCTGCCCCCAATCTTGACGTCTCTGATTAGCTCACTCGTGTTGGTGACCAACAGGTCCCATCTGACAGGCCTGTCTATTCCCTGGCCTGAGAAGTTATCCTTCCTAAAGGGCACCTCCAACGAGCCCCTCGGGAAAGTTCAGCAGTGTGTTCAGGCCCTCCGGTACACGCAACAGCCTCCCCTTCTCAGGAGGGAAAAACCGTAATAAAGCATCTAGTTATGAACTGCATCAAGCACACAAACCCTTGAGCTGGAACGACCAGACAACCAGCTGTTTGTCACCAGGAGGTGCACGTTCCTTGTGGTCTCAGTAAGAGAGAGGGAGGCACGCTGACTCTCGAAGATGTCATTCAGAACTCTCTCTCTTATAGCTCTCACTATTGGAAGAGATTAGCACAGAGAATGGTACGTCCCTGTAGAGGCCGAGAACCCTGAGCAGAGTAGCTTCACGCAGGACTCCAGCCACGCACAGCATGCCAGGCAGACCCTGGTCATAGAAAAGAAAGAGTGCCCTCGTTTCAGCAGCTCACGCCAATTTAGGACTTTCCAGCAAGAAACCATTTCTAGTCATCATTTCTGCTGTCACAGTAGAAGAAGTTTGCATCTGGACTTTCTGCTCGCAGGTGGCTTTCTCGCTGGTACCACGTGGGAGCAGCCTGCAGGCTCCTCATTTAAATGAGCTGAGTTTATCCTTCCAGGAAAGGATCTGTGGAACACAACATAGCACAGGACAGCACAGGACAGGCCTGTGCCTGAAAGGAGGTTGTAAGGAGGTGGGTGTTGGTCTCTTTTCCCAAGTACGAAGTGACAGGATGAAATGAAATGGGCTCAGGTTTCACCAGAGGAGGTTCAGATGAGATATTAGGAAACATTTCTTCACCCAAAGGATTGTCAAGCCTTGGAACAGGCTGCCCTGTGCTTCAGTCACCATCTCTGGAGGTGGCGCTTAGGGACATAGTTTAGTGGTAGACGTGGTCAAGTTAACGGTTGGACTTGATGATCTCAGGGATCTTTTCCAAACTAAGTGATTCTATCATTCTACTCAGGTTAACTGGACCGTAGATCATTCTCTCCTGGATGTACAACGGTGTTCTGTCAGCATCACTACACCAGTCCTTTGCTCAGGACTTACTGTTTATCAAGACCTTGTGGAAGGGATGGCATTTCCCTAGAGCAAAGCCTCTCCTTGGAAGCAGTTTTTGTTCACCAAATGCCCACCTCCTGGCGCTCCCCCAAGTACTTCTCAAAGGAACACGTACGCTGTCCTTGTGTCATCCATCTTCTGACACTGCTATAACTTTAGCGTCACTCCCCCCACCTCACTGCTTTGACGAGGCCTTTGCCCAGCCAGGCCCCTGTTAGCATACGGGCCAGTTACCCCTGACCTGGATCTAACTGCGCCCTGTTGTCACAAGAAGCTCAGTGGTCAGAAGACTTATAGAGGCCTGCCAGCAATTCCCTGCTCCCCACAACTTTCCTCAAAGCTCTTTCGACCATATCTCCAATCAGAAACAAAGTACCCGCTCAACTTGACCTCAAATAAAGGACAAAATGAGAAAAAACCTCCCAGGCTTTTCAAAAACTCTCACAGAGCTTTCCCAGAAAGAACATCCCTTCAAAGACTCCACACAAGGCATTTGGGTGTTCTCTTTATTGCATTGTTACACACAAGGGTACACTGCTTTACAACAGTACAGTTCAGAACTGCAGCACAACACAGCGTGAGGGCTTCCGAATATTCCGTGCCACACCGCCTTCATTCAAACAATTTGCTATGACACGTGTGGTGACAGTCCTTCTTAAGGGGAATAGGCAAGACAATGCTGACAGGCAGTTCACAGAGTAGAAGGAGAAAGGGCAAAAAGGAGGATGCAAATGCTCTTGCACAAACCCAGACAATCATATCGGGACAGCTTTCCACTCCCATCAAGAAGCCTCTGAATGGGGGAACAACAATGATGAGACCCACCCCGATGCCCTTTTCCAAGTTCACCTCAGTTCCACCTTCCAACAAAATCGCTTGCAGCAACTTGAGAACCCAAACATAACGAACATATTTTCACAACTCTGTACAGTTATAGGCTATGGCAACACCATTCCTGTTGCTATATTTCCTAGGCACTCCCAAGGAGACAACCTGGCAAACCTTCTGTTATCACCAGATAGAAATCTAGTGTGTTGTTTTCCTCTCCCTTAGAGGTAATGACACTGATCTACTCAAAGGGTCACAATACCCTTCTAGACTGCTGAGCTGGAATTGTGCACATCACAATAGTTAGATGTGAGCAGCTCCATGCTTCACTGGGCAGCCCTAGTGCAGCATATGCAGACACACAACGCCTGTCCGGACAGATATAGTGACCAGAGGGCAAAACACACAGAGCCCACGCACCTCAGACGGAGACATGCAGGACTCACAAAAGGGAGAACCTCGCGCTTGCACCACATTCTGACACAGTACTCGCAACTTCCTTGCTTTCCTGACCTGGGAGGAGGGCTACGTGCATTTCAGCGAGCATGTGATCTGTCTGCCCGACCTTGCCATTTCATTACAGCACAGAGCAAGAGGTCCATGGTCTTGCCTAACAGCAAGGGAGACAAGAACATAGCCGGGGGCCCTGCAACTAACCCCACTCTTGAAGCATTTCAGAAATGGCTGTAACAGAGCTGAAACATCTTAGTTCCGGAGTGAGGGAGCCCTGAGGTTCTTTTGCTTGCTTCTTTGTTTGTTTGTTGATTTATTATGGAGGGGGGGACAACCTTTCTTCTGACTTAGAATTTGAGGGAAACCAGGGATGCCAATTGCAAATGCAGATTAACTCTGCAGGAAGCATTGCCACAAGCTGTAGCCTGGATCCCTTCCTGTGACGAGGCGTGAAGCCTCTGGCTGTGCTGACTCCACGCTAGGTAAAGGAAAGACTGTTGAATGGTTCGGCAGAGAGTGTCCCTGGGTTGTCTGGTGCCACGTCCTCCATGGTGATAGGGCCCCGGGGCAAATCCTGTTCATCGTCAGCACCCCTGCCCCTGGCACAGTGCTGAGGTGGCAGGCTGGGGAGGATGGGCTTGAGGAACTTGAACTCGCTGTTGCCCGAGCCTGTTGTGAGGCTGACCTCGTAGCAATAGGCGTGGGGCAGGGTCCCCGCATTGGCCGCCTCGGCCAGGCTGCTCTGCAAGTTGCCGGTGCCGTAAAGCACATGCCCACCCTTCAGCTCCTTTCTCTTGCACACCTTATGAGCGACGAAGGCGACCGTGGACGCGAGGAAGAGGACCGAGACAAAGACCAATGAAATGATTAAATAGGTGGTCAGGGAGCTGCCCTCGTCCTCCGTGGCCAGGCTGCTCTGCGGTAGGCGCACCTCCGAGAAGTCACTGAGCAGGAGTGCGCTCAGTGCCGCAGTGGCTGACAGCGGTGGCCGCCCATTGTCTCGCACCAGGATGACGAGCTTTTGCTTCACGGCGTCTCTCTCCGTCACTGGCCTCCTCAGCCGCACCTCCCCGCTTTGGGCACCCACCGCAAACAGCCCGGGGTCGCTGGCCTTCAGCAAGTGGTATGAGAGCCACGAGTTCTGCCCCGAGTCAGCATCAACAGCCACCACTTTGGTGACGAGGTACCCCGCCTCAGCCGAAATGGGCACCAGCTCGCTGGACGGTGGGCTGCTGTCCTGGGCGGGGTGCAGCACCAGAGGCGCATTGTCATTCTCGTCCACCACGACAAGGCGGACGGTCACGTTGGCGCTAAGGCGAGGCGACCCCGCGTCAGAGGCGCTCACTGAGACCTCGATCTGCCTCACATGCTCGTAGTCCAGGGGCCGCAGCACAAACACGTGCCCGTTCTCAGAGTTCACAGAGATACAGGAGCAGGGAGGCCGCTCTGCTGGGTGCGCTGGGGCCAGGGAATAGGTCACCTTGGCATTGGGCCCCACGTCGGCATCCGAGGCGCTGACGGCTCCAACGAGCGCCGTGGGCACATTGTTCTCATGCACGTACATGGTGTACGAAGTCTGGTTGAAGACAGGCGCGTTGTCGTTCACATCGGAGATGTCCACCGTGAAGGTCTGGGTGGTCGTGAGAGGAGGTGACCCCGCGTCTGCTGCTGTGACAGTGAGGATGTACCGCGCCGTCTCCTCCCGGTCCAGCGCGCTCACGGTCACCAGCTCATAGTAATTCTTGTAGGCTGGTCGCAGGGAGAACGACAGCTGGTCTTCCAGGGCACAGGTGATCTTCCCGTTGGCACCAGCATCCCGGTCCCTGACCGTGAAGAGGGCGACCACCGTCCCGGGTGATGCGCTCTCGGGGAGGGGGCTGCTGAAGGAACTGACCACCAGCTCTGGCGCGTTGTCATTCACATCCACCACCTCCACCAACACCTTGCAGATTGCCGAGAGGCCCCCGCCGTCCGTGGCCCGCACGCTGAGCTCGTGATTCTCTGCCACCTCAAAGTCCAGAGGCTTTGTGAGTCTAATTTCACCGCCCACAGGGTCAATGATAAATGCCGAGGGGCTCTGGCCCACCGCTTGGCTGAATTGATAGGAGATGGCCCCATTAGGTCCCGCATCCAGATCGGATGCCACCACCTTGACAACCACAGAGCCCTCCGGAGCATTTTCCAATACCTGGCCAACATACCGCTCCTGTGTGAAGACCGGAGAGTTGTCATTTACATCTAGAACAACAATGTGGACTTGGGTGGTCCCGCTCCTGGGTGGAGTGCCTCCATCCATGGCAATGAGACTGAAGTGCATCTCCGCCTGCTCCTCTCTGTCTAGCGGCTTTTCCAAGACCAGTTCCACATATTTGTCACCATTCCTCCGACTCCCAAAGGAGACACTAAAGTACTCGTTCTCGGGAGCGATGCTGTAAGCCTGGATGCTGTTGCTGCCAATATCCAGGTCCTGAGCCCCCTCCAGCGGGAAACGCGAGCCTGGGTTACTAGTTTCCGGGATCTTAAAAGTGACCTGTTGCTCGGGGAAAACGGGCGAATGGTCATTGATGTCCTCCACGGTCACCTCGACCCGAAAGAACTGCAGGGGGTTTGCCAGCAGGAGCTCGAAGGGGAGCGTGCACGTCCCGGACTGCCCGCACAGCTGCTCCCGGTCCAGCCTCTCGGCCACGACGAGGCGGCCGGTGCCGCGGTCTAAGCGAAAGTGCTGCCGGCCGTCCTCCGAGGCCAGGCGGGCGCGGCGAGCCGAGAGCTGCGCCGGGGCCAGCCCCGCGTCCTCCGCCACGTTCGCTACCACGGAGCCGCTCTCCCCCTCCTCGGCTACGGAGTAGCGGATGGGCTCGGAGCGAGCGTGCGGCAGGGAGAGGAAAGCAGAGAGACAAAGCACTTGCCTTGCGATCGCCATGTCGGGGCGGCGGACAGCCTCCGTCTCGCGGATCTCCCGCGCAGTCCTCCGCAGAAAGCGGTGCCCGGCAGCAGCGCGGCTGGGCGGCGGGCGTCCGTTCTCCCTCCCTCCCTCCTTCTCGCCGACTCCGGCTGGCGACCCGGAGCGCGGCCGCCGCGGCCCGGCAGCGGATGGCACGGAGCACCGCTCGCCGCCGCTACCCGGCTCCGCTCCGCTCGGCTGGGCTCCGCTCCGCTCGGCTGGGCTGGGCTCGGCTGGGCTGGGCTCGGCTGGGCGGTGCTGGGCAGGGCCGGGCCGGGCCGGGCCGGGCTCGGCCGCCTCCCCGCCCGCAGCCGCTCGGCGCCGCCTTGGCCGGGAGCACCACCCTGCGGCCCGCGGCGGGACTGCGCCCGCCGCCGCCCGCTGCCCGCGCTGCCGGCTCGCACCGGCACACGGACCCGTGCGCACACACAGCTGCCCCGCGTCTTCCCCCGCTGCCCAGAGCCCGCGGGCGGGCGGGCGCGCTTGTCTCCCGGGAGGCCGATCCGTGCCCTTCGCGAAACACGGCGGCAAGACAAGCACGAGGCGGTTCCCACGGCGCCGTGGGCGGAGGCGCGGCCCCGATCCACTCAGCCGCCTTGCCCGGCCGGACCAGCCGCCCAGGAGCCTCTCCGCAGGGGCAGCACGCAGGAACCAGCACGGCACGGCACTACACCGACTCGGGAATCCCAGCCTGAGGACGGGGAACGGAGGCGGGTCTCGGCAAGGCTCGGGCGTGCACGCGCCTGCCGGCCGGCCCGTCCGGCGGCGGAACGGGAGCCACCAAGCTCCCCGCGTTGGCTTCCCTCTCGCCAGCCGGCCGCGAGCTGCACAGCGGTTCTCGCTCCTTGCCTCCCCGCAGGAGCGGTGGTTGAGCTGCCGGAATACGTCGGAGAAGCCGTCCACCGGGGCGATGCCGAGGGTGGCGGTGGCGGAGCGCGGCGGCTGCCCGCGCTCTCGCACCAGCACGACGAGGCTCTGCCGGGGCGCGTCCCTCTCGGACAGGGCCCGCGCCGTGCGCACCTGGCCGCTGTGCAGCCCCACGCGGAACAGCCCCGGCTCCGGCGCCTTGGCCAGCTCGTACGACAGCCACGCGTTCTGCCCCGCGTCCGCGTCCACCGCCACCACCTTGGCCACCAGCGCCCCGGGCTCGGCCGAGCGCGGCGCCAGCTCCACGCCCGCCCAGCCCGCGCCCGGCGCCGGCGCCGGCGGCGGGTACAGCACCTGCGGCGCGTTGTCGTTCTCGTCCACGATCACGAGCCGCACCGACACGTTGCTGCTCAGCGCCGGCGCCCCGCCGTCCTCCGCCCGCACCCACAGCCCCACCTCGCGCACCTCCTCGTAGGCGAAGGAGCGCAGCGCGTACAGCGCGCCCGTCTCGCCTGCACCCTCAGCAGGACTCGCTCTCTGCCGGCCCCGGCATAGTCTCTCTCACAAGTTCTGCCCGCCGCATTGCTGCATAGAATCACAGAATGACAGAATGATTGATAGAACAGTAGAATAGAATGACAGAATAACAGAATGGCAGAACAATAGAATCGCAGAATGATAGGATGATAGAATCATAGAATGGTTTCAGTTTGATGGGACCTTGAATGCTCATCTACTCCACCCCCTCGCTTTACAATGAGCAGGGACGTTTTCAACTAGACAGTTAGTCAGAGCACGGTCCAACTTAAGCTTGGATTTTACCAGGGATGGGGCATCCACAACCTCTCTGGGCTACCTTTTCCGGTGTTTCACTACCCTCATCGTAACAAATGTCTCCCTGATATCTAGTCTGAATCTCCCCTCTTTTAGTTTAAAACCATCACCCCTTGTCCTATCACTACAGGCCCATCTAAAACTTCTGTCCCCATCTTTCTTATAAGCCCCCTTTAAGTATTGAATGGCTGCAAGAATGTCTCCCTGGAGTTCTCTCTTCTGCAGGCTAAACAACACCAGCTCTCTCAGCTTTTCCTCATAGCAGAAGTGTTCCATCCCCATTATCATTTTGTAGCGCTCCTCTGGACTCACTCCAACAGGCCCATGTCTTTCTTGCACTGGGGACACCCGAGCTGGACGCAGTACTCCAGGTGGGGTGTCACCAGAGCACAGTAGAGGGGAAGAGTCCCCTCCCTCGACCTGCTGCTGGTGCAGCCCATGATACGGTTGGCATTCGGGGCTGCGAGCGCACATTGCTGGCTCATGTCCCATTTGTCACCCACCAGTACCCCCAAGTCCTTCTCCACAGGGCTGATCCCATTCCCTTCATCCCCCAGCCTGTATTGATCCCGGGGGTTGCCACAGTGCAGGTGCTGGACCTTGCACTTGGCCTTCTTGAACCTCATGAATTTTGCATGGGCCCACTTCTCAAGCTTGTCCAGGTCCTTCTCAATGGCATCCCCTCTCTCAGGCGTACCACTCAGCCTGACACCATCTGCAAATGTGCTGAGGCCACACTCAATCTCACTGTCTGTGTCGCTGACAAAGCTACTAAACAGTACTGGTCCCCGGACGGAGCACCGAGGGACACCACTCATCACTGATCTCCATCCGGGCATAGAGCCATTGACCACCACTCTCTGGAGGCAACCATCCAGGCAAGTCCTTATCCGCCAAATAGTCCATCCATCAAACCCATCTCTCTCCAATGCAGAGAGAAGGCTGTTGTGGAGGACCGTGTCAAAGGCCTTACAGAAGTCCGGGCAGGTGACATCCATGGCTCTTGCCTTGTGCACTGAGGTAGTCGCTCCATCACAGAAGGCCACAGGGCTGGTCAGGGAAGACTTGCCCTTGGTGAAGCCATGCTGGCTGTCTCAAATCTCCTCCCTGTCCTCCATGGCTTCTAGGAGCATCTGTTCCTTGATCATACCAGGCTGATGGGTCAGTAGTTCCCAGGGCCCTCCTTTCTACCTTTTTTAGAAATGGGTGCAATGTTTCCATTTTTCCAGTCACCAGGGACTTCACCTGACTGCCATGACTTTTCAAATGTCATGGCTGGTGGCTTGACAGCTACATCAGCCAATTCCCTCAGGACTCTCAGATGCATCTCGTCAGGTCCCATAGACTTATGTATGTTCAAATTGCTCAGCTGGTCTCAAACCCGATCTTCTCTTGCAGTGGCAGGCACTTTGCTCCCTAGTCCCTGTCTTCAGGTTCATCCACTCGAGCAGTGTGGGAAGAGAGGTGGCCAGTGAAGACTGAGGCAAAGAAGTTGTTGAGTACCTCAGCCAGCCTCCTCCTTGTCTGCTGTTACCAGTTCACTAGTCGTGTTCATCAGGGCAGGTACCCTTTCTTTGACCCTTCCTTTTCCGGATGACATACCTATTGAAGATCTTCTTCATACTCTTTGCGTTCTTTGCCAAGTTCAGCTCCAGCCACGCCTTCGCCTTCTTGACCCCATCCCTACACAACCAGCCAAAGTCCCTATATTCCTCCCAGGAGCCCTGTCCCTGCTTCCACTGCCTGTGCATTTCTTTCTTGCCTTTTAGTTTGACCAGCAGGTCTTTACTCAGCCGTGCCGGTCTCTTGCCTTCCTTTCCCGACTTCTTACACATGGGGATCGGGAGGTCTTGCGCTCTTTGGAAAGCGTCCTTAAAGATGTGCCAGCTCTGTTCTGCTCTCTTGTCCCTCAAGGCAGTTACCCAGGGGCTTCTACTGACTCATGCCTACAACAGCTGCAAGTTTGTTTTCCTGAAATTCAGGCTCCGGACTTTACCCTTTGCCTGACCCCTGTCCCTCAGGACTGCAGACTCCACCACTGCATGATCACTGTAGCCCAGGCTGCCCCCAATCTTGACGTCTCTGATTAGCTCACTCGTGTTGGTGACCAACAGGTCCCATCTGACAGGCCTGTCTATTCCCTGGCCTGAGAAGTTATCCTTCCTAAAGGGCACCTCCAACGAGCCCCTCGGGAAAGTTCAGCAGTGTGTTCAGGCCCTCCAGTACACGCAACAGCCTCCCCTTCTCAGGAGGGAAAAACCGTAATAAAGCATCTAGTTATGAACTGCATCAAGCACACAAACCCTTGAGCTGGAACGACCAGACAACCAGCTGTTTGTCACCAGGAGGTGCACGTTCCTTGTGGTCTCAGTAAGAGAGAGGGAGGCACGCTGACTCTCGAAGATGTCATTCAGAACTCTCTCTCTTATAGCTCTCACTATTGGAAGGGATTAGCACAGAGAATGGTACGTCCCTGTAGAGGCCGAGAACCCTGAGCAGAGTAGCTTCACGCAGGACTCCAGCCACGCACAGCATGCCATGCAGACCCTGGTCATAGAAAAGAAAGAGTGCCCTCGTTTCAGCAGCTCACGCCAATTTAGGACTTTCCAGCAAGAAACCATTTCTAGTCATCATTTCTGCTGTCACAGTAGAAGAAGTTTGCATCTGGACTTTCTGCTCGCAGGTGGCTTTCTCGCTGGTACCACGTGGGAGCAGCCTGCAGGCTCCTCATTTAAATGAGCTGAGTTTATCCTTCCAGGAAAGGATCTGTGGAACACAACATAGCACAGGACAGCACAGGACAGGCCTGTGCCTGAAAGGAGGTTGTAAGGAGGTGGGTGTTGGTCTCTTTTCCCAAGTACGAAGTGACAGGATGAAATGAAATGGGCTCAGGTTTCACCAGAGGAGGTTCAGATGAGATATTAGGAAACATTTCTTCACCCAAAGGATTGTCAAGCCTTGGAACAGGCTGCCCTGTGCTTCAGTCACCATCTCTGGAGGTGGCGCTTAGGGACATAGTTTAGTGGTAGACGTGGTCAAGTTAATGTTTGGACTTGATGATCTCAGGGATCTTTTCCAAACTAAGTGATTCTATCATTCTACTCAGGTTAACTGGACCGTAGATCATTCTCTCCTGGATGTACAACGGTGTTCTGTCAGCATCACTACACCAGTCCTTTGCTCAGGACTTACTGTTTATCAAGACCTTGTGGAAGGGATGGCATTTCCCTAGAGCAAAGCCTCTCCTTGGAAGCAGTTTTTGTTCACCAAATGCCCACCTCCTGGCGCTCCCCCAAGTACTTCTCAAAGGAACACGTACGCTGTCCTTGTGTCATCCATCTTCTGACACTGCTATAACTTTAGCGTCACTCCCCCCACCTCACTGCTTTGACGAGGCCTTTGCCCAGCCAGGCCCCTGTTAGCATACGGGCCAGTTACCCCTGACCTGGATCTAACTGCGCCCTGTTGTCACAAGAAGCTCAGTGGTCAGAAGACTTATAGAGGCCTGCCAGCAATTCCCTGCTCCCCACAACTTTCCTCAAAGCTCTTTCGACCATATCTCCAATCAGAAACAAAGTACCCGCTCAACTTGACCTCAAATAAAGGACAAAATGAGAAAAAACCTCCCAGGCTTTTCAAAAACTCTCACAGAGCTTTCCCAGAAAGAACATCCCTTCAAAGACTCCACACAAGGCATTTGGGTGTTCTCTTTATTGCATTGTTACACACAAGGGTACACTGCTTTACAACAGTACAGTTCAGAACTGCAGCACAACACAGCGTGAGGGCTTCCGAATATTCCGTGCCACACCGCCTTCATTCAAACAATTTGCTATGACACGTGTGGTGACAGTCCTTCTTAAGGGGAATAGGCAAGACAATGCTGACAGGCAGTTCACAGAGTAGAAGGAGAAAGGGCAAAAAGGAGGATGCAAATGCTCTTGCACAAACCCAGACAATCATATCGGGACAGCTTTCCACTCCCATCAAGAAGCCTCTGAATGGGGGAACAACAATGATGAGACCCACCCCGATGCCCTTTTCCAAGTTCACCTCAGTTCCACCTTCCAACAAAATCGCTTGCAGCAACTTGAGAACCCAAACATAACGAACATATTTTCACAACTCTGTACAGTTATAGGCTATGGCAACACCATTCCTGTTGCTATATTTCCTAGGCACTCCCAAGGAGACAACCTGGCAAACCTTCTGTTATCACCAGATAGAAATCTAGTGTGTTGTTTTCCTCTCCCTTAGAGGTAATGACACTGATCTACTCAAAGGGTCACAATACCCTTCTAGACTGCTGAGCACATCACAATAGTTAGACGTGAGCAGCTCCATGCTTCACTGGGCAGCCCTAGTGCAGCACATGCAGACACACAACGGCTGTACGGACAGACATAGTGACCAGAGGGCAAAACACACAGAGCCCACGCACCTCAGATGGAGACATGCAGGACCCACAAAAGGGAGAACCTCGAGCTTGCATCACATTGTGACACAGTACTCACAACTTCCTTGCTTTCCTGACCTGGGAGGAGGGCTACGTGCATTTCAGCGAGCATGTGATCTGTCTGCCCGACCTTGCCATTTCCTTACAACACAGAGCAAGAGGTCCGTGGTCTTGCCTAACAGCAAGGGAGACAAGAACATAGCCGGGGGCCCTGCAACTAACCCCACTCTTGAAGCATTTCAGAAATGGCTGTAACAGAGCTGAAACATTTCCGGAGTGAGGGAGCCCTGAGGTTCTTTTGCTTGCTTCTTTGTTTGTTTGTTGATTTATTATGCAGGGGGGGACAACCTTTCTTCTGACTTAGAATTTGAGGGAAACCAGGGATGCCAATTGCAAATGCAGATTAACTCTGCAGGAAGCATTGCCACAAGCTGTAGCCTGGATCCCTTCCTGTGACGAGGCGTGAAGCCTCTGGCTGTGCTGACTCCACGCTAGGTAAAGGAAAGACTGTTGAACGGTTCGGCAGAGAGCGTCCCTGGGTTGTCTGGTGCCACGTCCTCCATGGTGATAGGGCCCTGGGGCAAATCCTGTTCATCGTCAGCACCCCTGCCCCTGGCACAGTGCTGAGGTGGCAGGCTGGGGAGGATGGGCTTGAGGAACTTGAACTCGCTGTTGCCCGAGCCTGTTGTGAGGCTGACCTCGTAGCAATAGGCGTGGGGCAGGGTCCCCGCATTGGCCGCCTCGGCCAGGCTGCTCTGCAAGTTGCCGGTGCCGTAAAGCACGTGCCCACCCTTCAGCTCCTTTCTCTTGCACACCTTATGAGCGACGAAGGCGACCGTGGACGCGAGGAAGAGGACCGAGACAAAGACCAATGAAATGATTAAATAGGTGGTCAGGGAGCTGCCCTCGTCCTCCGTGGCCAGGCTGCTCTGCGGTAGGCGCACCTCCGAGAAGTCACTGAGCAGGAGCATGCTCAGTGCCGCAGTGGCTGACAGCGGTGGCCGCCCGTTGTCTCGCACCAGGATGACGAGCTTTTGCTTCACGGCGTCCCTCTCCGTCACTGGCCTCCTCAGCCGCACCTCCCCGCTTTGGGCACCCACCGCAAACAGCCCGGGGTCGCTGGCCTTCAGCAAGTGGTATGAGAGCCACGAGTTCTGCCCCGAGTCGGCATCAACAGCCACCACTTTGGTGACAAGGTACCCCGCCTCAGCCGAAATGGGCACCAGCTCGCTGGACGGTGGGCTGCTGTCCTGGGCGGGGTGCAGCACCAGAGGCGCATTGTCATTCTCGTCCACCACGACAAGGCGGACGGTCACGTTGGCGCTAAGGCGAGGCGACCCCGCGTCAGAGGCGCTCACTGAGACCTCAATCTGCCTCACATGCTCGTAGTCCAGGGGCCGCAGCACAAACACGTGCCCGTTCTCAGAGTTCACAGAGATACAGGAGCAGGGAGGCCGCTCTGCTGGGTGCGCTGGGGCCAGGGAATAGGTCACCTTGGCATTGGGCCCCACGTCGGCATCCGAGGCGCTGACGGCTCCAACGAGCGCCGTGGGCACATTGTTCTCACGCACGTACATGGTGTACGAAGTCTGGTTGAAGACAGGCGCGTTGTCGTTCACATCGGAGATGTCCACCGTGAAGGTCTGGGTGGTCGTGAGAGGAGGTGACCCCGCGTCTGCTGCTGTGACAGTGAGGATGTACCGCGCCGTCTCCTCCCGGTCCAGCGCGCTCACGGTCACCAGCTCATAGTAATTCTTGTAGGCTGGTCGCAGGGAGAACGACAGCTGGTCTTCCAGGGCACAGGTGATCTTCCCGTTGGCACCAGCATCCCGGTCCCTGACCGTGAAGAGGGCGACCACCGTCCCAGGTGATGCGCTCTCGGGGAGGGGGCTGCTGAAGGAACTGACCACCAGCTCCGGCGCGTTGTCATTCACATCCACCACCTCCACCAACACCTTGCAGATTGCTGAGAGGCCCCCGCCGTCCGTGGCCCGCACGCTGAGCTCGTGATTCTCTGCCACCTCAAAGTCCAGAGCCGTTGTGAGTCTAATTTCACCGCTCACAGGGTCAATGACAAATGCTGAGGGGCTCTGGCTCACCGCTTGGCTGAATTGATAGGAGATGGCCCCGTTAGGTCCTGCATCCAGATCGGATGCCACCACCTTGACAACCACAGAGCCCTCCGGAGCATTTTCCAGTACCTGGCCAATGTACACATCTTCTGTGAAGATGGGAACATTGTCATTTACATCTAGAACAACAATGTGGACTTGGGTGGTCCCGCTCCTGGGTGGCATACCCCCGTCCATGGCAATGAGACTGAAGCTCAAATCTGCCTGCTCCTCTCTGTCTAGTGGCTTCTCCAAGACCAGTTCCACGTACTTCTTGCCCTTACTCCGACTCCCAAAGGAGACACTAAAGTACTCGTTCTCGGGAGCGATGCTGTAAGCCTGGATGCTGTTGCTGCCAATATCCAGGTCCCGAGCCCCCTCCAGCGGGAAACGCAAGCCTGGGTTACTAGTTTCCAGGATCTTAAAAGTGACCTGTTGCTCGGGGAAAACGGGCGAATGGTCATTGATGTCCTCCACGGTCACCTCGACCCGAAAGAACTGCAGGGGGTTTGCCAGCAGGAGCTCGAAGGGGAGCGTGCACGTCCCGGACTGCCCGCACAGCTGCTCCCGGTCCAGCCTCTCGGCCACGACGAGGCGGCCGGTGCCGCGGTCTAAGCGAAAGTGCTGCCGGCCGTCCTCCGAGGCCAGGCGGGCGCGGCGAGCCGAGAGCTGCGCCGGGGCCAGCCCCGCGTCCTCCGCCACGTTCGCTACCACGGAGCCGCTCTCCCCCTCCTCGGCTACGGAGTAGCGGATGGGCTCGGAGCGAGCGTGCGGCAGGGAGAGGAAAGCAGAGAGACAAAGCACTTGCCTTGCGATCGCCATGTCGGGGCGGCGGACAGCCTCCGTCTCGCGGATCTCCCGCGCAGTCCTCCGCAGAAAGCGGTGCCCGGCAGCAGCGCGGCTGGGCGGCGGGCGTCCGTTCTCCCTCCCTCCCTCCTTCTCGCCGACTCCGGCTGGCGACCCGGAGCGCGGCCGCCGCGGCCCGGCAGCGGATGGCACGGAGCACCGCTCGCCGCCGCTACCCGGCTCCGCTCCGCTCGGCTGGGCTCCGCTCCGCTCCGCTCGGCTGGGCTGGGCTCGGCTGGGCTGGGCTCGGCTGGGCGGTGCTGGGCAGGGCCGGGCCGGGCCGGGCCGGGCTCGGCCGCCTCCCCGCCCGCAGCCGCTCGGCGCCGCCTTGGCCGGGAGCACCACCCTGCGGCCCGCGGCGGGACTGCGCCCGCCGCCGCCCGCTGCCCGCGCTGCCGGCTCGCACCGGCACACGGACCCGTGCGCACACACAGCTGCCCCGCGTCTTCCCCCGCTGCCCAGAGCCCGCGGGCGGGCGGGCGCGCTTGTCTCCCGGGAGGCCGATCCGTGCCCTTCGCGAAACACGGCGGCAAGACAAGCACGAGGCGGTTCCCACGGCGCCGTGCGGCGGAGGCGCGGCCCCGATCCACTCAGCCGCCTTGCCCGGCCGGACCAGCCGCCCAGGAGCCTCTCCGCAGGGGCAGCACGCAGGAACCAGCACGGCACGGCACTACACCGACTCGGGAATCCCAGCCTGAGGACGGGGAACGGAGGCGGGTCTCGGCAAGGCTCGGGCGTGCACGCGCCTGCCGGCCGGCCAGTCCGGCGGCGGAACGGGAGCCACCAAGCTCCCCGCGTTGGCTTCCCTCTCGCCAGCCGGCCGCGAGCTGCACAGCGGTTCTCGCTCCTTGCCTCCCCGCAGGAGCGTGGTTGAGCTGCCGGAATACGTCGGAGAAGCCGTCCACCGGGGCGATGCCGAGGGTGGCGGTGGCGGAGCGCGGCGGCTGCCCGCGCTCTCGCACCAGCACGACGAGGCTCTGCCGGGGCGCGTCCCTCTCGGACAGGGCCCGCGCCGTGCGCACCTGGCCGCTGTGCAGCCCCACGCGGAACAGCCCCGGCTCCGGCGCCTTGGCCAGCTCGTACGACAGCCACGCGTTCTGCCCCGCGTCCGCGTCCACCGCCACCACCTTGGCCACCAGCGCCCCGGGCTCGGCCGAGCGCGGCGCCAGCTCCACGCCCGCCCAGCCCGCGCCCGGCGCCGGCGCCGGCGGCGGGTACAGCACCTGCGGCGCGTTGTCGTTCTCGTCCACGATCACGAGCCGCACCGACACGTTGCTGCTCAGCGCCGGCGCCCCGCCGTCCTCCGCCCGCACCCACAGCCCCACCTCGCGCACCTCCTCGTAGGCGAAGGAGCGCAGCGCGTACAGCGCGCCCGTCTCGCCTGCACCCTCAGCAGGACTCGCTCTCTGCCGGCCCCGGCATAGTCTCTCTCACAAGTTCTGCCCGCCGCATTGCTGCATAGAATCACAGAATGACAGAATGATTGATAGAACAATAGAATAGAATGACAGAATAACAGAATGGCAGAACAATAGAATCGCAGAATGATAGGATGATAGAATCATAGAATCATAGAATGGTTGCAGTTTGATGGAATGTCTCCCTGGAGCCTTCTCTTCTGCAGGCTAAACAACACCAACTCTCTCAGCTTTTCCTCATAGCAGAAGTGTTCCGTCCCCATTATCATTTTGTAGCGCTCCTCTGGACTCACTCCAACAGGCCCATGTCTTTCTTGCACTGGGGACACCCAAGCTGGACGCAGTACTCCAGGTGGGGTGTCACCAGAGCGCAGTAGAGGGGAAGAGTCCCCTCCCTCGACCTGCTGGTGATGCAGCCCATGATACAGTTGGCATTCTGGGCTGCGAGCGCACATTGCTGGCTCATGTCCCATTTGTCACCCACCAGTACCCCCAAGTCCTTCTCCACAGGGCTGCTCTCATTCCCTTCATCCCCCAGCCTGTATTGGTCCCGGGGGTTGCCACAGTGCAGGTGCTGGACCTTGCACTTGGCCTTCTTGAACCTCATGAATTTTGCTTGGGCCCACCTCTCAAGCTTGTCCAGGTCCTTCTCAATGGCATCCCCTCTCTCAGGCGTACCACTCAGCCTGACACCATCTGCAAATGTGCTGAGGGAGCACTCGATCCCACTGTCTGTGTCGCTGACAAAGCTACTAAACAGTACTGGTCCCCGGACGGAGCACCGAGGGACACCACTCATCACTGATCTCCATCCGGGCATAGAGCCATTGACCACCACTCTCTGGAGGCAACCATCCAGGCAAGTCCTTATCCGCCAAATAGTCCATCCATCAAACCCATCTCTCTCCAATGCAGAGAGAAGGCTGTTGTGGAGGACCGTGTCAAAGGCCTTACAGGAGTCCGGGCAGGTGACATCCATGGCTCTTGCCTTGTGCACTGAGGTAGTCGCTCCATCACAGAAGGCCACAGGGCTGGTCAGGGAAGACTTGCCCTTGGTGAAGCCATGCTGGCTGTCTCAAATCTCCTCCCTGTCCTCCATGGCTTCTAGGAGCATCTGTTCCTTGATCATCCCAGGCTGATGGGTCAGTAGTTCCCAGGGCCCTCCTTTCTACCTTTTTTAGAAATGGGTGCAATGTTTCCATTTTTCCAGTCACCAGGGACTTCACCTGACTGCCATGACTTTTCAAATGTCATGGCTGGTGGCTTGACAGCTACATCAGCCAATTCCCTCAGGACTCTCAGATGCATCTCGTCAGGTCCCATAGACTTATGTATGTTCAAATTGCTCAGCTGGTCTCAAACCCGATCTTCTCTTGCAGTGGCAGGCACTTTGCTCCCTAGTCCCTGTCTTCAGGTTCATCCACTCGAGCAGTGTGGGAAGAGAGGTGGCCAGTGAAGACTGAGGCAAAGAAGTTGTTGAGTACCTCAGCCAGCATCCTCCTTGTCTGCTGTTACCAGTTCGCTAGTCATGTTCATCAGGGCAGGTACCCTTTCTTTGACCCTTCCTTTTCTGGCTGACATACCTATTGAAGATCTTCTTCATACTCTTTGCGTCCTTTGCCAAGTTCAGCTCCAGCCACGCCTTCGCCTTCTTGACCCCATCCCTACACAACCGGCCAAAGTCCCTACATTCCTCCCAGGAGCCCTGTCCCTGCTTCCACTGCCTGTGCATTTCTTTCTTGCCTTTTAGTTTGACCAGCAGGTCTTTACTCAGCCGTGCCGGTCTCTTGCCTTCCTTTCCTGACTTCTTACACATGGGGATCGAGAGGTCTTGCGCTCTTTGGAAAGCGTCCTTAAAGATGTGCCAGCTCTGTTCTGCTCTCTTGTCCCTCAAGGCAGTTACCCAGGGGCTTCTACTGACTCATGCCTACAACAGCTGCAAGTTTGTTTTCCTGAAATTCAGGCTCTGGACTTTACCCTTCGCCTGACCCCTGTCCCTCAGGACTGCAGACTCCACCACTGCATGATCACTGTAGCCCAGGCTGCCCCCAATCTTGACGTCTCTGATTAGCTCACTCGTGTTGGTGACCAACAGGTCCCATCTGACAGGCCTGTCTATTCCCTGGCCTGAGAAGTTATCCTTCCTAAAGGGCACCTCCAACGAGCCCCTCGGGAAAGTTCAGCAGTGTGTTCAGGCCCTCCGGTACACGCAACAGCCTCCCCTTCTCAGGAGGGAAAAACCGTAATAAAGCATCTAGTTATGAACTGCATCAAGCACACGAACCCTTGAGCTGGAATGACCAGACAACCAGCTGTTTGTCACCAGGAGGTGCACGTTCCTTGTGGTCTCAGTAAGAGAGAGGGAGGCACGCTGACTCTCGAAGATGTCATTCAGAACTCTCTCTCTTATAGCTCTCACTATTGGAAGGGATTAGCACAGAGAATGGTACGTCCCTGTAGAGGCCGAGAACCCTGAGCAGAGTAGCTTCACGCAGGACTCCAGCCACGCACAGCATGCCAGGCAGACCCTGGTCATAGAAAAGAAAGAGTGCTCTCGTTTCAGCAGCTCACGCCAATTTAGGACTTTCCGGCAAGAAACCATTTCTAGTCATCATTTCTACGGTCACAGTAGAAGAAGTTTGTATGTGGACTTCCTGCTTGCAGGTGGCTTTCTCACCGGTAGCACATGGGAGCAGCCTGCAGCGTCTTCAGTTACAATGAGGTCGATGAGTTTATCCTGCAAGGCGTTTATGCAGTGCAGCACAGCACAAGACAGCACAGCACAGCACAGGCCTACACCTTCCCAGATTAGCTGGATAGTGGATCGCTCAGTCCTCGATGTAAAATGGTCTTCTGGTCTGCATCACTACACCAGCCTTTGTTCAGGACTTACCGTTTTATCAAGCCCTTGTGGAAGGGATGGCTGTAGTCCTCTTCCTTTCCCAAGAGCAAAACTTCTCCCTGGTTATAGTTTTCACCAACCAACTGCTGCTCCCCCACATTCTTTCGCAAAGGATCACGTATGCTGTCTTTGTGCCATCCCTCCCCCAAAATCTTTAGAATCAAAGCACTTGGTGCTTGAACAGATCACGGTTGCCATCGGCAGCTGTTGGGAGAGTTGGAAAAGTCACTCCCCCACCACCTCACCGCTTTGGCGAGGCCTTTGCACACCCAGGCCCCTGTTAGCATATGGGCCAGTTTCCCCTGACCGAGACCTAACTGCGCCCTGCCGCCGCCATGAGCTCAGTGCTCAGAAGACACGTAGAGGCCTGCCAGCAATTCCCTGCTCCCCACAACTTTCCTGGAAGCTCTATCAACCATATCTCCAAGCAGAGACAAAGTACCCACCCTTTGAAAAACTCACAGAGCTTTCCCAGAAAGAACATCCCTACAAAGACTACTATCTCCACACAAGCCTTTTGGATCCTCGCTTTATTTCATTTTTGCACACAAGGGTATCCTGGTTTACAACAGAACACTTCAGAACTGCAGCACAACACAGCGTGAGGGCTTCTGAATATTCCGTGCCACACCGCCTTCATTCAAACAATTTGCTATCACATATGCAGTGACAGCCCTTCTTAAGAGGAATAGGCAAGACAATGCTGAAAGGCAGTTCACAGAGTAGAAGGAGAAAGGGCAAAAAGGAGGATGCAAATGCTCTTACACAAACCCAGAAAATCATATCGGGACAGCTTTCCACTCTGAAATGGGAAACAACAATGAGTTGGGTCTACTCAACAGGCCCTTTTCCAAGTTCATCTCAATTCCACCTTCAGACAAAGTACCTTGAAGCAACTGGTGGAGTTTCCTGACAACGCCCCCAAACACAATGAATGTCTTTTCACAACGAACATCTTTTCACAACTCTGTACAGTTACAGTCTATAAACAGC
Source organism: Grus americana (assembly GCF_028858705.1). NCBI lineage: Eukaryota > Metazoa > Chordata > Aves > Gruiformes > Gruidae > Grus > Grus americana. The sequence continues at coordinate 20,487,096 of NC_072865.1, forward strand.
ACCAGCTGTATCGGCTGAATGTTCACAAGTCCATGCGGCCTGCTGGGATTCATCCCAGAGTACTGAAGGAGCTGGCGGATGTTACAGCGGGACCCCTCTTGATCACCTACCAGAGGTCTTGGGACTCTGGGGAGGTCTCCGCTGGCTGGAAGATAGCCCACATGCTTCCAATTTACAAGAAGGGCATGAGGAAAGACCCAGGAAACTACAGACCTGTGAGTTTAACCTCAGTTCCTGGAAAATCTGTGGAGAAGATCTTACTGGGTGCGATGGAAAGGCATGTAAAGAGCAATGCAATCAGCAGGACCATGGCTTCACCCAGGGAAAGTCCTGTTTAATTAATTTTCTATCCTTCTATGATAAGGTCACCCACCTTGTGGATGAAGGGAAGATGGTGGATGTGGTATTTCAGGATTTTGATGAGCATTATAAGTCCTTTCTAACTAAAATATTCTATTCTGTTCTGTTCTGTTCTGTTCTATTCTATTCTATTCTATTCTATTCTATTCTATTCTACTTTACTGTATTCCATTCCATTCCATATCTGTTCTGTTCTGTTCCGCTCCATTCCACGCCATTCCACTCCATTCTGCTCTGCTCCATTCCGGTCCATTCAATTCCATCTCAACACCACTAGTGCTCTCATATTTCCATGTGTCCTGGTTTCATCTGAGAGGGTTCATTTTCTTCACAGTAGCTAGCATGGGGCTATGTTTTGGATTTGTGCTGGAAACAGCATTGATAATTTAGAGGTGTTTTTGTTATATGGACCTATGCTTGAGCGGTGCTTACACAGAGCCAAGACCTTTTCTGCTTCTCACACCGCCTTGCCAGTGGCACGGCTGGGGGTGCACAAGGAGTTGGGAGGGGACATAGACAGGGCAGGTGACCCAAACTAGCCAAAGGGGGTATTCCATACCATATGACATCATGCTCAGCATAAAAGGGGGGCTAGCTGGGGAGGGGGGTAGCAGCTCCAGGACGCGTGGCTTGGGGACAGTCCGGTTTCGGGACAGGTCTGAGCGTGCGGTCTGAGTTGTACGGTCCTTGGGTGAGAAACTGCATTGTGTACTACCAGTTTCGTATACTCTGTTAAGTACTGTTTTGTTTTGTTCTGTTTTGTCTTCCCTTCTCCCTTTGCTATCCCAGTAAACTGTCCTTATACCAACCCACCAGGTCTTGCCTTTTCCTTCCCATTCTCCTCCCCATCCCACTGGGGGGGAGGGGGGGGGAGGGAGTGAGTGGCTGCGTGGTGCTCAGCTGCCGGCTGGGGCTAAACCGTGACACCATGGCAATACAAAAGGGAAAGCCCACCCAACCCCCTCTTATGAGCCAAATGAAAATTTTGTGCAATTTGTGCACCACATTGTGACACAGTACTCACAACTTCCTTGCTTTCCTGACCTGGGAGGAGGGCTACGTGCATTTCAGCGAGCATGTGATCTGTCTGCCCGACCTTGCTATTTCATTACAGCACAGAGCAAGAGGTCCATGGTCTTGCCTAACAGCAAGGGAGACAAGAACATAGCCGGGGGCCCTGCAACTAACCCCACTCTTGAAGCATTTCAGAAATGGCTGTAACAGAGCTGAAACATCTTAGTTCCGGAGTGAGGGAGCCCTGAGGTTCTTTTGCTTGCTTCTTTGTTTGTTTGTTGATTTATTATGGAGGGGGGGACAACCTTCCTTCTGACTTAGAATTTGAGGGAAACCAGGGATGCCAATTGCAAATGCAGATCAACTCTGCAGGAAGCGTTGCCACAAGCTGTAGCCTGGATCCCTTCCTGTGACGAGGCGTGAAGCCTCTGGCTGTGCTGACTCCACGCTAGGTAAAGGAAAGACTGTTGAACGGTTCGGCAGAGAGCGTCCCTGGGTTGTCTGGTGCCACGTCCTCCATGGTGATAGGGCCCCGGGGCAAATCCTGTTCATCATCGGCGCCCCCGCCCCTGGCACAGTGCTGAGGTGGCAGGCTGGGGAGGATGGGCTTGAGGAACTTGAACTCGCTGTTGCCCGAGCCTGTTGTGAGGCTGACCTCGTAGCAATAGGCGTGGGGCAGGGTCCCCGCATTGGCCGCCTCGGCCAGGCTGCTCTGCAAGTTGCCGGTGCCGTAAAGCACGTGCCCACCCTTCAGCTCCTTTCTCTTGCACACCTTATGAGCGACGAAGGCGACCGTGGACGCGAGGAAGAGGACCGAGACAAAGACCAATGAAATGATTAAATAGGTGGTCAGGGAGCTGCCCTCGTCCTCCGTGGCCAGGCTGCTCTGCGGTAGGCGCACCTCCGAGAAGTCACTGAGCAGGAGCGCGCTCAGTGCCGCAGTGGCTGACAGCGGTGGCCGCCCGTTGTCTCGCACCAGGATGACGAGCTTCTGCTTCACGGCGTCCCTCTCCGTCACTGGCCTCCTCAGCCGCACCTCCCCGCTTTGGGCACCCACCGCAAACAGCCCGGGGTCGCTGGCCTTCAGCAAGTGGTACGAGAGCCACGAGTTCTGCCCCGAGTCGGCATCAACAGCCACCACTTTGGTGACGAGGTACCCCGCCTCAGCCGAAATGGGCACCAGCTCGCTGGACGGTGGGCTGCTGTCCTGGGCGGGGTGCAGCACCAGAGGCGCATTGTCATTCTCGTCCACCACGACAAGGCGGACGGTCACGTTGGCGCTAAGGCGAGGCGACCCCGCGTCAGAGGCGCTCACTGAGACCTCAATCTGCCTCACATGCTCGTAGTCCAGGGGCCGCAGCACAAACACGTGCCCGTTCTCAGAGTTCACAGAGATACAGGAGCAGGGAGGCCGCTCTGCTGGGTGCGCTGGGGCCAGGGAATAGGTCACCTTGGCATTGGGCCCCACGTCGGCATCCGAGGCGCTGACGGCTCCAACGAGCGCTGTGGGCACATTGTTCTCACGCACGTACATAGTGTATGAAGTTTGGTTGAAGACAGGCGCGTTGTCGTTCACATCGGAGATGTCCACCGTGAAGGTCTGGGTGGTCGTGAGAGGAGGTGACCCCGCGTCTGCTGCTGTGACAGTGAGGATGTACCGCGCCGTCTCCTCCCGGTCCAGCGCGCTCACGGTCACCAGCTCATAGTAATTCTTGTAGGCTGGTCGCAGGGAGAACGACAGCTGGTCTTTCAGGGCACAGGTGATCTTCCCGTTGGCACCAGCATCCTGGTCCCTGACCGTGAAGAGGGTGACCACCGTCCCAGGTGATGCGCTCTCGGGGAGGGGGCTGCTGAAGGAACTGACCACCAGCTCCGGCGCGTTGTCATTCACATCCACCACCTCCACCAACACCTTGCAGATTGCCGAGAGGCCCCCGCCGTCCGTGGCCCGCACGCTGAGCTCGTGATTCTCTGCCACCTCAAAGTCCAGAGGCTTTGTGAGTCTAATTTCACCGCCCACAGGGTCAATGATAAATGCCGAGGGGCTCTGGCCCACCGCTTGGCTGAATTGATAGGAGATGGCCCCGTTAGGTCCCGCATCCAGATCGGATGCCACCACCTTGACAACCACAGAGCCCTCCGGAGCATTTTCCAGTACCTGGCCAACGTACAATTTCTGTGTGAAGACCGGAGAGTTGTCATTTACATCTAGAACAACAATGTGGACTTGGGTGGTCCCGCTCCTGGGTGGAGTGCCTCCATCCATGGCAATGAGACTGAAGCTCAAATCTGCCCGCTCCTCTCTGTCTAGCGGCTTTTCCAAGACCAGTTCCACAGATTTGTCATCCTCACTCTGACTCCCAAAGGAGACACTAAAGTACTCGTTCTCGGGAGCGATGCTGTAAGCCTGGATGCTGTTGCTGCCAATATCCAGGTCCTGAGCCCCCTCCAGCGGGAAACGCGAGCCCGGGTCACTCCTTTCCGGGATCTTAAAAGTGACCTGTTGCTCGGGGAAAACGGGCGAATGGTCATTGATGTCCTCCACGGTCACCTCGACCCGAAAGAACTGCAGGGGGTTTGCCAGCAGGAGCTCGAAGGGGAGCGTGCACGTCCCGGACTGCCCGCACAGCTGCTCCCGGTCCAGCCTCTCGGCCACGACGAGGCGGCCGGTGCCGCGGTCTAAGCGAAAGTGCTGCCGGCCGTCCTCCGAGGCCAGGCGGGCGCGGCGAGCCGAGAGCTGCGCCGGGGCCAGCCCCGCGTCCTCCGCCACGTTCGCTACCACGGAGCCGCTCTCCCCCTCCTCGGCTACGGAGTAGCGGATGGGCTCGGAGCGAGCGTGCGGCAGGGAGAGGAAAGCAGAGAGACAAAGCACTTGCCTTGCGATCGCCATGTCGGGGCGGCGGACAGCCTCCGTCTCGCGGATCTCCCGCGCAGTCCTCCGCAGAAAGCGGTGCCCGGCAGCAGCGCGGCTGGGCGGCGGGCGTCCGTTCTCCCTCCCTCCCTCCTTCTCGCCGACTCCGGCTGGCGACCCGGAGCGCGGCCGCCGCGGCCCGGCAGCGGATGGCACGGAGCACCGCTCGCCGCCGCTACCCGGCTCCGCTCCGCTCGGCTGGGCTCCGCTCCGCTCGGCTGGGCTGGGCTCGGCTGGGCTGGGCTCGGCTGGGCGGTGCTGGGCAGGGCCGGGCCGGGCCGGGCCGGTCTCGGCCGCCTCCCCGCCCGCAGCCGCTCGGCGCCGCCTTGGCCGGGAGCACCACCCTGCGGCCCGCGGCGGGACTGCGCCCGCCGCCGCCCGCTGCCCGCGCTGCCGGCTCGCACCGGCACACGGACCCGTGCGCACACACAGCTGCCCCGCGTCTTCCCCCGCTGCCCAGAGCCCGCGGGCGGGCGGGCGCGCTTGTCTCCCGGGAGGCCGATCCGTGCCCTTCGCGAAACACGGCGGCAAGACAAGCACGAGGCGGTTCCCACGGCGCCGTGCGGCGGAGGCGCGGCCCCGATCCACTCAGCCGCCTTGCCCGGCCGGACCAGCCGCCCAGGAGCCTCTCCGCAGGGGCAGCACGCAGGAACCAGCACGGCACGGCACTACACCGACTCGGGAATCCCAGCCTGAGGACGGGGAACGGAGGCGGGTCTCGGCAAGGCTCGGGCGTGCACGCGCCTGCCGGCCGGCCCGTCCGGCGGCGGAACGGGAGCCACCAAGCTCCCCGCGTTGGCTTCCCTCTCGCCAGCCGGCCGCGAGCTGCACAGCGGTTCTCGCTCCTTGCCTCCCCGCAGGAGCGTGGTTGAGCTGCCGGAATACGTCGGAGAAGCCGTCCACCGGGGCGATGCCGAGGGTGGCGGTGGCGGAGCGCGGCGGCTGCCCGCGCTCTCGCACCAGCACGACGAGGCTCTGCCGGGGCGCGTCCCTCTCGGACAGGGCCCGCGCCGTGCGCACCTGGCCGCTGTGCAGCCCCACGCGGAACAGCCCCGGCGCCTTGGCCAGCTCGTACGACAGCCACGCGTTCTGCCCCGCGTCCGCGTCCACCGCCACCACCTTGGCCACCAGCGCCCCGGGCTCGGCCGAGCGCGGCGCCAGCTCCGCGCCCGCCCAGCCCGCGCCCGGCGCCGGCGGCGGGTACAGCACCTGCGGCGCGTTGTCGTTCTCGTCCACGATCACGAGCCGCACCGACACGTTGCTGCTCAGCGCCGGCGCCCCGCCGTCCTCCGCCCGCACCCACAGCCCCACCTCGCGCACCTCCTCGTAGGCGAAGGAGCGCAGCGCGTACAGCGCGCCCGTCTCGCCTGCACTCTCAGCAGGACTCGCTCTCTGCCGGCCCCGGCATAGTCTCTCTCACAAGTTCTGCCCGCCGCATTGCTGCATAGAATCACAGAATGACAGAATGATTGATAGAACAGTAGAATAGAATGACAGAATAACAGAATGGCAGAACAATAGAATCGCAGAATGATAGGATGATAGAATCATAGAATGGTTTCAGTTTGATGGGACCTTGAATGCTCATCTACTCCACCCCCTCGCTTTACAATGAGCAGGGACGTTTTCAACTAGACGGTTAGTCAGAGCACGGTCCAACTTAAGCTTGGATTTTACCAGGGATGGGGCATCCACAACCTCTCTGGGCTACCTTTTCCGGTGTTTCACTACCCTCATCGTAACAAATGTCTCCCTGATATCTAGTCTGAATCTCCCCTCTTTTAGTTTAAAACCATCACCCCTTGTCCTATCACTACAGGCCCATCTAAAACTTCTGTCCCCATCTTTCTTATAAGCCCCCTTTAAGTATTGAATGGCTGCAAGAATGTCTCCCTGGAGTCCTCTCTTCTGCAGGCTAAACAACACCAGCTCTCTCAGCTTTTCCTCATAGCAGAAGTGTTCCATCCCCATTATCATTTTGTAGCGCTCCTCTGGACTCACTCCAACAGGCCCATGTCTTTCTTGCACTGGGGACACCCGAGCTGGACGCAGTACTCCAGGTGGGGTGTCACCAGAGCGCAGTAGAGGGGAAGAGTCCCCTCCCTCGACCTGCTGGTGATGCAGCCCATGATACAGTTGGCATTCGGGGCTGCGAGCGCACATTGCTGGCTCATGTCCCATTTGTCACCCACCAGTACCCCCAAGTCCTTCTCCACAGGGCTGCTCTCATTCCCTTCATCCCCCAGCCTGTATTGATCCCGGGGGTTGCCACAGTGCAGGTGCTGGACCTTGCACTTGGCCTTCTTGAACCTCATGAATTTTGCATGGGCCCACCTCTCAAGCTTGTCCAGGTCCTTCTCAATGGCATCCCCTCTCTCAGGCGTACCACTCAGCCTGACACCATCTGCAAATGTGCTGAGGCCACACTCAATCTCACTGTCTGTGTCGCTGACAAAGCTACTAAACAGTACTGGTCCCCGGACGGAGCACCGAGGGACACCACTCATCACTGATCTCCATCCGGGCATAGAGCCATTGACCACCACTCTCTGGAGGCAACCATCCAGGCAAGTCCTTATCCGCCAAATAGTCCATCCATCAAACCCATCTCTCTCCAATGCAGAGAGAAGGCTGTTGTGGAGGACCGTGTCAAAGGCCTTACAGGAGTCCGGGCAGGTGACATCCATGGCTCTTGCCTTGTGCACTGAGGTAGTCGCTCCATTACAGAAGGCCACAGGGTTGCTCAGGGAAGACTTGCCCTTGGTGAAGCCATGCTGGCTGTCTCAAATCTCCTCCCTGTCCTCCATGGCTTCTAGGAGCATCTGTTCCTTGATCATCCCAGGCTGATGGGTCAGTAGTTCCCAGGGCCCTCCTTTCTACCCTTTTTAGAAATGGGTGCAATGTTTCCATTTTTCCAGTCACCAGGGACTTCACCTGACTGCCATGACTTTTCAAATGTCATGGCTGGTGGCTTGACAGCTACATCAGCCAATTCCCTCAGGATTCTCAGATGCATCTCGTCAGGTCCCATAGACCTATGTATGTTCAAATTGCTCAGCTGGTCTCAAACCCGATCTTCTCTTGCAGTGGCGGGGACTTTGCTCCCTAGTCCCTGTCTTCAGGTTCATCCACTCGAGCAGTGTGGGAAGAGAGGTGGCCAGTGAAGACTGAGGCAAAGAAGTTGTTGAGTACCTCAGCCAGCCTCCTCCTTGTCTGCTGTTACCTGTTTGCTAGTCATGTTCATCAGGGCAGGTACCCTTTCTTTGACCCTTCCTTTTCTGGCTGACATACCTATTGAAGATCTTCTTCATACTCTTTGCGTCCTTTGCCAAGTTCAGCTCCAGCCACGCCTTCGCCTTCTTGACCCCATCCCTACACAACCGGCCAAAGTCCCTATATTCCTCCCAGGAGCCCTGCCCCTGCTTCCACTGCCTGTGCATTTCTTTCTTGCCTTTTAGTTTGACCAGCAGGTCTTTACTCAGCCGTGCCGGTCTCTTGCCTTCCTTTCCTGACTTCTTACACATGGGGATCGAGAGGTCCTGCGCTCTTTGGAAAGCATCCTTAAAGATGTGCCAGCTCTGTTCTGCTCTCTTGTCCCTCAAGGCAGTTACCCAGGGGCTTCTACTGACTCATGCCTACAACAGCTGCAAGTTTGTTTTCCTGAAATTCAGGCTCCGGACTTTACCCTTTGCCTGACCCCTGTCCCTCAGGTCTGCAGACTCCACCACTGCATGATCACTGTAGCCCAGGCTGCCCCCAATCTTGACGTCTCTGATTAGCTCACTCGTGTTGGTGACCAACAGGTCCCATCTGACAGGCCTGTCTATTCCCTGGCCTGAGAAGTTATCCTTCCTAAAGGGCACCTCCAACGAGCCCCTCGGGAAAGTTCAGCAGTGTGTTCAGGCCCTCCGGTACACGCAACAGCCTCCCCTTCTCAGGAGGGAAAAACCGTAATAAAGCATCTAGTTATGAACTGCATCAAGCACACGAACCCTTGAGCTGGAACGACCAGACAACCAGCTGTTTGTCACCAGGAGGTGCACGTTCCTTGTGGTCTCAGTAAGAGAGAGGGAGGCACGCTGACTCTCGAAGATGTCATTCAGAACTCTCTCTCTTATAGCTCTCACTATTGGAAGAGATTAGCACAGAGAATGGTACGTCCCTGTAGAGGCCGAGAACCCTGAGCAGAGTAGCTTCACGCAGGACTCCAGCCACGCACAGCATGCCATGCAGACCCTGGTCATAGAAAAGAAAGAGTGCCCTCGTTTCAGCAACTCACGCCAATTTAGGACTTTCCAGCAAGAAACCATTTCTAGTCATCATTTCTACTGTCGAAGAAGTTTGCATCTGGACTTTCTGCTCACAGGTGGCTTTCTCGCTGGTACCACGTGGGAGCAGCCTGCAGGCTCCTCATTTAAATGAGCTGAGTTTATCCTTCCAGGAAAGGATCTGTGGAACACAACATAGCACAGGACAGCACAGGACAGGCCTGTGCCTGAAAGGAGGTTGTAAGGAGGTGGGTGTTGGTCTCTTTTCCCAAGTACGAAGCGACAGGATGAAATGAAATGGGCTCAGGTTTCACCAGAGGAGGTTCAGATGAGATATTAGGAAACATTTCTTCACCCAAAGGATTGTCAAGCCTTGGAACAGGCTGCCCTGTGCTTCAGTCACCATCTCTGGAGGTGGTGCTTAGGGACATAGTTTAGTGGTAGATGTGGTCAAGTTAACGGTTGGACTTGATGATCTCAGGGATCTTTTCCAAACTAAGTGATTCTATCATTCTACTCAGGTTAACTGGACCGTAGATCATTCTCTCCTGGATGTACAACGGTGTTCTGTCAGCATCACTACACCAGTCCTCTGCTCAGGACTTACTGTTTATCAAGACCTTGTGGAAGGGATGGCATTTCCCTAGAGCAAAGCCTCTCCTTGGAAGCAGTTTTTGTTCACCAAATGCCCACCTCCTGGCGCTCCCCCAAGTACTTCTCAAAGGAACACGTACGCTGTCCTTGTGTCATCCATCTTCTGACACTGCTACAACTTTAGCGTCACTCCCCCCACCTCACTGCTTTGACGAGGCCTTTGCCCGCCCAGGCCCCTGTTAGCATACGGGCCAGTTACCCCTGACCTGGATCTAACTGCGCCCTGTTGTCACAAGAAGCTCAGTGGTCAGAAGACTTATAGAGGCCTGCCAGCAATTCCCTGCTCCCCACAACTTTCCTCAAAGCTCTTTCGACCATATCTCCAATCAGAAACAAAGTACCCGCTCAACTTGACCTCAAATAAAGGACAAAATGAGAAAAAACCTCCCAGGCTTTTCAAAAACTCTCACAGAGCTTTCCCAGAAAGAACATCCCTTCAAAGACTCCACACAAGGCATTTGGGTGTTCTCTTTATTGCATTGTTACACACAAGGGTACACTGCTTTACAACAGTACAGTTCAGAACTGCAGCACAACACAGCGTGAGGGCTTCCGAATATTCCGTGCCACACCGCCTTCATTCAAACAATTTGCTATGACACGTGTGGTGACAGTCCTTCTTAAGGGGAATAGGCAAGACAATGCTGACAGGCAGTTCACAGAGTAGAAGGAGAAAGGGCAAAAAGGAGGATGCAAATGCTCTTGCACAAACCCAGACAATCATATCGGGACAGCTTTCCACTCCCATCAAGAAGCCTCTGAATGGGGGAACAACAATGATGAGACCCACCCCGATGCCCTTTTCCAAGTTCACCTCAGTTCCACCTTCCAACAAAATCGCTTGCAGCAACTTGAGAACCCAAACATAATGAACACATTTTCACAACTCTGTACAGTTATAGGCTATGGCAACACCATTCCTGTTGCTATATTTCCTAGGCACTCCCAAGGAGACAACCTGGCAAACCTTCTGTTATCACCAGATAGAAATCTAGTGTGTTGTTTTCCTCTCCCTTAGAGGTAATGACACTGATCTACTCAAAGGGTCACAATACCCTTCTAGACTGCTGAGCTGGAATTGTGCACATCACAATAGTTAGATGTGAGCAGCTCCATGCTTCACTGGGCAGCCCTAGTGCAGCATATGCAGACACACAACGCCTGTCCGGACATATATAGTGACCAGAGGGCAAAACACACAGAGCCCATGCACCTCAGACGGAGACATGCAGGACTCACAAAAGGGAGAACCTCGCGCTTGCACCACATTCTGACACAGTACTCGCAACTTCCTTGCTTTCCTGACCTGGGAGGAGGGCTACGTGCATTTCAGCGAGCATGTGATCTGTCTGCCCGACCTTGCCATTTCATTACAGCACAGAGCAAGAGGTCCATGGTCTTGCCTAACAACAAGGGAGACAAGAACATAGCCGGGGGCCCTGCAACTAACCCCACTCTTGAAGCATTTCAGAAATGGCTGTAACAGAGCTGAAACATTTCCGGAGTGAGGGAGCCCTGAGGTTCTTTTGCTTCTTTGTTTGTTTGTTGATTTATTATGGAGGGGGGGACAACCTTTCTTCTGACTTAGAATTTGAGGGAAACCAGGGATGCCAATTGCAAATGCAGATTAACTCTGCAGGAAGCGTTGCCACAAGCTGTAGCCTGGATCCCTTCCTGTGACGAGGCGTGAAGCCTCTGGCTGTGCTGACTCCACGCTAGGTAAAGGAAAGACTGTTGAATGGTTCGGCAGAGAGCGTCCCTGGGTTGTCTGGTGCCATGTCCTCCATGGTGATAGGGCCCCGGGGCAAATCCTGTTCATCATCGGCGCCCCCGCCCCTGGCACAGTGCTGAGGTGGCAGGCTGGGGAGGATGGGCTTGAGGAACTTGAACTCGCTGTTGCCCGAGCCTGTTGTGAGGCTGACCTCGTAGCAATAGGCGTGGGGCAGGGTCCCCGCATTGGCCGCCTCGGCCAGGCTGCTCTGCAAGTTGCCGGTGCCGTAAAGCACGTGCCCACCCTTCAGCTCCTTTCTCTTGCACACCTTATGAGCGACGAAGGCGACCGTGGACGCGAGGAAGAGGACCGAGACAAAGACCAATGAAATGATTAAATAGGTGGTCAGGGAGCTGCCCTCGTCCTCCGTGGCCAGGCTGCTCTGTGGTAGGCGCACCTCCGAGAAGTCACTGAGCAGGAGTGCGCTCAGTGCCGCAGTGGCTGACAGCGGTGGCCGCCCGTTGTCTCGCACCAGGATGACGAGCTTCTGCTTCACGGCGTCTCTCTCCGTCACTGGCCTCCTCAGCCGCACCTCCCCGCTTTGGGCACCCACCGCAAACAGCCCGGGGTCGCTGGCCTTCAGCAAGTGGTACGAGAGCCACGAGTTCTGCCCCGAGTCAGCATCAACAGCCACCACTTTGGTGACGAGGTACCCCGCCTCAGCCGAAATGGGCACCAGCTCGCTGGACGGTGGGCTGCTGTCCTGGGCGGGGTGCAGCACCAGAGGCGCATTGTCATTCTCGTCCACCACGACAAGGCGGACGGTCACGTTGGCGCTAAGGCGAGGCGACCCCGCGTCAGAGGCGCTCACTGAGACCTCAATCTGCCTCACATGCTCGTAGTCCAGGGGCCGCAGCACAAACACGTGCCCGTTCTCAGAGTTCACAGAGATACAGGAGCAGGGAGGCTGCTCTGCTGGGTGCGCTGGGGCCAGGGAATAGGTCACCTTGGCATTGGGCCCCACGTCGGCATCCGAGGCGCTGACGGCTCCAACGAGCGCCGTGGGCACATTGTTCTCACGCACGTACATGGTGTACGAAGTCTGGTTGAAGACAGGCGCGTTGTCGTTCACATCAGAGATGTCCACCGTGAAGGTCTGGGTGGTCGTGAGAGGAGGTGACCCCGCGTCTGCTGCTGTGACAGTGAGGATGTACCGCGCCGTCTCCTCCCGGTCCAGCGCGCTCACAGTCACCAGCTCATAGTAATTCTTGTAGGCTGGTCGCAGGGAGAACGACAGCTGGTCTTCCAGGGCACAGGTGATCTTCCCGTTGGCACCAGCATCCCGGTCCCTGACCGTGAAGAGGGCGACCACCGTCCCGGGTGATGCGCTCTCGGGGAGGGGGCTGCTGAAGGAACTGACCACCAGCTCCGGCGCGTTGTCATTCACATCCACCACCTCCACCAACACCTTGCAGATTGCTGAGAGGCCCCCGCCGTCCGTGGCCCGCACGCTGAGGTCGTGATTCTCTGCCACCTCAAAGTCCAGAGGCTTTGTGAGTCTAATTTCACCGCTCACAGGGTCAATGACAAATGCTGAGGGGCTCTGGCCCACCGCTTGGCTGAATTGATAGGAGATGGCCCCGTTAGGTCCCGCATCCAGATCGGATGCCACCACCTTGACAACCACAGAGCCCTCCGGAGCATTTTCCAATACCTGGCCAATGTACACATCTTCTGTGAAGACCGGAGAGTTGTCATTTACATCCAGAATGACAATGTGGACTTGGGTGGTCCCGCTCCTGGGTGGAGTGCCTCCATCCATGGCAATGAGACTGAAGTGCATCTCCGCCTGCTCCTCTCTGTCTAGTGGCTTTTCCAAAACCAGTTCCACGTACTTCTTGCCCTTACTCCGACTCCCAAAGGAGACACTAAAGTACTCGTTCTCGGGAGCGATGCTGTAAGCCTGGATGCTGTTGCTGCCAATATCCAGGTCCTGAGCCCCCTCCAGCGGGAAACGCGAGCCCGGGTCACTCCTTTCCGGGATCTTAAAAGTGACCTGTTGCTCGGGGAAAACGGGCGAATGGTCATTGATGTCCTCCACGGTCACCTCGACCCGAAAGAACTGCAGGGGGTTTGCCAGCAGGAGCTCGAAGGGGAGCGTGCACGTCCCGGACTGCCCGCACAGCTGCTCCCGGTCCAGCCTCTCGGCCACGACGAGGCGGCCGGTGCCGCGGTCTAAGCGAAAGTGCTGCCGGCCGTCCTCCGAGGCCAGGCGGGCGCGGCGAGCCGAGAGCTGCGCCGGGGCCAGCCCCGCGTCCTCCGCCACGTTCGCTACCACGGAGCCGCTCTCCCCCTCCTCGGCTACGGAGTAGCGGATGGGCTCGGAGCGAGCGTGCGGCAGGGAGAGGAAAGCAGAGAGACAAAGCACTTGCCTTGCGATCGCCATGTCGGGGCGGCGGACAGCCTCCGTCTCGCGGATCTCCCGCGCAGTCCTCCGCAGAAAGCGGTGCCCGGCAGCAGCGCGGCTGGGCGGCGGGCGTCCGTTCTCCCTCCCTCCCTCCTTCTCGCCGACTCCGGCTGGCGACCCGGAGCGCGGCCGCCGCGGCCCGGCAGCGGATGGCACGGAGCACCGCTCGCCGCCGCTACCCGGCTCCGCTCCGCTCGGCTGGGCTCCGCTCCGCTCGGCTGGGCTGGGCTCGGCTGGGCTGGGCTCGGCTGGGCGGTGCTGGGCAGGGCCGGGCCGGGCCGGGCCGGGCTCGGCCGCCTCCCCGCCCGCAGCCGCTCGGCGCCGCCTTGGCCGGGAGCACCACCCTGCGGCCCGCGGCGGGACTGCGCCCGCCGCCGCCCGCTGCCCGCGCTGCCGGCTCGCACCGGCACACGGACCCGTGCGCACACACAGCTGCCCCGCGTCTTCCCCCGCTGCCCAGAGCCCGCGGGCGGGCGGGCGCGCTTGTCTCCCGGGAGGCCGATCCGTGCCCTTCGCGAAACACGGCGGCAAGACAAGCACGAGGCGGTTCCCACGGCGCCGTGCGGCGGAGGCGCGGCCCCGATCCACTCAGCCGCCTTGCCCGGCCGGACCAGCCGCCCAGGAGCCTCTCCGCAGGGGCAGCACGCAGGAACCAGCACGGCACGGCACTACACCGACTCGGGAATCCCAGCCTGAGGACGGGGAACGGAGGCGGGTCTCGGCAAGGCTCGGGCGTGCACGCGCCTGCCGGCCGGCCCGTCCGGCGGCGGAACGGGAGCCACCAAGCTCCCCGCGTTGGCTTCCCTCTCGCCAGCCGGCCGCGAGCTGCACAGCGGTTCTCGCTCCTTGCCTCCCCGCAGGAGCGTGGTGGAGCTGCCGGAATACGTCGGAGAAGCCGTCCACCGGGGCGATGCCGAGGGTGGCGGTGGCGGAGCGCGGCGGCTGCCCGCGCTCTCGCACCAGCACGACGAGGCTCTGCCGGGGCGCGTCCCTCTCGGACAGGGCCCGCGCCGTGCGCACCTGGCCGCTGTGCAGCCCCACGCGGAACAGCCCCGGCTCCGGCGCCTTGGCCAGCTCGTACGACAGCCACGCGTTCTGCCCCGCGTCCGCGTCCACCGCCACCACCTTGGCCACCAGCGCCCCGGGCTCGGCCGAGCGCGGCGCCAGCTCCACGCCCGCCCAGCCCGCGCCCGGCGCCGGCGCCGGCGGCGGGTACAGCACCTGCGGCGCGTTGTCGTTCTCGTCCACGATCACGAGCCGCACCGACACGTTGCTGCTCAGCGCCGGCGCCCCGCCGTCCTCCGCCCGCACCCACAGCCCCACCTCGCGCACCTCCTCGTAGGCGAAGGAGCGCAGCGCGTACAGCGCGCCCGTCTCGCCTGCACCCTCAGCAGGACTCGCTCTCTGCCGGCCCCGGCATAGTCTCTCTCACAAGTTCTGCCCGCCGCATTGCTGCATAGAATCACAGAATGACAGAATGATTGATAGAACAGTAGAATAGAATGACAGAATAACAGAATGGCAGAACAATAGAATCACAGAATGATAGGATGATAGAATCATAGAATCATAGAATGGTTGCAGTTTGATGGAATGTCTCCCTGGAGCCTTCTCTTCTGCAGGCTGAACAACACCAACTCTCTCAGCTTTTCCTCATAGCAGAAGTGTTCCGTCCCCATTATCATTTTGTAGCGCTCCTCTGGACTCACTCCAACAGGCCCATGTCTTTCTTGCACTGGGGACACCCGAGCTGGACGCAGTACTCCAGGTGGGGTGTCACCAGAGCGCAGTAGAGGGGAAGAGTCCCCTCCCTCGACCTGCTGGTGATGCAGCCCATGATACAGTTGGCATTCTGGGCTGCGAGCGCACATTGCTGGCTCATGTCCCATTTGTCACCCACCAGTACCCCCAAGTCCTTCTCCACAGGGCTGCTCTCATTCCCTTCATCCCCCAGCCTGTATTGATCCCGGGGGTTGCCACAGTGCAGGTGCTGGACCTTGCACTTGGCCTTCTTGAACCTCATGAATTTTGCATGGGCCCACCTCTCAAGCTTGTCCAGGTCCTTCTCAATGGCATCCCCTCTCTCAGGCGTACCACTCAGCCTGACACCATCTGCAAATGTGCTGAGGGAGCACTCGATCCCACTGTCTGTGTCGCTGACAAAGCTACTAAACAGTACTGGTCCCCGGACGGAGCACCGAGGGACACCACTCATCACTGATCTCCATCCGGGCATAGAGCCATTGACCACCACTCTCTGGAGGCAACCATCCAGGCAAGTCCTTATCCGCCAAATAGTCCATCCATCAAACCCATCTCTCTCCAATGCAGAGAGAAGGCTGTTGTGGAGGACCGTGTCAAAGGCCTTACAGGAGTCCGGGCAGGTGACATCCATGGCTCTTGCCTTGTGCACTGAGGTAGTCGCTCCATCACAGAAGGCCACAGGGCTGGTCAGGGAAGACTTGCCCTTGGTGAAGCCATGCTGGCTGTCTCAAATCTCCTCCCTGTCCTCCATGGCTTCTAGGAGCATCTGTTCCTTGATCATCCCAGGCTGATGGGTCAGTAGTTCCCAGGGCCCTCCTTTCTACCTTTTTTAGAAATGGGTGCAATGTTTCCATTTTTCCAGTCACCAGGGACTTCACCTGACTGCCATGACTTTTCAAATGTCATGGCTGGTGGCTTGACAGCTACATCAGCCAATTCCCTCAGGACTCTCAGATGCATCTCGTCAGGTCCCATAGACTTATGTATGTTCAAATTGCTCAGCTGGTCTCAAACCCGATCTTCTCTTGCAGTGGCAGGCACTTTGCTCCCTAGTCCCTGTCTTCAGGTTCATCCACTCGAGCAGTGTGGGAAGAGAGGTGGCCAGTGAAGACTGAGGCAAAGAAGTTGTTGAGTACCTCAGCCAGCATCCTCCTTGTCTGCTGTTACCAGTTCGCTAGTCATGTTCATCAGGGCAGGTACCCTTTCTTTGACCCTTCCTTTTCTGGCTGACATACCTATTGAAGATCTTCTTCATACTCTTTGCGTCCTTTGCCAAGTTCAGCTCCAGCCACGCCTTCGCCTTCTTGACCCCATCCCTACACAACCGGCCAAAGTCCCTACATTCCTCCCAGGAGCCCTGTCCCTGCTTCCACTGCCTGTGCATTTCTTTCTTGCCTTTTAGTTTGACCAGCAGGTCTTTACTCAGCCGTGCCGGTCTCTTGCCTTCCTTTCCTGACTTCTTACACATGGGGATCGAGAGGTCTTGCGCTCTTTGGAAAGCGTCCTTAAAGATGTGCCAGCTCTGTTCTGCTCTCTTGTCCCTCAAGGCAGTTACCCAGGGGCTTCTACTGACTCATGCCTACAACAGCTGCAAGTTTGTTTTCCTGAAATTCAGGCTCTGGACTTTACCCTTCGCCTGACCCCTGTCCCTCAGGACTGCAGACTCCACCACTGCATGATCACTGTAGCCCAGGCTGCCCCCAATCTTGACGTCTCTGATTAGCTCACTCGTGTTGGTGACCAACAGGTCCCATCTGACAGGCCTGTCTATTCCCTGGCCTGAGAAGTTATCCTTCCTAAAGGGCACCTCCAACGAGCCCCTCGGGAAAGTTCAGCAGTGTGTTCAGGCCCTCCGGTACACGCAACAGCCTCCCCTTCTCAGGAGGGAAAAACCGTAATAAAGCATCTAGTTATGAACTGCATCAAGCACATGAACCCTTGAGCTGGAACGACCAGACAACCAGCTGTTTGTCACCAGGAGGTGCACGTTCCTTGTGGTCTCAGTAAGAGAGAGGGAGGCACGCTGACTCTCGAAGATGTCATTCAGAACTCTCTCTCTTATAGCTCTCACTATTGGAAGGGATTAGCACAGAGAATGGTACATCCCTGTAGAGGCTGAGAACCCTGAGCAGAGTAGCTTCACGCAGGACTCCAGCCACGCACAGCATGCCAGGCAGACCCTGGTCATAGAAAAGAAAGAGTGCTCTCGTTTCAGCAGCTCACGCCAATTTAGGACTTTCCGGCAAGAAACCATTTCTAGTCATCATTTCTACGGTCACAGTAGAAGAAGTTTGTATGTGGACTTCCTGCTTGCAGGTGGCTTTCTCACCGGTAGCACGTGGGAGCAGCCTGCAGCGTCTTCAGTTACAATGAGGTCGATGAGTTTATCCTGCAAGGCGTTTATGCAGTGCAGCACAGCACAAGACAGCACAGCACAGCACAGGCCTACACCTTCCCAGATTAGCTGGATAGTGGATCGCTCAGTCCTCGATGTAAAATGGTCTTCTGGTCTGCATCACTACACCAGCCTTTGTTCAGGACTTACCGTTTTATCAAGCCCTTGTGGAAGGGATGGCTGTAGTCCTCTTCCTTTCCCAAGAGCAAAACTTCTCCCTGGTTATAGTTTTCACCAACCAACTGCTGCTCCCCCACATTCTTTCGCAAAGGATCACGTATGCTGTCTTTGTGCCATCCCTCCCCCAAAATCTTTAGAATCAAAGCACTTGGTGCTTGAACAGATCACGGTTGCCATCGGCAGCTGTTGGGAGAGTTGGAAAAGTCACTCCCCCACCACCTCACCGCTTTGGCGAGGCCTTTGCACACCCAGGCCCCTGTTAGCATATGGGCCAGTTTCCCCTGACCGAGACCTAACTGCGCCCTGCCGCCGCCATGAGCTCAGTGCTCAGAAGACACGTAGAGGCCTGCCAGCAATTCCCTGCTCCCCACAACTTTCCTGGAAGCTCTATCAACCATATCTCCAAGCAGAGACAAAGTACCCACCCTTTGAAAAACTCACAGAGCTTTCCCAGAAAGAACATCCCTACAAAGACTACTATCTCCACACAAGCCTTTTGGATCCTCGCTTTATTTCATTTTTGCACACAAGGGTATCCTGGTTTACAACAGAACACTTCAGAACTGCAGCACAACACAGCGTGAGGGCTTCTGAATATTCCGTGCCACACCGCCTTCATTCAAACAATTTGCTATCACATATGCAGTGACAGCCCTTCTTAAGAGGAATAGGCAAGACAATGCTGACAGGCAGTTCACAGAGTAGAAGGAGAAAGGGCAAAAAGGAGGATGCAAATGCTCTTACATGAACCCAGAAAATCATATCGGGACAGCTTTCCACTCTGAAATGGGAAACAACAATGAGTTGGGTCTACTCAACAGGCCCTTTTCCAAGTTCATCTCAATTCCACCTTCAGACAAAGTACCTTGAAGCAACTGGTGGAGTTTCCTGACAACGCCCCCAAACACAATGAATGTCTTTTCACAACGAACATCTTTTCACAACTCTGTACAGTTACAGTCTATAAACAGCACCAGCTGTATCGGCTGAATGTTCACAAGTCCATGCGGCCTGCTGGGATTCATCCCAGAGTACTGAAGGAGCTGGCGGATGTTACAGCGGGACCCCTCTTGATCACCTACCAGAGGTCTTGGGACTCTGGGGAGGTCTCCGCTGGCTGGAAGATAGCCCACATGCTTCCAATTTACAAGAAGGGCATGAGGAAAGACCCAGGAAACTACAGACCTGTGAGTTTAACCTCAGTTCCTGGAAAATCTGTGGAGAAGATCTTACTGGGTGCGATGGAAAGGCATGTAAAGAGCAATGCAATCAGCAGGACCATGGCTTCACCCAGGGAAAGTCCTGTTTAATTAATTTTCTATCCTTCTATGATAAGGTCACCCACCTTGTGGATGAAGGGAAGATGGTGGATGTGGTATTTCAGGATTTTGATGAGCATTATAAGTCCTTTCTAACTAAAATATTCTATTCTGTTCTGTTCTGTTCTGTTCTGTTCTGTTCTATTCTATTCTATTCTATTCTATTCTATTCTATTCTACTTTACTGTATTCCATTCCATTCCATATCTGTTCTGTTCTGTTCCGCTCCATTCCACGCCATTCCACTCCATTCTGCTCTGCTCCATTCCGGTCCATTCAATTCCATCTCAACACCACTAGTGCTCTCATATTTCCATGTGTCCTGGTTTCATCTGAGAGGGTTCATTTTCTTCACAGTAGCTAGCATGGGGCTATGTTTTGGATTTGTGCTGGAAACAGCATTGATAATTTAGAGGTGTTTTTGTTATATGGACCTATGCTTGAGCGGTGCTTACACAGAGCCAAGACCTTTTCTGCTTCTCACACCGCCTTGCCAGTGGCACGGCTGGGGGTGCACAAGGAGTTGGGAGGGGACATAGACAGGGCAGGTGACCCAAACTAGCCAAAGGGGGTATTCCATACCATATGACATCATGCTCAGCATAAAAGGGGGGCTAGCTGGGGAGGGGGGTAGCAGCTCCAGGACGCGTGGCTTGGGGACAGTCCGGTTTCGGGACAGGTCTGAGCGTGTGGTCTGAGTTGTACGGTCCTTGGGTGAGAAACTGCATTGTGTACTACCAGTTTCGTATACTCTGTTAAGTACTGTTTTGTTTTGTTCTGTTTTGTCTTCCCTTCTCCCTTTGCTATCCCAGTAAACTGTCCTTATACCAACCCACCAGGTCTTGCCTTTTCCTTCCCATTCTCCTCCCCATCCCACGGGGGGGGGGGGGGGGAGGGAGTGAGTGGCTGCGTGGTGCTCAGCTGCCGGCTGGGGCTAAACCGTGACACCATGGCAATACAAAAGGGAAAGCCCACCCAACCCCCTCTTATGAGCCAAATGAAAATTTTGTGCAATTTGTGCACCACATTGTGACACAGTACTCACAACTTCCTTGCTTTCCTGACCTGGGAGGAGGGCTACGTGCATTTCAGCGAGCATGTGATCTGTCTGCCCGACCTTGCTATTTCATTACAGCACAGAGCAAGAGGTCCGTGGTCTTGCCTAACAGCAAGGGAGACAAGAACATAGCCGGGGGCCCTGCAACTAACCCCACTCTTGAAGCATTTCAGAAATGGCTGTAACAGAGCTGAAACATCTTAGTTCCGGAGTGAGGGAGCCCTGAGGTTCTTTTGCTTGCTTCTTTGTTTGTTTGTTGATTTAATATGGAGGGGGGGACAACCTTCCTTCTGACTTAGAATTTGAGGGAAACCAGGGATGCCAATTGCAAATGCAGATCAACTCTGCAGGAAGCGTTGCCACAAGCTGTAGCCTGGATCCCTTCCTGTGACGAGGCGTGAAGCCTCTGGCTGTGCTGACTCCACGCTAGGTAAAGGAAAGACTGTTGAACGGTTCGGCAGAGAGCGTCCCTGGGTTGTCTGGTGCCACGTCCTCCATGGTGATAGGGCCCCGGGGCAAATCCTGTTCATCATCGGCGCCCCCGCCCCTGGCACAGTGCTGAGGTGGCAGGCTGGGGAGGATGGGCTTGAGGAACTTGAACTCGCTGTTGCCCGAGCCTGTTGTGAGGCTGACCTCGTAGCAATAGGCGTGGGGCAGGGTCCCCGCATTGGCCGCCTCGGCCAGGCTGCTCTGCAAGTTGCCGGTGCCGTAAAGCACATGCCCACCCTTCAGCTCCTTTCTCTTGCACACCTTATGAGCGACGAAGGCGACCGTGGACGCGAGGAAGAGGACCGAGACAAAGACCAATGAAATGATTAAATAGGTGGTCAGGGAGCTGCCCTCGTCCTCCGTGGCCAGGCTGCTGTGCGGTAGGCGCACCTCCGAGAAGTCACTGAGCAGGAGCGCGCTCAGTGCCGCAGTGGCTGACAGCGGTGGCCGCCCGTTGTCTCGCACCAGGATGACGAGCTTCTGCTTCACGGCGTCCCTCTCCGTCACTGGCCTCCTCAGCCGCACCTCCCCGCTTTGGGCACCCACCGCAAACAGCCCGGGGTCGCTGGCCTTCAGCAAGTGGTACGAGAGCCACGAGTTCTGCCCCGAGTCGGCATCAACAGCCACCACTTTGGTGACGAGGTACCCCGCCTCAGCCGAAATGGGCACCAGCTCGCTGGACGGTGGGCTGCTGTCCTGGGCGGGGTGCAGCACCAGAGGCGCATTGTCATTCTCGTCCACCACGACAAGGCGGACGGTCACGTTGGCGCTAAGGCGAGGCGACCCCGCGTCAGAGGCGCTCACTGAGACCTCAATCTGCCTCACATGCTCGTAGTCCAGGGGCCGCAGCACAAACACGTGCCCGTTCTCAGAGTTCACAGAGATACAGGAGCAGGGAGGCCGCTCTGCTGGGTGCGCTGGGGCCAGGGAATAGGTCACCTTGGCATTGGGCCCCACGTCGGCATCCGAGGCGCTGACGGCTCCAACAAGCGCTGTGGGCACATTGTTCTCACGCACGTACATAGTGTATGAAGTTTGGTTGAAGACAGGCGCGTTGTCGTTCACATCGGAGATGTCCACCGTGAAGGTCTGGGTGGTCGTGAGAGGAGGTGACCCCGCGTCTGCTGCTGTGACAGTGAGGATGTACCGCGCCGTCTCCTCCCGGTCCAGCGCGCTCACGGTCACCAGCTCATAGTAATTCTTGTAGGCTGGTCGCAGGGAGAACGACAGCTGGTCTTCCAGGGCACAGGTGATCTTCCCGTTGGCACCAGCATCCTGGTCCCTGACCGTGAAGAGGGCGACCACCGTCCCAGGTGATGCGCTCTCGGGGAGGGGGCTGCTGAAGGAACTGACCACCAGCTCCGGCGCGTTGTCATTCACATCCACCACCTCCACCAACACCTTGCAGATTGCCGAGAGGCCCCCGCCGTCCGTGGCCCGCACGCTGAGCTCGTGATTCTCTGCCACCTCAAAGTCCAGAGGCTTTGTGAGTCTAATTTCACCGCCCACAGGGTCAATGATAAATGCCGAGGGGCTCTGGCCCACCGCTTGGCTGAATTGATAGGAGATGGCCCCGTTAGGTCCCGCATCCAGATCGGATGCCACCACCTTGACAACCACAGAGCCCTCCGGAGCATTTTCCAGTACCTGGCCAACGTACAATTTCTGTGTGAAGACCGGAGAGTTGTCATTTACATCTAGAACAACAATGTGGACTTGGGTGGTCCCGCTCCTGGGTGGAGTGCCTCCATCCATGGCAATGAGACTGAAGCTCAAATCTGCCCGCTCCTCTCTGTCTAGCGGCTTTTCCAAGACCAGTTCCACAGATTTGTCATCCTCACTCTGACTCCCAAAGGAGACACTAAAGTACTCGTTCTCGGGAGCGATGCTGTAAGCCTGGATGCTGTTGCTGCCAATATCCAGGTCCTGAGCCCCCTCCAGCGGGAAACGCGAGCCCGGGTCACTCCTTTCCGGGATCTTAAAAGTGACCTGTTGCTCGGGGAAAACGGGCGAATGGTCATTGATGTCCTCCACGGTCACCTCGACCCGAAAGAACTGCAGGGGGTTTGCCAGCAGGAGCTCGAAGGGGAGCGTGCACGTCCCGGACTGCCCGCACAGCTGCTCCCGGTCCAGCCTCTCGGCCACGACGAGGCGGCCGGTGCCGCGGTCTAAGCGAAAGTGCTGCCGGCCGTCCTCCGAGGCCAGGCGGGCGCGGCGAGCCGAGAGCTGCGCCGGGGCCAGCCCCGCGTCCTCCGCCACGTTCGCTACCACGGAGCCGCTCTCCCCCTCCTCGGCTACGGAGTAGCGGATGGGCTCGGAGCGAGCGTGCGGCAGGGAGAGGAAAGCAGAGAGACAAAGCACTTGCCTTGCGATCGCCATGTCGGGGCGGCGGACAGCCTCCGTCTCGCGGATCTCCCGCGCAGTCCTCCGCAGAAAGCGGTGCCCGGCAGCAGCGCGGCTGGGCGGCGGGCGTCCGTTCTCCCTCCCTCCCTCCTTCTCGCCGACTCCGGCTGGCGACCCGGAGCGCGGCCGCCGCGGCCCGGCAGCGGATGGCACGGAGCACCGCTCGCCGCCGCTACCCGGCTCCGCTCCGCTCGGCTGGGCTCCGCTCCGCTCGGCTGGGCTCGGCTGGGCGGTGCTGGGCAGGGCCGGGCCGGGCTCGGCCGCCTCCCCGCCCGCAGCCGCTCGGCGCCGCCTTGGCCGGGAGCACCACCCTGCGGCCCGCGGCGGGACTGCGCCCGCCGCCGCCCGCTGCCCGCGCTGCCGGCTCGCACCGGCACACGGACCCGTGCGCACACACAGCTGCCCCGCGTCTTCCCCCGCTGCCCAGAGCCCGCGGGCGGGCGGGCGCGCTTGTCTCCCGGGAGGCCGATCCGTGCCCTTCGCGAAACACGGCGGCAAGACAAGCACGAGGCGGTTCCCACGGCGCCGTGCGGCGGAGGCGCGGCCCCGATCCACTCAGCCGCCTTGCCCGGCCGGACCAGCCGCCCAGGAGCCTCTCCGCAGGGGCAGCACGCAGGAACCAGCACGGCACGGCACTACACCGACTCGGGAATCCCAGCCTGAGGACGGGGAACGGAGGCGGGTCTCGGCAAGGCTCGGGCGTGCACGCGCCTGCCGGCCGGCCCGTCCGGCGGCGGAACGGGAGCCACCAAGCTCCCCGCGTTGGCTTCCCTCTCGCCAGCCGGCCGCGAGCTGCACAGCGGTTCTCGCTCCTTGCCTCCCCGCAGGAGCGGTGGTTGAGCTGCCGGAATACGTCGGAGAAGCCGTCCACCGGGGCGATGCCGAGGGTGGCGGTGGCGGAGCGCGGCGGCTGCCCGCGCTCTCGCACCAGCACGACGAGGCTCTGCCGGGGCGCGTCCCTCTCGGACAGGGCCCGCGCCGTGCGCACCTCGCCGCTGTGCAGCCCCACGCGGAACAGCCCCGGCTCCGGCGCCTTGGCCAGCTCGTACGACAGCCACGCGTTCTGCCCCGCGTCCGCGTCCACCGCCACCACCTTGGCCACCAGCGCCCCGGGCTCGGCCGAGCGCGGCGCCAGCTCCGCGCCCGCCCAGCCCGCGCCCGGCGCCGGCGGCGGGTACAGCACCTGCGGCGCGTTGTCGTTCTCGTCCACGATCACGAGCCGCACCGACACGTTGCTGCTCAGCGCCGGCGCCCCGCCGTCCTCCGCCCGCACCCACAGCCCCACCTCGCGCACCTCCTCGTAGGCGAAGGAGCGCAGCGCGTACAGCGCGCCCGTCTCGCCTGCACCCTCAGCAGGACTCGCTCTCTGCCGGCCCCGGCATAGTCTCTCTCACAAGTTCTGCCCGCCGCATTGCTGCATAGAATCACAGAATGACAGAATGATTGATAGAACAGTAGAATAGAATGACAGAATAACAGAATGGCAGAACAATAGAATCGCAGAATGATAGGATGATAGAATCATAGAATGGTTTCAGTTTGATGGGACCTTGAATGCTCATCTACTCCACCCCCTCGCTTTACAATGAGCAGGGACGTTTTCAACTAGACGGTTAGTCAGAGCACGGTCCAACTTAAGCTTGGATTTTACCAGGGATGGGGCATCCACAACCTCTCTGGGCTACCTTTTCCGGTGTTTCACTACCCTCATCGTAACAAATGTCTCCCTGATATCTAGTCTGAATCTCCCCTCTTTTAGTTTAAAACCATCACCCCTTGTCCTATCACTACAGGCCCATCTAAAACTTCTGTCCCCATCTTTCTTATAAGCCCCCTTTAAGTATTGAATGGCTGCAAGAATGTCTCCCTGGAGTCCTCTCTTCTGCAGGCTAAACAACACCAGCTCTCTCAGCTTTTCCTCATAGCAGAAGTGTTCCATCCCCATTATCATTTTGTAGCGCTCCTCTGGACTCACTCCAACAGGCCCATGTCTTTCTTGCACTGGGGACACCCGAGCTGGACGCAGTACTCCAGGTGGGGTGTCACCAGAGCGCAGTAGAGGGGAAGAGTCCCCTCCCTCGACCTGCTGGTGATGCAGCCCATGATACAGTTGGCATTCGGGGCTGCGAGCGCACATTGCTGGCTCATGTCCCATTTGTCACCCACCAGTACCCCCAAGTCCTTCTCCACAGGGCTGCTCTCATTCCCTTCATCCCCCAGCCTGTATTGATCCCGGGGGTTGCCACAGTGCAGGTGCTGGACCTTGCACTTGGCCTTCTTGAACCTCATGAATTTTGCATGGGCCCACTTCTCAAGCTTGTCCAGGTCCTTCTCAATGGCATCCCCTCTCTCAGGCGTACCACTCAGCCTGACACCATCTGCAAATGTGCTGAGGGAGCACTCGATCCCACTGTCTGTGTCGCTGACAAAGCTACTAAACAGTACTGGTCCCCGGACGGAGCACCGAGGGACACCACTCATCACTGATCTCCATCCGGGCATAGAGCCATTGACCACCACTCTCTGGAGGCAACCATCCAGGCAAGTCCTTATCCGCCAAATAGTCCATCCATCAAACCCATCTCTCTCCAATGCAGAGAGAAGGCTGTTGTGGAGGACCGTGTCAAAGGCCTTACAGGAGTCCGGGCAGGTGACATCCATGGCTCTTGCCTTGTGCACTGAGGTAGTCGCTCCATCACAGAAGGCCACAGGGTTGCTCAGGGAAGACTTGCCCTTGGTGAAGCCATGCTGGCTGTCTCAAATCTCCTCCCTGTCCTCCATGGCTTCTAGGAGCATCTGTTCCTTGATCATCCCAGGCTGATGGGTCAGTAGTTCCCAGGGCCCTCCTTTCTACCCTTTTTAGAAATGGGTGCAATGTTTCCATTTTTCCAGTCACCAGGGACTTCACCTGACTGCCATGACTTTTCAAATGTCATGGCTGGTGGCTTGACAGCTACATCAGCCAATTCCCTCAGGATTCTCAGATGCATCTCGTCAGGTCCCATAGACCTATGTATGTTCAAATTGCTCAGCTGGTCTCAAACCCGATCTTCTCTTGCAGTGGCGGGGACTTTGCTCCCTAGTCCCTGTCTTCAGGTTCATCCACTCGAGCAGTGTGGGAAGAGAGGTGGCCAGTGAAGACTGAGGCAAAGAAGTTGTTGAGTACCTCAGCCAGCCTCCTCCTTGTCTGCTGTTACCTGTTTGCTAGTCATGTTCATCAGGGCAGGTACCCTTTCTTTGACCCTTCCTTTTCTGGCTGACATACCTATTGAAGATCTTCTTCATACTCTTTGCGTCCTTTGCCAAGTTCAGCTCCAGCCACGCCTTCGCCTTCTTGACCCCATCCCTACACAACCGGCCAAAGTCCCTATATTCCTCCCAGGAGCCCTGCCCCTGCTTCCACTGCCTGTGCATTTCTTTCTTGCCTTTTATTTTGACCAGCAGGTCTTTACTCAGCCGTGCCGGTCTCTTGCCTTCCTTTCCTGACTTCTTACACATGGGGATCGAGAGGTCCTGCGCTCTTTGGAAAGCATCCTTAAAGATGTGCCAGCTCTGTTCTGCTCTCTTGTCCCTCAAGGCAGTTACCCAGGGGCTTCTACTGACTCATGCCTACAACAGCTGCAAGTTTGTTTTCCTGAAATTCAGGCTCCGGACTTTACCCTTTGCCTGACCCCTGTCCCTCAGGTCTGCAGACTCCACCACTGCATGATCACTGTAGCCCAGGCTGCCCCCAATCTTGACGTCTCTGATTAGCTCACTCGTGTTGGTGACCAACAGGTCCCATCTGACAGGCCTGTCTATTCCCTGGCCTGAGAAGTTATCCTTCCTAAAGGGCACCTCCAACGAGCCCCTCGGGAAAGTTCAGCAGTGTGTTCAGGCCCTCCGGTACACGCAACAGCCTCCCCTTCTCAGGAGGGAAAAACCGTAATAAAGCATCTAGTTATGAACTGCATCAAGCACACAAACCCTTGAGCTGGAACGACCAGACAACCAGCTGTTTGTCACCAGGAGGTGCACGTTCCTTGTGGTCTCAGTAAGAGAGAGGGAGGCACGCTGACTCTCGAAGATGTCATTCAGAACTCTCTCTCTTATAGCTCTCACTATTGGAAGAGATTAGCACAGAGAATGGTACGTCCCTGTAGAGGCCGAGAACCCTGAGCAGAGTAGCTTCACGCAGGACTCCAGCCACGCACAGCATGCCATGCAGACCCTGGTCATAGAAAAGAAAGAGTGCCCTCGTTTCAGCAACTCACGCCAATTTAGGACTTTCCAGCAAGAAACCATTTCTAGTCATCATTTCTACTGTCGAAGAAGTTTGCATCTGGACTTTCTGCTCACAGGTGGCTTTCTCGCTGGTACCACGTGGGAGCAGCCTGCAGGCTCCTCATTTAAATGAGCTGAGTTTATCCTTCCAGGAAAGGATCTGTGGAACACAACATAGCACAGGACAGCACAGGACAGGCCTGTGCCTGAAAGGAGGTTGTAAGGAGGTGGGTGTTGGTCTCTTTTCCCAAGTACGAAGCGACAGGATGAAATGAAATGGGCTCAGGTTTCACCAGAGGAGGTTCAGATGAGATATTAGGAAACATTTCTTCACCCAAAGGATTGTCAAGCCTTGGAACAGGCTGCCCTGTGCTTCAGTCACCATCTCTGGAGGTGGTGCTTAGGGACATAGTTTAGTGGTAGATGTGGTCAAGTTAACGGTTGGACTTGATGATCTCAGGGATCTTTTCCAAACTAAGTGATTCTATCATTCTACTCAGGTTAACTGGACCGTAGATCATTCTCTCCTGGATGTACAACGGTGTTCTGTCAGCATCACTACACCAGTCCTCTGCTCAGGACTTACTGTTTATCAAGACCTTGTGGAAGGGATGGCATTTCCCTAGAGCAAAGCCTCTCCTTGGAAGCAGTTTTTGTTCACCAAATGCCCACCTCCTGGCGCTCCCCCAAGTACTTCTCAAAGGAACACGTACGCTGTCCTTGTGTCATCCATCTTCTGACACTGCTACAACTTTAGCGTCACTCCCCCCACCTCACTGCTTTGACGAGGCCTTTGCCCGCCCAGGCCCCTGTTAGCATACGGGCCAGTTACCCCTGACCTGGATCTAACTGCGCCCTGTTGTCACAAGAAGCTCAGTGGTCAGAAGACTTATAGAGGCCTGCCAGCAATTCCCTGCTCCCCACAACTTTCCTCAAAGCTCTTTCGACCATATCTCCAATCAGAAACAAAGTACCCGCTCAACTTGACCTCAAATAAAGGACAAAATGAGAAAAAACCTCCCAGGCTTTTCAAAAACTCTCACAGAGCTTTCCCAGAAAGAACATCCCTTCAAAGACTCCACACAAGGCATTTGGGTGTTCTCTTTATTGCATTGTTACACACAAGGGTACACTGCTTTACAACAGTACAGTTCAGAACTGCAGCACAACACAGCGTGAGGGCTTCCGAATATTCCGTGCCACACCGCCTTCATTCAAACAATTTGCTATGACACGTGTGGTGACAGTCCTTCTTAAGGGGAATAGGCAAGACAATGCTGACAGGCAGTTCACAGAGTAGAAGGAGAAAGGGCAAAAAGGAGGATGCAAATGCTCTTGCACAAACCCAGACAATCATATCGGGACAGCTTTCCACTCCCATCAAGAAGCCTCTGAATGGGGGAACAACAATGATGAGACCCACCCCGATGCCCTTTTCCAAGTTCACCTCAGTTCCACCTTCCAACAAAATCGCTTGCAGCAACTTGAGAACCCAAACATAATGAACACATTTTCACAACTCTGTACAGTTATAGGCTATGGCAACACCATTCCTGTTGCTATATTTCCTAGGCACTCCCAAGGAGACAACCTGGCAAACCTTCTGTTATCACCAGATAGAAATCTAGTGTGTTGTTTTCCTCTCCCTTAGAGGTAATGACACTGATCTACTCAAAGGGTCACAATACCCTTCTAGACTGCTGAGCTGGAATTGTGCACATCACAATAGTTAGATGTGAGCAGCTCCATGCTTCACTGGGCAGCCCTAGTGCAGCATATGCAGACACACAACGCCTGTCCGGACATATATAGTGACCAGAGGGCAAAACACACAGAGCCCATGCACCTCAGACGGAGACATGCAGGACTCACAAAAGGGAGAACCTCGCGCTTGCATCACATTGTGACACAGTACTCACAACTTCCTTGCTTTCCTGACCTGGGAGGAGGGCTACGTGCATTTCAGCGAGCATGTGATCTGTCTGCCCGACCTTGCCATTTCATTACAGCACAGAGCAAGAGGTCCATGGTCTTGCCTAACAGCAAGGGAGACAAGAACATAGCCGGGGGCCCTGCAACTAACCCCACTCTTGAAGCATTTCAGAAATGGCTGTAACAGAGCTGAAACATTTCCGGAGTGAGGGAGCCCTGAGGTTCTTTTGCTTCGTTCTTTGTTTGTTGATTTATTATGGAGGGGGGGACAACCTTTCTTCTGACTTAGAATTTGAGGGAAACCAGGGATGCCAATTGCAAATGCAGATTAACTCTGCAGGAAGCGTTGCCACAAGCTGTAGCCTGGATCCCTTCCTGTGACGAGGCGTGAAGCCTCTGGCTGTGCTGACTCCACGCTAGGTAAAGGAAAGACTGTTGAATGGTTCGGCAGAGAGCGTCCCTGGGTTGTCTGGTGCCATGTCCTCCATGGTGATAGGGCCCCGGGGCAAATCCTGTTCATCGTCAGCACCCCTGCCCCTGGCACAGTGCTGAGGTGGCAGGCTGGGGAGGATGGGCTTGAGGAACTTGAACTCGCTGTTGCCCGAGCCTGTTGTGAGGCTGACCTCGTAGCAATAGGCGTGGGGCAGGGTCCCCGCATTGGCCGCCTCGGCCAGGCTGCTCTGCAAGTTGCCGGTGCCGTAAAGCACATGCCCACCCTTCAGCTCCTTTCTCTTGCACACCTTATGAGCGACGAAGGCGACCGTGGACGCGAGGAAGAGGACCGAGACAAAGACCAATGAAATGATTAAATAGGTGGTCAGGGAGCTGCCCTCGTCCTCCGTGGCCAGGCTGCTCTGTGGTAGGCGCACCTCCGAGAAGTCACTGAGCAGGAGCGCGCTCAGTGCCGCAGTGGCTGACAGCGGTGGCCGCCCGTTGTCTCGCACCAGGATGACGAGCTTCTGCTTCACGGCGTCTCTCTCCGTCACTGGCCTCCTCAGCCGCACCTCCCCGCTTTGGGCACCCACCGCAAACAGCCCGGGGTCGCTGGCCTTCAGCAAGTGGTACGAGAGCCACGAGTTCTGCCCCGAGTCGGCATCAACAGCCACCACTTTGGTGACAAGGTACCCCGCCTCAGCCGAAATGGGCACCAGCTCGCTGGACGGTGGGCTGCTGTCCTGGGCGGGGTGCAGCACCAGAGGCGCATTGTCATTCTCGTCCACCACGACAAGGCGGACGGTCACGTTGGCGCTAAGGCGAGGCGACCCCGCGTCAGAGGCGCTCACTGAGACCTCGATCTGCCTCACATGCTCGTAGTCCAGGGGCCGCAGCACAAACACGTGCCCGTTCTCAGAGTTCACAGAGATACAGGAGCAGGGAGGCCGCTCTGCTGGGTGCGCTGGGGCCAGGGAATAGGTCACCTTGGCATTGGGCCCCACGTCGGCATCCGAGGCGCTGACGGCTCCAACGAGCGCCGTGGGCACATTGTTCTCACGCACGTACATGGTGTACGAAGTCTGGTTGAAGACAGGCGCGTTGTCGTTCACATCGGAGATGTCCACCGTGAAGGTCTGGGTGGTCGTGAGAGGAGGTGACCCCGCGTCTGCTGCTGTGACAGTGAGGATGTACCGCGCCGTCTCCTCCCGGTCCAGCGCGCTCACGGTCACCAGCTCATAGTAATTCTTGTAGGCTGGTCGCAGGGAGAACGACAGCTGGTCTTCCAGGGCACAGGTGATCTTCCCGTTGGCACCAGCATCCCGGTCCCTGACCGTGAAGAGGGCGACCACCGTCCCGGGTGATGCGCTCTCGGGGAGGGGGCTGCTGAAGGAACTGACCACCAGCTCCGGCGCGTTGTCATTCACATCCACCACCTCCACCAACACCTTGCAGATTGCCGAGAGGCCCCCGCCGTCCGTGGCCCGCACGCTGAGCTCGTGATTCTCTGCCACCTCAAAGTCCAGAGGCTTTGTGAGTCTAATTTCACCGCTCACAGGGTCAATGACAAATGCTGAGGGGCTCTGGCCCACCGCTTGGCTGAATTGATAGGAGATGGCCCCGTTAGGTCCCGCATCCAGATCGGATGCCACCACCTTGACAACCACAGAGCCCTCCGGAGCATTTTCCAATACCTGGCCAATGTACACATCTTCTGTGAAGATGGGAACATTGTCATTTACATCTAGAACAACAATGTGGACTTGGGTGGTCCCGCTCCTGGGTGGCATACCCCCGTCCATGGCAATGAGACTGAAGCTCAAATCTGCCTGCTCCTCTCTGTCTAGTGGCTTCTCCAAGACCAGTTCCACGTACTTCTTGCCCTTACTCCGACTCCCAAAGGAGACACTAAAGTACTCGTTCTCGGGAGCGATGCTGTAAGCCTGGATGCTGTTGCTGCCAATATCCAGGTCCCGAGCCCCCTCCAGCGGGAAACGCAAGCCTGGGTTACTAGTTTCCAGGATCTTAAAAGTGACCTGTTGCTCGGGGAAAACGGGCGAATGGTCATTGATGTCCTCCACGGTCACCTCGACCCGAAAGAACTGCAGGGGGTTTGCCAGCAGGAGCTCGAAGGGGAGCGTGCACGTCCCGGACTGCCCGCACAGCTGCTCCCGGTCCAGCCTCTCGGCCACGACGAGGCGGCCGGTGCCGCGGTCTAAGCGAAAGTGCTGCCGGCCGTCCTCCGAGGCCAGGCGGGCGCGGCGAGCCGAGAGCTGCGCCGGGGCCAGCCCCGCGTCCTCCGCCACGTTCGCTACCACGGAGCCGCTCTCCCCCTCCTCGGCTACGGAGTAGCGGATGGGCTCGGAGCGAGCGTGCGGCAGGGAGAGGAAAGCAGAGAGACAAAGCACTTGCCTTGCGATCGCCATGTCGGGGCGGCGGACAGCCTCCGTCTCGCGGATCTCCCGCGCAGTCCTCCGCAGAAAGCGGTGCCCGGCAGCAGCGCGGCTGGGCGGCGGGCGTCCGTTCTCCCTCCCTCCCTCCTTCTCGCCGACTCCGGCTGGCGACCCGGAGCGCGGCCGCCGCGGCCCGGCAGCGGATGGCACGGAGCACCGCTCGCCGCCGCTACCCGGCTCCGCTCCGCTCGGCTGGGCTCCGCTCCGCTCCGCTCGGCTGGGCTCCGCTCCGCTCGGCTGGGCTCGGCTGGGCGGTGCTGGGCAGGGCCGGGCCGGGCTCGGCCGCCTCCCCGCCCGCAGCCGCTCGGCGCCGCCTTGGCCGGGAGCACCACCCTGCGGCCCGCGGCGGGACTGCGCCCGCCGCCGCCCGCTGCCCGCGCTGCCGGCTCGCACCGGCACACGGACCCGTGCGCACACACAGCTGCCCCGCGTCTTCCCCCGCTGCCCAGAGCCCGCGGGCGGGCGGGCGCGCTTGTCTCCCGGGAGGCCGATCCGTGCCCTTCGCGAAACACGGCGGCAAGACAAGCACGAGGCGGTTCCCACGGCGCCGTGCGGCGGAGGCGCGGCCCCGATCCACTCAGCCGCCTTGCCCGGCCGGACCAGCCGCCCAGGAGCCTCTCCGCAGGGGCAGCACGCAGGAACCAGCACGGCACGGCACTACACCGACTCGGGAATCCCAGCCTGAGGACGGGGAACGGAGGCGGGTCTCGGCAAGGCTCGGGCGTGCACGCGCCTGCCGGCCGGCCCGTCCGGCGGCGGAACGGGAGCCACCAAGCTCCCCGCGTTGGCTTCCCTCTCGCCAGCCGGCCGCGAGCTGCACAGCGGTTCTCGCTCCTTGCCTCCCCGCAGGAGCGTGGTTGAGCTGCCGGAATACGTCGGAGAAGCCGTCCACCGGGGCGATGCCGAGGGTGGCGGTGGCGGAGCGCGGCGGCTGCCCGCGCTCTCGCACCAGCACGACGAGGCTCTGCCGGGGCGCGTCCCTCTCGGACAGGGCCCGCGCCGTGCGCACCTGGCCGCTGTGCAGCCCCACGCGGAACAGCCCCGGCTCCGGCGCCTTGGCCAGCTCGTACGACAGCCACGCGTTCTGCCCCGCGTCCGCGTCCACCGCCACCACCTTGGCCACCAGCGCCCCGGGCTCGGCCGAGCGCGGCGCCAGCTCCACGCCCGCCCAGCCCGCGCCCGGCGCCGGCGCCGGCGGCGGGTACAGCACCTGCGGCGCGTTGTCGTTCTCGTCCACGATCACGAGCCGCACCGACACGTTGCTGCTCAGCGCCGGCGCCCCGCCGTCCTCCGCCCGCACCCACAGCCCCACCTCGCGCACCTCCTCGTAGGCGAAGGAGCGCAGCGCGTACAGCGCGCCCGTCTCGCCTGCACCCTCAGCAGGACTCGCTCTCTGCCGGCCCCGGCATAGTCTCTCTCACAAGTTCTGCCCGCCGCATTGCTGCACAGAATCACAGAATGACAGAATGATTGATAGAACAGTAGAATAGAATGACAGAATAACAGAATGGCAGAACAATAGAATCACAGAATGATAGGATGATAGAATCATAGAATCATAGAATGGTTGCAGTTTGATGGAATGTCTCCCTGGAGCCTTCTCTTCTGCAGGCTGAACAACACCAACTCTCTCAGCTTTTCCTCATAGCAGAAGTGTTCCGTCCCCATTATCATTTTGTAGCGCTCCTCTGGACTCACTCCAACAGGCCCATGTCTTTCTTGCACTGGGGACACCCGAGCTGGACGCAGTACTCCAGGTGGGGTGTCACCAGAGCGCAGTAGAGGGGAAGAGTCCCCTCCCTCGACCTGCTGGTGATGCAGCCCATGATACAGTTGGCATTCGGGGCTGCGAGCGCACATTGCTGGCTCATGTCCCATTTGTCACCCACCAGTACCCCCAAGTCCTTCTCCACAGGGCTGCTCTCATTCCCTTCATCCCCCAGCCTGTATTGATCCCGGGGGTTGCCACAGTGCAGGTGCTGGACCTTGCACTTGGCCTTCTTGAACCTCATGAATTTTGCATGGGCCCACCTCTCAAGCTTGTCCAGGTCCTTCTCAATGGCATCCCCTCTCTCAGGCGTACCACTCAGCCTGACACCATCTGCAAATGTGCTGAGGGAGCACTCGATCCCACTGTCTGTGTCGCTGACAAAGCTACTAAACAGTACTGGTCCCCGGACGGAGCACCGAGGGACACCACTCATCACTGATCTCCATCCGGGCATAGAGCCATTGACCACCACTCTCTGGAGGCAACCATCCAGGCAAGTCCTTATCCGCCAAATAGTCCATCCATCAAACCCATCTCTCTCCAATGCAGAGAGAAGGCTGTTGTGGAGGACCGTGTCAAAGGCCTTACAGGAGTCCGGGCAGGTGACATCCATGGCTCTTGCCTTGTGCACTGAGGTAGTCGCTCCATCACAGAAGGCCACTGGGCTGGTCAGGGAAGACTTGCCCTTGGTGAAGCCATGCTGGCTGTCTCAAATCTCCTCCCTGTCCTCCATGGCTTCTAGGAGCATCTGTTCCTTGATCATCCCAGGCTGATGGGTCAGTAGTTCCCAGGGCCCTCCTTTCTACCTTTTTTAGAAATGGGTGCAATGTTTCCATTTTTCCAGTCACCAGGGACTTCACCTGACTGCCATGACTTTTCAAATGTCATGGCTGGTGGCTTGACAGCTACATCAGCCAATTCCCTCAGGACTCTCAGATGCATCTCGTCAGGTCCCATAGACTTATGTATGTTCAAATTGCTCAGCTGGTCTCAAACCCGATCTTCTCTTGCAGTGGCAGGCACTTTGCTCCCTAGTCCCTGTCTTCAGGTTCATCCACTCGAGCAGTGTGGGAAGAGAGGTGGCCAGTGAAGACTGAGGCAAAGAAGTTGTTGAGTACCTCAGCCAGCATCCTCCTTGTCTGCTGTTACCAGTTCGCTAGTCATGTTCATCAGGGCAGGTACCCTTTCTTTGACCCTTCCTTTTCTGGCTGACATACCTATTGAAGATCTTCTTCATACTCTTTGCGTCCTTTGCCAAGTTCAGCTCCAGCCACGCCTTCGCCTTCTTGACCCCATCCCTACACAACCGGCCAAAGTCCCTACATTCCTCCCAGGAGCCCTGTCCCTGCTTCCACTGCCTGTGCATTTCTTTCTTGCCTTTTAGTTTGACCAGCAGGTCTTTACTCAGCCGTGCCGGTCTCTTGCCTTCCTTTCCTGACTTCTTACACATGGGGATCGAGAGGTCTTGCGCTCTTTGGAAAGCGTCCTTAAAGATGTGCCAGCTCTGTTCTGCTCTCTTGTCCCTCAAGGCAGTTACCCAGGGGCTTCTACTGACTCATGCCTACAACAGCTGCAAGTTTGTTTTCCTGAAATTCAGGCTCTGGACTTTACCCTTCGCCTGACCCCTGTCCCTCAGGACTGCAGACTCCACCACTGCATGATCACTGTAGCCCAGGCTGCCTCCAATCATGACGTCTCTGATTAGCTCACTCGTGTTGGTGACCAACAGGTCCCATCTGACAGGCCTGTCTATTCCCTGGCCTGAGAAGTTATCCTTCCTAAAGGGCACCTCCAACGAGCCCCTCGGGAAAGTTCAGCAGTGTGTTCAGGCCCTCCGGTACACGCAACAGCCTCCCCTTCTCAGGAGGGAAAAACCGTAATAAAGCATCTAGTTATGAACTGCATCAAGCACATGAACCCTTGAGCTGGAACGACCAGACAACCAGCTGTTTGTCACCAGGAGGTGCACGTTCCTTGTGGTCTCAGTAAGAGAGAGGGAGGCACGCTGACTCTCGAAGATGTCATTCAGAACTCTCTCTCTTATAGCTCTCACTATTGGAAGGGATTAGCACAGAGAATGGTACATCCC
Organism: Grus americana; assembly: GCF_028858705.1. Taxonomy (NCBI): domain Eukaryota; kingdom Metazoa; phylum Chordata; class Aves; order Gruiformes; family Gruidae; genus Grus; species Grus americana. Next base: position 20,523,028 of record NC_072865.1, read on the forward strand.
TGTAGAGGCCGAGAACCCTGAGCAGAGTAGCTTCACGCAGGACTCCAGCCACGCACAGCATGCCAGGCAGACCCTGGTCATAGAAAAGAAAGAGTGCCCTCGTTTCAGCAGCTCACGCCGTTACAAACTTTCCTGAAAGAAAGCATTTCTAGTCATCATTTCTACTGTCGAAGAAGTTTGCATCTGGACTTCCTGCTCGCAGGTGGCTTTCTCGCTGGTACCACGTGGGAGCAGCCTGCAGGCTCCTCATTTAAATGAGCTGAGTTTATCCTTCCAGGAAAGGATCTGTGGAACACAACATAGCACAGGACAGCACAGGACAGGCCTGTGCCTGAAAGGAGGTTGTAAGGAGGTGGGTGTTGGTCTCTTTTCCCAAGTACGAAGTGACAGGATGAAATGAAATGGGCTCAGGTTTCACCAGAGGAGGTTCAGATGAGATATTAGGAAACATTTCTTCACCCAAAGGATTGTCAAGCCTTGGAACAGGCTGCCCTGTGCTTCAGTCACCATCTCTGGAGGTGGCGCTTAGGGACATAGTTTAGTGGTAGACGTGGTCAAGTTAATGTTTGGACTTGATGATCTCAGGGATCTTTTCCAAACTAAGTGATTCTATCATTCTACTCAGGTTAACTGGACCGTAGATCATTCTCTCCTGGATGTACAACGGTGTTCTGTCAGCATCACTACACCAGTCCTTTGCTCAGGACTTACTATTTATCAAGACCTTGTGGAAGGGATGGCATTTCCCTAGAGCAAAGCCTCTCCTTGGAAGCAGTTTTTGTTCACCAAATGCCCACCTCCTGGCGCTCCCCCAAGTACTTCTCAAAGGAACACGTACGCTGTCCTTGTGTCATCCATCTTCTGACACTGCTATAACTTTAGCGTCACTCCCCCCACCTCACTGCTTTGACGAGGCCTTTGCCCGCCCAGGCCCCTGTTAGCATACGGGCCAGTTACCCCTGACCTGGATCTAACTGCGCCCTGTTGTCACAAGAAGCTCAGTGGTCAGAAGACTTATAGAGGCCTGCCAGCAATTCCCTGCTCCCCACAACTTTCCTCAAAGCTCTTTCGACCATATCTCCAATCAGAAACAAAGTACCCGCTCAACTTGACCTCAAATAAAGGACAAAATGAGAAAAAACCTCCCAGGCTTTTCAAAAACTCTCACAGAGCTTTCCCAGAAAGAACATCCCTTCAAAGACTCCACACAAGGCATTTGGGTGTTCTCTTTATTGCATTGTTACACACAAGGGTACACTGCTTTACAACAGTACAGTTCAGAACTGCAGCACAACACAGCGTGAGGGCTTCCGAATATTCCGTGCCACACCGCCTTCATTCAAACAATTTGCTATGACACGTGTGGTGACAGTCCTTCTTAAGGGGAATAGGCAAGACAATGCTGACAGGCAGTTCACAGAGTAGAAGGAGAAAGGGCAAAAAGGAGGATGCAAATGCTCTTGCACAAACCCAGACAATCATATCGGGACAGCTTTCCACTCCCATCAAGAAGCCTCTGAATGGGGGAACAACAATGATGAGACCCACCCCGATGCCCTTTTCCAAGTTCACCTCAGTTCCACCTTCCAACAAAATCGCTTGCAGCAACTTGAGAACCCAAACATAACGAACATATTTTCACAACTCTGTACAGTTATAGGCTATGCCAACACCATTCCTGTTGCTATATTTCCTAGGCACTCCCAAGGAGACAACCTGGCAAACCTTCTGTTATCACCAGATAGAAATCTAGTGTGTTGTTTTCCTCTCCCTTAGAGGTAATGACACTGATCTACTCAAAGGGTCACAATACCCTTCTAGACTGCTGAGCTGGAATTGTGCACATCACAATAGTTAGACGTGAGCAGCTCCATGCTTCACTGGGCAGCCCTAGTGCAGCATATGCAGACACACAACGCCTGTCCGGACATATATAGTGACCAGAGGGCAAAACACACAGAGCCCACGCACCTCAGACGGAGACATGCAGGACTCACAAAAGGGAGAACCTCGCGCTTGCACCACATTCTGACACAGTACTCGCAACTTCCTTGCTTTCCTGACCTGGGAGGAGGGCTACGTGCATTTCAGCGAGCATGTGATCTGTCTGCCCGACCTTGCCATTTCATTACAGCACAGAGCAAGAGGTCCGTGGTCTTGCCTAACAGCAAGGGAGACAAGAACATAGCCGGGGGCCCTGCAACTAACCCCACTCTTGAAGCATTTCAGAAATGGCTGTAACAGAGCTGAAACATCTTAGTTCCGGAGTGAGGGAGCCCTGAGGTTCTTTTGCTTGCTTCTTTGTTTGTTTGTTGATTTATTATGGAGGGGGGGACAACCTTCCTTCTGACTTAGAATTTGAGGGAAACCAGGGATGCCAATTGCAAATGCAGATTAACTCTGCAGGAAGCGTTGCCACAAGCTGTAGCCTGGATCCCTTCCTGTGACGAGGCGTGAAGCCTCTGGCTGTGCTGACTCCACGCTAGGTAAAGGAAAGACTGTTGAATGGTTCGGCAGAGAGTGTCCCTGGGTTGTCTGGTGCCACGTCCTCCATGGTGATAGGGCCCCGGGGCAAATCCTGTTCATCGTCAGCACCCCTGCCCCTGGCACAGTGCTGAGGTGGCAGGCTGGGGAGGATGGGCTTGAGGAACTTGAACTCGCTGTTGCCCGAGCCTGTTGTGAGGCTGACCTCGTAGCAATAGGCGTGGGGCAGGGTCCCCGCATTGGCCGCCTCGGCCAGGCTGCTCTGCAAGTTGCCGGTGCCGTAAAGCACGTGCCCACCCTTCAGCTCCTTTCTCTTGCACACCTTATGAGCGACGAAGGCGACCGTGGACGCGAGGAAGAGGACCGAGACAAAGACCAATGAAATGATTAAATAGGTGGTCAGGGAGCTGCCCTCGTCCTCCGTGGCCAGGCTGCTCTGCGGTAGGCGCACCTCCGAGAAGTCACTGAGCAGGAGTGCGCTCAGTGCCGCAGTGGCTGACAGCGGTGGCCGCCCGTTGTCTCGCACCAGGATGACGAGCTTTTGCTTCACGGCGTCTCTCTCCGTCACTGGCCTCCTCAGCCGCACCTCCCCGCTTTGGGCACCCACCGCAAACAGCCCGGGGTCGCTGGCCTTCAGCAAGTGGTATGAGAGCCACGAGTTCTGCCCCGAGTCAGCATCAACAGCCACCACTTTGGTGACGAGGTACCCCGCCTCAGCCGAAATGGGCACCAGCTCGCTGGACGGTGGGCTGCTGTCCTGGGCGGGGTGCAGCACCAGAGGCGCATTGTCATTCTCGTCCACCACGACAAGGCGGACGGTCACGTTGGCGCTAAGGCGAGGCGACCCCGCGTCAGAGGCGCTCACTGAGACCTCAATCTGCCTCACATGCTCGTAGTCCAGGGGCCGCAGCACAAACACGTGCCCGTTCTCAGAGTTCACAGAGATACAGGAGCAGGGAGGCCGCTCTGCTGGGTGCGCTGGGGCCAGGGAATAGGTCACCTTGGCATTGGGCCCCACGTCGGCATCCGAGGCGCTGACGGCTCCAACGAGCGCCGTGGGCACATTGTTCTCACGCACGTACATGGTGTACGAAGTCTGGTTGAAGACAGGCGCGTTGTCGTTCACATCGGAGATGTCCACCGTGAAGGTCTGGGTGGTCGTGAGAGGAGGTGACCCCGCGTCTGCTGCTGTGACAGTGAGGATGTACCGCGCCGTCTCCTCCCGGTCCAGCGCGCTCACGGTCACCAGCTCATAGTAATTCTTGTAGGCTGGTCGCAGGGAGAACGACAGCTGGTCTTCCAGGGCACAGGTGATCTTCCCGTTGGCACCAGCATCCCGGTCCCTGACCGTGAAGAGGGCGACCACCGTCCCGGGTGATGCGCTCTCGGGGAGGGGGCTGCTGAAGGAACTGACCACCAGCTCCGGCGCGTTGTCATTCGCATCCACCACCTCCACCAACACCTTGCAGATTGCCGAGAGGCCCCCGCCGTCCGTGGCCCGCACGCTGAGCTCGTGATTCTCTGCCACCTCAAAGTCCAGAGGCTTTGTGAGTCTAATTTCACCGCTCACAGGGTCAATGACAAATGCCGAGGGGCTCTGGCCCACCGCTTGGCTGAATTGATAGGAGATGGCCCCGTTAGGTCCCGCATCCAGATCGGATGCCACCACCTTGACAACCACAGAGCCCTCCGGAGCATTTTCCAATACCTGGCCAACATACCGCTCCTGTGTGAAGACCGGAGAGTTGTCATTTACATCTAGAACAACAATGTGGACTTGGGTGGTCCCGCTCCTGGGTGGAGTGCCTCCATCCATGGCAATGAGACTGAAGTGCATCTCCGCCTGCTCCTCTCTGTCTAGTGGCTTTTCCAAAACCAGTTCCACATATTTGTCACCATTCCTCCGACTCCCAAAGGAGACACTAAAGTACTCGTTCTCGGGAGCGATGCTGTAAGCCTGGATGCTGTTGCTGCCAATATCCAGGTCCCGAGCCCCCTCCAGCGGGAAACGCGAGCCCGGGTCACTCCTTTCCGGGATCTTAAAAGTGACCTGTTGCTCGGGGAAAACGGGCGAATGGTCATTGATGTCCTCCACGGTCACCTCGACCCGAAAGAACTGCAGGGGGTTTGCCAGCAGGAGCTCGAAGGGGAGCGTGCACGTCCCGGACTGCCCGCACAGCTGCTCCCGGTCCAGCCTCTCGGCCACGACGAGGCGGCCGGTGCCGCGGTCTAAGCGAAAGTGCTGCCGGCCGTCCTCCGAGGCCAGGCGGGCGCGGCGAGCCGAGAGCTGCGCCGGGGCCAGCCCCGCGTCCTCCGCCACGTTCGCTACCACGGAGCCGCTCTCCCCCTCCTCGGCTACGGAGTAGCGGATGGGCTCGGAGCGAGCGTGCGGCAGGGAGAGGAAAGCAGAGAGACAAAGCACTTGCCTTGCGATCGCCATGTCGGGGCGGCGGACAGCCTCCGTCTCGCGGATCTCCCGCGCAGTCCTCCGCAGAAAGCGGTGCCCGGCAGCAGCGCGGCTGGGCGGCGGGCGTCCGTTCTCCCTCCCTCCCTCCTTCTCGCCGACTCCGGCTGGCGACCCGGAGCGCGGCCGCCGCGGCCCGGCAGCGGATGGCACGGAGCACCGCTCGCCGCCGCTACCCGGCTCCGCTCCGCTCGGCTGGGCTCCGCTCCGCTCGGCTCCGCTCGGCTCGGCTGGGCTGGGCTCGGCTGGGCTGGGCTCGGCTGGGCGGTGCTGGGCAGGGCCGGGCCGGGCCGGGCCGGGCTCGGCCGCCTCCCCGCCCGCAGCCGCTCGGCGCCGCCTTGGCCGGGAGCACCACCCTGCGGCCCGCGGCGGGACTGCGCCCGCCGCCGCCCGCTGCCCGCGCTGCCGGCTCGCACCGGCACACGGACCCGTGCGCACACACAGCTGCCCCGCGTCTTCCCCCGCTGCCCAGAGCCCGCGGGCGGGCGGGCGCGCTTGTCTCCCGGGAGGCCGATCCGTGCCCTTCGCGAAACACGGCGGCAAGACAAGCACGAGGCGGTTCCCACGGCGCCGTGCGGCGGAGGCGCGGCCCCGATCCACTCAGCCGCCTTGCCCGGCCGGACCAGCCGCCCAGGAGCCTCTCCGCAGGGGCAGCACGCAGGAACCAGCACGGCACGGCACTACACCGACTCGGGAATCCCAGCCTGAGGACGGGGAACGGAGGCGGGTCTCGGCAAGGCTCGGGCGTGCACGCGCCTGCCGGCCGGCCAGTCCGGCGGCGGAACGGGAGCCACCAAGCTCCCCGCGTTGGCTTCCCTCTCGCCAGCCGGCCGCGAGCTGCACAGCGGTTCTCGCTCCTTGCCTCCCCGCAGGAGCGGTGGTTGAGCTGCCGGAATACGTCGGAGAAGCCGTCCACCGGGGCGATGCCGAGGGTGGCGGTGGCGGAGCGCGGCGGCTGCCCGCGCTCTCGCACCAGCACGACGAGGCTCTGCCGGGGCGCGTCCCTCTCGGACAGGGCCCGCGCCGTGCGCACCTGGCCGCTGTGCAGCCCCACGCGGAACAGCCCCGGCTCCGGCGCCTTGGCCAGCTCGTACGACAGCCACGCGTTCTGCCCCGCGTCCGCGTCCACCGCCACCACCTTGGCCACCAGCGCCCCGGGCTCGGCCGAGCGCGGCGCCAGCTCCACGCCCGCCCAGCCCGCGCCCGGCGCCGGCGCCGGCGGCGGGTACAGCACCTGCGGCGCGTTGTCGTTCTCGTCCACGATCACGAGCCGCACCGACACGTTGCTGCTCAGCGCCGGCGCCCCGCCGTCCTCCGCCCGCACCCACAGCCCCACCTCGCGCACCTCCTCGTAGGCGAAGGAGCGCAGCGCGTACAGCGCGCCCGTCTCGCCTGCACCCTCAGCAGGACTCGCTCTCTGCCGGCCCCGGCATAGTCTCTCTCACAAGTTCTGCCCGCCGCATTGCTGCATAGAATCACAGAATGACAGAATGATTGATAGAACAGTAGAATAGAATGACAGAATAACAGAATGGCAGAACAATAGAATCGCAGAATGATAGGATGATAGAATCATAGAATGGTTTCAGTTTGATGGGACCTTGAATGCTCATCTACTCCACCCCCTCGCTTTACAATGAGCAGGGACGTTTTCAACTAGACAGTTAGTCAGAGCACGGTCCAACTTAAGCTTGGATTTTACCAGGGATGGGGCATCCACAACCTCTCTGGGCTACCTTTTCCGGTGTTTCACTACCCTCATCGTAACAAATGTCTCCCTGATATCTAGTCTGAATCTCCCCTCTTTTAGTTTAAAACCATCACCCCTTGTCCTATCACTACAGGCCCATCTAAAACTTCTGTCCCCATCTTTCTTATAAGCCCCCTTTAAGTATTGAATGGCTGCAAGAATGTCTCCCTGGAGTTCTCTCTTCTGCAGGCTAAACAACACCAGCTCTCTCAGCTTTTCCTCATAGCAGAAGTGTTCCATCCCCATTATCATTTTGTAGCGCTCCTCTGGACTCACTCCAACAGGCCCATGTCTTTCTTGCACTGGGGACACCCGAGCTGGACGCAGTACTCCAGGTGGGGTGTCACCAGAGCACAGTAGAGGGGAAGAGTCCCCTCCCTCGACCTGCTGCTGGTGCAGCCCATGATACGGTTGGCATTCGGGGCTGCGAGCGCACATTGCTGGCTCATGTCCCATTTGTCACCCACCAGTACCCCCAAGTCCTTCTCCACAGGGCTGATCCCATTCCCTTCATCCCCCAGCCTGTATTGATCCCGGGGGTTGCCACAGTGCAGGTGCTGGACCTTGCACTTGGCCTTCTTGAACCTCATGAATTTTGCATGGGCCCACTTCTCAAGCTTGTCCAGGTCCTTCTCAATGGCATCCCCTCTCTCAGGCGTACCACTCAGCCTGACACCATCTGCAAATGTGCTGAGGCCGCACTCAATCTCACTGTCTGTGTCGCTGACAAAGCTACTAAACAGTACTGGTCCCCGGACGGAGCACCGAGGGACACCACTCATCACTGATCTCCATCCGGGCATAGAGCCATTGACCACCACTCTCTGGAGGCAACCATCCAGGCAAGTCCTTATCCGCCAAATAGTCCATCCATCAAACCCATCTCTCTCCAATGCAGAGAGAAGGCTGTTGTGGAGGACCGTGTCAAAGGCCTTACAGAAGTCCGGGCAGGTGACATCCATGGCTCTTGCCTTGTGCACTGAGGTAGTCGCTCCATCACAGAAGGCCACTGGGCTGGTCAGGGAAGACTTGCCCTTGGTGAAGCCATGCTGGCTGTCTCAAATCTCCTCCCTGTCCTCCATGGCTTCTAGGAGCATCTGTTCCTTGATCATCCCAGGCTGATGGGTCAGTAGTTCCCAGGGCCCTCCTTTCTACCTTTTTTAGAAATGGGTGCAATGTTTCCATTTTTCCAGTCACCAGGGACTTCACCTGACTGCCATGACTTTTCAAATGTCATGGCTGGTGGCTTGACAGCTACATCAGCCAATTCCCTCAGGACTCTCAGATGCATCTCGTCAGGTCCCATAGACTTATGTATGTTCAAATTGCTCAGCTGGTCTCAAACCCGATCTTCTCTTGCAGTGGCAGGCACTTTGCTCCCTAGTCCCTGTCTTCAGGTTCATCCACTCGAGCAGTGTGGGAAGAGAGGTGGCCAGTGAAGACTGAGGCAAAGAAGTTGTTGAGTACCTCAGCCAGCCTCCTCCTTGTCTGCTGTTACCAGTTCACTAGTCGTGTTCATCAGGGCAGGTACCCTTTCTTTGACCCTTCCTTTTCCGGATGACATACCTATTGAAGATCTTCTTCATACTCTTTGCGTTCTTTGCCAAGTTCAGCTCCAGCCACGCCTTCGCCTTCTTGACCCCATCCCTACACAACCAGCCAAAGTCCCTATATTCTTCCCAGGAGCCCTGTCCCTGCTTCCACTGCCTGTGCATTTCTTTCTTGCCTTTTAGTTTGACCAGCAGGTCTTTACTCAGCTGTGCCGGTCTCTTGCCTTCCTTTCCCGACTTCTTACACATGGGGATCGGGAGGTCTTGCGCTCTTTGGAAAGCGTCCTTAAAGATGTGCCAGCTCTGTTCTGCTCTCTTGTCCCTCAAGGCAGTTACCCAGGGGCTTCTACTGACTCATGCCTACAACAGCTGCAAGTTTGTTTTCCTGAAATTCAGGCTCTGGACTTTACCCTTTGCCTGACCCCTGTCCCTCAGGACTGCAGACTCCACCACTGCATGATCACTGTAGCCCAGGCTGCCCCCAATCTTGACGTCTCTGATTAGCTCACTCGTGTTGGTGACCAACAGGTCCCATCTGACAGGCCTGTCTATTCCCTGGCCTGAGAAGTTATCCTTCCTAAAGGGCACCTCCAACGAGCCCCTCGGGAAAGTTCAGCAGTGTGTTCAGGCCCTCCGGTACACGCAACAGCCTCCCCTTCTCAGGAGGGAAAAACCGTAATAAAGCATCTAGTTATGAACTGCATCAAGCACACAAACCCTTGAGCTGGAACGACCAGACAACCAGCTGTTTGTCACCAGGAGGTGCACGTTCCTTGTGGTCTCAGTAAGAGAGAGGGAGGCACGCTGACTCTCGAAGATGTCATTCAGAACTCTCTCTCTTATAGCTCTCACTATTGGAAGGGATTAGCACAGAGAATGGTACGTCCCTGTAGAGGCCGAGAACCCTGAGCAGAGTAGCTTCACGCAGGACTCCAGCCACGCACAGCATGCCATGCAGACCCTGGTCATAGAAAAGAAAGAGTGCCCTCGTTTCAGCAGCTCACGCCAATTTAGGACTTTCCAGCAAGAAACCATTTCTAGTCATCATTTCTGCTGTCACAGTAGAAGAAGTTTGCATCTGGACTTTCTGCTCGCAGGTGGCTTTCTCGCTGGTACCACGTGGGAGCAGCCTGCAGGCTCCTCATTTAAATGAGCTGAGTTTATCCTTCCAGGAAAGGATCTGTGGAACACAACATAGCACAGGACAGCACAGGACAGGCCTGTGCCTGAAAGGAGGTTGTAAGGAGGTGGGTGTTGGTCTCTTTTCCCAAGTACGAAGTGACAGGATGAAATGAAATGGGCTCAGGTTTCACCAGAGGAGGTTCAGATGAGATATTAGGAAACATTTCTTCACCCAAAGGATTGTCAAGCCTTGGAACAGGCTGCCCTGTGCTTCAGTCACCATCTCTGGAGGTGGCGCTTAGGGACATAGTTTAGTGGTAGACGTGGTCAAGTTAATGTTTGGACTTGATGATCTCAGGGATCTTTTCCAAACTAAGTGATTCTATCATTCTACTCAGGTTAACTGGACCGTAGATCATTCTCTCCTGGATGTACAACGGTGTTCTGTCAGCATCACTACACCAGTCCTTTGCTCAGGACTTACTATTTATCAAGACCTTGTGGAAGGGATGGCATTTCCCTAGAGCAAAGCCTCTCCTTGGAAGCAGTTTTTGTTCACCAAATGCCCACCTCCTGGCGCTCCCCCAAGTACTTCTCAAAGGAACACGTACGCTGTCCTTGTGTCATCCATCTTCTGACACTGCTACAACTTTAGCGTCACTCCCCCCACCTCACTGCTTTGACGAGGCCTTTGCCCGCCCAGGCCCCTGTTAGCATACGGGCCAGTTACCCCTGACCTGGATCTAACTGCGCCCTGTTGTCACAAGAAGCTCAGTGGTCAGAAGACTTATAGAGGCCTGCCAGCAATTCCCTGCTCCCCACAACTTTCCTCAAAGCTCTTTCGACCATATCTCCAATCAGAAACAAAGTACCCGCTCAACTTGACCTCAAATAAAGGACAAAATGAGAAAAAACCTCCCAGGCTTTTCAAAAACTCTCACAGAGCTTTCCCAGAAAGAACATCCCTTCAAAGACTCCACACAAGGCATTTGGGTGTTCTCTTTATTGCATTGTTACACACAAGGGTACACTGCTTTACAACAGTACAGTTCAGAACTGCAGCACAACACAGCGTGAGGGCTTCCGAATATTCCGTGCCACACCGCCTTCATTCAAACAATTTGCTATGACACGTGTGGTGACACTCCTTCTTAAGGGGAATAGGCAAGACAATGCTGACAGGCAGTTCACAGAGTAGAAGGAGAAAGGGCAAAAAGGAGGATGCAAATGCTCTTGCACAAACCCAGACAATCATATCGGGACAGCTTTCCACTCCCATCAAGAAGCCTCTGAATGGGGGAACAACAATGATGAGACCCACCCCGATGCCCTTTTCCAAGTTCACCTCAGTTCCACCTTCCAACAAAATTGCTTGCAGCAACTTGAGAACCCAAACATAACGAACATATTTTCACAACTCTGTACAGTTATAGGCTATGCCAACACCATTCCTGTTGCTATATTTCCAAGGCAATCTGTTATCACCAGATAGAAATCTAGTGTGTTGTTTTCCTCTCCCTTAGAGGTAATGACACTGATCTACTCAAAGGGTCACAATACCCTTCTAGACTGCTGAGCACATCACAATAGTTAGACGTGAGCAGCTCCATGCTTCACTGGGCAGCCCTAGTGCAGCACATGCAGACACACAACGGCTGTACGGACAGACATAGTGACCAGAGGGCAAAACACACAGAGCCCACGCACCTCAGATGGAGACATGCAGGACCCACAAAAGGGAGAACCTCGAGCTTGCATCACATTGTGACACAGTACTCACAACTTCCTTGCTTTCCTGACCTGGGAGGAGGGCTACGTGCATTTCAGCGAGCATGTGATCTGTCTGCCCGACCTTGCCATTTCATTACAGCACAGAGCAAGAGGTCCATGGTCTTGCCTAACAACAAGGGAGACAAGAACATAGCCGGGGGCCCTGCAACTAACCCCACTCTTGAAGCATTTCAGAAATGGCTGTAACAGAGCTGAAACATTTCCGGAGTGAGGGAGCCCTGAGGTTCTTTTGCTTCGTTCTTTGTTTGTTGATTTATTATGGAGGGGGGGACAACCTTTCTTCTGACTTAGAATTTGAGGGAAACCAGGGATGCCAATTGCAAATGCAGATTAACTCTGCAGGAAGCGTTGCCACAAGCTGTAGCCTGGATCCCTTCCTGTGACGAGGCGTGAAGCCTCTGGCTGTGCTGACTCCACGCTAGGTAAAGGAAAGACTGTTGAATGGTTCGGCAGAGAGTGTCCCTGGGTTGTCTGGTGCCACGTCCTCCATGGTGATAGGGCCCCGGGGCAAATCCTGTTCATCATCGGCGCCCCCGCCCCTGGCACAGTGCTGAGGTGGCAGGCTGGGGAGGATGGGCTTGAGGAACTTGAACTCGCTGTTGCCCGAGCCTGTTGTGAGGCTGACCTCGTAGCAATAGGCGTGGGGCAGGGTCCCCGCATTGGCCGCCTCGGCCAGGCTGCTCTGCAAGTTGCCGGTGCCGTAAAGCACGTGCCCACCCTTCAGCTCCTTTCTCTTGCACACCTTATGAGTGACGAAGGCGACCGTGGACGCGAGGAAGAGGACCGAGACAAAGACCAATGAAATGATTAAATAGGTGGTCAGGGAGCTGCCCTCGTCCTCCGTGGCCAGGCTGCTCTGCGGTAGGCGCACCTCCGAGAAGTCACTGAGCAGGAGTGCGCTCAGTGCCGCAGTGGCTGACAGCGGTGGCCGCCCGTTGTCTCGCACCAGGATGACGAGCTTCTGCTTCACGGCGTCCCTCTCCGTCACTGGCCTCCTCAGCCGCACCTCCCCGCTTTGGGCACCCACCGCAAACAGCCCGGGGTCGCTGGCCTTCAGCAAGTGGTATGGGAGCCACGAGTTCTGCCCCGAGTCGGCATCAACAGCCACCACTTTGGTGACGAGGTACCCCGCCTCAGCCGAAACGGGCACCAGCTCGCTGGACGGTGGGCTGCTGTCCTGGGCGGGGTGCAGCACCAGAGGCGCATTGTCATTCTCGTCCACCACGACAAGGCGGACGGTCACGTTGGCGCTAAGGCGAGGCGACCCCGCGTCAGAGGCGCTCACTGAGACCTCAATCTGCCTCACATGCTCGTAGTCCAGGGGCCGCAGCACAAACACGTGCCCGTTCTCAGAGTTCACAGAGATACAGGAGCAGGGAGGCTGCTCTGCTGGGTGCGCTGGGGCCAGGGAATAGGTCACCTTGGCATTGGGCCCCACGTCGGCATCCGAGGCGCTGATGGCTCCAACGAGCGCCGTGGGCACATTGTTCTCACGCACGTACATGGTGTACGAAGTCTGGTTGAAGACAGGCGCGTTGTCGTTCACATCAGAGATGTCCACCGTGAAGGTCTGGGTGGTCGTGAGAGGAGGTGACCCCGCGTCTGCTGCTGTGACAGTGAGGATGTACCGCGCCGTCTCCTCCCGGTCCAGCGCGCTCACGGTCACCAGCTCATAGTAATTCTTGTAGGCTGGTCGCAGGGAGAACGACAGCTGGTCTTCCAGGGCACAGGTGATCTTCCCGTTGGCACCAGCATCCCGGTCCCTGACCGTGAAGAGGGCGACCACCGTCCCGGGTGATGCGCTCTCGGGGAGGGGGCTGCTGAAGGAACTGACCACCAGCTCCGGCGCGTTGTCATTCACATCCATCACCTCCACCAACACCTTGCAGATTGCTGAGAGGCCCCCGCCGTCCGTGGCCCGCACGCTGAGCTCGTGATTCTCTGCCACCTCAAAGTCCAGAGGCTTTGTGAGTCTAATTTCACCGCTCACAGGGTCAATGACAAATGCCGAGGGGCTCTGGCCCACCGCTTGGCTGAATTGATAGGAGATGGCCCCGTTAGGTCCCGCATCCAGATCGGATGCCACCACCTTGACAACCACAGAGCCCTCCGGAGCATTTTCCAATACCTGGCCAACATACCGCTCCTGTGTGAAGACCGGAGAGTTGTCATTTACATCTAGAACAACAATGTGGACTTGGGTGGTCCCGCTCCTGGGTGGAGTGCCTCCATCCATGGCAATGAGACTGAAGTGCATCTCCGCCTGCTCCTCTCTGTCTAGTGGCTTTTCCAAAACCAGTTCCACATATTTGTCACCATTCCTCCGACTCCCAAAGGAGACACTAAAGTACTCGTTCTTGGGAGAGATGCTGTAAGCCTGGATGCTGTTGCTGCCAATATCCAGGTCCCGAGCCCCCTCCAGCGGGAAACGCGAGCCCGGGTCACTCCTTTCCGGGATCTTAAAAGTGACCTGTTGCTCGGGGAAAACGGGCGAATGGTCATTGATGTCCTCCACGGTCACCTCGACCCGAAAGAACTGCAGGGGGTTTGCCAGCAGGAGCTCGAAGGGGAGCGTGCACGTCCCGGACTGCCCGCACAGCTGCTCCCGGTCCAGCCTCTCGGCCACGACGAGGCGGCCGGTGCCGCGGTCTAAGCGAAAGTGCTGCCGGCCGTCCTCCGAGGCCAGGCGGGCGCGGCGAGCCGAGAGCTGCGCCGGGGCCAGCCCCGCGTCCTCCGCCACGTTCGCTACCACGGAGCCGCTCTCCCCCTCCTCGGCTACGGAGTAGCGGATGGGCTCGGAGCGAGCGTGCGGCAGGGAGAGGAAAGCAGAGAGACAAAGCACTTGCCTTGCGATCGCCATGTCGGGGCGGCGGACAGCCTCCGTCTCGCGGATCTCCCGCGCAGTCCTCCGCGGAAAGCGGTGCCCGGCAGCAGCGCGGCTGGGCGGCGGGCGTCCGTTCTCCCTCCCTCCCTCCTTCTCGCCGACTCCGGCTGGCGACCCGGAGCGCGGCCGCCGCGGCCCGGCAGCGGATGGCACGGAGCACCGCTCGCCGCCGCTACCCGGCTCCGCTCCGCTCGGCTGGGCTCCGCTCCGCTCGGCTCCGCTCGGCTCGGCTGGGCTGGGCTCGGCTGGGCTGGGCTCGGCTGGGCGGTGCTGGGCAGGGCCGGGCCGGGCCGGGCCGGGCTCGGCCGCCTCCCCGCCCGCAGCCGCTCGGCGCCGCCTTGGCCGGGAGCACCACCCTGCGGCCCGCGGCGGGACTGCGCCCGCCGCCGCCCGCTGCCCGCGCTGCCGGCTCGCACCGGCACACGGACCCGTGCGCACACACAGCTGCCCCGCGTCTTCCCCCGCTGCCCAGAGCCCGCGGGCGGGCGGGCGCGCTTGTCTCCCGGGAGGCCGATCCGTGCCCTTCGCGAAACACGGCGGCAAGACAAGCACGAGGCGGTTCCCACGGCGCCGTGGGCGGAGGCGCGGCCCCGATCCACTCAGCCGCCTTGCCCGGCCGGACCAGCCGCCCAGGAGCCTCTCCGCAGGGGCAGCACGCAGGAACCAGCACGGCACGGCACTACACCGACTCGGGAATCCCAGCCTGAGGACGGGGAACGGAGGCGGGTCTCGGCAAGGCTCGGGCGTGCACGCGCCTGCCGGCCGGCCAGTCCGGCGGCGGAACGGGAGCCACCAAGCTCCCCGCGTTGGCTTCCCTCTCGCCAGCCGGCCGCGAGCTGCACAGCGGTTCTCGCTCCTTGCCTCCCCGCAGGAGCGTGGTTGAGCTGCCGGAATACGCCGGAGAAGCCGTCCACCGGGGCGATGCCGAGGGTGGCGGTGGCGGAGCGCGGCGGCTGCCCGCGCTCTCGCACCAGCACGACGAGGCTCTGCCGGGGCGCGTCCCTCTCGGACAGGGCCCGCGCCGTGCGCACCTCGCCGCTGTGCAGCCCCACGCGGAACAGCCCCGGCTCCGTCGCCTTGGCCAGCTCGTACGACAGCCACGCGTTCTGCCCCGCGTCCGCGTCCACCGCCACCACCTTGGCCACCAGCGCCCCGGGCTCGGCCGAGCGCGGCGCCAGCTCCACGCCCGCCCAGCCCGCGCCCGGCGCCGGGTACAGCACCTGCGGCGCGTTGTCGTTCTCGTCCACGATCACGAGCCGCACCGACACGTTGCTGCTCAGCGCCGGCGCCCCGCCGTCCTCCGCCCGCACCCACAGCCCCACCTCGCGCACCTCCTCGTAGGCGAAGGAGCGCAGCGCGTACAGCGCGCCCGTCTCGCCTGCACCCTCAGCAGGACTCGCTCTCTGCCGGCCCCGGCATAGTCTCTCTCACAAGTTCTGCCCGCCGCATTGCTGCATAGAATCACAGAATGACAGAATGATTGATAGAACAATAGAATAGAATGACAGAATAACAGAATGGCAGAACAATAGAATCACAGAATGATAGGATGATAGAATCATAGAATCATAGAATGGTTGCAGTTTGATGGAATGTCTCCCTGGAGCCTTCTCTTCTGCAGGCTGAACAACACCAACTCTCTCAGCTTTTCCTCATAGCAGAAGTGTTCCATCCCCATTATCATTTTGTAGCGCTCCTCTGGACTCACTCCAACAGGCCCATGTCTTTCTTGCACTGGGGACACCCAAGCTGGACGCAGTACTCCAGGTGGGGTGTCACCAGAGCGCAGTAGAGGGGAAGAGTCCCCTCCCTCGACCTGCTGCTGGTGCAGCCCACGATACGGTTGGCATTCGGGGCTGCGAGCGCACATTGCTGGCTCATGTCCCATTTGTCACCCACCAGTACCCCCAAGTCCTTCTCCACAGGGCTGATCCCATTCCCTTCATCCCCCAGCCTGTATTGATCCCGGGGGTTGCCACAGTGCAGGTGCTGGACCTTGCACTTGGCCTTCTTGAACCTCATGAATTTTGCTTGGGCCCACCTCTCAAGCTTGTCCAGGTCCTTCTCAATGGCATCCCCTCTCTCAGGCGTACCACTCAGCCTGACGTCATCTGCAAATGTGCTGAGGGAGCACTCGATCCCACTGTCTGTGTCGCTGACAAAGCTACTAAACAGTACTGGTCCCCGGACGGAGCACCGAGGGACACCACTCATCACTGATCTCCATCCGGGCATAGAGCCATTGACCACCACTCTCTGGAGGCAACCATCCAGGCAAGTCCTTATCCGCCAAATAGTCCATCCATCAAACCCATCTCTCTCCCATGTAGAGAGAAGGCTGTTGTGGAGGACCGTGTCAAAGGCCTTACAGAAGTCCGGGCAGGTGACATCCATGGCTCTTGCCTTGTGCACTGAGGTAGTCGCTCCATCACAGAAGGCCACTGGGCTGGTCAGGGAAGACTTGCCCTTGGTGAAGCCATGCTGGCTGTCTCAAATCTCCTCCCTGTCCTCCATGGCTTCTAGGAGCATCTGTTCCTTGATCATCCCAGGCTGATGGGTCAGTAGTTCCCAGGGCCCTCCTTTCTACCCTTTTTAGAAATGGGTGCAATGTTTCCATTTTTCCAGTCACCAGGGACTTCACCTGACTGTCATGACTTTTCAAATGTCATGGCTGGTGGCTTGACAGCTACATCAGCCAATTCCCTCAGGACTCTCAGATGCATCTCGTCAGGTCCCATAGACTTATGTATGTTCAAATTGCTCAGCTGGTCTCAAACCCGATCTTCTCTTGCAGTGGCAGGCACTTTGCTCCCTAGTCCCTGTCTTCAGGTTCATCCACTCGAGCAGTGTGGGAAGAGAGGTGGCCAGTGAAGACTGAGGCAAAGAAGTTGTTGAGTACCTCAGCCAGGATCCTCCTTGTCTGCTGTTACCAGTTCGCTAGTCGTGTTCATCAGGGCAGGTACCCTTTCTTTGACCCTTCCTTTTCTGGCTGACATACCTATTGAAGATCTTCTTCATACTCTTTGCGTCCTTTGCCAAGCTCCAGCCACGCCTTCGCCTTCTTGACCCCATCCCTACACAACCGGCCAAAGTCCCTATATTCCTCCCAGGAGCCCTGTCCCTGCTTCCACTGCCTGTGCATTTCTTTCTTGCCTTTTAGTTTGACCAGCAGGTCTTTACTCAGCCGTGCCGGTCTCTTGCCTTCCTTTCCTGACTTCTTACACATGGGGATCGAGAGGTCTTGCGCTCTTTGGAAAGCATCCTTAAAGATGTGCCAGCTCTGTTCTGCTCTCTTGTCCCTCAAGGCAGTTACCCAGGGGCTTCTACTGACTCATGCCTACAACAGCTGCAAGTTTGTTTTCCTGAAATTCAGGCTCTGGACTTTACCCTTTGCCTGACCCCTGTCCCTCAGGTCTGCAGACTCCACCACTGCATGATCACTGTAGCCCAGGCTGCCTCCAATTTTGACATCTCTGATTAGCTCACTCGTGTTGGTGACCAACAGGTCCCATCTGACAGGCCTGTCTATTCCCTGGCCTGAGAAGTTATCCTTCCTAAAGGGCACCTCCAACGAGCCCCTCGGGAAAGTTCAGCAGTGTGTTCAGGCCCTCCGGTACACGCAACAGCCTCCCCTTCTCAGGAGGGAAAAACCGTAATAAAGCATCTAGTTATGAACTGCATCAAGCACACAAACCCTTGAGCTGGAACGACCAGACAACCAGCTGTTTGTCACCAGGAGGTGCACGTTCCTTGTGGTCTCAGTAAGAGAGAGGGAGGCACGCTGACTCTCGAAGATGTCATTCAGAACTCTCTCTCTTATAGCTCTCACTATTGGAAGGGATTAGCACAGAGAATGGTACGTCCCTGTAGAGGCCGAGAACCCTGAGCAGAGTAGCTTCACGCAGGACTCCAGCCACGCACAGCATGCCATGCAGACCCTGGTCATAGAAAAGAAAGAGTGCCCTCGTTTCAGCAGCTCACGCCGTTACAAACTTTCCTGAAAGAAAGCATTTCTAGTCATCATTTCTACTGTCGAAGAAGTTTGCATCTGGACTTTCTGCTCGCAGGTGGCTTTCTCGCTGGTACCACGTGGGAGCAGCCTGCAGGCTCCTCATTTAAATGAGCTGAGTTTATCCTTCCAGGAAAGGATCTGTGGAACACAACATAGCACAGGACAGCACAGGACAGGCCTGTGCCTGAAAGGAGGTTGTAAGGAGGTGGGTGTTGGTCTCTTTTCCCAAGTACGAAGCGACAGGATGAAATGAAATGGGCTCAGGTTTCACCAGAGGAGGTTCAGATGAGATATTAGGAAACATTTCTTCACCCAAAGGATTGTCAAGCCTTGGAACAGGCTGCCCTGTGCTTCAGTCACCATCTCTGGAGGTGGTGCTTAGGGACATAGTTTAGTGGTAGATGTGGTCAAGTTAACGGTTGGACTTGATGATCTCAGGGATCTTTTCCAAACTAAGTGATTCTATCATTCTACTCAGGTTAACTGGACCGTAGATCATTCTCTCCTGGATGTACAACGGTGTTCTGTCAGCATCACTACACCAGTCCTCTGCTCAGGACTTACTGTTTATCAAGACCTTGTGGAAGGGATGGCATTTCCCTAGAGCAAAGCCTCTCCTTGGAAGCAGTTTTTGTTCACCAAATGCCCACCTCCTGGCGCTCCCCCAAGTACTTCTCAAAGGAACACGTACGCTGTCCTTGTGTCATCCATCTTCTGACACTGCTACAACTTTAGCGTCACTCCCCCCACCTCACTGCTTTGACGAGGCCTTTGCCCGCCCAGGCCCCTGTTAGCATACGGGCCAGTTACCCCTGACCTGGATCTAACTGCGCCCTGTTGTCACAAGAAGCTCAGTGGTCAGAAGACTTATAGAGGCCTGCCAGCAATTCCCTGCTCCCCACAACTTTCCTCAAAGCTCTTTCGACCATATCTCCAATCAGAAACAAAGTACCTGCTCAACTTGACCTCAAATAAAGGACAAAATGAGAAAAAACCTCCCAGGCTTTTCAAAAACTCTCACAGAGCTTTCCCAGAAAGAACATCCCTTCAAAGACTCCACACAAGGCATTTGGGTGTTCTCTTTATTGCATTGTTACACACAAGGGTACACTGCTTTACAACAGTACAGTTCAGAACTGCAGCACAACACAGCGTGAGGGCTTCCGAATATTCCGTGCCACACCGCCTTCATTCAAACAATTTGCTATGACACGTGTGGTGACAGTCCTTCTTAAGGGGAATAGGCAAGACAATGCTGACAGGCAGTTCACAGAGTAGAAGGAGAAAGGGCAAAAAGGAGGATGCAAATGCTCTTGCACAAACCCAGACAATCATATCGGGACAGCTTTCCACTCCCATCAAGAAGCCTCTGAATGGGGGAACAACAATGATGAGACCCACCCCGATGCCCTTTTCCAAGTTCACCTCAGTTCCACCTTCCAACAAAATCGCTTGCAGCAACTTGAGAACCCAAACATAATGAACACATTTTCACAACTCTGTACAGTTATAGGCTATGGCAACACCATTCCTGTTGCTATATTTCCTAGGCACTCCCAAGGAGACAACCTGGCAAACCTTCTGTTATCACCAGATAGAAATCTAGTGTGTTGTTTTCCTCTCCCTTAGAGGTAATGACACTGATCTACTCAAAGGGTCACAATACCCTTCTAGACTGCTGAGCTGGAATTGTGCACATCACAATAGTTAGATGTGAGCAGCTCCATGCTTCACTGGGCAGCCCTAGTGCAGCATATGCAGACACACAACGCCTGTCCGGACATATATAGTGACCAGAGGGCAAAACACACAGAGCCCACGCACCTCAGACGGAGACATGCAGGACTCACAAAAGGGAGAACCTCGCGCTTGCATCACATTGTGACACAGTACTCACAACTTCCTTGCTTTCCTGACCTGGGAGGAGGGCTACGTGCATTTCAGCGAGCATGTGATCTGTCTGCCCGACCTTGCCATTTCATTACAGCACAGAGCAAGAGGTCCATGGTCTTGCCTAACAACAAGGG
This sequence comes from Grus americana, assembly GCF_028858705.1. NCBI lineage: Eukaryota > Metazoa > Chordata > Aves > Gruiformes > Gruidae > Grus > Grus americana. The sequence goes on from NC_072865.1 coordinate 20,543,112, forward strand.
AGACAAGAACATAGCCGGGGGCCCTGCAACTAACCCCACTCTTGAAGCATTTCAGAAATGGCTGTAACAGAGCTGAAACATTTCCGGAGTGAGGGAGCCCTGAGGTTCTTTTGCTTCGTTCTTTGTTTGTTGATTTATTATGGAGGGGGGGACAACCTTTCTTCTGACTTAGAATTTGAGGGAAACCAGGGATGCCAATTGCAAATGCAGATTAACTCTGCAGGAAGCGTTGCCACAAGCTGTAGCCTGGATCCCTTCCTGTGACGAGGCGTGAAGCCTCTGGCTGTGCTGACTCCACGCTAGGTAAAGGAAAGACTGTTGAACGGTTCGGCAGAGAGCGTCCCTGGGTTGTCTGGTGCCACGTCCTCCATGGTGACAGGGCCCCGGGGCAAATCCTGTTCATCGTCAGCACCCCTGCCCCTGGCACAGTGCTGAGGTGGCAGGCTGGGGAGGATGGGCTTGAGGAACTTGAACTCGCTGTTGCCCGAGCCTGTTGTGAGGCTGACCTCGTAGCAATAGGCGTGGGGCAGGGTCCCCGCATTGGCCGCCTCGGCCAGGCTGCTCTGCAAGTTGCCGGTGCCGTAAAGCACATGCCCACCCTTCAGCTCCTTTCTCTTGCACACCTTATGAGCGACGAAGGCGACCGTGGACGCGAGGAAGAGGACCGAGACAAAGACCAATGAAATGATTAAATAGGTGGTCAGGGAGCTGCCCTCGTCCTCCGTGGCCAGGCTGCTCTGTGGTAGGCGCACCTCCGAGAAGTCACTGAGCAGGAGCGCGCTCAGTGCCGCAGTGGCTGACAGCGGTGGCCGCCCGTTGTCTCGCACCAGGATGACGAGCTTCTGCTTCACGGCGTCTCTCTCCGTCACTGGCCTCCTCAGCCGCACCTCCCCGCTTTGGGCACCCACCGCAAACAGCCCGGGGTCGCTGGCCTTCAGCAAGTGGTACGAGAGCCACGAGTTCTGCCCCGAGTCGGCATCAACAGCCACCACTTTGGTGACAAGGTACCCCGCCTCAGCCGAAATGGGCACCAGCTCGCTGGACGGTGGGCTGCTGTCCTGGGCGGGGTGCAGCACCAGAGGCGCATTGTCATTCTCGTCCACCACGACAAGGCGGACGGTCACGTTGGCGCTAAGGCGAGGCGACCCCGCGTCAGAGGCGCTCACTGAGACCTCGATCTGCCTCACATGCTCGTAGTCCAGGGGCCGCAGCACAAACACGTGCCCGTTCTCAGAGTTCACAGAGATACAGGAGCAGGGAGGCTGCTCTGCTGGGTGCGCTGGGGCCAGGGAATAGGTCACCTTGGCATTGGGCCCCACGTCGGCATCCGAGGCGCTGACGGCTCCAACGAGCGCCGTGGGCACATTGTTCTCACGCACGTACATGGTGTACGAAGTCTGGTTGAAGACAGGCGCGTTGTCGTTCACATCAGAGATGTCCACCGTGAAGGTCTGGGTGGTCGTGAGAGGAGGTGACCCCGCGTCTGCTGCTGTGACAGTGAGGATGTACCGCGCCGTCTCCTCCCGGTCCAGCGCGCTCACGGTCACCAGCTCATAGTAATTCTTGTAGGCTGGTCGCAGGGAGAACGACAGCTGGTCTTCCAGGGCACAGGTGATCTTCCCGTTGGCACCAGCATCCCGGTCCCTGACCGTGAAGAGGGCGACCACCGTCCCGGGTGATGCGCTCTCGGGGAGGGGGCTGCTGAAGGAACTGACCACCAGCTCCGGCGCGTTGTCATTCACATCCATCACCTCCACCAACACCTTGCAGATTGCTGAGAGGCCCCCGCCGTCCGTGGCCCGCACGCTGAGCTCGTGATTCTCTGCCACCTCAAAGTCCAGAGGCTTTGTGAGTCTAATTTCACCGCTCACAGGGTCAATGACAAATGCTGAGGGGCTCTGGCCCACCGCTTGGCTGAATTGATAGGAGATGGCCCCGTTAGGTCCCGCATCCAGATCGGATGCCACCACCTTGACAACCACAGAGCCCTCCGGAGCATTTTCCAATACCTGGCCAATGTACACATCTTCTGTGAAGACCGGAGAGTTGTCATTTACATCCAGAATGACAATGTGGACTTGGGTGGTCCCGCTCCTGGGTGGAGTGCCTCCATCCATGGCAATGAGACTGAAGTGCATCTCCGCCTGCTCCTCTCTGTCTAGTGGCTTTTCCAAAACCAGTTCCACGTACTTCTTGCCCTTACTCCGACTCCCAAAGGAGACACTAAAGTACTCGTTCTCGGGAGCGATGCTGTAAGCCTGGATGCTGTTGCTGCCAATATCCAGGTCCCGAGCCCCCTCCAGCGGGAAACGCGAGCCCGGGTTACTAGTTTCCAGGATCTTAAAAGTGACCTGTTGCTCGGGGAAAACGGGCGAATGGTCATTGATGTCCTCCACGGTCACCTCGACCCGAAAGAACTGCAGGGGGTTTGCCAGCAGGAGCTCGAAGGGGAGCGTGCACGTCCCGGACTGCCCGCACAGCTGCTCCCGGTCCAGCCTCTCGGCCACGACGAGGCGGCCGGTGCCGCGGTCTAAGCGAAAGTGCTGCCGGCCGTCCTCCGAGGCCAGGCGGGCGCGGCGAGCCGAGAGCTGCGCCGGGGCCAGCCCCGCGTCCTCCGCCACGTTCGCTACCACGGAGCCGCTCTCCCCCTCCTCGGCTACGGAGTAGCGGATGGGCTCGGAGCGAGCGTGCGGCAGGGAGAGGAAAGCAGAGAGACAAAGCACTTGCCTTGCGATCGCCATGTCGGGGCGGCGGACAGCCTCCGTCTCGCGGATCTCCCGCGCAGTCCTCCGCGGAAAGCGGTGCCCGGCAGCAGCGCGGCTGGGCGGCGGGCGTCCGTTCTCCCTCCCTCCCTCCTTCTCGCCGACTCCGGCTGGCGACCCGGAGCGCGGCCGCCGCGGCCCGGCAGCGGATGGCACGGAGCACCGCTCGCCGCCGCTACCCGGCTCCGCTCGGCTCGGCTGCGCTGGGCTCGGCTGGGCTGGGCTCGGCTGGGCGGTGCTGGGCCGGGCCGGGCCGGGCCGGGCTCGGCCGCCTCCCCGCCCGCAGCCGCTCGGCGCCGCCTTGGCCGGGAGCACCACCCTGCGGCCCGCGGCGGGACTGCGCCCGCCGCCGCCCGCTGCCCGCGCTGCCGGCTCGCACCGGCACACGGACCCGTGCGCACACACAGCTGCCCCGCGTCTTCCCCCGCTGCCCAGAGCCCGCGGGCGGGCGGGCGCGCTTGTCTCCCGGGAGGCCGATCCGTGCCCTTCGCGAAACACGGCGGCAAGACAAGCACGAGGCGGTTCCCACGGCGCCGTGGGCGGAGGCGCGGCCCCGATCCACTCAGCCGCCTTGCCCGGCCGGACCAGCCGCCCAGGAGCCTCTCCGCAGGGGCAGCACGCAGGAACCAGCACGGCACGGCACTACACCGACTCGGGAATCCCAGCCTGAGGACGGGGAACGGAGGCGGGTCTCGGCAAGGCTCGGGCGTGCACGCGCCTGCCGGCCGGCCCGTCCGGCGGCGGAACGGGAGCCACCAAGCTCCCCGCGTTGGCTTCCCTCTCGCCAGCCGGCCGCGAGCTGCACAGCGGTTCTCGCTCCTTGCCTCCCCGCAGGAGCGTGGTTGAGCTGCCGGAATACGTCGGAGAAGCCGTCCACCGGGGCGATGCCGAGGGTGGCGGTGGCGGAGCGCGGCGGCTGCCCGCGCTCTCGCACCAGCACGACGAGGCTCTGCCGGGGCGCGTCCCTCTCGGACAGGGCCCGCGCCGTGCGCACCTGGCCGCTGTGCAGCCCCACGCGGAACAGCCCCGGCTCCGGCGCCGTGGCCAGCTCGTACGACAGCCACGCGTTCTGCCCCGCGTCCGCGTCCACCGCCACCACCTTGGCCACCAGGTCGCCTGCGGCGCCCAGCGCGGCACCAGCTCGACAGCCGCCGCGCTGCTCTCGGGGTGCGGATGCAGCACGATGGGCGTGTTGTCGTTCTCGTCCCGCACCAGCACTCGCAGCACCGCCTGGGAGCTGAGCAGCGGCGAGCCGCAGTCGGCGGCGCGCTCCGCCGCTTCGAAAGCGCGGACCTCCTTGTAGTCTAGAGGGCGCAGCGCCCTCACGTTTCCGCTCTCCGCGTCCACGGACACGAATGATGCCACGGCGGGATACCGAGGGCGGCTCCAGCGCATATCTCACGTGGGCGTTTTTTCCCGCGTCGGCGTCCATGTACTCAGGCGGCCCAGCGTCATCACCGCGGGCTTGTTTTCGCTCAGCACCATGGTGCAAAAGGCCTGAGCGAAATTGGGAGCGTTGTCGTTCACGTCCAGGAGCTCCACGAACAAAGTCTTGGACACCGACAGTGCGGGAGAATTCTCGTTCCAGGCCCAAACGGTCACAATGTATTCTGCCACCTGCTCCCTGTCCAGCGCCTCCGATGTCACCAGTACGTACGCGTCGCCCGCCAGTGACATGATGCTAAATGGGTGCTCGCCCATCAGCTCGCAGCTCGTCCTGCCGTTGTCCTCCGAGTCCCGGTCCCGCACGTTTGAAGAGGGCCACCACGGTGTTTGCTCATGTCTTCCACTTTCACCTCCACTTTGCAGTGCACGGTTTTGCGCCCTGCATCTGTGGCCTGGACGTCTATCTCGTTGATCTTCGTTTCTTTGTAATCCACTGGCTTTTGTAGTCGAATCTGCCCTGTCTCTGGATTTATTGTAAAGGTCTTGAGATTTTCCTCTGGATTTTGAACTAGGTAGTAGGCTATTTCCCCGTTCGTTCCTGAGTCTAAATCGCTAGCAGACACTGTCACCACTAAGGTACCCTGGGAGCTATTTTCTAGCACTCGGACTTTATACAGACTCCGGCTAAATACTGAGATGTTGTCATTTGTATCCAGGACTACCACGAGCATTAAGGATGTACTAGACCGCGGTGGAGACCCACCATCCGAAGCCGTAATGCTGAAAGCCACTTCTGCCTGCTGCTCCCGGTCCAGGGCTCAGTCCAACACCAGTTCGCCGTACCTCCTCCCGCCACTCCGCCTTCGGGTGTAGATATGGAAATACTCCTTCGAGCTGATACTGTAATGCTGAAGACTACTGCTCCTCACATCTGGATCCTGAGCGCTTTCCGACAAAAATCGAGCCCCCGGCATTGCAGTTTCCGGGATCTTGAAAACTATCTCTGTATTTAAGAACATAGGAACATGATCGTTTATGTCGGTGAGGCTTACCTCAGCTCAGAAGGACTGCAGTGGACTCTCCAACAGCACCTCGAAACGCACCAGGCAAGGCTCGGTCTGCCCGCACAGCTCCTCCTGGTCCATCTGCTCTCGCTCCACCAAATCTCCGGTGTGTTGGTTCAGCTGTAAATACTGCTTTTCTCCTTCAGGAACGAGCTGAGCCTGTCGAGCCGATAATTCCTCACCGGTCAGTGACGAATCCTTAGCTATATTCACCACAAAAGAGCCTCTCCACCTCTTCCGGCACAGAATACCGGTTAGTTTCTGCTCTCATCCCAGACACGTAGAGGAGCAGGATCAGAGCCACCGCTCTCCCTGGGAGCGGTTCCTCGCTCTTCCTCAGCTCCATTCCCTCCCAGTGAATCGATCTCCTCCCCCTGTGAACTGGATGGAGCTGCCGATCCAGCCCGCCGACCCTCGAGCAGACCAGCCCGGGATGGTGCAGCCCCGCGAACCCCGCGGGCGGTGGATCTGGGAGCTGCGCGGAGCCTCCGCGCCTCTGCAGTCAGCAGCGGCACCAGGCGGCCAATTTGCCGAAGGACGCGGAGATTTCCCAGCACAAAGACTGCGGAACAGAGAGAAACAAACCGCTCGATTTCTCTCTTCCGAGGTCAGGGCATACAGATTTAACTGCCCATACAATCCTGTTCAAAGTATGGCCACCACGTGAATGAACAGTGCTTCTGTTTGCCTTTTATCTGAAAACAATATTTATTTAAAGCTGTTTTTTTCTAATGTCCCTCCTCACAACACTTTGAAGAGTTTATGCAGAGTGAAGAAATGACTTTTAAGCTGTTTAGCTAAAAAAGCTGTGTATTGTTTCAGGTGTCTAGCATGAATCAGCTGGTCCATGAACCACGGCAGCCATAGCCATGTAGTTCCCGTAGTAATTCTCGGGTGGGTTTCTGTAATGAACCGAGACTGTTCCCCCAATTCACGACCTCATGACCTTGCAAAGGGGCTGGAGGGCAGCAAATCTCGGACTCTTGGCTCAGACAAACCCCTCAACCTTACTTCAGCTTCTGAGAATGGCCAACTTCCAGCTCACTCTGATTTCCCCTACATAAAATCCACTCCAAAATGCACAAAATTATTCCCAAAATCTTGCTCTTGGGGTGGCTTGTTCCTCGGCGATGGCTGTAGCAAGTGATCTTCGAGATAGCACACTCACCCAAGGGAGTTCCAAGTAGGTTTTATTGTTTTCTGTCATCAGGCATTTGACTCTTAAAAATGTGTGAGTGACAGGAAATATCAGAGTACTTTATAGATCAAAACTGATTAATGAAAGGAAAGAAAACAGAAAGCTTCTTGACACCCTATATTCTACAGCGCCTTAAGTTTATTGTAAACGTTTTAGCCTATTTTACCGTAAAACCACAAACAGTACTTTAACTCTCTACTGCCTTATACTCAAAAATCCTGAAATGTTAATTTCAACTTTAAGTTATGAGGAAAAAAACCCAAACAACCAAAACAAAACATTGCTCAAAGCCCACTCTTTACAGTGCAGAGAACCTGGTCAAATATGCAAAGCATGCCAATGTCAGCCATTTCTAATGTAACCACTTCTGTTTCTTATTAAGGAATTCCTTTGCAAGCACCACTTAATTTTGCTTAATATTTGTTTGGCCTGGTGTTGAACACACTGCAGAAAATTAAGATATTATTACAGAGCCATCTCCATAAGAAAAAAAAATGCAGAAAAAATTATGTAGGAAAGTTATCTTAAAGATCTGCTTCAGTTTTCACAATTTGCCTTAATATTTAGAAGAAGTAGCACTTTCACAATCATACATCAAGTCTCAGTGTAATCAACATGCAACACAGTCCTCCTCCTCCATCCATATCACAATTACAAAATACCTACATGAATAAAGTACTGCTCAAGAGGAGAGTGTTTCTGTTCTCTTACAGAGAAGACTTGTACCTTCCTGGTACTTTTTTGGTGGGTATCTGGTCTCTTCATTCTCTTTTCCCAGTGAGGACAGACATGCTTGTCTTTCTCCTCACTTACTGATGGCTGAGCCAAGGGTTTTGATCAGAATTGACGTTTAGCTCCATCCCCCTGTTTGCAGCGCAAGCTGCTTCTGCAAGTCTGGGCCCCATGTCTTCAGAGAGGGGAGCTCTGCCCTGCAAAGAAGAGAGTGGAGGTTGTCATTTGGGTGTTGGAAGGTAAGCAGGCCTCAGCAAGAACCTTAGAGGGCATGTCTTACACCACTGCATGTGTGACACCACTCTTCTCTACCCAGAGCCAAAGAGGAGGCTGGACCAGGTGGTGGATCTCTGACCTGAATGGGGAAAATCTAAAGGTAGAAAGCATCCCCCACTGTAGACATCACAAAGACACTACTGTAAACCTCTTAGGAGTTTGAGGGAGTAATTTAAGATGGTAAGAACCCAAAATAAAACCACTTTCTCACAAACAGTAAATGCAGTTTAATGTTGACGGGTCCTTGTCTCCCGAGGCTACTGCGACTGTGGTTCTGAGAACCTGCAGTAAAGTGAGTCCAAGTCACCAGTGGTTATGAAATACAAAAATGTTAAGGGATGACTGTAAGATGGTGTTTGTGGGTCTTCAGCCTCCTATGTGTTCATCGTCCAGAGTCTTGTGAAGTGCTAGATGGATCACCAGAAACTAGTAACCCCATGTTTAGAGGGGACTTGGACTCACTGGGAGAGTGAGGAGAGAAGGAGCTGTTTCAATGATCACCTCTTGTTGTCCCCCCACCATGCTCTTTGAAAAGCTGGAGGTTAATGGGCGCCTCAGACATGACTCACTCTAAGTTCACCACAGTACTGAGAAGAGAGGTGCTGGTACTGTCTGGGAGCACCCAGCTGGGTCAGGAAAGAATGGGAGGGTGTGTTGTAAAGTCACAATAACCACTTTTTTCTGGTCAATACTGTTCATGCAAGCCACAGAACTATAAGGGAATTTAATAGCAGAGGTCCCCACCTCCGTGGCCTCCAGCAGCTTGTAAGACAGCTTGAGTTCAGCACTGCCACCACTCTGGTGAATGGCACTTGGCAGCGCCAAGCACCAGCTCCTAACAGCAGTGCAGGGGACACCATCAGTGAGGTGACACCCCTTTGCACCATTATTCCTGCAGTCCTGGTTAACACTGGACAGGACCACTACATTCCTGATGCTGCCGCCTCTGGGAGGACGTGTCCCCAGGAGCAGTGTCGTTCCTGCTCTGGGTCCCTACGGGGTCTACACTGTGTGTGGACAGGAACTGATGTGTGGCTCACACATCTATACCCCTACTTCTCATCTTCTCATGATCCAGCTGCTCCCCTTTGGGGTGACACCAAAGACTTGATCTAACGTGGATACCCAGGGCATAGAGCTGGATGCAGAGGAGTGCAGATGGTCAGCCCTTGGGGACCCGCTGAGCCATGCCGGCTCCTCATGGGAGGCCCCCACCAGTAGCTCTGAGACGATCTCTACCCTCTTCTCTGGCCCCAGTGCCTCCTCCACCACCAGCTCCGCAACATCGATAGTCCTTACTCCCAGAGGTGACATCCCCCTACCCCGCGCTGCTCCCTCCCTGCTCCCCCCATCTCCTCGGCCTGACCAGGTCCCTCACCTGTGCAGCCCAGTCACCTTCTTCCCCAAGGTTGGCTGCCTCTTGCGAGCACACTGAGCTCTGCTGTTCGCCCGGGGCGGGAGGCAGCCCGGCAGGGAAGCAGGGGAAGAGGGGTCTGAGGAACCGAAACTCGCTGTTGACGGTCCCGGTGGTGAAGCAGACATCATACGCATAGCTGCGGGGCAGGGAGCCTGCGTTGCTCTCCGTGGCAGACTTCGGGAACGCAGGCAAGGTCTCTGCCTCGCTCCACCTGGTGCGCCGCACCTTCACCACCACAGCGGCCACCGCGGTGGCCAAGAACAGCACCGACACGCAGGCCAGGCAGACGATGAGGTACAGGGTCAGTGGCCCGTCGGGCTCAGCGGCCAGCACCTCCTCCCTCACCCGCAAATGGGCCTCGGAGAAGCCGTCCACCAGGGTGATGCCGAGGGTGGCGGTGGTGGAGCGCGGCGGCTGCCCGCGGTCTCGCACCAGCACGACAAGGCTCTGCCGGGGCGCGTCCCTCTCGGACAGGGCCCGCGCCGTGCGCACCTCGCCGCTGTGCAGCCCCACGCGGAACAGTCCCGGCTCCGTTGCCTTGGCCAGCTCGTACGACAGCCACGCGTTCTGCCCCGCGTCCGCATCCACCGCCACCACCTTGGCCACCAGGTCGCCTGCCGGCGCCCAGCGTGGCACCAGCTCGCCCACCGCCACGCTGCTCTCAGGGGGCGGATACAGCACGATGGGCGTGTTGTCGTTCTCGTCCCGCACCAGCACACGCAGCACCACCTGGGTGCTGAGCGGTGGCGAGCCACCGTCAGTGGCGCACACCACCACCTCGAAGGCGTGCACCTCCTCATAGTCCAGCGGGTGGAGGATATAAACATCCCCATTTTCAGAGCTGACTGACACGTCGGGCTGCTCCTTGCCCTCCTGCCGCACCAGTGCATAGTTTACATGGGCGTTTTTTCCCGTGTCGGCATCAGTGGCATTCACGCTACCGATCCGGAGCATGAGGCCGTTGTTCTCCACCACCAACATGGTGTAAACCTCCTGGGTGAACTCTGGGGGATTGTCGTTCACATCCGATATCTGCACGAAGATGCTTTCCCGAGAGCTGAGCTGCGTTGTGCCCCAGTCCATGGCTGTGATGGTGATGTTATACTCCGCCATCCTCTCCCTGTCCAGTGCCGCATTTGTTCTCAGTTCATAGTAATTATCAAAAGTGGGGGTGAGACTGAAGGGCAAGTCCCCGTCGATCGTGCACTCTGTCCGGCCATTGTCCCCGGAGTCCCGGTCCCGCACGCTGAACAGGGCCACCACGGTCCGGGGGGGGGCGTCCTCGGGAATGGAGGCAGTGAGGGAGGTGAGCGCTATCTCCGGGGCATTGTCGTTCACGTCCAGGACCTCCACCTGCACTTTGCAATGCGCAGACAACCCCCCGCCGTCGGTGGCTTTCACCACCATCTCGTGGTTTTCTGCTTCCTCGAAGTCCAGGTTGCCCGAGACCCGTATCTCCCCAGTGGCAGGGTTCAGCTCGAAGAGCTGCCGGGACCGCTCCGATGTCTGGGTGAAGCCGTACCGCACTTTCCCGTAGGACCCTTCGTCGGGATCCGCGGCCGCGACTCTGACCACCAGCTGCTCGGGGGGGCTGTTCTCGGCCAGGCGCACCTCGTAGACCTCCCGACCGAAGACTGGGATGTTGTCATTGGCATCCAGCACCACGATCCGGACTTGAGCCGTGCCGGACCTGGGTGGCGAGCCCCCGTCGGTGGCTGTGAGGAGTAAATTCAGCGCGCTCTGCTCTTCGCGGTCCAGCTGCCGCTCTAGGACGAGCTCCGCGTATTTTGCTCCACCTTTCCTTGTTCCGAGAGCGAGGGAGAAATGCGAATTGGACCCGAGGCTGTAGTTCTGCAAGCCGTTGCTGCCCACGTCCTTGTCCTGGGCGCTTTCCAGAGGGAAACGGGACCCGGGAGATGTCGTTTCGGGAATCTCTAAAACCATCTCCTTCTCCGGGAACACGGGGGAGTTGTCGTTCACGTCACGAACCTCCACCTCTCCTCGGATCAGCTGCAGCGGATTTTCAAAGAATATCTTAAAGAAGAGTGTGCAGGTATCGCTCTGCGGACAGATCTGCTCTCGATCCAGGGACTCCTTTGCCGTCAGGACTCCGGTGTTTTCATTGAGGCGGAAAAGCTGCTCGTTCCCCTCGGACACAACGCGGGCCTTGCGAGCCGCGAGCTGGCTCGGAACAACCCCCAGGTCGTTTGCAATATTGGCGACAAAGGAGTCCCTCTCCATTTCCTCCGCCAGAGAATAACGGAGGGTTTCGGCCCCGCTCTGACACACGCAAACGTACAGAATAAACAAGATCACTTGCCTCTTGCTGCCTCCGCACCGTCTCCCCCACGCCATTACTCTCCAGAAAATCCATCCACCGTTCTCCGTGGTTCCCAGCATTTTTAAACAACGTTCGAGGCAGAGCGACGTTTGTCGGGAATGCCGGGGTAAGGGGTCCGAAAGCCCCCGAGCACCCCTGTTCCGTGTACCGCTGCCCTCCCGAGGAGCTCACACGGGCTTTTTGTCTCCCTGTGCCTGCAAACCCGGTGCGGGCAAAGGAACCTGCCGGTCCGTGGCCAACACCCCCACCCAGCGTCGTAAAGGGGGAATATTTCCTCTGCCTTCTCATTCGGGCCAGCACTGTTGATTCGGAGTTTGCTTCTTGAATCTGCACTTTCCGTGCCAAACCGAAGCCAAAAGGCGCGGTGTAAATGCTCTCTTCGTTTGGAAGCAGGCTCCCTCCCGCATACAGAGCGCTGCTCTGGGTGTCACTTCCCAGCTCGCAACGGCTTCGTACACAGCTTACAGTGTTGTGTTGGTATTGCAAGATTTGCCACTTCCACAGGATGCCTTGCGGGATTTTCATCTCTTCTCCACTTGTTAATGAGCACAGGACAGTTAGCAAGTGGGGCAGGTCAGAGAAGCACCGCTATTGAATATGAGAGTTGGTACCAGGGAAAGGTCCCGAAAGCAAATGCTTCATCATCGCCTCAGTTCATCATCACCTTAGTTCACGATCACACTAGAATGATAATGTTCTTCTAGGACACATCATCCTAATGCTGTTTTCTTCACAGTGTGTATCACACCTCGTCCAAAGGTCACATAACTCCTTAATTGACAGGAGTATCCTCCCCTGCCGCCTGCTGACCCTTGCACTCATGATAAGATGTGTGACTGTGTAACACATTCGTGACAAATGTCCCCAGACGTACACAAACATCGAAATGCTGAAGCCTGTTTTCATGTTCTGGAGGTATACAGCCCTTTTTCCTCTGATGTTACCACACACAGTCAGAGATACGGTACTGGGAGGTCAAACCCGAACTCCTGTATCTGTGTAAGGATATAAGGCCAACAGCTATTTGATACAAAAGGCAAGGAGAACAAACAGGAGAGGTCGTAAATTAAACGCCCAGATACACAAACGCTAACGACCAGGAGCTGACGGAGACAATAGCAAAGACCAGGGAGCTAATGACACCGATCGACGGGCCATTAAAACAGCAATTCAAGTGTAACATCCAAGAGGTTTAACCAGAAACTTTGTAAACGAGGGGTGAGGGGGTGGGGAGATTATCATGCATTATCAGAAAGGAAAGAGCGAACTGATTACGAGATGTTTGAGGGGGATTATAGGAATATGCAAAGGTTATCATGGGTTGGTTAGAGGCAGGATCAAATTCGTCAAAAGGGAGAAGTCCTAGGTGAAGTCCTAGAAATTCGCTGATGCCTTCATTTGTTTTAAAATAAAAACTTCGTGACTGTATCAGTAGGAGAAAGTAATAACCAGGGTTGACTTTAGGGTTCCCCGGAATTTTACCTACCAGAGGACTTTGCATGGATGGAGCCATTTTTGCTGATTTCTTCTTACCGCCCTTTGCCTTGGAAGCATGACACATTCTAAAAGACTAACTTACATCGAAGGTCAGCTCAGCTCTTTCTTCCCTTCCAGGGATTTGCCCATCTCTCGTGTTGCTATCTTTATCACCAACACATAAACTTGATGTAAAACCAGCCATAGCTCAACTCCAGCAGTAGATGCGTTGGGAATGCGGCTACTCTCCTCATTCGTGCCATGCAAAAATAACAGTTATATCTGGAATCCATTTGCTTTGTGCCCTTGCCAGTGCTTCTGCTCGACTCTTGGCATCTCCGAGAAAGGAAGGTGTATTTGCTCCTTTGTAACGTGATCCTTGGCACCACTACGCAGCAGGGAACAGACACAAGCTGAGAAGAGCTTCCACAGACAGTTCTCACCCTGATTACAGTAACCCGGTAATTGTTACTCCCCTCATTTCAGAACGGAAATGGTGTCCTTCAGCTTCAGGTGTAGAAGGGTGTAAGAGGAACAGTGATCCTTAACGGAGCTCTTGGCTGTGATAGTATCTTTGCACATCAGAAGATGCCGCTCTTAGACTGAAGCTCATATTCTTTTAGATTTTAGACAAATGTGAAATAAAGAGAAAAGGTAACTTACCGTGCACCACTGGATAGCTAATGCTGGTGTTTTCCATTGGGTCACAACAATAAAATGGATGTGTATGAGTGGAAAAAATAAGTGTGTATACTGCCAGATGAAGGCAAACTGTGGTTTAGGACAGACTAAGGAACTATAGCCATAATAAGAATGTGATTTACATAAATGTGTCAGATAATTAACTCATTGAGCACATAGTGATCTTGCAGGCTTCCTCATTATTTGGTTTAGTGATGACGTCTTTAACCTAAGAAGATAGCTTAATATGACCGAAAACCTGCTCTTCTCTTTACTCTGAGATTTACATCTTAATGCTAGAAAAGAGCTACAGCAACATATTCTGCTCAGTTCCTGGTATGTCTCCGAATTTCCGAACACAGTGTTCCTTCTGCCCGTACGTCTTTAGCCTGAGCAATTTCAGTTTCCAAAATCCTCTTCTCGGTCTTCCAGCTGGGAATTCAGATCTGCTGAGTGAAATCTCAGAAGCCTCAGGCCGAGTTTCCACCCCGCTCCACTCCCTCCGGATAAAAGCTTTCCCCCCATCCCTGGAGCCACTGCTCATCCACCTCCGGCACACCCTGTGGATAGGGTGGCTTGGGACGAGCAGATGAAAATGCAGATGAAAAGCACAGATGCTTCCCCGAGTCACTGTGGTTTCCATGCCCGAGTGTAAAGAGGCACCAACGTTCCCATCCCCTCATTCCCAGCTAGCTCCCAGGACGGATTTCTTCTCTCGCCTCTAGCATTCAGACAGCGCCTGAATTCCCAACTCTCCCGTAGAACTGCTGCCCTGAGCTCTCCGCTGGATGCAAACGTGAGGAAAGCCGGGAGAATCGTTCCCCACCTTCTGCCTCTCTGTTAGGCTGTAAATACCACTGGTACGTGTCCTGTTTGTGGTTCATTTTCCGAGACATAAACCAGTCTCCTCTCTCTCTCTGTATTCAGTCCAGTTAATGCTTTCCCCATCACTCTGTTAAATGTAAGTATTTCTTGCTCGCGGTATTAAGTCGGTGCTTACCAACCAACGGGCTCTGTCTGAGTCACCCCAGACCTGCGGCGAAATCCTCTCACAGCTCCCAGGGATGGAGACAGCCGGGGGACAGCCTGGGAGACCATCTCCCTCCTTCACATCCCCGATTCCTTGTGCTCTTGGCGTTTCCAGACGGTTCTCGATGCGGCAATTCTCAGCACATTCCTTGGAAAGGCTTTGAACTAGGACATTTCAGCTGGGTTCTTAGTTAATGTCAGCCATTCAGAATCTGACTGGTGCTTACTGGTCTCTCCCCGCTTGGGAGCTCCCCGCCCAGCAGCAGCAATACCCGCCCAGCGCTGGCCAACAGCGGCACTGGGCGTCCAACGCAGGAACTGCACATGGGCGTTCACCCCCGAGTCTCAGCACGCATCTCCTCCGTTAGGTTCTGGCTATTGCTAGGGCAAATTATAAAACACATTTCCCACCTGAAGTCTTTGGCAAATAAACGCACTTTCTCAGTACTTATTTGGACGTTTGGTTTGGTACTAATAATCCAGGCAAGTATGAAACGTCTAGAACGTGTCCTATACAAATCTTCTGTCAAATGTGCTTAAGAAAGATGGAAGCTATGGGAAAGCATAGTAAGCATTGCTCATGTGTTGTGCACTACATGGTCCACAAGTCAGAGAGACAATCGAGGCATTTTCAAGCACAGGCTGGTTTCTATTTCACAAGGACATCTCCAACTGTTGTATGTGCCCTGCTAGAGTAATCTGAAGTTAAGAACCAATTCAGTATTACTAGCAGCACGCACTGCCCCACACCCCTTGGATCAGCTGCAGTGGATTTTCAAAGAATATCTTAAAGAAGAGTGTGCAGGTATTGCTCTGTGGACAGATCTTTCAGTCCAGTGACTCCTTTGCTGTCAGGACTCTGGTGTTTTGATTGAGGTGGAAATGTTGGTCATTTTCCTTGGGCACAATGTGGACCACATTTCCTTCTAGGTAGCAGTACTTCCTTTCTACTAACATCAGTTCGTGAGGTTATCTGCTCTAAAATTTCCCCTTTGTACCTTCCAACTTCGAAGAATAAAGAGAAATTCCCTGCTTCAAAAGTATGAGTCCACAAAACTCTCAGAGACATTCTGCACTCTCCCGTCTCCAAAGATAATGCTGGGCAGAAAGACACCTGCCAGATGTTTACCCAGACCATTTCTGTCCTACATCTTTGAAGACAAGGAATTCTTGCTCTCTTCTCTCTACCCATGACAAACTCAGTACTTCTCATTTGAAAATAAATCCTTCGCAGCTTCAAAACTTTGCTACTACAAATGCCTTTGAAGCCAACTAAGTAATTATTCTCATCTTTGTAAATTTTGTTCTCAGTGGCATCTAGTTTTTCTATCCTCAACTTCACTCCTGGGTCACATATGCAGCAGACAATCTTCTTCATAAATCCCTAGAACCACGTGTTTTCTTGCATCCTGAGGTCTCAAATGGCCCACAAATAATATTTCAATTTCTAGCTCTAAATTGATGTATTTTGTGGGGTAAAATGTCATCTATTGAGGTTTTTTTTCCTGTTCTTGTGCCAAATTTCTGTACGACTCCTTCCACAGTTTCCTGCAGTGGCTGTTTCGGTTAACTAGGAGGAGATACACATGGAACAATCAAGTAGCACAAGGTTGTCAGGAAATGCAAGCCCACTGTGTGAATAAGCTTGGCTTTCCATGTGTTTTTCACGAAGCAACAGAGAATAAGCTTATTTTCTCAGTGACATTTAGATAGCCTTGAAAAAGAGACTTCAGGGACAGAAGTGCTGCACAAGCATTTCATGAACAAGGGCAAGAAACTTCCAGCTTGTGAAGAAATGTTTCTGCAGTTGGCTACCTGAAGATAGTGAGTAGAAGTGGTTGAAGGAAAACAGTCAAGCAATATAATAAGAAAGTGAGAAATAGTCAGACCATGTGCTGTTCTGGGCACGGAAATAGCACATTTTCTCTTTAATAGGCCAGGAAGGAAAGGATATGGGGAGAGGCTGGCCTTGGACAGGCTAATTTTGAAATTCTAGCTGGTCATCTGAGGAGAGAAACAGGACTTGAACTGAGAAGGAGATTTGGAAGTGAAGGAGAGAAAGGGAGAGCAGGAGCAGGGATAGCAATGGTTGGAGGACAGAAAGTTGCTCTGCAAGAAGGCCCTAGAGAGGACAAGCATGAACCTGTCTGGTTTCCAAGGCTGATCAAGAGGTTAAGGACAGAGAAATACATGTAGGATCCATCCCAAAGGCCACTTAGGAGGAGCTTGTTGATGGAAGACCTGTAAGAAAACAATCAGAATGGACATTAGTAACGTGGGGTCCAATCAGCCAGAGTGAAAAGGGTATGGGGAATTCTGGAGAAAAGCAGGAATGGTAGTAGATTCAGTCTGAGGTCAAAGCAGGTGCATGGATCAGAAAGGAGCAAAAATGGACATGAAGAAGGAAGAAACAAAACAGGCAGGAGAGGAAGGTAAGAGGAAGAAAGGCAGAGATATGGTCATTTAGGTTTGTGCCTGTTCTTCCCCTATTCTCAGTGTCTGGCTTAGGACCTAGATTTCCTCTTTTTTATCTTTCTTCCTCAGAATGCCTCTCCTTCCACTTAGGGAGCAAGAAAATTATCAGAAGGTAGCAGCAAACCAGTGGGAACCCTAGTGTCTCAGTCAGTTTAACAGGATGAGATGCCCAGAGAAAGCAAGCATCAGTGCCCAGCTTTCTGCTTCCTGAGGCCAAGTTTGGCTCATCTTCAAGCCAAGTTCCCAATCCTGTAACCCCTGGATGTCATGAACATATTGAGAAGGTAGAAACATCTGCCCCAGTGCCACCTAAAAGGAAGGTCAATGACAAAGTGATTCAAGACAGCCTCATGGACAGTGTGGTCACTGCCTGGAAGAAAAACAGAGTTTCTGAACTGAGGCTTTCAAGGGAGACAGAGAGATCAGGGAATTGTCATATTTTCTCATGTCACAGGTGAACAGGAAGATGGGTCAACATGAGGGCATCACCCCCCACTTCATGTCTAATGCTTCTGAAGGCACAGTGATCAGTCCAGTGGTTAACTAAGCGGCAAGCACTGTTAGTAAACCAAATCCAGCTAAATGATAAGGGCTATATAACCCAAGCATAAGAGAAATCTGGGTGATGCTTTATAGAAGCAGCAGAGACTTTTTGGGAGGGTACCTGGGAAAACAAAGGCTTTTTGTGCTCTCAGCTTAACATCCTCTGCCCTCAGCTGCAGGTCCCTTCCTCTCAAATTATGGTTCCAGCAGCAACTGCAGACTGGGCACCCTCCAGGATCACAGGATGACCCTTGTGTCTCTGACAACTAAACCATTCCCAGAAATACAGGGTGACCAGAAAACTTCCTGGAACATCTTTTATACAATGTAGCGAAATTTAGACTCCCCATATCCTAACATACCCTTGTATCTTGACTATTTTATTTTATACCTGTTGTATCTTGTCAAAGCTGAGCTGTGAAAAGCCATCTTTCTGTTGGATGATATTTTGATGTGCTCGGTACTGCTGACCAATGACACAAAGATACTCTGAAAGAAAGGACACCTACAGAACAGAAAACATCCATCCTGTGGGGAGAAATCCAGAAAGGGGTTATTCACTGTTTAGGCAACAGACATATATTCACATCGATATCACATTTACTAACAGGGTGGCAATGAAAAACTGACAAGCAACTTAAAGATAGGTGCACACACACAATTCCTAGGGAATAATTATAAAGTAAACAGATATGAAAGCAACACATTTAGCAGGTACTGCTGAAGGTGCCTGACAGCTAATTTACTTTCCAAAGAGTTTATACCTGGACAGGTGCAGCCCACCTCTGATGTCAAGATTCTTCTAGTGCTGGGTTCATAAATTGGGGGGGGGGGGGCACGCAGGGAAGGAGGGAATCTGGGTTTTTTTATTAAAGATACCGGATTTCATCCATGAGGAGGCCTAAAAGAAAACAACCTGTAGTCCATGGGCACTGTCACATGTAACAATATTATCTGCCCAGCCAAAAAGTTGAGACTTGGGCACATCTTGGGATCACTTAAATGCAGGTTTTTTTCCCACCAGTAAGTCAGCCCGTGCCCTGAGCTCTGCCCAGGTTGGAGCAGAGGCTGCTGCAATTCCAGCTCCGCGCCGGCGGAGGGCAGCCGTCACCAGGGAAAAAACTCGAGTGGCGAATTTGCAAGTCACGAAAGGAGCGGCAGAAACCGGCTTGGAAACAACCCGGCTCGGCAGCTCCCCGGGTTCGGCTAGGGCAAGGGAGAGAGTCCCCCGGAGAAAGGCAGGTCTCTTTATTATCTATCTGTCTACCCACCCACCCACCCATCCATCTATCTACCCATCTATCATCTACCTACCCATCCATCCCTCTATTATCATAAAATAGAATCATAGAATTGTTTAGGTTGGAAAAGACCTTTAAGATCATGAAGTCCAACCACTAACCTAGCACTGCCAAGCCCACCAGATCAATCTGTCTGTCTGTCTATCTATCTCCTTGTCCACAGGAGCTGGCTCCTGTTGTGCTGCTCGGTACTCTGGGGAAAGGACCGCACACTTAGATCCAGGCAAATGAACTCTGAGACAGGTTTGGGCTCAAAGCAGGAGGCTGGAGAGAAAGGGGAGTTATGAGGTCATTAATGAGATTGTGAGGGGGGACCTGGCGCTCTGGACTGAGCTGGGTTTGGGAGGGGATATAGGTCATGGAGCAACTATAAGGATTGTTTTATCCCTTGGGGTCCCTAACGCTGGCTTTCTGCCCTTGCTACTGATCAAAAATGAGATTGCAGTAGTATTGAGCAGTGTGCTGGTTCCCCCCAGCACTGGGACTACAGGGCAAGTGAGGACAGCAACCAGCTTAAACCCTGGGAATCAGGGATTGTTGTAGGAGACACCAGGGCTGAGTAATCTCTTAACTTCCTTCCCTGTCAGGTCAGAGTGTGTCTAATACAGAACATATTTATACCTTTTAAAATATGCTTAAATAACTGTGTCCACTTTCATTCCTATGTGCTTGTCATCTGTTTTAATCTTTACAGAAGCCAAAGAAAGGGGATACAGACACCTATGTAGAGAGAGAGAGAGAGTGAGTTGTCAGGAATTAATATATATATAATATTCCCAACCACACACCTCAATTTAAAGTGAAATTCACAGGTTTGTCCATAATTGATTTATTAATTTAAAATACCTTAAAGAAAATGCACCTTAAAAAGTTTAAGCCAAGATTTTTGAATAAGATTAGTGATGTGGACGCATTCGATATCAAAGAGTTTCAGCTGAGGCACAGTAAGCAAATCTGATTTTCAAGAAGCAAGCATATTATGTACTACAGTAAATTTTCAGTTTAGATTAGATGTTAGAAAGAAATTCTTTACTGTTAGAGTGGTGAGGCACTGGCACAGGTTGTCCAGAGAGGTTGTGGATGCCCCATCCCTGGAAGTGTTTAAGACCAGGTTGGATGAGGCTTTGGGCAACATGGTCTAGTGGAGGGTGTCCCTGCCCACAGCAGGGGGGTTGGAACTAGATGATCTTTGAGGTCCTTTCCAACCCAAACCATTCTATGATTCTGTGATTCCATTTAGATCCTTAAGGTACAAGCAAAATAGTTTCTAGCTCTTTTTTTTTTCTTCTTTTAAAAATGTTTTGTGCAAAACAAATAAATAGAGAAAGCCTGAAATGCACAGTACTATTTAATTTCTGCTGAAGATCAGGTTGTTTTTTCATTTTACTTGAGATGTACAGTTTTAGTCCCCTAGTCCTGTAGACTTCCAAATGCAAGTCTAGTTAGGCAAAGATACTTGAAATGTAAATGGGCAGTGTGTTCTGTATTGTGTAAGAGGAAAATGAATTTGTATACTTCAAATTAGGCGGGTACATATTTCCAGTGTTGAAGAAAATTACATGTATAGAAAATGTGTATCTTAACTTCACCAGTCATCATGTGTGTAGTTAGGACTAGCCCTGAAGGACCAGGTGATGAGAGACTACTTAAAATAGTAGTCTAGAGAGGGAGGGACTGTTTACAAGGCCAGGTAGCGATAGGACAAGGGGTAATGGCCTTAAGCTGAAAGAGGGGAGATTTAAATTAGATATTAGGAATAAATTCTTCCCTGTGAGGGTAGTGAGGCCTTGACACAGGTTGCCCAGAGAAGCTGTGGCTGCCCCTGGCTCCCTGGAAGTGTTCAAGGCCAGGTTGGATGGGGCTTTGGGCAACCTGGGCTAGTGGATGGTGTCCCTGCCCATGGCAGGGGGTTGGAACTACATGGGCTTTGAGATCCTTTCCAACCCAAATGATTCTATGATTCTATATGTCTTAACTGGAAATTAAGGGCAGATTTCTTAAAGTGTAATCCTGAAAGTCCTGCTCCATGTTTCCTGAACTTGGAGATACACTGCTGAAGAGCATTAGCTCTTTAACTGTAGAGTTCTGTAAGCCCACAAAATTCTGCTTCTGCCTGTGCAGATGTGTCCCGACATTAATAAGCAATTTATTTTTTCCTTTAAGTGCCCAGATGGTGTCCAGAAGTTTGTGATCCCATGTCTGTCTTCCAGAAGGGATTGGGTTCACTTGGCATTTAAAGGGCAGACTTTATGCAGAGCCTATGCAAAATGCAGTGCTGCTATGCAAAGTACAGTTCTTTCTTTTAAAACTCTAAAATGGAGAAGAATATTGTATGATCCTCTTTTTCTGTAATACCATCCTATGTTTAAGGTTTCAAAGGTAAACTCTGCCTAAAAGGGTTCAAACTCACCTCTGGATATCAGATGATAGGAACTTCAGCATGAGACTGGAATGATTCTTAGCCTTCCTCTGAAAAAAATGCATTATATTCTCTAGCAGGTGGTAATTAACAACTAAATCAGTGTTTCTTTGCTTCCTCATTTTATTTCTTTCATCTACCTATTTCTGTTTCTTGATATGTTAGTTAAGGTAGCTAAAGAAAGGTTTAAAGAAACCCCCCAAACCTGGTACGAAGTCATGGGTGACTCCGAGAGAGGTGACAAATTAGTACAGGTTGCCTGTGTCAATAAGCAGCATGTCCCTTAAGTTGAACTTTTTAATCCTAAATTCAAGTTTAAATGTATGTCCTTTTGAATATATGGAAAAAACCAACTCTGTGCCGCGTTCATAATCATCTGCCATTCTCAGTGTAAAACCAGGGTACGGGATACAGCGACAGGAACAGTACGTTCATTACATTGTTGTTCAGTAGATGGAGTGCGAGGTACTTTTACATAAAAATGCTAAACCGAGAGTCTCCTAGCTATCCAGTCTCTTTGTTTATTGACACTTCCCACTAAATGCACATAGCAAAAAGATATCGGAAAAACTCTTTTGCAAAACGTTTAAGCTGAACCAAATAAAACTGCGCAGTGATTCTTGCTTTGTACATAACCTCCGCTTATTTATGCATACGCCTCGTGACCAAAATATCAGAAAAATCACGATAAATGTTGAACTGCACAGATAACTCAGTTGCAGCATCACCTGAACAGAGCAAAAATTTTCATCAAGGCAGTGCTGGGGGAAAAAAAAGAAAAAAGCAAATATGATAACAGCCTTTTAATTTACATAGCATTCAGACAAGCTGATTGATGTTGCCTCTGAGAATCTGAGATTAACTTGCTCGCTCCCCTTCTTACCTCAGTGATGGCTCAAATGCTCTCCAACTTCGGAACAGTGAGACACAGCTGGCTGAAAATACAGATTCCACAAGGAAATATCCAATGTGTTCCAGGGTGTTGCAAAGGAGAAAACCAGTGAGGCCAAGTACCAATAATAAAAGCTGGATTAGAGTTGCAGCTGTGTGATAAGACAGGGAAACTAATTTATCATCTTTCAAAACAACAGAAAAAAAATCCTTGTTTGTAGTTGGGGGGAAAAGTAAGAAATTCTGAGGAACACAAAATAATCACACAGATCTATTAATACTGGCAGCCTCTCTTAGACAACTTTTGACTTACACCGTCTTTAATAACAGATAATTATTTTAGGAAAAACATAGCAGATTCTGAAACATATTACTGCTTTCTGCTGTTACAAAGAAGCCATCCACCTGTTGCCAAGTTTGTCAATAGTTTGAAATCTAGCTGTAATGTACCCACAATGCACATACTGGGTACAGCATATGGGAGCTGTTAGCATGATACTGGACATAAATTTTAGTCAGAGATATGTGAGCTATCATGACCCCATCACAAATGTCAATGTCAGTAAGTACAGTCTACTTAAAGAATCCCTGAAGGGAAGATGTGCCATGTAATGCATCCTTCTGCAATGTGTCGTAGGATATTTCTAAAGCTTCTGGAGTTTGAGAGAGCTTTGCTTTATACTAAGATGATGATTAAGAAGTACAATGAAATGTTGTCCAGCAAAGAGAAGACACTTATAAGTGCCAGGCAGATAACGAGCAATGGATCCTCAAGAGAAATAAGAAGAAAATATGAGAGAATGTCAGAACTGTGTTATCATAACTGAATCAATCAAAACCCTAAAGCTTCCCCCAGGAACAAACTGTTGAGAGCCGACAGCAAATATTGAAATCAGAAAACTTCCCCCCCCCCCCCCCCCCCCGTGAAAAGCCCCGAAGAAACAAAACAAACAAAAAGCCCCAACCAAACAAAAAACCCCAAACAACAAAAGTATATACCCCAAGCTGGTATAACTACTAATCCACTTGAATATTTAAATTAAAAAGACTTGATATGAATTTCAAATTAATTTCTTTAAAAAGCCGAATTACTGTTCTAACAAAAGCTCTTCACGCATCATTTGAAGTTTCATATCGAATTGGGGGGAGGGGGGAAGAAACACCTTCCTGTTCAACAGACATTTGCACTTGCCTCTGAAATAAAAATATGTGAGATTATACACATTTAAGAATAAGATCAAGCTTGGAAAGTGATTCTTCTGTCAGTTAATGAGACAGTGAAAGACACCGAGGCCATTTCGGAGGACTGCAGGTACTGGTTTCTTGGCCCATGGGAACAAAATCTTAACACTATTCTGAAGCTTTCTGAATTAACACTTCCCTAATTGTACTGATCTACATATACTCTAACCAGACCAGGAAAAGTATTCAGAAGACTTTTCTTATGTACTTTTACAGGGAAACTGGAAATGGCATTTCTTTAATGAGGCAGTAATTTCCTAAATTCTTAGGACCCTTTAGACCCTTTAGCTTCTCAGGCCTTCATTTATCTAATTTTGTTTGTTTGTATGTTTCTTGTTACTTTTGTTATCCGAATGAATGGAGAAGATAAGACAGAACAGAGGACAACCTCTGAAAGGAAATGAAGGGAAACCATTGTACGTTTCCATGTCCCTCACTGCACCTTACGTATAGATAACTATTTGCCAGAAAAAAAAAAAAAGACAAAAAAAAAAATCACAGATTTTGTTCGAGTGAGTGATATTCTGAACAAGGCGTCTAAAGGTATTTCTCTGCAAAGATAGATGATCCCACTGTGAGTCTTCTGTTCTTCACAACAGCTACAATGGCTGTTGAGCAACAAGACATTTAACCAAATATTTAACCAAATTAAATAATAGACTACAATTTGGCCCTTAACTTTGTAATTAAGTATCTGAACATTGCCAAAGGCCACATTTTGCAGATATTCGACAACCATAACCATGTGATCCATTATTTTAAAAAATTGTTATAGAAGTATATGTCAGTTTAAATTTGATATTTTGGTGGTTAGGCTAAAAATGATCATCACCCTTTGGAAAAATATGCACAAAAGTGATAAGATAGCCATGCTGGCAAAGATTTTGTATTTCACAGCAAAAGCACCCCATATTGTGGGGTCCTTCACTTGCAGCTCCATGAAACACCCATCTATAATTTTTCAATATTTAGGTGGTGGCCGTGTCAATGCTGAGGACCACCGTGACCGTGCCTCTGCTTCTTTCATCCCGTCAGTGCCTTAGAGATTTCCTGGCTCTTGTCATGGATCCCCGTAATCCCTACTCAGAGATCCAGCAACAAATTAACCACTGCTCTGCTCCTGCCTTTCTTCCAGTGCTGGGAGGTCCTCTCTTACAAGCATTATGGGATTGCACCATCAGAATCAGATTTCTAAAGGGGATTCTGCATAAGAAAGCATGTCAGGAGGCTCAGCAGATGTGGCCCTTACCACCTTCCTAAAGGGTCCCTTGTCAGTGTCCATTCCGCGTGGATGCTGCCAGGTCATTGGAAGGGCAGGAAGGGACCACTTGGTGGAAGCTGTGAGGTTCAGTCACCTCTGAAACAGCACCTCCAACATGCCAGTTTAGGCACACCAAGACAGCGGTCTGGATCTTGAAGGTACTGCTGGGGTAAAATTACAGGGCAGAGCGAGCACACTGAGTGGCATTCAGTGCTTAAATAGAGATGCAATACAGATGAAATACAGCATAATGTACTGTGTGTATATATACATAGCGTATAGGATGCCTTGTCTTCAGTGCCAGAAGGATGTGGGTCTCCAACGGAGCCTGTGTTACATCTTCCAGTACTCCATGGAGAGCCCAGTTACCGTTGCATATAGTACTGGCTGCCAACCAGCAGGTAAAGGAGTCTGAACTGTTGTTTCTAGAACATAATTATTGCACTTGGACACAAGGATAAACATGTAGCAAAAGTCACAAGCAAAGGGAAAGAAGTGCTTTCAGCCATCAGGAAGAAGAAGTGAACAAGTTCCCAATTTCTACTGTATCATATCTTATTTATTACTTTCTTCTAGGTACTCCTCTCATTGTGTGGTAACAGCTTAAACTCTCATCCCAAGTCTAATGAGGAGAGTGCAGCTTAATGGAAAGCAGATTATGTCAAAGAGATCTGATATCTTTCTCTGACAAGATTACAAATGTGAATGATAACGGAGACTGTAGTGCTGATATAATATAATCAGACTTCTGTAAGACCTCTGGCTTTATACCTCTAACATTCAGATAAAAAAGTAAAACCAAGACTACCGGGGAAAATCAGAATGTCACATGCTGAATCAAACTAAATTTGTCAAGTTGATAGTCTCACTGCAATTAATGTGGATGCATCAAATAATTGCACTTAGACTAGTAATATCCTATAAAGACTTTCCCTTGTGCTTTTATATAGTTATAATCTTTTGCAATATAGAGAGAGAACGATTGTGTAAAGGTACATTTGTTCTTGGAAAGTTTTTAGATTATATAAATATTGGGACGGCGATAAACAAGAAAGCTGATGAGCGGTTCACAGAGCTGTGGAATGCCTGAGATTGCACACCAAGGCACTTTTTAATACAGTAAAACACAATGTAATTCCTGCAGGAACAAAGCAGCATATGCAGAGACCTGTCACTGGACAGAGCTCCAGAAACCATTTGCTCTAGGCAGACTGAAAATTTCTGTAGGCAATCTCTTGAACACCGCTGGGAAGGTTAACACAATACATGGATTATTACAAAAGAACACAGCCTCCACGTCTGCACTTCAAAACTGTTGGTAGTTCACAGAGGAGCAGCGAGAATGGTAACTGGTCTAGCAAACAGGACACAGAGACTGAAAGAACTCCTATCTCCAGCTTACCATTGTGAAGTTATAGGTGGTTTGATCAGACTCTGATGAACAGATATCTATTCGCTAGCTCTTGAACCTAGTAAGGATATCTGACATGTCCCTGTTATGAACCAGAAGTTTAAAGAAATGCAAACAGGGAATAAAGCACAACTTATAACACCAAAAGGACATGGCCAAGGCATATGGTGCGTCGCCTCTTATTTGATACCTTCAAGTCACAAGGTGGGGGGTCTTTCTAAAGACAGTTTGTAATTCTGTCACAAGTCTCGTTGCAGGGAGCAGTGGATACAAATGTGCGGTGTAGCCATGCACAAAGCAGATTAGATGATCACAAAATTCATCTTGCATGTGTGAAATACATCCATTGGGATCTAACATGCTGCAGGTTATATATCATATCTTCTGTATTTAGCCTCTCCACAACTGATTCCCCGATACCACCTGACTACTAGCTTTCAAAATCATCTAATCTTTTAATTAACAGATTCCCCAGCAATTACATTTTTAAGCAATATAATGAAGCAAATTCAGCTTTTATTCTGCTTTGTGCCCCTAGTAAAGACAAAAAGAACTAGAGATTTTTCACAGAAGTTACTGAAATAAGAAAGATAGAGCAAAGTTCAAACTTCATACCTTTGTAAACAGACATGAGTCTCTTCCCTTCTGATCAAGACATATGAGAGCATCTGATGTTGCCTCCTGTGAGTCCGTTTCCCACAGGATTCTTTCAAATGACAGACTCAGCTCTGTGCTGTCCCTCAGGGACTGCATACATGTGTATTAAGTAAAATAAGTTGGTGTTTTGGGGTTTTTTAAAATTTTTTTTTATTATTATTTTTCAGTTTGGAAATACCACTTTTCAATTCCAATTGTCTTCTGAAAAGTAGATAACCTGCTGATCCCCTAGCTATATTTAGTTCTGCTTTTTTTTTTTTCTTTGAGATCTGTAGAGCCAGCTCTGCTCTGTCTGTTCAGTATCACAAATACCAACTGAAGTGTTAATGAAGATGCATCTGGAGGGCCAGATGCTGGCCTTAGTAATGGCTGCACCCAGCTACTTCTCTGTCTGCTATTGTATATTCTGAAATGATGAACTTTCAGAAGATAAATATCAATGTGATGTGTTATATACAGTGTCTTTCCTATTGCTCCTATCCACCAGACAGTGCAAACAGTCTGACTTTATCCAGAAATAGTGTTTCCTGGCAATAGAAAACATATTACTTCTTGCTTATACTAGGAACACATTTGATCTGTGTTCAGTCAGCACGAGATTCTTAACTCCTGCATGTCTATCATTGCTTTTTAAAGTGAAATATGAGTTTAATCTGCCTAAACTGGAATAGGAAAGCCTTTGACTGTCCTTTGTCACTACAAAGCCTACCCCACTGAGCACTGGGGCCCTATTTCCCTTAGCCTTCTTTTTGCTGTCAGTGTACTTCTAGGAGCTTTCTTGTTGCCGTGATATCACTCACCGGTTCCCACTCCAGCTCAGCTTCAGTTACACTAACTTGACCTCAACACAGTCATCAGGCTTCTATATTCCTTTCAAGCAGCCTGTCCCCACTTTCACTGTGTAACTCCTTCTGGCATTGGAGCTCACTCAGGAGTTTGCTGATTATTCATGTTGGTTTCTGCAATGTCGGCTTGACTTCCTGTGCACTGGAATGGCACTTTCCTGTGTTTTGAGGAGGCTGTCTTTGAAAATCAATGATCTGTACTGGGTACTTTGCCCTTCACTGCAATAGGAAGTTGGGCAGAAGTTTCTAGGGAATGTGATCAGGATGTGGGTAAAACAGGCTGGGTTGTAGAGTGGTAATGAAACAGATTAATGTTTGCTCCTTTGAAGGGCTATACAATCACAAATATATAAATATTACCAAAAGGAAACAGGAGGGAGGATTTAGTGTTACCTATGCAAGCTGAAATATTGAATTACCTGGGTTTCCTCAGGGGCAGTGTTTACAACTCTAACTCCTGCAAACTAGCCAGAAAGGATTATTCTACTTACAATGTCACCATCCGTATTCCTGTTTTATTCCTGTTCTGTAAGTTAAAACACAAGGTTCATTTGGAAGCAAATAGGACACTTTTAGTCACCAGAGATTACTCATTGTATCCTTTGCTAATGGCTGCTTTATTTCCCCTAAAGATCATGGCATTGTTTGTTTCTGACACTTATTTCCCATGTCCTGATATTTGACTCTCACCTGTTCTGTCCTTCATCTTAATGATAGCCAAGTTTGAGGAAAGTTCTAGAAGATATTTCATAGCAAAGTACTAGGACACCAGTGAAACTGATGGAAAAAGGACAAGTAATCTCCATTAAAAATAATAAAAATCTTCTCCAGACACAACTCTTCAAGTCAAAACTGTTTATATTGGTTTTAATAAGTTACTAATTAGAAACTATTTTGATGTTTGCTATCTCCTGGTTATTTCTCAGCTGGGCACCTTGTTAAAGTTGCCAGACGTAGGACATACCAGCTTTTGACCCTCTCTTTCTTTCCCTTACTCAATCTCTTATTTATCAAAGGACCAGGTATCCCAGCTGTTAGCTCTGGCATTTATTTCAATGTGACTGTAGGAGTGATTAACCTGAACAATATACATCATCTTCATTTTACACACAAAAAGACTTGAAGGAGCAGGTGAAGGAGAGCAGGGTAAAGGCAGAAAATCTCTGCACACAACCAGAGCAGCAAAGCTCTCGCCCAGAATTGTAGGGAGGGTCCCATGAGCAGATGGAAAAAGGAGCTCTTGCTGGATAACGACACTGTTACATCTGCATTAGATCAGCTAAGACAGAAACAGAGGGAAACCTGGATTATTCAAAGTGAGGATGCTTCAAATCCTCTGATTTTTTTTTAGAGAGAGAGAGAGAGAGAGGGTGTCATCCTTCAACTGGTTCTGGTGCATGAAACTTTTCCTTGTAATTTGATTGTGTGCCTTTTCATGCCTTTTATATAAAACACATGCATTTTAACCAGCAGACTCAAGCAAACTGCATGCTGCATTAGAGGAAGACAGGCTAGCAGGGAGCTCAGCTTACATAAAGGGGGAACTTCATGCATAAAATAAATACCATATGAATTTTTTCATACTAACATCTGTTCCCTTGTCTTGTGCATTACTTTTTAGCCTTTCATTCTTTCAGGGTTTTCCATATTTTCTTTATTTTCTTTGCTTAGGTCATTTTTTTCTCTCTGTTCTCCTTTTCTAACATTCCTTCCTAAGGACACCAGCTCACCATGATATGTTCAGATCATGCCATCAAATTCAGAATAATAAAGTGTGTTTCAAGTTAAGCAACATAAGCTTGCCCATTCCTTCCAAGCAGAAGACAAATACGCAGCTGGTATCTGAAAGCACTGGGTGTTTTCTTGTGATGCCTTATGTCTCTGCATAAAATTGAACCCTTGGCACATCTTTTGCAATAACAAATTTGTTTCAATGGCAAAGAACTTGATACCAACTTTAAAAGATACCGATTGTAGTTCTGATTTTCCCTCTTCTCCTTAGAGCTCAAGATTCACTCACTGAGCTACCGCTTAGAGAAGGCGTCCACATTTATAAATGAAGTAATATCCCATCCTAATGGAAGAATGAGATGAAGAACAATTGTAGATAAGGTGCAAGAAGCAACTTGTATGAGACAGTGATTTTCTGCAGAATATGGGATAATTTCCCAGAGATGGTCCAGTGCATTTTGATAAATTCAGGCAGAAAGTTCTGAGAAATGAAGAAACGTAAAAGCAATGAGAAAAAACATGCTACCAAGAAAATTTTGAGGGACAAGCCTGAGGATCAGGCTGTATATATCCTCTGCTATAGTTGCAATGTAGTGATAAAGCACAACAATAACTCAACCCTGAGAAGACCAAGTGAACTTTCTAGGACGAATCAGAAATATTTCAAAGATCTGTTTTCTGCCAGCTGGTAGAGGTTTTTAAGGGACCTGGGTATAAGTTTGGGATTGGCAGAGTGCAGCAGTGTCCTACTTTTAGTATTCTCTGCTAGAGATAACTGGAAGCTTAAATCAGCCTTATACATTGCAGAGATTTCCCTGTGGCAGTGGTTCCTCTTTGCCCACCACAGATGAATAAAGCAGGCACTTTCCCAGTCTCTCCTTCAAACTCTGGGCCACATTTGCTTATAGATAATCTCATACTAGAATCTTTCACTTGTCAAATGATTCTTCACTTCTTGATGATCTTCTGACCACTGACAAAGAAGGGTTTTTTAACATATATCATCTGTCACTGATACCACTGACCACAAGATAATATTGAACTGTTTGGACACTTAGGCAGGAGAAGGAGGAGAGCTCCGTTTTTCACTTGAGGAGAAACTGAGCAACAACAATCCATGAATACTTGTCAGTTTTGATGACTCTGTCAAAGAGGTTTTCTGCCTTTATTTTTAATGTAATTTTTTCCCCTTCCTCAGGAGGAACCTACTGTCTCCAGATACTAGCCACTCATCGAGTATGTTCATACAAAACCCAGTCACCTCTGCACTCCAAAGGCTCTTCAGGGACCCTTCTTACTCACTATGTTCTCCTCCAAGCCTGAACAGGATGTAGCTGACATGTACTGCATTGTATGACAGTGGAGAGTAGAGAGCGGCATAAACTTCATATGGTTACTCTATACTTAATGTACTTCTACGTTCTCTCTCTCCTCATGCAAGAATATGAAAGGTCCCCAAGGAGAGTTTCTGGACAGAACATGAAAATAACTAGGAACTGGTAAAAGCAGTAGACAGGATCTGTAAGATGACAGCTCTTATGCCCAAAATCCGATTTCCTAGTGAGCTTTGTTACCTTGATTTTAGCTGGTGTAATCTAAAGTAAAAGGCAGTGTACCCTGCAAGTCAACTGTGTATTTTGGCAATTTCCTACATCATCACTTGCTACTTTGTTCATATTTTTTTTTATACCATCCACTATAAATTAAAAAGACAAGAAGTTCAAATATATCCCTGCATCTCTGTACTCTGTTTAGTACAATGAACTTCCAGGAAGCTTCCTATTTTCTAAACAGCAGACATGAAGCTTTTGTAATATTTTTAATTAACTACAGTTCCTAGGACTGTGTGTAATTCTGACAGATTTATATTCTCTCTGTTTCTATAATATCCGTTTTATAATAAACGGATGACCACATCACACCAGATAGCTCAAATGCAACATGTTCATAAACTTAGCCAATCCAAAGAAATATTATTAACTGATAAAAGGCTTGAAGGAAATTAAATGTGAGGAAAGAGAGTTAAAAATGTATATCTTAGGGACAAATAGATGCAGAAGTGAGATATAAGTCTACAAAAATCAAAAGTGTGTCAACAATGAAGCAAGAAATAGCAGAGACACAGGGGTACAAAACTAAGCATGCGCACAAAATTACTTCGGGGAAGATGTAAGCTGAATGCTAAGGAACTGTTGGGGTTTATTTACATATAGATCCCTGCAAGTCCAAACATAATCTCCATATAAAAGCACATTCTAAAACTGATTATAACAGATTTTTGTGAATATTCTGGAGTAAACCTGAAAATTAGAGACCATGAAAGAGAACAATTAGTATTCTTGACCTACTTGATCATTTGCCTTCTAATATCTTTTCTCCAACAGCAGATTGTATTAGAAAAATATTAAGTTTACAGGGAAGTACCTAAAATTTAAGAGGAAGTGCTGTAGTTACTGAAACAAATTAGCATTCCGAATATCAAAATTTGAAGTCTAACCTCAGCTTTAAATGTATCCAGCTGTACAAAGATAAGGAAAGGAATCAGTAAAAATTATGACATTTTACCTCTGCTTTATCGTTACACCTTGTATTATATGTATCACTTGTTAAATGGTCATCCTAATGCAAAGGAAGTTTGTGCTACCACCTCATTTTTATCACCAGTGAGTATATAATATTTTTTGAAGAAGTTTGGTTTTGACCAGACAGTATAAATTTTGACAAAGAGCCCACAGCATGACTGTTCAGCATTAACCAGGGTATCAGCATAACTGACAACAGTATTTCAGCCACATGAGAAACAAGAACACCCATGGGAACTACTAAAAAACCATATAAACATTAAAGCAAGCCACTTTTCCCAGAAACAGATGTTATTATTTTAGAAAACAAAACCCGCTGAAGGAAACTGGAATTTTGCCAGATTTGGTACTTAAAAAGAAAGAAAGAGGGGAAAAAAAGAGAATAAAAGAAAAAAAATAGAGATTAAGCAACTGTGCAAAATGAGAAAGACTCCATCACAGAATCCTGAGGCAAGCACCAAAAGAACTGGGCCAGTATTAGCATATGTATTCAGTACGCTTCTGGAAATAAGGAGATGTTTAGAAAGATTCAAGTCTAACACCTGTCTTTTTTACTAAGGAAAAGACAAGAATTTAAAAAAAAATGAAATGCAGGAAGGGTAACAGAGGACACCGTTAAGCCGAGATGGAGCAGGCCAGCTGGACTGTTATGATTTAATTAAGGAGAGTTTGACTCAGTGGGATTCACACATGGGAGATTATTTCTATCAATCTGACAGAATTTTTCACAGTGGTAACAAATATCACAGTGGGAAACTGTGGACATAAAAATGATTTGACACTGTACTGCATATTGTTAAATTAGAAAGTTAATTATTAGCATGAAAAGCCTTCAAAAGGCTTTGCTATGAAATATATGAAATCAAAAGATAAAGTGTAGACCAAATTTTAATTTACTCAGCTTCATCAAATTAAATATATCTGCCTACTCCTAATATCTTTTGGTCAACTAACTATAGAGACATAATATACCACTTTCAGCAAAACAAGAATTCCCATGTTTTACTGCCTCATCTTCTACCTAAAAAAGCATAAATTGTGTATTATTTAAATGTGACCAATTGTTTCTTTGATTCTGATCTTGTCTTTTCTTCCTGGGAGCTCACTGTCAAACTGCTTTTTCATGAACCAGTTTTCCCCTCATTCACAGAGCCACAGAAGAGTTGTTAGAAGGTACCCTCTGGAGATCACCTAGTTCAACTCCCCCCAAAGCTGGGTAAGCTAAAGCAAGTTGCACATGCTCTAGGCCAGTTGGGTTTTGAATATCTCCGGGAATGGAGGCTCCACAACCTCTTGGAGTGACCTGTTCTAGTGGTTGACTACCGTGTTACAGTATGAAAGCTTTTTCCTTATGTTTAGAACTGAATTTCATGTATTGCTATTCCTGCCTATTGCCTATTGTCCTGTCAGTCAGTCTCTGTCTGCTTTACTCCCTCTGATCAGGTATGTGATTGATAAAAACCCCTCTGACCATTATGAGGAATATCTCCTCATAAAGCTAACTGGTCTCCAGCTGAGCTTCCTACCTCTAGTCCCAATCCTTTGAGCCTGGCAGTTTAACCAGTTTTCAGTCCACTTCAGTGTCCACTTATCTAGGCCACACTTCTATCTGTTTGTCTGTAGGAATGTTATGGGAGACAGCATTGAAAGCCTTAGTAAAGTCAAGGTAAACATCATCTACTGCTCTTCCCTCACCCAGTGATCTAGTCATTTCATTGTAGAAAGAGATCAGGTTGATGGTTTCCAGCATTCTTTGCTCACCATCTTCCCAGGGACTGAGATAAGTCTGATGGGCTGTAGTTCTGTAGATTGTCCTTCTTGCCGGGCTTGAAGATACTAGTGGTATCTGCCTTCTTCCAGTTCTCAGGAACCTCCTTCAAACACTTTTCAAAGATTGAGCAGCCTTGCAGTGACATCAACCAGCTCCCTCAGCACTTGTGGGTGCACCGCATCAGGTGCCATGGACTTAGGTATATCCAATTTGCTTAAATGTTTTCTAGCCTGATTCTCCTCCACTAAGGGTAAGTCTTTATTGCTCAAGACTTTCCAACTGCTGTCAGAGACCTGAGGTTCCTGAAGGCAAATCTTATGTGTAAAGACCAAGGCAAAGAAGGAATTGAGTGCCTCCTTGTTCTTTGTCACCATTACCCTAGTGTCATTCAGCAGTGGGCCCACATTTTCTAGTCTTCCTTTTGCTGCTGATATACCTGTAAAAACCTGTTGCCTTTCCCATCCCTCACCACATTCAACTCCAGATGGGCTTTGGCTTTCCTGCTCCATCCTTTCATGTGTCTTGGACAACATCTCTATAGTCCTGTGTGGTCACTTGTCCATTCTTTTGCCTTTTGTATGCTATCTTTTTGTGTTTGAGTTGTGCCAGGAGCTCCTTGATCATCCATGCAGGCTTTCTGCCACCTTTGTTTGATTTTCTACACACTGGGGTGGACTATCCTGGAGAAGGTAAAACTTTGAAATCTCCTGAACTCCTCTTCTCTCCAGGACCATGTTCTATGGGATACTCACAAGCAGGTCCCTGAACAGGCCAAAGCCTACTCTGCTGAAACCCAGGGTTGAGAGGCTGCTATCTGCCCAGTTCCTTCCTCCCAGAATCCTTAACTCCACCATTGTGTGGTCCCTAAAACTAAGGGTTCCCTAACCTTCACACCCTAGACCAGTTCTTCCTTGATTGTAAATATCAGGTCCAGCAAAGAACTTCCTCTCCTTGATTCCTCAAGTCACCTGTATCAGGGAGTTATCATTATTGCACTCCAGAAACCTCCTGGCTTGCTTGTGTCCCACTCTGCTACTCTTTCAGCAACTATTGGAGTGGTTTATATCAGCTGAGTGTGTTGTACTACCCAGAAAGTAGTTCTAGAGGAACTCCAGGTCATTGCTTGTTGAAAAACTTCTTTAGTGAATGCTCCTTAGCTCGAAAACTAATTTCTCCACTTGGCTTAAGAGAAACAAAGTTTGGTGACTTTGGCCCCCAAACTGTACTTTAGTTAGCACTGAAGTTATTTGTGTGAGTCCAAAATGTTTCTAGATAAAAGTTTGTTAAGGTTGAAGGCAGTCACTCTAGATAATATCAACCAAATAACAAAGAATGTTAGTTAAAGAATTACTCATTTATTTTACCAACAGTAATGTTTACAGTGATGTAATCTGTTACAAAGATCATTTTAAAAAAGCCTAATATTTGGAAGGAAATTAAATCCAGGCTTTGACAGTTATCTGTTCTGAAGATCAGAGCTGGGGCCACACATATTGATTCTCTGTAATAACAGTCCAAGTTCAGTTTGCAGGCTCTCAGAGCTCTCAGTTTGGCAGCAAGAAAGCAACACATTAATCTCTGTCAGGCTGATATTGTGGTCATTTCATAGACAAAAAGGAAGATAGTGTGTTCCTTACCAAGAAAATGTAATAACAATGTACATACGTTAAGTAATGCTTGGAAAGTTTAGTTCTGTAGTTTCATGTACATTGTAATACATTTTAAACCCCACATGCTAGTGCGGCATTTAATTATATATTTTGTAAGGTATGTGTGAAAGCTGCATTGCATCACATAGCTGCATCATATAACCCTGTGCCAGAATTCTTCCTCAGGGAAGGAGATGCATAAATCCCTTTTCTGGAGTGATTTATGAATGGGGGGAAGAAGCTAGAGGAGGAATGTTTCCATGCCACAGTGCTGCGGTGCACTTCTGTACCACAAATGCCTCCAGCTGATGATTAGTCCTTGACTATTTATGTGTATGGAAGTGTAGCTATTGCTCAACAGACCCGAAGAGGGGAGGTCAAAAAGTAAATCCCACAACTGATTGGTGCTGAAGATACCAAACTGGACATGTTTTCCTTTATGGCTTCCATGGACCATATTATCCAACCCATCTGGGCAATGAGTTAGTCACAGCTTTCTAGTTTCACTGGCTCACCAAACCTGAGCCCTGAGCTCTGAAAGGAACTGGGGACTGGGAATATATTGGACATAGACTGTGAATATAAGGCAACTAGATTCCACACACACACCCCCTGGCCCAGGCCTAATCCCTAAAGAAAGCCTCATCTTGTGTCTGGATATTGTATCTCTCAGTTCTGCTGGTGTATCAGCATCTCTGAGCACTGTAAAAGCTGTGTAAATTTGCCCCACTCAGTATCTCACCGTAGCATATGTTGTTCTCAGAACTTTCCGGAGCATGGGCTCAGCCCAGTTAGCACTGGAATACTTTTGCCAAGCCAGGCTAAGGCTGCCCCGGGGACCTACCTCAGGCTTATCTTCAGGAGTGTGAAATGAGTCAGCACTGCCCCATCCCAAAGTTGTACCAGTTGTTCTCTACTCAGAAGTATACAGCTCCTCAGAACGTCACTGTTTTGGGGTCCTCCCCATTACTACTCTTTATGACATCTGTGTTGTGACGTACGCCATGGAGTCAAAATGCAGCTGTGAAAAAACAGGCTTCAGTCTCTGACCACACCATCTCTCCTTGGATAACCTCTTTTTTTCCTCAAATTTCCTCTACTTGATGCCCCTTCATACTGATCTCTACTGCAGCCTGTGCCTAGAATAATGGCAGGAAAAACTTTCCACTTGTCCAAAATGTCTTGATGTCCCATTCAGACACCTAGAGCATTTATAAAGCCACCTTACTTTCCTTTACGTAAAGAAGCCTGTGTGTCTTTGTGTATCTGACTGAAGAGCATTGACCTTTCTTACAGCTAGTCACTTATCACACACAGAAACTGAGTTTGTGCT
Organism: Grus americana; assembly: GCF_028858705.1. Classification (NCBI taxonomy): domain Eukaryota; kingdom Metazoa; phylum Chordata; class Aves; order Gruiformes; family Gruidae; genus Grus; species Grus americana. The sequence goes on from NC_072865.1 coordinate 20,579,585, forward strand.
GACTGGTGCCCCAGAAAGAAAACAAGGACAACCTAAAGGTAGTCTTCAGTAAGCTGAAATTAAGATTCAACTCTTTCAGCTCTTAAACATAACTACAGTGAAGCTTAAAAAGGAAGGAAGACATAGGCTTCTTCAAGTAAGAACAAAATGCCCTTGAGCAACAAAACGACGCAGAGTAAAGGAAGCACGAGCAGAACAGAAGGATTCACACATGAGAGACATTGCAAACTGTGCAGTAAAAGGTGCTTATTGTGCACAGGAGCATCCAATTACATGGGCATCAGTGGGCTTGGCTTACCCCACTGTGCTGTCACCCTTGATCACAGGGAACTTAAGTGACAGTAAATGTATAGGGAATTCCCAGACTGCTCTGACACAGAAAGATGGCACATAAAGGAGGGACTTGCATCATGAAAAGTGGTTACCCAGTAAGTTTTCTGGCCTTTGCATAGAAGTACAACTTATACTGGCAATGATCCTGATTGGGCTCTTGACTTTGACAGTCAGTAAACAAAATGGGAAATCTAATACAGTTTCCTCAAGGGTTAAACTCCTTAAAATATCTCTGGTTTACCAAGCCAGCTTTGAAAATGTCCATGCGAGTTTAAGCTTGCGCTGTGCATAATCCATCTCAATTCCCATGTTTGCTATATTGAGTGACATCTTTTTTGAGAAGATAAATAAGGATCTATTATCTTTTACTACTCTTTGCCTTCATCTGGTTTTTCATGTGTCATCTACACTTTCAATCTCCTATTACAAACCCCTCTGTCATAGCATTGAGGTTTCTGGCCTGTTTTCTCTGTTCCCCTTAGATGTTTTGCCCTTTCATCTAAAAGAGAGTTGTTTCCATAAGCAGGAGTCAGGGTCTATTTCCCAAACACACTTCTGCTGGTTTTGGTAACATGATCTTTCTATTTTCCAAATTAATTTTGTCCTTTAAATCTGTCCCATTCATGAATAAAGAAAACAGCATCTCTCTTCACATTTGCTTCCCAACCTGCTGTATGTCTCTGCTGTCTGTTAATACTCCTCTGTTCCTCTTCCTCCAGTAAATCTTCATGAATCTTTGTGCCTGGCCTCATCTTCTTTTTCTCCAATATGCTTTCTTTTCCTGATGCCATGTAGATCAGCTGTCACCTTTTAATAACCTGTTATTCCAACTCTGACCTCTTCCTTCTCCCCTCCTCAACTTTCAACATGACTTAACTTTTATGTGCTTGAGTTTGCATATAAACTTCAAAAAGCAACCTGGTTACACCCTAGAAATTACTTAAATCACCATAAGGTTCATAAGTAAGTGACTCTGAAGAAATTCAGTGTTTAAACTATGGTTTACTGTCAATCAGTGATGATACTTCATGTATAGTCCTACAGGAATCTATCATGCATCCAACTCCACAGAACTGTTTTACTAGCACCTTGTGAGCTACTGTAACGTGCACAACCTTAGCTGATGCCAACCTGGGACAGCGAAAAAGGGAAGCTTTTTGGAATTCAAAAGAACCTTGAAAATTTGGGAGGGAGAGTCTGAAATAAGACAAAATTTCATAATGACATATTCAAAAATGTACAGTCAGGAAGGTCAGAGCAAATATAACAGAGCAAAATGGGGAAATAAAAAGTGAGCAGTACTGCAGAAAATATCTGGGGTTATAGTGGTTCACAGACTATGAGATGCCACTTCCAAAAAATAGAAGAATCTCATTCTGGGGTATATTATCAGAAGTCTTGTATGCAAGACAAGGGAGGTAATTATTCTGCTCTGCTTGTTACTAGCGAGAGCTTGATTCCTGCTTTGGGCACAGCAGTTAAAGAAGCATGGACATAGAGAATATCTAACAGAGAAAAAGAAAAATAAGGTGTTTCAAAAACCATGATCTTTAAAGAAAAAATGTTTAGATATTAAAAAAGGAGGTTGAGGGAAGGGGAGAAGAGTTTCTTCCAGTTTACCATAGGTTATTACAACAAAGACGGTGATCAATTGTTCTCAGTGTCCTCTGGAGGAGGGCAAAAAGTAATCTACTTAATTTGCAGCAAAGAGGATTTAGGTTACTCAGTAGTAAAAACTTGCTACTGTAAGGATAGTTAAGCTCTGGAACATGCTATCTGGAGAGGTAGTAGGATCCCTTCAACAAGAAGTCTTAAGAACCATTTTATCTGATGTGTCAGGGATAGGAGCTGCATGTATTTAACATTGTGAGGTAGAAGATCATTCGGTCATCTCATGCATCTTGGATGTAATTTTACCACTGCACCTACATATATTCTATATGTAATGATGGTGGACCAGGCTGTGTATCTGACCTCACATTGATGAGCATCTCGACTGCAGAATTAGCAGGAATTCTGGAGAGGCTTTCTAAAATGTTTGGTAAATTATATCATTCAGTGTGTTCCAGCCATCTTTGACAGAACTGGCTATTAACACACATGCTGACAAGGATTGTTAGCGGCACTATTTGATGAATGTTTCATTATGAACCACAAAAGACTATGACAGGAAATTATTTCAGAGCAGATCCTCTCCTTTGACGCATAACAACCTTTTCAAATCGGAGAAAACTGTTAGCCTGGTATTTTCTTTTGGTGACCTGCACATTGAATTCATCTTCTTCCTAGATATGACAAGACGCAATGGTAGTCTCTCAACATGTAATGTGGTTACTGGGCTTTATTACACTGACCTTAGGAGCTCTCAGTTTTGCAAAGGAACAAGGAATTTTGTAGATTTTTAAGGACACTAAGTTTGCTGGATTTTTAAGTTTCAAAAAATTTATAAGAGTGTACAGTGGTCCAAGGCAAGTGCTTTGAGTAAATTACATTTAAACAAACAGATAAATAATCTGCTTATATTGAGCTGTGATAATGGCTTTATCATCTTTAATTTTCAGAATCTTTCACTTGCTCATTTGTGGGACTTTCATTGTGTGATGCCAGTAGCAAGCAGAGTTGTTAGAATTTTAAAAATTTATTACATGGGGGGTTTTTTGCCCAAGGATAACTGCTTCAACAACTCCTTTCAAAACACCAGTCCTCACTTTTGTGCATCACAGGTCCCTTACTTTAACAAGCAACTGCTGATGCACACAGCAAGGTGAGAGAACTTTACTTCCAACTAACTTGTGATCTTGCAACCAAAAGACAAATTTAGGAGATAATGGGCAAGAAATAATACCTGCCAAATATTATTACAACAGGATAGAGATGCAAGCAAAGATTGTCCATGCAGATTTAATTCAATAGCTACTTATCATAAGATAGATCTGTCGAGAGAAACCCCTAATCCTAAGAATTACAAAGCCAAGCAGTCTGAGCAGAAGCTGTATAAGACATTTGAGAACAACAGGCTGGCCCAAACATAAGCCAGCTCAATTGCTGCAGTAATTAATGACTGAGGAGCTCAGAAGTTTATACATTGAACCCCATTGTTTTAAGCTTGTCAAAAGAAGTCTATCCTATCAGGTGCTCTCAAAAATCTCAGATACCTAGTAGGAGCAAAGTAACTTAAAATGCTTTTCCCTACCACTCTAGCAAAAAAAACCCCAAGACCCTGATTACACGAAGACCACCAGCAAGTACAAGCTGTTTTTAAACAGTTTTGGGAGTGTCTGTGCTTTGCTCTGGGTCTAGATAGGAAAGGATTCCTTTTAAATGCCGGACTAGCCAGTTAACTGACTGCCAGTCCCTTTAGTACATCAACGAACAACCACTTAGTTCCAATCCAAAAGTTTTCAGCTTTCACCAAGTATTTGAAGTACTAATCTAAAAAAAAAAAACAAAAAACCCCAAAAAAACCCCCAGCAGCAGCTCAGGAATAACAATGGCACCAGATGGGATGTGTGCTCTTTACTCTTTTCCATAATAATAGGACTGAGTTCCATTGTATTTGTATGATGGCACCAGACGTACCCATTGAGGTCTACAAAGGCCACAAAGGAACTGCCTCATGAGTCTTGGGAAGGGCACGCTGGTACGCTAGGCTTCAGGAGCTGGAATTGGTCAGAGAATCCAAAGGCACACTAGTAGCCCAGTGGCAGACAGGGAAAAAGAAGGGGGAAAAAAAATATTCTGACCATATTTATAGTCTTTCATTAGCTGTACCTTCATCTGATGTTTACCATAATTTAGATTTTAAGGCAAAGAAGCTATTCACAAGTTGGTATGTGTGTTCACAAATTATACAGCAGGTCAGGGAGATCTAATGGGACTGGAATATATGCAAAAGGAGTGTAACTTCTTTTTTGTTGAGTCAGCAATGCACAGCTGGTGTAAACCACTTGTGTTTACTCCATGCCTTTAATCTGTCTGCAATCTGTAGAAGAATACATCCCTAGAGTCTTTCCTAGTCCTTGAATTCTAGCAGCTGTCACTTTAAATTTATTTCTTCCCTTGTCTGGAAGCTATTTTAGTGCAAATGCAAGCACATGTGCTCTGAGCAAGGCTCCTAAGAGCAGCCAGCATGACAGGTACACTCCTACATATGTGTATTATCTTCTTTCAACAGGCTAAAAACTAGTGGCAAATATTTTTCCCTTTAATGTATTTTTTCTTAATCCATGGCCTGTTGCAGTGTTCCTTTTCCCCAGTGCTTCCCAAATCATTCCCTATGGCATGAAGCATTGGCCACGGCATCTTAGTAGAGTTTAAGGGGTACTGGGCTTACAGCAGCCAAAAGATCCTGGGGAAGGAGTAGCACAAGGACCGGTGGTAGGGATCAGACCTGTGTACGTCTCCTCCACTGCAGTCTTTCGTGCCTGCATCTCTTGAGCTCTGGCCTGTTCGGTTAGCAATCACTTTTCAAACATGAGAAAAGGAAATGGCTTGGATTTGGGAGTCACACGGCCTCATTTCTGGCTTTCTCATTGCTGCCTGAATGTGTTGTAGTTTCCTGCCTCCACTTACAATGCATATAGTTACCCCTACAATCACTTCTCCAGCACTGCCTCTTTCTCTGCCTATTGTCCTATATTAGGAGCTAGTGACCCCTAGTAGAGCCTGAATTTCATTCCATTAGTCACCCTCTCCCTTTACCCAGTATAAATTGCATTGCCATTATACCTTGCTCCCCAGAGTAATAACCTATTAACCTTTTCATCAACATAGAAACCTGCATTCCTTCTACACTCAAAAAATACTCTGGGAGAGGGTGTGGGAGAAGGCTTGAGGAGAGAGACAGGGAACACCGATTTAAGCAGGGGGGTTGAAAACTAAAATTGCATAACACATTTACTCTGGACTTATAACTAATCAATATCTACTTGACCCCAAAAACTGGATTGCTTGGAGATTAAGAATAGCAAACAAGAGTAATCTTGCTGGGTTTTCTTACTCTGTCTAAACCAAGATTTTAGTAGCTTCTCTGTGAAGAGACAGAAGAGGAACTTCTGGCTAGACGAGCTTCCAGGCACAGACATCTCTAATAGCCAAAGGGTGAGATTCCCCTGTCAAAATGGAGATGTTTGTGGTGCAGACTGTCACCTTGGAGCTTGTTGTCTGGGCTCTCTTTACAAAGGGACAGAAATAGGCCTTTCAAGGGTCACCTCATCTCACTCGAAGATAGGACAAATGACTAGAATTTCAGAAGAGTTTATTTCCCTCCACTGAATATGAAAGGAGACTCAGAGATTAGATCAGATGCAGGTCTCTATGCTACAGACTTCTCCGATTAGGTGACGTGAATCCCACTAGGTTTTCTAAATCTTGCCCACACATTTCCCATTTGTCCTATGTAACATGAAATACAGAAACACTAGGTATAGTATTAAATATTACATATTTGATTCCTTCACTACTGAGAATAAAACTCCCTACTTTGCCCAATATTAACAATAAACATAGCTAATGTTTGTTGGTACTTAATATTAATAATCATCACCACATATTAAAATAAGTCATTTTAACAATCTTATTCTAAATTAGCTGTAAGTGTACAACACCATGGAGAGGGTGCCATACAGTCAGGGCCAAGGGCTCCTGTCCTTGATGATCTCAGTCCACGAGGTGAAGGTAGTTGGTTTTGAGAAAGGAGAAGCTGGAATCAAAGGGGGAAATTCTTTCTTTACAACCCCTGAATTCAATGCTTTCTCCTTTTATAAGTGTTTCAGTTTCTAGACAGTTCTTAGCTTTTCACTTGTGCACTGCAGTACGTGGGGGGGGTGTTACTTTCCCAGGCTGCTACATCTCTTGGCCTGTTGCTTGGGGTTTTTTTGTGCTGGGATTTTTTTTTGGGGGGGGGTGTGTTTTCTTTTTTCTTTTTAATATCTTGATATACTGCTGTCATTCTCCCCCCACCTCCTGGCACCTTATAGCAAAACCAGTTTTTCCCAGGGCATGCCTTTTTAATCACCAGTGGCTGATCACCAATGATCAACTTATCTGTGACTCATAGTTCTGGAGGCTCTGTTTCAACATGCGCCCATATTTAAGGCCCTCGCTGCTATCCTATGTTTAAATTGTGTATATAGCTAAAGACACTAGTTTAAGCTCAAGTTCACACATAAAGTCCTTGTAACAAGCTGCTAACAAACCTAACAGGCAGGGACTGGAGTCTGGCACAGTTAGTATAAAGCCGGTGACCTGTTCCTAGCAATGACAATACTTCTTTTCTTAGGACACAAGGTACAAAAATGCTTATACGCTGTTTGATAGTTCTTCAATATGAGTGTGCTCATGTTTGAATTCAAAACAAGCTGATATTAATTATATCCTGCTTATTGAGCTCCTACTTCCAGGGGTGCAACAGGCCACTGATTTGACTACAGCCACCTTCAAGCTTCAGAATTTTTGAAAGCTTTGTCTTCTCTAGAAAGAGCTATTGGTCTCAAATGCCTTGTCCAAAAATACAAATACTCATTACACTAATGAAGAAACAGTAGCCTTATTCACAATTTACATGACTTCATCTTTCAAACTGCTTGATTTGAATTAGTGGTTTACTCTATTTGGTTTTCAGTGAGACTTCTGTGTTTGATTTTTTTTTTTTTCCCCCAGGGATAAAAACTTAAGGAGTGATTAAAAACCCCACAACTAGTACAGAAAAGAAGAGACTAATCTGAGAACAACTAACTGTGAATATAGCAGTCTTCAACAACATAGTTTCACACCTATTGATATCTTGCATTGAATTTAAACGTTAATCATGATTCTGTAGCTAAGAAGTTACAGATAGTTTTTCATAGTTCAGGATGTCACAGATAGCTTTGTAGATAGTTACTAGGTACTACTAAGGATGGCTATTGTACAGTCCTACCCTTATGTTAGTTAATATTTATCCAAACAATGTATCAATTAAGACGTGCTTGTCAAGAAGTAAACGCATAACTGATAAATTGTTGGTCTGAAGAACCATTTGGGAGTGCCAGAAGTATTGAGAAACTAGGGGAAAGGTAATTTGGGCCAGGGTCTCCATGACCACTGACCCATGAGCCCCCTACCCAAATTATACCACCTACTCAAAATATAAAGGTGGAGAAAAGAACTGAGCGAAGAAATATGAACCAATCATTGTAACTGGGAGTGTACTGATTTATAATATTTGTGTATAAATATGGCAAGAGAACTGGCATTAGGTGTGCTTGATTTGTGGAAATCCACCGATCACCCAGGCCTGAATAAAAAGCAATATCTCTCTTCTGTGTGTGAGAATTGGCTTATTGCACACTGGGCAATGAATCCGCTTTTCAGACAAGGCTATGATTTAGAATAAGATTATTTAGAACAATTTGCAACACTGTGGACTAAGCAAGCAAGCATAACATTTCACATATTTGAAAGCAAGGCATTTTATTTTACAATGAGTATTCAGAAATAACCAGGATTTCTTACCTGGTGTTCCTTAGAGAAAAAAGCTCAAAAGGGAGTGTTCAGACTCTGGACCAATGTCCAGCTGTCTACAGTCCCATCTTAGAAAGGCCCTTCTAAAATTTTTCACAGTGAAAGAAAACACCTGATTTCTTGAATGAAATAACTTCTGCATAATGAGGACCATAACCAACACCAAATATTACACAAAACTTTTTTTTATGTAGTATGGAGCTGGTGCTCTGTTGGTAACCCTTTCCTGATCTTTATGCAACACTGGATTACATACTTCACCTTGTGACTTCACATAATTCTTCAGCACTTCTCCAATGTGATCTTTAAAAATGTACTTTCTTAAATTCAGAACTTTTGATCATTGTCTTGGAAGTGAATGCCATCTTTTTAAAACATCAAAAGCTATCTGGAAAAGCCTTGTCCTGTGTCTCTCTCTCGCTTTTTTGGTGTCTTCAGTAAATTTGTCCGAGCATCGGTGATCAGCACAGCCTTATTAGTAACCACTGAATCTCAGTCAGAATTTTAGCGATTTCTTGAGATACTTCTTGCATGACTTCAGCCAATTAAGTAGTTGGTTACTCGATCTGAAGTAATCCTACACACGCCTTCTCCTCTGAAAAGGGAAAACAAAAAGGACTTTGATCCTTTAAAAGAGAAGAATGAGCGTCTCCAAGTGATAATCCACTTCTAAAAGCACTCAGAAGAGTTGCCCTCCAGGAATGCTGATCTTTGTTGACTGTAGAGGCAGACCTCAAGTGGCTTTGAATAAACTCGTGGCATTGAATAAACAAAAAAAGCAGCTTTGAATAACTATTCCACTTTAAGGTGGCTACAACTGGAAAGAAGAAATCCAGACTGTCACAAAGTGATACTTCTAGAATTATTTTAAATTCTTGGAACTACTAGATTGTTTTTAACTGCTTACCATGCCTACCTCATATCTAGTTTCTCTTTGAGGCAGAGATACTACCAGATTTTGAAGCAATAATCAGTTTGAGATTATACAGAAACAGAATTCTCCCCTCTTTTTTGAAAGAAAAATTACCTGTGAAAACCACAGACAGCTTGGTAGCTCTACTGTTCTTAGAGCTGAAGTTTCTCTCCTTTCCTCTTTCACCTCAGACTCCGTTATGCCCTTTAAGGAAGGGATCAAGCAATTCTGTATCTTTTATAGGCTGAATCAAACCAGATGGTTTTTAGCCTAACTGAAACATTTCAACTTGCTGCTATCAATTCAAAGCACGTGTTTCTCAGCTGTTTTTCCCACTGTCCTTGCAGTTATCATCCCAGTTTATGTGCTTTTTGATCTGATGTGTTTTCTCTGCAATATTGCTACCAGACTTAAGGACAATAAGCAAAATTAGACAATTCATTTTCTTTTCATCTAAGATTCTTTAAGTTTAGGTCAAAGCATTTTCTTCTTCTTTTAAATTCTGTCTTCTTTTTTCCCAACACAAAATACAGACTTCAAAGGCAAAAATACTTCGTCCTCGTTCTAGTCAAGAGGTGCTACTTGCCAAAAAGCAAGAGCAAAGGTGGAGCTACACCCTCAGCTCACTCATTGTCTCACAGCATAAAATGCAGAGCCTCTTTAGGACTGAGATCGTAAGGGCTGAGAGTGGCTGATGCTCTGGAGACTGATTCAGTCAGAACTCTTCCTGAATTTACGTCCTTCTCTGACACTGTCAGTCCAGAATGATAACTAGACAGTTGAATATCACGGGATAAATTTTATTTGCTTCTTTCTCTCCCTTCTAAACAGTGATTTCAGAACCTAAATGACTATGAGCACTTATGTCTTACAAGAGAAGCAAACAAATTAATGTGACGCATTTATTTACGAGAAAAAGGGGGGAGGGGGAAGAGGAAGGAAGATATTTAAACATCTTCCTAATATTTAATAACCCTCCTATCCCAATACTTAACAACAAATTAGGAGTTTAGCCTTGTAGCAGAACAAATAAGGAGACAGGCTTATGTGCACACAGATTTACTCGAAAGATCCACAGCTGACAGCACACATCAACTCTAACAGAAAAATTCATCACTGGGCAAAAGTGAATTTAAAAAAAAAAAAGGCAGAAAGAACAGAAAAGGAAAGCTCTCCTAGCAACTGAAAGAACATCTCCTCCAATACAACAAGGAAACCTCAAAATGTAGTTTCATCGAACCCCACTCAGTCTCCCCATTACCACTGTTCAGGCTAATAGTGTTGATTGGAGCAGGCTTTGATGAGGTGCAGATATTGCAGCGCTAATTGCCCATTAGGCTTTGTGCTGTCCATCATTGGGGGATGTTTATTAGTTGTTAAATGACCTCTGCCTCCTATTGTTATCTACTGAGCAGCGTGGTGCCTAGTGGTTTTAGATTAAAACTACAAAGCAGGAGGTGGAAAAGGAAAACAAGTTAACCCATCAGTGTCCCACCACAAATCCAACAGATCAGATCTGACAGGTATTTACAGTGGGTTAGTACAAGGCCCGGGGGGTTAGAGAACTTTGGGTTCAGAGGTGAAAGCACTGTCCCAGAGCCTGGTGGAGACTGCAGGGATATAAAGGAAAGGCTTCAGAATTGCAAATATCAGGAAGCTCACATTGCAGAGGTGAAAGTACTGTGAGCAGATCTTTGCTATCCTTGCCTGTTTTGGAGGATATTGACGTTTGAAGTTCAACCTCCCGCTAGTAGAACTACAAATAGGTATTTTGTGGCCCAAGACAGTCTTTCTCATTAGAGGATGTCTTACCTGTTCACTCTTTTTTTTTTTTTTAATTTTTAAGTGTTAGAAGTAGTTCTTCACAAGCTTGAAAAATCATTCTCTCAGGACTCAAAAATCTAACAAAGAAACTTCAACTCAATAACCAAAAATATTGCTATCCTACACAGAAATAATAACATTTGAGCTGTTTAGATATGAAATCTCCAAACACTATTCAGTAGGTGTTTTCTCTTTTTTCTGTGACCAAATTATTCTTTTACATTTTTGTTAAAAGCATTTTTCCACTTCCTCTATCCTCAGGGTTTTGACATGGAATAACCTTCTTTCCTAGTCTGAAATATATTAAGCTGTGCATTAAAAGAAGCTCAGCTGCCCATTAAATGCCAAAATCTTTTGTAAAATAATGTATTATCTCTTAAAAAATTACATGAGTGCGAAGTGCATTAGATAAAGCATTTAAAGATTGAATTTTAAAGTCACGAAATGAAGAAACTAGGTTAGTAAAATACGTAAGATTTCTAACATGAATAAAAACAATAAGCCCAGCTGAGCAATTCTTTTGCTCCTAATGGTATTCGATTTCCAAATCAGCTGGGATGGTTGGTTTTTTTGTTTGTTTGGGGGTTTTTTTGTTTGTTTGGGTTTTTTTTTTTTTCAGGGGAGTGGGGGGGGAATATTAAATGTGTATAAAATTGTATTTCATTGTTCAGGCTGGGATCTCCCATACAATACACCCTGGCATTATATGCTCAATGGGACTATCAGATATTTTCCAATGGTCTTGGACTTCTTAAGCAGGCAGCTACCTAAAATTGCCAGTTTTGGACCATTTCTCTAACAGCAGAATGCCCGTGCAGCTGCTCATGCACTCATTTCTTTGTAGGAACTGTTGTGATCATTGCTTGCAGCAGCAACGTACAAAGTACATACGCTTTGTTATTAACATTGCTCGTGTGGAAAAGAAATAGGGCCTGTTAACACCTCGAGGCCACGTGTGCCTTTTTTTAGCCATATTATCATAGAATCACAGAATGGTTTGGGTTGGAAAGGACATTAAACATCATCTAGTTCCACTCCCCTGCCATGAGCAGGGACAGCCTCGACTTGCCCAAAGCCCCAGCCAACCTGGCCTTGAACACTTCCAGGGATGGGGCATCTCCAGCCTCTCTGGGCAAGCTGTTTGTGTGTCTCACCATCCTCACAGTAAAGATTTTTTTCCTTATATTTAGGAAATCTACCTTCTTTCAGTTTAAAACCATTGCCCCTTGTCCTATCACTCTATGCCCTTGTAAACAGCCCCTCTCCAGCTTTCTTGTAGGCCCCTTCAGGTACTGGAAGGCTGCTCTAAGGTCTCCCAGGAGCCTTCTCCAGGCTGGAAAACCCCAACTCTCTCAGCCTGTCTTCATACCAGAGGTGCTCCAGCCCTCAGATCGTCTTTGTGGCCTCCTCTGGACTTGCTCCAATAACTCCATGTCCTTCTTGTCCTGGGGACCCCAGAGCTGGATGCAGTACTGCAGGGGGGGTCTCACCAGAGAGGAGTAGAGGGGAAAAAATCCCCTCCCTCGACCTGCTGGTCATGCTGCTTTTGATGCAGCCCAGGACACAGTTGACTTTCTGGGTTGCAAGCACACATTGCCAATTCATGTTGAGCTTTTAATCAACCAACACCTCCAAGTCCTTCTCAGGGCTGCTCTCAATCCATATTGTCCTGGTTTTGGCAGGGACAGAGTTAATGCTGGTATAGTGCTGTGTTTTGGATTGAGGATGAGAATAAGGTTGATAACACACAAATGTTTTTAGTTGTTGCTAAGCAGTCAAGGACTTTTCAGCTTCTCATTCTGCCCTGCCAAAGAGAAGGCTTCGGGTGCCCGAGAAGCTGGGCACAGGACAGCTGAACCAAACTGGCCAAAGGGATATTCCGTACCATACAACACCATGTTCCGTATATAACCGGGGGGGTGGGCTGGGAGGCAGGTCAGCTCAGGGTCTTGAGGAGCATTGACTTCGGGTGGTGAGAAATTGTGCTGTTCATCACATTTGTATATTCTTTGTTGTGTTGTTGTTATTATTATTATTATCCTTTTTTGTCCTATTAAATTGTCTTTATCTCAACCCATGCATTCTTTTTCCTTTTCCATTTTCAATTCTCTCCCCCATCCCACTGGGAGGGGGGAGTGAGCGAACGGCTGTGTGGTTGTTTTAGCTGCTTGCTGGGTTAAACCACAACACGTATTCGTGAGTCACGATGATCTTAGCAAAAAAAAAAAAAAAAGCAGTGATATGATCACAGTGACCTTGCTGGACATATCTGAGAAAGAAGTCCATCTATGTGACTGTAGCAGAAAATATCAGCAGCGTATGTAATAATGCAGTTTTCAAAACGTGCCAGCGAAGGCAAACATGCCCCCAGCTTTTATCGTGGCATGTTACATTTCATTACTGTTAAAATCTAGAGGCTGATGAAAGACCTTGTGCCGTTTGCCCACTGCATGATCAAAATTCCTATTTTATTTCTGCAATTTCATGCTTGTCCTTGTCATACAGAAGACGATCTTGACAGCATGTCTACATTTTGAAGGGGTTGTCCTAAGTTACCAGCCAACCAGAGAAATTTGAACTGCCACATCTCATGGTGAAATGAAACATTCATAGTTCAAACCCAAATATTTTTAACTCCTTTTTTTTTTTTTTTGCTTCACATTTACAGAAAGGCTCCTTTTTCTACAACTCCCTCCCACTTCTTTTCATGTGTCAAAACCTCCAGTTACTCTCTAATAATTTTTAACACTTTCTGTGAGACTATTTTCTGAGAAAAGGACAATCAGGGCTCTTGAGAAAAAAAGGAAAAGTGTATCATGACTGTTATTTAATATTTAAGTGAACACTTCAGAAGAATTGTACTGATTATGTGAGCAATTGAAAATGAAACCACTGCAAAATTTCAAGTCTTTTGCATAAGGGACTGAAGAATGAGATACTTGAAAGTAGGATTTAGGACTCAGTTTGCAGCAGCACGTGCATGGCTTTGACAACTAGATTTGTGACATTTCCCTACCTCTGCTAAACTGCGTTTGGCAAAGGCATTATAACGAATGTCACACTTCACTATGGCTCGATGAAACATTTCATTAGAATCCTAGCTTCAGTACACCCCACTGTCAATATAAGGGTAACTATTTAAGAGATAAAAATCAAGCTGTGGTGGGTTGACCCTGGCTGGGGACCAGGTGCCCACCAGAGCTGCTCTCTCACTCCCCTCATTCACTAAACAGGGGAGAAAAGTATAACAAAAAGCTTGTGGGTCGAGATAAGGACAGGGAGAGATCATTCACTAATTATCGTCACGAGCAAAACAGACCGAACTTAGAGAGGGAATTAATCTAATTTATTACTAAGCAAAACAGAGTAGAGGAATGAGAAATAAAATCAACTCTTAAAACACCTCCCCCCACCCCTCCCATCTTCCCGGGCTCAACTTCACTCCCAGTTTCAACCTTCCCCCCCCTCAGCGGCACAGGGGGACGGGGAATGGGGGTTATGGTCAGTTCATCACACGGTGTTTCTGCTGCTTCTTCATCCTCAGGGGGAGGACTCTTCTCATCGTTCCCCTGCTCCAGCATGGAGTCCCTCTCACGGGAGATGGTCCTTCATGAACTTCTCCAACGTGAGTCCCTCCCACGGGCTACAGTCCTTCAATTCCAGCATGGTCTCTCCCACGGGGTGCAGACCTTCAGGAGCAAACTGCTCCAGCGTGGGTCCCCCACGGGGTCACAAGTCCTGCCAGCAAACCTGCTCTGGCGTGGGCTCCTCTCTCCACGGGTCCACAGGTCCTGCCAGGAACTTGCTCCAGCGTGGGCTTCCCATGGGGTCACAGCCTCCTTCAGGTGCCTCTACCTGCTCCAGTGTGGGGTCCTCCATGGGCTGCAGGTGGAATCTCTACACCCCCTCATCCTTCCTCCATGGGCTGCAGGGGGACAGCCTGCTTCACCATGGTCTTCACCACGGGCTGCAGGGGGATCTCTGCTCCGGCGCCTGGAGCACCTCCTGCCCCTCCTTCTGCACTGACCTTGGTGTCTGCAGAGTTTCTTACATCTTCTCACTCCTCTCTCTGGCTGCAAAAGCTCTCTCTAGCTGGTTTTTTTCTTCTTAAATATGTTATCACAGAGGTGCTGATTGGCTTGGCCTTGGCCAGCGGCGGGTCCGTCTTGGAGCCAGCTGGCATTGGCTCTGTCAGACACAGGGGGAGCTTCTAGCAGCTTCTCACAGAAGCCACCCCTGTAGCCCCCCCCCCGCTACCAAAACCTTGCCACGCAAACCCAACACACAAGCCCTGAGAAGCTGTGAGAAAACTTCATTCTACAGAGCCTTGAAGGGAATGAGAAATTGCTAGATAAATGTATGCCAAAAATGACTGTAAGAAATGAGAACATTTCTAGACAGGTTTCTAATGTGAATGGATTTTCACCAGCTATTGTTATTTCATTAAAGTATTGGCCCAGAAGCTTCACCAGAAATGGTTGTTCTACTATGTTAAATATAAAATAAACCTCTGCTGTGATGACAGCCAAACAGATAAAATGCTACAAAGTGCAACAAGCCCGTGTCTGTTTACAGGTGTTTACATTTTTGCATGTGTAAGTGTACCTGGAGCCGATGGCAGATGAGATAGGTATCTTCATTCAAAAACACTGCAAGAACTGGCTCAGGTCCCTTCAGTGGCTGATTATTTTAACACCTCCTGGAACTCTGGAGATTGACGAGTGAAAGAGGCCAAATGGGAAGAGCTAGAAAATTATAGGGCAAAGGGCCTGAAATTTGTGCCAGGAAAAATTAAGGCAAGACTGGTATGGCACACAAACAGTAAAAACTAAAACTATGGTTTTATGAAAAATGGGTCTTGTCAAATAAATGCAATACAATTTTTTAATGGATCATTGGCCTGATTTATAGACAAAACTGTGTTAACAACAAACAGCAATTTCTGTGCATTAGTTTGACACAACAGTGGTCATATATAATAAAGATGTAAACTGGCTACTAGATGTCTTGCAATATATAGTATGCAGCAAGTAAATGTCAGTCTTTCTCGGAGATCTTCTGTGCATCTCCAGGGGATTTCTTCTTCACCAAATGCTGCTAAATTAATAACGTAGGAGAAGATATAAAATTACTTAAGGAAAAACATGCAGATGACACATACTATTAGAATAGACGATGAGACACTTAGGTCAATAACATAGACTAACCTGAACTGGTTTGGAAGCTGGAGAGCAACTCCATATACTTCATGGAGAGACGCATATATTTTACCACATCCAAACGCGTTATCTTATATGATGAAAATGTAGGTCATGTCTGACTGGAGGAATCATATCCGTAACAGCCAGGTATTGAAAAGCGCTTTGGACTAGTCAGCGAACCAGTTCCATTGGGAGTTTGCGCTCTGTATGTCAGCTACGATTGTCCCTGGATATATAGGTGCTGGCCACACATGCCAGGGGAGGACTGGGACACAGGTCGATGGAGGTGGGTGATGTTTGCTGCCTTGGTCTGTGTCAGCCCTTGTCCACTCAACTTCACAAAGGGCTAAAAACCTGTGAGCCGTCACTTGCCGGAAAGGAAGGTGCACGGTGTTTCAAAATATTTTAAACAGTTTTCTGGAACAGAGCTTGGGGAAGATAGGTAGGTAGTAGAGCAGAAGAGAAGCAGATGTGATAGGCTTAGACAGGCAGTGTATGGAAAGTCTCTTCATTTTGAAGGTGTGTCTGGACATGGGCATAAATCCAGTCTTGCTGAACTTGCCCAGTTCTGCATTTTAAAACAAGTTTTTCTGGAGGAGACTAGGGGAGCTGGACTAGGGCAGGAGGAGGTGCTGCATGGTTTTCATCATCAAATTCTTTTATTTGATTTGACAGTGTATAGAAAATACAGAAGACGTAATTTTTCCCATGCATTTAAAAGAGGACATAAGACTTCTAGTTGAGCTAACTTATCAGAGGAGAGGAACAACATCCCTGACCTCACCCAGCTGCACAGACATGAAGAGACCTTGGGAGCTTTCAGGACGAGCTCAAGCAAATCACTCTTTGCCATGTGGGTGGGTGCGTGAGCATCAGGGCATCAGGCCCATTTGCCACCATAATCCCACCATTGATTGGCAGCATGTATGGATTTTGTAGCCAGCCCTACGTCTTTACATAGAGCAGGTACCAGCAGCCTGAAGCCCACTGGCATCTACAGTCAGCAATATAGATATGTACGACCTTGCAGTGTGAGGTCAGGGAGCATGGACAAGAGCCCCTGGGGTTAAGAGTTTTTAGTGCGTACCTCTGTGTTGGGGAGGGACAAGACTTAGCATAACATAAGTATTTTCCAGAGTCTACCCTGCAGGGTGTGCAGCCATCCTGTAAGTGTTCATTGCACAGCATACCATTTGGGCTGCACATGCTTACACCTGCAGTTTGCCTGTGACCTAATTATTATTTTATACAGCTGCATGATTCTTGGTAGACACTGCGGCTGTGAGTGCTTCACCACAAAACTCACTTGCTGTAGGGGTTTCACTTTGTAAGTTAATCAATGCAGAACTAACTGCACCATCAACATTGATCAGGCTGTGAAGGCTTTGGCATTATAGTACTGCAATATCGTTACTTCCAGGTTGCTTTGCATTAGCCCGTGTTCATATTAATGAATGCCAGCGCCTACATGGCTTGGCAGGTTCACAAGGGGAGCCCAGCAGTGCACAATAAGCGCCTAAGCAAAGATATTTGATAGAAATTTTGATTTTTTTTTCTTGGGTACAAACAACTGGAGCAATATAACTCACAGGTCAGCAGTTCCTGCCATCAGCCAAATAGCGTATTTGACAGCTTTGCAGATGATATGGGCTGTCCATTTGTGAAAGCTTGCTTGACCCAGGGGTCCATTAGCAAGATCTATAGGCAGAATAGCCCCTCCCTCTGACTAAAAGTAAGTGCCTTTAGTGTCCTGGGTTGACCTGTCACACTTTCTGGTATCTTCTACTGTTGTGGAAGAATTAATCCACATAACACTCCCACCACTTTCTGGCTAATAAATGTCTCCTTGCTCATGCTGCTGGCCAGAATCTGACCCCTGTGTGGCCAGCTGAGACCTTCCCTTGTATGTGCGAAGGGAGCCTGCGGATAAAATAAAACTAGTTTCACCTTTTTCTGCCATTTGGTCCCCAAGAACAGAGGGAGGTACTTGCGTCTTCCAGTTCTCAGTGCAGTCGCCCTTCAGGGTAAGATGCAGCTTATTGTCAGGATTGCATTTATATTGCAACTGCACTGAAGTAGATTAACAAGAGATTGTTACATTTGGCTTTGGAAAGATCAAGGTAGCTTTTGTGATGGTGGCAGTTTAAATTCAGTCCCACAAAGAACTTCCTGATTTTACAGGTAGCTGGTCTAACACAATTTGCACACCCTTGGGGTTAGGCAGCAATTCTTTATCGGGTAAACACCCATCAGGAGCTTTGTGAATCACTTTCTCAAATATCAGTACCTTAATGCTGCATAATCCCCTTTAAGGC
Organism: Grus americana; assembly: GCF_028858705.1. Lineage (NCBI taxonomy): Eukaryota > Metazoa > Chordata > Aves > Gruiformes > Gruidae > Grus > Grus americana. The sequence continues at coordinate 20,597,674 of NC_072865.1, forward strand.
ATTGAAGAAGACAAGCAGAATTTCATGGCTTTAGACTTGTCCCTTATCCAGCACGCACCCCAGGTAGTCTCCACACTGCAAGTTCAGCGAAGTTGAGCCCCTTTATCCTGTCACCACGCAGCCCTGGTGCCAGCTGAAGCTGCCCACAGCTGGGTTCACAGCATCTGGGAAGGGCCAGGTTGGCGTAGCTGCTCTCGGCAGGGCCTGAGCCTCCTGTGCCAGCCCGTGGGAATGAAGTCTTGGGTCCTCACTGAGCCTAAGGCTCTTTGCACCACAGGCGATGAAGAGGAAGGTAGACACCAGTCAGTAATGGCTTTGACAGTGTAGAAAATCTGGGGATAGGAGTGGTGATGTCTGAAAAGCCTTAAGTCCTAGTGTACATAAATGATTTGATTTGTAACTGCTTAGCACACCGTTTCACATGTAGAGAGACATGTAGGGTTCTTTCTTTAAACACTGACAGAAGGAAGTGCTTCAAGGTAGGGAGTGATTCATGTGTCCCTAAAGGAGGGCTATGATACACTGGGGGCTTAGAACATAGGACTGCATCTACACACGTTTCCAGTCTAGCTTCCCCCAGAATCACGCACATTTTTCCCACTGAGGCTGCACTGAGTGGAATTTGAGTCCCAGAAAAGCTGAAGGATTTATCTAACAGGAAAACTATTGCAGTATTAAAAGTCTAGGGTGGCTGTGATTGATGTGTTTTAACAACTACTGTGTCTTGTCAGGCTTCTTGTGTGGCGCCATTCCTGTAATTAATGGGCAAGGACTTTCTAATTCTCCTCGGTGCTGCTCAAGGGGTGCCAAGACACTTGAACTTTCCATAAAATATCACCGAAGGAGCTGGAACAGGGCTGCCAGGGCCAGCTCTAGTGTTATGCCATCTCAGTGCTAAGGCCTGAAATCAGGTGTAACGCGCCAGCGCTGATGCAATACCCAGTGCTGAGTCCATAGGGCAGCCCTTCACGTCTCACATTTGGTAGGGATTCAGGTATTATTCCTGCTGGAATGGCGCACTGCTAACATGGGTTTTCAGCCGTCACCTAACACGAAGCCCCATAGGTGCCCAGCACCCATTCTATGTGCCTTATTGCAATGGTATGGCTGCGGGATTACATTTCCTACCTTACAGCATACATGGCGTTGTCTCTTCATGACATGTCCTGCTCCCCATAGTGGAGATCATTATGACAAGGAACAAGTGAGTTGAGTGGTTGGAGTGACAACAGATTTATGGCTGCTCTACTTGGTATGAACGCCAGCTAAATACCTCCAATTCTTTGTCAGGGTCCTGGTTTTAAAATCTAGTTTTCAAGCGTAGCATGTCTGTTTTGTAACATGCTCCAGACATCAGTTCTTAAATGTGGATGAGTTATTTACAGTCTTTTTTTCAGACACCAGTTACATAGCTCTGGGCGCCACTGGCAGGCAAACATTTTTAATATTTGCCAAACTGTGTGGCTTCTGAGAGATGTTTACTTTACTACATCTCTGTCATCTTTTGATGTTAAAACCTGTGTCAGAGTGATGGCATGGAGGCAGTCCTGGGATATGAAAGGGAATCCATAGCGCGGTAGAAGACACGCTCTTCTCACCATGTGGCAGGAACAATTCTGTGGTACTTCATGCTGACGGATTCCTTTCATTAGTTTTCTAAGCCAGCCAAGGGCACCTGAACTACACTTATTCTAGAAGTAGATGCATAATGTCACCATAGTAGCATCACCTTGAAAAATCAAATAGATTTGCATAATAGGCTTTACCTAAGCAATATTGCCAGTGACAGTAGGTGTTGCAGTCTTCTGTAAAACAACATAACTAGGTCCCAGATTTTTATATATATCTATGTAAGTGCTTACGTATATATACACACACACCTACCTGCACATGCAGAGCAGTGTCACTGGATCCTCTAGTGAGGGATGGAGGCCATAGAGAGGAGAAAGAACTCAGGAGAGTAGAGAGTACAGCACCTCCATACCAAGAGCTAATGGAAAATTAATTTATACGCTAGCAATACTGATTTTCTAGTATGTTGGTTTAAGCTGCACAAGGTCATTAAAATGTGATAAAAAATTATTTCATTACAGCTATTCTATGCTCTCTTGGTATGTCCAATTGTGTGAGCGCTGTACAAAGCCAGCCGCTCAGGCATGTGTGAGCGTCATACAAGGCCTAATATATACCAGCCACTATATCAATATATATAGCAGTTGTTAAAACACATCAAATGAGTGAAGGTGGCGGCAAAATGAAAGATGATCCTACAAGATACCAAAGCTGGCTGCAATTAATTCCATAATGGATTTTCATAAATGAAATTTGGGAAATGCATTTTGGGTTCTATGTTCTTCGCTTATGTAAGATCATTGAAAAACTTTAATTGGATCCCTGTGATGTGCACTGACCCAAATACTGAGCAGGCAGAAACTGCACAAGACTAAGTCTTAGAAGCCTAACGTAAAATGAGATAGCTTTTTAATGACAGGATGTAATTAATATACAACATAGCTCAGACTTAATTGTTATAAAAGCCCAATGATTTTGGCCACTGATCTTGTATGCATAAACCCCAGACTTCCATAGACAATATGCTCACAGGAAATATATGGATTCTGAGAGGAATAAATTGTTCAAGTGGTAAAACCAGAATCGTAATTTCATTGTTAATAAATTCGGCAGGGTATTTTGTCTTGCTCACTGCAGTGTCAGCAAGAGGATAAAAGAAACTTTTTTTTCCTGATTCTTGTTGGTCTTGGCCACCACCTCTGATCCTCAATTCCTATTGTTGTGTGGTAGTTAAACAGTATACCCCAAAACTGGAACAGAGTATGCAAATTCCAAAATCAAGGTTGTCAACGGCATAATTTGTATACTAGTTTTGAAATATCCAAGTTTCACTTAAGACATATCAGCATTCCAGTCAGTAGGGTCAGAAATTCATAATCTCATAGAAAAGTAAAACTAAAATCAGAAAAGGTTATGTGGGAGGGAACACCAAGGTACCGCACAGAGCTAGCACATTAGTAAATTCATTTGTGTGAGGAGTTTGCTTCTGCTTCTTCATATCTGGACAGTTTCTTTACAAAGGTGTATTCAACGGTTCAAATGTGGAAAAATATTTTAAAAATCTGGTGAGGTGCCTGATTCAAACTTCTGAAAACAGAGTGAATCTGTGAAACATATGTTCTACTGCTCCTCTCCAAGTTTTTTCTCTATCAGACCTCCATACTGGAATGCTTATCTTCAGATATTCTGTTTTGTCTACCAAGTAATGCAAGCCTACAATCCTCCTGCAGTAAGCATCTGCATCAAAGCCAGCATTGGCAAGTGTAATTATGTGTTAAAACAGGCAAATCAGAGACATACTGCAGCTCTTGGTTCATTCTGATAGAAGCAAGCCTTGGAAAACCAGCTTTGTATGACAACTGATGAAAAATGAATAAATCAGATTTGCCTATATAGAGGAAAATGTAAGCACTCAAAAGAAAAACAAAACAAAACAAAACAACCCCCCCAACCAATTAAAATCTAAAAATAATCAAATGTTAAAGCTTCCTGCAAGAATTAAATCTTTGTGGTGGATTTTTGCCAGAGACATTGAGGAGAACTACTTTATGATGAGTACAAAAGAACAGTATCCTTCTGTGTGTTTAAGTTACCACTGTAACTCCAGTTTATGAACATTTTGGGAACTGTTGGATTAGTCACCAAATAATAAAGGAAAACAAAAAAAAAAAGTCTAAATGTACTTGCATAGCACACGAGTGTAAAAGAACATCTCCCTCCCCAAATCTTCAGTTTCTTCCTCTTGGCTAGCCTTTAAAACTGAATCAAGAATTCTCTTTCTCAAGTAGCATCTTTTTCATTGCCAGTAAAACAAGACTGGTGGCAAAAGAAAACTCTAAACAGACCACATGAGGCCATTGGTGGTTCATGCTTTGAGATATGAATTCTTTTATTAGAGCTTTACCTTCTGTGATGTTTTAAGATTTGCTGCAGGTTCTTTAAAAATGAATCAGAATTGCCATATTCCAAACTGTCAGCAGTTTGGAAACTTAAAACATCCAGGACACGTCTCAAGAAATCCAGTTGTTCCCTTTGATCCTAGATTAAAGGGTCTGTCAGAAATTTTAGAGCTATGTAGTTTCTTACACAGTTCCAATTAATACGACACTTGAGCTTTATTCTGTGAATGTACAATAAAGTAGAAAACTCCTTGGAATTCCCTCATCAGCTATGTTCTATTTAAAAATACATGTATTGGTTTTATATCAACATTCTCAACCACATTCAATACTCCATTTATACCCTTAGGTTTAGCAATTCACAGAGCTTTAGCTTCACAGGTTCTTACCAATAAATCCCAAAATGCATGCATGGCTTGATTTAAGAAAGATATTTTACTTGTGTTTCATACACAAAAAACTGATAATCGACAGTGGCTTAAAAAATTAACACTACTCCACTTTTTCACAAGTGTACAAAAAAGAAATAATGAATTTACATTCAACGGTAAAGCTTAAAGTCCACTCTAATAATAGTTGCAATGACATTCACATACACAAGCACAGAATAAATATTTCAGGATTCTTATAAGAGCATACAGCATACATACAGTACTTGAATTTTACATAATGAGTGTTAGTAGGGTCAGAAATTCATAATCTCATAGAAAAGTAAAACTAAAATCAGAAAAGGTTATGTGGGAGGGAACACCAAGGTACCGCACAGAGCTAGCAGGTTAATAAATTCATTTGTGTGAGGAGTTTGCTTCTGCTTCTTCATATCTGGACAGTTTCTTTGCAAAGGTGTATTCAAAGTGCAGATTAATGTCAAAAAAGAAAAAAAAAAAAAGAAAAAAAATATATTCTTGTATTTATTAATACATGCAAGAGGCAGCCCCCAAGTCACCCGACAGAATAAAGCTGTTATTGGCAAGTGGCCGATATAATACAGATGTTTCAGGCAATTTTTCTAAAGCACTTTAGTAGCAGCAATTGTAATTTATAATGGCTCTAGATTGACTTCTGTTTGGGTTAAAGGGCATCATATTTCTTTAACATTTACAGCTATATTTCTTTATAAATAAATATCTCAAATAACAAATAGCATAGTTAACGTTTCTTTTTTCTCTCTTTTGCATAAGTGTCGTGGAAAAACTCTGACCTTTTCAGAGACATAATGTGCAAAATAATGTTAGAGTGGAAATAGGGACACAGAGCATCACAGTCAGTTACATTCCTGGGATGTCAGCCTAGCCCTTCTTACACTCCGAGGGCTAGCCTTGCCAGGGTAATGCAGGGCTTTAAGGGACAATTTTCCCAATGGCTTGCTTGGTAAGAGATAAAATTTATGGTATCTTAGAGCTGTAAATGTATTTGCAGGAGTGTGTACAATACGTCATATATAAGACTCAGTATTCCCACACAGTGACTTCTGAAGATTTGGAAAGTCTAGTCATCTCCTTTCAGACATTTCCTCCCCAGCCTGAACATCTTTGAACATTTGTGTTCATTGGGTGTTTCCTCTGTTGCATATTTACCAGCTCTTCTTGCATTTTCTAATCTGATCTCATATCACCTAGCTGACATCTGCACACAAATATTTCCAATCAGATAGAGGGTGCACAACATTATAAAACTTTTAAACCTGTCCTGTAAGTGTCATCAAGACAGGAGCACAGGAACCACAGTGCAGAGTCCAACCTCTCACTGGCTGTACTGTGAAGATTCTCCTTTTCGGCGTAGGAGAAAGGAAACTTGTGTCTGCTTTTTAGATTCTGAAAACAAGCCAGAGTGGAGAAAAAGAGTTAACACCAGACTTAATAAAGCTTTTAAGACAAAACCTGTTAAGCAATTTAGACAGACACTGTGAATTTCCTGCTGATTTTCTCAAGTCTGTACATACAGGAAATTTGTTAACAGTAGGAAGAAGTTGGGAGTTGCTACATAGGAGAAATCTGCCATTATTACAAAAACTGGCTAAGTGGGTTCTTTCAGTATAAACCCCTCACTGGTCACTGTTCTCAGTGGTGCTGTTGCCCTTTTCTTTTTTCTCCTGAGTCTTGTTTCCCTTCTTCTTTTTCTTCTTTTTCTTGGTCTCTTCCTTCTTGCCAAAGGTTATGAAGTCACTTTTGTCAATTTGGCTGTTTGGTGGCTCCTGCCGGATGGAGATGATTGCAGGAGATCCTGGGATAATGAATTTGTCTGGCAACTCACCAGGACCACCTTGTTTGGGATTGCCCGGTCCAAATTTAAAGGTCCAGCTGTTGCTGTTCACACCAGCTCCCACTGGGGGGGACACCTCTCCCGCCTCAGGTTCTGAAAAAGTCAAAACAGCAAGAAAAGCTTAACGCATCATGAAATACAAGCAGTCGGTGAGTATCAGCTTCCTATTTGAAAGCTATGGCGTTAGCCTGGCTCTACATCGACTCTTGGTTGCCTGGCTGCTCATCTGGGTGTTAGTGACTGGTTCTTGTCCAGGCTGCTCAATGTTGCACTGACTCACTCCACATACTGCTCGGCCCAACATGCGCCGGATCCCATGTTCTGCCTTGAAATACAGTTGTTCTCTATTTTTCTTCTACATTTGAAGTGCATGGAATCAGAGATCACTGTGATGCAGCTCACTGTAGTGTTTTATAGGATGAATGTATGTATGTATGCAATGTAGCTGAGCAGCAGACATGGCCCTAGAGCAAAACCAGGAGTGAACTGAATTGCCCGGGTAGAGATACTGCAGGACTCCTTCAGTCAGGGTGCAGAATCTGGTCTCAGAAATATTCATAGTCGTCTTCAAGGCAAGGCTCTAACAACCTGTTTTGGGTTTGTTTTTTTTTTTTTTTTGCCAGGAAACAGGATGACTCTTGTAAGAGAGTTATAAAGTTTTTCTAAACTATGAACTTATAAGTAAAATGGGAAATGGGAAAGGGCTGGTGCCAAATTTGTGGTAAGCTGTCAAGAATGGTTCAGAAGTAAATAATACTGCAGTGAATTCTCAAACCGGGAAAGTCCTCACTAACACATTTCCTTTTTCTTCTCTATAATATCATAACATAAAGGCTGAAAAACACAAGACTGGTGACTAACTCTTGTTTCTTTGAATTGATACGGTAGAATGGTAGATGACAATATTTTATACAAGCAAATATAAAGTGAAGTTCTGTCCCCAGCTTTAGGCTTGCAGTATGCAGAAAGTTTTAATTTTATTTCCATGATTTTGCCAAAATTGAGCTAATCAGATTGAAATCTTTATGTATGTTGTCCCAACAAGGACAATTTTCTAGCATAATGAGATGTAACACACATCAGGTTCTTCTATGAGAGAAAGTCTTAAAACTTGGCTGTTTTCTTTTTTTCTTAAACTTCGAAAATTTTTTGCAATTTGCATAACTCCCAGTAGGAACAGTATATAAATTTTAGGGTGTTATTTTAAGTTTTTAAGGGAACATGATCAGGGGAAAGCTTAATGCTTATGTATGGATGCTAAAGCCCTCAAATCTGCCGAAAACATTCTTATCTACACTCTAAAAGTGCAGTATCACAAACAAAGGACCTGTCACACTTGCAACTCTCCTAGCCACACAGAGATTCTTGCAATACCACACGAACAATGCCAATGTCACTGATCTGATTAAGTCTCAGCGTCATCGGATTCTGCATCAGAGCTGTCCATTTGAATAGGTAAAGATGTTCGGGGGGAAAGAAGGAGGTGGGAGTTGCATTGATACAAGGAAGGATTTGAAAACCAGCCCAGAGGGACTCCTCATCCCTTGGAAGAGGAGGCACAGAAAGAAGAAGAAACAGAGAAGTCCTCGGTCTCCTGCAGGTGAAAGAGGGCAGGAAGAGAAAACAAAGTAGACAATCTGCAGGGAGGTCTCCGATGTTTTGCCAGACCAGAGGACGCTGTTGAGTAAACCTCAGCTACTGACTGTTCTGTACCCCTGTATGAATGAAGAATGTTGCATTTGCTTTGGCAGCCATTTCATGAAATGAACAGCATCTCCTGTACTTCTTATTCTTTTATGATTCCTCATCTTGTTTTGTTTTTTCCTATTTTATGAAATAAGATGTATGTCATGCGTGCAGACATAAGGCTCTCCTGGTTCAAAAGCTAAAGAACACATTCTGCTACTTGACAATCTTTCTCTTGCCTGGCAGCAAAATAAACACCGCTGGAGAGCATGATTCCTTTTTAAGCATTTCCATACTTACACAGTACATCCATGTTACAGAGCCAAAGAAATGTGTATACATGACACATCAGAACTGTCTCAGAGACTGTCTGTGTAATAGATTTGGCACATGGAATCTCTGTAAAGGAGCTGATATGATTGCTTTTACAATGTGATGTTTAATCAAGAATTAGAAGAGCCTGTACACTTCTTTTCCCCCTAAGATTGTATTTAATGATTAAAAAAAATTTAATTTTGAGTTTATGTTCTTTCCAGGAACTGCTGAAGTTGTTTTAGTGATCTTAACCTCCCTAGTCTCAAATATCTTTTTTGAAGTTGTTATTAATGTGGAAGTTCCTCTATTTTTTCTGTAAATTTCCTATGGTCTTAACCATCAACTTCAGATTTTTTACATGTTTGTTGTTGGTAATAGCAATGTCCTAGCAAGCCCTTTCATACTAAATGCATTAATGTGAACCAGCTTTCATTTCTGCTTAATATAGTATTCTGGTCAGGTATGTTTCATACAGCTTTTATTTCTTTGAGACAATAAATTACAAAGGTGAATGCTGTGTGCCTTGGCCTTTTTCCAAATTATTAATCAATTGTCTTTCTCCAGCAATATAAAAATGTGAGCTTTCATATTGTACATAATAAATTGAGCCCTATTTGACAAATAAATCCTTTCTCCTTCCCAAGAAGCCCATGCAACATTCATTCCAAACAACATTGGCCCAGACCCAATGCTCTTTTCCTGTTCCTGGCAGGAAAAAAAAAAAAGCTGAAGGTGACCTCAAAACATTTTTGAACTATCCTTGCCCTCGTTGGGGAGAGCCCTGTAGCAGCGAATATTCCAAGAGCTGCTTTGAAGTGTACTGGGTTACCATACTCTATGGATCACAGTGCCACCACAGCACACCTGAAATAACACAGTGTGTGGTTGTGCCATTTTGATGTGACCATATTAGGCTGAAGACAGGACATGAGACAATGACAGTGACTTTATATTATCCGTTATACCACACAAATACAGTCATGTGCAAGAACGGAGCGTTCCTTTACAGTACAGCATCTCTTTTTCCTTGCATGAAAACTCTTGCCAGTCTAAGGGGGTGCACATATGCGTCTGCATTCTTGAAATCTAATTCAGAACAGGATACTGACCCTTTAATCTGGTTCTGCCTAGACAAATCCACTCACCAGATGAAGTCGGGAACATTTATCACAAAGCCATCTGACATAATGTATCCAAACACAACAAACCCATCATATCTACCCTGGAATCAGGATTCTGTCAAGCTAAAGACTAAGGGGGTTTGCTTGCCTTTCTATGTGTTTTTTTGCAGCCCCTGAATATGTTTGTTGTCCGTATGAACTAAGCATTTTAATACTCCTTAATACTCACTAAGCCAAAGGAAACTAATTATGCATGCTGTGTGGAGAGCTCACATACAAAAAGCCAGAGGCAGACAGAACCTAATGAGTTAATAACCATCATTTTCTGTGAGTGGGGCTTCAAAAGTCTCCTCAGGAAATTTTCCTTCTGCTGATTTACCTGATAACGTGTGTGTTTATCTGTACTGGCAGGCTGGAAGGTCACAGTTCAGCTGTATTAACAATGTTGTATATTTAGGCATTTCAGATCAAGGATAAATGTCACTTACCACCTAGTTTCCAAAGCTTCCTCAAATATCTCTTCTGTTTCTTATCAGCAGTAAGTTAACAACAAAAACTTTCCACTTAGATGCTATTTTACATTTAACAAGATTAGTTGTACTTCTCTTGCATATTTTCTGGGTCTTATTGAATGCTTTAATGTTGTTTATTAAACCTAGAGGAGCAAATCTGCCAACTGTATTTATACCACTCAATTTAATACGTTACACTTCTTCCAACAGCTACATAGGGGGTTTTGCCAGAGTTCCTACATAAAAGCACAGAATCTGGCCATTTCCTGGTGTAACTCAAAGGATTACTTTGGAGACTGCCTCTTTGCTTTTTTCTCAAGGGATACGGCAGCCTTCATGTTCAATGACCAAATGATTTACTTTTAAATTGCATACACGCAGCAGAACCCAAAATCTAGGCTGCACCTGCAGCTCCTGATGGTTCTTTGCCTGTGTGTCTGCATGCTAAAATGGGAGATGAACTTTTCACCCCTTCCATTTCCTACTGCTCTCACCAAAATACAAGTGTCTCAGTAGACTTTAAATGGACCCTAGAGCAACAGAGACTCTGCAGTTGAGTAGATCGTATATTTAGCTGGGAGAAAAGGACTTCTAGGTTGTCTTCAAAATACTTTTTCTATCCAGAGACTTGTCTGAAATTCCCAGGCAGATCTACATACTACCCCCCCCCCCCCCCATCCTAAAATCACCTATATGAACGCTTGAAGCAGTAAGGTATGGTGTCTAGCTACCTTTTTCTCTTCTAGAGGCATTTATGGGTCATATACTCTTGCCCTCTGCCTCTCACAGGACTTGAAAAACATACAAATCTCAGTCAATACTTCAACAAGTCCTAATTGCTTTGAAAGCATCTGATTTCCTACACCTTGTCAGATAGAAAGTCTCATGTGGGTGTCATAGGCTCCAAGATCCCAGAAAGGGAGCAGGCTGCAGACGAGCTGTGTCACCTCATCGAGCACAGAGCTTCTCACTCGCATGCTCCAGGCAGTCCTGGTCTGAGCACACAGGTGTTTCAGAGGTACCTAACTCTCCCCGTGCTCTGTGCAGGGAGTCCAGGCACCTATTACAAGGAACAGGGTCCCTAAAGTTTAGCTTGTAGTAGCTGTAGGCCCCTAATTTATTTTTTTTTCCTTAGCTGTATCCACAGACTAAGGTATCCCTTTTCTAAATTCAGCCACCAAAAAAGTAGGCAGCCAATCTAAACTATTTAATTTTGTTCTTGCTACAGTCTGTAAAGAGAGACAGGCATCCTCAGAAGGCAGTTCAACCCACCAAGCTTAAATGCCTGGTTTTAGATGCACTGAATTTTCTTTGTTCCTCTGCTGGAGCTGTATTACCTCTGCTTCTTTAACTACAGATAAAGCCCAGACGCTCAACGTAAACTAGAGAGCTAACTTTTGGGTGGCTAGTGCAAAAGGAGCTGAATTCCACCCTCAGGAGCAAGCTAAGCAGCATCATAGCTTGGAGGATGTTGTACTAATGACTATGCTAAAGTATTTAAAAAAAAAAAAAAAAGTTTTAAACTAATCTCTTTAACAGTGACAGCCACAAAAATCCTGTGCAACTATTTGCAAGATGAGGCCACTTTCTCAGCCCTAATCCCTTCATGGAATTTTTATTTAGGCAGGAACTGGCATCTTCTGTTCAGAAATACCTGAGAAACCTCAGCCATATTGTTGCACCACTTCCACCCCTTAAAAGGCCACATTTTGTTTATGACAGCAGTAACACCAGTACAGGTTGGGTCTTGAGCGATACTCTGCTGCAAAACTCCAAAGTACAGGTCTGTCACTGAGATTTACAGTGCTGTCTTTTCAAATGCAGCATTTGTGAATTCGCCCGATTGAAGGGTTGGCTTTCATCAGCTTGTAAAACCATCCGAGCTGATATGTAAGTGGAACAAAGTTGAAAAGCTGAGTGATGGGTACAAACAGTCTGAAATTGAGATGTCTTCTAAATTTGGGGCAAAATGCCTGCTCACAGAACATGTCATCACTCAGCCCACAAATCAATACCTCATCAGGTCCGGGCTAAGACTGCAGTTTCTATCTCACTGACATTTTTCTCTCTTTTTTTGGGGGGCACATGTTTTTTCCCTGTCCTCATATAGCCCCACAGCTCCAATCTGGTGTTTAATAGGAACGGGTGGTGCTCACTTCCCATAACGTGAGCTGGCCATATATTCTGAGTGTCATGTACATCATCTCTACCTCCTATGCCTCTGCTGCTTTCTTAAAGTACCTTTGTCAGAAAAAGGCTAACTCGTGTTAGAACAGATGTGCCCCTGCTCAAGGGGGAGAAGAGGAAAGCATTTCTGTGCAGCTCTGTCTCCCTGCAGAGACAGTTTTGACTGTGTGACATGCTTAGCCAAGACAGCAGCTTGCTTTCACTCTGTTCCACCCCTTCCCGCTCACCACTTTGTCCCTGTCTCTAAAAATTTGGTGGCTCATGGACTCAGGAGATCATTTAGATAAAAGCTTTCAATCAAACCATCATTATTATTAAGTGTAAAGGAAATCTTTTTAATTTTTTTTTCTCTACACCAGAACACACGGACTAAAGCCACTGTGAGACTAGGAATACCCCAGCATTAATCACAGACCCTTCTGTCTGCAAGTCAAAGTAGCAAAACACATTAATTAAATGAATTTATTTAAAACTGAGATCAGGCAATAAGCAGGAAGCAAATTGCAGAGAAAGCTAGTCATTAACCTGATTTCTCTCTTCCCTGCCTCCTCCACTGATGCTGTACTGACTGCAGCTTCTGCCTCTGGCAGGCTTAATGAATATTCACTCTTATAAAGGTCTGACATTCCGCACTGATTCCGAAACAGCACATCAAATGCAAACAGCGTGCACTGAAAAACCCTCTCTATGTCATTTGGAGGATCTCTGTGGACATTCCAGCTTCACTGATCTTCACTGATCATCCCTAAGCCTTTTCGGGATTAAAATGCCCATTTAATCTTTTTTTTTTTAACAAACAAACAAACAAACAAACAAAAAACTCCTCCAAAACCACAAACAACAAAACAAAGAAAGCAAATAAAAATCCATCATCAGCATGATAAAATGACAGATACTGAACTGAAAGACAGAAACGATTCAGTCAGAACAAAGTTGAATCATTTTAACTATCAGTTTGCCAAAGAATCCCAACCGTCTCTAAGGACTATGTCGATTTGGAGTCTTAAAGATAAAAACCAAATAAAATTCTCACTCTCTGCCCTTCCATCTGTTTGATCTGTTCTGCACTAATGATTCAGAAACAGGAGGAATGAACAAAATGAAAACTTCTCCCCACCAAGGAGCCTGTAGCTTTAATCCAGTGCTTGGATTTAAAGTCAGTAACATTAAACAGGGTAATTATAGCACATATGTTGTGGGAGATCCATACCCCCCCCCCCGAACATTCAAATACAAAGCAGGGGGCAGGCACGGAGGTCACTTCCAGCTCAGGTTACTGTCCTTGCAAACGCTGAAATTTAATTTAAATAGAGATTATCTATCTCATTATAAGAAAACAATCTGACGTGGCTGTGTATTAAAGCAATTGCCTCAACTACCAAATAGCTCTGCCAGCGTATTCTGAGATATGTGAAAGCAAAAATTGACTTGCTTGCTAGGACAGCCTGCTGTGGCCAGAGCACAACGAACGGCTTCTCGCAGAAGCAAACAGAGCCCAGTGTCTGCAGCCCCAAGCTCCTCTCACTTTTCCCTAACAGAGGCTTTTTCTCCCACAAAAACATCAACCTTCTCAGGTAACATCTTTCTAGTCCTGTACTTGTGCCCAGTCCTGCTCCCATGGGTAGAATTTGTCTTGAAAGGACTTAATGCTTGCTCAGCACAACCTTTAACTTTTTCCTCACCAAACTGAGGACTAATCTGCTGCATCACCAAGATGGCATGCACACACATCCAGGATGCTCCGTATCAGCTTTCCAGCTCTAATCGGATGCTGAACTCATCTTTGTGTCGTATGCAGAGGTTGTTAGGGAGAGACTACTCCTGCAATATAAGGTAAATGGATTTTTATTTGGGCATTTCACCAAGCCTGCAGGCCCACAGTGACCATTTTGAAGAGTTCATAGTTGAAAACAGCCAAAAAACAAAAAACAAAACCCAACCCAGATGATTTTCATTTTATAACTGTCTTGTAAATGTAGTGTGGGCAGCTAGAGACCAGCCGTTCTGCCCTTGGTTTAATGCAAACAGTAAGGTAAAGGGCAGTCAATAGTGCAGGAAAATTGGACTCAGTGCTGGGGAGACTGCTGTGCCCCTCGGTACCCAGGAAGGGAGTGGGGAGAGGTGGGGTGGGAAGTGGCCGGGGATCAATGCTTCCCCCAAGGACTCGCAGCAGGTTCAGCATCGCTGCTGCCTCCCCCACCTCCACCAGAGAAAAAGCTTTTCTTTGCCTTCACGTCAAACCAGGGGCTATGTACCCTCCTTAAATGCCTTCAGCTGAACCAACCAGAGCAGTAAAGAGCTACCAAGGCCTCTGCTGAGGGCTGATTTTAGGATTGCTGTGTGACACATCCCAAAAGTGTAGACTTTGAGACAAATCTTTAAAAACTGGGTTGTCTGATTTGTGGCTCAAATCTCCCCCTGGATGTGACCAGGATGGAGGTGGCATTCTGACTGCTTTCAGCTGGCTGGTGCCGTGTGTGGGTGCTGCCTCTGTTACATAAAGACATGAAATAATGCAAAGAGAGCAAAAGTCATTTCAGAAGACAAAGCTCCAAATGGCAGGAGGACCGGAACATTGCTTGGCCTGTATTATGGAAAGCCAGTTCTGGTTACTGTGTTCTGTCAAATGTAAAGAAAAGATAATTTAATTCTTACATACAAGTACTTCTATGTGAAAGACAACAGGCTCACAGACCATCATAAATCCTGCTGTGAAGGTGAAAAGGAGGAAGCATTTCCCGGCTGCTGCTGCAGCTTGTAACAGTATTCTGCAGCCAGCCAACCCCTCCTCTTTGCTCTCTGCTGGATGAGCTGTTGAACTGAGGCCAAGAGCACAGACCGTCCGGTCTATCTGGTCGCCTCCTGCCACTGGAGGCCACTCTGCTTCTATGGGGTGATCACAAGACCAGCAGCTTGGACTCCTGTCTACAGCCACCTTCTGCCTCAGCGCCCATCTCAATGACTGGCTGTGATTGATTCCCCAAAGCAGGAAAATTTCAGGTTGGGGATTTCAGACTACCTGAAGGGAAGACAGAAGGCAGGATTAGATGTTCTCCTAGCATTGGATCTCCTGGACAGGACTAGCTTGTTTTTATTTGTGTCCGCCTTGAAGAGTGAACAGCCTTAAGAGAATTCAGTTCAATTCAGACCCTTCTGCTATCCTCCACAAAACTGTTTATGAAGTAGCAGCCTCTACAGCTGTGAAAACCTTCTGCAGGTAAACTTGCCTTGGCACAGCCCATATTACTGCTGGTGCAGAAAGAGGAAAAAGCCCCGCATGGCTGCCAGAGCCCAGTGCTGGTAGGCAAAAGAGAATTCCCCACTTTTTTAACTAGGCACAATTAATAGAAAGACAGTAACTATGGAAACCTGAAGCATCAATTTTAGTCTTTCGAAGCAGAATCTAATTTTAACCAACTAATTGGACGCTTGAAGTGGTAGTGAAAGAAAAAGGGATGGATTTATTTCAGTGCTTTTAGAGGTGTCTATTTTAAACATCAATGAATGTGTGAGCTTCACCACTTAGAAAAAAAATAGCAGAGTAATGGACTCCTAAGAAATGGTCTTAAAGGATAACTTTTTTTTTCTTTCTTCATCATCTACGTTTAGCTTACAGGCTTCAACCATTCCTCGTGTATATGGTTCCCATCCCAGCAGCCCAAACCATCGTAACCTCCAGGCCAGATGACTACAGTGTGAAGCTTTGTGCTTGGATCTTCCTTTCAAAAATGCAGTGCCTTGTTTCTCAGAGGTTGAAGGTGGCTCTGTGCTCTGAACCTCGGAGCTGGAACCTGTTCCCTGGCTCTGATCACAAATAAAGGGATAATTTTACTGGAATTTTATGGATGAAAGTTGAAACTGGCCTTTATCTGGACCATAAAGAGGAAGAAAGGGTACTATTACTGTTTAGTTTGGTTTTGTTATCCTCAAGGGATTTCTTCATTTTGAAAGTAAACTATACCATACAGGTATATAAAATTAATTTAGACCTAGAAAATCCTTTAGTCGACCGACTCTGACCAGTTTATCATTGACCCTCTGCAAAACTTCTCCACCTCCAAAAGCCAATTAACTAAATACATACTAATACAATGTCTATTTTGATTCTCACGAACAACTTGCCCTAAAAAAGGTAGGTTACTTTACTTTGCTATCTTCCACGGGAAGGGGCTGTAAAACTGAAGACAGCGCAGGCCTCAGAAAAGACTCTGGCAGTCCCTTGCACAATATGTATGTCACATTAGCAGCTTCCCATCATCTCCTGTTAGGATCACATCCCATTATTATTCCTTTTTACTGATATGGGATGAATGGAGCTAAAAATATTTCACGTCAGCTAAAAAGGAATCTTAATTAAATGTGATGAGTAACTGCTAATACAATATGATAAGCCCCCTGGATAAGCACGCTACGCTATTTCTCTGTTTTTCAGAATCCTATAAACGTTCTCCGAGGAGAAAATGGAGGTGACCTTGTGAAGACTCCCCACATCCATTCTCCTACTGCAGAAATAGCTTTGCTCTTTCAAGTGGTTGCAAGGTCTGCACTCAGAGGACTTTTTCTTAGGTTGTATATAAATCCTGATATTATGACGATTTAGAGTCATCTGGGTTTTAACTCTTTAAAGTAGATTATTTTGGTACTGATGAGATGAACCAGACTGACTGCCCTGGAAGTCTAGACCAACTGTATCATGGCTCCTTCTACCTGGTTGTCCTCCCCTGCAGCTAAAGGTGTCCTCTCTTAATTGAGAAGACAATACCTGCTTGAACCGTATGATGAAAAGTTTGCCTTTGGTTTTCAGCAGATGTGTATCTGTGTAGTTTTGCTGAATTCAATAGATCTGCATGCAGTTCTGCTCTGGCTGGCTGTTGAAAGCCAATTTAAATGTGTTTATGAACCTCCTAACTTGTTCAGTGCTTTATTCTACTTGGTCACGAGGACTGAAATCAGAAACTGCTAGGTGATTGCTGTAAAGGACTGAATATATAATGCTGAAATAAAAGAAATGTAACAAAGAGATTACTTGAGGGGGGATAATACACAATTATGGAATATTAAGGTATGTTCATCTAAGTAAAGATGAGATCAAAGTTAGCAGTTGCTTGAAATGGATGGCACTGCATTGCAACAGTAATTTTAATAAAGTTGCAGATGCCTTTTGTGTTTTGGCTCTAGGACTACATTTTCTTAAATATTCATCGGATGGTAAGTATTACGTCTGGGAGACTTAACACAGACAAAAAGTGGGTAGAGCCATCTCTGTTAATTTTTGATCACTGTAACCTTTTCAGAGTAGAGCTCTCATAATCCCAGTTTAAGAGTTAGTAAATGACCTACTTTATATTTCAATTATTTTGATTTTAATTTTATAGCCTCAGTCATACTTCAAGCCAAATGTCGTTCCCTCAGTGGAACAATTGGAGAAACAGCTCGGGCTTGTCCTTCCATGTGAAATGATGCTTTCCGTTATACTCAAGAACTGCTCATTTGGTAAACTCTCAAAAAGGGCATTGTTCAAACAGTTGTAGTAACATATCAGAAAGTTATTTATATAATATGCCTGCCATTTCACTTCTTTGAAGGAAATATTAAAAATGGAAGAACTAGCTTGAAATGAACAGGAGGATCAAATCTGGGAAATGAATTATTACACATAAAGTGTAATGGTCGTAAAATGGATGTCTGAGAGCAAAGTAAGGAAAATTAACTTCATTTCTACATTATTGCTTAATGGAAGCTGACCTAGAAAAAAATCCTATCCTGATTAAATTTTAGAAAATTGGCATTTCTTATAGCTGTGATTCCTTTAAATGAAAAGGCAGGGAGAAAATCAAGGACAGACTGTATCTGGATTGATAGCATAGTTATTTTCCTTCCTGGAAACGTGTCAAATGCCCAGGTAACTAGGACAAGCTGTCAAAGAATAAAGACATTTAAAAGATCTTAGTGGTTAAAAAGGCTAAAAGGCAATCTTATTGCTTCTTGAATCCTTCACTTCAAAAGGAATTTTAAATTGCCATCTGGTGGGATCCACATGCAGAATATTAGAAAAGTATTTTAACACTGAATTAAACTTTGAACTTCTGTTTTCCCATTGTAATTGTGGGTATATACATACATGTTCATATACAATTGGTTCATTTGTTTTCAATTTCTGTGATTGTTGAGAAGGTGAGCGACTGGCTTCTTAATTTATTACGTATACACTCTATGTGTAAGCAAACTCAGAACAATGCAGAGAGCAACTGCTGACAGCAACAGGGATGGACGTGGAGTGTCAGCCTCATGTACGCCAATCTGTAATGTGGACACTTCTCTGGATAGCAGAAAGGAAACCGGTGCGTTGATACATTCTTTGCATAAACTGAGGTCTGCTAAGACCCACAGTAGTTCTGGCACCGCGGTGGACATACAGAATGTAAAGACAATGTTTCTTTCAGAAACTGTAGGTCAAATCAGATGCTTACACCTCAGGAACACTTTAAAGATTGATTTGACTTGGAAACGTGAGGTGAGACCGCAGTATTTGCAATTCCATCAAAGCCATATGCGGCCAGGGCCTCCTGAACCAGTCCTTGTGCTTCCCAGGATGGGCCAAGCCCTCTCCAACCTCAAAGAACACCCCATTGCAGATTCTACTTTCCCAGCATCTCTCCTCAGTCACACAGTTAGGAGGAGGTCAGGTCAGGCTTGTTATATTATCCAGTCTGTACCTGGAATAGTAGCTTAATGGCTATCATGTCCCAGTCCGTTTTAATCCCGGCAGATCACTCAAATTCACAGAGTCCTGATGTGTGGTGCAGCTCACATCTGTCAGGTCATACCACGACAAATGCATACGCCTGCTATAGCAGGTAACACTGCTCTCCCACTCAGGGAGCCCCGGTACCAGGCAAACCAACTCACCCCCCAGCTCTCTGGCTCTCTCAGCTGACTACATTTGGTGTATGAGTTGGCAACAGCAGCAATTCTGCATTGCAAAGGTGTGAGACCAGCACATGTCAGCAGGGAAGCACAAAGCCAAAAGAGCTTCATCGCCCCTCGCTTCATAAAGGGGGACTTTTGGTCAGCTATTTCAATATATTCCCTCACTGGGGGGGGGGAAGCAACTTCTGCAGCAAAAGGCCAGTTGTCTGGACAGCAAGAGCAGATTCATTAATCTTGATATGCCTCGTCCAATAAGTGCTAGGTGTAAATGGCTGCAACCCTGCCGTTGCTTCATAGTCCCCCTATGACCCACGACTGCAGCGCTGAACCTAACTTCAACGTATTCCCTTTACACCAGACTTGAAGAAGAAATGGCTTGGGGTAGCCAGCAGAAACAGTTTGTGACAACAAGGAGAAAAAAAGCTCTATTTATATCTCTTCCTGCTGACACATGGAATAGCACACGCTTCATTCAAGCATACACGCAGCTGCTCAGCGGCTGGAATTTCTGCAGCGGCTTAGAGACTGGAGGAAGTGCAGTCAAAGCACATATAGTGTGTACTGAGGAGAAAAGACAGCAAAAGGATGCTATAAAATTTGTGCTTGATTTAGTTCATTCGACTCACCAAAGAGGCACACGATTCTGAATTTTATATTGAAAAACATGCGTGCATATTTACTGAAACTAGCACTAACATTTAATACCTCTTCCTGTAAAAACCCAGTATAATCATGCATGCAGATCTTCGACAAGCAGCTATCGACAATGTTTGCATTAGCAATTATCCAATTTGCATCTCTAGTGAAACAACTCAGTGAACAGGCAGACAGATTTATATCTCTGTGGATGAGCAAATCTCCCAGTTGCTTAGAGCTGATGTGTCAGTCTTAAGGAGGGGACAAATATTTAGGCTCAACAGCAAATACTGACATGAACTGCCTTGCCGATAGTATCCCAGTGAAACAAATAGCAGAAATTAATTATGATGGCTTTCCTCTTTTTTTTTTTTTTTTTCAGGAGTCAGAGCTTTCCTTTGGCACATAAATATTTCTGAGAGATACAGACACAATTTAAAAAAAAAAAAAAAGGTGAGAGGCGAAGCCAACAGTATGCCAAGAAAACAGCTGTTTATAAATACTGAAAATAATCTGTTAATGGCTCAGCTGCTCTCTTCAGGGCCTCAGCCATTCACCAAAGCCTACCAAACAGTGCCAGGTGGGATGACTGAAGAAGCTGGGGTAAACTCATTGATCCAAGGCCACACTAGGACCCAGACTCATTTGTTTGGACAATTATGTCTGCAACTGCACCCACACCTGCAGAGCTTTCTTAAGGCAAAACCCGCTTTTTGTCCCCTCTATAAATAACTTCGGAATCAGTTCCTACTCCTCCCAAATATCCTTCCCACTCCTGCCTGCAGCTCTGATTTAGTGCTTGTCTCCAGAAGCCAAAGTGAATCACCCATTTCCTGCCTCCTAAGCCTCAACTGTCACAAGCCCCTCTGCAGGTTTTCTGCTGCTCCTCCAGGTACTTCTGCTTTGGGCTCAGTAAAAAAAGCTGTATTAAGAAAGAAAAATGCTGAGCAGGTGGCACTGCCATAGTCTAACACACACAGAGAACGGAATCAAGCTTGTTCCCTTGTGGCTGTTGTATTTTAATCACAATTAAATAATGAAAGAGCATAAACTGCAGCCTGAATTTTCTCATGTAGCTTTTTCTACCCATGTGGATTTTTGTGTCTCTAGTCTTTGCACTGTGGGATCATGTCATGCCCATTCATCCTGCCAATTCTTGGAAAATTTGTCACTTCACTAGTATCAGTAGTTTTGTGATTTTGTGAGAATCTCAGGCTTCACAGGAGGAAAAAAAAAAGTTACTTTTGGCTGCTAATGCACCAGAAAGCAAATAAAAGGAAATCCTTCTTTGGTTTGTTTTTGGTTTTTTTGTTGGTTTTTGTTTTTGTTTTGTTTTGTCTTTTTTAAATCATCATTTTTAAAACGACCTCTACTTGAGGCTTAAGTTTTGAGTGTTTGGGATTGACAGCATAGGACTGACCCAATGCAATTTCATGGTCTGTTTATCCATCCTATTCTCTGCCCCATCATGCATTTAATAACAGGTGTTCTCCCTTACCCAGGCATCTGTGACAAACGGAACATGCCACGCATGCGTTGCTGCTGCAGAGAAAGCAACTGCCTTTGTAAATTTAATTCCAGTCAATGAAGAGCTCGTGTCTGAGAATCACAGAACTGAGTAATCAATAATCATGGTCTGCAAGACAGAAAAATATCTTCCGATGGCTTCCTTCGAACCTGTGCACCATTTTCTGGATTCTTTTTTAGCTTTCCAGCTTCCCTAAAGGCTGTGTGGACCAACGCTGTTATCCTGCATAACCGTATCTGGCACTTGACCTGAATATGTTTCTCCCGATTAGGCAGTGACATTCTCATCTGGAAACTCTGTTTGTACATTCAAACTGTTGTCTCAGCATAAAGGTGTACCCGAGCTATTCTGAAAACCCAGCTGAATGCGCGCTAGGATGCACGTCTATATCAAAAACTTTAGTGGCTAGTATAATCTGGAAGCTTTCACCTCCAGATTCCAGAATTGGCTGCACCTTACAGCTCCCATCCTATGCGTTGTGAAGTGATGTGTCTCTGTCAAGTGGTGGGAGAGACAAACCTGTGCCAACCTCAGCAGAGAAATAAAAGAATGATTAACACATAAATAAGAAATAGCCAGTGGCTACTAGCCTTGATTCTTCCAGGTCAAAAATGAAACACAAGCAGGTCTGCAAAGGAGGTAGAAATTTCTGCCCAGCACCTCTCCTCTGCAGTAACCAGGAGACCTCACTGCCAGGTGCAATTTGCCCCCTTCCTCAAATGCTAAATTTATCTCAGCAACCAAATATTCCACTGACCTTAATTCATATAATGTATTTTTTTATATTTATCATGAGTTGCGCGGTCTTGGACCACATGTTCTGCGACTGTTGCCTCTTTTCAGAGTGAATAAAGGCCATTCAAAACACAATCAATCCTCTCTCGTCTCCTCAGTTCCTCTGTGCAAGTAGAAAGAATTTGTACGCAGCCCAGAAGGCCACAAACTCAGCTCTGCTCTGCAGGAATACCGATTCACCAGTTTCAAGAGAAACACTCAGCATCTGAGCTGACCTTAACTATTAACCCAATGTATGAAATGAGCAGTTGTGCATCCAAGGATATCTAAAAATTCACAGCTCATCAGCAGCACCATATGTTGAACATTGGCTTGGCTAGCGTGCCAAAACTGTTGTAAAAAAATTGTATTTATATGTTCACAAAAAATAATACTGTGGAATTACACGTGGAATACAGCTCCACTTTTTACCAGAAATTATTCTGAAGTGCACAATGACCAGTTCTCTCATTTTGTGCATGCTTCATGATGGCTGCTAGACTTTTTGAAGGCTTAAATGCTGTTCCAGCACTACATAATCTCAGAATTTAACAAAATCAAATCTATAATCCCTATGGCTTTAGGAAAAGCTAGGCAGGGCGGGGAAGAAGAAAGAAAAAAGACTCATAACTCTGATGATATAGAAAAAATAAACAGGCAGTTTAATTTTTTTAAATGAGATTATCTTTGCATATTTGAGTACTGAGCTCTGTACATGGAACTGGTAATAATTAACTTTCAAGCAGCTTCTCAAGTATAATGTTCTGTACAGCTCAAAGGAGAGGTTATTCCTGTGAAGCCAAAATGGCAGAGCAAATATTTAATTCCTATTTTTTTCCAATTCCAGCTTGTACCTCAAAAGTAGATGTATGACCAGTTCAATGCTATCTTGTCCCCTTTTGCCAGAATCCATCAGCATATTACCCAAATCCCAGGCAGTAGTATCAAAGACTGTTGAAATGTTTGGAAAAAAAATAGTTTGGCCTTCCAGGCACTGTTTATCATTAAGGGAAGACATCAACTAGATTAGGCAATCCACATTCCATAAATGAGCTAAAAATAAAATGTAAAAAAAATACACATAATTAGGAGTCTCCAAACAACCCTCGCCACAACCTCAGCATTTTAGTTCTTGAACAGGAGCAGGTACAGGTAAGAAGATGACTGGTCAGCCCATGTAAGGAGAGAACAGCCACTTGCTTGAGTCTGACTTTGCATGGAAAGCAGGGGCTAAACATGCATACAAGACTTTCCCTGATTACCAGGATTTGGAAGAAAACCTGATGCTCTCCTACAACAGTACCTGGATAACCTGTTATTTCAGGACAAACAGAAAACAATGAGATTTCACAGAAGTCCATGTCTCACTAGTCTTGGTCTAGGACTTCTTGTAGAGCATGAGATGCAGTGATAATCTACGCATTGCATGAATCTCAAAGGTTCAAAGATGCCACGAGGCTGAGACTTCAAGCCATGAGCATAACTACTCATCTCTGCAGGGGGAAATGAAAGTCCCTGCTCTTGGAAGGGAATCCTCAAGGGCAACAAGGCAACTATGGCTTGGGGAGGACAAGGAGTACAGGCTGCGATTCAAAGAGAGCAAAATATAAACATCGTGTTTTCTGCTCCCCACTGAGATCTTCTGGCCCCTCTTTCGAGTAAATGGTAAGGATGCTAAAATCAATAGTTCAGTGCATGAAATGAATGCTGATTACCTGAAAGTGAGATGCAAGTGCATGAAAACAGTACTGTCACCTCAACAGGATGGAGAAAAGAGAAAGGAAGCTAGAGAAAGGTATTGCATGTTATGTGGATTACAGAAAAAAAAAAAGACTGTGTAGATGGAGAATTCACTAGAAGTAAAGGATCAATGCACAAGGATCTCCTCTATACTGACAAATCATCAGAAAACCTGTAGCTAAAAGGGTTAATAATGTAGGAAGGAGAGGGTCTACAGGCAGGAACTCTGAAGGGGTTTTTTTACACTTTTAGGAATCTGGTCTTGTTGCATTATTGCAAGTCAATAATCTGAAGGGCTTCCTGGATACTGATAGGGAAGTACAGAATTTGGAAAGGCAACTGGTGACACTATAAACTGCTTATTCCCTTCCTGTCAGTCTCCTGTGAACTACGGGAGTTTTCACAAGTTAGCATTATTCAGATTTCTTCTGCCTTATTCATCTTCAGCTTGTCTGCCTGACCAAATTTTCCTGTCTTGGGGCAGGTTTCATCTCAGACTGTAAAGCGGAGTCTGCAGTGAAAGGGAGATAGTTGGCTACATCCTTCTTACGCTCACTAGAAAGAGGCATTTCTGGGGATTTTTCTTTCTTTCTTTTCCACTTAAATAGTAATTTAGTGCCGTTTTTCCAAATGGGTGCCATTCAGATATCTTGGAGTTCCTCTATTGTCTGCATATATCAATAGTAAAAAATCTTTCAAGCCCTAATGTCCTTAAGAATTTACTCCCAGAAATGCCTACCAAAAGCCCAAAGACAGTCAGCTAGTCTGATGGGTCCTCTCATTCTGTCTGGCAGAACACAGTCCTTGCACCACAGTCAGAAAAGACTGCCTTGGGCAGATCAGTTTGTCCTCAGATGGTGCAAATAGATGATTTTATTATTTTTTTTTCTCCAATGAGTTGTCAGTGCTGGTTCTCAGTTTACCTGTTAGTTTCTAAATAATTATTTTGCTGTGAATCCATATTTCTAATTTTAGTGGATATAACAATTTCTTTTCTTCATGGACCCTGTTCTTTCTACATCTGATGGCCATCTGCATTTCAGAAGTTTCATGAACTTCACAGTGGATTCTGTTTTGACTTCAGCTTCCTCTTAGAAACATATCCTTAGAGGGCATGAGAAAGGCAGGAAGAACCCATGAAGAGTCCTCCCTCCTCTCTTCTGGTGAATATGCTCATGCAAGACTGCAGCTACGTGCAAGCCTTACTCTGCCTGCTATGATGAATTCCAAGCAATAGTGTCTCATGGATAGTGGGTTTCTTCTCAACAGCCTGCAGTTGCCCACTAGCCATTAAATAGTTCTTTTAATACAGCGCAAGCATTTGGTCATGTTCTCCAATCCAATATTGCCGCTTATCAGTATTGCTGATTATATTGCAGCTGGCAGCGCAATCCATCTGAAATGGAATTGGTCATTGATCAAACAAACTGGCTGCACATATGGCAGCTGAATACCTGGCAGCTCTTTCTGACTGGCATATCTGCTGAGAACATCTGGGTCTGCTAAAATCATACCATAGGTCTCATCTTCGTTGTAAGTTTCCACATCACCAGGTGGATTTTTGTACCTAGGTTTTCTTTGGCTGGATGGCTATGTTATTCAGACTTAGAGTAAATTTGTTTCCACACCCAGTGTCACTGCTTGTCCTTATAGTCTTAACTAAGAACACAGAAGTCATGGCTCCATGCATTTTGGCCTCTGTCTATGACACAGATGTCACTTCCAGTTGTCATGACAGACTGCTCGACTAATAGTGAAAAAGGAATTTGGTGAACATAATTCACCTGATCTATTTTAGCTACCTGCTCTGGGAAATGACAAACTAAATGTAACATGTAAATTCTCTCCACTAGAATTTGCGTGAGCTCACAAGTTTGTGTGACAAACTGGGATGCTATCATTTACACCACGCATGACTAAAGTTAAACCAGAAACCCACCCTCCATTTTTTTGCTGATTCTTAGTCTCTTACATGTTGACATGCTACGCTTGCCATGCGTTCACAGCGGTCAAATGTTGATCTGTCTCCTGAAGACCTGAACATTTCTCTGATATTGTATCTGGGGGGGGGGGTCCTGATTTTTTTTTTTTTTTTGAGTGGCCCCAAAGCCAGATTCACTGGTGGTCGCAATGCTTAATTCACACCTGAGGCTCTGCATAAGCAAACCATGGAGGAGCCGTGCACGCTGAGCATAGCCTAGGTCGTTACAGTGTAGCCGTAACCCATCTGTATCTCATCTCTAATTTTGGAAATCAGTGTCTCCAGTGCTGGAGTTCTATGTTCTTGATGCAGATATCTATTTAATATTCTACTTCATAAATATACTTCAAAAATACCAGATTTTAGAAGAATTCATTCTGTCAGGGGATTATTATACTTCTCAACCCGCTTATCAAATGCTCCATTATTCTTGGACATAGTATCTTTCATTGTTTGTGTTCTTCTTATTCAGATAATGAAAGTCCTTATCTTCCTCTTCTCTTCATTATTGTTACCATCAACTCTACAACAAGATCAGTTCTTGTTTCCTCTTTCTGCCACCATGTTTTCACAAGGTTGATTCTCTACAAGCACAACAGTCCTTTGTTCTGAAGATGCAGTTCCACCCATTTAGTCTGTGGTATCCCTACCCTACAAGCCTCCTTATCCTCCCTGCCAGCTGCCTCCATGTTTCTTGGAATCTTGAAATGGGTAAAAGCAGGGAAGTATCCTGCTGTCCTAAAGTTGAAAACTAACTCTTTCTTTTTTAATTAAAATTACTTGCAGCAAGCTTGGTCCTACACAGGTAGGACTATAGACATCAGGACAGAGCTTCCTAGTGCTTCCTCCAAACTCTGGTTTGTGCAGCCTCCCTCCTCCTTCCTTCCTCCACAACATTGCTTAACCATCACCAAAAAAAAAAAAAAAAAAGGTGAATAGCAGCATAAATCTGCTATTTTTATGTTGGTTTCCTAGCAACTCTGCAGGGCAACTTGGCAGTGATTTTGTACTGAGCACTAGTTAACACAGGGTTGTTGCAGCTCTTCTCAAAGTGATTCTTTAACTGCCTCCTTCTCTCCTTCGATGCACAAGTGGAGTGCACTCTAAGGCTGCCTGGAAGATTAGTATGAAGCAGGAACACCTAAATTTTACT
This sequence comes from Grus americana, assembly GCF_028858705.1. Lineage (NCBI taxonomy): Eukaryota > Metazoa > Chordata > Aves > Gruiformes > Gruidae > Grus > Grus americana. The sequence continues at coordinate 20,624,470 of NC_072865.1, forward strand.
TTTACCTGCATTCCATCCTCTGGTGATTTTTTACTCCACATGAAGGAACCATGAAGAATTCTTAAACAAGTATTTAATTCAAATTAATCAGGGGAAATGAACAAATGAAAAGGAGGACCTGCAGATTGAGTGAAGTTATCATCAAAGATCTCCAGCCAAAGCTGACCTCACATCATAGCTATAAAGGCCTCAAATGCAGTTCCTACAATGTCTGTTACAAACACTTGCCATCTGGGAATGGCAAAAAGCAAAATACCAGGCAAGAATAAGGAGGTTAATTGTAAACCTTGATGCGGATTAAGCTTTTAAAATTGTATTTGACATATAATCTGAAGGGTCATAAAAATGCATCAAGAAATAAACATCAGTATTCATGGCTGGGAATATATTTTCCACTGAGCAGGCAGAAATGCTCCGAGCTTCCCATCATGCTGTCTAGCCAACATGCCTCAGAAAAGATCAGAAGTTGACCTGCACGGATTTAGTCGGCATGACCCACTGGCCTCCCTACTAGGGCTGCCAATTAGTTTCAGTTGTGATAGTGTTTTGTCTGATGTGGCAAATTGCCGGTGGGGAACTGGATTAGGATCACCAAATTATTTTGCCTGTCGACCCAGAAGTAAATAGTTCTCTTTCCCATTAATGGGTCTGCTAGGTAGGTTTAGCTGCAGTTTGAAAGTCTGTACACTGAGATGGATATACTGATTTACCGTGTGGAACAACAGAAACGTGCTTTGTTCTGTCTCCAAACTTTGCTGCTGAAAACAGTTTTACTATCTAATTGCACCTGCACTCTTCGGAGGGGTAAAGACAGGGATCCAGAGTGGACCACAGAACGTGTGGTCCTTGTGAACCTCTGTAACCTTTCTTGCCCCGCAGGAAACAAACTCAATTAAAAGCAAAAGGTGATGTTCATCATGGTGCTTTATTTCTCCCAACTGCAGTGAAGTCTGGGAATAACTGAGGTAGATAATCTGACACTGATGTTATTCATTTATTTTATTTCTTCTCTTTCCAGCTACGCATGTGGGATATTCTACCTGCTTAGCATAAATTTGCAGCACGATAGTAATCTACCAAGAACAGGTAATTTTTGCCATGAAGAGATGACATTATACATGATAACTAGAGAGAACAAATCCCTTGGAAACCTAATGAGTAGTGTGGTGCTAGCACACTCCTCCTCTGACCACGCTCCTGCTGATGGTCTAGGCATGCTGCAGCTGCAGGTTACGTCTTTGGGCCAGCTTATCCTCCTGATGTGACTGAACACATTTGACTCCAGGCATTTGGAAAGGAAACGGCTTGCCGTTACAGTCTGTCTGCTTATACTGAGATGACAACGGGAGCCGTTTGAAATGGTATGGTGAACACTGAGGACAAAGTATTCAGTTACTGCACTTATTAATTATGACCACTTAAACACCACTGTAGGCATGCAAGTTGATTTACCACTAAAATGACAGCTTCTTGTTCCTGGGAGGATACAGGATCATGGAAAAGTAATACAGCACGAGACAGTGAAAAACTGAGAGCAGGAGGGAGGAGGATGTAATTTGCAACTGCAAATCCTGATATGTGTTAAATGTGTAGCATTCCTTGGTAATGAAAAATCCAGTTTGGATTTTGTGTCTCAAAAGCAGTATTGGAAGGTCTGCAGGCAGTGTTTGAAGGAAACCTGGGGGAGGAATTGTTCCTTCTGCATTTTTCAGTATTATGATAATATTTTTGATATGGTTTTGCCATTTTTCACTCACTGCCTTTGTTCAAAACCCCTCTAATTTTATTCTAAGTCTTACAACATTCTATTCTTCCTATAAGCTCAGCTACCATATTCAAGTGATTATGTGCAACAAAAATATCAGAAAATTGAATCAAGAGAACTAAAGAAGGTTCAGAACTTGATTGGTTTTGAGCTCAGTCTATGGTTTCTTGATTTCCAAGTGCCTCCCAATGTATTAAAAATCTGAATGTGAAAATCCTGCTGAAATTACTTGATGACCAGAGTGTGCCTCTTGGAAATAACTAGGTATTTCTTTTTCAAGGTTTGAATAACCTAGCTAGAATAAGCAATCCACAGGACCAGGCACTAGGCCAAGGAGGTGTGATTACAGGATAAGAAGGTATAACCAAAGGCAAAATCCCTCAGTCTGCTCTAGTAACCACAGGGACAAATGCAAAGAGGGAAGGGCAGAGGACCTTTCTTGCCATTAATTGTCTAAGTGAGCCTAAGGAGATTAGCTGCATAATTAGGTATTTAATCAGCGCCACTCCCAGCCCGGGCAGCAGCTTGTCTTGTGTCTGCTTCAGTATTATTTGCCTGAGATCTGACCTTTACATGGAGACTGAAGTCCCTTTGCAGCCCCTCAAATCCCACACCACTCGATGCAACACGATAGCACACGCACTCCAAGAGAGTCTGTGAATCCATCGGCACAGGATTTGCTTGCCAGTTGACAAGTCTTGCTTGCTTTTTCAACAGCTCCTTTTCTTAACAGCCAAAAAACAAGCCATGGGAGGCACGCACAAGGCAGAACTGGGCCACTAACAGCATATGAAGCACTTGCTCTGTTCCTAATAACAATCTTGATCAAAATAGAAGCAATTTAATCATTTTCAAACCACTACCAATGAATTCTGTTCTAGCTCCAGCCTCCTTGATCGCATTTGTTGTGGGATGAACTGCTGCTATTAATCGTTTTGCTCTGGTTGCCTCTTGGTATCTGATCCTGGCCACCGTGTGCCGAGCTGGGGCGTGCGGGCTCCGCACAAGGTCCCGCAGGCTGCACCGAGCCTCCCCTGCCTTCTCTGAACCTCTTCTATCTACCTGCGCATGTAGAAGCAGCACACTATTTTTTCTCCACATAAACACATAGAAACAATTTCCACAAGACCACAAAGGGTTTCTGGGGGTTTTTTCCATCCTAATAACCCATTTATTTTGCTAGCTGTGTGTGCATGCTAAGAGGGGATGCTTTTAGGGATGGGTGACTGTAATTATACAAGACAAGAGCAGAGAAGCTGCACTCAGATTCATTCCCTCCCCAGCCAGAGCCTTGATTTTCTGAAAATTAAATCCCCATAATGAAGGGGATGCCTTTGCGTGCTGCTATTACTGTTTTACATCTCTCATTACACCCTCTGAGTGCATAAAAGCAACAACCGAATGAGTTCAGAGTTTAGCTCTCAAAGTAAATTCAGCATCTCTAGGTCAGCGTTACATAAATAGTCAGAATGTGTGCTGGAAAAATACGCACAGTATTGCAGTACTGCTTTCTCTGCTTTGTGCAGCCTGGTTCCATTCTGGCAGTCCCACCAAAGCAAGGGTATGGCAAAGAGATCAGAGGGGTGCAAAAGAGAGAAACAAGGGAATGGGAAGCGGCCTCTGCCTGCCTCTTTAAAAGCAGGGACTGTGAGCTGCTAAAGGCTGACACTGCAGGCAAAGGGCCTGCAAGCACCGCAGTGAAACGTGAAGGCTGAAACAATAATCACACAGCGTTTGGGAAGCCCTGACCTAACGGGCTCTCTCTGGCTCAGCAGGCTGGAGAGGAGCGGGGAAGGACAGCCCCAAAATGGGCTCACGGCCCTGTTATTCTCCGCTCGCCTCTGCTGCAGTGAGAGCTTTTTGGGCCAGGTGGATGCTGATCCCATCCTCAGCATCACCATAGAGCACTCTGTGGTGAGAATAATTTTAATTTTTCTGCACTTTGGGTTTTTCCCTTTTTGAAGCAGGATAATGATCATCCCCTTTCCCTCGTGTTCCCAGACTCTGTCTGCCCAGCTCACATTAAGTGGTAAATTCCTTAAGGCAAGGCTTGTCTTTTGCTGTTTGTATGGGCTTTGTGTAGTGCCACCTGACCTCAGAGGCACTGCCACACTACAACATTAATAACAGATGCTGAAGCAATGCCCAGTTACAAAAATAAACCCATGAAAAATACATCCATGACCCTCGTGTACAGCAAAGTGCTGCACACAGGCAGACATCCATTAGGGGAAGATGTAATATCACAGCGTGGGCTGTACTCCCTCACCCTCTTTTCTCCCTCCCTCACTTGCAATATAAATACATTCCAGATCAAAATTTCTTAGAATTGCTCAGAACCTGCCTTATTTTATCCACCTGTTTTCTATCAGATAGTGAATTGTATATTGCAAGAGACAACAGGGTTGAAATTCCTCTGGGATCATGAATATCATAGGTTGTTTTAACATTTACTTGAGTATATTCTCTTTTAAGAAAATCTAAAACCAATAAAATTAAGCCCACAGCAGCAGAGAAAGAGAAAAAGAAAAGAAAAGAAAAAAAAAAAAACCACCACCCAAAACACACACATAAAAGGGAGGCACAACAGGGAGAAAATAAAGCAGCTGTAAGCTCATGTGGAAACAATCTGATTACCATCAATTCCCTGAAGTACTGACCAGAGAAAAATTTGTGTAGTTTACAAGTTCTGACAAGATCACAACCCAAGGTAGTACAGCTGCAAGTGATTGATTTTTCTATGTATTTATTGAAACCTCTGAGAAAATAATAGAGGTTGAAATCAAAATCCATGTCTTCTCCGTAGCTATAGAATATTACCAGTAGGCATGCAAGACAAACTCCCTGGTATTGTTAGCAAGACCACAAAGAAACATATAACTAGAGCAACGGACGAGTGAAAAAGTTACTTAGATCTGAAAATCTGACTTATTTACAAAATAATTTTCCACCAGATGTCTAGGAACCAATCACATCATCCGGCAAATCTATTTTTTTGTAAGAAGGGTTGTGTGTCCCCCCTGCTTTTTGCTCAGCTACAGAATCATTTGGGGTATGTCTAACTTCTAGATGGTAGGTTAATCAGGGTGCAAAACCAATAAACTAGCTGGAGTTTTTGGTGTTTCATTCAAAAGAGTTAATGAATTATCGGCCATTACAGACATCACCAAATTACCCACAATCAAAATCAGGTACATGTGAAGAGATGTTATTTTGTTCTTACAACAAAGAGTAGAGTTAGTAACAACTACCAAATGAGAAACACTGTTTTAGGTGCAGCTGTTAACTTCCATTTTGAAGAAGCCAAGAGATTATTATAGAAAAGAATTAATTAAGTAGACAAGGACTTATTGTCATTAAACTTTCTCCTAGCACCTAAGTATAGAAATTATAGCCAGCTAAACTGCTTGTGAAAAATCTCTTGCTTTATCGCTCCTTAAAATGAGAAAGTCTTGAGCTGCAGCAACTTTTGTCCACGGCTTGGGAAGACCTGCTTCATATTACTCAGTCACAGAAAACCACTAGCCTTTTGTTCTTACTCCTCTTATTTTGTTCCAGGTTTTAGAAATGTTCCAGGTCTCTTGTGTTATTCATACTTCAGCTGGAGCTATCAGTCCTACATGAACCTTCAAGAAGTCTGCATTAGAACAATCACCCCACATGGAGATCAGAGGTTGGAAGCGGTCATCTCCACTTTGGCAAATTCAGCAACTGTCTCCAGTCAGGGGACAAACGTGGCCCTAATCTAAATGGAAGGGACATGCACAGGGACTTGGCTAAACGACAAGAGGCACAAATGCATTCTGCATTTGCCTGGGACTAATGAGAAAGGTTAATTCCTCTCACAAATCTTCACAGCACGTGGAATCAAGAATTCTCCACGGTATATGTAGACATAAGCTTTTCCAAGATCATTTTCTTTCATAGACAAAATGAAACCAAAGTCTTAGTCAACTATATCAAGGCAAACAGACCACACAACTTTGAAGTTTCCAGCATTAGCCTTTTTCAAATTCTGATGACTCCTTTTTTTTCCCCTTACACTGAATCTTCAAGGATTAAGGTATCACACACTATTAAATCTCTCATCCATATCATCTAATTTACTTGGTACACTCCACTGAAAAATAATGGACCCCGTGATAAACATCACAAATGGTATTTCAGGTCAGTCATGGGTGTTTTGGAGCTAAGAGGAAATAACAAAAATAACAGGAAGTAAATTTAACAGTAGGCAAATCATGACTGCAGTTTCTGTAATATAATCTGTCTTCCCCTCTTTTCTTTGCCTACTCAGCTGAACAAAAATCTAAACTAACCTATTCATTTACCTAGTTCTGGCTGCAAATACCAAAAGCCCAAACTCCTGGTTCAACTATAGTTTGCATGTGGTGAAGCAGACGAGTTCCTGGTCAGAACAGTCATCAGCTTTTAAAAAATAATAATCAGTATGTCAAGCTGCATCTGTCGTAAAAGTATTTATATTTTGACATGTTCTTTTGAAAAATCTTTCTGATTTCAAAATGCTTTTCTTCAGCCCAAGCAGCATCTGAAATTCTCAGCCCTCTCCAGCTTCCATCAGGCTGTCAGAAATGAGAAGCATTTATCACAGAAAATTCTTATTCAGTATGAAATATGGAAAAGGTGATGTGTGGCCAAGCCAGTGATCTACATTTCGGCATTCCTGGAATAACAATACAGAGGGAAGACAGAGTGGACAGATGAGCAGGAAGAGACCAGAGCCATTAGATGAAAGGAATAAACAAGTTTTGAAGAGAAATAGGGAAGAGAGTGGTGCATACTTGGCGAACCAGATAGGTAACAGGGACGTGTCAAAAATGGAGGAAACAGAAGTGGAAAGCAGAAGAGCTGGAAGTATAGAGGGAGTATCCTGAGAGTAAAGTGTACTGGGAGCGAGGGGCAAAACTGAGGACCGTGCATCACGGTGCAGCTAGGTGGAATTAACTTGAGACTTCAATGACCAAGGTCAAAACATGAGATAAAAGGAAGAGATTTAGCCTCATATGGTCCTTGCAGATTATTTCTATTTCAGTATAGTGTCATTGCTCTCCATCTACATGAGAAAGCTGGCATGATTTCCTTCTCCGGACTCTAATGAGCTGGTAGAGATATTGCAGCTTTAAATAATGATTTTAGTATGCTTTATGGGTATGATTTTTGCCACGATTACAAGAGGTTGTGAACTGAATCTCTATGATACTTTACTATGTAGGCTTAGGAACTCATTAAACTGCTTATGACCTTCATTTTGGGGATTTATTATATCACTGATTTGAAGACTAATTTTCACAACAAACATGAATAACTTTGCTGTTCTGTATTTTCCCTATTTTCTCCTTTAAAAATTTTACACATATTATCACAGTGGTTCTTAGGCCACTTTGGTATAGTTCTTAGAGCTGGTATTTTGACAGGTAGGTATATCTGGTTTTGAAAGTTGGAATAATGACATTTCATAGAAAATTCGTTATTAATTAAAATAAAAATAGAGGATACAGATGTGCATAGCTGCATTTCCTAGCTTCTTCCATTTTAAACAGCTGCAACACTCTGCCACAAACCAAGATCCCAGTTTTGTATTCTGGGCTGCTAATTAGTTATTATCTTTTACAGCTTTAATCAATGGCCTGCTAAAGCTAAGCCAGACCAATGTTCTGTGTCTTTATTTGTAAATTAACCTTTAACAGTCTCAAAGCAGCAGCACTTTTGGCCCCTGCACATTCTTTGAAGTGACTGCTTGACAAGTCTTAATTAGCCCCTTTTTCTGTAGCTAAGGAAGGTCATTTGAAGAAGGTGAATAGAAACTCACTGACATTTAAGAAATTGTTCTGCATTTACAACCGCAATGTAAAGCTAAATCATATGAAATATGTCATACCTGAGGTCTTATAGCACTCATTTATTTTCTTAAGCTCTTTCTCTTTAGTTTTTAGAAAAATGCTTCAGAAGCCAAGAGCCTTGTGACAGTATTGTGGTCAGCTTTTACTGGGCTCTTATGCCTGCTGAATTTCAAGAACAGTGTCTGTTGCAACAGTAAGAGAGTCAAATTTAAAAAAAAAAAATCATTCATTCCCTTCTGTGCTGATGTTAAATGGACTCAAAGACGCAGAGAGATCAAATGATTATTCCATGAAAGAACAACTAACTTCAGTGTGGCTTTCTGTCCCCTCATGACAATCTATTACCCAGTCTCAGTGTGCCAATCTTCTTTCCAGTGACCTGTGCTCAGTAGTCACTTAAGAGCCTAGACCGTGCCATTCCCAGCACTATCTGCCTCCTGTAGATCTTCTAGCATCCTTTTCCAATTGTTTCTCTCTACCAGATCCTCTGTGCTCACCTTCCAATTCCAAGATTTTTACTGGTGGCCCCCCCTCATGTCCTTAGATTGCTCAAGTCTTTCCTGCTTACACCAATGCTCCATCTCTCATCTGGGCCATTCTCATAATGTTCCGTTGGAAGAAAGTGTCTCTTTCTGACAAAATGTTCTTATTCAAGTAGGATTTACTTGCTTGACATACAAATTAGGCTGTGAAACACTGAATTGTGCGTGCCACAATAACACTAGATAATTATAATAATTTATTCTCCTATCAAGGCATTCTTGGACATTTTTATTGAAATCCATGCAAGCATCCCCTTTCCTTTCTTCACAGCTTCCCCACGGTCATTCCATCACACAGTTAACGCTCTACCCCAAACCAGCAGTACAAAACTTACAAGGAAGACTGACTTTACCTTTCAGATTTGCTTATTTGCCATATTTATAGTTGCTTCTCATTTAATTTTCAGTATTCATCACTTATTCTACAGCCCATGCCCCATCACTGGACCTCTTCTGCATTCCAGCTGACTGCAGCAGGAACCATCCTCTGAGAGCAACAGAAATCTATTCCAGAGCAACTGTAGTTCCCAGCATAAAACCAGGACAGTCTGAGAGTATATGGGCATGGAATATCCCTAACTAGCATGGCATGTGTAAAAAGCTCACAGTTAGGCAGGAGGTAAGGAACAGTAGGAAAAACTGAATAAAGAGAGGAAAGCTGTGATAGACACAAACTTCAGAGGATAAACGTTGAAAGAGTCAGACTTGGGTGATGGGACACAAAGAGCTATACATGTTTGTATAAAGATTTTATATATCTAGATACATATATACATATACATTTAAAAAAAAAAAGTGCATATATAGCACATACAGTCCTCTTCAGACCCAGAGCTGACCCCTGGGTTTCCTAGTTATAATATTCACCTACCTTTTCAAGTAGCAATGAAACCTACAGCTAACCTGTCTCTCCTGCTTATTTCCCTTAAGGAATAGCAGCCAATATTACTACTGCTGTTTACTTGGCTGGTTCAAGGGATAAACATATGCACTCTGAATGTCACGCATGGAGGACTGCCCATGTTGAGGTCACTAGATTCTCACACAATATAATTACTTTTTTCATAAGAGTGCTTTAAAAAACAAGGCTACCACCTCTCTTCCCCAGCTAATTACCTGGGAAAAGGAAACAAAAATGACAGATATACTTAGAAGAATGTTATCACGACAAAATCAGAAGCATAATATTAGCATATTTTAGGATGGCTTTTGCCTGTGCAATCTTAATTCAGTCCCTTGTGCAGATTCATAAAGCTAGACACTGAAAACCGAGCCTCCTTGAAGTGCGTGGGCTATTTGCCACAGACTTCAGAGATGCCAGTATTTCGCCCACGGTCCTCACCTACATGCTTCCAAATTTCAGATGCAGAGTTTTTCATGAGGTCCCTTCCTCTTTTATTTACAGAGTTGTCTGAATAGAAGTATTTTCTCCCCTCTATATACGCAGTGCATGGCCCAGTGCCTTATTTACTGCACACATATGAAGCCTACATTGAATACAGGATTTAAAATTCTTTGTAGCTGTTTCTCATCACAAACCTTATCCTTCTCCCGAGTCTTACATGTGCTATGAAAGCATCTTTAAACTGTTTTTGTGAAGCGCTTGCATTACCAGCTCTGTTTTGTAGATTGGAACCTGGAGCACACAGATTTGTCTAATGCCCACTAATTCTAAGCTCTGAATTATGCATAGGTCTGATTTATTCAGCAATCCTCAGTGCTGTATGTTTAAAGCAAAGTTTCTGTTCCTCTTAGTTTCCACCATTTCCACAAATCAAGCTCCAATTATTTCAAGTTAGGCATCCAGAAAATCAAGTTTGCTCAGATTAGTGGTCACCTACAGAAACTCTGATACAATTGCCAAATCTGTCGAAGGACATAGAGCAGAAACCAGAAATCTGTCTGCATTTCCTGGACTCACAATATAGCATGTGAGGGACAAATGAGATGCTAGAGCAAGCTAAACCCAATGCTATGCTCTACCCAGAGGGAGTTTGAGCCTTCTTGCTCCATTTCACTTGGAAGTATCCTGAGTACAAACCTACAAACTATTGGACTGGTGCATAAGAAAATGCAAAGACGATTAAAAAAATGCCAGAATGAGATTTTCCCTGCATAAGTGAAACATGCAATAACGTCAGGAGGAGTGCTGTCAGTCAAATGAGGACCAGGTTTTGCTTGGACAACACATATTTGATGAAACATCATGTGATGTTTGAGTACAGCTATGCATTAGGAATTAAGGATTTACTGATTTAACACTTGACTTGTTCATCCTTCTTAAAGTGTTCCTATGACATCATCTTTGAATGCTCTCATTGATTAACTCTCTGAATCTGTCTCTGTGAGGCATCTTATCCGTGGCTTTTGGGGACTGTTAAATTAAATGAATGGTTTAGTGACAAACTGACTGGGATTAATCAATTGACTATAACAACTACATGGAGAATGTGAGCACAGAACAGGCTTGGAAATGGTTTCTAGTAATCAGAACACAGTATGCTGATTTAGATATTAGGAAAAAAAAATCTTCTCTATGAAGGTGCTGAGGCCCTGGCACAGGTTGCCCAGAGAAGCTGTGGCTGCCCCTGGCTCCCTGGCAGTGTTCAAGGCCAGGTTGGATGGGGCTTTGGGCAACCTGGGCTAGTGGAGGGTGTCCCTGCCCAAGGCAGAAGGGGTGGAACTACATGGGCTTTAAGATCCCTTCCACCCCAAACCAGTCTATGATTCTATGATAACAGAGATAACAAATAGCTTATCTCAGAGTTTCTCTAGACACAGGTGCACTCCACTCATACGCAAATGTTGTCAGAAGCAAATGCATTTGCTGAGTCAATCGACTGCGATTGACCACCATGAGTTGAATCTCTTCTGAAAAGCACCAGGTGTGTATATTAACCTGATGAAAAATATTACAGGTCTTGAACCTAAGCCATAAAGAGAAAGAAGCATTGAAAGAGATATTTGTGGGAAACTGCAGATAGGATTCTAAAACAGTGGTAGTAAATTGCTGAAAATGTGATGCATGATGATGTACTCAATCTATGAGAATTAACACAATCATTAAATCTCCTAACTGAGATTTCCCTATGAATCACCTGTTTGCTATTAAGAACCAGGGATATCTGTAGCTTTTGCTTACAAAGAGTGGAGAAGAATATTACCTGAAACCCACTTAAAAAAAGGGCTAATTAATATTATGTCAGGGTCACTAATCCCTTGGGAGTGGACCAAAAAAACCCCAAACCAACAGTCTTCATTGTGCAGGAAAAAATATTCATTTACAAGGAACCTGATTCACAAAAATTGGATTTAAAGGCAGCTGTAACTAGTGTGGTATTTCATAATGTCGTTTTAATTAGTCACATTTTCCTGTATGGCAGAAAAGTTTCTTGTTGCTGAAGGTATTTCTTGAATACATTACCTAGAAATAAAACCCACAGAGAAGCAATGATGTACAATGCTCCATCCAAGGACCAGAGTGAAGAGCCTTGGCACTTGGACTCTCACCTCTCTGGCTGCCCAGGGCTTCCTGCCAGTTTCTCCTCTCACTATGCCTTACAGTTTTCTCCACCTTACAAAGCCACCCACTTCCAGAGCAGCAGGTGTGACAGGGATGCATTAATTGCACAAGTGCCTTATTGCATGGTCATAGAGGGAAAGAGCAATAAGACCCAAGGGTTAGTGCTGCTCCTCAAACAAAGAGATGTTCAGGTTCCCAAAGTGAGTCTAAAATGGTAAGACCCAAAAAGAATAGGAGGGAAGAGCCCAGATAGTGGAACAGGGCTCTGGGACCCAAATACCAATGGACCGCCTCAGAAGACAGGACCATTCTACCTTTGCAGTTATATTCAGGTACTTTGAAATCTGCATTACCAGCAAGCAAACATCTGGGTGAATATTTGCATCCATACTGAATTTGGTATAAGGTAATACACTAAGAGCTCAGTCAAGGATGATTAGTGCAGCTGAAAGCCTGAGGGAACCCCTTGCAAAGGTCAGAGTGTACTTATGGTGACATTTTCAAATGCAAGCTCAACGGTTACATGCCCTTCATAGCATGCACAAGCTGTGCCTTTCTGCACAAACTGCAACAGAAGGAAGAGCACACAAAACCCAGGTAATTATAGCCTAGGGGCCCATTATATATTACATTAATTTCCAAATCTGTTTCTGCAGACAACACTTCTGCAACACCACTGCAGGTTTTGCTGGGCACCATTAATTCATGGATATGTTGTAACTGTGATTGTAAATCTCCTCAGCCCTTTATCCAGGTAAAATTCCCATTTTAAGCCAAAGGAAAGGTTTGCACCAAAAAGTATTAAAGCAGCTCTCATATCTTTTCTGCTGGAGACCCCACTTCTCGGCCTTTGACCTGCCTCTGTGATATGAGCGGCACTCCTCATTTGAATTTCTGGAGGACTCACGATGCTCGCAGAGCTGTCATACAGGGCTCACAACCCTACACAGGGCATCCACTAAGTTGACAGCTTAGTCTGGACATGACTGAAACTGTTGATCACACCAGTGACTGGCTGCTCTGCTACCGCTCTATATTATTCCTGCTCCAACACTATAAATGAGAGTATTTCACTGCCTGCACTGCAAAAGATACAGGTGATCTTCTTTTCCAAACTCAGTGAGGACCTAAAGCCAATTCTTATTGACTGCTGTTATGTCATCAGCCAGACTGAGTAAATGAAGCTACATTCTAAATTGTATTTTTGTCATTTATTTTGACAAGCAAATAATAGTTTAGTTTCCATCGTCCTGTACTAGTTAATGAAAATAGCTAGCAAAAAAGTAGGTTTGATTTCACCACAGAAAACGAGACATTCAAAGAGACTTACTGGGTTTGTAAAAATAACAAAGGGAGAACTGATAAGCTCCTACCCCAGTTCTACTGCTCCTTCGAAAAGCAAATCAGGTCTAGTCCCAAGCATTTTGAATCTGAATACACACAGCAGAACTGAAGCCCTTGCATTACACAAACCAATAACCTCCAAAGATCAACGGCTCTTATCTCCAGTGCTCATCTGAGACTGAGTAAGGAAAAAGATGTATTTTATGCTTTATTATTCCACTCTATCTAGATTCCACAGACTAATTTACAAGAACTTTACTCAGAGAAGCAAAACAGAAGAAAAACTAAGATGGAAGCATTAGGAAGTCTACTTCAGTTAACATTTGTTCCTCCCATATATTCTGGATTTTCACACCCTTACCTGGAGTAGCACTGGAGACTGTTGGCCACTGCTGATCAGGCCCTCCTGGTCCTCCACGTAGGACTCCTGCCTCCTCCATATGCACAGCACTGCATAAGCATATATCATAGTTAGATTATACAGTTCCCCTCTGCCCTGGGCTTTATAACATTTCTCTTTCTTGCTGCTCTTCAAAGTTCATAACTGTTTGGCGCTCTGCAACTACTACTATAGTATTGCATGATGCTAACAAATTCTGCTGGAGCACTGGAGGACTAGCTAGTTTGACTTGCAAAAGTTATCTTTGATTATTTACTAAAACACATTTGTGGCATAATTTATAAAAGAAACATACCTGCAGGACACTTTGCTTTCATTGACTGGAAGTCGCTAACAAGGAAGTTACACACCTTCTTTGCCGTTATGATGTATTAGCATTAAAGCAAACGGTAAAAAAAATGGTGGAGTTAGTTCTGAGCTTCTGTCGTTGTGCTACTGTAACAGATCCCACCTTCCTGGGTTACTGCATGCTTCTCATGAGCAAATCAGAAAGAGAAATACATTTTTCTCAAATGCAGAAACTAATGCAGCAAATTTTACAGTGGCACATCGTGAGCACTTGGCCTTGAAAGCACCAATTTTGCTATTATCCACCACCTCGAATGGAAGGAAAAGAAAAACTCTGCTACTTTTAATGCAAAACTAGGCACGTATTTGTGAGCAATTCCTTAGAGAAACAGGATTCTGTGACTCGTCTCTGCTCATCTGCTTCTCAGCTCCCTTCCACACTCCCAGTTGAACTTAACGGGCAGTTTCAACCAAATGTGACAGATGTCAAGGGTCCTATGGACACCAAATTTCTACAAGCTTTATAAAAAACCAGCACTTTACAAAAATCATCAGCTGGACTGCGAGGGTGGTGAGGCATTGGAACAGGTTGCTCTGGGAAGTTGTGGCAGCCCCATCCCTGGCAGTGTTCAAGGCCAGGTTGGATGGGGCTTTGGGCAACGTGGTCTAGTGGAGGGTGTCCCTGCCTGTGGCAGGGGGGTTGGAACCAAATGATCTTTGAGGTCCCTTCCAATCCAAACCATTCTGTCATTCTATGAGAGGTCACACAGGCTCAGAACCTGAGATTTCAGGGAAGAAAGAGGGTTGCTGATGTGAGAGAACAGAGGAACACATACAATTTCCCAGAAAGGCTTCCTTAGCTCCCCTGCTTGTGGGATGAATTGCTTTAAATGAGCTCTGACTTTTCATTAATTGTTCAAGTAAATTCAGGCAAGATCTTGAACTTTGTACAGAAAGGAATGCGAATCCACAGGATCGTGGCGGGAATACACAAGAGCACGCCTGACTCTGAGGAAGGGTAGATAAGATGCTTAGGTAGGCAAGAGAATTCCTGCTTCAGGATCCTGCTCCCCAGATCGTTTATTCATTTTGCAATGAGCAGTCAGGGATTTAAAGAAAAAAACCAGCAGGAATATAAAAGCAAGAAATCGGTTTGCCCAACAGGCTACAGAATCAAACTTGCTCTTTCTTCCTTTCCTTGTGGTCCCTCAGGTTTAGGTTCCTTTTTACACAGCAGCCCAAAGTCAGCTGGAGAGGTACACTGTGCCCTCGCCCACATGCAGCACAGTTTCAGGGGTGGACAGGCTGAATCTGAGTTTTGGACTTCAGCCTTATGAAGACTCTTTGGCCCTATGGATAATGGATAAAGGTGATGACTACAGTCCCATTGCACCAATAATTTGGGGAAAAGCATACCGTCCTGCACTTTGTGGTGCTACTAGGAGCTACTGCAGCCTTATAATTGTATCTAAACCTGTAAGGTAGTCTTACTAATCATGTCAGATTACACCTGAATATATAACAAGTGTTCTAATCCGCTCAGGAAGGTAGAGCAAAGATACTATTTTATTTAGGCTCTACAAAAACACCTTTATCATAATTCTTTTTTTTCCAGGTGTACTGAGTACCAAATTATAGCAGAGACCGCTTGTGATACCAGGCAGAGGACTTTCAAAGATGTCTACAGACATTTGGACGCAGCCTCACTTCTTCTTTGAAAATCCGTCTCATATTTTCAAAATGCCCTTTAAACTGTCTTAATCAGATTGATTGCACCACATGGTTAATAAACCAACTGTAGGAGCAACATACTTTTATGGTAATGAGAGACATGAAGATGGAAAACGCATCAATGCTGCAGAGTCTACTGAAACATATCAGCATAGATGATTACAGGGAGCTTAAAGTAAATACAAAGCGTATAATCACAGTTAAATAATTCAATAATTGGAGCAATTATGCCTTGACAGTCAATGTATAAAAAGGCAGGAGGTAAACACAAAAAAAGCACAGATCTATGGTAGTATAATAAGCATAAGATGTAGTCAGACTGAATCTGTAACACGTGGAGATTGGAAGTGAGAGCAGCAGAACTCAGGTGCTTTCCATCTCAGCGTACAGATATCACCAGTCTAGGGCATCAGAGGAGCCAGGCAGCTTTGTCCTTTTCACAGAGGACAAAGACAGAATTCTCCTTCGCGTAGGGAAACACCATACCTACCTTTGCATTCCTGCCCTTAGGGATGCAGAGTAGCGCCAGTCAGGATTGGGGTGTTTTGGCTGTAGAAACAAAAAACCCAGGATAACGTTGTTAATATATGTTAAATGTGCTGAAAAGCATATGCATCTGGCTAACTTTGTCCGAAGGGTCTTTATGGAGCTATTTAATTTTTGTGAACTGCCAAATCCTTCTACAAATCTAAAGAAATTTTCAAATGCACACACAGACATCATCTCTGTAACAAAGAAACTTGCTTGCATGCCAAGGCCTTTGGCTAGAGGTGATCTCTGTGGAATGACATTTAATGCTGGAAACTAGCGGACAGATATTTCGTACATTCATCAACATTCTGGGCATAGGAAAAAAAAAAACCAACCAAAACCCACTTAATAAATCCATAATGCACATTATTTACCTGATAAGCTGAGGAAGCTCGAGCTCCTGCACTGAATAGCATCTGCCTAGAGTACGTATAAAATACAGCCCCCTGTGAAGGGGACATGCGGGGTAGTTTGCTTGCTCTGAGGTTTCTGCTGCCATTTAGTGTACTGCAGAGGACTGCACTAGATTGTATCAGATTTGTAGACTGCAGCAAGTCTTTTATCAAAGTCAGGCGTGCTCTTTCTTATCAAGGACTACTACATTCTCCATATTCATGAGAGGGCATAAGAGGTGGAAGGGGGAAATAGCCAGCAATACCCTTTGACCAACAAACCTCAGCATATGCTGACCTGCTGCAGAATGGCTTGCTAAATAAAGAGATAATTAAGAAATCCTCTGTTGATCAAAAATTGCTCCAGAAAATCTCTTTTGCTTTGTCAGGGGACTATCACATAATTTTCAACTACAGCAATGAATGCAAGCTCAGATCCTTTAAAATGAAGCCCTAAGCACATAACAACGTTATTGCTCAGGATTCTCAAGACATTATTCTGTAGGTGACATCGCAGCCAGTGCTTAACTTCAGGCACTTGAATTCAAAGAGAGGACTTATGTCCAGAAACATAATGGATTACACACATTCCTGGTGTGTCTTGTACAGTGCCAAACACACAAATAATACATGACAGTAATGGTTTAATTCTCTTCAAGCTATTGGAGGCAGGTCAGAACTGAATTTGGCCCCATTACTTGAAAGAGAAAAAGAAAGTGTTGAATGCTCTGAATTATTTAAAGCCAGCTCCTTCCTCTTGAGGTTTGGGGTATGCTTTTCCCTGGATCAATAGGTTTTATTCAAATAAAAATGGAGCAATTACAACTTACACTATCGCTCTATCACCATATCTCCCGGGTCCAGCATCACTCAAGAATGAGATGCTCTTGAATGATGCTCATCCCAGTATTCTTTATGGTCTGAGTTACACAAAAGGGAGGAGGTTGCTATTTGCAACCACACATTAAACATCTGTGCTAGCAATTTCCTTCCCATTTAGCCCCCAGTTCTCTGGCATGCTCAGGTTCTGCTGACTTTAGCAGAAAGTGGCTGACAAGGAGCCCATTATGCATGGTTCCAGTATTTTCTGATTCATTCCATTCTGGCTCCAGTCCCAGGGATGTCAAAGCAACTCTTAAAGGCAACCATGGAGTAACAGTCAATGAAGGAGGATCCAAAATAATACACGCTGATCAGACCCTCTCCTAAGTTTTTTCTTTCTTGATGTATGAAGGGTGCTGACACCAGAAGATTTGACTTTTCCTGTGCTGGGGATTTTCTTATAGCAAGGGAACTGCTGGGCTGGGGTTGTTGGGAAAGTCCCTTTGCTCTTTTTTGCAATGGGAGAGCTACAGGTTATTAATTTGCAGAGGCTTACAGGCAGCAGGAGGAGGAGGAATTTTACCACAGTTCGAGGCAAAACACAGACGAAGTGAGATTACATCAAAGAGCTGGAAATTCTGACACAAGTTGGGTAGGAGTGAGAACAGAGGAAAATGGCCGCTCACTTACAGTATATAGATTTTTGTTTTTCAGCTGAAAGCTTTCCAGCTCTTGGCTAGAAGACAAAAATCTATGTTCTGCTGCAGTGGGAGCTTTCAGACACCAGATGTAAATGGGTGATGATGTCAAGAGAAACTCATCGGTTGTTAGAAATTCATCATTCATTCACTCCACGTGCGTGGACCAACATTCACCATGTCAATATTACAGAAACAGCAGTGCTTAGGACATTGTGGTATTTTCAAAGATTACTATCCAGAAGCTGTGACATCTTGTAGGTACTCCCAAACAGTTCTCTCTTTGCTATTACTCTTTAGGCAGGGCTGTAGTGCTTCTCCCAGAGGGACAGAAGAAGGAAGGAGGGGACAAGATCAGAAAAATATACTCTGGAGATGGAAAGATCTGTTGCCACAGTTGACTTTCAGGAGGAGAGCAGGAGGAGCAGGCAGTTGGGTAGCATTCTGCCTTTGTCCTGACCTATTCTCACCCAGTTTTACCATGTGCTCACTGCTTGACTGGGAACTTACAGACCTCAGCAAGAAACACGTTTGTCCCACACGTGTTATCACAGGTCAACATCCTGCAACTGGCAAAATTGGTGAAATTCCAATTTTGACAGTGTAACTGGCTTCTCCTTTAGGTCTACTACAAACTGTAGTTCTTCAGGTTCTTCTGGTCATAAGAGAAAAGCTGTTTCAATACACCTTTAAATGAGACTGGGCAATTAGGAAACAAGAAAAGCAAAAAAGCATGACTGACAGCAGAAGTGACAGCCTAGTAGAAGAGGCAAACCTGTTCAGTAATATCTTTCCCCAGTTTGGATGCAGCAATGCTTCTTGTTATAGATCCATCAGGCATTCACAGTCTGCACATTTGGGCTGGCTTCTCTCTCTGGCTATGAACAGTCCACCTTTACCAGACCACCCACTGAAACCTGCCACCGTGACATGTGCTGTCACACAGCACACAATCACTGTGCCATGACACGATATAGCCCAGCTCAAAGTAGAGCAGAGTCTTCAGCACAGTCCCCAGGGACGGGAGTCTGCACAGGAGCTGTCAATTGGCTCCTCTGCATAGCCCGGTCACAGGCTTTGCTGTGAGAAGTGTAGCTGTGTCATAAATCAACAACACTAGGACAAGGAATAGCTGGCCGAGAAGCAGAAGTACAGAGAGGAAGCATGAAGAGGAATACAGACTGTGAAGTGGTCCAGATGCTTCCCAGTTGTATATCCCCACACTCTCGCTATGTCACACAATGCTGATGAAGCTATTATTGTTCCTTTTACCTCCCCAGCTCCCAACCCATTACAAGACCCTGGTTATCACATGCCAGCCCATTCTACTAACTTTAAGGTAATCTTAGCTTGCCATTTCCCTCAGAGATTTTTGGAGGCCGTGTATCAAGCCCGGCAGTCCTGTCCTTACCACTCATCAGGGGAGGTGAGAGAAATCACACGATCCAGCACGGATTGCCCATCACCTGTTTTTTCTGAGTTAGTAACAACACACATCATCAGAGTTGTGAGATGAGTCAAAATCTATCCAGGTGCCCATAGAAACAATTGTCACTGCACCAGGTGAAGACCTCAGGCCAACAGTTTGCTCCTGTCGGTTCTTCCAGGCATTGGGGTTACATTCTGCCAACCACACAACCACAAGCATTAATGTGACCGGTCAGAAACAACCAACCCTATTTGAAAGTCCGATAAACAAAGGGAATGTATAATATAAAATGGAGCCACCTTAGCAGCAAAAAAGCTCATGCAAAATTTCACACAGTTCTTCTTAAATTGCACAGCACGGGTTAACTTAAGAAGCATTTCACTGGTTCGTGGAGAATAAATTTAGTTGAAAATCCATTGTTACAAACATTTTTTAGCTAATACTTTAACACTGTAAGGATTTGTCCCTGGGATAGAAGGAATTTCTAAAATTTTGTAACGTTGTACTGATCCTGTATTCATGAAAATCAATGCGAAGGCTACCATTCACTTCAGTGGGTGTTAGAACAGGGCCTGCCTGAGGTAAAGGAGTGTGAATCAAACATTTACAAACAGTTACCAGGTGATGAGACTGCTAAAAGCATCCCACTCCATTCCTGTTTCCACACAAACACATGACAGAATGACATAAGGTATATTTATCAAATATATCTGCTTTGAAGCAATAATAAAAGGCCTTTTAGAACCCCTGACCGCATACAGCTCTGCTTCTTTTCCAGTGACACAAAGCTGACAGATGTAGGGAAACAAAGGCTTCTATTCCTGATTTCTTTCTGTAAATGTTTAGAATTCATTTGATGTGGAAAACAAACTATTTATAGACTGAACATGTGTTTATCATACAAGAAATCAGAGTGGAAACTGGAGAAGGGTGTAATTCAGAAACCCAGAGATTCTCTTCCTGGCAGCGTTCATTCACGTTCCTAACGCGAAGAAAACTAAGGTGAAGGGAACAGGCAAGTGCTTCTGTGAAGTGTATTTAATGAGTTCCAAGAGAACTTCATATTGGATGCGAATTTCTGCTGGCACAGCAGTAAACATCAAGCCAAGAGTCTGAGTGCCCTGAAGCACACAGCACTGCCCCTGCGTAGCAGGACAGGTTCAGATACTGCCACTAAACAAAAGAACATTTATAGGTAACCTTTACAATGTCAGCGGGACTGGAGAATTTCTTAAAGGCTTAAGTTCTTGAACCGAGATTGTAAGATATTCCACCATTAAGACCTTTAAAGCCTCTGAGAGAAATCTCTTGGTAAGGCTGCTCCAGACAACGCTGTGGGTTTACTAGATTTAGACACTTCAAAACATGCTCGCATTTTAAAGCAATATCAAGATGTGCTCAACTCCAGTGGTGTTTGTTTTTTCCCGTGTGTTTAGCAAGTTGGTTTGGAAGTGCAAAATACAGAGGAAGAGTCAGAAGCAGAGCAAACAGCCATAAAGCTCCAGTGAACCCCTGGGTCTTACCATCACTACCATGCAGCTTTTGTTTCACTTTCTGAAAAGTATGCATAGAGCACCACGCAAATTTATTTCTGAACATCACATGAAACATCGTATTTTGTCAGCCGCATGTGCCACCACCCAAAAAAGGGTACGAGGCAATGTATAATCAGAAGAGTTTATATCTAGTTCTGTCAAGTATCCAGACTGCCCACTCATCATTAGGAATGTGCCAGGCTGCCTTCTGGGGCAGAAAACTCCTGTTAAAACATATGTTAGTTTGATTGTTATTCCCTGCATTGAAGGAAAAAGGTTGTCATGAGATACAAGGCATAATGAACGAACTTAACCACACAGAATGATAAAAACAAGACGGGAGAGATGAAAAGACAAACCAAGGAGCAGGCACTACCCAGACATCACTCGGCACCGTCACAGGCGTATGTGGAAAGGGACTCCAGACGAAAGCACTGAAACCTTTCCTAAAAACGTCAGATCATCGCTGCAGCAGTGCCTAGTAACAAAATCACATCTTCACACCCCCCCCTTCAGAGCTGTGTGCACCCCTCTTTTGAAAAGCAGGAATCCAGGCTGCCCATAGCCTCACACAGTGCCAGCAATGAAGCCACGGTATTTTGCCGTCTCGGTATCTTGCCCACGCTGCCCGCCTGGTCACCCTGCAGTAGTTACCCAGCTGATGAGAGAGCGATACCCATTAACACTGTGTTCTGGCCCTTATCACGAGACTCCTGCCAGCAATAACTGTTTCCAAGGTATTTCAGTGCAGCTTTTAGTATGGTTCTTTTAGAAAACACACTTGGTTTGAGATATTCTTATAAACCTGTAAAGGACCACACAGGCAAGCGGGGTGAATGCAGAAGCCTGGGCTGTCTGGCAGAAACAAGCTCCCTTTCCAGCATCACACCACCAGCAGTACAAGGCAGAGTAGTCACACAGGAATCGGCGCTTCAGCAGACACAAAGAATTCCCTACCTAACCTTAACACACCGGGTTTTCGCTTCCACTGCATCCTTCTAATAACGCAATGAAGTCAGTCACAACTTAGTGGAAAGTAATTATTAACATATTGGACCTTACTAGTAAACACGAAAGGGACCAAGATCTTATTGCAATGAGTGTTACTGAGATTAATCCCAAATAATGTTGAAATATTTTTCCTCTCACTGTATAAACAACATTTAGAAAGCCCATTCACCTGGTCCCATGCTCACCACTCAACAACTAACAGAAGATCAATTTCCAGAAACTGTAAAAAAAAAAGACCTGTCACATTATCCAAAAGTAACATACACATCAGAGATTAACTTTCTAAATCAAGGACAACAAGGCCTGTTGCTATGCTTCACAGGTGAAGGCAGGGGATTTTTAAAGACTGATTAAAAGTTCACTTTGTCTAAAAAGAGAAACACAGTTCTCTGAAGATCTAGGAATACAAAGATCATTAGCCCTAAAAAGTAGAATTTGGTGTTGCTAAGCAATGGATGGCATTTTCAGTGCATATGCTGAGCATGAAACAAGGGGAATACAGGATTTTATGGTAAGCAATTAACTAGGAACTAGTAATTACTGAATGTCATTACATTCACCCATTTTTCTCACATACGTCTGGCATCTTCATAGTATGTACTGCCACAGGACAGTTTATGAAGCAGACACCTAAGAAAAGAACTTGCGATGAGTAGAACCTGTCAGAATTTCACCTCTGTTTATATCATACAGAACTATTTGAATAATTGATTCCTCTTTTGGATCATAACTCCACGCAGGCAGGTATTCCTTAGTTTGTCTATGCACCTCTCTACTTTTGTACTCCAAGTTTGGGCTGGCTTTGCTGCCACTGCCTGATCTGCACTGGTGTTCAAAACTTGCCAATTCATTGCACATAATAGAGCGATCCCTGAAATGTGATAAGAATCTGACTGTTAAGCTAATTTCCTACTGGTCTTGCATCCAAAGTGAAGCCATTTTCAATTATTGCTCCTTTCCCCCCCCCCCCCCCAGAAAATCAGATTTAAGGTGTATATTTCACTCTCTGATTCTTCAGCATACATGTTTATAGTTCATGTCTCATGTTCCAGCCTGTATCAAACAGATTCCAAACATTTTATTATACTTGGAAAGATTTTAAGGTACAAAAACTGTGTAGAAAAAGAAAAAAATACTTCCCCAGTACCCTGCCACTGTGATTTATAGAAAAACACTGCATTAATTTTAAATGGATTATTTTTGAATGGATGATCATTACTCTCTAAAAGCATTTTTATGGAAAACTTGCTTGTCCTTAAGATTTGTGCATCTTTGTGTAACTAAACAACAGTCGCAAAAGATGCTAACATCTTCATATGTGAATAAGTATAAAGAAACAAAGAAATAAATTCTACTTCTGTGGCATGAATACACAAGTCAGGCTCCTTTCTATGCCACCACAGTTACTCCCCTAGCTTTCCCACATCTCGAGGCATAGCACACATTAATGCATAACCTGATCTTATGCCTGCCACGATTGTAGGGTACAAATGACACACAGTAATTACAAAATTTTCCTTTTGTGAACCAGAATTAGTGTCTCCTGTGAGTGCTTCTGGGTTTAGTTGCGATATGTGTAGAAAGGAAACTGTACAGAGCATGCAAACCACACACTAACTGCGGAGTGCCTGTATGCCAGCAGAAAGCAACCATTAATTCTTCACTGTGGGAAAATATTGAAAAGGTTAATACACTGCTGGCTAAACCATAGGTATTAAACAAATTTCAATAGCAACCCAGCAGGTTAGAAGTTGTCACACTGCAACACAGCGATGGTAACTTGCTGTAATTCCCGACAAAGATGTCACCGGATTGTCACTGTCCAGAAAGCATGAAATGCAGCATTGGGTAGAACGAACATTATCGAAGGAGGGATTGCAGTTTTCAGACAACTAAAACATGCCCGCATTAGTAAGCAAAGCATATTACTGCAATGGTCTAAATTCAACAGCTTTGTCTCGGTATGAAATCAATGAAGTAGCAAACATCTATAACTGCCATAAAGTAATCTATTGATTTCCAGGCTAATCACTTTTTTTTTTTCCCCTGCAATATTAGTTTTAGCATTAAAAATTTAAGACCACATGTGTCATTCCCTAGCACTCTGTGGCAGCAGGCAATTTTACATCTGTAAGAGAAAAGGGAAGGAGGCAATGCTCTATATAGTATACCTTGCAAAAATGAATCTCAAACAACAGACGCATATACTGAACTTACCAAACAGACCCTGAAAGTCCCAGTATTTACCTAGAAACAAAATGCATTGCACAGATTAGATTCACTAGACCCATGTTTTATAGCTGTATGTCAGTGAGCCCAAAAGGGAATATGCTTAATCCGAGTTTTCCAGTTCAAACCTCTGCTTAAGTATAGATTTGCTCAGAGCACTGTGCTGACCATTTAGCAACGTAGCCTCACCTCATTAGGAGTAATGGAGTCATTTTTAAGTATGATCAGGTTTTGTGCACTCTGCCCACTCTGTCCTGTCAGATGCCTCTCAGTCATCACTGCAGAGGGACCAGTAGTTCCTGATGGGCCACAGGTATTGTAAAACATAAAAGTGTCACTTCCTGATCCTGCAGTTAGGCATGCCTTATAGCAGTAGGTCTTAGTGAGAGACCCATTGCCCCTCACTTCAATGAAATGGGGTTGCACTTTTAAACCGTGGGGCAACCTAGCATCGATGTTGTTGTTGGCCTGCTTGTACAATTCAGCAGGGGACCGTTCTCTGACCCCACAGAACCCTGCACAGCAGGAGTCCCCATACAGACTGTATCTGTAGCACTTGATAACAGTAAGCCCAATGATTGTGAAAAGGAAAACGAAGGAGATGGCGCTCAAAGCGATAATGAGATAAAGAGTAATCTCTGAGTAATTGCTTGGACTTTTAATGTGCCTTCTTGTATCAGGGATGATTTTGGAAACTCTGTCCACCACGGCAACAGTGATGGCTACTGAGGAGGACATCGGTGGCTCTCCATTGTCTCTCACCTCCACCGTCAGGTTGAAAGTAGGTGTGCTGTCCTCCCCCAGTTTGCGAGTAGTCCTAATCTCCCCAGTATGGAGCTCTACCCTGAACAAACCTGGATCTGAGGTTTGCACCAGGTGAAAGAACAACCAGGCATTTTGTCCTGAGTCCGCATCAATGGCTATAATTTTTGTTACCAAATATCCAGCATATGCCGAGCGTGGGATCATCTCCAGGGCTGCTGAAGTGTTGGTTGAGGTAGGATACAGAATCTGTGGAGCATGGTCATTCTCGTCCACCACATAGATGTAGACAGTGACAGTGCTGCTCAGTGGTGGGATCCCGGCATCCTGAGCCTGGACAACCACCTGGAACTCCCTTAGTGTCTCATAGTCAAAGGACCTGACAGCATACATGTTGCCACTGTCGGATTTAATGGAGACGTAGGAGGCGACAGGTAGCCCTTCAATCTCCCCATCTAGTAGAGAATAGGACACATGGGCATTTTCGGCGACATCTGGGTCGGTGGCTTTGATAGTGCACATTAAGACTCCAAGGGGGTTGTTCTCAGGGATGTAAACTGAGTACACAGGTTCATCGAAGCGTGGAGGATTGTCATTGATGTCAGAGATCTCCACATGGATCACCTTCTGGGAGGAGAGAGGGGGGGTCCCAGAGTCGGTAGCTGTAACTGTGATGTTGTAGGCTGCTGCTTTCTCGTGGTCCAGTTTGCCCTGGGTGACCAGGGTGTAGGAGTTCTTGAAAGAGTTGAGTGTGAAGGGGAGGCCGGGAGGAATACGCAGACTCACTTGCTTGTTCAGCCCTGAGTCCTGGTCAGTGACGCTCATCAGGGCCACCACAGTTCCTGCCTTTGCATCCTCTGGCACTGGGCTGTACAGGGAGGTCAGGACCACCTCAGGAACGTTATCGTTGGCATCCACAATGTTGACCAGCACCTTGCAGTGCCCAGCCATAGAGACAGGGCCCTGATCAGTGGCTTGCACATAGATCTCATAGGAGGATGCCTCTTCATAGTCCAAGGTACCATTAACCCGCACCTCCCCTGAGTA
The DNA here is from genome assembly GCF_028858705.1 of Grus americana. Taxonomy (NCBI): domain Eukaryota; kingdom Metazoa; phylum Chordata; class Aves; order Gruiformes; family Gruidae; genus Grus; species Grus americana. The sequence goes on from NC_072865.1 coordinate 20,650,380, forward strand.
TGGATCCACACTAAAGAGCTGCCTCACCTTCTGTGGGGTGTAGCTGCTAAAGGAGTAGATCACATCCCCGTTGGAGCCCTCATCGGGGTCTGAGGCATTGAGTTTGACCACTAGTGTGCCAGGTGGGGCGTTTTCCAGAAGGCTCACGGTGTAGGTGGAGCGGTCAAAGGCAGGTGGGTTGTCATTGGTATCCACAACTCGCACAGAGATCTGGGCTGTACCGGACTTGGGGGGATCCCCACCATCCACAGCAGTAAGCACCAGCTGCTGCATGGCACTCTGCTCCCGGTCCAGTGGCTGCTGCAGCACCAGCTCCAGGAGCTTGCTGCCGCTCTGGAAGCCTTTAAGGTCCAGGGCAAAGTGGCGGCTGGGGCTGAGCTGGTAGCTCTGCACAGAGTTGGTGCCCACATCGGGGTCCTGGGCACTCTCGATGGGGAAGCGGGCCCCGGGCACGGCAGACTCACTGATCTCCAGCCGGTAATCCTGGCGTGGGAAGCGCGGCGCATTGTCGTTGATGTCCAGGACCTCCACCTCCACATTGTGCACCTCGATGGGCTGCTCGACGACCAACTCCAGGCTGAGGAAGCAGGCGGGGTTCAGCTCGCAGAGCGCCTCGCGGTCCATGCGCTCCCGCACCAGCAGCGCCCCGCGGCCCAACTCCAGCTCCAGGTACTGCCGGCCGCTGCCCGAGGTAAGCCGCGCTCCCCTCGCCGCCAGTCGCCGCGGATCCACGCCCAGATCGCTCGCCACGCTGCCCACGAAGGCTCCGTGCGGCAGCTCCTCCCGCACCGAGTAGCGAAGCGGCCCGCCCGCCGCCCGCCCGGCGCACAGCCCCAGCAGCAGCAGGCCCAGCACCACCGCCCCGCCGCGGCTCCGCCGAGCAGCCGCCGCCATGGCCGGGGCGGGGGGGTGGGGAGCTGCCGGAGCCCGGAGCCGCCTCGCCCGGCCCTGGCCCGGCCTCACTCCCCGCCGCCGCCGCCCCGCCGCCTCATGCAAGCGGCGAGCAGCAGCCGCCGGCCGCCGCCGGCCCCGCCGCCGGCCGGTCCATGCTCGCCGGCTTCCTGAGACGGCGGCTCCGACCTCTCTCCCTCCGGCGGCTCCGGGGAGGAGGAGGAAGAGGAGGAGGAGGAAGGAGGAGGGACCGGGACTCGCCGGATCCGCTTTCTCCAGCTCCAGCTGCTGCGCGGGAGGAGGCGGGGGAGGACGCTAAGCCGCGGCTGGCTCCGCTTCAGCACCTGGGCAGGGAACAGCGACACGGCTGCCTGCGGGACCCGCCCCCGCTGCCTGCGGGACCCCGCTGCCTGCCGGAGCCCGCTGCCTGCCGGAGCCCGCTGCCTGCCGGAGCCCGCTGCCTGCGGGACCCCGCACTCCCTGCCCGGCTGCACCGTCCTCACCCACGTGTTGCGGCTCCTCGGTGAGCCAGGCCCCTCGCTCCCGGTGGCCGCGGGCTCTCGCCGCTGAGCCGGGAGGGGTGCGGCTCCCGCGCCGCCGCCTCCCCTCGTCTCCGCCCCGGCTTCGCTGCTGAAGCTTCGGGGCCGCGGGGAGGAGGGCGGGGGGAAGGGCCGCAAACCGCCTGCACTTCTGGACCTGCTGCTGCAGTGCTAAAGTACATCCGCTTGGGAGGGTTAAATCAGCGCAGGGCTCCGAAAAAAAATGGGCCTCCAGCCAGGTCTGGTGCCGTCTGTGTGTTGCTGCAGTATGTTTGACGACCTTTTTCTTGGAGACCTGCCCCTCTTCTCCCTCGGAGATTCATCCTTGCTGCAGCACCGTCCCTCTGTCCAACCCCTGCGGGCTCCCCTGCCCCGCTTCCACTCTCCTCCTGCTCAGCTCCCTCTCGCCCTTGCTGCAGCCACCGTGCCCCAACAGCAGCTTGGCTGGTAGAATTCTGCAAGTCACACCCACGAGTTATGAGCATTTAAGGTGGGCTTCAGTTTCTCATCCAATGCAATACACAGGCTCAAGGTGATCAAGTGCAGCTGGAGAGAATATGGAACATGATCTGTTTTCCAGTTACAGTTTCTTCCTCCTCTACCCTTGTGACAGAGGACTGACAAAAAACAGGGCCATGAAATTGAACAAATTCAGCAGTGGGGGTTAGGGTGCTGCAGCTGCAATGAGTTTTACCCAAATGCCACAAACCTCAGCAAAGACAATAAACTTAAGCATTAATTCATATAACATCGAAGTCACTAAGCTGACATATTTAATGAGACAAACCACAGGACCAGAAAGGTCCTGAAAGGTTGGACCAGATGATCCTTGAGGTCCCTTCCAACTTGGTATTCTATGATTCTACGACATAGTCATCCAGGGATGCAACTATATTGTATCTTCTACCCAGTGCAGAAACTGCTTCTCTGCTAGCATTTATCTCCCTGTTGTTTTTTTCCCTTGTTTACTCCACGAAGTCTTTTGGAATGTCCAGTGAATCCTCCCTGGATTGGGCTGGTCTATCAAGGGGAGCGGGTGACCCTAACATTCAGCTAAAACCTCTTTCATTGCCCTTTGTGTGCCTGGGCACCCTTCACAATGTGGGATGACTTTTGAGAGCACAATCTTACACTGTAAATCCCAAAGGTTTTTACTATAATGTACCTGATACACAAACCCTGGAGAACAATTGTCCTAATTCTGACTCAGAACCGCTAAGAACCATTACCATTCTACCAGTGGTCACCATTATCAGAAGAGACAACATTAAGAGCAGGATTACCCTACTTATGTTTTGGCTGATGAGTTCATTTGATTCTCGGCCCATTTTTGTGGCCCAAATATTTGTCCACATATTTATTCTAATGTGCCCAGTACCTCAATGTCTGCAAATACTGCTGTGGAACCACTCAACCCTGTTTATCTTTTTCAGGAGGATAAATGTAGGTCTGTGCAGACCAAGAAGGGCAGACAGAGATGCCAAGTGCCTAGACCATGTGGAAATGTGCCCATTTCATCCAATTGTCTAAACAGGAGCCAAACACTTTAAAAAAAAAAAAAATCAGCTTCAAATTTTTGGCTAGCTACCCACCTTCAAGATCACAATATTCACAGATTCCGAACAAAATGCCCCGACAGCCTCACAAAAAACCCACAACTCAAACCAAACAAAACACCAGCAAAGAAAACCAAACACTCCAAACCCAAAAACCAACACTCTGCTAAAAGCTACAGAAAAAAGCTATAACACCATTAATATGCATGGATTATATGGCCGTGTGTCAAAACAACTTGCTGTCATCATATAAAACAGAAGCCTGAAGGGACACACCCTCAGTTTTCCTGACAATCAAATACTGTTTTCATCCAGACAGTCCACAGATCATGTCTGCCCCACACCTCCCACGTGTACAGCCACAAAGTCCTCTAACAAACATACAGCACATCAATAAAAGGCCAAAAGCCACAAGAACATTGGCAACATCTAAGGCCTTGCCTTAAGGAACATGTTGGTACAGACTCTCCTGGAAACGAACAATGCCCGTGCTAAGAGGTGGTGGGAAAACAAAACTCATCTCTGTAGGCAATGTCTTTCTCGGCACAAGTTGATTTTCTTAATATGTGTGAATAAAGCACACCAATCACACATCCAGGGGCTTTAATACCAGTGAGAAATCTTTCACACTCTTCCTAGACCCCAGTGAGTTACTTCTCATAGACATTCAGGCTCTGCTCTTGTGCATCCCAGCTGGGTTCCCCAGCAAGGAAGGCTCACAAACATTCAAATCCTGGCCCACCTCACTATTTACATCCTACCTAGGTTCATCTTCCCTCGTGTCCCATCTCTCTGTGGACAACTAAGACTTTGTACATCCATAGTTTTGCACAACACCACAGAATGTAAACCTGAACAGAAATAACACACCACACTTAACTGAGCCATTCTAGAACACATTCCATCATATTTTCATTCCCATTAAACAATTTTTTGTTTCCAAACCTCAGGTTCTTAGAAAAATTTTTCTCCTAATTTCTGAATCGTCAGACCTAGGATTGTCTGGCTTCTTGCCTTTTTGTAAGTTTTATAGCACCTATAAAATATGTAGTCTGATTTTCATTTTAGAAATTAATATTGTAGCGTGGCTTATTTACAGTAGCACTGTACAAATGTAACAGTCTTTCTCAAAATGTTAGCTTTACACAGTTTATGCTGACTACACAGTTTATAAGTGATATACCGAAACTTGTTCTGTTCTGATTAAACGTTCCCCAAGTCCCTTTAAATCTATAGAAAATTCATCCATGGCCACAATAATTTCAGTTATTTCCAGCAGCTTCAGTGGGAATGCTGAGTCAGTCCCGCAGGCCTCGATTTTTAATTCAGGAAAAACTTCCATTGAGAAAACACTTCAGGATCTGGTCTGTAGTAATATTGATTATTCTAGTGAAAGGCAAAAATTGAAACACAGAAAAACATAATTTCAGTTTCAACTGAATTGAGGCTTAGGAGCTTTCTAGTATTTTTTTCTTCTTGGAGGTTTTTTTCCCAGTAATTTCTTGAAATTTCATCTAAGCATCGAATTTTAAACACCTTCAAAGCTCACTAAGTGAAATGTACCCATTGGGTTTAGATCACTCCAAGTGAGCAAGAGGATCAGAATCCATTCCTGCATCAAAAACAGCTGATAAAACATTCCAGGCACAAATATCCATTTGCTGATAAACCTGATAACCCCTGAAGTGATTGAATCCTGCCTGCATGAGTATCTATATACACAGCCCTACTGAGCTTTGCTGACATAAAAAAATTGCACCACTTTAATTAGCTTGGTTAAATTAAATGGTACAAGGCCTTTAATGTGAGTACAAACATACGGGTGTAGCAAAGACTACACTGATTTTATCAAGTTCTGCAGAAAAAAAAAAGTATATATCAAGACAGTAATACATTGACACATATCTATACTAGAGGTTGCAGCAATATAACTTAGTCCTCACTATGCAAGCCTTCCTGGAAACAATTCTACATACAGATATGGCTGAATTAGTAGCAGTGCACTACAGTGCCACAGAAATATTTCTGTGCAGATATTTCTCTTGGTAGTGATACAGTTATACACAGATATTGTTCTGTAAGTATTTAGGGCCTTGAAAAGTTAATCCATTTCAAATCACACCTGTACAAGGACTGGTTTTATATAACACTGTAACTAGAGTCATCTACATCTGCTTGAGCAGCAATAAATCTGTGTTTAATTTGCTTCATTGCAGAACACTACACAGAGTCCTTCCTCTGGCTATTTCTGAGTCTCACACAGTAAAAGGAGAGACAAAGACATATTAGAAAACCCAAAGATGTGAAAATACAACATGTTAACTGAAGAACTGCAAGGTGTTTCAACATCTGAAAAGACATTTTTCTTCTTTGTAAATAATTTCACCTTCAGTAACTCACATCCCACAGTAGCCAATAACTCAGTGTCAGGACGTAGCTCCTTTCTGAACCGGTGGGAAGGCACCAGCTCCAAGGATCAGGCTCTAGATTTTTGCGTGTATTCTTGTCAGCATGTAGGTTTTTAGCGACAATGAGATTACTTGCATACTATATAAATGCACACACAATTTCTGCCTACTGATAAAACTGTGTGCAAAAAAAATATGGAGCCAAACCCAGAGAATCCATATAGTTTAGCCATTAACAAGCAGGTAAGCTGTGTCATTCTCTAGAAAAACCCAGATTTTCTCTATGTGCCTGCTTGCATGTGGTGCCTTTAATTTGTCTGCCTTAGAATTAAATCAAGTCCAGAAGAAAGGAACAGCCATCAGTCACAGGCCAGATTACATCAACCACAGCGGAAAACAATACCCGTAAACTGTAAGGGAATGACTCAAATTTGGGGAGTTTCTTCTATACATTTTTTTCCAGTGAGATGGTGGGACTGTAGCATCATCTTCTAGCCCATGGGTAGTCATGAGATCTAGGGAAAACACAACTCAGTAATTTCAGGGGATGCTCACACTACTTCTTCAGTTCAACCCCATCTTTCACGTCACTCTCTTGGGATTCCTGAATTCTTCTGCACCCTACTTATTTCAGTCATGCCCCCCTCCCCACCCACCCCTTCTCTGAAGGAGAATATGTACTGCATTGTTTCTGGTGACTTCCCATGTCTCAAGTACTATCTGATCAGGAAGATACTACCTAGACATGATAAGGCAACATAAGGCAGGAGTGAAAAGGATATTCATACCCTACAGTGGCTCCCTGCCTGACAAGCCTCTGTCAGTCTCAATTTAGCAATCTGAGCTCAGAGATCCCCAACTATGGGAGAGCAGGTTCTGCAGCCAGAACAGAGCCAGTGAGCAACACCTTAAACAGAGCCCTGGAGCTGAACCAGATCGCTTTCAGTATATGGTCTATATTCTCTGTATGGGATTTTCTGGGGACATGGGATTCTCCCTCTTCCTAAAATTACTGCAAAATTCCTCCCTGAGGTAATGTAAACTTCTTTTTTCTATGCCAAACTTCTTTCCTCCTATGTTCAAGTCATGTTGCACACTCAAATTACTTGTTGACAAGTCATCTTTTCACATGCAACTTGTCTCTCCCTTATTTGAAATAGATAGGTATGGTGCCAAATTGCTCAGATGGATTGGCTCTGTTCTTTTGTATCATTCCCTAAATCCATTTTTCACATTAGTGTGAATCAAACTGGTGAGGATTTTTAATTTTTTTTCTATTTTTTTTTTTTTAATCCCAGACATCTGAAGCCAGACTATTTAAAACATGGCTGTTAGGGGAACCAAGGCTGCTAAACAGCCAGGAAAAAATCCTGTTTGTATTTAGGTCACCTCTTTTTTTTCCCCCCCCAGTAGTGTACTTGCCATAATTCTAGAATTTAGCATGTAAAGAAAAAGAGGTGGTGGGTTGGGGTATGGAGAGGAATTTGTGTTTTAAACCTGAATTCAGACAAACCACATATACCAAAGATACATAGAAAATACATTTTTTGGCTTCTCCTGGTCGCCAGTGTACATTTAATTGTTTCTCATTTCTAGTCTAAAATTTAAGGATGGATATCTCTCTGACTCATTCTGTTTGTCTTCTGCTATATTTTTCTGATGACTTCAAACTCCTTTCAGTAATTTATTGACCATAATGTCACATACTGTGCCATTCTAAATGGAAGGGCATTAACAACTTGCACATTGACAAAATAGCTTTCACCTTTCTAAAGTCACCACAAAGCCTGTAAGTGCTACTTCTACTGCCAAATGTTTTCTTGAAGGTTTTGGTTGGTACGTTTTCCTTTATCAACATTGTCTGCCTTCAGAGCCACAGTCTTTGTCACTCTTCTATGCAGGCTGTGATTCTTCGGCTCAAGCCGTCACAACTAAATTTCAGCTCAGTGAATTGGTTGTGAGACACTCTAGTCAAACAAATCTCTTCCAGATAATTATAACGTCCTTTGTTTCCCTAGCTCGGGCTCACCCTGTGCTTCTCTTCACATGTGTTGCACGCCTCTCTTTACAGTTCGAGAACTGGAACAAAGTTCGAAGGTAGCTGTCCTCTTCTTGAAACTGTACATGAATGTGTCAGAGCAGCTGCCCAGAAACTGAAGACTCAGTTTTGTTTTCTGCTTTAAGAAGTTCAAACTTCGTTCCTCACCTCCCTAGAAAGTGACTTCATCATAAGCCACAGGATGTCCTCTACCTCCTTATTGAAACAAGGCAAAAACTTATGCCGTTCTAGTTCAAAGAGAACAGCAATATAAAAAGTATCATCCTCTGTCCTAATACATGAGGTATGGACTTAAAAAGGAAAAGAAGATGGTAGAAACTTAGTTTTGCGCCAAGAAGTTTTATTAACTTTGTACTAAATCACCTTGGGATATAATTCACAGTAGAACTAGTTCCGATGTTTTATAACTTTTGCGTTACTTCTTAGACACACGCATCTGTGTTTGTTAGTGAGGATAAACTATTTTCCATTCATTCTCTTCGTACCAGATCCTGATGACACCATGTCATAGACAATGCATAACCAGTATCATTACATGTGCAATAGCACCTTTTATTCTTTGCTATGTTTTGGGGTGGGTTTGGTTTGTTGTTGGTTTTTTAAATACATAAATATTGAGCTCTATGGTTGTAATTTAATTTTACTTATGTCACCTTTTCCCTATCCTATCCACAAAATTTAATTATTAGTCAGATAATCCTTGACCTATTTTGGGGGAGCCCCATTCACACCTGTACATGAAGCATTTCATACATATTATTCTCATGTTCAGACATTAGTACTTTGTTAACTTTACACCTCCTACGAGAAGATCTCAAATCTGAAGGGTCTGCCAGTAAGCCATATTTCTGAGGAATAGGTACATTTTGGCACAAAGTTACTTCAAAGATTGCTTTATTTATCCTATTAAACAAGATCTACTAGACTTGGATGGTCCTAACAGCTCAAGTCCCTATTAATGACTCCTGAGCTCTCCTAAAGGGACATCCAAGTTGGACTGGCAGCTCTAAATCTGCCAGTGTTGTCTTCTTGTTCACATTCTGGCTCTTCAACCCATCCTTTTCTTCTTTTCCTGTTTATGTATTCTGCTTCTGAAATATTCTTTTTTTTCTATTACTAGCCACATCTTAACTTCAACTTTCCATCTTTTCTTTATACTGTCCTCCCCTTTTTTTCATTTTGGTTTCTATACTTTTCTCCATCTTGTTTCTTTCCACTGAATAGTCTCCTCTTTCCTTTCCATCTTGTATCTCAAGTCCATTCCGTTATTTTCTACTCCATTTTCGGTCAGTCCTCCTACCTCTTTCACTTTTGCCTGGGTCATCCACTCACTTTCTCTCTTTATGTTGATTTTCCATATTTCTTTCCCCTCAATGTCCTAGGACTTTTGCATTTGTCCTTCTGGATAAAGAAGAAATTTATTATGTTCCAAAACTATGCTGAGAAGAGATGCTGATGTCTCCTTTTCCCTTCATTTTTGTCTACACAACACAGATAAAGTAGGAAGCTAAGCACCAAGTAGTGGCTCAGAACCAATGGAAATAGGGACTTAGGTATAAAAATAGATAGTGAGAATCAAAAGTACAGGCAAGGAGTAATATGAGGAACAGCCACCTTCTTCACTGCTGAGAAAGACTGACAGCATTTTCTTTATAGCCTGTCAGTGCCTCTCCTTAACAGGCAAAAGAGGTCGTTTGCATTACAAAAGACTATACAAGTACCCAAGTACTGTGTATTCACTCTCTTGAAACATATACTGAGTTACATCTATTAACTTTATTTCTTCTCCCTGCTTACTCCTAAGCGTCTCTTAGAAGTTAACCACCTAAATCTGAAACTGCCTAGTTGGGATCTGAAGAGGAGCTGGCAATCACGTAGGTGTGTTATCACACTGTTTTAATGATGACCTAAATTCGCCTTTGAGCAGGTTAGAAGTATTGATTGTCACTGCTCTAACTATAACCTGTACATCTTGTGCTAGATCAGATTTTGCCTTTTGGAAGGCCGGTGCTTTCTCCTCCTTCATTTGCACTTTTCTTTCTTGCTCTACTGCTCACCTAATGGCTTTTCCAGGTTTGTTGCATTGCCTAATAGCATCTCCATGAATTCTCTTAATCTGTGAGAGGACATCAATTTAGAAAATTATAAATTAAAGACATAAATCATATCTTAAGCTTTAAATGATTAAGCCCTGTATCTGGACAATCATATTTAACTGAGCCACAAAACTGCAGAAAAGGCATTGTGAAGAGCTCCTTTCCTCAGCTGAGTTGCCCTGCTAAGGTATTAACAGGATTACACTTGCGCTGAATGGTTAACTCATGCTTTTGCTATTCAAAGATTCTTTCACTGCAACTTTCTTTTACAAACCTGCCTAATCCATCCTTAACACATCTTCAGGTTACCTAAAATGTTGCAGTCCTTCCACTGACAAAGGAAAAGAAAGGGAAAGGAAAAGGAAAGGAAAAGGAAAAAGGAAAGGAAAAAGGAAAAGGAAAAAGGAAAAAAAAGGAAAAAGGAAAAAGGAAAAAGGAAAAAGGAAAAAGGAAAAAGGAAAAAGGAAAAAAGGAAAAAGGAAAAAGGAAAAAGGAAAAAGGAAAAAGGAAAAAGGAAAAAGGAAAAAGGAAAAAGGAAGGGAAGGGAAGGGAAGGGAAGGGAAGGGAAGGGAAGGGAAGGGAAGGGAAGGGAAGAGAAGAGAAGAGAAGAGAAGAGAAGAGAAGAGAAGAGAAGAGAAGAGAAGAGAAGAGAAGAGAAGAGAAGAGAGAAGAGAGAAGAGAGAAGAGAGAAGAGAGAAGAGAGAAGAGAGAAGAGAGAAGAGAGAAGAGAAGAGAGAAGAGAAGAGAGAAGAGAGAAGAGAAGAGAGAAGAGAAAAGAAAAGAGAAAAGAGAAAAGAGAAAAGAGAAGAGAAGAGAAAAGAGAAGAGAAAAGAGAAGAGAAGAGAAAAGAGAAGAGAAAAGAGAAGAGAAGAGAAGAGAAGAGAAGAGAAGAGAAGAGAAGAGAAAAGAGAAAAGAGAAAAGAAGAAAACAGGAAAGAGAAAAGAGAAAACCAGACTCACCTGTCTCACCTGCTGCCACTCTGCTTCCTGGTATTTTCAAAAAATATCCACCACCTGCTGCATTAACCTATCGCAGTGGGCTGCTAATACTAAGTGCATTTTCTAGCAAAGCAGACCTATGGGCAATTTCAGTCCCATGTGACATCTTAAATGTCACTGAAATGTTTTGTGTTTATTCCCTATACAGGAATGAATTCCAATATACATTCAACATACTGCCTGCAGCCACTTCAGACAGCCCAGACACAAGTAGAAGTCTACGATGCACAGTGTGAAGATGGATGGAGCATCCAAGGGCTACAACTAAGCAGTCTTCAGGTTGCTCTAAATTTCTTCCAGCAGCTGAGAGTCACAGTTCCATCCTTTCCTCCTCCTTGGCACATCTCTACTCCAAAGCTATATGGGAGGTTAGCACTGAGCTACAAGTGTCTGTTCCAAGCCACCATGATATTCTTACACAGCAACAAGCTACAACTTGCTTATGAAGCTAAATATGTAAAGCAGCACAGAAATGATGGACAGATTTTCTCAATCAAAAATGAGACCCAAAATGCTGCCGTACTGAGTTGTACAGAGCTGCCCTAAATTTCAGCAATGTCTCAAATTAATAGAACAAATTATACACTTAATCCGAGTTAAAAGTGTAGAGATTACTTTCCTTTTCAAGGTTATATTTTAGGATTAACTGCTTAATTGCTCTTTTCTTGATGTTGGAAAAAGTCAATGGCAAATTTTCCAGGAAATTAAAACATAGAAGTGAGGCAAATCACCCCCTCTACCTCTGGCTGTTGCACTCAGACACAATTCCCATGCTTTCTGCAGCCAGAGGCTCAGTCACCGCTATGGTCCTGTCTCCAAGCCAGAGTAGGCAGAACTGTCTAGATATCATGGAATTTCCTTGCTGCAGAATGGATGAGCGACCAAAGGAACGGTGAAGGTGTTGCTCTGGGCTTCCAGAGTTCACCACAACAAACACAGGTTGGGTACAGGTTGTATTCAGCATACCTGCCATGACAGAAGAGCCAGATATGGCGTGGAGTGAACCTCTGCATGTCTGGTTCCAACCTTTCTCAGCATTCTCAGGATTAGTTATTGTTTAGACTTGCAATTCTCTATATGGTGGGAAGGAAGAAACTTCATCCCAAGAACAAATGATTGAGGAAAATCTCCATCACAGAATCTACCCAGCTTTTAGCACAAATGAGAAAGACTTTGCTTAGCAACATGGCCAAATACCTAACAACCCTCTACTCTTACCAGCCTTGCAGGTCTTTGCCTACAGTTCTGATACACGTACTATGATCTCAAGTACACAGACAGAAAATGAAAACCCTTCAACTATTTCAAAGAGCAGCTGAGAGCCATAAAAGAGGCAGGAGTGGATTAGAGCACAGGCCCCATAAAGCATACTGAGTCTGTGAGGATTTTTTATGAGAAAGCTCGGCAGCTTTCTGTTTTTCATGTGTCTGCACAGGAATGGCTGAGCAAGGAAAGTAGGGCAGGAAAATATTTTGGTTTGTCTGCTAATTCTCAGCAGGCATTTCTGAGCTTAGAAGATTTTTACCTCAAATCCTATTAAAAAAAAAAAAAATCCATCTGCCCAAACTGTGCTGTGCTTGGACTATTTTTAACCTATAACCACACAGATGATGGGCAAAATGTTAATACTGCAGATTCTGCTAATATTCTCTGACCTCAGGACAAGCCTCATCGATTTTCTTACTCAGCAGAACCAGGAACAGCATTTGACCCTGACTAACACTCTCTGCCAATGATTTTGTTTTGTATTTGCGTTTTTCTTCAGGGTCCTGGCACACACTGGGATCCCATACTCTCCTTGCCCCCCAAGTCTCTCCTAAATAGACATGCAAAAGCTTGTTCTTTTTTCTCTCTTGACTTGTAAACTGTGTTTCAGCCATTTTAGGCCCTTTACTGTACTTCTACAATCTTAGTCGTATTTTCCCTTTCATAAGGTTATCAGAACAGCACAGAGAATTGGATTCTAACTGTGCACTTACAAATAGTACCAGATAATGTGCCAAAAGATTGTCTGCCAATAATTCTATGCACAAAACTAGCAACAATTTTGCTTTCTCACTTGTGAATATTTTATCAATACTTTGAGTTCATTACCCGTAACTAATCTGAGTTTTTCCTTTCTGTAATCCATGGTATTTTACCTGTACCTATTTATTATCTTTCCTTTTACATGTAGAGATTTAAAAAAATATGCATATTTAAGATTAGTATGAAGGAAGTATGAATACAAGTGTGTGCACATGTGAAAGCACACAAATAAAATACAAAATAAGGATTAATAGAAAAAGTATGACTTAACTGCTACAGAGCACCTTATGTGGGGATTTAATCCAAATGAATGAAGCGGAACAAAATTACCTAAAAATAAAGTGTCAAGAAGATGGAGAAGAGAACTGGAGCCTTAAAACACACAGCTGAGAAATACAAGAGGACTGTGAAATTGAAGAATTTTATCTAAGACTTATAAAGGGATGAGACAAAATAATGACACAAAAGATCCCGGACAGCACCCGTTCCTAAAGAGAATCAACGGCAAGTCCCAGCTCAGTCTATTGTCACCAGTGAATGAGAACCTGTGAGCCATGATAGCCGGTGTCCACTGTCCTCTGATTGCACACAAGTGATCCTGTTCACCAGTGACCATCAGGCACATGAGCTGATGCTTGTATGTGGGTGTGAGTGAGCAAAATCCATAAGAGAGTGAGTGTGAGTGGGAAACTTTAGAGATTTTGTAGAAGAAAATTAGTTTTCCCTTCTACAGGATCTTGCATTCAGTTCTGTTACACTAATTTCCTACATAACAGTTCCAGATTCTTCTCTGTGAGAAACTGTTTGTACACAAGGTCAGATCCTGAGAGGGTAAGGGTTCAGTCAGAAAGGATGAGACATAGCAATAGCCAGAAGATGCCATGAGGAACCAAGAAAAAACAAAACCAGACAACACTATGTGGAAGGGCCCAGAGAAGAACAAGCAACAATAACCTTTGCAGCCCAGAGAGACTTTAAAAAAGGGTTGAGGGCAAAGCTGTATTAACTTACTACTCCAGGTCCACTTCCCCACCTACACAGAGACATCAGCACCAGCTCCTGCATCCTTCTTCACAATTCCTCACAGCTTCTAGCACTCACCGCTGCTATTGCTGCTAGAGAACAAGACTAGCTCCAGGTAGCTGGAGGGATTGCAAGGAGCAGAGCAGGAGGAGATGAGATGCGAGCAGTCGGTAGCATCTCTCAACTCACTACCTGGATGGGAACTGCAGCAGAGAATGAGGCAGTGGTGAACAGACCTTAGAAAATACAAGAATTGTAACGTCACACACAGTATTAAAAAAAGAATTTGGCAGCATGGCATGAAAAAACTCTTCTGTTGTACAGGCTGACAGGCACACCTCTGGGTGAAACAGGGGTCAAGTTATTAAGATGATGACAGAAAGCCACTGACCACAGCTGCCCAGTTCAGGGCCTCTAAGGCCAGGTTCAGCACTGGTGAGATAACTCTGTTCAGATTCACCGGTGCTCAAGTTCACCTCTGATTTACAGCACATCAGAGCATCTAAGAGTACTTGGAAGGAGAAGCAAAGAAAAGGGGAGATGCAATGTGGGGCAGATTATGACCAGAAGCCCAGAGGAAGGACTGAGAAGCAATAGTTCTCATGCAGTAACAAGAAGGGGAAAAAAGTTCCTTGGAGCTATGCTGGGGCTTTTGAAAATGGGACAAGACAAAAGCTAGATGGTGACAGAAGCAACTGATCATGCCATAAAAGCAGGAAGTCAGAGAACCGGGTTCTGTTCACTGTTACATCAAGGGCTTCATGATTTTGGCTAGTATCTTAATTGGTTCCTAAGACATCAGCAATATCTGGGCTCAAATGGCCACTGCAAGGTTTAAAGCACTACTGCAAAGGATACTTGGATATTCTCAAGGAAGAAGGTACATACACATATGTATAATTTATTATTTGTAATGGGTGCTGAAGGGAGAAAATTGTTTGGCTTTTTTAAGTAAACATGAAGCAAATGTGTTTTCAAACTTCTCTTCAGAATTCTTAAAACCTCAGCGACAGGAAATATTTGGTTTGAATTTAGTACGAGTTCAATGCTTCTTGAGCACAAGAGTTCTTACTGAATAGCTCAGAGTGGTTGACCTAATAACAATATTATTTTAAAAGCTAGGCTATATCCAGAGTTTAGCACTAGTTAGTACTATAGTATTAACGCTGATTTACCTTATGTATTTTGCATGGATCGTGCATGTGACAAACTCATTCTTCGGTACTGAGGGAAACCCACATTGTATGTACCTGTTCCTGCAACAGCAGGCAATGGTTCTGTGATGCAGAGGGCAGGGTATCCTGCCTGGTCCTCAGCTGCTCTTCCCAGAAGGGCACAGATCTCCCACAGGTCTTATCTGCCAGCCTTACAGTGATACATCTGTTAGCCCTCGTACACCTCAAATGACGCTAGACTTCCAGCTTTTAACAACTCAGCTGAGCTCAGTGCATTTCTTCCATCCTTGAACAGAGAAACCACAGCAGGACATGTGAGACTCAGAGCGATAAGCAGTGATGATTATATCAAATGTACCCACTGAAATCAACCCCCACTCCTTGTACTAATCAAAACATTGTCCTCTACAACCAGATAGAGCTGCAATGTCTCAGCATGATTCTTCTCATTTAATATTCTTTTTAAACTGTCCTGTTTGGAGACAGATTTAAGGATTGAGCATTTGGAATACAAACTATTACTGGCCAGATGGTGAGGAAAAAACTAAAATAATATCCAGCAGCAGCACCAGTGTTCCTCCTGGGTTTCTTTATCACACTGAACAGTGGTTGAAGGCACAAAGTTTAGAGGCCTTCAAGTTCAGTCCACTAAGAAGGTCATATCTCCCCAAACCATTACCGCAGTAGTCAGGGGAAGCATTTGTGTGGAAATAGAGCCATTCTCCAGCCAAAAAAGACAAGGTTCGTGAGATCAAAAAAGGCAGCCTGGTTCTGTGTCCTGGAAAGGACACAGTAGGAACAGGAGACTGGGTCTGGTCCCTCTCTCAGGGGTTTATATATTTTAAATCAGAGTACGATCTGAAAACATTTCTGGGAGTAGGAACTATATCTCAGGAGAAGGTAAGGAAATAGGAACAAGGGCTGGGGAGGACAAAATGAAAGCAGAAAGAGCCAAAAAGAGGTTTGGAAAGACAGGGAGGCACAACCCAACCAGCATTCCTTTGGGTACTTAGTCCTGCACCCATAAACACCACAGTTATCTTCCTGCTGCACAGACACTGGGAACAATGTTGACATTGTATTTTCACCAAAGACTTTCAGTTGTTTTTAATCCTTCGTTCAAGAATTCTGGCACATAAAACCACTCACCACTCACAGTGGGAACTCTGTCACATGTTAATATTGCTGAGTTATTTTCTGTTTTTTATACTGCTGCAATATAACTTTTACACTTTACACTTGCCAGTCTTGCTAGAATCTTCCTGAAACAAAGCATCTCCACTCCAGGTAAATGTATTGAAAGAAAGAAGCCATTAGATTTCTAGGCTATCAAACATTTTATCTATTATCTTCCATTATGATTCTTCTGTTTAATTACTATACTGCTGCATCACTTAATGACTTAGTTAAGCTCTGGGGTTTTATCTTTATCTTTGGTACTTCTGATTTGTTCACTTCTCTACTAATTTCTTCCACTCCTTTAATGTGTTTTTAGTGATATTGTGAAACTAGTCCCTCCTCTTTGGGTGGCAGAGACAGGAGGTCACTAGTGAAAGCGCACACACACCACTCTCTGGATTCACAGTTTTCTGGGATCTGCATATTCATGGATTCCTCAAGTGTCGGCATGACCCTTCTGCTGCCTGGCACCCCTGCCCAGTTTTCAGCCCTCTGATCAAGCCCAGAAGTCCCTCAGTCTCTGGCTGGTCCAGCTTGATTCTCATTGCAAACATGCAGTACACACAGACTCGTCCAATATGTAACCCACACTCATAAATCCCCCTGGATACCAGCACAGGCCCCTTCTTGCCTGGATCCAGGTTGGATGGGGCTTTGGGCAACCTAGTCTAGTGGAAGGTGTTCCTACCCATGGCAGGGGGTTGGAACTAGATGGTCTTTAAGGTCCCTTCCAACCCAAACCATTCTAGATTCTATGATTCAAGGACCCCTGTACTGTTCAGCTCGAAGTCTTCTGGTGAATACACCCCCATGTACACCCATTTGGGGAAGATACAAGACACTCATCCCCCAGGAGCCGGCACCAGGCACATGGTCTATGACCTGCTGTCCCACTCCAGCCATTGATGTGGAGTGCCTCACTCACGCCAGTCCGCCAGTAAGCTGGTTTCTGGGGCAGACACCATTCCCACCCCAACAGGTGGCACTGAGACCCTCATTCACTCCAGCTGCTGACACCGCAGGCCAAGGGCACCTACAGCCCCCCTCTGACTCTAGTAACTGGCACCCAGTCCACTCATGCCAGTCTCCTCAGTAGCCAATACTCCAGGTACAAAGTCTGTAAGACCCACCAAGATCCAGAGGGCTATGGCCCCTCTAACCACTGGTGCTACAGCCCTCAGGTTTGCATCCTTATCAGCTGTAAAGTCACAGTTTGCCTGCAGTTTCTTGATAGCCCTTCTGTTAATTGGACTGACTAAGTTTGTGTCTGTTACTGTCTTTGTTATGCTTATTGGTCAGGTTTTGTGTCTCCATGTGTTTGCCTCCCTCCCTTTCCTTATCATCCCAATCTGACAAGGTCATTAGTCAGATAATCTTACTGGAAAAACCAAACATTTTTACAGTCCACATGTCCTTACCAATTACAGTGACTGACCAGATTTGTTCTTACCACTACCTCCCTTATCATTTGTCCATCAGGTTTATCTCTGTATGTTCTAGTTTATGATTCCTTTGACCAGAACAGACATTCTCCTTCCACATTTTACTTGAATCCTCCAGACTGTGTACTCCTTCCTGTATGACACACCTTCCTCTATAGCAATTCTATCTTTTATATTTGTGTTGAAAAAAATCCTACTTGTATTTTTTCAGTTGTGAACTTTCGTAAGGATTGACTTTGGGAAAATCCCTCTGAATAGCTTCCCCTGTAGTACAAGTCTCTAGAATTTAAAGTCAGTTATTTATTGCTCTGTTCATCATCATCATCTCTAGCTTCTCTAAGTTTCCCATGTAGCACTTGATAATGTTCTTTACTGATGTCCTCCTTCCTTCCACTCCACAAGAAGACAATACATATAACAGGTCTCCAAATATGCATACTATTCTTGATTTGATGAAACTCAACATAACTTGCCATTGGATTTGGATTCTCATGTGTCTTTTTTTTTTTTGCCACCTGTTCTTTCCTCCCCTCAGCAGTTTCTTCGCTAGCATCTCCAAGACACCTCCGAGCTTTCTCTCTTCCTCCTGCCCGTTCTCATCCAACTTCCTTAAAATGCATAAAGTTCACCATCACTTAGCTTATATTTGGTACTGCACTTTGGAACATCTCAAAGTACTTCACAAAGGAGCAGTCAGCACAGCTAACATAAATTTACAATGGGAAAATGACTCACAATGGCAAAGGGACATGTCAAGACCATGCAGGAGAACCAAGAACAGATCCTATCTGTCTACCACAACCCCGTTCAGTGCTCTGATCATGGGATCACTTGGTGTCCTCCTGTGCAATGCATTTCTACACTTTCTGCACAGAAATGAGGGACCCTCCCCTTCCCTGCACCCTGGTCCTGGACTGGGCATTGTTTTTTCTTTGTTCCCAGTCCTCCTGTTCTGAGTTTCCATTCTCAGTTCCAGCCCCAACTTTGGTCTGGGTCACAATCATACAACTGCAATTACAGGAAGGTCCTTCCAGCTCTTGGCTGAAGCAGGGCTCTGTGCTGGCAGGACTGAGAGGGAACTGAGCTTTCCAGCTCTTGCAAGTACCTACCAAGTACAGTGAACAAGAATTTCTCAAAAGCTTGTAACTCAGCCAACCTCAGCAGATCTTAATGGCTATCAAACATGACTCAAAGACCACTTCATAACAAATATCAAGTCCTTCTTCCAAAATATACTTCAGCAAGACTATTAAAGGAAAGATCAGACACATTTTTATTATAGGCAAAAAGAATATTTTTCACTACCCTCATATGATGGATAGAGCTGGAAATATAGAAGTTCATAATTCCCAGATAACCAATTGTGATCGCTTTCATTAAAGAAAAAAAAAAAGAGTAATTAAAAAGTTGCTCATGTTGCTTCATCTGTTATTGAGGTGACAGAGTTCTCTTCAGATGGTACATTAATCTGTCCTTTCGTTTGAACAAAACATCCTCCATTTAAAAATATGTTTGCTACCAGAAGCAAATTCAGTTTGAGCACAAGATGCTACTATACACAGTAATTACGACTGTCCAATTTCTCTCTGTGAAAGTATTTTGAAAAACATTTCTTTTGGAAGAATTAATATTACATTAAAAATGCACGCTATTAAGTGGCTCAACTCTACTTATAATAGTAACTAAAAAGTGTCTTTCAGGCAGAACAGTTTTATATACAAAATTTTCACAGTTTTATTGGAAGCAAACCAGACTTAAGCATTAGCAGCAGCCAAAGATATACTTGGAACAATCTAATTGTACAGCAAGTGCTGTCTCATGACATAAATGGTCATTTCCTTCTCTAATGGGAGAATAGCATCAATTGTAGTCCTGACAATCTGCAAGCTGTCTAATCTTGAATACTAGATCCAATGTAAAAGTTAAACTTCTCTATGAGTCCTGCAATAGTGTAATCTCAGTCTCAGATAAGAATCCCCTGGGGGGCGAGGGGGAGAATAAGGTTGTGAAGTGAGGTGAAATACAGTGGCAAGTGCTCAGATGTTTCTTTCTTTCCCCCCCACATATTTTGTGATACTGACCACAAGACTGTTAAAAGTACAATGAATTATTACATTCTGATAAAATTAATTAAAATCTCGATTGCAAGTAGATAAGTAAGCATTCAAAAGGGCATTAAAAAGGAAATTTATGGATGGCCTTATAATTTCATATTTTAAAGGAGATATTTATGAATTATCCCAAAAACCTCCTTGCTACCTGGCAGAAGGGAAAAGGAATTAAAAACTTCTCACAGGACTTCAGTTTGGAAGGATCAGTGCAGTTGCCACCATCAAAGATTGTCGCGGTTTTACCCCAGCCGGCAGCTGAGCACCACGCAGCCACTCGCTCACTCCCCCGCATCGGGATGGGGGAGAGAATTGGAAAAGTTAAAGTGAGGAAACTCGTGGGTTGAGATAAAGACAGTTTCCTAGGTAAAGCAAAAGCCGCGCGCACCAGCAAAGCAAAGCAAGGAATTCATTCACCACTTCCCATTGGCAGGCAGGTGTTCAGCCATCTCCAGGAAAGCAGGGGTCTGTCACGCGTAATGGTTACTTGGGAAGACAAACAGCATCACTCTGTGAACACTGCCGCTCCCCCCTTTCTCTTTCCCCAAGTTCCTTATAAACTGAGCATGACGTCATATGGTATGGAATATCCCTTTGGTCAGTTTGGGTCACCCGTCCCGTCTGTGTCTCCTCCCAACTTCTTGTGCGCCCCGAGCCATCCCGCTGGCAGGGCAGTGCGAGAAGCAGAAAAGGCCTTGGCTCTGTGTAAGCACCGCTCAAGCATAGGTCCATATAACAAAACCATCTCTATATTATCAATGCTGTTTCCAGCACAAATCCAAACCATATCCCCATACTAGCCACTATGAAGAAAATTAACCCTCTCAGCTGAAACCAGAACACAGGTAGTGAGTTCTCACCTGGTATCTAAATGATAGAGTGTGGGCATAGGCCTAGGTAGGTCCAGGTTCATTTTGAAGTATTAACAATGATTTTCAGTAAACTGAATTTTACATTAAATCAGAATGATCGTTAATCTAAGTGCACTAGGAAAAAAACCCTCACTTCTCTCTTGTTCTGTTATCTTATTGGCATTTCTAATCTGACGGGTATCTCTACCCATTAATTTCTTTGTCTCTTTAGCACTGTTTTCAACAGTTCACAAAAAGTCATCCAGGAGAAGTTAAAAACATTAATGCAACATATCCTTTCAAATCAGACTATATGTAGAAGATTAAATTATTCAGTATGTATCATGTATGAAAATTGACGTTTCCTTTAATCAACTTCCTGATGAAAGTCATCATTGCTTTTGTCAAACAGTGAGCCAGCTAGTGTATAAACCCTTTCCATCAAGTTTGCTTGGGTGCTAGAGTTACCAACAGGTTCAAGACAAAGTGAAAGAACCTGGAAATTTAGCAGCAGGAAGAGCATTTTAAAGGTAGAGTAGCATTTCCTTGCAAAAGGTATGATATGAGTAACAATATTAACATCTTTAGGTAACAATACTAACATATGTAGTACACCTCAAACTAATAGCTGCAGTAAAGCCATTTCCACAGCTTCCCATCAAATCAGGATACTACACCATGGAGTATCTCCCCTCTTCCCTGTTAACAGTTATCCTAGAACCCTGAGTGCGCGTGACCAATAGCTGTTTCAACTCTGTCACCAGGCTCATCATTTATATCTAGGGAACTCTCATTTATAAGAGGAGAGAGAGAAAAGAAAATTAAAATTTTCTCAGTTATATATACCTCAGGATAAAGGTAAGAACTAGGCTTCCTGTGGGAGATGACTTATTAGCAGAAATGCTTTCTAGAAAAGGAAAATAGCTATTCTATTGCAGAAGATGATTCTTTTGGAAGAGAAAAGACTACAATTAAAAGTACAAAGCTAGTTCTCCGGAGCTAGGTATGTGTGGTTTCAATCTCATGCTTGTGTGGCAAAGCAGAGCTTCCTAAACTTGTATTACTTGAGTATGGTCATCACCGTAGTTGCAGCTGGAGACAGCTGGGTACAACCCAGCATTAGGATCCACGACATGGGACACCACTGGCTGTGCACTTGACAGAGGAGGAATTCAGATGTTTTGGCATGATTTTCATACCCTTCACAGTGGGATTTGAGCATCTATTGGGAAATATACCACAGTTTCAGAACCCCTGTAAACATGAGTACAGCTTTTGAAAATGGAATGAAGCATCATTTCTTGAAAGGTAACTTTTAAATGCTTACATTTTGCCACATTTCAAAGAATCACAGAAAAAAAATTAGGTTGGAAAGGACCTCAGGAGGTCTCTACTTCAACCTCCTACTCAAAGGGAGGTAACCTGACAGGTAGTTCAGGTTGCTCAGGACCTTTGTCCAGTCAAGCTTTGAGTATTTCCAAGGATGATGATCCCAACACCTCTCTGGGTCCTATCTCTCGGTTGCATCACTCTCACAAGGAAGAATTTCTGCCTCACGTCCAGCAAGAATTTCCTTTGCTGCAATCTGTAACCATTTCCTCTTTCCACCACTGCGACGCCCATTAGGCAGTGGAAAACTACTGTTAATTCCCCCTCGTGTTTTTGGTGAGGTTTTTTAGAGGCTTTTTTCCTGTGGGTTTTTTTTTCCGGGGGCGGGGGGTGGGGTGGGGGGGCAGAAGGTGTTTGTTGTTGGTGATGAACTATTAATTCCTACAATGAGGACTTACAGCTCCAGAGCTCAATAATTCGATTCAGATTTTATCCTAAAAATCCGGGTCCTCTTGGAGCAGCTTGAGTGAAGAAAAGCTTTTTCATGAGATATAACATTGCAATAGGAAAGGGCCTCACCAGGTTAAGAGCTCCAAAATGATAATATTCTTCAGTGCAGATTTGTATTCTACAGCTATGTTCTGACCATGATCAAACTGGCATCTTTCCATGTTCTGCATTAGCTCAGGTTAGTTTTTCTTGTAGTTTTTCAAATAAGGTGAGAAGCATTAAAGAGATTGAATGCCTTGTAGAGAAGCATGATGTTGTAAAAGAGAAGACAGGAACTCACTAATTCTAATCCCTAGACAAATAGATAATAAAATTAAAATAAAGATGAAAGTGCAAATAGCAGTCCTAAACCAACAACCCCAAATCCTTTGAAGGTATTCCAGCTGGCAACTCAAATTAGACAAGTCATTTACTAGGGTGATTTAACTTCACCAGCCCAAAAATATGAGACAAGGTGGCAGTTATATCTCTGGTGACTGGAAGAAGAAATTACTTTCTTTTTCCCCCAGATTTCCTTCCTACCAACACTATATTGAAAAACAAACAAACAAGCAAACAACATTTTTGAGTTTGATTATCTTTAGGGTACTCATGATTGCCCAACCAAAGAAAAAAGCAAAACCCCGTAACAACAACAATAAAAAACCCCAAACAAGTAAAGGATTCACTTGAAGGAATATGTAGAGATAATAGAATTGATATAAGGCCATGCTCCATGACACTAGGATTCTACAAAGAAGAAAACTGAGTCAACAGAAGGAAAGATGTTTACATCACATTTTAATGATTCCTGAAATATTGCAAATTTTCTCATGATGTAAACCTATTGGAGATAAATAGCAGGCTGACATATAAAGCAGAATTAAGATTATTTGAATAAGTTTGCTTAGAGTTTCTTTTTCCTTTAAGGGCTGGGGGTGTGAGGGGTATGGGAAGAATGGGTACTGCAAGCAAATGGGATTCTGCCTACAAATCTGGAAGCCTTAAAGAAAAACCCACAACAAAACCCACAAACACCTCATCCTGCATTGTTGCAGGGGTCATTGGATTTACAATATAAGATATTAAGTCAGTCCTGTTTCAGCACCTTTAGCATTCTTGTGCTCTTTGCAAGATCCATGGCCTTTCACAAGATTTGGTCACTGAACTTTCAACTCACCAATTACCCTGAGTAGCGTTTTTACTGGTGGTTATCAGTATTCATACATTTCCCATTTTCTATTAAACAAAGCTCCTCAAAGTCTGCAGTTCTTTTAGGCCTAACCAAATACCAGATGTTTTGAGTTCCTGGTACCTTTGGTACCTTAAGACAAATGAAAATTAAAAACACACAAAAGGTCTCCCTGAGCAAACACGTAATTGAGGCTTTGGGGTAGGGGTCTTTTTTTCCCTTTTCTGTCCAAAAAAGATTCCCCAGAGTACATACAAACATAAATTGAATCTCAAAGTCAATGGAGTGTGATGTTTCAGATAGAAATTCCTTTACACCACTATCTAAAATACATTCCCAAGACACATAGGGAACAGGTATGTAGTTCAAAAGATGAAGAGCCCACTCAGCTGTAAATCTTCCTTGCTCAGCTTCTGGACACTACAAAAGAATTGGAAAGGATGAGGAACAGCACAGAACCTTTTGGAACCAACAGCCTCAGGTTTCATGAATGAACATCATAAACTTTGATTTTACAAAGATGTTTCACTTTGAGAATGCAGCTTTTGCAGAATAAGAAAAAAGTTAAAAGCCACTAAATGAAGTGTCAAGGAGGAAAGACCCATCAGGCTGGGACAAGCCCAGGGGAAATGGAAGAAATAACAGATCAAAATATAAAAATAATTCCTTTGGAGAAGAACAAAAGAGAACAAAATTTTGTTTGTTTTCCTTAGAGAAACCGCTCAAAGACTAGAAAGTACAAATCTTTAGCTCTTAACATCCCTTTCCTCTTGCCATATTGGTCAAATTTGCTGTTATTCTCCAAATGCCTCTGATAGCATCAAATCTTTGAGCTGTTGCCCTGCCCTTTTCTTTGCCTTACAAATCTCAACTGAATATCTTAATTCCCATGTCCCTGCTTGCCTGCCTTTTCAGTTCTGGTGCCGGATTTTGTTGCTATTCTTTCGACTAATCGTGACTTTAAACAGCCCTCAGCAATTCACACACTTAGCAGAATTTCTTTTATTACATTGAAGCAAGCTAACCGTAATCCCCCAAATACATAGCATGACCACTGTTATATTGGGCCAAACTAAAAGTCCAGCAGCCTCTCTTCAACAAGGTGCAGAGGATGCACAGGCCAACAGTACAAAACATGGCATATGTGGACCAATCATCCCCTTGAGACACCATCTCATCTTATGACAGTAAGTCTTTATTTTCCTCTGTTTTCAATACCTTGAAGTGTGATGTTGACTATGTGACAAATTACTCTGAGGGAATAGAAATTGCTGTCACCAAGGCAGAATTAAAATGCTGGGTGTTCATCATCCTCAAATCACCACTACCTGATTTCCATCACAGATTTCCAGAAGAACCGACAAATAAAAGCGTAGAATTAAGGGGGTGTGTGTGTGTGTGTTGGTGTTTTGTTTTGTTTGAAGATAAACCTGTCAAGTCTGGAGTAGAATAATCAGATTGGAGAACAGCAACTGCAGTGCCAGTAATTTAGAATGGTAAAATCCACCCTATGTGACCACAAGCCCAATACCCCACCTGTCTATTAGCTGGACTGGTCTTCAATTCTCTTCAATGAAAACACAAATTGAAATTCATCTCATCTATTCGGATTTCAGTAAAACATTCAATACAGCACTACATTGAAATGGCACAAGAAACTGGGCTATTCTAACAGTTGTGGAAGACACCATATGGCATCTCTCACTGCAGGAACAACTTGACACATCACAGAAACAGATGACAGCTAATAACACAAAGTGCAGATTCCCATAAGTTACTACTTGTATCAACTAGTTTGAGTTATTTAAAAGTTGTACATCTAGTCTCAGTGCTGTTTGTAGACGACATCTAAATTCTTATGTCTAAGATGAACGGGATGAGTTGCTCTCAGCATATGGCTATGACTTTTTAACATCTAAGATTCAAACATCAAGCATTTAGATGAATGAAGTTAGGCAGAAGAACAACCACCTTGGGAATCAACCTTCCCCCATCCACCTCTACCCCAAAGAAGTTCTGCAATAATACATGACTGATTAATCAACATATTACAACTATGGAGAAGATAACTGCCATCCCAAGAAGGATCAGGTGATGCATTCCCTATCCTCTGGACCGAGAAATATTCCTATCACTGCGTAGGAGGCCCTTTGTCTGAAATATTATATATAATTCTGGTCACATGTTTGCAAAAAAATATATATCCACAAAGGAAGAATGGATGCAGAGAAGGGACATTAGCATGATCAGACAAGTGCAGAGATGACTATAGAAAAAAGACTGAAAGAGATTGACTTATTTAGCTTGTTCAAATAAAGCCTAAGAAAAGATGTGGTTGCTCTCTAAACTATGAAAAAATCAAGCCCCAAAAGAGAGGGAAAAGAACTACTTATACTAAAAGAACATTGCTGGCACAAGAACAAACATACACAAATTCATAGCAAATAACTGTTGACAGGATGTCAGAGGAGGGTTTCAAAGCCTTAGAGGAATAACTTTCCAGTAGGAATAATGGGCACAACCTAGTAAATTTTGCAATTAAAATGAGTATTTTTTTGCAATTAAAATTTAAATCTTTGAATTTGAAGATTTAAGATTAAATGGTGGCTGATATAGGAAAGAACTGGACTTGATTCGATTTGTGTTTTCATGTTCTATGCTTTCATACAAGAATTACTACTCACATCTACCCTCCCTGAGCCAATGTCACCACTCAATCTCAGTCTTTCCTGTCCATCGTTGTCTTTGCCTTATGCATCTCCAAATACACATTACTCTCCACACTCCCTCAAGCTACTCCTTCTGTCACTCTCCCTTCCCCTACCTCTGAAAATAATACTCCAAGGCAGATATCAGTCACGCAGAGTTTCAGCCCAGGTGTTCGTAGCTTTTCCTGGACCCAGTGTTCTTTTGTTGAACGTTGAAGCTGCTGTGTTACCTTTCTTTGCAAAAGGTAATTGGAGTGGTCAGAAAGAGGGAAATCTATAGCAGTTTCCCTTGCTGAATTTTCTTTGATTATCACTCTTTCCAGGATTTTCTTGGCCTGACCCCAAGAGCAATTTCTGCAGCCAAGAAATCTGCCTACACAACTGAATTCTTACAATGTGGGTATAAGACTGCTGTTTCTGGGCAGGTTGTTATCTACACAGACTGAAAAAATTGGGAAGGTGCTTCATACTTACATTTGGTTATGTTACAGGGCATGCTCGCATCAGAACAAGATGCAGGGAGGGTTCCCTCACACTGCTGGTCTTTACTTGTGTGAGTAAGCCACTGATGCTTAGCCTGCAGCAGTTCAGCCTGGATTGCATGCCACTGTCTCAGTGTAAGTGCATCCATTTTTGTCACTGGAAATGCATGCCACGTTGCACAAAATTATTCCACTCCTATTACAGTTTAGCGAGAAATAGTCTCCATTACTAGTTTTGTGTCTATTTTTGGATGTAACCTAAATATTGAATGTCAAATCACAGAGAGGTCACTACACGCTGAAGGTAGAAGTATCTTATAGGCTTTTTGTGTAGCACAATGGACAACACACACAAACAAAAGAACTGTAACAATCCATGAGCACATCACGATTCCAGAAATACTCAGTGAACTACCACTTACTTTAGTAAACCCACTAGTGCCCTAATACAGCACAGTACCATAGCAGTGTAACATGCTCTTCACTTAGCTGTCACTTATGCTGCATTGCAGAAAGACACAGAAAAAATACTGAAAGAGATACAATTACAGTTTACTATATTGCTATTATGGCCATACATAGCTCTATTTTTAGCTGTAACCTAAATAGAAGATGTAAAAGCATAAAAGGGTCTCATGCGTCTGTATATGTAAAAATCATTCAAGCCCATCATTTAATTCAGTAGCAAAAGATGACCAAGAATAAAGAAGTTAACCTAAATTTTGAAAATATATTTAACTTCTGGAATTTGACTTAACTTTTGGTATATATAAACATTTTGTTTATCTTCCATATGCCAAATACTGTAACCACCACGCCCCCACACCCCCAATTAAAAAAAAAAAAAACAACAATCAAGGATATCTAAGTTCTTCTAAAATTGCAATTTTGGAGTCGTTTCAAGTGCCTTGAATTATAAGTATGGAGTTGCATCCAGTACCTTTTAAATATTTGATGCTTTATGTTTGTTACATTTATATTCTTAGGGAGCAATACAATCATCACACCTCAGAAGTCCCAAGGGCCAGTTATTTTTACATTTTTAACTCCAAATGAGTCAGTCTGAAAGCACTTAAAGACAAAATTCATTTGAATATGAATGCCATTTTAATAACTTGCAAATCTTGCAAGAAATATGTAAATTGTATGTATACACACGTGTGTGTATAAATGCGTAGTTGATTCTCCAGTGCACTAGCCAATGGAATCATCGGCATCAAATTAATAATAACTGGCATAATTTTGTTTCTAAGGGTAGATGAGTTCTCATGGTCTCTGCCTCTGCTCCCCTCCTCAGCTCAATTAATGCACAGCCTTTGGATTTTCCACGTAGGTCACATCTGTAGTTACCCATTCCTGTGTATTAGGAGCTAAGAAAATAAAATTGCCAAAGGTAACACCTGTGATTTATTTTGCCCACTATCAAAAGCTCCTAAAAACGTGTCTCATATTTCAAGTTTAAAAATTCACCTGAATGACTGAAATACAGTGAGATATAATGAGAGACATTTTGGTTGTTCTCATTACAGAGATCAGACATACTTTTGCATTTCTATTATTATTCAGTCCATTAATGTATTGGTAACCTAAGTTTCAAGATCTCACTCAATAGGAACATGGATATGAGTTGCACCAAGGTGTTGGGTTTTTTTAAATATCACCTTTGTTATAGAAGTTTTGCAATTATGAACTACTCTCCAGCCAAGGATACACCCCCAGGACACTATCAGGGTTCTTGCAGACACCTTCTGAGTTAAGAGATTGCCAAAAAGGTTTTTAGCTCCCCATTACAAAGGTTCTAACTCAGTCTTTCCCCCCGCCCGCCCCCAGATGCTCAAAATAATCAATGATATTCCATACGTACATCAATGCATTAGGCACAAATTATTCTTTACATGCTGCCAACTGCTATTTTCCTGGAATCTACAGTTTCCTACTGAAAGACACTGACACTTCTGCTTTTGCAAGATTTATTCCACTCCCACCTTTGCATAGTGAGACCCATGACGTGCGCAACCCTCTGCCACTACAGAGAACTAAACTTAAAACTGATTATCACCTAGATTAAATGCTAGGTAAACCAACATGAGTAAATCAAACAACAAATATTTGAGAAAAGTTCTTGCCTTGTCAGTAGGATTTATGTGGAAAATGTGTTCAGAAAAGGGGGGGGGGGAGGGACGGACACAGGACCTGCCCCCCCCCCAACCCACAAACCTATTTCATCTTGCCCACAGATAAATAAGAGGAGGCATGATAAACTAATTGCATAGTTAAGAGCAAATCAGGAATCTTTTCCAGAACAAGGGAAAACCCACTAAAAATCACTACTTGGAAATTCAAGAGTTATAAAAGGAAGTGCTTTTTCAGATACTATATATCTGAATATGTATTTGGTTATCCAAAAAAGTTGCTGGAAGTTCCTTTTTTGAACTTAACATCACGGTTCAAAAGGGGTTGGCTATTTACAGGTATTTTAAGGTACCATAATGATTTCAAAAATGAAAATAAGTATCATTACAGACTTAGGACAACCTCTAATAATTATAAATTAGGATAAAAACAACTGCAGAAAGCAGATTATACCATGTCTGTCTAACATGGGTTCTTACATTTGCCTTAGAAACATCTGGAACAGCTCTCACCACAGAGTACTGGCCTGGACAGAGCCAACACCGGTTAGTTACCATTATATACTGAGGAAATTTGACAGTCTGCAGGCAAAACTTCTCAAAACTTCACAAAAAATATAAAGACAACTCACAGCACCTATTAAAAATACAACTGGTGTTATTTTGCATATAAGAAAAATGAATTTCGGACAAGTGACACAGCAAAACCCAGCAGATCAGACCTGCAGACACATCCCAACCTGTAGCCCTACACTGTAATCAAAGTAAGATATTTTCTCCTGCAAAATCACTCATCACACTACTGAGAAGAAACCAGCTTGGTCAGAGGCTCAGAAGGGAATTGGTTTAGATTTGCAAACCCCACGGATTGCTTGGAAAAAGAGATGAACGCTACAAATTACATTTCCTAAAGAGGTGCTGGATATTGAATTCCTGGTACTCCACCATAGGCTTACCTCAGGCATTGCAAACCAGCATCTTGGCTCAGCAAACTGTTCACCCCTCAATGAAAAATTCTCAGGAATTGGAGGGTATAAAAAAAAAAAAAAAGTCACAGGCTCCATATGGTGTAGACTAGAACCACCTATGGATTAGAAACTGCACAGACTCTTATCATGCCCCTACTTAGCTATCTGAAGACAATGGCTCAGCTTGCAAGATCACGTACATCACCTTTACCCTCAGTTATGCCTGAAGGTCCTAAACATTTGTGGGGAAAAAAAAAAAAAAATCTCTTTTGTCATTCCATAACCATGTTTCACCTAAAGAGATCTTGGCTTTAGGAAAGATATAAAAGGAACTGAAGTTTCCTCCAGGTGCCTTGAAATGACACCTGCTCTCCTCCAAATACCCTCAGTACCTTCTTCCACACTGACAGCAACCCCGCATAGACACAAAGCCATGCGCCTGGGAGGAAAAAAGTGAAAGGAAGAAGTACTTACCATGAGGACAGCACTCAAACGATCACTTTGGACCTGCTGCACTTGGATGCAGGGTCCTGGCACTTGTAATCTTGAGCTGCTGGGAATGTTCCCAGCATCACCATTTGGGATGCTGCTGTTACTAGGCCCAAGACCTACAGATGCCCTGTACAAATAGGTATGGGTCAGTTTACCCACACCAGTGACCTCCAGCATGTCTGGTGGGAGGTGGGAGCTGGGAAGCATGTGCACGCTATAGCAATACTTTTCATACTCATCAGCTGGGCAGCAGCAGCTGCTGCAGCAGCAAGTCCGACAGCGGCACAGCCGCACAATGGCAAGAAAGAGAAGGAACGCTGCAAAGATGCAGGAGACACAGGCAAGGGAAACGATCAAGTAGATATTTGTAGCGTTGAGGAGTGGTGGTGGCTCTCCACTGTCATCAAAGTCTGGCAGTGCCTGGGGCAGGGTGTCAGCCAGCAGAATGCCCACTGTGACAGTAGAGGAGAGCGGCGGATCCCCGTGGTCCCGCACCACCACAACCACCTTGTGCTTGAGGAAGTCGGTGGAGCGCAAGGAGCGTGTGGTGCGCAGCTCACCAGAGTGCGGTGCCAAGCGGAACAGGGTGGAGTCGGAGGAGTGGGCAAGGTGATAGGAGAGCCAGGCATTCTGCGCATTGTCCTCATCATCCGCCACCACTTTGGTCACCAGGTAGTCCTCATCAGCCAGGCGGGGCACAACTTCAACAGCTACTGAGCCATTCTGGCTGGTGGGGTACAGGATGGCTGGGGCATTGTCATTCTGGTCTGAGATGTAAACATTCACAGTTATGGCAGCACTCAAGGCTGGTGACCCATTGTCCTTGGCTTCCACTTGGAAATAGAAGCTCCTGAGCTGCTCAAAGTCAAAGGCACGTGTTGCATAGATGCTCCCATTGGCCAAGCTCACAGATAAAAAGCTGGCCAGGGCACTGCCTGCAACTGTTGAATTCCTGAGCATGTAAGAGACCCGTCCATTCTCCCCCATATCAGGGTCAGATGCTGAGACTTGGTAGAGAAAAGCACCAAGTGGATTGTTCTCCTCCACAAACACATCAAACGTGTCAGCACTGAAGACAGGGGGGTTATCATTCACGTCAGAAATCTGCACCCAAAGGGTCTTCTGAGTGGTGATGGGTGGAGAGCCCAAGTCTGTGGCAGTAATGGTGATGTTGTACCCACTAATTAGCTCTCGGTCCAGAAGCCCACTTGTGACCAGGCTGTAGTAGTTTTCAAGGGAAGGCTTTAACTGGAAGGGAAGGTTGTCGGGGATCTGGCAGGTTACTTTCCCATTCTCCCCAGGGTCCTTATCCATAATACTCAGCAGAGCTATCACTGTGCCAGGAACAGCATCCTCAGGAATGGGACTGGAAAGGGATGTAATTGTTATCTCTGGGCCATGATTGTTCACATCAGTGATTTCCACCAGCAGCTTAGCTGTGCTGGACATGCCAAATGCCCCGTTATCCCTTGCCTCAATAAGCATCTCGAGGAGAGGTCTCTGAACAGCTAAAACGCCATTGACTGTCACCTCTCCAGTGTGCGGGTGAATTAAGAACATTCTCTGTAGATCAGCAGAAGTAGTATTGCTAAATGAATACCTGACCTCTCCATTTGGACCTTCATCCAAGTCCGTGGCATGCACTTGCACTACCAAAGTGCCACTGGGGGAGTTTTCCAAGATACTCGCCCTGTAGACTGAGTGCTCAAATTCTGGTGCATTGTCATTGGTATCCAGCACAGTCACAATGACCGGGACATCACCGGACTTTGGAGGATGCCCACCATCTTTGGCTGTAAGGACAAGTCTGTGAGTGGCTTGCTGCTCCCTGTCTAAGGCTTTCTTCAGCACCAATTCAGGATATTTACTCCCATCCCCGCGTGCCTGCATTTCCAAATGGAAATGTTCATCAGGGCTCAGAGTGTAGTTCTGGACACTGTTGGTACCTTCATCAAGATCTTGGGCAGTGGGGAGCGTAAACCGTGCCCCAGGTGACAGGAATTCAGGCACGTTTATATGGTATTCACTTAAGGGAAAGATGGGGGAGTTGTCATTTATGTCCAAGACTTTAAATTCCATCCTATAAAGCTCTAGAGGGTTTTCTAACACGAGTTCATAATTCAGAAGACAGGCAGACTTTAATTCACAAAGCTGCTCTCTGTCTATGGGCTCGTTAACAGACAAAGCCCCCGTGCTTGCATTTATATTAAAATATTGCTTACGTGAACCGGTGATCATGCGAAATTTCCGAGCTGAAAGTGTAGCTGCATCTATTCCTAAGTCCTTCGCTATGTTCCCAACAGATGCTCCACGCACCGTTTCCTCAGCGATGGAATACACTACTTGTCCATTCGCGGTGCAGCAGATAAGGCAGAAGACCATTAAATAGACCCGCATTCTTCCTCCCCTCGCTCAGCGCCCCGCAGACCGGCTCAGCAGGAACATAATCCAGAAATTTCAGCAAACCCTCCGAAGTTCCGAACACCAAGCGAACGGGCACCGGGGCGCACCGGCGGTAAGGCCAGAAGTTCCCTGCGGGCGCGGGAGGGACCCCGGCTTCTCGGCTTCTCCCACCCCCTCTCCCCGCGCCGCCGGCTTCCGTGCGGGGAGAGGCGGCAGCTCCGCTGTGCTGCTCCCGCCGCCGCCGCCGCTCGCTGTGACCGGCGCGGCGGGACCCCGCGCGTCTCATACACGCGCGCGGCGGCGGCGGCGGCGCCACCCAGAGGCCGCGGCGACACCTGCGCCACCGGGGGAAGGGGCTGCGCTCCCCCCGTCAGCTGCTGCTTCTCCTCCTCCTCCTCCTCCTCCCCGCCTCCGTTTTCTTTTTTAACGCCCCGACGGAGATCGGGGGAGTGGGGGGGCTCCGGGCCTCCGAGTCCGCGGCATGGATGTGCTTCCGTGAAGGAGAGATGCAGAGCGGACCCCCCCTCCCTCCCTCCGTCCCTGCCTCCCTCCCTGCCTCCCTCCGCTCCTTGCAGGAGAGGCAGCGAGAGGATGCGCTGCCGCACGCTGTCAGAGTACTGCGGTGGAAGAGAAACGCCTATGAGAAGTGACAGGCATCGGCTAAACATGGGTCAGCACAGTCCAGACACGCTTTGGCTGAGCACAACATTTCCCAGAGGAGGTTTAAGAGCACAATTAGAGGAGGCAGTCGACTCTACCCTTGTTAAACTTAAAAAAAAAAAAAAAAAAAGAAGAGAGAGAGGAGGAGGAAAAAAAAAGAAAAAGAAAAAGAAAAAGCCTGTTTCCTGCTTCACCTTCTGGACAAGGTAGATTACCACGGATTATTAGAGAGAAGGATCTTTCCACTGACAGTCCCCAGTCAGATCACCCGCAGCCACAGATGAGCTCCCATCCAGCCTGCCAAAGCAGGATGGCGATGGCTCCGTTGGGCGGGGAAAAGTGGGAGGCTGTAGCAGTCGAATAACTTGTAGAGAAGTAAATATCGGCGCCAGAGAGGTCTTGTATTTAGGACATGCCCAGGAACTGTGGGGAGAGACGAGCCGATACCACACAGAGACAGCAGATCACGAGTGAAAAAAAATAAAACAAAATCAATGCTCTCTGCTCCCCTGATTTTCTGCTCTGAGGGCACAGTCAGCAACTACCCTCTAAGCAGGTGGCAGAGGGCAGAATGCATTTCAAAATACCCTCCTGGAAAATCTTTCTGGAATGACCTTCGGTAGTAAGTCACACAGATGGGCCTCAAGCCCTGACAACCCCTCCAGTCTCCTCTGTTTCCACCTTCCTTCTGTGAGAGCTTATCATGAGATCCTGATCGATCAAAAGCAAGAAGCTGTAAGTCTGCAATATGGAGAGATCTTAACCCTTCATGCGTTCACTGTGTTCCCAGGCAAGTGAAAAGAACATTTCAGTTATACATAGTATCAGGGCATTTCAAAAGAGGAGAAAATTGGGAGCACAGCCAAAAATTGTATATTAAATTAAAAAAAATCAATACATCTGTTTGTATCCTCACAACTCAGCAAAACTTCCCAATGAGGTTTGTACCGGCGCAAGCCTTGATCAGCCCCAGCACAAGTATCTGCAGATATAACGATTTTTTAACTCCAGGTGACCCTGGCAGTGCCTGAATATTGCATTTTACTTCTACTGTGTTGACGGTACAGCACCCACTACAGCTGGGCCGGGGGGGGGGGGGGCGGTGGAGCTGAGTGCAGGAGCTGCAGAGCTGGTGTGCCTTAATTCACACACTGCATAAATTTGTTCAATGGACCACTGCACACAGTATGCAATGTAAGTATTTATGGTACACTGTTTACCTTGTTTGTGGGGTTTTTTCCTTGATTGCTAATTGCAGAAATGCCCAATTCCCACCTAGTCACCATAAAATTATCATCCAGATTCCCTGCCGCCTCACATTTGCCCTAGACTCCTCTTCTGCCAAGATATGATGTCATCTACAATATATGAAAAAGTTACTGGGTTTACTGCTCTGTAGTGATAAACACCCTGAACCAATGCAATAACACCTATTAAAGTCACAGGAAAGACCCATAAATTTCCCTTAACGTTGGCCTGCAGCAAAGATAAACCCATCTGCTCAAGAAGGCTAGGGCAGCCAGGTGTTAGTGTCCCAGGTGCACACACACATAAAACACATAGACTCTACTCACCCATCTGTGACTGTGTTTGCAACAAAGAAACCCAAGAATTTGCAGCCCAAGATCCTCCTGTTGAATAGATAAAGCCACTCAAAGGCAGATTTTCTTTAAATCTTAAAATTGGAATAACAAGCTGTGGTACACACACTGGTGCCTGAAATACCAGCAGTGCTAGCAGAAACCAATTAATGAACAATGACCAAAATCATTCAGCAGAATTGTACATTTGCCTCTTTCCAAGGTGTACTCACCTTTTGAGAAGTATCTGGCAGCCTACACCAATTTTCTCTTTAATTTGCTCATTACAACTCATTTATCATTCATTTACCATCCCAAATAACTTCTTCAGCTTTCTGCTACATGTCTTCAAAGTTTCTAGTGTTGCCTAATGCTTCTCTACAGGGCTGTAAGGGAACCTGCTTTCAATTCTCTTTTTGAGGTTTTTTAAAACCTTGCAGCCCTGCTTTTGGCATTCCTTGTCCTATTGTCCCTTTCCACTCTGCTGTGGACAGTGACATTCCCAGTAGTCAGGCCCCTTCACTGACCAGAACCATCTCAGTCCAGCCTGGATGAGCACCTGATCCACACACTGCTCAAGTAGACAGCTGTGGGTCACAGCCAAAATCCAGTGCTTAGTAATATTAAATATCTAGGGCCAGTTACACCACAGTCACTACTGCTGTGAAGGGAGTAACATTCTTGTGTCGTGAGGGCAGAATCCAGCCTTGCCCTGTGTGTGAAGCCACCGCTCTGCTCAGCAGAGTCCCAGGCCCGTTCCTCCCTGTCTGTCCGTGCTCTGCCTCCCACATCCAGCTGCCCCGGAGGTCTCAAGGGTGTGTTTACACTCAGTTTCTCCACTCTCACTCTTGTTTGGCCGTCCTTCCACCTAACCCCTCTCTTAAGAGTCTCTAATCTCAAAGGTCTCCTCTCCGTCTCAAGTCGCTTACCCTAATTATGTTATTTGTACATCAGTTGTATTAAACACCTTTAATGTAGACACTTCCCTTGGTATCGCAGCGGATAATATAACCACTGTTTAAAACCCCTCGTCTTTAGTTTCACGTTTGTCTTCAATTTGCCATCTCAGAACCGTTCCCTATTCCCTTCCCTTGCCTTGACCTATTCTTAAAGCCGGAATGAGCCGAGCCGACTCGCTGAGGAATTTAACTTTTTTGTGATCCCGAGGCCATGGTCCGGGACCTCTGCGGTCTCACCCACCGCTACACAACCCTTCTCACCAACTCCCGCTCCCCGACGTGCTCACAGAGCGCTTCCTCCACGTCCCTCCGCCTGACAGGCAGTCGCAGTGCTGCTTTACACTGCCCCAGAGCCCCGAGCATCCCTTACGTACTCTTTCTCCCGCCCCTCTTATATTTTTAGCCAATCACCCCCTTTTCCAGCAATAAGACGTCATTAGTCCAGCCATGAACGTTGTACTCGGAACAATGGTAGCGGCCAGAAGAAACTGTTAAGCGAGCAAAGGCAAAAAAATAAAGGTGACTAGTAAAACCGGGTTACCCTGGGACTGTGGAGCACATGGCTGCACCACACGAAGGGCCACTCGTGTTTGAACATCATCATCTACATCAGCGACGATTTTAAGGCGCCGTTTCCGTGGGCTGTGCAGACGTGGCACGGTGCCTTCAGTAGAGGTTTGCAGGACACGTCCCTCCCGGTACTCAGGCTTGGGAAATCCCAGGGACACCCATCAGAACCATGGGGGCCCGATGGTGCTGAATTAGGACAAGGCGCTTCAGCGGGAGAGAGCAGAAGGGGCTGAATCCGTTCGGGAGAGCAGACGGAAAGGCAGCCCTACGTTTTCTCCTCCGAGGGGAACCGGCAGCTGTCCCCGAACAGACCGACAGCCCCAGCCCTCATGTCCACCCGAAAAGGAGCACGTGAAAAGCTTGTACACTGACGGGAGCCCGACAGTAAATAGGATCTGTCTGCGGACTGAGGAAGACCGGAGCCAGAAGCAGGGGCTCCTCCTCGGAGCCGCAGAGAACCCGCTGTCGCCTTTCTCATGTGGGCTCCTCCGGGTAGAGATGAACGCAAGGACGGTGATATCCGCAGCGACCCGAAACACCGCGGTCCTCCCGCTCGGGATCCGGCGTGGCAGGCAGCCCGTGCTGTCCACCGTGGGAGCTGTCCCCCGCGGGAGCCCCCGCCCCCCGCGGGCTCTCTCTCAGCTCCACGCCTCCTCCGGCGAAAGCGGCGGGCAGAGCAGCTTTGCTGTTGGCCGCAGCGCCGGGCTGATCCGCTGTTGTTCCCGCAGCTCCGACACCCCCCCGCCCGCGGAGGCAGACTGTGCCTGCTGGCAGAGCAGGCAGTGATGTCAGGATACTCTTCGACAAGCCACGTGAGCTCGCATCTGCTACATGGGGACAGCGGGAGCAGAGATGACTAAAAAGAGCCCGGGAGAACAATCTTGTACGCAGAGGATTTCTAGGTTTCAGCGAACCCTACGAAAATCCTCATTACCCACATCAAGCCGCAGAAATACGGACTCACAATGTGCTATTCAGCATATCGCAGGCAAGAACTCTCCTCTTGAACGCGAGGACATAGATTGGTCTATTTACCCCCAGTCAGAGACCACCGGGCTCGGCGGAAGCTCCCGGGAGGGACACCAGGGACAGCGGGTACGGGGAACCGGTCCCGCTCATGCGACAGAGCAGCTCCGAGCGAGCACTCGGCGTCTCGCAACTCCTCCGGCAGCCGTGCCGGACATTTCCCTGCCTATAAAATCCCCGGTTCTGAGGCTGCAAAACAGCCTC
The DNA here is from genome assembly GCF_028858705.1 of Grus americana. Lineage (NCBI taxonomy): Eukaryota > Metazoa > Chordata > Aves > Gruiformes > Gruidae > Grus > Grus americana. The sequence goes on from NC_072865.1 coordinate 20,687,928, forward strand.
CGGCCACTACGGCGGTGCGGGCGCTGCCGCCGCCGCTCCCCGCCCCTTCCGCTCCCCGCACCGCCCGCGGAAGCGCTCTGCAGCGCACCCGGCTGCAAGCTCTGTCTCGGCTGCCACGATTGCATTGTGTCCGAGAGCATCGCTGTTCAGCATCGTCATTCTCTCCAAAACAATATGAGGCGGGAATGAGAGCCTGGGCTTGAAGGGATTGACAGCTCTGCGGGAAATTATCTTTTATTCAAGACACTGACTGGATATTTCAGCGCCTTCTGTTAGCGACTCCTGCCCCGACTGTGCTACCAAGTGAAAGCATCCACGAGCTCGGTTTCTGGAGTTAAGATTGCTTTTTGTTTCTAGAAGAATACTGGAATATTTCCTGGCGGCGGACGTCTATAATAAATCCCGTTCAGATCTTCAACTCATTACTGCGGTCAGAGAAACCGTACGGAAGCCAAAAGCCGCCCCCCCCCCCCCACCCCCGCCGTCGGCATTAAGAGCCCTTAATCATAGCTCAAGGAAACGAATTGTTTCCCACACCTGTGAGCAAATGCTATGGGTTTTTTTCATCCTCTTGTAAAGAACTAGTTAAACCTTCTTATAAAGCTAACCAGAAGATTCTCCTTTAGGAGGCCGCCGTTTGCTGTTCCTGCCTTCTTTCACATCCATGTGAATTAAGGGAACAAAGTGACAGCTCTACAGCTCTGGGACTCACTTGCCTTGCTACTCACAAGTGAAGGTAGTTCACGCATACTTAAGAGGTTGTTGTAATGACCCATTCCCTTAAGCACATCAGCTATCGGACATGAGAGACTAGAAACACGATCCTCAGCAAATACACAAAGAACTCAAACGCAAAGCCCTTACTAAGGGATCTAAAATAGATGCAGGAAGGAAAGAGAAATTCGTGGGACACGCTCAGATTTTTCTATGGATCAGCGGGAGATAATCCACTCCTATGATTTTTTTCAAAATGGACATGAAGTTTTCAACTTTCTATACTGGATTTCGGTATCCCTATAAGCACCATTCTTGTCAATTTGGAACAACGATCTGCGATTTTTTTTTTTAGTCCACGTCCTTCGTGTAAAACACTTGTATTAGTACAAAACCCAACAAAATGTACGTTCTCCAAAGAAATATACCACGTTACAGGTATCACTTTGCGACAAAACATTGGTAAACATCCAAATGCGTATCTTTAGCTAACTGAACACGTAACATGAAAAATAATATCAAAGTACTACTTGTTCTTACTACCCCGGCAGCCCTACAGACTTCGTTTTGATGCTATCAAAATCAGATGTAAGAGATCTTCGCTTTTCCCTGTAGAAGTTGTATGCAGTTCCTAACATTGAACAATGAACCCTAAACATGATCCTAATATCTCATCTCAAAGAGTGCTTTGAAGTTGGTCTCGATGGGAACAGAGTCAATCCAACGCCATCAGTGCACAGCCAGGACCAGCTGCTTCGATAATGGTGTTAGAACAACCCGGTAAGTACGGAATCACTCTCCACATACGGAAATCGATGTGGAAACCAGCATCGAAAACTTTTCTCTAGTGGAATCTGCGTTTCCCTACTTCTTCTGTTCTACTGATGGGAGAACCAAAAGCTTTCAACCTATCATCTCTAAACTATTCAATGCTGCGTATGGAAGCTCTCCCTTCTATTTTTCCCTTAACCACTCTTCCTTCTTCTCTCGACTCCCACCAACTTAATAATTTTCGACTCTACTTTCCACAACACATTTCTGGGGTGGATGGGGTAGAACGGACATCACGACAATACAAAGAAAGCAGGATCATGCCGTGGGGAAAGGCGCAAGAAGTACGTGGAGCACCCCCTCCCTCAAACAGTTCTCCACTTTTTCATGAAGCACCTTATATCTCACTCCACTTTCCCCACATTTTCACCTCACTTCCTGAGACAGAACAGTACTCACCCACCAAAGTTTATTCTCTGACTACACCTCATAACTGTCACTTGCATATTTGAGCTTCTTAAGATTGGCAAAACCCACCACCCAGCCAGCTTCTAAATCAATAAAACCCCGAAAGATCCTTGGTGCAAATGAACACAATATTCAACAAATCAAGCGTAAACACGCCCGGTTACAAAGAAAACTAGTTTCTAATTACAGTCATTCTGAGGGAGATACGAAACTCCGAGGCACTCCGGGGTATCTTCACACGTTGAAAGACGCTAAAAAAAGGAAATAAAAGATCCGCTAGCAGCTACTACTACCATTTTACCTCAAAAAGCGGAGAGGGGACGGGATAGGGGAATGCTTAGCACGCTAAAAATATCTTTAATCATAATCCTACGCAAGAGGGGAAAAACCCCCCACAACCCTCCATAATTGCAAATACACTTACCACGCCTGAAGCAAATGGGGAGAGAGACGGACCCTTCCCAGCAGAACCATTTTCTGCAGCGGGGCCGGGCGGCGGCGGGAAGTTGGGGCTGAAAACCATCAGGTCGCTCTTGCCCGCGCCGTCCGCCACGCACAGGCTCCGGCTCTGGCGCTGCGAGTACGACCAGCTCCCCACTTCGCTGGCGCACACCAGCGTCGCCGGCCCGGGCCCCGACAGCACGGCCGCCCGCGGCGCCCACCGCGACGCCCCGTACAGCACCACCGCCAGCAGGAACAGGCTCGACACCGCGCAGATGGCCACCACCAGCCACACGTTCGTCGCCGACGCCGCCGACGCCGACGCCGCCGACGCGCCGCCCTCCGCCGGCCGCAGCCCCGCCCCCGACGACGACGACGAGCCCGCGGCCGCCAGCGCCGCCTCGGCGCCCTCCACCAGCGACACGCTCAGCGTGGCCGTGGCCGAGCGCGCCGGCTCCCCGTGGTCCCGCACCACGATCACCAGCCGCTGCCGCGGGCCGTCCGCCTCCTCCAGCGCCCGCGCCGTGCTCACCTCGCCGCTGTACAGCCCCACGCGGAACGGGCCCTTCCCCCGCGGCTCCCACAGCTCGTAGCGCAGCCACGCGTTGTAGCCCGAGTCCGCGTCCACCGCGCGGATCTTCGCCACCACCTGCCCCGCCGGCGCCCCCCACGCCGCCCACGCCCACAGCGCCCCCGAGACCGGCCCCGACGCCGCCGAGACCGGCGCCCCCACGCCCGGACCGCCGCCCGCAAGCGGCAGCAGCGCCGGCGCGTTGTCGTTCTCGTCCACCACGAAGAGCTGCACCGTGGCGTTGCCGCACAGCGGCGGCTCCCCCGCGTCCACCGCCCGCACCTCGAACTGCAGCACCTGCAGCTCCTCGTAGTCCAACGGCTGCAGCGCCCACAGCCGCCCGCTCTCCGCGTCCACCGACACGTAGCTCGACGCCGGCCGCCGCGCCACGCCCGACGACGCGCCCCCGACGACGCCCTCCGCCACCGAGTAGCTCACGCGACCGTTGCCCGCCTCGTCCGGGTCCCGCGCCCACAGCCGCGCCAGCTCCGCGCCCGCCGCGTTGTTCTCCCGCGCCAGCACCGTGTACACGGCCTGCGCGAACGACGGCGCGTTGTCGTTCACGTCCGACACCGGCACACGCACCCCGCGGCTGGCGCGCAGCGGCGGCGACCCGCCGTCCTCCGCCCGCACCTCCACCTCGTACTCCGACACCCGCTCCCGGTCCAGCGCCTCCCGCAGCACCAGCGAGTACGAGCCCGCGAACGTCGCCACCAGCCCGAACGGCGACGCCGGCCACACCGCGCAGCGCACCCGCCCGTTCGCCCCCGAGTCCCGGTCCGACACGCTCAGCAGCGCCACCACCGTCCCCGCCGCCGCGTCCTCCGGCACCGGCACCGACAGCGACGTCACCCACACCTCCGGCGCGTTGTCGTTCACGTCCAGCACCTCCACCACCACCTTGCAGTGACCCGACAAAGGGGGCCACCCTTTGTCTCTCGCTTCTATTGTAATCTCGTAACTATTCATTTCTTCGTAGTCTAATTTCCCTTGAAGTCTAATTTCTCCATGGTTTTCGTCGATAGTGAACATTTCTTTTACTTGAGCAGCGACACGCCTATTAAATAAATAAATAATATCACTATTGATTCCTTCGTCCAAATCCGTGGCACTGAGTTTGATTAACGGAGTCCCAAGCTCTGAACCCTCTAAGACTTTCACTTTATACACCGACTGGTTGAACTGGGGCGCGTTGTCGTTCACATCCAGCACCGAGATCACCAGCTCCACTGTGCCCGTTAGCGCCGGACGGCCCCCGTCACTCGCCGTCACCACCAAACGGTGCACAGCCATCGTCTCGCGGTCCAGAGCTTTCGTTAGGACAAGAGCCAAAGACGCGCTCTGGTCATGATTCTCCTGATGATCGAGTCTGAAGTGCTCGCTGGGGCTGAGTGTATAGGAGAGCTGCGCGTTGGCTCCGATATCCGCATCCGACGCGCCCTCCAGCGGGAACCGAGACCCCGGCAGCGACAATTCCGGGATGGTAAAGGCTTCTTCGTTCACGGGGAAGAGCGGGGCGTTGTCGTTGATGTCGGTGACCTCCAGCTCCACGTGGAAGACGCGCAGCGGCCGCTCCACCAGCACCTCCAGGCGCAGGGCGCACGGCGCGCTCTTCCCGCACAGCTCCTCCCGGTCCAGCCGCGAGCTCACCACCAGCGCCCCGCTCGCCCCGCTCACCTCCACGCTCGCCCGACGGCCCTGCGCCACCAGACGCAGCCGACGCGCCTCCGGCTCGCCCGCCTCCAGGCCCAGGTCCTGCGCCAGCCGCCCCACCACCGTCCCGGCCTTGGCTTCCTCCGGCACCGAGTACCGCACCTGACCGCCGCCCAGCGCCCAGGCCGCCTGCAGCACCAGCACCCGCAACACGGGCCCCCAACACACGCCCATCGCCGCCGCCGCCACCCGCCAGGGCCCCGCACAGCTCCCGGACGCCCGGATGCCCGCCTTTAGGGCTTCCCAGCAGGCGCGGGGCGCTGCTCCGCGCTCCGCCGGCGCGGCCCGCCCCATCCTGCCTCCCGCCGCCGCCCGCCCGCCCGCTGACGGAGCCGTGACAGCGACTCGGGGAGGAGCTGCCTCCATTCCCCGAGCTCACGGGGCCTTCGCGGCCAACAGCGGCACCTGGTGTCCAACCGCGGCTCCTTCGGCGAGCAGCCTCCTGCCGCTATCCCTGTCCTGCACTGGCGCTCCGCTCGAGGAAGGACGGGACGTGGTTCTATCGGTTCGGCCGACATGCTCCACGATTTCCCTTCGGAACACTTCTCTTCGTCAGAAACAATAACAGGTCCTTTCCTCTTCTTTTTTCTTCTTCTCCTCTTCTCTTCTCTCTTGTCTTCCTTTCTCTCCTCCCTTCTTTCTTCTCTTCCCTAAAAGCACTTTAATTGATATATACTTGCCAAATTATTTCCTAAAGGCCTGCATTAACTGAGAAATCACACCTGGGATGGTCTTCACTGAAAAGAACGTACCTCACTTCTGATTTCCTGACTTTGCCTTTCCTACACGTTGGTTAGAAGACGCAACTCAGTTTCTTCATTTATTTCTTTGTGAAAAGCATTCAGCTGTTTCCTCTGCAGAAGAAGACTGCATCCTTGATCTTCCTTCTATAGAAAGTACTCAGCTCTCCACGAGACACAGATTCACATGGAAAGTATTTGTATTCAGTGCAGCAATGCTAAAAACAAGCAGAAATTGCTTACTTTTTCATGGCTTTGTGCCAGCTATATAGCTGAGCAATCCCATGCACTCTCGTTGGTTTTCATATAGTAAATAATAGAGTAAGGACTTCATATTACAAAATTATCTGTGTCTGTTCATAACAGAATGGGTTTGCCTTTTGAAGTATAGGTCTAACCTAAGAAACCAGCAATGCTTACAAATTTCAGACTTTCAACTCCATCAGTGACTCCATAACTAAGCGTCAGTCTAAGCATAACCCACATAGTACAAATTTTCTTGGAAGGGTGAAATAGCTCAGGGAACCTGAGCTCTCTAGTAGTCTTTATGTGTCTCGGTAAAGTATTTCCTGTAAGCTGTATTCCCTGCTTGTAGAGGCACAATGAATGGTAAGTTCTTTCTTATCTTTTTAGGCAGGTAGGCACTCACAGTACGGCAAAACAACGTGCCCATTACTAATGGAGATGAGCCGCTGCAGGATACAGAACAGTCATCCACCCATGACATAACTGAAGACAACACAAAAGGGTTGTACCACTGCGCTGGCAAGGTACAGTTTGTCTTACATGTTCCCAGGCTCCCACCTCATCCACTGACATAAACACATCAGGGCCCCTTGTCTACACTACAAACACTTGCTGCTACCCCCCCCACACAGGCCAGGCAGCAACATGAACCTGATGATTTCACATGGTAGTGAGTTCCTGGTTCTACCAGAGATGTATCAACCATGGAACAGGAGGTCAAAACAAAATGAAGATACTAAATGCTAAAAAGATCCAGGCAGGTCTGTCAATAGATTGTCTTTAATTACGTCTCTTGCTATTCTAACAGGTGTCTTGATTTATTTCCAGGTCTCTGTTGGCAGGGGTGAGTTCAAGGATCATTGCTCACAATTTCAGGGAAGCAGGGCTGGAAAAGCAATTGGTTTTGTTCAGCCTCTCAAATCCCTGCTGTATTGCCAGCATTTCTGTATCCGCTTATATGAACGTGGAAACAGAAATTAAACCTGAAGCCTCACAGCATTCTCTCAAGCATCTTAAGAGAGTACAAGAAAGTGAATGACAGTGATGGGGAGGGGCACAATTACTGAAATCAGGCAACACTATTTGGCAGCATGGTTCTCGCTCACAATTACTGACACATCTCCCGAGAAAGGCAAGCTAAGCCACGCTGTCTGTGGGGGGATCAGGAGTTTCAAGTGTCATTCAAATTCACATTCACATGATCATCATAAGGCACACAGACAACCAGACACAAAATAACAGTTTATTTTAAAAAGTTTTCTCAGAAAGCAGAAAAAAATAACTAAATAAAGCCTACCACTACAGGATACATGGAACTAGCAGAGTCAGGAACCATAGATGAGGTGCTTCTACAAATACATTCACCCACCAAAACCAACTCTTCTGGCAATGCATCTTGCTAATATAGCAATATAGCTGCACGTTTTTCACACCCACCTTGGTTAATGCTCTTCTGCTGTTAAGTACTTTGGATTAGAAAATACACTTATATCACACTTAGAAAGGGGCAATGTAAAATGTTTCTACTATTTTTTCCATGTCCATAGTAATTCTGTAGTATTTCACAAACTAAGATATGCCCTGCAAGATGAACAAAGAAGAACCTGGAGTACCAACTGTAGTCACCTTGCACGGTCTGTTTCAGAGAAGATTCAAAAAGGAGGACAGACTTCAGATGAAGAAAAGACTGGAAACCAGCACTTCGCAGCAGCCAAAAGCAAAAAGTTCATTAAAACTGCCCTACCTGCAAGACAGGACAACACGCACAAATGAAGACACGCCATACAAAATGAAAGAAGGCTGAAAAAGCCACTTAGAGCTGTGATTAAGTACATAAATGGCAGGCAAACCAAACCTGGTCACTTGAGCAAAATAATAAGGTCAACACTGCAGTCGGGCAGAGTTGCCTGGAACTGTGCCATTTAACAGCTCGTCATGGGACCCCAAAAAATCATGGAGAGTGATGTAGAAAAGGTTACAGGAGATATTACCCTAGGGAGCAGAGTTACAATACAGATCTGCTGAGAAGAACTGCAGAGTTGATGACTCGGAAGATGTAGGTTGGAAAACGCCAAAAGATTTTCCATGCAGGATAACAAAAAGCTGAGCAGATGGGGAAAAATGTGGCTTCCGCTAGGACTGTGACTGACTCTGAAGCAACTATTTAGAGTTCTGAAATTACATCTTTGGCGCAGGGAAGACAGTGACGTGAATATATCTGCTCTGTTCTGAGTGCCAATCGAAAAGGTAAGTAAGACTTATGAGATCATGGAAGAAAAACGCGTTTCATCCAACTTTGCAGAAATGTAAGGTTCAACAACGCTGTGAATATTTTCTGGAGGTCCTCCCCTTCTAAACACGGTAAGAAGAAGGGAGGAGACCAGGAAGAGTTTCAGAGATGGCCAGCAAGATGACCAAAGATTTGAAGCACCTTCTCCTTATGGAACAATTCCTCATATTAAAAAAATAAAAGACTGAAAGGGAACATGACAAAAGTCTTCAAAACAGAAGCACCATGAACAATGACAGGGACTAAAGACATGAAAAACTACATTAGACAATACCGAGAGAAAATCTGTTAAAACTTCAGGACGTTCGCCTTTCAGAACGGGTTTGGGTGGCCATTTCCACATATAATTTCAAGCCCAACTTATGCTCTCATTCTCTCCCATCACGCGAGGCTTCTCTACAAAACCATACCACGAGATACGGAAACCAGCAGCCTATCCTATTACACTTCAGATACAAATAAATGAATAAACCATCACGTGAAGATATTAGCACTGACGTCATGACGCTATGGCTGCAGAACGGTACCAAGCAATTCCGATCCCCAGGAACAACAGTAAGTGGAATAAGAAAACTGCAGCGCTGTAACACCTTGCAGAAGAAGAATACACGAGGGAAACTACAGTCAGCAATTACAGAGTAGGCACCCGCCAAGCACCCACCGCCCGCACGCCCACGGGGGCCGAGCCCGGCTCCCACCACCGCCTGCCCAGGGCGCGGCCGAGAAGGGGGCGTCGGGCGAGGAAGGGCCGAGGAAGGGCCGAGGAAGGGAGGGCCACTGACCGTGTCCAGCAGAGCGGGCGGCTCCGGCTGCGTCTCCTTCGCCGCGGGGCCGGGCGGCGGCGGCGGGAAGTTGGGGCTGAAAACCATCAGGTCGCTCTTGCCCGCGCCGTCCGCCACGCACAGGCTCCGGCTCTGGCGCTGCGAGTACGACCAGCTCCCCACTTCGCTGGCGCACACCAGCGTCGCCGGCCCGGGCCCCGACAGCACGGCCGCCCGCGGCGCCCACCGCGACGCCCCGTACAGCACCACCGCCAGCAGGAACAGGCTCGACACCGCGCAGATGGCCACCACCAGCCACACGTTCGTCGCCGACGCCGACGACGCCGACGCCGCCGACGCGCCGCCCTCCGCCGGCCGCAGCCCCGCCCCCGACGACGACGACGAGCCCGCGGCCGCCAGCGCCGCCTCGGCGCCCTCCACCAGCGACACGCTCAGCGTGGCCGTGGCCGAGCGCGCCGGCTCCCCGTGGTCCCGCACCACGATCACCAGCCGCTGCCGCGGGCCGTCCGCCTCCTCCAGCGCCCGCGCCGTGCTCACCTCGCCGCTGTACAGCCCCACGCGGAACGGGCCCTTCCCCCGCGGCTCCCACAGCTCGTAGCGCAGCCACGCGTTGTAGCCCGAGTCCGCGTCCACCGCGCGGATCTTCGCCACCACCTGCCCCGCCGGCGCCCCCCACGCCGCCCACGCCCACAGCGCCCCCGAGACCGGCCCCGACGCCGCCGAGACCGGCGCCCCCACGCCCGGACCGCCGCCCGCAAGCGGCAGCAGCGCCGGCGCGTTGTCGTTCTCGTCCACCACGAAGAGCTGCACCGTGGCGTTGCCGCACAGCGGCGGCTCCCCCGCGTCCGCCGCCCGCACCTCGAACTGCAGCACCTGCAGCTCCTCGTAGTCCAACGGCTGCAGCGCCCACAGCCGCCCGCTCTCCGCGTCCACCGACACGTAGCTCGACGCCGGCCGCCGCGCCACGCCCGACGACGCGCCCCCGACGACGCCCTCCGCCACCGAGTAGCTCACGCGACCGTTGCCCGCCTCGTCCGGGTCCCGCGCCCACAGCCGCGCCAGCTCCGCGCCCGCCGCGTTGTTCTCCCGCGCCAGCACCGTGTACACGGCCTGCGCGAACGACGGCGCGTTGTCGTTCACGTCCGACACCGGCACACGCACCCCGCGGCTGGCGCGCAGCGGCGGCGACCCGCCGTCCTCCGCCCGCACCTCCACCTCGTACTCCGACACCCGCTCCCGGTCCAGCGCCTCCCGCAGCACCAGCGAGTACGAGCCCGCGAACGTCGCCACCAGCCCGAACGGCGACGCCGGCCACACCGCGCAGCGCACCCGCCCGTTCGCCCCCGAGTCCCGGTCCGACACGCTCAGCAGCGCCACCACCGTCCCCGCCGCCGCGTCCTCCGGCACCGGCACCGACAGCGACGTCACCCACACCTCCGGCGCGTTGTCGTTCACGTCCAGCACCTCCACCACCACCTTGCAGTGACCCGACAAAGGGGGCGTCCCATTATCTCTCGCTTCCATTTGTATCTCGTATGAACGAACGTCTTCAAAGTCCAGGGCGCCCGTGAGACGGATCTCGCCGGTCTTCGGATTTAAAATGAAGAGGTTTAATCCCCTTACCGGAAAAGCATTGCTCGCACTGAACAACACTTCGCCATTGCTTCCCACGTCCGGATCCGTGGCGTTCACCCGCACCACCAGCGTCCCCTCTGCAGCGCTCTCCGGCAGCTGCACTTTATACACCGACTGGTTGAACTGGGGCGCGTTGTCGTTCGCATCCAGCACCGAGATCACCAGCTCCACCGTGCCCGTCAGCGCCGGACGGCCCCCGTCACTCGCCGTCACCACCAAACGGTGCACAGCCATCGTCTCGCGGTCCAGAGCTTTCGTGAGCACCAAAAACAGAGATTCTCGATATCCTTCACTACGATGCAAATCCAGAGAAAAGTGCTCGCTGGGGCTGAGTGCATAGGAGAGCTGCGCGTTGGCTCCGATATCCGCATCCGACGCGCCCTCCAGCGGGAACCGAGACCCCGGCAGCGTGGTGAATTCCGCGATGCTGAGGTTTTTGCGTGCGGCGGGGAAGAGCGGGGCGTTGTCGTTGATGTCGGTGACCTCCAGCTCCACGTGGAAGACGCGCAGCGGCCGCTCCACCAGCACCTCCAGGCGCAGGGCGCACGGCGCGCTCTTCCCGCACAGCTCCTCCCGGTCCAGCCGCGAGCTCACCACCAGCGCCCCGCTCGCCCCGCTCACCTCCACGCTCGCCCGACGGCCCTGCGCCACCAGACGCAGCCGACGCGCCTCCGGCTCGCCCGCCTCCAGGCCCAGGTCCTGCGCCAGCCGCCCCACCACCGTCCCGGCCTTGGCTTCCTCCGGCACCGAGTACCGCACCTGACCGCCGCCCAGCGCCCAGGCCGCCTGCAGCACCAGCACCCGCAACACGGGCCCCCAACACACGCCCATCGCCGCCGCCGCCGCCGACACCCGCCCGGGCCCCGCACGGCTCCCCGCCGCCGCACGCACGCACCCGCTCAACTGACCGCCCCGCCCCGCGCCGCGCCGCCCCCCCGCGCTCACAGCCGGGCTCTCCGCCGCACCGGGGCGGAGCCGCGGAGACGCTCACCGCCGTTTCTGAGCCTGCAGCGACACCGTGTGCTGCTCCGCCGGCTCACACGCTCCCCACCGTCCACCGCGCCTCCGCACCCGTCCTGCTCGTCTCCTCTCCCGTCTCCTCCTTCCCTTCCACTCTTTCTTGGCCTTCTTTATTTTCCTCTTCCCCTCCCCACTCCTTATGTCTTTTTCATTCCTTCCTTGCTTTGGGTTTCATAGATTCCTTCCCTTCTTCCTCCCTTTTCGTCGTCCTTATTCTTTCTTCATTTCACTTGCTTTTTTCTCTTCTCTTTTTCTACTGTCTTCTCTTCCTTCTTCTTGCTTTGTTTTCTTCTCTTTCCTCCTCCTCCTCTTTCTTCTTCCTTCTGTTCCTTCTCCTTTCCCTTCTTGCCCTGACGTGCCCCATTCTTTACTCCCCTTGCCCTTCTCTTTCCACCCTTCTCGCTTCTTTCCCCCCGCTCGCAGCTCCCCAGTCGCCTCCGGCCCCGCGGCGGACACCATCAAAGACGGAGCCATCGGCGCTAATTACGGGGCATCAGCGCCGGAGCGCGGGACTCTAACCAAGGGCGAGGCTGTTAGGGACCAGCTCCGCTCAGCGTCCAGACATAACGTCGGTGCGTGTCCTCTATCGTCTCTTCTTTCTTAATTTCTTTTTACTTCCATATATTCTTTCCTTGTGTTCTTCCTTCCCTTCTCCCATTCTTTTTCTTTCTGTCATACTCTTCTTCCTCTATCTCCTTTTCTCTCTACGCTTTCTTTTCCGTCCTTCCTTCCTCCCTCCCTTCCTTTGCCCACTTCATGTTTGCATCCTAACCACTTTCATTTATAGAAACACAGCCGAGCCGTGTTGCCTCTTCTTTTCTTGTTCTTCTTAACCACAACGTTTTTGAAATATCTACTGCACACTCGTAATGAAGCATGCACGTTCTCTCTGGCAAGAGCTCTCACTCCTCTTCCTCACCACTTTTCCACAAGCCTTACTCAGCATCCCTGTGTACAGAGGATGCCGAGGTCCTCCACTCCTGTCATTGTGTCAAGATACTGTCAGGGCATACTGGTAATCTCCTCTATCATCTCTTCCTTCCTTTCTCTCCTTTCTTCCTCTTTTTCGTTCTTCCCTCCTTGCTTCCTTCTTAGTGGCATAGATTCCGTCCTTTCCTTCTTTCTTTTGCTCCATATTTCTCTTTCCTTCTTCCTTTCTCTTCTTTTCTCTCTTCCTTCCTCTCCCCCCTTTTCCTTTTCCATCTATTCCTTTTTTCTTTCATGCCCTGCCCTATCTTTGCCTCCCCTCCTCTTCTGTTTCCATCCTTGTCTGTCCTCTTCTTTTTTTCCTTTGCCAAAATGTTTTTAAATGTCTACAGCACACTCGCCATGAAACATGGAAATACCCTCAGGCAAGAGCTCTCGTTCCTCTTCCTCACCGCATTTCATCAATCCTTACATAGTGTCCCTTGGCATCCTTGGTCCTCAACTCCATTCAGCATGTAGGGATAACCTCGGTGAATCTTCTTTCTTTCTTTCTTGTTTCCTTCTTTCTTGCTTGCATGGATTCCTTCCCTTCTTTCTGCCTTTTGCTCTTCCTTCCTCTCTCCTTTGTTTGTTTGTTTCTTTGTTGTTGTTATTTTGTTTTCTCCCACCTTATTCCTGCCTCCCATTGTTTTCGACTTACATCCTTCTATCTTCCATTCATTTTCCCGTTACCAAAAGGTTTTTAAAAGGTCACCACCACACTTGCCATGGAGTACAGACATGCCCTTTGGCAAGAGCTCTCATTCCTCTTCCCTTCTACCTTCCATCCCTCTAGACAGGGAACAACCTTCCTGCTTTCCTCCCATCCATGCACATGCAACTTCTCATCCCTTCAGGAAGGAGGCCTCCTTCAGTCTTCAGCCTCCATTCCACTCAAGGGCCCAGCAAGTAACAGAGCAAGGTGATCATATGGCAAACAACAGCTCTGCTGCATCAGTACAAAATCCACCACCCTCGGAAACAAAAGCCCAAGAATCAGGTACTTGGACATCTCTGCAAACAGGCTCCAATGACTCCAAACAACACAAGGGAGTCTTTCCTTTGGGAGCTTAAACCCAAAACAGAGCAGCACAATAATCCATGAAGGCTGAAGAAGCACGAGGCAACCACAGCTCCCAAGCACTCTTCATATATCTTAATTCTTCTGGCCTCATTTTCCACCTCCACAATGAATGTCAAGCTCTTGCTTTCCCTTTCAGGCAGGCATGCTCTGACACAACAACACACCAAGAACCTCGGCACCCATGAGCATTAATCCCCATGGAACACCTCTCCTCACCAGCAGGATCCACCCATCATGCAGCTAAACAAAAGCCATGAAACTAACACCGTGACATTTTCACTGAGAACATCCCCTTGCCTCCCAACACATTCACTCCATGAAATGCACTGCAGTCCCTCCACCACCCGTGCTTCTTGCTGCCTGATCACACTGGGCCTGGAAGCAGCAGGAAAGGAACAAGAGCAGGCAATGGTGCTTTGCTTGTCCAAAGCTACAGTCACTACAAGCCAGGCAACCTTCGAATCATCCAACACGAAGATACCACAACTAAACAGGAGTAAAAGTGCGTCTGTTTCTCAAAATACATCCTCTTTAGGTATGAGTCACTTCCCTGTAGCATCACTCATTGCTTAATCAAAGTAATAAAAAAAAAGGTCAGGACAGGAGAACTGGTTCAAAGGATGATTTCACTTAATGTCATAAGAGATTGCTGGGGGAGCTGGACACAAAAGAAAAAAATTACTCATGTTCTGCCAAAGCCTTGAAAACGCTGGAGAGTGCACCCCGCTCCCTTACACACTTCTGTCACAAGGGAAGCGAGAGGGAGACATGAAAGCTAAGGGCATTCTCTCAATATCAAGCTCAGCTCAGGAGAGTGGAAAATGCATCCCCACACACTGATGGCAAACCACCTGAATCTCTGCCACCTGACAGCTGCCAAAATTCAGCGGTCTGCATCACATCCAATATTACCAACACATTGCCAATGTGAGAGAAGAAAAACCAAAGGGGTGTGAGTTTTTGCAAAGAGAAGAGAAGAAAAATCACTGACTCCCATCCCACCATATTGAAACGCCAGGTTTGACAACATCTCCAAGATGGAGAGCACCTCTTCCCCTCCCTAGCAAGACAGATGAGCAGAGCGATATCCAAGGAGAGAAGGCTGGCAGCATGATCCAAATTTGGAAAACCTTCTCTTAGACCAACAACATTCCAGATCAAAAAAAAAAAGTGATTACAAGCAAGTATGACAGATGTCATCACATCTCGCAGGAATACCACAGACACAGGGTTGCAAGGATACGCAGAACTTCTGGAGGTCCTGACAGGATCCCAGGCCAGCAGCACTGCATGTTTGGACTCTTCTCAAGGTTTGCTGCTGGCATGCTCTGTTTTATGCAATGGGAAATGAGATCTCTGGCAAAGCAGACATTCTCCGTTTCCTCCCCAATGACACAGACTGTGTTCTACCCAGCATCTCCATTTCCCTCAGGCAAGATTCTCCCCTGCTCAAGGCCACCCACCCCATGATGCATGCCCAGGCCCTACTCAGTGCCACTCAGCACCAGCACCGCCACAATACCCAGACATTGCTCCACCACGAGACCATGCCCCAGTGTCCTGGTTTCAGCTGAGAGGGTTAATTTTCTTCATAGTGGCTAGTATGGGGATATGGTTTGGATTTGTGCTGGAAACAGCACTGATAATATAGAGATGGTTTTGTTATATGGACCTATGCTTGAGCGGTGCTTACACAGAGCCAAGGCCTTTTCTGCTTCTCGCACTGCCCTGCCAGCGGGATGGCTCAGGGTGCACAAGAAGTTGGGAGGAGACACAGACGGGACGGGTGACCCAAACTGACCAAAGGGATATTCCATACCATATGACGTCATGCTCAGTTTATAAGGAGCTTGGGGAAAGAGAAAGGGGGGAGCGGCAGTGTTCAGAGTGATGCTGTTTGTCTTCCCAAGTAACCATTACGCGTGACAGACCCCTGCTTTCCTGGAGATGGCTGAACACCTGCCTGCCAATGGGAAGTGGTGAATGAATTCCTTGCTTTGCTTTGCTGGTGCGCGCGGCTTTTGCTTTACCTAGGAAACTGTCTTTATCTCAACCCACGAGTTTCCTCACTTTAACTTTTCCAATTCTCTCCCCCATCCCGATGCGGGGGAGTGAGTGAGTGGCTGGCTGCATGGTGCTCAGCTGCCGGCTGGGGTAAAACCACGACACCCAGCTCTAAACCCCTCTCTGAGTGTGACCCAGGCCTTTCCACATCCTCGCCTTCTCTCATGAAAAAGTCAAACAAAAAAAGGAACCCTACAGAAGGTGGAAGCGAGAGGAGGTAGCCTGGGAAGAATACAGAGAAACTGTCTGAGCAGCCAGGAAGCAGGTTAGGAAAGCCAAAGCCCTGATAGAAATTAGTCTGGCCAGGGATGTCAAGGACAACGAGAAAAGCTTCTGTAGGTATGTCAGTGAGAAAAGGAGGACGAGGGAAAATGTGGGTCCCCTCCAGAATGAAACGGGTGACCCGGTTACCCAGGATATGGAGAAGGCTGAGGTACTCAATCACTTCTTTGCCTCAGTCTTCACTGGCAAATGCTTGAGCCACACTGCCCAGGTCGCACAAGGCAGGGACTGGGAGCATGCAGAACCGCCCACTGTAGGAGAAGATCAGGTTCAAGAATATCTAAGGAACCTGAAGGTGCACAAGTCCATGGGACCTGATGAGATGCATCTGCGGGTCTTGAGGGAACTGGCGGATGAAGTGGCCAGGCCACTCGCCATCATATTTGAGAAGTCCTGGTAGTCTGGCAAAGTTCCCGCTGACTGGAAGAGGGGGAACACAAGCCCCATTTTTAAGAAGGGTAAAAAGGAAGACCCAGGGAACTATAGGACGGTCAGTCTCACCTCCGTGCCTGGCAAGATTATGGAGCAGACCCTCCTGGAGACTAGGCTCAGGCACATGGAAAATAAGGAGGTGATTGGTGACAGCCAACACAGCTTCACTAAGGGCAAATCGTGCCTGACAAATTTGGTGACCTTCTATGATGGGGTTACAGCGTCGGTGGATAAGGGAAGGGAAACTGATGTCATCTACCTGGACTTGTGCAAGGCATTTGACACTGTCCTGCACGACATCCTTGTCTCTAAATTGGAGAGACATGGATTCGATGGATGGACCACTCGGTGGATAAGGAATTGGCTGGATGGTCGCACTCAAAGAGTTGTGGTCAATGGTTCAACGTCCAAGGGGAGAATGGTGACGAGTGGCGTTCCTCAGGGGTCGGTACTGGGACCGGCACTGTTCAACATCTTTGTCGGCGACATGGACAATGGGATCGAGTGCACCCTCAGCAAGTTTGCCGATGACACCAAGCTGTGTGGTGTGGTCGACACGCTGGGGGGAAGGGATGCCATCCAGAGGCACCTGGACAGGCTGGAGAGGTGGGCCCGTGCAAACTGCATGAAGTTCAACAAGGCCAAGTGCAAGGTCCTGCACGTGGGTTGGCACAACACCAAGCATGACTATAGGCTGGGTGAGGAATGGATTGAAAGCAGCCCCGAGGAGAAGGACTTGGGGGTATTGATGGATGAAAAGCTCAACACGAGCCGGCAGTGTGCGCTTGCAGCCCAGAAAGCCAACCGTGTCCTGGGCTGCATCAAAAGAGGCGTGACCAGCACGTCGAGGGAGGCGATCCTGCCCCTCTACTCTGCTCTTGTGAGACCCCACCTTGGAGTACTGTGTCCAGCTCTGGGGGCCCCAGTACAGGAGAGACATCAAGCTGTTGGAGAGAGTCCAGAGGAGGGCCATGAAGCTGAGCAGAGGGATGGAGCACCTCTCGTGTGAGGACAGGCTGAGAGAGTTGGGATTGTTCAGCCTGGAGAAAAGGCAGCTCCAGGGAGATCTAATTGCGGCTTACCAGTACCTGAAGGGGGCCTACAGGAAAGATGGTGAGGGACTGTTTATCAGGGAGCGTAGTGACAGGACAAGGGGGAATGGGTTTAAGCTGAAGGAGGGTCAATTTAGATTAGATGTTAGAAAGAAATTCTTCCCTGTGAGGGTGGTGAGGTACTGGAACAGGTTGCCCAGAGGGGTTGTGGATGCCCCATCCCTGGAAGTGTTTAAGACCAGGTTGGATGGGGCTTTGGGCAACGTGGTCTAGTGGAGGGTGTCCCTGCCCACAGCAGGCAGGTTGGAACTAGATGATCTTTAAGGTCCCTTCCAACCCAAACCATTCTATGATTCTATGATTCTATGATTATCACAAAGAATATACAAACCCACTCTGTGTGACTCTCGGATGCCTGGATGCTTTGCGCCTTTTCAGCAAATGGAGTTGTTAAAGAATCTGTGACTAGACTTGTGAGAGCTCTGATCCCAGTTCACACAAATCTTATTCTTGGACAGAACCACACCAAATGCTGAAGTGCAGTTGCACTCACAGTCTCAACTGGCTGAGAGAATATCTACGACAGAACACCAGAGCTGGGCTGCTGTGCAAGGTTTGGTGCATACGCCCAAATATCACAATGAGCCGTGCGTGACGACACCATCTCTACTGAGGCAGGAGGGAAGTGCTACCCTCCCACAACAACTTTCCCAAAACAAGAGGGAAAATGTTCATCCAACAGTATTCCACAGTCTGCATTTCATGCCCTCTTACCAACACATTGCCTACATCAGGCAGTCAGCAGCGTAAGGGACTGTCTTTGGTGTGAGACAGTCATAACTTCAAAAGACATTGTGGGCATTCCAATACCACACACTATCTCAAGATCCAGGCGGCCTCCAAACCAAACCCTTCACATCAGGAAATGGCCAGGCCCTACTCAGTGCCACTGCCACATTCACCTCTGCCACATGCCACAGCTTCCTTTCCCACCTCAAGGCTCACTCCAGTTTATGTAGACCCTTCCCACCAATGAGAGCACCACACAAAAAAACATACAGATGGGATCACATACACAATGACAACATACAGATGGGATCACATGCACAGGCCTGCAATGCTTCAGCAATTTCAACGCAGGCCAGTGTACTGGAAGCCACCTGTCCAGCCAGGAATGCAAATTCATAACATGGGCAGGGGAGGGGGAGGAGAAAAAGAAAATTCCCATTTGTAACACCTGTCTTGCATCACACTCTCTCTGTGAACACTTCATACTGCCACATACCATCACAACATATTGGGAAAAGGACACAGGAATAGTCCACACCACCTTCCAAACTTTCACAATGCCTCCATAGGGCCCATGGTCTTGCCAAGGATTTCCAGTTCCCACAGTCAACTCTTCTCACTGCTCAAGGTCACCCTTCACACCAAGAGGTGGCCAGCCACTACTCAGTGCCACTCCCACATTCAACTCTGTGACATGCCACTGTTTCACTTCCCAACCCAAGGCTCAATCCGACTTTTACAGACCCTTCCCATCAATGAGAGCATCACAAAAAACACACACAGGTATCACATACACGGTGTTCCCCAGACTCACTGCAGCTGACCCTGCACATTTGACAATGCTTCAGCTGTCTCAGATGGAAATGTGGCAGACCTGGCAGCAATACTCTTCCTGAAGGTGATGTCGGGACAGCTCTAAATGGCAATGGCATTGGCATTGATTTCATGCTCTGACACAAAATCTAAACTCGTGATGAGCACAGCACCGTAATGCACGACATCAACTGTGTAGGAAAATTTGATTTAGGTTTTGTTTGGGAAGTGTAGTTACTTGGCTTTGGTTTTGACACAAATATTGAGAGAACGTCAAAACAGGACAGTGTACTTCATGACACTTCACTGGACGGCAATGCTATCCACAACCAGGGGGAAAGGGGAAGCAGAAAAAGAATACAGGAAAAGTCCGCATTGCCTTCCCTAATTTCATACTGACTCTTCTGGGCAAACCAGAACAGAGAAATTACCCCACGGATCTTGCAAAGGAGAATCAAAGAAGACGAGGACAGAGTTTTCCACAGGAAATCTCATCTCAGACCACCACGGTCAGCAGTCACCAACGGTAATAAGGCAGCAACTAGTGACTGGGGGACGGTCACAACCACAGCCTGCGTGTCTTGCAGTCCTAGTGCAGGCTCGGGTGCAAATGCTACATAGCAGGAAGCCGATGTCGTGGCACCTCGCATCGACATCGGCAGCGATTTAATTGCGCTGCAGAACAACTCACAGCCAGAGCACAGGCGGACGGTAGTTGAGACTTGGTGCAGCATACCTTTCTTTATTTTTAGCCCCAAAATGGAAGCCGGGGGTCTCCGGCAAGGACGCGAAGGCAGATGCAAAGGCGCCATTCAGATCCTTAAGCACCCGCCAAGCACCCACCGCCCGCACGCCCACGGGGGCCGAGCCCGGCTCCCACCACCGCCTGCCCAGGGCGCGGCCGAGAAGGGGGCGTCGGGCGAGAAAGGGCCGAGGAAGGGCCGAGGAAGGGAGGGCCACTGACCGTGTCCAGCAGAGCGGGCGGCTCCGGCTGCGTCTCCTTCGCCGCGGGGCCGGGCGGCGGCGGCGGGAAGTTGGGGCTGAAAACCATCAGGTCGCTCTTGCCCGCGCCGTCCGCCACGCACAGGCTCCGGCTCTGGCGCTGCGAGTACGACCAGCTCCCCACTTCGCTGGCGCACACCAGCGTCGCCGGCCCGGGCCCCGACAGCACGGCCGCCCGCGGCGCCCACCGCGACGCCCCGTACAGCACCACCGCCAGCAGGAACAGGCTCGACACCGCGCAGATGGCCACCACCAGCCACACGTTCGTCGCCGACGCCGACGACGCCGACGCCGCCGACGCGCCGCCCTCCGCCGGCCGCAGCCCCGCCCCCGACAACGACGACGACGAAGACGACGAGCCCGCGGCCGCCAGCGCCGCCTCGGCGCCCTCCACCAGCGACACGCTCAGCGTGGCCGTGGCCGAGCGCGCCGGCTCCCCGTGGTCCCGCACCACGATCACCAGCCGCTGCCGCGGGCCGTCCGCCTCCTCCAGCGCCCGCGCCGTGCTCACCTCGCCGCTGTACAGCCCCACGCGGAACGGGCCCTTCCCCCGCGGCTCCCACAGCTCGTAGCGCAGCCACGCGTTGTAGCCCGAGTCCGCGTCCACCGCGCGGATCTTCGCCACCACCTGCCCCGCCGGCGCCCCCCACGCCGCCCACGCCCACAGCGCCCCCGAGACCGGCCCCGACGCCGCCGAGACCGGCGCCCCCACGCCCGGACCGCCGCCCGCAAGCGGCAGCAGCGCCGGCGCGTTGTCGTTCTCGTCCACCACGAAGAGCTGCACCGTGGCGTTGCCGCACAGCGGCGGCTCCCCCGCGTCCACCGCCCGCACCTCGAACTGCAGCACCTGCAGCTCCTCGTAGTCCAACGGCTGCAGCGCCCACAGCCGCCCGCTCTCCGCGTCCACCGACACGTAGCTCGACGCCGGCCGCCGCGCCACGCCCGACGACGCGCCCCCGACGACGCCCTCCGCCACCGAGTAGCTCACGCGACCGTTGCCCGCCTCGTCCGGGTCCCGCGCCCACAGCCGCGCCAGCTCCGCGCCCGCCGCGTTGTTCTCCCGCGCCAGCACCGTGTACACGGCCTGCGCGAACGACGGCGCGTTGTCGTTCACGTCCGACACCGGCACACGCACCCCGCGGCTGGCGCGCAGCGGCGGCGACCCGCCGTCCTCCGCCCGCACCTCCACCTCGTACTCCGACACCCGCTCCCGGTCCAGCGCCTCCCGCAGCACCAGCGAGTACGAGCCCGCGAACGTCGCCACCAGCCCGAACGGCGACGCCGGCCACACCGCGCAGCGCACCCGCCCGTTCGCCCCCGAGTCCCGGTCCGACACGCTCAGCAGCGCCACCACCGTCCCCGCCGCCGCGTCCTCCGGCACCGGCACCGACAGCGACGTCACCCACACCTCCGGCGCGTTGTCGTTCACGTCCAGCACCTCCAGCTCCACGCTGCTGTGACCGGACAAAGGGGGCGTCCCTTTGTCTCTCGCTTCGATTTGTAACTCGTGTAAACGAACGTCTTCAAAGTCCAGGGCGCCCCTCAGTCTGATCTCGCCCGTCTTGGGATCAATGGCGAACAGATCTCTGTTACCAGCAGGAACCGAACTGATGATGCTGTAAGAAAACTCCTTATTAAGACCCTCGTCCGGATCCGTGGCGTTCACCCGCACCACCAGCGTCCCCTCTGCAGCGCTCTCCGGCAGCTGCACTTTATACACCGACTGGTTGAACTGGGGCGCGTTGTCGTTCGCATCCAGCACCGAGATCACCAGCTCCACCGTGCCCGTCAGCGCCGGACGGCCCCCGTCACTCGCCGTCACCACCAAACGGTGCACAGCCATCGTCTCGCGGTCCAGAGCTTTCGTGAGCACCAGGAATAGGGATTTCCTACTTTCATCAGAAGATTTAACATCGAGCGTAAAATGCTCGCTGGGGCTGAGTGTATAGGAGAGCTGCGCGTTGGCTCCGATATCCGCATCCGACGCGCCCTCCAGCGGGAACCGAGACCCCGGCAGCGTGGTGAATTCCGCGATGCTGAGGTTTTTGCGTGCGGCGGGGAAGAGCGGGGCGTTGTCGTTGATGTCCGTGACCTCCAGCTCCACGTGGAAGACGCGCAGCGGCCGCTCCACCAGCACCTCCAGGCGCAGGGCGCACGGCGCGCTCTTCCCGCACAGCTCCTCCCGGTCCAGCCGCGAGCTCACCACCAGCGCCCCGCTCGCCCCGCTCACCTCCACGCTCGCCCGACGGCCCTGCGCCACCAGACGCAGCCGACGCGCCTCCGGCTCGCCCGCCTCCAGGCCCAGGTCCTGCGCCAGCCGCCCCACCACCGTCCCGGCCTTGGCTTCCTCCGGCACCGAGTACCGCACCTGACCGCCGCCCAGCGCCCAGGCCGCCTGCAGCACCAGCACCCGCAACACGGGCCCCCAACACACGCCCATCGCCGCCGCCGCCGACACCCGCCCGGGCCCCGCACGGCTCCCCGCCGCCGCACGCACGCACCCGCTCAACTGACCGCCCCGCCCCGCGCCGCGCCGCCCCCCCGCGCTCACAGCCGGGCTCTCCGCCGCACCGGGGCGGAGCCGCGGAGACGCTCACCGCCGTTTCTGAGCCTGCAGCGACACCGTGTGCTGCTCCGCCGGCTCACACGCTCCCCACCGTCCACCGCGCCTCCGCACCCGTCCTGCTCGTCTCCTCTCCCGCCTCCTCCTTCCCTTCCACTCTTTCTTGGCCTTCTTTATTTTCCTCTTCCCCTCCCCACTCCTTATGTCTTTTTCATTCCTTCCTTGCTTTGGGTTTCATAGATTCCTTCCCTTCTTCCTCCCTTTTCGTCGTCCTTATTCTTTCTTCATTTCACTTGCTTTTTTCTCTTCTTTTTTTCTACTGTCTTCTCTTCCTTCTTCTTGCTTTGTTTTCTTCTCTTTCCTCCTCCTCCTCTTTCTTCTTCCTTCTGTTCCTTCTCCTGTCCCTTCTTGCCCTGACGTGCCCCATTCTTTACTCCCCTTGCCCTTCTCTTTCCACCCTTCTCGCTTCTTTCCCCCCGCTCGCAGCTCCCCAGTCGCCTCCGGCCCCGCGGCGGACACCATCAAAGACGGAGCCATCGGCGCTAATTACGGGGCATCAGCGCCGGAGCGCGGGACTCTAACCAAGGGCGAGGCTGTTAGGGACCAGCTCCGCTCAGCGTCCAGACATAACGTCGGTGCGCGCTGGTTATCTCGTCTATCCTGCTCCTTGTTTTCCTTCATTTCCTTCTTTATTTCCTGCCTCCTTTTTCGTCCTATTCTGCCTATACTTTCTTTTCCGTCTTCCTTCCGAGCTTGCTTTTTACTTACATACATTCCTTCCTTGCCTTTTCCCTTTCCTTCTGTGATTCTACTGCAAGATAACATTGGTGCAACCTGGTCATGTCCTTTATGTCTTCTTCCTTTTTTTTTCTTCTTTGTCGTTTTCCTTCCATCCTTAATTTCCTCTTTCTTCATTTCAACTTTCTTCCTTCCTGTTCTTACTACCTTCCTTTGCTCTCCCTCACCACCCTTCTCTGTACAGTGATACCGACCGTGCATGCTAGTAAAATCATTTATCTTTTCTTCATTTCTTTCTGCTCTTTATCTTGCTTGCTTTGTTCTTGCTTCCTTTTCTTTCCCTCTATTCTTGCTTCCTTCCTTCTCTACTTTCTCCTCTTTCTCCTACTTCACTCTCGAAATGGAGCATGAACATGTCCTCTGGCAAGAGCTCTTTCCCCTTCCTCACCACTTTTCATCAAGCCTTGACCAGTGTCCCTGAATACCGAGCATGCTGAGGTCCTCATCTCCATTCAGTGTATGAAGATAATGTTGGTGCACGCTGGTAATCTCCTCTATTGTCTCTTCCTTCCTTTCTCTTCCTTTTTTCCTTCTTCCTTGCTTCGTTTTTCCTTGCATACAGTCCTTTTCCGCCGTCTTTCCATCTCCTTCATTCTTTCCTCTCTTTATTTCCTGCTACCTTTTTCGTTTTTTTCTCCTTTCTCTTTCTTCATCTCTTTCTTACTCTTCCTTACATCTTTTTATTTCTCTTTCCTCCTTTTCCTTCTCTTCCTTCTTCTTTTTTTGCCTCAGACCTGCCCTATCCTTGCCTCCCCTTCTCTTCTGCTTCCACCGTGTCTCCTCTCTTCTTTCTCTCCTTCACAAAAATACTTTCTGCATCTCCACACCATGTTCAACACAAAGCACCAACATGCCCTCTGGCAAAACCTCTCATTCCTCTTCCTTTCCACCTTCCAGCCATCCAGATGAGTAATAACCTTCCTGCTTTCCTCCAGCCTGTGCAAGACAGACAGACTGCCCCTCCACCTCCCCTCCCCTTCCCTGCCCTTCCTGAAGAAGACCACACTCTGCAGCCTCCAGGCCTCTCAAGGACCCAGCAAATAACAGAGCAAGGCAATCATGCAGCAAGGAACAGCTTTGCTGCATCACAAAAGAATCCACCACCCTCTGAAACACAGCCCCAAGCCCCGGGTACTTGGACATCCATGCAAACAGCCTCCAGAGAGTCCAAACAACACACGGGCGGGGGCGGGGGACTGTCTTTCTTTAGAGAAATCAAAGCCATCACAGACCACCACGACAATCCACCAAGAAACCTGAAACAGCAGCGGGCAACCACACCTCCTGAGCACTCTTCATGTATCTCAATGAAGTGCTATTCTTCCAGTCTCAGTTTCCACCTGCACGTTGAACGACAAGCTCTTGCTTTCCCATTCTGGCAGGCATGCACTGCCAGAACAACACAGGGCATTAGTTCCCATGGAATACCTCTCACTCATTAGCAGGAGCCATGCATCATACAGCCAAACAAAAACCTGGAAGCGAACATTTGGTTGATCCAACATGGAGATACCACGACTAAATAGGAATGGTTAGGTATGGGCGACTTACCTGTAGCATCACTGGTTGCTTCTTCAGAAAAGAAACATTTTCAGGACAGAAGAATTGCTTTTAAGGGACATTTTCCCTTAACATTACCAGAGAGTTCTGGGGTTGCCAGACAGAAGAAAAATGACTCCCATTCCACCAGACTTTGGAAACCATTGTACAGTGCACTCCTTGAGCTTGGTTCCCTGGGGGAGGCTGTTCCAGTGACTGACCATCCTCTCAGTGAAGAACCTTTTCCTAACATCCAGTCTAAACTTCCCCTGACGCAGCTTCCTACCATTTCCTTGTGTCCTATCAATGCTCACCAGAGACAGGAGGAGATCAGCACCTCCCCCTTGGCTGCACCCCTGGAGAACATTGTAGGCTGCAATGAGGTCACCCCTCAGCCTTCTCTTCTCCAAGCTCAACAAGCCAAGTGACCTCAGCTGCTCTTCATCACTCTTGCCCCTCAAGACCTTTCACCGTCTTGCTCACCCTACCTTGGACACGCTCTCATAGTTTGATCTCCTTCTTATATTCAGGCACACAAAACTGCACACAGCACTCAAGGAGGGGCTGCACTAGTGCAGTGCAGAGTGGGACAATCACCTCTCTCGAACAGCTAGCAAAGCTGTGTTTGACGCACCCCTGGACACAGTTGGCCCTTTGGGCTGCCAGGACACACTGTTGACTCCTTTTCAACTTCCCATCAACACAAAACCCCAGATCGCTTTCCACAGGGCTGCTCTCCAGCCTCTCAATCCCCAGTTTCTATTGGGGGATTACCCCAGGATTACCCCGCAACAAGTGTAGAATCCAGCATTTGCTCTTGTTAAATTTCATATAGCTGGTGATTGCCCAGCTCTCTAGTCTATCCAGCTCTCTCTGAAAGGCCTCTCTGTCCCCAATGGTGTCCGCAAATACCCTTAATTTAGTATCATTGGACAACTTAATGTACATTCAACTTCTATATAGAGATCATTTATAGAAACAATAAAGAGCCCTGGCCCTACAATTGAGCCCTGTGGCATCCCACTGGTGACTGGCCGCCAGCCTGATCTAACCCCATTTACTTATGTGCCTCCAGCTGCAGCAGCAAACCTGTTCAGAGTTGGCTGGGAGTTTATCATTCCCACAGTCACGGTCTTCCAACACAGGGCTCTGCCTGTCCCAGGGCCCATCATCAATGTTGAAGACAGAGGCGAACGTGCCACTAAACATCTCTGCTTTGTCCACATCCCAATTTCTGAGGTGACCGACTTTATCAAGTAACCGACTGACACTAGCTCTGATCTTCCTTTTACTGTTAACATATTTCAAAAAGCCCTGGTCAGCTTGAAATCTCATTGAGCTTGGGCCACACAAATGTTCTCCCTACGGTGGCAAACCGCATCTCTGTAGTCCTCCCATGTGGCTTGTCCTTGCTTCCAATGGCCATAAACCTTCCTTTTAAGTTCTAGAAGAAGATCCCTGCTCAGTCAAGCAAACCAAATTCAAACATGTTCCAGTGTACTCAGCACATCGTGGAGCACACTGAAGGATCTCGCTAGCACACCATCCCTCAAACACTGGCCTGCTACCCCATGGCTTCTCCCTAGCGAGACTGGTTTTACCTGTGTCCCCTTCAAATCTAGTTTAAAGCTCTTTCAATAAGCCCTGATAACTGCTTTTTTCCAACAACATCAACAGTTGTGGAAGATGCTACAGATACCCAACACTACACAAGGACAGCAGTGCTACCCTCCCAAAACACATTTGAACAAAAAAAAAAGAAAAAAAGAAAAAAGAAAAGGTAAAAGGTTCATCAGACAGTATTCAGCAGTCTGCATCTCACCCCCTCTTACTAACACATTTCCGACATCAGCCAAGCAGCAGCACCGTGGTTCTGTGTCTGCTGACATGTGGTCATAACCTCAAAACAATCCCATTCCACCGTACTGAAACGCAAGAAGAGAACAACAGGGCACAAGGATACGCAGAACTTCTGGAGGTTCTGACAGGATTCTGAGCAAGTAGTACTGTGTGCCAGACCTCTTCTCAAGGTTTTTTACCAGCATCCTCTTTCTCATGCTATGAGTTACGGGATCCCCAGCTAAGTGAACATTCTCAGTTCTTCCCCAATGACACAATCCACGTTCTCCCCGTATCTCCATTTACTCAGGCAAGACGCTTACGGGCTCAAGGTCACCCACCCCCGCCCCATGACAGATCCCTCCAATGGAAGTCATGTCCTTCTGTGGCAGAAGGCCTCCAACTCCAGACCCTTGGGAGCCTGGGAAAGCATCTGGGGCAAGAACACACCGTGCCCATCCTGCCTCACCCTTTCCTTTCAGGCATCCTCCGTTCCCCACTCCCAGACATGTGTTCTCAAGGCAAGCACATCACCCTAATCAGTGCCACTGCGCATTAACCTCTGCAACATGCCATGGCTTCCTTTCCCACCTCAAGGCTCAATCCAGCTGTTACAGACCCTTCCCATCAATGAGAGCACCACAAGAAAACCCACAGCTGTTATGATGTACACAGTGTCATGAAGACACTCTGCAGCTGACCATTTATGCTTGGCAACGCATATCTATCTCAGACAGAATTGTTACACACTGGAGAGCAGTACGCTTTCTAAAAGTGATGTCAGGGCAGCTCTAATGGCAAGGGTATTGGTTTCATACTGGGAGAGAACAACCCAAAATTTCTATGAGCACAGAACTCTAATGGGTGATATCTACTGTGTAGGACAACTTGAGAAGGGTTTGAGGGTTTTTGTCTGGTTTGTTGGGTTTTGGTTTTTTTTGGGGGGGGGTTTAATCACACTGAAGATTTCTGAGACTTTTGTATTGCTGTGACTGCTGGTACAAATACTGAAAGATTATCAAAACAGGCCAGTGTACATCACGCCACTTCTCTGGCAAGGACCACAAGACTTCTTTTTGGTCTCCTTTACCAATTTTTTTTTCTAAATGACTACGCCATGCTTAACATGAAACTTGACATGAAGCACCGACACGCCCTTTGGCAAGAGCCCTCATTCCTCTTCCCTGGAAGAAACAACTTTCCTACTTTCCTCTACTCTATGAAAGACACACAGACTGCCCCTGCCCCTTCCCTTCATGAACAAGATCACACTCTAAGGGTGGCACAAGTGCCCCGGATACTTGGACTTCCACGCAAACAGCATCAAAGATGTCAAGCAATGCAAGGAAGTATTTCCTTTGGAAACTCAAACCCATCACAAACCAGCATGACATACTTCCAAGAAGGCTGAAAACCCACCAAGCAACTACAGCTCCAGAGCACTCTTCAGGTACCTTGATCAAGAGGTATTATTCCTGACTCATTTTCCACCTACACGCTGAATGTCAAACTCTTGCTTTCCTGTTCCAGCAGGCAACCACTACCAGAACAACACACCGAGAACCTTGTTACCCAAGGGATTTAGCCCCCAAGGAATACCTCCCCTTCGTTAACATGATCCACGCATCACATAGCCAAACAAAAGCCACGAAGGAAACAGCATGACTTTTTTTTTTAATGAGAACATCTCCTCAATGCCCAACACATCCAGTCAAAGAAATGCACTGGGGTCCCAGCTCCATCGATCCAGGCAATATTCAGTTGATCCAACATAAAGATGCCACAGCTAGACAGGAACAAAAGTACATCTGTCTCACAAACACATCCACTTTATGTCTGAGGTGACTTGCCTGCAGCATCACTGGTTGCTTCTTCAGAATAAGAAATATTTTCAAGACAGGAAAACTGGTTTTCAAGGATAAAAAGTGCTTCTGGGGAAGCTGGACAGAAAAAAATTACTCATGTTCTGTAAAAACTGGACAGTGCATAGTGCCCTTTATGCCTCACAGGGGAAGTACGAAGGAGACTTGAAAGCTGAGGACACTTTTTTAACATCAAACTCGGCTCCAGAGAGTGGAAAAGCCATCCCCCACAACAATGGGAAAGCACCCAAACACCTGCCACCTGACAGCTGCCAAAATTCAGCAGCCTGCCTCTCATCCACTGTTACCAACACATTGACAATGTGAGACAAGGCAAAACCAAAAGGGTGGGAGGTTTTGGTGAGAGGAGAGAAGAAAACCAAAGTGATGCTCTTCCGCTGTATTGAAATGCAAGGTTGGCCAACATCTTGGATGCAGACAGTACTCCTTCCCCTGCCTGGCAAGAGTAAGAGCACAGAGGGAACCAAAGAGAGTTTCAGAGAAGGCTGGCAGCACGATCCAAACGTGGAAAAGCTTCTGTGTGACCAACAACATCCCACGTCAAAACCAAGTGATTAAAGTCACACGTGGTAGATGTCTGCACAAGCAGAAATACTACAAAGAACAACAGCACCCTGAGATATGCTGAACTTCTGGAGGTCCCGAGAGGATCGCGGGAAAGTAGCCCTGTGCGCTGGGCCTCTTCTCAAGGTTGTCTGCTGGCATGCCCTATCCCACGCCATGGGAAATGGCATCTCCACAGCTAAGCAGACATTCTCCACTTCTTCCCCAATGACACAGGCCATGTTCTACCCAGCATCTCCATTTCCATCTGACAAGACTGTCCCCCGCTCAAGAGTCACCCTCTCCATGACACACGCCCAGGCCATACTCAGCACCACTCACACGATCACTGCCACAAGACCCAGACATTGCTCCAACACAGTAACATGCTCCAGCTCTAAACTCGGTTCTAAGCATGACCCAGGCCTTTGCACATCCTCACCTTCCCACACGATTCGAACAAAGAACATATGGAGGGCTGCAAAGCCACACAGTGTCTGGCAGAATCTTCCCAGATGCATGAACTTCACCCTGAATCCTTTTGCCTTTTCGGGAATCTCAAATGGAAACACCACAGAGCTGTGCATTAGTGCTTTCAAAGATTCTTTGATTAGAGCTGTGGCAGCTCTGGTCCCGGTCCACAAGCAATTTATTCTTGGAGAGAACCACACCAAACGCTGAAGCAAAGGGCACGCACAATATCAATTGGGTGGGAGAATTTATATCGTAGAACACCTGAGCTGGGCTACTGTGCAGGGCTTGGCATGTACATGCACCTATCAGAATGAGTTAACACTGACAAGAGGACACAGCATCTCTACTGAGGCCACCTGTGCAAGTGCACAAGTAGGGGAAGTCGGGCACCCAAAGGTCACACCCTCCTCCTTACCTCCCCTGACAAATCCTGCCTGAGGAGGATCAAGAAACCATCATGGCAACATCAGTGGCTGCGGAAACTGCTGCAGACGCCCACCACAACATAAGGACAGCAGGATGAAGCTCTACCCGCCCACACCACCTTTCCCAAAACAGCAGTGAAGATGTTCATCAGACAGTATTCCACAGTCCGCATGTCACCCCTTCTTTCCAACACATCGCCTACGTCAGGAACGCAGCAACACAATGGACGAGATATTCATAACCTCAGACAACGCTCTGGGCATTTCAATATAACACACTATCTCAAGATCCAGAAGGCCTCCAAATCCAGACACTTGCAGCCTGAGGAAGGAGCCAGGGCAAGAACACTCCATGCCCATCCTGCCTCATGCTTTCCTCTAGGCATCCTCTATTCCCCACTCCCAGACATGTGTTCTCAAGACAAGCACATCATCTCCCATGCTGGTCTTCTTGGGACATGGCCCATGGTCTCTTCAAGGATTTCCACTTCCCACAGACAACTCTTCCCACTGATCAAGGTCACCCTTCACATCAGGTAATGGCCAGGCGACTGCCACATTCACCTCTGCGACATGCCCGTTTCCTTTCCTACGTCAAGGCTCAATCTGACTTTTCTTACCCTTCCTATCAACGAGAGCACCACAAAAAACACACAGAGGTATCACACACACGGTGCCCCCCAGACTCACTGCACCTGACCCTTCACATTTGACAAAGCTTCAGCTACCTCAGATGGCAATGTGGCACACCTGGGAGCAAGACTCTTTCTGAAGGTGATGCCAGGACAGCTCTAAACAGCAATGGAATTGATTTCATACTCTCAGGGAAAAAACAACATGTTGATGAGCACAGCACTGTCATGCATGATACCAACTGTGTCGGAGAAGTTGATTGGGTTTTGTTAGGGAGGGGCAGTTATTTGGTTTTGAGTTTCTTGATTGTTTGTTTTCAATAAAAAAAGATTTCCAGGGCTTTTGAAATCATGCGGCTGTTGACACAAGCATTGAAAGGGCATCAAAACAGGCCAACATATTTCACGCCACTTCTCTGGCCAGGAACATCAATCCACAACCTGGGAGACAGGGGGAGCATGAAAAGAAAAAGACAGTTCCTGTTTCTAACACATGCCTTGGCTTGCACTCCTCTGCCCTAACACCATTCCAACAAGTACAACGTACATGGAAAAAGACCATAGGAAAAGTCCACACTGACTTCCCTACTTTCATAATAACCCTGTCAAGCGAGTAAAGCTCGGGAAATTATGCCAGGGTGTAAAGTCTTGGTTATCAGCTTGAATCACATCTCTTGCAGAGAAGAATCAAAGAGGAGGAGGACAGAGTTCTCAATAGGAAACCACATCTGATACTGACTGTGGCTGGTGTGTGTAAAGATAGTAAGCAATAATATTTTATTTTTTTAAAAAAAACTTTCCAAGGCCAGGCGTGGGTGTTGAGCAAACTGCTCAAGTGATCGCCCACGGCAGGGGAGGTGGAACTGGATGAGCTTGAAGGTCCTTTCCACCCAAACCATCTATGATTCTATGAGAAATACTGTTTGGGGGACTGTCACCACCACAGCCTGCCTCTCTTCTACTCCTCCTGCAAGCTCGGGTACAACTGCTACATGCCAGCAAGCAACAGCCTCTCGAAAGCTAATGTCGTGGCACCTCGCATCGACATCGGCAGCGATTTAATTGCACTGCAGAACAACTCACAGCCAGAGCAGCAAACCTCCGCTGCGGACGGTAACTGCTGCTGGCTGCGGCAATACCTTTCGTGCTTTTTTCACCAAAGCAAGAGCAGGGCGGCCCCGGCAAGGACGCGAAGGCAGATGCAAAGGCGCCATTCAGATCCTTAAGCACCCGCCAAGCACCCACCGCCCGCACGCCCACGGGGGCCGAGCCCGGCTCCCACCACCGCCTGCCCAGGGCGCGGCCGAGAAGGGGGCGTCGGGCGAGAAAGGGCCGAGGAAGGGCCGAGGAAGGGAGGGCCACTGACCGTGTCCAGCAGAGCGGGCGGCTCCGGCTGCGTCTCCTTCGCCGCGGGGCCGGGCGGCGGCGGCGGGAAGTTGGGGCTGAAAACCATCAGGTCGCTCTTGCCCGCGCCGTCCGCCACGCACAGGCTCCGGCTCTGGCGCTGCGAGTACGACCAGCTCCCCACTTCGCTGGCGCACACCAGCGTCGCCGGCCCGGGCCCCGACAGCACGGCCGCCCGCGGCGCCCACCGCGACGCCCCGTACAGCACCACCGCCAGCAGGAACAGGCTCGACACCGCGCAGATGGCCACCACCAGCCACACGTTCGTCGCCGACGCCGACGACGCCGCCGACGCGCCGCCCTCTGCCGGCCGCAGCCCCGCCCCCGACGACGACGACGACGACGACGACGAGCCCGCGGCCGCCAGCGCCGCCTCGGCGCCCTCCACCAGCGACACGCTCAGCGTGGCCGTGGCCGAGCGCGCCGGCTCCCCGTGGTCCCGCACCACGATCACCAGCCGCTGCCGCGGGCCGTCCGCCTCCTCCAGCGCCCGCGCCGTGCTCACCTCGCCGCTGTACAGCCCCACGCGGAACGGGCCCTTCCCCCGCGGCTCCCACAGCTCGTAGCGCAGCCACGCGTTGTAGCCCGAGTCCGCGTCCACCGCGCGGATCTTCGCCACCACCTGCCCCGCCGGCGCCCCCCACGCCGCCCACGCCCACAGCGCCCCCGAGACCGGCCCCGACGCCGCCGAGACCGGCGCCCCCACGCCCGGACCGCCGCCCGCAAGCGGCAGCAGCGCCGGCGCGTTGTCGTTCTCGTCCACCACGAAGAGCTGCACCGTGGCGTTGCCGCACAGCGGCGGCTCCCCCGCGTCCACCGCCCGCACCTCGAACTGCAGCACCTGCAGCTCCTCGTAGTCCAACGGCTGCAGCGCCCACAGCCGCCCGCTCTCCGCGTCCACCGACACGTAGCTCGACGCCGGCCGCCGCGCCACGCCCGACGACGCGCCCCCGACGACGCCCTCCGCCACCGAGTAGCTCACGCGACCGTTGCCCGCCTCGTCCGGGTCCCGCGCCCACAGCCGCGCCAGCTCCGCGCCCGCCGCGTTGTTCTCCCGCGCCAGCACCGTGTACACGGCCTGCGCGAACGACGGCGCGTTGTCGTTCACGTCCGACACCGGCACACGCACCCCGCGGCTGGCGCGCAGCGGCGGCGACCCGCCGTCCTCCGCCCGCACCTCCACCTCGTACTCCGACACCCGCTCCCGGTCCAGCGCCTCCCGCAGCACCAGCGAGTACGAGCCCGCGAACGTCGCCACCAGCCCGAACGGCGACGCCGGCCACACCGCGCAGCGCACCCGCCCGTTCGCCCCCGAGTCCCGGTCCGACACGCTCAGCAGCGCCACCACCGTCCCCGCCGCCGCGTCCTCCGGCACCGGCACCGACAGCGACGTCACCCACACCTCCGGCGCGTTGTCGTTCACGTCCAGCACCTCCAGCTCCACGCTGCTGTGACCGGACAAAGGGGGCGTCCCTTTGTCTCTCGCTTCGATCTCCAGGTCGTACG
This sequence comes from Grus americana, assembly GCF_028858705.1. Classification (NCBI taxonomy): domain Eukaryota; kingdom Metazoa; phylum Chordata; class Aves; order Gruiformes; family Gruidae; genus Grus; species Grus americana. Next base: position 20,721,409 of record NC_072865.1, read on the forward strand.
ACTGAACGTCCTCGAAATCCAATTCACCGGCAGTGCGTATCTCCCCCGATTTTCTGTCCATTATGAACAAGTCCTGGACTTTGGTAGAAATCATGTTGCTAAAGAAATAATCTATCTCTCGATTAATTCCCTCATCTTTGTCTGACGCTGTTAGCTGGAGTAACACAGTTCCCGGGGCAGCATTTTCCGGCAGCTGCACTTTATACACCGACTGGTTGAACTGGGGCGCGTTGTCGTTCACATCCAGCACCGAGATCACCAGCTCCACCGTGCCCGTCAGCGCCGGACGGCCCCCGTCACTCGCCGTCACCACCAAACGGTGCACAGCCATCGTCTCGCGGTCCAGAGCTTTCGTTAACAAGAGGACTAGTAACATCTTCTTTTCGTCTTTAGATTTCACTTCCAAACCGAAATGCTCGCTCGGGCTGAGTGTATAGGAGAGCTGCGCGTTGGCTCCGATATCCGCATCCGACGCGCCCTCCAGCGGGAACCGAGACCCGGGAGGAGAGTTCTCCGATAAACTGAGGTTTTTGCGTGCGGCGGGGAAGAGCGGGGCGTTGTCGTTGATGTCCGTGACCTCCAGCTCCACGTGGAAGACGCGCAGCGGCCGCTCCACCAGCACCTCCAGGCGCAGGGCGCACGGCGCGCTCTTCCCGCACAGCTCCTCCCGGTCCAGCCGCGAGCTCACCACCAGCGCCCCGCTCGCCCCGCTCACCTCCACGCTCGCCCGACGGCCCTGCGCCACCAGACGCAGCCGACGCGCCTCCGGCTCGCCCGCCTCCAGGCCCAGGTCCTGCGCCAGCCGCCCCACCACCGTCCCGGCCTTGGCTTCCTCCGGCACCGAGTACCGCACCTGACCGCCGCCCAGCGCCCAGGCCGCCTGCAGCACCAGCACCCGCAACACGGGCCCCCAACACACGCCCATCGCCGCCGCCGCCGACACCCGCCCGGGCCCCGCACGGCTCCCCGCCGCCGCACGCACGCACCCGCTCAACTGACCGCCCCGCCCCGCGCCGCGCCGCCCCCCCGCGCTCACAGCCGGGCTCTCCGCCGCACCGGGGCGGAGCCGCGGAGACGCTCACCGCCGTTTCTGAGCCTGCAGCGACACCGTGTGCTGCTCCGCCGGCTCACACGCTCCCCACCGTCCACCGCGCCTCCGCACCCGTCCTGCTCGTCTCCTCTCCCGTCTCCTCCTTCCCTTCCACTCTTTCTTGGCCTTCTTTATTTTCCTCTTCCCCTCCCCACTCCTTACGTCTTTTTCATTCCTTCCTTGCTTTGGGTTTCATAGATTCCTTCCCTTCTTCCTTCCTTTTCGTCGTCCTTATTCTTTCTTCATTTCACTTGCTTTTTTCTCTTCTCTTTTTCTACTGTCTTCTCTTCCTTCTTGCTTTGTTTTCTTCTCTTTCCTCCTCCTCCTCTTTCTTCTTCCTTCTGTTCCTTCTCCTTTCCCTTCTTGCCCTGACGTGCCCCATTCTTTACTCCCCTTGCCCTTCTCTTTCCACCCTTCTCGCTTCTTTCCCCCCGCTCGCAGCTCCCCAGTCGCCTCCGGCCCCGCGGCGGACACCATCAAAGACGGAGCCATCGGCGCTAATTACGGGGCATCAGCGCCGCAGCGCGGGACTCTAACCAAGGGCGAGGCTGTTAGGGACCAGCTCCGCTCAGCAACCAGCGCGCACCGACGTTATGTCTGGACATCTCGTCTATCCTCTTCCTTCTTTTCCTTCATTTCCTTCCTCTACTTCTCATTCTTTTCTTCTAGCATTCCTACTCCTCCTTCCGTCCTATTCCTCCTTCCTGGCTTGCTTTTCACTTGCATAGATTCCTTCCTTGCCTTTTTCCTTTCCTTCTGCGATTCTGATGCAAGATATTGTTGGTGCGACCTGGTCATCTCCTTTTTTCTCTTCTTTGTCCTCTTCCTTCCATCCTTAATTTCTTCCTTCCTTTCTTCCTCTCCCTCACCACCTTTCTCTGTAGAGTGATAGTGTCTCTGCATGCCAGTAAACTCATTTATCTTTTCTTCATTTCTTTACCTTCTCCCTATTCCTTCCTTTGTTCTTGTTTTCTTTCCCTCTATTCTTGCTTTCTTCCTTCTCTACTTTCTCTTCTTTCTCCCACTTCACTCTCGAAATGGAGCATGGACATGTCCTCTGGCAAGAGTTCTTTCCCCTTCCTCACCCCTTTACATCAAGCCTTGACCACTGTCCCTGAACACTGAGGATGCCGAGGTCCTCATCTCCATTCAGTGTACAAAGATAATGTCAGCGTGCGCTGGTAATCTCCTCTATTGTCTCTTCCTTCCTCTTCCTTTTTTCTTTTTCCTTGCTTCGTTCTTCCTTGCATACGGTCCTTTTTTCCCCGTCTTCTCATCTCTTTCATTCTTTCCTCTCTTTATTTCCTGCTTATTTTTGTGGGTTTTTTCGCTCCTTTTTCTTTTTTGCTCTCCCTGTTTCTCTTCCTTACGTATTTTTATTTCTCTTTCCTCTTTCTCTTCCTTCTTCTTTTTTTGCCTCAGACCTGCCCTATCCTTGCCTCCACTTCTCTTCTGCTTCCACCGCGTCTCCTCTCTTCTTTCTCTCCTTTACAAAAATACTTTCTGCATCTCCACACCACGCTCAACACAAAGCACCAACATGCCCTCTGGCAAAACCTCTCATTCCTCTTCCTTTCCACCTTCCAGCCATCCAGATGAGTAATAACCTTCCTGCTTTCCTCCAGCCTGTGCAAGACAGACAGACTGCCCCTCCACCTCCCCTCCCCTTCCCTGCCCTTCCTGAAGAAGACCACACTCTGCAGCCTCCAGGCCTCTCAAGGACCCAGCAAATAACAGAGCAAGGCAATCATGCAGCAAGGAACAGCTCTGCTGCATCACAAAAGAATCCACCACCCTCTGAAACACAGCCCCAAGCCCCGGGTACTTGGACATCCATGCAAACAGCCTCCAAAGAGTCCAAACAACACACGGGCGGGGGCGGGGGGCTGTCTTTCTTTAGAGAAATCAAAGACCACCACGACAATCCACCAAGAAACCTGAAACAGCAGCGGGCAACCACACCTCCTGAGCACTCTTCATGTATCTCAATGAAGTGCTATTCTTCCAGTCTCAGTTTCCACCTGCACGTTGAACGACAAGCTCTTGCTTTCCCATTCTGGCAGGCATGCACTGCCAGAACAACACAGGGCATTAGTTCCCATGGAATACCTCTCACTCATTAGCAGGAGCCATGCATCATACAGCCAAACAAAAACCTGGAAGCGAACATTTGGTTGATCCAACATGGAGATACCACGACTAAATAGGAATGGTTAGGTATGGGTGACTTACCTGTAGCATCACTGGTTGCTTCTTCAGAAAAGAAACATTTTCAGGACAGAAGAATTGCTTTTAAGGGACATTTTCCCTTAACATTACCAGAGAGTTCTGGGGTTGCCAGACAGAAAAAAAAAGACTCCCATTCCGCCAGACTTTGGAAACCATTGTACGTGCACTCCATGAGCTCTGACAGGTTTGGCACCCTGACCACTTCCGAGGGGAGGCTGTTCCAATGAATGACCACCCTCTCAGTGAAGAACCTTTTCCTAACATCCAGTCTAAACTTCCCCTGACGCAGCTCCCTACCATTTCCTTGTGTCCTATCAATGCTCACCAGAGACAGGAGGAGATCAGCACCTCCCCCTTGGCTGCACCCCTGGAGAACATTGTAGGCTGCAATGAGGTCACCCCTCAGCCTTCTCTTCTCCAAGCTCAACAAGCCAAGTGACCTCAGCTGCTCTTCATCACTCTTGCCCCTCAAGACCTTTCACCGTCTTGCTCACCCTACCTTGGACGCGCTCTCATAGTTTGATCTCCTTCTTATATTCAGGCACACAAAACTGCACACAGCACTCAAGGAGGGGCTGCACTAGTGCAGTGCAGAGTGGGACAATCACCTCTCTCGAACAGCTAGCAAAGCTGTGTTTGATGCACCCCTGGACACAGTTGGCCCTTTGGGCTGCCAGGACACACTGTTGACTCCTTTTCAACTTCCCATCAACACAAAACCCCAGATCGCTTTCCACAGGGCTGCTCTCCAGCCTCTCAATCCCCAGTTTCTATTGGGGGATTACCCCAGGATTACCCCGCAACAAGTGTAGAATCCAGCATTTGCTCTTGTTAAATTTCATATAGCTGGTGACTGCCCAGCTCTCTAGTCTATCCAGCTCTCTCTGAAAGGCCTCTCTGTCCCCAATGGTGTCCACAGCTCCTCCGAATTTAGTATCATTGGACAATTTAATGTACATTCAATTGATACATACAGATGATTTATAGAAACAATAAAGAGCCCTGGCCCTACAATTGAGCCCTGTGGCATCCCACTGGTGACTGGCCGCCAGCCTGATCTAACCCCATTTACTTATGTGCCTCCAGCTGCAGCAGCAAGTCTCAAACCTGTTCAGAGTTGGCTGGGAGTTTATCATTCCCACAGTCACGGTCTTCCAACACAGGGCTCCGCCGGTCCCAGGGCCCATCATTGGTGTTGATGAAGGTGGCATTAAACATCTCTGCTTTGTCTACGTCCCAATTTGTGAGGTGACCGACTTTATCAAGTAACGGACTGACACTAGCACTTATCCTCCTTTTACTGTTAACATATTTTAAAAAGCCCTTTTTGTTCTCCTTCACAGTGCTGGCCAGCTTGAAATCTCATCAAGCTTTGGCCACACGACTTGCAAACAGTTGCAAACAATGTCTCTGTAGTCCTCCCATGTCACTTGTCCTTGCTTCCAACGTCCATACAATTTCCTTTCTCAATTAAGTTCTAGAGGAAGATCCCTGCCTAGCCAACCCACCCTTCTACCCCACTTGCTTGACTCCCAACACTTTGGCATTGCCTGCTCCTGCGCTCTTAAGAGATGGCTCTTACAAAGTGACCAGTATCCATGGACCCAAACACTTTCAAAACCAGATTCCCAGGGGACCTCACCGACCACCCCCTTCAGCAGCCCAAAGTCTGCTCTCCCCACACCCAGGGCCAAAGTTTTGCTGGCAGTTCTTCTCCTGTGGCCAACAACTTGAAACTCAACTACTTCATGGGCACCGTGACCGAGACAGCCACCAATCACCACTTTACACACGACTACTTCTCTGTGTACAAACAACAAAGCCAGGAGGGCACCTTTTCTAGTCTGCTCCCTTAGTACCTGCACCAAGAAGTTATCTTCAACGTGCTGCAGGAATTTCCTGGACCTGCTTGTGTCTGATGTATGATATTCCCAGCTAACCTCTGGGATGTTAAAATCACGCAAAAGGACACGGGCAGCTGATGTAGGGATATCCCTTAATTCCTTGTGGAATAATTCATTGGCGTGGTCATCCTGGCTGGGTGGTTGACAGTGGACTCCCACAACAACATCCGCCTTAGTTGCTTTTCCCTTAATCCTTACCCAGAGGTGCTCAACCGTGTCGTCGCCAACTGCAAGCTCCATACAATCCAAGTCCTCCCTTAAATACAGCACCACCACCCCACCTCACCTGACCTGCCTATCGCTCCACAAGAGCCTATAATCATCCATCACAGCACACCCATCACAGGATCATCCCACCAGGTTTCATCAATGATATCATAGCTCTGGGACTGGGACAAAGCTTCTAGCTCCTCTTCTTCATTCCTCATGCTCCACACATTTGTACAGAGATGTTTCAAATGTGTTCCAGTGTACTCAGCACATCGTGGAGCACACTGAAGGATCTTGCTAGCACACCATGTCTTCTTATGACATCACTCATGGTCTTCCCAAGGATTTCAAATTCCCACACACAACTCTTCCCACTGCTCATGGTCACCCTTCACACCAAGAGATGGCCAGGCCCTACTCAGGGCCACTGCCGCATTCACCTCTAGGACATGACACCGTTACATTTCCAAACTCAAGGCTCAAGCCGACTTTTATAGACCCGTCCCATCAATGAGAGCACCACAAAAAAACACACAGAGGTATCACACACACGGTGTCCAGCAGACTCACTGCAGCTGATCCTTCACGTTTGGCAATGCTTCAGCTATCTCAGATGGAAATGTTACACACTGGAGAGCAGTACGCTTTCTAAAAGTGATGTCACGGCAGCTCCAATGGCAATGGCATTGGTTTCGTGTTGCGAGAGAACAACCCAAATTTCTATGAGCACAGAACTCTAATGGATGATATATACTGCATAGGACAATTTGATATGGGATTGGGTTTTTTGTTTGTTTTGGTGGTTTTTGTTATTTGGGGGTTTTAAATCACATTAAAAATGTCTGACGATTTTGTATGTTGTGCCTGCTGGTACAAATACTGAAAGAACAGCAAAACAGGCCAGTGTATATCACGCCACTTCTCTGGCAAGGAATACAAGTCTACTTTTCTGTCTCCTTTATCAAATTTTTCTCTAAATGACCACACCATGCTTCACATGAAGCTTGACATGAAGCACTGACACGCCCTTTGGCAAGAGCTCTCATTCCTCTTCCCTGGAAGGAAGGAACAACCTTCATGCTTTCCTCCAGTCTAGCCAAGATGGACAGACAGACTGCCCCTGCCCCTTCCCTTCATGAAGAAGACCACAATCTGAGAGTGCCACTCCAAGTGCCCCAGGTACTTGGACATCCATGCAAACAGCCTCAAAGATGCCAAGCAAGGCAGGGGAGTCTTTCCTTCGGAAACTCAAACCCATCACAGATGGTATGACAATCCTCCAAGAAGGCTGAAAAGGCACCAAGCAACTACAGCTCCACTGCAGAGACAGAGCACTCTTCATATACCTTGATGAAGAGCTATGTCAAGAGCTATGAAGATGCTGAATGTCAAGCTCTTGCTTTCCCATTCTGGTAGGCATGGACTGCCAAAATAACACACCAAGAACCTTCTTACCAAGGGATTTAGCCCCCTTGGAATACCTCCCCATCATTACCATCATCCACATGCCACATAGTGAAACAAAAGCCACAAAGGAAACACCACAACATTTTTTTAATGAGAACATCTCCTCGGTGACCAACACATCCAGGCAAAGAAATGCATTGGGGTTCCTCCTCCATCTGTCCTTGCTACCACCTGCTCACGCTGTGCCTGGAAGTGGCAAGAAAGGAACGAGAGCAGGCAGTGGTGCTGTGCTGGTCCAAACCTACAGGCATTACAATCCAGGCAACATTCTAAATGCTAATTCCTAAACAGGAACAAAAGTACATCTGTCTCGCAAACACATCCACTTTATGTCTGAGGTGACTTGCCTGCAGCATCACTGGTTGCTTCTGCAGAATAAGAAATATTTTCAAGACAGGAAAACTGGTTTTCAAGGATAAAAAGTGCTTCTGGGGAAGCTGGACAGAAAAAAATTACTCATGTTCTGTAAAAACTGGACAGTGCATAGTGCCCTTTATGCCTCACAGGGGAAGTACGAAGGAGACTTGAAAGCTGAGGACTTTTTTTTAACATCAAACTCGGCTCCAGAGAGTGGAAAAGCCATCCCCCACAACAATGGGAAAGCACCCAAACATCTGCCACCTGATAGCTGCCAAAATTCAGCAGCCTGCCTCTCATCCACTGTTACCAACACATTGACAATGTGAGACAAGGCAAAACCAAAAGGGTGGGAGGTTTTGGTGAGAGGAGAGAAGAAAACCAAAGTGATGCTCTTCCGCTGTATTGAAATGCAAGGTTGGCCAACATCTTGGATGCAGACAGTACTCCTTCCCCTGCCTGGCAAGAGTAAGAGCACAGAGGGAACCAAAGAGAGTTTCAGAGAAGGCTGGCAGCACGATCCAAACGTGGAAAAGCTTCTGTGTGACCAACAACATCCCACGTCAAAACCAAGTGATTAAAGTCACACGTGGTAGATGTCTGCACAAGCAGAAATACTACAAAGAACAACAGCACCCTGAGATATGCTGAACTTCTGGAGGTCCCGAGAGGATCGCGGGAAAGTAGCCCTGTGCGCTGGGCCTCTTCTCAAGGTTGTCTGCTGGCATGCCCTATCCCACGCCATGGGAAATGGCATCTCCACAGCTAAGCAGACATTCTCCACTTCTTCCCCAATGACACAGGCCGTGTTCTACCCAGCATCTCCATTTCCATCTGACAAGACTGTCCCCCGCTCAAGAGTCACCCTCTCCATGACACACGCCCAGGCCATACTCAGCACCACTCACACGATCACTGCCACAAGACCCAGACATTGCTCCAACACAGTAACATGCTCCAGCTCTAAACTCGGTTCTAAGCATGACCCAGGCCTTTGCACATCCTCACCTTCCCACACGATTCGAACAAAGAACATATGGAGGGCTGCAAAGCCACACAGTGTCTGGCAGAATCTTCCCAGATGCATGAACTTCACCCTGAATCCTTTTGCCTTTTCGGGAATCTCAAATGGAAACACCACAGAGCTGTGCATTAGTGCTTTCAAAGATTCTTTGATTAGAGCTGTGGCAGCTCTGGTCCCGGTCCACAAGCAATTTATTCTTGGAGAGAACCACACCAAACGCTGAAGCAAAGGGCACGCACAATATCAATTGGGTGGGAGAATTTATATCGTAGAACACCTGAGCTGGGCTACTGTGCAGGGCTTGGCATGTACATGCACCTATCAGAATGAGTTAACACTGACAAGAGGACACAGCATCTCTACTGAGGCCACCTGTGCAAGCGCACAGGTAGGGGAAGTCGGGCACCCAAAGGTCACACCCTCCTCCTTACCTCCCCTGACAAATCCTGCCTGAGGAGGATCAAGAAACCATCATGGCAACATCAGTGGCTGCGGAAACTGCTGCAGACGCCCACCACAACATAAGGACAGCAGGATGAAGCTCTACCCGCCCACACCACCTTTCCCAAAACAGCAGTGAAAATGTTCATCAGACAGTATTCCACAGTCCGCATGTCACCCCTTCTTTCCAACACATCGCCTACGTCAGGAACGCAGCAACACAATGGACGAGATATTCATAACCTCAGACAACGCTCTGGGCATTTCAATATAACACACTATCTCAAGATCCAGAAGGCCTCCAAATCCAGACACTTGCAGCCTGAGGAAGGAGCCAGGGCAAGAACACTCCATGCCCATCCTGCCTCATGCTTTCCTCTACGCATCCTCTATTCCCCACTCCCAGACATGTGTTCTCAAGACAAGCACATCATCTCCCATGCTGGTCTTCTTGGGACATGGCCCATGGTCTCTTCAAGGATTTCCACTTCCCACAGACAACTCTTCCCACTGATCAAGGTCACCCTTCACATCAGGTAATGGCCAGGCGACTGCCACATTCACCTCTGCGACATGCCCGTTTCCTTTCCTACGTCAAGGCTCAATCTGACTTTTCTTACCCTTCCTATCAAGGAGAGCACCACAAAAAACACACAGAGGTATCACACACACGGTGCCCCCCAGACTCACTGCACCTGACCCTTCACATTTGACAAAGCTTCAGCTACCTCAGATGGCAATGTGGCACACCTGGGAGCAAGACTCTTTCTGAAGGTGATGCCAGGACAGCTCTAAACAGCAATGGAATTGATTTCATACTCTCAGGGAAAAAACAACATGTTGATGAGCACAGCACTGTCATGCATGATACCAACTGTGTCGGAGAAGTTGACTGGGTTTTGTTAGGGAGGGGCAGTTATTTGGTTTTGAGTTTCTTGATTGTTTGTTTTCAATAAAAAGAAGATTTCCAGGGCTTTTGAAATCATGCGGCTGTTGACACAAACAGTGAAAGGGCATCAAAACAGGCCAACATATTTCACGCTACTTCTCTGGCCAGGAACATCAATCCACAACCTGGGAGACAGGGGGAGCATGAAAAGAAAAAGACAGTTCCTGTTTCTAACACATGCCTTGGCTTGCACTCCTCTGCCCTAACACCATTCCAACAAGTACAACGTACATGGAAAAAGACCATAGGAAAAGTCCACACTGACTTCCCTACTTTCATAATAACCCTGTCAAGCGAGTGAAGCTCGGGAAATTATGCCAGGGTGTAAAGTCTTGGTTATCAGCTTGAATCACATCTCTTGCAGAGAAGAATCAAAGAGGAGGAGGACAGACTTCTCAACAGGAAACCACATCTGATACTGACTGTGGCTGGTGTGTGTAAAGATAGTAAGCAATAATATTTTATTTTTTAAAAAAAAACTTGCCAAGGCCAGGCGTGGGTGTTGAGCAAACTGCTCAAGTGATCGCCCACGGCAGGGGAGGTGGAACTGGATGAGCTTGAAGGTCCTTTCCACCCAAACCATCTATGATTCTATGAGAAATACTGTTTGGGGGACTGTCACCACCACAGCCTGCCTCTCTTCTACTCCTCCTGCAAGCTCGGGTACAACTGCTACATGCCAGCAAGCAACAGCCTCTCGAAAGCTAATGTCGTGGCACCTCGCATCGACATCGGCAGCGATTTAATTGCACTGCAGAACAACTCACAGCCAGAGCAGCAAACCTCCGCTGCGGACGGTAACTGCTGCTGGCTGCGGCAATACCTTTCGTGCTTTTTTCACCAAAGCAAGAGCAGGGCGGCCCCGGCAAGGACGCGAAGGCAGATGCAAAGGCGCCATTCAGATCCTTAAGCACCCGCCAAGCACCCACCGCCCGCACGCCCACGGGGGCCGAGCCCGGCTCCCACCACCGCCTGCCCAGGGCGCGGCCGAGAAGGGGGCGTCGGGCGAGAAAGGGCCGAGGAAGGGAGGGCCACTGACCGTGTCCAGCAGAGCGGGCGGCTCCGGCTGCGTCTCCTTCGCCGCGGGGCCGGGCGGCGGCGGCGGCGGGAAGTTGGGGCTGAAAACCATCAGGTCGCTCTTGCCCGCGCCGTCCGCCACGCACAGGCTCCGGCTCTGGCGCTGCGAGTACGACCAGCTCCCCACTTCGCTGGCGCACACCAGCGTCGCCGGCCCGGGCCCCGACAGCACGGCCGCCCGCGGCGCCCACCGCGACGCCCCGTACAGCACCACCGCCAGCAGGAACAGGCTCGACACCGCGCAGATGGCCACCACCAGCCACACGTTCGTCGCCGACGCCGACGACGCGCCGCCCTCCGCCGGCCGCAGCCCCGCCCCCGACGACGACGACGACGAGCCCGCGGCCGCCAGCGCCGCCTCGGCGCCCTCCACCAGCGACACGCTCAGCGTGGCCGTGGCCGAGCGCGCCGGCTCCCCGTGGTCCCGCACCACGATCACCAGCCGCTGCCGCGGGCCGTCCGCCTCCTCCAGCGCCCGCGCCGTGCTCACCTCGCCGCTGTACAGCCCCACGCGGAACGGGCCCTTCCCCCGCGGCTCCCACAGCTCGTAGCGCAGCCACGCGTTGTAGCCCGAGTCCGCGTCCACCGCGCGGATCTTCGCCACCACCTGCCCCGCCGGCGCCCCCCACGCCGCCCACGCCCACAGCGCCCCCGAGACCGGCCCCGACGCCGCCGAGACCGGCCCCGACGCCGCCGAGACCGGCGCCCCCACGCCCGGACCGCCGCCCGCAAGCGGCAGCAGCGCCGGCGCGTTGTCGTTCTCGTCCACCACGAAGAGCTGCACCGTGGCGTTGCCGCACAGCGGCGGCTCCCCCGCGTCCACCGCCCGCACCTCGAACTGCAGCACCTGCAGCTCCTCGTAGTCCAACGGCTGCAGCGCCCACAGCCGCCCGCTCTCCGCGTCCACCGACACGTAGCTCGACGCCGGCCGCCGCGCCACGCCCGACGACGCGCCCCCGACGACGCCCTCCGCCACCGAGTAGCTCACGCGACCGTTGCCCGCCTCGTCCGGGTCCCGCGCCCACAGCCGCGCCAGCTCCGCGCCCGCCGCGTTGTTCTCCCGCGCCAGCACCGTGTACACGGCCTGCGCGAACGACGGCGCGTTGTCGTTCACGTCCGACACCGGCACACGCACCCCGCGGCTGGCGCGCAGCGGCGGCGACCCGCCGTCCTCCGCCCGCACCTCCACCTCGTACTCCGACACCCGCTCCCGGTCCAGCGCCTCCCGCAGCACCAGCGAGTACGAGCCCGCGAACGTCGCCACCAGCCCGAACGGCGACGCCGGCCACACCGCGCAGCGCACCCGCCCGTTCGCCCCCGAGTCCCGGTCCGACACGCTCAGCAGCGCCACCACCGTCCCCGCCGCCGCGTCCTCCGGCACCGGCACCGACAGCGACGTCACCCACACCTCCGGCGCGTTGTCGTTCACGTCCAGCACCACCACCACCAAGCTGCAGTGACCCGACAAAGGGGGCGTCCCTTTGTCTCTCGCTTCGATTTGTAACTCGTGTAAACGAACGTCTTCAAAGTCCAGGGCGCCCCTCAGTCTGATCTCGCCCGTCTTGGGATCAATGGCGAACAGATCTCTGTTACCAGCAGGAACCGAACTGATGATGCTGTAAGAAAACTCCTTATTAAGACCCTCGTCCGGGTCCGTGGCGTTCACCCGCACCACCAGCGTCCCCTCTGCAGCGCTCTCCAGCAGCTGCACTTTATACACCGACTGGTTGAACTGGGGCGCGTTGTCGTTCGCATCCAGCACCGAGATCACCAGCTCCACCGTGCCCGTCAGCGCCGGACGGCCCCCGTCACTCGCCGTCACCACCAAACGGTGCACAGCCATCGTCTCGCGGTCCAGAGCTTTCGTGAGCACCAAAAACAGAGATTTTAGATTTTCATCAGAAGATTTAACATCGAGCGTAAAATGCTCGCTCGGGCTGAGTGTATAGGAGAGCTGCGCGTTGGCTCCGATATCCGCATCCGACGCGCCCTCCAGCGGGAACCGAGACCCCGGCAGCGTGGTGAATTCCGCGATGCTGAGGTTTTTGCGTGCGGCGGGGAAGAGCGGGGCGTTGTCGTTGATGTCCGTGACCTCCAGCTCCACGTGGAAGACGCGCAGCGGCCGCTCCACCAGCACCTCCAGGCGCAGGGCGCACGGCGCGCTCTTCCCGCACAGCTCCTCCCGGTCCAGCCGCGAGCTCACCACCAGCGCCCCGCTCGCCCCGCTCACCTCCACGCTCGCCCGACGGCCCTGCGCCACCAGACGCAGCCGACGCGCCTCCGGCTCGCCCGCCTCCAGGCCCAGGTCCTGCGCCAGCCGCCCCACCACCGTCCCGGCCTTGGCTTCCTCCGGCACCGAGTACCGCACCTGACCGCCGCCCAGCGCCCAGGCCGCCTGCAGCACCAGCACCCGCAACACGGGCCCCCAACACACGCCCATCGCCGCCGCCGCCGACACCCGCCCGGGCCCCGCACGGCTCCCCGCCGCCGCACGCACGCACCCGCTCAACTGACCGCCCCGCCCCGCGCCGCGCCGCCCCCCCGCGCTCACAGCCGGGCTCTCCGCCGCACCGGGGCGGAGCCGCGGAGACGCTCACCGCCGTTTCTGAGCCTGCAGCGACACCGTGTGCTGCTCCGCCGGCTCACACGCTCCCCACCGTCCACCGCGCCTCCGCACCCGTCCTGCTCGTCTCCTCTCCCGTCTCCTCCTTCCCTTCCACTCTTTCTTGGCCTTCTTTATTTTCCTCTTCCCCTCCCCACTCCTTATGTCTTTTTCATTCCTTCCTTGCTTTGGGTTTCATAGATTCCTTCCCTTCTTCCTCCCTTTTCGTCGTCCTTATTCTTTCTTCATTTCACTTGCTTTTTTCTCTTCTTTTTTTCTACTGTCTTCTCTTCCTTCTTCTTGCTTTGTTTTCTTCTCTTTCCTCCTCCTCCTCTTTCTTCTTCCTTCTGTTCCTTCTCCTGTCCCTTCTTGCCCTGACGTGCCCCATTCTTTACTCCCCTTGCCCTTCTCTTTCCACCCTTCTCGCTTCTTTCCCCCCGCTCGCAGCTCCCCAGTCGCCTCCGGCCCCGCGGCGGACACCATCAAAGACGGAGCCATCGGCGCTAATTACGGGGCATCAGCGCCGGAGCGCGGGACTCTAACCAAGGGCGAGGCTGTTAGGGACCAGCTCCGCTCAGCGTCCAGACATAACGTCGGTGCGCGCTGGTTATCTCGTCTATCCTGCTCCTTGTTTTCCTTCATTTCCTTCTTTATTTCCTGCCTCCTTTTTCGTCCTATTCTGCCTATACTTTCTTTTCCGTCTTCCTTCCGAGCTTGCTTTTTACTTACATACATTCCTTCCTTGCCTTTTCCCTTTCCTTCTGTGATTCTACTGCAAGATAACATTGGTGCAACCTGGTCATGTCCTTTATGTCTTCTTCCTTTTTTTTTCTTCTTTGTCGTTTTCCTTCCATCCTTAATTTCCTCTTTCTTCATTTCAACTTTCTTCCTTCCTGTTCTTACTACCTTCCTTTGCTCTCCCTCACCACCCTTCTCTGTACAGTGATACCGACCGTGCATGCTAGTAAAATCATTTATCTTTTCTTCATTTCTTTCTGCTCTTTATCTTGCTTGCTTTGTTCTTGCTTCCTTTTCTTTCCCTCTATTCTTGCTTCCTTCCTTCTCTACTTTCTCCTCTTTCTCCTACTTCACTCTCGAAATGGAGCATGAACATGTCCTCTGGCAAGAGCTCTTTCCCCTTCCTCACCACTTTTCATCAAGCCTTGACCAGTGTCCCTGAATACCGAGCATGCTGAGGTCCTCATCTCCATTCAGTGTATGAAGATAATGTTGGTGCACGCTGGTAATCTCCTCTATTGTCTCTTCCTTCCTTTCTCTTCCTTTTTTCCTTCTTCCTTGCTTCGTTTTTCCTTGCATACAGTCCTTTTCCGCCGTCTTTCCATCTCCTTCATTCTTTCCTCTCTTTATTTCCTGCTACCTTTTTCGTTTTTTTCTCCTTTCTCTTTCTTCATCTCTTTCTTACTCTTCCTTACATCTTTTTATTTCTCTTTCCTCCTTTTCCTTCTCTTCCTTCTTCTTTTTTTGCCTCAGACCTGCCCTATCCTTGCCTCCCCTTCTCTTCTGCTTCCACCGCGTCTCCTCTCTTCTTTCTCTCCTTCACAAAAATACTTTCTGCATCTCCACACCATGTTCAACACAAAGCACCAACATGCCCTCTGGCAAAACCTCTCATTCCTCTTCCTTTCCACCTTCCAGCCATCCAGATGAGTAATAACCTTCCTGCTTTCCTCCAGCCTGTGCAAGACAGACAGACTGCCCCTCCACCTCCCCTCCCCTTCCCTGCCCTTCCTGAAGAAGACCACACTCTGCAGCCTCCAGGCCTCTCAAGGACCCAGCAAATAACAGAGCAAGGCAATCATGCAGCAAGGAACAGCTTTGCTGCATCACAAAAGAATCCACCACCCTCTGAAACACAGCCCCAAGCCCCGGGTACTTGGACATCCATGCAAACAGCCTCCAGAGAGTCCAAACAACACACGGGCGGGGGCGGGGGACTGTCTTTCTTTAGAGAAATCAAAGCCATCACAGACCACCACGACAATCCACCAAGAAACCTGAAACAGCAGCGGGCAACCACACCTCCTGAGCACTCTTCATGTATCTCAATGAAGTGCTATTCTTCCAGTCTCAGTTTCCACCTGCACGTTGAACGACAAGCTCTTGCTTTCCCATTCTGGCAGGCATGCACTGCCAGAACAACACAGGGCATTAGTTCCCATGGAATACCTCTCACTCATTAGCAGGAGCCATGCATCATACAGCCAAACAAAAACCTGGAAGCGAACATTTGGTTGATCCAACATGGAGATACCACGACTAAATAGGAATGGTTAGGTATGGGCGACTTACCTGTAGCATCACTGGTTGCTTCTTCAGAAAAGAAACATTTTCAGGACAGAAGAATTGCTTTTAAGGGACATTTTCCCTTAACATTACCAGAGAGTTCTGGGGTTGCCAGACAGAAGAAAAATGACTCCCATTCCACCAGACTTTGGAAACCATTGTACAGTGCACTCCTTGAGCTTGGTTCCCTGGGGGAGGCTGTTCCAGTGACTGACCATCCTCTCAGTGAAGAACCTTTTCCTAACATCCAGTCTAAACTTCCCCTGACGCAGCTTCCTACCATTTCCTTGTGTCCTATCAATGCTCACCAGAGACAGGAGGAGATCAGCACCTCCCCCTTGGCTGCACCCCTGGAGAACATTGTAGGCTGCAATGAGGTCACCCCTCAGCCTTCTCTTCTCCAAGCTCAACAAGCCAAGTGACCTCAGCCGCTCTTCATCACTCTTGCCCCTCAAGACCTTTCACCGTCTTGCTCACCCTACCTTGGACACGCTCTCATAGTTTGATCTCCTTCTTATATTCAGGCACACAAAACTGCACACAGCACTCAAGGAGGGGCTGCACTAGTGCAGTGCAGAGTGGGACAATCACCTCTCTTGAACAGCTAGCAAAGCTGTGTTTGACGCACCCCTGGACACAGTTGGCCCTTTGGGCTGCCAGGACACACTGTTGACTCCTTTTCAACTTCCCATCAACACAAAACCCCAGATCGCTTTCCACAGGGCTGCTCTCCAGCCTCTCAATCCCCAGTTTCTATTGGGGGATTACCCCAGGATTACCCCGCAACAAGTGTAGAATCCAGCATTTGCTCTTGTTAAATTTCATATAGCTGGTGACTGCCCAGCTCTCTAGTCTATCCAGCTCTCTCTGAAAGGCCTCTCTGTCCCCAATGGTGTCCACAGCTCCTCCGAATTTAGTATCATTGGACAATTTAATGTACATTCAATTGATACATACAGATGATTTATAGAAACAATAAAGAGCCCTGGCCCTACAATTGAGCCCTGTGGCATCCCACTGGTGACTGGCCGCCAGCCTGATCTAACCCCATTTACTTATGTGCCTCCAGCTGCAGCAGCAAACCTGTTCAGAGTTGGCTGGGAGTTTATCATTCCCACAGTCACGGTCTTCCAACACAGGGCTCTGCCTGTCCCAGGGCCCATCATCAATGTTGAAGACAGAGGCGAACGTGCCACTAAACATCTCTGCTTTGTCCACATCCCAATTTCTGAGGTGACCGACTTTATCAAGTAACCGACTGACACTAGCTCTGATCTTCCTTTTACTGTTAACATATTTCAAAAAGCCCTGGTCAGCTTGAAATCTCATTGAGCTTGGGCCACACAAATGTTCTCCCTACGGTGGCAAACCGCATCTCTGTAGTCCTCCCATGTGGCTTGTCCTTGCTTCCAATGGCCATAAACCTTCCTTTTAAGTTCTAGAAGAAGATCCCTGCTCAGTCAAGCAAACCAAATTCAAACATGTTCCAGTGTACTCAGCACATCGTGGAGCACACTGAAGGATCTCGCTAGCACACCATCCCTCAAACACTGGCCTGCTACCCCATGGCTTCTCCCTAGCGAGACTGGTTTTACCTGTGTCCCCTTCAAATCTAGTTTAAAGCTCTTTCAATAAGCCCTGATAACTGCTTTTTTCCAACAACATCAACAGTTGTGGAAGATGCTACAGATACCCAACACTACACAAGGACAGCAGTGCTACCCTCCCAAAACACATTTGAACAAAAAAAAAAGAAAAAAAGAAAAAAGAAAAGGTAAAAGGTTCATCAGACAGTATTCAGCAGTCTGCATCTCACCCCCTCTTACTAACACATTTCCGACATCAGCCAAGCAGCAGCACCGTGGTTCTGTGTCTGCTGACATGTGGTCATAACCTCAAAACAATCCCATTCCACCGTACTGAAACGCAAGAAGAGAACAACAGGGCACAAGGATACGCAGAACTTCTGGAGGTTCTGACAGGATTCTGAGCAAGTAGTACTGTGTGCCAGACCTCTTCTCAAGGTTTTTTACCAGCATCCTCTTTCTCATGCTATGAGTTACGGGATCCCCAGCTAAGTGAACATTCTCAGTTCTTCCCCAATGACACAATCCACGTTCTCCCCGTATCTCCATTTACTCAGGCAAGACGCTTACGGGCTCAAGGTCACCCACCCCCGCCCCATGACAGATCCCTCCAATGGAAGTCATGTCCTTCTGTGGCAGAAGGCCTCCAACTCCAGACCCTTGGGAGCCTGGGAAAGCATCTGGGGCAAGAACACACCGTGCCCATCCTGCCTCACCCTTTCCTTTCAGGCATCCTCCGTTCCCCACTCCCAGACATGTGTTCTCAAGGCAAGCACATCACCCTAATCAGTGCCACTGCGCATTAACCTCTGCAACATGCCATGGCTTCCTTTCCCACCTCAAGGCTCAATCCAGCTGTTACAGACCCTTCCCATCAATGAGAGCACCACAAGAAAACCCACAGCTGTTATGATGTACACAGTGTCATGAAGACACTCTGCAGCTGACCATTTATGCTTGGCAACGCATATCTATCTCAGACAGAATTGTTACACACTGGAGAGCAGTACGCTTTCTAAAAGTGATGTCAGGGCAGCTCTAATGGCAAGGGTATTGGTTTCATACTGGGAGAGAACAACCCAAAATTTCTATGAGCACAGAACTCTAATGGGTGATATCTACTGTGTAGGACAACTTGAGAAGGGTTTGAGGGTTTTTGTCTGGTTTGTTGGGTTTTGGTTTTTTTGGGGGGGGGTTTAATCACACTGAAGATTTCTGAGACTTTTGTATTGCTGTGACTGCTGGTACAAATACTGAAAGATTATCAAAACAGGCCAGTGTACATCACGCCACTTCTCTGGCAAGGACCACAAGACTTCTTTTTGGTCTCCTTTACCAATTTTTTTTTCTAAATGACTACGCCATGCTTAACATGAAACTTGACATGAAGCACCGACACGCCCTTTGGCAAGAGCCCTCATTCCTCTTCCCTGGAAGGAACAACTTTCCTACTTTCCTCTACTCTATGAAAGACACACAGACTGCCCCTGCCCCTTCCCTTCATGAACAAGATCACACTCTAAGGGTGGCACAAGTGCCCCGGATACTTGGACTTCCACGCAAACAGCATCAAAGATGTCAAGCAATGCAAGGAAGTATTTCCTTTGGAAACTCAAACCCATCACAAACCAGCATGACATACTTCCAAGAAGGCTGAAAACCCACCAAGCAACTACAGCTCCAGAGCACTCTTCAGGTACCTTGATCAAGAGGTATTATTCCTGACTCATTTTCCACCTACACGCTGAATGTCAAACTCTTGCTTTCCTGTTCCAGCAGGCAACCACTACCAGAACAACACACCGAGAACCTTGTTACCCAAGGGATTTAGCCCCCAAGGAATACCTCCCCTTCGTTAACATGATCCACGCATCACATAGCCAAACAAAAGCCACGAAGGAAACAGCATGACTTTTTTTTTTAATGAGAACATCTCCTCAATGCCCAACACATCCAGTCAAAGAAATGCACTGGGGTCCCAGCTCCATCGATCCAGGCAATATTCAGTTGATCCAACATAAAGATGCCACAGCTAGACAGGAACAAAAGTACATCTGTCTCACAAACACATCCACTTTATGTCTGAGGTGACTTGCCTGCAGCATCACTGGTTGCTTCTTCAGAATAAGAAATATTTTCAAGACAGGAAAACTGGTTTTCAAGGATAAAAAGTGCTTCTGGGGAAGCTGGACAGAAAAAAATTACTCATGTTCTGTAAAAACTGGACAGTGCATAGTGCCCTTTATGCCTCACAGGGGAAGTACGAAGGAGACTTGAAAGCTGAGGACTTTTTTTTAACATCAAACTCGGCTCCAGAGAGTGGAAAAGCCATCCCCCACAACAATGGGAAAGCACCCAAACATCTGCCACCTGATAGCTGCCAAAATTCAGCAGCCTGCCTCTCATCCACTGTTACCAACACATTGACAATGTGAGACAAGGCAAAACCAAAAGGGTGGGAGGTTTTGGTGAGAGGAGAAAACCAAAGTGATGCTCTTCCGCTGTATTGAAATGCAAGGTTGGCCAACATCTTGAATGCAGACAGTACTCCTTCCCCTGCCTGGCAAGAGTAAGAGCACAGAGGGAACCAAAGAGAGTTTCAGAGAAGGCTGGCAGCACGATCCAAACGTGGAAAAGCTTCTGTGTGACCAACAACATCCCACGTCAAAACCAAGTGATAAAAGTCACACGTGGTAGATGTCTGCACAAGCAGAAATACTACAAAGAACAACAGCACCCTGAGATATGCTGAACTTCTGGAGGTCCCGAGAGGATCGCGGGAAAGTAGCCCTGTGCGCTGGGCCTCTTCTCAAGGTTGTCTGCTGGCATGCCCTATCCCACGCCATGGGAAATGGCATCTCCACAGCTAAGCAGACATTCTCCACTTCTTCCCCAATGACACAGGCCGTGTTCTACCCAGCATCTCCATTTCCATCTGACAAGACTGTCCCCCGCTCAAGAGTCACCCTCTCCATGACACACGCCCAGGCCATACTCAGCACCACTCACACGATCACTGCCACAAGACCCAGACATTGCTCCAACACAGTAACATGCTCCAGCTCTAAACTCGGTTCTAAGCATGACCCAGGCCTTTGCACATCCTCACCTTCCCACACGATTCGAACAAAGAACATATGGAGGGCTGCAAAGCCACACAGTGTCTGGCAGAATCTTCCCAGATGCATGAACTTCACCCTGAATCCTTTTGCCTTTTCGGGAATCTCAAATGGAAACACCACAGAGCTGTGCATTAGTGCTTTCAAAGATTCTTTGATTAGAGCTGTGGCAGCTCTGGTCCCGGTCCACAAGCAATTTATTCTTGGAGAGAACCACACCAAACGCTGAAGCAAAGGGCACGCACAATATCAATTGGGTGGGAGAATTTATATCGTAGAACACCTGAGCTGGGCTACTGTGCAGGGCTTGGCATGTACATGCACCTATCAGAATGAGTTAACACTGACAAGAGGACACAGCATCTCTACTGAGGCCACCTGTGCAAGCGCACAAGTAGGGGAAGTCGGGCACCCAAAGGTCACACCCTCCTCCTTACCTCCCCTGACAAATCCTGCCTGAGGAGGATCAAGAAACCATCATGGCAACATCAGTGGCTGCGGAAACTGCTGCAGACGCCCACCACAACATAAGGACAGCAGGATGAAGCTCTACCCGCCCACACCACCTTTCCCAAAACAGCAGTGAAAATGTTCATCAGACAGTATTCCACAGTCCGCATGTCACCCCTTCTTTCCAACACATCGCCTACGTCAGGAACGCAGCAACACAATGGACGAGATATTCATAACCTCAGACAACGCTCTGGGCATTTCAATATAGCACACTATCTCAAGATCCAGAAGGCCTCCAAATCCAGACACTTGCAGCCTGAGGAAGGAGCCAGGGCAAGAACACTCCATGCCCATCCTGCCTCATGCTTTCCTCTAGGCATCCTCTATTCCCCACTCCCAGACATGTGTTCTCAAGACAAGCACATCATCTCCCATGCTGGTCTTCTTGGGACATGGCCCATGGTCTCTTCAAGGATTTCCACTTCCCGCAGACAACTCTTCCCACTGATCAAGGTCACCCTTCACATCAGGTAATGGCCAGGCGACTGCCACATTCACCTCTGCGACATGCCCGTTTCCTTTCCTACGTCAAGGCTCAGTCTGACTTTTCTTACCCTTCCTATCAACGAGAGCACCACAAAAAACACACAGAGGTATCACACACACGGTGCCCCCCAGACTCACTGCACCTGACCCTTCACATTTGACAAAGCTTCAGCTACCTCAGATGGCAATGTGGCACACCTGGGAGCAAGACTCTTTCTGAAGGTGATGCCAGGACAGCTCTAAACAGCAATGGAATTGATTTCATACTCTCAGGGAAAAAACAACATGTTGATGAGCACAGCACTGTCATGCATGATACCAACTGTGTCGGAGAAGTTGACTGGGTTTTGTTAGGGAGGGGCAGTTATTTGGTTTTGAGTTTCTTGATTGTTTGTTTTCAATAAAAAAAGATTTCCAGGGCTTTTGAAATCATGTGGCTGTTGACACAAACAGTGAAAGGGCATCAAAACAGGCCAACATATTTCACGCTACTTCTCTGGCCAGGAACATCAATCCACAACCTGGGAGACAGGGGGAGCATGAAAAGAAAAAGACAGTTCCTGTTTCTAACACATGCCTTGGCTTGCACTCCTCTGCCCTAACACCATTCCAACAAGTACAACGTACATGGAAAAAGACCATAGGAAAAGTCCACACTGACTTCCCTACTTTCATAATAACCCTGTCAAGCGAGTGAAGCTCGGGAAATTATGCCAGGGTGTAAAGTCTTGGTTATCAGCTTGAATCACATCTCTTGCAGAGAAGAATCAAAGAAGAGGAGGACAGACTTCTCAACAGGAAATCACATCTGATACTGACTGTGGCTGGTGTGTGTAAAGATAGTAAGCAATAATATTTTATTTTTTTTAAAAAAACTTCTCAAGGCCAGGCGTGGGCGTTGAGCAAACTGCTCAAGTGATCGCCCACGGCAGGGGAGGTGGAACTGGATGAGCTTGAAGGTCCTTTCCACCCAAACCATCTATGATTCTATGAGAAATACTGTTTGGGGGACTGTCACCACCACGGCCTGCCTCTCTTCTACTCCTCCTGCAAGCTCGGGTACAACTGCTACATGCCAGCAAGCAACAGCCTCTCGAAAGCTAATGTCGTGGCACCTCGCATCGACATCGGCAGCGATTTAATTGCACCGCAGAACAACTCACAGCCAGAGCAGCAAACCTCCGCTGCGGACGGTAACTGCTGCTGGCTGCGGCAATACCTTTCGTGCTTTTTTCACCAAAGCAAGAGCAGGGCGGCCCCGGCAAGGACGCGAAGGCAGATGCAAAGGCGCCATTCAGATCCTTAAGCACCCGCCAAGCACCCACCGCCCGCACGCCCACGGGGGCCGAGCCCGGCTCCCACCACCGCCTGCCCAGGGCGCGGCCGAGAAGGGGGCGTCGGGCGAGGAAGGGCCGAGGAAAGGACGAGGAAGGGAGGGCCACTGACCGTGTCCAGCAGAGCGGGCGGCTCCGGCTGCGTCTCCTTCGCCGCGGGGCCGGGCGGCGGCGGCGGGAAGTTGGGGCTGAAAACCATCAGGTCGCTCTTGCCCGCGCCGTCCGCCACGCACAGGCTCCGGCTCTGGCGCTGCGAGTACGACCAGCTCCCCACTTCGCTGGCGCACACCAGCGTCGCCGGCCCGGGCCCCGACAGCACGGCCGCCCGCGGCGCCCACCGCGACGCCCCGTACAGCACCACCGCCAGCAGGAACAGGCTCGACACCGCGCAGATGGCCACCACCAGCCACACGTTCGTCGCCGACGCCGACGACGCGCCGCCCTCCGCCGGCCGCAGCCCCGCCCCCGACGACGACGACGAGCCCGCGGCCGCCAGCGCCGCCTCGGCGCCCTCCACCAGCGACACGCTCAGCGTGGCCGTGGCCGAGCGCGCCGGCTCCCCGTGGTCCCGCACCACGATCACCAGCCGCTGCCGCGGGCCGTCCGCCTCCTCCAGCGCCCGCGCCGTGCTCACCTCGCCGCTGTACAGCCCCACGCGGAACGGGCCCTTCCCCCGCGGCTCCCACAGCTCGTAGCGCAGCCACGCGTTGTAGCCCGAGTCCGCGTCCACCGCGCGGATCTTCGCCACCACCTGCCCCGCCGGCGCCCCCCACGCCGCCCACGCCCACAGCGCCCCCGAGACCGGCCCCGACGCCGCCGAGACCGGCGCCCCCACGCCCGGACCGCCGCCCGCAAGCGGCAGCAGCGCCGGCGCGTTGTCGTTCTCGTCCACCACGAAGAGCTGCACCGTGGCGTTGCCGCACAGCGGCGGCTCCCCCGCGTCCACCGCCCGCACCTCGAACTGCAGCACCTGCAGCTCCTCGTAGTCCAACGGCTGCAGCGCCCACAGCCGCCCGCTCTCCGCGTCCACCGACACGTAGCTCGACGCCGGCCGCCGCGCCACGCCCGACGACGCGCCCCCGACGACGCCCTCCGCCACCGAGTAGCTCACGCGACCGTTGCCCGCCTCGTCCGGGTCCCGCGCCCACAGCCGCGCCAGCTCCGCGCCCGCCGCGTTGTTCTCCCGCGCCAGCACCGTGTACACGGCCTGCGCGAACGACGGCGCGTTGTCGTTCACGTCCGACACCGGCACACGCACCCCGCGGCTGGCGCGCAGCGGCGGCGACCCGCCGTCCTCCGCCCGCACCTCCACCTCGTACTCCGACACCCGCTCCCGGTCCAGCGCCTCCCGCAGCACCAGCGAGTACGAGCCCGCGAACGTCGCCACCAGCCCGAACGGCGACGCCGGCCACACCGCGCAGCGCACCCGCCCGTTCGCCCCCGAGTCCCGGTCCGACACGCTCAGCAGCGCCACCACCGTCCCCGCCGCCGCGTCCTCCGGCACCGGCACCGACAGCGACGTCACCCACACCTCCGGCGCGTTGTCGTTCACGTCCAGCACCTCCAGCTCCACGCTGCTGTGACCGGACAAAGGGGGCGTCCCTTTGTCTCTCGCTTCGATCTCCAGGTCGTACGACTGAACGTCCTCGAAATCCAATTCACCGGCAGTGCGTATCTCCCCCGATTTTCTGTCCATTATGAACAAGTCCTGGACTTTGGTAGAAATCATGTTGCTAAAGAAATAATCTATCTCTCGATTAATTCCCTCATCTTTGTCTGACGCTGTTAGCTGGAGTAACACAGTTCCCGGGGCAGCATTTTCCGGCAGCTGCACTTTATACACCGACTGGTTGAACTGGGGCGCGTTGTCGTTCGCATCCAGCACCGAGATCACCAGCTCCACCGTGCCCGTCAGCGCCGGACGGCCCCCGTCACTCGCCGTCACCACCAAACGGTGCACAGCCATCGTCTCGCGGTCCAGAGCTTTCGTTAACAAGAGGACTAGTAACATCTTCTTTTCGTCTTTAGATTTCATTTCCAAACCGAAATGCTCGCTGGGGCTGAGTGTATAGGAGAGCTGCGCGTTGGCTCCGATATCCGCATCCGACGCGCCCTCCAGCGGGAACCGAGACCCGGGAGGAGAGTTCTCCGGTAAACTGAGGTTTTTGCGTGCGGCGGGGAAGAGCGGGGCGTTGTCGTTGATGTCCGTGACCTCCAGCTCCACGTGGAAGACGCGCAGCGGCCGCTCCACCAGCACCTCCAGGCGCAGGGCGCACGGCGCGCTCTTCCCGCACAGCTCCTCCCGGTCCAGCCGCGAGCTCACCACCAGCGCCCCGCTCGCCCCGCTCACCTCCACGCTCGCCCGACGGCCCTGCGCCACCAGACGCAGCCGACGCGCCTCCGGCTCGCCCGCCTCCAGGCCCAGGTCCTGCGCCAGCCGCCCCACCACCGTCCCGGCCTTGGCTTCCTCCGGCACCGAGTACCGCACCTGACCGCCGCCCAGCGCCCAGGCCGCCTGCAGCACCAGCACCCGCAACACGGGCCCCCAACACACGCCCATCGCCGCCGCCGCCGCCGACACCCGCCCGGGCCCCGCACGGCTCCCCGCCGCCGCACGCACGCACCCGCTCAACTGACCGCCCCGCCCCGCGCCGCGCCGCCCCCCCGCGCTCACAGCCGGGCTCTCCGCCGCACCGGGGCGGAGCCGCGGAGACGCTCACCGCCGTTTCTGAGCCTGCAGCGACACCGTGTGCTGCTCCGCCGGCTCACACGCTCCCCACCGTCCACCGCGCCTCCGCACCCGTCCTGCTCGTCTCCTCTCCCGCCTCCTCCTTCCCTTCCACTCTTTCTTGGCCTTCTTTATTTTCCTCTTCCCCTCCCCACTCCTTACGTCTTTTTCATTCCTTCCTTGCTTTGGGTTTCATAGATTCCTTCCCTTCTTCCTCCCTTTTCGTCGTCCTTATTCTTTCTTCATTTCACTTGCTTTTTTCTCTTCTCTTTTTCTACTGTCTTCTCTTCCTTCTTCTTGCTTTGTTTTCTTCTCTTTCCTCCTCTTTCTTCTTCCTTCTGTTCCTTCTCCTTTCCCTTCTTGCCCTGACGTGCCCCATTCTTTACTCCCCTTGCCCTTCTCTTTCCACCCTTCTCGCTTCTTTCCCCCCGCTCGCAGCTCCCCAGTCGCCTCCGGCCCCGCGGCGGACACCATCAAAGACGGAGCCATCGGCGCTAATTACGGGGCATCAGCGCCGGAGCGCGGGACTCTAACCAAGGGCGAGGCTGTTAGGGACCAGCTCCGCTCAGCGTCCAGACATAACGTCGGTGCGTGCTGGTTGTCTCGTCTATCCTCTTCCTTCTTTTCCTTCATTTCCTTCCTCTACTTCTCATTCTTTTCTTCTAGCATTCCTACTCCTCCTTCCGTCCTATTCCTCCTTCCTGGCTTGCTTTTCACTTGCATAGATTCCTTCCTTGCCTTTTTCCTTTCCTTCTGCGATTCTGATGCAAGATAATGTTGGTGCGACCTGGTCATCTCCTTTTTTCTCTTCTTTGTCCTCTTCCTTCCATCCTTAATTTCTTCCTTCCTTTCTTCCTCTCCCTCACCACCTTTCTCTGTAGAGTGATAGTGTCTCTGCATGCCAGTAAACTCATTTATCTTTTCTTCATTTCTTTACCTTCTCCCTATTCCTTCCTTTGTTCTTGTTTTCTTTCCCTCTATTCTTGCTTTCTTCCTTCTCTACTTTCTCTTCTTTCTCCCACTTCACTCTCGAAATGGAGCATGGACATGTCCTCTGGCAAGAGCTCTTTCCCCTTCCTCACCCCTTTACATCAAGCCTTGACCACTGTCCCTGAACACTGAGGATGCCGAGGTCCTCATCTCCATTCAGTGTACAAAGATAATGTCAGCGTGCGCTGGTAATCTCCTCTATTGTCTCTTCCTTCCTTCCTCTTCCTTTTTTCTTTCTTCCTTGCTTCGTTCTTCCTTGCATACAGTCCTTTTTTCCCCGTCTTCTCATCTCTTTCATTCTTTCCTCTCTTTATTTCCTGCTTATTTTTGTGGGTTTTTTCACTCCTTTTTCTTTTTTGCTCTCCCTGTTTCTCTTCCTTACGTATTTTTATTTCTCTTTCCTCTTTCTCTTCCTTCTTCTTTTTTTGCCTCAGACCTGCCCTATCCTTGCCTCCCCTTCTCTTCTGCTTCCACCGCGTCTCCTCTCTTCTTTCTCTCCTTTACAAAAATACTTTCTGCATCTCCACACCACGCTCAACACAAAGCACCAACATGCCCTCTGGCAAAACCTCTCATTCCTCTTCCTTTCCACCTTCCAGCCATCCAGATGAGTAATAACCTTCCTGCTTTCCTCCAGCCTGTGCAAGACAGACAGACTGCCCCTCCACCTCCCCTCCCCTTCCCTGCCCTTCCTGAAGAAGACCACACTCTGCAGCCTCCAGGCCTCTCAAGGACCCAGCAAATAACAGAGCAAGGCAATCATGCAGCAAGGAACAGCTCTGCTGCATCACAAAAGAATCCACCACCCTCTGAAACACAGCCCCAGGCCCCGGGTACTTGGACATCCATGCAAACAGCCTCCAGAGAGTCCAAACAACACACGGGCGGGGGCGGGGGACTGTCTTTCTTTAGAGAAATCAAAGACCACCACGACAATCCACCAAGAAACCTGAAACAGCAGCGGGCAACCACACCTCCTGAGCACTCTTCATGTATCTCAATGAAGTGCTATTCTTCCAGTCTCAGTTTCCACCTGCACGTTGAACGACAAGCTCTTGCTTTCCCATTCTGGCAGGCATGCACTGCCAGAACAACACAGGGCATTAGTTCCCATGGAATACCTCTCACTCATTAGCAGGAGCCATGCATCATACAGCCAAACAAAAGCCAGGAAGCAAACACCATGACATTTTCACTGAGAACATCCCCTTGCCTCCCAACACACCCACTCCACGAACTGCACTGCGGTCCCTCCTCCATCCGTCCTTGCTGCCACCTTGCAGCAAAGGAACAAGAGCGGACACTGATGCTGTGCTGGTCCAAACCTACAGGCATTACAATCCCGGCAACATTCGGTTGATCCAACATGGAGATACCACGACTAAATAGGAATGGTTAGGTATGGGTGACTTACCTGTAGCATCACTGGTTGCTTCTTCAGAAAAGAAACATTTTCAGGACAGAAGAATTCCTTTTAAGGGACATTTTCCCTTAACATTACCAGAGAGTTCTGGGGTTGCCGGACAGAAAAAAAAAGACTCCCATTCCGCCAGACTTTGGAAACCATTGTGCAGTGCACTCCATGAGCTCTGACAGGTTTGGCACCCTGACCACTTCCGAGGGGAGGCTGTTCCAATGAATGACCACCCTCTCAGTGAAGAACCTTTTCCTAACATCCAGTCTAAACTTCCCCTGACGCAGCTTCCTACCATTTCCTTGTGTCCTATCAATGCTCACCAGAGACAGGAGGAGATCAGCACCTCCCCCTTGGCTGCACCCCTGGAGAACATTGTAGGCTGCAATGAGGTCACCCCTCAGCCTTCTCTTCTCCAAGCTCAACAAGCCAAGTGACCTCAGCTGCTCTTCATCACTCTTGCCCCTCAAGACCTTTCACCGTCTTGCTCACCCTACCTTGGACACGCTCTCATAGTTTGATCTCCTTCTTATATTCAGGCACACAAAACTGCACACAGCACTCAAGGAGGGGCTGCACTAGTGCAGTGCAGAGTGGGACAATCACCTCTCTCGAACAGCTAGCAAAGCTGTGTTTGATGCACCCCTGGACACAGTTGGCCCTTTGGGCTGCCAGGACACACTGTTGACTCCTTTTCAACTTCCCATCAACACAAAACCCCAGATCACTTTCCACAGGGCTGCTCTCCAGCCTCTCAATCCCCAGTTTCTATTGGGGGATTACCCCAGGATTACCCCGCAACAAGTGTAGAATCCAGCATTTGCTCTTGTTAAATTTCATATAGCTGGTGACTGCCCAGCTCTCTAGTCTATCCAGATCTCTCTGAAAGGCCTCTCTGTCCCCAATGGTGTCCACAGCTCCTCCGAATTTAGTATCATTGGACAATTTAATGTACATTCAATTGATACATACAGATGATTTATAGAAACAATAAAGAGCCCTGGCCCTACAATTGAGCCCTGTGGCATCCCACTGGTGACTGGCCGCCAGCCTGATCTAACCCCATTTACTTATGTGCCTCCAGCTGCAGCAGCAAGTCTCAAACCTGTTCAGAGTTGGCTGGGAGTTTATCATTCCCCCAGTCACGGTCTTCCAACACAGGGCTCCGCCGGTCCCAGGGCCCATCATTGGTGTTGATGAAGGTGGCATTAAACATCTCTGCTTTGTCTACGTCCCAATTTGTGAGGTGACCGACTTTATCAAGTAACGGACTGACACTAGCACTTATCCTCCTTTTACTGTTAACATATTTTAAAAAGCCCTTTTTGTTCTCCTTCACAGTGCTGGCCAGCTTGAAATCTCATCAAGCTTTGGCCACACGACTTGCAAACAGTTGCAAACAACGTCTCTGTAGTCCTCCCATGTCACTTGTCCTTGCTTCCAACGTCCATACAATTTCCTTTCTCAATTAAGTTCTAGAGGAAGATCCCTGCCTAGCCAACCCACCCTTCTACCCCACTTGCTTGACTCCCAACACTTTGGCATTGCCTGCTCCTGCGCTCTTAAGAGATGGCTCTTACAAAGTGACCAGTATCCATGGACCCAAACACTTTCAAAACCAGATTCCCAGGGGACCTCACCGACCACCCCCTTCAGCAGCCCAAAGTCTGCTCTCCCCACACCCAGGGCCAAAGTTTTGCTGGCAGTTCTTCTCCTGTGGCCAACAACTTGAAACTCAACTACTTCATGGGCACCGTGACCGAGACAGCCACCAATCACCACTTTACACACGACTACTTCTCTGTGTACAAACAACAAAGCCAGGAGGGCACCTTTTCTAGTCTGCTCCCTTAGTACCTGCACCAAGAAGTTATCTTCAACGTGCTGCAGGAATTTCCTGGACCTGCTTGTGTCTGCTGTATGATATTCCCAGCTAACCTCTGGGATGTTAAAATCACGCAAAAGGACACGGGCAGCTGATGTAGGGATATCCCTTAATTCCTTGTGGAATAATTCATTGGCGTGGTCATCCTGGCTGGGTGGTTGACAGTGGACTCCCACAACAACATCCGCCTTAGTTGCTTTTCCCTTAATCCTTACCCAGAGGTGCTCAACCGTGTCGTCGCCAACTGCAAGCTCCATACAATCCAAGTCCTCCCTTAAATACAGCACCACCACCCCACCCCACCTCACCTGACCTGCCTATCGCTCCACAAGAGCCTATAATCATCCATCACAGCACACCCGTCACAGGATCATCCCACCAGGTTTCATCAATGATATCATAGCTCTGGGACTGGGACAAAGCTTCTAGCTCCTCTTCTTCATTCCTCATGCTCCACACATTTGTACAGAGATGTTTCAAATGTGTTCCAGTGTACTCGGCACATCGTGGAGCACACTGAAGGATCTTGCTAGCACACCATGTCTTCTTATGACATCACTCATGGTCTTCCCAAGGATTTCAAATTCCCACACACAACTCTTCCCACTGCTCATGGTCACCCTTCACACCAAGAGATGGCCAGGCCCTACTCAGGGCCACTGCCGCATTCACCTCTAGGACATGACACCGTTACATTTCCAAACTCAAGGCTCAAGCCGACTTTTATAGACCCGTCCCATCAATGAGAGCACCACAAAAAACACACAGAGGTATCACACACACGGTGTCCAGCAGACTCACTGCAGCTGATCCTTCACGTTTGGCAATGCTTCAGCTATCTCAGATGGAAGTGTTACACACTGGAGAGCAGTACGCTTTCTAAAAGTGATGTCACGGCAGCTCCAATGGCAATGGCATTGGTTTCGTGCTGCGAGAGAACAACCCAAATTTCTATGAGCACAGAACTCTAATGGATGATATATACTGCATAGGACAATTTGATAAGGGATTGGGTTTTTTGTTTGTTTTGGTGGTTTTTGTTATTTGGGGGTTTTAAATCACATTAAAAATGTCTGACGATTTTGTATGTTGTGCCGGCTGGTACAAATACTGAAAGAACATCAAAACAGGCCAGTGTACCTCATGCCACTTCTCTGGCAAGGAATACAAGTCTACTTTTCTGTCTCCTTTATCAAATTTTTCTCTAAATGACCACACCATGCTTCACATGAAGCTTGACATGAAGCACTGACACGCCCTTTGGCAAGAGCTCTCATTCCTCTTCCCTGGAAGGAAGGAACAACCTTCATGCTTTCCTCCAGTCTAGCCAAGATGGACAGACAGACTGCCCCTGCCCCTTCCCTTCATGAAGAAGACCACAATCTGAGAGTGCCACTCCAAGTGCCCCAGGTACTTGGACATCCATGCAAACAGCCTCAAAGATGCCAAGCAAGGCAGGGGAGTCTTTCCTTCGGAAACTCAAACCCATCACAGATGGTATGACAATCCTCCAAGAAGGCTGAAAAGGCACCAAGCAACTACAGCTCCACTGCAGAGACAGAGCACTCTTCATATACCTTGATGAAGAGCTATGTCAAGAGCTATGAAGATGCTGAATGTCAAGCTCTTGCTTTCCCATTCTGGTAGGCATGGACTGCCAAAATAACACACCAAGAACCTTCTTACCAAGGGATTTAGCCCCCTTGGAATACCTCCCCATCATTACCATCATCCACATGCCACATAGTGAAACAAAAGCCACAAAGGAAACACCACAACATTTTTTTAATGAGAACATCTCCTCGGTGACCAACACATCCAGGCAAAGAAATGCATTGGGGTTCCTCCTCCATCTGTCCTTGCTACCACCTGCTCACGCTGTGCCTGGAAGTGACAAGAAAGGAACGAGAGCAGGCAGTGGTGCTGTGCTGGTCCAAACCTACAGGCATTACAATCCAGGCAACATTCTAAATGCTAATTCCTAAACAGGAACAAAAGTACATCTGTCTCGCAAACACATCCACTTTATGTCTGAAGCGACTTGCCTGCAGCATCACTGGTTGCTTCTGCAGAATAAGAAATATTTTCAAGACAGGAAAACTGGTTTTCAAGGATAAAAAGTGCTTCTGGGGAAGCTGGACAGAAAAAAATTACTCATGTTCTGTAAAAACTGGACAGTGCATAGTGCCCTTTATGCCTCACAGGGGAAGTACGAAGGAGACTTGAAAGCTGAGGACTTTTTTTTAACATCAAACTCGGCTCCAGAGAGTGGAAAAGCCATCCCCCACAACAATGGGAAAGCACCCAAACATCTGCCACCTGACAGCTGCCAAAATTCAGCAGCCTGCCTCTCATCCACTGTTACCAACACATTGACAATGTGAGACAAGGCAAAACCAAAAGGGTGGGAGGTTTTGGTGAGAGGAGAGAAGAAAACCAAAGTGATGCTCTTCCGCTGTATTGAAATGCAAGGTTGGCCAACATCTTGGATGCAGACAGTACTCCTTCCCCTGCCTGGCAAGAGTAAGAGCACAGAGGGAACCAAAGAGAGTTTCAGAGAAGGCTGGCAGCACGATCCAAACGTTGAAAAGCTTCTGTGTGACCAACAACATCCCACGTCAAAACCAAGTGATTAAAGTCACACGTGGTAGATGTCTGCACAAGCAGAAATACTACAAAGAACAACAGCACCCTGAGATATGCTGAACTTCTGGAGGTCCCGAGAGGATCGCGGGAAAGTAGCCCTGTGCGCTGGGCCTCTTCTCAAGGTTGTCTGCTGGCATGCCCTATCCCACGCCATGGGAAATGGCATCTCCACAGCTAAGCAGACATTCTCCACTTCTTCCCCAATGACACAGGCCATGTTCTACCCAGCATCTCCATTTCCATCTGACAAGACTGTCCCCCGCTCAAGAGTCACCCTCTCCATGA
Source organism: Grus americana (assembly GCF_028858705.1). Taxonomy (NCBI): domain Eukaryota; kingdom Metazoa; phylum Chordata; class Aves; order Gruiformes; family Gruidae; genus Grus; species Grus americana. Next base: position 20,754,049 of record NC_072865.1, read on the forward strand.
CACACGCCCAGGCCATACTCAGCACCACTCACACGATCACTGCCACAAGACCCAGACATTGCTCCAACACAGTAACATGCTCCAGCTCTAAACTCGGTTCTAAGCATGACCCAGGCCTTTGCACATCCTCACCTTCCCACACGATTCGAACAAAGAACATATGGAGGGCTGCAAAGCCACACAGTGTCTGGCAGAATCTTCCCAGATGCATGAACTTCACCCTGAATCCTTTTGCCTTTTCGGGAATCTCAAATGGAAACACCACAGAGCTGTGCATTAGTGCTTTCAAAGATTCTTTGATTAGAGCTGTGGCAGCTCTGGTCCCGGTCCACAAGCAATTTATTCTTGGAGAGAACCACACCAAACGCTGAAGCAAAGGGCACGCACAATATCAATTGGGTGGGAGAATTTATATCGTAGAACACCTGAGCTGGGCTACTGTGCAGGGCTTGGCATGTACATGCACCTATCAGAATGAGTTAACACTGACAAGAGGACACAGCATCTCTACTGAGGCCACCTGTGCAAGCGCACAAGTAGGGGAAGTCGGGCACCCAAAGGTCACACCCTCCTCCTTACCTCCCCTGACAAATCCTGCCTGAGGAGGATCAAGAAACCATCATGGCAACATCAGTGGCTGCGGAAACTGCTGCAGACGCCCACCACAACATAAGGACAGCAGGATGAAGCTCTACCCGCCCACACCACCTTTCCCAAAACAGCAGTGAAGATGTTCATCAGACAGTATTCCACAGTCCGCATGTCACCCCTTCTTTCCAACACATCGCCTACGTCAGGAACGCAGCAACACAATGGACGAGATATTCATAACCTCAGACAACGCTCTGGGCATTTCAATATAGCACACTATCTCAAGATCCAGAAGGCCTCCAAATCCAGACACTTGCAGCCTGAGGAAGGAGCCAGGGCAAGAACACTCCATGCCCATCCTGCCTCATGCTTTCCTCTAGGCATCCTCTATTCCCCACTCCCAGACATGTGTTCTCAAGACAAGCACATCATCTCCCATGCTGGTCTTCTTGGGACATGGCCCATGGTCTCTTCAAGGATTTCCACTTCCCACAGACAACTCTTCCCACTGATCAAGGTCACCCTTCACATCAGGTAATGGCCAGGCGACTGCCACATTCACCTCTGCGACATGCCCGTTTCCTTTCCTACGTCAAGGCTCAGTCTGACTTTTCTTACCCTTCCTATCAACGAGAGCACCACAAAAAACACACAGAGGTATCACACACACGGTGCCCCCCAGACTCACTGCACCTGACCCTTCACATTTGACAAAGCTTCAGCTACCTCAGATGGCAATGTGGCACACCTGGGAGCAAGACTCTTTCTGAAGGTGATGCCAGGACAGCTCTAAACAGCAATGGAATTGATTTCATACTCTCAGGGAAAAAACAACATGTTGATGAGCACAGCACTGTCATGCATGATACCAACTGTGTCGGAGAAGTTGACTGGGTTTTGTTAGGGAGGGGCAGTTATTTGGTTTTGAGTTTCTTGATTGTTTGTTTTCAATAAAAAAAGATTTCCAGGGCTTTTGAAATCATGTGGCTGTTGACACAAACAGTGAAAGGGCATCAAAACAGGCCAACATATTTCACGCTACTTCTCTGGCCAGGAACATCAATCCACAACCTGGGAGACAGGGGGAGCATGAAAAGAAGACGACATTTCCTGTTTCTAACACATGCCTTGGCTTGCACTCCTCTGCCCTAACACCATTCCAACAAGTACAACGTACATGGAAAAAGACCATAGGAAAAGTCCACACTGACTTCCCTACTTTCATAATAACCCTGTCAAGCGAGTGAAGCTCGGGAAATTATGCCAGGGTGTAAAGTCTTGGTTATCAGCTTGAATCACATCTCTTGCAGAGAAGAATCAAAGAAGAGGAGGACAGACTTCTCAACAGGAAATCACATCTGATACTGACTGTGGCTGGTGTGTGTAAAGATAGTAAGCAATAATATTTTATTTTTTAAAAAAAAAAACTTGCCAAGGCCAGGCGTGGGTGTTGAGCAAACTGCTCAAGTGTTCGCCCACGGCAGGGGAGGTGGAACTGGATGAGCTTGAAGGTCCTTTCCACCCAAACCATCTATGATTCTATGAGAAATACTGTTTGGGGGACTGTCACCACCACAGCCTGCCTGTCGTCTTCTCCTCCTGCAAGCTCGGGTACAACTGCTACATGCCAGCAAGCAACAGCCTCTCGAAAGCTAATGTCGTGGCACCTCGCATCGACATCGGCAGCGATTTAATTGCACCGCAGAACAACTCACAGCCAGAGCAGCAAACCTCCGCTGCGGACGGTAACTGCTGCTGGCTGCGGCAATACCTTTCGTGCTTTTTTCACCAAAGCAAGAGCAGGGCGGCCCGGCAAGGACGCGAAGGCAGATGCAAAGGCGCCATTCAGATCCTTAAGCACCCGCCAAGCACCCACCGCCCGCACGCCCACGGGGGCCGAGCCCGGCTCCCACCACCGCCTGCCCAGGGCGCGGCCGAGAAGGGGGCGTCGGGCGAGAAAGGGCCGAGGAAGGGCCGAGGAAGGGAGGGCCACTGACCGTGTCCAGCAGAGCGGGCGGCTCCGGCTGCGTCTCCTTCGCCGCGGGGCCGGGCGGCGGCGGCGGGAAGTTGGGGCTGAAAACCATCAGGTCGCTCTTGCCCGCGCCGTCCGCCACGCACAGGCTCCGGCTCTGGCGCTGCGAGTACGACCAGCTCCCCACTTCGCTGGCGCACACCAGCGTCGCCGGCCCGGGCCCCGACAGCACGGCCGCCCGCGGCGCCCACCGCGACGCCCCGTACAGCACCACCGCCAGCAGGAACAGGCTCGACACCGCGCAGATGGCCACCACCAGCCACACGTTCGTCGCCGACGACGCGCCGCCCTCCGCCGGCCGCAGCCCCGCCCCCGACAACGACGACGACGACGACGACGACGAGCCCGCGGCCGCCAGCGCCGCCTCGGCGCCCTCCACCAGCGACACGCTCAGCGTGGCCGTGGCCGAGCGCGCCGGCTCCCCGTGGTCCCGCACCACGATCACCAGCCGCTGCCGCCGGGCCGTCCGCCTCCTCCAGCGCCCGCGCCGTGCTCACCTCGCCGCTGTACAGCCCCACGCGGAACGGGCCCTTCCCCCGCGGCTCCCACAGCTCGTAGCGCAGCCACGCGTTGTAGCCCGAGTCCGCGTCCACCGCGCGGATCTTCGCCACCACCTGCCCCGCCGGCGCCCCCCACGCCGCCCCACGCCCACAGCGCCCCCGAGACCGGCCCCGGCGCCGCCGAGACCGGCGCCCCACGCCCGGACCCGCCGCCCGCAAGCGGCAGCAGCGCCGGCGCGTTGTCGTTCTCGTCCACCACGAAGAGCTGCACCGTGGCGTTGCCGCACAGCGGCGGCTCCCCCGCGTCCACCGCCCGCACCTCGAACTGCAGCACCTGCAGCTCCTCGTAGTCCAACGGCTGCAGCGCCCACAGCCGCCCGCTCTCCGCGTCCACCGACACGTAGCTCGACGCCGGCCGCCGCGCCACGCCCGACGACGCGCCCCCGACGACGCCCTCCGCCACCGAGTAGCTCACGCGACCGTTGCCCGCCTCGTCCGGGTCCCGCGCCCACAGCCGCGCCAGCTCCGCGCCCGCCGCGTTGTTCTCCCGCGCCAGCACCGTGTACACGGCCTGCGCGAACGACGGCGCGTTGTCGTTCACGTCCGACACCGGCACACGCACCCCGCGGCTGGCGCGCAGCGGCGGCGACCCGCCGTCCTCCGCCCGCACCTCCACCTCGTACTCCGACACCCGCTCCCGGTCCAGCGCCTCCCGCAGCACCAGCGAGTACGAGCCCGCGAACGTCGCCACCAGCCGAACGGCGACGCCGGCCACACCGCGCAGCGCACCCGCCCGTTCGCCCCCGAGTCCCGGTCCGACACGCTCAGCAGCGCCACCACCGTCCCCGCCGCCGCGTCCTCCGGCACCGGCACCGACAGCGACGTCACCCACACCTCCGGCGCGTTGTCGTTCACGTCCAGCACCACCACACCAGCTGCAGTGACCCGACAAAGGGGGCGTCCCTTTGTCTCTCGCTTCGATTTGTAACTCGTGTAAACGAACGTCTTCAAAGTCCAGGGGCCCCTCAGTCTGATCTCGCCGTCTTGGGATCAATGGCGAACAGATCTCTGTTACCAGCAGGAACCGAACTGATGATGCTGTAAGAAAACTCCTTATTAAGACCCTCGTCCGGGTCCGTGGCGTTCACCCGCGCACCAGCGTCCCCTCTGCAGCGCTCTCCAGCAGCTGCACTTTATACACCGACTGGTTGAACTGGGGCGCGTTGTCGTTCGCATCCAGCCGAGATCACCAGCTCCACCGTGCCCGTCAGCGCCGGACGGCCCCCGTCACTCGCCGTCACCACCAAACGGTGCACAGCCATCGTCTCGCGGTCCAGGCTGCTTTCGTGAGCACCAAAAACAGGATTTTAGTTTTCATCAGAAGATTTAACATCGAGCGTAAAATGCTCGCTCGGCTGAGTGTATAGGAGAGCTGCGCGTTGGCTCCGATATCCGCATCCGACGCGCCCTCCAGCGGGAAACGAGACCGGGAGGAGAGTTCTCCGATAAACTGAGGTTTTTGCGTGCGGCGGGGAAGAGCGGGGCGTTGTCGTTGATGTCCGTGACCTCCAGCTACGTGGAAGACGCGCAGCGGCCGCTCCACCAGCACCTCCAGGCGCAGGGCGC